>NC_086102.1:71591315-74126315 GCF_963921235.1 Mobula hypostoma | reverse complement strand
ATGGACCGGATGCCGATAACAAATTCCGAAATACAAAGGGAAACAAGGAATGACCCGACATTGTCAAAGGTCTGTGAAATCTCCATGCAAGATTGGCCAGTTCACGGTAACACTATATTTCCAGAGTTCTCAGCAAAACGGGGCCAACGAATGTCAAAGAACACTGCTGTGTTGATCTTGTGTGTGGTTCCCTCTAAACTGCACACCAGAGGGTTAGAAAATCTGCATGAAGGACACCTGGGTACAGTCAAAATGAAGAGTCTCACCCAGAGTTACTTGTGGTGGCCAGGAATAGATAAACAGATTGAAGACTTGGCCAAAAGCTGTTTTGGAAGCCAAAAAGTTCAAAATATGCCCTCAATGGCACCATTACACCCGTGGGAGTGGTCATCATCATGGCAAAGAGTAAATGTTGACTTTGCTGGGCCATTCATGGACTCCGTGTTTTCGATTGCTGTGGATGCTCATTCGAAGTGGCCTGAGGTTATACCAATGAAGTCAACCACATCAGCAAAGATTGTCCCCACCCTGAGGACTAACTTCGCCAGAAAAGGCTTACCGGAACAAATCGTGAATGACAATAGACCACAATTCATGTCAGAAGTATTCCAACTGTTTATGAAGAAAAACGGCCTCAAACATTTCAGGTCAGCTCCTCACTACCCAGCAACGAATGGGTTAGCTGAAAGGTTTATTCAGACCTTCAAGAAGTCCTTTAAAGTGATGGACAACGAGAACATTTCTCTACAGCATCTTCCTTTTTATTTATGCGACGACAAATCAAACACCTGCAATTCTCTTACAGGAATCTGAGATCTCGCATGGACCTCCGGAGTGAAGTTCAGAAGAAGCAGTTCAGACAGTTGCCAAGTGAAACAGCAAGGAGCTTTGAGATTGGACAGGAAGTCCTAACACGTAATTACCAAGAAGACAAGTGAACACCCAGTAGGATAGCTACAAGAACTGGACCACTGACGTACACAGTGAATATTGGAGATCAGACATGGAGACTTCAAGTGATGATGTCACTATCAGCAAAGTGACACCTGAAACTGAGAAATTCATCTTAAACCAGACACCTGATGCCACTCCAGAGGTCCAGAGGCGCTATACAGAAAGAAACAGAGCGCCACCCAAAAGACTGAACCTTTAGAACTGTGAAGTTGTTATGGATTGTTATTGTGAAAGCATGTTTATTTGGAACATGGGTCTATGAAAGGGAAATTGAATGCTCCCATGCCCCCCCCCCCATTGATTGGTTATCTGTGCATGTGCTTTTGTCTGCTCACGTGCATTGTTCTCTCTCTTTCTGACTGCAATGTGAACACACCATTTAAAGCCATCTCCTGAGTGTGTTCTTTTATTTAATCGACATGTAGTTGCGCACAGACACAACAGACAGCAAAAAAATTTCCAATAATATTCAAAAATTTTTAGGTACAGACATTAAGGTGTAGCACAACAAAGCAAAGAGTGGAATATGTAAAGAGTATGTGTTTCACATGGATACAAAGGAGACTGATTAAAAGAAGAATGCTTTCATGTGATAAAAAATGTTTTCTGTCAAACTAACACACATCTGCTCACCCTGCAGTGGGTATTCTACTAATGCCAGTGAGTTCTTTCAAATTTGGAACAGACTTTAGGCTACTAAAGGATTTAGTCTCCTAATCAGCTTTTTATTCTGATCAAATTGAAATTTAAAGCATTGCATAAATCACATCTGCACAGTGCATTACAAATTATTTGTGACTTCACTTAAACACTGGAAAATCTACAAACTAGACATTTAAAAGATTTAAACAATGCCTTCACCCAATATGACTCAATGGAGTACAAGGATACAGAACTGGAGGGTGAAAGACCTGCCTGCAGGCCAAGCCTCCCTTGCTGAGTAGGCTGTTTAAGGGTGCATGGCTGCAGGTGGGGAGAGAAAGCAGAACAGAAAAAAAGTAGCGAAAGGGAATCTGTAAGGAGGAGGATAGGTTGCACCGTCTACAGCCAAGAGTGAGAATCGCAGATAATGTGTTGGCCTTAAGGATTATTGTGCATGACAGCTGAATGAGAAGCTTAGAGATGGATGAAGGAGGCAGTAAATAAGAGAAACACGTAACACATGTAACTACAGGCACTGGAACCTGGATCAAAAAAACTCACCCCCCCTCCCCACAGATGCTGCTCAACCCAGTAGTTTTCTCCCAGCAGACTGTTTGTTGCTCTAGATTTCAAAGCCCCCAGTGTCTTTTGTCTCCATTTTACTAATGGAGTAAACTCAAAGTTTTCAGACGGACTCAAGAGTCGGCTGTGGTCGGGTGCTTCCAGGGTGCTGCATCGGCAAGTTTGCGGCACTGGAAGCTCATAGCAGGAAAAGAATTTCTCTTCCCTCTACCGTCTACGTGAGATGATGGGACTTTCGAGAGACTTTGAGACTTTTTTTTACCATGCCCATGGTCTGTTCTTCATCAAATTACGGTATTGCTTTGAACTGTTGTAACTATGTGTTATAATTACGTGGTTTTTGTCAGTTTTTTAGTCTTGGTTTGTCTTGTGTTTCTGTGACATCTTTCTGGAGGAACATTGTATCATTTCTTAATGCATTCATTACTAAATGACAATAAAAGAGGACTGCGTGTCCTCATAATCTAATCTAATCTAATCTAATGGAAGAATTCAGAGGGTCAAGCCGTATCTGAGGAGGCAAAGATCTCGTCAATGATTCAGGTCAAGACCCTGCCATAGATCGCACCTGACCCAGTTATTACTGTTATGTTTTGCAACTTCAAAACATAAAACTAATTGAAGGGAAGACTGGGACAAATGTGTACTCTTCAACAGGAATTCTGCAGATGCTGGAAATTCAAGCAACACACATTGAAGTTGCTGGTGAACGCAGCAGGCCAAGTAGCATCTGTAGGAAGAGGTGCAGTCGACGTTTCAGGCCGAGACCCTTCGTCAGGACTAACTGAAGGAAGAGTGAGTAAGCACAGTCCTTCCAGGTGAGGCAACACTTCACCTGTGAGTCGACTGGGGTGATATACTGCGTCTGGTGCTCCCGATGTGGCCTTTTATATATTGGCGAGACCCGACGCAGACTGGGAGACCGCTTTGCTGAACATCTACGCTCTGTCCGCCAGAGAAAGCAGGATCTCCCAGTGGCCACACATTTTAATTCCACATCCCATTCCCATTCTGACATGTCTATCCACGGTCCCCTCTACTGTAAGGATGAAGCCACACTCAGGTTGGAGGAACAACACCTTATATTCCGTCTGGGTAGCCTCCAACCTGATGGCATGAACATTGACTTCTCTAACTTCCGCTAGGCCCCACCTCCCCCTCGTACCCCAGCTGTTACTTATTTTTATGCACACATTCTTTCTCTCACTCTCCTTTTTCTCCCTCTGTCCCTCTGAATATACCTCTTGCCCATCCTCTGGGTTCCCCCCCCCCTTGTCTTTCTTCCCGGACCTCCTGTCCCATGATCCTCTCATATCCCCTTTGCCAATGACCTGTCCAGCTCTTGGCTCCATCTCTCCCCCTCCTGTCTTCTCCTATCATTTTGGATCTCCCCCTCCCCCTCCAACTTTCAAATCCTTTACTCACTCTTCCTTCAGTTAGTCCTGACGAAGGGTCTCGGCCTGAAACGTCGACTGCACCTCTTCCTACAGATGCTGCCTGGCCTGCTGCGTTCACCAGCAACTGTGTACTCTTCATTTTTACTTTTAGCAAGGCATGCTCATGTAACGTGGTGGCAAAATGACGTGTGCCATTCACCTATCTTTACACTTAATCTGTAATGAATTATATAAACAGCAAAGAATGTTTAATCAAACAACATTTACGATATTACTCAAAAATTACTAAAATACTAAATACAAAATAGTCACTGTATATGTTGCTTTGGTAGATGTTCAGACTCATGAGGAATTGGGCTGTGGGTCGAAAAGCAGGATCTCAAAGTTTGGAATCTCCACGTTATTGCCTGTTCATAATGCAGGGATGTGGACAAATTATCAGCATCAGCGTGTTGCTGAAAGCTGACATAGGAAAGAGGAGGTTCCATTCAAAAAGCCACTGGCACAAGGAGGGAAACATTTCAATAGGACAGACTCGATCTGAACCAGGATGAAACTGGTATCCAAGCAAAAATGATAAAAAGGGAAGGGAAAAGTCTTTAGAGTCATGAAAAGGAATGCATGAGAATCTGATTTGAACTCTACTTGAGGCCCCTGCGATTCTGTGACACAGACCTAAAAGGATAAAAGCTCCTTTGCCACTGCTTTTGGTGAACTTACTGTTCACGAAAACTATATTGAGATGAATTGTCATTGTGATGCATCCCTACAAAAGGTTTGTGAATTTTGCTCACTAGGTCATCGGGAAACATGAGGAGTGAACTTCAGTCAGCCTTATTCAAAATTCCCAAATCTACTCACTCATCAGAGCTTTGCACAGTCTGCATTATGCAGAAAGGATCATCCATTTAACACTCAATTGTACTGAAATATAGTTTAGAATATATTTTACTAACAATCTATTTCTGGAGACATTAGTAAAGGAACCAATAGATACTCTTAATAATTAAAGAAACATTAGCATCCTGTGTGACATGGATGGAATTCTCCAACACTCTGGATTGTGAAGAAAAGAATAGTGGGAGATTAAAGGGAGATTCTGCAACAGCTCAGTCTCCCTCAACTTGCAATATACGGCTGAATGCTGCAATTGCAAAGGTAAAGGGCTAACCAGTCCTGCCACAAGCTGCGTTCCTTTGCCACCGATTCCATTCATTTCCCTGAACACCATCACATGCAAAATCAGACTGTTTGAAACCACAGCATCATATTTCACCTGTTGCTCACTTCCTGGTATCACATCTTCTTTGGATCATAATGAGCTGGGAGGAAACCAAAGTGGGAGCCTGACAAGGAGACCAGGTTCAGGTGAGAGATGAGATGGAAGTGGGACTCTGCAGTCACAAACATGACCAGATAGTGGGAACAAAGTTAAAGGGTAAGACGGCAGAAGTTTCTGTCAGGTTTAGAACAGAGATCAAGCAGGCAGACAGAAGCGGGAGCCAGGGAACATATCTTTTCTTGGGTATGGCAGAAGGAAGTGGGGGAAAGAGGATCTGACTCAATATAACAAAAAAACCTAACCACTCAATGTTATGGTTTGTAACTTCAAAACATTAAACTAATTCAAAGGAAGACATGGGAGCCTAGAAATGCAGGTCTAACTTTGTGTTCACTTCTTAGTGAGGTGTGTACATATCATGGGAGCATGATGCCATATGCTATTTAAATATTCATACATATAACTCATAATGTATTATTTAAATGAACAAGAATGCTTAATGAACCAATATATATGAACCAATGCATAAACGGCCACAAGGCAGTGGGGCCGGACCGCATCCCCAGGCAAGTACACAAAATGTGTGTGGTACAGATGGCTGGTGTGTTCACATTTCTTAATCTTGCCCTCTCCCAGTGTGTAGTGCCCTCCTGCTTCAAAACATCCACCATTGTCCCTGTACCAAAGAAAACAAAGGTAGCATGTTAGAACGATTGACGTCCTGTTGCACTCCCCTCAATCATAAGCAAACACTTGGAGAGGCTGGTCAAGGACTACATCTGCAGCTTGCTGCCACCCACACTGGACCCCGACAATTCACTTACCGACACAACCAATCGACAGATGATGCTATAGCCACAGCTCTACACACTGTCCTCTCTCATCTGAAGAAGAGAGGTCCCTATGTTAGAATGCTGTTCTTGGACTACAGTTCAGCAGTTCAGCACTACAATTCACCCCCAGCTCGACAAGAAGCTCAGGGTCCTTGACCTGCACCCCGCCTCGTGCGGCTGGATCCTGGACTTCCTGTCGAATCGCCGGCAAGTGGTAAGGATGGGGATTCCCACCTCTGCCCCTCAACACAGGAACCCCTAGGATTGTGTCCTGAGTCTCCTTCTCTACACCCTATACACCAATAACTGTGTTGCCATGCACAGCTTCAACCTGCTGATCAAATTTGTAAATGATACAACATTGATAGGCCTTGAGAGGGTGAGTAGTTTTGTGTTCCTCAGTGTACACATCACCGAGGAGCTCATGTAGTCTGTACATTCTGGCTGTGTGGTGAAAAAAGCACAACAGTGCCCAGGGGTAGCGCTAAGGTGATGCTAGCTGGGGCTATAGCCTCAGCAGAAATTGCAATAGCATCTCCATAGCACCACCAAGAAATTAATTGCAACTGCTTTGCTTTCTCTGTATAGTTTTCAATACAGCTTTTTTCTCCAGTTGATCTAGTGAAACAGTGCCCCCAATTACCATAGCACCCACGCAGCAATAAAGTTATAAACTCTGTCAGATCCACTCTACACTTCTGGTTATTCGTTCGTTGTCAATGTCTTGTCGTTGCTGTCCTCAGATCAGTTAAGCTGATCTGCGATCACTTAAGGTGGTGATGTCACTCACTCTCACTCACGCGAGAGATTGATAGTATACATCCAGGTGCAGATCTGTGGTCTCGCGAGACTAACGGATGCTACACGAGCACATTGTGCTTTTACAAGCAAGCGTGGGCCTGGCACGTGGATTATTTTGGCGGGCGTGAAAAATGAATCGATCTTTAGTCAGAAAGCGATCTCATCCAGAGGAATCACTGGTGTCTCAGCCTGAGCATGTCGTAATTGAAAGTGACATGCAGAAAGAAGTAAGTGGGGATGAGGACGACAGCAGTTCATCAAAGGAGTGTGAGGGCGAAGTAGAGGAACAAGAAATGGAGCGGGATTCAGAAGAGAACGTGGATGAAGCTGCTCTTAGTGAGAGTGGGAATACTGTTAGCGATGTTAGTCAGCAGCCTGAGGAAGGACCCTGTCGGCCAGCATTGAAAAAGAACCCTTCGCAACAGTTTGGCAATCAGCAAAGGAGCTTTATTCGTGGCTGGTTTGACCTGTACTCCTGGCTGGAATATTCAATCATAAAAGATGCTACATTCTGCTTTGCATGCAGGCATTTCCTGTGTGGAGGACATGGGTTCCATTCTGAGTCTACCTTCACTGTCACCGGTTACCACAACCGGCGGAAAGCTACAACAGCTTTCAAAACCCACCATGTAAGTGCAGCTCATAAATTTGCTATGGAGGCATGGGCCGAATTCAGATTGAGAAAACAAGATGGTTCAAGATTGGGAAATATGTTTGATAAAGGACATGCAAAGATTGTCCAAGAAAATTGTGAGTATATGAGAGCAGTGGTTGGGTCTCTACGCTATACTGCGTGCCAATGCATTGCCCAGCGAGGACACCGGGAGAATGATGGATCTGGCAATAGGGGAAACTTTGTTGAGTTGCTCAGTGTAATTGGGAAATTTGATAAGACTGTAGCTAAAAAAATAGAGGACGATCCTGGAAATGCAAAAAACACCCATCACAATATCCAAAATGAAATTATGGGTATTATGGCAGATATGGTCAGATGTCAAATAAGTGCAGAAATCAAGGAGGCTGGATATTTTGCCATCATGGTTGATGAAAGTAAAGACTTGAGTAAAAAGGAGCAAATATCAGTGGTGGTGCGGTATTTGAATAATGAAACAGTGCTTGAAGAATTCTTGCACTTCACTCCAGCAGAAGGGTTGGACGCAGAGTCGCTTCTTAAAAGCATTGAACAGACACTCGCCCAGTGTGTTATTGATAAGAACGCGTGTATGGGTCAGTGTTATGACGGGGTGGCAGTGATGTCCCGGTGCAATAACGGGGTACAAGAGAGGTTCAGGAAAGAGATCCCGCAGGCATTATATATACACTGCCATGCTCACAGACTTAACCTTGTTTTAGTGGATGTTGTGAGCAATGTACCACAAGCGGGTGAGTTTTTTGAAACTGTGCGGCTGCTTTACAACTTCTTTTCAAACTCTGTTGCTCACGATCTTTTCGTGAAGAAACAGAGAGAACTGGAATCAACTGCACAGCCCGTGGAGTTGAAGAAATTGTCAGATACACACTGGGCGTGGCAGTATACAGCTTTGTGGGTTATAAGGAAATCACTCCTTGCCATTCTAGCTACACTACAGGATATTATGGCTCAAACAAATGCACGGAGGAAAATGGAGGCCAGAGCTGTAAATGGACTGATTGACGAACAGTTTGCTTTACTTCTCACTCTGTTTGAGGATTTATTCCGAGTCACCAAGTTCATGACAGACCAGCTACAATCTCCCAGTTTGGAGCTTTCATCCGCTGTGGACTTGGCTCAGTCTGTTATTGATGCACTCTCAGCAAAATGGGGAGAGGAATCATGGAGTGAAATTCAGGCAAGAGCTCGGGACCTGTGCATCAGGGCCGGTATACATAGCAGAACACATGAAAGGAGACAGGCCCAGCCACCCCACCGCCTACATGATTTTGTTGTTGAGGCCCAAACTGAACGCACACCTGTCACATCCTCTGATGTCCTTCGCAAGCACTGTTTCTATCCGGTTATAGACAGACTTCTGACCGAGATGAAAAGACGGTTCTCAATTGAGACTGGGGGTGTCTTGACTGGAGTCTCAGCATTGAGTCCCAAACACAAGCTCTTCCTAGACAAGAATTGTCTTTGGCCAATGGCCCAATACTATGGAGTACTGAAGTGAACCTGACTGCAGAGCTACATCAGGTTCGGTGTCTGCTGGAAATAAAACAAAAGTAAGGACAGACAGTGAATGACACAGTGGAATTTCTAGCTCTAATGAGACCCTACCGCGATGCATTTATAGATTTATACAAACTAATCTGCATATCACTGACTCTGCCTGTAACATTTGCCTCATGCGAACAGAGTTTCTCTTGCCTCAGATGCAACAAAAACTACTTAAGGAATAGCAGCGGCGATGCTCGGAATAGCAGCTTGGCCCTGTTGGCCATAAACAGCCGGAGGACCAAAGCACTTGACATCCAGAAAATCATTGAAGCTTTTGCTACCAATCACAACAACAGATGGATTGTGCTTCTCTGAAAACATTAATGGTGATTGCAGTTGATTTTTAAAAAATTTGGGCCAAGACTAATGCTGATTATTATTATTATTTTGTGGTGGATACCCCATAGTCCTTATGTTCCCTGCAAATCCGAAAATATCGCATTTACTGCTATTAAGCCTACTGGTTTTGCTTAGACTTCCAAGCAGTGATTCTGTTGATTTTTGTTTTAAGTTCAATAGCCAAATTAATTGAGGTATTGCATGGTCAGAGTACGATTTGTCCAACTCCTGGTAAAGCCTTGCATCTGTTGTTTGCCTTATTTGACTTTAATAACGGAGTATCTTTTGGCATTGCTGTCCATGTAATGTGAATAGCAGTGGTTCGTTTTGTGTTTTTCAGTTGAAAAGCACGCATTTGACACTGATTGCGGGATCGGTGCGTGATTCACGTTGTCCGCTGTTGCTCGGATGCCCTGTTTGTTTTTTGTTTATGCTCCATGTAGCCCAGGTTGTCTCCGATGCTGTTAACACTGTAACAGTTCACTTCTATATTATATCTATCAATTGCTGTTGCTGGTGAATCAACAGAGGCATTTATAGTAGGCACATAATGCTTGAAACTGACTTTTTAACACCACGCGTCTGGCCTTGCGAATACATATTACCATACAGTGCATCCCTCAGCACCATCACTGATTCAGCCCCTCCGTAGCACCAGCAAGAAAAAAATCTCTGGCGCCGCCACTGACAGCGCCTCTTTCACCTGATACGACGGAAGAAGTTCAGCATGAGTCCTTAAATCCTCAGGACTTTCTACGGGGGCACCATTGAGAGCATCCTGACTGGCTGTGTCACTGCCTGGTACGGGAACTGTACTACCCTTAATTGCAGGGCACTGCAGAGAGTGGTGCGGACAGCCCAGTGCATCTGTGGATGTAAATCTTCCTCTATTCAGGGCATTTACAGCAGCGGGTGTGTAAAAAGGGCCAGGAGTATCATCAAGGACTCCAGGCACAAACTGTTTCAACTGCTTCCATACGGCAAACAGTACCACAGCATTAAGGCCAGGACCAATAGGATACAGGACAGCTTCTTTCACTAGACCGTCAGATTTATCAATACACACTGATCTGGTGGTATATCCGACTGTACATTGTATCTGACTGCACTTACATGTATACAAAACAATTATGTATACAGTCTTAGTGTTTGGGCAGTATCCTCCCACATTTCCATTCCTTATTGCTTGTGCATCACAACAGAGATGCAACATAAAGATTTTTATTCCATCACATTGTTTGATGGATGTAAGAAATAAAATTCCAATTCTAATTCTAATTCTATATACAAGATTACTGTAATATTAAATGCACAACACTGGAGGAATTTGACAGGTCAGGCAACACCTGTAGAGGGAACTGGACAGTCAATGTTTCACTCAGACTCCAGCAGTTAGGTTTTCCTTTTGCTCTACTTTCCAGTATCTGCAATCTCTTGTATCTCAGCTTATCCAGTGTACATGAGGACATTAGCAGTAGGCTGAATGGGAAAACTGAGGATAAAACAGTAAACTACTCAAGCATGATGGATACCCCAGAGTTCCCAGAAACAGCCTGGGTAGGGACAGTTCCTTAAAGTAGTGCAGAAGCAAGCAGATCCAAGGTTACAACTGTTCCATATTAAAGGCTCACAGTCTGTGATGTAAGAATCACTCCAGTGGCATCTGTTAAAAGCTATTTATGTTACTTAGTGTGTCCAGCAGTTTTGGATCAGAAGCACAGGGAGGAATGAAATACATCTAAAGGTACACAAGACACGCTGGTAAGCATTTAACTCCCAATTACTCTTTGCAATTGTTTCAGACAAAATTTTCTCCCATGTTCATAGACACATCATACAGCATGAAAGAGTTTCCAAACCAGAAATAACTTATTCAGGATTTACTAATCAGTACTAATAAGATATTTGTACATTATATTGATACCTGTACATTTCCTCCCCAGGTTGCGGCTGGGTTCCTTTCTTAAAAGCTGCTTGTAACCTAAGCAGTCAACAAGGAGGAAATGGAACTGTAAACTGAATTCCCACAGAGAGCAGATGTCTTCCACCCTGCAGCTGCCAGCAAATTCATCCAGAAGGTCTCCAAAATGTTTGTTTGCCTTAAATATCATTCACAAGATATGCAGAGGCTTCTGATTTGAAAATTGCTGTCTTCTTTGGAATATGATTCGCTGACCAGTTGGGGGCACCCTTTCTTCTCCATCCTGTAATCCTGTAAAATTAATTTGCCTTGTGCTTTGTTGAGACTTTGCTTTTTGGAAGTCATTTTGCATTCGTTAAGGCACAAATATTCAGAATGTTTCACAAATCTATTGGAAGATGCAAATAAACCCTTTTAATATCTTCTATCGAGAAGAGTCTGCATTAGAGCAGAGACTCACTGTCAGTGATTGGATCATTTAAGCTGAGCATTATAGTAAATGATTTGAGGTATAAGATTTAGGCAGAATGGTGACCCAAGCAAGACAGACTTTGTGAGTAGCTGGATACATTTTCTTTAACTTGCTTTAGTATTATTAGGGTTCTTTGTGCTGCTTAGGAGTACTGATTTTTATCTTCAGTGCACTAAGAAAAGCTTTGATTAAAGGAAGGTCAGGGGTTAGGATTTATTTAATCCAAATCTGAAAGCACTTTGTAGTCAATTAAGTACAGTGGATTCTCGTTAACTGGGACATACTGGGACCAGTACATTGTGGCCCCATTAGCCGGAAATAGCTAAAAAGGTATAAACAAAACCTACCATTTAACTGAGTAACAAATTATGCATTTAACTGAAACACAAAAACACTATCAATACTAGTGCAGTATTATGAAACTGTGTATTGTTTCCTAATAGTTATCGATGGAGGAATTCATCCAGCGAACACTGCTGTGTTCTTCTGTGTCACTGTAAATGAACAAAATCAGTGCAGACACCTGGCGTAGATAATGGACTGCCTTCATACAATCTTCAATGACTCCATCCTCCAAATCTTCACTTTCCTTGTAATATTCAAGATGATTGTCGATCCCTTCAAAGTCTTCATAGAGCCTAACTTGTTGAAGTAGTGAAATTGTTTCATTTTGACTCTCAGTTGATTCCGACACTTTCAGGACTGAATGTTTAAAACCAGAGTGAGCAAAACAATTCTGAATTGTCTTACTGCTTATTTCTCGCTAGCCATCGGTGACAAAAATCACTGTTTTTTAAATATAAGCACAAGCTATTGACGCTATTTAAAAACTGTTTGCTTTATGTACGATGTAGTGTCCAATGACACCAAATGGAAAATGTTTGCCCCAATTAAGCAACATAGTGTCCCATATAAACGAAGGGAACCCCAGCTATTTTCTCAATTAGTTTCTGTTCTTTAAGAGTTGCTGCAAATAAGCAGCTGCCCAAAATAACCAACGGCCTGATTAACTGGAATCCACTGTACTTTTAAGGCTTGGTGTAGACAGATCCTCAGAAATATACAGGCAACCTTTTTCCTAAAATAAGATCTTTTTTATAAATAGCCAATCAACATTAATATGGCTGATTATGATCATAACTCAGCTCTGTTAATATTAAACATATGCTAAGTAAAATGAGTTATTTTAGGTTTGCATGTCACGCTTAAATATTTTAAAAGAGCAACAAAATTAAATTAGATTATAAAGATAATATTCAGATTCGCAACAGAACACAGAAGAGTTTTCACCTCCGTACAGTTTACGCTGAACTATTTTTCAAACTATTTACACATGAAAAAATTTTTCATTTACTTTCACTCTGTTAGAAAATGTAAATCAAGGCAGCAATTATTAATCATCTGACCACACCGTCTTCCAAAGGTCACATACTAGGTATATTACGTTAAAACACAATCCAACCACAACTGACCCAAAGCTGACCAGAGCCCAAAGACTTACATTTTTTTAATACATGATTTGAACCAGAACTAGACTCATACAATAGCTCCTATCAGCCATGGGTGGGAAAGAAAGACTTAACATGAGGTAAATTTGTAAAGTACTAATTGCTTTCTGTGTTTCCTAGACCCTTCCAGAGAGTTAGCTCTGTTATGTCCTGAGGCTTACCACTTCTATCTATACAGAACCAACCTTATCCAATCCAACTTTTTTGGCTAGCATAGTTTAAAAGACCAAGTTCAATCATATGCAACCTTTCCCCAAATATGCATCTTTGGAGTACCCCAAGACCCATAGAAACAGAGAGATAACATTACTTGAAGTATCACTCCACGTTTAACCCCAGTGCTTGGAGGCAAAATAATTCTCTTAAGTTATGATTATCTAGTGATGTAGCTGAATCATAAGTTAGGAGCAAACCGACTGGCCTGGGAAGCCCAGTCATCCCTGAACTAGCATATAATGTGAAGACCAAAGTATTTTTTTACCTCTGGCTTTTGATTATTCATTCTATACATTTCCCAATATAGACTTGAAAGAGTAACTGCTACCTTGTTTCATTGTGACTAATTTCTCTTAGTTTATATTTTATAAATTTTTCATTCTAATCCATCCAGTATTTTAAATGTCGCTCCCTAGCTTTAATACTCCAAATATTAAGATGCACATAATGATTGAAAGCCAAATTTCATTGGCTAAAATAATCAATTACAATCCAGACAAATAAATTGGACATAGGTACATCATGAATACTGGTACACCTGTTTTGCCTCTAAAGGCATTTTTCTTTTCTAAACTGGAAGATCTGCTGGTGGTAAATATATTCACCACTCAATCACTCCTGGATGAATCTATCTCTCAAACATATACAAGCTGATCCCACTTAGGAAAGCAAAGGCCTGAGAGTGTCAAGAACCTGCCTTTATCTCAACAATCTGAAATTTGTCAAAAGGGAAAAAGTTGTTCGAATGAATTCCAGTGCTTTACAATTCATTTATCACTTGCCTAGCTCAAAACAATTTCTTTTCATCTTTCTGTCTGGGTAGCCTCTAAATTGATGGCATAAATATCGATTTCTCCTTCCAGTTAAAAACCTTCCTCCCCCTCCCCTCTTCTTCCACTCCCCACTCTGGCCTCTTATCTCTTTTCTCCTGCCTATCACCTCCCCCTGGTCCCCTCCTCCTTCCCTTTCTCCTATGGTCCACTCGCCTCTCCTATCAGATTCCTTCGTCTCCAGCCCTGTACCTTTCCCACCCACCTGGTTTCATTTCTCGCCCTCTAGCCATTTTCTTTCCCCTCCTCCACCTTTTTATTTTGGCGTCTTCCTCCTTCTTTTCCAGTCCTGAAGGAGGATCTCAGCCCGAAATGTCAGCTGCTTATTAATTTCCATAGTTGTTCCCTGGCCTGCTCAGTTCTTCCAGCATTTTGTGTGTGTTGCCATTATAGGCACAATCCTCCCCGCCATTGAAGACAGTTTCCAAAGGTGATGCCTCAGGAAGGAGGCTTCATTATTAAGGAACATCCATCTGGGACATGCCCCCTTCTCATCAGGGATGAGGTGCAGGAGCCTGGAAACCCACAATAAACATTCTAGGAATAGCTTATTCCCCTCTGCCATCAGATTTCTGAATGGCCCATGGAAACTGCTTTGCTATTCCTACATAGCGCTATCTTTTAAAATTTATTTTTATTTGTACCTTATTGTCATGTTTTATGCTTTGCCACCAAACAACAAATTTCACACGTATGTCAGTGACAATAAACCTGATTCTGATTCTTATTCTTATTCTTATTGTTCTTGCAAGGCTGGGTGGAGAAGTCTCACTGAGCACCTACATAAAGCATTCTGCCTCTCTGGAACAATAACATTCCACGGGATTAAAGAAGGCAATCGTATTGCAAAACCTTCAGATAGAAAATACAAGCCATGGCTGAAAACATGTTGCAGTTTAACCAGCATCTGTGCAGAACAAGACACACATTGACAACATTTCATCACAACTTGAATGAGTTAATGACAGATCCTTTTAAGCCACTCATAGAATCAGAAAACATTGAATTCTGCAACTATCAAGACATCCTCTTGTACTAATAGTTGGTAATATTCTCCCTGTTATTAGATATAAAGACCTCACTACTATTTAAGGGACAAATAATATGATGATTGTTGCTTGTAAGAATTAGGAAAGGAGTAGGGAGAAAATTCCAAAACGAAATAAGTCACTTAGCAGGACTTATCATAGTGGTCAATATTGTAGGCAGCCCAAACCTGATTTACAAGAAAATCTGCATGTCATGAGAAGTTCTCATTTATTTCAAAGGAGTGATATGACTGGAGGCATAGAGCAGTATGTATTTGTCTGTTTTAATTGATCCTTGTTTTAAATGTTGTGGATTAAGGATGAGTACGATATCCTGCCCTATCTTTCATGTTGGCTTGTTGTACGATAGGAGGTAGAAGTAAGGTCACAGTAATGCACAACAGGGAAGAAGATTTAAATTCTACCAAGATTGTATGCATCAACTAAAGTCTGCAAAGACATTAATCGAACATGCATTGTAGCCAGATTCAGCTACTGATGGTTAGTAGCAATGTGGCGTAGCTATTGTACATAATACGTACACTCGACGACTGTGTGGCCAGATGCTGCTCTAATTCCATCGACAAGTTAGCGGATGAGACCACCACAGTCAGCTGCATTTCAAATAATGATGACTCGGAGTACAGGAAGGAGATTGAGAGCCTGGGGACATGGTGTCATGACGACAACCTTTCCCTCAATGTCAGCAATACAAAAGAGTTGGTCATCAACAGTATTGAGGCTCAAGAGGGTTGAGCGTTTCAAGTTCCTCAGAATGGGCATCACTACTACCCTGTCCTGGCCCAACCATGCTGACGCCCTGGCCAAGAAAGCCCACCAGCACCTCTTCTTCCACAGGTGCAGAGGAAGTTTGGCATGTTCCCTGTAACCCTCACCAATGTTACTGATGCACCAAGAAAGCATCCTATCCAGATGGGATGCATCCATCCTGGCCTGATGCAGCAACTGCTCCACCCATGACCACAAGAAACTGCAGAGTTGTGGACACAGCTCATCACGCCACGGAAACAAGTGCTCCCTCCATTGACCCTGTCCACACTTCATGCTGTATCATTAAAGTAGCCAGCATAATTATAGATCTCACCTATCGTAGGCATTCGTTCTTCTCCCCCTCCAATCAGACGGAAGGTACAAAGCCCTAAAAGCACATATCATCTGCCTCAAGGACAGTTTCCATCTCATTGTGATAAGATTACTAAACACTTGCTAACATAATAAGATAGATCTTGATCTCACAATCTACCGGTTATAGCAGGGCACCTTACCCTGCACTACACTTGCTCTGTAGCTGTTACACTTTATTCTGCACTCTGTTATTGTTTTACCTTGCACTACCTCAATGCACTGTTGTAATGAATTGATATAAGATCAGCTTTTCACTGTATCATGGTCCATATGACAACAATAAATCAATTTAGTAATTTAGGGTCCCTGTTCCTCCAAAGAAAATTTAATAAATGGTATGAAACTATGTTGAACTATGAAACTTTAGAACTCTTAGAAACTATGTTGAACCTGAATGAAAGGCAAATGTCTTAGGAGTCTGCAGAGATTTAGCATGGCATCTAAAACTTTGACAAACTTCTCTAGATGTGTAGTGGAGAGTATATTGACTGGCTGCATCACAGCCTGGTATGGAAACATCAATGCCTTTGAATGTAAAATCCTGCAAAAGGTGGTGGATTCAGCCCAGTACATCATGGGTAAAGCCCTCCCAACCATTCAGCACATCTGCATGAAACGCTGTTATAAGAAAGCAGCATCCATTGTCAGAGATCCCCACCACCCAGGTCATGCTCTCTTCTCGCTGTGACCATCAGGTAGAATGTACAGGAGCCTCAGGACTCACACCACCAGGTTCAAGAACAGTTGCTACCCCTCAACCATTAGGTTCTTGAATGAAAGGGGATAACTACACTCACTTGCACCATTATTAAAATATTTCTACAACCAGTGACCTCACTTTAAGGACACTTTATCTCATTATCTCATGCTCTCATTAATTATTGCTATTTATTTATATTTTCATTTGCACAGTTTGTCTTCTGAACTCCAGTTAATTTTTCATTCATCCTGTTATAGTTACTGTTTTATAGATTTGCTGAGTATGCCCACAAGAAAATGAATCTCAGAGTTATGAATTGTGACCTATATATATATATATACTTTAATAATAAAATTTACTTTGAACTTTGAACTTTGAATTGGCGGTCAAGAAGCTTACCTGGCTTTGTTTTTTCTCTGATGACATAATCAATAATGAAATTTTGGTTCTCATAGGAAAAGCTGGCATAGCCTTTAGAAATATGTACTTGGAATACCCACTTATCATAACTTGAAAGTTTATCTGGTGGTCTCCAAAAATCATCTCCTGTATTGATGTGTAACACTGTGGAGATGCTACAACAGTTGGAAGAGTTTCACCAGGGATGCATCTGCACTTTACTTCATATTAGCTTGCAGGTAAACATCACAAATATAAATCAGCAGGACACACTGACAGCACCATCACTGATGCAATGATAATTAATACTTAGCACCATTGGGCTGGAAATTTTGGAATCAATGAGCGACAGTTGCTGGAACAAGAATTTCACGCAGGATTGAAGCTGGAAGAAGAAAACAGGATAGGCAGCAAAGGCTTTAAAAAATAAACTGAATGCTCCCTTAAAGTGTTGATAGTGTTGATTGCAAATATGTTCTGGCTCCTCACCCCAAAAAATTACTAAGCTACTGGTTCTCAACGCATGTGTTTACAGGAGAGAGGAGATGAATAATGCTGGGAAAAGAAATTCCTTGGAGGTATCGAGATAAGATACAGGCAATGAAAGGATTACCAATGAGAGAATTAACTGGAAGCAAATCCCCAATTTCCACTTTAGAAAACATGGTTATGCAAGGTTTGTGATGCTGATTGCCATTTTATCTGCACTGTCACAGACCGATCTCTCCACAATGAGCAGTTGCTTTATTCTTTATGGACCATTAATCAGCCTTGAGTATAATGAATACAGCAGGAAATAAACTTCAAATGCCAGTCTGTTTCCCTGAGAGGTAATAAAGTTCTACATTTTTCTATATAAAGTTCATTAGATTGGCATCTTGAGGAATATAAAGATAGCCAGGAAAGTGCTCTAGGAGGATATCGAGAAGCTCAAAAGGGGGTGTGAAATGTTCTTGGTCAGCAGGGTCAAGGATAATCCTAAGGCATTTTGAACTTTCAGTATATTAAGAACTAGAGGAAAACTAAAGAGAGGGTAGTCCCACTCAAGGATAAAGGAGGGAATTTGTGTGTAGCCCCCCGGCCACCCTCAGGGTCGCTCGGCTTGCTGTCATCTAGGGAAACAGCCCTCGGCCCCGCCAAACTGGGTAATAGTTTGTGTGGATGCTGTGTGATGTACCCCACCCCGCCCAAATAACAGACAATACACCAGATACGATTAAATACTTTACCGTTTATAGATATTACTGGAACTATATAATTAATAGAGAATAAAATATAAAAGGAAAATAAAAGGCGCCACACTTTTCAAAGTTCAATCTCTTTGTGCACGAACAGTTGGAGCTCAGGACCCTTGTTTTTCTGTGACCCCTCGGACCACCTCGACCGGCCGCCTGGGACCAACAACGGTGGTCGACCAGACGCTCCACATGAGTCCGTCTCTATCTCCTCTCCTCGCCGAACGCCCCGCTCAGGGTTCGACCCCATTAGCAGACTCACAGCACCTGATCCATCCTCCATCTCTCTCTCCTGCCTTCTGCCCCAAATCCCCGCACATACAATATCTTCAGATACACCGAAAACACAACAGCTATTCCAATTGGTTCGTAACATCTTCTTATCAAAGCTAACCCAAACCAAGCTACTAGCGCAAGAACTTTCTTAGGGTTTAACATAACAAAGAAGCATTCCCAAGTATAACATAACAAAGAAGCCATTTTAATTAGCCTACGCAGTAACATAAAAGACCAAACACCCTTACATGTGTTTTGAGCCAGAGCAAATATTTGTGGTACTAAATGAGTACTTTGGTATTTTCTGAGAAGAGATTGGAGGATAATGAAGACAGGGCGAGGCATGCTAATGTACCAGCACATTTTGAGATCAAAAAGGAGCTAGTGCTGGCTCCTCAGGAAAGCATTAAGCGGGATAAATCCTTGATGGCATATATCCCACAATTTTGAAGGAAGCAAATGAGGAGCTTGCTAGGGTTTTGACAGGATCTTTGTTCCCTCACTAGGAACAGGTGAAGTAGCAACTGGAGAGTAGCAAACATTGAGCCTTTGTTTAAGAAATGAGATGGGAATAATCCCAGTAATTATGGGCCAGTGAGATTCACATTAGTGGCAAGGAAGCTATAGGAGAGGATGCTAAAGAAAAGGATTTATACATGTTTGGAAATGCATGATCTGCTTAGGGATAGTCACATAGCTTTGTGTGAAATAAGTCCTACCATATGAACAACTGAAGTTTTCTGAGGAGGTGACAAAGAGGCTTGATGAGGGTAAGGCAGTGGACTCTTGTAAAGCATTTGACAAGATCCCTTAGGAGAGGGTCATTCATAAGATCCAGGGTGAATTGTAAGTTTGGATTCAGAACTGGAATGCCCACAGATGACAGAGAGTAAAGGTGGAAGTCATGCTGGATGTCCCTGACAAGTGATGCTCTGCAAAGATCAGTCCTGGGACCTCTGTTTGTGATACAATGCCTCCAAAAAGTATTCATTCCCCAACCCTTTGTTCACATAAATGAATATTATAATTAGGGATTTTGATCAATTTAACTGAGAAATTTTATTTGTGAATTATATGCTCCTTTTTTCTCACAGTAGAACCCAAAAGATAGGGAAAATAGTAAAGCATGAAGAACTAAAAATTCAAAAAGTGAAATGTCAACAGTTCAATAGTATTCATCCCCCTTTGCTCAGTATTAGCTGAACCACTTCTTTCAACAGATACAGCCAGTAATCTTTTTAGATAAGTCTCTTTTAGCTTGGCCCTATGTGATGGAGCAAGATTTGCCCATTCCTCTTTGCTAAATTGCTTAAGTTTTCCCAGCATATTTGAGAAGGGGTGGTGGACAGTGACCTTGAGATCTTGTCGGAGATGTTTGAACGGGTTAAGGTTAGGACTCAAGGACATCAATTTTCTTTAGTTGAATCCATTCCGTGGCTCCTCTGACAGTGTGATTTGGGTCACTGTCCTGCTGAAAGACAAACTTCCTCCCGAGTTAGGTAAAAGATTAGATGTGTGCCATATGTACCACTTCGTGTTGAGGCCAAAATGTTTCACTTTAGTCCCATCCAATCACGAAACCTTCTTCCACATCTTTACAGTATCTTGCAAGTGACGCTTTGTGAAATCTTTAAGGGCAAGGATTTTTTTTAGCAGTACATGTTTCTAATACAGCACATCAGCCTGGTAAGACCATCCCTACTGTAAAGTATGGTGGAGGTAGCATCATGCCATGGGGATGCTTTTCAGCAGCAGGGCCTGGAAATCTGGTCAGGATTGATGGGAAGATGAATGCTGTTAAATACAGAGAGTTCCTGGATAAAAATCTGCTAGCCTCTGCCAGAAAGCTTAAACCGGGGAAGAAGTTTGTCTTTCATCAGGACAACGCCTGAAAGCTCACTGCCAAAGCAACCATGGATTAGCTTCGAAAGAAAATTAATGCCCTTGAGTGGCCTAACCAGTGTCCTGACTTTAAATTGATCGAATATCTCTGGCAAGACCTCAACATTGCTGTCCACTGCTGCTCCCCAACCAACCAGACACAGCTTGAGCAATTTTGCAAGGAGGAACAGGTAAATCTTGCTTTATCACATTGTGAAAACTAACAGAGACTCATCCAAAAAGATTACTGGCTGCAATAGCAGTGAGAAATGGTTCAATTAAGTACTGAGCAAAAGGGGATGAATAATTTTAAACTGTTGATATTACAGTTATTGATTTTTTAGTTTATCGCGCACTACAATTTTCCCTTTTTTGTGCTCTACTGTGAAAAGTGGAGTATATGATTTACAAATAAAAATTATCAGTTAAATTGATCAAAATCCCTGGTTGTAAAACTCATTTATGTGAACAAAAGGTTGGGGCTGAATACTTTTCCAAGGCACATTGATACAGTTTATACTGTATCAATGATTGGAATGAAAATCTAGATGGGTGAATTAGTAGGTTTGCAGATGACACCAAGATTGGTGGTGTTGTGAACAGTGTAAAGGACTATCAAAGAATATAGTGGGAAATGGTAGTGTAGTTGGGAGCTGAATGTCCAAGGTTACACGTTGTATCGGAGGAATAGGAAGGTAGGCAGAGGGGGTGGTGTGGCTCTGCTGGTAAAGAATGGCATCAAATCAGTAGAAAGATGTGACATAGGATTGGGAGATGTTGAATCCTTGTAGGTTGAGTTAAGAATCTGCAAGGGTAAAAGGACCCTGATAGCAGTTACATACAGACATCCTAACAGTAGCTGGGCTGTGGACCACAGATTACAACAGGAAGTAGAAAAGGCATGTCAGACGGGCAGTGTTATCGTAGTCATAGGAGATTTTAACATGCAGGTCAATTGGGAAAATCAGGTTGGTAATAGATCTCAAGAGAGTGAGTTTGTTGAATGTCTAAGAAGTAGCTTTTCAGAGCAGTTTGATGTTGAGCCTACTAGGGGTTTAGCTTTACTGGATTGGGTGTTATGTAATGAACTGGAGGCCATGAGGGAGCTTAAGATAAAAGAACCCTTAGGAACCAGTGATCACAATATCATTGTGTTCAACTTGAAATTTGATAGGTAGAAAGAGGAGCTGGCCAAAGTAAATTGGAAAGAGCTGCTGGCAGGGATGTCAGCAGAGCAGCAATGGTGTGTTTCTGAGAAAAATGAGGAAGGTGCAGGACATGTGTATTCCAAAAATGAAGAAATACTCAAATGGTAAATAGTACATCCATGGCTGGCAAGGGAAGACAAAGGTATTGTAAAAGCAAAAGAAAGGGCGTACGACAAAACAAAAAATAGTGGGAAGAGAGAGGATTGGGAAGTTTTTAAAAACTGACAGAGCAACTAAAAAAATCATTAGAAGGGAAAGGATGAAATATGAAAGCAAGCAGCAAATAATATCAAAATGGATAGTAAAATTTTTCTTTAAGTGTGTTAAAAATAAAAGAGAAATGAAAGTGGATATAGGACTGCTAGAAAATGAGGCAGGAGAAATAACAAAACGGGGGCAAGGAGATGGCAGAAGAACTAAATGAGTACTTTGTGTCAGTCTTCACTAGGGAAGACACCAGTGGTATGTCTGATGTTGTAGTGTGTGAAGGAAGAGAAGTGGGTACATTTACTGTTACAAGAGAGAAGGTGCTCAAAAAGCTGAAAGACATAAAGGTACATAAGTCACCCAGACCAGAGGAACTGCACCGTAGGGTTCTGAAAAGGGTGGCATTAGAGATTGTCGTGGCAGTGGAAATGATCTTTCAATATCATTGGACTCTGGCATGGTGCCAGTGGACTGCAAAATTTGAGATGTCACTCCACTCTTTAAGAAAGGGGGGAAGGCAGCAGAAAAGAAATTTATAGACTGGTTATTGAACATGGCATCAAAGGTTACCGGGAGAAGTCCAGGAACTGGGGGTGAGGAGGAGATATTAAAAAAATAGGATCAGCCATGATTGAATGGTGGAACAGACTCGATGGGCCAGATGGCCTAATACTGCTCCTATGTCTTATGGTCTTATGGAAATAGATCTATAACCAATTATGGAAAGGAAAACGGCAGATGGAGTTTAATCTGGGCAAGTGTGAGGTGATGCACTTTGGGAGGTCATGTGGAAGGTGAAATTATACAGTTAATGGTAGTCCTTTTAAATAGCGTTGAGGTACGGAGGGACCTTGGGGTCTAGGTCCATAGTTCATTGAAAGTGGCTACACAAGCAGCAAGATGGTGTTAGTGAACCACTGAGAATATCTAAACGAAGCGTTGTCACAGGAAAGCAGCATCCATCATCAGGGACCCCCACCACTCAAGTCATGCGCTCTCCT
Source organism: Mobula hypostoma (assembly GCF_963921235.1). NCBI lineage: Eukaryota > Metazoa > Chordata > Chondrichthyes > Myliobatiformes > Myliobatidae > Mobula > Mobula hypostoma. The sequence goes on along the minus strand of NC_086102.1, from coordinate 74,103,260 downwards.
CACTGCTGCCATCAGGAGGAAGGGACAGGAGCCTCAGCACTCAACTGCCAGGTTTAGGAACAGTTATTACCACTCAACCACCAGGCTCTTGAACCAAAGTGGGTAACATCAGTCAACTTCACTTGCCCCATCATTGAATGCTCTCACAAACTATGAACTCACTTTCAAGGACTCTTCCTGTCATGTTCTTGATCTGTATTGCTTATTTATTACTATTATTTCTTTCTTTTTGTATTTGCACAGTTTGGTGTCTATTGCACACTGGTGGAACACTCATGTTGGTGCAGTGATCCATTGATTCTATTATTAATAGTGTTCTATTGACTTACCGAGTATGCCCACAAGAAAATGGATCTCCGGGTTGTATATGGTGACTTTGAACTTTGAACTTTGGTGGGGGTAAGATGGTAAAGAAGTAAATGGAATGCTCGCTCTCTTTGGTAGGGGTGCTGAGTCTAAGGCCATTCCATTATAGGAGGGATTTGGAAACTGCGGAAAATGTGCAGAAGCAGGTTACAAGAATGCTGCCTGAATTAGAGGGTATGAACTTTAAGGACAGCATGGTCACTCTTGGGTTGTTCGCCTTTGTGTGTCAAAGGCTGTGAGGAGACCCGATAAAAGTTGTCAGACTAATGAGAGGCATTGATAGTGTGAACAGTCAGAATCTGTTCCCCAGGTAAGAAATGTCAAACAACAGATGTTGGAGAGGTGATTTGAAATATGACATGAGGGGCCAGTCCTTCTACACAGAGAGTGGTAGGGGGCTGGAAGTGGTGGTTGCTTGGGATGACAGTGGAAGCCGACAATTTGATGGAGTTTGAGAGGCTTTTAGATCGACAAACAAATATCAAATGAGTGGGAGGCTATGGATGATACGTGTGAAGAGAACATTTAGTATGAGTCGGCACCAAGATCAGCACAGCATTGTGGACTGAATGGTCAGACCAAGCCGTATTTTTTTTACATTCTGCATTAATGGATGTTTATAATATTGCTTTTTCATGAGAGATTTAATTAATCACTAAGAAAGCAACAATAATTTACTGAAAATCAATTCATGATTACAGCAACAAGCTGGTACATTTCCTTCATAAATGAAAAGGCTGAAGCAGCCTGTCTGATTTACTGCAGTATGTTTGAAATTTCTAAATTTTCCTAATCACTCATAGCTCCGGTAAATTTGGAATGTAGAAGCCAACTGATGTATGTTGTCCTTTAGTATCAGCCATTCCTTATCCTCAATACAATAGGATAAAATAAATCAACATCAAGCAAATGGTTTCAATAGAAAATACTGATTACTTGGCTTGCTTCATTCATTAGTTAACCATGCTCTGTTCATGTGATATAACAATAATTAGAGGTAGATGAAATAATGAGTTAATGTTCACATTTACCCGTTCGCCAGTTTTTCTGCTAATACCTGATTTGCAACAATCAATTATTCAGCTTTATTGAACTCTGCTTAAAAATTAGAACCAGAAACGCCAATCTGATTTTTCTTCCGGCTGCGGCATTATCTGCTGCACATCTTCAGATATGCAACATGCATGCAGAGTCTTGCTTCTTTACTTATCAAGACAGATTGACTGGGATAACTCAGCAGATGTGGACAATAGTTTTTAACCATCAAGAATATTCCAAAGATAGATTTCAACCAAGGTAAAACCATTTCTCGAAAGCCTTTCCACATCAGTACTTCAAAACAAATGCAGAACTGTTTGATAACCTACAAACCAAGAGGAGGTTTCAAGCAAAACACACAAAATGCAAGAGGAACTCAGCAGGCCAGGCAGCATCTATGGAAAAAAGTACAGTCAACATGTTGGGCCAAGGCCCTTCAGCAGGACTGGAAAGCGGCCAGTGCGTGAGTGGGCCAGTGAAGGAGTGGAGCTTTGAGGCTTTGACTTGAGAGATTCTGGCAGTTTTGGCAGTTGATCTGTGCAATCAAGTCAATCAAGATTTGAATAGATCAGCAGTAAGCCTTTAATTAGACAATAAAGATTTGAATAGCTCAGACTCAGCAGAAGCAGCTGATTGGGCAGTCGAGGTCAGGTGACCAAACATTTTGAAAAGCTCAAACAGATAAATAGAGGGATAGCTCAAGCGAAGCGGCCAGTGAGTGAGTGGAGCTTTGAGGCTTTGACTCGAGAGGCTTCGAAGAGAAGAAGCAGAGGACAAGCTAGCTCGCAGTTAGTTTTTACAATTTCCCCTGAGACGGTGATGTGCCTCTCATGTGAGATGTGGCAGTCTTGGGGGAACGCCCCTCTCCCGCAGAGTCACATCTGCCAGAAGTGCATACGGCTGGGCGATCTGGAAAACCGTGTAAGGAATCTGGAGCAGCAGCTGGATGACCTTCGACTCATAAGGGAGAATGAGGCAGTCATAGATGAGAGCTACAGGGAGGTAGTCATACCTAGGCTGTCGGAAGTGGGTCGTTGGGTGACAGTCAGAGGGGGGAAAGCGAAGGTGAGCAGACAGGTAGTGCAGAGCACCCCTGTAGCCATTCCCCTGAATAATAAGTCTACCGTCCTGGATACTGTCGGCGGGGACGACCGACCGGGTGTGAGCCACGGTGGCAGGGCCTCCGGCACTGAGTCTGACCTTGTGGTGCAGAAGGGTGGGACAGAGAAGAGGAGAGCTGTCGTCATTGGAGACTCTATAGTCAGGGGAGCAAACAGGAGATTTTGTGGATGTGAGAAGGACACCCGCATGGTTTGTTGCCTCCTGGGTGCCAAGGTCCGGGATGTCTCTGACCGGGTGCACGACATCTTGGTACGAGAGGGAAAGCAACCAGAAGTCGTGATAAATGTTGGGACCAATGACATTACCAGGAAGAGGGATGAGGTCCTGAAGTGTGAGTTTCGGGAATTAGGCAGATGGCTGAAGAACAGGACCTCAAGGGTGACGTCCTCAGGATTGCTGCCAGTGCTACGTGACAGAGATGGTAAGAATTGGAGGAGATGGCAGTTGAATGCGTGGCTGAGGAGTTGGTGCAGGGAGCAGGGTTTTAGATTTTTAGATCATTGGGATCTCTTCTGGGGAAGGTGGGACCTGTACAGGTTGGATGGGTTGCACCTGAACTCGAGGGGGAGCAATATCCTTGCAGGTAGGTTTGCTAGCATGGTTCGGGAGGGTTTAAACTAATTTGCGAGGGGGATGGGACCCAGAGCGATAGAGCAGTGCAAGAAGTGCATGGAGTAAAGCCAGATCTAACATACAGAGAGGCTTTGAGGAAAGAGAAGCAGAATAAACGGTGTAAAGACAGTAAGGTAGAAGGGCTGAAATGTGTGTACCTCAATGCAAGAAGCATCAGGAACAAAGGTGATGAACTGAGAGCTTGGATACATACATGGAATTATGATGTAGTGGCCATTACAGAGACTTGGCTGGCACCAGGGCAGGAATGGATTCTCAATATTCCTGGATTTCAGTGCTTTAAAAGGGATAGAGAGGGCGGAAAAAGGGAAGGAGGGGTGGCATTATTGGTCAGGGATACTATTACAGCTACAGAAAGGGTGGGTAATGTAGCAGGATCCTCTTTTGAGTCAATATGGGTGGAAGTCAGGAACAGGAAGGGAGCAGTTACTCTACTGGGGGAATTCTATAGGCCGCCTGGTAGCAGCAGAGATACAGAGGAGCAGATTGGGAGGCAGATTTTGGAACGGTGCAAAAATAACAGGGTTGTTATCATGGGTGACTTTAACTTCCCTAATATTGATTGGCACCTGATTAGTTCCAAGGGTTTAGATGGGGCAGAATTTGTTAAGTGTGTCCAGGATGGATTCCTGTCACAGTATGTTGACAGGCCAATCAGGGGGATTGCCATACTAGATCTAGTACTAGGTAATGAACTGGGTCAGGTCACAGATCTCTCAGTGGGTGAGCATCTGGGGGACAGTGACCACCGCTCCCTGTCCTTTAGCATTATGATGGAAAAGGATAGAATCAGAGAGGACAGGAAAATTTTTAATTGGGGAAAGGCAAATTATGAGGCTATAAGGCTAGAACTTGCGGATGTGAATTGGGATGATGTTTTTGCAGGGAAATGTACTATGGACATGTGGTCGATGTTTAGAGATCTCTTGCGGGATGTAAGGGATAAATTTGTCCCGGTGAGGAAGATAAAGAATGGTAGGGTGAAGGAACCATGGGTGACACGTGAGGTGGAAAATCTAGTCAGGAGGAAGAAGGCAGCATACATGAGGTTTAGGAAGCAAGGATCAGATGGGTCTATTGAGGAATATAGGGAAGCAAGAAAGGAGCTTAAGAAGGGGCTGAGAAGAGCAAGAAGGGGGCATGAGAAGGCCTTGGCGAGTAGGGTAAAGGAAAACCCCAAGGCATTCTTCAATTATGTGAAGAAAAAAAGGATGACAGGAGTGAAGGTAGGACCGATTAGAGATAAAGGTGGGAAGATGTGCCTGGAGGCTGTGGAAGTGAGCGAGGTCCTCAATGAATACTTCTCTTCGGTATTCACCAATGAGAGGGAACTTGATGATGGTGAGGACAATATGAGTGAGGTTGATGTTCTGGAGCATGCTGATATTAAGGGAGAGGAGGTGTTGGAGTTGTTAAAATACATTAGGACAGATAAGTCCCCGGGGCCTGACGGAATATTCCCCAGGCTGCTCCACAAGGTGAGAGAAGAGATTGCTGAGCCTCTGGCTAGTATCTTCATGTCCTCGTTGTCCACGGGAATGGTACTGGAGGATTGGAGGGAGGCGAATGTTGTTCCCTTGTTCAAAAAAGGTAGTAGGGATAGTCCGGGTAATTATAGACCAGTGAGCCTTACGTCTGTGGTGGGAAAGCTGTTGGAAAAGATTCTTAGAGATAGGATCTACAGGCATTTAGAGAATCATGGTCTGATCAGGGACGGTCAGCATGGCTTTGTGAAGGGCAGATCGTGTCTAACAAGCCTGATAGAGTTCTTTGAGGAGGTGACCAGGCATATAGATGAGGGTAGTGCAGTGGATGTGATCTATATGGATTTTAGTAAGGCATCTGACAAGGTTCCACACGGTAGGCTTATTCAGAAAGTTAGAAGGCATGGGATCCAGGGGAGTTTGACCAGGTGGATTCAGAATTGGCTTGCCTGCAGAAGGCAGAGGCTGGTGGTGGAGGGAGTACATTCAGATTGGAGGGTTGTGACTAGTGGTGTCCCACAAAGATCTGTTCTGGGACCTCTACTTTTTGTGATTTTTATTAAGGACCTGGATGTGGGGGTAGAAGGGTGGGTTGGCAAGTTTGCAGACGACACAAAGGTTGGTGGTGTGGTAGATAGTGTAGAGGATTGTCAAAGATTGCAGAGAGACATTGATAGGATGCAGAAGTGGGCTGAGAAGTGGCAGATGGAGTTCAACCCAGAGAAGTGTGAGGTGGTACACTTTGGAAGGACAAACTCCAAGGCAGAGTACAAAGTAAATGGCAGGATACTTGGTAGTGTGGAGGAGCAGAGGGATCTCAGGGTACATGTCTGTAGATCCCTGAAAGTTGCCTCACAGGTGGATAGGGTAGTTAAGAAAGCTTATGGGGTGATAGCTTTCATAAGTCGAGGGATAGAGTTTAAGAGTCGCAATGTAATGATGCAGCTCTATAAAACTCTGGTTAGGGCACACTTGGAGTATTGTGTCCAGTTCTGGTCACCTCACTATAGGAAGGATGTGGAAGCATTGGAAAGGGTACAGAGGAGATTTACCAGAATGCTGCCTGGTTTAGAGAGTATTTTAGAGATCAGAGATTAAGGGAGCTAGGGCTTTACTCTTTGGAGAGAAGGAGGATGAGAGGAGACATGATAGAGGTGTACAAGATAATAAGAGGAATGGATAGAGTGGATAGCCAGCACCTCTTCCCCAGGGCACCACCGCTCAATACAAGAGGACATGGCTTTAAGGTAAGGGGTGGGAAGTTCAAGCCGGATATTAGAGGAAGGTTTTTTTACTCAGAGAGTGGTTGGTGCGTGGAATGCACTTTCTGAGTCAGTGGTGGAGGCAGATACACTAGTGAAGTTTAAGAGATTACTAGACAGGTATATAGAGGAATTTAAGGTGGGGGCTTATATGGGACGCAGGGTTTGAGGATCAGCACAACATTGTGGGCCGAAGGGCCTGTACTGTGCTGTACTATTCTATGTTCTATGTCCAACAGCTCTAACATACCTGCCCGCTGGAATATAGGTCCACCTTGGACTCAGGAACAACTCTTCCCTTTTGAACAGGTCATACCTCCCCAAAAGAGATCCAATGATCCAAAAACCTGAAGCCCTGCCCCCTACACCAGCTTCCCAGCCACGCATTTATCTGCCAAATCATCCTGTTTCTACCCTCACTGGTGCATGGCACAGGCAGCAATCCAGAAATTACTATCCAGGAGGTCCTGCTTCTAGCTTCCTACCTAGCTCTCTAAATTCTTTCTTCAGAACCTCATTGCTTTTCCTTCCTGTGTCATTGGCACCAATATGTATCAAGATATCTGGCTGCTCTCCCTCCCTCTCCAAAATGCTGTGGATGTGATCTGAGACGACCCTGACCCTGGCACCTATGGGGCAACATACCATCTGGGTGCCCAGTTCACATCCACAGAATCGCCTGTCTGTTCCTCTGACTATTCAGCCACCTATCACTACCCCTCCCCTCTTCTCCCTCTTTCCCTTCTGCACTACGGATCCATGCTCAGTTCCAGTAACCTGGTCTCCATGGCATTCCCCTGGGGGGGTACTTATATACTTATTGCATATCTTTAAATTAGCAAGAAACCTAACAATGCTTTCCTGCATTGCAAGGGTGATTACACTCCATCCTATGACAGGCATATAAAGACTGAAACAGGACCACCAGACCGCCATGCCAATGCTAACCATCTTTCCAGTTGATGGACATGACTTTCATAATTAACCATGTTTGCCTTTTGATCCTGCTTTGTTTTAATATAATTATATTACAACTTCATCCCTTAAAGCCCTGTTGCTTGGCCATTTCTCTAGGTTCAGCCAAATCACACTGTTTTATCCTATTCTGTCTTCACACCCCATATCCCTACATCATTGGAAGCGTCAAACAAGCTCTTTATCACTCAGCTTAGAGTCAATTATTTCTACTCTTCCTCTCCAGCCTATTACTCTTCATACTTCAGTGTAGGTATTGACAGACCTCTGGCATTTGGCCAAATTTACATTTTGGCATATTTGATTTTAGGTGATTAATTTCCACTGACTGCAGTATTCCTTTACTAATGCAGCCAATTACCTGTGAAAGATTTGACTCCCCTCCTTGGCTGGGACTTGGAAGTTTGTCAAATCTCCACTATCATGACACAAAGTGTTTTATCAGCAATCAAACGAACGTGAATGCCCCAATTGCATATCAATTTATTCATGTTGTCATTCAGTTGTTACAATCCAATGCTGGTCCCTCAGCTTCTTCCGTTGATCCAGACACTTTTGCTAAATGTTAATCAATATGATACTAAACACATCCCTTTGCCTATTATTCTATACATCTACCTTAGCAATAGTGTACTTGTTGGCTGTGAAGTGAGCTGAGGCAATGAAAGGCATGACATAAAGGTGGTCTGTCTTTGAAGCAATTACCCACACCCCCTAATAGAATTAAAGTGCTCACTGTAGTACAGACTCAGTAGAATTCAGTTAAAAAGCAGCCCCATTGGGACCAAGAGTATTTTATTATTTACTGATTATTGAAATCTGAAGTGATAAGATCTCAATACTTCTTGATGATTATCTCTAAACTTCATTGTAACCCCCTACAAGAGAACACACACACACACACACACACACACACACACACACACCCACCCACCCACCCCAAAATGATGGAGGAACTCAGCAGGCCAGGCAGCATCTATGGAAAAGAGCACAGTCGACATTTCAGGCTGAAACCCTTCGGCAGGACTGGGAAAAAAAGCTGAGGAGTAGATTCCCTTCCTCCAGCATCAACACTGCCCTTCAGTGGAGTAAAGGAAATTACAATGGGATGAGAGAGGACAGTAAATCAGAAAGAACTACTGGCAGGGATGACGGCAGTGCAGCAATGGCGTGAGTTTCTGGGAAAAATGAGGAAGGTGCAGGACTGATGTATTCCAACAACAAGGAAATACTCAAATGGCATAATAGTACAACCGTGGCTGACAAGGGAAGTCAAAGCTAATGTAATAGCAAAAGAGAGGGCATACAAAAGATGACGATAAGATAGAGGATTGGGAAGCTTTAAAAACCTACAGAAAACAACTAAAAGAATCATTAGAAGGGAAAAGATGAAATATGAAAGCAAGCTAGCAAACAATATCAAAGGGGATAGTAAAAGATTTTTCAAATATGTAAAAAATAAAAGAGAAATGGGAGTGGATATAGGACCAGTAGAACATGAGGCCAGAGAAATGATTACGGTGGATGAAAGAAAAATAGAGGGTTACGGGGTAGTACATTTTAGTACATTTAGTACATTTTTTATGGAATATATGGGTCGGCACAACATCGAGGGCCGAAGGGCCTGTACTGTGCAGTAGTATTCTAGTATCTAGTGGATAATGAGATGGCAGATGAACTAAATGAGTATTTTGCATCAGTCTTCACTGTAGAAGACGCTACCAGTGTGCCAGGTGTTGAAGGGTGTGAGGGAAGAGAAGTGAATGCAGTTACTATTACAAGAGAGAAGGTGCTCAAAATTCCAAAAGACCTAAGGGGACATAAGTTAGCTGGACCAGATGAACTGCACCCTAGGGTTCTGGAAGAGGTAGTGTTAGAGGTTGTGGCAGCACTATCAATGATCTTTCAAAAATCATTGGACTCTGACCTGGTGCCAGAGGACTGGAAAATTGCAAATGTTACTCCACTCTTTAAGAAAGGAGGAAGGCAGGAGAAAGGAAATTATAGACTAGTTAGCCTGACCTCAGTAGCTGGGAAGATGTTAGAGTCGATTATTAAGGATGAGGTTATTTAGTTCTCGGTGACACAGGACAAGATAGGACAAAGTCATCATGTTTTCCTTAAGGGAAAATCTTAACTGATAAACCTGTTGGAATTTTTTGAGGAGATTACAAATAGGATAGATAAAGGGGATGTAGTGGATGTTGTATATTTGGACTTTCAGAATGCCTTTGAGGCAACTTACCAAGTTAAGAGCCCAAGGTATTGCAGGAAAGTTACTAACACAGTTAGAGCATTGGCTGATTGGTAGGAGGCAGCTAGTGGGAATAAAAGGATCCTTTCCTGGTTGACTGCCAGTGACTAGTGGTGTTCGCAGGGGTCAGTTTTGTGACCTCTTCTTTTTATGCTGTAAATAAATGATATAGATGATGGAATAGATGGCTGTGTTGCCAAGTTTGCAGATGATATGAAGATTAGTGGAGGGGCAGGTAGTATTGAGGAATCAGGTAGGCTGCAGAGGGACTTAGGCAGATTAGAAGAATGGGTAAGAAAGTGACAAATGAAATACAATATTGGAAAATGCATTGCCACGCACTTTGGTTGTAGAAATAAATTTGCAGACAATTTTCTAAATGGGGAGAAAATCCAAAAATCTAGGATGCAAAGGAATTTGGGAATCCTTATGCAGAACACTCTAAAGGTTAATTTGCAGGTAGAGTTGGTGGTAAGGAAATCAAATGCAATGTTAGCATTTATCTCAAGACGTCTTGAATACAAGGCTTTATAAGGTACTGGTGAGGTTTCACCTTGAGTATTGTGAACGGTTTTGGGCTCCTCATCTGAGAAAAAATGTGCTGGCATCGGAGAGGGTCCAGAGGCAGTTCACAAGGATGATTCGGGGAATGAGAGGGTTATCATACGAGGAAAGTTTGATGGTTCTGGGTCTGCATTCGCTGGAATTTAGAAGGATGAGGGGGGGGGATGTCTCATTGAAACCCTTTGAATATTGGAAGGCCTAGACAGAGTAGCTGTGGAAAGAATGTTTCCCATGGTGGGGGAGTCTAGGACAAAGGGGCACAGCCTCAGGATTAAGGGGCGTCCATTTAAAACAGAGATGCCGAGAAATTTCTTTAGCCAGAGGGTGGTGAATTTGTGGAAATTGTCACCACAGGCAGCTGTGGAGGCCAGGTCATTGGGTGTATTTGATAGGTTCTTAATTGGACATAGCATCAAATGCTACAGGGAGAAGGCCGGGGAATGTGGTTGAGGAAAGGGAAAAAGGATCAGACATGATTGAATGGTGGAGCAGACTTGATGGGCAAAATGGCCTAATTCTGTTCCTATGTCTTATGGTCTTTTTTGTAAACAATGACAATAAGTACAAACTGGAACATGTGGAAATGATGAGCCTGACGCCAGTAGTGGATAAGTTATTGGAAGGTATTCTAAGGGATCAGATATATACAGAATGTATTTGGCTAGATAGGGACTGCCTAGGGATAGCCTGCATGGCTTGGGACATGGTAGGCCGTATCTAACCAATCTTACAGAGTTTTTCCAAGGAGGTTAGCAGGAAAGCTACAGTCTTGGTTGTAGTCTACATGAACTTTAATGGACAGCAAGGAAGGCTATCAAAGCTTGCAGAGGGATCTGGGCCAGCTGGCAAAATGGGTTGAAAGATGGCAGGTGGAATTTAAGCAGACAAATGTGAAATGTTATACTTTGGCAGGACAAAACAGAGTAGAACTTACACAGTGAAAGGCAGGCAGAAGAGTACAGTACAACAGAGGATATGGCAATACAGATCTGTAATTCCTTGAAAGTAGTGACACAGGTAGATGAGGATATAAATAGAGCTTTCGGCAAGTTGGCCTTCATAAGTTGAAGTACTGACTACAGGAGTTGGGATGATATGCTGACGTTACATAGGACATTGGTGAGGTGTGTTGGGCATGTGGACAAGTGGTTAAGGCGTTCGTCTAGTGATCTGAAGGTCGCTAGTTCGAGCCTCAGCTGTGGCAGCGTGTTTGTGTCCTTGAGCAAGGCACTTAACCACACATTGCTCTAGTGTCTGTGCGAGGAGTGGTGCCCCACACAGACTTCCAATCTGTGCCTTGTAAGGCATGAAAATGCCCGACGCAGGCCTCTCTTGGTCTGAGTCGATGTTCCCTCCCTCCCCTCGGTGAGGTCTAATTTGGAGTATTGTGTGCAGTTCTGGTCACTTACCTACAGGAAGGACATCAATAAGATTGAAAGAGTACGTGGATGCTATATAGTCTCCTCCCTGATGGGACAAACAGTCCATGAGCAGGGTGGGTGGGACCCTTCATGGTGTTAATGGCCCTTTTCCAGCATCTTTCTGTATATATGTGGACAGATTGGTGCGACTGATGTGTTGGGCAGTGTTGACTACTCATTGTAGAGTCTTCCTTTTGGTCGCCAGTTTCCATAGCATGCAGTAATGCAGCATGTTAGGATGCTCTCCACTACGCATCTGAAGGAGGATATGAGGTAAATGTGCAGAGTCCAGCTCTGTGCAGCCTCCTCTGGAATTAAAGGCATTGTGGTGTTTTTCTGATTGCACAGGGTTTGTTCTGGGATCACGTGAGGTTGTGTGAGGTGCGCACTCCCAGGAGTTTAGAGCTGCTCGCGGTTTCCACTGCTGTGCTTCCGATGTGAGGGGGGGGGGTGGGAGTGATTTGAATTCTCCTGAAGTTGATAACCATCTCCTTTGCACCAGCTCGCAAGCTCTTCCGCCTCCTCTCCGTGGGCCGTCTCATCGTTGTTGGTGGTGAGCCGCACCACTGTCATCAATAACCACATGTTACATCAAGAACTGAGTCAGGAGGTTGTTTTCAATTGAATGAGATTAAGTAAATGTATCATCTCCCGCTGTAAACGCAGCTCTCAGCATTCGCTTGGACAGCTTTCTGGCCTAGCCCGATCATGCTTTCAGCTCTGTTTCATCCACAGCTGATTTTCAGACTCATAGCATCTTGTAGCAGTTGTCCATTTTTCTGGGAAGTGGTGGTGTAGCTGGTCTAGACCACTGACCTAGGGACAAGAGCTCATATCCCACCATGCCAGCTGGACAATTTAAATAGGTCTGGGATTAAAAAGCTGGTCCCAGTGACAAATAAAAAAACAACTGAACTGTTGCTTAAAAACCATCTTGGGTCACTAATGCCCTTCAGAGAAAGAAATATGCCATTCTTGTCTGACCTTTTAGTGACACGTGCCTTGAAAAAGTCTTCGGCCCCTAACCCTTTGTTCACATAAATGAGTATTACAAACAGGAATTTTGATCAACTTAATTAATATTTTTATTTGTGAATCACATGCTCTTTTCCTTATGCTAAAAAAACTTATCCTTGCCTGTAAATACTTTGTGAAGTGGCACTTAGAAGATACTGTAAAGATTTGGAAGAAGGTGTTGTGGTCGGATGAGACAAAAGTGGAACTTCCTGGCCTCAGCACTAAGGGGTACGTATGGTGTAAATCCAATACTACACATCATCTAGATAACACCATCCCTACTGTAAAGTATGGTGGAGGTAGCATCATGCTATGAGGATGCTTTTCAGCAGCAGGCAAGGGAAATCTGGTCAGGGTTGCTGGGACTTTGAACGCTGCTAAATGCAGAGAGATTCTGGATAAAGACTGCGGGTCTCTGCCAGAAAGTTTAAACTGTGGAAGAAGTTTGTCTTTCTGCAGGACAATGACTGAAAACACACTGCCTGAGCAACCATGGAGTGGCTTCAAATGAAGAAAATTCATGCTCTTCAGTGGCCCAGTCAGAATCCTGACTTTAACTTGATCGAGTATCTCTGGCAAGACCTCAAGATTGCTGTCCACTGCTGCTCCCCAACCAACCAGACACAGCTTGAGCAATTTTGCAAGGAGGAACAGGTACATTTTGCTTTATCACATTGTGCAGAAATCAAGGCTCGGATTTGCGGAGCTCTGGACTTTGATCTTTGGTTTTGCTGTCCGGACCTGGCCGAGCTCTGGGTATTGATCCTAAGAACTCACCATTGATGGGCAGACCTTCGGGTCTTGACGAAACCAACCTCCGGGATCATTGACCTTTGATCACGGAGCACTTCAGGCCTTGACTTCTGGATGCACAGACCTCCGATCCCAGTGATTGGGTGGAGTTGTTACTGTTCACATGACTCCTGCCCATAGAGACCTCTGACTCACGACTCGCAGATCCAAGGATCACTGTTCTCCGCAATGCCCATTGACCCGACCCCAGGGATCATCGACCTTCAACCTTGCCACATTTCAACCTAGAACCCGAACAATACTCCTGACCTTGACTCTTCATTCTCTCTTATCCCTATCCCTAAACCCTAATCTGACACCTAATTCACCACCTGGTGCACAAAACCATCCCTCAAAGCTAACCAAGACTCTTCTCCTTGACAACAGGAATTCTGCAGATGCTGGAAATTCAAGCAACACACATAAAAGTTGCTGGTGAACGCAGCAGGCCAAGCAGCATCTCTAGGAAGAGGTGCAGTCGACGCTTCAGGCCGAGACCCTTCGTCAGTTAGTCCTGACGAAGGGTCTCGGCGTGAAACGTCAACTGCACCTCTTCCTAGAGATGCTGCCTGGCCTGCTGCGTTCACCAGCAACTTTGATGTGTGTTGCTCTTCTTCTTGAGCTCACTTCCATATGGAATTTCCATGCCAGGTCAAAATGGAATTTAATAGCAAGTAATAATATTCCATGCAAAAGTTAGGGAATCATGCACGGTCAGTTAAATCATTTTTTCATGCATGGTGGCCGGTACACAGATTGCCGTGGACTGGAAAATCAGCTGGAGAAGGACCTAGACACGATGTCTTTTCCTACTTTCCCTGTAGCCATCCGATACAAGAGACCAAAATAAAACACTTTTAAACGCTTAAGGCACTTCTCTACATAAGCACTGTGTTCCTTGAATAAATAAGTAAGTAAATGGGGAAGTCTTCACCTGTGCATTCTGTTCTCTCTTCTGTTGATGTAGAATCAATGTCCATCTCAAGTCACTTACCTTCCAGATTCTGATAAAATAACCAGAGCAGTGAAGTGAGCAATTATAAATGTCCGAGATGGATCACTGTGATTTGTAACCACACAACTATTTCCACTTGAGTGAATCTTTCTGTTAGAAGAGAAGCCTGAGGAGAGTACTATCAGTGTATGAAATATTTCTTCCATCTGTGTGATTAAAATAGTTTACCCTCCCATGGAGTCTAGAATTCATGTTGCCCCTCCAGCTCAGAGTCACTTTAGAGGCATGTTGCTTCTTACAGTGTTTCCGCTGATAAAATAGCTTCCTAGTTCTTCAAAATGTTTTGGATAATAATTCAGCAATGATTATAAGTTTGAATTACACGGTGTGTATTCTTGTTTTAAGGCTACAGGCAAAGTACAAAGGGTAACTTTGCAAACTTTTTCTTGGGAGATTAAACGATTTGTGGAGAGACGTAATAAAGGTGATCATATGAGGTGTCTGGAAACTATGTCCTGTAAAGGATGAATAACCTTTTCTTGTCAGTTAAGTATTTTTTTAAGCAAGTGCAAAGGGAACATCCTAAGGCTTTGCTACCTGTGCTCATTGCAAATTCTGAGCTGTTGGTTCACTAATTTCATCCTTGTACTCATCTTGAATTGATACACTTTTCATTCCAATTGCATATTTTAAGACAGCTGCAGCTCATATCAGGAACTGGTGTTGGACTCTTATTATTTCAACCTGCAAAAACAACATAACATAGATACCAATAAAATGTTTCCATTTCATAAGAAAATTCTTCCCAATATATTGCTAGGAATTCCTGAAAAGATACAAACTTCTAAGAATCTTCGGTGTCAACATCATTTTCCAGGCTGACATTATTAAAACTATCTGCTCAGGTTTGATTGAGTGCAATGTTTTATTCATTGTTTAGATATTAATGCAGAAGTACTAATAGGTTCTGGGGAGTCTAGTCACTTCACTTATGCCAAATAATTCATTATGTTTCTGCAACATGCACCTTTCTGTCATAGAAAAATCATAAGACCATACGACCACACAGCACAGGAGCAGAAACAGGCTAATCAGCCCATCCAGTCTGCTCCGCCATTCCATCATGGCTGATTTATTGTTATCTCTCAACCCCATACCACTGCCTTCTCCCTGTAACTTTGACAGCCTGATTAATCAAGAACCAATCAACTCCACTGTAAATATACTCAAAGACTCGGTCTCCACAGGCATCTGTGGCCATGAATTCCACAGAGTCACTTTGATTTTGATACAAAGATCCACTTATCTTTGTCTCATCTGCAAACTTGGTCACAAAGCCATCAATTCCGACATCCAAAGCATTGGCCTATAACATGAAGAGAAGTAGTCCCAACACCGACTCCTGCGGACCAGCACTGGTCACCGGCAGCCGTCCAGCACCAATAACTTCTGCTGCCACGCAGCCAACGTTCCTTCTAACACACATATTTTAATACTAGTGCACCAAAGGTTGTCACCCCCTCCTTTGCAGGCATGTTAAGTATATTTCACGATCGTGCACAATCACATTTCTGAGGGCCTCTAACATACTGGGTGGCAGGAGAAGGGGGTGGGGGGGGGTTGATGCCAAACATGTGGGGAAGAATAGGCCTCAAGGGGAATTGAACTGATGAGGTTGCTGTTTGAGCTGGGATGGACCAAATGCCCTCCATTTATGGGGTAAAAAAATTTGTTTAAACAGCCATAAACTGTCCATGAATGCAGCTAACAAATGGAACAATGAAGTAGATTATAAAGGTATCTAATAAATTGTGAATCAGTTAACAGGGTGTAGCATTCTGAGTTGGTAGTTCCAGTGCTTCTGCTGTTATGGAAAAATTTACTCCCTCAGGAGATGGCACAGAATTGAATAATGATCGATTGGTCCTACTCACTGTGGAGGGCTGCAGGTACTTTCAATAGTGGGGGTGAGGGTGCTTTAGAAAGAGGAAAACAATGTAATGAGGTCACAGTATCGTTGTTCCTATTCTTATTTTCAGACTTGATATTGAAAGCAAACAGCAATTAAACAGTATTCATCTGGGCAGATCAGCTGAAGTTGGTCCCTTTCAATGAAACTCTACAGATGGGTGGGAAAACTTATCACTCGTCTGCTGGGTTCCTTACAATGGATTATAAAATCAGCAGCATTGACCAATATTCCAATGATCCTG
Source organism: Mobula hypostoma (assembly GCF_963921235.1). Taxonomy (NCBI): domain Eukaryota; kingdom Metazoa; phylum Chordata; class Chondrichthyes; order Myliobatiformes; family Myliobatidae; genus Mobula; species Mobula hypostoma. Next base: position 74,087,164 of record NC_086102.1, on the reverse strand, counting down.
CTGTATTCTCTTTGTATATGCCTCTGCCCTTCGAGAATAATCTAAAAATGATTGGATAACTAAATGCATTACTAAATGACAATAAAAGAGGACTACGTGTCTTCATAATCATAACTGACTGGCAGTCCCAAATGTAGACTTTTCATTTCATTTAGGGCCAAAAGGTTTGAACTGACATAATCTTTTTTATGGATACTTAACTCAAGTGAGGTGCTTTTTTTCACCTACCGGTTGCTTAGTTCAATAGTGAATGTGAGCTGCCTCAATATCAAACTCAAGATTGCTGTCCTTTCAACCAAACTGTGGGAGGAATGACTTTGGAATACTTGAGACTTCTTCCGTTTCTTCATGGGATTTTGACATTGCTAACAGTTCATTGCCTTGAAAAAGTATTCAGCCCCCAACCATTTGTTCACGTAAATATTACAACCAAGTATTTTAATCGATTTAACTGAGAATTTTTATTTGTGAATCACATTCTCCTTCACAGCCGAGCCCAAAAAAACCCAGGGAAAGTTGTAAAGCATGAAAGCTATGCAGCTCGGGGCATCGGAATTCCAAAGTCATCTGCAAGGTGTCTGTACGTCTTCCTCGTGGAATGCGTGGGTTTTCTCCGAGTGTTCGGGTTTTCTTTCACAGTCCAAAAATGTTCCAGTTAGTAGGTTAGTTGGTCATTGTAAACTGTCCCGTGATTAGGCCAGTGTTAAATCTGTGGTTGCTGGGCAGGCGGCTTAAAGAGCCAGAAGGGCCTACTCTGCTCTCTTTCCAATAAATAAATAAAATAATTAAATGAACGAATGAATGAATGCCTCAGTTCAGGGTCAAACAGCAAGTCAGGATTTCAAACAATTTTGTTTAGCTTCATCTAATGTCCAATTGGAAGTGTTGCGTTAGCAGAAAAGGAACAGAGTTTGCGGCTCAAATGAAGGTCAATAGCTTCCATCATCAGAATATTTAACTTGAACATATTTCTGCACTTCCTGTATTGAGCACAAGGAAAACAAAATGGCAGTTCGAAGACACAAAGGGGCCAAGGGAGATGAGACAGTGAAGAAGGTTAGTTGTGCGTATTCAGTGAACACATTGAAATTGGGTTCTGGATGATGTTTCCAAGAGTTGCTATACACGAATGTTCCGGATGGCTCTTGACGTGAGTTGGCAACAGCAGATGACGAATGTTGAGCTCTATAACAACCTACCAATGCTCTCCACTAAAATCGAGGCAACAAGACTGCAACTAGTGGGGCACTGTCTACGCCACGCCGAGCTACCTGCCAGCCTAGTCATCATATGGGAGCCCAAGCATGGGAGGATGAACCCTGGGCGCCCTCCCAGGACTATGGTCAACACGCTCCTGGAAGACAGCGGCATGGCTAATGTAGATGAACTGAACACACTGCTGAGGGAGAGGGAGAAGTAGAGAGTCCGTCATCGTGCCCGACACTGGCTCCCTAGGCCTGAGTTGATGTAGTAGTAGTAGGTTCCAAGAGGCTGTACATAGATGATCATAGCACTGGGCCCTTGGAACGTCAGATGGGTGGAATGTTAGAATGCTGAGAGAAACATTCCAGTAAGATGGCAGTGTGCTTGATTGCAGCAGCTTCTACTGGGTCAACCAAATTCATCACTGTCCTTTTTAAATGTATTTTTTTATGATCGCAAGAACCTGCTGGACTCAAAGTGTGGCAGGTCTGCCCCATCAGCAAGTTGCTCGTTGGCAGAGAAACTGAAGGAGCAGGTCCCAGTATGGATCATGTGGCTGCCTGCGTAAGAGAGGTGTCAGAGGAGTCGGCGTACGAAGGAGGTGTGCTGTCTGACAGCGAGTGATCACCTTGGTTGCTTTTCTTGTAATTGCAAGATCCTGTAGGACAATGTTGTTGTGGAATGCTGCAAGTCCAACTCACTGATTTATTTGGTGTTAGGTGTGGAGGCTGCGTGGCTTCAGTCTTAGCGAGGATAAGCCATGTTATCGCCTTTTACTGCTGTCCAGGAGAGAGGCATCAGAGTTGATGTGGTCCACTGGGGTCGGTGTGGCGTGGGTTCCAAACTAGAATCTGTGCTGCCCCCTAGAGTTCACTTAGCGGAAGACAAGCCATGTTGTGTTCCACTGCAGATTTCTGCGACATTCATGGACTCAGTGTCTTCAATGCATTTTTTTGTGTGACTGTATTTTACTGATATCTCATATATGTTGCGATCTTATGTGCACTATATGTGCTTTGTGCTGTGTGTGACGGTTGGCACTGTGTTTTGCACCTTGGCCCCATGTAATGCTGTTTCATTCGGTTGTTTTTGTGGGTATTCACGTATGGTTGAGTGACAATTAAATTTGAACTAAAACCACTGACTCGATGGACAAGAATTAGTCTTGATGAATGCAGTCTTTCCCAATGAGATGAAAGTGGAGAAGCACCAGAGGAGATTGGATTGGACCACTTTGAAAAGGCTGCAGTCCAGGTGAGGACGATGTGCAGTGATAGTTAAACACAGCTGTATTCACATAAGCTGGCACTGGTAACTTTGAAAAGTTGCTTCATTGCTTTGACAAGGGATGAATTCCGAATGCTGGTGTTCAGAGCACTTCAGAAAATGGCATCCATTTCAGACATAACAGACTATTAGAATAAATTTGGAAGGAGAGGGTTATGGGCATAGGGGGGGCTGTGTACAAAAAATTATCATTCAAAAGTATAATTTCTGAGGAGTAAGGTGAGTAAATGGCAGCAGATTTACTTTGAAGGGGAAGACAATCGAGGAGAGGCAAACAAGCAAAATTATCTCTCATAGGGTTAGAAGGGGAAGCTGGATGGTCATCATTTTGGTGAGAGTTGAGGTCAAGGGAGGAGGTGGCAGTTGCAAAGACATGTTGAGGTCATGGCAGGATGATAAAGACATGTTGAGGTCATGGCAGGATGATAAAAAGAAATTCAGAGACCAGGATGAAGGAAGAGAAAATGCATCATCCCTGTGGACAAGGGGAAATAGAGAGCGATAGAGTATCAAGGGGTGAGCTGATCTGTTAGTCTTGACTTTAGTCAAGAAATTCATCAAAGTTAGGAGCTCCAGTAAGATATTGTTGAAGGTGAGAGTGCAGGGTGGACAGGGAAAGAGTTATAGAAAGATGGGCATGAGGGCAGTGCAAGGGATGGATTGATCTTTGAAGAAGATCCTGAAATACCAAACAATTAGAGTCATAGAACTGTTTAGCATGGAGAAAGGTCACTTGGCCCAAATTGTCATGCCAACTAGCTGCTGCCCTTTTCTATCAATCCATCTCTCACCACTTGCTCACTAGCTTTCTGTTTCCATGTGCTCATCTAGACCCTTTCAGCATTTTGTCAGTGATCCGGCTTCAACCACTCACTCAGGCAGTGCAGTCCAGGTATTTACCACCCTCAAGGTGCTCCTCGTATCCCCTCCACATCCCTTCCCCCTTGCCCTAAATCTATATCCTCCAGTTTAATCAGCCTTTGATATGGGGAAACGTTTCACAGAACATAGATCAGTACAGCACTCGATAGTCTACTTAGCCCGTGATGCCATTTTAAACCAGATGTCCTTCTCCTGTGTATCATCCACATCCCTCCATTCCATTCCCTGCATATTGACGTGTCTACCCAAAAGCCTCTCATCCTCCACCAAACTGCAACCGCTGGTAACTCATTCGAGGAACCTACCACGTTCTGTATAAAAAATCAGCTTGCCTCTCACAGCACCTTTAAACTTCTCCCTTCCAACATTAAAAACATGTCCTCTGGCATTTCCACCCTGGAGAAAAAGTTAATATCTACCCTATCTATACCTCATAATTTTTAAAACCCTTATGTCTCCCTCAGCTTCTAATGCACTTGGGAGAACAACCCAAGTTTGTCCAGCCTGTCCTTATAGCTCACAGCCCCCAATCCAAGCTGTCATTAAAACTCACAGCCCTCAGTCCAAGCTGTCATTATAGCTCATGGCCCCCAGTTCAAGCTGTCTTTATAACTCACAGCCCCCAATCCAAGCTGTCTTTATAACTCACAGCCCCCAATCCAAGCTGTTGTTATAGCTCACAGCCCCCAATTCAAGCAGTTTTAGGTGAATGATTTCTGTGGTTATTCCCCAATCTCTGCATCCTACCTACAATGTTACTGTATACAATATTCCATGCGTAGTCTTAAGTGGAAAGGTGAACAGCCAGAGGTCGTGGTCCATGTAGGTACTAAGGACATGGGTAGGATAGGTGACAGGGATCTGCATAGGGAGTTCAGGGCATTAGGAGCTAAGTTAAAGGTTCTCCAGGGTTGTGATTTCAGGATTGCTACCCGTGCCATGGCCTAGTGAGGCCAGAACTGGGAAGATTATACAGTTTAATACATGGCCAAGGAGTTGGTGTAGGCAAGAGGGCATGAGATTTTTAGATCATTGGGCTCTGTTCCAGGGAATCTGGTACCTGTACAGAATGGAGAGCTTGCACCTGCACTGGAGGGGAACTAATGTCCTAGTGAAAAGGTTTGTTAATGCTGCACAGTTGGGTTTAAACTAGAGTTACAGGGGTGGCAGGTGGGAACCAGAGTGCCAGAAGAATTAGTGAAGAGGTAACAGAGGCAGATGTTGGTAAGACCTCAGACAAAGTCAGGAATCTAAAGGTTGAGCATGGTGCGACTAGTGTCCTGAGCTGCCTATATTTCAATGCAAGAATAGTCGTAGGAAAGGCGGATAATAGCGCTGAAGATGAGGATGAGGTAGCTGGTTTACAAACAGAGGTGATGTGTAGTGAGGAGAGGCTGTTGATAGGGCAACATTGCAGTCAACAGGATGAGTTGCAATATTAAAGGCGGACAAAATCAAAAAGGGTGAATGCAGGACAGAAGGTGTTATATCTGAATGCATGCAGTACACAAAATAAAGAGATGAACTTGTAGCACAGTTATAGCAACAGTCACAGTTGGCAGGTATGATGTTGTAGGCATCACTGAATTATGGCTGAAAGATTATAGCTGGGAGCTTAATGTCCAAGGATACACATTGTATCAAAAGGTTAGGCAGGAAGGCAGAGGGGACGGCATTGCTCTGTTGGTAAAAAATGAAATCAAGTCATTAGAAAGAGGTGACATAGGGTTTGAAGGTGTTGAATCATTGTGGGTAGTGTGAAGGAACTGCAAAAGTAAAAAGACCCTGATGGGAGTTCCATACAGACCTCCAAACAATGGTAAGGATGTGGCCTACAAAATACAACAGGAGGTAGAAATCGCCTGTCATAAGGGCAATGTTACAATAGCCATGTAGAACCTCAAAGGAAGTTCACAAAGATGATTCCAGGATTGAATGTCATGCCATATGAAGAGTGTTTGATGGCTCTGGGCCTGTATTCACTCGAATTCAGAAGAGTGAGGAGTGACCTCATCAGAATCCTATCAAATGGTGAAACGCCTTGATAGAGTGGATGTGGAGAGGATGTTTCCTATGGTGGGAGAGTCTAAGACCAGGGGACACAGCCTCAGAATAGAGGGGTGTCCTTTTAAAATGGAGATGAGGAGGAATTTCTTTAGCCAAAGAGTAGTGAACCTGTGGAATTCATTGCCACAGACAACTGTGGAGGCCAAATCTTTATGTATATTTAAGACAGAGGTTGACAGATTCTTGATTGGTCTGAGCATGCAGGGACATGGGGAGAAGGCAGGAGACTGGGGCTGAGAGGAAAATTTGATCAACCATGATGAAATGGTGAAGCAAACTCAATGGGCCAAGTGGTTTAATTCTGGTCCAATATCGAATGGTCTTGTGGCCTAGGATGCAATGGAGGAATCTAAAGGGTATGGATCAAAAGCGGTAAAATAAGATTAACAGAAAATAAAGCAAAATGCTGGTGTGTCTGACAGAATTGGAAGCTGCTGAATTTATCAGTTTGCTCTGCCACTAGATTCAACAATGAGACTTGGGATGCAGCCCATTCTGAATCAGATCCTCTAGCATTAATTAAAAATTAATTACCAGTCACCGTAGGCTTTAGAAACCCATAGATGCTGGAAGTAAGAGACAGCAGAAAGAGGTCATAAGTTTTGCATTAGGAAAGAACAGAGATGGGAGAAGGAGGAGGAATAAAGTGGACTGATGGTGTTGGACACAAAACCTGTCCAAATTCCTGTATTACAGATCGGACAAAGCAACCTTGCCTGTTCACTGGTATGACCTCAGTGGCAACAGGGACACTGCCACTGCAAGATGGCAAAGCTGAACAGGGCTCAACCAGCTGTAAATCCTGTCATTGGCTTTGACATTCAGAGACAAAAAATATTAAAATAGAAGCAATTTAAAAAAAAACAACAAACTTTATTCCTTGGAATGGAGGAGATTGAGGGATGCCCATATAGAGGTGTATAAAATTATGAAGAGTGAACACACAGTGTACTTTTCCTGGGGGAAGGGAACTAAAAACTAGGGGCTGTAGGCTAAAGGGGAAAGGTGAAGGAATTAAAAGGGACCTGGGGGGCGACAGCTTCTCACAGAGGGTGGTGTGTTTGTGGAACCAGCTGCCAAGAGGTTGAGGTAGCTGCAATATCAACATTTAAAAGATATTTGGATAAGCACGTGGATGGGAGGTGCTTAGAGAGATATTGGTAAAATGCAGACAAATGGGGCTGGCTTGGGGGGACACAATGGTTAGCACGGATGAGTTGGGCTGAGGAGCCTGTTTCCGTGCTCTGTTACCAATGACTCTGACTACAATAGACAAAAATAAGGAAAAACATCAAAAGAAAGCAAAATATTAAACCAAGATCCCTTATCTGGTGCTTTTTACATCAGGGAAGATACCTCTTGTACCTAATAAGGAATCTGAATCAGGTTTATTATCACCGGCAGATCTCATGAAATTTGTTAATTTTGTGGCAGCAGTACAACACAATACATGATGATAGAGAGAAAATACACAGTAAATATATATATATATTAAATAGTTAAAGTGCAAGAAAGATAGAAATAAAAACTGGTCAGTTGTGTTCATGGGTTCAATGTCCATTCAGTCATCAGATGGCAGAGGGGAAGAAGCTGTTCCTGAACCATTGAGTCCTTAAAGAGGCCACTGAGTGTTTGCTCGTGGTCATTTGCTGCTGTAGCCCATCCACTTCAAGGATCGACATGATGTACATTCTGCGATGCTCTTCTGCACACCACTGTTGTAATGTGTGATTATTTAAGGTACTGTCATCTTGAACCAGTCTGTCTATTCTCTTCTGGTTTCTCTCGCTAACAAAGCATTTTTGCTCACAGAACTGCCACTCACTGGATTTTTTTTTGTTTTTCACACTATTCTACATGTACAGTACTCCATTGCGTGAAAGTCACAGAACATCAGCAGTTTCTGAGACAACCAAACCATCCTATCTAGCACCAATAGTCATTCCACAGTCAAAGTTACTTTGATCACATTTTCTCCCCATTCTGATGTTGAACAACATATGAGCCTAATGACCATGTCTCCATGCATTTATGCATTGAGTTGCTGTCACACAATTGGCTGATTAGACATCTGCATTCACGAGCAAGTGTACGGCATACATAATAAAGTATATATCTTGACATTTAAATATTTGATTTACAAACGTTTGTACATTGTAGATATTTAAAAAGATATCACTCAAGATCAGACAGTCAGTGCTAAAATCAGACAGGTTATTTTTACAGACAGGATATTACTTCTGACATCTGCAGTCCATGAAATGTTAACATCCCTATTTATCGTTGAATTGCTGCTCTGGAGTCAAATATAGGCCAATTCTGATAAGATGATAAACATCATTTCCACAGTGAACAGTAGGTTCTTTGGCTGCCTGGTAGTTTCATGGTTGTCATTACCAATATTTCTCTTTAACTGCAGACTTACTTAGTTACCTCAGTTGAAATTTCCCCAGCTGCCAGAGTTAAGGTGGTACTAGTGTCTCTGGCTGAGTGGCTCAGACCTTTGTATACCTGTCCAGTAGCTGAATCCCTTTGTTGGGTTACCCTGCGGCTGGTATGGTGTTGCATTGTTGTTAAACTGAAAATTCATATGTTATTATGGTTGGATATTGGTCTTCATTAATAAACAACTACCCTTCACTAAATTCAAAGATGTTGCTTAATTCTTTGATGTAGTACTAATTCGAGCAAACTGAAAACAAGAATAATAATCTCAATGAGCTCATTACTCTTATTAATCCATCTCCCCAACACACCTACCCCTCCCAACACCACTGCCATGTGGCCCAAACTCGTGACCTCCACCACCCAGGAGAGTAGGAGTAGAGGGCACCAGCACCTACATTCCCTTTATACAAGTCGCCATCTCCCATCCATAGGGGAGTTCTGACTTTGAAACAAATCACTGACCTTCCACCATCACTGGATCCAAATCCTGGGACTCCGGACAAAACAGCACTGAGAAAGTACCCTGACAGGAAAGATTGCAATAATTCAAGGCAGTGGCTCACCACCAGTTTCTCAAGGGCTATAATGTATGTCTTTGCCATGGCATCTAGACTCTGAATAATGAATACTGCTTTTTTAAAAAATATTTAGAAAACAAAGTCAGAAAATGTATGTTTTTCTACTGTTGATGATGGACTCCAAGTCATGGAGCAATGAGTTCAAAGTTTCCAATATTTTGTAGATCGGGTCTAACTGCAATTACCTTTACATAGTGAGAAAGAATGCACCAACCAAACAAAAGGCTTTAAACCTACTTGATGTAGTAACTTCTGCCATCCTTATTAGTCGCCATCTCCCATCCATAGGGAAACCCCTGAGAACAGTTCCAGCTGGGCGAAGAAGGTAACCAGCCTGAAGACTTGCTTCTGTGGCTAGAAATTTTTAAAAAAAGTTTAAGTTTAAATATCAATCTTATTCACTGGTGATTTCACTCAACAATGGCCATGAAAAAGCATAATGTAATGATCATTATAAGCTATAACATACTAATATAATTAAGTGGCAGAATAACATCAGTTCTCTCCTTAGAGAATATCATTGAATAATCTCAACAAACTTTCCGGTGAGCATAAAACTGATGCTTATCTAAAAAGTCCAGAATTTCCAAGTTTATTCAAATACAGAATGCCATACAACAGAACTAACTGCAAAATTTTTTCACCATTACATGAAATTACATTACATTTCAAAAATACTTCATTGGTTGTTAATTACTCCAGGATGGCCTCAAGCTGTAAGTACCATATCTAAATGCAAGACATTTCTTTCCTTTGAAAAACTTTATCAAAAATATTTCAGGATGTTTAACTACTTCGGTTATTTTTAATAAAGAAAATACCATCTTTTCCAAACCAAATTCATTTTCTTATTATATGATTTCATTAACTTTTTATTACAATGTTGCTTCATAAGCATAAGTTCACATCCTTCAAACATAATGGAGTTCAATGCATTTATCTAATAGGATTAAAATGTTTCAGTGGAATTATATGCACAGTTGAGAATGATTAATATGTTTGCTTTCAACTTTACAAACCATTACAAGCTATTAATCAAGCACAGCTTTACCATGCCTTTATGTTATTCCATAGAACTTGATCAGTGTTGGCAGCAACAACCAAATTTCCAGTTTCAACCTCCTTATAAAAATGCTTATGTTAATTTATGTTTAATTATTATGCAGCTACTATAACAGATAGAATGAATCTTTGTTCATTATTGGTGTTTGTTATGGGTTTGTGCTGAGGCAGGTTTTAAAATTTGCTCACCATCAGCAGCTGCCTCTAATATTCTTTTTCTATATTATCATGATTGCGTAGAATAACTATATTGTATTAAACAATTAATTATATATACTGCAGTTTAAAATGAATACATTCTACGAATAAAATGTGAATTGATATAAAATGCTCAAAAAGGCAAAATCCATCATTAAAGATCGCCACCATCTGGGCCATGCCATCTTCTCACAGCTACAACTGGGCACAAAGTACAGAAGCCTGAACTACCACAGCAACAAGTTCAAAGTTCAAAGGAAATTTTTATCGAAGTACATATATGATGCCATATACTACCTTGACAACACAGTCAAAATGCTGGAGGAACTCAGCAGGCCAGGCAGCATCTGTGGAAGAGAGTACAGTTGACGTTTTGGGTCAAGACCCTTCAGCAGGTCCTGCTGAAGAGTCTCAGTCCAAAACGACGACTGTTCACCCAACAGTCACCAAACCTAAAAACAAGGTTGGAGCTGTACTTAGTCATACATATATAATTATAAAGTGACAAACACAGAGGGCTAAGCACACAGCCTTGTGTGCTGGTGGTGAGTGTGGAGGAGATGTTGCCAATTCATACTGACTGGAGTCTGCCGGAGAGGAAATCAAGGAACAGTTGTACAGGGGGATAGTAAGACCCAGGTCTTGGAAATTAGTGATGAGTTTTGTGGGAAAGATGGTGTTGAATGTTGAAAGCTGTAGTCAATGAAGAACATTCTGATGTATGCACCTTCATTGTCCAGGTGTTCCAGAACAGAGTGAAGAGCCAAGGCATTTGCTGTTGACTTGTTATGATAGTAGGCACATTAGAATGAATCCCTGTCAGGAGCTGCATGCTTCATGACCAACCATTTGAAGCACCTTATCAAGTTCAAGCTACTTCTACGACTACGTCAACTCAGGCCTAGGGGGCCGGCGTCGGGCAAACACAGAGGGCTAAGCACACAGCCTTGTGGTGCACCAAGCTACTTCCCTTTCAAGCATTCAGTTCTTGAAGCAACCCACGCATCCCTAACCACTACCTCAGTATAACAGCGCTGTCACCACTTCGCATTGCAATGGACGAATTCTGTTCTTCTTGTGTATATTATTTTTTTGTTTAATGTTGGACATGATCAAATGGCACAGTGGACTCAGTGGGCTGAATAGCATAATTCTGCTCCCATACCTTAAGGATTTATGGTCTAATGTCTCGTTTCTGATGCTATATGCCAGTGGTGTCATTGCAATTACGTTTTTTTACGCTTTTGCATACTGTACTTGTGCATATGACAATAAACTTGATTTTGACTTTGAACATAAACTAACCACAAGGCACGATGGGATACATGACAAAAAAAAGTTTAATATTTCAGGTATGCTTATAGAAAATGTAGTAGAAAGCATAGCATTCAGCGAGTTAAAATATTGATAGGGGAGATAAGGGTGGAACATATAGGATGTCTTAGAAACGTAGAAATATAAAAAACCTACAGCACAATACAGGCCCTTTGGCCCACAATGCTGTGCCAAACATGTACTTACTTTAGAAATTACCTAGGGTTACCCAAAGCTCTCCATTTTTCTAAGCTCCATGTATCTATCCAAGAGTCTCTTAGAAGACCCTGTTTTATCTGCCTCCACCACCGTCGCCAGCAGCCCATTCTACGCACTTACTTCTCTCGACATAAAAGCTGTACCCCTGACATCTCTCCTGTACCTACTTCCAGGCACTTTAAAACTGTGCTCTCTTGTGTTAGCCATTTCAGCCTGGGGGAAAGCTTCTGACTATCCACATAATCAATGCCTCTCATCATCTTATACACAGTGAGAGGATCTAGTGGTGTTACTATAGAGAATAAAGGCCTCCTGTTTTAGTCAATCTGAGATTTTTGATATCATGGAAGGCTAGTAAGAAAGGCTAAGGTGGTCATCTGTTGACCAACAGTACTCCTGCTTGTTCACATCAGTATTAACTATGTTTAACTGGTGTTTGCCAGACAGAAGACATAAGAAGGCATCTATCCTAATATGGGCAGGTTGGAATAGTGTAAATAGGCACAGAGATTGGTATGCGCATGATGGATCAAAAGGAGCATTTCTGTGTTGTATGATCTACATCTCTCTGGCTCAGTTATGGAATTAAATCAGAGCATTGTAAAAACTCATAGATCCTCCATTTCATGCTTTTGTCTATGTAATAAATACTTGTTGTATTTGTACCTCTGAACTCTAAATGGAATCTGCCCCACAACACTAGTAAAAAATCAAAGTAAAATAAATGCTGAAAACCCAACAAGTCAGGCAGCATTTGCAGAAAGCGAAACAGTAACGTTTCAGTCAACAACCCTTTGTTGGAAATGGACTGGGGAAAAAAAAGAGAATAAATAGTCTCACATTGATGGTGGGGTGATATAGACAGGACATATGTCAGCAAAGGCATGGGAGACTTCACCAGAGTTGCATTTGGTGAGCCAACTTGGAGCTGAATGACCTAGCAAAGAATCAGGTGCATAAGACACCTTCCAGTATTCTAACTGGTAAATTACTAAAATTGACCATTTTACCAAAGTATTCAGCCAGAACAACACCATATCCTAAGATGATTTTTACATTATGCTAAAATCAAAAGAGTTAGGTAAAGAGATTACAATAAATTGTACACTTTTCTAATTAGCATTTTGAACTCTATTTTCTTTAGAATGCACATCAAATCTTTGGGACAAGTCTTACTGGTCTAGTCCTGAAGAAGAGTCTCTGCCTGAAACATCGACTGTTTGTTCATTTCCACAGATGCTCTCTGACCTGCTGAGCTCCTCCAGAACGTCATGTGTGTGCCTATAATCCTCATGTTTTACTAGCTTGGAGGTGGAAGGCCAACCTCACTGGCCATCTGCATCCTGAAGAGCTATCATGTGATTTCAATGGCACCATGGGCTCAGCCATGTCATGTTGTGTACAGCCTTTGACAGCCAGCAAAGTTGTGTTGGAGTTCTACCAAATGCTTGAGCAGCAACTGACTCAAGTAGATTTTAGAATATCTTTTGCATGCAGAGACTTACAAGGTTAAACCAAAATTTAAAAAAAACACTTATAACATATGTAGTTAAACCATAAAGGTAATATGAAATGATATTATAAAATAAACCTTTGTTTTCTACTTCCCATTGAAATCAACAGATCCTGTGCCTCATCTTGCCAATGCGGGTTTTAAGAGGCAAAGTGCTGGGGAATCCCGGCATGAGTGAGCCTGCCACTGGGCTCCATGTGCAGTACACTGAGCGACTGAACTAACAGAACTGGGATATCACACTTGTCAGTCAGAACCAGGACATTATATCTGACAGCACGTGCACATAGGTTTATAACGTACTTCAGTTCTAATATCTGAAGGCCAAGCTTGAACAAGCACTGTGATCTGGTCTTGTGAATTTCCAACCACTAACCAATAAACAGGCTGTTTTAATTTCTTATTGAGTGTTAACATATTTCATATGGGTTTCTGTATACTCCTTGCCAGACATTTTCTTTTAGCAAGAGCTTCCCAGGTTGTTAAATTACCCCTTGAACTGAAGTTTGTATCACTGTGCTTGGGCTAATGAAGTCCATTTCTAACAATTAATTTGCGATAATCATTGCTTCCTTAACAATAGGTAGAGTGGCACCACCTTCTGTTCGGCAACATGAACATGCAAGCAACAACAGAGAGCTGAGTATTCTAACATTCAGCTTTGATCATGGTGAAGTTGCACAGTAACCCTATTCACTTTAGTTTCATTTTGCTCCTGTGTTCATTTCATATTAGGTCAGAACAAGATAAGATAAAACTTTATTTATCCCAAAGGAAATTATTACTGCAAGGTTGCTCAGTCAGAAATATATACTTTAAAGTACAAATTGTAAACATGGAGGCATGAAAAAGAGTATAAAATGAGCATTAACTGTGAAATAAGATTAACATAAAATGTGAGTAAGACTAACTGATTAGATTTCAGTGGTATTGACAGGATCTTCAAATGTCCAGAATAGACAAAACTTAATTGTGATAGAGGAGAAAACAAACTGGACAGTTAAAAAAAAGAAATACAGTGGATTCCAGTTAATTGGGACACGTCGGGACCCGTACATCTTGGTCCAATTAAGCCACTGCCCTAATTAGCTGATGTTTCATGAAGATAGTTAAAAAGGTATAAAAAAGACAAGCTACCATTTATCTGAGTAATGAATTATGTATTCAAATGTAATACAGGATAAATTAAAACACTACCAAAACTACTACAGTGCTATAAAATTATGTATTAGTTCCTAATAGTTATTGAGGAAGGAATTCATCCAGTGTACCCTGCCGTGTTCTTTTGATTGACTTTAAATGAACAAAATCAGTGCAGGCACCTAGTGCAGAGAGTGGACTACTTTCAAACAATGCTTTTTATGATTGCATCCACCAAATCTTCATTTTAATTGCAATATTCAACATAACTGTTGACGCCTACAAATTCTTCATAATTCCTAACCTGTAACTCCTGTTACTCATCATGTAACTCATCAGTTAATAACTCATCAGGGGTGATTGATAAGTTTGTGGCCTAAGGTAGTAGGAGATGAGTTATTAACCTCAAACTTTCTGCATAATCACTCAAAGAGTTGACTTGCATGTACATGTAACGAGAGCTGTATAACTCATCTCCTTCTACCTTATATCACCCCTGTTGTGGACACTTTCTGGAGGTCCAAGATCCATATGCTCCATGACCGCTGGACGAAGTGTGTAAATGTAGGAGGGGACTATGTTGAAAAACAAATGTGCTAGGTTTTCTAAAATTGTCTCCTTCTACCTTAGGCCACAAACTTTTCAATTGCCCCTCGTTCTTATCAAATTTTCCCTTAAACATACCCATGTTCTTCTTCACCCTGACTTGGGCTTATATTGCCCATCATTGATTGCTCTTGGGTCTGATTGCAATGTGGGACTAATTTCAGCAGAAGGACAACAGTTGGCTAAGAGGGTAGCTCACCGTAACCGACTCGAGGGCAGTTGGGGAAAAGCTGTTTGCATCAGTCACTCAATTGTCAAGAGCCCTGTGGCCTCTGTAGCTTGCCGCAGAGCATCGAGCTTCCACATTCCTGAGCACGTGTATTTACTAATCATTACCCTAACTGGAGTTGATAAGCCTTTGTGTGCTTTTGGATTAATCTTGTCAAGTTAATTGTGACTGCCATGTGTTACCTGCAGTCTTGATTATTTAAAGAGGACTCTCATTCAGTGCCTCAGCGGAGTTATTTTATTGGAGGGAATGAATTGTCTCATGGTGTTTCTCAGTCTCTCTTTCAGGACTTTGTTGGTATTCCAATATCAAACCTCTTGCTTCCATCTCTTCCTGCCATTCCTCTGCTCCTGGATCAAGTTGCGATGCTGTCACCCACAGCTCCTAGGTTCGAGTAGTCAGTGCTTCGCGTGTCTGAGAGCCTCTGTTCCCCTGCACTTGGGTCCAGACCTGTCCTCTGAGAGCACACCATGACATCAATATGATGGCAGATTTTGCATTCTCACCACTCTAAGGCTCTCCTCAATTCCTCATTTGATTCATACTTGTGACCTCCATTTTTGGATGTTACAACTGATCTAAAATGGAAATATGATGATAGAGAGCCTGGTCTTCAGTAAACTGCAAAATATCCCTGTCTGGTTGGCCCAATGCCTTGCTGTCGTCAATGAATACACTGTACATCAATATAGAGTCTCTCTTCCATTAACTCCGTCTACACTTCCTGTTGCCTATGGAAAGCAGTTAACACAATGAAGGACCCTATTGTGAACCCGATGATTCTCTCTTCTGCCCTCTGCCATCAGGTAGAAGACAGAAAAACTTGAGAGCAAGCACCATTAAACTCAGAGTCAATGTCTATCGCACAGTTAGAAGATTCTTGAGTGGAACTACCGTATGCTAAGAGAGGAACTCTCAGTCTCCCAGTTATCTCGTCATGACTCTTGCACTTTATTTGTTTACCTACACAACATGCTTCTGCAACTATAATACTGTACTCTGCATTCTGTTCCCTTCCATTACATTGATGTAAACATGCATGGCACAATCAGTCTGGACAGCATGCAAAACAAAGCTTTTCACTGTTCCTTGGTACACACCTATATAACCTATAGTTATACAAATACCAAAGCCATTGTCATGCATAGAACAACCAAGTGTGCTTAATATTCCCAATAGTTGACTCCGAAGAAATATATTATCAAAATCACAAAGCGGTCCCGTCACAAATAAAAGAAACAAAAAAAGAATGTCTCACTCTGGGATTGCTGCCTTGTATCATGCCAGTGCAGGTTAGTTTCTAATCTGTTTTTCTTTCTGTTACGTACCCCGTAATTGGGTTGCCAAACCAGCAGAAATGGATCACTCAGTTGGAGTCTGGATTACTAGAACTAAGAAAGTTTTATTAAAGAAACAAGCAACACAGTCATCGAAAGGATAATAAATGCAACAGTTCAGCAATGATAAACACACATGTGCACAGAATTAAGATAACAGCATCAATCAAGCTCTATCGTTGTCTAGGGGTAAATGACCAATTTCAAAGTGACACAAAAGTCCAGTTCGATTTAGTTCAGTTTGCAGTAATCATTGCCATGGCGATGGACAACGTGGGGGGGGAGGGACAGCGAGAACGAGAACGACTGATCATTCAGAAACGGCTTCCACTCACAGACCTGCGATATTGCTCACACGCAGCTTTCGGGCGGGTCCTTTGTGATGTCACCTGAGGTCACCGACTGTGACCCCTCCTCCAGATGAGGTCGATCCTCTGCAGTGAACCCGGCACCCAAGCGAGGGTGGACACACACCGGGTTCCCGCTGATCGTACCTTTCCACCCTGTGCGTTTAAGGTCCGGTACTTCCCACCGACTCGTGAGAGGCGCACCGCTTCCAGGGTCTCGTTACCTCGGGTGTCGTGTGTGTCTTGCCTTAGCGAACCTGTCCCTTTTTATCCCCCTGCTGGGGTATCGCCTGTCCATCACTTCAGACAGTTCAGGGTTCAAAGTGGGAGCCGCTCCAGACAGCTCTCTCTCCCGTCCCTTCATTACACATCTCCAGATGCTGCTTCATTGTTCCTTATCTCTCCTTCCCCTGAGGACAGGTGGCAGACCAACTGCTGATGCCACTGATGCTAGCCCAGGCCAGCAAACATCTTAATTTATGTGTATTCTCGTCACATTTCACAGACCAGCTGTTATTAGCTTCCAACTCATATGTGACATTAAGTGACAGAAGGCACTGAACACATCAATGGTCTTGGATTAGCAAGAGGATATAATATACTTTCATATCTGGAACTTGCTATTTGAAAAATCAGACCATACTTCGGAAACATTACTGCTCTGATTTCTTATGAAGGCAGAAAACAATAACGTAAACCTAAATAAATCTCAAACAGACTAAAATTACATCTCAAGGGGAGTGCAGAATCAATGTGAGTATAAAACCTGCCCAGAGAGGAAGTAGATTTTTTTTTGTGCCCAACAAATTAAACAGCTATACATTTAACCTATTTCCAGAGTTTGGAGATCAACGATTCTCATAATCTGGCATGAATCTATTACATAAATCTCGGAATTACTTTGGTTTTAGCAGGGGACTTTAATGGCTTCGCATTCATTACACTGTCGGCTATTTTAATGGTGTCATCAATCTACATTTTATAAATGAGGTAAAGCGTTCAGTGAGCTAGGACACAAAAGATAGCCATGTTCGTGCACTGATCCTATGATCCATTGTTACCACCAGCTGCGTGTTTTGTGCTAGAAGAACGGCTGATGAGGGAAGAAGTTTATAGTGGCGCCTTTCCAGAGAACAAATGTAATTATTGAAGCACAAGTGCTTCCAATTGAAACACTACCAGGCTCGGGGCCATTTGGTTTTGTAAAGAATGCAGCATAAACACGTCCGCCACAAGAACATTGCTATGCCACCTTCCCCAACCTTAACTTTGTCACACTTGATGCCTGGATGGAAATTTCAAAGACCACTGAAGCCATAGTTTTCTTTTATCAAGAACTGTTGTAACCTTGGCATTGGTCACTGATTGGTTCCTCCAGCCTGCAGATTCTTTCCATTCTTATAGTTATTCTTGACTCTAGGTTGTCCACTTCAGAATCAGAAACAGTTTACCTATCACTGCCATTCAGTCTGTCATGAAGTTTGTTGTTTTATGGACGCAGTACAGTGCAATACATATTCATAAAAACTATAAATTACATGAAGTATATATACTGACATTGAGGACAAAGTTGTTGCTGCGACACCACTCAACCAGCACTTCTGTATCCCTCCTCGTTGCTATTTGAAGTCCTGCCAACAATAATTGTGTCATGGGCAAATTTATAGATGGCACTAGAGCTGAGCCTAGCCACACCACTACGGGCGTCAAAAGAGTAGAGCAGTAGGCTAAGTACGCATCCTTGAGGTGTTGATTGCCAGCGAGGAGGAGATGTTATTTTCCCTATAATTACTTCCCACTTCCATCTAACAGAAAAGCTTGCCCTGGATCCTATCTTATTCCAACCATTCTTGGAACTTTATTGGACCATCACTGTAATTCTGCAGACTACATAGCCAACACCATAGATCAGACAGAGAATCTTCAGCTTCATCTACCGATTCCTTCATCCCCAACCAATGTGGATGCACTTCAACACTCCTCCCTAATAGCGCCTATGCCCTGCTCTTGGGCAACCTTTACATCACATTCAGCCACTGCAGCTTCAACCTGTGGAATCCTCAACAGAAACACCTTTGACTCTGTACCTGTCAACCAGCCAAGTAGTAGTTGCCTTATAACACACCTCCTTTTAACTAATATTTCTACCAGGCCTCCAGGAAAGGCCAATCAGTAGTTTATTTCCTCCACTGAAATGTACTGGGCTGCACAAGTCTTGATATCCTGAAGTATAGATTGAAGCTAAGAGGCATGAAGATTTAGAACACTGTTATAATTTATACATTCTATTGAGGTCTCAGATTCTATAAGTCAAGTAAGTTGTTTTTGAAAACATACAAGCAATTTTCAGATCACAATGAAAAGTGACTAATACTAATCTGGCAGGATTAGTTCGAAGCTACAGGTTCACAGCTTTTACATAATATGATAGTAGCTGAATTTTGAACTCAGGAAATCTGAAACTGACATAGAACATTCACAGAATTGAAACTGGAGATAAAACCAAGATCATAAATATGATATGGCTATTATACACTAATGTTATGCATGGATGGATAGGGTAACAGCGAACAGCATAATTTACTATTGTTGTTCAACTTCTTTTAGAATAAAAGCACAATAACTAAGCACCCCTTTTACCCAGTTTTAGCCTCTCCACGAATGGATTAATTGATGCAAATTATAACTTGCAGATATGTTTTTTATATCTGGATGTTAACAACCTAACCTGAACTTCTTCCTTAATTCCCTAGTTTACCCTTACTTGCCTCACCTGCCTATCACTTCCCCCTGGTGCCTCTCCCATCTTCCACTCTCCTCTCCTATCTACTCCAGCTCTTTACCTTTCTCGCCTATTTACTTGATCCCCCCTCCACCTACTTGCTTGTACTCCTTCCCCTCTCGCCACCTCCTTTTTCTGATGTCTTCTCCCTTCCTTTCCACTCTTGATGAAGGGCCTCAGCCCAAAATATTGACTGTTTATTCTTTTCCATAGATGCTGCCTGACCTGCTGAGTTCCTCCAGCATTTTGTGTGTGCAGTCTGAATTTCCAACATGTTTATTGACAACCTCACCCAACAATGCGGGGTTGGGATTCCTGCATAAATATTTAAGTCACAAACCCTCTGCTTGTACTTGGCCAAGGATTTTCTGACTCTGGAATCCAGGAGTAGGGTAGAAATGTGCAAATATTCCCCAACAATCAGTTTCAGGAATCTGCCTATGGTATCTTCACCAGGCACACTGAATCCATTCATTGTAATACTGTGAGACAGTGAGTAAACGCAAAGTAATTTAATTTTTGAATTAATTGAGTTTGCTTAATGGTTTTAATTTTTAAAAAGTGCTTTTAAGATTTTATCAATTCATTTTAAAATAGTTATTAATGTTTCGAACACATTTAGAAGCATTCTGTGACATCATTGATGTCACACTCCCTTTGACAGCTGGCAAAGCCTGGGGCCTGGCTACGTCAGCTGTCATAGCTTTCTCCATATGTGCACAGTGTGATGCCAAACCAAGCTATCAGAGGATTGATGCTAATGAGAGAGATAAGAGAGACAATAGAGAAACATTCAAAATGCTAATAACAGAGGAGAGAGGGATTAACGGAAAAGAAACACAATTCAGAATATTGACAGACCGGTTGCTTTGAACCTGAACTGTTTGAAGTTTGATGGACAGGTGATACCTCAGCAGGGGGATAAAAAGAGCAAGTTCACTAAGGCACGAGACACCACGAGACCACGAGACAACGAGACCCTGGAAAGAGGGGGGTGCCCCCACAAGTGGAGGGAGTTTGGAGGTCCGGTTCACGGGAACCGACACTAGGCTCACAGGGTGTAAAGGTACGATCGGTGGGAACCTGGTCTGTGTGTCCGCCCTTGCCTGGGTGCCGGGTTCACCGCGGAAGAACGATTGTATCCGGAACGGAGGGGTCACAGTCGGTGACCACAGCGGGATAGAAGACATCAAAAAGGGTCTGCCCGAAACCAACTGCGAAGACATTAAAGGTCTGTCTGAACCAAATTGCATTCCCCCCCCCCCCCCCAGCGGTACAAAAGTGATTACTGCAAACTGCACTAAGCTGACATGAACTCTGCATCACTGTAAGACTGATCATTTTACCCCTAGACTGCGATAGAGCTTGGTTGGTTCCTATTACCCTAGTTCCATGTATATGTGTGTATTATCATTGCTAACCTGTTACATTTATATCCTTATGGTTAAAGTATTTGTTTCTTTCATAAAACTTTATTAGTTCCTAGTAATCCAGACTCCAACGAGTGTTCCATTTCTGCTGGTTTGGCAACCCAGTTACGGGGTACGTAACATAAGTGGGGATCTCGTCCGGGATTTTGAATGCCAAATTTGGGACTGGGTAAATTGATTGGGTTAAAATTCCCAAAAGAAAGAAAGGGCAAACAGCAGAAATGGAGATTGAGGAATTTCTAAAGGCGCCAACCTTGGATGCATTAGAGGATGCCAGGAAATCAGAATTGGCGACTGTTGCCAAACGGTTGAATCTTTTTAAAGGGAAGCTGACAATGAAGAGAGCAGAGATGCACAGAGCTATCGTTGAGCATTATGTATCTAAAGATGTGTTTCCCCAAGGGGAGCTGGAGGTGGTGTCTATGAGCAAACCTGGTGGAGAAGCAGTGCAGCTGCAGATGGAAAAATTGAGACTCGGGCACAAGTTCCTGGTAAAGCAGCTGGAACAAGAAGAGAGAGACAGGCAGTTAGAGCGAGAAGAGAGAATAAAACAGCTGGAACAAGAAGAGAGAGACAGGCAGTTAGAACGAGAATTTTGAGAGAAGCAGAGGGACAGGAAATTTGAGCTGGAGAAGTTAAGGATGACACTAGCACAGGGCCCCATGCTGAACCAAGGTGGAGGTTTCAGGGCAACCCAGGAGGTTAGGCTGGTTCCCCCATTTGAGGAGGCCGATGTTGATCAGTACTTTCTACATTTTGAAAAAGTTGCTGCAATTCAGGACTGGCCGAGGGATAAGTGGGCTGTTTTGCTTCAGAGCGTACCTAAAGGGAAGGCTCAGCAAGCTTACTCGGCATTGTCCGTCGAAGGTACCCAGAGGTATGATGTGGTGAAAGAGGCTATACTCAGGATTTATAAGTTGGTCCCGGAGGCATACCGGCAGAGGTTCTGGAATGTGAGGAAGCAGTGGGGCCGCATGTATTTAGAGTTTGCCTGTGAGATGCAGATGTATTGTGAGCATTGGTGCACCTCGAAAGGGGTCAATGGGGATTATGACAGACTGCTACAGCTAATACTGATTGAGCAATTTAAATGTTGTGTCCCTGAAGGTATGAGGCCCTATCTAGAAGAGAAAGAAGCAGAGACCTTAGCCGCAACTGCTAAGTTAGTGGATGAGTATGTGTTAACACACAAAGTAAAGTTTACCCCGAGTAAAAGCTACCAGAAGGGTAGTTGAGAGGGTGGAAAGAGTCCACCAGAAAAGCCAGAAAGTAAGCCGGGGACTAGTGAGAAAAGTACGGAAGACCGGGAGCAGTTTGGTAGGAAGTCTCCTGGGGTCATATGTTATAATTGTGGGAAAGCCGGTCACTTTGCGTACAGGTGCTTTGCCCCAAAGAAGGAGCCAGGGAAAGGAAAATCGACGACTCTGAATGGCCGTATTGAGCTGGAAAACAAACCGCCAGGGGAGAAGAGGTCTGATAGAGTTCAGGAAGGGCGTGAGAAGTTTATTTCAGCTGGATTGGTGTCGGTGAAGGAGTGGTCAAACCCAGCTCCCGTACGGATCTAGAGAGACACTGGGGCTTGTCAGCCATTGATCTTAAGGAGTGTGTTAGACTTTAGTTCAGAGATGAGACTAGGGAGGTCAGTGTGATAAAAGGCATTGGGAAAGGGACTGAAGCAGTATCTTTGCACCAGATACACCTAAAAAACGACTTAGTCTCCAGACCGGTCACGATAGGGTGAGACCCGAACTACCGATGGAAGACGTGGAGGTCTTACTCAGTAATGACCTTGCAGGCGGAGAGGTGTACCCAGCAGTAAAGCTGACAAGAAAGCCTGCCAGCATTGAGGCCCCGCCCATGGACTCACAGGTTTATCCCGTTTGCGCAGTGACTCGGCGCATGTCCAGAAAGGCTGCCGAAGCGAATGTAGATTTAGCTGAGACGTTTTTACCAGCCTTGTACCAGGAGGGGTTAGAAAGTGAGAAGGGGCGTAGTGAAACGGAAGGAAGTGAGGGAGTTGAGGTAGATTTATCATTAGCAAGGAAGGAATTTATACAGGCACAGGAACAAGACGAGGAGCTGATGGTTTTGACGGAGACAGCTCTCTCCAAGGCAGAATTAAAAAGGGAGCCAGTGATCTATTATGTGAAGGAGGGAGTACTAATGAGGAAATGGAGACCAAGTACCATGCCCGCAGATGAGGAATGGGGGGTGGTACACCAGGTGGTAGTGCTGAAAATTTATAGGGATGAGATTTTTAACCTGGCTCACAAAATACCCCTCGGTGGACATTTTGGGGTGAGGAAGACAGTCGATAGAATTGTGAAAGAGTTTTACTGGCCGAACATGAGGAAGGATATTATTGAGTACTGTAGACGTGAGCCGACACAGTTACAGCCTATTAATATGTTAACTGCTTACCACGATAAGGAAGCAGACCTAGTCGGTGTTATCACGAAAATTAATGAGGCTAGGGTGCCACCTGATAAGGGGAAAACCCATTTTGAAAAGACAAGTATGGTGCCGACCAGATTGGAGAGCTCTATTGTTTTGGCCAACTTTGCTGGTAAGGTCTCTCACTTAACCCCCGAACAGAGCGAGCCGCTGATAAAGCTAATTAACCGGCACGCAGACGTGTGTCCGGATGTCCCAAGGCGATGCAAAGGGACAGTACATGATGTTGTTGTCACATTAGGTCAGCCTAGTAAGCAAAACTCCTATAGGATGATTAATTCAGTGACAAAAGGGCTAAAGAACACAGAAGCGTATATTGACGATTTAGTGGTCTGGAATGACATGTGGGAGGAGCACATTATGGCGGTAGAAGAACTGTTTAAACGGCTGTCTGAAGCCAACCTGACAGTGACCCTCGCAAAAAGTGAATTCGGCCACGCAAAGGTCACTTATCTGGGATATGTGATAGGACAGGGGCAGCTGGCACTGAAGCAGGCTATCTCTGAAGTCCCCATCCCGACAGACAAGAGAGCCCTGAGAAGGCTCTTGGGGATGGTGGGGTACTATCGGAAGTTTTGCAAAAACTTTGCGGATATTACCCTCCCTCTTACTAAGCTTTTGCCAAAGAGTGCGAAGTTTGTGGGGGACGACCTTTGTCAACAGGCCTTCGAGAGTCTGAAGGCGATTCTGTGTTACCATCCTGTGTTGAATGCGCCTGACTTTTCAAAACCCTTCTCCCTAGCAACAGATGCTAGTGACGAAGCAGCCGGGGCGGTGCTGTTGCAGACAGACAAAGAGGAGATTGACCACCCAGTGGCTTATCTTTCTAAGAAATTTAATGTCCATCAGAGAAATTATTCCACTGTGGAGAAGGAATTACTGGCAATCATACTAGCATTACAACACTTTGAGGTTTATATTTGTCCGGCACGGAAACCACTGATAATTTACACTGATCGCAACCCATTAGTGTTTTTGGCCACTATGAAGGATAAAAACAAAAGGTTACTAAGTTGGAGCCTGGTCTTACAGGAATTTGATATTAAAATGAAACATATAAAAGGAACGGACAATGTGATTGCTGACTGTCTGTCAAGGTGTTGAAACTTAAAGTTCTCTGTATTAGCCGAATAGCTGATGACCCTGTATATTAGCGTGTATCTGATAATGTACATTCATGCCCATGATTTTTACCCTGGTAAAAATCCTTTGAAGGGTAGGGGTGTGACGCCAAACCAAGCTATCGGACGATTGATGCTAATGAGAGAGATAAGAGAGACAATGGAGAAACATTCAAAATGTTAATAAGAGAGGAGAGAGGGATTAACGGAAAAGAAACACAATTCAGAATATTGACAGACCGGTTGCTTTGAACCTGAACTGTTTGAAGTTTGATGGACAGGTGATACCCCAGCAGGGGGATAAAAAGAGCAAGTTCACTAAGGCACGCGACACACCATGACACCACGAGACAACGAGACCCTGGAGAGAGTGGTGTGCCCCCACAAGTGGAGGGAGTTTGGTGGTCCGGTTCGCGGGAACCGACCATAGGCTCACAGGGTGTAAAGGTACGATCGGTGGGAACCTGGTGTGTGTGTCCGCCCTTGCCTGGGTGCCGGGTTCACTGCAGAAGAACGATCGTATCCGGAACGGAGGGGTCACAGTCGGTGACCACAGCGGGATAGAAGACATCAAAAAGGGTCTGCCTGAAACCAACTGCGAAGACATCAAAGGTCTGCCTGAACCAAATTGCATCCCCCCTCTCTCTCTCTCTCTCCAATGGCACAACAGTGATTACTGCGAACTGCACTAAGCTGACATGAACTCTGCGTCACCGTAAGACTGATCATTTTACCCCTAGACTGCGATAGAGCTTAGTTGATTCCTATTACCCTAGCTCTGTGTGTATTATCATTGCTAACCTGTTACATTTATATCCTTACGATTAAAGTACTGTATTATTTGTTTCTTTAATAAAACTTTATTAGTTCCTAGTAATCCAGACTCCAACGAGTGTTCCATTTCTGCTGGTTTGGCAACCCAGTTACGGGGTACGTAACAACAGGAACACAGAAAATTACCCCACTGCTGTTCCCAGAACACAAACACTGTAATGTAGAATTCTAACAGTGCAACCAATTCAATGTCATTTCCTCATTTATGTCTTTCTCATTTTACACTGGGCCTGATTTTATCTTGATTGACCATCAAAAATAACTAACCTTCCTGACCAATGTCAGGTCAACTCCCTGCCCCAAAACAGCGAGTCACATGAGGTTACTTGCAGGTCACATGAGTGCAAGTGGGGGAATGCACTCAGGGGGTAGGCAGTCCAGAGTTGGGGGAGGAGAGATGAAACTTCTCCTAGTCCAAGCCCTACAATTTAAAGTTATCATCACTGTCTCTCTTTGCCACACTCACCAGTGCAGATATGTGACCACACTTAGCATTTTAAACGATGCTTGCAATTGCTTCAGCTACAAAGAATAAGCTTGTTTTACATTCTCAGCTACTGGATTGGAAATTCTGTTGGACTACATGCACTACGTCACCACCTTAACAGTGATATTGCCCATTTCCACCAGTGAGTCAGGTTGAAGTCTACCCACTGTAAATGCTTTCATTCGCCAGTGCGCCAGATTTGATAAATTATCGGCTAAGTGGTTTGCCTCTAACCTGCCCAGATCCAACAGTTCACGAGGTATTTAATGAGATAAGTAGGCCTGCAAATGCTCTTAAAACCAGACAATGAAATCTGAAAGGAAAGAGCAATGCGCAATCTTATTTCCATTTATTGTTCATGCGCTTAACGAAGTTCTGAGTCACTCAGGAAGTGATGTAATGTGAACAGAAGTAACTGAGGCAAACATTTGGAAGTTGTAACTTTGACTCAAACTCTTGTGAGAATCATGGACTATTGCGGAATGCTCTACACAGAATGAATACAGATATCCGAAGT
Organism: Mobula hypostoma; assembly: GCF_963921235.1. Lineage (NCBI taxonomy): Eukaryota > Metazoa > Chordata > Chondrichthyes > Myliobatiformes > Myliobatidae > Mobula > Mobula hypostoma. The sequence goes on along the minus strand of NC_086102.1, from coordinate 74,061,109 downwards.
GTACTGAGAATACCTTTAACAAGCAATCTAGAAAATATCCTAAGGGATAATAAATACTGAAACAAAGTGTCCAAACTGGTTCACTGCTACTGTTTGTAATAGCCTACCAGTGATTTTAGCTACTCTGTGAAAAATAAATTAGTAACATTAATCTCACACGTCAAATTATATCCATTTGGAGCGCCACTTCAATGAAACAAAATCTAAAGTATGTGTGAGCATCTCAAGATCCATTTTCAATTTTAAACATAATTAGTTTCTAGGTAGTTATGTTTGAATTGGAGTGACTGTCACCACGTTGTGACTATTATTTCATATGAAATGCGTTAAAAAAAAGTAATCCTTCTCATTTCTTTTTCCTTGCATCCTTTGTTGGATACACTTCTAAGGTCACCAGTATCCAATGAAATAGTCCATAAGCTTGATAAGAGTTAACCAGGGAGACTGATATAGAAAGCACTGAAATCAAATATCCACTTTCCAATTTTCCCCTAAAAACTTCCAGTTTAGCTATCAGGAGAATCTATCCGATTTTCCATAACCATTGCCAAATAGATTTTTTAAATCACAATTGTTTTGGAGGCAAAATTAACCAACTCAGAAATGGAAACAAACAAGAAACTTTCATGATCATTATGATTCAGAATACACTCACTCAGTGACCACTTGATTAGGTACACCTGTTCGCTAATGGAAATATCTAATCAGCCAATCATGTGGCAGTAACTTAATGCATCAAAGCATAAGGCATGGCCAAGTAATAATTGTTGGTGCCAGACTGGGTGGTTTGAGTATCTCAGAAACTGCTGATCTTCGGGGATTTTCATGCACAACAATCTCTTCAGTCTATAGAGAATGGTGCTAAAATTAAAAAAAAACATCCAGTAAGCAGCAGTTCTGTGGGCAAAAATGCCTTGTTAAAGAGAAAAGGTCAGAGGAGAATGGCCAGACTGGTTCAAGCTACAGGAAGGTGACAGTAACTCAAATAACCAAGTGTTACAACAGTGCTGTGCAGAAGAGAATCTATGAAGTGGATGGGCGTCAGCAGTAGAAGATCACACTGGTTTCTAAGGTGTATCCAATAATGTGGCCAAGTGTATATGGAATTTAGTGAGGCTTTGATGGGCCAGAAAAATAACTGGGACAGCTCTTCTTTCTTCAATACACTGTACCAAACAGGCAGACAGAAACAGAATCCCTGCCTCATTTTATCCAGGGTTGGTGAGCTGCAAGGAAAATAATAACCCAGATTTTCATGAAAAATGACTGACACCGTGAGTCAATGCTACTCATATGGAGTAAGATAAAAGGAAAATAAATGCAAGTGTAAACTAGCCAATGAAAGTCATTAGTTTTTCACCATCCTATCTGACAAATATAATGTGACTGTCAATAAAAACAATTATTTAGCTTGAATTGGCTACTACTGCAAGAAAAGTGTGTTTAATCCAATAAATGTTGTAACCATCAATTCTGAAACTGCACCTTTCAGCATTTTACAATTGATGAAGGCAAAACAATTGAACAGCAGCAAATCTAAAAATAATAATAACACTTGTTGGAATAATGCAAAATAAAGTCAGATATTTGAGTGTTGATTTAAAACCTAATACTCAATCTTACCATGTATTTTCTGAATGGATTTTGTTTAATCCTACAAAAAAAACACTTCTGGTACCTTTTATTTTGCCCTACAAATTGAAAATTAAATTAATTACATACCCAGTGTTCACTGAATTGGGTTAGGTCAGTCTAATTTGATGAATAGCCAAGATATTTTGAGTTTGACTTGGCCTATTCTTGATGCTTTTCTCCTAACAGCATCATGACATGATCTGAATGTGAAGATAAAAGTAACAAAGGATAATCTGAAAAATGTTTATACATATGAGTGCAATCACTTGGGAAAGGCAAGGATCTTCATTCATGGAAGAGGGAATACAGAGAAAGAAATCTTCAGAAGAGAACCTGAGAGGAGTGATCCAAAAAAAAACCCAAACCAATCAACTTTACAGGATCTTAATACAAAAAGAATGGTCAAGTATAAAAACCAGAGGTGACTGATACCCGTTTATGTTGCCTGCATGTTCTTTTTTGATTAACCTATCATTTATGAATTCATAACATATCCATTTATGAATTGCTCAATTTCGATAAGGTGAATGCGCATGGACTTGTTCCCAAAGAAAAGGACACGAAAGCTGGAGAAGGCAGAGGTTGAAGGTGAGAGGGGAAAAGTTTAAAAGAGATCTGAGGGATAACTTCTTCATGCAGAAGGTGATGCATATATTAAATGAGCTCCCATATGAAGAGGTGACAATAACAACACGAAATACACTTGGACAGGTACATGGATTGGTAAGGTTCAGTGGGAAATGGATCAAACGCGAGCGAATAAGCCTAACTTGGATGGGTATTCTGGTTGACTTGGCTGAACTGAACCAAACACCTGTGTTCATGCAGTATTATTTTATGACTCTGACTGAACAAGTCACACTGAAAATCAGAATGAAGTTTGCCACACATCTCACCTTTCACTTCTCCTGACAGAAATTTTCAGACAAATTCTCATATGGATACAACTCTTCACAAATATCCTTTTGAAAGGGACTTTTTGATCTCTGTATACTCTGGCTTACATTAGATGATTAGATTAGATTAGATTCAACTTTATTGTCATGGTGCCGAGTACAGATACAAAGCCACTGAAATACAGTTAGTGTCTAACCAGAAATGCAAAGAATAGTGTTATTTACAAAATAACTGTGAATAAAAAGTAAGTGCTACAGCACACAAATATAAAAGTACTGAGACAGTACAATATGGGTGCAATACTGCTTAGCGCTGTGATGTGAGGTTCAGCAGGGCCACAGCCTCAGGGAAGAAGCTCTTCCTGTACCTGCTGATGCGGGAGCGGAGACTCCTGTAGCACCTACCGGATGGGAGGAGAGTAAAAAGTCCATGGTTGGGGTGAGACACATCCTTGATAATGCTTTTCGCCCTGCCCAGGCAGTGTTTATGGTAGATGTTTTCAATGGTGGGCAATTGAGTACCGATAATCCACTGGGCAGTTTTCACCACAGGCTGGGGTGCTTTGCGGTCCGATACAGGACAATTGCCATACCACACTGAGATGCAGTTGGTGAGTATGCTCTCAATGGTATAGCGGTAAAAGTCCGTCAGTATCCTGGGACAGAGGTGAGCTTTCTTGATGCTCCGCAGGAAATAAAGGCACTGTTGCACCTTTTTGATCAGGATGGAGGAGTTCAGGGACCAGGTGAGATCCTTGGAAATGTGGACACCAAGGAATCGGAAGCTTGATACACGCTCCACGACAGTTCCGTGGGTGTAGATGGGGACGTGAGTGTGGCTCCTAGCATGCCTGAAGTCCACAATGATCTTCTTCGTCTTCTGGGTGTTAAGGTCCAGGTTGTTGTCGGCACACCACGCGGCCAGGTGCTGGACCTCATCCCTGTAGGCCATCTCGTCATCCCCTCTGATCAGGCCAACCATCGCGGTGTCGGCTGCAAACTTGATTATGGAGCTAGAACCATGTACAGGAATGCAGTCATAGGTGAAAAGGGAGTACAGAAGAGGGCTCAGCAAAGAGCCTTGAGGCACGCCGGTGTTCAGGGTGAGAGTGGAGGAGGAGGGGTTGTCTAAGTTAACTGATTAGGGCTGTTAGTCAGAAAGTCCAAGGTCCAATTGCAGAGGGATGAGCTGATACTAAGCTGGCAAAGTTTGGCGATCAGCTTGGAGGGGATCACAGTATTGAATGCCGAACTAATGTCAATGAACAGCATGCTGCTTATGTTAAATTTAAGTGATAAATTCTTAACCATCCAGCAAACTGCTCAATTATAAAAACCGTTCAGTTCTGAGAGTAATTCTTCAGAGGACGACCTAGGATATGTATTAACATGGACTTGCCAACACTCTTCATATCCTGAGAGTAAACAAATATCATTGTTTGCTTATTATTTTAAGGAAGAACAGAAAAAGAGTCAGGCCAGGGGGTACTTCAAGCCTCATCAAAATGGTCATCATTTTCCAGTACCATTCCATATCACTTAATTCCCTAAATGCCCAGAAACGTATCAACCTCCATACTGAATGAACTCAATAACTGAGGCTCCATAGGACTCTGCGGAAAGGAGTTTCAAAGGTTCACCCACCCCCCAAATGAAGAAATTCCGCCCCTTCTTAGTCCAAGGACAAAGATTCCTTTGGACATTAACGTTCCCCAGTCACTCAGCGTGTAACTAATAACCTAGTTTTCTGTTATGTCCATCTTTCACATTCTCACACATGTACTCAGCTGGCCTATATCCCACCAAAGCTTCTTTACACCCTCCTCTGTGCTCAGAATCCCACCTGGTTTGGCAGTGTCAGCAAATCAGAAAGTATTACATTTTTTGCCCTCAGTCAATCGCTAATACAGATCATACATTACTAGACCTTATAGTATTGTACTAGTCGCAGCTTGCCAAACTCAGAACAATAAAGCATATTTCCTTAGGTCATAAAACTCTAGTTGTGGTCTCCCCAAGGCCTTGTATATGAGCATGACACCCTTGTTTCAGTATTCTAAAACTCTTACATTGAAGGCCAACAAAACACTTGCTTTTCTTCTCGTCTGCTTAACCATCTGTTTGCTTCACTTGCATGTGTTTCTAGTGTCTGGTGTACAAAGACAGCCAAGCTGCCTTTTCACATTGACATTATATTAGCATTTTGTTTTGGATTATCTTTCTATTTTACTGAGGGCATGAACAAGAGTAACCTGTAAGTCAGAGCAAGTAGAGATGGAACAAAACTTTTGCTTACAGATCTGAATTTCAAAGGTTTCAAAGATACATTTAATGTATGGAAATGTATAAAATATACATCCTGAAATATTTTTTCTTCACAACCATTTATGAAAACAGAGGAGTGCCCTCAAAGAATGGACGACAGTTAAATGTTAGAATCCCAAAGTCCCCCCAGCTCCCCTCCCTCCCGCGTGTAAGCGGTAGCGAGCAACAATTCCCCCCTCCCCCCCATCGACAAAAAACATCGGCGCCCGCCACTGAGCACTCAAGCGTGAGCAAGGCAATAGCAAAGACACAGACTTGCAATACCCTAAAGATTATTTGTTCACCAGGTATTTGACATACCACAGGCTCTCTCTCTCTCCCTAATATGGGAGAAAGAGATGTCTCCGTTTCACAGCAAGAGGGGTAACAATTCTCTGGTTTATGGTGTTCAAAGCCCCTTGCATCACTTTTTCCAAGCTCTGTGCCCAAAGATCTCGGGTCTCTGGGCACACAGCCAGAGACCTTCCGTCTCCAATGACACACCAATCTCCTGCAGAGGCATCGACCTCCAATCCTCCCGACTCCAGAGCCATGAGATCCTGGGCCTCCAAAGGCCAGTGGAACTCTTAGGCCAGGCCCTTGGCGTGCCGAACAACAGCCAGTTGGGAAACTCCGAGAGTGGGTCCTATTCCCGCAAAGAACCGCAGTCAGCGTGTAACTCCAGGTCAGGGTCTTTAATTATCACCTTGAAATTAAACCGCTATTATCTGGAATGATTTTCATTACAAACATCAGTTCTATGCCTAATTTTCTAAATTGAAACTATATCAGAAACCCATCGCACAGCTATTCGACTGATGCATAGTCCTGCATGATTTTCTTAAAGGATTTCTACTCCTAAGGAGCTTGTGAGCTGGTGTTTCAGAGAGTTGGATAGGATTCTGATGCCTTTTTGCATGAAACAGGAAGAATAGTGGTAAGAATGTGCTGAGAGGCACTTCAATGAAATCTGAGCTCCAGAAGAGTGGATGAGGAATGATTTCCGTAACTGAACGACTAAACCTCAAGCCATCAGGAGAGACTGGGCAAAGTTGGGTTGTCTTCTCTGGGCTGTTGGAGGCTGAGTGCTGACCTGATAGAGGTTTCTAAAACTGGGAAAGGCATAGTTAAGGCAGACAGATAGAATGTTTTTCCTAGTATAGAAATGCCCAGTACTAGAGGGCATCCTTTTCAGGTGAGGGGGGGGAGGTCAAAGGAGATGGGCAGAGCAGATTCTTTACACTGAGAGTGGCATATGCTTGGAATGTGCTTCCTGTGGGAGCAATGACTAAGAGGCTGCTAGATAGACACATAACTGTGCAGAGAATGGAGTAATATACATCATGTAGAGGCAGAAGAGATTAATTAAGTGTCGTGTTTGGCACAGGCATTATGAGCCAAAGAGCCTGTTCTTGGGCTATATCGTTCTTTGTTCATTGTTCCAATCTTTAATTCAGGCATGAGTGAAGTCTTTAAACATTTCTGAAGTCAGACTAGGACAATTCATTCAAACAACAGGATTAAAGGATATTATAGGCAATGCAGCTTTCAGCCCCTTGCACTTGATAACTCATAACATCTGCCTGGCTTCAGCTCAGGAACATAAGAATAAAAGAAGTTGAAATCAAACCCTGACCCTGGTTGTCTCAAGCCTGGTCCAGCACTCAGTAAGATTGTGTGGATTCTGTACATTGCTCTTCTTCACATTTGGTCACCATATCCTCTAGTTACTCTCACCCAGAAAATTCAGCATTGAATATACTCTGCAAGTGAGCAGGGGTACAGGATCTATGAAGCATAACATCGTTGCTACTGGAATTTTTCAATTAAATCAGAAAATGCTGGAGATTTTCAGCAGAAAAGGCAGCATTCGTGGAGAAAGAAACAACTAACATTTCAAGTCTATAACCTTTTTTTGAGACTGGGGAAAGATCATCAAAATGACACGCCACTTGTGGATTGAGATACAGATTTACAATTTCAAGGTGATTGACTGGAAGCAATAATTTTCTCTCGTCATAGAACCTACCTGACTTGATGAGTAGTTTCTTTTGTTAAAGAGATTCCTAAATAGTAACACCCTCAAGCAATTTTGCTCTGTCTGATCTCAATCCAAATGGCTAATCCCCCACCTGAGACAATAGCCCTAACTTCTACATTCTCCCGCTATTCAACATTGACGCACCCAATCCCACTACATTGAATGTGAGGCTTTGGGTTGTACTTAATCCGGTTGGAACAACACAAGACAACCGTATTTGTCTCTTCCACAAAAGAGAAAAAACACTAAATAATAAACTGTGATATATTTATCACAATTCAAGACATACGCACACAGGAGGCACCATATATCTTGTGCAACTGAAGAGGCACAATTCTGATATAACACTTTATTGATTATGTTTCAACTGAATAGAAAACAGTATTGAGCTCACGAAAATTTCAACCAACCTACAAGTTGTATTGCTTTTCCCCCTAACACTTACTTCCCATCATCCAAACGGCTTATTCTCAACTGAACAATAGTAGAAACCTAGATCCCAGGGATATGGGCACCACCTACAGTTGGCCACCCTTTATTCTGTCCCTCTTTCCCTTTAAAAAATAACTAGAAACAACACCTTACAGTCCGTCTGGGTAGCCTCCAACCTGATGGCATGAACATTGACTTCTCTAACTTCCGCTAATGCCCCACCTCCCCCTCGTACCCCATCCGTTATTTATTTATATACACACATTCTTTCTCTCTCTCTCTCCTTTTTCTCCCTCTGTCCCTCTGACTATACCCCTTGCCCATCCTCTGGGTTCCCCCCCTCCCCCTTTTCCTTCTCCCTGGGCCTCCTGTCCCATGATCCTCTCATATCCCTTTTGCCAATCACCTGTCCAGCTCTTGGCTCCATCCCTCCCCCTCCTGTCTTCTCCTATCATTTTGGATCTCCCCCTCCCCCTCCCACTTTCAAATCTCTTACTAGCTCTTCCTTCAGTTAGTCCTGACGAAGGGTCTCGGCCCGAAACGTCGACTGTACCTCTTCCTAGAGATGCTGCCTGGCCTGCTGCGTTCACCAGCAACCTTGATGTGTGTTGCGAGAAAGAACTGGTTGCCGTGTTAATACAATTCCACACAAGCAAATTATGATGGGGGTGGGAATAGGCACATGGAGCAAATGAGCGTAATTATGTGACCCTTTGAATGTGTCCATTTATATGCAGGCATAATAGAGCATGGTCGAAGGCAGTGTAGTGGCATTTGGTATAATGTTTATGTATAGCTGGTAAGAAGGTGAGTCATTTCCAAACTGCGAGGGAGAAATTATTGCAGATGTAAATCATATTGATCAGTGTGTTTCCATACAAGCTGCTACAGCTGCCTTTCATCCTCCCTCCCCTGCTGAAGTCACTATAGTACAAGGCTTGGCCTTCGTTCCGCATGCTCCCCCAGTGGGGAATTGTACGTGAGCAAATATCCATGAACGTGCCTGTGACTGCTGTTGGTTCATGAATTGCTCCATCAGAGGTATTGCGACCACCAGCCCATTGTAATGTGTTCATGTTAAATTATTTTGCTCGTAACAGAAGTAAAGGAAATTATTGAGAACAACAATGTTTTATCAGGAATAACTACATTTATTCAAATTTCATGCAGTTCTAATTTTCTCTTCCCATTCATCAGCTTGTAAATCCTTTCTCTGCAACACTTGCTTGCATTTTCTGTGAATAAGGACTGCGTTTTTGTCCTGATGAAAGGTCTCGACCTGAAATGTCCACTGTTTACACTTTTCCATTGATGCTGCCTGGCCTGCTGACTTCCTCCAGCATTTTGTGTGTGTTGAATGGATCGCCAGTATCTGCAGGTTTTCTCATATCTGTGTTTTTGTTCGGTGGGTTTTGAATATGTTACCAGCATCATACTTGGAAGCACATTTCCATTTTTAGTCATCAATTCTGCTTCAGTGATTTGAGCTCAAGGTTGATTATATTTTCACTTCTGATTGTCCTGGTCATCATTTCAGAGACAAGTGAAGGGAAGGCTATTTTCCATTTCAAAATTTTACAGGCTTCGTTTTAAAGTCATAGAAGATCCTTGGTTCTCTATATTATATTATATTTAAATGTTGATTCTACTTTGGAGATGTACTATCCATAAGTTGGTTGTAGTGAGGGTTTAGAATCAGAACCACGCAGTATGGAGACAGGCGCTTTGACCCATTGAGTCTAAGCTCACCCTCAAACAGCCAGTTACATTAAAAGAGTCATAAGTTACACAGAAGCAGATCCATCGGCCAAATTGGTCTCTGCCAACAGAGTTGACCACCTGAGCTAGCCTGTGTTTGGCCCACATCCCTCTAAATCTTTAGTGTCTAATCTATATAATCTTAGACATCCCATTTTTTAAACTTTCCTCTCACTCCCATCCACTTACCTACACACTAGGGGCAATTGATAGTGATCAATTAACCTGACCACCGACTGGTCTTTGAGGTGTGGGAGGAAATCCCAGAGGAAATCCATGGGGGGGGGGTGGTCACAGAGTGAAACATACAAACTGCACCCGGACAGCAACCAACGCCAGGATCGCTGGAGTTATGGGGGAGCTCTACAAGTCATGACACTGTGTGGGCTTGTTCCAGCCGGGGAGGGGAAAACCACGCTGCTGTTCAGTTAGCTTTTCAAATGGCACATTTTGCAAGGTCCAATAATAAAATTCCTGCTGGGCGGAGAAAACATGAGAAAAAGAAAACAAAAAGAAATCATTGGTCTGCAGTACAACAGGGGGTTCAATTGCAATTTCACAGTCATTCAAAACCTGGTCAAGATTCAAGATTCAGGACTGTTTCTTGTCATTCTTCAGTATACAAGTGTAAAGAGGAACAAAATGATTGGTCAATGCAGCATAGAAAAAGAAACAATAAGGTTGAAGAACACATTAAAAAAACAACAACACAATAAATATTCCCACACTCAGGTTGGAGGAACAACATCTTATATTCCGTCTGGGTAGCCTCCAACCTGATGGCATGAACACTGACTTCTCAAACTTCCACTAATGCCCCACCTCCCCCTCATACCCCATCCATTATTTATTTATTTATAAACACACATTCTTTCTCTCTCTCTCTCCTTTTTCTCCCTCTGTCCCTCTGACTACACCCCTTGCCCATCCTTTAGGCTTCCCCCCTCCCCCTTGTCTTTCTCCCCGGGCCTCCTGTCCCATGATCCTCATATCCCTTTTGCCAATCACCTGTCCAGCTCTTGGCTCCATCCCTCCCCCTCCTGTCTTCTCCTATCATTTTGGATCTCCCCCTCCCCCTCCCACTTTCAAATCTCTTACTAGCTCTTCCTTCAGTTAGTCCTGATGAAGGGTCTCGGCCCGAAACGTCGACTGTACCTCTTCTTAGAGATGCTGCCTGGCCTGCTGCATTCACCAGCAATTTTTATGTCTGTTACACAATAAATATAATAGCAATGCTATAAAACAAATTGGTTATATACATAGACATGGTATGTACATAAAGTGACACCAGGTGATGTATATATAGTGGTGGTGGGGTACGGAGGACTGAATTAATGGGTGGAAGTGTTGATCAGCCTGACAGTTTGGGGTAAGTAACTGTCTTTGAGTCTGGTGGTCCTGGTGTGGATGCCACGCCACCTCCTCCCTGTTGGGAGTGGGACAAGCATTCCATAAGTAGGGAGGGTCAATCGTTCAGGATATTGCTGGCTCTTTTCTGGGATCTTTCTGCATATATGTCGTCATGTCAATTGCAAGAAACTATGTTTGATTCATATATTGATGTTTGATGTATAGAATTCGCAGTGGCCCAATGTGGATGCTTGAGAATTTGAGCAAATGAATATGTTTAATGAACAGACTGACAAACTTGCTGTTGGTGGAGCAGAGAAACATAATGTGGTTCCAAGGGCTCGTCGGAGGAGAGACTTTCCTCTGTCCATTGTTCATGGTGGAAAGGCTTTTGATATTTTGGTGCGGTCTACTTGGTACCAACACCCTCCACTTGTCCGGATGAGTTGCCTTCCCAAATAAAACTCAAGATGCTGACCAACAACTGGGGCAAAATTGGCCACTTGTTTGACATCCTCCACCAGGCCACCATAACCGCTGCATACACAATTGATTGAGCTGACCCTCCACACCCAGCAGATATCTGACAAGGTGGAGTAAGGCTTCAGCCCAAGTAGGTCTCAGAGGGTAAGCTGCAAAATGAACTGTGGCAACTGCACCCTTTAACTCTTCTCTCATCTCCCCCATTCCCCCAACACTCTCTTCCAGCTAGTAGAGAGAGGAAATGTGATAGGCACGACATGGTTGCCCCCCTCCGCTAACAAACCACTGTGACATGGAAATACAATGCTATTTCCTCATTGATGCTAATTTGAAATCCAGAAATCCTCTATCCAACAACACAAGTGGGCAGTGTATTCCTTAGAACGGCTATTATTCAAGAAAGCAGAACACCATCAAATTTCCAATATCATGTAGAATGGGCATTAAATGCTGCATACACAACGAAAGCCAACATCAGAGCATAATAAAAGCATAAGAGATGCTGGGCTTTGCAAAATTTTTTTTAGTTGTACAAGAATGTGCTTTTATTTTAACCAGCTCACATTACAAAATTTGAATGAATAAGACTGAAAACACAGAAAGGACAAGCAGCAGCTACAGAATTAAATTTTAACATTTTGGAGATTGGAAATGAAATTCCAACTGCCTGCTGTTCTAACCAAACCTCATGGAACAGATTTTATTTCCAACTGGTCAGCATGGTAGCTCAGAAAGAACAAGAGAAGAAAGGAATCCAGTTTACTGCATACTTCATCCTCATGGTTACCAAATCTGATTTATCCTTGCTGTTGCCTTATTATCTTTCTGCAAGAACCATGGCATCATTGTCATTAAACACTTAAAATCCAAATCTCACAAGGCTTTGTTCCAATTGTTTAGATGTAGCCGAGATATTAGTCTCTCAATGTCCCAAACCTGGGGATGTTATCATCTCCATGGCTGAGGCAAATTTATTAATGTTCACATGAACTCTGATCACAATGTTAGAAAACATGAGGCTCTTCCCATCTGTCACTTAGGAATACATCACAGTTTTAAGATCAAGTGTAGTATCTACATAATCAGAAATTTGGAGCCTTCAGAGTAATTGGAAGAAACTTATATAAGTGGGAAAAGCTGTTCATTGCTGTCTCAATGCCACTTTGTCTATTTCTTCAGAGAACACTCAGTTAGACAGTTTGCTGGCACCATTTCTTTGCAAAAGAAACATAATAATCTTCGAGTAATATTGCCCATCTCACCAAAATTGACCCATGTCAGGGTATTTGCCTTGGCTTTGCTGATAATGAACATCGTGTTGTTTTGTTATTCATTCCATTACTTTCAACTCGCCATTAACCAGGACACATTGAAAGAATTATCCCTATGTGTTTTGTTCATTAATAGATTCTATTAGCAGAAAATTGGGAGGAGGGAATTTTTATTTCATCTGAACTTTGTTCATATTGCATATGCGCTTAGGTATTTTGAGAAATGAAATGATTTAATTCATTCAGGTGCCGTATTTATTAGCAAAATATCACTAATTCTATGCCATGGAACATCATTTGCAATGACTTTTCTTAAGTGGGGAATTGCTTGTTAATGACCCATTTATGAGATTCACTTTCTCAAGATGAAACAGCATGGCAAGCTGTGATTTACTTTTCCATTAACTTTGATTTTTTTCCTCCATCTGGTCAATTAATTTGCATTAATTATGACAGCCAAACAATGATCAGCTAGGGTTAAAACCTGTTTAAGATAACAATACCGTATTTCTCCTGTTGACATAATAGGATTCTGCGTATTTTACTCAAACACAATACTTCATTTTGAATGTCCTGTATATTAGGTCCAAATTTATTTTGCCATTATCCATCACTTGTGCACAGAAAGTCGTATCTGTGACATTGTGCTAGCAGCAGAGGTTATAATGACTCCCTTTTATATCCAGGAAAAGAAACTGAGTTTAACAATCAGGCTATGGTCTCTCTTCAATACTGCAATTGCTAAAAATCACAATAACAGATTTTAGCAGCCTCTGGACAATTTGCAATGGATACCAAAATGCAGTCTGCAATTCTCCTAATAAATCCAAAAAACAATGACCATAAATATTTAAAAAATGTTACTATACTTGCAGCATAGTATTGCCCACATACATTACAAGCAAAGCAAATTTACAAGCTCTTCTCCAGCTCTTCCAGTTTATCCATTACTAATGGAGCTTTGAAGAAGTAAGCAATTCCTAAGCCTGTATTGTGAGTAATATGGACACAGACATACAACTGTCTTTTTGATGACAGCTGCCTTGGGTGGTCCCGTAGTTAGAGGGGCAAAGATCGGAGCAAATAAAATCACATCTGTGACTAATCTCAACATGTGGCAGGTGGTATTGTAAATGGGCTCCAAGAATACTTTGCATTGATCCAAGCCCCCTCATCTCCTGGATTTTATATTTTTACCATTATTTTATTACTTAAAATAATAAACAGAAGCTGGAAAATAGCACCTGACTTACATTATGCCCTCTAGATGTTGATCATACATCGAGATCTAGATATATAATCTCTATATAAATATTCATGTTTATATATAACACAGAAGAGACCACTAAGTTTAGGCCAGTTCTCAGAACAATCCAATCAATCCTATTGTTATTTTTCCACCTGCAGCCTTCTCTCTCTCTCCTATAATCCTGATTCTCCTACCTTTACTCAGGAAGGCCAACAGGATGTGGGAGGAGGCCAGAACATTCAAGGGGAACTCATTTGGGCACAGTGAGCAGGTGCAATCTTGAAAAGAATAGCAAAAGTATTTGTGTTTTTTTTCCTTTCACAGGAAGAAAATATGTTTTATTTAAGCCATCTTAGTGGTTATAATAAAACGGTAAAGCATAGGAACAGAAATAGGCCATTCAGCTCATTGTGTCTGGTCCACCACTCAATTGTAGCTGATTTATTTTCCCTCTCAAATCCATTCTCCTGCCTTCTCCCTGTAGCTCTTGCCGCCCTTGCTAATTAACTACCTATCATCCTCCACTTAAAATATACCCAATGACTTGACCTTAAGAGCCATCAGTGGCAACGCACAGATTCACCACACTCTGGCTGAAGATGCTGATGCCCATGTCTCCATCTCAGGCAGCAGTCAACATGGCCAAAAACACCAAACTGAAGAGAATTGTTGCCCAGATGCCACCCTGCTCAACCCCATTTGATACAGGGAAGGAATCGGATGTTTCACCATTGTCCTGAACTTTAGCTTGCATGCCATCTTGGAACTGTGGCACTATGGGGATGAGTTTCCATGGGAATCTGTACTTTGCCATGATCTTGCACAGACTCTCTCTGCTAACAGTGTTGAAGGCCTTTGTCAGATCGACATAGGGGAACAGGTCAGAGGTTTGTTCCTGACTCTTTTTTTTGCAGCTGCCTTGCAGCAAACACCATGTCGATAGTCTCACGCTCTTTTGCAATCCACTCTGGCTCTTCGGAAGGAATGCCTGGTCAAGGTGTGATGTGAGATCATTGAGAAGAAGCCTAGTGAAGATCTTGCCTGCGACAGACAGCAAGGACATTCCCTGATAGTTGTAACAGGACTGTCGGTTCCCCTTTCGCTGAGGTGGATGATGGATGCATCTTTAAATTCCTGTGGAATTATCTCCTGCTTCCACATGAATTGGAAGAGCTGATGGGGCTTTTCTACCAGCACTGTACCATCTTCCTCGTAGATTTCAGCTGGTATTGCATCTGATCCTCTAGAGAGCTTTCTGGATCTTGGCTAGGGTTGGTGGAACATCCTGTGCTTCATTGACAAGTACTTGGGCAGGCAATCAAGGGCCTCGTCATTTATAGTCAAAAAAATTCAGTACACTGTTAAAGTTCTCTGATCACTTATGAAGGATTTTCTCTTTGTCCAAGATCAGCTCTAAGGAGAGGGGATAATCCTGATGATGTGGGGCCATAAACTTCTTTTAGTGCAGCGTAGAAGTTCTTTAAATCATACCTATCTGAATACGCCTGGATCTCATCAGCTTCATTATTCAGCCAGGAATCCTGCATCTCGTGTGGTTCGTGTTGCATGGCCTTCATATGTTATTGAAGGCATTTTTCCTTGAGATAAGTTTTGTGGAGACAATGTTTCTCATCCAGCAGTGTTCTTTTGATTGACTGTAAATGAGCGCAGACACCTAGTGCAGATAAACGACTGCCTTCATACAACACTGTCCACAATTGCACCCTCCAAAACCTCATTTTCATTGTCATATTCAAGATCGTTGTCAATGTGCCTTCAAATTCTTCAATATTTCCTAATTTGTTGAAATAGTGAAATCGATTTGTTTTCATTCACAGCCATTTCTGGCATCTCTGAGCCTGAATGCTTGAAACTGCAGTGAGCAAAACAGTTCTGAATTATCGTACTGCTTAACTTTCACCAACCATCAGTGACAAAAATCATTGCTTTGTAAACAGAAACACACACATCCGACACTATTTAAAAATTGTTCAGTCTAACACAGTGTAGCATCTAATGGCCACACAAGTGCACATGACTGATGCTAGTTAGAAACTGTTTGGTATTCCTCTTGCCCCAATTAAGTGGTGTTGCATCCAAATGAATGAAGGGAATCCCGGTAATTTTTGCAATTAGTTTTTGTTCTTTATCTAAAATGAAGAGCAGCATGATAACATAGTGGTTAGCACAATGCTTAACAGTACAAGTCACCCGGGTTCAATTCCCACTGCTGCATGTAAGGAGTTTGTATGTTCTCTCTGTGACCACATGGGTTTCCTACAGGTGTTCCGGTTTCCTCCCACAATCCAAAGAGGTACTGGTTGGAGGTTAATTGGTGAATGTAAATTGTCTCGTGATTAGGCTAGGGTTAAATTTAGGGGAGCTGGGCAGTGAGTCTCAAAGGGACCGTAGGGCCTATTCTGCACTCTATCTCAATAAATAGATAAATAAACCACTGCCCTGAATAACCAATGGCCCAATTAACTGGCATACAATGTATAATATACAGAAGTATTTCCCTGTGCTTTAGTTGTGACAAAACTGACTGCAGAAGTTGTCCTGTTAATGATTTTCCACACAAGACCTGAGTTGCACACGAAGCTATGATCAACTGCGTGATTAGGTCATCTCCAGGTAATTCCCTGTAATCACTACGCTGCTCTTTGTCAGATCCACAGTCATTCCTACTCAATTTGACACATAGTATCTCATGCTTGAACTCAGAGTAAGAAAAATATGACCACTGAATTCAAAAGTGATTGAGCACATTTGTTCGTTCTTTCTTCACAAAAAAAACTATTGTGACAGTACATTAAGGCAATTTTCATCTTTCTTATTAGGTAAAAATAGTCAATTCTTTGTTTCCATAGCACTGCCCTGACTCCACATTTTAATTTGTAAATATGTAGGAGAATAATCTCACTTTACATCAACAAAACATGCTCTATATAAAGTTCGTTCCTGGTTTGATGTCAAAATTATCAGAACATCAAAATTAATTCATAATTGTCTTTCCCACAGAAGGCTGAAGGTAGTAGTTGATGGAGTATATTCTGCCAGGAGGTCAGTGACCAGTGGTGTTCTGTCGGGGTCTGTTCTGGGACCTTTCTCTTTTTGATTTTTATATATGACTTGGATGAGGCACTGGTAGGGTCGGTTAGCAAGTATGCAAAAGGCACAAAGGTTGGTGGAGTTGTGGAGAGTGTGTAACTTATTTGTCATAATTTACGACAGGACGTAGAGCTGGGCTGAGAAGTGGCAGATGAAGTTCAACCATCAAAAGAAGGAAGTGATTTACTTTATAGGGTTGAACTTGAAGGCAGAATACAGGGTTAATGCCTGGAGTTTTAGCAATGTGAAGGGACAGGCACCTGGAGCTCCATACCTATAGATTCCTCAAAGATGCCACGCAAGTTGATTCAGTGGTTGGAAAGGTGCATGCTGTGCTGGCCTTCATTAGTTGCATGATTGATTTCATGAGTGTGAGGTAATGTTGCAGCTCTATAAGACTCTGGCTAGTTAACACGGAGTATTATGCTCAGTTCTGTTTGTTTCATTTTAAGAAGGATGTGGAAGCTTTAGAGATGATACCAAGGAGATTTATCAGGATGCTGCTTGGATTAGTGAGTATATATTATGAGGAAAGATTGCGTGATCTAGGCCTTTTCTCTTTGGAGCAACGTAGGATGAGATGTGACTTGATAGAGGTGTATAAGATGATAAGAGACATTAATCATGCACAGCCAGTGCCCTTTCTCGGGGCACAAATGGCTAGTATGAAAGTGCTTAACTTTAAGGTGATTGGAAAAAAGTACAGGTGGAATACCAGAGGTGGGTTTTCTACACAGAGAGTGGTGGGTGCATGGAATGTGCTGAAAGTGTGGAGGTAGAAACAGGTGCATTAGACACATTTAAGAAACTCTCAGATAGACACATGGATGAAAAAAATGGAAGGTAATGCAGTAAGAAAGATTTGATTGATCTTGAAGTAGGTTAAAAAGTTGGCACAACATTGTGGGCCAAAGGGCCTGAACTGTGCTGTACTTTACTGCATTCAGTGATCATATTATCAGGTACCTCCTATATTTAATATTGTGGCCAGTGAGTGCATGTTCATGGTCTTCTGCAGCTGTGGTCCATCCACTTCAAGGTCCAACATGTTGATGCTCTTCTGCCCACCACTGCTGTAACATGTTGTTATTTCAGTTATGGTTGCCTTCCTGTTAGCTTGAAGCATTCTGGCCATTCTCCTCTGCATGTTGACCACTGACTGGATGTTTTTTTTTGTTTGTTGTACCATTCTCTGTAAACTCTAGCGACTGTTGTGGGTGCAAATCCCAGGAGATCAGCAGTTTATGAGATACTCAAACCACCCCATCTGGCACCGACATTTATTCCACAGCTAAAGTCACTTAGATCTCATTTATTTTCCATTCTGATGTTTGGTCTGACAACAACTGAACCTCTTGACTGTGTCTGCATGTTTTTATGTACTGAGTTGCTGTCGCATGATTGGCTGATTAGATATTTGCATTAATAAACAAGTGTTTTGATGTACCTAATAAAGCAGCCACTGAGTGTATATTCTGTGTCAGGTTAGCAGCTTTGACGTTGACCTACAAATCGGCGTGCTATCCAAGCTAAAATGACTTTTGTTGGAAGTATATCTTTGATTAATTATGTGGCGGCTTTAAAAACATAGGTATTGTCACTTCTTCAACCTGTGCTGAGTGGCAATGAGTGTCATGCTGACTCACGGGAAGTGAAAAGCACCAAGTTTGCTTCAGTTATCAAACTTCAGTTTTATCTGTGTGAAATGTGAGGCAGGCCCAAAGAACACATGGAGGGGTACTTTGCTTCCACAACCTCTGACTATATCAGAGTTCTTGTGATAGGAACCTTCAGGGCTACAGCTCTCAGAAGCACCATTTCATTACAAGAAGGGAGGGGAAGATTTTGCCTTGTGTGGCAGAGGGGTGGTATGGTTTTGCTAAGACTGCAAGATGACGACCCCACAACAATGAAGAACAAGAAGCAAGAACCAGGCCTTTTACAGGAACCTCCACTGCCATGTTCCTAACAGTGGCCCCAGGTAGAAACAATTCATCATCTCCAAGTTAAAAATGACAGATCTGATGTCGATCATGCACTGCATACAAACACACCACTTAATACGCATGGGCGACAATGACACCTTCAAGTAACCCTAGACAAAATAAATAAAACTTGTGTTCTGCTTGCTTTTGCAGTCTGGCAGTCAGGATCACCGTTACTTCATGTGGATGAAATTCTGCATCCAAAGCAATATCATATCACTCTGAATGGAATGAGATGATGACAGTCTCTTGCAAGGTTTGGATGGAACATGGCAGTCCTGCTCCTCAATGGGAACGTGAGTTCCAGGAAAAGACAGTTCTGTGGATTAAACCACACAGTCTGGGTAACAACCATGAAATGGGAGCATGGTGGTTCTGTAACCAAGCAAGTGATTTGGGGCCTGGACACTGATCCAGTCATACAAATTTGTATTTGCCAACAGTATCTCGAAAGCTTAAAATCTATTGGTGGAATAAATCTAATTTTAAAATTAGCGTAAGAAACAATGACAATGTGACCACCATTAGTTGTGTAAAGGAAAGAATCTCAATAACCTCACTAGCATGTGGGATTGCCTTGAATAAATGCCCTTGGAACTCACTGAGGAGGTCACTCAGTTACATCAGTCGAACAGTGTTGAAAAGAAGGACAGACAGTTCATAAGAGCATGCTCAGCTTAGCTATCCTAACCTAGCCTTCCTCGCCAGATCTGGGGTTTGCTACCTAAACTGGGAGAGTTCAGACAGTCTGTACATGCAACAGCCTGCCAATGTCCTGGAATCTGCTATTCTCATCCTTGAAGATGTCCTATTCCATTAGTGACGCACGCTCACCTGAAATAGTGATGTACTATTTTATAGTCAGGAGCAAGTGCCTCTAGATTTCATGAGGTTTCTTGGTAACAAATTAAACATGAACAACTAGCAGTATATCTGCACATTGAAATCCACTTAGATAAAGCTGGAAGAGCAAAGTGTGGACTCTTTATTTCAACATCCATTGCCAAGAGTGTACAGAAAGCTTCACTTTTGACAGTGCTAATATTATGTGAGCTTTAGTTTTCT
This sequence comes from Mobula hypostoma, assembly GCF_963921235.1. NCBI lineage: Eukaryota > Metazoa > Chordata > Chondrichthyes > Myliobatiformes > Myliobatidae > Mobula > Mobula hypostoma. Next base: position 74,041,529 of record NC_086102.1, on the reverse strand, counting down.
TCATATCTGAACACTAACTTTAGATATCTGTCTACATGCACACAAAATATCTTTAGACTTACACTGCTCCTAGCTATTCACCACTTAAATAATGTATAGTCAATCCAAGGACATGTCCTTATACAAACATCACAAGACAATTCCAGTCCAAGTGCATTCACATTGTCCCCTCTCCATCTTCCACTGTCTTGCTAACTGCTTGATTCACTCAGTAATTTATCTTCAGTTCTCTTTCATGGAACCTTATCTTTTCTGGGAGCCCACATAACATCATTAGGTATTTTCCTGTCTATTAATTCTTCCAAATGTTCCGAATAGGGTCATTAAATATGATCTTTCATTTGGAAATGGATGATGACTCTCACTGTACAGCCCTTTGAATCAGCGTCTTATTAAAAGGTCCAAAAGAACATTTTTAGATGATGAGTTGGTAGAAATGTTTTCTCTTCTCCTTCCCTGTTACCTCATCGCTGTTAGTAGATACCCTCCATATCCAACTCATAAAGTAGCAAGATATTGAACATCAACGTATTTAGCAAGCGACCAGCATTGACAAGCAAGTGTTGCTCAACAACGTTCAGAATTTAAAAAACGACGGTTGTTCTTTCCCACTCTAGCACAGGGGTGAGAAAGATGGTTGGGAGCAGCACCAGTATCTGCAATTCCCTCAGCAGAGAACTGTCCTTGAACTCAAAACTTGATAGTTCAGTTACAAGTTGTTTTAATCAAGGAAGCAATTGGGAACCAAATGTGAGGCAATAACCATCTACTCCATGTGGCTACAAAGCAGAAATCTTTTAGTCTGCTTGGATTTCACTGTAATTGCAGTTGACATTTGGCCATTCAGATATCTGTCATGTGCTTAAAGAAGAAAAATAGTTGAGTGACTGAGCTTTTCATTTTACATTGAATAGATTGACTAATGCCTTGTTATCCTGAGGGCTAACAAAAGTAGAATTGCAAATAGGAATAACACCAGACAACATATAGAGCGATCTTAAAAATAATACATTTCTATGTATCCAAATTAGCTGTGTTGCCACCAGGATGTTTATCTTAGGAAAGGTTATGGTTTAGTAAGTATTTTATTCCGATAATAAATACACATGGTTTCAAATGTTACTGACATGGTCAGAAACTAAATATACCAAAGTGGAATAAAGGTTTAAAGGGGAAAGTCTTGAAAAAAGACTTTTATTGTCGACTTTTTCTGAACCCAGCTGGTAGTTGTAGTCAAGCTGCATTATATTTTACTTTTGCCAGTTCTTGGTGTATAAAGTGTTAATGAAAACCAAGAGAGATTGTTCCAAAGACTTTGCTGACAGTTCTGTGCTTTAAAGCACAGGGGGGAAAAAATCAGCAAGTCAATTTTCTGTGGATTCAGCTGTAACAAAAAACGAAAATCATGGGAACAATTTCTGTTTTATTCAATCATTCACCTGCTGCATTGAATCAATAGTTTTCCGAGATTACAAAGTCATCATTTCATGAATGAAACTAGATAAACTAAAGCTAAACAGCCTGATAGCTAAGAATAGGCGCAACACAGAGAAATAAGCAATCTGGGAAGAGCTACAGTACAAATTGACAATAACCTTTAAACGTCTGGGTAATGCTCTTGCAACACATACAAAATGCTGGTGGAACGCAGCAGGCCGGGCAGCATCCATAGGAAGAAGTAGACGTTTCGGGCCGAGACTCCTACTTCTTCCTATAGATGTTGCCTGGCCTGCTGCGTTCCACCAGCCTTTTGTGTGTGTTGCTTGAACTTCCAGCATCTGCAGATTTCCTCGTGTGTGGTAATGCTCTTGATGTTTTTGCTTCTTCTACTCACAGGCTTGAGAATGACACTTTTTCCCCTGAGTAACAAAGCCAGGCAGGCGGAAGCAGGCATTTCAGCCCAGCCACGTCCATGCTGACCATTCAGTGCCGTTGACCAGCCAGTGGTCTGCAGCCTCCTATGCCTTGAATCCTGTGTTTATCCAGATGCTTCATTAGAAGCTTCGAGTACCCGCTTCCCCGTTTTCTCCCCCGACAGTATATTCCAGAGTGGAATAACCCTATGGGTAAAAACATTTTCAGATCCTCTCTAAATGCTCACCATAAACCTATGCTTTTCAGCTTTGGATGTTGCTGAATGAGGAAATGTTTTTCACCATTCATCATGTCTTTGCCCTAATTATTTTATATAGCTCTGCCTGGTCCCTTCAGCGTCCTCCACTCGAAATAAATCAAACTCAGCCTATCCAATCTTTCTTCATCACTGAGAATTTCTACCCCTGGCAACATTGTTGTAATTCTCCTCCACAGTTGCTCTACTGCAATCACGTTGTGCTTATATTGAGCAAGTGCAGCAGGCAGTGAAGAAAGCTAATGGAATGTTGGCCTTTATTACAAAGGGAATTGAGTACAAGAACAAGGAAATCCTTTTGCATTTCTACAGGGCCCTGGTGAGACCACACCTGGAGTATTGTGTGCAGTTTTGGTCTCCAGGGTTAAGGAAGGACATCCTAGCTGTGGAGGAGGTGCAGCGTAGATTCACTAGGTTAATTCCTGGGATGTCCGAACTGTCCTACACAGAGAGGTTAGAGAGACTGGGCTTGTACATGTTGGAATTAAGGAGATTGAGGGGGGATCTGACTGAGACATATAAGATTATTAAAGGATTGGACAAGATAGAGGCAGCAAATATGTTCCAGATGCTGGGACAGTCCAGTACCAGAGGGCATGGTTTAAGAATATGGGGTAGGTCATTTAGGACAGAGTTGAGGAGGAACTTCTTCTCCCAGAGAGTTGTGGAGGTGCGGAACGCGCTGCTTCAGAAGGCAGTGGAGGCCAATTCTCTGGATGCTTTCAAGAAGGAGCTAGATAGGTATCTTATGGATAGGGAAATCAAGGGTTATGGGGACAAGGCAGGAACCGGGTATTGATAGTAGATGATCAGCCATGATCTCAGAATGGCGGTGCAGGCTCAAAGGGCTGAATGGTCTACTTCTGCACCTATTGTCTATTGTCTATTGTCTATATTGTGGTGCCCACAAGTGCACACGGTACTTCAGCATGTCCTAACCCAAGTCTTATAAAGCTGTGCCAGAGCTGCCATGCTCTCATACGCCAGGCTCTGCCCAAAGAAGGCAAGCATTCTTGTTCAATACATTTTCCACTTTTAGGGATCTATAGATTGTGCACCAAGGTCCCTCTCTTCCTCAACACTCTTGAGAGTATGGTGTTGTATGTCCCACCTTCCCAAAATGCATTACCTTGCACTTTTTGGGATTAAACTGCGTCTGCCATTGCTCAGTTCACATACCAGCTGATCAATATTATTCTGTAACCTACGAATACCCTCCTCATGATCAACACCACCACTGATTTTTGGATCTTCCAACTTGTAATCTGTACAAGGAAGCCTCCTGCATTCATGACTAAATAGTATATAACAAGTAGTAAGGGTGATAGCAGCAATCCCCTTGGGACACTCCTGCTCATAGGCTTCCAGTCACAAAAGTAGTCCTCCACCATCATCCCCTGGATACAGAGAAGACTATTTGCAACTTGCTTTGGATCTCTTGGGTTTTAAATGTTTGTAAGCCACACATATGTTAGCCTGTCAAAAGCACTACAGAAGCCCGTACGGACTGTATCAACTGCACTGTTCTCCTCAATATATTTTGTTGCTTATTGAAAAAAGTTCTATCAAATTATTTTAACCCAGATCACTCATCAGCTGAGCCATGCTGGTGACCCTAGACCATCAGACGTGGGAGCAGAATTAGGCCATCCGGCCCATCGAGTCTGCTCCGCCATTCAACCATGGCTGATCCTTTTTTTTTCTCCTCCTCAATTCCAGTTCCCAGCCTTCTCCCTGTAAACTTTGATGCCATGTCCAATCAAGAAACTATCAATCTCTGTCTTAAATACACCCAATGACCTGGCCTCCTCAGCTGCATGTGGCAACAATTTTCCTCAAATTCACCACCCTCTGGCTAAAGAAATTTTTCCACATCTCTGTTTGAAAGGGTGCCCCCTATCCAGTGGCTGTGCCCTCTTATTCTACACTCACCCACCATGGGAATCATCCTTTCCACACCTGCTCTGTCTAGGCCTTTCAACATTTGAAAGGTTTCAATGAGACACCCCCTCATCCTTCTGAATTCCAGTGAGTACAGACCCAGAGCCATCAAACGTTCCTTGTATGATAACCGGTAATTCTCGGTAAGATGGCAGCATACTTGAACACTGTGGTCTCACCAGGGCCAACTAAAGATATATTTTTTTAATGTCTTTTTTTTTTACAATTGCAAGACATCATTGGGCATTAAGAACTTCAGGTACTGCAGGTCTACCCAGTCAGCAAGTTGCTCGATAGTGAGGGAGCGGGAGGAGCTGGGCTCATTGTGGACCGTGTTGCTGCCTAATACTGAAGGACATCACAGCTGGTGTGCAAAGGTGGTGAGCAGTCTAACAGTAACCATACACCATTGCGGGTCTCACCCAAGACCAATGAAGTAGAAATACAACATCCCTACATTCATATTACATCATTCCTGAAACAAAGCTCAGATTATATCCTAATTAATCACTGTACCTGCATGATAACCTTGTGTCTCCTGTCTTAGGTCATCCAAATCCATTTATACAGCAAATGAAGGCCAAGACACCCAGCAAAGCCAGTCCCATTTGCAGATATTTAACTCATATCTCTCTAAACCTTTCCTATCCATGTAATGTCCTGTCCAAATGTCTTTTATACATTGTTACTGAACCTGCTTCAAACATTTCCTCTGGGGTATCATTCTCTTTGCATACAATCCTCTGTGGGAAGAATTTTCCCCTCAGGTCCCTTTGAAATCCCCCCCATCACCCTTAAACTTTGTCATCTAGTTATCGATACCATTTGCCTGTGAAAATGACTATATGCATTCCCCCTATCTATGCCCCTTAAAATGATACCTCGATAAGGTCACGCCTCAGACTTCTATCTCCAATAAATAAAGTCATCACCTGCCCAAAGTCTCCCCTATAACTCAGGCCCTCAAGTCCTGGCAACAATCTCGTAGAATTTCTTCCCGCTCTTTCCAGCTTAGTGACATCTTTCCTCTAAGAGGGGAACCGAAACTGTACACAATGCTTCAGGTGTACCCTCGTCAGCATCTTGTAGAACTCCAGCTCCCAACATGCATACTTGATGCCTTGACTGATGAAGGCTAGAGTATCAAATGCTTTCTTCAACACCCTGCCCATCTGTGACACCATTTTCAAGGAACTACAGTATGCACTTGTGCACCGAGAGACCCTCTGTTTTACAATACACCCCAGGGCCCTACCCATCATTATGAAAATCCTACCCTGGATATACTTCCCAAAATGTAACACTTTGTACTTGCTTGGATTGAACGCCATTTACCATGTGTCAGCCCACTTATGTCTAGCTGATCAAGAAACCCTTGTAATTTTTGATTACCTTCATTTTTATCTATTTTAGTGTCATCTACAAACTTAATTAACCATGTCTCATACATTCTCATCAAAATTGTTAATGTAAATGATAAACTCCAATGGACCCAGCAGTGATCCCTATAGCACACTGCTAGTCAAAGGCTTCCAATCCAAAAAATAACTTTCGAGCATCAGTCTCTGCCTTCTACCATCAAACCAATGATGGTATATCCACTTAGCTCACTCTAGATCTCAGACTAGCCTTCCATTGTGGAATTTGCCAAAGGCCTTTTTTGAAGTACATACGGACAATGTCCACCACCCTGTCCTCATCAATCTTCTGGATTACTTCTTCAAAGAGGCTCCAACAGAGTTGTGAGATAGTTGTCTTCACAACGTTCCACCCAATTTTGTCTCTTCAGCAAACTGCAACACACTATTTAAGATAGATTGCAAATAGTTATGATCTGTATTCCCTGAGCTCTGTTTTCTGTAACTGAACCAATCCTAACCTGCTCTGTGACATCATACTGGATGCCTTCTATAAATCCAATTCTAAATATGAGGCAGGGTAAGTACACAGGTACTGATACTATATTGACTGACTGAAGGAAACTGTTCAGTTATGACCTCATTTTCATATAATCATAAAACAACAAGTCTAATTTCTACCTCATTCAACCAATTCTTAATGTAGTTCTAATAAACCCAAAACTGGAAGTGTTCTGTACTTCAGGCAGTTTCTGCGGAGAGTGCAAAAATATTAACATTACAGGTAAAGATATTCTAAGCAGGAGCAAAACTCAAACTGCTAGAGAAACTCAGTAGGTCACAGATCATCTTCTGAGGCACAGGAATGGTTGACATTGCGTTCTGACCCAAAACGTTAACCATGCTCTGTAGAAGCTGACTGTTCCGGTGAGTTCCTCCAGTAGCGATTTTGCTTAACATTAAAGGTTACGATCGCTTGGACTGCTGAAGATAACTCGAGTTTTCCGCATTTGTACAACTTTCTTGCATCTGCAGTAATCTAGTTCTGACCTACCTGCATTTGTTCAACTTAAAATCAATAATAAACTACACCCACTGTGCTCTTTCTTTGCAAGGAATCACCTCTTTTCATCCTCACTTTTCTTTTGGTCTGTGCTACTGTTTCTCAAGCCTTAGCATTGAGTTGCCAGTTTTATTTCAGTTATATTTTCTCAAATTTATCAAGTCAAAGTTTAAACTAGCATTGAAAATAATTATGACAAGCAACACTAAAAATTTAGTACTTCCATAATTGATCAATTGTCTTAATTGGGAACATTAGCCCAGATTTTGAAAAACTAATGGCTTAACAGAAAAAAAATCTTAATTCATGTCACTCCTCAAATCTGTCAGTAAAAAAATTCAATTAATGCTTCAGTGAACACCTACACCCCTATCAACTGCCTAGGCCCTTGTATTGCTACAATGCTTTAAGGTTAATTTGAAATAAGAGGCAAAGCCGTCTCTTAATTTATGTAATGTCACTCAAATCCAAGGCCAAAAAAATCCAGGAGAAGGGTTATCGAAATTACAAATTATCGTAATTTCTCTGTTTTTTATATATTATTCACAAATGCAAAAATATTGGCAATTGTGCATTAATCTAAGTGCATTGCTGATATGTGATATTCTTAATCCACAACATAAACAGTTTTCATGTCATCTATAAACTTAATAATCATACCTCCTACATTCACATCCAAGTGTTAATATATATTACACATGTCAAGGGCCCCAGCATGAATCCCTGATGTACATCACTTTTCACAGACTTCTAATCAGACAAGCACCCATTCACCATTACCCTCCTATCACCAAGCCAATTTCGTATCGATTTGCCAGGTCACATTGGATCCTGTATGTGTTAACCTTCTGTATGACCTTGTCAATGCCTTACTAATATTCATATAGATAATTCTACCATCCTGCCTTCATCAGTCTCCTCAAAATGTTCAGTCAAATTAGTGAAGCACGATTTTCCCTGCATAAAGTCATGATGGCAGTCGCTAATCAGTCCCTGTCTTTTGAAATGGAACTTAGAACGTTCTCCATTGAGGTAAGGTTCACTGGTGTATAGTAGCCTGATTTGCAAGGCAGTCTCAATTTAAGAAACAATCTGAAATTCTACCAGTTTTACAAGTCCCTGGAGAGTCATTCGAACATGGTATTGATCATTTTTAGTTGATCAAGCTTTCAGTTTTTCCTGTTTCTAAAATCCTCTGGGAATTTCTCCTGTGCTTGAATTGTTCAGAAACTCTTTGAAAAAATTTTGTGAAGAAGGTAATGATTTAACTTTTGGAAAGAACAACAAATTATCTTTGAACTAATAAAGAAATTCAGATCTAATACAAGATCTGAATTATTTTTCAGCTTCACTAAAGTAATTGATGCAACCTTGGCAAAGATGTAAACGGGAGCAGAAGCTTTTGGTGAAACATGAAACTCCCGGGAGTGCGATTAATGTCAGCAGGTTTGCCCTTGCATCAAGCTCCACTGCTGAAATAGTGTCAGTTTATTTGTGTCAGATCCTGCAGCAAACGGAGCTTTCTGCTTGCAAAAGTCAGTTTGAATGTCTGATGTGCAGGGCTGGTTCACTAGAATTTACCTGTCATTTATAACTTCAGATAGCACAAATCTTTGAAATGGGCTTAATTGTTGCCAATTCCTCTCATTTTGTTTCTTGTACAAGTGTATGTTTCTGCCACATGTGAATTACTCTCCTGCCATCATCTGGATAGTAACACTGCTCATCTGACACCAGAGCGATCAATGTCACCCTTGAGGCCTAAACTTAGGCACAGGGATGTGATAGGCCACAGATCTCTATCCATTGATTGCAAAGCAGGTAGTGTGCCAGCTTGTTTCATTTTCTAGTTTAAACCAACTGGTCTGCAGTTGTTTGGTTTACCCTTCTTCCCTCTTCTATCAGGAGAATACTATTGTTGGCAGGAGAAAGGAACTTGGAGTCTCTGTCTTTTATTTTCCCGTTTCAACTATCTGGGATGTAGCTCATTCATCACACCACCTCAAACATTGTAGAAGACACACTTTCACTATTCCCAGACATTGCCAGTGACCGGGATTTAATACAATGTAGTAGAAGGATTAGGGAGTTGGGGAGAAAGGGGCCAAAGGACTACAAAGATCTGGAACTCACTTCTTGAAAGAATGGTTAAGGCAGAAATCATTATTGTACATAAAATGTAGTTGGATGGGACAATGGGCCAATTGTGGGAAAAAGGAACTGAGCCGATTTCTCTCTTTGGACCAGGAGAAAAATGGGTCAGGGAGTCTCCTTCTATATGATGACCAGATTTGGACTCCAATTACATTAGAACAGCACTGAGTTGTAACACAAGGAAGAATCTTTAACCATGTACTTCTGACATTTAAAGAAATTATGATTGCTGAAACCTTTGCCATCAGAACATAGTAGAGATCATCAGTCTAATAAGGAAAATGTAGTAGGTGCAGAAACAAGTCAGAGGCTTGGTGTCCTGTAGTGAGCGACTCAAGTTCAGATGCCCAAAAACACTTCTGTCATCTATAAGGTGTAAGTGGGAAGTGTGATGACCATGCTCTCTACCAGCCTCGATGAATGCAACTCTAGAAGACATCAGAACCCCAGCACCATCCAGCAGTGCGGTTGATGTCTTCCATCAACCCACCCAAACATCCCTTCTCTCTATCACCAACCCACAGGCTGTAGTGTCTGTTTACAAAATGCCCTGCTACTTCACCATTATCTCCCAAATTTGTGCCATCTACCAACTAGGACAAGGGCATAGATTTCTTTGGGTTTAACTCCTGGACCTCGTGAGCCAACCATACTGTCAGTACCTCCACAGTAAGGACAGTGGCAATTCAAGATATCAGTTCACCACAATCTTCTCAAGAGGAGTTAGGGATGGGGAATAAATATGCCCTTACCAACTATGTCTGCATCCCAAAGGTATTAAAATATTTTGTTTTGTGTGTTAGAGTGAATAAATTACTTTTAACTACCTTGATTGTGGCTCATTGATAAAATATATTTTTTAAAAAACTGCAGGTGTTGCAAATCGGTGCTAAAAAATTGTGAACTCAAGGCATGTCAGACAACATGCCTGGAAAGAGAACAGTGTTAATATTTCAGATGTGAGAGCTTATGTTGAATGTGTGTTTTCCAACTCAATGGTAGAATGCTTGCCCCTGGAAACAGAAGATCATGGATTCAAGTTCCCTTCCAGAGACTTGACCCCTAAATCTAAGAGATGCATTTTTTTTTCCCACAGTAACCTTTCAAACTATTATTGCACAAACTGCCCGAAGTTTGCTTTTGCCCAGATGTCACTTGAAATTGGCAATATTTTTCATTTCAGTAACGCACACAAAATGCAAGAGAAACACACCAGGTCAGGCAACATCTATGCAGGGAAGCAAACAGCCTCTTTTTTACCTCCCTGGATGCTGCTTGATCTGCTGAGTTCCTCCAGTATTTTGTGCGTCTTGTTCTAGATTTTAGCATCTGCAGAATCTCTTAACCCAGGCAACCTGTTCATATTCTATACCTTCACGGTATGGTCGGGGTTAAATTTGATGCAGCTCAAGAACCCCTCATAACAAGTGTCTATACCAAATTGTGAACTACAGATCTATATAAAATGTATAAATAGCCTAGCTAACATTAATAAATGGGCAATTAATCCTTAATTAATGTGTCAGAGATCTAAAATCCATTTCAATAGATTCGGGTCAAATTTGACATGGAACAGCCTCAAAGTACAGAAATTTGTAGCACCTGTACAGAAGTATAAAATTTTTAAATATTTTTAATTTTGCGCATTTTAGGTCGCTTTAGGAAAAGTCATTAAATTTCTGCTAAAAAAATGGCATTTAGGATGTTTTTACTGCTGTCAAATGTCAAAACGGGTAAAATTGGACCCGAACAGTATGTAAGAGTTAAGTCTATATTTTTCATTTCGGTATTATTCTCTTGAAATACATTACACATTTTAATATGGGCAATTTGACAACACTTACAGAATTAAAACAATTGATGTTACTTTATGGAGTAACATATACCACTGAACTAAAGATAAAAAAATTCCCGTTAATGTTGAAATATATACAGAGATAAGAAAATGGACCATTATTTAGGGAACTTGAAAAACCATATAATAACCCATTTCTCTCTTCTCCGTCACATTCTCCTTTTTACACAGTCCATTGGAAAAGAAAACAACCTGATACCACTCTAGTTTGCAGGTTCTGATGTGCTGATCAGGCCAATGTGAGAAACACAGATTCTTCAAATGAACAGGATCAGTTAATGGGACAGCAGAGTGGGTAATTTCACTGATGGGGCAGCAGAGTGGGTGATTTCAGTGACTGGGTAGCAGAGTGGGTAATTTCAGTGATAGGGCAGCAGAGTGGGTAATTTCACTGATGGGCAGCAGGGTGGATAAGTTCAATGATGGGGCAGCAGAATGGGTAATTTCACTGATGGGCAGCAGAGTGGGTAATTTCAGCGATGGGGCAGCAGAGTGGGTAATTTCACTGATGAGTAGCAGAGTGGGTAATTTCAGTGATGGGCAGCAGAGTGGGTAATTTCACTGATGGGCAGCAGAGTGGGTAATTTCACTGATGGGCAGCAAAGTGGGTCATTTCACTGATGGGCAGCAGAGTCGGTAATTTCAGTGATGGGGCAGCAGGGTGGGTGATTTCAGTGATGGGGCAGCAGAGTCGGTAATTTCACTGATGGGCAGCAGAGTGGGTAATTTCAGTGATGGGCAGCAGAGTGGGTAATTTCACTGATGGACAGCAGAGTGGGTAATTTCAGTGATGGGGCAGCAGAGTGGGTAATTTCACGAATGGGCAGCAGAGTGGGTTATTTCAGTGATGGTTAGCAGAGTGGGAAATTTCAGTGATGGGGCAGCAGAGTGGGTAATTTCAGTGATGGGCAGCAGAGTGGGTAATTTCACTGCTGGGGCAGCAGACTGGGTAATTTCAGTGATGGTCAGCAGAGTCGGTAATTTCAGTGATGGTTAGCAAAGAGGGTAATTTCAGTGATGGGGCAGCAGAGTGGGTAATTTCACTGATGGGGCAGCAGAGTGGGTAATTTCTGTGATGGGCAGCAGAGTGGGTAATTTCAGTGATGGGGCAGCAGAGTGGGTAATTTCAGTGATTGGATAGCAGAGTGGGTAATTTCATTGATGGGGCAGCAGCGTGGGTAATTTCAGTGATGGGCCGCAGAGTGGGTAATTTCCCTAACGGGCAGCAGAGTGGGTAACATCACTGATGGGGAGCACAGTGTGTATTTTCAGTGATGGTTAGCAGAGTGGGTAATTTCAGTGATGGGCAGCAGTGTGGGTGATTTCAGTGATGGGCAGCAGAGTGGGTGACTTCAGTGATGGGCAGCAGAGTGGGTGATTTCAGTGATGGGCAGCAGAGTGGGTAATTTCACTGATGGGGCAGAAGAGTGGGTAATTTCAATGATGGGCAGCAGAGTGGGTAACTTCACTGATGGGGAGCAGAGTGTGTAATTTCAGTGATGGTTAGCAGAGTGGGTAATTTCAGTGATGGGCAGCAGAGTGGGTGACTTCAGTGATGGGCAGCAGAGTGGGTAATTTCAGTGATGGGGCAGCAGAGTGGGTAATTTCACTGATGGGGCAGCAGAGTGTGTAATTTCAGTGATGGTTAGCAGAGTGGGTAATTTCAGTGATGGGCAGCAGAGTGGGTGACTTCAGTGATGGGCAGCAGAGTGGGTAATTTCAGTAGTGGGCAGCAGAGAGGGTAATTTCACAGATGGGCAGCAGAGTGGGTAATTTCAATGATGGGGAGCAGAGTGGGTAATTTCAGTGATGGTTAGCAGAGTAGGTAATTTCAGTCATGGGCAGCAGAGTGGGTGACTTCAGTGATGGGCAGCAGAGTGGGTAATTTAAGTGATGGGGCAGCAGAGTGGGTAATTTCACTGATGGGCAGCAGAGTGGATAATTTCAGTGATGGGCAGCAGAGTGGGTAATTTCACTAATGGGCAGCAGAGTGGATAATTTCAGTGATGGGCAGCAGAGTGGGTGATATCAGTGATGGGGCAGCAGAATCGGTAATTTCACTGATGGGCAGCAGAGTGGGTAATTTCAGTGATGGGCAGCAGAGTGGGTAATTTCACTGATGGGCAGCAGAGTGGATAATTTCTGTGATGGGCAGCAGAGTGGGTGATATCAGTGATGGGGCAGCAGAGTCGGTAATTTCACTGATGGGCAGCAGAGTGGGTAATTTCAGCGATAGGGCAGCAGAGTGGGTAATTTCACTGATGGGCAGCAGGGTGGATAAGTTCAATGATGGGGCAGCAGAATGGGTAATTTCAGTGATGGGCAGCAGAGTGGGTAATTTCAGCGATGGGGCAGCAGAGTGGGTAAATTCACTGATGAGTAGCAGAGTGGGTAATTTCAGTGATGGGCAGCAGAGTGGGTAATTTCACTGATGGGCAGCAAAGTGGGTCATTTCACTGATGGGCAGCAGAGTCGGTAATTTCAGTGATCGGGCAGCAGGGTGGGTGATTTCAGTGATGGGGCAGCAGAGTCGGTAATTTCACTGATGGGCAGCAGAGTGGGTAATTTCAGTGATGGGCAGCAGAGTGGGTAATTTCACTGATGGACAGCAGAGTGGGTAATTTCAGTGATGGGGCAGCAGAGTGGGTAATTTCACGAATGGGCAGCAGAGTGGGTTATTTCAGTGATGGTTAGCAGAGTGGGTAATTTCAGTGATGGGGCAGCAGAGTGGGTAATTTCACTGCTGGGGCAGCAGACTGGGTAATTTCAGTGATGGTCAGCAGAGTCGGTAATTTCAGTGATGGTTAGCAAAGAGGGTAATTTCAGTGATGGGGCAGCAGAGTGGGAAATTTCACGAATGGGCAGCAGAGTGGGTTATTTCAGTGATGGTTAGCAGAGTGGGTAATTTCAGTGATGGGGCAGCAGAGTGGGTAATTTCAGTGATGGGCAGCAGAGTGGGTAATTTCACTGCTGGGGCAGCAGACTGGGTAATTTCAGTGATGGTCAGCAGAGTCGGTAATTTCAGTGATGGTTAGCAAAGAGGGTAATTTCAGTGATGGGCAGCAGAGTGGGAAATTTCAGTGATGGGGCAGCAGAGTGGGTGATTTCAGTGATGGGGCAGCAGAGTCGGTAATTTCACTGATGGGCAGCAGAGTGGGTAATTTCAGTGATGGGCAGCAGAGTGGGTAATTTCACTGATGGACAGCAGAGTGGGTAATTTCAGTGATGGGGCAGCAGAGTGGGTAATTTCACGAATGGGCAGCAGAGTGGGTTATTTCAGTGATGGTTAGCAGAGTGGGAAATTTCAGTGATGGGGCAGCAGAGTGGGTAATTTCAGTGATGGGCAGCAGAGTGGGTAATTTCACTGCTGGGGCAGCAGACTGGGTAATTTCAGTGATGGTCAGCAGAGTCGGTAATTTCAGTGATGGTTAGCAAAGAGGGTAATTTCAGTGATGGGGCAGCAGAGTGGGTAATTTCACTGATGGGGCAGCAGAGTGGGTAATTTCTGTGATGGGCAGCAGAGTGGGTAATTTCAGTGATGGGGCAGCAGAGTGGGTAATTTCAGTGATTGGATAGCAGAGTGGGTAATTTCATTGATGGGGCAGCAGCGTGGGTAATTTCAGTGATGGGCAGCAGAGTGGGTAATTTCCCTAACGGGCAGCAGAGTGGGTAACATCACTGATGGGGAGCACAGTGTGTATTTTCAGTGATGGTTAGCAGAGTGGGTAATTTCAGTGATGGGCAGCAGTGTGGGTGATTTCAGTGATGGGCAGCAGAGTGGGTGACTTCAGTGATGGGCAGCAGAGTGGGTGATTTCAGTGATGGGCAGCAGAGTGGGTAATTTCACTGATGGGGCAGAAGAGTGGGTAATTTCAATGATGGGCAGCAGAGTGGGTAACTTCACTGATGGGGAGCAGAGTGTGTAATTTCAGTGATGGTTAGCAGAGTGTGTAATTTCAGTGATGGGCAGCAGAGTGGGTGACTTCAGTGATGGGCAGCAGAGTGGGTAATTTCAGTGATGGGGCAGCAGAGTGGGTAATTTCACTGATGGGGCAGCAGAGTGTGTAATTTCAGTGATGGTTAGCAGAGTGGGTAATTTCAGTGATGGGCAGCAGAGTGGGTGACTTCAGTGATGGGCAGCAGAGTGGGTAATTTCAGTAGTGGGCAGCAGAGAGGGTAATTTCACAGATGGGCAGCAGAGTGGGTAATTTCAATGATGGGGAGCAGAGTGGGTAATTTCAGTGATGGTTAGCAGAGTAGGTAATTTCAGTCATGGGCAGCAGAGTGGGTGACTTCAGTGATGGGCAGCAGAGTGGGTAATTTAAGTGATGGGGCAGCAGAGTGGGTAATTTCACTGATGGGCAGCAGAGTGGATAATTTCAGTGATGGGCAGCAGAGTGGGTAATTTCACTAATGGGCAGCAGAGTGGATAATTTCAGTGATGGGCAGCAGAGTGGGTGATATCAGTGATGGGGCAGCAGAATCGGTAATTTCACTGATGGGCAGCAGAGTGGGTAATTTCAGTGATGGGCAGCAGAGTGGGTAATTTCACTGATGGGCAGCAGAGTGGATAATTTCAGTGATGGGCAGCAGAGTGGGTGATATCAGTGATGGGGCAGCAGAGTCGGTAATTTCACTGATGGGCAGCAGAGTGGGTAATTTCAGCGATAGGGCAGCAGAGTGGGTAATTTCACTGATGGGCAGCAGGGTGGATAAGTTCAATGATGGGGCAGCAGAATGGGTAATTTCAGTGATGGGCAGCAGAGTGGGTAATTTCAGCGATGGGGCAGCAGAGTGGGTAAATTCACTGATGAGTAGCAGAGTGGGTAATTTCAGTGATGGGCAGCAGAGTGGGTAATTTCACTGATGGGCAGCAAAGTGGGTCATTTCACTGATGGGCAGCAGAGTCGGTAATTTCAGTGATCGGGCAGCAGGGTGGGTGATTTCAGTGATGGGGCAGCAGAGTCGGTAATTTCACTGATGGGCAGCAGAGTGGGTAATTTCAGTGATGGGCAGCAGAGTGGGTAATTTCACTGATGGACAGCAGAGTGGGTAATTTCAGTGATGGGGCAGCAGAGTGGGTAATTTCACGAATGGGCAGCAGAGTGGGTTATTTCAGTGATGGTTAGCAGAGTGGGTAATTTCAGTGATGGGGCAGCAGAGTGGGTAATTTCAGTGATGGGCAGCAGAGTGGGTAATTTCACTGCTGGGGCAGCAGACTGGGTAATTTCAGTGATGGTCAGCAGAGTCGGTAATTTCAGTGATGGTTAGCAAAGAGGGTAATTTCAGTGATGGGGCAGCAGAGTGGGAAATTTCACGAATGGGCAGCAGAGTGGGTTATTTCAGTGATGGTTAGCAGAGTGGGTAATTTCAGTGATGGGGCAGCAGAGTGGGTAATTTCAGTGATGGGCAGCAGAGTGGGTAATTTCACTGCTGGGGCAGCAGACTGGGTAATTTCAGTGATGGTCAGCAGAGTTGGTAATTTCAGTGATGGTTAGCAAAGAGGGTAATTTCAGTGATGGGCAGCAGAGTGGGAAATTTCAGTGATGGGGCAGCAGAGTGGGTAATTTCACTGATGGGGCAGCAGAGTGGGTAATTTCTGTGATGGGCAGCAGAGTGGGTAATTTCAGTGATGGGGCAGCAGAGTGGGTAATTTCAGTGATTGGGTAGCAGAGTGGGTAATTTCATTGATGGGGCAGCAGCGTGGGTAATTTCAGTGATGGGCAGCAGAGTGGGTAATTTCCCTGATGGGCAGCAGAGTGGGTAACATCACTGATGGGGAGCACAGTGTGTAATTTCAGTGATGGTTAGCAGAGTGGGTAATTTCAGTGATGGGCAGCAGTGTGGGTGACTTCAGTGATGGGCAGCAGAGTGGGTGATTTCAGTGATGGGCAGCAGAGTGGGTAATTTCACTGATGGGGCAGCAGAGTGGGTGACTTCAGTGATGGGCAGCAGAGTGGGTGATTTCACTGATGGGGCAGCAGAGTGGGTAATTTCAGTAGTGGGCAGCAGAGAGTGTAATTTCACAGATGGGCAGCAGATTGGGTAATTTCAGTGATGGTTAGCAGAGTAGGTAATTTCAGTCATGGGCAGCAGAGTGGGTGACTTCAGTGATGGGCAGCAGAGTGGGTAATTTCAGTGATGGGCAGCAGAGTGGGTAATTTAAGTGATGGGGCAGCAGAGTGGGTAATTTCACTGATGGGCAGCAGAGTGGGTAATTTCAGTGATGGGCAGCAGAGTGGGTAATTTCACTGATGGACAGCAGAGTGGGTAATTTCAGTGATGGGGCAGCAGAGTGGGTAATTTCACGAATGGGCAGCAGAGTGGGTTATTTCAGTGATGGTTAGCAGAGTGGGTAATTTCAGTGATGGGGCAGCAGAGTGGGTAATTTCAGTGATGGGCAGCAGAGTGGGTAATTTCACTGCTGGGGCAGCAGACTGGGTAATTTCAGTGATGGTCAGCAGAGTCGGTAATTTCAGTGATGGTTAGCAAAGAGGGTAATTTCAGTGATGGGGCAGCAGAGTGGGAAATTTCACGAATGGGCAGCAGAGTGGGTTATTTCAGTGATGGTTAGCAGAGTGGGTAATTTCAGTGATGGGGCAGCAGAGTGGGTAATTTCAGTGATGGGCAGCAGAGTGGGTAATTTCACTGCTGGGGCAGCAGACTGGGTAATTTCAGTGATGGTCAGCAGAGTTGGTAATTTCAGTGATGGTTAGCAAAGAGGGTAATTTCAGTGATGGGCAGCAGAGTGGGAAATTTCAGTGATGGGGCAGCAGAGTGGGTAATTTCACTGATGGGGCAGCAGAGTGGGTAATTTCTGTGATGGGCAGCAGAGTGGGTAATTTCAGTGATGGGGCAGCAGAGTGGGTAATTTCAGTGATTGGGTAGCAGAGTGGGTAATTTCATTGATGGGGCAGCAGCGTGGGTAATTTCAGTGATGGGCAGCAGAGTGGGTAATTTCCCTGATGGGCAGCAGAGTGGGTAACATCACTGATGGGGAGCACAGTGTGTAATTTCAGTGATGGTTAGCAGAGTGGGTAATTTCAGTGATGGGCAGCAGTGTGGGTGACTTCAGTGATGGGCAGCAGAGTGGGTGATTTCAGTGATGGGCAGCAGAGTGGGTAATTTCACTGATGGGGCAGCAGAGTGGGTGACTTCAGTGATGGGCAGCAGAGTGGGTGATTTCACTGATGGGGCAGCAGAGTGGGTAATTTCAGTAGTGGGCAGCAGAGAGTGTAATTTCACAGATGGGCAGCAGATTGGGTAATTTCAGTGATGGTTAGCAGAGTAGGTAATTTCAGTCATGGGCAGCAGAGTGGGTGACTTCAGTGATGGGCAGCAGAGTGGGTAATTTCAGTGATGGGCAGCAGAGTGGGTAATTTAAGTGATGGGGCAGCAGAGTGGGTAATTTCACTGATGGGCAGCAGAGTGGATAATTTCAGTGATGGGCAGCAGAGTGGGTAATTTCACTAATGGGCAGCAGAGTGGATAATTTCAGTGATGGGCAGCAGAGTGGGTGATATCAGTGATGGGGCAGCAGAATCGGTAATTTCACTGATGGGCAGCAGAGTGGGTAATTTCAGTGATGGGCAGCAGAGTGGGTAATTTCACTGATGGGCAGCAGAGTGGATAATTTCACTGATGGGCAGCAGAGTGGGTGATATCAGTGATGGGGCAGCAGAGTCGGTAATTTCACTGATGGGCAGCAGAGTGGGTAATTTCAGCGATAGGGCAGCAGAGTGGGTAATTTCACTGATGGGCAGCAGGGTGGGTAATTTCAGTGATGGGGCAGCAGAGTCGGTAATTTCACTGATGGGCAGCAGAGTGGGTAATTTCAGTGATGGGAAGCAGAGTGGGTAATTTCAGTGATAGGGCAGCAGAGTGGGTAATTTCACTGATGGGCAGCAGAGTAGGTAATTTCACTGATGGGCAGCAGAGTGTATAAATTCAGCGATGGGCAGCAGAGTGGGTAATTTCAGTGATGGGCAGCAGAGTGGGTAATTTCCGTGATGGGTGCAGCAGAGTGGGTAATTTCAGTGATGGTTAGCAGAGTGCGTAATTTCAGTGATGGGAAGCAGAGTGGGTAATTTCACTGATGGGCAGCAGAGTGGGTAATTTCACTGATGGGGCAGCAGCGTGGGTAATTTCAGTGATGGGCAGCAGAGTGGGTAATTTCCCTGATGGACAGCACAGTGGGTAACTTCACTGATGGGGAGCACAGTGTGTAATTTCAGTGATGGTTAGCAGAGTGGGTAATTTCAGTGATGGGGCAGCAGAGTGGGTAATTTTACTGAAGGGGCAGCAGAGTGGGTAATTTCACTGATGGGCAGCAGAGTGGTTAATTTCACTAATGGGCAGCAGAGTGGGTAATTTCACTGATGGGCAGCAGAGTGGGTAATTTCAGCGATAGGGCAGCAGAGTGGGTAATTTCACTGATGGGCAGCAGGGTGGGTAATTTCAGTGATGGGGCAGCAGAGTCGGTAATTTCACTGATGGGCAGCAGAGTGGGTAATTTCAGTGATGGGCAGCAGAGTGGGTAATTTCAGTGATAGGGCAGCAGAGTGGGTAATTTCACTGATGGGCAGCAGAGTAGGTAATTTCACTGATGGGCAGCAGAGTGTATAATTTCAGCGATGGGCAGCAGAGTGGGTAATTTCAGTGATGGGCAGCAGAGTGGGTATTTTCCGTGATGGGTGCAGCAGAGTGGGTAATTTCAGTGATGGTTAGCAGAGTGCGTAATTTCAGTGATGGGAAGCAGAGTGGGTAATTTCACTGATGGGCAGCAGAGTGGGTAATTTCACTGATGGGGCAGCAGCGTGGGTAATTTCAGTGATGGGCAGCAGAGTGGGTAATTTCCCTGATGGACAGCACAGTGGGTAACTTCACTGATGGGGAGCACAGTGTGTAATTTCAGTGATGGTTAGCAGAGTGGGTAATTTCAGTGATGGGGCAGCAGAGTGGGTAATTTTACTGAAGGGGCAGCAGAGTGGGTAATTTCACTGATGGGCAGCAGAGTGGTTAATTTCACTAATGGGCAGCAGAGTGGGTAATTTCACTGATGGGCAGCAGAGTGGGTGATATCAGTGATGGGGCAGCAGAATCGGTAATTTCACTGATGGGCAGCAGAGTGGGTAATTTCAGTGATGGGCAGCAAAGTGGGTAATTTCAGTGATGGGCAGCATAGTGGGTAATTTCAGTGATGGGGCAGCAGAGTGGGTAATTTCACGAATGGGCAGCAGAGTGGGTTATTTCAGTGATGGTTAGCAGAGTGGGTAATTTCAGTGATGGGGCAGCAGAGTGGGTAATTTCAGTGATGGGCAGCAGAGTGGGTAATTTCACTGCTGGGGCAGCAGACTGGGTAATTTCAGTGATGGTCAGCAGAGTCGGTAATTTCAGTGATGGTTAGCAAAGAGGGTAATTTCAGTGATGGGCAGCAGAGTGGGAAATTTCAGTGATGGGGCAGCAGAGTGGGTAATTTCACTGATGGGGCAGCAGAGTGGGTAATTTCTGTGATGGGCAGCAGAGTGGGTAATTTCAGTGATGGGGCAGCAGAGTGGGTAATTTCAGTGATTGGGTAGCAGAGTGGGTAATTTCATTGATGGGGCAGCAGCGTGGGTAATTTCAGTGATGGGCAGCAGAGTGGGTAATTTCCCTGATGGGCAGCAGAGTGGGTAACATCACTGATGGGGAGCACAGTGTGTAATTTCAGTGATGGTTAGCAGAGTGGGTAATTTCAGTGATGGGCAGCAGTGTGGGTGACTTCAGTGATGGGCAGCAGAGTGGGTGATTTCAGTGATGGGCAGCAGAGTGGGTAATTTCACTGATGGGGCAGCAGAGTGGGTAATTTCAATGATGGGCAGCAGAGTGGGTAACTTCACTGATGGGGAGCAGAGTGTGTAATTTCAGTGATGTTTAGCAGAGTGGGTAATTTCAGTGATGGGCAGCAGAGTGGGTGACTTCAGTGATGGGCAGCAGAGTGGGTGATTTCACTGATGGGGCAGCAGAGTGGGTAATTTCAGTAGTGGGCAGCAGAGAGGGTAATTTCACAGATGGGCAGCAGATTGGGTAATTTCAGTGATGGTTAGCAGAGTAGGTAATTTCAGTCATGGGCAGCAGAGTGGGTGACTTCAGTGATGGGCAGCAGAGTGGGTAATTTCAGTGATGGGCAGCAGAGTGGGTAATTTAAGTGATGGGGCAGCAGAGTGGGTAATTTCACTGATGGGCAGCAGAGTGGATAATTTCAGTGATGGGCAGCAGAGTGGGTAATTTCACTAATGGGCAGCAGAGTGGATAATTTCAGTGATGGGCAGCAGAGTGGGTGATATCAGTGATGGGGCAGCGGAATCGGTAATTTCACTGATGGGCAGCAGAGTGGGTAATTTCAGTGATGGGCAGCAGAGTGGGTAATTTCACTGATGGGCAGCAGAGTGGATAATTTCACTGATGGGCAGCAGAGTGGGTGATATCAGTGATGGGGCAGCAGAGTCGGTAATTTCACTGATGGGCAGCAGAGTGGGTAATTTCAGCGATAGGGCAGCAGAGTGGGTAATTTCACTGATGGGCAGCAGGGTGGGTAATTTCAGTGATGGGGCAGCAGAGTCGGTAATTTCACTGATGGGCAGCAGAGTGGGTAATTTCAGTGATGGGAAGCAGAGTGGGTAATTTCAGTGATAGGGCAGCAGAGTGGGTAATTTCACTGATGGGCAGCAGAGTAGGTAATTTCACTGATGGGCAGCAGAGTGTATAAATTCAGCGATGGGCAGCAGAGTGGGTAATTTCAGTGATGGGCAGCAGAGTGGGTAATTTCCGTGATGGGTGCAGCAGAGTGGGTAATTTCAGTGATGGTTAGCAGAGTGCGTAATTTCAGTGATGGGAAGCAGAGTGGGTAATTTCACTGATGGGCAGCAGAGTGGGTAATTTCACTGATGGGGCAGCAGCGTGGGTAATTTCAGTGATGGGCAGCAGAGTGGGTAATTTCCCTGATGGACAGCACAGTGGGTAACTTCACTGATGGGGAGCACAGTGTGTAATTTCAGTGATGGTTAGCAGAGTGGGTAATTTCAGTGATGGGGCAGCAGAGTGGGTAATTTTACTGAAGGGGCAGCAGAGTGGGTAATTTCACTGATGGGCAGCAGAGTGGTTAATTTCACTAATGGGCAGCAGAGTGGGTAATTTCACTGATGGGCAGCAGAGTGGGTGATATCAGTGATGGGGCAGCAGAATCGGTAATTTCACTGATGGGCAGCAGAGTGGGTAATTTCAGTGATGGGCAGCAAAGTGGGTAATTTCAGTGATGGGCAGCATAGTGGGTAATTTCAGTGATGGGGCAGCAGAGTGGGTAATTTCACGAATGGGCAGCAGAGTGGGTTATTTCAGTGATGGTTAGCAGAGTGGGTAATTTCAGTGATGGGGCAGCAGAGTGGGTAATTTCAGTGATGGGCAGCAGAGTGGGTAATTTCACTGCTGGGGCAGCAGACTGGGTAATTTCAGTGATGGTCAGCAGAGTCGGTAATTTCAGTGATGGTTAGCAAAGAGGGTAATTTCAGTGATGGGCAGCAGAGTGGGAAATTTCAGTGATGGGGCAGCAGAGTGGGTAATTTCACTGATGGGGCAGCAGAGTGGGTAATTTCTGTGATGGGCAGCAGAGTGGGTAATTTCAGTGATGGGGCAGCAGAGTGGGTAATTTCAGTGATTGGGTAGCAGAGTGGGTAATTTCATTGATGGGGCAGCAGCGTGGGTAATTTCAGTGATGGGCAGCAGAGTGGGTAATTTCCCTGATGGGCAGCAGAGTGGGTAACATCACTGATGGGGAGCACAGTGTGTAATTTCAGTGATGGTTAGCAGAGTGGGTAATTTCAGTGATGGGCAGCAGTGTGGGTGACTTCAGTGATGGGCAGCAGAGTGGGTGATTTCAGTGATGGGCAGCAGAGTGGGTAATTTCACTGATGGGGCAGCAGAGTGGGTAATTTCAATGATGGGCAGCAGAGTGGGTAACTTCACTGATGGGGAGCAGAGTGTGTAATTTCAGTGATGGTTAGCAGAGTGGGTAATTTCAGTGATGGGCAGCAGAGTGGGTGACTTCAGTGATGTGCAGCAGAGTGGGTGATTTCACTGATGGGGCAGCAGAGTGGGTAATTTCAGTAGTGGGCAGCAGAGAGGGTAATTTCACAGATGGGCAGCAGATTGGGTAATTTCAGTGATGGTTAGCAGAGTAGGTAATTTCAGTCATGGGCAGCAGAGTGGGTGACTTCAGTGATGGGCAGCAGAGTGGGTAATTTCAGTGATGGGCAGCAGAGTGGGTAATTTAAGTGATGGGGCAGCAGAGTGGGTAATTTCACTGATGGGCAGCAGAGTGGATAATTTCAGTGATGGGCAGCAGAGTGGGTAATTTCACTAATGGGCAGCAGAGTGGATAATTTCAGTGATGGGCAGCAGAGTGGGTGATATCAGTGATGGGGCAGCAGAATCGGTAATTTCACAGATGGGCAGCAGAGTGGGTAATTTCAGTGATGGGCAGCAGAGTGGGTAATTTCACTGATGGACAGCAGAGTGGATAATTTCACTGATGGGCAGCAGAGTGGGTGATATCAGTGATGGGGCAGCAGAGTCGGTAATTTCACTGATGGGCAGCAGAGTGGGTAATTTCAGCGATAGGGCAGCAGAGTGGGTAATTTCACTGATGGGCAGCAGGGTGGGTAATTTCAGTGATGGGGCAGCAGAGTCGGTAATTTCACTGATGGGCAGCAGAGTGGGTAATTTCAGTGATGGGAAGCAGAGTGGGTAATTTCAGTGATAGGGCAGCAGAGTGGGTAATTTCACTGATGGGCAGCAGAGTAGGTAATTTCACTGATGGGCAGCAGAGTGTATAAATTCAGCGATGGGCAGCAGAGTGGGTAATTTCAGTGATGGGCAGCAGAGTGGGTAATTTCCGTGATGGGTGCAGCAGAGTGGGTAATTTCAGTGATGGTTAGCAGAGTGCGTAATTTCAGTGATGGGAAGCAGAGTGGGTAATTTCACTGATGGGCAGCAGAGTGGGTAATTTCACTGATGGGGCAGCAGCGTGGGTAATTTCAGTGATGGGCAGCAGAGTGGGTAATTTCCCTGATGGACAGCACAGTGGGTAACTTCACTGATGGGGAGCACTGTGTGTAATTTCAGTGATGGTTAGCAGAGTGGGTAATTTCAGTGATGGGGCAGCAGAGTTGGTAATTTCACTGAAGGGGCAGCAGAGTGGGTAATTTCACTGATGGGCAGCAGAGTGGTTAATTTCACTAATGGGCAGCAGAGTGGGTAATTTCACTGATGGGCAGCAGAGTGGGTGATATCAGTGATGGGGCAGCAGAATCGGTAATTTCACTGCTGGGCAGCAGAGTGGGTAATTTCAGTGATGGGCAGCAAAGTGGGTAATTTCAGTGATGGGCAGCATAGTGGGTAATTTCACTGATGGGCAGCAGAGTGGATAATTTCAGTGATGGGCAGCAGAGTGGGTAATATCAGTGATTGGGCAGCAGAGTCGGTAATTTCACTGATGGGCAGCAGAGTGGGTAATTTCACTGATGGGCAGCAGAGTGTATAATTTCAGCGATGGGCAGCAGAGTGGGTGAAATCAGTGATGGGCAGCAGAGTGGGTAATTTCAGTGATGGGCAGCAGAGTGGGTAATTTCCGTGATGGGTGCAGCAGAGTGGGTAATTTCAGTGATGGTTAGCAGAGTGGGTAATTTCAGTGATGGGCAGCAGAGTGGGTAATTTCAGTGATGGTTAGCAGAGTGGGTGATTTCAGTGATGGGCAGCAGAGTTGGTAATTTCACTGATGGGGCAGCAGAGTGGGTGATTTCAGTGATGGGCAGCAGAGTGGGTAATTTCAGTGATGGGCAGCAGAGTGGGTAATTTCTGTTCTGGGGCAGCAGAGTGGGTAATTTCAGTGATGGGCAGCAGAGTGGGTAATTTCGGTGATGGGGCAGCAGAGTGGGTAATTTCAGTGATGGTGCAGCAGAGTGGGTAATCTCAGTGATTTGGAGCAGAGTGAGTTATTTCAGTGATGGTTAGCAGAATGGGTAATTTCATTGATGGGCAGCAGAGTGGGTAATTTCAGTAATGGGGCAGCAGAGTGGGTAATTTCACTGATGGGGCAGCAGAGTGGGTAATTTCAGTGATGGGCAGCAGAGTGGGTGATTTCAGTGATGGGCAGCAGAGTGGGTAATTTCACTGATGGGCAGCAGAGTGGGTAATTTCACTGATGGGGCAGCAGAGTGGGTAATTTCAGTGATGGGCAGCAGAGTGGGTGATTTCAGTGATGGGCAGCAGAGTGGGTAATTTCACGGATGGGGCAGCAGAGTGGGTAATTTCAGTGATGGGGCAGCAGAGTGGGTAATTTCAGTGATGGTGCAGCAGAGTGGGTAATTTCAGTGATTTGGAGCAGAGTGGGTGATTTCAGTGATGGTTAGCAGAATGGGTAATTTCAGTGATGAGCAGCAGAGTGGGTAATTTCACTGATGGGGCAGCAGAGTGGGTAATTTCTGTGATAGGCAGCAGAGTGGGTAATTTCAGTGATGGGGCAGCAGAGTGGGTCATTTCACTGATGGGGCAGCAGAGTGGGTAATTTCTGTGATGGGCAGCAGAGTGGGTAATTTCAGTGATGGGGCAGCAGAGTGGGTAATTTCAGTGATTGGGTAGCAGAGTGGGTAATTTCATTGATGGGGCAGCAGCGTGGGTAATTTCAGTGATGGGCAGCAGAGTGGGTAATTTCCCTGATGGGCAGCAGAGTGGGTAACATCACTGATGGGGAGCACAGTGTGTAATTTCAGTGATGGTTAGCAGAGTGGGTAATTTCAGTGATGGGCAGCAGTGTGGGTGACTTCAGTGATGGGCAGCAGAGTGGGTGATTTCAGTGATGGGCAGCAGAGTGGGTAATTTCACTGATGGGGCAGCAGAGTGGGTAATTTCAATGATGGGCAGCAGAGTGGGTAACTTCACTGATGGGGAGCAGAGTGTGTAATTTCAGTGATGTTTAGCAGAGTGGGTAATTTCAGTGATGGGCAGCAGAGTGGGTGACTTCAGTGATGGGCAGCAGAGTGGGTGATTTCACTGATGGGGCAGCAGAGTGGGTAATTTCAGTAGTGGGCAGCAGAGAGGGTAATTTCACAGATGGGCAGCAGATTGGGTAATTTCAGTGATGGTTAGCAGAGTAGGTAATTTCAGTCATGGGCAGCAGAGTGGGTGACTTCAGTGATGGGCAGCAGAGTGGGTAATTTCAGTGATGGTTAGCAGAGTGGGTAATTTCAGTGATGGGGCAGCAGAGTGGGTAATTTTACTGAAGGGGCAGCAGAGTGGGTAATTTCACTGATGGGCAGCAGAGTGGTTAATTTCACTAATGGGCAGCAGAGTGGGTAATTTCACTGATGGGCAGCAGAGTGGGTAATTTCAGCGATAGGGCAGCAGAGTGGGTAATTTCACTGATGGGCAGCAGGGTGGGTAATTTCAGTGATGGGGCAGCAGAGTCGGTAATTTCACTGATGGGCAGCAGAGTGGGTAATTTCAGTGATGGGAAGCAGAGTGGGTAATTTCAGTGATAGGGCAGCAGAGTGGGTAATTTCACTGATGGGCAGCAGAGTAGGTAATTTCACTGATGGGCAGCAGAGTGTATAAATTCAGCGATGGGCAGCAGAGTGGGTAATTTCAGTGATGGGCAGCAGAGTGGGTAATTTCCGTGATGGGTGCAGCAGAGTGGGTAATTTCAGTGATGGTTAGCAGAGTGCGTAATTTCAGTGATGGGAAGCAGAGTGGGTAATTTCACTGATGGGCAGCAGAGTGGGTAATTTCACTGATGGGGCAGCAGCGTGGGTAATTTCAGTGATGGGCAGCAGAGTGGGTAATTTCCCTGATGGACAGCACAGTGGGTAACTTCACTGATGGGGAGCACAGTGTGTAATTTCAGTGATGGTTAGCAGAGTGGGTAATTTCAGTGATGGGGCAGCAGAGTGGGTAATTTTACTGAAGGGGCAGCAGAGTGGGTAATTTCACTGATGGGCAGCAGAGTGGTTAATTTCACTAATGGGCAGCAGAGTGGGTAATTTCACTGATGGGCAGCAGAGTGGGTGATATCAGTGATGGGGCAGCAGAATCGGTAATTTCACTGATGGGCAGCAGAGTGGGTAATTTCAGTGATGGGCAGCAAAGTGGGTAATTTCAGTGATGGGCAGCATAGTGGGTAATTTCAGTGATGGGGCAGCAGAGTGGGTAATTTCACGAATGGGCAGCAGAGTGGGTTATTTCAGTGATGGTTAGCAGAGTGGGTAATTTCAGTGATGGGGCAGCAGAGTGGGTAATTTCAGTGATGGGCAGCAGAGTGGGTAATTTCACTGCTGGGGCAGCAGACTGGGTAATTTCAGTGATGGTCAGCAGAGTCGGTAATTTCAGTGATGGTTAGCAAAGAGGGTAATTTCAGTGATGGGCAGCAGAGTGGGAAATTTCAGTGATGGGGCAGCAGAGTGGGTCATTTCACTGATGGGGCAGCAGAGTGGGTAATTTCTGTGATGGGCAGCAGAGTGGGTAATTTCAGTGATGGGGCAGCAGAGTGGGTAATTTCAGTGATTGGGTAGCAGAGTGGGTAATTTCATTGATGGGGCAGCAGCGTGGGTAATTTCAGTGATGGGCAGCAGAGTGGGTAATTTCCCTGATGGGCAGCAGAGTGGGTAACATCACTGATGGGGAGCACAGTGTGTAATTTCAGTGATGGTTAGCAGAGTGGGTAATTTCAGTGATGGGCAGCAGTGTGGGTGACTTCAGTGATGGGCAGCAGAGTGGGTGATTTCAGTGATGGGCAGCAGAGTGGGTAATTTCACTGATGGGGCAGCAGAGTGGGTAATTTCAATGATGGGCAGCAGAGTGGGTAACTTCACTGATGGGGAGCAGAGTGTGTAATTTCAGTGATGTTTAGCAGAGTGGGTAATTTCAGTGATGGGCAGCAGAGTGGGTGACTTCAGTGATGGGCAGCAGAGTGGGTGATTTCACTGATGGGGCAGCAGAGTGGGTAATTTCAGTAGTGGGCAGCAGAGAGGGTAATTTCACAGATGGGCAGCAGATTGGGTAATTTCAGTGATGGTTAGCAGAGTAGGTAATTTCAGTCATGGGCAGCAGAGTGGGTGACTTCAGTGATGGGCAGCAGAGTGGGTAATTTCAGTGATGGGCAGCAGAGTGGGTAATTTAAGTGATGGGGCAGCAGAGTGGGTAATTTCACTGATGGGCAGCAGAGTGGATAATTTCAGTGATGGGCAGCAGAGTGGGTAATTTCACTAATGGGCAGCAGAGTGGATAATTTCAGTGATGGGCAGCAGAGTGGGTGATATCAGTGATGGGGCAGCGGAATCGGTAATTTCACTGATGGGCAGCAGAGTGGGTAATTTCAGTGATGGGCAGCAGAGTGGGTAATTTCACTGATGGGCAGCAGAGTGGATAATTTCACTGATGGGCAGCAGAGTGGGTGATATCAGTGATGGGGCAGCAGAGTCGGTAATTTCACTGATGGGCAGCAGAGTGGGTAATTTCAGCGATAGGGCAGCAGAGTGGGTAATTTCACTGATGGGCAGCAGGGTGGGTAATTTCAGTGATGGGGCAGCAGAGTCGGTAATTTCACTGATGGGCAGCAGAGTGGGTAATTTCAGTGATGGGAAGCAGAGTGGGTAATTTCAGTGATAGGGCAGCAGAGTGGGTAATTTCACTGATGGGCAGCAGAGTAGGTAATTTCACTGATGGGCAGCAGAGTGTATAAATTCAGCGATGGGCAGCAGAGTGGGTAATTTCAGTGATGGGCAGCAGAGTGGGTAATTTCCGTGATGGGTGCAGCAGAGTGGGTAATTTCAGTGATGGTTAGCAGAGTGCGTAATTTCAGTGATGGGAAGCAGAGTGGGTAATTTCACTGATGGGCAGCAGAGTGGGTAATTTCACTGATGGGGCAGCAGCGTGGGTAATTTCAGTGATGGGCAGCAGAGTGGGTAATTTCCCTGATGGACAGCACAGTGGGTAACTTCACTGATGGGGAGCACAGTGTGTAATTTCAGTGATGGTTAGCAGAGTGGGTAATTTCAGTGATGGGGCAGCAGAGTGGGTAATTTTACTGAAGGGGCAGCAGAGTGGGTAATTTCACTGATGGGCAGCAGAGTGGTTAATTTCACTAATGGGCAGCAGAGTGGGTAATTTCACTGATGGGCAGCAGAGTGGGTGATATCAGTGATGGGGCAGCAGAATCGGTAATTTCACTGATGGGCAGCAGAGTGGGTAATTTCAGTGATGGGCAGCAAAGTGGGTAATTTCAGTGATGGGCAGCATAGTGGGTAATTTCAGTGATGGGGCAGCAGAGTGGGTAATTTCACGAATGGGCAGCAGAGTGGGTTATTTCAGTGATGGTTAGCAGAGTGGGTAATTTCAGTGATGGGGCAGCAGAGTGGGTAATTTCAGTGATGGGCAGCAGAGTGGGTAATTTCACTGCTGGGGCAGCAGACTGGGTAATTTCAGTGATGGTCAGCAGAGTCGGTAATTTCAGTGATGGTTAGCAAAGAGGGTAATTTCAGTGATGGGCAGCAGAGTGGGAAATTTCAGTGATGGGGCAGCAGAGTGGGTAATTTCACTGATGGGGCAGCAGAGTGGGTAATTTCTGTGATGGGCAGCAGAGTGGGTAATTTCAGTGATGGGGCAGCAGAGTGGGTAATTTCAGTGATTGGGTAGCAGAGTGGGTAATTTCATTGATGGGGCAGCAGCGTGGGTAATTTCAGTGATGGGCAGCAGAGTGGGTAATTTCCCTGATGGGCAGCAGAGTGGGTAACATCACTGATGGGGAGCACAGTGTGTAATTTCAGTGATGGTTAGCAGAGTGGGTAATTTCAGTGATGGGCAGCAGTGTGGGTGACTTCAGTGATGGGCAGCAGAGTGGGTGATTTCAGTGATGGGCAGCAGAGTGGGTAATTTCACTGATGGGGCAGCAGAGTGGGTAATTTCAATGATGGGCAGCAGAGTGGGTAACTTCACTGATGGGGAGCAGAGTGTGTAATTTCAGTGATGGTTAGCAGAGTGGGTAATTTCAGTGATGGGCAGCAGAGTGGGTGACTTCAGTGATGTGCAGCAGAGTGGGTGATTTCACTGATGGGGCAGCAGAGTGGGTAATTTCAGTAGTGGGCAGCAGAGAGGGTAATTTCACAGATGGGCAGCAGATTGGGTAATTTCAGTGATGGTTAGCAGAGTAGGTAATTTCAGTCATGGGCAGCAGAGTGGGTGACTTCAGTGATGGGCAGCAGAGTGGGTAATTTCAGTGATGGGCAGCAGAGTGGGTAATTTAAGTGATGGGGCAGCAGAGTGGGTAATTTCACTGATGGGCAGCAGAGTGGATAATTTCAGTGATGGGCAGCAGAGTGGGTAATTTCACTAATGGGCAGCAGAGTGGATAATTTCAGTGATGGGCAGCAGAGTGGGTGATATCAGTGATGGGGCAGCAGAATCGGTAATTTCACAGATGGGCAGCAGAGTGGGTAATTTCAGTGATGGGCAGCAGAGTGGGTAATTTCACTGATGGACAGCAGAGTGGATAATTTCACTGATGGGCAGCAGAGTGGGTGATATCAGTGATGGGGCAGCAGAGTCGGTAATTTCACTGATGGGCAGCAGAGTGGGTAATTTCAGCGATAGGGCAGCAGAGTGGGTAATTTCACTGATGGGCAGCAGGGTGGGTAATTTCAGTGATGGGGCAGCAGAGTCGGTAATTTCACTGATGGGCAGCAGAGTGGGTAATTTCAGTGATGGGAAGCAGAGTGGGTAATTTCAGTGATAGGGCAGCAGAGTGGGTAATTTCACTGATGGGCAGCAGAGTAGGTAATTTCACTGATGGGCAGCAGAGTGTATAAATTCAGCGATGGGCAGCAGAGTGGGTAATTTCAGTGATGGGCAGCAGAGTGGGTAATTTCCGTGATGGGTGCAGCAGAGTGGGTAATTTCAGTGATGGTTAGCAGAGTGCGTAATTTCAGTGATGGGAAGCAGAGTGGGTAATTTCACTGATGGGCAGCAGAGTGGGTAATTTCACTGATGGGGCAGCAGCGTGGGTAATTTCAGTGATGGGCAGCAGAGTGGGTAATTTCCCTGATGGACAGCACAGTGGGTAACTTCACTGATGGGGAGCACTGTGTGTAATTTCAGTGATGGTTAGCAGAGTGGGTAATTTCAGTGATGGGGCAGCAGAGTTGGTAATTTCACTGAAGGGGCAGCAGAGTGGGTAATTTCACTGATGGGCAGCAGAGTGGTTAATTTCACTAATGGGCAGCAGAGTGGGTAATTTCACTGATGGGCAGCAGAGTGGGTGATATCAGTGATGGGGCAGCAGAATCGGTAATTTCACTGCTGGGCAGCAGAGTGGGTAATTTCAGTGATGGGCAGCAAAGTGGGTAATTTCAGTGATGGGCAGCATAGTGGGTAATTTCACTGATGGGCAGCAGAGTGGATAATTTCAGTGATGGGCAGCAGAGTGGGTAATATCAGTGATTGGGCAGCAGAGTCGGTAATTTCACTGATGGGCAGCAGAGTGGGTAATTTCACTGATGGGCAGCAGAGTGTATAATTTCAGCGATGGGCAGCAGAGTGGGTGAAATCAGTGATGGGCAGCAGAGTGGGTAATTTCAGTGATGGGCAGCAGAGTGGGTAATTTCCGTGATGGGTGCAGCAGAGTGGGTAATTTCAGTGATGGTTAGCAGAGTGGGTAATTTCAGTGATGGGCAGCAGAGTGGGTAATTTCAGTGATGGTTAGCAGAGTGGGTGATTTCAGTGATGGGCAGCAGAGTTGGTAATTTCACTGATGGGGCAGCAGAGTGGGTGATTTCAGTGATGGGCAGCAGAGTGGGTAATTTCAGTGATGGGCAGCAGAGTGGGTAATTTCTGTTCTGGGGCAGCAGAGTGGGTAATTTCAGTGATGGGCAGCAGAGTGGGTAATTTCGGTGATGGGGCAGCAGAGTGGGTAATTTCAGTGATGGTGCAGCAGAGTGGGTAATCTCAGTGATTTGGAGCAGAGTGAGTTATTTCAGTGATGGTTAGCAGAATGGGTAATTTCATTGATGGGCAGCAGAGTGGGTAATTTCAGTAATGGGGCAGCAGAGTGGGTAATTTCACTGATGGGGCAGCAGAGTGGGTAATTTCAGTGATGGGCAGCAGAGTGGGTGATTTCAGTGATGGGCAGCAGAGTGGGTAATTTCACTGATGGGCAGCAGAGTGGGTAATTTCACTGATGGGGCAGCAGAGTGGGTAATTTCAGTGATGGGCAGCAGAGTGGGTGATTTCAGTGATGGGCAGCAGAGTGGGTAATTTCACGGATGGGGCAGCAGAGTGGGTAATTTCAGTGATGGGGCAGCAGAGTGGGTAATTTCAGTGATGGTGCAGCAGAGTGGGTAATTTCAGTGATTTGGAGCAGAGTGGGTGATTTCAGTGATGGTTAGCAGAATGGGTAATTTCAGTGATGAGCAGCAGAGTGGGTAATTTCACTGATGGGGCAGCAGAGTGGGTAATTTCTGTGATAGGCAGCAGAGTGGGTAATTTCAGTGATGGGGCAGCAGAGTGGGTCATTTCACTGATGGGGCAGCAGAGTGGGTAATTTCTGTGATGGGCAGCAGAGTGGGTAATTTCAGTGATGGGGCAGCAGAGTGGGTAATTTCAGTGATTGGGTAGCAGAGTGGGTAATTTCATTGATGGGGCAGCAGCGTGGGTAATTTCAGTGATGGGCAGCAGAGTGGGTAATTTCCCTGATGGGCAGCAGAGTGGGTAACATCACTGATGGGGAGCACAGTGTGTAATTTCAGTGATGGTTAGCAGAGTGGGTAATTTCAGTGATGGGCAGCAGTGTGGGTGACTTCAGTGATGGGCAGCAGAGTGGGTGATTTCAGTGATGGGCAGCAGAGTGGGTAATTTCACTGATGGGGCAGCAGAGTGGGTAATTTCAATGATGGGCAGCAGAGTGGGTAACTTCACTGATGGGGAGCAGAGTGTGTAATTTCAGTGATGTTTAGCAGAGTGGGTAATTTCAGTGATGGGCAGCAGAGTGGGTGACTTCAGTGATGGGCAGCAGAGTGGGTGATTTCACTGATGGGGCAGCAGAGTGGGTAATTTCAGTAGTGGGCAGCAGAGAGGGTAATTTCACAGATGGGCAGCAGATTGGGTAATTTCAGTGATGGTTAGCAGAGTAGGTAATTTCAGTCATGGGCAGCAGAGTGGGTGACTTCAGTGATGGGCAGCAGAGTGGGTAATTTCAGTGATGGGCAGCAGAGTGGGTAATTTAAGTGATGGGGCAGCAGAGTGGGTAATTTCACTGATGGGCAGCAGAGTGGATAATTTCAGTGATGGGCAGCAGAGTGGGTAATTTCACTAATGGGCAGCAGAGTGGATAATTTCAGTGATGGGCAGCAGAGTGGGTGATATCAGTGATGGGGCAGCAGAATCGGTAATTTCACTGATGGGCAGCAGAGTGGGTAATTTCAGTGATGGGCAGCAGAGTGGGTAATTTCACTGATGGGCAGCAGAGTGGATAATTTCACTGATGGGCAGCAGAGTGGGTGATATCAGTGATGGGGCAGCAGAGTCGGTAATTTCACTGATGGGCAGCAGAGTGGGTAATTTCAGCGATAGGGCAGCAGAGTGGGTAATTTCACTGATGGGCAGCAGGGTGGGTAATTTCAGTGATGGGGCAGCAGAGTCGGTAATTTCACTGATGGGCAGCAGAGTGGGTAATTTCAGTGATGGGAAGCAGAGTGGGTAATTTCAGTGATAGGGCAGCAGAGTGGGTAATTTCACTGATGGGCAGCAGAGTAGGTAATTTCACTGATGGGCAGCAGAGTGTATAAATTCAGCGATGGGCAGCAGAGTGGGTAATTTCAGTGATGGGCAGCAGAGTGGGTAATTTCCGTGATGGGTGCAGCAGAGTGGGTAATTTCAGTGATGGTTAGCAGAGTGCGTAATTTCAGTGATGGGAAGCAGAGTGGGTAATTTCACTGATGGGCAGCAGAGTGGGTAATTTCACTGATGGGGCAGCAGCGTGGGTAATTTCAGTGATGGGCAGCAGAGTGGGTAATTTCCCTGATGGACAGCACAGTGGGTAACTTCACTGATGGGGAGCACAGTGTGTAATTTCAGTGATGGTTAGCAGAGTGGGTAATTTCAGTGATGGGGCAGCAGAGTGGGTAATTTTACTGAAGGGGCAGCAGAGTGGGTAATTTCACTGATGGGCAGCAGAGTGGTTAATTTCACTAATGGGCAGCAGAGTGGGTAATTTCACTGATGGGCAGCAGAGTGGGTGATATCAGTGATGGGGCAGCAGAATCGGTAATTTCACTGATGGGCAGCAGAGTGGGTAATTTCAGTGATGGGCAGCAAAGTGGGTAATTTCAGTGATGGGCAGCATAGTGGGTAATTTCAGTGATGGGGCAGCAGAGTGGGTAATTTCACGAATGGGCAGCAGAGTGGGTTATTTCAGTGATGGTTAGCAGAGTGGGTAATTTCAGTGATGGGGCAGCAGAGTGGGTAATTTCAGTGATGGGCAGCAGAGTGGGTAATTTCACTGCTGGGGCA
Organism: Mobula hypostoma; assembly: GCF_963921235.1. Taxonomy (NCBI): domain Eukaryota; kingdom Metazoa; phylum Chordata; class Chondrichthyes; order Myliobatiformes; family Myliobatidae; genus Mobula; species Mobula hypostoma. Next base: position 74,007,441 of record NC_086102.1, on the reverse strand, counting down.
GCAGACTGGGTAATTTCAGTGATGGTCAGCAGAGTCGGTAATTTCAGTGATGGTTAGCAAAGAGGGTAATTTCAGTGATGGGCAGCAGAGTGGGAAATTTCAGTGATGGGGCAGCAGAGTGGGTAATTTCACTGATGGGGCAGCAGAGTGGGTAATTTCTGTGATGGGCAGCAGAGTGGGTAATTTCAGTGATGGGGCAGCAGAGTGGGTAATTTCAGTGATTGGGTAGCAGAGTGGGTAATTTCATTGATGGGGCAGCAGCGTGGGTAATTTCAGTGATGGGCAGCAGAGTGGGTAATTTCCCTGATGGGCAGCAGAGTGGGTAACATCACTGATGGGGAGCACAGTGTGTAATTTCAGTGATGGTTAGCAGAGTGGGTAATTTCAGTGATGGGCAGCAGTGTGGGTGACTTCAGTGATGGGCAGCAGAGTGGGTGATTTCAGTGATGGGCAGCAGAGTGGGTAATTTCACTGATGGGGCAGCAGAGTGGGTAATTTCAATGATGGGCAGCAGAGTGGGTAACTTCACTGATGGGGAGCAGAGTGTGTAATTTCAGTGATGTTTAGCAGAGTGGGTAATTTCAGTGATGGGCAGCAGAGTGGGTGACTTCAGTGATGGGCAGCAGAGTGGGTGATTTCACTGATGGGGCAGCAGAGTGGGTAATTTCAGTAGTGGGCAGCAGAGAGGGTAATTTCACAGATGGGCAGCAGATTGGGTAATTTCAGTGATGGTTAGCAGAGTAGGTAATTTCAGTCATGGGCAGCAGAGTGGGTGACTTCAGTGATGGGCAGCAGAGTGGGTAATTTCAGTGATGGGCAGCAGAGTGGGTAATTTAAGTGATGGGGCAGCAGAGTGGGTAATTTCACTGATGGGCAGCAGAGTGGATAATTTCAGTGATGGGCAGCAGAGTGGGTAATTTCACTAATGGGCAGCAGAGTGGATAATTTCAGTGATGGGCAGCAGAGTGGGTGATATCAGTGATGGGGCAGCAGAATCGGTAATTTCACAGATGGGCAGCAGAGTGGGTAATTTCAGTGATGGGCAGCAGAGTGGGTAATTTCACTGATGGGCAGCAGAGTGGATAATTTCACTGATGGGCAGCAGAGTGGGTGATATCAGTGATGGGGCAGCAGAGTCGGTAATTTCACTGATGGGCAGCAGAGTGGGTAATTTCAGCGATAGGGCAGCAGAGTGGGTAATTTCACTGATGGGCAGCAGGGTGGGTAATTTCAGTGATGGGGCAGCAGAGTCGGTAATTTCACTGATGGGCAGCAGAGTGGGTAATTTCAGTGATGGGAAGCAGAGTGGGTAATTTCAGTGATAGGGCAGCAGAGTGGGTAATTTCACTGATGGGCAGCAGAGTAGGTAATTTCACTGATGGGCAGCAGAGTGTATAAATTCAGCGATGGGCAGCAGAGTGGGTAATTTCAGTGATGGGCAGCAGAGTGGGTAATTTCCGTGATGGGTGCAGCAGAGTGGGTAATTTCAGTGATGGTTAGCAGAGTGCGTAATTTCAGTGATGGGAAGCAGAGTGGGTAATTTCACTGATGGGCAGCAGAGTGGGTAATTTCACTGATGGGGCAGCAGCGTGGGTAATTTCAGTGATGGGCAGCAGAGTGGGTAATTTCCCTGATGGACAGCACAGTGGGTAACTTCACTGATGGGGAGCACTGTGTGTAATTTCAGTGATGGTTAGCAGAGTGGGTAATTTCAGTGATGGGGCAGCAGAGTTGGTAATTTCACTGAAGGGGCAGCAGAGTGGGTAATTTCACTGATGGGCAGCAGAGTGGTTAATTTCACTAATGGGCAGCAGAGTGGGTAATTTCACTGATGGGCAGCAGAGTGGGTGATATCAGTGATGGGGCAGCAGAATCGGTAATTTCACTGCTGGGCAGCAGAGTGGGTAATTTCAGTGATGGGCAGCAAAGTGGGTAATTTCAGTGATGGGCAGCATAGTGGGTAATTTCACTGATGGGCAGCAGAGTGGATAATTTCAGTGATGGGCAGCAGAGTGGGTAATATCAGTGATTGGGCAGCAGAGTCGGTAATTTCACTGATGGGCAGCAGAGTGGGTAATTTCACTGATGGGCAGCAGAGTGTATAATTTCAGCGATGGGCAGTAGAGTGGGTGAAATCAGTGATGGGCAGCAGAGTGGGTAATTTCAGTGATGGGCAGCAGAGTGGGTAATTTCCGTGATGGGTGCAGCAGAGTGGGTAATTTCAGTGATGGTTAGCAGAGTGGGTAATTTCAGTGATGGGCAGCAGAGTGGGTAATTTCAGTGATGGTTAGCAGAGTGGGTGATTTCAGTGATGGGCAGCAGAGTTGGTAATTTCACTGATGGGGCAGCAGAGTGGGTGATTTCAGTGATGGGCAGCAGAGTGGGTAATTTCAGTGATGGGCAGCAGAGTGGGTAATTTCTGTTCTGGGGCAGCAGAGTGGGTAATTCCAGTGATGGGCAGCAGAGTGGGTAATTTCAGTGATGGGGCAGCAGAATGGGTAATTTCAGTGATGGCGCAGCAGAGTGGGTAATTTCAGTGAATGTTAGCAGTGTGGGTTATTTCAGTGATGGTTAGCAGAATGGGTAATTTCATTGATGGGCAGCAGAGTGGGTAATTTCAGTAATGGGGCAGCAGAGTGGGTAATTTCACTGATGGGGCAGCAGAGTGGGTAATTTCAGTGATGGGCAGCAGAGTGGGTGATTTCAGTGATGGGCAGCAGAGTGGGTAATTTCACTGATGGGCAGCAGAGTGGGTAATTTCACTGATGGGGCAGCAGAGTGGGTAATTTCAGTGATGGGCAGCAGAGTGGGTGATTTCAGTGATGGGCAGCAGAGTGGGTAATTTCACGGATGGGGCAGCAGAGTGGGTAATTTCAGTGATGGGGCAGCAGAGTGGGTAATTTCAGTGATGGTGCAGCAGAGTGGGTAATTTCAGTGATTTGGAGCAGAGTGGGTGATTTCAGTGATGGTTAGCAGAATGGGTAATTTCAGTGATGAGCAGCAGAGTGGGTAATTTCACTGATGGGGCAGCAGAGTGGGTAATTTCTGTGATAGGCAGCAGAGTGGGTAATTTCAGTGATGGGGCAGCAGAGTGGGTAATTTCAGTGATTGGGCAGCAGAGTGGGTAATTTCCCTGATGGGCAGCAGAGTGGGTAACATCACTGATGGGGAGCACAGTGTGTAATTTCAGTGATGGTTAGCAGAGTGGGTAATTTCATGATGGGCAGCAGTGTGGGTGACTTCAGTGATGGGCAGCAGAGTGGGTAATTTCACTGATGGGGCAGCAGAGTGGGTAATTTCAATGATGGGCAGCAGAGTGGGTAACTTCACTGATGGGGAGCAGAGTGTGTAATTTCAGTGATGGTTAGCAGAGTGGGTAATTTCAGTGATGGGCAGCAGAGTGGGTGACTTCAGTGATGGGCAGCAGAGTGGGTGATTTCACTGATGGGGCAGCAGAGTGGGTAATTTCAGTAGTGGGCAGCAGAGAGGGTAATTTCACAGATGGGCAGCAGATTGGGTAATTTCAGTGATGGTTAGCAGAGTAGGTAATTTCAGTCATGGGCAGCAGAGTGGGTGACTTCAGTGATGGGCAGCAGAGTTGGTAATTTCAGTGATGGGCAGCAGAGTGGGTAATTTAAGTGATGGGGCAGCAGAGTGGGTAATTTCACTGATGGGCAGCAGAGTGGATAATTTCAGTGATGGGCAGCAGAGTGGGTAATTTCACTAATGGGCAGCAGAGTGGATAATTTCAGTGATGGGCAGCAGAGTGGGTGATATCAGTGATGGGGCAGCAGAATCGGTAATTTCACAGATGGGCAGCAGAGTGGGTAATTTCAGTGATGGGCAGCAGAGTGGGTAATTTCACTGATGGGCAGCAGAGTGGATAATTTCACTGATGGGCAGCAGAGTGGGTGATATCAGTGATAGGGCAGCAGAGTGGGTAATTTCACTGATGGGCAGCAGAGTGGGTAATTTCAGCGATAGGGCAGCAGAGTGGGTAATTTCACTGATGGGCAGCAGAGTGGTTAATTTCAGTGATGGGGCAGCAGAGTGGGTAATTTCACTGATGGGCAGCAGAGTGGGTAATTTCAGTGATGGGAAGCAGAGTGGGTAATTTCAGTGATAGGGCAGCAGAGTGGGTAATTTCACTGATGGGCAGCAGAGTAGGTAATTTCACTGATGGGCAGCAGAGTGTATAAATTCAGCGATGGGCAGCAGAGTGGGTAATTTCAGTGATGGGCAGCAGAGTGGGTAATTTCCGTGATGGGTGCAGCAGAGTGGGTAATTTCAGTGATGGTTAGCAGAGTGCGTAATTTCAGTGATGGGCAGCAGAGTGGGTAATTTCAGTGATGGGCAGCAGAGTGGGTAATTTCACTGATAGGGCAGCAGAGTGGGTAATTTCAGTGATGGGCAGCAGAGTGGGTAATTTCCCTGATGGACAGCACAGTGGGTAACTTCACTGATGGGGAGCACTGTGTGTAATTTCAGTGATGGTTAGCAGAGTGGGTAATTTCAGTGATGGGGCAGCAGAGTTGGTAATTTCACTGAAGGGGCAGCAGAGTGGGTAATTTCACTGATGGGCAGCAGAGTGGTTAATTTCACTAATGGGCAGCAGAGTGGGTAATTTCACTGATGGGCAGCAGAGTGGGTGATATCAGTGATGGGGCAGCAGAATCGGTAATTTCACTGCTGGGCAGCAGAGTGGGTAATTTCAGTGATGGGCAGCAGAGTGGGTAATTTCAGTGATGGGCAGCAGAGTGGGTAATTTCAGTGATGGGCAGCAGAGTGGATAATTTCAGTGATGGGCAGCAGAGTGGGTAATTTCAGTGATTGGGCAGCAGAGTGGGTAACTTCACTGATGGGCAGCAGAGTAGGTAATTTCACTGATGGGCAGCAGAGTGTATAATTTCAGCGATGGGCAGCAGAGTGGGTGATATCAGTGATGGGCAGCAGAGTGGGTAATTTCAGTGATGGGCAGCAGAGTGGGTAATTTCAGTGATGGTGCAGCAGAGTGGGTAATTTCAGTGATGGTTAGCAGAGTGGGTAATTTCAGTGATGGGCAGCAGAGTGGGTAATTTCAGTGATGGTTAGCAGAGTGGGTGATTTCAGTGATGGGCAGCAGAGTTGGTAATTTCACTGATGGGGCAGCAGAGTGGGTGATTTCAGTGATGGGCAGCAGAGTGGGTAATTTCAGTGATGGGCAGCAGAGTGGGTAATTTCTGTTCTGGGGCAGCAGAGTGGGTAATTCCAGTGATGGGCAGCAGAATGGGTAATTTCAGTGATGGGGCAGCAGAATGGGTAATTTCAGTGATGGCGCAGCAGAGTGGGTAATTTCAGTGAATGTTAGCAGTGTGGGTTATTTCAGTGATGGTTAGCAGAGTGGGTAATTTCAGTGATGGGGCAGCAGAGTGGGTAATTTCAGTGATGGGCCAGCAGAGTTGGTAATTTCACTGATGGGGCAGCAGAGTGGGTAATTTCAGTGATGGGCAGCAGAGTGGGTAATTTCAGTGATGGGCAGCAGAGTGGGTAATTTCACTGATGGGCAGCAGAGTGGGTAATTTCACTGATGGGGAGCAGAGTGGGTAATTTCAGTGATGGGCAGCAGAGTGGGTGACTTCAGTGATGGGCAGCAGAGTGAGTAATTTCAGTGATGGGCAGCAGAGTGGGTAATTTCAGTGATGGGGCAGCAGAATGGGTAATTTCAGTGATGGTGCAGCAGAGTGGGTAATTTCAGTGATTTGGAGCAGAGTGGGTGATTTCAGTGATGGTTAGCAGAATGGGTAATTTCAGTGATGAGCAGCAGAGTGGGTAATTTCACTGATGGGGCAGCAGAGTGGGTAATTTCAGTGATAGGCAGCAGAGTGGGTAATTTCAGTGATGGGGCAGCAGAGTGGGTAATTTCAGTGATTGGGCAGCAGAGTGGGTAATTTCACTGATGGGGCAGCAGCGTGGGTAATTTCAGTGATGGGCAGCAGAGTGGGTAATTTCCCTGATGGACAGCAGAGTGGGTAACTTCACTGATGGGGAGCACAGTGTGTAATTTCAGTGATGGTTAGCAGAGTGGGTAATTTCAGTGATGGGGCAGCAGAGTGGGTAATATCACTGAAGGGGCAGCAGAGTGGGTAATTTCACTGATGGGCAGCAGAGTGGATAATTTCAGTGATGGGCAGCAGAGTGGGTGATATCAGTGACGGGGCAGCAGAGTCGGTAATTTCACTGATGGGCAGCAGAGTGGGTAATTTCAGTGATGGGCAGCAAAGTGGGTAATTTCAGTGATGGGCAGCAGAGTGGGTAATTTCAGTGATGGGCAGCAGAGTGCGTAATTTCACTGATGGGCAGCAGAGTGGGTAATTTCACTGATGGGGAGCAGAGTGGGTAATTTCAGTGATGGGCAGCAGAGTGGGTGACTTCAGTGATGGGCAGCAGAGTGAGTAATTTCAGTGATGGGCAGCAGAGTGGGTAATTTCAGTGATGGGTGCAGCAGAGTGGGTAATTTCAGTGATGGTTAGCAGAGTGGGTAATTTCAGTGATGGGCAGCAGAGTGGGTAATTTCAGTGATGGTTAGCAGAGTGGGTGATTTCAGTGATGGGCAGCAGAGTTGGTAATTTCACTGATGGGGCAGCAGAGTGGGTAATTTCAGTGATGGGCAGCAGAGTGGGTAATTTCAGTGATGGGCAGCAGAGTGGGTAATTTCTGTTCTGGGGCAGCAGGGTGGGTAATTTCAGTGATGGTGCAGCAGAGTGGGTAATCTCAGTGATTTGGAGCAGAGTGAGTGATTTCAGTGATGGTTAGCAGAATGGGTAATTTCAGTGATGGGCAGCAGAGTGGGTAATTTCAGTGATGGGGCAGCAGAGTGGGTAATTTCAGTGATGGGCAGCAGAGTGGGTAATTTCAGTGATGGGGAGCAGAGTGGGTAATTTCAGTGATGGGCAGCAGAGTGGGTGACTTCAGTGATGGGCAGCAGAGTGGGTAATTTCAGTGATGGGCAGCAGAGTGGGTAATTTCACGGATGGGGTAGCAGAGTGGGTAATTTCAGTGATGGGTAGCAGAGTGGGAAATTTCACTGATGGGCAGCAGAGTGGGTAATTTCACTGATGGGGCAGCAGAGTGGGTAATTCCACTGATGGGCAGCAGAGTTGGTAATTTCAGTGACGGGCAGCAGAGTTGGTAATTTCAGTGATGGGGCAGCAGAGTGGGTGATTTCAGTGATGGGGCAGCAGAGTGGGTAATTTCAGTGATGGGGCAGCAGAGTGGGTAATTTCAGTGATAGGCAGCATTGTGCGTAATTTCAGTGATGGGCAGCAGAGTGGGTAATTTCACTGATGGGGCAGCAGAGTGGGTAATTTCAGTGATGGGCAGCAGAGTGGGTAATTTCACTGATGGGGCAGCAGAGTGGGTAATTTCAGTGATGGGCAGCAGAGTGGGTAATTTCAGTGATGGGCAGCAGAGTGGGTAATTTCAGTGATGGGCAGCAGAGTGGGTAATTTCAGTGATGGGCAGCAGAGTGGGTAATTTCAGTGATGGGCAGCAGAGTGGGTAATTTCAGTGATGGGCAGCAGAGTGGGTAATTTCACTGATGGGCAGCAGAGTGGGTAATTTCAGTGATGGGCAGCAGAGTGGGTAATTTCACTGATGGGCAGCAGAGTGGATAATTTCAGTGATGGGCAGCAGAGTGGGTAATTTCAGTGATTGGGCACCAGAGTGGGTAATTTCACTGATGGTGCAGCAGAGTGGGTAATTTCAGTGATTGGGCACCAGAGTGGGTAATTTCACTGATGAGGCAGCAGAGTGGGTGATTTCAGTGATGGGCAGCAGAGTGGCTAATTTCAGTGATGGGCAGCAGAGTGGGTAATTTCTGTTCTGGGGCAGCAGAGTGGGTAATTTCAGTGATTGGCAGCAGAGTGGGTAATTTCAGTGATGGGACAGCAGAGTGGGTAATTTCAGTGATGGTGCAGCAGAGTCGGTAATTTCTGTTCTGGGGCAGCAGAGTGGGTAATTTCAGTGATGGGCAGCAATGTGGGTAATTTCAGTGATGGTGCAGCAGAGTGGGTAATTTCAGTGATGGTTAGCAGTGTGGGTAATTTCAGTGATGGTTAGCAGAGTGGGTAATTTCAGTGATGGGCAGCAGAGTGGGTAATTTCAGTGATGGGGCAGCAGAGTTGTAATTTCAGTGACTGGGAGCAGAGTGGGTGATTTCAGTGATGGTTAGCAGTGTGGGTAATTTCAGTGATGGGCAGCAGAGTGGGTGATTTCAGTGATGGGCAGCAGAGTGGGTAATTTCAGTGATGGGCCAGCAGAATGGGTAATTTCACTGATGGGGCAGCAGAGTGGGTAATTTCAGTGATGGGCAGCAGAGTGGGTAATTTCACTGATGGGCAGCAGAGTGGGTAATTTCAGTGATGGGGCAGCAGAGTGGGTAATTTCAGTGATGGGCAGCAGAGTGGGTAATTTCAGTGATGGGCAGCAGAGTGGGTAATTTCACTGATGGGCAGCAGAGTGGGTAATTTCAGTGATGGGCAGCAGAGTGGGTAATTTCAGTGATGGGGCAGCAGAGTGGGTAATTTCAGTGATTGGGCAGCAGAGTGGGTAATTTCACTGATGGGGCAGCAGAGTGGGTAATTTCAGTGATGGGCAGCAGAGTGGGTAATTTCAGTGATGGGCAGCAGAGTGGGTAATTTCTGTTCTGGGGCAGCAGAGTGGGTAATTTCAGTGATGGGCCAGCAGAATGGGTAATTTCAGTAATGGTTAGCAGAGTGGGTAATTTCGGTGATGGAGCAGCAGAGTGGGTAATTTCACTGATGGGCAGCACAGGAGAAATTTCAGTGATGGGCAGCAGTGTGGGTAATGTCACTGATGGGCAGCAGCGTGGGTAATTTCACTGATGGGCAGCAGAGTGGATAATTTCAGTGATGGGCAGCAGAGTGGGTAATTTCACTGATGGGGCAGCAGAGTGGGTGATTTCAGTGATGGGGAGCAGAGTGGGTAATTTCAGTGATTGGGCAGCAGAGTGGATAATTTCAGTGATGGGCAGCAGAGTGGGTAATTTCAGTGATGGGCAGCAGAGTGGGTAATTTCACTGATGGGGCAGCAGAGTGGGTGATTTCAGTGATGGGGAGCAGAGTGGGTAATTTCAGTGATGGGGCAGCAGAGTGGGTAATTTCAGTGATTGGGCAGCAGTGTGGGTAATTTCACTGATGGGGCAGCAGAGTGGGTGATTTCAGTGATGGGCAGCAGAGTGGGTAATTTCAGTGATGGGCAGCAGAGTGGGTAATTTCTGTTCTGGGGCAGCAGAGTGGGTAATTTCAGTGATGGGGCAGCAGAATGGGTAATTTCAGTGATGGTTAGCAGAGTGGGTAATTTCAGTGATGGGCAGCAGAGTGGGTAATTTCAGTGATGGGGCAGCAGAGTGGGTAATTTCACTGATGGGCAGCACAGGAGAAATTTCAGTGATGGGCAGCAGAGTGGGTAATTTCACTGATAGGCAGCAGAGTGGGTAATTTCACTGATGGGCAGCAGAGTGGATAATTTCAGTGATGGGCAGCAGAGTGGGTAATTTCACTGATGGGGCAGCAGAGTGGGTAATTTCAGTGATGGGCAGCAGAGTGGGTAATTTCACTGATGGGCAGCAGAGTGGGTAATTTCAGTGATGGGCAGCAGAGTGGGTAATTTCAGTGATTGGGCAGCAGAGTGGGTAATTTCACTGATGGGGCAGCAGAGTGGGTAATTTCAGTGATGGGCAGCAGAGTGGGTAATTTCAGTGATGGGCAGCAGAGTGGGTAATTTCTGTTCTGGGGCAGCAGAGTGGGTAATTTCAGTGATGGGCCAGCAGAATGGGTAATTTCAGTGATGGTTAGCAGAGTGGGTAATTTCAGTGATGGGCAGCAGAGTGGGTAATTTCACTGATGGGGCAGCAGAGTGGGTAATTTCAGTGCTGGGCAGCAGAGTGGGTAATTTCAGTGATGGGCAGCAGAGTGGGTAATTTCACTGATGGGCAGCAGAGTGAGTAATTTCAGTGATGGGCAGCAGAGTGGGTAATTTCAGTGATGGGCAGCAGAGTGGGTAATTTCACTGATTGGGCAGCAGAGTGGGTAATTTCAGTGAAGGGGAGCAGAGTGGGTAATTTCAGTGATGGGCAGCAGAGTGGCTAATTTCACTGATGGGCAGCAGAGTGGATAATTTCAGTGATGGGCAGCAGAGTGGGTAATTTCAGTGATGGGCAGCAACGTGGGTAATTTCAGTGATTGGGCAGCAGAGTGGGTAATTTCACTGATGCGGCAGCTGAGTGGGTGATTTCAGTGATGGGCAGCAGAGTGGGTAATTTCAGTGATGGGCAGCAGAGTGGGTAATTTATGTTCTTGGGCAGCAGAGTGGGTAATTTCAGTTATGGGCCAGCAGAATGGGTAATTTCAGTGATGGTTAGCAGAGTGGGTAATTTCAGTGATGGGCAGCAGAGTGGGTAATTTCAGTGCTGGGCAGCAGACTGGGTAATTTCAGTGATGGGCAGCACAGTGTGTAATTTCACTGATGGGCAGCAGAGTGAGTAATTTCAGTGATTGGCAGCAGAGTGCGTAATTTCAGTGATGGGCAGCAGAGTGGGTAATTTCACTGATGGGGCAGCAGAGTGGGTAATTTCAGTGATGGGGAGCAGAGTGGGTAATTTCAGTGATGGGCAGCAGAGTGGCTAATTTCACTGATGGGCAGCAGAGTGGATAATTTCAGTGATGGGCAGCAGAGTGGGTAATTTCAGTGATGGGCAGCAAAGTGGGTAATTTCACTGATGGGCAGCAGAGTGAGTAATTTCAGTGATGGGCAGCAGAGTGGGTAATTTCACTGATGGGGCAGCAGAGTGGGTGATTTCAGTGATGGGCAGCAGAGTGGGTAATTTCAGTGATGGGCAGCAGAGTGGGTAATTTCAGTGATGGGCAGCAGAGTGGGTAATTTCACTGATGGGGCAGCAGAGTGGGTGATTTCAGTGATGGGGAGCAGAGTGGGTAATTTCAGTGATGGGGCAGCAGAGTGGGTAATTTCAGTGATTGGGCAGCAGTGTGGGTAATTTCACTGATGGGGCAGCAGAGTGGGTGATTTCAATGATGGGCAGCAGAGTGGGTAATTTCAGTGATGGGCAGCAGAGTGGGTAATTTCTGTTCTGGGGCAGCAGAGTGGGTAATTTCAGTGATGGGCCAGCAGAATGGGTAATTTCAGTAATGGTTAGCAGAGTGGGTAATTTCAGTGATGGGCAGCAGAGTGGGTAATTTCAGTGATGGAGCAGCAGAGTGGGTAATTTCACTGATGGGCAGCACAGGAGAAATTTCAGTGATGGGCAGCAGAGTGGGTAATTTCACTGATAGGCAGCAGAGTGGGTAATTTCACTGATGGGCAGCAGAGTGGATAATTTCAGTGATGGGCAGCAGAGTGGGTAATTTCACTGATGGGGCAGCAGAGTGGGTAATTTCAGTGATGGGCAGCAGAGTGGGTAATTTCAGTGATGGGCAGCAGAGTGGGTAATTTCAGTGATGGGGCAGCAGAGTGGGTAATTTCAGTGATTTGGCAGCAGAGTGGGTAATTTCACTGATGGGGCAGCAGAGTGGGTGATTTCAGTGATGGGCAGCAGAGTGGGTAATTTCAGTGATGGGCAGCAGAGTGGGTAATTTCTGTTCTGGGGCAGCAGAGTGGGTAATTTCACTGATGGGGCAGCAGAGTGGGTAATTTCAGTGAAGGGGAGCAGAGTGGGTAATTTCAGTGATGGGCAGCAGAGTGGCTAATTTCACTGATGGGCAGCAGAGTGGATAATTTCAGTGATGGGCAGCAGAGTGGGTAATTTCAGTGATGGGCAGCAACGTGGGTAATTTCAGTGATTGGGCAGCAGAGTGGGTAATTTCACTGATGCGGCAGCTGAGTGGGTGATTTCAGTGATGGGCAGCAGAGTGGGTAATTTCAGTGATGGGCAGCAGAGTGGGTAATTTATGTTCTTGGGCAGCAGAGTGGGTAATTTCAGTTATGGGCCAGCAGAATGGGTAATTTCAGTGATGGTTAGCAGAGTGGGTAATTTCAGTGATGGGCAGCAGAGTGGGTAATTTCAGTGATGGGGCAGCAGAGTGGGTAATTTCAGTGATGGGCAGCAGAGTGGGTAATTTCACTGATGGGCAGCAGAGTGGGTAATTTCAGTGATTGGCAGCAGAGTGCGTAATTTCAGTGATGGGCAGCAGAGTGGGTAATTTCACTGATGGGGCAGCAGAGTGGGTAATTTCAGTGAAGGGGAGCAGAGTGGGTAATTTCAGTGATGGGCAGCAGAGTGGCTAATTTCACTGATGGGCAGCAGAGTGGATAATTTCAGTGATGGGCAGCAGAGTGGGTAATTTCAGTGATGGGCAGCAGAGTGGGTAATTTCAGTGATGGGCAGCAGAGTGGGTAATTTCAGTGATGGGCCAGCAGAGTGGTAATTTCACTAATGGGGCAGCAGAGTGGGTAATTTCAGAGATGGGCAGCAGAGTGGCTAATTTCAGTGATGGGCAGCAGAGTGGGTAATTTCTGTTCTGGGGCAGCAGAGTGGGTAATTTCAGTGATGGGGCAGCAGAATGGGTAATTTCAGTGATGGTTAGCAGAGTGGGTAATTTCAGTGATGGTTAGCAGAGTGGGTAATTTCAGTGATGGGCAGCAGAGTGGGTAATTTCAGTGATGGGCAGCAGAGTGGGTAATTTCACTGATGGGCAGCAGAGTGGGTAATTTCAGTGATGGGGCAGCAGAGTGGGTAATTTCAGTGATGGGCCAGCAGAGTGGGTAATTTCACTGATGGGGCAGCAGAGTGGGTAATTTCAGTGATGGGCAGCAGAGTGGGTAATTTCAGTGATGGGCAGCAGAGTGGGTAATTTCACTGATGGGGCAGCAGAGTGGGTAATTTCAGTGATGGGCAGCAGAGTGGGTAATTTCACTGATGGGCAGCAGAGTGGATAATTTCAGAGATGGGCAGCAGAGTGGGTAATTTCACTGATAGGCAGCAGAGTGGATAATTTCAGTGATTGGCAGCAGAGTGGGTAATTTCAGTGATGGGCAGCAGAGTAGAAATTTCAGTAATGGGCAGCAGAGTGGGTGATTTCAGTGATGGGCAGCAGAGTGGGTAATTTCAGTGATGGGCAGCAGAGTGGGTAATTTCACTGATAGGCAGCAGAGTGGGTAATTTCACTGATGGGCAGCAGAGTGGATGACTTCAATGATGGGCAGCAGATTGGATAATTTCACTGATGGGCAGCAGAGTGGGTAATTTCAGTGATGGGGCAGCAGAGTGGGTAATTTCAGTGATGGGCAGCAGAGTGGGTAATTTCAGTGATGGGGCAGCAGAGTGGGTAATTTCAGTGATGGGGCAGCAGAGTGGGTAATTTCACTGATGGGGCAGCAGAGTGGGTAATTTCAGTGATGGGCAGCAGAGTGGGTAATTTCGGTGATGGGGCAGCAGAGTGGGTAATTTCAGTCATGGTGCAGCAGAGTGGGTAATTTCAGTGATTGGGAGCAGAGTGGGTGACTTCAGTGATGGTTAGTAGAATGGGTAATTTCAGTGCTGGGCAGCAGAGTGGGTAATGTCAGTGATGGTTAGCAGAGTGGGTAATTTCAGTGATGGGCAGCAGAGTGGGTGATTTCAGTGATGGGGCAGCAGAGAGGGTAATTTCAGTGATGGGGCAGCAGAGTGGGTAATTTCATTGATAGGCAGCATAGTGCGTAATTTCAGTGATGGGCAGCAGAGTGGGTAATTTCACCGATGGGGCAGCAGAGTGGATAATTTCAGTGATGGGCAGCAGAGTGGGTAATTTCACTGATAGGCAGCAGAGTGGATAATTTCAGTGATGGGCAGCAGAGTGGGTAATTTCAGTGATGGGCAGCAGAGTAGAAATTTCAGTAATGGGCAGCAGAGTGGGTGATTTCAGTGATGGGCAGCAGAGTAGAAATTTCAGTAATGGGCAGCAGAGTGGGTAATTTCATTGATAGGCAGCATAGTGCGTAATTTCAGTGATGGGCAGCAGAGTGGGTAATTTCACTGATGGGCAGCAGAGTGGATAATTTCAGAGATGGGCAGCAGAGTGGGTAATTTCACTGATAGGCAGCAGAGTGGATAATTTCAGTGATGGGCAGCAGAGTGGCTAATTTCAGTGATGGGCAGCTGAGTGGGTAATTTCACTGATGGGGCAGCAGAGTGGGTAATTTCAATGATGGGGCAGCAGAGTGGGTAATTTCACTGATGGGGCAGCAGAGTGGGTAATTTCACTGATGGCGAGCAGAGTGGGTAATTTCAGTGATGGGCAGCAGAGTGGGTAATTTCACTGATGGGCAGCAGAGTGGATAATTTCAGTGATGGGGAGCAGCTTGGGTAATTTCAGTAATGGTTGGCAGAGTGGGTAATTTCAGTGATAGGGCAGCAGAGTGGGTAATTTCACTGATGGGCAGCAGAGTAGGTAATTTCACTGATGGGCAGCAGAGTGTATAATTTCAGCGATGGGCAGCAGAGTGGGTGATATCAGTGATGGGCAGCAGAGTGGGTAATTTCAGTGATGGGCAGCAGAGTGGGTAATTTCCGTGATGGGTGCAGCAGAGTGGGTAATTTCAGTGATGGTTAGCAGAGTGGGTAATTTCAGTGATGGGCAGCAGAGTGGGTAATTTCAGTGATGGTTAGCAGAGTGGGTGATTTCAGTGATGGGCAGCAGAGTTGGTAATTTCACTGATGGGGCAGCAGAGTGGGTAATTTCAGTGATGGGCAGCAGAGTGGGTAATTTCAGTGATGGGCCAGCAGAATGGGTAATTTCACTGATGGGGCAGCAGAGTGGGTAATTTCAGTGATGGGCAGCAGAGTGGGTGACTTCAGTGATGGGCAGCAGAGTGGGTAATTTCAGTGATGGGCCAGCAGAATGGGTAATTTCACTGATGGGGCAGCAGAGTGGGTAATTTCAGTGATGGGCAGCAGAGTGGGTAATTTCACTGATGGGCAGCAGAGTGGGTAATTTCATTGATGGGGAGCAGAGTGGGTAATTTCAGTGATCGTTAGCAGAGTGGGTAATTTCAGTGATGGGCAGCAGAGTGGGTAATTTCACTGATGGGGCAGCAGAGTGGGTAATTTCAGTGCTGGGCAGCAGAGTGGGTAATTTCAGTGATGGTCAGCAGAGTGGGTAATTTCAGTGATGGGGCAGCAGAGTGGGTGATTTCAGTGATGGGGCAGCAGGGTGGGTAATTTCAGTGATGAGGCAGCAGAGTGGGTAATTTCAGTGATAGGCAGCAGAGTGGGTGACTTCGGTGATGGGCAGCAGAGTGGATAATTTCAGTGATGGGCAGCAGAGTGGGTAATTTCAGTGATGGGCAGCAGAGTGGGTGACTTCGGTGATGGGCAGCAGAGTGGGTGATTTCAGTGATGGGCAGCAGAGTGGGTAATTTCAGTAATGGGCAGCAGAGTGGATAATTTCAGTGATGGGCAGCAGAGTCGGTAATTTCAGTGATGGGGCAGCAGAGTGGGTGATTTCAGTGATGGGGCAGCAGAGTGGGTAATTTCAGTGATGGGGCAGCAGAGTGGGTGACTTCAGTGATGTGCAGCAGAGTGGGTGATTTCAGCGATGGCCAGCAGAGTGGGTAATTTCAGTGATGGGCAGCAGAGTGGGTAATTTCAGTGATGGAGCAGCAGAGTGGGTAATTTCACTGATGGGCAGCAGAGGAGATAATTTCAGTGATGGGCAGCAGAGTGGGTAATTTCACTGATGGGCAGCAGAGTGGGTAATTTCACTGATGGGCAGCAGAGTGGGTAATTTCAGTGATGGGCAGCAGAGTGGGTAATTTCAGTGATGGGGCAGCAGAGTGGGTAATTTCAGTGATGGGCAGCAGAGTGGGTAATTTCAGTGATGGGCAGCAGAGTGGGTAATTTCAGTGATGGGCAGCAGAGTGGGTAATTTCAGTGATGGGGCAGCAGAGTGGGTAATTTCAGTGATGGGCCAGCAGAGTGGGTAATTTCAGTGATGGGGCAGCAGAGTGGGTAATTTCAGTGATGGGCAGCAGAGTGGGTAATTTCAGTGATGGGCAGCAGAGTGGGTAATTTCAGTGATGGGCAGCAGAGTGGGTAATTTCACTGATGGGCAGCAGAGTGGGTAATTTCAGTGATGGGCAGCAGAGTGGGTAATTTCAGTGATGGGCAGCAGAGTGGGTAATTTCACTGATGGGGCAGCAGAGTGGGTAATTTCAGTGATGGGCAGCAGAGTGGGTAATTTCATTGATGGGCAGCAGAGTGGGTAATTTCACTGATGGGGAGCAGAGTGGGTAATTTCAGTGATGGGCAGCAGAGTGGGTGACTTCAGTGATGGGCAGCAGAGTGAGTAATTTCAGTGATGGGCAGCAGAGTGGGTAATTTCAGTGATGGGTAGCAGAGTGGGTAATTTCACGGATGGGCAGCAGAGTGGGTAATTTCAGTGATGGGCAGCAGAGTGCGTAATTTCACTGATGGGCAGCAGAGTGGGTAATTTCACTGATGGGGAGCAGAGTGGGTAAATTCAGTGATGGGCAGCAGAGTGGGTAATTTCAGTGATGGGCAGCAGAGTGGGTAATTTCAGTGATGGGGCAGCAGAGTGGGTAATTTCAGTGATGGGCAGCAGAGTGGGTAATTTCAGTGATGGGGCAGCAGAGTGGGTAATTTCAGTGATGGGCCAGCAGAGTGGGTAATTTCACTGATGGGGCAGCAGAGTGGGTAATTTCAGTGATGGGCAGCAGAGTGGGTAATTTCACCGATGGGGCAGCAGAGTGGGTAATTTCAGTGATGGGCAGCAGAGTGGGTAATTTCAGTGATGGGCAGCAGAGTGGGTAATTTCAGTGATGGGCAGCAGAGTGGGTAATTTCAGTGATGGGCAGCAGAGTGGGTGACTTCAGTGATGGGCAGCAGAGTGAGTAATTTCAGTGATGGGCAGCAGAGTGGGTAATTTCAGTGATGGGCCAGCTGAATGGGTAATTTCACTGATGGGGCAGCAGAGTGGGTAATTTCAGTGATGGGCAGCAGAGTGGGTAATTTCAGTGATGGGCAGCAGAGTGGGTAATTTCAGTGATGGGCCAGCAGAATGGGTAATTTCACTGATGGGGCAGCAGAGTGGGTAATTTCAGTGATGGGCAGCAGAGTGGGTAATTTCACTGATGGGCAGCAGAGTGGGTAATTTCATTGATGGGGAGCAGAGTGGGTAATTTCACTGATGGTTAGCAGAGTGGGTAATTTCAGTGATGGGCAGCAGAGTGGGTTATTTCACTGATGGGGCAGCAGAGTGGGTAATTTCAGTGCTGGGCAGCAGAGTGGGTAATTTCAGTGATGGTTAGCAGAGTGGGTAATTTCAGTGATGGGCAGCAGAGTGGGTAATTTCAGTGATGGGGCAGCAGAGTGGGTAATTTCAGTGATGGGCAGCAGAGTGGGTAATTTCAGTGATAGGCAGCAGAGTGGGTGACTTCGGTGATGGGCAGCAGAGTGGATAATTTCAGTGATGGGCAGCAGAGTGGGTAATTTCAGTGATGGGCAGCAGAGTGGGTGACTTCAGTGATGGGCAGCAGAGTGGGTGATTTCAGTGATGGGCAGCAGAGTGGGTAATTTCAGTGATGGGCAGCAGAGTGGATAATTTCAGTGATGGGCAGCAGAGTGGGTAATTTCAGTGATGGGGCAGCAGAGTGGGTAATTTCAGTGATGGGGCAGCAGAGTGGGTAATTTCAGTGATGGGGCAGCAGAGTGGGTAATTTCAGTGATGGGCAGCAGAGTGGGTAATTTCAGTGATGGGCAGCAGAGTGGGTAATTTCAGTGATGGGCAGCAGAGTGGGTAATTTCAGTGATGGGCAGCAGAGTGGGTAATTTCAGTGATGGGCAGCAGAGTGGGTAATTTCAGTGATGGGCAGCAGAGTGGGTAATTTCACTGATGGGCAGCAGAGTGGGTAATTTCACTGATGGGCAGCAGAGTGGGTAATTTCAGTGATGGGCAGCAGAGTGGGTAATTTCACTGATGGGGCAGCAGAGTGGGTAATTTCAGTGATGGGCAGCAGAGTGGGTAATTTCAGTGATGGGCAGCAGAGTGGGTAATTTCAGTGATGGGCAGCAGAGTGGGTAATTTCAGTGATGGGGCAGCAGAATGGGTAATTTCAGTGATGGCGCAGCAGAGTGGGTAATTTCAGTGATGGTTAGCAGTGTGGGTTATTTCAGTGATGGTTAGCAGAGTGGGTAATTTCAGTGATGGGGCAGCAGAGTGGGTAATTTCAGTGATGGGCAGCAGAGTGGGTAATTTCACTGATGGGCAGCAGAGTGGGTAATTTCAGTGATGGGCAGCAGAGTGGGTAATTTCAGTGATGGGCCAGCAGAGTGGGTAATTTCACTGATGGGGCAGCAGAGTGGGTAATTTCAGTGATGGGCAGCAGAGTGCGTAATTTCACTGATGGGCAGCAGAGTGGGTAATTTCACTGATGGGGAGCAGAGTGGGTAATTTCAGTGATGGGCAGCAGAGTGGGTAATTTCAGTGATGGGCAGCAGAGTGGGTAATTTCAGTGATGGGCAGCAGAGTGGGTAATTTCAGTGATGGGCAGCAGAGTGGGTAATTTCAGTGATGGGCAGCAGAGTGGGTAATTTCAGTGATGGGCAGCAGAGTGGGTAATTTCACTGATGGGCAGCAGAGTGGGTAATTTCAGTGATGGGCAGCAGAGTGGGTAACTTCAGTGATGGGCAGCAGAGTGGGTAATTTCAGTGATGGGCAGCAGAGTGGGTAATTTCAGTGATGGGGCAGCAGAGTGGGTAATTTCAGTGATGGGGCAGCAGTGTGGGTAATTTCAGTGATGGGGCAGCAGAGTGGGTAATTTCAGTGATGGGCCAGCAGAGTGGGTAATTTCAGTGATGGGGCAGCAGAGTGGGTAATTTCAGTGATGGGCAGCAGAGTGGGTAATTTCGGTGATGGGGCAGCAGAGTGGGTAATTTCAGTGATGGGCAGCAGAGTGGGTAATTTCAGTGATTGGGAGCAGAGTGGGTGACTTCAGTGATGGTTAGTAGAATGGGTAATTTCAGTGCTGGGCAGCAGAGTGGGTAATGTCAGTGATGGTCAGCAGAGTGGGTAATTTCAGTGATGGGCCAGCTGAATGGGTAATTTCACTGATGGGGCAGCAGAGTGGGTAATTTCAGTGATGGGCAGCAGAGTGAGTAATTTCAGTGATGGGCAGCAGAGTGGGTAATTTCAGTGATGGGCCAGCAGAATGGGTAATTTCACTGATGGGGCAGCAGAGTGGGTAATTTCAGTGATGGGCAGCAGAGTGGGTAATTTCACTGATGGGCAGCAGAGTGGGTAATTTCATTGATGGGGAGCAGAGTGGGTAATTTCAGTGATGGTTAGCAGAGTGGGTAATTTCAGTGATGGGCAGCAGAGTGGGTTATTTCACTGATGGGGCAGCAGAGTGGGTAATTTCAGTGCTGGGCAGCAGAGTGGGTAATTTCAGTGATGGTTAGCAGAGTGGGTAATTTCAGTGATGGGGCAGCAGAGTGGGTAATTTCAGTGATGGGGCAGCAGAGTGGGTAATTTCAGTGATGGGGCAGCAGAGTGGGTAATTTCAGTGATAGGCAGCAGAGTGGGTGACTTCGGTGATGGGCAGCAGAGTGGATAATTTCAGTGATGGGCAGCAGAGTGGGTAATTTCAGTGATGGGCAGCAGAGTGGGTGACTTCAGTGATGGGCAGCAGAGTGGGTGATTTCAGTGATGGGCAGCAGAGTGGGTAATTTCAGTAATGGGCAGCAGAGTGGATAATTTCAGTGATGGGCAGCAGAGTGGGTAATTTCAGTGATGGGGCAGCAGAGTGGGTAATTTCAGTGATGGGGCAGCAGAGTGGGTAATTTCAGTGATGGGGCAGCAGAGTGGGTAACTTCAGTGATGTGCAGCAGAGTGGGTGATTTCAGCGATGGCCAGCAGAGTGGGTAATTTCAGTGATGGGCAGCAGAGTGGGTAATTTCAGTGATGGGCAGCAGAGTGGGTAATTTCAGTGATGGGGCAGCAGAGTGGGTAATTTCAGTGATGGGCAGCAGAGTGCGTAATTTCACTGATGGGCAGCAGAGTGGGTAATTTCACTGATGGGGCAGCAGAGTGGGTAATTTCAGTGATGGGCAGCAGAGTGGGTAATTTCACTGATGGGGCAGCAGAGTGGGTAATTTCAGTGATGGGCAGCAGAGTGGGTAATTTCAGTGATGGGCAGCAGAGTGGGTAATTTCAGTGATGGGCAGCAGAGTGGGTAATTTCAGTGATGGGGCAGCAGAGTGGGTAATTTCAGTGATGGGCCAGCAGAATGGGTAATTTCAGTGATGGTTAGCAGAGTGGGTAATTTCAGTGATGGGCAGCAGAGTGGGTAATTTCAGTGATGGGCAGCAGAGTGGGTAATTTCAGTGATGGGCAGCACAGTGTGTAATTTCACTGATGGGCAGCAGAGTGAGTAATTTCAGTGATTGGCAGCAGAGTGGGTAATTTCAGTGATGGGCAGCAGAGTGTGTAATTTCACTGATGGGGCAGCAGAGTGGGTAATTTCAGTGAAGGGGAGCAGAGTGGGTAATTTCAGTGATGGGCAGCAGAGTGGCTAATTTCACTGATGGGCAGCAGAGTGGATAATTTCAGTGATGGGCAGCAGAGTGGATAATTTCAGTGATGGGCAGCAGAGTGGGTAATTTCAGTGATGGGCAGCAGAGTAGAAATTTCAGTAATGGGCAGCAGAGTGGGTGATTTCAGTGATGGGCAGCAGAGTAGATATTTCAGTAATGGGCAGCAGAGTGGGTAATTTCACTGATAGGCAGCAGAGTGGGTAATTTCACTGATGGGCAGCAGAGTGGATGACTTCAATGATGGGCAGCAGATTGGATAATTTCACTGATGGGCAGCAGAGTGGGTAATTTCAGTGATGGGGCAGCAGAGTGGGTAATTTCAGTGATTGGGCAGCAGAGTGGGTAATTTCACTGATGGGGCAGCAGAGTGGGTGATTTCAGTGATGGGGCAGCAGAGTGGGTAATTTCACTGATGGGGCAGCAGAGTGGGTAATTTCAGTGATGGGCAGCAGAGTGGGTAATTTCGGTGATGGGGCAGCAGAGTGGGTAATTTCAGTCATGGTGCAGCAGAGTGGGTAATTTCAGTGATTGGGAGCAGAGTGGGTGACTTCAGTGATGGGCAGCAGAGTGGGTAATTTCAGTGCTGGGCAGCAGAGTGGGTAATTTCAGTGATGGTTAGCAGAGTGGGTAATTTCAGTGATGGGCAGCAGAGTGGGTAATTTCAGTGATGGGGCAGCAGAGTGGGTAATTTCAGTGATGGGCAGCAGAGTGGGTAATTTCACCGATGGGGCAGCAGAGTGGATAATTTCAGTGATGGGCAGCAGAGTGGGTAATTTCACGGATGGGCAGCAGAGTGGATAATTTCAGTGATGGGCAGCAGAGTGAGTAATTTCAGTGATGGGCAGCAGAGTGGGTAATTTCACTGATGGGGCAGCAGAGTGGGTAATTTCAGTGATGGGCAGCAGAGTGGGTAATTTCAGTGATGGGCAGCAGAGTGGCTAATTTCAGTGATGGGCAGCAGAGTGGGTAATTTCTGTTCTGGGGCAGCAGAGTGGGTAATTTCAGTGATGGGGCAGCAGAATGGGTAATTTCAGTGATGGTTGGCAGAGTGGGTAATTTCAGTGATGGTTAGCAGTGTGGGTAATTTCAGTGCTGGGCAGCAGAGTGGGTAATTTCAGTGATGGGCAGCACAGTGTGTAATTTCACTGATGGGCAGCAGAGTGAGTAATTTCAGTGATTGGCAGCAGAGTGGGTAATTTCAGTGATGGGCCAGCAGAATGGGTAATTTCACTGATGGGGCAGCAGAGTGGGTAATTTCAGTGATGGGGCAGCAGAATGGGTAATTTCAGTGATGGGCAGCAGAGTGCGTAATTTCACTGATGGGCAGCAGAGTGGGTAATTTCAGTGATGGGCAGCAGAGTGGGTAATTTCAGTGATGGGCAGCAGAGTGGGTAATTTCAGTGATGGGCAGCAGAGTAGAAATTTCAGTAATGGGCAGCAGAGTGGGTGATTTCAGTGATGGGCAGCAGAGTAGTAATTTCAGTAATGGGCAGCAGAGTGGGTAATTTCACTGATAGGCAGCAGAGTGGGTAATTTCACTGATGGGCAGCAGAGTGGATGACTTCAATGATGGGCAGCAGATTGGATAATTTCACTGATGGGCAGCAGAGTGGGTAATTTCAGTGATGGGGCAGCAGAGTGGGTAATTTCAGTGATTGGGCAGCAGAGTGGGTAATTTCACTGATGGGGCAGCAGAGTGGGTGATTTCAGTGATGGGGCAGCAGAGTGGGTAATTTCACTGATGGGGCAGCAGAGTGGGTAATTTCAGTGATGGGCAGCAGAGTGGGTAATTTCGGTGATGGGGCAGCAGAGTGGGTAATTTCAGTCATGGTGCAGCAGAGTGGGTAATTTCAGTGATTGGGCAGCAGAGTGGGTGACTTCAGTGATGGTTAGTAGAAGTGGGTAATTTCAGTGCTGGGCAGCAGAGTGGGTAATTTCAGTGATGGTTAGCAGAGTGGGTAATTTCAGTGATGGGCAGCAGAGTGGGTAATTTCAGTGATGGGGCAGCAGAGTGGGTAATTTCAGTGATGGGGCAGCAGAGTGGGTAATTTCATTGATAGGCTTCATAGTGCGTAATTTCAGTGATGGGCAGTAGAGTGGATAATTTCACTGACGGGCAGCAGAGTGAGTAATTTCAGTGATGGGCAGCAGAGTGGCTAATTTCAGTGATGGGCAGCAGAGTGGGTAATTTCACTGATGGGGCAGCAGAGTGGGTAATTTCACTGATGGGGCAGCAGAGTGGGTAATTTCAGTGATGGGCAGCAGAGTGGGTAATTTCACTGATGGGCAGCAGAGTGGATAATTTCAGTGATGGGGCAGCAGCTTGGGTAATTTCAGTAATGGTTGGCAGAGTGGGTAATTTCAGTGATAGGGCAGCAGAGTGGGTAATTTCACTGATGGGCAGCAGAGTGGGTAATTTCACTGATGGGCAGCAGAGTGTATAATTTCAGCGATGGGCAGCAGAGTGGGTGATATCAGTGATGGGCAGCAGAGTGGGTGATTTCAGTGATGGGCAGCAGAGTTGGTAATTTCACTGATTGGGCAGCAGAGTGGGTAATTTCAGTGATGGGCAGCAGAGTGGGTAATTTCAGTGATGGGCCAGCAGAATGGGTAATTTCACTGATGGGGCAGCAGAGTGGGTAATTTCAGTGATGGGCAGCAGAGTGAGTAATTTCAGTGATGGGCAGCAGAGTGGGTAATTTCAGTGATGGGCCAGCAGAGTGGGTAATTTCACTGATGGGGCAGCAGAGTGGGTAATTTCAGTGATGGGCAGCAGAGTGGGTAATTTCACTGATGGGCAGCAGAGTTGGTAATTTCATTGATGGGGAGCAGAGTGGGTAATTTCAGTGATGGTTAGCAGAGTGGGTAATTTCAGTGATGGGCAGCAGAGTGGGTTATTTCACTGATGGGGCAGCAGAGTGGGTAATTTCAGTGCTGGGCAGCAGAGTGGGTAATTTCAGTGATGGTTAGCAGAGTGGGTAATTTCAGTGATGGGCAGCAGAGTGGGTAATTTCAGTGATTGGGCAGCAGAGTGGGTAATTTCAGTGATGGGCAGCAGAGTGGGTAATTTCAGTGATGGGCAGCAGAGTGGGTGACTTCGGTGATGGGCAGCAGAGTGGGTGATTTCAGTGATGGGCAGCAGAGTGGGTAATTTCAGTAATGGGCAGCAGAGTGGATAATTTCAGTGATGGGCAGCAGAGTCGGTAATTTCAGTGATGGGGCAGCAGAGTGGGTGATTTCAGTGATGGGGCAGCAGAGTGGGTAATTTCAGTGATGGGGCAGCAGAGTGGGTGACTTCAGTGATGTGCAGCAGAGTGGGTGATTTCAGCGATGGCCAGCAGAGTGGGTAATTTCAGTGATGGGCAGCAGAGTGGGTAATTTCAGTGATGGAGCAGCAGAGTGGGTAATTTCACTGATGGGCAGCAGAGTGGGTAATTTCAGTGATGGGCAGCAGAGTGGGTAATTTCACTGATGGGCAGCAGAGTGGGTAATTTCACTGATGGGCAGCAGAGTGGGTAATTTCAGTGATGGGCAGCAGAGTGGGTAATTTCAGTGATGGGGCAGCAGAGTGGGTAATTTCAGTGATGGGCAGCAGAGTGGGTAATTTCAGTGATGGGCAGCAGAGTGGGTAATTTCAGTGATGGGCAGCAGAGTGGCTAATTTCAGTGATGGGCAGCAGAGTGGGTAATTTCTGTTCTGGGGCAGCAGAGTGGGTAATTTCAGTGATGGGCCAGCAGAATGGGTAATTTCAGTGATGGTTAGCAGAGTGGGTAATTTCAGTGATGGGCAGCAGAGTGGGTAATTTCACTGATGGGGCAGCAGAGTGGGTAATTTCAGTGCTGGGCAGCAGAGTGGGTAATTTCAGTGATGGGCAGCAAAGTGGGTAATTTCACTGATGGGCAGCAGAGTGAGTAATTTCAGTGATGGGCAGCAGAGTGGGTAATTTCAGTGATGGGCAGCAGAGTGGGTAATTTCACTGATGGGGCAGCAGAGTGGGTAATTTCAGTGATGGGCAGCAGAGTGGGTAATTTCAGTGATGGGCAGCAGAGTGGCTAATTTCACTGATGGGCAGCAGAGTGGATAATTTCAGTGATGGGCAGCAGAGTGGGTAATTTCAGTGATGGGCAGCAACGTGGGTAATTTCAGTGATTGGGCAGCAGAGTGGGTAATTTCACTGATGCGGCAGCTGAGTGCGTGATTTCAGTGATGGTTAGCAGAGTGGGTAATTTCAGTGATGGGCAGCAGAGTGGGTAATTTCAGTGCTGGGCAGCAGAGTGGGTAATTTCAGTGATGGGCAGCAGAGTGGGTAATTTCACTGATGGGCAGCAGAGTGGGTAATTTCAGTGATGGGCAGCAGAGTGGGTAATTTCAGTGATGGGCAGCAGAGTGGGTAATTTCACCGATGGGGCAGCAGAGTGGGTAATTTCACTGATGGGGCAGCAGAGTGGGTAATTTCAGTGATGGGCAGCAGAGTGGGTAATTTCACGGATGGGCAGCAGAGTGGATAATTTCAGTGATGGGCAGCAGAGTGAGTAATTTCAGTGATGGGCAGCAGAGTGGGTAATTTCAGTGATGGGCAGCAGAGTGGGTAATTTCAGTGATGGGCAGCAGAGTGGGTAATTTCAGTGATGGGCAGCAGAGTGGGTAATTTCACTGATGGGGCAGCAGAGTGGGTAATTTCAGTGAAGGGGAGCAGAGTGGGTAATTTCAGTGATGGGCAGCAGAGTGGGTAATTTCACTGATGGGCAGCAGAGTGGATAATTTCAGTGATGGGCAGCAGAGTGGGTAATTTCAGTGATGGGCAGCAGAGTGGGTAATTTCAGTGATTGGGCAGCAGAGTGGGTAATTTCACTGATGGGGCAGCAGAGTGGGTAATTTCAGTGATGGGCAGCAGAGTGGCTAATTTCAGTGATGGGCAGCAGAGTGGGTAATTTCTGTTCTGGGGCAGCAGAGTGGGTAATTTCAGTGATGGGGCAGCAGAATGGGTAATTTCAGTGATGGTTAGCAGAGTGGGTAATTTCAGTGATGGGCAGCAGAGTGGGTAATTTCAGTGATGGGCAGCACAGTGTGTAATTTCACTGATGGGCAGCAGAGTGAGTAATTTCAGTGATTGGCAGCAGAGTGGGTAATTTCAGTGATGGGCAGCAGAGTGTGTAATTTCACTGATGGGGCAGCAGAGTGGGTAATTTCAGTGAAGGGGAGCAGAGTGGGTAATTTCAGTGATGGGCAGCAGAGTGGATAATTTCAGTGATGGGCAGCAGAGTGGGTAATTTCACTGATGGGCAGCAGAGTGGATAATTTCAGTGATGGGCAGCAGAGTGGGTAATTTCACTGATGGGCAGCAGAGTGGATAATTTCAGTGATGGGCAGCAGAGTGGGTAATTTCAGTGATGGGCAGCAGAGTAGAAATTTCAGTAATGGGCAGCAGACTGGGTGATTTCAGTGATGGGCAGCAGAGTAGAAATTTCAGTGATGGGCCAGCAGAATGGGTAATTTCAGTGATGGTTAGCAGAGTGGGTAATTTCAGTGATGGGCAGCAGAGTGGGTAATTTCAGTGCTGGGCAGCAGAGTGGGTAATTTCAGTGATGGGCAGCACAGTGTGTAATTTCACTGATGGGCAGCAGAGTGAGTAATTTCAGTGATGGGCAGCAGAGTGGGTAATTTCAGTGATGGGCAGCAGAGTGGGTAATTTCACTGATGGGGCAGCAGAGTGGGTAATTTCAGTGAAGGGGAGCAGAGTGGGTAATTTCAGTGATGGGCAGCAGAGTGGATAATTTCAGTGATGGGCAGCAGAGTGGGTAATTTCACTGATGGGCAGCAGAGTGGATCATTTCAGAGATGGGCAGCAGAGTGGGTAATTTCACTGATAGGCAGCAGAGTGGATAATTTCAGTGATGGGCAGCAGAGTGGGTAATTTCAGTGATGGGCAGCAGAGTGGGTGATTTCAGTGATGGGCAGCAGAGTAGAAATTTCAGTAATGGGCAGCAGAGTGGGTAATTTCACTGATAGGCAGCAGAGTGGGTAATTTCACTGATGGGCAGCAGAGTGGGTAATTTCAGTGATGGGGCAGCAGAGTGGGTAATTTCACTGATGGGGCAGCAGAGTGGGTAATTTCAGTGATGGGCAGCAGAGTGGGTAATTTCACTGATGAGGCAGCAGAGTGGGTAATTTCAGTGATGGGCAGCAGAGTGCGTATTTTCAGTAATGGGCAGCAGAGTGGGTGACTTCAGTGATGGGCAGCAGAGTGGGTGATTTCAGTGATGGGGCAGCAGAGAGGGTAATTTCAGAGATGGGGCAGCAGAGTGGGTAATTTCATTGATAGGCAGCATAGTGCGTAATTTCAGTGATGGGCAGTAGAGTGGATAATTTCACTGACGGGAAGCATCGTGAGTAATTTCAGTGATGGGCAGCAGAGTGGCTAATTTCAGTGATGGGCAGCTGAGTGGGTAATTTCACTGATGGGGCAGCAGAGTGGGTAATTTCAGTGATGGGGCAGCAGAGTGGGTAATTTCACCGATGGGGCAGCAGAGTGGGTAATTTCACTGATGGGGCAGCAGAGTGGGTAATTTCAGTGATGGGCAGCAGATTGGGTGATTTCACGGATGGGCAGCAGAGTGGATAATTTCAGTGATGGGCAGCAGAGTGAGTAATTTCAGTGATGGGCAGCAGAGTGGGTAATTTCAGTGATGGGCAGCAGAGTGCGTAATTTCACTGATGGGCAGCAGAGTGGGTAATTTCACTGATGGGGAGCAGAGTGGGTAAATTCAGTGATGGGCAGCAGAGTGGGTAATTTCAGTGATGGGCAGCAGAGTGGGTAATTTCAGTGATGGGCAGCAGAGTGGGTAATTTCAGTGATGGGGCAGCAGAATGGGTAATTTCAGTGATGGCGCAGCAGAGTGGGTAATTTCAGTGATGGTTAGCAGTGTGGGTAATTTCAGTGATGGTTAGCAGAGTGGGTAATTTCAGTGATGGGCAGCAGAGTGGGTAATTTCACTGATGGGGCAGCAGAGTGGGTAATTTCAGTGATGGGCAGCAGAGTGGGTAATTTCAGTGATGGGCAGCAGAGTGGGTAATTTCGGTGATGGGGCAGCAGAGTGGGTAATTTCAGTCATGGTGCAGCAGAGTGGGTAATTTCAGTGATTGGGAGCAGAGTGGGTGACTTCAGTGATGGGCAGCAGAGTGGGTGATTTCAGTGATGGGGCAGCAGAGAGGGTAATTTCAGAGATGGGGCAGCAGAGTGGGTAATTTCATTGATAGGCAGCATAGTGCGTAATTTCAGTGATGGGCAGTAGAGTGGATAATTTCACTGACGGGAAGCATCGTGAGTAATTTCAGTGATGGGCAGCAGAGTGGCTAATTTCAGTGATGGGCAGCTGAGTGGGTAATTTCACTGATGGGGCAGCAGAGTGGGTAATTTCAATGATGGGGCAGCAGAGTGGGTAATTTCACTGATGGGGCAGCAGAGTGGGTAATTTCACTGATGGCGAGCAGAGTGGGTAATTTCAGTGATGGGCAGCAGAGTGGGTAATTTCACTGATGGGCAGCAGAGTGGATAATTTCAGTGATGGGGAGCAGCTTGGGTAATTTCAGTAATGGTTGGCAGAGTGGGTAATTTCAGTGATAGGGCAGCAGAGTGCGTAATTTCACTGATGGGCAGCAGAGTGGGTAATTTCACTGATGGGGAGCAGAGTGGGTAATTTCAGTGATGGGCAGCAGAGTGGGTGACTTCAGTGATGGGCAGCAGAGTGGGTAATTTCAGTGATGGGCAGCAGAGTGGGTAATTTCAGTGATGGGGCAGCAGAATGGGTAATTTCAGTGATGGTTGGCAGAGTGGGTAATTTCAGTGATGGTTAGCAGTGTGGGTAATTTCAGTGATGGTTAGCAGAGTGGGTAATTTCAGTGATGGTGCAGCAGAGTGGGTAATTTCACTGATGGGGCAGCAGAGTGGGTAATTTCAGTGATGGGCAGCAGAGTGGGTAATTTCACTGATGGGCAGCAGAGTGGGTAATTTCACTGATGGGGAGCAGAGTGGGTAATTTCAGTGATGGGCAGCAGAGTGGGTGACTTCAGTGATGGGCAGCAGAGTGGGTAATTTCAGTGATGGGCCAGCAGAATGGGTAATTTCACTGATGGGGCAGCAGAGTGGGTAATTTCAGTGATGGGCAGCAGAGTGGGTAATTTCACTGATGGGCAGCAGAGTGGGTAATTTCATTGATGGGGAGCAGAGTGGGTAATTTCAGTGATGGTTAGCAGAGTGGGTAATTTCAGTGATGGGCAGCAGAGTGGGTTATTTCACTGATGGGGCAGCAGAGTGGGTAATTTCAGTGCTGGGCAGCAGAGTGGGTAATTTCAGTGATGGTCAGCAGAGTGGGTAATTTCAGTGATGGGGCAGCAGAGTGGGTAATTTCAGTGATGGGGCAGCAGAGTGGGTAATTTCAGTGATGGGCAGCAGAGTGGGTAATTTCAGTGATAGGCAGCAGAGTGGGTGACTTCGGTGATGGGCAGCAGAGTGGATAATTTCAGTGATGGGCAGCAGAGTGGGTAATTTCAGTGATGGGCAGCAGAGTGGGTGACTTCAGTGATGGGCAGCAGAGTGGGTGATTTCAGTGATGGGCAGCAGAGTGGGTAATTTCAGTGATGGGCAGCAGAGTGGGTAATTTCAGTGATGGGCAGCAGAGTCGGTAATTTCAGTGATGGGGCAGCAGAGTGGGTGATTTCAGTGATGGGGCAGCAGAGTGGGTAATTTCAGTGATGGGGCAGCAGAGTGGGTAATTTCAGTGATAGGCAGCATAGTGCGTAATTTCAGTGATGGGCAGCAGAGTGGGTAATTTCAGTGATGGGCAGCAGAGTGGGTGACTTCAGTGATGTGCAGCAGAGTGGGTGATTTCAGCGATGGCCAGCAGAGTGGGTAATTTCCGTTATGGGCTGCAGAGTGGGTAATTTCACTGATGGGCAGCAGAGTGAGTAATTTCAGTGATGGGCAGCAGAGTGGGTAATTTCAGTGATGGGGCAGCAGAGTGGGTAATTTCAATGATGGGGCAGCAGAGTGGGTAATTTCAGTGATGGGCAGCAGAGTGGGTAATTTCACCGATGGGGCAGCAGATTGGGTGATTTCACTGATGGGCAGCAGAGTGGATAATTTCAGTGATGGGCAGCAGAGTGGGTAATTTCAGTGATGGGGCAGCAGAGTGGGTAATTTCAGTGATTGGGCAGCAGAGTGGGTAATTTCACTGATGGTGCAGCAGAGTGGGTAATTTCAGTGATTGGGCACCAGAGTGGGTAATTTCACTGATGAGGCAGCAGAGTGGGTAATTTCAGTGATGGGCAGCAGAGTGGGTAATTTCAGTGATGGGGCAGCAGAGTGGGTAATTTCAGTGATGGGCAGCAGAGTGGGTAATTTCAGTGATGGGGAGCAGAGTGGGTAATTTCAGTGATGGGCAGCAGAGTGGGTGATTTCAGTGATGGGGCAGCAGAGAGGGTAATTTCAGAGATGGGGCAGCAGAGTGGGTAATTTCAGTGATGGGGCAGCAGAGTGGGTAATTTCAGTGATGGGCAGCAGAGTGGGTAACTTCAGTGATGGGCAGCAGAGTGGGTAATTTCAGTGATGGGCAGCAGAGTGGGTAATTTCAGTGATGGGCAGCAGAGTGGGTAATTTCACTGATGGGGCAGCAGAGTGGGTAATTTCAGTGATGGGGCAGCAGAGTGGGTAATTTCACTGATGGGCAGCAGAGTGGGTAATTTCACCGATGGGGCAGCAGAGTGGATAATTTCAGTGATGGGCAGCAGAGTGGGTAATTTCACGGATGGGCAGCAGAGTGGATAATTTCAGTGATGGGCAGCAGAGTGAGTAATTTCAGTGATGGGCAGCAGAGTGGGTAATTTCAGTGATGGGGCAGCAGAGTGGGTAATTTCACTGATGGGCAGCAGAGTGGGTAATTTCATGATGGGCAGCAGAGTGTAATTTCAGTGATGGGCAGCAGAGTGGGTAATATCAGTGATGGGCAGCAGAGTGGGTAATTTCAGTGATGGGCAGCAGAGTGGGTAATTTCAGTGCTGGGCAGCAGAGTGGGTAATTTCAGTGATGGTTAGCAGAGTGGGTAATTTCAGTGATGGGCAGCAGAGTGGGTAATTTCAGTGATGGTTAGCAGAGTGGGTAATTTCAGTGATGGGCAGCAGAGTGGGTAATTTCAGTGATGGGGCAGCAGAGTGGGTAATTTCAGTGATGGGGCAGCAGAGTGGGTAATTTCAGTGATGGGCAGCAGAGTGGGTAATTTCACCGATGGGGCAGCAGAGTGGATAATTTCAGTGATGGGCAGCAGAGTGAGTAATTTCAGTGATGGGCAGCAGAGTGGGTAATTTCAGTGATGGGCCAGCAGAGTGGGTAATTTCACTGATGGGGCAGCAGAGTGGGTAATTTCAGTGATGGGCAGCAGAGTGTGTAATTACACCGATGGGGCAGCAGAGTGGGTAATTTCACTGATGGGGCAGCAGAGTGGGTAATTTCAGTGATGGTTAGCAGAGTGGGTAATTTCAGTGATGGGCAGCAGAGTGGGTAATTTCAGTGATGGGCAGCAGAGTGGGTAATTTCAGTGATGGGCAGCAGAGTGGGTAATTTCAGTGATGGGGCAGCAGAGTGGGTAATTTCAGTGATGGGGCAGCAGAGTGGGTAATTTCAGTGATGGGGCAGCAGAGTGGGTAATTTCAGTGATGGGCAGCAGAGTGGGTAATTTCACTGATGGGCAGCAGAGTGGGTAATTTCAGTGATGGGCAGCAGAGTGGGTAATTTCAGTGATGGGCAGCAGAGTGGGTGACTTCAGTGATGGGCAGCAGAGTGGGTGATTTCAGTGATGGGCAGCAGAGTGGCTAATTTCAGTGATGGGCAGCAGAGTGGGTAATTTCACTGATGGGCAGCAGAGTGAGTAATTTCAGTGATGGGCAGCAGAGTGGGTAATTTCAGTGATGGGGCAGCAGAGTGGGTAATTTCAATGATGGGGCAGCAGAGTGGGTAATTTCAGTGATGGGCAGCAGAGTGGGTAATTTCACCGATGGGGCAGCAGAGTGGGTAATTTCAGTGATGGGCAGCAGAGTGGGTAATTTCAGTGATGGGCAGCAGAGTGGGTAATTTCAGTGATGGGGCAGCAGAGTGGGTAATTTCAGTGATGGGCAGCAGAGTGGGTAATTTCACTGATGGGGCAGCAGAGTGGGTAATTTCAGTGATTGGGCAGCAGAGTGGGTAATTTCAGTGATGGGTAGCAGAGTGGGTAATTTCAGTGATGGGGCAGCAGAGTGGGTAATTTTTCAGAGTGGGATGGGGCAGCAGAGTGGGTAATTTCTGTTCTGGGGCAGCAGAGTGGGTAATTTCAGTGATGGGCAGCAGAGTGGGTAATTTCAGTGATGGGTAGCAGAGTGGTTAATTTCAGTGATGGGGCAGCAGAGTGGGTAATTTCAGTGATGGGCAGCAGAGTGGGTAATTTCAGTGATGGGGCAGCAGAGTGGGTAATTTCAGTGATGGGGCAGCAGAGTGGGTAATTTCACTGATGGGGCAGCAGAGTGGGTAATTTCAGTGATGGGCAGCAGAGTGGGTAATTTCAGTGATAGGGCCGCAGAGTGGGTAATTTCAGTGATGGGGCAGCGGAGTGGGTAATTTCAGTGATGGGTAGCAGAGTGGTTAATTTCAGTGATGGGACAGCAGAGTGGGTGATTTCAGTGATAGGGCAGCAGAGTGGGTAATTTCACTGATGGGCAGCAGAGTGGGTAATTTCAGTGATTGGGAGCAGAGTGGGTAATTTCAGTGATTGGGAGCAGAGTGGGTAATTTCAGTGATGAGGCAGCAGAGTGGGTAATTTCAGTGATAGGGCCGCAGAGTGGGTAATTTCAGTGATGGGGCAGCGGAGTGGGTAATTTCAGTGACGGGCGGCAGAGTGGGTAATTTCAGTGATGGGATGCAGAGTGGGTAATTACAGGGATGGAATTTTGTTTTCTATTTATGGAGGGTTTATGTGCACACCAGATGTATGTCTCTGTTATTATCCCCAATGCTCTTTCACTTTATTGAGCCAGAGTTCCCCATTTTTTCAGGGAAGCTTATAGCACATTTTTGAATCTTTCTCTGTGGCTCCCTGGCAATCTCCTTGTAGGACAGAGCTTGGAAAACATTGCTGCTTCAGGAGACTGATGTTGGTCATACAATCAATATGGCCAACTTAACTTGTAGTTGAACAAAGGAAAGGCAATTGTCTGATTCTGAGCGTGACTGAGCTCAGGGAAGCATATGGAAATGATTTGCATTTCTTGTTTGTTTTCATTTATTCACATGAAGTCACATGAAAACATCACCTTTTCCAAAACTATTGTAATTAATCTTTCATAAACATTCAGTGGGCCTAATGGGGATCCATTTTTAAAGGAAACACAAATCATGGTTTGAGAGGCCATGATTGAAATCAATGTTGAAAGGCATGGACAGAGTGGATGTGGCAAAGTTGTTTCCCATGATGGGGGAGTCTAGTACGAGAGAACATGACTTAAGGATTGAAGGGCACCCATTCAGAACAGTAATGCGAAGAAATTTTTTTAGTCAGAGGGTGGTGAATCTATGGAATTTGTTGCCACGGGCAGCAGTGGAGGCCAAGTCATTGGGTGTATTTAAGGTGGAGATTGATAGTTATCTGGGTAGCCAGGGCATCAAAGGTTATGGTGAGAAGGCAGGGGAGTGGGACTGAATGGGAGAATGGATCAACTCATCATAAAATGGTGGAGCAGACTCGATGGGCCGAATGGCCGACTTCTGCTCCTTTGTCTTATGGTCTTATCTGATCCAAAATTCCTTCCAATGCAGCTTACCACGGGATGTGTTGAATTTATTCACATGAATTGATGAATGATTCCTCTAGATTTTGATTTCTGCACCTCTCGTATCCCACAATGGATTCTGGGATTGGTTAACTGAACAAACTGAAATGATTGATGTGTTTTCCCTGCCTTTGGTTAACAATATTACCCTGGGGTCACACTGATGAAATATTCTGAGAACAGCTAATGTTCTCTCATTTATTGTTGCCAGGAAGTCAGACGGATCAAGTAAATCCCTGAAAAATATTGATTAAATAAAATTAAATGTATCTGCAGTCATTTTGCCAGGTTTTTTTTAAAGTAGGAGATTACTTGAAAAAAGTGATAAACAAAATCAGGGTAAAATGTTGGTGATTTTTCTAATTTTTAATGAGTCTTAAATGTATTAATTAATATGTAAATTGGTGATTTAGTTGCAAGAGTTTGTTTTAAGATATATTAACAATTTTCAAAGGAACAAATAAATATATAATGAAAGAAAATGTATTACTGAGGGAAAAGGAAGAAGCATTAGTGAAGTATGAAGCTGTTGGGAGTGCGGTGGAAAGGGTCAGTCTGAATTCTGGCCAGATCCATGCTTTTACTTATTCACTCTGAATTGGAATTGGAAAGGAGTGGTGAACGTGAGATGTTCCTGTATATTGTTGGGACTATTCAGGAAAATGGAACTAACAGGGGTTTAGTTTTTGATTCCCCCATTGTGGTAAATGGCAGCTTGCTCAATAAGGGTTGTCTACAGCTGCAGGAGATGGTTATCCAGCTCAGTGGCATTACCATCTCAGAGGCAAGTTGAGTGACTTATGGCCAAAACCAATCTTTGGGCAGATTGTGCAATGAGGGCTTGACCAGCTGGCGTGGAAGGACTCCATCAAATGGAGGGATCTGATCTCTAGAATGGGACATGAACCCAAGATCTTTTGATTCCAGATGCAAGTATTCTACCAATAACTGGAGACATTGACTAAAATCATTCAACACAATGTTTCTGACTTGAGATGTTAACTCTTTCTCTCTTTTGACAGATGCTACCCAACTTGTTGAAAGCTTACAGTATTTTCTATTTTTATTTCCTATCTCCTGCATCTGCAGCTGTTTTGGTCTTCTACGGATCTTTATACCTTTTATGAATACACGTCAATCTGACACCCAGTAAAAATTGGAGAAGGTGAAGTAGAAGAGTGTCCAATATGCCATTTTGATGCTTGGCCAACTTGACTTGTTTTAATGGGGAAATTCATACCTCCTTAGGAACTGCTGTAAACAGCCTTGGTCACAGCCTGGGAGAAAGGTGGCCTCTAGCCCAAGTGCCAGAATTTACAAGTGAATGCATTTAGGTAAGTATGAAATTACAGTAGCATCTCCACTTCCTGAGGAGAGTGGGACAAGTGCGCCTCTCCCCGCAACCCCCCCCCCCACCGCCCCATCACAATTCTATTCAATTTTTGCAGAAGCAATATTAAGAGTGTTCTGACAAGCTGACCATCATCATCATCTGGTACAGGAATTACAAGCCATCTGATCTCAAGATCCAACAAAGGATTGTGAGGGCTGCTGAGAGGATCATTGGGGTCTCTCTTCCAGCCATCCAAGATATTGCTCAGGAGAGCTGCATACGCAGGACATGTGGCATTGCCAAGGATCACCTCCCATCTAAACCACAATCTCTTTGGGATAGGAGGTACCATTGCAATCAGGCAGGAGGTACCATTGCAATTGGCCAAGGACTGGTAGGATGGAAACAGCTTTTTCCCCCAAGTAGTAAGACTACTGAACTCCCTGCTACCACCCAGATCTCATCACTTATGAAGCACCAATAGAGTTATAGTGTTTACTTTTTAATTTGAGTCATAAATACAGCTTGGGCTAATTTTTAATCTTCTGTAATATAGTTTATTATTTATTAATTTATTTGTGGTAATATTACTTTATGTGCTGCATTTGAGTTATATTGCAGTCTTGTGCACCTTGATCCAGAGGAGGGTTGTTTTGTTGGGGAGTATATATGGTATGTTAAGTGGCCAGTGGTGTAGTGGCATCCACACTGGACTTCGAGGCGAATGGTCCTGGGTTCGAATCTGGCCACCTTCTTGCACACTTCCCATCTGTGCTGAGTTGAGCGTTGATCTAGCAATTAGGCCTCGTAAAAAAAAAAGCAACAGACAGAAATTCAAAAAAAAAGGAGCAAGGTTGCTGTTTGATGCTGCACAAGGCACGGAAAGGAACAACAACGATACATGGCGTGCATGGTAGCATGAGGAGATGAGAGATGAAGACTTGTCATTATAAAATTCAGTTTAATATACACTTATAGTGCTTAATGTTCTGAGTCAGAAATGCAAAAGACTTTCCAGAAAGTTTTTGAAGATAATTCATAGAAGGGATATTTGGAATTTACACAAGCATCTTCACTGTTTCCTTAAGATTTTGTGATGTGATTGTTTCAGGTCTTTGACAATAAAATGAGCACCCACCAGCACAGTTGAATGTTTAGTGAGTTTTTAATGTTATCAATCAGTTACTCAACCATTGTGGAGTATCATCTCCCAAGTGAAGAGGAGAAACAGATGGCTTTTTTTGATTAGTGACATGTTCCTTAAAAATTATTTAATTATGCCTGCCTGCGGAGGATTGTTACACAGGCTAATTTTTCATTTTGATTTCCAGAGTGAAGATGCATTTAATAGGGTTTAAATCTTGCTTAATTGTTTCTGAAGAAACCGTGGGATGAATGATCTTGGTGTTTTGCATAAGACACACAAGATGCTGGAGGAACTCAGCATGCCAGGCAGCATCTAGGAGAAGAGTACCGTCAACGTTTTGGGCTGAAACCCTTCAGTGTTTGTGTGTTGTATGATGGTATTGGATTCACTATCCACAAAGCCCCAAACACAAAAGGAGGTTTTAAGCCTATCTGACATAGGCATCTGCAGATACCCTCACTACAGGGAGGTCATACTGTATGAACCTACTCTTCAAAGACCAGCCTACTTCCCTGTCTAGTACCTATGGTGAGGTCTAGCTGCCAATACCCGCTATTTGAGTGGTGGCTCCCCCCCCACCAAGGAGGAGATACTTCCAGCTAACAATGGAGTTTAAACAGTTTATTTTATTTTTAATGACATGCATTGAAATTTCAACAAATAGTTCCTTGCACACATATAGCACCCACAGAGCTTTTCTGATTTATAAACGATATCAAAATTACAAAAGATTTATAAACTTCAAAATGATTTCCAAATACAGGCATAATTCTTGTGAACTTAAAGAACATACCAACAAGTTGCAGACAAACAAGTCGTCTATTGCAGTAACTGAAGGTTGAGGAATGAATTCTATTTCTTCTTTCTGTCATTCTCCTTGTCATTCCAAACAATCGCCAATGCTTTCTAACAGTTACACCCTTTTGTTACTAGTTGACATTATCTGCATGTGATTTAACTTGCTGAGACAAAGTAATTCACACAGATGGTCTAAAAGCTTCTGGGGACACAGATCCCAGATACTAAAAATTAATGCTCTAAGTCACAAAAAAACTCAACCATTGATTGATCAACTATAATTGTTACCAGCTTTGATATGTAAGTGACAATATCAGTCTGATCTGCAAACTTCCTTGAACTCACT
Source organism: Mobula hypostoma (assembly GCF_963921235.1). Lineage (NCBI taxonomy): Eukaryota > Metazoa > Chordata > Chondrichthyes > Myliobatiformes > Myliobatidae > Mobula > Mobula hypostoma. The sequence continues at coordinate 73,970,363 of NC_086102.1, read as the reverse complement.
CACAATGGTGCAAATAACTTAGCCAATGTTGTCTGGTTTGATGCAAGCCAATTAACATAACCTCATTTTTTATGTTGATTAAACATGGCCCTACAAAACCTCACTGTTTATTTGTTTATAACAGGAATCTGTGAAAACAATATTGGTTAGAATTTTAACTTTGTCACATCAACTCTAACCCTTTTGAAAGGTCATGCTGCAGTACATTCAGCCAGAGACTCATTCCACCGAGATGCAGCACAGAGCGTCATAGGAAGTCATTCCTGCCTGTGGCCATCAAACTTTACAACTGCTTCCTTGGAGGGTCAGACACCTTGAGCTGATAGGCTGGTCATGGACTTATTTCATAATTTACTGGCGCAATTTACATATTACTATTTAACTATTTATGGTTCTATTACTATTTATTATTTATGGAGCAACTGTAACGAAAACCAATTTCCCCTGGGATTAATAAAGTATGACTATGACTATGACTATGACTATGTGCTAGAAAGCTGAAGTTGGCAATAACTCCTTAGGCCCTGGAAAGTGAATATCCACCACATTTGATGATGACAGTTGGTTAAAAATTCCATTCATATGCATCAGTGAGGTTTGCAACAAACATCTGCTTAAGCTGTGCCAGAAAAGTTGCAAGGCATCTTAAAGCCCCTATGTAATTTGCTATATTGTGGTGTATGGAGTTTCATACATAGCCTCCTCTGCTCTGCCATCTTCTAAAGCCAGGTTACTGGAAAATAGCATCTATTTGTTTTAACCTGATGATATCTTGATACCGTAAGTCTATGGCACACCATACAATCCACTGTAACACCTCTGCTCTAAAATAAGAGACAGTGATTGATTGCAAAAGGAAGTATGGCCCACTCTTGCCACTGCCCAGTGTGTGCTGCCTCTCTGAAGAACTTGGAACTGGAGGCATGCCTTCCAGATTTAGACTCCAGCAGGTCCACAAAACAGTTGAAAGTTTGCGAAGACTTTCAGACATTGAGAACATTGCCTGTGTGAAGATTTCCCTGTGTATGTGTGGTGCTGGGAGGACTGCCTCTGCATTGGTATCTAAATCAATAAATAAATGATTATAGTCCACTTAAAGTGGAACATAATTGGTAGATCAAGTTAACATTCGTACATCCAACTGTTTAACAATGGTACAACTCATAGAGAGTTTCCGCACAGTTCCACTGATTGCTGTCTGTGTGGAGTTTATACCTTCCTGCTTTGAACATGTGGATTTCCCCCGAGTGCCTAAATTTCCTCTCATTTCACAACTATGTGTTGATTGGTAGGCTAATTGGCCCCAGTGGGTTGTTCCAAAAGCAGAGGTGAAAGTAGCATTAGGGAATGCTGGGAGAAAGAAAATGGCAATAGTGTAGGTTATTCCATGTGGGTACTTGATAGCTGCACAGACTGAGTTGTTCTGAAGGGTCTGCCTCCATACTGTGTGACACTATGGCCTGGGCAATAGGAATTGTGCATGAGAAAATTCGGAACAGCTCCTGTTGCAGATTACTGAACACTCAGAGCAAAGTCAGGTTAGAATCTCCTGAAGAGAACAGGTCCAGCCTCGAGAATCAACACATTTATAAATCTGGAGCTCTGGTTCAGGAAGCCATCCAAAAACATTAAACAAAAAGCATCCGGTGAGTGGCAGTTCTGTGGGCAAAAATACTTTGTTAATGAGAGTCCTGATGAAGCGCCTCGGCCTGAAACGTCGACTGTTTACTCTTTTCCATAGATGCTGCCTAACTAGCTGAATTCCTCTGGCATTTTGTGGGTGTTGCTTTAGACTTCCAGCTTCTGCAGATTTTCACATGTTGTTATTGAGGGAGATCAGAGGCGAATGGCCAGAGCTTCAAGCAGACAGGAAGGTGACAGTAACTCAAATAGTCATGCATTGCAACAGTGGTGTGCAGAAGAGCATCTCTGAATGCACACCGTATTGAACCTTAAAGTGGAGGGGCTACAGAGGCAGAAGGCGATGAACATACGTACACAGAGTGGCCACTTTATTAGGAATTGTTGCATCTACTATTACCCTCTGCTGTCTGTGGGCGTCAGCTCTGAATCCACACAATCAAGTTTCCCTGGATCCCATCCATGTCTTCTGACTTTCTAAATGAGCGTACTGTGGAGAACCTTAATGCTGCGAACAAGATGTTACTTATGTAAATTCTCATACAATTGTTTCCTTATTTGGGCAAAAATCTTATGTTGTGTGCAAGATTTCAAAAATCAATGATCAAAAGTAACACAATATATCACTGATTAGGCTGTGCATACTAAGTTCTGCATAAATGAGCATTCTGATTTTGAGAAACAACTTCTGGCTATCAGTTAGTGATAATCTGGGGAAAATCTCCTTGAGTTCTGCTTGTATTAATTGTAGACAGACTCTTTAAGACATTTTGTGAAGAAAGATCCTTCAATAGATTTTTGAAGGAAATAATACTGTAACAAACATAACGCTTTAAAAGCAAAACCGGCTAAAATAGAAGAAATGCACATTGCATTAGCTCCTGATTTTAGGAGACTGTTGAAGAGCATGGTTTGAGCATTGAAGTGTTGAAATGTCACATTGCGTCTGGAAACATCAACGAAGCAAAGGGAATTCTATCCAAATTGGTGATTTTAAGCATTTAAAACAACATAGTTACATAAGAAAGTCAATTATTCTTGTGAAAGGATTACCTAGTGGCAAATCTGTAACAAATTTTGATATTATGCTTTTTACTTTATGTGCATAAACATTCTTTAATGTAAATTAATAAATTCGGAATTAATTCCACAAAGGAATGCAGCAGGAAATAAGCATAATACAAAATCCAGAGAGCAACTGCTATAAGCATTATAGTTAATGGCTTGGAGTTGGGCATTCAATTAATCTCACATGAGCAGTGTATCTTTATATCCACTTAAATCTTCTTTTATTTTTTGATTACAGTACAAGAAAAGATTTGCCATTTTGTCCATTTTGTGTAACTGACTTCTTGCTAAAATGCGTGGTCACCATTTTAAGAATTTAATTACCAGGAAAAATGAAGGAATAAGACCTGGGAAGTAGGGTACAACATGCTGGTATGACAACATAACATATCTATTGACTGAATTTTTAGACAAACAGATCTCTAACAGACCAAAAAGAGTCCGTGTCTCACTCAGTCCCTCTGTGGATCCAACCACTCTGCTGAACAAACCATATTGACTTGCCAGCTAGCTAGCTCCGTACTTAAACACATTGGTTATTTCCCATCAGAAGTCAGAAAACTTCAATGGTTATGGCATGATTCACTGACAAAATCTGCTGTTTTTTTTCACCAATACAACCCGAAACCTATTTTTGACATGCTTAAAATTACCTCATCTTTTTTTTAAACCTAAGTCATTGGGAGATTCAAATGAAGAGTATTAATTCCAAATTAAAAAATTAAATAATCTTAATGCAGTATGCAGGTCATTCAAGTTATACCTATAGCCATAAAACTATTTTAATAAGTGCAGCTACTCTTCTAATCAAACAGAAAATAAAGACTTCACAACTGCCAACACGACAGCAGCTTGATGCAGAGTGAACAACAGGTCGAAACTGTTGTGCAAAGTGAGGCTTGGTAATAAATTTAAAGGATGGCACTGTTGTCTTTTACTGGGTTTGACTGAAGAATCTAAAACCAAAGAACAGGAAACGCATAGCTTTTCACTTTGCTCTCTTAATTGCAATCTGCGATTAGTATCTCCTCTCAAATGTACTGGCTGGAAGTCCTAAAGGGCATTGTAAAATTTCCCCAACTGTTCCAACTTAACTCTGGCTTTTGTGATCAGTTCCATCAATCACTATAAACATTTTAGAATAGTTATCAAAATAACTGCAGCACTTACGTTATTACTTTCTGCTGAGGAAAGAGCCGGATTTTCAGTACCTGTTTTATGCACACTATCACATCTTCAGTTCAATATAGGCCAGATTCTTTGACCTTGTGACCTGACCTTACTCTTCATGCAAGTTGCCACTTAATAATAAGTATTAGTAAAGACAGAATAGTGGATTTCGCAGAGGAATTAGCTTGTCCAAAGCAGAGACAGAACTAGGATCAGATGCAAGACTGAATAATTAATTGCTTCAGTGTCATATCAGCCAGTAAATAATTAATGACTAGTTCCACTGCAGAAAATTAATGACTGGGATACTTAGAAGGATGATAGTGACTATAGGCTAAATGAAATGAAATTATTTCATAAACCTTTAAATATGATTTGAAATTCTCTGAAGATCTAACCTGGTCCCAACATATCAATGTAGTTATAAAGAAGGCAAGAAAGTGGCTATACTTCATTAGGAGTTTGAAGATATTTGGTATGTCAACAAATACACTCAAAAACTTCTATAGATGTACCGTGGAGAGCATTCTGACAGGCTCCAACACCGTCTGGTATGGTGGCGGGGGGGGGGGGGGTGGTTGCTATCGCGCGAGACTGAAAGAAGCAGCAGAGGGTTGTAACTTTAGTCACTTCCATCTTGGGTACTAGCCTACAAAGCAACCAGAAAATCATCAAGGAGCGGTGTCTCAGAAAGGCAGCGTCCATTACTACGGACCTCCAGCACCCAGGGCATGCCCTTTTCTCACTGTTACCATCAGGGAGGAGGTACAGGAGCCTGAAGGCACACACTCAGCGATTCAGGAACAGGTCCTTCCCCTCTGCCATCTGATTCCTAAATGGACATTGAACCCTTGAACACTACCTCACTTTTTTAAGATATGTTATTTCTGATTCTGCACGATTTTTAATCTATTCAATATATGTATACTGTAATTGATTTATTTATCATTATTATTATTATTTTTCTCTTCTATATTATGTATTGCATCAAACTGCTGCTGCTAAGTTAACAAATTTCACATCACGTGCTGGTGACAATAAACCTGAATCTCATTCTGATTCTGAAATTAAGGAAAGAAGATTAGCAGCACCGTAGTGAAGAAACTGATAAAGCCCCTGCTTCACATCTCCAGTGACTGCGTTCCATCTTGTCCTCATGTATTTGTGTGGAAATTGTGGGTTCTGCTTGTGACCAATGAGTCTCCTCTGGGTATGTTGGGTTGGCCATGCTGTAAATTGCCCCGATGCAATTTGTAAGCACCATAATTAGATTGGTGTAATTGGATGGTGGGTGTGGATTTGGTAGGTCAAAGGGCATGTTTAACTGTTGTATTTCTCTCTGGCTGCATGACAATTAGGCCTATGCTCCAACAAAAATCAGGGCTGGATTTTCAGAATCAGAATCAGAATCAGGTTTAATATCAACAGTATATGTCATGAAATTAGCTGATTTTGTGGCATCTGTAAAATGCAATACATAATAATAATACTGTGAATTACAGTAAATATATATATAATAAGTAAATTAAATAAGTAGTGAGGTAGTGTCACGCAACACACATCAAAGTTGCTGGTGAACGCAGCAGGCCAGGCAGCATCTCTAGGAAGAGGTGCAGTCAACGTTTCAGGCCGAGACCCTTCGTCAGGACTAGTCTGCATCTGCAGAATTCCTGTTGTTAGTGAGGTAGTGTCCATGGGTTCAACGCCCACCCAGAAATCTGATGGCAGAAGGAGAGAAGCCACTGTGACGGGGTCCTGAATTACCCCTATGAACTGTGCTTTTGAAAAGAGAGAGAGAGAGAGAGAGAGGTATTTAACACTGACATCTGGTTTTGAAAAGAGAGAGAGAGAGACGAAGACTGACTTTTGGACTGTCACTTTAAGGCACGAGGAGGAACTCAGACTAACTTTTCTGCTAAGTCGGAGAGAGAGAGCACTGAGCAGCTCGTAAGTCGCTATGGTGACCGAGGGTGGCGTTATTTGATGGACAATCAATGTTATGATTTTTCGGCAGCGTGTTTGTACTTCCCAAGGACATGGCATGCTTGTACATTTCTTACACAGACAAAGGAAGAACAAGTTATTTGAATGACAGTTGGTACTCAGTATGGTGAGATAAATAGGAGGTCAGATGATAGACCTCAGACACATGTTTTTGGACACCGAATGAGCTTTGTTGTGCCCACAGAAAAAGTGGGTTTTTGGAGGATTGATCAGTGGCTCTTGCAGTGAGGTAAATGAGTGACCGGTGGGGGGTTGTCCATGTGTCCACCCTTGCCTGGGTTGATACCTCCACCACAGAAAACCGGTCCCCTTTGTTGTGGTCACAGTCGGTGACTTTTAAAGGATTTCGGAGGACAACAGGAAGGTCGACACTGTCAGCTCACCTGAAGACTCAAATCTCTCCCTCTCTGTCTCTCCATCACTACTCAACTCAATACCACAAACTGAACTGAATTTTACTCATTATCGTAAGATTATCTATTTACCCCTAGACTTGAAGAAGTTTGGTTCTCATATATATTTCCACACTTACTGATTCACTTACTTATATATAATCATTGCTAACCTGTTTGATTTATCTACATTTATATTACGTATTGCATAGTTACTAATAAATATTATTAGTTAATAGCAATACTGGACTCCAAATTTCTGCTGGTTCTTTAACCCGTCACGGGGTACGTGACACCACTCTTAAATTGCAGAGTGTGTGCTTTCAGGCTCCTGCAGCTCCCTCCCGATAGCAACAATGAGAAGACAGCATGCCCTAGGTGACGGGCATCCCCAAAGATGGATGCTACTCTTCCACACTTACCGCTTACTCATTCCTGTTAACATATTTTCTTGGCATAGAGGATCCTGCAGCCTAGCCATGATGCCCTGAGTGAAAGCTAGGTCTCCAGTGACGCACCTGAGTGACAGGGACAGGACACTACAGCCCCACCCACAAAACTGCTCTACAAGCTCTGCGTTTAGCTTTGTTGGATCAAAGCCTTTCTGTGTTTCTGCTGAGAAATCTCAGTAAGTTTCTGTTCTTCCATCATACTGTCCATGCACAGCAGAGCTGAGAATGTGCCTTGAGACAGATTAGTAAGTGTGGGTGAACCACATTCATGAACTGCACAGAACTGCTGGCAAACCAGCAAGCTCCAGGCCATTGTGCCAGAAACAACTGAGTCAAATTTTAAATGTTGTAACATGCTCTGAATGGTAAACTGTCATAGTATAACAACATTCTTGCATGAGAGACTTCTATCTTGCATATTTGGGATTCATCTGGTTTGCTGTACTATTAAGACCTATAATGCTGAAAGGGAGAACTTCTATGTAATTCAGTCTGCAAGCAGATGCTTGAAAAATACCTGCCAAAGTTGCATGCAATTATACCTGAAAGAAAAACAAAATAGACTTTGAAATACTGAAGCAAAAAATTGCAGATACTGAATATTTTTAACAAAACTGATAGAAATACTTTGCAGGTCAGTCAGCATCTAGGGCAAGAGAAACAGTGTTAGTGTTTTGGATCAAAGACCACTTGCCAGAAATAGAGAAATGAGAAACACTGGGTTTTAAATCATAGAGAGGCAAAGTAGATGAAGAGACTAAAGGCATATGATATGGTGGTGTTGGAATTGTTTGTCTTTTTTTAATACTTTTATAAAATATTGGTTGAATTAATGCAGGACTGAAATCGTAGTTTTAATGATAGCTTCTATTACTGCATAATTTGTATTTTTAGCAATCTGTACCTTTAAAGGTTTCATGTATTTTTCACAGTATGTCCCCACTTACTGGCAGAAGGCAGCATTGAAATCCCATGCGGTTTATTACCCTTTTCATTTTTTTAATTGGATAAATGTTAGCACGTTTCCCATGTGCTATGATTGTGCAACCATTTCTTGGTTTATTCTTATCCAAGGAATTTCTGTTATCTGGGTTATAAAGGTGTTAGGTTTTTCAAAAGTGGCATATTGAATCTATTGAATATATTGAAACTCTTTAATCCCTGCTTTGCTTCTCGGCTCTTCCCTTTGTGTCAAATGCTTCGTATCTTTGTTTAAACTTAAAAATAAATGATCATGAAGAATCAATACATCAAACTTTTTCGCTCATTCCCTGAACTCCACAAAGAACCCTGCAATTGAAAATAACTGAGATCCAACAGTAGAGATCAAGGTTCTTCAAGTTTTCTAAACTTCCCTACCTTTCAACATAAAATATGCTTGTTTTGTCACTTCTCCAGTTCTCTTGAATACTTGATCATCTGGAACATGAATTCTGTTTCTCCAACCAGAGATCAGCTGATTCCTTCTGGCACTATTTCACCTTCTCATACACAGTTTAGAGTAGCTAACAAGCAGCCTCTGTAACCCCTGACTGGAAAAATGCACTAGTCCCTCAATGAGATCAGGTGGAGTTGGAATTTCCCAATGACCTGGGTAAGAAAAATGGTGAGGTAATTTTAAGCACGTCAGAAATAGGTTTCAAGTTGTATTGGTAGAACTTGTGAAAAAAACAGTAGTCAGATTTTGTCAGTGAATCATGGTAATGCTCCCTACTCCCATCCTAAACCAGAAAGCTAGCCATGTTTTATTGTCATGATAAAGTGGCCAGGGAGAACAAATAGCTCCCTTGCTCTTTTTTTGCTTATGTCAAGCCAAGTGCAGTGCTATAATCACCACAAACTTTGTGGCTGATTATTAAAGAAATACTGCTGCAAATCTGAAATTATGAAGAAATATGCCGGAAACATTCAGCAGGTCAGTTATCTGTGAAAGTGAAATAGAATTAATGTTCCTACATTGAAGACATATTGTCATCGTAGGAAAGCGAATACGATTAGTTTGAGGTTGCAAGGAGGGTGAGGGAGAATGAATAGGACAAAGGGAATATCACAAAGTCTAAAAATCTTACTGAATAGAAACTGTTCATCAACAAATGAACATTACTTCTTCAAGTTTTTAGCTTTCTCTTTCATCCAATTAAAAATAGTGAAAGCAATTTTTTCATTCAAAGTTCAAAGTTTCAGAAGTTATGAAATGCCTCAAAAAATATTGGGAATGACCTGTGAATTTTCTTTCCCTGTTTGCTTGGGGAAATGTTAGTTAATACATTGAAATTGTATATGATTTTCTGCATCAAGGCCCCTGATGACCAGTTGAATAAACAGAGTGAAATTAAATTTGCAAAACAGTTGTGATGCATTAATCAAGGGCAATCCCAAATCTGTATGCAACAGAGCCAACAACTGTAGCCCAATGCTGCAATAATTCTGACTCTGATGAAGTGGAAACATTTCTCTGTCACTTCTAAGTGATGACTAATTCTTCACACAGCAGGTATGATGGCCCTATGTTCATCTCAGCTTATGAATGCAGCTTTCAAAGACTGTTAACTGTCTGAGAGTTCAATGTGAATTCTCACAACAATGCAGAACAGCCCCAGACTGGAACACCGCAACAACTTCAGCAGCCAGAGGTGAAATATTCACAATAGCATGTTTAGGAATTTAAATTTGGTCACTTCTGATGGGCAACTTAAACATAGACATGAAACATTCAGTGATTGATTTGGAGTGTTGTGGGAGTGGCATTGTTTTTCCCATCAACACTGTCGTAGAACATTCACACAGTCCCTGCAGAACATTTTCTAGAACATAATGTTTCTCCAAAGGAAAATTGGCTAGTTGGAGGAAGGCCAAATTCAATGGGATGAGAGTTAGATCTGACCCAGATATACTGGAACCAAAAACTGACAGGCAAAATAGTTTAATAGTTGTTCAAATAGTTCAGGTCGAGGCAACCCTTATGTTTCAGCAGCATTCAATCCCTGAGAACTGTTAATAAACCAAGCTGTTTGTAAGTCAGAGATGCCTCAGGATCAGCTGTGATGGGAGACCAAGTAGGCATGGTAGGAATGGCCGTCAGCTGGCTTCACTCACTCACTGATCAAGGGAGTGAGTCTTCTCAGCACTCCCAACGCTGCTCAGCTTGACCCAGCCTCTGATTGTTCCCACCAAGCAGAGGATACCTCTGGCTATCCCGTTAATCCCGCTGGTCTCCTAAGTGCTTGCTCATATGCACGGACTGCCTTCAAGTCAGGCATTTGTAAATGGAGAGGATCGGTAGAGCTCGGGACAATCCCACTGAAGGCACAGGAAGAATAAACAAGTCCAAAGCTCCCTGGATGATGAGAGAGAGACAGAGGATGCTAAAACCATAAAAAGGCTAGAAAATCTGCGGATGCTGGAAATCCAAGCACCACACACAATGCTGGAGGAACTCAGCAGGCCAGGTAGCACCTGTGGAAAAGAGTAAACTGTCAATGTTTCGGGCCAAGATCCTTCATCAGGAAGGATCCTGATGACACTGACTGTTTACTCTTTTCCATTAATGCTGCCTGGCCTGCTGAGTTCCTCCAGCATTTTGTGTGTGTGTGTGTGTGTCCAATAAAAAGGCTGTTTATGGCAACAGTTGTGTTGTAAATATCAGCAAGAAGCAAGCTGATTAATATAAGAAATGCAAAGAGAAGATGAGAAAAATTAGCTGACAAAATGAATGGGAATCCGAAAGTATTAGCAGCGGTCCCCAACCACCAGGCCGCAGACCGATACCGGGCCGCAAAGCATGTGCTACTGGGCCGCGAGGTAACGATATGAGTCAGCCGCACCTTTCCTCATTCCCTGTCACGCACTGTTGAACTTGAACATAAGGTTGCCAACTGTCCCGTATTTGCCGGGACATCCCGTATATTGGGCTAAATTGGTTTGTCCCGTACGGGACCGCCCTTGTCCTGTACTTACCCCGCTAAGGTAGAGCGTTCCTATGAAACCGTTTGTGCTGAAAAGGCATAAAGCAAAGAAGCAATTACCATTAATTTATATGGGAAAAAATTTTGAGCGTTCCCAGACCCAAAAAATAACCTAACAAATCATACCAAATAACACATAAAACCGAAAATAAATAACACTAACATATAGTAAAAGCAGGAATGATATGATAAATACACAGCCTATATAAAGTAGAAATAATGTATGTACAGTGTAGTCGAGAAGATGAAGGCTAAACCGATTTGTGGGGGAAAAAAATCGGCACGTACATGCACGCACACATCACATGCGCATGTCACACATGCGCACACAGGTGCCCGCGCAAGGCTTCATGGTCATTGTAGTCTTTCCTGGGGTAAAGTGTCCCGGGATTTGACTGCTACTTTTGTCCCTTATTTGGAAGTGAGAAAGTTGGCAACCTTAACTGTAAAAGACATGTTGAGGTGAGTTTAACCCCACTTAAACACCATGCGCCCCCCCCACCAACCGGGTCGGCCAGTCCGCAAGAATATTGTCAATACTAAACCATCCACAATGCAAAAAAGGTTGGAGACCCCTGTTCTAGAGGTATGTCAAGAGTAAAAGGGGAGTAAGTGGAGGAATGAGTCCTGCCATGGGCGAACGTCGGAATGTACGTGGATGCCAAGTGACGTGCTAAGCTAGTCTGTGACACTTTGCATTTGCTTTCATCAGAGAAGTTGTTGCTTCCAAGGTGATAGTGAAGAGGGAGATAGTTGAGACAATGAATTTGTTAAATACTGGAGGTAAAAGCCCAAAGGTTGAGGAGTAAAATCTGCGAGTCGTGAGGTGGAGACCCAAAGATTGAAGCCCCTAGGTCAGCTTGTCCAGAAGTCAGAGGCCTGATGTCTGCAGGTCTGAAAATCTAGGGCCAAGGGCTTTAGGGCCGGAGGTGGCCCGGCCTGGAGTTGGAGGCTTGTTTGTGTGTGAGAGAGAGGGTGTGTCGGAGGGTAGGAAATGAACTTGCTTTGCTTTTGCTGTCCTGTTTTATTTTGTTGCTGCTGCTTGTGTTGTTCTGCTCAACATGGCGGGCATGCTATGTTGGTGCTGGATTGTGTAGTAACATTTGCAGGCTGCCCCCAGCACAGCCTTGTGCTTAGAGGAGGATGACTTTCCCAGGCAATGATGTTTGGGCCTTTTCTTTCTTTGATCTATATTAATGATCTAGAGAGCAAACTACAATTTCCTAATCTGCAAAGAAAAAAGCAACAAGCATTAGGATATAAATATGTTAGTAGAATGGGTACCTGGTGGCAGATGAAGCTAAATGCAGAGCAATTGGATGCAGTGTATTTGCATTTTGGTCAGAAGAACGAGAGGATAAAGCATATTGTTTTTAAAAAGCAGAGGAACCTGGGGATATGCATGCATTCGTTACTGAATGTGATGGGGTATGTTGAGAAAGTAGTCAAAAAGGAATAGAGGCAACCCCCCGGCTACAGGGGGCAGGGGAGGGGCAGGTGGCAGGGGTATAGGGTATAGAAAACAGCCTATGTCACATTTTTCTCTAACATTAGGCCGTCTCATCAGGAAATGTGGGTTGAAAAATAAATTAATTTTTTGTTGATGTAGCCAAGTATTTTCCACACAAAATTTAGGAGAGTATATTTTATTCTGTACTTCAAATTTTTAGATGGTGATCCATTATACAGGGAACACCTGTACACAGTTTTGGGCTTTGTCAATAAGGCATGGAGTATAGAAACAGAGAAGTTATGCTGAACCTTTACAAAATACTGGTGCAATCTCAACTAGAATATTGTGTTCAATTCTGGACACTGCACCATACGAAAGCCTTAGACAGAATCTAGAAAAGTTTTCCAAGAATGGTCCCTGGGATAGACACTAAAATTATAAAGTTAGACTGGAGAGGCTAGAGATGTTCCTATGGAGAAAGGACTGAAGAGATTTGATGGGAGAATATAGCATGAGGAGGGGAATGGAGAAAGTGGATAGTGCAAGACTGTTGTCATTGGTGGTGGATCAAGAATTAGATGTCATGGGTGCAAAATAAAAGGGAAGCTAATGAAGAACAATATAAGGAAATAAGGGACATAAATTGCACAGCCTACAGAAGTGGTGGAGGTTGGTTCCATTCATGCTTTAAGGAGATATTGAATAAATGCTGGAGATCAACATGCAAGGCCAGGGAGAAAGGACAGATGAATGAAACTAGAAATTTGATCTGGTAGAGACCTGGTGAACACAGAATGAGCTGAATGACCTCTTTCTTTCTGTGGTGTGAATATTCCCTGATTATGGAATTCAGTGGAAAAAAAACATTATTAACTTCAAACACACGACGGTGGACCAACGGCCATTTCAAGAGGAGTTATCCAAGGGGAGTTACCTTAAATTTGGCCATTGGTGATTGTGGACTCAAGAACAATGGAAAAAGGATGAAGCAATAAATTATAATAGGAAATTGTCTCAAGATTAGGGCTTGTTGACAGAGATAAATGCAAAACTGTCAAAAGAATAATATAGTAGATTCTTTGTGACAGGGAACATGATTTAAAACACCTTTTAAACCCATTGGAAGGCAGGTGGTCACAAAAGGCCAATGCAAATTTAAACAGGATTATATGTGTTTAGATTCAGGAAATGGTAGTTGTTGTAAATCTATTCTTTATTTCAATCTTCATAAAAAATGACTTTTAGATTACATAACATGCATGGTTGGGTGGTGATACATCTCTATCAAAGGAGGTGTACACACTCAACCAACAGGAATTCTGCAGATGCTGGAAATTCAAGCAACACACATCAAAGTTGCTGGTGAACGCAGCAGGCCAAGCAGCATCTATAGGAAGAGGCGCAGTCGACGTTTCAGGCCGAGACCCTTCGTCAGGACTAACTGAAGGAAGAGTGAGTAAGGGATTTGAAAGTTGGAGGGGGAGGGGGAGATCCAAAATGATAGGAGAAGACAGGAGGGGGAGGGATAGAGCCGAGAGCTGGACAGGTGATAGGCAGAAGGGGATACGAGAGGATCATGGGACAGGAGGTCCGGGAAGAAAGACGGGGGGGGGTGACCCAGAGGATGGGCAAGAGGTATATTCAGAGGGACAGAGGGAGAAAAAGGAGAGTGAGAGAAAGAATGTGTGCATAAAAAAGAGTAACAGATGGAGTACGAGGGGGAGGTGGGGCCTAGCGGAAGTTAGAGAAGTCAATGTTCATGCCATCAGGTTGGAGGCTACCCATACGGAATATAAGGTGTTGTTCGTCCAACCTGAGTGTGGCTTCATCTTTACAGTAGAGGAGGCCGTGGATAGACATGTCAGAATGGGAATGGGATGTGGAATTAAAATGTGTGGCCACTGGGAGATCCTGCTTTCTCTGGCGGACAGAGCGTAGATGTTCAGCAAAGCGGTCTCCCAGTCTGCGTCGGGTCTCACCAATATATAAAAGGCCACATCGGGAGCACCGGACGCAGTATATCACCCCAGTCGACTCACAGGTGAAGTGATGCCTCACCTGGAAGGACTGTTTGGGGCCCTGAATGGTGGTAAGGGAGGAAGTGTAAGGGCATGTGTAGCACTTGTTCCGCTTACACGGATAAGTGCCAGGAGGGAGATCAGTGGGGAGGGATGGGGGGGACGAATGGACAAGGGAGTTGTGTAGGGAGCGATCCCTACGGAATGCAGAGAGAGGGGGGAGGGAAAGATATGCTTAGTGGTGGGATCCCGTTGGAGGTGGCGGAAGTTACGGAGAATAATATGTAGGACCCGGAGGCTGGTGGGGTGGTAGGTGAGGACCAGGGGAACCCTATTCCTAGTGGGGTGGTGGGAGGATGGAGTGAGAGCAGATGTACGTGAAATGGGGGAGATGCGTTTAAGAGCAGAGTTGATAGTGGAGGAAGGGAAGCCCCTTTCTTTAAAAAATGAAGACATCTCCCTCGTCCTAGAATGAAAAGCCTCATCCTGAGAGCAGATGCGGCGGAGATGGAGGAATTGCGAGAAGGTGATGGCGTTTTTGCAAGAGACAGGGTGAGAAGAGGAATAGTCCAGATAGCTGTGAGAGTCAGTAGGCTTATAGTAGACATCAGTGGATAAGCTGTCTCCAGAGACAGAGACAGAAAGATCTAGAAAGGGGAGGGAGGTGTCGGAAATGGACCAGGTAAACTTGAGGGCAGGGTGAAAGTTGGAGGCAAAGTTAATAAAGTCAACGAGTTCTGCATGCGTGCAGGAAGCAGCGCCAATGCAGTCGTCGATGTAGCGAAGGAAAAGTGGGGGACAGATACCAGAATATGCACGGAACATAGATTGTTCCACAAACCCAACAAAAAGGCAGGCATAGCTAGGACCCATACGGGTGCCCATAGCTACACCTTTAGTTTGGAGGAAATGGGAGGAGCAAAAGGAGAAATTATTAAGAGTAAGGACTAATTCTGCTAGACGGAGCAGAGTGGTGGTAGAGGGGAACTGATTAGGTCTGGAATCCAAAAAGAAGCGTAGAGCTTTGAGACCTTCCTGATGGGGGATAGAAGTATATAGGGACTGGACATCCATGGTGAAAATAAAGCGGTGGGGGCCAGGGAACTTAAAATCATCGAAAAGTTTAAGAGCGTGAGAAGTTTCACGAACATAGGTCGGAAGGGATTGAACAAGGGGTGATAAAACAGTGTCGAGGTATACAAAGGTGTACACACTCCTTTGCTCCGCTAGCCTGCAGGTCAAACCTAGTGCAGAGTGTAGCACTTGATTAGCCCCAATCGGGGTCACATGAAGCCATGGGATCAGGTGGTAGATGGTCGTATGAGCAACTGGATGCACATCGCAAGCCCTGGTTATGCAACTACTGTCACCAGGCAGACAATCTCTGTACAGTATTGATAATAGCTGGGGTCACCCATCTCGTAAAGACACTGCCCAGGTGAAGGCAATGACAAGCCAGTTCTGTAGAAAAATTTGTCAAGAACAATCATTGTTCAAAGATGGTGACCATCCATGTCATATGACACGTCATATAATGATGATGATGAACATTGATCTGAGATTTTTAGATCATATGTCAAAAGCATTTATGGCATATGCATATAACCTCAGGATTTTTTTGATAGTGAACCATTACGGCATGCAATGGGAGAATTCTCTCAGCCCTTCATAATACAAATATTCAAGTGAGATAACTCCAGGTATCTGTGAGAGAAAGGGAGCGAGGAGAGGCAAAGGGAAGGAAAGACTATGAATTGGGAGCCAGAGTAGCCACTTGGGTCTTGAGTCATGATTAATCTGACTGTAAACTTAATTCCACATTCTCAGTCTACGAATAGTAACCTTTTGGCTCCTTACCAGTCAGGAATATATCTGCTTCCCTTAAACGAGTGACTGCATACTTTAAAGTAAATAACTTCTAGCTTTAGATTCCCCCACAACATGAAACAAATCCCTTTCACTCACCCCATCAGTATCCCCCAACTCCTATAGCCTAGCCTGTCCACCTTTCCTCACAAGACCACATCCACATTCAAGGTACCAGTACAGTTTTGTCATTAGATGGACAATTGTACTAATTAACTTTAAACCTGAAAAGTAACAAAGAATAACCCACATAAGCCACACACAAGAAGGAGAAGATTGTTTGTTGGGTAAAACAGGAATGCGTAGATCTAAAATTGATAATCAGTGGACAACAAAGATTTTGCTTCCTGAATACTTTTGGGTGTACCTCATGGATTTTCGGCTGCAGATTATAAAAATCAGCATGAAATTTCCATATCACACACCACAGTTTGAAATCGCCTACATTTGTTATTTCAATTCATAATTCAAGTCAATTAAGATATTGCTCACAGTGTAAGCTGAGAAGTTTTCTTTCTTGTCCAGGTATTCCTAGACAGGGCGGATGCTGCATGGCAGGATAGGTTTAGAAAGGCTATAAAAGCATCATGCACACACCGTTCTATGTATTGTACCCGCAAGAATATCGGTTTGCGATCACGTTTATGCGCATGATCTACACACAGAGCACATTGTGTGTACCCATTATAATAAGTCATTGTACTTTCAAGGGTATTTGTAATAGCAAACTGTCTCTCCAATGTTGGAACAGCTGCGATACTTTCTGTTATATTTGTGGCGAGTTTATGCTCAAATCTCAAAGATAGAGCATGACTCCAAGAAGATTTGATGCAATACTTTGGTCAGTACTCTAGACAGCTTTGGGTTGCCAGTATGACCCACAACAATGGTGTCTTGTTATTGACTCTTCAGTGTTCAGCCTGAAAGCTCTGCTGTTATACAACGGCAGTGCCCACCCTTCAATACCAATCCGCTATGCAGTACACATGAAATAAAACTATTGAGATTTGGAAGTCTTGCTGAAACACATACAGTACAGCAACAACTGGAACATCTGTGGGGATCTGAAAGTCGTAGTGCTGCTGCTAGGAATGCAGCTCGGATACACCAAACTACTGTTGTTTCATTTGGGAATGGGACAGCATGCTAAAGAATCTCATTACATTAAAGAGAATTGGTTACTCTGTAAGCAGTTGGTTCTAGAGCAGAAGAGTATGGTACATAAGGCTCTGTAGACCCAATATCTTTGCCCCCTCTGCATATATAAAACTGGGGCTTATGAAAAATTTTGTGAAAGTGATGAACAAGGAAGTTCAAGGATTTTGAAATTTGAGACAGGTGTTTCCCTAAATAACCGATGCCATGATCAAGGAAAGCATTTTTGATGGTTCACAAATCAAATAGGACATCAATGACAGGCAATTTGAAGAACTACTAGTGGAACTGAAGAAAACTGCATGGAAGGCATTCAAGGATGTTGTTGAAAATTTTCCTCTCATCTGCAGAGCACCAAACGATGTGCAGCTGGTTGACAACATGCTTCAAGCATACAAAACCATGAACTGCAACATGTCACTAAGGATTCATTTTCTGCATTCCCAGTTTGACTTCTTCCCTGCAAATCTTGGTGCTGTCAGTGATGAGCACAATGAAAGGTTTTACCAGGACATTGAAGTCAGGAAAAAATGGTATCAGGGCAATTGGAAACCATCAATGCTGGATTATTGTTGGACACTTAAGCTAAAAGTCTTAGACACTGAGTACAAATGAAAATCATCAACAAAACATTTTTAGCTTAGTTAAATTATTGCAAAGCATCAACATCATTATGCAATTAAATGCATTATATTCAAGAAAGGTTAATTTCTTGTTTCTCTAAATCCTTATGTGATATAAGTAGTCTGAAACTAGATTTATATTCAAGCCTTCTATCATAACTCCAAAAGATTTCTAAGGAAGCAACACCACTGAAGATAGTAACTGCAGTCCAATATAATGTAACAGATAAAGTGAGGCAGATGTTTAAGCATTAACAAGATGCTCTCAACACCATAGAACAACTGTGTAATCAGGTACTGTACATCCTAATAACAATGTTAGAAAATTAGAGAAATGTACTTAATTTACATCAGAGTTAAAAATACTCGTGGACTAAGATGTTAACTGTCCTGTGCTATCACCAGTGGGATCATCAGTTGATCTGCCACCTGTCTTCAGGAGTTTCGGCCCACTTATGATCAAGACTCCCTCGAAGTGGTGGGTCAGCAGTGCTAAAGCACCACCTCCCACTGATGAGCTTAAAAACTTGGCATCTGCCTCTATAAGTCACTTCCATCTAACAGATAGTCTGCTCTTCAGGTGTCTATGCAACTACTGAAGGGTTTGCAAGATATGTATACACTGTTTGACTATCTGCCCCTCTGGACATATTTGGTCCACACCCATGCTGATCCTTTCTCTGCTGCCTCAGCTACAGCCCTGCTGGTTGACTTGATCTCTCTTCTAGTGAAGCCAAGGTCATGCAGCCACTTCTGGAAAGTGAACGCAATAAACCCATGGCAGTCTACTTTGAATGGATAGCATGAGACCTTCCACCCTCTGTCTCTGCACTCTGATCTTAATTCTGCATACTTGGTTAACTTGTGCTCATGGGCTTCATCGATGTTGTCTTCCCAGGGGACTGTGAGTTCATAGGGTGCTAGAGTGTATTCCTGTGATTTATTAAGATTTTCAGAAAGTATATTGAAAACAATCAACAATTTTGGATGTGTTGACAACACTATAAGTGCATCACAGTAAGACTGAGAGATTGTACACTTATGGACGCATTGGCAAACAAAAATAAGACGTTGAGAGTGGTTTTAAATTGTTTTTGATGTAAAGTGTGCACAGATACTGAGTAGAAAATATCAAGTCAAATCATTTCTCCAAAAAGAAGCATCAAATTGACGTGAAGAAATTTATGGAAAAGCTAATCACATTGGAATTGTACCTTGAAAGCATTGGCTAAAGAATCAAGTATAAAATTTTAGCTTTGGATAATACTAAATGGTAGGGTAAAAACATAAATTTGCAGCGATACACAACTGACAAGTCAGTGATCCAATAGAACCACTGAATAGAAGAGCAGGAATAAGCTATTCTCCTCTACCAGTCAATACAATCATTGCCTATCCTATGTCTTTATATCATTTCCCATGGTTTTATTTATTTACTTATTTATTTATTCGGAGATACAGTGCAGATCAGGCCCTTCGAGCCCTTCGAGCTGCACTGCCGATTTAATCCTAGCCTAATCATGGGGCAATTTACAATGGCCAATTAACTTAACAACTGTTATGTGTTGGAATGTGGAAGGAAATCAGAGTAAACCCCACATGACAACAGAAAGAACGTTCAAACTCCTTACAGGCAGTGGCAGGAATTGAACCCAAGTCGATGGTACTGTAAAGCGTTGTGCTAACCACTACACTAACTTGCCATCCTACATATCCTTTGAATTGTTTTGTTTCTAGAAATGTATCTACCTCCTCCTTAAACATATTAAATGATTTGGCCTCCATGATGTCTGTGGAAGATAATTCTACAAGCTCACTGCCCTCTGAGTTAAGAAGCTTTTCTTCATCCTAATCTTCAATGTTTTAGCCACATTCTAAGATTGTGCCCCCCACCCCTTCTAGAACCCTGCTCCCAGCAAAGATAAGAAACATCCTACTCTGTCAGATTTTTTCAAGTTATAAAAAGATCCATTCTCATTTTTCTTAGATTTGGTAAATAAAGACTAAGTCAGCCCAATCTCTCCTCACAAGGCAGTCATCCAGGAATCAGTCAACCTTCATTACCCTGCCTCTGTAACAAGTATGTTCATTTTTACATAAGACGACCAAAACTTCACACAATACTCCAGGTACGATCTCAACAGGATGTCCTGTATGTCCTACAAGAGACCTTTACTCCTAAAGTGAAAAATCTTGTAATGAAAGCCAACATACCATTTGGCTTCTCCTCAAGCAGAGAGGCATTTTCCCAGGCTGCAGTTACTGTCTTTTGCAAATGATATTCCAAGAAAAGTAAAATTACTTTCTTGATTTATTATGCTCAGTGCAATTCTAAGCTTATAACTCCAATAAATTTCTTTCCACAATTAATCGTCAGTCAACAGATTTATTTGCTCAGACTTAAAGTGTACAGTACATTCCTTACTCATATTTGCAAGCACACGAGTTTGTCCCACTGGAACTCAAGAACTCATTTCAATATAGTAGAAGTGCAATTTACTTAGAAAATTACATTTTGTATATACAATGACTAGTTCAGGAATAAGTACAGCATCTTATTGGCACTAACAGGATTCCTGTAGGCCCTGATTAATGAGATGTCAAAAAGATTCATTTTGTTTAAAAGTGAGGATGCTAATATTTATAAAGGTGAGCTGGAGCACCATTAATCTGCTGCTTAATTATGCTTCATAAATGGACAGCAAACTGACTCTGTACAGAGAGAAACTGAACTAGTTTCATGGGATACAAGGGAGAATCATACTGCACAAAGGGAGCAAGTCACCCTATCACTTTTGTGAAGGATATTTCAAGGAGCTATTGAATTTACTCTGCTCTCCTGCTCTTTCCCCTTAATGCTGCTATAATTCCTGTGAATAGAAAAGTGGAACTAATGCTTCTGGTGGAAGACCCCCTTCCCCCAATGAAGAATCTTCAATTTGAAACATTGGCTTTATTTTTCATTCCACAGTTGGTGCACAACTAAGTGTTTCAACTTCAAATTCACTAACTGCTTTTTCCACTCAAAGATGATGACAAATATGAGGAAACCGCAGTTCGAAACTTTCTAGAAAGTGCAACAACTTCCCAAAACATCCAGAGTGGAACGAATTCCAAGACTATAATCAATAATCAGCAATCACTAACATTGGAGAGCAATCCATGTAATTACAAGCATCATGAGTTCAGACAGAAAGAAATTGCAATTAATATAAAACAGTTGAAACAGGAAGCATGGCTTCATTTTGTCCTCACAAACGGTCAGATTTGAAATGTTGACCCATTTTCTCTTGTAGCTGGCAATCGATTGGCTGTGCATTTCCAACATTTTCTGTTTATGCTTCAATGTGAAGGTCAATACTCATGATTTGCTTTTCTGCTCTGCAATGATATTGAATATCGCCACAGCTCACAAGTTCCTCCTGTCCTGCCAAAGCAAAGTCATGCCCTCTCTATCCCTTTGCTTACATAAATTGCAGCTCTACAAACTGTCAGGAGGTTACCTTTACATCAGTATTGTTGAAATTGCCTGAAAATCATGTAACCATCATATTGATGGCAAACCATTTTATATTATTTGCGCAATATCAAATGGCTGATCTTTAGAAAAGAAAACATTGTATTTTTAAAAGTCTTCAGATGCTTATATCTTCAAATAGGCACCATAAAATAAATTATCATGATTGTTCGTTCTTATAACTTACTCCACTCTGCATATTGGATACAATATACAGACTCATTAGCATAAGATTTACACCCCGAGTAAAGTGTAAAACATTTTTTAGGAGCCATAAAAACTGAGCATGAATTCCACCAAAAGAGAGAAGCATATTATTTATTCAAAACACGCTGGAGGAACTCAGCATGTCGGGCAGCATCCGTGGAAAAGATCGGTTGACGTTTCGGGCTGGAATCCTTTGACCCCAGCATCTGCAGAGTATTTTGTGTTATTATTTATTCAAAACCAACTGATTACACCACTTTATGCATTATCGAGACATCTAAGGGAAAACCGATTATTAACCGTACCATACTTCGGTGGAAGACCTCCTCAATGAAGAATCCTCAATTTGATACGTTGACTTTATTTTTCTCTCCACAGGTGGTGGGCAACCAACTAGCCAAGCGTTTCTGGGACTTTCTGCTTTTACTTTGAGTTTCCAGCATCTGCAATTTTATTTCTTTTATTCTGTTACTATATGCATACTGACAAGGTTTGGGCACTCATTTAAAACTGAGGTGCTGGGGACTTTAAATGCAGATTTGGTGAATATAAGGGTGTCCTCTACCTAGAGGGTTGTGGTGACTGGATCACTGGGGGAATTTAAAGAGGAAGTAGATAATGTTTTGAAACGTTGGAGATTTGAGGGTAACACGTACAAAATGCTGAAGGAAATCAGCAGGTCAGCCTCATGTTGGAGGATGAACACCTCATATTCCATCTGGGTAGCCTCAGGCATGATGGCATGAACATTGATTTCTCTAATTTCTGACAATTTTCCTTCTCCTCTTTCCCTCTTCTTCCAGTCCCCACTTTGGCTTCACCTTACCCTTTCTCTTCTCCTCACATGCCTTTCATCTCCCCCTGGTGCTCCTCCCCTTACCCCCATGGTCCTCCCTCGTCTCCTAATACACTCCTTCTTCTTTGGCCCTTTGCCTTTTCCACCAATCACCTCCCAGCTTCTTACTTCATACCCTGCTCCCTCATCCAGCTGCCTTCACCTCTCACCTTTCAGCTTGTGCTCTTCCCCTCCTCCCACTTCTTTCCCTCTTCATGTCCAGTCCTAATGAAGGGTCTCAGCCCAAAATAACAACTGGTTATTCATTTCCATAGATTCTGCCTGGCCTGCTTAGATCCTCCAGCACCTTGTACACATCATAGCTAGGGCTGGGAGAAATAGAAGAAACAATTTCAGTTGTCAGGATTTGTTATGCTTATTTTGGAGATTTGAGGGTTTTGGTAACTGGCACACAAGAGGAAATGAGGCCATGTCGTATTAACTAGCTAAGCAATTTTGAGAGGCTGAGTGAGCAACCCTTGCATTTTTTATGATCATGTGTTCTATTTCAGACTTAAGGCACCTGTATTTTGATAGTTTTCAATTATAGGACACTTGTTTCCTAATGTATTATCTTAATGCACAGTTAAATGAAACAGGTTGTAAAATGAAAAGGTATGAGAATTTGTTGACATCTGCTATTGTCTTATGGAAAGGACACCCCAAGGACCTTAGGAACACACTCATTAATAGACAAAATGCTCAGTGTGGTTCAGAACTTACAATTGTAAGATTGCAGCCTCTATATGCAGGTCATCTTCATTGGGTATAATTCTGCACTCCAGCAGTTACCTGACGAGGAGTGACGTGCTGGTGATGGTAAGTCAGATCCATTACAAAAAACTTGCTATACCAAAAGAAAATCATTTCGTAAAAGATCTAAGCCACAGTGTAACCCTAAAAATGAACAAATAAATAGTTGAAAACTTAAGTTTAATGAAATGTTATTTTCATTAAAAAGTCATATTTACTGAATTAAACACCACAAGTATCAGTCTTAACAAGCAGTATTTATAAATAAGCATTTAGCATTCCTTCAACAAAACAAATGTGCCTATTAGTCCTAGCTAATGAGTAAACATTATAATTAATGATCATAAACTCAGAACTAAACAACTTTGTCAGGGTACATCTGCCTGCTTGATTAAGGTGTCTTCTAATCTTTTGATTCCTTAAGGTTGCTATAGCCGGTGGAGTGGGGTGGGGGGAAGTAATCGGGACAAGCTCCCACTACCCATTAAATGCTCCCAATGGCATACATCTCAAAATGCCTCTGACAACCAAATCCAGCTCTTGATCTTCATGTGTGGCTTAGCTACTAAGCTCAATGGAACTGTTTCTACTGACAGGAGAAGGGGCAAAGGTGGGCTAAAACCAGTCACTTCAGACAGGAGGGGCTCATGTGCCGTGGTTGGCAGTTCATCTAGAAGGAAAACTCTGATCTTAAACTTCCGCTGCCTTGAAGTTATACCCACTCACAGGGAAGGCTTCAGGAGTGAACCCCACAGAAAAACCTGGAGCTGGAGTCCCTAATGCAGTCCTACATTGAGTTCAACACTGACTGGCAACTCCTGCGATGCTGCTGGTGCCAAACTGTATCAGTCTTTGCCATTCCTTTGGATTCGTCATCTGTGTGGAGAAGGGGAGCCTGCTACATGGGCAATAGCTTACTCTCCGTTTCGTAATTGCCTGGTTTGTGTATCATGTAGAGAACTAGGATACAACATTCATAGTTGACCTCAATCAACACAGGGCTTCAATCTAACCTTTTACAAAATGATTTATAATGTCCTCTGCCTTCTCAATCCCCTACCCAAAACCTTCAGCAATCCTTATCTTTTCTTCTAGTAGTTTCCTAGTCTGGGCTCCCTCTTTGGTTTCTGCTCCTTCTGACATTCAAGGATGCACTTGCTGCATCCTTGAAAGCAGCACCCCTACTCTTTTGCTGAACCTCACCATATAGCTCACAGGTTTAGCGCTAACCTTTCCAAACCAGTTCCAGTCCAACTCACACCAGCCAGTAACAGCCCTGTGGATCCTGCCAGTAGGTCAGCTCTTGACATCCTTCTTTGTATCTCCTTCCAGATTGTCCATTAACTCTGTGACCCGCTTGTGGATATCCGCATTATGAAGAGAAGGTGACCAAACTGTGAAGACAGTTTCCCCATAAAAGATGCCTTTCTATAAGTTCTGCCATTTGCCCCATGTCATGGCAGCAATGTGGCTTTTACTTATCATACCCTGCTCTTTCCGTCCTCCTCCTTTATGGATCTCATCCTCTCACAGCCTTCTTGTCTCTCATTGAAGGTCCTCCGAGAGCACCCAAACTTACACATTTACTCACCAACATATCTTCATTACTGTTGTTTCTCATTCTCTGAGCAATTTCTGACCTTCACTACTCTCTCCCTCCACATCATCAAGTTATCTCACAGCTCCCATCATGTTGGTGTCACCCTGAGGCATTTTCTGACCACTGAAATTGTTTCTTCTATTTCTCCCAGCCCTAGCGATGACGGCACCCTTCTCTGCTTTCTCTCACATCTCCATTTGTATCCTTCCCACCCCCCCCGCAAGCTCATCTAGTCCATGACACACATTCCCTGCTCAATTACTTAATTCCAGATCTGAAAAGGCCATCCTTGGAACCAATAAACTTTTCCAGTTCTTCCTGCCATGAGATACAATTCAGGAATTGGTTGAAAACAAAAGGATTCAGATTGTAGTAACAATCATTAGGCCATTCGAAACAGAAACAGAATTAGGCCATTCTGCCCATCAAGTCTGCTCCACCACTTCATCATGGCTGATCCATTTTCCCTCTCATCCCCATTCTCCTGCCATCTCTCCATAACCTTTCACATCCTGAATCGTCTCGAATAATCAGTGGAGAAAAATCACTGAAATTGCCACCCAGGCTGAAAAGATACGTGTAACTTTCAGATGAAACATTCATAAATAAGCTCAAAAACTCAACACAAGTAACTTTATATCCTAAACGAAGCAAATATAAGAGCTAATTTACTGCAAATTAAGATCCGATAAGATTAGTTATGCTTGACACCAGTGATAAACCAATAAGATGTATCTGAATACCTAATAAGAAACAAACAAAGCACCAATCAAACCTACACAACTCCTGTAATTATTGTCTCAGATAAAACAAACAGGAATACAACTGTCATACTGTTATTTTTTTCAAGAATGCAATTGATTCACATCATCAAATCTGCTCACAATACACCAATCATACTTAAACTTATAGTTGAAAGAAACAAATCCTATTTTATGTACAGTTGCTATCACATTGGCCTGGACTTTAATGAGTGGGACCCACGACCTGCACTCATTGCTGTTGATAGTGAACTCTGCTTCGTCCATATCAGGAAAGGAAATCTTGCTTCCTGAAGCCTTACAGCAAGACCTTCATGGTGCCAGGACCTCAGCCGGTATAAACAGGTCATGCGGCAGGCCGCAATGAACTGGCCCACATTTTCTTCTGAAACTGACTGATGGCAAAGTCATACATGCACCATTGCACATCAAAGTTGTCAGAGGTTTTCAACACTCTTGAATGTCACTGCCATTCAGAAGCATTCATACAAATGAAGGTAAGTTGAAATCACATAAACACCTGAATACTTAAATTGTTAAATAGTTAAAGAAGTTACTACAAAAGCAAATGATTAAAATAAATTAATTTACCTGATCTTTTTCTCAGCAGTAAAATCTACATTCAAGAGCATAACAAAAATGGAAAATGCTGGTAGTTCTCAACAGGTCAGGCTGCATCCGTAAGAGGAGAAAATGAGGTAACATTTCAGGTTAGAGAATTTTGTCAGAATCAAAAATCTTCTTGTGTCTCATTTTCAGTTCCAGCAAATAGATTTGAACCTAAAATATTGACTCTATTTCATTTCCTGCAGATGCGACCTGATTTGCTGGAGCATTTTTAGCATTTTCTGCTTTTGTTTTAGATTTCCTGTATCTGCAGTTTTCTCTTCAGTTTAATTCTTCAACCAAGCATCTGTGCTCACAGACCTCTTATCAAATCTAAGAGCAGATTTCCCAGTGTAACGACTGAAGAATTCAAGCACTCTTCTGCTTCACTGCCAGAATCCATACAGAGTCCCACAGTGAAATGCAACCAACTAACTGAGGACTCAGACAGCAAGATCAGGACATCTATATTCAAATCCAAGGACACTTCTGAGGGTAAATGCTGGCATCTTACCAGGTTGCTGCTTGGATTTAGAGGGCATACACTATGAGGAGAGGCTGGACCAACTTGGGTTGTTTTCCGTAGAGCTGCAGAGGCTAAGGAGAGTTCTAATATACATTGATAAGATTATGAGGGGAGTAGATAGAGTGGACAGGCAGCATCTTTATCCCAGGGATGAAATGTCTAATACTACAGGCATTTAAGGGGCTCTAAGACAGGCACATGAATGTGCAGAGAATGGGCATTGTGTAGGCAGAAAGGATTTAGTTTAGTCAGCATTTAATTTCTAGTTTAATTAGCTAAGCACAATATTGGGGGCTGAAAGGTCTGTCCGTGTGTTGTACTGTCCCATATACTGTTACTTTGCAGAACTGTTGGTGACATTCTGGCAAATGCTTTATCCCAATGTGCTTTGGAGGTCAGGCTGCTCAGAAGCATAACCCAAGGCTCGAGCTTCCACTATCTTTCTCAATGCAGTTTAATTCCTGGTCACAAAGGATAAATGGAACACATATTGAATCATTACCCCACACCAGTATGTTCACAAAATAAAGAACATTCCTCCCACATAAAGGAAAGAGGCCAATTTAGTTTAGTCAGATCTGGACAGGGGTACTGCTTGGAGACATTTTTTCAAACAATATGAAGAGATTAACTCAGTTACACACATGCAAAGAATGCTGCACATTGCCAGTAGGGATTGTTACTGTATTACGTCTTGCCAATTCACATTAGACAGCCTCAACACCTGAATAAGAATCAAAGGGAAGATTCCTATATGATAATAGTGATCATGAAATACCAATTATATACTCAAACGCTTCAGCACAGGTCTTAGGCAGATGTTTTAAAACAGTGGATTTCAGTCTCTTCATATCAATATCATATCTCTCCTTGTTGCTACAGTATTGAAAAGGCATTCCGCCCATCTGCTCAGTGTATTTGTATCGATCCCATTCCCTGACTTCCTTTTAATCTATTCTCTCTCACACATGACCACCAACTCCTCCCTGATCCTCCTGCCAGCCGCCTAAACCAGAGACAATCTATCATATCCAATTAATCCCCTAGTGTGTGTTTGAGATGAAGAACCCGGGAGGTCCAGAGAGAACACATACATTCGCAGGGAGAACATTCAATTTCTGCAGAAGTGGTATCTGAAATCAGGATTGAATCTGGGTCACCAGAGCTGTAAAACTGTGTAAACAATTTACCAACCTTTTCCACTCTTTAGCTGAGTGCTTCTGTTAGAGTTGGCTGCAACCTTCCTTTGCACTTAATTTTCTGGCAAGAATACCATAAAAGATGACAACCAGCAGTCTAATTTTACGGTAGCAAAATTACTGGTGTAAAATTTGCCAGTAACATGTTTCATCTTGTCTAAATCCTGAACTAGCGACTGCTTTAAATGAAAGACAAAGCCACTGTTCCATTGCATGGAAAGAACAAAAGCAGGGACCGAGCATTCAGGTCTAAAAATCACAAAATGACAGAAATACAAAATACTCACAAGATGCCGCAAGATACTTCAAGTTCGAAGTTCAAAAGTACAAAGTAAACTTATTGATTTACTGAGATACAGTGCATGATAGGCTCTTCTGACCCTTCGAGTCGTGCTGCCAATTTAATCCTAGCCTAATCACAGGGCGATTTACAATGACCAATTAACCTACTAACCAGTATGCCTTTGCACTGTGGAAGGAAACCGGAGCACCCGGAGGAAACCCACGCGGTTACAGGGAGAAACTCCTACAAGCTCCTTATGGGCAGCGGTGGGAAATGAACCCAGGTCACTGGTACTGTTAAGCATTGTGCTAACAACTACACCACCGTGCCGCCCCAAATTATCCCCTTTTATTCAACAGCCCGATGGTTGAGGGGTAGCAACTGTTCTTGAACCTGGTGGTGTGAATCCTGAGGCTCTTGTGCCTTCTAGCTGATGGCAACAGTGTGAAGAAAGCGTGGCCTATGTGGTGGTGCTGCCTTCCTATGACAGCACTTCATGTAGAGGGCTATACCTGTGATGTGCTGGCCCAAATCCAATACCTTTTGTAGGATCTTCCATTCAAAGACATTGGTGTTTCTATGCCAGGCCATAATGCAACCAGTCAAAACACTATTTCCTACATAGCTATAGAAGTTTGCCAAGGTTTTAGATGACATGTCAAATCTCCACAGACTCCTAAGGAAGTAGAGGAACTATCAAGCTTTCTTCCCATTGCACTTAACTTGTTGGGACCAGGACAGATTCTCTGAAATAGTGACACCCAGGAATTTAAAGTTGCTGACCCTCTCCATCTCTGATCCTCCAATAAGGACTGGCTTATAGATTTCTGGTTTCCCTCTCCTGAAGTCTACAATCACTTCATTAGGCTTGCTGACATTAAGTGGGAGATTGTTGTAATGACAACACACAGCCAAATTTTGAGTCTCCCTCTTGTATGTTGATATGTCACATAAGCAAAAGGAAGTACATAAAGCAACTAATGCTATTTGCTGCAGTGTTTGGGGGTTAATCCTATGTTGTATTGTGATTCTGATCTTAAAGAGCAGGATTAAAAGTAACTGCGCATCTAATGCACAGTAATGTAATTCTACATGTGCAAATGTCAACAATTGTTCAAAGGTGGATTTCCACATGGCATGGTTAACTAGTGTAAAGATCTAAAAAAAAACTATATTATTTGAAATCTAAAATATAAACAGGAAGTGCTGAAAATACTCAGCTGAGCAAGTGGGAAGTGAATTCTGATTCTCTTTCCACAGATGTGTCCTGACCCGATTATCTCATCAATTTTCTCACTGTGTCAATCTACTATTACTATTTTATTGAATTATATTTATTTAAAACCACAGTGACTCAGTCACCAAAAGCTACTTCTGCAGAGTTGTTTAGTACTAGTTCAAGCTCAAACTCAAGTTCAAGTTTAACAGTCATTCAACCATACAGACGAATGCAGCCAAACGAGACGTCATTCCTCAAGACCAACACACAGCACACAGTACACATAGCACAGTTACAAAAAAGATATATAAAAAATAATAAAAATAGCCAAAGTTCCTGAGTGTATGATCTATGGATCGATGGTGCATGGATGCTATCCTGGAGCCATGTTTCTGCAAGTACAAGGCCGTAGCAATTCCTCATCTCACGCCAGTGCAGCTGCAGATAAACATGATCCAGCTTGTCTTCCGCCAAATGAACACTGGAGGGCAGCCCCAACCCAGCACAGAATTCGGTGGCACACATCTAGCTCCGGTGTCTTCAACTCTGATAGCCACAACAAGTGACCCCAAGGCTTATTTCGCGCGAGAACTGAGGCCACGTATCTCCCAAACACTGTCAGTCTTGCCAATGATTCAGTGAATCGGACTTGCTTTATTCTGCACTACCAATGTCCAAAAGGGTCTTGCGATTGCAATAAGATCTATTTGTTGAACCGCACACAACCTCCGTGCTCTACCTCTGTACCTCCTTCCTTGAGAGGCTGAAACAGCCTGCGACACAGTGCACAACAAGTCCAGCTCCACCTCTATCAAGCAACTCGCTGATGGGATAGACCTGCAGTACTTAATGTTCTAAATATCCAGCAGACTCTTGCAATTGTAGAAAAGACATAAAGGAGAAACAATTACAAATAAATCAAATTTTTATGAAGAAATTGCACTGGAATTTCAAATACCAGGGCAGAACTGCAAGAGATGTAATTAATGCCTTCTGATCAGATTTTAGCATTTCCCTGAATAATTAAGTAATGAAATTCTCTCCTGATATGTACATTTATGAAATTGAATACACAGACATTTTTCCTGATACTAATTGGCAGAACATAGTCAGCTGGTGAACAATTGCTGCTAAATGGGTTAATTTAGATGGGTACTTGATGATTGGCTCAGACATGATGGAATACAGGGCCTTCTTCTGTGTTGTATGAATCTATGATTTGCCTTACAAATCTAGAAAGTGGCCATTGAGCCCGTCAAGTCAATGGTGGCTCTCCAAGGAATACAATCCCCAAATTATTGTCTTACCCTGTATCCTCTCATATCTGCTAATCAAATCCTCTCAATTATTCCACCAGACACCAATATTAGGGGTAGTTTACAGTGGCCAATTAATCGATCAATCATCATGTCGTTGTGCTGTGGGAGGACACTACAACACTGAGGAGAAAGCTCCACGTAGCCAGCACTGGAAGTCAGGACTGAAGCCAGGTCGCTGGAGTTCTGGGGCAGTCCTATCTGTTACTCCACTTCTGTGTTATGGTACAGCTTTTCAAGAGTGAGGGCTCAAGAAATGGAGATTACTATGATTTTAGTACAGTATTTGTTTTATTTAGGACCAAAGAGCACTCCCATTATACCAGTATTTAGCCTTTTCTATTTGCCCTGACAGGACTTGGAGTCTACAGCATAGTGCATGGCTGGAAACCAACTTACATTCCCTTCCCTGTTAGATATAAGTGATGAATTTTGAGCTGGTAACAAAACTGCAGCTTTTAAATTCCCATTTTTTTTTTACTATTTGTGCATACATTACCAGATTTACTATATTTAGTTTCATAATTCTCATAAATCCCTTGCAGCAAGATCTGAACTGATAAAATCTAGCTTACTGATCCTGCACCATAACCTCTGAACTGACATATGCAGACAGAGAATTTTCATAAAATTGTATTTATATTTCATGTGCAAAGTATATTCAGCAACTTACTCAATTAAAAAACTTCCTTGCTTTTCTAAACCACAAATGCTCAAACTTATAACAGTGTGAAGTAATTTACAGAGACTTTTATTTATTAATACGACAATGACTGAGTTCTTAATGGATGAATATTATTCTTTAGCAAATCCAGCATTGATACAATATCCTTTTATTAACTCAGAGTAGATTTATGAATTTTTGCTGTAATGCCACTGACTCTTTGTGCTTTATCTCTATCTTAATTTTTTAATTTATGAAAATTCACCACTCTCTGGTCGATGGAATAAACTATTAAAACACATAACTCATTTAGCCTAGCCTTTTCAATTTATGATATTTCACCTAATGAAATGTAACACTGAACGAACATATCATGACACTCTGTGACATTTTCAATTATTTCTATTTGGGTGAGACATAATTTTAGGCTCAGAATGTCAATTAGCTCAGGAAAAAGATCTATAATTTATAATATGAAAAACTACACCATCTTTCAACAAAAGAAGTTCCTGAAAATGCACAAAGTAGAGGAGGGATACATGCAAATTATATAGAAATAAAAAACAAAGTCAACTTTCAGTCCTACAATCTCAGACATTGAAATTGCCTATTTATTCTGGTGGGAAATATCATTGTCATAAATGGCAAACTTTTCTGCAATGGTACTTCTTTGAAATGAACTTTTGAAATTACAGAGTTTGGTGTAAAATTTTTGCTTGGGATTCAGGAATACATCAAAATTCCCATAAGTCCCAAAGAGGGAGAACTTGGTTAGGGTAGGTAGAAGACTCTGTGTGCTAGGTTGCCACAAATGATATTAAAACAAAAGCTAATCATAATTCAGTCAGCAGACAGCTCCTTATTGATCCTTATTGAAACACGGTTTGGAAATGTTATAGTTTTTATTTTCCATATCTTTTCTTGTGAATGTAGGATTCCTAAATATCCCTCTGCACCGATTCAAAAGATTTATCAACTGTGCTCCCAAGTTGGACTCATTTTGGAGACAAGGATTGGAATGACAACTTCTTGATGCGTACACTGCTGGTCCATTTACCAAAAATGATTCAGGTCAGACCTGATACAGGAACAATAACCAAGGAATCCCAGAGATTAAGTCACACAGAGATTAGGCAAACTTTAAAATGTCTACACCAGATGTCCAGATTAAAGCACATGGAATTGGTAGACTTAGACACTCAATGAAAGCAGATCAGTTAGAAGTAAATTAAGCTCTATTGATTGAGGGAAAAAATCTACTTCCATTTAACCTAAAAGGATCATGTGTACACCTTTGTGGAAAATTTGCTTTTTCCAACTACTTGCACTGAGCAATTCTTTGGCAGTCTGGAGCCACCACCTAACACTTTAATTGCTACTTTGCATAGGTTGAATCTGGAAATGTAGAGCAAAATCTATCCAGAGTTTTCTTGAAGGTGTACCCCTGCAGACACCTGGATATGAGTATTTTCTGTTAAAGAGAAAGGATCAGGATTTAAGTCAGAAATTAATGAAATTCTTGTTGAGTGAGACAAACGTTGAGCTATGGAAGAGATCTCTGAAGATATCAAAGCTGCTGCTCATTAATTATCAGGCTGCATGTAAAAACATAACTTTGGAGATGATGAGTTGAATATATATTGGCTGTGATATACTTAGATGTGTGCTATATTCATATATGCCTCCACTCTCAATATGCTGATTAAAAGACACAGATGAATAGATTAAAAATCAAACCTTTGCCAGTGCTAAAATAAATATTCTTCAAGTACACTGCACATGAGAGCCAGCAAACTGACTGATGTCTGAACCGCATCACATTTGGTGCTCCCAACACACATAGTATCTGCAACACTTTCAAAATTTCTTAATAAAACTTCAAATATCACCACTGTCATACTGTAAAAGGTCGGTATGTGCTAATTATCAAGGCTGAGTTCGTTGAACGAGTTATGAATTGCATCGCCAAATATGACAGAAATCAAAATCTGTAGCAGTTCATTTTTTTCAGGTTGTTAGGGATCCTGCTAATGTTAAACATAGAACAGGACAGCAGTGGACAGCTCACTCAGAGCACAATACGTTTCAAATCCTGATGTCAATTTATACCAAATGTCTTTCTCCTTTGTATTATCCATATCCCGATCCCATTTACTTCATATTCAAGTTCTATCTAAGATCTTCTTGATTCCACTACAACCCTTGGTAACCCTTGCCAGCACCTTCCACATTCTGTCTAAAATAAAACTTGCTCCTCATCTCACCTTTAAACTTCCCCACTTTATATTTAAAAGATGTCCTCAGATGTCTGACAATTCAACCACGAGAAACAAATTCAGAATGTCTACTCTATTTACGTCTTTCATAATTTAAAAAAAAACCTTTATCAGGTGCCCCCTCAGCCTCTGACACTCCAGGGAAATGGTCCTCAAACTGGGGTCACGACCCCTGGGTTAGTAGTAAGGGTTCATGGCATAAAAATAGTTAGAAACACCTGCTCTGGGGCGAACAACCCATGTTTGTCCAAACTGTCCTTACATCTCATACCCTCTAATCCAGGCAGCATCCTCTTCTACATCTGTTCCACAACCTTCACATCCTTTCTATAATGGGATAACCAGAACAACACATAAAACTCTAAGTTTAGTCACGGAGGCATAGAGCAAAACAGACTCTTCAGCCCAAAGAATCTACACCAACCACAGTTATCACCCAGCTAATCCCAATTTGGTACATTCATCCCATATCCCTTTAAGCCCCCCCCCCCCACCCTTCCACATGCCTATCCAAGCCCCACTTCTACATGTACCTGTTCAAGTGCTTCTTCACTGATACTGTTGGACTTGAATCAACCACTTGCTAAGGTTCAGTAGCTCTTTCCAAATACTCACCCACCACCTTCTGTGTGAAAATATTGCCCATCATTTCACTTTTAAGTCTTTCCTCTCCGACATTAAATTGGTGTCTCTGATGTTTGGACTCACCTATACTGGGGAAAACACTGTTAGCATCCACTTTATCGCTGCCTCTCACAATTTTAAACATTGGTTGACCCCTTATTCTCCTATGTTCCAAGGAATAAATTCCTAGGTTCGCCAACCTCTCCCTAATAACTTTGGCCCTCTTGTCTTGGCAATATCCTTATAGAATTCTGCAGTCTTTCCAGCTTTCCCATGTCTTTCCTATAACTGGGTAACCAAAACTGTTCACAGAACTCCAAGTGTGGCCTCATCAACTTATACAACTACAAGAAAATGTCCCAACTTCTGTACTCAAAGCCATGACTAATGAAGGGCAGTGTGCTCAGCTCCTTTTTACCACTCTGTGTACCTGTGATGTTGCTTTCAATGAACTATGCACTTGTACTCCTTGGTCCTTCTGTTCCATCACACTCTAAAGTCAAACCAATGCAGGACTTATACTGTCTGACTAAAGTTTTATGATGTGCAATGTGAGTCCTGAAGAAGCGTTTTGGCACAAAAAGTTAACTGTTTACTCTTTTCCATTGATGCTGCCTGGACTTCTGAGTTCCTCCAGCATTTTATGTGTGTTGCTTTGGATATCCAAATGAATATGATTTCCTTACTCAATACCCCCTCCACTGGGGGCAAGAATTCCAAATGCCTTCTTCACTACCTTATCCACTTGTAAGCACCATCAGAGAAACTTCTATCGATGCACAGTGGAAAGTCTCCTAATAAGTTGTATCACAGCCTAGTATGGAAACGCCAATGCCTTGGAACAGAAAAGACAACAGAAAGTGATGGATACAGTCCAGTCTATCACAGTCAATACCCTCCCCACCATTGAGTACATTTACATGGAGCGCTGCCACAAGGAAGAAGCATCCATCATCAAAGACACGCACCATCCAGTAAATTCTCTCTTCTTGCTTCTACCATCAGGTTGGAGGTACTGAATCCATAGGTCCCACATTCATTGGTTCTGGAAAAGTTATTACTCTGCAACCATCAGGCTCCGGAATTGGTGTGGATAACTTCATTCACTACAACCCTGAACAGATTCTATAACCTGGAGACTCACTTTCAAGGACTCTTTAACACTCATGTTCTCAGTATTATATATTTGTTTTATTTACACAGTTTGTCTTCTTTTGCACATTTGTAGTAAATATTTATGTATGTTATTTATAGATTCTATTGTATTTCTTTACTTTTCCTGTATATGCCTGCAGGAAAACAAATCTCAAGGTAGGAAAAGGTATTTACGTACTTTAGTATAAATTTATTTCGAACTTTAAACCTGCAAAGCCAGTTTCAATGAACTATGGACTTGAATTTCATGATTACTCCCTACTTTAATGTTATTAAGAGGCCTACCATTAACTGTATATTCTCTTTCCATTTGACCCTCCAAAGTGCAACACCTCACACTTGCCAAGATAACATCCATCTGCCACTTCTCTGCTTTTATCTGTAACTGATTGATATTCTGCTGCATTCTTTGACAGTCCTTTCCAGTTCCACCAATTTTGGTGTCATCCATAAAGTTGCTAAATCCATCCATCTACACTTTTATTCAAATCATTGATATATTTCACAAACAACAGAGGGCCCAGCACTGTTCCTTGTGGAACATTATTGGTCACGGACTTCCACACAGAATAATAGATTTCCACACCTATCCACTGTTTTCTGTAGGTGTCCATTCAAAATCCAAACTTACAATTTACCCTGGATCCCATGCATCTCTGTCTTCTCAATCAACCTACTTTGAGGGATCTTGTCAATTGCCTTACTAAGGTCAATGTAGATAATGTCCTGTGCCTGACCCTCATCAAGCACCTTTGCCTCCTCCTCAAAAACTTCAATCAAGTCTGTAAGCAATGATCTACCCCAAACAAAGCCATGTCTTTTCAAATATGCATAACAACTAATCTCAATAACCTTTCCAATAGCTTCCCTACCATTGACATGAAGCCCACTGGCCTGTGATTATCTGGGTTACCCCTATTTACCTCCTTCAGCAAGATTTCCTACTCTCCAATACACTGACATCTTGCCTATTGCTAGTGCGGAAATAAAAATCCTTGTCAAAGCCTCGACAATCTCCTCACTTACTTCTTTCAATATTGTGGAATTTATGCCATTGGACCCTAGAATCCACCTCAATGATTTTCAGAAGACCAGCACTACCTCCTCCTTAATGTTAAAATGTCCCAGCACATTAGTATGACAACTCAGTTTTCAATAACTTCCAATTCTCTCTCCTCCATAAATACCAACATAAGGTACTCATTTCGTACCTCAGCCACTTGCTCTGACTGCAAGCAGAAATTCCTTCCTTTATGCTGAGTGGACCTACCCTCTAATTATCAATCACTTTCTCCTACTATAAGTATAAAATGGTTTGAGTTTATCCTTGACCCTGCTTGCCAAGGGCATTCCATGGCCTCTTTTGGCCTTCCTAATTGCTTGCTTGGACACTTTCCTGTTTATCTTTATATTCCACAAGGGCTTAGTCTGATTTTCCTAAACATTACAGATGCTTCCCTTTCCTTCTTGACTAAAGTTAGGACCTCTTGGGTCATCCAAGGTCCCTTTACCTTACCATCCTTGTCCTTCCTCTTCACTAGAACATGCCAATCCTGAACTCTGATCAACTGGTTTTTAAACAACTCCCACATGTTAGATGTGGACTCGTCCAAGAGCAGCTCCTCCCAATCAGTGCCCCTTAGCTCCTGTCTTAACCTGAAGTGCATTCCCACAAAATCTGATTTTATCCTTACTCATAACCATCTTAAAACATAATGAGTTCTAGTCACTTTTCCCAAAATTTCACTCACTATCAGGTCTGTCACTTGGCTCCGCTCATTTTCCAAAACAAGACCCAGTGGGACTCTCCACATGCTGTTGCAAGAACCCCACATGGGTGCACTGAAGAAGTACCTCACCATCTAAGCATGTCATATTAAGGAAGTTTCATTCAATGCTGGAGAAGTTAAAGTCCTCAACTATGAAAACGCTGTTGTTTCTGACCCTTTCCATATTCAGTCTATGTATCTGCTACTCCCCTTGTCCTCTCGCTATAATGTCAGGAATGCTGAGCTGCCAGTCTTGCCCTCACACATCCAGGTTTCTGTGAAAGTAACAACACCATAATTCCATGTAACAATCCAGGCTCTAAGTTCATTCTTCTAACCCATAAAATTCCTGGAGTTCTAATGAAATCATTTTAGTCCATCCATCCCTCCATACGGTATATGTTAGCCTACCTTTTGCTGTCCATCCTTTCAACCCGAGTGTTCAAGCCATCTTTCTTGCCCTCAACCCTACCCCCTGTTGTGGTTGCCATTCCCTGCCACTCTCAGTTAAACCCTCCTGGGTAGCACTGGCAAACCGTGGCACAAAATTAAATGCATTGGCTTGTTAAGTAGAAATGACAGCTGAGTTATTTCATTAAAAACCATCAGCAACAAGAAATTGTTGGTAATCTACCCAAGTGCTTTTACTGCATAGTGATACTGAAATGTATTAATTTGCATTCCAGTCAGCAGCAAACTCTCATCAGCTAGACTCACAGATCACTGCATTATCTGCATCTTACGTATCAGCCATTCTCATTATTACTGCAATATTTTTCACAAACACAAACACCAATCAGTCAAAATGAGGTGCAAGGCACAAGTGGTAATGTGGAATGGATAGTTGGAAAAAAAGTAGTTGATCTTAAATGCAGCCGTGGAGGAATTATCAATGAACATGTTCCTGCTTTTGGTTGCTTCACATTTAAACCAAACTTGCTGAGGTAATGACTGCTCAATAAGAGCTGTTGTTAGACCAAATCAAAACCAAACCTATACTTAAAATAATGGGGTATATCTTCTGGCCAGAGACTAGCGTTTCTGTCAGTCTTACCTGTGTTTGTCCATCGGGATCCTCAAGTCCAAGCTGACGGCAACACATTCTGTCTCATGCTGCCCACTGCCCCAAAATACTCCCTGTGGAACCTAGTAGTGCAGTGCAAACTCCTGCCAGAGGATCTCAGTCTTCAGGCGAGGAGATATGTCCACTGAGCATCTGCCAGGTTAAACCAAGCGTGTGAGTTTGTGTGAAAGTGAGTGTTTTATTTTCTTTACTTGAGAACATAGAACAATACTGTACAGAAATACTCTCTTCAACCCATGATGTTTGGGTGAAACATCGGCAGGGTGAAAGTTGGAGGCAAAGTTAATCAGCATGCGTGCAGGAAGCAGTGCCAATGCAGTCGTCAATGTAGCGAAGGAAAAGTGGGGGACAGATACCAGTATAGGCTTGGAACATGGATTGTTCCACAAAGCCAACAAAAAGGCAGGCATAGCTGGGACCCATATAGGTGCCCATGGCTACACCTTTAGTATGGAGGAAGTGGGAGAACCAAAGGAGAAATTATTAAGAATAAGGACTAATTCCGCTAGACGGAGCAGAGTGGTGGTAGAGGGTAACTGGTTAGGTCTGGAATCCAAGAAGAAGCGGAGAGCTTTGAGACCTTCCTGGTGGGGGATGGAAGTATATAGGGACTGGACATCTATGGTGAAAATAAAGTGGTGGGGGGCCAGGGAACTTAAAATCATCGAAAAATTTCAGAGCGTGAGAAGTGTCATGAACATAGGTAGGAAGGGATTGAACAAGGGGCGATAAAACAGTGTCAAGGTATGCAGAAATGAGTTCGATGGGGCAGGAGCAAGCTGAGACAATGGGTCTACCTGGACAGGCACTACGCGACTCCCTTGTCCATTCGTCCCCCTCATCCCTTCCCACCGATCTCCCTCCCAGCACTTATCCTTGTAAGCAGAAAAAGTGTTACACATGCCCTTACACTTCCTCCCTCACCACTATTCAGGGCCCCAGACAGTCTCTCCAGGTGAGGCAACACTTCACCTGTGAGTTGGCTGGGGTGATATGCTGCGTCCGGTACTCCCGATGCGGCCTTCTATATATTGGGGTGACCCAACACAGGCTGGGAGACCGTTTCACTGAACACCTACGCTCTGTCCACCAGAGAAAGCAGGATCTCCCAGTGGCCACACATTTTAATTCCTCATCCCATTCCCATTCTGATATGTCAATCCACGACCTCCTCTACTGTCAAGATGAAGCCACACTCAGGTTGGAGGAACAACACCTTATATTCCGGCTGGGTAACCTCCAACCTGATGGCATGAACATTGACTTCTCTAACTTCCGCTAATGCCCCACCTCCCCCTCGTACCCCATCCATTATTTATTTATTATTATTATATTTTTTTTCTATCTCCTTTTTCTCCCTCTGTTCCACTCACTATACTCCTTGCCCATCCTCTGGGCTTCCCCCCTCCCCCTTTCTTTCTCTCTAGGCCTCCCATCCCATGAGCCTCTCATATCCCTTTTGCCAATCAATGTTCCAGCTCTTAGCTCCGTCCCTCCCCCTCCTGTCTTCTCCTATCATTTTGGATCTCCCCCTCCCCCTCCCACTTTCAAATCTCTTACTATCTCTTCTTTCAATTAGTCCTGATGAAGGGTTTCGGCCTGAAACGTCAACTGTAGCTCTTCCTATAGATGCTGCCTGGCCTGCTGTGTTCACCAGCAATTTTTATGTGTTTTGCTTGAAATTCCAGCATCTGCAGATTTCCTCTTGTCCACAATGTTTGTGTTGACTGTAATGACAAATTAAGATGAGCCTTTGCCTGTACATGGTTCATATCCCTCCACTCCCTACATGTTCACGTGACTGTCTAGATGCTTCTTAAACACCACTGAAATGTCCCCGTCTACCATCATCCTGGCAGCCTGCTCCACGCACTTACTGCTCTCTGCGTATAAAAACTCGACCTACACATTTCCTTTAAAGTTTCCCTCCTAACCTTAAAACTCTGCCCTCCAGTATTTGACATTGGAGAAACCTCAGTCTTGACTGTGTACTTTCTCTATGCCTCTCATAATTTTATATACTTCCTCCAGGTTGCCCCTCTTCCTCTGACAATCCAAGTTTGTAAAACCTCTTCTTAAAGCTAATTTTCTCCCATACAGGCAGCATCCTGGTAAAACCCTTCTGCACCCTCTCCAAAAGTGTCCACATCCTTCCTGTCAAGCAATACTCCAGATGTGACCTAGCTAAAGATTTATACTAATGCACCAGTATAATGTTGCTTTGGTTTTTTTTTTGGATAGGCCAAGCAAAAATCATAGAACATAAAACGCAAAATCAAAATAGTCCAGGCGTATTCAGTTCAGTCGAGTTCAGATCAATCTAACATGTGTCGTTCATTATCCATAGGCAGCCCCGAACAAAGTAGTCCAAGATAGCAACAGAAAAAAAGGAGCGACCAGAAACCAGAAACACATCATAACACGAACTACAGAGCCCAATTCACAAACCGCATCGACCTTGCCCGAGACCCAGAACTCCAGCATTCTTTAATTTAAGCTTTTCTGGAGGATGTTGTGTCTCTGATGCTGTTGCAAATTGTGCTTGTGTATACATATACTTGTACACATAACAATAAACTCAACATTGACTTTTAGGCTACGTCCAAGCACGTCTGTTGTCATACGCACATGGAATGAAATACCCACTCGCAGCAGCTTCGCATAGTAATAGAGCTACAACATTTAGAATAAAATCATAAATTATAGAAACTTATACAAAACTTGTACTGGAACACTATTCGGACCAAAAATGCAACAAGCAAAGTGAAAAGTGGTTAAAGAGATCATAATGTTGCTACACTGAGGTTTTATTCAGATAATAATCAAACTAGTCAATAAATCAAACATTGGCCGGTGAGTAATTTCATGAACTCCACCAATGCTATTCATTGTAAAATCGATGTCAGATTAGTGGTACTGTTAATGTTAGTGTAAGAAATAAACTCATAACATTAATGTTTCTTTTAACATTTGAACTAATGGAACCACAATGCCTTCCACAGGCTTGGCGCCATTAAATCTTACAACTCCACCTGCCTGAAGTTTTCAATTATTTTTTCATCCTTCGAGGCAGATTAAAAATTCATTTATTTTATTTCACTAATCCACAACCTTGTGGAACTGCTAAATAGAATGACCCAAGCACATAAAGTATGGCAGCGGGGCTTGATTTTGCATTAATGAAACTGATGAGTAAGCCCATTAAAAACAGATCCCAAAGCTTTAACCACAGAATATTTCAGAAATTAGAACTGGATTCCGGATATTATTGCTCGATAAATTAATCCAGGTCAGCAAATGCCTCCAGCTGTCTACCATCAGCAGTGTGATAGAATTACATTGCAAACTGAGAGACTAAGATATAACATTACATTATTTTATTGTTCAATGTGAATCACTAAGTGAGTGAACCACAGAGATTTATAATTTAAACAGGGGCCCTTCAGCCTTCTCCCACCATAAATGCTGGTCGAACATGAGTCTCTTCGGGTTGCTGTAATCCCAATTCTTGGCCTTTAAGGCTGCAGTTCATTGTCTCACCTTTTTTAAGTTGTGGTGAGCTTTGCTGTTTCCGCCTCCCTTGAAGAGTTGCACATTTCCACCTCTCTTCTGGGGAGAAAGTTTAATCCTTATTTTCCCCAAACCCCACCCCCTCCCACGCTCAAGTGTACAATTTCATTATCCCACACAAAGTAATCGAGGCATTTGTGCTGATATCCTGGCTATTACTTATCCCTCAACTGTCCGCCAAAAATGACCACTCAAAGCTTGATGACCCAGATTATCATCGTCTCGCTAATCGCACTGTGGGCAGATCTGGCAATGGCTCATATGGCTCATCTTCGATCGGGACAAGGAAAATCAAGATGGCAGAATGAAACCTATACCTTAACAGTGTGGTTTCATGATATCTCTGGCATCTAAAGCAAATGAAAGAGGCCAGTGAATGATAAACTATTTTCCATTGGGAAATTGCTACACTATTTAATACAGGTTTGATCAGATCAGATCAGAAGCAACCAGCAAGAATGCAGATTCACAGCTGACAGACCTGAATGAATTTTTGGGAATGGTAGCCAAAGCAATGGTGAGAGAGACCTCCATGGATGATATTTCAATGGAATTCTAGAGAATATTCTACGATTTCACACTTAAGACTTGTTATCCAAAACTGAAACCAGGTTATTGACTGGGTTGAGTGACAGCGGCCAGGATAAGAAATATGAAGTGTAAGACTGTAGCAAATGGATTTCATTGTGTGCAATTGTAGTCATCTAGTTTTTAATTATGAAAGGGTAGTGTGGGATTATTTGCTAAATAGTGACTAGTTTAAGGACTGGGGATTAACAAGAGAGCAGGCACACAAGATCAATGCATCTTCAGAAAAACATACAAAAATAAATTCTAAAGCAACACACACAAAAAATGCTGGAGGAACTCAGCAGGTCAGGCAGCATCTTTGGAAATAAATAAGCAAATGATGCTTCAGGTTGAGACCCTTCTTCAGGACTGGAAAGGAAGGGGGAAGACACCTGAATAAAAAGGTGGGGGTAGGGGAAGGAGGATTAGCTAGAAGGTGATAGGTGAGGCCAGGTGGGTGGGAAAGCTTAAGGGCTGGAGAGAAAGGAATCTGATAGGAGAGGAGAGTGGACAGTGGGAGAAAGGGAAGACAATGGTGCTAAGCAAGTAAGGAGAGAAGGTAAGAGACTAGAGTGGGGAATAGAAGGGGCAAGGGGGAAGGGAAAAAATACTGGTAAGAGAAATTAATGTTCAAGCCATCAGGTTGGAGGCTACTAAGACACAATATGAGGCATTGCTCCTCCATCCTGAGAGTGGTTTCATCATGGCAGAAAAGGAGGCTATGGACTAACATGTCGGAATAGGAATAGGGATAGGAATTAGTTTGGATGGCCACCAGTAAATTCCCCTTTTGGCGGATGGAGTAGAGGTGTTCGATGAGGTTTACGTTGGGTCTCACCAATGTAGAGGAGACTACTGTAAAATACTGGCTAAGGACCTGAATGCAAGGAGCAATGATACAATACAGTTACGAAAATCTATGGCTAGACTATATGTGGAGGGCTGTGATCTAGTTACCATGTTACCACATGTTGGGAGGCATGACACAACCTTGGCAGAGTGCAACATTGATTTACCAGAATACCTGAATCAAGTGACTAATGTTAGCATTTAGAAGTTTAAGGGATGATTTGACTATAGTGGTCAAAATGTTAAAGGGGAAAAGATTTCAAAGAGATAAACTAGATCCTTTGGAAAAGTCCAAAAACTAAGAGGCATATCTATAAATGTGAATAACAGAATGATTAGAAAAAAAATCCTCCACAGCAATTGATACTGGATAATTTGTTAATTTTAAGTTGAGACTGACTTATTAACCAACATTTTGATTTTGTAAGACATGGACAGAGAGATGGATACATGGAGTTACGTTGCAGAGCTTCCATGTTCTGAATGAACACTGAAAAAGCCTCGAACATGAACAACTCTTCTCATTCCCACTTTGAAATGGGTGAAACCTCGACCAACTAAAATTTGTCAAAGTTCCATAAAATCCTATCATATAAATCATCTGTAATAGATTAAACATTTACTATGCCATCTCTATAAATTCTGCAAACACTTGATAAGGACACTTATCCTATCACAAAGGATATTTTCAATATAACAGTCTCATTACTTTAAAAATGTTAACATCAATATTTTTATTCACAAGCAAGCCGTCTTCATGTGTTCTCATTAGGCATAAATTTGTTTCAAATTGATTAAGTTTTGCATAGCTGAGATAAGAAGCAGTGCCCACATAAAATGCCAGAATTGAAATTACTTTCTTTAATTACAAATCTTCCTTACAACCGGGGAAGGTCAAAGGAAAGCAAAGTGATTTGATATTTTTGGGTGGCAGACTTATTTTACATTCAGCTATCTAAAACAGAAAACAATCATAATCAATACCCACTAAGGGCATGGGATCTGGGAATATGCTGTGGTGGCATGTTATATGTATTGTATGAATTAAAAAAGAAATTTCCAGCTACAATGGGACCAACACGTTAAATTAATTTCTTCTCCCAGGGTGTGGGGCCTGCTTTCCTTAATCATGCAAATAATTACTTCATGCAAATTATCTGTAGCTGTTGTTTTTGTGGCTTCCTCGCCTGCTTGCAGAAGAGTGAGATCTGGAGAAGTTGCAAGGTGATCAATACTTGAGCTGGCAATGAAAAGGCTATTCCTCCCAGAGTCTTAGGCATCATTATTTGCAGACTCACAACCAGGTGAGGGGGCACTCACTTTACCAAATACTAATGCTCAGAACCCACAAGCACCGAAATATCTTATCATCAATAGATTACTTTTAAGGTTTTACAAACATTTGTGTGGTTAATCATGCTGGTTACCTGAAATGCCCAACAAATTAACGGGCAACTCAATAGTCTGGTTTGCTTATCTACTGAGTGAAGGATTTTTGCCAGGATACTTGCAAGGGCTACATGTGGCCATGGGATCCTCTTCATCCTCCTTGGTCCAACATTGTCTGCTGGATTGGACGATCAACCAAGTTAACATATTCAAA
Organism: Mobula hypostoma; assembly: GCF_963921235.1. Taxonomy (NCBI): domain Eukaryota; kingdom Metazoa; phylum Chordata; class Chondrichthyes; order Myliobatiformes; family Myliobatidae; genus Mobula; species Mobula hypostoma. Next base: position 73,925,570 of record NC_086102.1, on the reverse strand, counting down.
TCCAAGTGGGGATGAGCTCACATTTTGTTGGCTCAAAAGGCTATTATACAACACACTGAGGCACTCTCAGTAGGAGATTTACATTTCTCACATGCACGAATCAGTGATAACGTCTCACATTTCCCATGCGCTTATTCAAACTCCCACCTGTGGCTTTAACAAAAAAAATACTGAGGTATGTAACCCGGTATTACGCCTGCAAATCACTCAGCAACTGCACAACGCACCAGGATAAGAAACAAAGGAAACACAGGATGAAGAGAGTAAAATGATATACTTCTGCAGGGAAGCAACGTTTGCCTCCTCTGTTTTCCTTAACACAAACATTGTCAAAGTATATTCTACTCCTCGTCACATAAAGCCCAGTCAGAGGGTTAAGTGTCCAGCTCTTCTAATGGAGACCAGAACAAGACTGGAGATTAGAACACAGCACTTTGGGTTTGTACGCTAGCGCAGCTCTGAGCTAACAATGTCTTGTCAGAAGCTTTGGCTCATGCTGTTAAACACCCTGTCTGCTCTCTGGGTGAAAAATATCTCTAAGAATAAATATTATCTCTAAGAAGAACCAGCGTGTCCCCCCTATTCCAGAGCTTCTGTCATGATCACATTCCATGTGGACATTGGCTGAGGTGTTCACTGCACTGCAGGGATGACCTTATTGCCTGCAGAGGATAGTCTATAGCTCTGCAAGGTATAACAGATACATCTGCTGTCACTCCGAGACTGCTTCAGGCAAGTTTCACGGGCTTCCTTCCCCAGTGCAATGGGCTATTGACTATCCTACACTCCGGCCATGATAGCCTGGTGGTTAGGTAGGCCACTGCCCAAACTCAGTTCATATCAGAAACATGCAAAGAGCATGGAATACTTTCTCTAGCTGAGGAGACATCTCTCAGAGAAGGCAGATATCTATGGTGGATTTCGCCAGCATTTCCAATTCACCAGTATAGCTTTCAGCCGACAGAAGGAGACTGTTCAAAGACCAGGACTTTAAACCTGGCATCAAGCTGATCGTCTGCTGAGGAGCAGGGATCTGCTTTCTGTTTTGGAGACATCATCAACCTAACACATGTTCAGGGTAGGTACTTACATAACAGCATCCTCTCCGGGATAAATTCTCTGACAAATAAAATCTAATTACACTCAAAAAAATGTCATGGATGGCCCACATCACCCACACGCCAGACATCAGTAAGCTCTTTACTCTGAGCTCTCTCATTGCCAGACAAGGCAAAGGAAACGCTTCAACCATGCTCCCAAAACTAACTTGAAAAAAGCTGCAGCAATACCTTCATTGACCTATGGAAATCCTGGTCACAAACTGCAAAATAAAATGCAAAGGAACAAAATGAAAGGCCGTGAGCTCCTCTCCTGGATAGGATCATGTGAGGGTCAGGCTGAACAGAGGAATAAGCACACAATATTCCAAGCAACATCAAGCTTCACTTATGACAAATACTGCGATTCCAGCATAGGATTCTTCAACCACTTCAGAATCCATGGAACAGGAGTGGAATCGTTACCCTTGACTCCAAGGGACTGCCTTGTTCATTTAACAGATCAACAGACTGCATTTAGTAAGGATAGGCAATAACACCTCTACCACAGTTATTCTGAACTTTGGTGATCCTGCACAAGGATCTGACTATGTGGTCAGATTCTACGCTAACTCCATCTACAAGTTTGCAAATATTAGTGGGCCACATTTCAAAAACATCAATTCAGAGTACAGGAAGGAGATAAAAAGCTCAGTAACATGGGTTCATAACAAACTATCCCTCAATGTCAACAGAACAGAACACTGGTCATTGACTTCAGGAAGGGAAGTGGTGCCCATGTTCCTGTCTACATCAAAGGTGTTGCGGTTAAGAAGATTGAGAGCTTTAACTTGCTAGAGTGAATATCATCAAAGGCCTGCCCACAGTCAAGAAAACTCACCAATGCCTCTACTTCTTCAGGAGGTTAAAATATATTTGACATGTCCCCATCAACCCTCACCAATTCATATTGATGTGCCGTAGAAAACGTCCTATTTTGGAATCATAATGGTTTGGTATGGTAAATGCTCTGCCCCTGACCACAAGAAGCTGCGAAGAATTGTGGACCCAGCTCAGAGCATCATGGGAACCATCCTCCCTTTTATAAACTCTGACAATTCTTCTTGCTGCCTCAGTAAAGCAGTCAACATAATCAAAAGATTCAATCCACCCAGACATTCTCTCTTCACCCCCCCCTCCATCAGGCAGAAGTCACGAAAGCCTGAAAACACGTGCCACCAGGCTCATGGGCAACTTCTGCCCTGCTGCTAGAAGACTATAAAGAGTTCTTTAGTATAATGAAATGGTGTCTTGATCTTGCTCCTATTATTTACCTGCATTGTACTTTCGCTGCAGCTGTTACACATTATTATGCATTATTATTGTTCTAATTTGTTTTGTCTCAATGCACTGTGTAATCATTCTATCTGTATGAACAATACGCAAAAGCAAATTTTCACTGTATCTCAGTACATCTGACAGTAATAAACCAATTCCAATTCTAATTCCTTTAACTTTGCTTTGTGTAAACATTAATAATCCCCATGGCTGAGTTACTATCTCACTCTGTCTTAAAAGGAATTATGCATTCCATTCAATAATTGTTGGCAACAAGACATTGAACATTCAAAATTCAATGTCACTTGATAATAATTGTGTAATCTTTTTTGAACATCTTCCAACATACTTTCATGCATTTCACCCACTTCAGATGAAGAGAATCAAATTAAAAGTATCAGAAACCCTCAAATGGTAATCTTCCTGCTTCATTGACCTTCTCAGTCACAATTGGAAATGGAAAATCACAGAAAGAGTATTTTCCAAAGTCTTAGCCAGTAGACTTGAGACGGTAGTTGGGAAAATAATTAGCCCAGATCAAACGGACTTTATCAGGGGATGTCTTGCATCTGATAATATTCACCGGCTCTTACACGTACTGAGTGCAACATATAAAATCCCACCTGCCTATGGCCTGCTATTTCTAGATGCTGAAAAAGTGTTTGATCGCCTTAAATGGCCATATCTTTGGAGAGTTCTAAAATAATTTAAGTTTAGCGATAAATTTATCAATATGATTCAAACACTGTATGCTAATCCTACAGCCCGGGTATGTGTGGGAGGAGGTTTCTCAGAGTTATTTGACATAGGACAGGGCACACATCTCCTTTAATTTTTACTATATCTATTGAACCGCTTGCACATTTAATGAGAAACTCTCCTCTGATCTCCCCTATTACCATAGGTACAACATCACATTCGATATCATTTTACACGGACGACACACTAGTTTATATGGCAAATGTTCAACAAACTCTCCCCTATGTTTTAAAAACACTGGAGCAATTTAGATTTCTTTCAGGGTACAAAGTTAATTTGTCAAAATCAGCACTGATGCTGATTAATACGGATAAAAGTAAGGTGTCTCTCCCTCCCCAGATTAAGATTACAAATGAGGTCCTCGACTTGGGTATTAAAGTTAATACTTCCCTGTTGTCTGTGGCTAAAAAAAATTACTCTTTAATTTTGAAAAGTATAGAAGAAGATATTAATAGATGGAGACACCTGCCAGCATCAGTCCCAGCCTGTATATCAGTCATTAAAATGAACATCTTACCCCGCATTAATTTTATCAGCTCAATGATCCCACTTGCGCCTCCAGCAGGCTATTGGCAAAAACTGGACTCCTTACTACGATGCTATGTTTGGAACGGTAAATGAACCAATATAAAATGGTCAGCTCTACAATTCAAAAAGTTGGATGGGGGATTGGCATGTCCAAATTTTAAATTGTATCACTGGGCATTTGTATTAAAAAGTCTTAGTTATTGGATGGAGGAGGATAAAGTTTTGTCATGGAAAAATATAGAACAAGAGCTAATAACACCAATAAAGTTGAAGGACTTTCTCCTTATAGGTATGTCTACCTAAAAACTGTGATTTGTATTACGGTCCGATTTTAACCCATATACTACAAGTGTTTAGAGCAGCAGAAAAATTCCTAAAATTTAAAAATGTATGATGCAAATGATATCCATTATGGAACAATAATCATCTTCTATCTTGGGGGATCCCTTTCACTAACAGAATTTGGGAGGATAAAGATATTACTACTCTTCAAAATATTAATGGAGCAAGTACTAACCTTAGCTTTCAAGAACTGGTATCTCAATATAATATTGGTAAACACTCTCTTTTCTTCTACTTTAAAGTGCACAAATATATCAGTTGTGACGACAAACCAAGTTATCAGATGATTGATGCTAATGAGAGAGATAAGGAAGACAATGGAGAAATGTTCAAAATGTTAATGAGAGAGGAGAGAGAGATAACGGAAAAGAAACACAATTCAGAATATTGACAGACCGGTTGCTTTGAACCTGAACTGTTTGAAGTTTGATGGACAGGCGATACCCCAGCAGGGGGATAAAAAGAACAGGTTCGCTAAGGTACGGCACACCATGAGATCATGAGATAACGAGACCCTGGAAGAGCAGTGTGCCCCCACAAGTGGTGGAGTTTGGAGGTCCGGTTCACGGGAACCGACCATAGGCTCACAGACTGTAAAGGTACGATCGGTGGGAACCTGGTGTGTGTGTCCGCCCTTGCCTGGGTGCCGGGTTCACTGCGGAAGAACGGTCGTATCTGGAACGGAGGGGTCACAGTCGGTGACCACAGCGGGATAGAAGACATAAAAGGGTCCGCCCGAAACTACTTGTGAAGATATTAAAGGTCTGCCTGAATCAAATTGCATCTCTCTCTGTCTCTCTCTCTCTCCAACGGCACAACAGCGATTACTGCGAACTGTACTAAGCTGAACTGAACTCTGCATCACTTAAGACTGATCATTTTACCCCTAGACTGCGATAGAGCTTGGTTGATTCCTATTACCCTAGTTCTGTGTACATGTGTGTATTATCATTGCCGACCTGTTGCATTTATATCCTTACGTTTAGAGTACTGCGTTACTTACTTCTTTAATAAAACTTCATTAGCTCCTAGTAATCCAGACTCCAATGAGTGGTCCATTTCTGCTGGTTTGGCAACCCAGTTACAGAGTACGTAACACAGTACTGTCACATTTCTGCTCACCAGACCTGGAATATCTAGCAGTAAAGTGCCATCCTTTTTACCTGCCACAGGAGTGCTCCGGGGTTATTCTGGTAGCAATTTACATTCTACCTCAGGCCAATGTCAATCAGGCTTTAGATGATCTGAGCAATGGGATCAACATACACGAAACAGCGCACCCTAATGCCTTCACCATTGTTTTGAGAGAGTTTAACAAGGCCAGCAAGGTCAGTCTGAAAAAATCACTAAACAAGTACCATCAGCAGATCACTTGCAATACCAAAGGAAACAACACACTGGACCACTGTTACACCATCATCAAGAATGCCTACCGTGCTATTCCACGCCCTCACTTCGGGAAGTCTGATCACCTGGCTGTACTTCTACTGCTCGAGTATAGGCAGAGACTGAAGACTGCAGCACCAGCAGTGAGGATCAAGAAGGTATGGACAAGGGAAGCACAGGAGCGCCTATAGGACTGCTTTGAATCAATGGACTGGACTGTATTCAGGGATTCGTCTTTGAATCTGGATGAGTGTGCTGCAGTTGTTAGAGACTTCATTAAAACCTGTGCGGATGAGCGTGTGCCCATAAAGACTTACTGTATATTCCGAAACTAAAAGCCATGGATGAACTAGGAGGTACGTCGTCTGCTGAAAGCTAGATTTGTGCCATTTAAGTCTGGCAACCCAGGCCTATACCAGAAAACCAGGTATAATTGCAGAGGGTTATTTCAAGTGTGAAGAGACAATTTCGAACAAGGTTGGAGGCAACATCGGATGCACGGCAACTCTGGCAGGGTCTGCAAGACATTACTTCCTACAAAGTAAACCCAATAGCATGAATAGCAGCAATGCTTCACTACCAGATGAACTCAATATCTCCTATGCCTGCTTTGAAAGGGAGAACACAGCTACAGCTGTGAAGATCCCTGCTGCACCTGATGACCCTGTGATCTCTGTCTCAGAGGCCGAAGTTAGGCTGTCTTTAAAGAGAGTGAACCCTCGCAAGGTGGAAGGTCCTGATGGAGTACCTGGTAAGGCTCTGAAAACCTGTGCAAACCAACTAGCAGGAGCATTCAAGTACATTTTCAACCTCTCACTGCTACGGGCGGAGGTTCCCACTTGCTTCAAAAAGGCAACAATTGTACCAATGCCTAAGAAGAATATGTAACAGCCACAAAATGGTAGTGGAACGCAGCAGACCAGGCAGCATCTATAGGAAGAAGTACAGTCGACGTTTTGGGTGGAGACCCTTCATCAGGTCTAACGGAAAAAAGAGATAGCAAGAGATTTGAAAGTGGGAGGGAGAGGGGGAGACCCAAAATGACAGGAGAAGATGGGAGGGGGAGGGATGAAGCCAAGAGCTGGGAAGGTGATTGGCAAAAGGGAATCAAGGCAGGAGAAGGGGGAGGATCATGGGACCGAAGGCCTTGGAAGAAAGAAAGTGGGAGGGAAGCACCAGAGGAAGATCGAGTACTGGCAAGGAGTTATTCTGAGAGGGAAAGAGAGGAATAAATAAATAAATAAATAAATAACTTAGGGATGGGGTAAGAAGGAGAAAAGGGGCATTAATGGAAGTTAGAGAAATCAATGTTCATGCCATCAGGTTGGAGGCTACCCAGATGGAATATAAGGTGGTGTTCCTCCAACCTGAGTTTAGCTTTATCTCAACAGTAGAGGAGGCCATGGATTGACATATCAGAATGGGAATGGGACGTGGAATTAAAATGTGTGGCCACTGGGAGATCCTGCTTCCTCTGGCGGACAGAGCGTAGGTGTTCGGCAAAGCAGTCTCCAAATCTGCATCTGGTCTCACCAATATATAGAAGGCCACACCAGGAGCACCAGACACAGTATATCACACCAGCAGACTCACAGGTGAAGTGTTGCCTCACCTGGAAGGACTGTCTGGGGCCTTCTAAGAAGAATAATGTGGGCTGCTTTAATGACTATCAACCAGTAGCACTCACATTGACAGTGATGAAATGCACTCAATAACTTCTATAGCTGTACTGCATTCTGACAGGCTGCATCACTCTTTGGTATGGAGGGGCTACTGCACAGGACCGAAAGAAGCTGCAGAAGGTTGTAAATCTAGTCAGCTCCATCTTAGGTACTAGCCTACATAGTACCCAGGACATCTTCAGGGAGTGGTGTCTCAGAAAGGCAGCGTCCATTATTAAGGACCTCAAGCACCCAGGGCATGCTCTTTTCTCACTGTTACCATCAGGTAGGAGGTACAGAAGCCCGACTCAGCGATTCAGGAACAGCTTCTTCACCTCTGCCATCCAATTCCTAAATGGACATTGAATCTTCGGACACTACCTCACTTGTTTTTTAAGATACAGTATTCCTGTTTTTGCATGTTTTTTAAATCTATTCAATATATGCATACTGTAATTGATTTACTTAATTATTATCATTATTTTATTTTATTTATTGTAATTTTTTTCTCTCTCTGCTGGATTGTGTGTTGCATTGAACTGTTGCTGCTAAGTTAACAAATTTCACGTCACATGCCCGTGATAATAAACCTGATTTTGATTCTATTCTGGTTGGTCTCTTACAATTTCAAATAGCTTGAAAATACATTGAAATGGGTTTCCAAAGCGCGCTCATTAACACAGAACTGAAGGCATCTGGTTCAGTCCGGAATTCATTACATCAGCTTACTTCATTGACAGGATGCAGGTGTCAAAGTCAGTTTTTATTTCTTGTCCTTAGTTGCCCCCAGGATGGTGGTGGGCTGCCTTCATGAAATTCAATCCCTGTTTTCCTCGTAGCCTGATGAGTGGGCCATCATCTGGAACCGTAACTCTTCTTTCTCCATAGTTACCATCCAAATAACCTGGTATTTCTAGCGTTGCCATTTCAGATTCTGAACTTCTGTAATGTGTTGCTCTTGCGCCTTGTAATCACTGGTTACAACAGTGTGGTTTGTCAGACCAGTTTGTCAAGAGAAACTTCCTTTCTTAAAGGACTCAACTGAACCAGTTAAATTTTTATGACACCTGTAACAGAAAGAACTCTTTTATTCACTTCTCTTAAACAGTTTATCTCCAATTCCCATACAGACATGGTGGGATTTGAAATCTCACTCTATGAATTATTAGCTCGGAAACACAATCACTTCATCACCATACTGTTAACAGTTTTAGTACTCTGAGAGTTACACAGGTCATCTTGAAATATATCTTGAGATTAACTGCATCTATAAAGTTACAAATAAGCATATGATAACAAACTATATTTGTGGAACTTTGAGGATGTTCAGTTTCCTTTGACCAGTTCTCACTTCCAAAGTAATTCTGTATGAGGTGCTTTTCAGTGCAATGCTGTGTACATTTATAAGTATTCACATCCAATCTCAGTTCATTTAAAAAACAGTGAAAACCTTAGGGTTATTTCTCCACTGTATTATATAGACCATCATTTCTATTTAAGTAAATATTCTTGGCATGTTTATATACTCAGAAAAGGTATAATCTGATTGCTGGTAAAGTTATTTGATAATAATTCACACCTAAATTGCAACATAAGCAATAAGTAGGGTAATGTAATGGGAGGAAACACATACAACTATCGACATTGAGTTGGGGTTCACTTTAATAGATTGGTCTGACGTAATGATGTTAAATTTATTTTTAACGTGCTTTATGTCCTGTGTTTGGGGGACAATAAAGGAGTTGTTACCGTTTACCTTAAACTTTAAAACATCTCTGCCATTTTATTTGTGAAAACCTACACAATCACCTGACAAACAATCTACGTGCTTCAGAAGAGTGATAGAGAATGAATGAACTATTGCTGCCTCCATGGTCCACAACGTGGGCACTAATATAAAATTTCTGTAAGAAATCAGTTCACCCAATGGTCCTTTAATAAGTAACATTCTTTCCACTTCCATTCCCCAGAGAGCATATGTGCCGAGTGTTCTAAGAACAAATGTTTGATAAATAAAGAGCAGTTTAAAACTGCCACAAAATCAGCAACGTATTGTTATTGAGAAACACAGTACAAATCCAGGCTCCTTACCACAACAACCTCACTCATTTATACCAAACCTATTTTCTATTTTCCCCACATTCACGACAAATTGTCATCTATTCTACCTCTCTGCCAAGCACAGAGGGGAATGCCTCTGGTTGCTCCAGTTTTCTACCTCGTCACAAAGCAGGTGAACTGCCAAGGCAGATTAATTGTGACACAGGCAGCACTGGAAATTAGAAGTGGACCCAGAGTACTGAGTGCATTTCTGGTTATGACACTATTAGAAATTTGTGATTGTGCTGGAAAGATTGCAGAGGAGATTCACCTGGGTGTTGTCTCAATGCATGACTTTACATTTGGGGGACCATATTGGATAAATTGGGTTGTTTTTCCTGGAGTGAAGGGGGCTGAGGGGGTGATTTAACAGTAGTGCTTAAGATAATGAAAGATGTATTATAGAAAGGGCTGCTGGTGATTTGAAACTTCAGATCTATTAGCTACATCACTATGCCATCCCAATTGTTCTTGATACACTTTAAAAAAACCATCTGCTGATCAAACTCAACAGCAAACTTGGCAAAGGTAGAATATATTTCTTTACATTTGCTATAAATATCAGCAACAAAGGAACACTAAGGAGAGATGAAGCTAAATATAAAACATTGTGTGACCCAAGCAGCCAAAGGAGTGTCTGGACGTCAAGGGGAGGTAGAGAACAGCTCCTATATCCTCATACAATATACCTCCCACTGATCCCACAAGAAGACTGTCACATTTGCTAATGATATGCTAATGCTAATATTGTATCGTTTCTTAATGCATGCATTACTAAATGACAATAAAAGAGGACTGTGTGTCCTCATAATCTAATCTAATCTAACGATGGGTAAAATTGCAATGGGAGGAATGAGTGTTTCTTGCTGATGTTAGTTAGTATAGATAAATGAGAATGCAAATTAATGAGGTTTGCACCATGCTGCACTGGAACTGAAGAAAAATGCGTAGAAAAATACCTACATGCCACAGTATGTGATTTTCTAAAGGCTAACAACCACTGCAGGACTGCAAGCACCCAGAAAGTGTATGTCTAGATTTCCAAGAATCAAGCACTATAAAAATTTCTGCAAAATATTCAGTTAATCTCAGCTGTAATCTCATATCAAAGTTGCTGGTGAACGCAGCAGGCCAGGCAGCATCTGTAGGAAGAGGTGCAGTCGACGTTTCAGGCCGAGACCCTTCGTCAGGACTAACTGAAGGAAGAGTGAGTAAGGGATTTGAAAGTTGGAGGGGGAGGGGGAGATGCAAAATGATAGGAGAAGACAGGAGGGGGAGGGATGGAGCCAAGAGCTGGACAGGTGATAGGCAAAAGGGGATACGAGAGGATCATGGGACAGGAGGTCCGGGAAGAAAGACAAGGGGGGGGGACCCAAAGGATGGGCAAGGGGTATATTCAGAGGGACAGAGGGAGAAAAAGGAGAGTGAGAGAAAGAATGTGTGCATAAAAATGAGTAACAGATGGGGTACGAGGGGGAGGTGGGGCCTTAGCGGAAGTTAGAGAAGTCGATGTTCATGCCATCAGGTTGGAGGCTACCCAGACGGAATATAAGGTGTTGTTCCTCCAACCTGAGTGTGGCTTCATCTTTACAGTAGAGGAGGCCGTGGATAGACATGTCAGAATGGGAATGGGATGTGGAATTAAAACGTGTGGCCACTGGGAGATCCTGCTTTCTCTGGCGGACAGAGCGTAGATGTTCAGCAAAGCGGTCTCCCAGTCTGCGTTGGGACTCGCCAATATATAAAAGGCCTCCAACCTGATGGCATGAACATTGACTTCTCTAATTTCCGCTAATGCCCCACCTCCCCCTCGTACCCCATCCGTTACTTATTTTTATGCACACATTCTTTCTCTCACTCTCCTTTTTCTCCCTCTGTCCCTCTGAATATACCTCTTGCCCATCCTCTGGGTCCCCCCCACTTGTCTTTCTTCCCGGACCTCCTGTCCCATGATCCTCTCGTATCCCCTTTTGCCTATCACCTGTCCAGCTCTTGGCTCCATCCCTCCCCCTCCTGTCTTCTCCTATCATTTTGGATCTCCCCCCCCTCCAACTTTCAAATCCCTTACTCACTCTTCCTTCAGTTAGTCCTGACGAAGGGTCTCGGCCTGAAACGTCGACTGCACCTCTTCCTACAGATGCTGCCTGGCCTGCTGCGTTCACCAGCAACCTTGATGTGGGTTGCTTGAATTTCCAGCATCTGCAGAATTCCTGTTGTTTTTGTAATCTCATATTCTGCTTTGGTCCCTGGACATAGTAAATTATGGTGGGTGGCACCAGATTGAAATCCAACCTAAATTCCTTAATTATCTTGATACATGTAGAATGGCAAGTTTATTTACTCTAGAAACACATGGAACTCACAAATAAAACCAGATTTGTTGCCTTCCTGTTGGGACTATCTGAATTATTTAGGGAGGGATAACAAAAGAAATGGGAGCACATTACACACAAAGGAAATGAGATTAAATGTAAGGAGGTCACTCTGAACCATTGGCCCTTTTAATCAAGCTGTTGATTCCTCCAGCAAGTGTAGATGTGTGATTAACATTCAGCGGAGTAGGTACAAAAGGTAGGTGGATACTGAGAAATATATTATTGGGGGTGGGGGTGGTTCTTCAGGTTTTCTCTTTCACTGACATAACCTAGAGATTTAATCCCCTTTTACGCCGCTTTGGTTTTTGACGGCTAGCTGAGAAGTTTTGGGTTTCCATGCATAATGATTGAGTAGAACATGCTGACCTCTTCTTGTCATTTAAAACAACTCTGTATAACAAAACAATCAAGTTCAAGTTTTAATTGTCATTCAACTATTCACATATAACAGCTAAATGAAACCTTGTTCCTCTGGGTCCAAGATGCAAGACTCGATGCCTACGGTCACACAGCTCACAACATATAGCTAAAATGGCACATACAGTCACAACAGAAATAGTATTAGCCAAAGTCCCTGAGTGTCATGGCCCGAAGATTGATGGTGCATGGGATGTTGTCCTGGAGCCATGTTTCCGCAAAAACAAGAACGCAGCAGTTCCTCAACACGGGCTTGTGCAGCTGCAGACGAATGTCATCAGGCTTATCTTGTGAGCAAGCAGTGCAGGGCAGCCCCCTGGCCAGCACAGACTCCAGCACGCCTGCTCTCTCCCACACTGCCACTGGCGTCTCCTCCCCTAGGCAGCTGCAACAGGCAATGCCGCAGCATGAGGACATGGTCCATGCAACAACTGCAGCCATGCAGCCCCACCACCATCAGTCTTGCCAACCACTGATACTACCTATAGATGCAAGATGAGGGAAATTTCCAGTCATAAAATATAATTTTTTAAAACCTACTAAGAAAAGATTAAAGATTAGCTACATACGATTGTGCCCAGTGTGAACTTCCGGCAGCTCGATCTCTCTCTGCTTACTGACAGCAAACCACCCCATTTTTCAGGCACCAGGACATACCATCTTTAATGACCAACTAACTTAGCTTAAGGCTACACATGAATCAGAATACGATGCTCCCACAGTGTAGTTACAATCATATCACAAAATAAAAAGTAGTATCTTCCTTAAATACAGAAAACATATGACATATACACATCAGGCGACCCAGGTGCATTTCTCAACGCTGCTTGTAAAGAGTTTGTACGTTTTCTCCATGACCGAGTGGCTTTCTTCTGTGTGCTACGGTTTCCTCCACAGTCCAAAGACATACCAGTTGGTAGGTGAATTAGTCTTTGTAAATTGCACTGTGGTAAGGCTAGGATTAAAATGGGAGATGGCTGGGTGGTTTGGCTCGAAGAGCTGAAAGAGCCTATTCTGCACTGTAACTCAATAAATAAATAAATATAACAAATCATTTACACATCACCATTACTAAAGAATGGAATATTCCACTGTATGGTGGGAAAGGCACCATAAAGCCAATCTCTTTAGGGCCCATGAGTAGAATATACTGGGGGGCGGGGAGACATTGAAATGCACTCACACAGCGCAGCAACACAGAATGACAAGGCAATGTGTCAGAGTGAGAGTGAGAAATTGTGCCTATCTACAGAATTACCGAGCGTTCTCTGTCACATGGTTTCTTTTCTCTTAATATTATTTAATATTAGTAATTAATTTGAAGTCCCTTAAGGTGTTAGATGCTTTAAGTAAGCTTTTAATTATTTATGTTTTTAATTATTCAAATACACTTAAATTGTTTTAAGTCTCTGTATTGATCAGAGGCACTGAATAATTGATCAAAGATTTTTGACAGTAGTGAGTTGTCGAAAGGGCAACCTAACAGTCCAGGGTTAGAATTTTACCAGAGACCAATTCATCACTTGTGGATCACCATGCTTCACCAGAAGATCAGGACACAGTGATCTCCAGATAGATCAGTTCCAGAGGTTTGCAGAATTAAGTGGAGCTGCACAGGGGTTGATTATGCTAGGCAGGTAAGACTGCAAACAAAATGGTCAGCAGGTTAATCTATTTTTGTTTAATTCTCTTCAGATGCCTCCTGACCTGAAGAGCATTGCCAGCATTTTGTTTTAATTTTTAGTTCATAAGACCATTGAATAAGATATTGGAATAGAATTAGGTCATTCAGTCCCATCGTGTCTGTTCCACCACTCAATCATGGCTAATTTTTTTTCTAAATCCCATTCTCCCAGTAACCCTTAACTCCTTACGCAGTCGAGAACCTGTCAATGTCCACCTTAAATATACCCCGTCACTAGGCCTCCACAGCTGTCGGAGACACTGAATTCCACAGATTCACCCCCCTCTGGCTGAAGAAATTCATTCTCAACTCAGTTCTAAAGGGATGTCCAGTGATGGCCATTGTGTCACTGTCTTCAGTGTTCAGCAGAAAACACTGCAAAATAAAGTAGAAAAGCAGCATCTGTATGCAACAAACTTGCTGTATCATTAAGCCAAATGATGAAACATCTGAATGTGATTTCAATCACTATTTTACATAGCTTTATGTTAAATCCTAAAATGCCTCAAAGTGATGATTCTGGATAATAGGCACTTAAAATCTGAAGGGTATTTAAATTTGCCGTCTGGTAAAATGTTGAAGGTTAAAGGCAAGTTTGGAAATACAAAGAGTGACTAAGTGCTTTACCTTGCAATAATGGAAGGCAACTTCTATTTCTTTACAATGCAGTGCCATATTTACAACATAGATGATGAGGCAAAGGGAAGGTGGCTAAATGTAGCAGAGGGAACTTGTATAATGTCAAAGCATTTCTTAGAGCGAACATCTCAAGTCCATGCCAGGAGGAGATAAGAATCACACAGCCCAGATGAAAATGAAAAAAGATGTTGTAGATGTTGAAAATCTAAAATAAAATAGAAAATGCTGCAAATATCCAGAAGATCAGTTTGTATCTACAGGAAGACAAACAGTGAGTTTCACTTCCATAGCTATTTCTTTTTCCTTTGCCTCTGATTCCAACTTATTCCATGTCAAACCTTTTCTGGAGCTGATGTCCGTGGCCACCCCAGATTTTCCCTATCAGAGACATCCCCTTCCCTCAGCTTTACAAGCTTCTATCTCCTCCTCAATTCTGATGAGGGATCGCCAGCCTGAAACATTGACTCATACAGCCTAATGCCACCTTTCACCACTCAATCCATAGCCTTGCAGGTGATACTTCTTCAGGTTAATTTTATTAAAAGATGGTGATTTTGCCTCTGCCACCCTTGTATGCAGAGAGTTCCACAGTATTTCTGCTCTTTGGGTGAAAAAAAAATCCTCATCTCTTTAATCATCAATCAATTTCTGATTGATTGCTCTAATCAAGAGTAACACACCTTTCTTATTTGCTGTACTTAAGTTACTCAGAAGTTTAATGCATCTCAGTTTAAGTTTTTCTTTCCAAGGATGACATCACCAGGCGCCCGGTCTTCTCATATTTCCAGTCTTAGTGAGATAATTGTCTTGAAAATATGCTCCGTGAAGTACGAAAGAAATTAAGTTTTGGACCCACTGGATAACAAAAAAAAATCATTTAGAAATCAAAGCTTTGACTGCAAGCTTAAAGAAACACAATTAGAGCAAGACATGATGAGTCATGATTTAGGAATTAAGGCTCTTGGAGATGATCCTGGAAAGGGATCTGGAAGCAATTCGGACATATTCCCTCCATTTCTGAACAATGCAGCAAGCCATTCAATCAGCTCACAGTGTGCATCAATACAGCCCGAACAGCAGAGAACAAGCCTTCAGAGTTACATCGTCCGAAGTTAGATTGCATTCAGAATGAAATGAAATGCAGGCTTTACAAATGCAAACCCTGCGTTTGCAGGAGGGTCAGGAGGTGCTCACACTTTCTTTCTCCAAACTTTCTGCAGAACTAGTGGTAGTTCCATGCAAAAATGGAAGAACTGGTCCAGAAAACCTGTACTTTGCTGAAGGCAGGAGTCTGGTAATTCGACTCAGCTGACTACCATAGGCTTTGCTATGGCACTCCGTCACCAGAATACTCGTGGGGTCCCAGGAGGGAGCGTGAAAGTCTACAGAATCCGCACCAAGTGGGGCCAGTGACCAGCAAATAAAGCTGCAGATTCTGGAAGTCTTAAATTAAAAAAAACACAAACACACAGCAAATCAGGCAGGCCTGTGCAGAGAGACACTGGGTTAATGCTTAGGGCTGGAGACCCTTTGTAAAACTGGGAAAGGGAAACGTTTTAAGTTGCAGACCAGCTTCTGGGGGATGGATAAGGATTTTTCAATTTCAGAGGTTTTTCAAACTTGCGACTGGTCGGAGCAGATAAATCCCTCCCCCACCCTCTATGCAACTCAAAACGAACTTGTTTTCTCACTTTGGCAATACTGCTTAAGACTATTTGGCCTGAAATGTTAAATGTTTCTCTTTCCATGGATGTTGCCTGAGCTGCTGAGTGTTTTGGGCTAATTATAAGTCCTGGGAACCTATTGATTTCAATAGGGAAGATTAGATGCAAGGGATAGGAGTGACTCAGAGATCTCTTATTAAACTTACATGAGAAAAAGTGCATTTAACTGCTATCAATAAATTGTTTTGCCTTTTATTTTTAATTTTAAACGCTTCTAGCATTCAGTATTGAAAATCGTAAAAAATTGGCATTTTCAATCTCTTTAATAAGGGGTCTTGAATGGGGAAATGGTTTAAACAAGCTGTCGATGCAATTCTGTGGACTTGGCTTACCAGTTCCTAACAAAAAGACGCACCGCACAGATCGGGCTCTCAGAACTAGTTGAGAGGTAGCTACCCGAACATTTGTGCCAAGGGACCTGCTCAGACAGACAATTGGCTCATTATTCAGTGGAAGATCTGGACCAATATATTAAATACATTCCCAGTTATCCTGCCGTGGGGGTTCAACGCGCCAAGATCTGCAACACGTGCATTTATTTACACAATAGGCAGTATAATGTTGAGCGCGCCGCTTTTTCCTTCAGCTTTTCGTAACTTTTACTCAAATAAATTTAAAAGAAACTGGAGGAGCAACACAAGTTGATAAACAAAAGCACCAGAAAATCTGGCCAGCTTTTTGTGCGTGTTGACAATTTGATGGATGTGAGTCTCAGAAACACATTGTACTGAGGTATATTGACAGCGCTATCCTGTCGCCATCGCATCACTCGGTAAGACAGTGGTGCCAAAGGTTCTCACACTGCTGGGAGCTCACAGTACCCTGACCATGAATATGAGCAGCAACGCTTAATGTTCGCTTATATCCGATGAAAGTGCAGCAAATGTGTTACAGACTGGAGGGAGGAGAACGGCCACTCAGTGAACTAGGAGAGAATGACGCAGACGATATCAGTGCCCAGAGGTAGCAGTGGGGAACTTGCTGAGAATCTGTTCCAGCCACGCTGATCATTGATAGGATCTGCCCGCCAGCTCCGATGGCTCCCGTTGGTCGCTTGATGACAGAGAACCCGTACCAGGAATTTGTTTCACCAGAATCTCCATCTGCAGCCTGCATTAATAGGAAAAATAATCTGAACAGGCCCAGGCGATAGAGCACTCAGACCTCTGCCCTTTGTAGCAAGGGGCTATTTTCAAAGTGCTGCAACCTCCCCGGTAGAAGAGGTGACAGTACTGGTGTCAAAGCCTCCAACAACACCCCAGTCAGTCCCCACTGACCCTCTCCTCTACCCCAGTCACTGACCATCTCCTATATCCCAGTCACTGACTCTCTCCCATACCCTAGTCACTGACCCTCTCCTCTACCCCAGTCACTGACCCTCTCCCATACCCCAGTCACTGACCCTCTCCTATACCCCAGTCATTGACCCTCTCCTCTACCCCAGTCACTGACCCTCTCCTATACCCCAGTCACTGACCCTCTCCTCTACCCCAGTCACTGACCCTCTCCCATACCCCAGTCACTGACCCTCTCCTATACCCCAGTCACTGACCCTCTCCTCTACCCCAGTCACTGACCCTCTCCTATACCCCAGTCACTGACCCTCTCCTCTACCCCAGTCACTGACCCTCTCCCATACCCCAGTCACTGACCCTCTCCTCTACCCCAGTCACTGACCCTCTCCTCTACCCCAGTCACTGACCCTCTTCCATACCCCAGTCACTGACCCTCTCCTATACCCCAGTCACTGACTCTCTCCCATACCCCAGTCACTGATCCTCTCCTATATCCCAGTCACTGACCCTCTCCTCTACCCCAGGCACTGACTCTCTCCTATACCCCAGTCATTGACTCTCTCCTATACCCCAGCCACTGACCTCCTCCTCTACCCCAGTCACTGACCCCCTCCTCTACCCCAGTCACTGACCCTCTCCTATACCCCAGTCACTGACCCCCTCCTCTACCCCAGTCACTGACCCTCTCCTATACCCCAGTCACTGACCCTCTCCTATACCCCAGTCATTGACCCTCTCCTATACCCCAGTCACTGACCCTCTCCCACACCCCAGTCACTGACCCTCTCCTATATCCCAGTCACTGACCCTCTCCCATACCCCAGTCACTGACCCTCTCCTCTACCCCAGTCACTGACCCTCTCCTATACCCCAGTCACTGACCCTCTCCTATATCCCAGTCACTGACCCTCTCCTATACCCCAGTCACTGACCCTCTCCTCTACCCCAGTCACTGACCCTCTCCTGTATCCCAGTCACTGACCCTCTCCTATATCCCAGTCACTGACCCTCTCCTATACCCCAGTCACTGACTCTCTCCTATCCTCACTGAACCCCCCCAATCCGCCGGCGTTGATCGTAATTGAACCTCCATTTCCCTAATGTCACTCCCCAATGGACCCCTCCTATCCCCCAGTGTCGATCCCTACTGACACTCTTCCTCCCAATATATGCCTCCACTGACCTCTTCCCCTCCCACAGACCCTCTCCTGACACCCCCTCCCTCTCCCAGTAAAGAGTACCTACTTGCCCTCACCTCCTCCTGATCACAGTCAGAACCCTTTTCCTCGGAGGGACTCACTTCCATGTCAGTCTCAGCACTCATTTTGGGACAGGAACATCCAGAACCCATCTACTTCTGACTCTTCTTCTTCCTCGGCCTCCTTCCCATGCTCAGAGACAGGCCTCCCCTCTCTCCTTTAACCCCTCGCACCTCTACCTCACAACCGCAACAGCTTCTCCCCTCCCTTAGAACAGGCCTATCTCCCCTCAGCTCCCCTCCACCATGAACATTCTCCCAGCTACACCTCAGCGTCTGCTCCGGCTCCAGCCCCTCTCCTGGCCCATCCTTGTGCCTTCTCCCTCTACCCAGCACTTCTTTATTCCTCCCTTCTTGAATTTCTTGACCACTATAGACCCCACTCCCTCCTCTCTCTGGCCTCTCCCGTTTACAACTCGTACCCTTCCCCTCCCTTTAACTCCACCCGCCCCCAAGCCTCGCCGCGTCCCCTCCACTCCTCCCTTTGTCCCCAATCTGTCCCGCCAGCCTCCTGGAGATTTTGTTCAGTATCTTGGTGACCCAAGACGTTATTGCGCGAGAAATGGAATTATTCCGAGCACCGGTCGGTGTGGCGGTGTGCTCCGAGTAAGAGAGTCGGTCATCAGAGCGCGTAACTGAACTGTAACAAGCATCTCGGTTTTTTCCAGGAGTGAAGGTAAAAAGGGTAAAAAAAACGCATAACTACTTCAACTTTTCACTGCTGGGAAAGAAGAGAGTTGACGGGCAGAAAATCGATCTGTCGATGTATGACTGTCTGAGCAAGATAATCATTTCACAGGATGCCGAGAAAGTGTTACACACACAAGTAGATTCAGATCCTGTCACTACATCTCAAGCACACCCCGGCTCCCCTTCTCTCCACTCATTCCTTCAGTTCCTCCCCCCACCCCTCTAATCTCCCTCCTTGTCGCAAGCCTCTATTAGCTCTCCCTCCAGACCTTGTACAGCCACGCTCTCCATCACCTTTCCCTCTACTGATAAAAGTTCTTCCGCAACTCCTGCCTGTCTCGCGGGTCACCAGCCGGACGAGTCTCTATCGCCCGGACTCCCCGGAACCCATGTGCGATGGGCGGGTTTACAGATGACCCCTTCCCAGCTGCCGGCGGGAAATGGAGCAAAGTTAGAAACCAAATCACCATCCGCACTCACAGCTGACCTGCTTCTGCGAGTTGCGCTACTCAGACTTGGAGACTTGGAATCATTTTGTCTCTCCCAGCCAGACAGGGAGCAGCTCTTTGGACAGCGAAATGTGCGTGCGGAGCGCCCGAGATTCCGCCCGGTGAGTTCCCGTACTGAGTTCCAGCAACAGGCAGCGAACCCGGAGAGACGTCTGATTCCCCGATGGTAAACACATGCATGAAATGCTGGAAGAGTATACAGTAGATGGAAGCACCCATACACAATTCACTCTCTGTTTCAAATGACCTTTCCCCACTCAGACAAATATACCTTACAAAGACCCAAGGGAGTTAAATGTCACCGCTGCAGACTGTGACACACACACACACACACACACACACACACACACACACACACACACCCACAATTACTTTCAACTTTTCTGGCAGCAGTACCATCAGATTCCGAGCACCCACTAAAATTCCAGTGAGCTCAGACTGCTGAATGGAATTTTGAGCGTATGCGAAAGAAGTCGCATTCAGCATTCCAGCGTTAGCACCATCAGTTCCTTTCTCCGTGCGGGGACAAGCGAGAAATGCCTTACCTTTGTTCCGCCGCCTTTTTCCTTACAAGGCAGCACTACAATGGAATCTCAGCGACAATTCCTTGGCCATTGATTAACGTCTGCTTCGAAGACAGTGCGGAACCTGCGCTCCCTCAAGTTCTGAAACTGAACCCGATTATTGTCAACCGAATTCAACGCCGCTCGGTAGAGCTCTGCCCATTTTGTGCCCGGGGCCGCTCCGGGCGGACGTTTGGAACTGAGCAGCAAGCGGAGAGAGGCTTGACTTTTGAAGACACTGGCGAGTAATGTACCAATCACTGCTGGGCGAAAGCCGCACCATCCCACGGTATCTGAGCGGCACCTCTCACTGCTCGTGGCATCACAGTGGAACAGCAGCTGACACAGCTGTGCTACAACGGCTCAGGAGTTGCTCCGAGGAAACATCCAAAAAGAGTTTCCGACCAGCCAGTCGCCAACGTTTTCACTAAAGCCGCTGCCTTTCCTCGTGTGGCTGGTTGTAGTGGCGGGGAGTACACCGGCCAAAATGCGAAGCCTTAGCTCTTCCTCGCCGTCCGTGGTCAGATGCGAGTCGTTCTCCCCGTACGTTGCTAGACCTTTCACGGTGCCACTGTCTGAGCGAGATTGGATTGCGAAAAAAGGGAATGAGCGCACACTCGCAGCCCAGCCCCTACAGAGAGTAGGATGCATTAGTCGGAAATCTGAGCTTTATTACCACGAGAAGCTGCCCCAAATCCCCGTTGAATTGTAACACAACCCCAAGGTAATATTAAAAAGAAACAATAACTGGAAGAAATAAGATAACAGCAATTTACAAACGTTCTATTATTCTCAGAAATGACGATTAAGAATGTTTTTTTGATTAATAAGCAGTCAAGTATTCTGGATCAAAGTTGCTAATTATGTCCACTCCCCCATACTCGATGTTTTTGTCATTAGTCTGCTGAAAATAGTTTGTAATTATTGATTAACCTCTTTCTGCCCCAGGCTGGTCGTTATCCACTCCCGAATTGAACATTCCGACTGAACTGATTCTGTAAAGTGCAATGTACTATCGGCTTATTTATTGATCTCTCTCCGCCATGGAATGAATAATGGCACGATTAATTACTCCAGCTCATCATTTATTAATTAAAGGAGCAGCTGTATCATCAGCCGCTTTTGAAAACATAAAGTAAGCTACCCTCCTCATTGAAGTGCCAACACATGATAGATTTACAGCATAGGTACGTCCTGTTTGAAGAACGCCACGCTTTCATTAATCCTTTTGCTGTTTGTGCGTTATCTTTTCATAAAACATGCCTCTTTCATTTTTTTATATCAAGTTCACACCATGACCCGTTCTGAACTTATATAATAACTTCAAACAACACAATCACTCACACATTATTCCATGGGGGCCTCATTATGAATTAGTGTGAGGAGTCCAATCAATGCCACATCTATGTTAACATAAAGCAGCATTCTGCCAGTTGATCTGTGAATTACAACATAGATTGTACATGTATCTGTCAGAAGTACAAATCAGAGAACACAAGTGCTGCAGACAATCAGCTTGGTAGATTCTAAACATAGCACTGAGAGGCTTCAGGAGAAGGCAATGGCACCTCACTGTGGACACTGCAGTGCATCTAAAAGTGCAAAGTTATCCAAGTAAGAGCCCTACGTAATAAAAAAAACACCTACTTTACATTTTAATGTTAATTGTTGTATAATATATGCAAAGGTCAGGTTTTATGGCAGGAGATAATGTCCACATGGTGTCTTTGTTTTTGTCATCTTCAGGAGTTGGAGTTACTAGCATTTGAGGAGGCAGGTGTATAAGGTTGCAAAGCAGGTAAGAAAAACATAGACAGCAGTTCACACAAGATGCTGGAGGGACTCAGCAGGTCAGGCAGCATCTGTGGACATGTCGACGTTTCGGGCTGAGACCCTTCTTCGGGACTGAAAGGCAAGGGGGAAGATGCCAGAGTAAAAAAAATGTGGGAGGAGGTGAAGAAGGTTAGCTGGAAGGTGATAGGTGAAGCCAGGTGGGTGGGAAAGGTCAAGGGCTGGAGAAGGAGGAATCTGCTATGAGAGGAGAGTGGACCATGGAAGAAAGGGAAGGAAAAGGGGGACCCGGGGGAAGTAATAGGTGGGTGAGAAGAGGGGAAAGGCCAGAGTGGGAAACAGAGGGAGGGAGATATCAATATTTGTGCCATCAGATAGAATACAAGGTGTTGTTCCTCCACCCTGAGGGTGGCCTCATCTTGGCACAAGAGGAAGCCATGGACCAACATATTGGAAGGGGAACAGAGTTAAAATGTTTGGCCACCATGAAGTTCCACTTGTTCATTCGTTTTAGTAGTTATTCAACCACAGCAGCCGAGGCAACTGTAACAGGAAATGACAATTGACACAACAGAGACAGGTGATCAGAATTAAACAATAATTAAACTGAGCAAACATAGGAGAAAAATAAATGTAAAGTAAGCAAAAATATTCCGTCATCCTAGCTTAATGATCTTTTAAAGTTTTATCTCCTATATCTGGAATTGTCACCGGAGGCACCACTACCGATTAAATGTCATAGGAAAACATTTTTTCAATAAAAGTCTGTGTTCCATGTGTGATTGAATATTATTTGATGCTTACCAGCTTTGACCCTTTATCAGCCTTCCTGCGTAGAGAATAGTCAATTTCCTGTGGTGTATTCAGAATACAGAGCATGTTTTCATAGATTATCCTTACCATTGGAAGGGTCAGGCTAAAAGTAATCAGTAATGACACAGCAGGTGATAAGGACATATTGCTCCCTGAAAATGATCTGGCATCAAAAATTTTAAACACACTTGGCTGCAATTAAATAGCAGCAATAGATTGATAAAGCAACAGAATTATTAAACTGTGTTCTAACTCAGGAGCATATTGCTGTTTCTTTGTTTCTTTACACTTCAAACATGATGAACATTTTTAAACACAAGAGTCTTGGCAGAGCAACACACACAAAATACTGGAGGAACTCAGCAGATCAGACAGCATCCGTGCAAATGATCAAACTGTCAAAGATTCAGGCCAAGACCCTTTATCAGGAACTGAATATTTTTATTCAATTTTTGTCTTTCTGGAAATTTGAATCCAGAACCAAGCAATATTACCAGTTATAGAGGCAAATCTGTGAAAAAGTAGCCGATTAATTAAAATAATAGCTTATAGAAAAGGCTTTCCAAAGTCTTCAAAATCAACTCGAGTTTTCGCTCTTTCCAATGATGTCTCCAACTTATCAAAGAATAGTTTTTTTAAAAAAAAGTCTTTTTGGCCTCAAGACTGATTTCTGAGATCCGGTCACACACAATGATGAAGGAACTAACTCTGCCATAGGATGACACAACTGAAGTAACTCAATGCAACACTACTTGCTTGTAAACAACTTGGAGTTAAATACATAAGTATGGATTTATGAAGTTATATTCTGTTAATGAAAGGCTTCTTAACTCTTGCACAAAGGATTTTTTTTCAAATGAGAACATGGATGATGAGCTTTAGGTAGGTATTTAGTTATATGCACATGAGCTTAATGCTATGCCACCTTTCACACATGAGAAATATCCCCTCTCCAAGCAAATTTGTGTATGGATTTCAGATAGAATTTTCGAACTCCAGGTATAAAGTGGATCTTTGAAACAGTGACAGAGTGTGCATATTTTCAAAGTATCAATGTTTCATCCTGTACAAGCAGAAATTATTGCATTATCCATCCTCATTTGGTGCAAAGATGTCAGAATTGCTCTACTGCATAAACACAGAGGAACGTCATTATGAATTAAATATTTGACTCAAATCTTTTAAACATGACAAATGCAGATGGATAATGCTTGTTCAAAGTGACCTAATTCCACAATTGATCCATCACTCTGTTCTCAGCTTGTACTGTACAAGAGAGGCTTCCTCTAGCACAATGACACAATTGATCATAG
Source organism: Mobula hypostoma (assembly GCF_963921235.1). Classification (NCBI taxonomy): domain Eukaryota; kingdom Metazoa; phylum Chordata; class Chondrichthyes; order Myliobatiformes; family Myliobatidae; genus Mobula; species Mobula hypostoma. Next base: position 73,901,348 of record NC_086102.1, on the reverse strand, counting down.
ATCAACATTTCTTGGCAAGTTTTCTGTGTGCAATTAATTAAGAATGATTAAAGAAGGTCCTGATGCATCTAAGCAGTGCATGCAGACATATCTTTGTCTGATTGAAGGTCATTTAATTTGATTTAATTTACACAAAAAGAAAACAGCACTGATGCAACACCTTTGCGGAGGAGAAATTATATGAAGATACTTCAAAGAAAAGAAAAGTCATTCACTAACTTCATTATTTCATCGAGATAGGTTGGCTTTGCTGCCTCATATCCTTGGTTCATTTCTGATGCTGGGTGCAATTTGAATGGAGTGTGAATGTTCTCCCAGTAGGTCTCCTCTGGGCACCCTGGTTACTTCTCATATCATAAAGATGTAATTCTTGGTAGGCTAATTGGCTGCTGTAAAATATTCCTCATGCAGTCAGGTAATGGTAGTGGCAGTGATGAAAAGACAGAACATAGAACGTAGAAATCTACAGCACATTACAGGCCCTTCGGCCCACAATGTTGTGCTGACCATGCAACCTACTCTAGAAACTGCCTAGAATTTCCCTAGCACATAGCTCTCTATTTTTCTAATCACCATGTACCTATCTACGAATCTCTTAAAAGACCCTACTCTATCCACTTCCACCACCGCCGCTGCTGGCAGTGTATTCCACGCACTCACCACTCTCTGTGTGAAAAACTTACCCCTGACATCCCCTCGGTACTTTTTTCCAAGCACCTTAAAACTATGCCCCCTTGTGTTAGCCATTTCAGCCCTGGGAAAAAGCCTCTGGCTATCCACACGATCAATGCCCCTCATCATCTTATCAGGTCACCTCTCATCTTCTGTCACTCGAAGGAGGAAAAGCCAAGTTTTGTCAATCTATTCTCATAAGATACGCCCTCCAATCCAGGCAACATACTTGTAACTATCCTCTGCACCCTCTCTATAGTATCCACATCCTTCCTGTAGTGAGGTGAGCAGATCTGAACACAGTATTCCAAGTGGGGTCTGACGAAGGTCTTATATAGCTGTAACATTACCTCATGGCTCTTGAACTCAGTCCCATGGTTGATGAAGGCCAACACACCATACACCTTCTTAACAACACTGTCAACCTGTGCAGCAGCTTTGAGTGTCCTATGGACACGGATCCCAAGATCTCTCAGATCCTCCGTACTGCCAAGGGTGTTACCATTAATATTATATGCTGTCTTCAAATTGGACCTACCAAAATGAACCACTTCACACTTATCTGGGTCGAACTCCATCTGCCAATTCTCAGCCCAGTTCTGCATCCTACTGATGTCCCGCTGTAACCTCTAACAACCCTCCAGACTATCCATGACATCCCCAAACTTTGTGTCATCGGTAAACTTACCAGCCTACCCCTTCTACTTTTTCATCCAGGTCATTTATAAAAATCGCTGAGAGGTGGGGTCCCAGAACCGATCCCTGTGGAACACCACTAGTCACCAACCTCCATGCAGAATACAAACCATCTACAGCCACCCTTTCCCTTCGGTAGGCAAGCCAATTCTGGATTCACAAAGCAAGGTCTCCTTGGATCCCATGCCTCCTTACTTTCTGAAGGAGCTTTGCATGGGGAACCTAACCAAATGCCTTACTGCAATCCATATACACTATATCCACTGCTCTACCTTTATCAATGTGTCTTGTTATTTCCTCAAAGAATTCAATCAGGCTCATAAGACATGACATACCCTTGCTGACTATCCCTAATCAGATTATGTCTCTCCAAATGCTCATAAATCCTGCCCCTCAGGATCTTCTCCAACAACTTGCCCACCACTGAAGTCAGACTCACTGGTCCATAATTTTCTGGGTTATCTCTACTCCCTTTCTTGAAGAAGGGAACAACATTTGCAACCCTCCGGTACTTTTCCTGTCCCTACTAATGACACAAAGATCATCAGAAGATGGGAATGTGTAAACTGGTGCTTGAAGCTTGGTGTAAACACAGTGATTTAGACAGCATGGCTTGATTCTGTATGGTTCAATGTAAATCCTTGCCTTCCATTAAGATGAAGAAATATCTCAAGGATGGTTTCTGAATATAATATCAACACAAATAGTAAGAATGGACTTGCCTGTGGCCTGAGTAGAACATATACTGTACATATGTACCAGGTGAGGTGGTGGCACAGCCGTTAAGTTGCCAAACTGGTAATCAGAGGCCTAGACTAGCAATACAGAGAACCAAATTCAAATCCTACAGTAGAGTTTAAATTCAGTTAACAATCTGTAACTTGGAAGAAGAACAATAAATATTTATAATAATTATGACAATAAAAACAACTACATTTTTATTAAAACCTATCTGGTTCACCAGTGCCCTTCTCAGCACGAAAATGGCCATCCTTACATATTGTCCCAATCTATTATTTTGTGTCATTGACCCTAAATTGGATCAGCAAGCCACTCATTGTATCATGGCTGTGGTCAAATATGAGAAAGAATAAATTTGGACAGATCACTTGTCATCAGCTTGAGTAAAGTGCAATACCCACAGATATTGGGGTATTGGGGCCTAAATTGAAAGAATCAAACATTACTGAAGAAGGAATGAAAGTAGCAGAGGCACAGAATGTATATGGGGTAGAGGACTTTAACCTCCATCATCAAGATGTGCCCAGGACATGTTCCCTTCACACTGTTACCATCGGGAAGGAGGTACACACACCTTCCCTCCTCCTAGAGGCACACACTCAGTGATTCAGGAACAGCGTCTTCCCCTCTGCCATCCGATTCCTAAATGGACATTGAACCTATGAACATTATCCCACTACTTTTTTATTTCTGTTATTTTGCACTACACAAGTGAGAAAATTAAAATGAAGAACAGTCATGAGGTAGTGTTCATGGGTTCAGTATCCGTACAGAAATCCGATGGCGGAGGGGAAGAATCATTGAATGTGTGCCTTCAGGTTTCTGTACTTCGTCCCTGATTGTAGCAATGAGTACATTTCACAGGGTAGCTCAATTCATTATACATAATGTCCAAAAATAAACAGTTGAAAGCATCACACACGTGTATGACAGGACAACATTCCATCTACTATTACAGAAAAACTGTGCTTTAGAAGCAGCTAAGCCTCTAGTCAAGCTGTTCTAGTATAATTACAACACTGGCACGTATTCCAAAAACGTGGAAGATTACTCAGCTAATTAAGTAACAACTGATAGTTACTTTTACTTCCAATGAGCAGGAGCAGATCACCAGAATGGGCCATTTATAGTTTACCCAAAATATCACAGCAATTATATTTTTGGCAAATAATTAAATAAAAATAGATTTGGCACTAAAAATTATAAATAAATAAATAAATATATATATATATATATATATATAATATTTCTAAATACAGGAGATCTTGCAGATACTGAAAATCCAAAGCAACACACACAAAATGCTGGAGGAACGCAGGTCAGGCAGCATCTGTAGGATGAATAAACAGTTGACATTTCAGACCAAGACCCTTTATCAGGACTCCTGTTTTCCTCATGGTTGTTTGACATAGGATCCATGATAATGCTTCTAAAACGTGTCCTCTTTATTTGGAGTAGTGGTAGACATGAGTTCACTCCTACCGCACAAAGATCTGTCACCAAGAGTTTCCATGTTAATTATCTATCATCAGAGAAGTCAGTCTTTCAGAACTGTGTTTGAAAGGATATAGCCTTTGCCTAAAAGTGGCAACAGCACAACTACCAGTTTGACTCCCATCTCTCAATTGATATGATATGATGGAGTAGTCCCAGTGGTCAATGATACAGCTGAAATGAAGGAGATGGGGTTCTTGATATGAGCCACTGACTCCCTCAACAGGAGGACATCCATCCACTTACAGTAAGACTTGAGAAGAATAATTTCAGCATTGAACATCATCCACAGCACCTGTTACTCTGGGCCTCATGGTTAAGACATTTACAACCAGACTTTTCTCCTGAAATCCTTTTTCTGGCTATGACTCTGCCTTTGCCTCTCAAAGTCCAACCCTACATTCCCTTCATGAGAGCTGAAAATGGGAAAGACTAGCCACTAGGGCTCTGGTCAATCTGCGTATGCCAGTCCCTTGTATAGCAGATTTAATGGATTGCAGAAGTGTAGATGAACTCCAACTGTACCATCAACTTCAGAAGATGATGGAGAATGGAGGTCATCGATGTCCAATGCTCCACTTAGAAGCGAAAGGCCCAAGCAAGTATGACTCCACCTTTGTTTGGAGTTCCCTCAATCTGAAGGTGCTGTGGTGGGATAGTATTCTGACCACAGGTACAGGAGCAAAAAAGTGGATGATTGCTATACATGGGTGTACCAGTAGAAACTATTGCTTCCTTATACCTACTTATCTGGAAGGAAGATTATTTCCTATTTGCAAGGTCCATGGTAAAACCAGATCAGGCAGATGCTTCTTGTTATCATGGACATAGTTTTATTTTAGTGTATTATATTACTGAAGGCCAATATAAACCAATGCTCATTGTGGTGGAAAGTATGAGAGAACAGCCTGTTACTGCCTTTTAGACCCATCCCTTGAGCAAAGTCAGACTGATGGTATCGAAGAATAGTCTAACAAACAGGGCTGTTCCAGACCATTCTGCAGCCACTTGCACTGCATGAGCAGAAACTCATTAAGTTAATGACTAGTAAGTCAGAAAAGTGTTGTTATGACTGTTGATTTGCATAAATATGGCTGAATTCTATTCTACTTACAGATGAATGAGATTTCAGTTTTAAAAATGGTCTCCTTTTGAATAAGGGATGCAAACTAAAATGCACAACGCAGCACTTTACACAATGATGCAAGAATTTAAAATTCAAATTTAATATTCTCAAATTAATTAATTGGGAAGCAAAAGCAGATTGATACTCCTAGCGCTCATCTTTTGTATCAATATTGGTTCCTTTTACCTCCAAATGTAAAATTTATAATGAGATCTGACACTTCTATGGACTGAATACCCCACTCGGCTGGATCACACTGATAGATACAGGCAGGCAGCTGGTGTTCACCCAGCTCAGTACAGGTAAGTGCAGGAGTTGGGAACATGTGTAGGCAAACAAGGAAGTCTTCAACTTGCTGACAGATTCTTGACAGCAAATCTGTCAGTGCTCCTTCCTGTAGGACTTTGGATGGAATCCAGTGATGAAGCAGGGGCATACTCCAGTTTATCTGCATTTGCCATGGAGGACCAGATGATGGGACCCTCATGTCCATTCACAGAAATGAATATTTCACAGATATGAAGTCACATTTTCACCTTTTTTTTTTACTTGCAGTAATGTTTTCAGTTAGATGTGCCTTTGACCCTCTTCATAATTGTTTAGATATTTATTTTAAATTGTTGATTTCTTTTCTACATCAGGGATGCCCGGGAGCATTCCAAAGTGATGACATTGCTACATATCTTTCTCTGTCGTTTCCAGGGTGAGACTTTCATTAGCCTGCCAATGTAACCCAATCATGCCTTAGAAAATACCGTCACCGCTCAGGATAAGTTTGGCTCTGAACTAGTTAAGCCTGGGACTGTGGGTGATGATTGCCAGCGGCTGGGTAGATAATTTCTCCCGATTAACAACTACAAGGTTCATGCATACTTTCTCACTCTTCTAATTCTGCTTGGAAGATTGAAGTGCTGCTGCAGACATAAAAGGAATGAAAAATATTCTCCAACTGTTAAGTCACTCCAGCATCACCTAGCTTTCAATTGTTGTAATTTCAGGGGCTCCAATTAACTGTCATTTGAATTGAATTATATTGACTGAAATACTGATGCTTATCGACATTCTTCTTAATTAATGAGAAGTGCAAGGTTCCGATAGCTGTTCAAGCTTTGTGTCTCATGGTTTCCTACCTACCTCCTCACCTTGAAGTAAATGGTGGCATAAGTGCCCTCTTGTAATCAATCTATCATTGTAGAAGCTTATGACTCAGAAAGCTGTTCAACCATCTTGCCTATCTCAGGTCTGCAAAAGAGTAGTCTCATTTTCATACACTGGTCTCTTGACAAGCAAAAGAGATATCTAATTTACTTCCACACATTCATCTTTTTTTTCCCTTGATCCTGATAATTAATGCACTTCAATGACATGTCCAATTCTCCTTTCAAACACTCTATGCATTATCATTTCAGGACATGTGCTTCAGATTTCAACAACACTCTCTAAGCGCTCTTATCTGAGTGTTTTTGGCAAACATTTTGAACTAACGTCCTCTGGTTACCCATCCACACACGAGTGAAAATAGTTTCTCCTGATCTGCTTCATCCAAATTCCTCCCAGCTCTGAATTTTCTACAGGGCTTTCAAGGTTCATATCCTGCCTCCCCAATATTTCCACGTAACTCAATTCCCTCATTCTCAATATAGAACCTGGTTAACTTCCTCTTATTTACATTTGGCTCTCAATATGTTCATTTTTAAGATGCAGTGCCCAAAATAGAATGGAACATATTGAATGAATCCAAACTAAAGATCTGTAAAAGGTTTAGCACTGATTGGGTGGGGTGGGGAAGAGGGTTGATATGGTGTGCTTCTCTGCAGTCATACAACACACAGATACATCACTGTCTTCTCCCTTTCTTTCTCCGCCAGTTTAATTCCCAAGTTGCTTCCATCTTGTTAATGCCATATGACTATGTTCCAAATGTTCCAAAGGACCGAGATTAGGAAAAACTTCTTCACACAGAGAGTGGTGAATCTGTGGAATTCTCTGCCACAGGAGACCGTTGAAGCCAGTTCATTGGCTATATTTAAGGGGATGTTAGATATGGCCCTTGTGGCTAAAGGGATCGGGGGGTATGGAGGGAAGGCAGGTACAGGGTTCTGAGTTGGATGATCAGCCATGATCATACTGAATGGCGGTGCAGGCTCGAAGGGCCGAATGGCCTACTCCTGCACCTATTTTCTATGTTTCTATGTCTTTATTATAGTACTTTATTATATACATATAAGCATGTAGCATTTATTACCACACCTATCAACCATCTCCGTTACTTTAATGAAGAACACGGTTAGGATAGTCAGAAACAATTTGCGTTTAAAAAGTGTATGCTGACTGCCCCTTCTCACCTGGTCTCCATGTAAGCATTCATTCTGCTCCTCTCACTGGCCTCCATCAGTATTCTTATCACTGAAGTGAGACTGCACGGCTGTGGGTAACAGATTTATCCCTTTCCTTTTTTTTTAGGAACTGCTGTGTGACATTTACAGTTCTCCAGTCCCCAAGGACCACCCTTAGATCCAAAGAGGATTGAAAAAATTGTAATTGAAACTTTCATTTTCTACGCCTCAGCCTCACTGAGTAAGCTAACATCCATTTCTTCATGATCTGGTGACTTTGAGTGACATCAATTCATCCAGCATCTTCCGTCAGCCTGTTTTTAATATAGTTTGCCGTGCCTTCACCCCCACGCAGCCTCAGCTGTGATGCTGACTTTACCTTGCTTTATGAAGGCAGTTGCATAGCATTTATTTTGTATGCAAATTATGCCCTGCTCTCTGCCTTCATAATTTTTCTGTAATTATATTTTGCATTTTATATGTACTAAATATTTTTCTCCTTTGCTACCACTGAATCTGACAAAATGTTGTAACTGTACCAGCCTTTACCATACAGTCCAGCAGCTTGTTCTACTTTAGTCAACCCAATGAGTGTAAGGGGAATGGGAAATATACACACACTCGCGAATCCAGGCTAACCACAAACCACAGTCCAGTCCTTGGTGTTCCAGTTCCCAACTCCAGGCTGCACTCCCATCCCTGTCAGACCTCTGCTCTGCATGCACTCGAGAATTCTCTACTCTGGCCAAGCATCATGTACACTCTAGGCTCTCGCCTCACACTTTTGGACTAACCAGTGAACGAGATGCCCAGAAAGGTGTTTGAACAACTGGATTATTTGAGCTTTCCTGTAGTTCTGACATTAAAAGAAAACTAAAAAAAATTAGCAATTCCAGTGGAGCAGTAAACAATTTTAAATAAATATAAGAGCATAAGACATGGGAGGAGAACTAGGCCATTCCATCATAGCTGGTTTATTATTCCTCTCAACCCCATTCCCTTGCCTTCCCCCCATAACCTTTGATGCCCTGATTAATCAAGACCCGATCAACGTCTGCTTTAAATATACTTAATGACTTGCTTTGTATAGCTATCTGTGGCAATGAATTCCATAGCTTTGCTACCTTCTGGCTAAAGAATTTTTTTCTCCTCCCTATTCTAAAGGGACTTCTCTCAAATCTGAGGCTGTGCCCTCTGCTGCTAGACTTCCCATTACAGAAAACATCATCTCCACATCCACTTTATCCAGACTTTTCAATATTCAATAGGTTTCAATGAGATTTCACCTCATTCCATGAGACCATAAGACATCGGAGCAGAATTAGACCATCTAGCCCATCGAATTTGCTCCGCTATTCAATCATAGTTGATGCTTTTCTTTTTCTCCTCTTCAAACCCAGTTTCCGGCCTTCTCCCCGTAACCTTTGATGCCATGTTGAATCAAAAATCTATCAATCTCTGCCTTAAATACACCCAATGACCTGGTCTCCACAGCTGCATGTGGCAACAAACTTCACAAATTCAGCACTGTTTGGTTAAAGAAATTTCTCCACATCTCTGTTTTGAAAGGGTGCCCCTCTATCCTAAGGCTGTGCCCTCTTGTCCTAGACTCCCCCACCATGGGCAACATCCTTTCTACCTACTCTGTCTTGGCCTATCAACATTCAAAAGGTTTCAATGAGATCTCCCCTCATCCTTCTGAATTCCAGCAAGTACAGACCCAGAGCCATCAAATGTTCATCGTATGATAACCCTTTCATTCTTGGAATCATCCTTTGTGAACCTCCTCTGGACCTTCTCCAATGCCAGGACATCTTTTCTAAGATGAGGGGCCCAAAATTGTTCAGAATACTCAAGGTGAGGCCTCACCGGTGCCTTATAAAGTCTTAGCGTCACCTTCTTGCTCTTGTATTCTAGACCTCTTGAAATGAATGCTAACATGACATTTGCCTTTTTCGTCACCGATTCAACCTGCAAGTTAACCTTCAGGGTGTTCTGCACAAGGAGTCCCAAGTGTCTCTCTGCATCTCAGATTCCTGGATTTTCTCCGCATTTAGAAAATAGTCCGCACATTTATTTCTACTACCAAATTGCATGACCATGTATTTTCCAACTTTGTATTTCATTTGCTACTCTTTTGCCCATTCTCCTAATCTGTCTAAGTCCTTCTGCATCCTACCTGTTTCTTCAACACCACCTGCCCCTCCACCAATCCTCGAGTCATCTGCAAACTTGACAACAAAGCCATCTATTCCATCATCTAAACCATTGATTTACAGCATAAAAAGAAGAGGTCTCAACATGGACCCCTGCAGAACACCACTAGTCACTGGCAGCCAACCAGACAAGGATCCTTTTATTCCCATTTGCTGCCTTCTTCCAGTCAGTTAATGCTCTAACCATGTTAGTAACTTGCTTGTAGTGCCATGGTCTCTTAACTTGGTAAGCAGCCTCATGTCTGGCACCTTGTCAAAGACCTTCTGAAAGTCCAATTATACAACATCCACTGCATCCCCCTTATCTACCTTACTTGTAATCTCCTCAGGCAGGATTTTCCCTGAAGGAAACCATACTGACTTTGTACTATCTTGTCCCATGTCACCAAGTACTCCATCACCTCATCCCTAACAATCGACTCTAACATCTTCCCAACCACTGAGGTCAGGCTAACAGGTCTATAATTTCCTTCCTGCTGCCTTCCTCCATTCTTAAAGAGTGGAGGGACATTTGCAATTTTCCAATCCGCTGACACCATGCCAGAGTCCAATGATTTTTAAAGATAATTTCTAATGCCACCACAATCTCTTCTGCTACATCTTTCAGAACCCTAGGGTGTAATTCATCTGGTTTGTGTGTCTTAACTGTGTTTAGGTCTTTCAGCTTTTTGAGCAACTTCTCTCTTGTAATAGTAACTACACCCACTTCTCTTCCTTCACTTACCACAATATCAGGCATACTGCTAGTGTCTTCCACAGTGAAGACTGATGAAAAATAATCATTTGCTTCATCTGCCATCTCCTTGTCTTCCGTTACGATTTCTCCTGCCTCATTTTCTAACGGTCCTATATCCACTCTCATTTCCCTTTTATTTGTAACATACTTGAAAAAACTTTTACTATCCACTTTGATTTTATTTGCTGGCTTGCGTTTATATTTCATCTTTTCATCATTTTTTAGTTGGTTTTTAAAAACTTCCCAATCTTCTATCTTCTACCTTCCCACTAATTTTTGCTTTGTTGTATGCCCTTTCTTTTGTTTTTACAACAGCTTTGACTTCCCTTGTCAGCCACGGCTGCACTATTTTACCATTTGAGTATTTCTTCATTTTTGGAATACATATGTCCTGCACCTTCCTCATTTTTCCCAGAAATGCACACCTTTGCTGCTGTGATGACTTCCCTGCCAGCAGCTCCTTCCAATTTACTTTGGCCATCTCCTCTCTCATACCACTATAATTTCCCTTATTCCACTGAAATATTACTACATCAAACTTTACTTTCTCCCTATCAGATTTCAAGTTGAACACAATCATATTGTGATCACTAGCTGCTAAGGGTTCTTTTACCTTAAGCTCCCTAATCGCCTCCAGTTCATTACATAATATCCAATCCAGTATAGCAGATCCCTTAGTAGGCTCAATGACAAACTGGTCTAAAAAGCTATCTTGTAGGCATTCAGCAAACTCACTCTCTTGAAATCCATTACCAACCTGATTTTCCCAGTCAACCTGCATGTTAAAATCTCCCATGATTACCATAACATTGCCCTTTTGACTCGCCTTTTCGATTTCCTGTTGTAACCTGTGGTTCACCTCCCAGCCACTGTTGTGAGGCCTGTATATAACTGCCATCAACATCCTTTTACTCTTGCAGTTTCTTAACTCAACCCACAAGGATTCAACATCTTCCAATCCTATGTCACATCTTTCTACTGATTTGATGCCATTCTTTACCAGCAGAGCCACACCACCCCCTCTGCCTACCTTCCTATCCCTCCAATATAATGTGTAACCTTGGACATTCAGCTCTCAACTGTAACCATCCTTCAGCCATGACTCAGTGATGGCCACAACATCATACCTGGCAATCTGTAATAGTGCAACAAGATCATCCACTTTATTTCTTATACTAGGTGCATTTATATACAATGCCTTGTGTACCGTATTTGCTATCCTTTCTGATTCTGCACCCCCAATGTTTTGATACTCAGTCTGTTGGCTGCATCTAAGTCCCATCACCTGCCTGCCCTTCCTGACAGTCTGACTGCACGCTATCTTTACTTTTTTACCATCCGTCCTATCCTGAGTCCCATCATTCCGGTTCCCCCACCTCCCCCGCCAAATTAGTTTAAACCCTCCCCAACAGCTATAACAAACCTGCCCACAAGAATATTGGTCCCCCTCGGGTTCAGATGCAACCCATCATATTTGAACGGGTCATACCTCCCCGAGAAGAGATCCCAATTATCCAAGAACCTGAAGCCCTGCCCCGTGCACCAGATTCTCAGCCACACATTTATCTGCCAAATCATCCTGTTTCTACCCTCGCTGGCGTGTGGCACAGGTATCAATCTAGAAATTACTACCCGGGATGTTCTGCTTCTCAGCTTTCTACCTCACTCTCTAAATTCTCTTTCAGGACCTCATTGCTTTTCCCTCCTATATCGTTGTTAGCAATATGTACTAAGACATCTGGCTGCTCTCCCTCCCTCTCCAAAATGCTGTGGACGCCATCTGAGGCATCCCTGACTCTGGCACCTGCGAGGCAACACATCATTCAGGTGTCCCGTTCACAACCACAGAATCTCCTGTCTGTTCCCTCACTATCGAGTCCCCAGTCACTACTGCTCCTTTCTTCTCTCTCTTTCTCTTCTGCACCACGGCCCATGCTCGGTGCCTGTAACCCAGTTGCCGTGACATCCTCCTGGGAGTTCATCCCCCACAAAAGTGTCCAAAGTGGTACACTTGTTTTTGAGGGGAATGGCCACAGGAGTGCTCTGCTCTAACTGCCTATTTCCATTTCTCCTGACAGTCACCCAGCTACTCACCTCCTGACTACTTCCCTGTAGATCTGATGGATTATCTCCCCACTCTCCTGTACAAGTCAAAGGTCATCCAGTTGCTGCTTCAGATCCCCAACACGGTCTTCAAGGTTCTGCAGCTGGATGCACTTCACGCAGGTGTAGTTCCCCGGGAGACTCTGGGTCTCCCAGTTCTCCAACATCGGGCACAAAGAACACACCACAGTCTCTAAATTAGTACAGTAACAGAGGAAAAAAAGATAAAACGGAAACCTTAACAGATGCTTTACACAGAGCTGACACACCTTCTGAGCTGAAGCCCAGTTTGAGCCAAAGCCTGTCGCTTCTACTCCCGCCACTGGCCCACACCCGCCAATGGCTGGAGATACATGGCACATGGACACATAGACATCTACAGCATATTACAGGCTCTTCAGCCCACGATGTTGTGCAGACCATATAACCTCCTCTAGAAACTGCCTACAATTACCCTACTACATAGTCCCCTATTTTTCTAAACTACACATACCAATCGAAGAGTCTCTTAAAAGACCCTATGTATCTACCTCTACCACCATCGCTGGCAGAGCATTCCACACACCCACCACCCTCTGTGTGAAAGACTTACTTTTGACATCCCCCTTCTACCTACATCCAAGCACCTTAAAACTATGCTCCCTTGTGTTAGCCATTTCAGCCCTGGGAAGAAGCCTCTGGCTATCCAAACAATTAATGCCCCTCATCATCTTATACACCTCTATCAGGTCTCCTCTCATCCTCTGTTGCCCCAAGGAGAGGAGGCCAAGCTTACTCAACCTATTTTCATAAGACATGCTCTCCAATCCAGGCAGCATCCGTGAAGACCATAAGACCATAAGACATAGGACCAAATTAGGCCATCTGGCCCATCAAGTCTGCTCTGCCATTCAATCATGGCTGATCCTTTTTTTAATCTCCTCCTCAACCCCAGTTCCTGGCCTTCTCCCCATAACCTTTAATGCCACGTTCAATCAAGAACCTATCAATCTCTGCCTTAAATACACCCAACAACCTGGCCTCCACAGCTGCATGTGACAACAAATTCCACAAATTCACCACCCTTTAGGGTGTTAATCTCCTCTGCACTCTCTCTATCCTTCCTGTAACGAAATGACCAGAAATTGACACAGTACTCCAAGCGGGGTCTAACTAAGGTCTTATATAGCTGTAACATTACCTCACAGCTCTTGAATTCAATCCCACGGTTGATGAAGGCCATCGCACCTTAACACTGTCAACCTGCGCTGCTGTTTTGAGTGTCCTATGGACATGGACTCTAAGATCTCGCTGATCCTCCACACTGAAAATAGTCTTACCATTAATATGACATTCTGTCTTCAAAATTGGCCTGCCAAAATGAACCACTTCACACTTATCTGGGTTGAACTCCATCTGCCACTTCTCAGCCCAGTTCTGCATCCAATCGATGTTGCGCTGTAACCTCTGACAACCCTCAACACTCCCAACTTTTGTGTCATCAGCTAACTTGCTAACCCACCCTTCTACTTCTTCATCGAGGTCACTTATAAAAATCACAAAGAGAAGGGGTCCCAGAACACCACTGGCCACCAACCTCCAAGCAGAATACGAATCATCTACAACCACACTTTGTCTCCTCTGGGCAAGCCAATTCTGGATCCACAAAGCAAGTTCTCCTTGGATCTCATGCCATCTTACTTTCTGATTGAGCCTCGTATGGGGAACCTTATCAAATGCCTTACTGAAATCATATACTCTACATCTTCAGCTCTACCTTCATCAATGTGTTTTGTTACGTCCTCAAAGAATTCAATCAAGCTTGTAAGGCACAACCTGCCCTTGACAAAGTCATGTTCATTACCCCTAATCAGATTATGTCTCTCTAAATGCTCATAAATTCTGCCTCTCAGGATCTCCTCCAACTGAAGTAAGACTTACTGATCTATAATTTCCTGGATTATCTCTATTCCCTTTCTTGAACAAAGGAACAACATTTGCAACCCTCCAATCCTCTGGTACTTCTCCCATCTTATTGATGATGTAAAGATCATTGTCAGAGGCTCAGCAATCTCCTCCCTTGCTTCCCACAGTAGCCGGGTGTTTATCTTGTCTGGATCCAGCCATTTATCTAACTTAAAGCTTTTCAGCACATCGTCTTTCTTAATGTCTATATGCTGGTCCCTCAACACCAGCTCCATAGCAAAGAAGGCACAGCAGCGTCTCTACTTTCTACGAAGGCTGAGAAAAGTCCATCTCCCACCCCCCATCCTCACCACATTCTACAGAGGTTGCATTGAGAGCATCCTGAGCAGCTGCATCACTGCCTGGTTTGGAAATTGCACCATCTCAGATCACAAGACCCTGCAGCGGATAGTGAGGTCAGCTGAGAAGTTCATCAGGGTCTCTCTTCCCACCATTACAGACATTTACACCACACGCTGTATCTGCAAAGCAAACAGCATTATAAGGACCCCACGCACCCCTCATACAAACTCTTCTCACTCCTGCCATCTGGCAAAAGGCACCAAAGCATTCAGGCTCTCACGACCAGACTATGTAACAGTTTCTTCCCCCAAGCCATCAGACTCCTCAATACCCAGAGCCTGGACTGACACCAACCTACTGCCCTCTACTGTGCCTATTGTCTTGTTTATTATTTAATATAAGTGCACTGTTTTGTGCACTTTCTGCAGTCCTGGGTAAGTCTATAGTCTAGTGTAGTTTTTGTGTTGTTTTACGTAGTTCAGTGTAGGTTTTGTACTGTCTCATGTAGCACCATGGTCCTAAAAAATGTTGTCTCGTTTTTACTGTGTACTGTACCAACAGTTTTGGTCAAAATGACAATAAAAAGTGACTTGACTTGATTCAAGCATTTCAGTCTGCTGTAAGTCATCCCCACAATTGCCAAATTCCCTTTCCCTGGTGAATACTGAAGCAAAGTATTCATTATGTACCTCAGCTACCTCCTCTGACTCCGTGCACATGTTTCCACTATCACACCTAATTGTTCCTATTGTCACACGGCTTATCCTCTTGCTCTTCATATACTTGTAGAATGGCTTGGTGTTTTCCTTAATCCTGCTCACCCAGGTCCTTCTGGCTCTCGTGATTCCATTCTTAAGTTCCTTCCCAGCAACCTTGTAATTTTCTAGAGCTCTAACATTACCCAGTTTCTTGAATCTTTCATAAGCTTTTCTCTTCTTCTGAACTAGATTTGTACACCACGGTTCTTTAACCCTACCATTCTTTCCCTGCCTCAATGGATCATACCTATGCAGAACGCCATGAACATGTTCCCTACACATTTGCTACATTTCTGCCGTGCATTTCCCTGAGAACATCTGCTCCCAAGTTTCTGCCTAATAACATCTTATTTCCTCCTACCCCTATTAAATGTTTTCCCAGTTGTCTGCTCCTATCCCTCTCCAGCTCTATGGTAAAGTAGATAGAGTTGTGGTCACTACCTCCAAAGTGCTCTCTCACCAAGAGATCTGACACCTGACCAGGTTCATTTCTCAATACCAGATCAAATACAGCCTCTTCGTCAGTTAGCTTCTCTACATATTGTGTCAGGAAGCCTTCTTGAACACACCTAACAACCTCCACCCCATCTAAAATCCTTGCTCTAAGCAGATGCCAGTCAATATTAGGAAAGTTAAAATCACCCATCACAAGAACCCTATTATTATTGCATCATTCCAGAATCTGCCTCCCTATCTGCTCGCCAATATCTCCGTTACTATTGGGGACTCTATAAATATAAACACCCAGTAGAGTTATTGCCCCTTGCTGTTTCTGACTTCCACCCACACTGACTCAGTAGTCAATCCCTCCATGACTTCCTCCTTTTCTGCAGCCGTAACACTATCCCTGATTAGCAATGCCATGGCCCCCACCTCTTTTGCCCCCCTTCCAATCTTTTTTTGAAACATCTAAAGCCCATATCCCTTCTGTACTTTTATTTAATTCCCAGAGCTCTGTTGACGCCGTTACAATTCTTTTAAACTCCAGCGAGTACAAGCCCAGCGTTACAAACACTCCTCATATGTTAACCCTTTCATTCCTGGGATAATTGTTCTGAACTCCTCCGGACCCTCTACTATGCCAGGCCACCTTTTCTTAGATAAGGGTCTCAAACTACTCACAATACTCTGTGCAGTCTGACCACTGCTTTACAAAGCTTTAGCATTACATCCTTGCTTTTGTATTCTAGCCCTCTTGCAATGAATGCTAAAATTGCATTTGTCTTACTCACCATAAACGCAACCTATAAGTTAAACTTCAGGGAATCCTGCACTAAGACTCTCTACATCTCTACATCTCTGATTTTTGATTTTTCTCCCAATTTAGAAAATAGCCCACCCCTTTATTTCTTCTGCCGAAATACATGACTATACACTTCCCTACACTATATTCCACCTGCCACTTCTTTGCCCATTCCTCCAATCTATCCAAGTCCTTACGCAGACACCCTGCTTCCTCAACCTCCTCCACTTATCTTCATATCATCCAGAAACGTGGCCATAAAGCATTAATTCCATCATCCAAATTACTGACATACAACATGAAAAGAAGTGCTCCCAATACTGACCCCTGTGACACACGACCAGTCACTGGCAGCCAACCAGAAAAGGCCTTCTTTATTCCCAATCTTTACCTCCTGCCAGGCAGCCAATCTTCTATCCATGGTAGTACCTTTCCTGTAATACCATGGGCTCTTATCTTGTTAAGCAGCTTTATGTGTGGCACTTTGTCAAAGCTCTTCTGAAAATCCAAATGAGCAGCATCCATGGACTCTCCTTTGTCTATCCTGTCTGTTATTTCCTTAAAGAATTCCAACAAAGTTGTCATGCAACATTTCCCCTTTAGAAAACCACGCTGACTTTGCCCTGTTTTATCATGTGTCTCCAGGTACCCCAAAACCTCAAAAGTGGAGTGACGTTTGCAAGTTTCCAGTCAAATCAACTCTAAGTCTATAAAGCTCTTACATAATTAAACAGGAAGCAGAACACAAATAATTGACACAGGCTAATTTATGCATCCTTTCCCTTCTGCAGTCTAATATTTCTCATTTCAATTAAGGGAACAGAGAAATTCCATAGATCATAAGTATATTCAGAAATCCCAGCAAACTCCTGCTCTTCCTTTGGGGTGCAGCTGGGAAGTGGCTGGAAAAGTCACGACTGGTTCTTGTAATGCTGACAGGTGACTACTGATCTACTGGTGAAATGCAGGAAAATCCAGGAAGCCAGGTCAAAACTGAGAACCCTTTTCCTATCCTTTCTGATGATACTAGAGTTACAGGTGTCTTCTTCATTCCTACATTTAAACTGGCCTTTGTTTGTGAGCCAGAACCCCCAGAGGCACACTGCATCTGCAGTTTGCCAATATTCTTTTAACACTGAATGAAATTCATACCTGAGCTATTCAGTTCTTTCTCTTATTATTTCACCATGCCTTGCCTTATCTCACATGCTTTTCAGCACTGTTTCATGCCTTTTTTTGCTCTGTTAATGGCTATTCATCCTAGGCTTCAATTTTCTGGGCTTTTGGGATGTTATTCCTATTACTATTTCACTGCACTTGAAGTTTGAGTAAAAGGGAGCACAGGAAACAGAATCAGGCAAGTTTCAAGGGAGCACAGAAACAGGAATCCCTTTAAGTTTCACGGGAGTGCAGGACAGCCTGGGGAAGAGGCTCAGGAGACGGTGTTGGAGAGACCAGAGGTGAGGAGGGCACACTGGAATCCATGCTGGCCCCGCCGGGTTGGCCGTCCCATGGGAACGCGGCTTCACGGAAGACAAGCTGGATTACCGTCGCCTGCAGCCGACCCAGAATGAGACAGGCTGATTTGCCTGTATCTGAGATAGACCCAGCACAAAATGAGGAACTGCTGTGTGCTTGTTCTTGCAGAAATGTGGACGTCATCCCATGCCCCATCAGTCTTCAGGCCATTCAGGGACTTGTGCTAATATTATTTTGTGACTGTATGAGTGATGGTTACTATACCTAAGTACTGGGTGCTCTGTGTGTGACCGCATGTACTGTGTTTTGTACCTTGACCCCAGAAGAATGTGTTTTGTTTAGCTGTAAACGTGTGTCTGGGGTTGATGACAATTAAACTTGATCTGAAACTGAAGTCTTGGTATACAAAGGTGAGTGTAGGAATCAATATTTTGTAACTCAAAAGCTGAAGCAACAGTTGGATAGCAAATGATCAGTTTTTTACTGTCCCTTTCCTCACCTTGCCATTGTGTGCTAATGACCTCCTCCCTCCCAAATTAGCTCATTACGACCTACCTGATATTAATTTAAAATTGTACCTCAAAGGCAGGCATTACAACTCAATCTTTCACAATTCATATGTCCCCTTTCTTTGAATAGGAGTTCCAGTGGGAGAAAGGTTTGCAAATTAAAAACATTACTGTTCCCAAAAGCAAATACTGTAATCAGGAACTACGAATTCCCACCGCTTTTTCAGAAACATGCTCAGCTAATCCAAACCTAGCAAACTAAAGCCCCTTTTGGATCCCCAGATAAAAGAAGGCCCAAGCCTGAAATGATTTCAGGCTCCCTGATGGCATTCGATCAATATTTTTGAGACTCAATACCAACTGCATCTGCTTTAAAGAGATCCTTTATATGCCTAAAAATGAGTCTTTGTACATTAGATAAATATACAAAGTGTGCAGAATGGGAACACATAACATTGAATAGTATAGCGTAGTATGGGTGCTTTGGCCTATGATGTTGTGCCAACCTTAATATTCAGCAATATTATCTTATAGAGAGCCATGCAACTAAAAATAACAATGCTCAACAGTTTTATGAGTAGGAAATAGATCAGTCTAATGCATTAGATCAGTCTAAAGGGCAGAAATAGAATCCTGAAAGATGCAAAAATGCACATTTTAATCTATTTGGTTATGCTTTTGGAGAATCACATGAAATTAATTCAGCTTACCAAAATTATTTTATAATCTTTTTAACTTGAGGAACTTATGTAAAAAATACTTGTGCTGATGCAGTGGGATTGAAAATATGTATATGTTCTTAAAAGATTTGGGACAGTCATCAGAGTGGATCAAAGCAGCAGGCATGAAATTCTATTCCCTGGGGGCAGACCATCCATCAACAGCTCAACAAAATACAGCTCACATTTCAATATAGTTCCCTCTGCTTCTGAGTACCTAAGCTGCATGAATCACAGAAGGTTGGTTTGCAGGTGCAGCAGACTATCAAGAAGGCAAATGGAATGTTGGCCTTCATTGCTAGAGGGATTGCTAGAGCAGGGGGATTATCCTGTAACTGTACAGGGCACTGGTGAGGCTGCACTTGGAGTACTGTGTGCAGTTCTGGTCTCCTTACTTGAGGAAGGATATACTGGCTTTGGAAGTGGTGCAGAGGAGGTTCACCAAATTGATTTCAGAGATGAGGGGGTTAGACTATGAAGAGAGATTGAGTCAGCTGGGAATGTACTCATTGGAATTCAGAAGAATGAGAGGAGTTCTTATAGAAACATATAAAGTTATGAAAAGGATAAATGTGATAGAGACAGGAAAATTGTTTCCGCTGGTAGGTGAGACTAGAACTAGGGGACATAGGCTCAAGATCTGGGGGAGTAGATTTAGGATGGAGAACACATTGATGAAGGTAGAGCCGTAGATGAAGTGTATATGGATTTTAGCAAGGAATTTGATAAGGTACCCCACACAAGGGTTATCGAGAAAGTAAGGAGGCATGGGATCCAAGGGGACATTGCTTTGTGGATCCAGAACTGGCTTGCCCATAGTTGCAAAGAGCGGTTGTAGACAGGTCATATTCTGCATGGAGGCCGGCGACCAGTGGTGTGTCTCAGGGATCTGTTCTGGGACCCCTGCTCTTTGTGATTTTTATAAATGACCTGGATTAGGTAGTAGAGTGATGTGTTAGTAAATTTGCTGATAACACAAAGGTTGGGGGTGTTGTGGATATTGTGGAGGGCTGTTAGACATTACAGCGGGACATTGATAGGAAGCAAAACTGGGCTGAGAAGTGGCAGATAGAGTTCAACCCAGATAAGTGTGAGGTGGTTCATTTTGGTAGGTCAAATATGATGGTAGAATATAGCATTAATGGTAAGACCCTTGGCAGTGTGGAGGATCAGAGGGATCTTGGGGTCCGAGTCCATAGGACACTCAAAGCAGCTGCGCAGGTTGACTCTGTGGTTAAGAAGGCATACGGTGCATTAGCCTTCATCAATCGTGGGATTCAGTTTAAGAGCCAAGAGTTAATGTTGCTGTTATATAGGACCCTGGTCAGACCCCACTTGGAGTACTGTGCTCAGTTCTGGTCACCTCACTACAAGAAGGATGTGGAAACCATAGAAAGGGTGCAGAAGAGATTTACAAGGATGTTGCCTGGATTGGGGAGCATGCCTTATGAAAACAGGTTGAGTGAACTCAGCCTTTTCTCCTTGGAGCGACGGAGGATGAAAGGTGACCTGACAGAGGTGTACAAGATAATGAGAGGCATTGATTGTGTGGATAGTCAGAGGCTTTTTCCCCAGGGCTGAAATGGCTAGCACAGGAGGGAATAGTTTTAAGGCACTTGGAAGCAGATACAGAAGAGATGTAAGGGGTAAGTTTTTTACGCAGAGAGTAGTTAGACCATGGAATGGGCTGCTGGCAGCGGCGGTGGAGGTGGAAACAATAGGTTCTTTTAAGAGACTCCTGGATAGGTACATGGAGCTTAGAAAAACAGAAGGCTATGGGTAAAGCCTATATAGTTCTAAGGTAGGGACATGTTCGGCACAGCTTTGCGGGTCGAAGGGCCTGTTTTGTGCTGTAAGTTTTCTATGTTTCTATGGAGATGAGGAGGAACTGCTTTTTTCATAGAGTAGTAAATCTGTGGAATTCTCTGCCCAATGAAGAGGTGGAAGCTACCTCAGTAAATATATTTAAGACAAGGTTGGATAGATTATTGCATAGTAGGGGAATTAAGCCTTATGGGGAAAAGGGAGGTAGGTGGCGATGAATCCATGACCAGATCGGCCATGAGCTTATTGAATGGCAGAGCAGGCTCCCCCTCAACAACAGGTACACCACTCTGGATAATGTTGGATACTGCCTGCTCCCATCGACCTTCACCCAGATCATCGCCCTCCATACACCTACCACTCATGTACCTATTCAAACTTCTCTGAAACATTGAAATTGAGCTCTCATGTACAACTTACACTGGAAGCTCCTTCCTCACTCTCATGACCCTCTGAGTGACGAAGATTTCCCTCGTGTTTTCCTTCAAAATTTTCACCTTTCACCCTTAACCTATGACATAAGAACATAAGAAATCGGAGCAGGAGTAGGCCATCCGGCCCATCGAGCCTTCCCGCCATTGAATAAGAACATGGCTGATCTGTCCGTAAACTCAGCTCCATCTCCCTGCCTTTTCTCCTTAACCCTTAATTCCCCTACTATTTAAAAATCTATCTAACTGTATCTTAAATTTATTTAGTGAAGAAGCCTCAACTGCTTCCCTGGGCAGAGAATTCCACAGATCCACCACTCTCTGGGAAAAACAGTTTCTCCTCATCTCCGTCCTAAATCTTCTCCCCTGAATCTTGAGGCAATGTCCCCTAGTTCTAGTCTCACCTACCAATGGAAATAACTTTCCTACTTCTATCTTATTTATCCCTTTCAAAATTTTGTATGTTTCTATAAGATCCCCTCTCATTCTTCTGAATTCCAGGGAGTATATTCCCAGGCGACTCAATCGCTCCTCATAGGTTAACCCCTTCATCTCTGGAATTAACCTGGTGAACCTCCTCTGCGCTGCCTCCAAAGCCAGTGTATCCTTCCTCAAGTATGGAGACCAGAACTGCACATAGTACTCCAGGTGCGGCCTCACCAGTACCCTGTATAGTTGCAGCATGACCTTCCTGCTCATGAATTCAATCCCTCTAGCAATGAAGGCCAGCATTCCGTTTGCCTTCTCAAAAACCTGTTGTACCTGCAAGCCAACTTTTTGCAATTCATGCACAAGCACTCCCAAGTCCCTCTGTAAAACAGTATGCTGCGGTCTTCCACCATTTATATAATAACCTGTTCTTTCATTGTTCCTTCCAAAGTGGATAATCTCGCATTTACCAATGTTGTATTCCATCTGACAGACCTTGACTCACTCACTTCACCTATCTATATCCCTCTGCAGACTCTCCACATCCTCTGTACAATTTGCTTTTCCACTCAGTTTAGTGTCATCAGCAAATTTTGCTACGCTACACTCAGTCCCCTCTTCCAAATCATCAATGTAAATGGTAAACAGCTGTGGACCCAGCACTGACCCCTGTGGCACCCCACTCACCACTGACTGCCAACTGGAGAAACACCCATTTATACCAATTCTCTGCCTCCTATTGGTTAAGCAATCCACTATCCATGCCAATACACTTCCTCCGACTCCATGCATCCGTATCTTATTTATAAGTCTCTTGTGCGGCACCTTATCAAACGCCTTCTGGAAATCCAAGTATATGACATCGACCTGTTCCCCTCTATCCACTGCACTCATTATGTCCTCAAAGAACTCCAGTAAGTTCGTCAAACAGGACCTGCCCTTTCTGAATCCATGCTGCATCTGTCTAATGGAACTACTCCTTTCTAAATGCTTTGCTATTTCTTCCTTAATGATAGCTTCAAGCATTTTTTCGCCTACAGATGTTAAGCTAACCGGCCTATAATTGCCCGTCTTTTGCCTACATCCTTCTTTTTAAAAGTGGCATGATATTTGCTGTCTTCCAATCTGCTGGGACTTGCCCAGAGTCTAGAAAATGTTTGTAAATGATTACCAACGCGTTTACTATAACCTCCGCCAATTCCCTCAGCACCCTGGGATGCATCCCATCAGGACCAGGGGACTTATCTACCTTCAGGCCCTCTAGTTTGCTCATCACTATGACAGTGACAGTGATTTTATCGAGGTCTTCACCTCCCATTTCGTCCATAACATTATTCTTTGGCATATTAGACGTGTCCTCCACCGTGAACACCGACACAAAATAGTCGTTCAATGCCTCAGCCACTTCATTATCACCCCATATCAATTTCCCCTTCTCGTCTTCCAAGGTACCTATGTCAACTTTAGCCACCCTCTTCCGCTTTATATATTTATAAAAACTTTTGCTATCTGTTTTTATATTTTGTGTAATTTACTTTCATACTCTATCTTCCCTTTCCTTATTTCTTGTTTAGTTGTTCTTTGTTGCTTTTTAAAGTTTTCCCAATCCTCCAATCTCCCACTACTCTTTATGACTTTGTACACATGAGCTTTTAATTAGATACTATCTTTTGTTTCCCTAGTTATCCAAGGCTGGCTCTCCCCACATTTACTGTCCTTACTTTTGACTGGAATATACTTTTGTTGAGCACTGCGATAAATCTCTTTGAAAGTATTCCACTGTTCCTCAACTGTCCTACCAAATAGCTTGTGCTCCCAATCCACATTAGCCAGCTCCTCCCTCCAGTCTCCCTTGTTCAAGCATAATAGACTAGTTTTAGATCTAACTATTTCATCCTCCATCTGTATTCGAAATTCAGTCATACTATGATCACTCTTTCCAAGAGGACCCCTGACTACAGGATCGTTAATCTTACCTATCTCATTGCAGAGGACTAGATCTAAGATAGCATTTTCCCTTGTAGGTTCAATAACATGCTGCTCAAGAAGTCATCACAGATGCATTTTATGAAATCCTCCTCAAGGCTTCCTTGACCAACCTGATTCACCCAATCTACGTGGAAGTTAAAATCCCCCATGACAACGGCTATTCCGTTCTTACAAGCCTCAGTTATTTCTTGGTTAATCACCTCTGCCACTGCAATATTTTTATTAGGTGGCCCATAGACAACTCCCACCAGTGATTTTTTACCCTTTACTATCCTTAATCTCTCCCCAGATGGACTCAGCATTCTGCTCCGTAGATCTTATATCGTTTCTCATAATCACCCTGATCTCATCCTTAATTAAGGGCGTCACCCCATCTCCTTTGCCTTCCTGCCTATCTTACCTCTTGCCTTCCTGATACCCTTGGATATTTAATACCCAGTTATCTCCACCTTGCAACCAGATTTCTATAATGGCCATTAAATCATATGTATGCCTTGGTACTGATCTGTGCCACAAGTTCACTAACCTTGTTTCTAAAACTACGGGCATTTAGATAAAGTGCCTTATACTCATTGTCTGTTTAGAATCCAGTGACCTATGTGATTTTTTCTTTTTACTCTTATGCACTCTATTCTTACTTTTTTCTTCACTAACTCTAGCTTTGGTCTCTGCATCACTTCCATCTTCTTTTCCGTGTGGGTTCCCATCCCTCTGCCATGTTAGTTGAAAACCTCCCCAACAGCACTAGCAAACAATCTCCTTAGGACATTGATCCCAGCCCTGCCCAGATGTAAACCATCCAGATGGTACTGGTCCCATCTCCTCCAG
This sequence comes from Mobula hypostoma, assembly GCF_963921235.1. Classification (NCBI taxonomy): domain Eukaryota; kingdom Metazoa; phylum Chordata; class Chondrichthyes; order Myliobatiformes; family Myliobatidae; genus Mobula; species Mobula hypostoma. Next base: position 73,876,772 of record NC_086102.1, on the reverse strand, counting down.
AAGCGGTTCCAATGCCCCAGGAATCTGAAACCCTCCCTCCTGTACCACCGCTCAAGCCCCATATTCATTCTAGCCATCCTGCTATTCCAACTCTGGCTAGCATGTGGCACTGGTAATAATCCTGACTTTATTACCTTTGAGGTCCTACTCTTTCGTTCATCTCCTAGCTCCCTAAATTCAGCTTGTAGGACCTCATCCTGCTTTCTTCCTATATCGTTAGTACCTATATGCACGATGACAGCTGGCTGCTCACCCTCCCCTTTCAGAATGCCCTGCAGCCTCTCCGAGACATCTCAGAACCTTACACCCAGGAGGCAACACACCATACCAGAGACCCGTTTGCAGCCACAGAAGCTCCTCTCTATTCTCCTTACCATGGAATCCCCTACCACAACGGCTCCGTCACCCTTTTCTTGCCCTCATGCGCAGCACAGCCACCTACAGTGCCATGATCTTGGCTACTGCTGCCTTCACCTGATGAGCCATCTCCCCCAACAGACTCCAAAGCGGTATATCTGTTTTGGAGGGAGATGACCGCAGGAGACTCCTGTACTACCTTCTCGCTACTACTCTAGTTGGTCACCCATCCCCTATCTTTTCGTAGATCCTTAAACTATGGTGTGACCAATTCACTAAATGTGCTATCCACAATATTCTCAGCATCTCGGATGCTCCAAAGTGAGTCCATGCACAGCTCCAGTGCTGCCATGCGGTCTATCAGGAGCTGCAGCTGGACACACTTCCTGCTCAGGTGGTCTTCAGGGACACTGTCAGCCTCCCTGAGTTCCCACATGTCACAGGAGGAGTATGGCGCGGGTCTGAGCTCACATGCCATGTCAGAGCAACGGATGTTAGCGGAAGCGGACCACGGGAGAAAGGGACAGTCTGCTGGGGAAGTCAACGGCCGTTATCTGTGAATCTATCCAAATTAGTTTTTCGCTGAAGCCCCATTTGAGCCAAAGCCCTATCACTCTGCTACCCTCTCGCTCCACTGCCTGCTGTATATGGCGGTTTTCCTTTTAAACTCTTCGCGCTTTCTACTGGCTGGTGTCACACGCCTGCACAGTCTTGCTTCTCTTTACCCTGAGCAGTAAAATGCCTTCTCTCTGAAAATCCTTTCAGACATTCCTTTCGCAGCCTTCTTGCTTCGAACTTTTGGTTGTAGTCTTATTCAACCTCAGTGGACAAAGCCTGCTTGCATTTACCCTATCTACACCCCTCATAATTCTGTTTCTCTATCACATTTCCCCTCAGTCTTCGATATTCCAAGCAATAAATTCCTAACCTATTCAATCTTTCCATATAACTCAGGTTATCCAGTCCTGGCAACATCCTTGTAAACTTTCTCTGTACTTTTTCAATCTTATTTACATCTTTCCTGTAGGTAGGTGACCAAGACTGCACACAATTCTCTAAATTAGACCACAACTTCAACATAACATCCCACATCCTGTACTCAATACTTTGATTTATGAAGACTAATGTGCCAAAAGCTTTTGCGACTCTATCTACCTGTGGCACCACTTTCAATGAATTATGGACCTGTATCCCTAGATCCCTTTGTTCTACCACACTCCTCAGGGCCCTCCTGTGCACTCTGTAAGACCTACCCTGGTTGGTCCAACTGAAGTGCAACACCTCGCACTTGTCAGCAGTAAATTCCATCTGCTATTTTTCAGCGCATTTTTCCAGCTGATCCAGATCCCACTGGAAGTTCTGATAGTTTTCCTCACAGACCACTACACCCCATGTCATCTGCCAATTTACTGGTCCAGTTAACCAAACTATCATCCAGATCGTTGGTATAGATGACAAACAACAACGGATCCAGTACCAATCCCTGTGGCAAGCCACTAATCACAGCCGTCCATTCAGAGAGGCAACCATCTACTACCACTCTCTGGTTCTCCCACAAAGCCACCGTTTAATCCAATTTACTCTCATCTTGAATGCTGAGTAACTTAACATTCTTGACCAACCTCCCATGCGGGACCTTGTCAAGTGCCTTGCTAAAATCCATGTAGGCAACCTCCACTGCCTTGCCTTCATCAGCTTTCCTCATAACTTCCTTCAAAAACTGGTAAGATTGGTTAGCCATGACTTACCACACACAAAGCCAAGCTGACGATTCTTCTTCAGTCCATGTCTATACAAATACTCATATATCCAGTCCTACTACTGATGTCAGGCTCACTGGCCTATAATTTCCTGGTTTATTTTTCAAGCTTTTCTTAAACAGCAGGAAAACATCAGCTATCCTTCAATCCTCCAGTACCTCACCTATTGCTAAAGATGATTTAAATGCCTGGATGGGAGAGATCGTAAATCAAATTTTTGCACTTGTACTTAATCAGGAGATGGACACAGAGGACCCTGTACAGATTACAGAGGAGTTTGCTATCCTGAGGCAAATAAGGGTGGATAAATCCCCAAGGATTGACAATGTGTTCCCTCCGACCCTGTGGGAGGGAAGTGCAGAAATTGCAGGGGCCCTAGCAGAGATATATGAATCATCCTTAGTGACACGGGAGGTACCAAAGGATTGGAGATCAGGCAATGTTGTCCTGCTGTTTAAAAAAGGGTCTAAACACAAGCCAGGAAATTTCAGGCCAGTGAGTCTGACATCCATTGTGGGAAAGTTAATGGTAGGTACTCTAAAGGACCAGATGTATAAGTATTTGGATTGACATGGATAGTCAACATGGCTTCATGCATGGTAGGTCATGACCAACCAGTCTTCGAGAGTTTTTTAAGGAAGTTACCAGTAAAGTGGATGAAGGCAAGGTAGTGGAATTTGTCTACATGGACTTTAGCAAGGCATTTAACAAAGTCCTACATGGGAGGTTTGTCAAGAAGGTTTAGTTGCTCATCATTCAAGAGGTAGTAAATTGGATTAGACATTGGCTTTGTGGGAGAAGCCAGATAGTGTCAGTAGATGGTTACCTCTCTGACTGGAGGCCTGTGACTAGCGGTGTGCCACAGGGATCAGTGCTGGGTCCATTGTTGTTTGTCATCTTCATCAATGATCTGGATGATAATGTGGTTAACTGGATCAGCAAATGTACAGATGATACCAAGATTGACAGTGTAGTGGCCAGCAAGGAAGGCTATTTTGGCTTGCAGAGCGATCTAGATCAGTTGTAAAAATGGGCTGAAAAATGCAAGATGGAATTTAATGCAGACAAATGCGAGGCGTTTTACTTCAGTAGGATCAACCAGGTCTTACACACTCACTGAATGATAGGGCACTGAGGACTGTGGAAAAACAAAGGGATCTGGGAATACAGGTTAAAGCAGCATCACAAGTGGATAGGGTCATAAATAAAGTTTTTGGCACATTGGTCTTAATAAATCAATACATTGAGTACAGGAGATGGGATGCTGCACTGAAGTTGTATAAGACATTGGTGGGGCCTAATTTGGACAATTGTGTGCAGTTTTATTCACCTACCTACAAGAAAGATGTCAGCAAGGTTGAAAGAGTACAGATAAAACTTACAGGGATGTTGCCAAGTCTGGAGGACCAGGGTTACAGAGTAGCATTGAATAGGCTGGGACTGTATTCCTTAGAATGTAGAAGATTGAGAAGAGATTTGTTAGAGGTATACATAATTATGTGAAGATATAAATAGGGTAATTGCAAGCAGACTTTTTCCACACAGGTTTGGTAGCACTGGAACAAGAAATCATGAGTTAAGGGTGAAAGGTGAAAAGTTTAAGGGGAACATGAGGGGAATCTTCTTCACTCAGAGGGTCATGAGAGTGTGGCAGGAGCTGCCAGTGCAAGATACTGAATGCTAGTGTTTAGATTAATAATGCTATTCCATATGTTGTTGCAAAGATAGTTGGATGAAAATTATTGCTGTGATTTTTGACAGAAAAATAATATAGAAAAACTTAGCCAGTTCAGCTCTATTTTGAACTCTTGGACAATGAAGCAGTGAACACTTTAAGCACACTGTGCAAAGAACAGCTAAACATGAATAACGTTCTAGACTCCTGCAGGCTGAAATAGAAATTAGCAGCATGACAAGCAAGCCAGAAAATTATGGTTGAATTCAGATTCAAACTAAATCACTAAAGCTAAGCTACAGACACCAACTCCAGACATACATTTATGGCACTGTCAGCAATCTGGAAGTAACTTTTCTCACATTCACTAGGATTAGATTTTAGATTAGATTTAGGTTATGAGGACATGCAGTCCTCTTTTATTGTCATTTAGTAATGCATGCATTAAGAAATGATACAATGTTTCTTCAGAATGATATCACAGAAACACATGACAAACCGACTGAAAAACTGACAAAAACCACATAATTATAACATATAGTTACAACAGTGCAAAGCAATACTGTAATTTGATAAAGAACAGACCATGGACATGGTAAACGTCTCTAAGTCTCTCGAAAGTCCCATCATCTCACGCAGACGGTGAACCTCCAGCGCCGCAAACTTGCCGATGCAGCATCCTGGAAGCATCCGACCACAGTCCGACTCCGAGTCCATCCGAAAACTCCGAGCCTCCGACTAGCTCTCCGACACCGAGCACCGAGCACTATCTCTGCCGAGCGCTTCGACCCCGACCCCAGCAACAGGCAATAGGCAAAGCCAAGGATTTGGGGTCTTCCCCTCCGGAGATTCTCGATCGCACAGTAGCAGCGGCAGCGAAGCGAGCATTTCAGAAGTTTCACCGGATGTTCCTCTGTGCTTCTCACGGCTGTCTCCATCAAATCAGGATTGTGCACAGCCCCCTAGTTAACACATACGATATCATTCGGAACAGCCGCGCGCGCTGTGTCCTATCTTGAAGATAGATTTCTCCTATCTTAAATATCCTGACTACCAGCTTTGGTTGACACTAAGCTATTTGAAATCTATTCATTAGAATCTACACTGGAAATCTCACAAGACAACAGTATTTTAAGTCAGCTTTACCTATTCATCAAAAACACTGGACACAGGTTATACAACAGCCAGGAGGGATAACCATAGTAAGGTCATCTACAGAATGCTCCAAATTACGAAGTAAACACACAATTAATAAGTTTGAATACGAAGCTGCACTGAAGAAATAGAACAAAAATTCTCTTCAGTAACAATCTGTACCTCTGGCAATGTCTCATACAGCTGAATGAAGACTGGAAACTCGTCTATCTCTTGGACATCCAACACTGAGCAACTCCAAGGGAGATGAGATCAGAAATATGTTGAACAACCTGGTTCTGAGTCAAATTCTGACATATTTTTAAACAGCTCAAATGGAATTTCTGTGGACAAACATTGAGATGTTACTGACCTGCTAGTATCCCAAAACCATTCACAATCTTTAAGGTGCAGATCAGGAAAAAGATGGGCCAAGCAACCTGACCTACTCTGTTGCCACGGTGCAGATGCAGCTGGTCCAGATAAGACTCTGGCTAATGGTGGCTAGTATGATATAGACTGTGGAAGACTAAAGTTGTTTAATGTCATTTTCTATGTACTAGAGTAAAGGAAAGCAAAATAATTGTTACTCTGGATCTGACACAGCACAAAATCCCACAAAAGATAAAGACCACCATAGTAAAAAACAGTCTGTTTAAATACATAAGATAGTTTATCCACATAGATTTGATTGTATGTCCATAAAGTGGTGCTAAGATGTACATAAGGTGACTGACAGGAAATAATAAAGTAGTGGTGGGGTTAGTGAGTGAAGGTGTTGATTAGTCTTACTGGGAAAAGCATATGTTTTTGAGCTTGCTGGTCCTGGTGTGGATGCTATGTAGCCTTTTCCCTGATGGGAGTGCGCAAACAGTTCATGAGCAGGGTAGGTCAGATTCTTGATGATGTTACTGGTCATTTTCTGACACCTTTCTGTGTATGTCCTGGAAGGTGTGTAGGCTGGTGCTGCTGATGCATTGGGCAGTTTGGGCTACCCGTTGTCGAGCCTTGCTGTCCGCCACAGTGCAGTTTCCGTACCACACAGTGACGCAGCTTGTTAGGATGCTCTCTACTGCACATTTGTAGAACGACATGAGTATGGCTGTGCAAAGTCCACCTCTCTTCAGTCTCCTCAGAAAGTAGAGGCATTGACTGTGTAGGATGTGTTCTGGGACCACAGGAGGTTGTTCACTCATGAGTTTGAAACTGCTCACAGTTTCCATGCTGTGCTCTGATGTAAAGGGATGTAAAGGGAAGCAAGATTTTCTGAATTCGATGACCTTTGTCTTGTTGATATAACTGAAGAGATTATTTGCCTGGCACTAAGACTCCAGCTGTTCCAACTCTCTGTAGGCCATCTCATCACTGTTGGTGATGAGCCTCATTACGGTCGTGTCCTCGGCAAACTTGACGATGTGATTGCCCGTGTGTTTGGTTGTGCAATCATGTGTGAACAGAATGTACAGCAGTGGGCTCAGCACGTAGTCCTGGGGGCACCCGTGCTGAGGATGATGGGGAGGGAGTTTGTGCATCTGGACTATCTGAGCTCCTCTCGTTAGGAAGCCCAACACCCAGTTGCACAGTGGTGCACTTAGACCAAGGAGTAGGAGTTTGTTCACCAAGATCTGTGGGTCAGTAGTGTTGAATGCTGAACTGGAATTCAGATTTGTCAGGGCCAGGTGCATGACAGATGCCACTGTAGAGAGGTTCAGTCGGTGAGCATATTGGTGAGTATCCGATGTGGCAGGAATGGAGTTTTTGGTATGTGTCTTCTCAGCTGTTCAAAGCACTTCCTGATGATTGGTGTCACTACCACCGGGCAGTAGGCATTTGGTGCTGAAGGAGAAGTTTTGTTGTACCAGGATGATAGTGGCTGATTTGAAGCATTTGGGGACAGTAGCTTTAATGAGTGATGTGTTGAAAGAGAAATTGGGCTCTTGGCATTCAGAGACAGGCACTGCTGAGCTCCTAATAATCTAGTCCAATGTACATACACTCAGTGGCCATTTTATCAGGTCCTGATGATCTACCTGGTAGGACACTGAAAACGAGAACATTCAGCTGGGGTGTTGAAGGACATCTTCAACTTCTTGCTGTTGCAGTTGAAGGTCTCCATCTAATTCAAAAGGACATTAATCATACCAGTGCACAAGAAGAACAGAGTGAGCTGCCCTAATGACTACCACTCAGGATTTTCACATCGAATGTGATGAAGTGCTTTCAGATGTTGATCATGGCGAGAACTAACTCCCGCTGAGGGAGGACCTAGAGCTCCTGTTACCTGCCTACCACCATAACACGGCCTATAGTGGACACAATCTCACTGACTGTCCACTCAGCCTTAGACCATCTGAACAACACTAGTATCTATGTCAGACTGTTTTTTATTGATTAGTGTGGCGTCCTTCACCATCTTCTCCTCAGTATTAATCAACAAGATTCAAAATCTGGAACTCCCTACCTACTACTGCAACTGGATTTTTGACGTTCATTGGGTGGCTAAAAGTTGGTAAAAACATCTCCATCTCACTGACAATCAACACAGGCACAACTTAAAATTGCGTGCTTAGCCCACCACTCTACTCTCTCTACACTCATGACTGTGTGGCTGGGTACAGCTCAAAAGCCATCTATAAACCCTGTGATGTACCACTGCTGCTGGCAAAATCTCAGATGGGGCGTACAAGAGGGAAATAGATTGGCTGGTTGAGTTGTGCCACAACAAAAACCTCCACCCAACATCAGCAGGACTAAGGAATTGATTGTGGACTTCAGGAAGGGGTAGTTTGTAGAACACACACCAGTCCTCGTTGAGGGGTCGGTGGTGGAAAGGATAAGCAGCTTCATGTTCCTAAGTGTCAACATCTCAGAGGATCTATTTTGCACTCAACAGATTGACGGATTCGAGAAGAAGGTACACCAGTGGCTCTACATCAAGGTTCAAAGCGAACATTATCAAAGTATGTCACCACATAAAACTCTGAGATTCATTTTCTTGTGGGCATACTAAATCCATAATAGAATCAATGAAAGACTGAACCAACTTGGGCTTTCAACCAGTATGCAAAAGACAACAAACTGTGCAAATACAAAATGAAAAAATATTAATAACAAATAAATAAGCAATAAATATGGAAAACATGAGATGAAGAGTCCTTGAAAGTGAGTCCAAAAGTTGTGGGAACATTTAAGTGAAATTGAGTAAAGTTCAAGAGCCTGATGGTTGAGGGGTAGTAACTGTTCCTGAATCTGGCTCTGTGCGTCCTGAGAATCCTGTACCTTGTGAATGCAGCAGCGAGAACAGAGCATGACCTGGGTGGTAAGAGTCCCTGATGATGGATGCTGCTTTCCTGCGACAACACTTTGTGTAGTTGTGCTTAATGGTAGGGAGGGCTTTACCATTGGCCTCTACTTTTTGTAGCATTTTCCATTCAAAGGCGTTGAAGCTTTCATACCAGGCAATGATGCAGCCAATCAATATACTCTCCACCGCACATCTACAGAAGTTTATCAAAGTTTTAGATGCCCTGCCAAATCTTCACAAACTCCCGTGTAGAGACACTGCTGTGCTTTCTTCATAATTGTACTTCTGTGTTGAGTCCAGGACAGGTCCTCTGAAATGATAACACTGAGGAATTTAATGTTGCTGATCCTCTCCATCTCTGATCCCGCGATGAGGACTGGCTCATGGTCCTCTGGTTTGCTCCTCCTGAGGTCAATAATCAGCTCCTTGGTCTTGCTGGCATTGTGTAAGAAATTATTGTTGTGGCAGCACTCAGCCAGATTGTCAATCTCCCTCCTGTTAGCTGATTTGCCACCGCCTTTGATTCGGCCTACCACAATGATGTTGTCAGCAAGCTTGAATATGGCATTGGAGATATGCATAGCCATTCAGTCAGAAGTGTAAAACAAGTAGAGCAGGGGACTCAGCACACAGCCTTGTGGCGCACCTGTGCTGATGGAGATCGTGGAGGAAATGTTGTAGCCAATACTAACAGACTGGGATCGGCAAATGATGAAATTGAATATCCAATTGCAGAAGGAGGTATTGAGGCCAAAGTCTTGGAGCTTATTTATTGGTTTTGAGGGGATGATGGTATTGAATGCCGAGCTGTGGTTAATAAAGAGCAACCTGATGTATGCATCGTTGCTGTCCGGATGTTCCATGGTTGAGTGAAGAGATGGAATCTGCTGTGGAATCTATTGTTCCAGTCTGAAAATTGGAGTAGACCCAAGTCATTTCTCAGTCAGGAGTTGATATGTTTCATCAGCAACCTCTCAAAGCACTTCATCACAGTGGAAATAAGTGTGACTGGATGATAGTCGTTGAGGCTGGATACCATGTTCTTCTTAGGCACCAGAGTAAGTGCAGTCTGCTTGAAGCAGGTGGGTTACCTCAGACTGCCAAAGATCTCAGTGAACACTCCAGCCAGTTGATTAGCACTGGTCATTAGTACTTAGCCAGGTACCCCGCCTGGGCCAGAAATGAGGTGTTTGAGAAGATCTGGTATGCGGCCATAGTCACTAGCAAATTTCTACAGATGTACCATGGAGAGCTTTCTGACAGATATGGAGGCTCCAATGCACAGGATCTAAAGAGGTTATAGAGTCAGCCAGCCCATCACAGGCACAAGCCCCTCTCCATCATAGCCATCTTCAAAAGGTGGTCCCTCAGGAAGGCAGCATCCGCCATTAATTACCTTCCCCACCAGGGACAGGTCCTCTTCTCACTACTACCATCAGAGAGGAGGTACAGGAGCCTGAAGACCCACATTCAACATTTTAAGAATAGTTTCTTCCCCTCTGAATGGTCCATGAACCCATAAACTCTACATGCTAACTCTACATCCTTTTCTGCACTGTTTTTAATGTCTTGTACTGTACTGTTGTCACATAACAAGAAATTTAACTGCAGATGCCAGTGATAGTAAATCTGATTCTGATTCTAAAAGCAAGAGAAACTGCAGATGCAAGAGGTCTGAACCAGAAACAGAAAATGCTGGAAACACTCAAGTCAGATGATGGTTTTCAATCTGAAACACTAACTCTGCTTCTCTTTGTGTGGATGCAAGCAGACCTGTAGAGTACATCCAGCATTTTTTGTTTCTGTTTCAGAATCTCTCTTAAACGAGGAAAGTCACATTACCCACACTGCACTTTTGCTTTTGAATATTGTATATGTTCATACTGAGTAGTTTAAGTTAGAGTAGCTTGTCTTATTTAGTGGAAATGGCATTGCACTTTTCCTGTTTGGATATGGTGTAAAATTTGGGGTAAACTGCAAGCCCATTCAAAGACTTTCTGACACACCGCCTGTTTCCACACTTTATATGCATTACCTGCCCACAGACCACAGAGCTTCTGAGCAATAAAGATAAAAACATAGTAGTTCTGCTCATTGAAGGGAGAGGGTGGAGGATGAAATTATGAACAATTTCACAGAAGAAAGGGGATCTGAGTCGAAATCTCTAAATAGCTCATGTTTTGTTAACAGTCAAAAATCTGAATATTTTAATTATTCAGACACTAAGATACAGACAGGCATAGAGACACAAAAGGAAACATTCAGCTAAGGAGAGGGAAAGATAAATGGAGGGAAAGGCAGAATGAGATGGAGAGAGAGGGAGAGAGAGAGGAGAGAGAGAGGAGAGAGAGAGGGGGAAAGAGAAATAGAGATAGAGAGAGAGAGATGGGGAGAGAGTGATGGGGAGAGAGAGGGAGAGAGAGGGAGAGAGTGGGGGAGAGAGAGGGAGAGAGAGGGAGAGGGAGAGAGAGGGAGAGAGAGAGAGAGGGAGAGAGAGGGAGACAGTGTTGTGGGAGAGTATGGGGTAGAGAGAGGGGGTAGGAGGAGGGTAGAGGGGGAGAAAGTGGGGGAGAGGGAGGAGAGCGGTAGAGAAGGGAGAGAGAGTGGGAAGGGGGGGAGAGGGGGAGAGAGAGGGAAAGAAAAATAGAGATAGAGAGAGTGATGGGGAGAGTAATGGGGAGAGAGAGGGTGAGTGAGGGGGAGAGAGGTGGAGAGAGGGGAGAGGGGGAGGGAGAGAAGGGGAGAGAGGGGGAGATAGAGGGGGAGAGAGTGGGAGAGAGAGAGGCTGGATAGAGAGAGGAGTGGGGAGAGTGGGGGAGAGGGGAGGAGAGAGAGGTAGAGGGGGAGAGAGGTGGAGAGAGAGGGAGAGGGGGAGAGAGAGGGAGAGAGGGGTGGAGAGAGAGGTAGAGGGGAGGGGGGAGAGTGGGAGGAGAGAGAGGGGGAGAGAGAGGGAGGGGTAGAGGGGAGTGGGGGGACAGGGAGTGGAGAGAGGGAGAGGGGGAGTGAGAAAGCTAAGAGCCAACATGAGCAACAATCTTAATGTTGACAAAATCATTTTGATATCATTTTCTTTAAATAACATGAGTTCCCATTTGTTTCTAAAGAGAAGATACCTTCCCTCAATTATTCATATTTATGTTAATGAAAGTAGAAGAACCTGGTGTTTAATTAATAAAGTTCCAACTCAAGGACTGGAGTTAACTGCTGACATTCCTGCAAGCTGAAAAACCCAAAGTTCCTCATCTTTTACCTTCATCTCAGCTGTCCTCCATAACAATGTCAGAAAGAAGAATGTCACCTTCTTTCCATAACGTTGCCAAATACAAAACTTGAAGTAAGTCCTGGGGCCTTGCTGCATATAAAACATTAATCAACTTCCATGCTGTAGTATTTGTTTTATACATTAAAAACCATAACTTATTTTGATGTTTTGTCAAAACTAGCTTCATAAAGCATATTTAATGTTGATGGAGAAAAAGCATCGAAGTTATCTCAATAAAAAGTTAATGTTATTGTGAGCCTATCCATTTTTTACAAAGGTTTGCATTATCAAGCACAAAATATTAAACAATATCAATAAAATTTTACTTCAAATGATTCCACCCACAGATAAGTAAAATATAGATTAAAAATAGATAACTGAATAGTTGCAAAGTTATGCTTGGCATCATACATTGAAGTCTTTTAAGAAATTAACACATTCAGACGTTTCAAGAACTCACAGTTTTTGAATTTTATTGTTTAAAATCAAAGTCATGACTTAATAAAAAGCTTTACAAAATTTGACAATGAATTTTTAATTAAAACTCCCCTCTGCAGTTCTATCAGAATATTCAGATTGTTGTATTTGAAAGCAACAAAAGGGATTTTGAAGTATCACAGCCATATCTGAATACATTCAGATTATCATGACCCTTCCCTAATTCATTACACCCAGGCAGGAGAATTCAGCTCTCCGGTACAAATATAAAAAATAAGAACTTCTACACCTTTACGAAATTCTCTGCAATGTTGAGGCACTTGACCTGTGCCTGTAGTTGGTGTGAGGTGTTGTACGTAAACAGGGCAGGAGGAACATTTGTACATTCTAGCTTCACTGCCAATTTGAGAAACTAGTTTGACCTTAATGTACAAGGCACCCAGCAAGATATCCATAGGTTACCAGTAAAATCCATCAACCAGAACACTCCCAGATTTGGTAGTGAAACAGTGATCAAAGATTTTCCGAGGGGCCTCCTATTCCCAGGATCTGCATGTCCATTTCTGACCACCACGGACAGCCAAAAGTACAGAAGATTGAAGCCACAACAGTAGCTGCAGAAGTAATGTTTTATGACCCCTACCACTGGCACTGGAAATTAACAAGGGTATTGGTGCTGAGGAAGAGGATTTCTTGGAATGTATGCAGGATGGTTTTTTGAACCAACATGTCGAGGAACCAACTAGAGAGCAGGATATTCTGGACTGGGTTTTGAGCAATGAGGAAGGGTTAATTAGCAATCTTGTGAGAGGCCCCTTGGGTAAGAGTGACCATAATATGGTGGAATTCTTCATTAAGATGGAGAGTGAGATAGTTAATTCAGAAACAAAGGTTCTGAACTTAAAGAGGGGTAACTTTGAAGGTATGAGACGTGAATTAGCTAAGATAGACTGGCAAATGACACCTAAAGGATTGACGGTGGATATGCAATGGCAAACATTTAAAGGTTGCATGGATGAACTACAACAATTGTTCATCCCAGTTTGGCAAAAGAATAAATCAAGGAAGGTAGTGCACCCGTGGCTGACAAGAGAAATTAGAGATAGTATCAATTCCAAAGAAGAAACATACAAATTAGCCAAAGAAAGTAGCTCACCTGAGGACTGGGAGAAATTCAGAGTTCAGCAGAGGAGGACAAAGGGCTTAATTAGGAAGGGGAAAAAAGATTAGGAGAAGAAACTGGCAGGGAACATAAAAACGGACTGTAAAAGCTTTTATAGATATGTAAAAAGGAAAAGACTGGTAAAGACAAATGTAGGTCCCCTACAGACAGAAACAGGTGAATTGATTATGGGGAGTAAGGACATGGCAGACCAATTGAATAATTACTTTGGTTCTGTCTTCACTAAGGAGGACATAAATAATCTTCCAGAAATAGTAGGGGACAGAGGGTCCAGTGAGATGGAGGAACTGAGCGAAATACATGTTAGTAGGGAAGTGGTGTTAGGTAAATTGAAGGGATTGAAGGCAGATAAATCCTCTGGGCCAGATGGTCTGCATCCTAGAATGCTTAAGGAAGTAGCCCAAGAAATAGTGGATGCATTAGTGATAATTTTTCAAAACTCGTTAGATTCTGGACTAGTTCCTGAGGATTGGAGGGTGGCTAATGTAACTCCACTTTTTAAAAAAGGGAGAGAGAAACCGGGGAATTATAGACCGGTTAGCCTAACGTCGGTGGTGGGGAAACTGCTGGAGTCAGTTATCAAGGATGTGATAACAGCACATTTGGAAAGCGGTGAAATGATCGGACAAAGTCAGCATGGATTTGTGAAAGGAAAATCATGTCTGACGAATCTCATAGAATTTTTTGAGGATGTAACTAGTAGAGTGGATAGGGGAGAACCAGTGGATGTGGTATATTTGGATTTTCAAAAGGCTTTTGACAAGGTCCCACACAGGAGATTAGTGTGCAAACTTAAAGCACATGGTATTGGGGGTAAGGTATTGGTGTGGGTGGAGCATTGGTTAGCAGACAGGTAGCAAAGAGTGGGAGTAAACGGGACCTTTTCAGAATGGCAGGCGGTGACTAGTGGGGTACCGCAAGGCTCAGTGCTGGGACCCCAGTTGTTTACAATATATATTAATGACTTGGATGAGGGAATTAAATGCAGCATCTCCAAGTTTGCAGATGACACGAAGCTGGGTGGCAGTGTTAGCAGTGAGGAGGATGCTAAAAGGATGCAGGGTGACTTGGATAGGTTGGGTGAGTGGGCAAATTCATGGCAAATGCAATTTAATGTGGATAAATGTGAAGTTATCCACTTTGGTGGCAAAAATAGGAAAACAGATTATTATCTGAATGGTGGCCGATTAGGAAAAGGGGAGGTGCAATGAGACTTGGGTGTCATTATACACCAGTCATTGAAAGTGGGCATGCAGGTACAGCAGGCGGTGAAAAAGGCGAATGGTATGCTGGCATTTATAGCGAGAGGATTCGAGTACAGGAGCAGGGAGGTACTACTGCAGTTGTACAAGGCCTTGGTGAGACCACACCTGGAGTATTGTGTGCAGTTTTGGTCCCCTAATCTGAGGAAAGACATCCTTGCCATAGAGGGAGTACAAAGAAGGTTCACCAGATTGATTCCTGGGATGGCAGGACTTTCATATGAAGAAAGACTGGATGAACTGGGCTTGTACTCGTTGGAATTTAGAAGATTGAGGGGGGATCTGATTGAAACGTATTAAATCCTAAAGGGATTGGACAGGCTAGATGCAGGAAGATTGTTCCCGATGTTGGGGAAGTCCAGAACGAGGGGCTACAGTTTGAGGATAGAGGGGAAGCCTTTTAGGACCGAGATTAGGAAAAACTTCTTCACACAGAGAGTGGTGAATCTGTGGAATTCTCTGCCACAGGAAACAGTTGAGGCCAGTTCATTGGCTATATTTAAGAGGGAGTTAGATATGGCCCTTGTGCCTACAGGGGTCAGGTGGTATGGAGGGAAGGCTGGGGCGGGGTTCTGAGTTGGATGATCAGCCATGATCATAATAAATGGCGGTGCAGGCTCGAAGGGCTGAATGGCCTACTCCTGCACCTATTTTCTATGTTTCTATGTTTCTATGTTTCCATTGGTCTTTTCTTAGGCCCAGAGCAGGGAAGTCTAGGATTTGGATAGTGATGAGGCATGTGTGGGTAGCTGGGTGAGTCAGCAGAGGTGAGGAAAAGTGTACTGGAGCAAATCTGTCAATGTTACACCTTTGCAGATGTCATATGTCGTATGTTTACAGACCTAAACTCGACACTTCTCAGTATCTGCCCAGAGCTTCTCAGTTCAAAGCTGGACACAGGATTCCACTTATAGTCTACGACAAGGACAATTAGAGATATTTTTTATAAGTCACAATTCTGTACCCATGGCTTAAAACTATGTTTGCTTGAGGTTTAGGTACTTACTAAGGGTTATCAAGTATTAGAGAGCATTGTGGGAGAAGACTCAAATGCCCCTCTTTCACCACTGGCAATGTTTCCACTCTCTCTCTCAGGCAAGTAATTATTTTCGATGAGACCATGTCCCTGCCCATGCACACTATTAGAGTTGAGCAACATTCACTGAAGCTGGCCCTATTGCCCCAATCCATCCAAATGTGCTTAAAACAATTTAGCATCACCAACATGTTGTTCATACCAGCCTACTTGGCTCTCACCATCATTGTATGTTGGTTACTCTGATCAATGTTCCCGGCAGTCTGGCCTGGACAGATACACAAGCACTACTGCTCCCCAGTGGGGCACATGCATCATGGTAAGTTAATTTGTTCATCCCTTAAATTCAACAGAGCTTCTCTTGATTTTCTTTCTGAACTGTTGGCAGTGGTAAAACCTTTCTCCTGGAACTTAACAGCTTCCAGATGAGGGCAACCTTGGAAAGCCATCTAAAATTTCAGTACTTCATTTGATAACGCATCTCTTTAGCCACACATCATCCCGTAAGATCATCAATAAGAAATACTGGGCAGATAATTGCACAATTTAGCCTATGATTGTTTCAACAATTGTGATACAACAGCTCCCTCTCTGTGCCTATCTCCTAGCTCGACCTGCTTCTGGCAGAAGGATCAATAGGTTTTCTTTGAGATATCAGCTGGAGGCTTGCAAAATTTCATGGTGTCACTTCCATTCTAACCATTTGTGAAAGCACACACACTGAGGCATTGTCAAATACACAAAGGAACAAGTCGGCTTTTACTCTAAAGATTTTTTACTCATCGGTGTAAAATATCTGTGATAATAAAATGAAGCAATAGCTTTCCAGTTGTTAGCCTCTACCACAGGGGTCCCCAACCTTTTTTGCACTGTGGACCAGTTTAATATTGACAATATTCTTGCAGACCGGCCGACCGGTGGTGGGGGCGACGTGATCAAGTAGGGTTATAATCACCTCAACATGTCTTTTACAGTTAGGGTTGTCAACTTTCTCACTCCCAAATAAGGGACAAAAGTAGCAGTCAAATCTCGGGACACTTTACCCCAAAAGACTACCATGACCATGAAGCCTTGCGCAGGCACCTGTATGCGCATACGTGACTGAGCATGTGATGTGCGCATGCGCGTACGTACCGATTTCACCCCCCCGCGCAAATCACTTTTGCCTTCATCTTTCCGACTATACTGTACATACATTATTTCTACTTTATATAGGCTGTGTATTTATCATATCATGCCTGCTTTTACTACATGTTAGTGTTATTTATTTTCGGTTTTATGTGTTATTTGGTATGATTTGTTAGGTTATTTTTTTTGGGTCTGGAAACGCGCAAAAAATTTTCCCATATAAATTAATGGTAATTGCTTCTTCGCTTCACGCCATTTCAGCACGAAAGGTTTCATAGGAACGCTCTACCTTAGCGGCAGAAATACGGGACAAACCAATATAGCCCAATATATGGGATGTCCCAGCAAATATGGAAGCGTTGGCAACCCTATGTTCAAGTTCAACAGTGCTGACAGGGAATGAGGGAAAGGTGCAGCTGACTCATATTGTTTCCTCACGGCCCGGTAGCACATGCTTTGCGGCCCGGTGGTTGGGGACCACTGCTCTACCATAACTTGTGAGGAAAATAAATCTAAAGATCCACTTGTGAAGCAGTAATTGCCCATTGGTTTGCTACATCAGACAAAATCGAGAAGACCAGCAGCACTGGGAGCCATTCTGTGACCGGAGATTCAAGTGGATTTGGCACAGATGTTGTGATATACATGTATGTAACCGTCAAAATTGTTAGAGGATCAGCTGTATTCCTCATGGATTTTATTTAGTTCTGCATTCCGTAAGTCAA
The DNA here is from genome assembly GCF_963921235.1 of Mobula hypostoma. Classification (NCBI taxonomy): domain Eukaryota; kingdom Metazoa; phylum Chordata; class Chondrichthyes; order Myliobatiformes; family Myliobatidae; genus Mobula; species Mobula hypostoma. Next base: position 73,859,508 of record NC_086102.1, on the reverse strand, counting down.
GAGCACAAGAAAACAGGAGCAGATGTCAGCCGGCCATCAGGGCCTTCAAGCTGCCCTATTTTATGTGATAGTAATTAATCTCTTCTAATCTTAACTCCTCATCTGTACCAGTACCCCACAGCTTCCAATTCCTTGGACTTCCAAATATTATCTGTTTTCACCTTGTATACTTCTAATGATCACTGGGACAGAGAATTTCAGGGATTTGTGCTGGTATGAGACAAAAAAAAATTCTATGCAAGTAGAGCCCTCTTCATTTCAATAAAAATCATTTATTTGAAAGTCTGCCCTTTTTTAATTGAAGCTATGTTTATGTGACCTGAGCAGATTGGCTGCCTATTCTCAGTTGTCCCAAATCAAGCTATACAAAAGGTATAACCCCTCAGCTCAGATTGATCATGTTGGGGTTGAGTTCAGGTCGGGTTTCTATTTTATAACTGAGCAGAGGACGAAGTTATTGTCAGCCAATGGTTTAGCAGAACGGTAAATTATCCTGACAGCAAATGAACCACTTGATACATGAGCAGGCAAAAGTATTATTCAGTGAAAAACAGTCAATTTAGTCAGAAAATGCCCTTTAAAGAGAAGAAAAACAAATATTTGCAACCTCTTCCAATAAAAGAAAAAAATAATTTCTTCTGAAAATAGAATGTGTAGACTTACATAAAAATGTGTGTGTGAAAATGATGTACACAAAATTAGTTTCAGTCACATTTTAATTCTTTGTTTCAAGACATGTTAAGATATATATATATATATATAAGAGCTATGTCATGAGAAAGCCTAGTGGGTATTCCCCATACCAAGTTCCCGTTGAAAAAGCACAGGTGAACCATATTCCTCCAGTAAAGATATTGTCATGTGTTGCAGTGTGTCCATCTTACCTGTTCATTGAAAGCTGCTCCCCCATGCTAGCTAGGGATTGGCCCATTTAAGATTATTGCATCCCCTCCCACTAAATGCCATTTAGTGATGGCATCACGGTGCCAAAAGAGTATAAATCTAGCTCTTTTTGTTCTCTGGGTCACCATGGATCAGCTTGCATATGGTGGAATGAAAAGAGAAGATGTGTGCTGCAGTCAGAGGGGCCTGGGAGCACACTTTAGATAAGTATTTGTAACTGAGCATAAGCTGAATGGTTTACTGAATGTTTATTGTTTGTGTGGTCCTGTAAATACATGGGTAACTTACTTACCAGGAATGAGTCTCCTCGGTCCTCACTCACTGAACCCGCAAACTTGATTTCACACAATAGTTGGTGTGCCAAGTAGGGTTCGGTGATTAATATGTATAAAGGCAAAATAAGAGAGGTAATTCTCCATGTGAGGAGCGCTGAGTCCCAGGGTAACTGACCACAGTGTGGGATTCGGCAGCCTCACCAATCTACTTGCAGGCCATAGGACACCAGCGGACTGGTCGGACAAGCTAGACTCCCACAGGATCAAAATGGGACAGTACGTTGTGTCTGTACTTTACGAGGTCGTGTTCCCCAGAGAAAGCCGAGCCAGAGGACCGCGTTCTGGTTGCGGGCAGCCGCAGTGAAGTAGCAATACAAGGAGAAAGGGACAGATGGCTTGAGGAACAAAGTGGAGGTGCTACACCAGCAATGTGTTACCATGGTCAGCGCAGACTCTGGCTAAAAGGTAAGAGGATAGGAGTACAGAAATGGCCTGTTCGCTAGGAAAGATGCAACAGTTAGAGGCTGGACTACGTTAAGGTCCAAGCCCTGATGTTGCAGGGAGAGGACTACGACACGTGGATGGAAGATGGGGACATTTGGGAATATGGTGAGTTTGGGGAAGAGAGGTTAGAACAGAGCCTCACGGTTCCACCTATCCCTCTCTGCAGCCGTACCAGTACAGGCCAGACCAAAGGCCACACATCCCACATCTGGCAAGGGAACTGCCAGACCACGGGCCATCCATCCTCCCAGGATGAGGGTGAGGAGGAGCAGCAGGCTGAGGTGAGAGGGAGCTGGAGGGGATAACTCAGTGGATCTCACTGAGATGATTCCTATCAGAGAGTGCTCCGCAAAGGAACTGGTGGAACTGGGAGACAGGTATAGGCAGAACCAGGGGAGTCTCTGACCACGTTGTTGCTGAGGATCTGGGATGCGGGCAGTGCTGAAATAAATATATCTAACAGGGCACTGGGTGTCCTGGGGGGTGGTTGGATTTCATCCCACCATGAGATTAACAATGTCCTGAGAATGCCACCCGCTCCCCACAGGGGTGATGAATCGCAATGGGGCGGCGTGTTAGTGGCAGTTATGGTCAGGTATTCCCTTTGCTTTGAGTGGGATTTGCAGCCCTAGGAGGACAGGAGCACAGTAGAGGAAGGGACTAACACCCTTTGCCAGGGGGCCTTGGCTATGAGTTTGTACAATGGTGGCAGTGATCCACTGGAGGGTCAGAGATTAACCTTCACCATGGTAGAGTACTTAAAGACTCAAAGTACATTTATTATCGAAGTAAGTATGTGTATGTATCTTCCCACAGACAGTCATGAAATGGGGAAACAACAAGGAAACTGTTCAGAGAAAACATCTAACACCTAATGTGTGTGTTTATATATTTAAAAAATTGCACAAATTGCGAAAGAGTGAAAAACAGAATATAAAACGTCAAACCACAGAGTCATTGAAACAGTCCAGTTCAGTTCAGTTCAATTTAGCGCTACATCATTCATTGACTGCAGGCTGCAGAGCTGATCAAAATCGCACAAAGTAGCAATAAAAAAAGGGGTCTCCTGAATCACATCATAACATGAACTACAGCATCTAATCCACAAACTGTGTCAGTTAAACCTTGCCCAAGAGCTTTTGGTTGCACGTCTGCTGCCGCCACCTTCTTGCCTCTTAGACCCATGTTTAGCTTTTGGTTAAAGCAGCCGCTCCACATTTAAAGGGGCCAGTAACAAAGGATAGCATCGATATCGCCATCTGATTACCTACATGGAGGATATAGTAATTAGGCACATAGTGTGGGGGTGGAGGGCTCTGTATGATCCATGAAGACATGTTTTTGGTGTTGCTCAGAGTTAGAGTCCCGAGGGAACAGGTAGGAATGGATCCACCTTCCACCCTCTATACCATGAGGGTGGAGTACTGGCAGGGGAAGAGAGGCAAGGAGGCTGTTCAGGGAGAAGGGTCATTCTCTAAGCACCCACCCCCATTCTCTGCAGGATTCCTTCCATTCTGCTCAGGGTTCCCCATATCACTCACTGCAACCTCTGCAAAAGCACTCGAAGACCTTTAGTGGCAGGAATGGTCGCATGGTGGCTGGAGCCTTCCTGCCCCACCCTTTGGGAAGCTGGGTTATTTGTCCTGTAAACACCTCCACCTGCCCCACCATAATAAAGTATGAATGGTTTGAGTTTGAAAAACGTTGTGAGGGGTGGCAAAACATGAGATCACTTTTGAGTGTGTGTGTGTGTGTACATGAATGAGCACAAAGTCTGTCAAGTGTTTGTTAAATTTATATGGGAAGGGTGTTTGAAATAATCCAGAGGGAGATTTGTGTTACTTGATGTGAAATGAATTTGCAGGATGTCTTACCCTAAGTGGCAGTCTCTTTGAGAAGTCACGTGAATGTGTGGGTTTAGGGGCCGCATCCATCCATCTTTTCCTCTGTTCTTTGGAATGTGTTTATTGTATATTAAATGTCTGTTTGAAATATTTTTTAGTTCATTGAAGCTTCAGAAAGAAGAAAAGTCTAAGCATCGATTTTTGTTTGCTTTATCTGTGTTTGAAGTTTGTCTTTATTTATTTCTCAGCTTTGAAATGGGTATTGGAGAGACAGAGACGCAGATGTCATACTGGCCATGTGGAATCCAGGTTAAGATAATGAAAACATGAATGTCTGTATTTCGGATATGAGATTCTCACATTCTAGAAGGAACTGCCATTTTGGGAGATTGGTGATTTGTGCATACTCAAATTGAGAATTTGAAATTTGTTTTTGGAGGAAAATTGGAAAATTTGGGGGAAGTGGGGTTGGGGTGTGGGCTTGAACCACAACATTGTTGTTCCTAATAAGAATGTTCTACAGGGGTAAATATATACTGTATATATTGGGTATTGTCAATGGACTGATTGAGCTTTAGTTCTTTTGGAAAGAACTTTGCAAAGATGAGACATAGTCACAGCGTGTGTCTCATAAAATGTAAAGTACCATAGCGGACCAAAGGGAGAAGGCAGACCAAGTGAGTCAGCCCACTAACAATCACATTACATGAAATTTAAATAACCATCATTGGTTTCCTGACAGAAGAAGGCCTGTGAATGAAAAGGAACGGGAAAGCAAATATAGAAACCACCAAGAGAGTGTGACAGCAGATCATGAATATAATATTGTTAAAATATAACAATAATAATGCTTTGTATTGAAAGCTGCTGCTGGAAGGCAAATGATCAGTTATATAGATCAGAATAGTAAGATATTGGGAAAATAGATGGGAGATATCCGAGTTATCGCAGAGACTTTAGGTTCCACCCCTTGTTCGTTTCACAACCCCAATGTCGAGGCAGATTGAGAAAGAGAAGAGATTGCAATTAGTGTCAGAAGGGAGCCTCCTCAGCCAGAATGAGGAATGAACACAACTGAGCTGGGCTTTTCAGTGGTTGGGCTAGCAATCGAAAAGAAGTCCAGGAAGTCCTTGCAGGCATTTAAGTAGAGACCACCACAAACCCTCCTGGAGATTGATTGAAGAGACTGAGAGACTGGTTTTCGGATTATACTGATAATTTTCTGCCATGGCATGGAATGCGAACTGTTGTGGGTGAACATGAAACAAAGTCACCCTGCTGTGACCCTACCCACAGAGTGATTTACTGACCTACAGATAGTCTTAGTTATCAGAGATTGAAGGATGGATAGGAAGTGATAAAATTCCTGCAACATTTTATTGCCATGTCTGAGCAGTCTTGTAGATAGGAATGTTAGCAAGTGTAATGTAGGTGTACATAGGTTAGTAATTGGCAAAGGGATCTGAACTGAAGGACATTTTTGCAGCCCTACTTAATTAAATCCTCCTTAATTAAATCCTCCTTAAAGACTGCCTTTCCTGGGACAAGATTTCTGTCCAGGGGTCAAGAAGAGGGTAAGGTAAGGAATATTCTGGAGTTATATGAAATATAGCAGATATTAAAATTCAAGCAAGAACCAGTCTTCAGTTCTTAATGTGTATTGTAGATTGCACACAATAAATTGAAGTTAAAAGCACACCTTTGCAAAATGGTGGACATGAGACATTCGCGTATGCATCAGCCAAACGTTAAGACAATGTGGCACTGGGAGGTTGGTGGACTACTGTAGTAAGCTACATAGCAACTAGTGGTCTGATAATTCTGTTACATTTTGTATGTAGCAGAGTGGGGCGTCCGTGAGGACTGGGAGTGGTTGTCATGGTGTTGCATCCTTTCAGGGGTGGGATGTTTCAGGAAGTGTCCATCCTACCTGTTCATTGAAAGCCGCTCCCCCATAGGGACTGCCCAGCTTAAAAAGCACTGCAGCCTCTCCCACTAGCTGCTGTTTAGCTGATGATGTCAAAGTGCCAGTAGACTATAAACCTAGCATGTTGAAAACAACTGGTCACTTTATGCTCTCTGGGTCACCAGGGACTAGGTCACAGATGGTGCCATGGGAAGAGTGGAAGTGTGTTGCAGTAAGGGAGGGCCCGGGTGCACACTTTAGCTAAGTATTTGTAACTCAAAGCAACCGGAACCATTTACAGAATGTTTAGTGTTTGTCTTGTCCTGTAAATAAACAGATAATTTACTTACCAGTAGTGATTGTCTTCTAGTCCAACTCATCGAACCCATGAACCTGATTTCACACAACACCATGGTACTACTGAGTGATGCTGATGGAGTTGTGATATTTGACTGACTTGGAAGGGAACCAGCCAATGATGATGTTTCTATATCTTTGGCAGTTCAAATGCTCATTCGAGATATTGATTAAAAGTTGTGGGAGTGCCTTCCTCAGCCACCCAGTCAGGAAGTGTGGTCTAGCTTCCAACTATGCTTTGGATGAAAAGGCTATGCCTTGTAGTTTTAGATATCCTCTGCAGCATTCCTTACCATCTACCTTATCTGTGCCTTTCAAATTTTGGATAACTTTACCAGATTCCCCCTCCCCTCAGCCTTCTCCACCTCAAGGAAACCCATTCAGTCTCGATTCATGACTGAAATGTTCCACCCCACACAACATCCCAGTGAATCCTTTTCAATAGGTACATTTAAAGTCAGAGAAATGTATACAATATACATCCTGAAATTCTTTTTCTTTGCAAACATCGACAAACAGAGGAGTGCCTCAAAGAATGAGTGACAGTTAAAACATTAGAACGCCACAAGCTCCCCCCTCCCATGCACAACCAGCAGCAAAGTGACCACCCCGCCCCACTACCAGCTAAAAAGCATCACCCTTCACCGAGCACTCAAGCATGCAGCAAGCATCAATAAAGACAGAGACTTGCAGTACCCCAAAGACTACTCATTCACCTAGTAATTCAACATACCATAGGCTCTCTCCCTCCCCAATAAGGGAAAAAGAGGTGTCCCCATTCAGCACCCTCTCTAGTGAAATCACACACTTTTTATAGTGTAGCAACTTTACAACATACTTTAAGCTGTACTTTAACCAATGTTCTACAAAATTATTGCATAACCTCCCTGCTCTTATATTCTATGCCTTGCTAATGAACACAAGCATTTTATATGAGAACCTTGGACTTGTACACTGAGGTCCTTCTGTGCTTTAATACTCTCCAGAGTAGTGCCATTCCTTGTGTATGCCCTACTCTTATTGTTCCTCCTAAAGTGCATCACCTCACATTTATCAGGGTTAAATTCCATCTGCTATTGCTTTCACAGTTTTATCAACTGATTGAATGTCATCCTATAATCGATGATTATCCTCTTCAACAGAATCACTTCTTGTGCATCTGCAGACTTACCAAATATAATTCCCAGATTCATATCCAAATCATATATTACATAATATATATTACATAGTAAGTTTCTCAGCTGGTCACAGCCTTGCAATAATAAAATAAATTCTCTACTATCACACTTTGCCTCCTATTAACAAACCAATTTTGGATTCAATGTGCCAACTTGCTCTTGAGTCTATCAAGAGCCTTATTATAGTCTATGTACACTCAGTAGCCATTTTATTAGGTACACCTGTATGTTTGCTTGTTAATGCAAATATCTAATCAGCCAATCATGTAGCAGTAACCCAATGCATAAGGGCATGCAGACATGGTCAAGAGGTTCAGTTGTTCAGACTAAATATCAGATGTGGGTAAGAAATGTGATGAAAGTGATTTTCACAATGCTGGTGCCAGACAGGGTGGTTTGAGTATCGCAGGAGCTGCCGATATCCTGGGACAACAGTCTCTAGAATTTACTGATAATGGTGCAAAAAGACAAAAAAAAATCTAGTGAGTGGCAATTCAGTTGATGAAAACTCCTTGTTATAAGAGATGAGGAAATCTGCAGATGCTGGAAATGCAAGCAACACACACAAAACGCTGAAGGAACTCAGCAGGCCAGGCACCATCTATGGAAAAGAGTAAACAATCAGCGTTTCAGGCCAAGACCCTTCATCAGTCCTGATGAAAGGTCTCGGCCCGAAACGTCGACTTATTAAACATAAGCCACAGTTGGATGAAGTTCAGGTCAGGTTTTAATTTTATACCCAAGGCGCATGCTAGGCCAGAGCACAGAAGATCCAGAGAAGCTAATCAAATGGTCACTGAGCCTGATTGACAAATACTCAATTATTCTCCACTGGTTGTGAATTACACTGACATGAAATGCAACCATAGGTGAGTGAGTAGGGATTTGATCAATGCATTTAACATGTTGCAGGATGGAGAGAAACTATTCTCCCGATAGGGGATCAAAAAATGTCAGGGCATAAACATAATTATAATGCTCAGTTATGAAGGAGGATTCATTTTTTTTCAATGCGAAGTTGAGCAAAATGTGGAATTACGTTTTGCAACTATTACAATATTTAGTACAAATGCAAGGCTTATAATTGGAATTGTGGTACCCACAGATGATGTATAAATGAATGTAAGGGCAGGCTTGATGGGCCAAATGGCCTTCTCTGATTCCTGTATTCTCATACAATTGATGATTGCTTGTTTGGAAGTCAAAATCCTTAGACACTGCAAAAGCCAGGCTAGGGCCCAAGCTTACAAAGCTGTTTTTGTTAAGATGAATAAAATTATTTATTTGAAGTAGCTTATAATTAATGGTTCATAGAGCACTGATATACATCAAATTTCACAAACACAGTATGGATGAGATGCAAACTGCTGTCTCAATAAGCAGTGCTAACTGAAAATTTAGTGAATTAAACCAAACATGAACTATCAATAAACTTGACAATCTCAGAAGAAGAATTCCACATTGAAACAGATAATAACAGTGGGAGTGTTCAATCACTGTCTGAAATTCAGTGGACAGGAATCAGTACAAAAGTAAACACACTTTGCAATTCAAATTTGTTCGTCATATACCAAAACGAATTCATAGTCATTGTCATAGTCATACTTTATTGATCCCAGGGGAAATTGGTTTTTGTTACAGTTGCACCATAAGTAATAAATAGTAATAGAACCATAAATAGTTAAATAATTATATGTAAATTGTGCCAGTAAATTATGAAATAAGTCCAGGACCAGCCTATCGGCTCAGGGTGTCTGACCCTCCAAGAGAGGAGTTGTAAAGTTTGATGGCCACAGGCAGGAATGACTTCCAATGACGCTCTGTGCTGCATCTCGGTGGAATGAGTCTCTGGCTGAATGTACTCCTGTGCCCACCCAGTACATTATGTAGTGGATGGGAGACATTGACCAAGATGCCATGCAACTTAGACAGCATCCTCTTCTCAGACACCACCGTGAGAGAGTCCAGTTCCATCCCCACAACATCACTGGCCTTACGAATGAGTTTGTTGATTCTGTTGGTGTCTGCTACCCTCAGCCTGCTGCCCCAGCACACAACAGCAAACATGATAGCACTGGCCACCACAGACTCATAGAACATCCTCAGCATCGTCCGGCAGATGTTAAAGGACCTCAGTCTCCTCAGGAAATAGAGACGCCTCTGACCCTTCTTGTAGATAGCCCCAGTGTTCTTTGACCAGTCCAGTTTATTGTCAATTCATATCCCCAGGTATTTGTAATCCTCCACCATATCCACACTGACCCCCTGGATGGAAACAGGGGTCACTGGTACCTTAGCTCTCCTCAGGTCTACCACCAGCTCCTTAATCTTTTTCACATTAAGCTGCAGATAATTCTGCTCACACCATGTGACAAAGTTTCCTACCATAGCCCTGTACTCAGCCTCATCTCCCTTGCTGATGCATCCAACTATGGCAGAGTCATCTGAAAACTTCTGAAGATGACAAGACTCTGTGCAGTAGTTGAAGTCCGAGGTGTAAATGGATCACTCTGTCAGACACACAGTGCTGCAAGCACACATACTGTGGTCTGCCAGTCAGGTAATCAAGAATCCATGATACCAGGGAAGCATCCACCTGCATCGCTGTCAGCTTCTCCCCCAGCAGAGCAGGGCGGATGATGTTGAATGCACTGGAGAAGTCAAAAAACACGATCCTCACAGTGCTCGCTGGCATGTCCAGGTGGGCGTAGACACAGTTCAGCAGGTAGACGATGGCATCCTCAACTCCTAATCGGGGCTGGTAGGCGAACTGGAAGGGATCTAAGTGTGGCCTGACCTTAGGCCGGAGCAGCTCCAGAACAAGTCTCTCCAATTCTTTATGCACCTGCATAAATTTTTATGGAATTGAAAGGCGTGTTCACGAGCACTTTGTAGATAGTCAACCTATTGGTTCAGAAGCTGGGGCTTTCATTTTGAGTGATGAATCTCGACATCTCTCTCATCCTTCAATCACATACAGCATGCAAAATACTTCCCACAATTACCAGAAATGTGAACTTGTGATGTGCAGCTAGGTGTCTTTATCTTTAACCAATGTGATTTAGAGAAACCAAAAAAAAAGTGAAAAGTGAAAGTGAAAAGAGGATGTTTTAAAGTCTGTGATTAACAAGGTGGATTTCAAAGGAGAAGCTAAGGAGGAGCAGGAGAAAGAAGAAGTAAAAAAGGGCACTTTAACTATTTAGGAATTGTGCCATTGATTCTTGAAATGTTAACTAGCAAAAGGTTTCTTGAATAAATCGGACTTTAGCTGTGCAAAATAAACAGACACTTACTTGGATACAACTTTACAAAATTATTTTCAGAAAGAACAGTCTGAAAGTAAAACAAAGATCTGGGCATCTTGAAAAGGACTGGCTCCTGACACTAGTAGTAGTGTGGACTGTTAGGCTAAAACTATGATGCTGCCAATTAATATAAAATGAAAGTAATCAAACACAAAGTAATATTACAACATGCTGGAGTCAGACTCCAGAGTTCCACGTTCCTTTCCTGGGCTTTGAGATTGCGTTCCATGTGAATGCAATAAATCACATCATTAGCAGGGTTCATATGACATAAATTACCAGACTTAAATTGAATAAGCTAGATTAATTTGGCGTTACAGCATTAATTCAACAATTTAATAGCACACAATTAATTTAAACGGAGCGGCCAATGGCAAAGTTGTAATATTTTGAAGCCACCGGAGTCATGGCACAGATTTGTCCAGTGAGGTGGGGCATCAAACCTAGTGGTACATCTTTTTGACCCAGGCAGTGGAACCTGCCTAATATATCATAGGCACGTCTCTTCCCACCATAGGTAATATCTACCGGAGTCACTACTTCAAGAAGCCACCATCTAACATCAAAGGCCCCACCATCCAGGCCATGCCATCCTTCTGCAGCTACCATTAGACAGGTATAGAAGCCTGAAGTCCCACACCACCAGGTTCAAGAACAGCAATTTCCCATCAACCATCCAGTTGTTGAACCAACTGGCAAAGCTGTATGTAAACTTTATCCACTTTGCAGTAAAATGGACTTTTGTGTTGTACCAACTGCATTTTCTTGTAAAAATTGTGCATAATTTATGTTTAATGTATGTTTTACTTGTGAATCCTGCTTATATGGTTTGATGTGCCTGAGATTGCTGCTGCAAGTCAGTTTTTCATGGCACTTGTGTATACATGGGCTTGTGCAGATGACAATAAACTCGACTTTACCTTTAAGGTTGCACAGCTTAAAATGCTGAGAAATGGAGGCCTATTTCTGGATTGCCATTTGGAAACCTCTTCAATGAACAAAATAAGAATTTGTATCTTCTCTAACAAAGATCTAAAAACCTTCCAGTAAAATTGGAGCGTGATTCATTTCCAGACGCTATTGACAAATTAGTCTAAAATAGCACCACAACTTGCTCTTAGCACACCAGTGATTAAATGCATACTGATGATGTACCAAGAACACAAAATTAAAGTGTAATACTCTAAGAATAACACAGAATAAGTTTCTTGCAACGCAGGTCCTATTTTGATCTATAGGCCTGTGTAAATATTTCAGGAATCCTGCATTACATATGAATTACATTGTTATACCATGCTCTCAATATAGCATTTCTTCATGAGTGTACCAACAGCTTTCAAATGTATCACGAATCATCTACTTTTTGTAGGATTTTCCATTCAAGGGCATAGGTGTTTCCATTCCAGGCTGTGATGCAGCCAGTGAATATGCTCTCCACCACACATCTATAGAGGTTTGGCAAAGTTATAGATGACATGCCAAATCTTTGTAAACTTATAAGAAAGTAAAGGCGCTGCCATGCTTTTGCAATGGCACTTGCAAAGTGGACCCAGAACAGATCGTCAAATGATAATGCTGAGTAATTTAAAGTTGCTGATCCTCTCCACCTCTAACGCCTTGATGAAGATTGGCTCATTGACCTCTGGTTTCCTTCTCCTGTAGGCAGTAATAAGCTCTTCAGTTTTCTCTCTGATTGGAGTCCTATGACTCATGGTGTGCCACAGAGATCAGGCTAAGGGGTGCCATGACAGCACAGCGGCTAGTGCAACGCTATTGCACCTCGGGGCATTGGAGTTTGCAGTTCAATTCCAACACTGCATGTAAGGAGCTTGTGCATCCTCCTCGTGAGTGCATGGGTTTCCTCCAGGTGCTCTGGTTTCCTCCTGCTTTCCAAAGACATACCAGTTTGTAGGTTAATTGGTCATTGTAAATTGCCCTGTGACAAGCTATGGTTAAATAGATGGGTTTGCTTGTTGGGCAGGAAGAGTCAGTTCTGTGCTGTGCTTCTAAATAAATTCTAAAAAATATAAAATCTATATCAACAATCTAGATCAGGGGTTTCCAACCTGGGGTTCATGGACCCCTCGGTTAATGGTAGGGGTCTATGGCATAACAAAGGTTGGGAACCCCTGATCTACATGCTAAGCGGGATCAGCAACATGAAGACTGGTTGTGCAGTGAACAGCGAGAAAGGCTAGCTGAGTTTGCAGCAGGATCTGAACAGACTGAAAAACTGGGCTGAAAAATGGCAGATGGAATCTAATGCAGACAAGTGTGAGGTGTTGCACTTTGGGAGGACAAACCAGCGTAGGATTACACAGTGAACAGTCAGGGCACTGAAGCATGCAGTAGAACAGAGGAACCTGGGAATACAGATCCACAATTCCTTGGAAGTACCATCACAGGTAGATAGGGTCATAAAGAGAGCTTTTTGGCACATTGGCATTCATCAATCAAAGTATTGTGATGTTATATTGAAGTCATATAAACACTAGTGCGTCCAAATTTAGAGTATCATGTGCAGTTCTGGTCACCTACCTATCATCATCATCATCATCGTCAGTGCCATGCCCAGTTTAAGCTTTGACTGCCATGACCCACACACTCCCATATCGGGTCAAGTAGATCAATTCACTAGTATTCATTTCCAGTTCTCTGGCTGCTGTCTCCATCATCTTTTGTCTTTGTCTTCCTCTTGCTTTCTTCCCTTCAATCTTTCCCATGATTACTGTGCATTCTAACTCCTCTTTCCTAATCACATGTCCAATGAAGTTACGTTGCCTTTTCATGATCTCATACATTATTTCTCTTTTTGTGTTTGTTCTGTTCATGACATCCTCGTTAGATATTTGTTTCGTCCATGATATTTTTTGCATCTTCCTCAAACACCACATCTCTGCAGCTTCAATTCATTTCCTCATGTTACTAGATATTGTCCAACATTCTGAGCCATATAACATAACTGGATATACTGGACACCTACCTATAGGAAAGATATCAATGAGTTTGAAAGAATACTTTGACATTTTACAAGGAAATTGCTGGAACATGAGGACCTGGGTTTTATAGTGAAAGGTTAAATAGGTTTGGACCGCTCTCTGGAGCATAGGAATATGAGGGGAGATTTGATGGAGGTATACAAAATTATGACGGGCTACAGATAGGGTTAATGCAAGCAGGCTTTTTTCCACTGAGGTACGGTCAGACTAGAACTAGAAGTCATGGGTTAAGGGTGAAAGGTGAAATTCTTAAGGGGAATCTGAGGGGGAACTTATTCACTCAGAGGGTGCTGAAAGCGTGGAACGAGCTGCCAGTGGAACTGGTAGATGCAGGGTCAATTTCAACATTTAAGAGAAGTTTGGACGGGTACATTAATGGGAGGGCTCTGGAGGGCTATAGTCCAGTTGCCAGTGGATGGACCTAGGCACAATCAGTTTGGCACAGATTAGATGGACATAAGATCCTGTTTCTGTAACTATGACTCTATAATACTCTCACTCTCTTGATCAATGCGGCTGCAAAGTGTGCCAAATAGTGAAGTTCTTCAACTACTTTTCCAATGTTCTTAGACATTGGACAAAGAGTACCAACCAAAGAAAAGAACTCTTCTACTTTGGACATATGTGTGGGGATACAATTTTGCCTACACTCCCTCTCCATGTTACACACTATCCTAATCCTGGAATTGCCTCCCGAAGAATATCGCTTTTTTACACTACTGACCCTCCTCAGAAAGAATTAAGGGTAAAGGTTGCCCCCATCTCCCAAAATAAATAAAAAGACCAATGCACAAGATAACCAGTGCACAAAATAACTGAATAGTTAAAATGTACCAGCACACAAAATAATTAAAAAGCCCTGTGGCCAATGTAAGCATGGGGTGGCACGGTAGTGTGCTATGGTAGCATGTTAGCACAATGCTTTGAAGTACCAGAGAACCAGGTTCAAATCCTACCACTGTCTATAAGGAGTTTGCTCTCCCCATGACTGCATGGGTTTCTTCCAGGTGCTCTGGTTTCCTCCCACAGTCCTAAGATGCACCAGTTTGTAGGTTAATTGGTCATTGTGAATTGCCCCGTGATTAGGCTAGGGTTAAATCGAGGACTGTGGGGCAGCTGTATCTGAATGAGCACTGTAAATAAATAAATAATATGTTCTAACCCTCTGCAAAAATATTTCAACTTATAAAAATATGATTTCTGAATCTGGGACTTATTTTTATTTTTGTTATAGATATCGCATGCTACCAGGCGCATTCGGCCCAATACCCGCATGCTGTCCAATTACACCCATGTGAACAATTAGCCCACCAACTGGTACATCCTTGAAGTGTTGGAGGAAACTGAAGCACCAGGAGGAAACCTAGGCAGTCACAGGGAAAATGTACAAACTCCCAGACGGCGGTGGTCGCTGGTGCTGTGACAGCATTACACTAACCACTACACTACTGTGCTGCCCTGGTTCCACACTGATCCATATTGCTAAAGAGTGCGGCCAATACTCCATGCAAACCACAGCCGAGACTGAAGCTGAGATCAGAGCTGTCCATCAAAGTGTCTTTTGCAGGAGAAGTCAGAGTGCCAAAGTAAAATTAAAAGATACCCATTTTTAGATTTGGTTGACAGCTGGGCTGTGAAATTGAAACTGACTGAAGAAGACATAGTTGACCAAATTTGCTTGCCACCCGTCCCTTTTTGGCTCTTTCCAGAACCAGAAGTAGACCTATTCCTCCTTTTTCAGCTTCAAGGAAGCAGTGCAATTTCATCAACGTTGATCACAAATGAATACTTAAATACTAAATGTGGATCTTATCTAAAGATTTTTACTGATGGATCAGTCGACCCAGAGAGCAGTAGGGCAGGATTTGAGATGTATGTGTCTCAACTTGGAGTTAAGATTGGTCACCGGGTTTCAGATGGTGTTTCTGTCTTTGCAACAGAATTATTAGCAATCCTTTGGGCCTTATGGTGGATAGAAGACTCTCAGCCACGTAGGATTATCACCTGTTCGGATTCTGCTGCTGCCTTAGAGTCTATAAAAGGGAGAAAATCAAAAGCTCATCCTGACATAGTTATTGAGATTCTCTTGGTGTTGTTTAGAGTAGGGAAGATGGGTTGTGCAGTTAGATTTTCATGGATACATGGGCATGCTTGGGTAGAGGGAAATGAAATTGTGGATGGCATTGCAAAGTCTTCCTTACAGAGCAGGCAAGTAGAAATTAGAGTTCCCCTAGGCAGAGCAGAATTGAGAAGTAGGATTAAAATAGGTATAGAGAAGAAGTGGCAGGAGGTTTGGAAAAATGAATTAAGGGGCAGGCATTATTTTTCTAGTCACCCACTAGTTAAAAAGGTCTCAGACTGTTACCTTTTAAGTCGTAGAGGTATGGTGAAATTTAAAAGACTTAGGTTGGGGCATTGTGGGCTAAATTATCACTTAAAGATAATAGGAAAACATCCTACTGGATTATGTGACTTTGGTAGTCCAGAGACAGTCCAGCATGTTTTGCTGAGCTATAATCGATACAAAATTGATAGAAGCATGTTGTTCAAGAGGCTATCTGGCTTAAATTTATTTTGGTTTTCTATTAAATCTTTGTTTGGCCATCAATAGAATCAACATCTGATTGAAGAGTCTATTATTCAGTTTATGCGTGAGACTAGGTTGTATTCGAGAATTTGAGTCCCTTGAAGTTCTATATTTAATTATACATCCTGCGGAGGGCTGTAATACCCCTAGATGCGTCTAAACAGCTGGAAAAAGATGAAGAAGAAGAAGAAGAAGAAGAAGAAGAAGACATACGACTCTGAATGCTATTTGCTTATTTTCATTGTTTGCATGATTTGTTGTGTGTTTCTCTCTGCTCACTGGGTGTATGAGGATCTTTCTTTTGGGTTTCTTTGTTTTGTGGCTGTCTGTAAGGAGATGAATCTCAAGATTGTATAAAGTATACATGCTTTGATAATAAATGTGAACTTTGAACTTGAACTTAATGGGATGAAAAACTAAAAAATACAGTGGATTCCCAAAGAATAATTAAACTATTACATCAAAACAACCAAATAAATAGTTGTGTGGATTTACATGCTCTACTAGGCCAACGCAATTGCTGTTTTGTTTATTGAACCAAGCAATGTCGGCTTTGCAGACTGAGCCAGAATTTAATCGTCCATTCCTAATCGCCCTTGTAAAGATGGCGGTGAGCTGCCTTCCGGAATTGCTGCAGCACTGGAGGTGCGGGTAGTTCTACAAAGCTACTGGGGAGGGTATTTCAGGAATTGACCCAGTGATGGCAAAGGAACAGTGAAACAAGTCAGGATGATGTATGGCTTGGAGGCAACTTCTAGGCTGTGGTGCTGCCATGCTTTCTCGGGTTTGATTCGAAGAAGGAGTCTGAGAGTCTGGTAAAGACAAATGTAGGTCCCCTGCAGACAGAAACAGGTGAATTGATTATGGGGAGCAAGGACATGGCAGACCAATTGAATAATTACTTTGGTTCTGTCTTCACTAAGGAGGACATAAATAATCTTCCAGAAATAGTAAGGGACAGAGGGTCCAGTGAGATGGAGGAACTGAGTGAAATACATGTTAGTAGGGAAGTGGTGTTAGGTAAATTGAAGGGATTGAAAGCAGATAAATCCCCAGGGCCAGATGGTCTGCATCCTAGAGTGCTTAAGGAAGTAGCCCAAGAAATAGTGGATGCATTAGTGATAATTTTTCAAAACTCGTTAGATTCTGTTCTGGACTAGTTCCTGAGGATTGGAGGGTGGCTAATGTAACCCCAATTTTTAAAAAAGGAGGGAGAGAGAAACCGGGGAATTATAGACCGGTTAGCCTAACGTCAGTGGTGGGGAAACTGCTGGAGTCAGTTATCAAGGATGTGATAACAGCACATTTGGAAAGCGGAGAAATGATCGGACAAAGTCAGCATAGATTTGTGAAAGGAAAATCATGTCTGACGAATCTCATAGAATTTTTTGAGGATGTAACTAGTAGAGTGGATAGGGGAGAACCAGTGGATGTGGTATATTTGGATTTTCAAAAGGCTTTTGACAAGGTCTCACACAGGAGATTAGTGTGCAAACTTAAAGCACACGGTATTGGGGGTAAGGTATTGGTGTGGGTGGAGAATTGGTTAGCAGACAGGAAGAAAAGAGTGGGAATAAACGGGACCTTTTCAGAATGGCAGGCGGTGACTAGTGGGGTACAGCAAGGCTCAGTGCTGGGACCCCAGTTGATTACAATATATATTAATGACTTGGATGAGGGAATTAAATGCAGCATCTCCAAGTTTGCGGATGACACAAAGCTGGGCGGCAGTGTTAGCAGTGAGGAGGATGCTAAGAGGATGCAGGGTGACTTGGATAGGTTGGGTGAGTGGGCAAACTCATGGCAGATGCAATTTAATGTGGATAAATGTGAAGTTATCCACTTTGGTGGCAAAAATAGGAAAACAGATTATTATCTGAATGGTGGCCGATTAGGAAAAGGGGAGGTGCAACGAGACCTGGGTGTCATTATACACCAGTCATTGAAAGTGGGCATGCAGGTACAGCAGGCGGTGAAAAAGGCGAATGGTATGCTGGCATTTATAGCGAGAGGATTCGAGTACAGGAGCAGGGAGGTACCACTGCAGTTGTACAAGGCCTTGGTGAGACCACACCTGGAGTATTGTGTGCAGTTTTGGTCCCCTAATCTGAGGAAAGACATCTTTGCCATAGAGGGAGTACAAAGAAGGTTCACCAGATTGATTCCTGGGATGGCAGGACTTTCATATGAAGAAAGACTGGAGGAACTGGGCTTGTACTCGTTGGAATTTAGAAGATTGAGGGGGGATCTGATTGAAATGTATAAGATCCTAAAGGGATTGAACAGGCTAGATGCAGGAAGATTGTTCCCGATGTTGGGGAAGTCCAGAACGAGGGATCACAGTTTGAGGATAGAGGGGAAGCCTTTTAGGACCGAGATTAGGAAAAACTTCTTCACACAGAGAGTGGTGAATCTGTGGAATTCTCTGCCATAGCAAACTGTTGAGGCCAGTTCATTGGCTATGTTTAAGAGGGAGTTAGATATGGCCCTTGTGGCTACAGGGGTCAGGGGGTATGGAGGGAAGGCTGGGGCGGGGTTCTGAGTTGGATGATTAGCCATGATCATAATAAATGGCGATGCAGGCTCGAAGGGCCGAATGGCCTACTCCTGCACCTATTTTCTATGTTTCTATGTTTCTCTGTCCTTGACTTTCTATCTGGAGATGGTTGTAGATGTGGATAGGTTGTCTAAGGAGTCTTGGCAAGTTGTTGTAGCAAATTCTGTAGATGGTACAATTTCTATTTCCAGCTCTTATAAAATGGATTGAATGTATTTGTCACTTTAAAAAAATTCAAATGTTTAAATTGGAAGAGAAATATCATTGGAGAGCATTTGCCCAGCTTATTAACTATAAAGGTAGATGTTGCTAGACAGTTTTTTTTTGAAGGGTCAGAGACAAAGGGATCAAAAAGGAAACATTCTTATTGTGAGCTGAAAAATAAGCGGTGATTTTAAAACCAATTTTTTTCAGCACAAATCTCAATGAAAACAATTATCAGGTATCTTGGATCATTTTGAAATATTAAACATAATAATATTTTGTGTTTTGTTATCGAATTATTTTGTCAAATCAGAAAATACATGTTTGGTTCAGTTATTTTGTGTCAGTAACTGTATCTTACAATCTTACAATCTCACAATTGTTGTTGTTGTTCGTCCATCGTTGACGTCGAAGAGGACCTCGACACCATAATGATGGTGTCGAGACTAGCACGTGATTTGGACTTAAGTGAGGGAGAGTTGCGCAGCGTCAATCTCACTCTCTCTTCCCAATTCCCATCTGGATCCAGTGGCATGACAGAGTCTAGACGGCTGGAGATGGGACTAGGCGCAGTGGATGACCAGGACATCTTCTGTGTCTTGTCCTGCTCTACACGTTCTACGACGCTTGCAGAGACCGCCTTCTTGACCGTTGGACCTTCCGCTGGTCTCGTCTGCTCAATCCGCCGGAGTCTGTCTTCACATGCTGGGGTAGACAACTCCCTATCTCACCAAGGGTTTGAGACCCGTCGGCTACCCTCACCTGGTTTAGCCGGCTTGTCGAAGCCGTTGCCTGGGGTGTGGCCGCTGTCGCATGCAAACAGCTACAGGGAGCCACAGGTGAGAGCTGAGTGCCAGGCGGGGACCAAAGGTGGACTAACTGCCCTGAAGAGGATGCGACATGTTCCTCCACCAGAGGTGCTACCCCTCCCTGACACCCCATATACCCATATATAATGCACAATAGTCAGCATTTGTGGAGCGTGGCCAAGCGGTTAGGGCATTGGATTAACAATCTGAAGGTCGTGGGTTCGAGCCTTGGCTGAGGCAGCATGTGCGTCCTTGAACAAGGCACTTAACCACACAATGTTCCAGTATACCCAGCTGAGAATGGGTACTGGCAAAAAATGTTGGGGGTTAACCTCACGATAGACTGCGTCACGATAGACTGCATCCTATCCGGGGGAGAGTCTGGTACTCGCTTCATGCCACAAAAACCAGCATAAGCACCGGCCTGAAAGGCTCATGACAGACTTTAATAGTCAGCATATCGTTTGCAATCAACTGTTGACAGCACATAGCTTTTGACATGTCCTTGAGATTTTGGCTCGACCCAAATACATTTCATTCAGTAAATTTTATCAGATTTTCATTTCCTTGAAAGGCAGGGGAATGTAGAAACAAACATGACAATGAGAAGAGAGAAGGAAAGAACAAACTTACTGAATTTTTTAAATCACTTTTAAGACCTTTCTGCTACAGTCCTGTGTTTTCCCTTTTGGAAGTGATACAAATTCTCACTTTATTGCACAGGTGCAGTTTCCACTGTTGCCTGTACAGTGTAATATGAGGGCTACATTCCTGAGTAATTTTAAAACACCTCTCAACTTATTTGTATTAACATTACCTGATGAAAAATGGAAAATTAAAAAAGGGAATTGAAATGTTTTTGGAGGAATGGGAGGAAAAAAATTCTTTCACACTGGTGGCCTTTTCCTTCCTCTTGGAGTCCTTTGGGAAGGAAACATGAGCCTTTAAACAACAATGGTGGAAGATGAAAATGTGAACAAGCATTCCTTCAGTGTCACTGTCCAATGTGAAACTGTCGTGTGGTTAACACTAGAGCAGGATGCCTTCTGTTTGTGTATATATGAAATGCCTATTCTTTTATCATTCCCACAGCATTCTCCATATCCCAATGATGCAGGAATATCTGTAACACTTATGAAGTTTTCTGCATAACTTTTACTTTTTGTATTACTTGCTCCATCAATGATTGTTGACAAATTCTTCTTGCTAACAAAATGCTGTTTCTCAGAACTACTGTCACTTTTTCAGCCGAGAAAAAAACACATTTTAACACAATTAAAACAAAAAATAGTAAAAAGTAGCTGATACATGGCGGAGAGTCTTGTGGGGAAAATGTCACCGAATAGCACTGAGTGATAAGAAGTCCGGACAGTAGAGCAACTTGTTTCAGGTGAAGGTAAATATATCAACAATGGAGAAGCACTGTGGTAGTTGTTCACTGTGGTAGCTGAGTCTATTGAAGATGGGAGATGACAAAGTGATGAGGTTGGTATCACAATTTTACAGTTAATGAATTAATAACTGAGCCCACACTACTGCTATTCATACGATGACTACAAATTGACCAGTGTGAGGATCTTGCCAATCCCTTCGACTTGCATCAGTACTGGAAATCTCCACTTATATAATATTGATCACTTAGTTTGTCAGTGATGTTTTTCTACAATAATGTGCTAAGGTTTATTATTATAGTTACATGATTATATTTGATATTACATTGAGGTTAAGTAATATCCTGGGCTATTGCAAACATATTATTGTTTTGTTTCGACATCTATCTAAGAATCTAAGAATATTTACATGCATGGAGACTCACACTAAATGGCACTGCGGAGGAGATCATCTCCATTCGCATCCTAGATCACAGGCGAGTGATTTCGTCAGACGCATGACTTGAAGGTATCATGTGTATTAAGACATCACAATGGTAGAATGCATTGTGGCAACCCTCAGGCTTTTTGCGTCTAAACCTCCTGAACTCATTGCCTCTTTCAGCTCTCAGGACAAAGCAAGAAGATGCATCTGTGTTCCTCCAAGTCAAACACTACCCTCAATTGAATAGGTATCAAGTATTTTTGAATTGGGGCAACCTGCAGATAAGGAACACTGAGTAAACTGAAATATGCTTTTTGATTTTGTGCTTTAGACCTTGTATTTTTGCTCAATTTTTGTCGCCATTTGCACAATTTGATTTTTTTTTTGCATGTGGGGTGAGAGATTGAAGTGTTTTTTCTTTGAATGGGTTCCATGGTTCTTCTTTGTTTCTTGGCTATCTGGGGAAGATGAATCTCAGAGTTGTATACTGTATACATAACTTTGATGATAGTATACTTTGAAGTATTCTTTCATGTTCATTCAGTCAGTCTTGAAATCACAAGCAAACAGCAATGAAGGATCATTTCCACTAAGTGAAACTCTATCAAATAACAGGCTGTTAAACTCCCTGCACATGTTGAGCCAGATGACCTGCTTCAGCTGTAGGGCTCCATAACTCGGTTACACTATGACCAGCTTCTTGATGTCAATGAGGGATGAGCAATAAATGCTAGCCTTGGCAAAGTGTTACTTAAAATATACCTACTGATCATTCCTGTACCAAGTTCATTTGTTTTGTAGCGCAGCCGGATGTAAGGGTTATTCCAGTTGAATGAGATGTTAACTTGTAATGAACAATTACTTTTACGGTGTCTAGAGTTAATTAGATTGAAGTCACAGATTCCATCAATATTATCTGAAAGGTGATATGGGTGTCATCAAGCAATTGATGTGAGGCAATCATGACATCATTTTAGCTTTTAACAAACTGCCATTAATAATCTCTGTTATGAAGCCATTTAGGTCATAAATGGATAAGGGCAATGGAAAAGAGACACAACAAAAAGTCATACAAAATTTGTGAAAAAGTCCATGGTTTTGCAGAGGAATGAACTGCCCTGTATTTTGAAGATTTTACGTGTCTGTTCTGATTTTTATCTCTCCTCCGGTCCTTTTTAAATCTTTATAAGCAGCATTGCTCCACTGCCATTTAATACTTACTGACGACATCACTGTCGCAGGCCGAATCAAAGGTGGTGACGAGTCAGCAGACAGGAGGGGGATTGAAAATCTGGCTGAGTGGTGTCACAACAACCTCTCACTCAATGTCAACAAGACCAAGGAAGTGATTATTGACTTCAGGATGAGAAAACCAGAGGCCCATGTCCCAGTCCTCATCAAGGGATCAGACGTGGAGAGTGTCACAGTAAGTTTAAATTTCTCAGTTATCATTTCAGGAGACCTGTTCTGCACCCAGCACATAAGTGCAATTACGAAGAAAGCACGGCAGCATCTTTACTTCCTTAAACTTTGACAAATTTTTAAAGATGTGTAGTGGAGAGTATATTGACTGGCTGCATCACAGCCTGGTATGGAAACACCAATGCCTTTGAATGGAAAATCCTACTAAAAGTAGTGGATACGGCCCAGTCAATCACAGGTATATCCCTCCCCACCAATGAGCACGAGCACATCTACAAAGATAGTTGTTGCAGGAAAGCCGCATCCATTATCAGGGACCCCCCACCATCCTGGCCATGTTCTCGTTGCGCTGCTGCCATCAGGAAGAAGATGCAGGAGTTTCAGGACTCACACCACGAGGTTCAGGAACATTTATTACCCTCAACCATCAGGCTTTTGAACCAGAGTGGAAAACTTCACTCAACTTCACTTGCCCCATCACTGAACTGTCTGCACGACGTAAAACCCGTAAGATATAGGAGCGGCATTGGGCCATTTGGCCTATCGAGTCCATTCCACCATTTCATCATGGCTGATCCATTTGTCCTCTCAGACCCAATCTTCTGCCTTCTCCTGGTCTCTGCTCTTGCTCTGACTAATCAAGAACTTGTCAACCTCTGCCTTAAATATACATAAAGATTTGGCCTCCACAGCTGCCTGTGAGAAAGAATTCCACAGATTCACCACATTCTGGTGAAAGAAATTCCTCCTCCTCTCCGTTCCACAAGGATGCCTGTCTATTCTGAGGCCATGTCCTTGGGTCTTAAACACTACCACCATAAGAAATATCCTCTCTACATCCACTCTATCAAGGCCTTTTACCATTTGATAGGTTTCAATTAAGTCACCCCTTATTTTTTCCTTTGAATTCTAGTGATTACAGTCCCAGAGCCATCAAAAGCTCTTCATATAACAAGCCATTCAATCCTGGAATCAATTTTGTGAACCTCCTTTGAACCCTCTCCAGTTTTAGCACATCCTTTCTAAGATAAGTGGCCCAAAACTGCTCTCAATAATCCAGGTGAGTCATCACCAGTGCTTTACAAAGTCTCAACATTACATCATTGCTTTTATATTCTAGACTTCTGAAATGAATACTAACATTGCATTTGCCTTCTTTGCCATAGACTCAACCTACAGATTAGCCCTTAGGGAATTCTGCACAAGGACTCCCAAGTCCCTTTACACCTCAGTTTTCTGTATATTCTCTCCATTTAGAAAATAGTCAACCCTTTCACTTCTTCCACCAAAGTGCATGACCACACACTTCCAGCACAGTATTCCATCTGCCACTTCTTTGCCCATTCTCCTGATCTGTCTAAGTTGTTCTGTAGCCTCTCTACTTCCTCAAAACTACCTGCCCCCCACCTATCTTCATATGTCTGTCAACTTTGCAACAAAGCCATCAATTCCATCATCCAAATCACAGACATATAATGTAAAAAAAATCAGTCCCAACACTGATCTGTGTGGAACACCACTAGTCACTGGCAGCCAACCAGAAAAGGCTCCTTTTATTTCCAATCCTTGCCTCTGGCCAGTCAGCTACTGCTTTATCCATGCTAGAATCTTTCCTGTAATACCATGGGCTCGTAGCTTGTTAAGCAGCCTCATGTGCCACCTTGTCAGAGGCCTTCTGAACATCCAAGTACACAACATCAACCAATTCTCCTTTGTCTATCCTGCTTGTTATTTCTTCAAAGAATTCCAACAGATTTGTTAGGCAAGATCTTCCCTTGAAGAAATCATGCTCGTTACAGCTTGTTTTACCATGTGCCTCAACATCTTTCCAATCACTGAGGTCAGACTAACTGGCCTACAGTTTCCTTTCTTCTGCTTCTCTCCCCTCTTGAAGAGTGGAGTGACATTTGTAATTTTCCAGTCTTCTGGAACCATTCAACCCTTACTGATGCCTCCATGATCTCTTCAACCACCTCTTTCAGAACCCTGGGGTGTACACCATCTGGTCCAGGTGACTTATCTATTGTCAGATCTTTCAGTTTCCCAAAAACCTTCTCTCCAGTAATGGTAACTTCACACACTTCATGACCCCGACACCTGGAACTTTCACCATCCTGCTAGAGTCTTCCACTGTGAAGACTGATGCAAAATATTTATTCAGTTACTATGTCTCCAGCATCCTTTTCCAGTGGTCTGATATCCATTCTCATCTCTCTTTTACAATTTTGGTATCCTCTTTGATATTATTGGTTAGGTCACATTTGTATTCTATCTTTACCTTCTTAATGACTTTTTAGTTGCCTTCTGCTTGTTTTAAAAAGCATCCCAATCCATTAACTTCCCACTAAGTTTTGCTCTATTATATACCCTCTCTTTCTCTTTTATGTTGGCTTTGACTTCTCTTGTTAGTCACAGTTGTGTTGTCTTGCCTTTAGAATACTTCTTCCTCTTTAAGATGTATATATCCTATGCTGTCCATAAGACCCTTAAGGAAACCATGATGACTTTGTCCTATCTTGTCCTGTGTTACCAAGTACTCCATCACCTCATCCTTAACAGTTAATGACATCACAACTTGCCATTTCTCCCTCCCCCCCATGGACTCACTTTCAAGGACTCTTCATCTCATGAACTTGATATTTATTATCATTAGTTTTTTATTCTTTATCAACTCAAGCTGGTAAAGCCTGGCTTATGGGCAGAGCCAAGCATGCTCATTTCTCAATTGATAGGAACTTAAGGACTATCCTAGTGTTGTTCAGTATTGTGGCTTTCTAAAGATTTTCAAACAGTGTAGCCCTAATTGTTTCTCCATCTTCCTCTCACCCCAACCCTCCCCTCTCCACTGATACCCCCAGCCTCCCCCCTCCCCCCTCTGATCCCAGCTCTCATCCGTGCCGGGTCTTTACCATCCCCTCCAACCTTCAACTGTCGGAGATAGAACGGTCGGTCCTCAGTAAGGGCCTCACCTTTGTCCCCCTTCGCCCACACCTCAGCGAGTTCCGAGTTCGCCATGATGCGGAACTCTTCTTCCACCGTCTCCGTCTCCGAGCCTACTTCTTCGGCAAGGACTCTTCCACCCCCACCGATGACCCCTTCTCCTGTCTTCAACCATCCTCCTCTTCATGGACACCCCGCTCTGGTCTTCTGCCTGCTCTGGATCTCTTTATCGCTAACTGCCGACGGGACATCAACCGTCTCGACTTCACCGCACCTTGTTCCCATTTCAACCTCACTCCTTCGGAACGCTCTGCTCTCCACTCCCTCCGCACTAATCCTAACCTTATTATTAAACCCGCTGATAAAGGGGATGCTGTTGTAGTCTGGCGTACTGACCTCTCCCATGCCGAGGCACAGCGACAACTCGCGGATACCTCCTCTTATTTACCCCTCGATCATGACCCCACTAAGGAGCACCAGGCCATTGTCTTCCACACCATCACCGACTTTATCCGCTCAGGGGATCTCCCATCCACTGCTACCAACCTTATAGTTCCCACACCTCGCACTTCCCGTTTCTACCTCCTACCCAAGATCCACAAACTTGCCTGTCCTGGTAGACCTATTGTCTCAGCTCCTGCCCCACCGAACTCGTTTCTGCATACCTCGACATGGTTTTATCCCCCCTTGTTCAATCCCTTCCTACCTATGTTTGTGACACTTCTCACGCTGTTAAACTTTTCGATGATTTTAAGTTCCCTGGCCCCCACCGCTTTATTTTCACCATGGATGTCCAGTCCCTACATACTTCCAACCCCCATCAGGAAGGTCTCAAAGCTCTCCGCTTCTTTTTGGATTCCAGACCTAATCAGTTTCCCCCTACCACCACTCTGCTCCGTCTAGCGGAATTAGTCCTTACTCTTAATAATTTCTCTTTTGGCTCCTCCCACTTCCTCCAAACTAAAGGTGTAGAATGGGCACCCGTATGGGTCCTAGCTATGCCTGCCTTTTCGTTGGCTTTGTGGAACAATCTATGTTCCGTGCCTATTCTGGTATCTGTCCCCCACGTTTCCTTCGCTACATCGACGACTGCATTGGCGCTGCTTCCTGCACGCATGCTGAGCTCGTTGACTTTATTAACTTTGCCTCCAAATTTCACCCTGCCCTCAAGTTTACCTGGTCCATTTCCAGCACCTCCCTCCCCTTTCTAGATCTTTCTGTCTCTATCTCTGGAGACAGCTTATTCACTGAAGTCTACTATAAGCCTACTGACTCTCACAGCTATCTGGACTATTCCTCTTCCCACCCTGTCTCTTGCAAAAATGCCATCCCCTTCTCACAATTCCTCCGTCTCCACCACATCTGCTCTCAGGATGAGGCTTTTCATTCCAGGACGAGGGAGATGTCTTCCTTTTTTAAAGAAAGGGGCTTCCCTTCCTCCACCATCAACTCTGCTCTCAAACGCATCTCCCCCATTTCACATACATCTGCTCTCACTCCATCCTCCCGCCATCCCACTAGGAAGAGGGTTCCCCTGGTCCTCACTTACCACTCCACCAGCCTTCGGGTCCAACATATTATTCTCCGTAATTTCCGCCACCTCCAACAGGATCCCACCACTGAGCACATCTTTCCCTCCCCCGCTCTCTCTGCTTTCCACAGGGAGCGCTCCCTACGCAACTCCCTTGTCCATTCATCCCTCCCATCCCTCCCCACTGATCTCCCTCCTGGCACTTATCCTTGTAAGCGGATCAAGTGCTACACATGCCCTTACACTTCCTCCCTTACCACCATTCAGGGCCCCAAACAGTCCTTCCAGGTGAGGCGACACTTCACCTGTGAGTCGGCTGGGGTGATATACTGCGTCCGGTGCTCCCGATGTGGCCTTTTATATATTAGCGAGACCCGACGCAGACTGGGAGATTGCTTTGCTGAACACCTACGCTCTGTCCGCCAGAGAAATCAGGACCTCCCAGTGGCCACACATTTTAATTCCACATCCCATTCCCATTCT
Organism: Mobula hypostoma; assembly: GCF_963921235.1. Lineage (NCBI taxonomy): Eukaryota > Metazoa > Chordata > Chondrichthyes > Myliobatiformes > Myliobatidae > Mobula > Mobula hypostoma. The sequence goes on along the minus strand of NC_086102.1, from coordinate 73,831,889 downwards.
GACATGTCTATCCACGGCCTCCTCTACTGTAAAGATGAAGCCACACTCAGGTTGGAGGAACAACATCTTATATTCCGTCTGGGTAGCCTCCAACCTGATGGCATGAACATTGACTTCTCTAACTTCCGCTAATGCCCCACCTACCCTTCATACTCCATCTGTTATTTGTTTTTATACACACATTCTTTCTCTCACTCTCCTTTTTCTCCCTCTGTCCCTGTGACTATACCCCTTGCCCATCCTCTGGGTTCTCCCTCCCCTTGTCTTTCTCCCTGGACCTCCTGTCCCATGATCCTCTCATATCCCCTTTGCCAATCACCTGTCCAGCTCTTGGCTCCATCCGTTCCCTTCCTGTCTTCTCCTATCATTTTGGATCTCCCCCTCCCCCTCCCACTTTCAAATCTCTTACTAACTCTTCCTTCAGTTAGTCCTGATGAAGGGTCTCAGCCTGAAACGTCGACTGTACCTCTTCCTAGAGATGCTGCCTGGCCTGCTGCGTTCACCAGCAACTTTGATGTGTGTTGCTTGAATTTCCAGCATCTGCAGAATTCCTCAGGTTGTGGGGATGTCTTCCATGAAGGGTCATGCTCTTCCATTGATTAACTTTTTCTTCAATATTGATAATGTCTTCATTTTTCTGTGTTGTGGTCTCATTTAAGTTTAGTGATGTGTACTTCTTACTGTAATTACATATGCTTGTGTCGAGTACTGATGCCTGTTTTCATTGATGAAAGTATATACTTAGCAGTTTTATTTGACAGTTGTATCTGTTTAATGTCTGTTATTCCTCTTCCCCCTTCTGTCCTAGGTAGGGTTCATCCAAGCACATCTGATGTACAGAATGTTTTCTGAAATTTATCATTGCAGTTCTTATTTTATTTCGTAAATTTTCCAGATCAGTTTTGGACCAAAATATCATGCCAAAATAACACATTGATATAAGTATGTCAAAAGTGTTTATTGCCTTTGTTATATTTTTACTATTGAACTTTGCTTGGCAGATTTACTTAAGCCTTGAAGTAAATTCTGTCAAAAGTTTTTCCTTTATCACACTATGATCTATTTCTTTGATTGTTGATATCCCAGATACTCATATGTTTCATATTCATCCATCAATTGTATTGTATCCTGCTGCTCTGTTTTGTATTCTATTAGTTCTATAGCATATTTCTTTGTTTAATGTTCTGCACTTATCCAGAGCAAAATCCATGTTTATATCTTTCAAAAATAGCTCTACGATTTGAATTAATTGCTTTAGCTTAACTAATGAAGAAGCATATAATTTCAAATCATTCATGTATAAAAGGTATGTTAAGGTATAAGAATTTCACAAATATTGGGTGTAGTTTATACATATTAAGAGCTTCTAATAACCATGAGTGTGGGACAGAGTCAAATGAATTTTGGTAGTCAATATACTGTAACAACATGTAAGATTTCTGCTTTTTCACCAGGCTTGATTCAGAATTATGGAATCAATTCTCAGCTGTTCTTTACATCCTTACATACCCTTATGGCATCCCTTCTGCTCTCCTGTAAGTATATTGTGGTTATCTAAATGCGTGGTGATTAGTTGTGAGATGCATGATGTTGCAATTTTATATAGAGTTTGTAAACAAGTAATAGGACAATATTTTGATGGATCTTTTGTGATTTCCCCTTTAGATAAAAGATATGTTGTACATTCTATTCAAAAGTTCAGGTACTTTTTCAAGATTTTTAGAAAATTGTTGATATGCATTAATATATATGGATGAAAGTAAGTAATTTTTATACCAATAATTATGAATACTATCACTTCCAGTATTCTTCCAGTTGTGGGGTTTTTTTTTATAACCTCTTTCAGCAAGTACATTGTAACTTCAAGTACTTGCATTTCTTCAATCGTGTGAGTCTGCTCTTTTTCCTCCCTAATCCAGCTTGCTTCTTGATTGTGCATCACCCTGTTTGACCAGATAATAGACCAAAAGTTTATTATCTCTGTGTTTATTGGTAATTCTGTACCGGGGTTCATGACATTTTGGCGCACCGAATTTCATTTCAATGTCCTTTCATTGTTTCTGAACTGATAATTCTGTTTTCTTTGCCTGGCGCATTTGATGTATCAGTTTTGTCTGGCTTTGCACGCATCAAGCTTTTGTTTTATTGCAACTATAAAGTCTACAGTGCTTTTGTTAGGCTGATCATGTCTTGTGTGGATCTTATATTTCCTTAGCTTTTCTCTCAACTTTCTTGCTCGGGTTATCCTTTTTATACTTCATTAGGCAGGCTACTTCTGCTCTTAAAGTTTCAATTTTGTTTTTTAATCTCTTCTGTCATTTCAGTGTTCTCACTTCATTACTCAGTTTTGAGATTCTATTAATGGGTGCCTCTGCTTTGGATCCACTGCACTGCACTGCTGTCAACACTGCACAGTCTGTTATTGTGTGTAGTTCTTCAAAAGTTTTAAGTTTTCCTAAATGCCCTGGTAATATAATATTGTTGAGAGTATTAACAATTTTTGCAAATTTTGATGTGTTTTGTTTGCTATATGGGGTCTTTTTGCTGGGTTAATGCCCATATATTCCATTAATGTGAACTTAAATATTAGGATAATTTTGTGTGTAAGCTCAGCTTCATTATCAGCATTCTGCAGAGGCTCGGGATCTGTGTTGTTGCTGTGAAGCAGTTGAAATAACTGTATTTTCATCAGTGCTCTGCTGGTTTGGATCTTTGTTATTTTCCTGTATAGTACTGTTGTCGTCTTTAGGTTGGTTACTTTCTAGCCATTGTGCAACTTTGTGTTTTATTTGGTTCAACATGTCTATAGGGGTTAAGTTATTTTTTTTACTATCACTCCACATTGTTCCACTTTTTGTTGTGCATTTATTTGCATGGGGGCAATATTCTGCGATAAACTGTTGATGAAGTTTGTCCCCGTACACTGTCACGTCAGGCTCAAGTTCCGTTACTCAGTAGTATGCACACATTATAAATGTGTTTATTCTAATGACCATTTCTTGTGTGTCTTTCTTCTCTTAACTGCTTGAATCATCTCAGTTGTAAGTGGATTATTATTATTATTATTATCATTATTGCTGTTTTTCTTTCTTTTTCTACTTGCATAGTTTGCTGTTGTTTGCACTCTGGTTATCTGCCCTGTTGGTGCGGTCTTTCAAAGATTCTAACATGGTTGTTGGATTTATTGAGTATGCCTGCAAGAAAATAAATCTCAGGGTTGTACATGGTGACATTTATTTACATTGATAATAAATTTACTTTGATCTTTGAACTTTGAACGTACAGATATTTCCTGTGTCCTATCTAATCCTCCCTCATCCTCCCTGTAAGTTATAGCTAACTTGTTTTCTCACCCATCCAGTTCTGTTGAAAAGTCTTTAACCTGAAATAACAACTCTACTTCACCTCTCACAGATGCTGCTTGGACCTGCTGAGAATTTCCAAAATATATGGCCTTATTTACAATAGCTAAGTATTTCTACAGTCTAACTTTGGAATTTAAATAAAAATGCACAAGTTCATTAACTATCCTGCAAACTGACAGGCTGTGTGATGTTCTGTACTCATAGGAAATGAGGAACATGATATTAATAATTAGTAATGCACTGTGAAACCAGTTGCCATGCCTCCTGGGACACCAGTTGACAGCTGAAACTTACTGTAAGGAAAGGATCTAATAAAATCTGCTCCCTTGATGTGAAAAAAACTCTTAGTTAATTGCAAATTCAATTTTCAGCTGTTAGAATAATTTCTATAATTTTTAAAGCAGAAAGCTGTGAATGAAGACATTCTAAGTAATGGTACCTTATCTTCAAACAGCAAACACGTTGACTCAAAACACTCCAACCTAATCGATCCATGTTTCCTCAGTGAACTCCAACAACTAGAATTCACTCGCAATTGGTTTACAGAAAAATATATTCCATGTTATAAAAGTTCTGCATAGGTGATATTCCTGACGTAATCTCTGTAATCTTTCACCGTATCTTTGCATTGGCAAAGAAAATAGTCCAAGCAACAAAGGGATTCAGTCAGCTCTCCAAGCCATCCCATCTTCTAATTCATGTAAGGGGTTAATCCATGGGGTTGCCCCCAAGTCCTTCATACTTAACAGCAAGTCCTGCAGACATAACAGCACAAGGATGGATACCCAGAGAGAAACATGCAAGAATTCTTACAATAATGAGGATATGGTTCAGATTTAATTTTGTTGTTGTGAACATATATTTTTCAAACAGTGGTAACGACCCAACTATAGTTTGTGCTCAACATAAGAAACCAGAAACAATGTGCTGTGGACATATAAAATAGTGAACATTTGTTAAATTGATGCCATAGTTGATTGTGGGTCTATGTTGTATCAATTACAAAGTGTCTCTGATTTCAAGCACTGATTCTGTTTCTCATATCACCCTGACTGTTTTCAGCACTGTCTGTTTTTGCTATGTATAAATCATTATCCAGATACTGAGTTATATATTCTACAGTCATCTTCATTTTTTTCCATGTGTTATCCATAAAATCTGCACGCATGCATACAAAACTGATAAAGCAATCTAAACCAGGAGATTATAGGCACTTTCCTGGGTCAACCATGGGTTTGCAGATGACAGCATTGCAGTGTGACAAATCTCAAATAATGAGCCAGTGGATAGGAAGGAGATAGAAACCACAGTGGCATAGTGTCATGACAACAACCTATTCCTCAATTCTTTCCACAAAAGAATGTGTCACTGACTTCAGGAAGAGGAATGGTATACACCCCCATGTTTATATCAATGATGGAAACGGGAGGATGTACAGGTCAAGTGGGTTCAAGTCCCAAGGAGTGAACATTACCAACAGATGCCAAGAAAGTTCTTCTACTTCCTTAGGAGGCTGAAGAAACTTGGCATGTCCCCTTTGACCCTCAGTAATTTTTATCAATGCATCATCAAAGTCATCCTGTCCGGTATGTCAATTGCTTTGTCCATGGCCACAAGAAACTGTGCAGAATTGTGGACATCAGAGAAAACAGTCTCCCCTCCCAATGGACTTCGTATACACTGCCTCAGTAAAGCACCCACCACAAACATTCTCTCTTTCCCCCTCCCATCGGGCAGAAGATACAGAAGCCTGAAAGCACAAAACACTCAAGGGCAGCTTCTTCCCAGTTATAAAGCTATTGAGTGGTCCCCCAGTAAGATAAAATGGACTCAATCTCACAATCTCCCTTGTTATGGCCTTACACCTTGTCTGCCTGCACTGTACCTTCTTTGTAAATGTATCACTTTATTCTACATTCTGTTACTGCCTCCCTTGTACCACCTCAATGCACTGATGTGATGAAATTATCCACATGGAGGGCATGCAAATAAAGTTTTCACTACCCCAGTACAGTGATGGTAAACCAAGTCCCCGGCAGGTATTTTCACTATCAATACTTTATTCCTTTCATCACTTAATCACTCCTGTTTTGCATCCATTTACCAACCTTTCTTTATTCTGTTCCATTCCTTCAATGGGTTCAGAACTTGCTTAAAACCTGGGACGTAATCTTCTTATTCAAATGGAGGGAGATTAACTCAAACTGTTCACTGGTTCAGATCCCACCTGACTTGATGAGCGTTTCCAGAATTCTCTCATTTTATTTTGAAATGAAGCATGTTGATATGTCAAGCAAATCTTTAAAGATGCATCTTTTTCTCAACCTGCTTTTGTGTCGTTTGTTGAAGTGACACCGTGGTTGTTATACAGGGACTGTAAATGGGGTTTTATACATTTCCATTCAGCTTATTGGATTGTTAACTTAAATATGTTTGTAGCTATTTGTGAAAGCTATAACCTACTTTAGACCCTGGCATCCTAGAGTGAATATTAAGGTACAGTCAAATGCTGCACAAAGCAATGCTATAATGGAAAAGATTTTATGCAGCAGAATATATTAAAATGTGTATAACATATTACTCGCCATCATCATTCTTGAACACCTAATCACTCCTGTTCAATAATGAAAGGATATTGAAAACCATGTGGAAGAAATTTGTCCCCAGCTGCATAAAGTAAAAGAACTATAGAAGAAAGTAAATTACAGCAACAAAACTTCAGCAGCCTCTTCAGTATTGCATGGTTGGTGCTCATCATTAATGGCATGTTCCTACCTTGCATTCTTCAGATGGGATATCAAGCAGCAGTCTCATCAACTTGCACCGATGGATTTTAACAATCCAATAGGCTTGTTGAATTGACTCAGAGAGTCCTTACAAGATCTTGAGTAACAGTTCTCTTATTTCACTTTCTGGAATCTCATTGCAAGCCAAATAGCCAATAAAGTTATAATAATGGCACCATGTCACATCAGCAACTGGATTAACAAGAATTTCTTTTGCTCATTTAATAGGGAAATGTGTTCAAAGATGCCTCAATAACACAAAATATTATACCAAACTAGAGCAAGACCTATAAAATAAAGAGATTAAAACTTTATCACAAGGTTTTAAGCAGTGTATTGAAGGATGGGAGTAAGCTGGAGAGATGAAGAAGGTTATGAGAGTTAGAAAGCAACTCTTTAACTCAGACTGTCGACAGCTGGAGACTTGTTAGTAAATAAATCGGGGGAAAGGGTTTTTACAGCGGATAGTTGAGGCAAAGTGGAAATAGGTGATATAGCAGAGGAAGGTGCAGGCAGTATTTGTGATGGAGCGCAAATAAGGTTGGATATTTAGCATAAAATCACACAGAATTTGAATAAATAATGTCCCCAAACATCCTACGTGGCATGGAAAGATGCCGCCTCTTTCAAGTCACATCTTTCTGAGTGACAGATAAAACGCCATCACTCGCAGGATAAATCTGTAAATTACACGGTGTCCTTCCTTTATTTTGCATGTTGACACTTACTAGTGTGAAAAAAGTTAGAAGTATTTGTATTTTTTAAATGGTACTAAAGTGGAATATAACTCCTTTTTTTAGAAAGATGTGGGTGGATTTATTTAATAGATGGATTGGATGTCAGAGCAATGGATATCATAATAACTGGATCATTGTGAATAATGTGTGGGTGGATTCTCACTGAGGTGGCACAGACTCTGGACATGTTCCCTTCGTAATATCTGACACTGCAATTTTCATCTGACTACATCATGATTAACATGACTGTTTTTAGTTACTGAATATATAGTTAATGCTTTGTTTATCTTACTGAATTATTATGACATAATAAAACACAGCTATTAACATATTCAAATACTGAAAAATGGTTCATATCTTTGCTTGCAAAGTGTGGAGAAACTTTTGTTAAAGCCTAGTCGTATGGGAACATGGTGGTGGAATAAAATTTTATACCTTTTAATCAGTGGGCAGGGCAAATGATTGCTATGATTTTAGTACAGGACCCTTACTAAAATACATGTGGTGAAACTTCAGTGTTGAACATGTCCCCTTCCGAGCAGCTCAGCAAGCCTATTACAAGAAAGAGGCCAAGACATCATCTTGTGGAATGCTCCAATGTAAAAGGGGACGTATTTGCTGTGGGGAGGGCAGGAAGTAGGACTTTGAAGCAGCAGGCAACAGGCCTGCAGGCATTGCGACAAAAAATGCATAAAAATAACCAAACTTTTGAAATGTAAAATCTGCAAATGAACAAAATTAGTAAAGAAATTTCAGTTTCTCCAACCAGCTTTCTTTAATCATAATTTTAAGGTGACTTTAGAGGGATGTCAGAAAGCAAGTTCTTTCCACAGAGAGTGTGGGTGGATGGAAAACCCTGCCAAGGCTGGTGGTAGACGCAAATGTATTAGGGGCATTTAAGAAACCCTTAGCTAGGCACATGCATGGTAGAAAAATACAGTATCTGAAATACATCTTACGGAAAGTTTTGTTTGATGTTGAATTTCAATGAAAAATAAATTACAAAAAAAAAGAAAGAAAGAAAGAAAAATGAAGAGCTACACGGGAGGGAAAGGCACAATTCATTTTAGAGTAGGTTAAAAGGTCAGCACAACATTATGGGCCAAAGGGTCTGTACTGTGCTGCAATATTCTTTATTCAATTAATATTAACTAAAAGTTCACTTGGGTCAAATAATGCAAACAACATTGTTAAATTCAGAATATATTGGAGATTGGCTGACAGCAGAGTTCCCCTTGATCTCTCGCCCCTTAACTTACTTTGAAGTATGTACACTTTCGTAGAATGCAACGAGAAGATAATCTATTGTGGCCTTTTAGCCATGAAAAGGTCAAGCACAACACAGACTCAATTAAACAAGTATGTGTAGCACAATTCATTATCCAGTGGGAATATATAACACAGAACAAGGAATGCACAAGACAGCGGAAGAAAAGGTAGCAGCAAAAAAAAGGTGCATAAGTAATCTCCTCCCCCGTAAAGAAATTAGCATAGATTTGTTTCTGTGCAAATTCAAATTAAATCGGTGTACTGCAGCATAGGTGCTGGCAGATTTACATACATCAAAGGTTACACAGTTCCACTGATAATTAGAATTGGTGTCTAAAAACACAGCTGTCCAAACATAACAACCGCGCTGATTGGAAAGTTAAGCATTTATAGCAGAATTTCTCAGAACTAATTAAGTGACTGAAGAAACTCTATTCTTCAGGGAAAAGCTATTTGTAATATCCTACCTATCGTTTAATTTCTGTTTTAGTTTAGCCCAGATGGAGCTTTGCAAGCAATTGTAATCCATCCGGTTTGAAGGATCATTGCAGAGTGGCCTGTAGATTGTAATGACTGGGATGTATTTCTTATCTGAATTGGGTTTCGCTGAAACTAAAAGCATTTTGTTATATTCAAAGCCCTTTTAAGAAGAGATACATAAGATCTTGTTTTAGCTAGTTACATGGGGCAGCAAAAGAATTTTTTATAATTACAGCAAGGTGTCCTGATTTACACATTTTTGGACTACCTCCTACCAGAAGAGTTCACGATATACTCGAGTGGGAAGATGAATGAATTTGGAGATAAATTTATTCAGGATTAGGGGCAGAGTCATAGAGAGATACAACATAGAAACAGGCCCTTCTGCCCATTGAGCCTGTGCTACCCATCAACTGTCCATTTACAGTAACCATTTTCTTTTACTCCCACCCTTCACCCCATATTTTACCATGCGACTATACACTCGGGCCAATTAACCACCAACCTGCTCATCTTTGGGATGTCAGAGAAAGCTGGAGCACCCAGAGTTTATTTACACTGCCACACAGATAATGTGCAAAGTCCACATAAACAGCAGCAAAGGCTTGGATTGAAACCGGGACACCAGAATTGTGAGGCAGAAGGTCTACCAGCTGTACCACAGGGCTACCCTTCATTACTTTGGTTACCTCTAGCTCTTGTCTATTCCCTCTTATTATTTCCTAATCTATAAAGTTAGAAACATTAGTGTACTAATGGAAAGAAGACACTTCTGTACCAAAGAAATCTTACAGCTCATTAGTTTGGTCCTCGATTATTTGCTTTTTGGTCCAGCAAGTCATAACTTTCTCTAGACCACAGGATCGAAGTCACTGTCTTCTGTCTCACTGTAAACTCTTTTCTACTTTGCAGCTGATTCCATCCCCCTTCCCCAGTCCATGCTCCTGAAGGGAATGTCAAAAAGCTGAATTTGTATGGCACCCTTTAAGGTGGCTGAGTGTCCTAGGAGAACAATCAGACTGATAACAGGAGAAATGACCAAAGATCGGTCAATGAGACTATGGTTTAAAGGAGGCAACTGAGGTGGAGATGGATAAACAGAAAGTTTTCAGGGGAGAGTTTTGGAGATGCCATTGAAGACGTGTCATCGTGAAGCATGTAAAATCAGTGATGATCAAAGGCCAGTCTTGAAGAATAAATATCCTGGAGGGTCAATGTGATTATATGGATAAACACTCAGAGGGCTCTGAAGAGATTTGAAACAAGCATAATCACTTTAAAATCAAAACATTGCTTAATCAGGAGGTTACCAGTGAGTAGAGGCGTTTAATGTAAGTAATGGGATGGAGTTTACAATTATAGTGCGTGGAAGTTGGTAATGGCCAAGATAATCAGGAAAGAATATCAAAAGTACAGATAACAGTTTGGTAAGATGAGACAGAAGTAGAGCAGCTGACATCAGAGAGGTGGAATAGGTGTCACAGTGACCACACAGGTATCTGGTCCAGGATTCACTCAGTTACGACAGTATGTTTGCTTCCTGCTGAATAAGACCAGTTACATCCTTGACCATAAACTAAACTTGAAATGCCACATTCTACCCAAGATACAGACAATTCACATCCAGCCACAGAATACTGCCTCTTTCTCAATCCCTTGATAGTTCTAGGTATGTGTTCCTGCAAAGGTCTCCTTGCCCATTTGTCTCTCCAGAATCTCTAACCCCTCCAACAGATATTCTATTTATCCATTAATTACATGATCATCACCCACTCTTACACGCTCCCTCACCACACTCTGCAATAAGTCTTGCTCAGATTCACAGAAGTTTCCATTTAAAATCCCGATTTACTGAACCATCATTTACAGAGTCATCATTTACAGTTACCCCGTTCTACAGGATGATGGCCATTGCAAAGGTTTGAAACAGCTTGTAATGCCCCTTTATGTCAAAGTTGCTGCTTAACTGAAGTTGTTAATATTGACCGATTGTAGAATGTAAGAGCTCTGCTGGGTCAAAGGAGATGAAACGTGAATTTCAATGAGTAGAGTACCAGACGAGCAGCACAGATTCAAATCCTGCTGTGGACAATTGTGAAGGTGAACTCAGTCAATCAAACAAGAAACAGAACATTGTTAAGGATGTGGTTTCAGGATACCTGGGGGCACATGATAAAATAGGCTGTAGTCAGCACGGTTTCCTCAATGGAAAATCTTGCCTGAAACATCTGTTGGAATTTTTTGAAAAAATAACAAGCAGGATAGACAAAGGAGAATTGGTTGATGTTGTGCACTTGGATTTTTCAGAAGGCCCTTGACAAGGTACCACACATGAGAGCCCATGGCATTACAGGGAAGATACTAGCATGGATAAAGCAGTAGTTGATTGGCAGGGGACAAAGAAAGGGAATAAAGGGAGCCTTCTCTAGTTAGCTGCTGGTGACTAGTGGTGTTCCACAGGAATCTGTGTTAGGATTGATTCTTTTTACGCTATATGTCAATGATTAGGATGATGGAATTGATGGCTTTGTTGCAAAGTTTGCAGACAATACAAAGATAGATGGAGGATGGGTAAGTTTGGGGAAGTAGAGAGGAGGGCTTAAACAGATTAGGAGAATGGGAAAAGAAGTGAAAGGTAGAATACAGTGTCAGGGATTGTATGGTATAGTCATGCACTCTGGTAGAAGAAATAAAAGGGTAGACTATTTCCTATATAGAGAGAAAATTCAAAAATCTGAGGTACAAGGGAATTGGGGGTCCTTCTGCAGGATTTCCTAAAGGTTAATTTGCAGATTGAGTCTGTGGTGAGAAAGGCAAATGCCATATTAACATTCATTTCAAGAGGACTAGAAAATAAAAGCAAGGATGTAATATTGAGACTTAATAAGGCACTGGTGAGGCCTCACTTGGAGTATTGTGAGCAGTTTTGGGCCTCTTAGCATTGCTGTCCAAGTTGCATGCCATCTTGGACAATGTCTCCCATCCACTACATAATGTACTGGTTGGGCACAGGAGTACATTCAGCCAGAGACTCATTCCACCGAGATGCAACACAGAGCGTCATAGGAAGTCATTCCTGCCTGTGGCCATCAAACTTTACAACTCCGCCCTTGGAAGGTCAGACACCCTGAGCCAATAGGCTGATCCTGGACTTATTTCCTGGCATAATTTACGTATTACTATTTAACCATTTTTGTTTTTTTTACTATTTAATTATTTATGGTGCAACTGTAAAGGAAACCAATTTCCCCCAGGATCAATAAAGTATGACTATGACTATGACTATGAAAGGATGTGCTGACATTGGAGAGGGTTCAAAGGAGGTTCATGAAAATGAATCCAGGATTGAAAGGATTATCATATGAAGAGCGTTTGATGACTCTGGGCCAGTAATTACCAGAATTCAGAAGAATGAGGGGTAACCTAATTGAAACTTCTTGAATGTTGAAAGGCCTTGATAGAGTGGACAGGATGCTTCCTATGGTGGGGGAGCCTAAAGCCAGAGGACATAGCCTCAGAGTCGAGGATGTCCTTTTCGAATGGAGATGAGGAGGAATTTCTTTAGTCAGATAGTGGTGAATCTGTGGGATTCATTGCCATGGGTGTCTGTGGAGCTCAAGTCTTTATGTATATTTAAGGCAGAGGTTGATAGATTCTTGATTGGTCAGGGCATGAAGGGATACGGAGGGAAGGCAGGAGACTGGGGCTGAGAGGAAAATTGGCTCAGCCATGATGAAATGGCGGAGCAGACTCAATGGGCCAAATGGTCTAATTCTGCTCCATTTCATGGTCTTAAGGTCTAACTCAGCAGTTGTTGCATTGAGGGATGTCAATCAATGCAGTCCTGATGTAGGATCCCAACCCAAAGCGGGGATTTACACCTTTTGCCTCCACTGAAGCTGCTTGACTTACTGATTTCTTCTAGCAATCTTCTTTTTTGTTTCAGATTCCAGCACCGGCTCTTTCTTGTTCAGTCACTTGAACTTGTAGTAGGTGTGATGACCAGTGAGACTTTGGGTTATAATTGTTCACGTGCAGAGGGCCAGAATACAGAAATAAGGGCTGTTATCACTGTAGTTCAGCACAAAAATGTACTTAATCACAAATTTGCTGTGTGGATACTTTCAATCTGCGGAAATGTGTTGCTTGAATTTCCAGCATCTGCAGAATTCCTGTTGTTATGGATAGATCATTCTTTCAAGGCCATTTTGGGGGTTGAGTTTGACAGTTTTATCTTTGGCAGGGCAGCTTTAAGGACAGCTGAGCTCTGTTCAGATAGTGGGCTTGAAAGTAGGGAGAAATTTAGCTAGTGAACATTGAAACTATTGTGGGGCAGGTAAACGCTTAGATTGCAAGGGTGCAACAGAAGAGAGAAAAGAAGACAACACCAAAAGTAATCTTGCAAATACCCAAGACAGAGGATCTTTGTAGATTAGTGGTGTTTAAGACAGATACACCTGGCCATTTACAAAGATCTATTTTCATGAGAAAAATATCTGAAAATTCATTCATTCAATCATTCAAGATTAAATAATCTACTTGAACCTCCCAATAGCTAGGATATCAATTGTCAAAGCACACCAAGTAATGTCCATTTAAAAAAAGAAAATCATGGATCCATGCAGCAATCTGTTTAGGTAGAATCTATGGAATCTCACTCTCACACATATATTTTATTTGCAAGGCTGATAACCACTGACATCTGCATTCTTTGCTGTTTACATAATTCATTATGGATTATATGTAATAGTACGTGAATGGCAACCATCATTACACCACTACATCATATATGTATGCTTCATTTAAAGTATAATGAAGTAGATACGCATTTCCCAGCTCCTGTGTTTTTTATTTCAGTAGTTTCTGGAGTTAACAAACAGAACAGAAGTGATAAGTAAGTTTTAAAATTAAGTTTTAAAATGAAGTTTTATTGAAACATATAAAATTATGAAATGGGTATATAACCGGCATGGATTAGAATAGAATTAGATAAGATAGGAGAAAATACACCCAAAGATTTTATATATAAATGGGAATCTAAATGGATACGGGAAAAGAAAGAATCTCCTATATTAAAACATTCGATTGATCTATGGAATAAGATAAATGTTGATGATGAAATAAAGAAATCTTTATTAGCAGGGAGACCTTTGTTCCAAAACAAACTTATTCATTTTACAATGGATAATCAACTTTTATATAATTGGTACCGAAAAGGGATTAGATCTATAGGAGACTGTTAAGAATGAGGTATATTGATGTCATTTGAACAACTAAAGAATAAATATAAAATAGCAAATAACACTTTCTTTTGTTTCCTTCAATTAAGGGCTTACTTAAAAGGCAAACTGAGTCAAACAATGTTTTTGCCAAAACCCAATGAAATTGAAATTTTAATTCAAAAAGGAAAAATTAAAAAAATTATTTCTTGTACGTATAATTTGATTCAAAAACAGACAATTAAACAAGGAATCCACAAATCAAAACAACAATGGGAAATGGATCTGAATATTAATATTGATGAAATAAATTGGTCAAGACTGTCTTGACAGTATGACAAATACAATAAACGTTTGACTTAGATTAGTACAATATAATTTTTTACACCAATTATATATTACACCGCAAAAAATAAATAGATTAAGTTCAAACTGATCTGATCAATGCTTACGATGTAATCAAGAAATTGGTACTTTCTTACATTCTACTTGGTCTAGTTCTAAAATTCAACCTTTTTGGATAATTTTAAGAGCCTTATTGGAACAAATTACTGGAACTCAACTTCCACATAACCTTGTATTATTTCAATTAGGTGATATTGAAGGGATAAAACTGAAACTTAAACTGAATAAATATCAGAAAGTATTCATAAAAATTGCATTGGCAGTAGCCAGGAAGGCTATAGCAGTTACTTGGAAATCGGATTCGTATTTAAGTATGAATCGTTGAAACAATGAAATGTCTGGTTGTATTCCACTCGAAAAAATTACTTATAATTTAAGGGATAAATATGATACATTTTTGAATATTTGTCACCCTTATTTACAAAAGATAGGATGGCATATTTAGTTGCTCCGATGATAAAGGGAATGGGCCCTTGGGAAAAATAATAAATAAATATACTAAATTTATTTTGAATCCCATGGAGCATGTGGAAACCTTCCAATGCCCAGGTGGTTCTTCTTTTTTTTTCTTTTTTTTCAGGTAGGGGGGATATATCGGGGGGAAGGGTTAAGGGGAGGGGGAGGGTAGACATTATCTTTCCATGTAATCACTCCATGTAATCACTTCAAAAACTCCATAAAAATTATATTAAAAAAAAGAAAGGGATATATAAGACAGAGGGAGGAAACCTATTTCCACTGGTAGGTGAGACTAGAACTAGGGGACATAGCCTCAAGATTCAGAGGAACAAATCTAGGATTAAGATGAGGAGGAACTGCCTTTCCCAAAGGGTGGTGAATCTGTGGGATTCTCTGCCCAATGAAGCAGTGGAGGCTACCTCAGTAAATATATTTAAGACAAGGTTGGATAGATTTTTGCATAGTAGGGGAATTAAGCGTTATGGGGAAAAGGCAGGTAGGTGGAGATAAGTCCATGGTCAGATCCGCCATGATCTTATTGAATGGTGGAGCAGGCTCGATGGGTCAGATGGCCTACTCCTGCTCCTATTTCTTATGTTGTTATGAACCTGAGAGGACTACCTACTTGTTGAAGCATAGTATGTTTTTTTCCATTAGAATGAGAGAGAGAGAGAGAGAGAGAGAGAGAGAGAGAGAGAGAGAGAGAGAGAGAGAGAGAGAGAGAGAGAGAGAGAGAGAGAGAGAGAGAGAGAGAGAGAGAGAGAGAGGGAGAGAGAGGGAGAGAGAGGGAGGGAGAGGGAGAGAGAGGGAGAGAGAGAGAGAGAGAGAGAGAGAGAGAGAGAGAGAGAGAGAGAGAGAGAGAGAGAGAGAGAGAGAGAGAGAGAGAGAGAGAGAGAGAGAGAGAGAGAGAGAGAGAGAGAGAGAGAGAGAGAGAGAGAGAGAGAGAGAGAGAGAGAGATGGAGATGTTTGACTTTAAAAAGGTGCAGCATGAATTCTTCTTCAGAAGGGGAGGGAGAGAGGTTCAACTATAGAAACATGCAGCACGTGTTTCTTCAGGAAGGGGAAAAAGATGGTCGAGTTAAAAAAGGCAGAAAGCAGACAATATTCACAGATTTGTAAACAGTGAGTATCGGGTAATAACAATAATGAATAAAAAGACATAAATGGCTGGCTATATAGCAAAGATAGACATGTTCAATTGCACAATGGGTAATTAAATGATGTATACTGAATGAATTAATCAGTATTTTGAAGCAAATGAAATAGCCAATTAAAAGTGAGTGGCAATTTTATACAGTGCAATAGATGGAAGTCCATACAGTTTGCTTAGAAGTTTGACTGGTCTAACCAAACCATCCAAAATAAGTTTTGCTGATATCATGAAAGTAATGCAGGAACATTTAGAACCATAACCATTATTGATTGCAGAATGCTTTAAGTTTCATAAGCGGAATCTAATAGAAGCAGGGTCTATTTCAGCTTACCTGGCTGAACTAAAGAAATTGTATGAGCATTGTCACTTCTGTGATTAGCTTAATGATGCACTGAGAGAATATTTAGTTTGTGGAATCTTACAAGACAGCATCCGAAAATGGCTCCTAACCAAATCACATCACTTTTAAAAGAGCAGTTGAAATTGATGTATCAATGGAAACAGCAAACAAAGATGCAATTGAGTTACAGTCGGGAATGAAAGTTAGTATGAACAAAATTGCAACATCTAAACAGAAACCAGTCTGATAGAACAAATTACGTTACCATTGTGGCAGAGGCTCAGATGCATAAGACTACTGCAGGTTTAAAGACAAAACTTACAGAAAATGCAACAAAGTAGGACACATACAAAGAGCATGCTGGGCAGACAAAAATGTATGGACTGTAAAGGGAAGAGAAAAGGATAAAAAAAAATCAAACTGCATTTCAAAAAGAGCACTAATTTACATGCTGTTGATAAAAAAAATCTAATAATGAAAGGAGTGACACAGGACTGAAAGCCTTGAAATTTACAATGTTAAAACTAGCAAGAGACTAGCAATATGGTTTACACCAGGAGTGAATGGCAAATTAATTAAAATGGAACTGAACACTGGCTCAGTTATTTCAGTCATTCCAGAAAACAAAATGAGTTTGAACAACATTTCAAAGACACTAAACTGAAGCCTGCAGATGTCCAACTAACTTGTACTGGAGAACAGCTAACTCCTGTGGGAATGACATTTGTAACGGTGAAATGCAACAACCAACAAGCCACATTGGGCTTGCATGTGGGAAAAACAGGAAGTCTAGCATTGTGGGGCCATGATTGGCTGAGAAAACTACAACTTGATTGGAAATCTATCCACCATTTGCATTTCACATTCCTTGTAATAGAGTCACCTGAAAATGAATTTAAAAAGGTATTGGATGATTTCATAGCAGTGTTCAAGGATGACATTGGAAAACTCAAGCATACCAAGAGTAAAATAGTGCTAAATGAAAATGCCACACTCAAGTTTTACAAAGCCCATATGATCCCTTATAACATCTGTGATTAAAGTAGCCAGTGAGCTAGATTGCTTGGAGGCTGAAGGAATTCTTTCCAAGATTGAGAGGAGCCCATGAGCTACGCCAGTGGTCCCTGTAGCCAAGAAGAATGGGTCTGTCAGGATCTGTGGTCATTTAAAGGCCCATCATCAATCCAGTATTGAAAGTAGATCAATACTCTCTACCCAGAATAAAGGATATCTTTGCAAACATTTTTGAAGCCAAACACTTCCGCAAAGCAGTTATAGCTGAGGCCTACCTACAGATGGAGATAGACGAGGAGTCCAAAGTGTTTCTCACCATAAAGACTCACGACGAGCTTCATCAGTATAATATGCTTATTTTGATGTAGCAACTGTGCCTGGCAGAAAGCTATGGATCAGGTGCTGCATGCCTGCCCAGGCACTAAGTGTTACCTGGATGACATCATTGTTACTGGTGAGAATGACAAGAAACATCTCCAAATCTCAAGACAATGTTAAAAAAGATCGGAAGAGTATGGGCTCAGAGCAGGGTGCACCAAGCATGAATTCTTGAAAACAAGCATCACTTACTGTGATGCACAAGATTACACAAGTGTGCTGAGAAAATTCAAGCAGTATTGGGTGCCCCAAGGCCAAAGGACCAGTCACAGTTGTGGTCCATTTTCGGAGTTGTTAATTGCTGAAAAGGTTCCTGCCAAACCTGGCTATTGCGCTCTACCCCTTGAACCCATTACTACAGATTGGGAAGATATAGAAATGGACAAAGCAGTGTGAAGTAGCTTTCCAAAAGACAGAGCAAATGTTGATATCAGACACTGTACTCACAAAATATAATCCACATCATCCATTGAAAATTGACTGTGCTGACTCGCCTTATGGTATAGGTGCAATTATGTCACATGTCATGAGTGATGGAAGTGAATGCCCAATAGCCTTTGCATCTCGTTCCCTTAACACTGCAGAGAAAAATTATGCACAGATTGACAGAGAGGCCTTGAGTCTGGTTTGGGGTGTAAACATTTCAACCAATACTTGTATAAGAGAGAGCTGACCCTCTTAACTGATCATCAACCATTAGTGTCCATTTTCAATCCACATAAGGGTGTTCCACTAACAGCAGAGATGGGGTCCGTTTCTTGAAGGACACAATTACAAGATCAAATTCAAGAGGATGACTAATCATGGAAATGCTGATGGATTGTCCCGTTTACCTTTGGAAAAGGAAATATCTGAAAAATTTAACAAAAGGGGACACTCTTCTTGACATATTCTCCCTAATGCAAACTGAAAGACCCCTATTACAGCAGAGATGATCCAAAGGGAAACCAAAGAAGACCCTTCATTGTCTCATCCCTCCATGGCAACCCAAAATGGCTGGAATGTGCAGTCAAGCTGCACTGAGATGAACTTGGTTTTGATGAGAGTTGCTTTCTTTAGGGATTGAGAGTTGTTGTGCTATCTAAGATAAGAATTAAAGTGTTGGAGGAGATACATGCTGGCTGTCCAGGCACAGTTGGCCTGGGAGAGATCAGCAGATCAAGCACCTTGCCATGCACTGTTCCGAAGCCAACGTGTCCAGGGCTGTCAGATTCACTTCCTGCAGTCCCAGAATCAACTCGAACAACCACCACAGAGGAGGCCCGGAACCTGAGATTGTTTCGCAGCCATGAGTCTCACCTGTCAAGCAGAGTGATCCCACTTGTTAGAAAAGATGTTATCTCACAAGAGTAAAAAATCCAAATCCCCCATTGCAATTAAATCTTTAGGCCTGAATGGAACCATTTAAAATTTAGTGTGCTGTGGATGTCTATATAGTAGTTGTATTGTATAGTAGACTGCATAATAAATATGTTTACATAACTTATTACAGGTTAAGTGTAAGAGTATGTGAATGGCATGTGTCATTACGTTTCCACGTTATATATGCATGACTAACTTCAAGTAAAATGAAGTAGACACGCATCTCCTGGTTACTGTGTTTTTCTTTTGATTAGTATCTGAGTTAGAACATTGAACATAGAACATAGAAATCTATAGCACATTACAGGCCCCTCGGCCCACAATGTTGTGCTGACCATGTAACCTACTCTAGAAACAGCCTAGAATTATCCTACCACGTAGTCCTCTATTTTCCTAAGCTCCATGTACCTATCTAAGAGTCTGTAAAAAGACCTTATTACATCCGCCTCTACCACCGTTGCCAGCAGTGCATTCCACGCACCCACCACTCTATGTGAAAAACTTACCTCAGACGTCCTCTCGGTATCTATTTCCAAGCACCTTAAACTATGCCCCCTCATGTTAGCCATTTCAGCCCAGGGGAAGAGCCTCCGGCTATCCACACGATCAATGCCCCTCATCATCTTATACACCTCAACCTACTTCCATAAGGTATGCTCTCCAATCCAGGCACCATCCTGTAAGTCTCCTCTGCACTCTCTCTCGATAGTATCCACATTCTTCCTGTAGAGTGGCGACCAGAACGGAAGTTACCCGGGTCACAAAACGTAACAATCAGAACCATTCAAAACTATTTCTTTACAGAATAAAGTGCCAACAAATAATTCCCAAATCCTTTCCCTGGTGGAAATTCATGAGGAAGGAATCTGCTCGTGGTTGTGCACTCAGGGGGCCTTCTGTTGCATAGTCCTCTGAAACATTTAAGTCATAAGTTCACATTGAAGTGGGCCAGAAGACTCTAATGTTGCACTCAGTAATGCCAAAGGCCAGAAGGCTTGAACAATTCTGTTTGCAGACATATAAATGCAACAGGAGTCCAGTTTGTGTTTCTTCATGTTGTCGGTGCTGGGGTGTAACTGGTAATGAAGCAGTGGGCCTTAGGCGACTTGAATTCGAAGTATGTGGCGACAACTCCATCCAGCAGCTGTGCTCAAGGAAAGAAAATGC
The DNA here is from genome assembly GCF_963921235.1 of Mobula hypostoma. Lineage (NCBI taxonomy): Eukaryota > Metazoa > Chordata > Chondrichthyes > Myliobatiformes > Myliobatidae > Mobula > Mobula hypostoma. The sequence goes on along the minus strand of NC_086102.1, from coordinate 73,811,754 downwards.
CCGAAATAAAACAATGCCGGGCTACCACTTGTGCAGTTTTGAGTCCCTTAAATCACAAATGTTGCAGGTGCGGGAGCCTACAGAAGTCTCCCTCACCAAAGGAGGCATGTGTTATGGCTCCAACTGTGGTAACAGGAAGATTGGCCTTGTGAAGCATGCACTTACCATTAAATACTGAGTGCAGCTGGTGACTGTGAAAATATGATGCAGTCAAGTGAGTGATTAATTTTACTGCTCCATGCAGTGAATTATCTTGTATCGACGCTAGGGGCAATGATCCATTCCCCAATATAAAGTAAAACATAATTTCTCCAGTCAAAATCCTATTATGTTTCTGGTGAGGCAAGATGATGTTTGCAGCATACATCAAAAATACTTCCTGCTGCAACTTGAAGACAAAATATGTTGAAACACTTTTCACAGAATATTCCCAGAGGTTAGGATCCTTTTTATATTAGGTGGCAATATTGCTGCAAGCAGTCTTACTGAATTAACTCCATCTTTAAAGATCAGCAGACAGCAATACATATATTACAGTTACTGCTGAAAATACAAAGTACAACGTATATTTGTTATCAAAGGACATATATGTCACCCCCGAGATTTATTTTCATGTGGGCAGTCACAGTGAATAAACAAAGCAGAACAGAATCAATGAAAAACCAGCCCAAAAGGATGGATGGACAAACAGTGTGCTAAGGACAACAACCTGTGCAAATATAAAAAGAAATAATAATAACAACAATTAATAAATATCGAGAACTTCAGATGAAGAATCCTTGAAAGTGAGTCCATAGGTTGTGGGAACAGTTCAGAGATGGGGCAAGTGAAGTTGGGTGCAGTTAAACACTCTGGTTCAAGAGCCTGATGGTTGAGGAGTAATAACTGTTCCTGATCATGGTGGAGTGGGCCCTGAGCTATGTTCCCTCTAAGTTGTGCGCGTGTGCCACGCACACACACGTTTTTCAACCAGCACAAAAAGCAAATTAATGTGTGCACAAAAGGTTAGTTACCTAAAATAATGTAGTAATTAATAATTATACTTACTGAAAATAATCTTTTAGCTAAATGTTTCCGTTAACTAGTTAGTCGGTTTTTCAAATACCACAATGCACGTCACTAATTTATGACACCTCATCTTTCCTGTTCTGGTTTGTACAGCTGCATCACGGCGGCGGCCATCTTTGGCGGATAGTGTTCATATTGTAAAGTTTCTAAAGATCTGTTTCAAATCCTGTAGATAGCTTACTGAGTTTTTATTGAAAAAAATATTGATTCACTATGTTGAATTCAGAAGAAGCGAAGGGCATGAAGCACAAAAGAACTTTACAGGTTTTAAGTGTTGTCTTTGATGAACATCACTTTGAAATAGCTTTACAGGTTTTAAGTGATGTCTTTGATGAACTGGCAGCACTGTGCAAGATTCTGCAAAGGAGTGGCCTGACACCGAATGATTCACTTCATTTTGCACGAGGCAAAATTAACAAGATAAGAAAGCAATATTTGGGAGACAGTGTTTCGTGGAGTGACAAAGTTAAAGTTTTGCTAAGCCAATAACGTGAAGAAAACGTCACAGTTCGCTGTTGATTTTTATAAATAGTCTCTGTGTTTATTTAGAAGAAAGGTTTCCTGAAGATGAGGTACAAGAATGGTCAGCTTTTGATTTCTCCGCAATTGCAGATTGTGACTTCACATTTGGCGATGAATTAAGTTAATGCTTTACGTCTAAAATATCATGATTTTCTAGCTGAAAATACTGCAATAGTTGGACAGTTTAATATAACCATATAACAATTATAGCACATAACAATTACAACCTCTAAGAAAGAAGAGATGCTGCCTTGCTTTTTTTGTAATGGTATTTACATGCTGGGCCCAGGACAGATCTTCTGAAATAATAATACCAAGGAATTTAAAGTTGCTGACCCTCTCTACCTCTGCTTCCCCAATGAGAGCTGGCTCATGGACCTCCAGTTTCCACCTCCATAAGTCAATAATCAGCACCTTGGTCTTGGTAACACTGAATGAGCAGTAGTTGTTGTGGCACTACTCAACCCGATTTTCAATCTCCCTCCTATATGCTGATTCATCACCCTCTTTGATTCAGATAACGACAGTAGCATAGTCAGCAAGTTCGAATATGGCATTGGAGCTGTGCCTAGCTTCATAGCCATAGGTAGAGCAGAGGGCTAAACACACAGCCTTGTGCTGATGGAGAATGTGGAGGAGATGCTGTTGCCAACCCAAACTGACTTTGGTCTGCAAGTGAGGATAACCAGGATCTCATTGCACAAGGAAATATTGAGGCCGAGGTTGAAGCTTATTAATTAGTTTTGAGGGGAAGGTAGTGTTGAATTCTGAGCTGTAGTCAACAAAGAGCATCCTGATGTTTGTATCTTCACTGTCCAGATGTTCAAAGGTTGAGTGAAAAGCCAATGAAATGGTATCTGCTGTTGACCTGTTGTGATGGTAGGCAAATTGGAGCAGCTCCAAGTCGCTTCTCAGGCAGGCGTTGAGATGTTTCATCACCCACATCTCAAAGTACTTCATCACAGAGGATGTAAGTGCTACTGGATGATAGCCATTGAGGTAGGTTACCACATTCTTCTCAGACACTGGTATAGTTGAAGCCTGCAAGGCATTGAGCTCATCTGGGAGTGAAGCCTTGTTGTCACCTATGGTGCTTGGTTTCACTTTGTAGGAGGTGATAGCATTCAAGCCCTGCCACAGCTGTCGAGCTGTCGAGCATCCTTCTGTGATTCAAGTTTGGTCTGGAATTGCCATTTGACATGTGTGCTGACCTTCCAGAGATCATACCTGGATCTCTTGTATTTCACTTTGTCACCAAATCTGAATGCCTCTTATCTGGACCACAGTGGACTGTGGATCTCATGTTTCTGGTTGAAGAAGACTCTGAATGATATTGTGGGTTCACACCTGTCCACAATTGTTTTTACACAATCTGTAACAACCGTGGTGTATTGGTTCTTATGGTTGAACACGCATCAGTCCACTGACTTGAAGCAATCCCGCAGCCGCTCTTCTGCCTTCCATGACCACAGTCGTCCTTATCGCTGGAGCCTTGCTCTTTAGCCTCTGCCTGTATGCAGGTCAGAGGAGGGAAGCCAGGTGAAACAATTTCCCAAAATGCAGTCTGGGCATGGAGCTGTAGGCATTAGTAATCGTAGTGTAGCAGTGGTTGAGTGTATTGGGACCCTTGGTGCTGCAGGTGATACATTGATGTTAATTGGGCAGCAATTTCTTTAAACAGGCCTGACTGAAGTCCCCAATAATGATTTGAAAGGCATTGGGGTTGGCTGTTTCTTGTCTTTTGCCTTCTCCGAACCAGCTGTCTGTTGCATCCTGTGTATCAAGAAGACTGTATCAAAACGATGGGTGAGGTCAAAGGCATAGTTTAATTAGAGCGTGTGCCAGATAGTAATGGTCCTTACCATAAATGCCATCTTCTTGAAGCACTGCCTCTAGCAGATGCCTTCGATAGGAGGGAGTGTTGTGCTCTTGGAAGCGCTGGGTGAGTCTGCAACCTTCTGCAGCCCTTCTAATCCCATGTCTCCACACCGGATGATGGTGCAACCGATTGGAACGCACTTTATTGTACACTTGGAGAAAGTTGTTACAGTCTCTGGTGACATATCATATCTCCTCACATTCCTAATGATTCATAGCTACTGCTGTGCCTTTTTAGTGATCGCGTCAATGTGCTGAACCTAGGTTAAACTCCCTGAGATGATGGCATCCAGGAACTTGAAGCTGTTCGTCCTTTCCACCACTGACCGCTCAGTGAGAACTGGTGTGTGTTCTCTCAACTTCCTCTTCCTGAAGTCCACATTCAATCCCTTGGTCTTGCTGACATTGAGGGCAAGGTTGTTGCTGCAACCAGTCTATCACACTCCTGTATGATTCCTGTACATTTTATTTGATTCATTGTTTTCCTACCCATTCAATGCTTGAACCTCAAGGAGGCAGGAGAGTTGTGTAAAATACTGAGGAATGGATTCATTGGAAAACATGGTGTTCATTTTATTTTCCGCTCCTTTCCTGCTTCATCCACTAGAACAGGGAGCAATCAAGTTCAGATCATTAATAAAACTCTGAGAAAAATGACAAACCACGTATTTATTTACCCAATAAATGTTACACGTTGTCATACGTTATTATTGAATTTTTGTATTCCTCTGGACTGTTATTGATAGTTGATCAATTTGGTTCAAAGAAAACGAGGAAACAATGGTAAGAACAGTAGGTATCCACAGATCAAGGACACTCCTTCAGATTGTTACTTGATAGTTTCTAGGATGGGCCGACTGCTGGTGTAGTGGCCTCAGCACTGAACTTCGAGGCAGATGGTCCTGAGTTCAAACCCAGCTGAGTCCCAACCTCGGCAGCAGCAGTATCTGCACTGAAGAAAGGCCTGGCAATCTACTTCCGCATCTTGCCTTGAAAACCCTATGGACCCTATGGCCCGTGAGGTCACGAAGTGTCGGACTCAACTTAACAACTGAACAACAAAATGTTTCTAGTCAATGAGAGCACGTTCCTGGATAGTGTGAACATTTTCTATTAAAATATAGGGAATAACAATGAACAAGATGTCCTCATGTTATTCTAGGATCTAACACTTGAAAATCATGATTGGTAAAATATGTCACTTTATAATCCTAAAAAATTTCTAGAAGTCTGGATTATTGTCCTGGGTTTGAATTCTTCAGTCTTCTCTGGTGAATTTATGTTATGAAAGTAATATTGCCATGGTAACTATAAAACTGTTAGGTTGCTTCAGTAATATGTTTCAGTAGAAGAAAATCAGATCTACGCGTCTCCAAATCCATCAATAATAGGTTAAATCACCTGGCAAAATTCTAAGTTCAGGGGAAAATTAAAGATAGACAAAAACACTGGTGATACCAGTGACATCTCTAGCCGACATCAAATGAATAATCCAAAGTGGAAGTCAGTCAGCTCCTGGATGACTGAAACAGGCAGCATGATGACTATCTGCCTCCAGGTTGGGGCAAAATTGGGTAAACCTCAGGCTGTCCCAGCCAGCAAGGAGGCTGAATGTTGTGGAGATGCAGTATTGGAAGCTGCAAGGGTGGATGCCTAGAATAGATCAGATCGTTCATGAGGGGTTTGTTAATGGATTGCTTTCACTCTGAACTCCAGAAACATAGCCTGAGGACCCAATCTATCACATTTACGACAGACTGATTGGCACAGTGCTGCACCATGAAAAAGGGTGCAATGGGAGTTGGACACTTCTCTTGCTATCTTCTGTTGCCTTTAGCAGCTGCTTATTGAATGGTACCACAGACCCAAAGTGAGAGATTCACAGATTCATGTACTGAGGAACTGGTGGCATCTTTAAAGAAACCCGCCGGAAGCTGTCCAGTATGTACTGAACAAATGCAAGGAAACCCCATTACACAGTTTAAAACCAAATTCATCTTGAGCAAACAAGAATAGAACTCACTTTCTATTAGATTATAAACATTCTAGGATTATTTGTGAGAAGCACTGATAGAGATAAAATATTAAAGAGCACTGTAGATTTCTCAGACAGCGACATCATGTGTCCATCCAGAAATCCCAACCTTCACTTCAGGGGAGCTACAACAAACAGCCTTTCTTCCAGTCAAGGAATGACAAAGTACTAAAGCACAGGCATGCACTGACTGCGAGCTCTGATGTGTTGCAGGTTGCATAGCTCAATAATAGGTAGTAATCAACAGAACATCTTTTACTGGATCAACACATTGGTCACTTACCTATGGAAATGAATGAAGAAATGAAGAGGGGTCTTGGCCTGAAACGTCAACGGTTTGTTCATTTTCATAGATGTTGCCTGACCTGCTGAGTTCCTCCAGCATTTTGTGGGTGTTGCTCTGGATTTCCAGCATCAGCAGCATCTCTTGTATTTATCCTTAACTAGATGCAGTACCTCTTGACAAAACATCAGTGATCCACTGTCACAGCAATGTCACAGCCTATAGTACATTTGGTCTTCCAGGCACTCTTACCATGAAACTGGAGAGGTTTCAAAGGAGGTTCACAAACATGATTCCAGGACTAAACGGCTTATTGTACGAAGAGTGTTTGATGGCCCAAGGCCTGTATTCACTAGTATTCACAATAATGAGGGGTGACCTCATTGAAAGCTATTGAATGGTAAAAGGCCTTGATAGGGTGATATGGAGAGGATGTTTCCTATGGTGGGAGAGTCTAGCACCAGAGGACACAACCTCAGAATAGACAGACGTCCTTTTAGAACAGAGATGAGGAGGAATTTCTTTAACCAGCAAGTGGTGAATCTGTGGAATTTGTTGCCACAGGCAGCTGAAGAAGACAGGTCTTTATGTATATTTAAGGCAGAGGTTCGTAGATTCTTGATTGGTTGAGGCATGAAGGGATACAGGGAGACAAGGCAGGAAATTGAGGCTGAGAGGAAAAATGGCTCACTCATGATGAAATGGAGCATACTCGATGAGCCTAATTCTGCTCCTACATATATCTTATGGCCTGATGGTCTAAGATATAGGAGCAGATTTAGGCCATTAGGCACATCAAGTCTGCTCCACCAATCAATCACAGCTGAATTGTTTCAACCCCATTCTCCTGCATTCTCCCAGTACCCCTTAATCCCCTTACCAGTCAAGTACTGATCAACTTCTGCCTTAAATACACCCAATGACCCAACCTTCACAATCCTCTGCAGCAACAAAATCCACAAATTCACACCTTGTGGCTGAAGAAATCCCTCCTCAGGTTAATTCTGATGTGATAAGACTTTATTCTGAGGCTGTGCCCTCAGATCTTAGACTCTCCTGGTTATAGAAACATCCTCTTCAAGTCCACATACAGCTGTTATCAAGACGCTGCAATACCCTAAAAACTCACGTTATCTGTTAACCATTTACATGTATAAAGTTGTATACTCTGTTACATTGGAAATACGGTTGTGAATTGATCCAATTTTAATTTCATACAGTCATTTGTTTGTTTTATTTACAGAACTCCACACTGTTGGTTTAAGTGTGCAATTCAGATGTTAATAATTCCAGTGTGTCATTTCTCTACATGTGTTTCAACATTAATTGTATTCATGTCTTTGAAAATCTCTTATAATTTATTCTAAATCACCACCTCCTTGGTATTATCTGCATACACTAAAATATCCATGTAAAATTTAACTCTACTCAATAACCAGAGTAACTGCAAATATACTTCGTATTTGATGCATTACTGGATACCATGGAACTATTTGCAACAATCTCTACTTCTAAGGCTCTTTCTCTGCTTTCATCAAATGTGCATCTTGATTCCATTCTAACTCTTTTCTTTTGTCACTTCTGAAGCAAGATTCTCTGCCAGACTTTCCCTTTCTGGGTCATCTCCATGGCTTTCAACTCTGCCACGACATTTATTAGCTTACCTTGCCACACCCCAGTTATCTTAACATATTGAGTGAGCAGCTGCAGTGACCGCCTTTCTGAGGGTTTTCAGAGCTTTGGGACTGTCTCCACCTTACAATGCACTCCTCTGTCAGAGCATCCAATTCATTAGGTCCAGGGAAAAGACAAAGAAATCTTCCCCAAACCCACACGGTTTCGTTCATTCTCACACTATCGACTGTGTCAGATTCAACTAATGAAACCTCGATATAACATCCTGTACCAAACCTTTTGTTTCTTATGTTTCTGGAACAGATTAAGAAGGTTTTCTTTTAAACTACATATTGCTGAGGTTTGTGATTCACTCCATTGTACTGAGATTGACAAGCCACTGATGGCTTAGCCTTGGAGCCACCAGCTTCCTCAGAATCAGAATCAGTTCAATATCACCGGCACACTGTATGCAGCAGCCATACACAGCAATATATAGTAATAAAAGAAAAGCTATAAATTACAATTATATATTAGATTAGATTAGATTAGATTATGAGGACACACAGTCCTCTTTTATTGTCATTTAGTCCTGCATGCATTAAGAAATGATACAATGTTTTTCCAGAATGATATCACAGAAACACATGACAAACCAACTTAAAAACTGACAAAAACCATATAATTATAACATATAGTTACAACACGGTAAAAGTCTCAAAGTCTCTTGCAAGTCCCATCATCTCACGCAGACGGTGAACCTCCAGCGCCACAAACTTGCCGATGCAGCATCCTGGAAGCATCCAACCACAGTCCGACTCCAAGTCCGAGCCTCCGACCAGCTCTCTGACACCGAGCACCGAGCACCGAGCACCATCTCTGCAGAGCGCTTCAACCCTGGCCCCGGCAACAGGCAACAGGCAAAGCCGAGGATTTGGGGCCTTCCCCTCTGGAGATTCTCGATCGCACATTAGCAGCGGCAGTGAAGCGAGCATTTCAGAAGTTACTCCAGGTGTTCCTCAGTGCTTCTCACAGCTGTCTTCATCAGATCCGGATTGTGCATGGCCCCCTAGTTAACACATAATCAATATCATTCGGAATGGCCGCGCGCGCTGTGTCGTACCGCCATCTTCTCCTAAATTATTAAATTAATTAGTGAAAGGGAGAGAAAATTACAGTGAGGTAGTGTACATGGGCTCATTGTCGATTCAGAAATGTGATGGCAGAGGAGAAGAAGAGGTTCCTACGGCGTTTAGTGTTTGTTTACAGGCTCCTATATCTCCCTTATGGTAGCAATGAGAAGAGGGCATGTCCTAGGGGATAGGTGTCCTTAATGATGGATGCCGCCTTTTCCAGGCATCGCCCCTGAAGATGTCTTCGGTGCTAGGGAGGCTAGTGCCTGTGATGGAGCTGGCTGGGCTTGCAACTTTCCTCAGCTTTTACCAAACCTGTGAAGTGTCCCCTCCGTACCAAACGGTAATGCAGCCAGTTAGAATGTTCTCCACGGTACATCTGTAGAAATCTGTGGGAGTCTTTTGTGACATACAAATTCTCCTCCAACTCCTATTGAAATATAGACACTGCTATACTCTTTTTTTGTAACTGGAACACTGTGTTGGGCTCAGGATAGATCTCCAGAGAGGTTGACACCCAGGAAATTGAAACTGCTCCACTGCTGGTCCCTCGATGAGGACTGGTGTGTGTTCCCACAACTTCCCCTTCCTGAAGTCCAGAATCAATCCCTTGGTCTTACCGATGTCGAGTGTAAGGTTGTTGCAAGACCACTCAGCCAGCGGATCTATCTCACTTCTGTACGCCTACTCGTCGCCACCTGAAATTCTGCCAACAATAGTTGTATTATCGGCAAATTGTTAGAAGTGGTATTGAGCTGTGACTACCCACACGGTTGTGGGTGTAGGGAGAGGGGAGCAGTGGGCTAACCACGCATCCTTGAGGTGTGCCAATGCTGCTTGTTAGAGAGACTAAGTTGTTAATTCCGATCTACACTGACTGTGGTCTCCCAATGAGAAAGTCAAGTATCTAGCTGTGGAGGGAGGTACAGAGGCCCAGTACTGAAGCTATGACAGTGTTGAACGCTGCGCTGTAACCTGTGTGACTCCTGGATCCTCTCATTACTTGATGCTTTTGTCTTTTCAAACAATGCTCTGTTCTGTGTCCTCTCCCAGGAACTCAACAATACAGTCTGCCTTCAGGAACATTCTCAATCAGTTCACATATAGGATAAATAATTGAATCCATTTGTACCTCCTGACTTATCCAACACACACCTTGTCTGCCATCATCGCTGTTCTACTGAGATAAACCTATAACCCCGTTCCCAATTTCTGTCATGTTAGATCACTCCCGCACTACTCCATCAAGCAGCATCAGTCCCCTCCTTGCTACCAGTTAACACCTGCAGACTCAGGCTATACTGCTGCTCGTCGAGAGTAAGGGCAGAACTGTCAACAGAACAGTAATTCAGCTAAACAGCAGTGAATGGTACAACAATTTTACAAAGTCATATAGTTAACCATAGAAACCATAGAAACTACAGCACAGAAACAGGCCTTTTGGCCCTTCTTGGCTGTGCCAAATATTTCAATATATATGAGTAATCCGACAAATATGTTGTTGATTAAGCATTCTTAAATAAATAGTTACGAGCTATATGTATAGATTAACATGAATTACATATGTCATCACACTATCATGTGATACGTGAGTGCTTTGCTTAAAGTAAACACCAAGTTAGACTCACATTTCAGCCTACTGTGTCTTTCTTTGAATTAATCTAATGTTTTGCAGTTACAAAACATATGACATGGGTGCGGCCTTCTATATATTGGCATATACTGCGTCCGGTGCTCCCGGTGTGGCCTTCTATATATTGGTGAGATCCGACACAGGCTGGGAGACCGTTTCGCTGAACACCTACGCTCAGTACGCCAGTGAAAGCGGAATCTCCCAGTAGCCACACATTTTAATTCCACATCCCATTCCCATTCTGATATGTCCATCCATGGCCTCCTCTACTGTCAAAATGAAGCCACACTCAGGTTGGAGGAACAACACCTTATATTCCATCTGAGTAGCCTCCAACCTAATGGCATGAACATTGACTTCTCTAACTTCCGTTAATGCCCCACCTCCCCTTCTTACCCCATCCTTTATTTATTTATTTATTTATTGCTAATTTTTTCCCCTTTCTTTCTCTCTCTTTTTTTCTCCCTCTGTCCCTCTCACTATATCTTCCTCTGGTGCTCCCCTCTCCCTTTCTAGAGATGCTGCTTGGTCTGCTGCGTTCCACCAGCATTTTGTGTGTGTGACATGGTATACTCAGTTTTTAAAGGTCCTTTTACACTTACAAAACTACAAGGTAGGTACATATTCCTGCAATTGCAAGGAGATCTCATTACATGGTAAATAAACACTCAAAGCTAAAATAACCCCTTCAAAGGCGACACTGCCTGAACTGTCCCAAAATGTAAATGACTACCTAACAGAATAACTAAATTGCAGAAGTGATGTTGAAGGGTCACAGCCTCACTCTTGTAGAGGTCATATGCTTCTGAAAGTAACATGACCTCTACCTGAGTCATAGCTTTAGTAATTAAAGCAAAGATATTCATCCGAATTTTGTCCTGTACCAGATCAATCCTGTATGTGTATTTTAAGTTCATTTAATATCATCTAAATTGTAAACATCCTTGCTTTTTCTTCTAGTTTGTTTTATACTTTTACATTTTGATGTTCTCCCTTAGTTTCAACCCTAGGAATGGACAAACTGAATCCCAAGTGACAGCAATTCCTCAGTAAGGTTACAAAAAGCAACCACACGTGGAACTGCTGCTCATTATGCCTTCTGCTCTGGTCTGACTCTCCAAACATTTGTTTACAGCTTCTGAGTGCAGTGAACCCAAGCCTGGTTCTCAGCCTCCGGCCTTCACTGGGATCAAACATCATTATCGTAGTAAACCAAATGAATAATGCATCTGCTGGACTTGATTCTGTGTATTCTGTGAGGAGCATGAAAAAGGCACTTGATCAAATTGCCATATGTCTGTGCAGTAAACAACTTCTATTCTTCCAAATATGCTACTCCCCATCTCAGCCAAATGAGGGAGCGGATGGGGAAGGGAAGTGAAATACAGAGATGTACGACAACCTAACAGCCCCTGTCAGAGAGCTTCAGAATCAAAGTATAGCGTCACACGTAAAAATTGTAGGGTGTAAGACAGGAATTGGCAGCTTTTAGAAACAAACCCAATGAGTGGCAGCAGTTGGCTAATACACGAACAGCACAGAACTAAAATGGCTTCCAGTGGCCCACAAAGGGAAGGAATTATTTTTGTTAGCAACAAAAGCAACTTTCAGTTATATGACACTTAGGAAACTATCCCAAGGTGATTTTGATACCCTGTCCCAGAACTAGGGGACATAGCCTCAAGATTCGGGGCCAGTAGATTTAGGATGGCGATGAGGAGGTGCTGCTTTTCCCAGAGAATGGTGAATCTGTGGAATTCTCAGCCCAATGGAGCAGTGGAAGCTACCACGGTAAATATATGTAAGACAAGCTTGGATAGTTGGAGAATTAAGGGTTGTGGGGAAAAGGCAGGTAGGTGGAGATGAATCCATGGCCAGATCAGCCATGATCTTATTGAATGGCAAGCAGGCTCAATGGGCAAGACGACCTACTCCTGCTCCTATTTCTTATGTTCTTGATTTGAAAATGATTAAGATTTGAAAATGACTGTTGAAATGAGATACACAGACTAGAGTTTGAATAAAGACATTTTAAAGCCACAGTTCAAGTAAGCATTGGTGAATTCTAACAGGGCCCCAGCAGCTGAAGACATACAATGGAAGACTGCAAAACTGGGTGTAGAGAGGAGGCTGAATTGGAAAATACAGAGATTGAGAAGAGTTGCAAGTTTGGAAGATGTTTCAGGGATAGTGAAGGGATAGTTTAAAAGCAGGGATGTAAGTTCTAGAGACTGGGACTTCCTGTGAGCTGGGACAAGGGCAGAAGATTTCTTGGTGAGACTATCACAATACTACGATGCTTATTCATGGGGAACAAGTCTCTTTACTGACTCAGATAACACACTTCAGTCACAAAGCTCTTCCATACATGAATAAAGAGATCAGAAACGCCCTAACATTGGGAAAACCAAACCCATTGCATTCAGACACATAGTGAATTCCTTGCTTTTCCACTGGCAGACATATGAGGCATTAATATCCTAAGCTAATGATATTACATCCTATATATGTGAGGTTCCTGCTGCAGGTCTGGTCAATCAAAGAGGAGTCACAGTAAAACCACTAAAACCTCTTTAATTGCTAAAGGAGATTTTTTGTAAAATGTTTACAAAATTATTCCACATGAAATCGCAAGTCAATTGGTGGAAGAGTTACCGATTGAAAAAGCAGGAAGAGTTACAAAATGGAGAAATCAAAGAAAGGGAGGCAAGAAAGGGTAACAGAACCCAGAAACAAATAGAAGTCAGAAAAAGAAGCAGAGAAATTGTGCAACACAGAAAAAAAACAGGCAAAGAAGCCCAGAAATTAGGGAGTGAAAATAAAAGTAAAACTGCAAATACTTGAAATCGAAATAAAAATGTCTTTTAGATCTGACTGTTTCTATTTCCACAGATGTCACCTGACCTTTTAGGGATTTGGGATTACTATATTAGAGACATCAGGGAACTGTGTGAGATGATACAGGGAGAGAAATCGGGAACAGAAGAAAAGTCTGAAAAAGATGAGATCAGTAGAAGTGCATATTTTCATGATCCTAAAGTCTCCTCAGCAACTTTTAGTAGTTCCTCACATCATCTGTGCTTGGTTTCTGAAGTTAGCTCATTCTTCTTCATCTGACTTGGGGCTAAAAACAGATTGTTTATGATGAAAGGCTTTGGTAAGGTAAATGCAAGAGTATCAAAGAAAAGTCAGATAATAGTGCTGAAGGTGAGGTAGCTGGTTTACAAACAGAGGCAATGTGTAGTGAGGAATGGCTGTTGATAGGGCAATATTGCAATCAACAGGATGAGTTGCAATGTAGAAGGTGGACAGAATCAAAAAGGGTGAATACAGGACAGAAGGTGTTGTATTTGAATGTTCACAGTATACAGAATAAGGTAGATGAACTTGCAGCACAGTTGCAGGTTGGTATTTATGATGCTGTAGGCATCACTGAATCATGGCTGAAAGATGATTATAGCTGGGAGCATAATGTCCAAGGATACACATTGTATTGAAAGTACAGGCAAGAAGGCAGAGGGGCAGCATTATTCTGATGGTAAAAATGAATCAAATCGTTAGAAAGAGGTGACATTGGGTCAGAAGGTGTAGAATCATTGTACATTGAGCTAAGGAACTGCAAGGGTAAAAAGGCCTTGATGGGAGTTGTAATCTGACCCCCAAACAGTCGTAAGGATATGGTCTATAAATTACAACAGGAGCTAGGAAATGCATGCCAAGGGCAATGTTACACTAGACATGGGGGCCTTCAAAAGCACGTAGATTGGGAAAATCAGGTTGGTGCCGGATACCAGGATGGGCAGTTCCTACAGTACCTATGAGATGGCTTATAAGAGCAGTTTGTGGTTGGGTCCACTAGCTGATCAACTATTCTGGATTGGCAGTTGTGCAATGAACCAGAATTAATCAGAGAGCTTAAGGTAAAAGAACCCTTATGGGATAGTGATCAAAATATGATCAAATTCACCCGGAGTAGACTGAGGCGGAGCAGAGTAGCTATGGCGCCCAACAGCAACTCCTTTGCTTGCATCTTCGAAAACATTTCTATTTCCGTCTTTAATGCCCCTATTTTTCCCTTTCAGGGTTCTTTTGAAGACCCTGACCTGGGGTTACATGCTGACTATGTTTCTATGAAATGGGACCCGTTCTCGGGGTTCCACAATCTGCCGCTATTCGGCATGCCAAAGGCTTGGCTTAAGATTTCACCTCGGATTCAGAAGCCTGGGATCTCAGGGAACTGGAGATGGGTGGATCAAGGGTCGGTACTGCCACAGGAGACCCGTGTGTTGTTGGGGGAGTCAGAACATCTGCTGTGTGCCTGGGGACCCGGGATCTTTGCGATCTTCAGGCACAGAGCTGGAAAAAAGTGATGTAACAGACTTTTAGCATCATAAGCCAGTGAGTTGTTTGTTATGTCTCCCTGCTGGTTGGAAAATGGAGCACCTCTTTCTCCCTTATTAGGAGAGAGAGAGCCTGTAGCATGTCAAATTATCGGGTGAACAGCGTAATCTTCGGGATAACTGTAAGTCTGTGTCTTTGCTATTGCTTAGCTTACGCTTGAGTGCTGGTAGTGGGTTCGCTTTATTTTTGCCAGTGGGGGGAGAGGGATTCTTTCTTGCTGCCGCTTACGTGAGGGAGGGAGGGGACCTGTGGGGACTTTGGGGTTCTAACATTTGACTGTCGTTCATTCTTGGGGCACTGTTGTTCATTCTTGGGGCACTTCTTGGGTTTTTGTGGATGGTTGCGAAGAAAAAGCATTTCAGGATGTACGTATATTGTATACATTTCCCTGACATTAAATTGTACTTTTGAAACTTTGAAATTTGAGAAGGAGAAGCTGAAGTCAGATCTATCAGATTTACAGTGGAGTAAAGGAAATTAAAGCCTCACCACGTATCTACAAATTGTGTGCTATGCACTTAGTTAGAATAGACATGATGAACTTGGACACTGCACCGTGTGCCTGGACCTGCCCAAGGCCTCCGCCTAAGGAAGGGCCAAGCTCAAAGAAGCAGCCACGGCTGCGGTCTCGGGCTCGAGCTCAGTGGGGACGGCGGCAGGCGGTGCCAAGGCGGCCAGCGAGGACAAACTGGAGGAGAGGCTGTACTCGGGCTGTCGCAAGATCGAAGAAGATGGAGGTGCATAGCCACCAACCCTGGATTCGGGACGGCACCCACTGACTGACTGACTGAAAGGAAATTACAGAGGCATGAGAGAGGAGGTAGCCTAAATTGTTTGGAAAAGAACACTAGCAGGGATGACAGTAGAACAGCAGTGGCTGGAATTTCTGGAAGCAGTTCAGAAGGCAGGGCATATATACATCTCAAACAGAAAGAGGCATTTGTAATGGAAAGATGACACAACCATGGCTAACAAGAGATGTCAAAACCAACATAAAAGCCAAAGAAAGGACATAAGACCATAAGACAAAGGAGCAGAAGTAGGCCATTCGGCCCATCAAGTCTGCTCCGCCATTTTATCATGAGCTGATCCATTTTATCCTATTTAGTCCCACTGCCCCGTCTTCTCACCATAACCTTGATGCCCTGGCTACTCAGATACCTATCAATCTCTGCCTTAAATACACCCAATGACTTGGCCTCCACTGCTGCCCGTGGCAACAAATTCCATAGATTCACCACCCTCTGACTAAAAAAATTTTTTCGCATTTCTGTTCTGAAAGGGCGCCCTTCAATCCTGAAGTCATGCCCTCTCGTACTAGGCTCCCCCATCATGGGAAACAACTTTGCCACATCCACTCTGTCCATGCCTTTTAACATTCGAAATGTTTCTATGAGGTCTCCCCTCATTCTTCTAAACTCCAAGGAATACAGTCCAAGAGCGGACAAACGTTCCTCATATGTTAACCCTCTCATTCCCGGAATCATTCTAGTGAATCTTCTCTGTACCCTCTCCAACGTCAGCACATCCTTTCTTAAATAAGGAGACCAAAACTGCCCACAGTACTCCAAGTGAGGTCTCACCAGCGCCTTATACAGCCTCAACATCACATCCCTGCTCCTATACTCTATTCCTCTAGAAATGAATGCCAACATTGCATTCGCCTTCTTCACTACTGACTCAACCTGGAGGTTAACTTTAAGGGAATCCTGTACGAGGACTCCCAAGTCCCGTTGCATCTCAGAACTTCGAATTCTTTCCCCATTTAAATAATAGTCTGCCTGTTCAGAGTTCAGCAGAGGAGGACAAAGGGCTTAATTAGGAAGGGGAAAAAAGATTATGAGAGAAAACTGGCAGAGAACATAAAAACGGACTGTAAAAGCTTTTATAGATATGTAAAAAGGAAAAGACTGATAAAGACAAATGTAGGTCCCCTGCAAACAGAAACAGGTGAATTGATTATGGGGAGCAAGGACATGGCAGACCAATTGAATAATTACTTTGGTTCTGTCTTCACTAAGGAGGACATAAATAATCTTCCAGAAATAGTAAGGGACAGAGGGTCCAGTGAGATGGAGGAACTGAGCGAAATACATGTTAGTAGGGAAGTGGTGTTAGGTAAATTGAAGGGATTGAAGGCAGATAAATCCCCAGGGCCAGATGGTCTGCATCCCAGAGTGCTTAAGGAAGTGGCCCAAGAAATAGTGGATGCATTAGTGATAATTTTTCAAAACTCGTTAGATTCTGGACTAGTTCCTGAGGATTGGAGGGTGGCTAATGTAACCCCACTTTTTAAAAAAGGAGGGAGAGAGAAACCGGGGAATTATAGGCCGGTTAGCCTAACGTCGGTGGTGGGGAAACTGCTGGAGTCAGTTATCAAGGATGTGATAACAGCACATTTGGAAAGCGGTGAAATGATCGGACAAAGTCAGCATGGATTTGTGAAAGGAAAATCATGTCTGACGAATCTCATAGAATTTTTTGAGGATGTAACTAGTAGAGTGGATAGGGGAGAACCAGTGGATGTGGTATATTTGGATTTTCAAAAGGCTTTTGACAAGGTCCCACACAGGAGATTAGTGTGCAAACTTAAAGCACATGGTATTGGGGGTAAGGTATTGGTGTGGGTGGAGAATTGGTTAGCAGACAGGAAGCAAAGAGTGGGAATAAACGGGACCTTTTCAGAATGGCAGGCGGTGACTAGTGGGGTACCGCAAGGCTCAGTGCTGGGACCCCAGTTGTTTACAATATATATTAATGACTTGGATGAGGGAATTAAATGCAGCATCTCCAAGTTTGCGGATGACACGAAGCTGGGTGGCAGTGTTAGCAGTGAGGAGGATGCTAAGAGGATGCAGGGTGACTTGGATAGGTTGGGTGAGTGGGCAAACTCATGGCAGATGCAATTTAATGTGGATAAATGTGAAGTTATCCACTTTGGTGGCAAAAATAGGAAAACAGATTATTATCTGAATGGTGGCCGATTAGGAAAAGGGGAGGTGCAACGAGACCTGGGTGTCATTATACACCAGTCATTGAAAGTGGGCATGCAGGTACAGCAGGCGGTGAAAAAGGCGAACGGTATGCTGGCATTTATAGCGAGAGGATTCGAGTACAGGAGCAGGGAGGTACTACTGCAGTTGTACAAGGCCTTGGTGAGACCACACCTGGAGTATTGTGTGCAGTTTTGGTCCCCTAATCTGAGGAAAGACATCCTTGCCATAGAGGGAGTACAAAGAAGGTTCACCAGATTGATTCCTGGGATGGCAGGTCTTTCATATGAAGAAAGACTGGATGAACTGGGCTTGTACTCGTTGGAATTTAGAAGATTGAGGGGGGATCTGATTGAAACGTATAAGATCCTAAAGGGATTGGACAGGCTAGATGCGGGAAGATTGTTCCCGATGTTGGGGAGGTCTAGAACGAGGGGTCACAGTTTGAGGATAGAGGGGAAGCCTTTTAGGACCGAGGTTAGGAAAAACTTCTTCACACAGAGAGTGGTGAGTCTGTGGAATTCTCTGCCACAGCAAACTGTTGAGGCCAGTTCATTAGCTATGTTTAAAAGGAAGTTAGATATGGCCCTTGTGGCTACAGGGGTCACGGGGTATGGAGGGAAGGCTGGGTTCTGAGTTGGATGATCAGCCATGATCATAATAAATGGCGGTGCAGGCTCGAAGGGCCGAATGGCCTACTCCTGCACCTATTTTCTATGTTTCTATGTTTATTTTTTCTGCCAAAGTGCATAACCATACACTTTCCAACATTGTACTTCATTTGCCACTTCTCTGCCCATTCTTCCAATCTTTCCAAGTCTCTCTGCAGACTCTCCGTTTCCTCAGCACTACCGGCCCCTCCACCTATCTTCGTATCGTCAGCAAACTTAGCCACAATGCCATCTATTCCATAATCCAAATCGTTGATGTACAATGTAAAAAGATGCGGCCCCAACACTGATCCCTGTGGAACACCACTGGTAACAGGCAGCCAACCAGAATAGGATCCCTTTATTCCCACTCTCTGTTTCCTGCCAATCAGCCAATGCTCTATTCACGTATGTAACTTTCCTGTAATTCCATGGGCTCTTATCTTGTTAAGTAGCCTCATGTGTGGCACCTTGTCAAAGGCCTTCTGAAAATCCAAATATACAACATCCACTGCATCTCCCTTGTCTGGCCTATTGGTAATTTCCTCAAAAAATTGTAATAGGTTTGTCAGACAGGATTTTCCTTTAAGGAATCCATGCTGAGTTCTGCCTATCTTGTCATATGCCTCCAGGTACTCTGTAACCTCATCCTTGACAATCGACTCCAACAACTTCCCAACCACCGACATCAAGCTAACAGGTCTATAATTTCCTTTTTGCTTCCTTGCCCCCTTCTTAAATAGCGGAGTGACATTTGCAATCTTCCAGTCTTCCGGAACCATGCCAGAATCTATCGACTTTTGAAAGATCATCGCTAATGCCTCCGCAATCTCCACAGCTACTTCCTTTAGAACACGAGGGTGCATTCCATCTGGTCCAGGAGATTTATCGACCTTTAGCCTATTCAGTTTCCTGAGTACTTTCTCTGTCGTAATTGTGACTGCGCACACTTCTCTTCCCTGCCACCCTTGAGTGTCCGGTATCCTGCTGTCTTCCTCAGTGAAGACTGATGCAAAATACTTGTTCAGTTCCTCTGCCATCTCGTCATCTCCCATTACAATTTCTCCAGCATCATTTTCTATCTGTCCTATATCAACTCTCACCTGTCTTTTACTCTTTATATACTTGAAAAAGCTTTTAGTATCCTCTTTGATATTATTTAATATAATAGAGCAATGGTTAGTGGGAAGTTAGATGATTGGGAAGCTTTTAAAAATCAATAAAAGGTGACTAAAAAGTCATTAAGAAGATAAAGATGGAATATAAAAGTAAGCTAGCCAATAACATTAAAGAGGATACCAAATGTTTCTTCAGATACATAAAGTGTAAAAGAGAGGTGAGAGTGGATATTGGACTGCTGGAAAACTATGCTGGAGAGGTAATAAAGGGAGACAATGAAATAGTGCATCAGACTTCACTGTAGAAGACACTAGCAGTATGGTGAAAGTTCCAGGTGTCAAGAGTCGTGAAGTGTGTGAAGTTACCATTACTAGGGAGAAGGTTCTTTGGAAACTAAAAGGTCTGAATGTAGATATGTCACCTGGACCAGATGGAGTACACTCCATGGTCTGAAGGAGGTGGCTGAAGAGATTGCGGAGGCATGAGTATTGATCTTTCAAGAATCATTGTATTTTACAAAGGTTCCAGAAGACTGAAAATTGCAAATCTCACTTCACTCTTTAAGAAGGAAATTATAGGCCAATTAGTCTGAACTCAGTAATTGGGAAGATGTTGGAGTTGATTATTAAGGATGAGGTTTCAGGGTATTTGGAGGCACATGATAAAATAAGCCAGAGTCAGCATGGTTTCCTCAAGGGAAAATCTTGCTGACAAATCTGTTGGAATCCTTTGAAGAAATAAAAAGCAGGATAGACAAAACAGAATTGGTTGATGTTGTGTTCTTGGATTTTCAACAGGCTTTTGACAAGATGTTACACAAGAGGCTGCTTAACAAGTCTATGGTATTATAGGAAATATTCTAGCATGGATGCAGTAGCAGCCAATTGGCTTGAGAATAATGGCCAATCTGGTTGGCTGTCGGTGCCTAGTGGTGTTCCACAGGTGTTAGGACCGATTATTTTTATGGTATATGTCAATGATTTGGATGATGGAATTAATGGCTTTGTTGCAAAGTTTGTAGATGATATTGATAGGTGGAGGGGCAGGTAGTTTTGAGGAAGTAGAGAGGCTCCAGAAGGACTTAAGACGGATTAGGAGAATGGGCAGAGAAGTGGCAGATTGAAATCAGTGTCGGGAAATGTATTGTCATGCACTTTGGTAGAAGAAATCAAAGGTTTGACTATTTTCTAGATGGAGAGAAAATGCAAAAAAACTGAGGCACAAAGGGACCTGAGAGACCTTGTGCAGGATTCCCTAAAGGTTAATTTGCAGGTTGAGACTGTGGTGAGGAAGGCAAATGTGATGTTAGCATTCATTTCAAGATGACTAGAATATAAAAGCAAGGATGTAATGTTGAAACTTTATAAAGCACCAGTGAGGCCTCACTTGGAGTATTGTGAGGAATTGTGGGCTTCTTATCTAAGAAAGCTTGTGTTGCCAATGGAGAGGGTTCAAAGGATGTTCACAAAAATAATTCCGGGATTGAACGGCTTGTTATATGAAGAGCGTTTGATGACTCTGGGCCTGTATTCACTGGAATTCAGAATAATGAGAGGTGACCTTGTTGAAACCTATAAAATGGTGAAAGGCCATGATAGAGTGGATGTGAAGAGGATGTTTCCTATTTTGGGAGAGTCTATGACCAGAGGACACAGCCTCAGAATAGAGGGATGTCCTTTTAGAATGGAGGGAATTTCTTAAGTCAGAGAGTGGTGAATCTGTGGAATTTATTGCCACAAGCTACCGTGTAGGCCAAGTCTTTCTGTATATTTAAGGCAGAGAGTGATAGATTCTTGATTGGTCAGGGCATGAAGGGATATGGAGGGAAATACCTGGGGATACAAATTGACAATAAACTGAACTGGTCAAAGAACAGTCTACAAGAAGGGTCAGAGCCGTCTCTACTTCCTGAGGAGACTGAGGTCCTTTAACATCTGCCGGACGATGCTGAGGATGTTCTACGAGTCTGTGGTGGCCAGTGCGATCATGTTTGCTGTTGTGTGCTGGGGCAGCAGGCTGAGGGTAGCAGACACCAACAGAATCAACAAACTTATTTGTAAGGCCAATGATGTTGTGGGGATAGAACTGACTCTCTCACGGAGGTGTCTGAAAAGAGGATGCTGTCTAAGTTGCATGCCATCTTGGTCAATGTCTCCCATCCACTACATAATGTACTGGGTGGGCACAGGAGTACGTTCAGCCAGAGACTCATTCCTCCAAGATGCAGCACAGAGCGTCATAGGAAGTCATTCCTGCCTGTGGGCATCAAACTTTACAACTCCTCCCTTGGAGGGTCAGACACCCTGAGCCGATAGGCTGGTCCTGGACTTATTTCATAAT
The DNA here is from genome assembly GCF_963921235.1 of Mobula hypostoma. NCBI lineage: Eukaryota > Metazoa > Chordata > Chondrichthyes > Myliobatiformes > Myliobatidae > Mobula > Mobula hypostoma. Next base: position 73,790,085 of record NC_086102.1, on the reverse strand, counting down.
TTACTGGCATAATTTACATATTACTATTTAACTATTTATGGTTCTATTACTATTTATTGTTTATGGTGCAACTGTAACGAAAACCAATTTCCCCCTGGGATCAATAAAGTATGACTATGACTATGACTAAGACAGGAGATTGGGACTGAGAGGGAAATTGGATCAGCCATGATGAAATGGCAGAACAGACTCGATGGGCCAAATGGCCTTGTGGTATTTCCTCAAAGTATCCATGACACGATGTAATCACTGTGTCATGATCTCAGTTATCACATCTCTCAGTCATGGCTTGTAACTAAGGTTTAGATAGTGGTATCCTTGGAAGAAACAACAAATAAATCTTTGAGAAAACGGAAATTTTGTTTCACTCTTAAGCAGGGTTTCCCAATCTTTTTTTATGCCACTGAGCCTTAGCATTAACCGAGGAGTCCATGGACCCCAGGTTGGGAACAGCTGCTTTAAAGGATTCAGTGTGCACTGTATCATTTCAATGAAGGATCTCAATGTGAAGCTTCAATTGCTTCCCTCAACATGGATGCAACCTGCTGAGAGCTTCCAACATTTTCGGATTTTATTTCAGATTTCCAGCATCTGCATGTTTTTCTTTTCTTCTGCAAGTGGGTTGAATGGTTCTGTAAATAAATTCCTATTGTGACATAAGCATATTTAAAAAATAGATAGACTCTAAATAACAGCATACAAGTCCAAAAGAAATCATTTTCTCCACAAGCCTCTAAATCTTCAACTGCAATAAACCTCCTGTATAATTTAGTGGGATTACTGTCAAGTGAAGCAAACTGCATAATGCAATAGCACTGGCCAGATTACACAGCTGTTTACTTAGTAATATGTTGCTTGCTGATGTGTGAAGTTAATCAATTTTTCCAATGCAGAAGTTCTTCTCCTCCTTTTGTAATTCACTATGGCTCTCCCCCATCCCTCTCTCTTCATGACTCTCCAACCTCACAACCTTCTTGAGAGATGTGCCCTCCTCTGGTTCTTGACTACTGACCTTCAATGAATACAATCACTCTACTGGTGGCCATTCAGGAATTCCATCCCCCTCTCCATTGTTCCTAAGGATCGCTCAATTTCTAACTTTTCTCCTTTAAGACATTCCTTAAAAAGTCCTTCTTTGTCCATAATCTGCCCTATGTGGCTCATAGTAAATACATTTCCATGAAATGCCCTGGGATGATCTACATCATCAAGGCACTATATAAATACAGCTCATGTTGTTGTTGTTGCTGATAGCTGTAAGTTATACCATACCACGTCCACAGCTTGTAGCAAACTTGATGCCAGGATAATAAATAAGAAAATAGATTTTTCAGTATGAAGGACTTAAACCATTAATGATAGTAAATACACCATCTGCTGTGATTGTAAGCAACTCTGTGTCTTTGTACTTTTCCTGTGACATTTTGGAAGTTGTTGAAACATGATTCACAGGTAACAACTTTATAAACAATCATTTGGAAATCATTCTCACAATATATACATGCATGAAAAAATACAAGGAAGTTTGGGATATAATGGCTAGCAGCTACTGCACTTTTCTGGCAAATGTATTTTAGGCCTACTTGAGGCATTGTTATTCACATTTTCAGATAAAAGCAGACTATTGAAACAATATTTCCAAAGAGTGGAAACTTGGAATGATAAGTTCCAGCTTGAAGAAAATTTATATACACATTCTTGTTTTTGTTTTGACTGGATTCATGTGGGGAGCAGGAATAGTGTGAATACAAGCTTTGGGGTTCCTGAAATTAGGAATTTGCCCCCCATACCAATTTCCTGCACTGTCATTACCTCGCCATCCCAACTCTATAGATTTTTATTCACATTGAGGAAGCTGTGGGCTCAAGTTTAGTCATTGACTGAAGTTTCTTTGTCACCAAAATGATGTTCATTCTCTGAATATTTTGATATAATCCATGCGTTCCTGGACTTTCTTTACTTGTCTATCAAAAGCCTCTATTGATTGTGGAATTCAACATTAGGGCCAAGCACTCGGGCTTTCAAAGCATATCAGTGTAAATTAATAAGTTAAACTTCATACTCAAAATTGTGAGTAAATTGCTGTTTAAGAGTATCTGACATAATTCTATCACAATGTTGTAACTCAGTTAATTACAGATAATCAGGTTCCTCAAGGTAGCAACTAACATTCACATTCACTAGGTTTTTGTCTATATATGAAATATGAACTGAAAATTGCTGGCAGTTGACACAGGATTAAGTATCCTGACAATTTTCAATTTGCAGAGTATGCAGAGACTCCAGTCGGGTTACTGGTCCGCTCTCCTGACTTTAGCATACACTGAGAGCTAGGATGGTTACAGCTTGCTTTTCAAATCATGCAATGCCAAGATTAAGAACTAGCAGTTCCCTGCAAGCTGTCACTTAATCCTTGTTCTGCTCATCTTAAATCTCAGTAACATTAACCTCTTTTTATTTTTTAAAAAAAGGGATCAGATAAGGGTATTACTTTTCTGGTTTGCTGAAGTTTGATGGTCAGACACATGAAATTGTAATTTTAATAAATTTCTCTTCCCTTTTTATGAATTTGCTTGTTTCCTAAATGCTATCCTTTCATCATTAATAGCTTGTTACATATTGCCACCCAAGTATCAAGGATACTGAAAGGGTTGTTCTCAATGGAGAAGGATGCATGGGGAGTGATAGCAGACTTTGCATTATTAAACTACTTCAAAATAATGCCCTAAAATAGATGTAATCATCTAAGAACAAGAACAATTAGAAAAATATTTAAGTTGCACTCGTCACTTTGCCATTATCATTCTCTCTTCGTAACTCTCAAGACTCAAATCTTCCAGTCTCAGCCACACTTCCATCTTCTACACTCCTTCAACTTTATTTCATCAGAAGTTCTGCCAGCTCTCACCGGGTGTCCTTTGAGACTCAAGCTTGGTTTTCACTGAGAAGCACCAACTCACAGTTAATAAAAACACTGTCATTATTGGTTTATTATTATCATGTGCATTGAGATACAGTGAAAAGATTTTTGCTGTCATACCATCCAGACAGATCATGCATTAAAAAGGAAACAGTGTTGCAAATTAAAATTTTCATCTTTGCTTCCAAATTCATCCAAGATTTCCCCACCTCTAACATCTTCCAGCCCTTACTATCCTCCAGGATATCTTTGCTTCATCTCATTTCTATTCTCGTGTTTAATTGCCCAACAGTTGGAGGTCATGTAACTAGCTGCTGTGGTTATCTCTAGAAGTCTTTCTCAAAACCTCTCTATCTGTGATAATTCATGAAGGTTACCTCACTCAGAATAGAGGGGTATCCTTTCAGGATGGAGATGAAGAAGAATTTCTTCAGCCAAAGAGTAGTGAATCTGTGGAATTCATTGCCACAGGCAGTTGCAGAGGCCAAGTCATTTGGTATATTTAAGGCTCAGGGTGATAGATTCTTGATTGGTCAGGGCATGATGGGATATGGGGGGAAGGCAGGAGATTGGGGCTGAAAGGGAAAATGGATCAGCCATGATGAAATGGTGGAACAGACTCGATGGACCAAATGGCCTAATTCTGCTCCTATATCTTATGGTCTTATCATCTACTAGTATATTTTCTCATGTCTCAGTGTCATATTTTGTTTAGTAATGTCCTTATGAAGTATTTTAGGACTCTTTAATGTGTCAAATGTTGTTACTGTGTGGAATGCAGTGTTAGTGTGGAATACTGCATGTTAAAACTTCAGAGAGATTCAAATTGGAGAACATTACCAAGACTGTGATCATGCCAAAATTCATTACTTGCAGAAAGAATAAATAAATGAAGTCTGACACACCCGATTGAATCCAATTTTGATAAAATATTGTGTTTATATTTAATAATAATCATGGAAGTCTTGCAACGGAGTCAATATTTTGTGCTATCCACAATATTGTTTCAGGGTTTTGTTTTATGCCCCCTTAATCTCAACCAGATTGCATTTGATGTTGTTATGTCTTTCAATTACTGAATGTGTAACAGATAACAAGTTGTAGATTCCTGTCAGCTTGTATAAATTTTATAATAGTGAGGATATAAATAAAACATGAAGTGCAGTTTAAAGAAATGTAATAATTATAAACAAGAGATTCTGCAGATGCTGGAAATTCAAAGCAACAGACACAAAATACTGGAGGAACTCAGCAGGCCAGGCAGCATCTATGGACAAGAGTAAATAGTTGATGCTCTGAGACCTTTCATTAGGACTGGAAAGGAAGGGAGAGGGATAGGTCCATGGAGGTGTGGGGTTCAGAGTGATATTGTCTGAATGCAGGAATCTGGGACTAACTGGATAAACATTATTGTCGGCACGGACTCATTGGGTAAGCATCCTTACCAGTCCTGTGTCTATGCCGTATTGCTCTATGACTGCATCATCAAAAATTTTAACTTTTCCACTGTTACACACACAAATTGCCGGAGGAACCCAGCAGGTCAGGCAGCACCAATGGAAATGAATAGGTTGTCGACGTTTCGGGCCGAGACCTTTCTTCAGGCCTGTGAAGGAGGAGGGAAGATGCCAGAATAAAAAGGTGGTGGGGGGAGGTGAAGGAGGCTAGCTGGAAGGTGATAGGTGAAGCCATGTGGGTGGGAAAGGTCAAGGGCTGGAGAAGGAGGAATCTGATAGGAGAGGAGAGTGAACCATATGAGAAAGGGAAGGAGGAGGGGGCCCAGGGGGAAGTGATAGTCCGGTGAGAAGAGGTAAATGGTCAGAGTGGGGAATAAAGGAAGAAGAGGAGGGATTTTTTTTAATCAGAAGAAGAAATCAATATTCATCCCTTCAGTTTGGAGACTAACGAGACAGAATATAAGGTGTTGCTCCTCCACACTGAGGGTGGCCTCATCTTGGCACAAGAGGAGGCCATGGTAATAAATGTAATAATTATATTACTTTAATTTTGCTTTTAAGACATCATGTGGGTTTACAAGAAATAAAAATACAAGAATTAAAAATTCAAGACATTTGCCACTCTACTGCCACCTAGTTTTCATATTATGATCTATTTTTCCTTCAACACATCATGCTAAATGATGTCACAGCATTTGTTTTTGCTGTTTTGTTAACTGTGACATCCTTTAATCCCTTGTTGTAGGTCTTTCCCTTCCTCAATTCTCCTCTTCATGGTATTTCCTGCACCTCTTGTAGATTTCCCCCCTCTGGTTCTTGGTGGATGTTGTAAATTTGCCGACTCTGTCCTCATCAACAGTGACCTCACTAGGTGGCGAGCAAAATGGCTGATATGTTGATTATTGCACAAAGATATCTACTAGCTGTAGGTGAGGTACTTTCCTGTCATCACAGACTTGGAACCCTTAGTATCTGTTATTCAGAACAGGGAAATGGGAGGCCATGAATCCCAGCTTGAGATGGGAGTACAGTAATTATCATAACGGGATCCAAAATGGATAAGGAGTAAGTGGAGTTGCAGAGGCAGTACAGGATAGGGAAGGTGGGTGAGAAGAAGTTAGAAGAAGAAAGAGGATGGTCTGGTGATGACAAAGAAGAGAAAATCTGCAGATGCTGCAAATCCAAGCAATGCACACAAAATCCTGGAGGAACTCAGCAGGTCAGGCAGCATCTGTGAAAAAGAGTATTGTTGACCTTTTGGGCCAAAACCTTCATCCAGTCCTGCCGAAATGTTTCGGACTGAAATGTTGACAGTACTCTTTTCCATGGATGCTGCCTGGCCTGCTGAGTTCCTCCAGTATTTTGTGTGTTGTTGTCTAGTTTTGTGATGTGCTGGTCCTACAAGCAATTGAACTGCAGACACAGATGTCATATCTTAGATGACAGGCCAAGGGCTAAAGTGCTCTGTGCTGCAGATCAAGAAGTGTAAGTGCAATTGGACAGCTGGGAAAAGATTAAATTGCCATGGAAATGTGGAATTACAATGAACTTGCTTTACTCAGCATAGGATAAAATGCCCAGAAAAGGAAAAATAGCAAAGTCTGCATTTAAACCTCATTATTTTATTAATGGGTCTGTAATACGGAAGTTATCTGTAAAGAACAAACTAATGACTTTTAATCTGCTAGGAACCTCAGCAGCTTAGAGTTGACAGTGGAGATTCGGGCAAATTTTGACTGTGCCCTCACTCAAACAATTAAACTATCAGAAAATCAGGTACAGTGCATAGTCAAATTCTTCATTGCTCAGAAAGCAACGTCAAAGAATTAAAACCTGAAGTATAAACTTGACACTTGATTTTGGTATGGTTCAATCAAGAAATTTGCTGACAATTGCAAGGAACTACAAGTTTGCTGTCAAAGTTTGGTGCAGGAAGCTGTTACACATATTGCAGTGCACCATTTTGTAATCTTGTTTTGCTGAAGGTCCTTGTGCAGCACAGGGGCAGAACATGAAAAGAAAATATATGATGGAATGCTTGTCTGAAGAAGGATGCCTCCTCATTTTCCTTTCAATCAGATCAATGGAAAATGGTAATAGAATTCATAAGGGGTATGCGGAGATTGCCACTATTGTTCTTTGTGTTTGGCCATAATTTTTCACTGTATTCTGCACAATTCCCGCTTAACTTTGAGGCTTTGAAGATAAGCCTTTATAGTGTATTTCTAATGGGTGTGTTATGTACTTGAAAATTCTACGCACAGGAATGAATCATTTGGTTTACAGAATCCAACAAAACTTTCCACCTGCTCAATTTGAACTCACCAGACTATATATCCCTCTTCATTCTTCATGTCTCTCAAATACACAGCACAATGTTTGTACTGTTCATAGCTCATAACCCAATAAGTCAGACTGAACCTTTGTTACATTTTTATTGGTCTTTGATGAAGGTTAACCAGTCTGTCCAGCTTTCCCAAGCTTAAACAAAAGGAAAGCTCTATATTAAGCATGTTTCACGTCCCCATTAGGACACCTTAAAATGTTAAGAGGGGAATGGTTGCAGGGTAGTCATAATACGCAACGTGGGAAAAGCAAGAAACAGTTAGCACAGAATAAACTCCCAAAACAGCACGGTGATGATGACCAGCTTATTGTTGCTTATAACACTGATTGATATTGTTTAAGGTACTGGAGGCAACCCTCCTGCTCTTCTTTGCAATGCTACCATAGAAATGAGGGAAAAGACCAGTTTACCATATCACCTAAATGGCAACAGCACCTCAGAGCGTTACTAATGTACACAAAACATAGAAAATCTATAGTACATTACAGGCCCTTCAGCCCACAATGCTGTAACCTACTCTAGAAGCTGCCTAGCATTTCCCTACAGCATAGCCCTCTATTTTTCTTAGCTCCATGTTCCTATCTAAGAGTCTCTTAAAAGATCCTATTCTATCCGCCTCCACCACTGTCACCGGCAGTGCATTCCACGCACCCACCACTCGCTGTGTGGAGGACATCCCCCTTGTACCTACTTGCAAGCATATTAAAACTATACCCTCTCATGCTAGCCATTTCAGCCCTGGGGAAAAAAGCCTCAGTCTATCCACACAATCAATGCCCCTTGTCATCTTATACACCTCTATCAGGTCACCTCTCATCCTCTGTCACTTCAAGGAGAAAAGGCTGAGTTCACTCAACCTATTCTCATAAGGCACCCTCCAGTGTATGAGACACTGGCTCCATGTCCCAATCTCTAAGGTGTTACCAGCTGAAACAAAGAGGAGATTCCTGATGCTGGGAAATACATCACTTACTATTTCAACCACTAAATGGCATTGTCTAATATTTCAAAGTCAGCCATCTTAGAGCTCTACAATGCTCCAGAAAAATACTTCAGTCCCACATCATATCTGGGCAAACACCATCCATTTCCCGAAACCTTGGTCTTTTAACCCTCTTGTGCAAGACTGCTAATTAGTGGCAAGTTAGGATGACTTTCCTACTATGTGCTCATGTTCATATTGAGCCATCGTTCAGCCTCACCAACCTATTTTGCAAAAGTTCTCATACGGTTAGCAACCATAGGAGATTGTTGTCACATTATTCAGGCCTGGAGTTCACCTCATCCATTCATCCAGAATGGAGTTTAATCTAGTTTCATTACCCAACCTCTTCCAATCCACAGATGCAAATAATCATTCATTCATATTATTGCCAGGTTTTATTTTTGGCAGGTAATAAAGCATAAACAAAATTAATAATGCAATGGACTAAAAACATTTGCTGTGGGAAAAAAGATAACTGAATAAACACTGTGAGCAAGACCAAGTTTAGGATCAGAGTATGAAGGGCCTTGGGACACTGTGCTCATGAACATCATCCCTCCCAACACCACCACACCTTCCCCCTGAATTCACGTGCAAATTTTAGAATTTCTGAGACACAAGGCCTGAAGTGCTGAGGAAAGGATTTTGGACTTCATGTGATATGCCTGGACCAATCACATCCCTAGGCTGTGAAGAGGGAAGAAGGGCTGTTTCCAGTGAGGAAGAATTGAGGCTGTGGTCAGGAGCAACGGGAGAAGGTAAATCTCTTGCCAGAATAATTAATGTGCGTGTATTATTGTGGAAGCAATGAACAATTCCATGTAGAAGGAAATCATTTAGGCCATCAATCCATGCTGGTTCTCAGTATTTTTTGACAGAGAAAAGCCTATGTAAATTTGGGTGTTGACATGAAATTTGATTACCAGCACTAAACATGCATTAGGGAGTATTGGCCCCTCTCAGTCAGTTACTTTATTGTTATATATTATTGAGATCCAGTGTGGAATTGGTCCTCCCAGCCCTTCGAGCCACTCCGCCCAGCAACCCCCCGATTCAATCCTAGCCTAATCACAGGACAATTTTACAATGATCAATTAACCTACCAACCGGTACGTCTTTGAGCTGTGGGAGGAAACTGGAGCACCCCAGAGAAAGCACACACTGTCACTGTTACAGGCAGAATGTACGAACTCTTTACAGGCAGTGACAGGGATTGAACTGCTGACTTCTGTAGAACCAAGTCTGTATGAGCGGACTACAATATTCAGTAGATTTTGTAATTACAATTTCCCATGCATTCTTCAGCAGAAATATAATTTGCAGCAAGATCCGCAAGAAGTGCAAAATGGATTGGAGCCTTGCAAGAGTTTTTAGCCTCCAGTGAAAGGAATCTTTTTAACTCATGGTATTTTAGTATTGAAAAAAAAAGAGCACCAAGTGTCCAATCAAATACAGATCCAAGAAACAAAGAGTGAGTGGAAGATTGTAATAAGAAAGAGGAAAAATAAAATAAATCTTTTAGTTCTTTAATAGGAATCTAATGAGATGCCATAGTTTAATCCCTTCCTTTTATGGGCTGGAGAAATTGATTGGCATTACATTATCACTGAGGACGTTTGCAAGGTTAGGCACTGGATCATATTTTCTGCAGAGATTTCAATGGACAATTAATGTACAAATCCAGCAAGTTCTTAAAATGAATGGTTATGTGAAGGTGAAACGTTTGTGATAGGGCAAGAGAGATCAGATGGCATGTTTTGGAAAATCACAACCGCCAATGCCTCTCTTAATCTCCTGAACTAGTTGTTAGTTTTTTAAAGAAATGTTTGCTCTACATCACAATGCTGACAGCAGCTTTAAACTGATGAGGTGTCACTGTTCCTAACATTATCTAACTGATCAAAAATTGAAATGCATCTTGAGTTCAGAGCAACACAATCAAAACCCGAATACTGAAAATACTTTGGTCAAACTAAATATTCAAACTTCTTTTCCAAAGCCTAAAGTTAACAAATGACCAAATACTGAATCCGGCAGAAAATGAAAGTAATACACATCACTCACTCTATGTTTGCAGATAACTTGCATTTCTGATCCTAACGTCAAGGCCAGAAGAACTAAGAGATTAACCATGTTGTTTGTTATTTGTTGCTCTTGTCCACTACTGATCCAGGCACTCTTGGCTGAGGGGGAGCTCAGCAGGATTAGAATCAGAATCAGCTTTATTATCACCAGCATGTGTCCTGAAATTTGTTAACTTAGCAGCAGCAGTTCAAAGCAATACATAATATTGAAGAAGAAGAAAAACATAAAATAATAATAAATAAATAAATTATAGTATACATATAGTGAATAGATTAAAAGTCATGCGAAAAACAGAAATAATGTATATTGAAAAAGTGAGATAGTGTTCACGGGTTCAATGTCCATTTAGGAATTGGATGGCAGAGGGGAAGAAGCTGTTCCTGAATCGCTGAGTGTGTGCCTTCAGGCTTCTGTACCTCCTACCTGATGGTAACAGTGAAAAAAGGGCATGCTCTGGGTGCTGGAGGTCCTTAATAATGGGCGCTGCCTTTCTGAGACACTGCTCCTTGAAGAAAGTATGGTCAACCCTACCTGAAATGTAACTTTAATCGAAGTCTCAGAGAAACACTTCTCAGGTGTCTGAACCCTGTCTGCACCCTTCAGGATCAGTGGAACTGTGATTACCCACATGTAGATATTCCCAGAACTAGCATGTTGCTTAAATTTAATAGTCATTCCTGAAATGTTGGAGATGACGGGTAGGGAGGTTGAGGTAGCTTTGGCTGCAACACCAGCCAGCTACTGGGAAATTGATCTGTCAGTTGGCAGGGAAGATCAATGTAAAATTGTGTTCAAGAAACCACTCAACAGAAAAATAATAATTCACTGCAAATTAAAAACATTGTATGTGATGGAAGTAATCACCTCTTAACAGGCTCCAAAAATTGACCACAGTTACCTAACACCTTCTCAATTGCCAGTTAAGTGGGCTGGAATTCCACTGAGTTCAGTTTTTGACAAGCTTATTTTAATGGTCCTGTTCAGTAACATTTTACAGAGCAGTCTGTGTATGCAGGAATTCTACATGGCAGCACGGTAGCAGAGACCCGGGTTCAATTCCTGCCACTGTCTGTAAGGAGTCTATACGTTCTTCCCGTCCTCGTTCTCCACCAGGTGCTCCAGTTTCCTCCCCCATTCCAAAGATATACCGGTTAGTAGGTTAATTGGACGTTATAAATTGTCCCGTGATTAGGCTAGAATTAAACTGGGTGCTGCTGGGTGGTGCAGCTCGAGGGGCTGGAAGGGCCTGTCCTGGGCTGTATCTCAATAAGTAAATACATTAACTTGTGCACAGAAAGCAGTGTTCATTGCAATTGCTGTCAACGAGTGTGCATCCCTAAACCATGTCAGTTTTGCAAAAGACTGCAGGGATGCAACATTAAGCTGCTTTCATAATGAATTGCTTGTTGGCAACGTCCCCCAGGCCTGACATAAGCTGTAATCACACCAGAAATAGAAATTAAACTACGTCCTCTTGAATATCAGTCCATTTAAAATTACCTGCCCATGAAACAGCTCAGGGCGAGCCTGCTGCCGTGCAGTAAATGATATTCGGTTCTCAATTCCCTGACGTGAAGTCGGTCCAGCATGGTGACAGCCTAGTCACCGTGGGTCGGAGTTACCACTCATCCAGGGGTCTGCTATGCTGGGTGAATCCTGCAGGCCAGTGAGTTTGGTGCCCTTCTCTGCACAGAAAGAAACCGCAGCCGGTGTTGAATATCAGCGGAGATCTCCATGCCCAGAATGCAGCTGCAGTAGCTGAGATGAGGCTCTCTGTCAGTCAGGGTCAACCATGGATGTTGCGACCCATCTGTCTACATGATACACAAGCCCGGGCAGTACGATACGGAGAGCAAGCTGTTGCCCGTGCAGCAGGCTCCCCCTCTCTCTGCAGCTCGTGAATTTAAAGGAATGGCAGAGGCCGGTACAGTTTGGCACCAGAGGCATCGCAGGAGTTGCCAGTCAGCGTTGAACTTGATGTAGGACTGCTTAGGGACGCCAGCTCTGGATTGTTCCCTCTGGGTTTACTCCTGCACCCTTCCCCATGAGTGTCTACAGCGGCAAGACAGCGGAGGTTTGAGATCAGAGTTCTCCTTCTCCTCGGTGAGCCGCCAACCACAACTGAAGAACCCCATCTACCTGAAGCAATTGGTTTTAAGGCACCAGCAGCCCACCTTTGCCCTTTCTCCAGTCAGTAGAAATGGTTCCACTGAGCTCATTAGCTAAGCTGCACGTGAAGGCCAGGAGCTGGACTTGGAGGTCAGAGGTTATTTGAGACACACACCATTGGGAGTATTTAATAAGTAATGGGAGCTTGTCCTCACTACTGGGATAGCTAAGATATAAATGTAATTACTGAAGTCAGCGGTGCTGAGGATGGGCTGGATCCTTCTGGGCTTGGTCTATTCCTTGGACTTGTTCAGTCGGAACTCCAACTGCCTGTATACAGACTAATGCATAATCTGACCCTTTGTACCTCCCATTGTTAAAGTGTTTTGATGAATGCTAATGGTCATCAGATTATCAAAGTAGATTGATATGATTTAAACATATATGTAACGAAGCATTAAATACTAACACTAAAATAAGGCTAGTATTTAACTGCTTAGTATTTTTGTGGAGCTTGGACACCATTGTAATGAATCTAGTTGCCATCAGAAGCCAGACATCCCGGATGTCGAGGGGTTGGAGAGGAAGGTGAGTATTATGTGCTCTCAGACCCTCTCACTAGCATGTCCCTGTTCTATCATCTGCTCCAGCAGCCTAACTGGGCAGCGAAGCAAACTAAATCTGACCATGAGCCCAGTTTGGACTTTCGCGACTGACAACACACGTGCAAGAGTCCACTCTGTGTGCTAAAGTCCAGATGTCAAATCACTGGTGATTTTAAAGGGACCTGCTTTCTAGCAGTCAGCACAACTCAGACCATCAACCCCTCTTACGTGGGACATGGAGGTATGGGAGTGGCAGAAATGAAGAGACAGATAATCACGTATTCATAACCCTATTATCCACACTCAAGAATCACAGATAAGCTCATGATGTTTTCTAAAGAACTGCACAAAGTATACAGGATGATCCAACACATGGAAGGAGTGCAGACACTGTTCTGCAACTGAATGGAGGTCAGATTTCATTTCAGGATAAGGCCATCTATGGGGATAAGGCCCACAAAATCACGTGGAAACTCATATCTGATCTTTATGGAAACCATATTGCAGGACAATAAATAACACCAGCCTAAATATCAACATATAAGATCATGGCACAAACAAGAGGAAATCTGCAGACGCTGGAAATCCAAGCAACACACACAAAATGCTGGAGGAAGTCAGCAGGCCAGGCAGCATCTGTGGGGGAAAAAAGCACAGTCAACGTCTCGGGCCGAAACCCTTTGGCAGGACATTCATGAGGTTTTTCCCACGAGGGCTGGGCAGTCAGGAACTGGGGGCATACGTTTCAATTGCGATGGTAAAGATTTAACAGGGACCTGAGGGGCAACCTGTTTTACCCAAAGGGTGATACATATGTGGAATGAACTGTGAGAATAAGTGGCAGAGGCAGGTATAATACAGTTTTAAAAGAAAGCTATACAGCTATATGGACGGGAAAGATGTAGAAAATTATGAGCCAAGTGTGAGGTAATGGGATTGGCTTGGATAGGCATCTTGGCCAGCATGGACCAGTACATCTGAAGGGCCTGTTTAAGCTGTGTGGCTCTATGACTTTAAATGCAGCCTACAACAGCTATTAAAATGCCACCGGATATAGGAGCAAGTCAGGCTGTTTAGCCCATCCAGTCTGCGATGCCATTCCATCAAGGCTGATTCCTTTCATTCCTATTCTCCTTCCTGTTCGCCATAACCCTTAATCCTTTTACTAATCTGCCCGAAAACACACCCACAATTTCTTGTTCTCCGCTGCCCTTTGTAAAAACAAATTTTACAGATACACTACCCTCTGTCTGAAGAAATTTCTTCTCACCTCCATTTTGAAGGGATGTCCCTTATTCTGAGGCTGTGTCCTCAGATGCCAGACTCTCCTTCCAAAGGAAATGTCCTCTCCATGTCCACTTAATCCAAGCCTTCCAGTATCTGGTAGATTTTAAAGAGGTCATCCTCATTTTTCTGAACTCCATTGAGTACAGGCCCAGACCAACCAAATTCTCCTTATGTTAAGATTGTAATTCTTAGGATCATTCTTCGGAACCATCTCTGGACTGCCTCAAAAGTCAGCCAGCACATCTGTCCTGAGACACAGGGTTCAAAATTGCTCACAGTATTTTAAATGGATTCTAAGTGGGGAATGGGTAGGCCACTGCCCACCTTGAAAAACTCCAGTGCATCTGAACCCACTGTCAACATTGCAGACACAATATCAATCTCCTGGAGAGTGAACCCCTGGAAAGCATCTGGCCTGGATGGTGTCAACGTCCATGCCCTTAAATTATGTGCAGTTAAGCTGTCGGGAGTATTTGCAGACATTTCTAGCCTCTGCCTGCTTCAATCTGTGGTCCCCACCTGCTTTATGAAGATCACAATCTTCCCAGCACCTGAGAAAAACAAGTCGACGTGCCTTGCAAAGCCTCAGCAGCCACATCCTTGCTTATAAATTCCAGCCCACCTAAAAGGAATGCAGAACCCACCCAAATCTGGGGGGCCTAAATCCAATAGCCCCTATAAACGGTTCTAGGGAATTCATCATGAAAAGCGAGGGGAAAAAAAAGCAAAACTTGGCAAGATCGCCCAGATTTTTTTTTTGCTTTACTATCAGGGAGGGCTTCTATAAGGTCACTCATCGGATTGGTAGCATGGCAGTGATGACATCATCTTCCCAAATTATGTAATTGACCACACCTCCGTTTCAAAGCCTTGCAAACTGTCACTGGGTGATAATGGCCCCTTAATGGGTCAGGAAACAAGCATGTTATTAATAAATAGGTACACAGTTGGAATGACACAGATTTCCTCAGATTGTCTCCTGCTGTGGTGCACCACGTTATTAAGTGCAATTAGTGAGGCCTGTTAAGAGTCAGCTGCAGGTCTCATTTACTTAAGATGCTAACCTGTTATTTTTGGTTGTGGGCCGTGACCATATTAGCAGGAGGTTGCTTGATGCAGCTGCAGAAACCGTTTTAATTAAGGAGAAGGCAGTCAGCCAGCATTTTATCTCCAGCAAGGAGATTGCGAAATGAAACAAAAATAATCTGGTCCTATAGAGAAATCAGGATTATTGGTGGGATTTTTCAGTTTTGTAAATAATCATCTCTTATTTCAGCCAGATTAATTTTTAAGTGTTGCGCCTAATTGCACACGAAACAAAGAAGACGCACAAGCAGTCACCGAGTTCTCATTAATTTGATAGCTTGTCTGTAAAAAGAAATCACTTCCCTGATTGGCCGAGAGAATGATGCTGAAAGGTGAATTCCAACCCAATTTTATGCTTAGCAGAAAGATATCAAAGAGGGACACTGTTGAGAAATGGGTGGGGAGAGTAGGATTAGAAATAAGTCGCAAACAAGAGAAAATCTGCAGATGCTGGAAATCCGTGCCATACACACAAAACGCCAGAGGAACTCAGCAGGCCAGGCAGCATCTATGGAAAAGAGTAAGCAGTCGATGATTCTGGCCAAGACCCTTCAGCAGGATAGAAGGGATAGATAGTTTTCTTCAAGAGCTCTTGCATTGTGGTGGATTGACGAAGTCTGTCAGCACACTCGAGCAGGATAGAAGGCAGAAAGTTTAAGGGATCAGAGAAACAGAAAACCAAGGAAGTTCAACCTCCATCGCTAGTTATATGAATGGCTTTCCTAATAATTAATCTGTATTCACTGCACGGCATACTTAATCTGGATTAGCATTTCAGCATCAGGGAGATTGTTTTTTGGGGTTTACACAGGTGTGCCAGTGCCCTATAAATCTGAAGGTTTAAAACTATGAAGCAGCTTGTTCCAAACAAAAAGTGGGTCATATAATGCATTGTATTTGTATTGCTCCTCATTTTCAGATAAGGAAAGAAAGCAATGTACAGAGTAGTTCATGCGAATAGAGTTTATTTCAGTAGAATTAGACAGTAGCATGAGCACTGAGATGAATGTTGATACAGCTAAGGTGGTAGATTTAAGTTGAGAGGGAAAGTCTACAGAAAAAGGACAATTGTTCTTACATAGAAAGAGGCAGGTGCTTAGATCACACTGCCAGAGGTAGTAGTGGAAACATATATGGTAATAGAATTCAAGAGGCATTTAGACAAGCACGTGAAAATATAGGCAATGGTAGGATGTGGATCATTGAAGGTAAAATGAATTAGTTTAATTGTGCATCATGCTTATCAACAGTCACTGTGGGCCAAAGGACCTGTTCCTGTGTTGTACTGTTCTATGGTCTAAGGGAGATCAAATCAGGAGAATGAGTTGGAAACGTACAGCATCCCCAAGATCTAATCTACTTTCAGAATAATGCCAAAAAGGTTAAATTGAATGACATTATAATGGAAAAAAATGTTTTCTCAAAAAGGATTAATTGGTGCTATATATTACTGCAGCATCTGAACAGGAAAATACATCTGTGCCTCCTGCTATTTCAGTTTGAGGAGAAATTTGATGAAATAAATGATTACACAAGCCTTCAAACAGTTTTTTGTCCTCAATTCTGTTTCCAGCTTCTTTCCCAGTTCCCCTCCAGCTATGAACAATCACTATGCAGCTACAGAATAACAGAAAGACATGGAGAGATTAGGAGAATGTGCCTAGAAGTGACAGATGGAATACAGTATATCAGTGTATGCCAGTGTATAGTCATACATTTCTGTGGAAGGGGTAAAAGTGTAGGCTATTTTCTAAATGGGGTGTAAATTCAGAAAGTCCTAGTTCAGGATTCCCCAAGATTAACTTGCAGGCTGAGTCTGTAGAAAGGATGGCAAATAAAATGTTACCATTTGTTTTGAGAGGACTGAAACATAAAAGCAAGGATGTAAGGCTGAGGCTTTCTAAGGCATTGGTCAGACCACATTTGGAGGATGGTGAGCAGTTTTGGGCTCCATATCTAAGAAAGGATAAGACCATAAGACATAGAAGCAGAATTAGGCCATTCAGCCCATCGAGTCTGCTCCACCATTCCATCATGGCCGATCGCGGATCCCACTCAACCACATACACCTGCCTTCTCGCCATATCCTTTGATCCCCTGACCAATCAGGAAACTATCAACTTCTGCCTTAAATATACCCACCGACTTAGCCTCTACCACAGTCTGTGGCAGAGCATTCTGCAGACTTATTACTGCCTGGTTAAAAGAATTCCTCCTTACCTCTGTTCTAAAAGGTCTCCCCTCAGTTTTGAGGCTGTGCCCTCTAGTTCTGGATACCCCCATCATAGGAAGCATCCTCTCCACATCCACCCTATCGAATCCTTTCAATGAGATCCCTAAGTATCCTTCTATATTCCAGTGTGCACAGGCCCAAAGCTGCCAAACACTCCTCTTATGTTAACCCCTTCATTCCCAGAATGATCCTTGTGAACCTCCTCTGCAATCTTTCCAATGACAACACATCCTTTCTGAGATACGGGGCCAAAAACTGTTGCCAATACACCAAGTGTGGCCTGCCTAGTGTCTTATAAATCTTCAGCATTATCTCCTTGCTCTAACATTCTATTCCTTTTAAAATAAATGCCAACATTGCATTTGACTTCTTTACCACAGACTTGAACTGTAAATTAACCAAATAGGAATCTTGCACAAGGATTCCAAAGTCCCTCTGCACCTCTGATGTTTGAAACTTCTCCCCATTTAGATAACAGTCAGTACTATTGTTCCTTTTACCAGAATGCATTATAAAAACATTTCCCAACACTGTATTCCATCTGCCACTTTTTGTCATTCTTCCAATTTGTCTAAGTCCAGGGGCAATCACATTGCTTCCTCAGCACTACCTACCCCTCCACCTATCTTTGTATTCTCTGCAAACTTTGCCACAGAGCCATCAATTCCATTATCTAAATCATTGACAAACAATGTGAAAAGTAGTGGTTCCGATACTGACCCTTGAGGAACATCACTAGTCACTGGCAGCCAACCAGAAAAGGCCCTTTTTATTCCCACTTGCAGCCTCCTGCCTGTCAGCCATTCCGCTATCCATGCCAGTACCTTTCCTGCAATGCCATATCTTGTTAAGTAGTCTCATGTGAGACACATTATCAAATGCCTTCTGAATTCATCACCAATTCCAAGTAGACCAACGGTCTTTACCTTCATTAAACGTCTGTGAGCCTTGAACACAGGGTGAGCTACGACTTCATCTTATTAATGCTGTGGTTACTAATTCAGGATCTTAGAAACTAACACAAAATGAATGGAAAAAGATGGATGCTAAAATCTGAAAGCCTTTTCGGACGAATTGCAAATGTTTCACTAGCTCTTCAGGGTGAACTGATCTATTCTGTCATTCAATGCCAGGTTTGAGAGGTTCGAATGAAATTGAGTATCTTAAATTTAGATGGAACATGATTTAATATCCAGATCATTACGGGTCAGTCACAGATTTAATGAGACATCTCTGAGAGTTCATTATGCTATGAGAGTTTTATTTGCTGAGGAACGAGCAGGTACGTTTCTGCAGCCAGCCAAGGCATTCTTTCCACCTTATCACACTGGACTGTGCTTTGCTAAGGAGCGTTTATTTTATTGATTTATTGAGATACAGTGTGGAATAGGCCCATCTGGCCCTCAGAGCTACATTGCCCAGCAATCCCCCTATTTAATCCTGGCCTAATCACGGGACAACATACAATCACCAATTAACCTACCAATCGGTACATCTTTAGACTGTGGGAGGAAACCAGAGCACCCAGAGGAAACTCACGTGGTCACAGGGAAAACCAACAAACTCCTTACAGGCAGCGGTGGGAATTGAACCGGGTGGCCTGTTCTGTAAAGCGCTGTGCTACCGTGCCACCCCAGAACAATGCAGCAGAGTGCCCGAGACGCAGTCCAATCCTGATCTCAGGTACTGTCAGTGTGGAGTCTGCGTGCTCTTGTTCACTTGCTCCAGTTTCCTCCCAGAACCCAAAGATATCTGTCAATTGACACGAGTGTGCAGGTAAATGGTAGACTTTGGAGAGTGCTGATCAGGATGTGGAAGAATTAGCTATGGGATTAATGTAAATGGCTGGTTGATGGATAGCATACAGTCAATGGGCCGAATGGCCTATTCGGCATGCCCCAAGGACTATATAATCAGTCAGCATTTAATCTCAGCACATTTCTTAGAATGACAGATAGGTACTGCACAGAAAAAAAGCCTGTCAGCCTATTGATCCCCGGTAACATTCAAACCCTCAGCCTATTGATCCACAGTAACATTCAGACCGTCAGCCTATTGATCTCTGGTAACGTTCAGACCCTCAGCCTATTGATCCACCGTAACATTCAGACCCTCAGCCTATTGATCCACGGTAACGTTCAGACCCTCAGCCTATTGATCTCTGGTAACATTCAGACCCTCAGCCTATTGATCTCTGGTAATATTCAGACCCTCAGCCTATTGATCTCTGGTAATATTCAGACCCTCAGCCTATTGATCCACGGTAACGTTCAGACCCTTAGCCTATTGATCCACGGTAACATTCAGACCCTCAGCCTATTGATCCACGGTAACGTTCAGACCCTCAGCCTATTCATCTCTGGTAACGTTCAGACCCTCAGCCTATTGATCCACAGTAACATTCAGACCCTCAGCCTATTGATCCACGGTAACATTCAGACCCTCAGCCTATTGATCTCTGGTAATATTCAGACCCTCAGCCTATTGATCCATGGTAACGTTCAGACCCTCAGCCTATTGATCTCTGGTAATATTCAGACCCTCAGCCTATTGATATCTGGTAACATTCAGACTCTCAGCCTATTGATCCACGGTAACATTCAGACCCTCAGCCTATTGATATCTGGTAACATTCAGACTCTCAGTTGATTGATCCCTGCTGACATTCAGACTTCCACTGTTACTCATTCTACATTAATCTAATATTTTTCTGTTCTCCACTTACTCCCATCAAATCGCCAAAGGTACTACCACGCAACTACAGGCTAGGTACAAGATACACTGGCCATGCAGCCTAACAAGCTTCATCTGTTTGAGATGTTGGAGAAAACCAGAGGAAACAGAGGCCGCAGGGAGACAGTGGCTAAGACAGTAAAGCATTGCTTCCCTGTTGCAGATTTTTAGATTCGCACTTTTATTTTGATCCGACTGTTTAGCAAAATAAAGCAGCAACAATAAGCTGCCCAATCAATAAAAACAGACAGTGGTTTTAATTAGCTTTTGAAAATGATCAGTTTTATTATGAAAGATACAGGATGTGTGGGCATTTGGCTTTCATCCGTTTTGAAGCACTGGAAGAAAATGAGTTGAAATAGATTACAAGGGAAGGACTTGTCAGTCCCAGCTCCCCCAGTTTCTCAAATTATAGCCAATTAGATCTGGAGATTGAGAGTTTGGAACTAAACAAAATTCATAATAATCAAGTTTTATAGATAAAGTATTCTAAACCTTGAAGGAACAATCACAGCATTATTTTCTCATCAATAAAGCCACACAATTGCAGCTTAGGATCAGGAATCATTAGGTGCACAATCAAAAATCTGAAAGCATATGAAGAGTAATCAGAACTCAATATTTAATGATGTTTATCAACGTATGTGTTTAATAATTACAGCTCAGAGTCTGGAATGCTTACACAATCCACTGATCAAATCATTTAGAACTCTGAACATGTCAGGTTAGTGGCACCTGCTTCACTACAGCAGGAATTTGTCTTCATTCTTCAGAGAATTCTTGTGCAGCACCCAGGAAAACCAATGTTTAATTTTACATATATTGTTAGAATAAAGAATTCAAAATAAGAGGGATCAGTCATGCAGAAAGTGTGAAAAAAAATGGCTCTGGAGTTTGTGTTTCTGTTTGCACTGGGCTCAGTAAGGAATGCTAGTGAACTGCAGAGCTAAAATTACATTTAACTTTTTGATTTACCGGCAATAATACGCCTGGTTCAAACTGGCAGAATATTTTGAGCAATAATGAAATTGGGAATGTTCGGAATGGGATAAGGAAAGACTGGGAACTACTGTCAGAATTACTAACATTATTACAGTCTTAGAAAGGGATAATACACTTCAGTTCAAAGTCACAGAGGTAGATACTTGCCCCTGGTCATATGCATAATGCTTTAACAAAAAATTATCAGCCCTTTACTTAATAGGCTGAAACCTGAGTTGTCCATTTTATAGCTGCTGGATTAGTCACACAATGACCCAAGGGAAGTCAGTTAGTGTTTCTAAAGAGCTTGCTCCTTAGCAAATGATGAACGTCATAGACAGACAAAGCTACAAAACAGGACTCTCAGCCCCCCATCGGCACCAATCATTAGCCAACCATACTCCAATAATCCCATATTAATCCCCTTTTACTGCCCCTGTATTCAACCACTGACAGGGCTAATCTGCAGTGAGGTGGCATGGTAGCGTGGTGTTTAGCACAACGCTTCACAGTACCAGTGACCCAGGTTCAATTCCCACTGCAGCCCTTAAGGAGTTTGTACGTTCTCCCTGACACCGTGTGGATTTCCTCCAGGTGCTCCGGTTTCCTCCCACTACCCAAAGACGTACTGGTCAGTAGGTTAATTGGTTATTGTAAATTGTCCTGTGACTGGGATGGGGCTAAGTTGGGGCTGCTGGAAGGCACAGCTGGAAGGGCAGGAAGGGCTTATTCTGCACTGTATCTCGATCAGTAAATAAATACCTAGTTAACCTACCAAAGGAGGTGAGAGAAATTTGAATTCAATTGAACTGACCTTATTTCTTACATCTTTCATATACATGAGTGAAAATCTTTACGTTTTGTCTCTGACAATGTGCAATTTATAGTAATTTATAATAAACAGTATGTACAACAGGACAGTCAATATAACATAGAAATACAATTGTATCAGCATGAATTAATCAGTCTGATGGCCTGGTGAAAGAAGCTGTCCCGGAGCCTGTTGGTTCTGGTCTTTAGGCTGCAGCACCGTTTCCCGGATGGGAGTGAGCACGGGACAAGAAACAATTCACAGAAAAAAAGGAAGCAGCAACTAACAGCACACTGCCACCGGCAATAGAGCATCTCGGTATTAATTTTATTGATGGGGCGCAGACCACGATAACGTAAAAGCAGGAAAATGTAGTAATTTCAGAAATTTCTTTTCGATTTCAGAATCGGTGCTTGTGCTATACATAGAACCAATTCCACAGTAAAAATGCCTAAAATTCAGTTGGGCGGGAATGGAAACTTTACTGTTTATTTCTAAAAATACTGCTAATCTGAAAACTTTTGTGAACAGCAGCTGGTCACAATAAGAGAGTAAGTTCTCGAGAGCTTATGCAATTTATTTCATTAACTATTAAAGATAGGTATTTTAGAATGAAGTCACACAAGCTGTTGTCACCTGCTTACCATAGAGTAGGATTGACCATCAAAGTTCTGACTTTTGTACTGTGGGATGTTTAAAATGCTGGAACTTAGCATAAACTTTCTTCCCATGGGAACGTCAGATCGCTACGGGTTCACACAGAGGATTCAACTTGCTGTGAAATTCTGCTGCCCTCCTCACAGCAAGTCATGGGAGAATGAAGGAAAACATGAAATGGCAGAATCAGTCACCATGGAGAACCTCAGGAGGTGCAAAGCATTTGGGTCACAGGACCTGCAGTCACCAGATACAATCTCTGTAATAGTCAGTGTACATGAAAAACAGGACACATGGCTAGCCAACCATTAAAAATGCTGGAATTCACTGTATCTGCCCTCTGGGAAATAATTTTGACAATCGCTTTCAATCAAGGACCTCATTCATTTTGCCACATGTGCTGCTGGTACAAAAATAGACGACAAACTTTGGCTCAACACACAAAATGCATGAGGAACTCAGGATGCCACAGTAGGTTAGCAGGTGGTGCAGCACTGTAACAGCTTGGGGTGTCAGAGTTCAGAGTTCAGAGTTCAATTCCAACACTGTCTGTAAGAAGTACACCCTTCCCATGAGTCAGTGGGTTTCCTCCCACATACCGAAGGCGTACTGTTCAGAAGGTTAATTGGTCATTGTAAATTGTCCTGTGTTTAGGCTCGGGTTAAAGAGATAGTTTGCCTGTCAGTGCCACTCTTTGGGCCAGAAGGGCCAGTTCCACACTGTATCTCTGAAATAAACATAAAAAATAAAACTCAGCTCATCAGGCAGCATCCATGAAGGGAAAGGTAGTTGAAGTTTCAGACTAAAATGTTGGCAGTTCATTTCCCTCCATAAATGCTGCCTGACCCACTGAATCCGATTCCCATTCTGATATATCCACCCATGGCCTTCTCCACTGTTTTGATAAGGCCACACTTAGGTTGGAGGAACAGCACCTTATATTCCAGTTGGGTAGCCTCCAACAAATGGGATGAACACTGATTCCAATAGTGCCTCCACCCCCTCTCCTTCACCATTTCCCATCCCCTTTTCCCTCTCTCACCTTATCTCCTTGCCCACCCATCGTCTCCCTCTGGTGCTCCTCATCCTCCCCCCCACTTTCTTTTTTCTTCCATGGCCTTCTGTCTCTTTCACAAATCAACTTCCCAGCTCTTTGCTTCTTCCCTCCTCCTCCAGGTTTCACCTATCACCTGGTGTTTCTCTCTCCCCTCCCCACCTTTCAAATCTACTCAAGCAACACACATAAAAGTTGCTGGTGAACGCAGCAGGCCAGGCAGCATCTCTAGGAAGAGGTACAGTCGATGTTTCAGGCCGAGACGTCGACTGTACCTCTTCCTAGAGATACTGCCTGGCCTGCTGCGTTCACCAGCAACTTTTATGTGTGTTGCTTGAAATTCCAGCATCTGCAGATTTCCTCGTGTTTGTGTTTCAAATCTACTTCTCAGCTTTCTTTCTCCAGTCCTGCCGAAGGGTTTTGGCCGCAAACGTCAACTGTGTAGCCTGGCCTGCTGAGTTCCTCCAGCATTTTGTGTGTGTTGCTCGGATTTCCAGCATCCGCAGATTCTCTCTTGTTTGTTACTGAATTCCCCATTTTGTGTGTTGCTCCAGACTTAGCACTGCAGTCTCTTGTACCTCCATATACCACTGGCTGTTCACCTTTCTCCTGCAGAATGCTTTACAATGGCCCAGGTACATCCATAACTTTCGTACAACAGCCATGTTCCTCCCAATCAGCTACACCTGGGATAGGTTCCTGCAGCTTGAGGAACTGCAGCTGAGTTGACAAGCTGGAGTCCAAGCTTCAGATCCTGCAATGTCTCAGGGAGTACAGTTCTAAACTACATTATGATTACATTTCTCTTTATTCAACCATTGGGCTGAAGGATGTATTGCCTACCCAGTAATAAAATTAAGGCATTTTTTTTCAGGGCCAGAGAGGTACGTATGGCATGGGCCATGAGTAATCATCAGTGGTCATGGTGCATGTGGGCACCGGAGAGATAGGTTGTCAGAAACACTGTCAGGATAAATGGAAAATGCTGGGAAAATTGAACCAATCAGGCAACATCTGTGGACATAGAAATAAGCAACATTTCAGATTGAAGACTTTCAACAGAGCACCTCCATTCTGAAATATTAACTGGAAATTATTTGGTAAATGTATGGCTTGTGTGGTCGAAGGCTGGGTTGTTGTTCTCCGATTTAACATTTTCAATTAAATTGCCAAATTCAGAGAACAACTTAACCCAACTGTGCAACATTAACTGCTTCTCCTTCCACAGTGGCTGCCTAACTTGCTGTTTTTCAAACATTTTCTGCTTTTATTTCTAATTTCTAGCACCTGCAGGTTTTTTTTTAATTGTCAGGAGAAACTGGTCAGTTTCAGGTTGTAACTAGTGGGATGCTGTAGGAATGGATGCTGTAAAGTCAACTAATTACAATCTATAGTAGTAACATTCTCCAAGAGGTCCACACCCTGAGCATGGCTTGGAAGCTTGCTTCCTCAATGACCTGGAGAACTATGCTGGCTGGAATACGGGCTCTATGCTTTGGCTCTTGGTAGCATCACCCTTGCCAAAGAGGTCAAAGGGTAGAGGCCAGATGAAGAGTGGTCCCACTGGTTCTCCAGGTTCAGGAGTTTAGTTCAGAGGTAACCACCATGACTGGTCAAACAAAATTGTTACAGAAACAACAATGAAGAATCCTTCTACATCTGAATGGCTCGGGACAGACAGAGATGGAGGACCTTCATTGCTGCCCAAGGCACCAGCAGAGTAACAGGCAGGAAGTAAATGGCAATGTAAACCTAAGAGCCAAGGGTATTGAAACCAATCTTGCAAAGGCAGGTGTGTGTGTGTGTGTGTGTGTGTGTGTGTGAGAGAGTGTGTGCGTGTGTGTATTTAACCATTTTAGTAGGAAGAACAGAAAGGTAGAATGTAGTTTAATTAGAGAGAAACTGCAAAATACTGCTTCACATAGAGATCTGGCAGGGTTCAGAAATAAATCACCAAATTACCATGGGAGTGCAAGTAATTAAACAGGTGAACATAATATGGCCCTTGGCCTCAGGAAGATGGAACAAGAAGACAGGCAAGTCTTGTCACAGCAGCACAGGGCATTGTTGAGAGCACACGGAAAGGATAGCACACAGAATCTGAAGTCTGGTACATGCAGTGTTACAATAGTTAATCATGTGGCACAATTAAAGGTAAAAACTACCCCATCAACCTTAAAACAGCACTTGTAAAAAGTAACAATATAATGTTATAGGATAATGCACCACACAAATTAGCCCTTCAGTGCCCAGTCCACACTGACCATCAAGCACCCACCTATACCAATTCCACACAAACTGCATTTTATTTTGCTGAGGTTCTACTACTCAGCAAGGGCAGTTTACGAAGGCTGGTTAACCTATTCGCCTGCATGTTTTTAGACGTTAACCTATTCGCCTGCATGTTTTTAGATGTTAACCTATTCACCTGCATGCTTTTAGACTTGAAAGGAAACCAGAACACATAGACAAAACCCCAAGGGTCCATAGACATGGCACTAGAGGTCAGGATTGAAGTTGGTTCGCTGGAGCTATGAGGAAGCAGATCTACTAGCAATGCTACCCTACTGCTAATACATATGAGCCCAAAACTAGTATAGAATACCACGCACACAGATTCCTAATTAACTTCCAAACCTCTTTCCATGACAGTCAACACTTTCACTGTCAATCTGAATGGGGACAATATCAAGTGGAGGAGTAACTAATTCATTAAAAGCAGCACATCAAGTTTACAAAGACTTAAAACTGCTCTGGTGTTCACTTCTCTCTAGATAGAACAGGAAGTGAGAATGTCATTGCAAACTTGGAAATAACTCTGGTTACACTAAACTGGGAGAACCATAAATTATGCTTTCTTTGTCATACAAATGAAACAGAATGCTTGGACAAGCTGCATGAGAGATTTATCAGAATGATACCAGATCTGAAATAAATAACTGTTGGGAAGGATTGAATAACGGGCACTTTTTTCAAGTCCAGTGGAAGTGGTGGAAACAACTTCTAAAATATTTTCACAAGTTGATACAGGAGATGTAGCTTTGTCCACGAGCAAGGGTCCACGAGCACGGATGAACAGAGAGGTTCGCCTCCTGCTCATAGCCAGAGATTCAGCCTTCAGGTCTGGAGACCGGGAGGCTTACAGCTCAGCCAGGGCCAACCTGAGGAGGGGAATCTCTCAGGCTAAACACACACACAAACAGAGGATCGAGGAGCATTTCAACTCTTTGGACTCCAAACGCATGTGGCATGGCATACAGATTATTACTGACTTCAAACCACCTGGTACTGTGCCCCCTTCCGGCTCTGTTTCCCTCCCTGATGAGCTCAGTTATTTCTACACTTGCTTTGACCGAGGGAACAAGGAGGTCACTCTCAAAGCGGATCTCCCACCTGGTGAACTGCCTCTCTCACTTTCCACCTCTGATGTTTGTGCCACCCTGAGCAGGATGAATATACAGAAGGCAGCTGGTCCGGATGGAATACCTGGCCGTGTGCTCAGAGTTTGTGAAGAGCAGTTGGCCGGGGTCTTCACGGACATTTTCAATCTGTCCCTGGCACAGGCAGTTGTCCCACAAGCTTCAAG
This sequence comes from Mobula hypostoma, assembly GCF_963921235.1. Classification (NCBI taxonomy): domain Eukaryota; kingdom Metazoa; phylum Chordata; class Chondrichthyes; order Myliobatiformes; family Myliobatidae; genus Mobula; species Mobula hypostoma. Next base: position 73,763,149 of record NC_086102.1, on the reverse strand, counting down.
ATTGCCATCATTGTGCCAGTGCTGAAGCATTCTACTGACTCGGGACTGAATGTCTTCCGCCCAGTTGCAATCACCCTCATCATTGCGAAGTGCTTTGAGAGGCTGGTTCTATGATGAGATCCAACATCGTCTTAAGTATGCTGGAACAGCTTTTGGACGTCTCCGAGCAAGAGTCTTTCATGATCGTGATATCCAAACAGACACCAAAATGTTAGTGTACAAAGCACTGGTAATCCCAACACTCCTGTATGCATCAGAAACCTGGACAACATACCGACAACATCTGAAGGCACTTGAAAAGTTCCATCAACGCTGTCTTCGAAATATCTTAAATATCAGCTGGGAAGATAGAAGAACCAACATCAGTGTGCTAAATGAAGCAAAATCAACAAGCATTGAAGCTGACGTCATTAAAAACCAATTAAGATGGAGCGGTCATGTTGTTCGGATGAAAGACAAACGTCTGCCGAAACAAATCTTCTACTCCCAGCTTAAAGAAGGCAAATGTAAAAGAGGCGAACAACAGAAGAGATTCAAAGTCGTCTTAAAAGCCAGCATGAAGAAATGTAACATCGACATCAACAATTGGGAAACCAATGCCAAGGACAGGAAACTCTGGCAAGCCATCATCTGAGGAGGAACAGCAACTTTTGAAGCCAACAGATGTGCAGAATTAGAAGAAAAAAGAAGAAAATGGAAAGAGGGGCAGCAACAAACAAAGCCCGATCTGCCATCTGGAACTACCTGTCCTGAATGCGGAAGAACTTTCGAAGCCAAGATTGGACTCACAAGCCACTTGAGAGCCCATAAGTAGATCAACAGAACGAAGACCATCATCCTCAACCTCGAGGGATAGCCACGGCGATGACATCTATCACAGCTACAATCCTGTCTGCCCACTACCCTAGACCCCATCAATTTGCCTATCACACCAACAGGTCTACAGAGGACGCCATCTCCGCGGCACTTCACTCTGCCCTGACCCACCTGGACAGCCCCAACTCTTATGTCAGAATGCTGTTCATTGATTTTAGTTCGGCACTCAATACTGTGATCCCCTCCAAGCTGATTGCCAAACTTTGCCAGCTTGATATCGGCTCATCCCTCTGCAATTGGACCTTGGGCTTTCTGACTAACAGACCCCAATCTGTTAAGTTAGACAACCTCTGCTCCTCCACTCTCACACTGAACACCGGCGTGCCTCAAGGCTGTGTGCTGAGCCCTATTCTGTACTCCCTTTTCACCTATGACTACGTTCCTGTACACGGTTCTAACTCCATAATCAAGTTCGCAGATGACACCACGGCGGTTGGCCTGATCAGAGGGGATGACGAGACGGCCTACAGGGACGAGGTCCAGCACCTGGCTGCATGGTGTGTCGACAACAACCTGGCCCTTAACACCCAGAAGACCAAGGAGATTATTGTGGACTTCAGGCATGCTAGGAGCCACACTCATTTCTCCATCTACATCAATGGAGCTTTAGTGGAGTGTGTATCAAGCTTCAAATTCCTTAGTATCCACATTTCCAATGATCTCACCTGGTGCCTGAACTCCTCCATCCTGATCAAAAAGGTACAACAGCACCTTTATTTCCTGCAGAGCATCAAGAAAGCTCACCTCTGTCCCAGGATACTGGCGGACTTTTACTGCTGTACCATTGAGAGCATACTCACCAACTGCAACTCAGTGTGGTCTGGCAATTGTCCCGTATTGGACTGTGAAGCACTCCAGCGTGTGATGAAAACTGCCCAACAGATTATCGGCACCGAATTGCCCACCATTGAGAACATCTACCATAAACACTGCCTGGGCAGGGCAAAAAGCATTATCAAGGATGCATCTCACCCTAACTATGGACTTTTTACTCTCCTCCTATCCGGTAGGCGCTACAGGAGCCTCTGCTCCCGCATCAGCAGGCTCAGGAAGAGCTTCTTCCCTGAGGCTGTGACTTTGCTGAACCTCATATCACAGCGCTAAGCAGTATTGCACCCATATTGGACTGTCTCAGAACTTTTATATTTGTGTGCTGTAGCACTTACTTTTTATTCACAGTTATTTTGTAAATAATACTGTTTTTTTGCACTTCTGGTCAGAGGCTAATTGCATTTCATTGGCTTTGTATCTGTGCCAGGAAAAAAGCAAGACCTAGCCGGCCAGCTCTCCTGTCTATTCTGCTCTCCAATGTCTGCTTGCTGAGGAAATCGGGCCCGCAGTCCTTGGAGTCGCCTGATGCCAGTGGCCGCAGTTGGGGATGTCGTAAGCGGTGTGCGAGGAAGCGGAAGCGAAGCGAGCAGGCAGGAGTCCATGCCAGGAAAAAAGCAAGCCCTAGCCGGCTGACTCTCCCGTCCATTCTGCTCTCCAATGGACATTAAATTGGACTACATCTGACTCCAACGAAATACTCGGCAGGAGTACAGAAATGGACGTGATCTCAGACGCCGCCATTCAGCTGTTTATTTATGTAACAGTTTTGCCCCCCAAGCCATCGGACTACCAACCTGCTGCCTCCGCTGTGTCTATTGTCTTGTTTATTATTTATTGTAATGCCCGCACCGTTCTGTGTACTTTATGCAGTCCTGGGTAGGTGTGTAGTCTAGTGTGGTTTTTGTGTTGTTTTACGTAGTTCAGTGTAGTTTTTGTATTGTTCGTGTGGCATCATGGTCCTGAAAATCGTCTCATTTTTACTGTGTACTGTACCAGCAGTTATGGTCGAAATGACAATAAAAAGTGACTTGACTTGACTTGACTTGTACTCAGCACAATGACAATGAAGTTGAATCTAATCTAATCTAATCTTTAATAAAGAGTTGTAAACACAGCAATCATTAAATTACATGAGAAAAGTCAGGAGAAACAGTTGGGTTAGAATAAAGAATTTGCTGGAGTAGAGACAAATATTTTGTATGTCTAAGGGAGACTAGGTAAACACGGAAACAGGAAAAAATAAGTGGATAAGGGTGATGGTCTTCTGAAGAATAACTTGTACAAATGTTGAGCTCAGTCTTGTTTCTGGACTGTATATTTTTGTGATGTAAGTTGCTTTAAGTAACTTCAGTCTTGTGGGTTATTATGTCTGGGGACCTACCGAGATTGCAGTATTGCAGAAGTACAGATCTTAAAGTATGAAGCTTCTACCACAATGCATCATATTGTCTGACATCTTCCTCATGGTGGTTCCTGCAGTTTCTAACCTCCCTCCTAGACATTTCTGGGGTCCCAGCAATGCACCTGCGATTTCTCATCTTGTTCCTTGCTATCCTTGAATGTTGTCACCTGCTAGTTTAATACCAGACTCCAGAATGGCATAATTCTGCAGCAGACTCTGTAGATCAAACCAAACACATCTCTGTTTCAGAATAATAAACTGCAGTGCCCAAGCAATCTGTATCAAGCAGAGAAATATGTATAGTTTTTAATGTAAGAGCTCCCGGCATATGATTTAATGCCATTGCTAAATGTATGATTTTTATAAAACACAATAAATTGTTTATTGATTTTAAGCTATTTCCCCCATTAAATCTAATGTGTCCTCCAGCCTTTACAATCATCTCAGTTAATATAACATCAAGATTGCTTTTGTAGAATTTTTGTCAGTTTTATCTGCAACTCTGCTACACTTCTTTGAAGCTTATCACACAGTTTAGGGAGTGTCTCATGTCTTAATACAAAGATACACAGGCATTAATCTAGCATTAACTTGGCATTTAATCGATTGTATCCAAAATTTCACGAGATACAGTAAAAACTTCAGCTTTGAAATTAAATTCATTATCAGAGTACATACATGTTACCACATACAATCCTGAGATTCTTTTTCTGTGGGCATGCTTAACAAATCTATATAACAGTAACTAAACTGTAAACATCAGGAACTGTTAAGTGTAAAAAAAATGTGCAGATGCAGATATAAATAAATAGCAATAAATAATGAGAATGAAATAACAATATAACAGATTCCTTAAATGAATGTAGCTATAGCCTTTTGTTCAAGAGCCTGAAGGTTGAGGGTTAGTAGCTGTTCTTGAACCTGGTGGTGCGAGTCCTGAGGATCCTGTACCTTCTACCAGATGGCAGTAACGAGAAAAGAGCATGACCTGGGTGGTGAGGATCTTTGATGATGGATGCTGCTTTTCTTCAGCGGCGTTTCATGTAGATATGCTCAATAGTTGGGAAAGTTTTACCCGTGTTGTACTGGGACAAACCCACTCAAAGGCATTGGAGTTCCCATACCAGGCCATAACGCAGCCAGTCAGGACACTTTCCACCACACATCTATAGAAGTTTGTCAAGGTTTTTAATGACATGCTGTACCTCCACAGACTCCTGAGGAACCAGAGGCGCTGTCGTGCTTTCTTTACAATAATATTTATATGATGGGTCCTGGACAGGTCCTCTGAGATAGTGACACCCAGGAAATTAAAGTTACTAACCCTCTGCACCTCTGATCCTCCAATGATTACTAACTCATAAAACATAGAATAGTACAGCACATTACAGGCCCTTCGGCCCACAATGTTGTGCCGACCCTCAAACCCTGCCTCCCATATAACCCCCCCCACCTTAAATTCCTCCATATACCTGTCTAGTATTCTCTTAAACTTCACGATTGTATCTGCCTCCACCACTGACTCAGGCAGTGCATTCCACACACCAAGCACTCTCTAAAAAACCTTCCTCTAATATTCCCCTTGAACTTCTCATCCCTTACCATAAAGCCATGTCCTCTTGTATTGAGTAATGGTGCCCTGGGAAAGAGGCGCTGGCTATCCATTCTATCTATTCCTCCTATTATCTTGTACACCTCTATCATGTCTCCTCTCATCCTCCTTCTCTCAAAGAGTAAAACCCTAGCTCCCTTAATCTCTGATCATAATGCATACTCTCTAAACCAGGCAGCATCCTGGTAAATCTCCTCTGTACTCTTTCCAATGCTTCCACATCCTTCCTATAGTGAGGCGACCAGAACTGGACACAGTACTCCAAGTGTGGCCTAACCAGAGTTTTGTAGAGCTGCATCATTACATCGCGACTCTTAAATTCTATCCCTCGACTTATGAAAGCTAACACCCCATAAGCTTTCTTAACTACCCTATCTGCCTGTGAGGCAACTTACAGGGATCTGTGGACATGTACCCCCAGATCCCTCTGCTCCTCCACACTACCAAATATCCTGCCCTTTACTTTGTACTCTGCCTTGGAGTTTGTCCTTCCAAAGTGTACCACCTCATATTTCTCCGGGTTGAACTCCATCTGCCACTTCTCAGCCCACTTCTGCATCCAATAAATGTCTCTCTGCAATCATCGACATGGACTTCTGCTTTCCCTCTCCAGCAGTCTACAATCAGTTCCTTGGTCTTATTGACATTGAGTGAGAGGTTATTGTCATTACACCACTCATCCAAGTTTTGAGACTCCCTCCTGTATGCTGATTCATCACCCCCTTTGATACAGCCCACAACAGTGGCGTCATCAGCAAACTTGAATCTGGTGTTGGACCTGTACTTAGCCAGACAGTCATAGGCTGGGGTCATGTAGCCTTTTCATAATATATTTTCAATTGTTCCAAGAAAAGTTGCTGAAATTCTGATGACAATAGTCATGAAGTGTAAATAGCTTTGGAATGCATAGTATTGTTCATACACACACAAGCAGTTCCAAAATTGGCACTTTTTGTTTTAATTCATTGGAGAACCAAAGGAAGTATTTTACTTTTTTTCCTCAAACAAATCACAGAGCGGTCTGGTAGCAAGTTGGCCCAAGGGGCTGAAAGTGAATGTTCTTCGTCATAAAGCAAGGCGAGTCTCTCAAAAATATGATCTCAGAAGTAAGCCTTTCCTTATTAATCAATGATGTGGTGAGAGTTATAATGCATTCACTATTTTTCTATCCCCAGCAAGTGACTTGAAAATGCGAGAGTCCAAAAAAAAGGTCCTAAAAATCATTAGATAAGAGGCATAATTGTGCAGACCCTGACCCATGACTCTTGCTTTCTGGCCACTCTTAATACCTGCTGTACACTAAATCTTTGGATCCGTGCAGCACCCAACTCTCCACCAGCATCATGGCCTCTGTCTTGCTCATCCAGACCAGGAGCAAGCAGCAATTAGGCTGAGAATAAGGCCTCAGCCACAGACCGCTTTGAAGGGGAATTAAGGGTTATGGGGAAAAGGCAGGTAGGTGGAGATGAGTCAGTGGAATGGTGGAGCTGTCTCGATAGGCCAGATGGCCTACTCCTGCTCCTACTTCTTATGTTCTTGTGTTTTCTGACAGCTTATGATGTCAAAGGTCTTTCCACTACCTCCAAACATCTTCCATTAGATATATTAAAAACTGTTGAAAACTAATACAATCCAAAACAAATTATTGTTTATGCTGATGAAACAAATTGCATAGTCCCACTACAATTTTGATTATTTTTCCCCTAATTTCCTAATGTTAAACCCACATGCCTCAAAACTGAATTGAGTTTATGCAACAGACGTAACAAATATTTTTATTGTGTTTTCCTGTGCCTTCAGTTCATTTGGACAAGGAACAGACTGTAAATAATAGAGGTAAAATTAAACTCGCAAATTAAGGATAGGAATTAGGATTTATTTTGAAAGACAATTGATGTAATCTTAAATCTGCTTGGATAATTAATAAATAAGAAAAGTATCAATTTCTATAATCAAATGTAGCAAGATTTAGAAGTGTTTGGATACCGAGTAGAAACATGTCCAATTCCAGTGGAGATAAACTTTTTCTGTTTTCAAATATTAATGTCCCTTCCGTTTTATTCCAATTTTACTACAGAATTCAAATACCCCAGCAGCTGTGGCATAATTCATAATTACCTTTCTCCAGGTTCCTTAGGCCAGTCCATAAGCTACAAGGTACACTTAACCATTATGCTATCATTCAACAATCTGTGAAAATTGTTCATCAACCAGTCATAATTGTTTTCTTGTAACAAATTAGCAGTAAATAGTGTTATTGTCACACTTGAGAGGACAACAAAAAATGAAATAATCTCTTTGTGTTTCAGTGGGCTTTAATTCTTCTGTCAAATGTCTTTCCTCTGCAGAGTTAGGAAATATGTTCTTACCTGCATAAAATTGTTGGCTCTTCCCTGCATGCCACTCTAATTAACTTGTTGTCAAACTCAAAAGAACCCTACAATTTGATTGAAATTGGCTGCATACAATGCGTCCAATGTATAATCTCAAAATGATTTTCAAAAGTGCGCTCCAGAAGCTTAGAGCACAGCTATGAGGAAAAGAATGCATTTTTGTAAGTTTCAGAAAATTTAAAAAAACTTCCTTTGAAATTGAAAATGTTCTTGACTCTATTAAAAAATGTCAAGCTAAAAATATCTTAAACCGATTACATAAAGAGTGATATCAAAATTGTCACAATTTCAGAAATGCATAGTCTATCACACATCCAATTTCTTGCATTCTGCAGTTGTTAATCTGCTGGTTTAATAGCATATATTCACATACTTAGATAGTAGATGCCCTTGAAAAAGTGTTCAGCCCCCAAAACACTTCTCACATTTTACTGTCTCATTTTCAAATTTAAAATATATTGCAGTAGGATTTTTGAGCTAATCTACAAAACAATGTGCATCATGTCAAATCTAAAGAAAAATTCGAAAACATGTCAACCATTTCCTAAACATTAAAAACCAAAATTGTGAGGCTGAAAAGGTATTTATCCCCTTTGTAATTACTACGCTAACTTTCTTCAGGTGCAATATATTACCCAATCTGTTGATGTAGAACATTGGAGGATTACCTATTTTCAATGAATTCATAAGAATAAATATCATCGCTCTGCGTAAGATCCAAGAGTAGATTAGATTTTCAACAGACCAGACCAAAACGAAGACAAAAGAGCATTCAAGGCAAGTTTGGGAAATGATAATAGAGAAGCACAAATCTGGGGAAGGATACAAGACCATCTCAAAGGCACTGAACATACTTCGGAGATCAGTGCAGCCAATCGTGAAAAAGTGGAAAATATATGAAACCTTGGCCACACTGCCTAGGTCAAGCCACCCCTATAAACTTCGTCACTGGAGAAGAATGCCACTTGTAAGAGAGGCTACCATGATGCCAACAGTCACTCTGAGTGAGCTGCAGAGGCCAGTGGCTGTAACTGGAGATGAAGTTCATGGCTCCACAATCTCTAAGGCCTTGCACAAAGAGGGTATTTATGGAAGAGTGGAAGGAAGAAGCCCTGGCTTAAAAAATAAGCATATCCTTGCCTGCAAAGACTCTGCAAAGTGTCACTTAGAAGATACTGTAAAGATGTGGAAGAAGGTTCTGTGGTTGAGTGACGCTTTAGTGTAACTTTCAGGTGTCAACACTAAGCAGTAAGTGTAGCATAAATCTAATACTGCTCATCAGCCGGGTTACACGATCCCTACTGTAAAGTATGGTGGAGGTAGCATCGTGCTATGAGGATGCTTTTCAGCAGCAGGGCCTGGAAATCTGGTCAGGATTGATGGAAAGCTAAATGCCACTAAGTACAGAGAGATTCTGGTTAGAAACCTGTTAGCCTCTGCCAGAAAGCTTAAGCTGGGGAAGAAGTTTGTCTTTCAGCAGGACAATGACGCAAAGCACACTGCCAGAGCAACCATGGAGTTGTTTCAAACGAAGAAAATTTATGTCCTTAAGTGGCCCAGTCAGAGTCCTGACCTTAATCCAATTGAACACCTCTGTCAAAACCTCAAGAATGCTGTCCACCATCACTCCCCAGATAACCAGGCACAGCTTGAGCAATTTTGCAAGGAGGAATGGGCAAATCTTGCTCCGTCAAATTGTGCAAAGCAAAAAGACTACTGGCTGGAACAGCTGCGAGAGGTGGTTCAACTAAGCGCAGAGCAAAGGGGGATGAATACTTTTGAACTGCTGACATTTCCGTTTACAGATTTTCAGTTTTTCATGCTTTACAATATTCCGTATTTTGCTGGGGGCTCTACTGTGGAAAAAGGAGCATGCGATTCACAAATAAAAATTCTCAGTTACCTTGATGAAAATCCCTGGATATAATACTCATTTATGTGAACAAAGGGTTGGGGGCTGAATATTTTTACAAGACACTGTATCAACGTGGCTGATAAAATAGCCATCTTTTTCCAGTAGACTTTACGGCCAGGGACAAAGGTATAGAGCTTGCCATTCATCACACTGATGGGTGCCAAGTTAGTTTTCACATGCTTTTTAAGTGATTCCAAGTCTGCCTCTGAAGACTAGCATAATACTGGCATGTGTAAGCAGACTATGTAACTTCACCTCTCTTCAACCATCCTGAAGATTTCTCACAGTTCTCGTTTTTCATGTTATTGACAGGGACCAGGCATGTAGCAGCAGAGGGGAATGTGACAGAGCAACACAGTTTCAAACAGGGAAAAGCAGATCAAGTTCCTACAGCTGGTTTAGAAGTTTTAACTCCACAGTTTGATTGCTCTAAAACAACAATGCTACCCTTATTTTATTCATAACGTAAATTGGATTTTAACAAGTATTGGCATTAACAAAGCCCAAAAAAGAATTTGCAACTGAAACCTACATTTATACAGTGGCTTTAGTACAAATGAACATCCCCCGCTATTTCACAGGGGCAGTATCAGAGATAGCAATGTCCAAGATTAAGAACATTGTCCAAAAGTTTTATCAAAGCGCATCCATAGAGCGGAAATAAAGATGCTGAAATGTATGCTGCAATTTAATACATTAAACTAAAATCAGAAACATTTGTATTTAAAGTAATCAACTGCAGATGCTTTAAAAAGGGCAAAGCTGCACTCAAGAACTCAAGCTGATGGACAGAATATCAAAATCAATGGGTAGATGATTAAGGAGACTGTAGTACTGTCTAGGAAAACAGGTTCGGGCTGGCCTGACCAGGATCTCATGGTCAAGGAATTGCAGAGTCATACAGTACAGAAATAGGCCAGTCAGCCCAAGATGCCCACACTGAACAGTGGGCACTCATCTATATTATTTCCATTTTCCAGCACTTGACCCACAGCCTTCTATGCCAAGACATAGAAGGCTATGTGACCATTGACATCAGGCAGACAACCTCTGAAGAGTATCGATAACAGATGGGGGATCACCCATCTTGAAAAGACACTGTCCAGAAGAAAGCAATGGCAAACCACCTCTGCAGAAAAAAATCCCAAGGACAATCACGGTTATGGAAAGACCACAATCACCTACAACATAACGAACAAATGAATGAGGCTCATATAAAGTACAAAGTACAAAGGAGAAAAGTAAAAGTGGCAGGCCGACAAATCCAGGGCATGCATTAAAAAGGGCCACTTTTCAACATAATTGTATAAGGGCTAAGAGAGTTGTAAAAGAGCACCTGAAGGCTTTATGTGTCAATGCAAGGAGCATTCGTAATAAGGTGGATGAATTGAAAGTGCAGATTGTTATTAATGATTATGATATATTTGGGATCACAGAGACATGGCTCCAGGGTGACCAGGGATGGGAGCTCAACGTTCAGGGATATTCAATATTCAGGAGGGATAGACATGAAGGAAGGGAAGGTGGGGTGGCGTTGCTGGTTAAAGAAGAGATTAACGCAATAGAAAGGAAGGACATAAGCCGGGAAGATGTGGAATCGATATGGGTAGAACTGCGTAACACTAAGGGGCAGAAGACGCTGGTGGGAGTTGTGTACAGGCCACCTAACAGTAGTAGGGAGGTCGGAGATGGTATTAAACAGGAAATTAGAAATGTGTGCAATAAAGGAACAGCAGTTATAATGGGTGACTTCAATCTAAATGTAGACTGGGTGAACCAAATTGGTAAAGGTGCTGAGGAAGAGGATTTCTTGGAATGTATGCGGGATGGTTTTTTGAACCAACATGTCAAGGAACCAACTAGAGAGCAGGCTATTCTGGACTGGGTTTTGAGCAATAAGGAAGGGTTAATTAGCGATCTTGTCGTGAGAGGCCCCTTGGGTAAGAGTGACCATAATATGGTGGAATTCTTCATTAAGATGGAGAGTGACATAGTTAATTCAGAAACAAAGGTTCTGAACTTAAAGAGGGGTAACTTTGAAGGTATGAGACGTGAATTAGCTAAGATAGACTGGCAAATGACACTTAAAGGATTGACGGTGGATATGCAATGGCAAGCATTTAAAGGTTGCATGGATGAACTACAACAATTGTTCATCCCAGTTTGGCAAAAGAATAAATCAAGGAAGGTAGTGCACCCATGGCTGACAAGAGAAATTAGGGATAGTATCAATTCCAAAGAAGAAGCATACAAATTAGCCAGAGAAAGTGGCTCACCTGAGGACTGGGAGAAACTCAGAGTTCAGCAGAGGAGGACAAAGGGCTTAATTAGGAAGGGGAAAAAAGATTATGAGAGAAAACTGGCAGGGAACATAAAAACGGAATGTAAAAGCTTGTAAAAAGGAAAAGACTGGTAAAGACAAATGTAGGTCCCCTGCAGACAGAAACAGGTGAATTGATTATGGGGAGCAAGGACATGGCAGACCAATTGAATAATTACTTTGGTTCTGTCTTCACTAAGGAGGACATAAATAATCTTCCAGAAATAGTAAGGGACAGAGGGTCTAGTGAGATGGAGGAACTGAGCAAAATACATGTTAGTAGGGAAGTGGTGTTAGGTAAATTGAAGGGATTGAAGGCAGATAAATCCCCAGGGCCAGATGGTCTGCATCCTAGAGTGCTTAAGGAAGTAGCCCAAGAAATAGTGGATGCATTAGTGATAATTTTTCAAAACTCGTTAGATTCTGGACTAGTTCCTGAGGATTGGAGGGTGGCTAATGTAACCCCAATTTTTAAAAAAGGAGGGAGAGAGAAACCGGGGAATTATAGACCGGTTAGCCTAACGTCGGTGGTGGGGAAACTGCTGGAGTCAGTTATCAAGGATGTGATAACAGCACATTTGGAAAGCGGTGAAATGATCGGACAAAGTCAGCATGGATTTGTGAAAGGAAAATCATGTCTGACGAATCTCATAGAATTTTTTGAGGATGTAACTAGTAGAGTGGATAGGGGAGAACCAGCGGATGTGGTATATTTGGATTTTCAAAAGGCTTTTGACAAGTTCCCACACAGGAGATTAGTGTGGAAACTTAAAGCACACGGTATTGGGGGTAAGGTATTGGTGTGGGTGAAGAATTGGTTAGCAGACAGGAAGCAAAGAGTGGGAATAAACGGGACCTTTTCGGAATGGCAGGCGGTGACTAGTGGGGTACAGCAAGGCTCAGTCCTGGGACCCCAGTTGTTTACAATATATATTAATGACTTGGATGAGGGAATTAAATGCAGCATCTCCAAGTTTGCGGATGACACGAAGCTGGGTGGCAGTGTTAGCAGTGAGGAGGATGCTAAGAGGATGCAGGGTGACTTGGATAGGTTGGGTGAGTGGGCAAACTCATGGCAGATGCAATTTAATGTGGATAAATGTGAAGTTATCCACTTTGGTGGCAAAAATAGGAAAACAGATTAATATCTGAATGGTGGCCGATTAGGAAAAGGGGAGGTGCAACGAGACCTGGGTGTCATTATACACCAGTCATTGAAAGTGGGCATGCAGGTACAGCAGGCGGTGAAAAAGGCGAATGGTATGCTGGCATTTATAGCGAGAGGATTCGAGTACAGGAGCAGGGAGGTACTACTGCAGTTGTACAAGGCCTTGGTGAGACCACACCTGGAGTATTGTGTGCAGTTTTGGTCCCCTAATCTGAGGAAAGACATCTTTGCCATAGAGGGAGTACAAAGAAGGTTCACCAGATTGATTCCTGGGATGGCAGGACTTTCATATGAAGAAAGACTGGAGGAACTGGGCTTGTACTCGTTGGAATTTAGAAGATTGAGGGGGGATCTGATTGAAACGTATAAGATCCTAAAGGGATTGGACAGGCTAGATGCAGGAAGATTGTTCCCGATGTTGGGGAAGTCCAGAACGAGGGGTCACAGTTTGAGGATAGAGGGGAAGCCTTTTAGGACCGAGATTAGGAAAAACTTCTTCACACAGAGAGTGGTGAATCTGTGGAATTCTCTGCCACAGGAAACAGTTGAGACCAGTTCATTGGCTATGTTTAAGAGGGAGTTAGATATGGCCCTTGTGGTTACGGGGGTCGGGGGTATGGAGGGAAGGCTGGGGCGGGGTTCTGAGTTGGATGATCAGCCATGATCATAATAAATGGCGGTGCAGGATCGAAGGGCCGAATGGCCTACTCCTGCACCTATTTTCTATGTTTCTATGTTTCTATATACCTGCATCTGGGCCATTTCACTCTAAACCTTTCCTATCCATGTACCTGTCCAGCAGTGAACATCCATATGAAAAGCTCAAATAGTGGTAGGGCTGTTCCATTTTCACTTTGCTGATTTATTTTTAACTTTTACATTAACCATGGACTGAGGCTTTCTGAAAAATATTGCATGGGGCTGTTCTGACATTCCTGGAATAATAGCAACATATACAATATGGCAACTGTAAGAACTAATGGAGGCTGTCTACAGTCACAAACATAACACTGATATGTATTGTCTTGGGAAAAAAAAAGGACACTGCACCAGCAAGACCTGAAGAATTATATAGAATCAAATTTGGGATGCATAAGATAGAACTAAAAGACTTAATGTGGAGATGGTGTTTGCTTTATCATTTTGTTCTGGAGTTTGAATGATCTCAGACATCTAGATAAAGCAGAGAAATTGAATAAATACAATTATTACTTATAACCATCAGATAATACAGCCACTAGATGGAGAGCTGGTGCTTCCATTTCCACTGCAGTTTTGGCCCATTTCACATGCACTTTTTAGACTGGTGCAGAGCTTGTTTGGAAATCTACTCAACTTACCATTGTGTAAGGATTCCTTAGAGATTAAATTAATTACATGGCATCATTTATAGAGTCAACTAGCCTAACCTAGACATGGTGCAGAGAAATCAGAGACAACTATTGTTAGTTGTTTTTCACAATTGCAGCCAACACTTCAACAGATCAGCCCATTGCTCAGATTTTAGCTGATCTTTACATTCCATAATTCCATTTTTGCTTTATGCTCTCTCAAGCCATACCAATACAATGACTAACATCCTTTGACAAGGCACCTCACAAAATATTGCTACATATAAAAAGATTCACGATTGTGGGTAAAATGTTAACATAGCTAGAGGGGTTGAAGGACAAAGAATGATATGCAGATCTTTTTCGGCTTGGTAGACTGACATAACCAAGGTTGCTACAAGAAGGTCTCCAATATTCTCAGATAATCACCATGATTATCTTTGGATGCAAAGAGGCTGATGGAAAGACAAGTTAGGGGAGACTGATTCCCAAGGAGACCCAGTGGTCCTGTAAGAAGAGATCTAGTAACACTGACCTATTCTTACTAGAGTTGTAAAGCAAATGCTGCATGTCACTGAGACACATAAGATTCTGCAAATAACTAATAACGTGGTTTCTAAGTATGTCTCTCCTCTCACTGGAGAATTGAGAAGAAGTGGCTGTTGTCTGAAGAAAGCAAGCCAACCATTTAGCTTTATATTCACTGGAGTTTAGAAAAATGAAAGGCGACTCTCTCCTTACAAGATTCTAAGAGGAACTGACAGAGTCAATGCTGAGAAGCTGTTTCTTTTGGAAAGAGAATCTAGAACCAGAAAAAAAACTGCGAAGGGGGTGATTTTGTTTTTAACCAGAGAAGTATGAGCCTTGGTAATTCAAACTGGGTACAAAGTAGCACAGTGGTTAAATTACAATCCGACTATCCAGACACGTGGGCTATTGGTTCAGAGGCATGTTCACATCTTCCTTGGCAGCTGGGAATTTTAATTCTAACTAATTACTTTAAAAAAAATCAAAACTTCTGAAACTTCTGGATTGCTGAAAAGACTCAGCTGCTTCAACACAATGTCCTTCAAGGAAGTAATTCTGCTGCCCTTACCTGGTCTGTCAATCTAGATCCAGCAAAATGGTTGATTTCAAACCGCCATTGCCAAGGAGCAGAAAGAGATGGGCGATAAACATCAGTCTTGCCAGCATGGTTAAATGAAAACAACTGAGCATATTTAAGACTGAGCTCAATAGAATGCTGAACATCAAGAAAAAAACTGAAGTTCAGCCCTACCCAGTTACTCTGGAATGCACAAGGAATGAAGTGCTGCGTTGTTCCTGTACTGCTAATGGTTGGAAAGCTGCACATCTAAAACAACTGGGCAGACATTGCACTCAACGGGTACACCTGGAGGAAATCTGTTCGAGAGGGAGCTGTGCTACAGGAGGGTAAAATCTGCCGTGAGGCAGCTGCAAAAGGAAAGGCTGAACAGACGAAAGACCCAGCCACTAACCATAACCATTATTCTTACCCACACTGCACCAGGATATGTGGCTTCCAGATCAGCCTCTACCTGAGGACCCAAGAATGGACAACCCCTTAGCAGAACGTCAGACTTGACTCAAATGATTGCTCTACCACTACAGTGGAAAAGCAACCTCTCGTACCCAGAGACTCTTTCAAAACCCAGCAGTGTTGTCAATATCACTGGGCCAATGGCTTATCAACCTGATCTACGCTTTAATTGTGCACTTGCAGCATGTTTTTGGCTTTGTACATCTTTCAGTTGGGTGTCGAAGATCACGCAATACCTTTCTGATAGAACAGATGATAGACAAAATGTTCTCTTGTACTATATGTTTTGATGTTATTAGTTCCCAATTCTTTTTTGGTTACCCATGACCAGAACGTGTTGAAACAAGCCCGCTTTCCTGCTCTGCCAGTTGAGAAGGGCATGAAAACCCCCAAGATTTATTTGAAGATCAGGAGTTCTTGCCACATTCCATCCTACGTCATATTCACAACAAGCACACATTAATTCCACTCTGTTCAAAATTTTAATCCTGGCTCACTCGAGATAATCCTTCAATTTCCTCCATAAAATATCTTCTGTGTGTTGTGGCTTCCAAGTCTACTCCATGTTCCCAGAACTTTTGCTTTAATCTTCCACTTAGATTTCTCCCCTACCCTCTTTTCCCCCAACATCTCTCCACCACACTCCGCTTCATGGGATCACAGTCTCCACACCCAATCTGTTACCTTCTCTGTCCCTCAACAATGTATCCTCAGTCACTTCCTATTTCCCATCAACAAATTTGCAGTAACTGTAACATCTGGCAACCATTCGCCTGTTTCCCCAGCTCAACCTCACTGCCATCTTAGTTCCTTTATGGGAGGAAGAGAAAAAATTTTCATCTAAGTACAGGGGAGCCTCAAGCAATGATGCATGTTCACCCTTAAGTCACAGAGAGTTTGCTAGGAAATAGAAATAAATGTGCTTTCATCTTGGCACCTTGTTATTACTTAGTTTGCTAGTTATTTGATTTTTGCCTTGTGTATGATTCAGAACAGCACAGTCATCACAGAACAAAGAGAAAGTGTGTCAAGAAGAGGTCATTTGGTCTTCTGTACCCAAGAGAGAGTTGCACAGCTAAATCCACCTCCAACACCAGATCTGCCACCCTGCACATCTTCGGGGAATTTCAATTTGGGGAGTGTTTCTAACTCTCCCATCTTTTGAGGTGGTGAATTCTAAACCATTACTGTACTACCCTTTGGATAAACACTTTATTCCCTCATTTCCTTTAATCCTTATACCAATACCAGCAACACTTTGCCCCTGTTTTTGACTCTAAGACCAAGAGAATTAGTTATGTCCTATTTACTCTGTCATTCTTTGTCCCATTGAAAATCTCCTCTCTAGTTAAATTCCTGCATTGGGACTGAACATGTATTGTATATAGTTGTAATCCAGCTACCCTGCTCTTACATTCCTATGCCTTGGCTAATAAATGAAAATCATAAACACATAAATTAAAAACTCTGTATTCCCACTTAACCACTTAGTTGACGTGGCCTGTCACCTTTAAGGGTCTGTGCACACGTACTCCAAGACTCCTCTGTTCCTGCACATTTCCTATTTATCCCTGATTTGTATCACTGTCATTTTTTTCCAAGCTAATATAATTTGTTGTGATTCATTCCTGCATTAATTTAATCACACATTTACATACTGTTAAGATATTTCGTTTTGCGCTTTCATTCATTTTTTATGCTTCTATTTTGATAAATCAGCTCATGTGTTGTCCTGTGATGAAAACTATGAATTTATTTTTTTGCAATGCACACCATTTCCCTGCCCATTCTGTCTGTAATCTCTGCGCTGTTCAGTTACAGTCACTGAATCTGTCACCGTCAGCAGTCTGCAGCCAGCTACCCTCCCTTACGGATTGAGCACGAGGTAGTTTGTGACCCGGATTAAAGCTATTAATGATTACAAGCTGAGTTTAATAGGGTTAAGGTTTCATTGACAGCTATCTCTATGTTTCCATCACCGAGGAGAACAGCAAGCTCATGGAATCACTCTCTCCGCCATGTTCTACGTCCAATGACATCAGCCTGACTTGGAAATGTGTCACCGTCACTGGGTCCAGATCCTAGAACCCCTTTCCCAAGAGCACAGTGAGACCATCTCTCGCACACAACTCCCATTTGATGATAACGTGCAAGCAGTCCCAATCTTAGTGCCCATTCCGAGTTCTTGGTGGCTGCTGTTTTGGATCATGTTTGTCCAAAGGTCCCCCTTGCAAAGCTCAGTCAGTCCTCTGCTTCCCCACCAGTAATGAGGAATACACTAGAAGCCAGATGCTTTAACAATTTCAGTGTGCCTCTGACTTGAGTGTTACCAGCAAATCTGACCTCCTACTCCACCGCTGCATATATCTCTGAGTACAGTGGAGTTGTCGCATTGTTCCCAGTTGAAATCCACTACATCCTGTCTCCCAGTTACAAAACTGGTATGTAAGCAACAACCCTATTCACTTGAATGGAGTTCTGATCCTTGTCTTGAATAGACTCAGCAGCTAAGCTTCCAAAGCCTTCTTGGATAGATTCACTAAATTGAGTGAAGGCATATCTGATAAATGGTAAATTGGGTTATTATTGTCATCTGTATCAAGGTACAGTGAAAAAACTTGCACTGTTCATACCCATCAGTCATGATAACAGTGCATTGGGGTGAAACAACAACATAATGCAGAATGAAGTGTTACACTTACAGAGAAAGTGTAGTGCAGGTAAACAATAAGGAGAAGGATTGTTAGAGATATATTGTTAGTTCAAGGGTACACTTTATTGTGCTAGGGAACCATCCCAAGGTCTTATAACAGCAGGACATAATTGTCCTTGAGCCTGGTGGTACATGCTTACAGACTTTTGTATCTTCTGCATAATGGGGTGGGCATTCTGGGGTGTCTGGAATGGGTGATTATGCCGGCCGCCTTACCAAGACAGCGAGAAGTGTAGACAGAGTCCATGGAAGGGAGGCTGGTCTCTGTGATGTACTGAGGTGTGTCCACAGTACTCTACAATTTCCGGCAGTCACGAGCAGAGCCGTTGCCATACCAAGCCATGGTGTGTCCAGGAAGGACGCCTGCTGTGGTGCATCAACAAAGATCCATCAGGGTCAAAGGAGTCAAGCCGAAGTTCTTTAGCTTCCTGAGGAAGCAAAGGTATTGGTGAGCCTGCTTGGCTCACTTTGTTAAGCGAGGTCAGGTTATTAGTGACGTTTGCTCAGAAACAAAATCAGGTTTAATATTTTGATTATGATTATGGGGACACGCAGTTCCCTTTTATTGTCATTTGGTAATGCATGCATTAAGAAATGATAAAAATATTACAGGAATATATTGTGAAATATGTTGTTTTGTGGCAGTGCTACAATGCAATATATAACAAAAACTATAAATTACAATAGGAAATATATATACAGTGGATTCTGGTTAATTGGGGCAGCTGCTTATTATGGACAACTCTTAAAGAATAAAAACAAATCAAGAAAGTATCCTGGAAATCCTTCATTTATTTGGGACACCATGCCACTAATTGAGACAGCAGACTGTTGCTGAACAGATTCAGTCACGTGCGCTCACATGGCCGTTAGACTCACTGTCGTGCTGAGAACATACAGTATTGTCACTGATAGTAGGCGAGAAATAAGCAGTAAGACAATTCAGAATTGTTTTACTCACTCATTCCCTGGGGATCTACATCACCCAGGACATGCCCTCTTCTCATTGCTACCATCTGGGAGGAGGTACAGGAGCCTGAAGGCACCCATTCGTCATCTTCCCCACACTCATTCAGATTTCTAAATGGACAATGAACCCACGTACATGACCTCAATATTTATTCTTTTTTTTTGCTCTTTTTCGCACTACCTATTTAACTTATTTTTAATATACTGTGGATTCCTGTTAATTGGGACACATTAGGACCGGAGTATTTTGACTCATTCAGGCTTGAAGATGCGACAAAAGGCTGGGTAAATTGGGTTATTATTATCATCTGTATCGAGGTACAGTGAAAAAAACTTGTACTGTTCATACCCATCATACCCCAGGGAAGCCACTTTCCTGAGGCATTGCCTTTTGAAGGTGTCCTTAATGCTGAGGATGCTAGTGCCTGTGATGGAGCTGGAAGAGTCTGCAAACTCTTTCTGATCTTGTGCAGTGGCCCCTTTATTCCAGACTGTGATGCTACCAGTTCAAATACTCTTCATGGTACATTTGTGAGAATCGTTGGGCATGTACCCAGTCTCCTCTAACTCCTAATGAAATAGAGCCACTGCCATGTCTTTTTTTTCAAATTGCATCAATATGTTGGGTCCAGGAAAGATCTTCAGAGATGTTGACACACTTGAAATTGAAGCTGCTCACCCTTTCCACTGCTGATCCCTTATTCCCAGCCTGGGGCAGGTATGTGTTCCCTCGACTTCCCCTTTTTGAAGCCTACAGTCAATTCCTTGATCTTAATGATGTTGAGTGCAAGATTGCTGTTTCAACACCACTCAACCAGCTGATCTATCTAGATGCTGCAGGGATTTGCACAGGTGTGATTTTATTCCCGCTTTCAAAGGGTGCAGTAAAGGCATTTAGCTCACCTGGAAGTGAACCATTACAACCAATTATAATGTTGGGTTTGGCTTTGTAGGAAATAATGGCCTGAAAAACTGCCAGACCTGATGTGCATTTGATTCCGTCTCTAACTTTGATTGGAATTGTATTTTCGTTCTTAAAATAGCCTTCCATAGGTCGTACCTGGACTTTTGATTTAGTTCTGGATCACTGGTTTTGAACGCCACAGATCTAGCCATCAGTAGACTACAAATGTCCTGGTTCATCAATGGCTTTTGGTTTGGGTATGTCTGGTATGTTCTCGAAAGCACAGTTATCCACACGTGCCTTGATAAAGTCAATGACAACTGTGGTGTATTCATTCATTAGACCATAAGACCATAAGATATAGGAGCAGAAGCAGGCCATTCAGCCCATTGAGTCTACTCCACCATTTAATCATGGACTGATCCAATTCTTCCAGTCATCTCCACTCCCCTGCCTTTTCCCCATACCCTTTGATGCCTTGGCTAATCAAGAACCTGTCTAACTCTGCCTTAAATACACCCAATGACTTGGCCTCCACAGCTGCACGTGGCAACAAATTCCACAGATTTACCATCCTCTAACAAAAGTAATTTCTCCACATCTCAGTTCTAAATGGACATCCTTCAATCCTGAGGTTGTGCCCTCTTGTCCTAGACTCCCCTACCATGGGAAATAACTTTGCCATATCTAATCTGTTCAGGCTTTTCAACATCCTTAACATTTCTATGAGATCCCCCCTCATTCTCCTGAACTCCAGGGAATACAGCCCAAGAGCTGCCAGACATTCCTCATACGGTAACCCTTTCATTCCTGGAATCATTCTTGGGAATCTTCTCTGAACCTTCTCCAATGTCAGTATATCCTTGCTAAAATAAGGAGCCCAAAACTGTACACAATACTCCAAGTGTGGTCTCACGAGTGCCTTATAGAGCCTCAACATCACATCCCTGCTCTTATATTCCATACCTCTAGAAATGAATGCCAACATTGCATTCGCCTTTTTCACCACCGACTCAGCCTGGAGGTTAACCTTTAGAGTACCCTGCACAAGGACTCCCAAGTCCCTTTGCATCTCCACATTTTGAATTCCCTCCCCATCTAAATAATAATCTGCCCATTTATTTCTTCCACCAAAGTGCATGACCATACACTTTCCAACATTATATTTCATTTGCTACTTCTTTGCCCATTCCCCTAAACTATCTAAGTCTCTCTGCAGGCTCTCTGTCCTCAACATTACCGACTTCTCCACCTATCTTTCCATCACCAGCAAATTTAGCCACAAATCCATTAATCCCATAGTCCAAATCATTAACATACATCATAAAAAGCAGAGGTCCCAACACCGACCCCTGTGGAACTCTACTGGTAACCAGCAGACAGCCAGAATGGGATCCCTTTATTCCCGCTCTCTGTTTTCTGCCGATCTGTCAATGCTCCACCCATGCTAGTAACTTCCCTGTAATCCCATGGACTCTTATCTTGCTAAGCAGCCTCATGTGTGGCACCTTGTCAAAGGCCTTTGAAAATCCAAGTACACCACATCTATTGCATCTCCTTTGTCTACCCTGCTTGTAATTTCTTCAAAAAATTGCAGTAGGTTAGTCAGGCAGGATTTTCCTTTCAGGAAACCATGCTGGCTTTGACCTATCTTGTCATTCAGACCCAAAGATGAATTGCTGAATATCATCCAGCCTACTGACTCAAAGCAGTCCTGTAAGTGCTCCTCCGCCTCCCTTGACCAGATCTTCTTCGTCATCACCCATGGTGCTGCAATCTTTAGTCTCTGCCTGTATGCCGAGAGTAAAATTACAGCCAGGTGATCGGACCTTCCGAATTGCGAGCATGGGATGGCAGGGTAAGCCTTCTTGTATGACAGCGGTCATGTGTGTTGGCACCTCTGGTTCCAGAGGAGATAAGTTGATGGTAGCTCTTCAAGCTGACCTAGTTGAAATCTTCCACATTGACAGGAAAGGCATCAGGTGTGCTGTGTCATGACTGCTGATTACTATGCTGAGTGAGGTCCTCCAGTATCTCCTTCATGTTGGCCTGAGGCCATTGCCTGTATCCTGTGCTCCCAATCGGGCCTCCTCTACTTTCGTGAGACCCAACATAGATTGTGAGTCTGTTTTATCGAGTACCTATGTTCCATCTGCATAAAGTAGGATTTCCCGGTGGCCAGCCATTTAAATTCCGATCCCGAAACCTCATATACCATCTGGGTAACTTCTAACAGTTAGAGTCTAACAGATAGCAAGAACATCGCTTTCTCTAACTTCTGGTAATTTTCCCACTCCCCCTCCCCCTTCCAGCTTCTTCCATCCCCTCACTCTGCCTCCCCCTTACTTCCTCTGTTCTCCTCACCTGCCTGTCACCTCTCCCTAGTGTCCCTTCTCCTTCGCTTTCTCCCGTGGTCCACTTACCTCTCCGATCAGATTTCTCCTTCCTCATCCCTTTACCTTTACCACCTATCACCTCATATCTTCATACTTCATTCCCCCTCCACCCCACCACCAACCTGGCTTCACCTATCACCTTCTAGATTGTACGCCTGCCCCTCCCCCACCCCAACCTGGCAGCTCCCCCCTTTCTTTCCAGTCCTGATGAAGGATCTCAGCCCAAAATGTAGACTCTTTATTCATTTCCAAGTTTGCTAACTGACCTGTTGAGTTCCACAAGCATCTTGTGTGTGTTGCTTGAGAAGCTTAGAGACAAGTTTGCTTGGAATGGTAGTGTTGAAAGTGGAGTGGTTGTCTAATGTAGGTGTTTTTACTGTCCAGATGCCCCAGGGTGGAGATAAGGGCCAGGCAGATGGATGCTCCAGAGAGGAGATAAGGGCCAGGCAGATGGATGCCCCAGGGTGGAGATAAGGGCCAGGCAGATGGATGCTCCAGAGTGGAGATAAGGGCCAGGCAGAGGGATGCTCCAGAGAGGAGATAAGGGCCAGGTAGAAGGATGCTTCAGAGAGGAGATAAGGGCCAGGCAGAGGGATGCTCCAGAGTGGAGATAAAGGCCAGGCAGATGGATGTTCCAGAGTGGAGATAAGGGCCAGGCAGATGGATGCTCCAGAGAGGAGATAAGGGCCAGGTAGAAGGATGCTCCAGAGAGGAGATAAGGGCCAGGCAGAGGGATGCTCCAGACAGGAGATAAGGGCCAGGTAGAAGGATGCTTCAGAGAGGAGATAAAGGCCAGGCAGAGGGATGATCCAGAGTGCAGATAAGGGCCAGGCAGATGGATGCTCCAGGGAGGAGATAAGGGCCAGGTAGATGGATGCTCCAGAGAGGAGATAAGGGCCAGACAGAGGGATGCTCCAGACAGGAGATAAGGGCCAGGCAGAGGGATGCTCCAGACAGGAGATAAGGGCCAGGCAGAAGGATGCTCCAGAGAGGAGATGAGGGCCAGGCAGAGGGATGATCCAGAGAGGAGATAAAGGCCAGGCAGATGGATGCTCCAGAGTGGAGATAAAGGCCAGGTAGAAGGATGCTCCAGACAGGAGATAAGGGCCAGGCAGAGGGATGCTCCAGAGAGGAGATAAGGGCCAGGCAGAGGGATGCTCCAGAGAGGAGATAAGGGCCAGGCAGATGGGTGCTCCAGAGAGGAGATAAAGGCCAGGCAGATGGATGTTCCAGACAGGAGATAAGGGCCAGGCAGATGGATGCTCCAGAGTGGAGATAAGGGCCAGACAGATGGATGCTCCAGAGAGGAGATAAGGACCAGGCAATTTGGATGCTCCAGAGTGGAGATAAGGACCAGGCAGTTGGATGCTCAGAATGGAGATAAGGGCCAGGCAGATGGATGCTCCAGAGTGGAGATAAGGAGCAGGCAAATGGATGCTCCAGAGTGGAGATAAGAGACAGGCAGATGGATGCTCCAGAGAGGAGATAAGGGCCAGGCAGATGGATGCTCCAGAGTGGAGATAAGGACCAGGAAGATGGATGATCTAGAGAGGAGATAAGGCCAGGCAGATGGATGCTCCAGAGTGGAGATAAGGACCAGGCAGATGGATGCTCCAGAGTGGAGATAAGGACCAGGAAGATGGATGATCTAGAGAGGAGATAAGGCCAGGCAGATGGATGCTCCAGAGTGGAGATAAGGACCAGGCAGATGGATGCTCCAGGCAGGAGATAAAGGCCAGGCAGATGGATGCTCCAGAGTGGAGATAAGGGCCAGGAAGAGGGATGCTGCAGAGAGGAGGTAAGAGCCAGGCAGATGGCACCTGCTGTCGATCTGCTTTGGCAGCAGGAAAATTGCAGTGGGTCCTGTTTATCTGGGGGCTGGAGACAACGTGTGCCAAGAACAGCATCCCAGGCAACAGTCATTAAGGCAGATAGTGGTCTTCGTAAAGCAGGTGGGAACCTCAGATTGAAGCAAGGAGAGATTAAAACTGTCTGCACATACCCACGCCAGCTGATATGCACAGGATCTGATGTCATGGCCAAGGACACTATCCAGGCCAGATGCTTTCTGTGGGTTCATCTCTGGAAGACTGATCTTACGTCTGCAGGAGTGACAGCGGGTCAGCCGCATTGTAGGCTGCTGGGATGGGTGATGATATTCTAATACCTGTCTGTTCATAACATGCATAGAATTATTAAAGCTTATCAGGAAATGTGTACTATTACCAGCAACATTGCCCAATTTTGTTTTGCACATTAGCTCTGCCACAACCGACGACTGGTCTTGGACTCAATTTTGGACTGATTTTGGCTCTTGGCATCCCGGATAGCTTTATGGAAGTTGTATCTTAAGGTCAGGGTCAGCTGATTTGAATGCCACAGTCGTAGACTTTAGTAGGGAATGGATCCCCCAGTTTATTCATTCTTCCTGGTTTGGGATCACCCAGATTGTTCTCTTTGGTACTCATCACCTTTGCTGATAAAGATCATGAATCGGTAACAATGCCAGCAAGATCAAGGAGCTGATTATTAATTTCAGGAGGTGAAAATTAGAGGTCTACGAGCCAGTCCTCATAGACGAATCAAAGGTAGAGAAGGTCAGCAACTTTAAATTTCTTGATGTTATCATTTCAAAGGACCTAGCACATAAACCCCATTATGAAGAAAGCAAGGCAGCAGCTCTGTTTCCTTAGAAGTTTATAAAGATTCAGTATGAAATTGAAAACTTTGACAGATTTCTATAGATGTGTGGTGAAGAGTATACTGACTAGTTGCATTAGGGTCTGATACAGAAACACCTATGCCTTTGAATGCAAATTCCTACAAAAAGTAGTGGATATAGTGCAGTCCATCATGGTTAAAGGCCTCCCCAGCATTGATCATACCTACACGGAGTGTTGTTGTAGAAAAGCAGCATCTATCATCAAGGCACCCCACCTCCCTGGCCACACTGTCTTCTCACTGTGGCCATCAGGAAGCCTCAGTACCCACACCACCAGATTCAGGAACCCCTCAACCATCAGGTTCTTTAACCAGAGGAGACAACTCACCCCATCACTGAATTTTTGTTGCAATCTATGGACTCACATTCAAAGACTCTTCATCTCATGTTCTCAATATTTATTCTTATTAATTTATTATTAATGTGTTTGTTTTTTTTGTATTTGCACAGTTTCTTGTTTTTCGCACATTGGTTGTCTGCCTATCCTGGAGGGTGCAGTCTTTCATTGACTCTACTGAGTTTGTTGGATTTCCTGTGGATGCCCGCAAGAAAATGAATCTCAGTGTTATATATGATGGCATTTGCCGCAAGCATTTTGATAATAAATTTACTTTGAACCATTAAAATTTGAACATATTTGTCTAAGCTGGCTGCTGAGGTTTTGCACATGGACCAATCTACTCTCTAAGCAGTTACAAAGTTTGACAACAGCAAACTTGACAAACCTTTGACAACAGCAAATGACTTCCTGTACTGGATCCTCACATTTTGATTTTCCTTTGAAAGCAAGGGAAAGGATAGCACCTTCCCATCTCAGCCCTGAATATCTGACACCTTATTTAAATATCAAAGCCCCTACATGGAAGTAGTAGTAGGCAGCCGTCGATCCCAGGGGATCATGGGTTTGCGCCTCTGGTGGACTGTGTCCTCTCCAGGGTACAAGCCTGGGTGGGAAGATTTGAAGAACCAGCTGTTGCCCATGCAGTGGGTTCTCCCTCACCATGTCACTGATGTAGACCAAGGGAAGGGTAAGCGCCAATACAGTTTGGCACCAGTGTCATCGCAGAGGTTGCCAGAGTGAAGTTGTAAACAACATCAAGCTGCATTAAGGACCCCGGTTCCAGATTTCTTCCTCCGGGTTTACTCCCGAAGCCTTTCGCATGGGTGGGTATGGCCACAGGGCAGCAGTGGTTTAAAATCAGAGTTTTCCTTCTCCAAGGCGGGCTGCCGTCCAAGGCCGACGAGCCCCACCTGCCCGACTACCTTGACAAGTCCCATAAGAATCTAATATTCTTCAGTTAGATCATCTTCCATTCTCTAAGATCAAAAAATTAATTTCCATTCCAGTTAACCTCACCTCATAAAACCATCTCCCTATCCAAAAATCAATCTGGTGAACCTTTGTTACACACACTTTGTTATATATAATATCTCCTTCCTTGTTGGGGGAAAAGAGACGTACACAAGGTTCCAGGTGCAATCTCACTAACCTCCTACGTAATAGCAGAAACTACTCTTGTACTCAACTCTTCTTGTACTAAAGACCAAAATAGCAGTCGTCTTCCCAATTCCCTGCGGAGCCTGCCCATTAACCTTCAATGATCCAAGAACAAGAGTCTTCTGATCACTAACACCAATCAACCTCCTACCAAATAATTGTATTTATTTAATTATTTCATGTAGTATATAGGTTTTCAATTGATTCATGATAAATTGATACCTATTTAATATTTTCTTGCTTTATTTACTTGACTTCAATTTATAAACAATGCCTTTGGCCATTCGTGTGGTCCAGAGACAAGAACTTGGCTTCAACTGCCTGAGAACCAATTACCACTTATGGTTTGAGGAAGAGTTATGGAATGAATCTCTTTGCACAGTAGATCTCCCAGTTCTGCAGCTGCAGAAATTGTGGAGGGTGGGGGGAGTGAACACAAGGCAGAGGCCAGATCAAACACAATTCAGACAAATGTCATCAAGAGGATCAAGTGCCCAAAAATAGCCTCCAAAAAAAAACACCCTGGACTCTGGGAGAACTATCATCACGCAGACTGGAGGAGCTCAAGAAGCCAGCACAAGGACAAACATGGATGGGCAATAAATGCTGGCTGAGCCCGTAATGATCACATTCCTACTGTCAGTTTCTAAATGAATAAGGCTTTATTACTTGGTTTTGTGGGAAAAGGAACTATTTGAATCATTGTGAAGTTCTCCCTTCATTTGGGGAATTTTAGGAAAATGGTAAGGTGATCCTGAATAATTTATTAAAAAATTGGCATCAGTGTGTGAAGCCTTCAGGTCAGGACAATGCTTAAAATTGTAGAAATCCTTGGAGTGGAAATATCTTATGCAAATTAAAGTTTTACAACAATGTGTTTATGTATTGAGACAGTTCTACAATTTGCTGCACTCCTGGCAATGGATGTTGACAGCTCCATTTCACCTGTGCCGTATACTGGGATCAATTATTGTACACTACTACAAAACATTGTGTGTAATATCCTTTGGTGCATAACAATAACTAAACCATAGGATAAAATCTGCAAGGTCCTAAGAGTAAAGAAGATGGCGATCCTTGTGGATGATGCCCAAGCACTGTCTCAGTCATTGGCAGATCTCTTCACTACCACAACTTTCAAACAAGCGGCTAGACTTTGCTTGGCTGGTGGTGAGAAGGGCTATCCCAGTCAAACCATTTATTCACGACTGCAGTCACAGCTTCACCCATATATTGGCCTTGGCATTTGCACTGGGGACAAGTCCACCATCTCTTTCCTTTGAGAAGGAATTTCTTTAACTAGAGGGTAGTGAACCAAGTTATTAGGTATATTTGAAATAGAGGTTGTCTGTCAAAGGTTACGGGAAGAAGGCAGGAGAATGGGATTGAAAGGGAATAATAAGTTAGCCATGTTTGAATAGCAGAGCAGATTTATTGAGTGGAAGTCATAATTCTGCTCCCATGTCTTTTGGTCTTATGACCCTTCTGAAAGTGGCATTGGCCAAGGAGGCCTGCAAAGAGATGCTTTGTTGAGGTTCATGCCAAGCAGCTTCAGGGCAGATGACTTCTTGCTCCACAGGATGTTCCTCGGGACATTTACTGAGTCAAATATCAGCTGCAGTTGGGAATTTATTGAGGTGAAAGATACTTCCTGAGCTACCTGAAACCTTTTGGTTTCCAAGTGCTAGGGGCAAATAATGCAGTCTGGCATATTCTGAGGTTCAGAATACCCCCTGGGGCACATACCGAAGTTTGTGAAGACACCATAAAGGCAAGGGCACGAGGACCTCCCACCGTTACAACTCTGAATCCTGTCTAATGAATCTTCCTCAGACTGTCTGTTCAAGGAACTCCTGTTATTGACAAATTGATATCATGCTGATTTAACTTCACGAATAAATCAAACTGTATATCTTATTCTGAGAATTACAACATGTGAGTATTTTGCAATTTATGTACATAGATAAATTCAAGGAATTGAATAAATTTTAGAGGAAAAAAATCAAGATAAAAAGGTTTTCTATTATTCAGTCCCTATTACCTGTGTCTGTCCTCCTTCAAATTTAAAGGCATCTTCTTTACAATGCATTCTATTTTAGATCAAAAGCTCACATAATATATTCGAACTTGGGGTGGCTTAGTTGTTAATGAACTAAGCCTTGACAACCCCTGCTGCTTAAGTTCTGTTCTGCTGAGAACTTAGATACCAAATTGATTCTAAAATAAATTAACTCACATTTTTGTGAGAGTGGCCATTTTGATTTTTTTTGTTTGAATATTAAAAATAAAGTATTTGCATTGAGTAAACCCCACAAAAATGGCAGCAAAATCAATAGTCTCTGAAAATGACTGTGGAGAATGTGATATGAAAATAACCTCTTCAGTGTACTGCAGACAGGCTGGTACACACTGCGCTTTCTAAGGCTAGAAACTTCAGCAGGGGACCAGTATTGTTGTGGATAGCATTAGCTAAGCCTTGCTTGGATTTAAAGCTAGCCTGCAAATCCTAAAAGGAAATGTGTGCTGTGAATGGAGCAAGCGCAGGCAGGAGCTCTTGGATAAGGCAGCCCAAGAAACAATGAAGTACTGTCTAACATTACAGGCAGGGTTCTTCAAGCTTTCAGGTGGGAAGGGGAGGAATTAACAAATTCTGGGCAGAACCAAGCAACGCAAAAATGGCTTGGAGAAGACACAAAAACTAAAGACCATTGCTATATTCAATGATGGTGGAATCCTGCATGTGGGTGCAATAGGCCGAACCATTTGCAGCAGCCAGATGCCATGAATGGTCCATCTGCCTCTATCACAGGGCCCAGTCTTCACTCCACGTGATAGTAAGAAGGAGCCCAGAGTGCTAGATACAGAAAGGGCTGTGGGTCTCACAATATGTCACCCGTGGTGCTTAAGACTTGTGCTCCAAAATTAAGTCTACCGCTAATCAGTTCAATACAGCAACAGCTCTGGAATATATCCAAAATGGAGAAATGCCCTCATACATCATCATAGCCACCGACAGCAAAACAAATCCTGTCTGGTTAATTACCCTCCATCACTCAACTCTCAACCATCAAAGTGATTGAAGGAATTGATGACACTGCTATCAAGCAGTGTTTAATCAACAGTTCATCACTGCTCAGTTTGGGTTTTGACAGGAACACTGAACTCTAAAAGCTATTACATCCTTGTTTCAAACATGACAAGGAAACCTGAGTCCCAGAGGTCAGTGGAGCATAATTGCTGTTGACATCAGGATGTCATTTGACCGAGTGTTGAATCAAGGAACACTTATAAAGCTGAAATCAATTACTTACCACTGGTTGAGATCAAATTCACACAAAGAGAAATGGTTGCTGTTGCTGATGATCAACTATTTCAGGCCCAAGTCTAACCATTGTTGGGCACTTTGTCCTTCTTAACTCAGTAACAGATTCCTTGTTTATCACCAAAGTCAACATGGTTTCTTTCTTTCTTAAAGTCAGAAGCTTGCTCATGACTTCACAATGTCTAATCCCATTCTCAACTGCTCAGGTAGAGCGCAATGAGACCCAGACAGCACCTGGACATCAGCAGATGTATGAGCAACTCGTGTCCCACGTAAGTTCCAGACAATAATCATCTCCAACGGGAGAGAGTCGAAGCATCAGCACGACTAGGCCCTCATTATGAACATCCTGCAACTCACCAGGGAGCAGAAACTAAGCCTGACCAGCAATATAAATGTCATGACCCTATGAGTAGGAGAAAGGCCAGGTGTCCAGTGGATGTTATCCCTTTCCACCCTAAACCATTTCCACAGCACAAGTCAGGAGTGTGATGGAACACTGCCCATGTGCTTGGATGTGTGCAGGCCAACATTAAGGAACTAATTTGATTGGCACAGCATTGTCACCAGTAAACTCCCCAACTCTCCCATTGCAACACCAGAATCAGGACTTTATGGCGACTGTATGTACCGTCTCCAAAATGCACTGTTGCAACATCTTAGAAACTGGCATCTTAACTCATGATCTCTATCTCCTAGAACGATGAAGGCTACAAGCACTTGAAGATCCTCTGCTAAATCACACATCCACATGACTTGGAAATGTATCACCACTGCCTCATTGGGTCCAAATTCTGGAACCTCCTACCCAACAGCACTGTGAGAATAACTTCATAATGACTGCTGTTATAAGACATTTAGGTAAAGCAAATAAATGCTCAATCTTGCCATCATATACATACCCTCTATATATGATTACTGCTCAGCTCACCATTCCCCTATCATATACCCATGATACTCATATACATCAATAGCAGATCATATGCACCAACGTCCTTAACAATAAGATCTCAGTCGGATTCACATTACAACTGTTCACACATGCCCCAATCACTACTTTTGCACCTAATCAAACCCATAGCCCTCAGC
This sequence comes from Mobula hypostoma, assembly GCF_963921235.1. Classification (NCBI taxonomy): domain Eukaryota; kingdom Metazoa; phylum Chordata; class Chondrichthyes; order Myliobatiformes; family Myliobatidae; genus Mobula; species Mobula hypostoma. The sequence continues at coordinate 73,732,127 of NC_086102.1, read as the reverse complement.
AGAACCAATTCCAAGCCATAAGTTTTGTTTGCAATAGCCCAGCTCACAGTTATTGTCTTGGAAGTTTAAAGAAACCATACTGATAATTCTGGTTTGCTGTTGGACAAAGAGCACTGAGTTAGAATGAAAACCTTTGACATGCCATCATTTGGGGTGAGCACACACAACTGCCAGAGGAACTAAGTAGGCCAGGCAGCATTTATGAAAAAGAGTAAACAGTCAAAGTTTCAGGCCGAGACCCTTCATCAGAAATTGGTCGCAACACAGACCCCTGTGGAAAACAACTACTCACTAGCAGCCAACTAGAAAAGGCTCCCTTTATTCCCACTCTTTGCCTCCTGCCAATCAACCACTGCTCTATTCATGCTAGAATCTTTCCTGTAATACCATGGGCTCGTAGCTTGTTAAGTGGCCTCATGTGTGACACCTTGTCACAGGCCTTCTGAAAATCCAGGTGCACAACATCAACTGATTCTCCTTTGTCTATCCTGCTTGTTATTTCTTCAAAGAATTCCAACAGATTTGTCAGGCAAGATTTTTCCTTGAGATTTTCCCTTGAAGATTTTCAAGAGCAAGATCTTCCCAGCCACTGAGGTCAGACTAACTGGCCTATAGTTTCCTTTCTTTTACCTCTCTGCCTTCTTGAAGAGTGGAGTGACATTTGCAATTTTCCAGTCTTCTAGAACCATTTCAGTATCTGGTGATTCTTGAAAGATCATTACTAATGCCTGCATGATCTCTTCAGCCACCTCTTGGAGAACCCTGGAGTGTACACCATCTGATCTAGGTGACATATCTAACTTCAGACCTTTCAGTTTCAAACATTTCTATCATCCTCCAACTCTGACCATCTGCACATTCTTTCTTCCACTGGTGTCAATGACTTCAGCAGCTCAATTCCAGATTCTTGAACTTAAATCAAAAACCAGTGTCACCTACCTCCAAGGTGTTCCTTCAACCCCGTCTTTGAGTCAGCCTGCAGTACTCGGATGAAATATTTAATTTTGTGGCACCAGTCTAGTTTATTTAGATATTGTAAATTCCCTCTAGCACTGTACGTAAGTGGTTGAAACTGAGAGGCAGTGGGAATTGATGGGAATAGAGGAAATATAGGAAGAATGAGTAGGGGAATGGGACTAATTCTAACTCAGACTGAATGGTTTCCTCCTGTGCTGTAAGAAAATATGGCAAATTTTCTATCTTTATGGGTTGCAAATTGCATTGGGAAGTAAAAAGTGCTGAAAATTTTGTCAGCACAGATAGATACGGTGATCACAGAAAGTCAATGCTTTCCATGCTGCAAAGCCCTCACATCTATCATCTGTGACATCGCAGGAATTGAAAAAGTGCAAGCAGAATTAATATCACTGTTCTTTCTCACCCACTTTCCCAGATGCAGGAAGAACTGTATCATCCTGGAGGGTATATTAATGGCTGTAGTCCTCGAGGAATCAGAGTGCCTGTTTGCAGAAAATTTGTAAAAGGCATGGTGAGCTAAACAGCTCTCCCACCATTTCCCACAGAACATTCAGAGATTCTGGAAGTTATCCTAGTAATTCTGATTGCCTCCTCATCACCCACACTAGGCCTTGACTGGAACACTTCTTAAAATTAATATTCTCATTAATTTGCAGATACCGAAAAGGAAGATTAGAATAACATTTGGAAATTTGCTGAACGCTAGAAGGAAATTAAAAGATTAAGTTATGACCTCTTTCCTCCAGATTTGTGATAACACCAATGCTCAGAATAAAATCAAAGGATTTGGATCAGAATTTGTACACCGGCTGTGGCATCAGTAACAGCGACAAGCATTGGCCTGCCAGTGGAAATAGTGAGCAGGGACTTGTTCAAGGATATATAGAGGCCTTGCACATGTAATTCAGTGATCCGTGGGCAGTGAGCAATTTCAAGTTTTGCCATGAATAATTACTTTAGTTTCATCCATCTCATTCTGCGATGAAGAAACACAAAAGGACTGCAGATGCTGGATTTAGATGTGAAAAACAAACTGCTCAAAGCACTTAGTGGGCCGAGCAGCATTTGTAGAGGGAAGTGGATAGAAGACTAGGTGACCACCTTGCCAAGCACGTGCACTCCATACATCATCGGCTACCTGGAGCTCCCAGTTGCTAGCCTTTTTAATTCCACTCCCCATTCCCACACCAACAAGTCTGCCCTTCACCTCTTTCACTGTTACGGTGAGTTTGCAACCCAATGGCATGAACATTGAATTCTCCAATTCATGTAACCCGTCCGACATCCATCTCTTTCTCTCTCCTGCTGGTCTAAACCGTTCCACCTACACACATCAACACTACCACCCTACTTCCTCTCCAGCCCCATCGTCCAGTTTCTTTGCCCTCCTCTGCTGTATCCATCTACCCATCACTCACACTCCTTCCACTGGATCCCCTCCCCCCCATGCCCCCACATGCCTTCCCCACCTCCCTTATTTAGTTCCATACTCCACTTTCCACCCCAATCTGGCTCCACCATCCTCAGCCCTTGGTTGCATCCGCCTGTCATCTGCCAGCCTCTGCGGCTATTTCCACCCTTCCCCTCTCACACCACTTCACCTGAATCCTGTTGCTCACCAGCTCTTGCCCCCACCCCCCCCATCTCCTTATACTGGCAACCTCTCACTTTGTTTTTGAGTGAAGAGTTTCAACTCAAAAAGTCAACTGTCCATTTGCTCCATAAATGCTGCCTGACCTCCTCCAGTTCCTCCAGCAGTGTGTCCCTCCCCCAGCCCTATAATATAATCTCCTTAATAACAACCGGCCTTTGACAAGGAAAGCACCAAGCCAAAATGGGTAAAGATGGTAGAAGGCATACTAAAAGTGAAGCATACAATCGCCATAGTATAGCTGATCTACTCAACTTTCTGTGATGATTGCATAAGTCACATGATCACAGATCGCAATGTTCGAAATACAGAGTTCTATTAGCAGACTGAGGCTATTTTGAAGTCTTCTGGATTTTAGCTTTACCCACAATAGGAACAACTATAAGGTTAAAATGACCTTTTACAAAACGGCAGAGGAAGTAAACCCACTCATGTTCACAGGCAAACAAGGAGCCAGTTGACGTGTTTTATGGAGAGTCAGAGCTGCACAAACATCAAAGCGACGAAGGGACTCTGAAGTCTGACATGCTGCTTCAGGGAACAGCAGGACCCTTGGCAAGGGTTGTCCAGCTTGCTGCGCAAGAGGTCACGATTCGACACGTTACAGCACACGGTAATTTCAGCAGCAGTGGGGGGGGGGGTAACCTTATGAAGAGGAGAGGTTTGTGGAAATTTGTGAAAGATGTGGCTATCTAATGTTTCTCTAAACAAAAGACGTGTGTTGATAGTATGTCACTGACATACTCGACGTCTTATCGTTCCAGCAGAGATGTTTATCATTTACCATGCGTCAGATTCCAATTTATAAACGATGATAGGAAGGTAGATGTAATTTATTCATTTCCTGACACTAGGATGTGCCTTGCAGAGGTCACATTCTGCTTAGTGACAGGCAGAAGAGGCCCTATCTGCAGTAAGTAATGGAAGCCTCCAACATGTGATGAATGGCAAATATTGAAAGCCCTTCCTTTCCCCAAAGCCACTGTTGATCCAGAACAGATAGATTTTGGGAAGGTGGTATATGAGCCACACAGATTTTTGCTTTTGTATTTGGACAGTTACAAAGTTGGCTTATGGAAACCAGCAGATGCATCACCCCGCTGTTTGATATAAAGTGAAAAAATAAAATCTATTTAATAACCCGAACATGAGTAAGTGAGATATCCGTGAAACCATTCATGACAAAGTGCAGATAAAGTTAGACCAGACGCAAGATTGATGATGGAAAATTACATGTCAACACTGACAGATATCACAAGAAAAAATTGTTGTGAGGCAGGCAAATGACAAATGAATATTAGAGCACAGACATTGGAGGGCCTTCTTTGTACCTTTTGACAAATTGTTTGAAATGCGGAGGCAATGTAAATTCACATTAAGGGCAGGGCACAGCCTTATCAAAAGGGATCATATAAACACTTGATGATGTCTGAGGCATCAGGTGTTATAGGGTGGCGTAACATTGAACCAGGTTCACAGGTCTGGCGAGCGAGACAGACTGTGAATAAGTTATATTAATCAATTATTTGCACACAGTAAAAATTTGGCCAAACATTCATGTACCCCAAGCTACAGAAACTATCAAGCTGAATATTCCACGGACATACATTCAACAAACATACTTTGTACAACTTTAGCCTTCCCAATGGTCATGTGCACCACTTGCCTTAAACAAAGGAAGAGAGAGCAAGCCTCTTCCACATTCTATTTTACACCCGGGGTATTTGAAACTGGATGCCAGGTGGCTAACCAATGGGAAAAACAGCTGCACTTTCCAAACCAACCAATCACGACAAAGCACCTTTCGACAGGCAGAATAAGCCACACCCTCCCACAGGACAGGTGGGAGCACACTTGTCGTCAGCTGCTCTTCCCATTTTTGGAAGAGTCCTTCAGACGTTTATGAGGTCCTTAATGAATACCTTGCTTTAGTACTCACTGGTGAGAGGGGCCTTGACGTTGGATACAACAGGATGACATGCTAGAACATCTTGACATTAAGAAAGAGCATGTGCTGTAATTTTTGAAATATATTAGGATAGATATACCCTAGGTTACAACAGGTAGTGAAGGAAGAGATTGCTACACCTTTGGCAATGATGTTTTGCATTTCTATTACCCATGGGTGTAGCACCAGAAGACTGGAGGGTGGCAAATTTTATTTCTTTGTTCAAGAAAGGCAGTCGGGATACTGTAACCGTGGGAGTTATAGACCAGTGAGTTTTACTTCAGTGGTTGACAAACTATTGGAGAAGAATCTTAGAAACAGAATTTTCAAGCATTTGGAGAAGTATAGTCTGAGTAGAGATGGGGAGCATGGCATGGTGAGGGCAGGTCATGCCTCATGAGCCTGATTGCATTACTTGAGGATGTGACAAAGCATGTAAATGTAGAGCTGTGGATATGGTATATATGGATTTTAGTAAGGCGTTTAATTAGAATCCCCATGATAGTGTTATTCAGGAAGTCAGGAGCTATGGGATCCATGGAAACTTGGCTACGTAGATTCAGAATTGGCTTGCCCATTGAAGGCAGAGCATTGTTGAAGACTGAGCATTTTCTGCTGGAGGTTGGTGATGAATGGTGTTCTGCAGATATCTGCTCTGGGAAGCCTGCTCTTTGTGACTTGGTTGAGGAAGGTGGATTAATGAGTTCACAGATGACCAAGGTTGGTGGTGTTGTGGATGGTGTACAAGGCTGTTAATGGTTACAACAGGATATAAACAAAATGCAGAGCTGGCCTGAGCAGTGACTGATGCAGTCCAACCTGGAAAAGTGCGAAGTGATTCATTTTGGAATGTCAAATTTAAGGCAGGAAACAGAATTACTGGCAGGTGGTTTAATGTTTCGGAACAGAAGGATCTTGGGATCCACGTCTATAGATCCATCAAAATTACCGGACAAGCTGATTAGGTTATTAAGAAGTCGAATAGTATGTTGGCCTTCCTTAGTTGGAGGATTGCACTCTAGAAAGTGGGGTAAGGTTGCAGCTCTTTAAAACCCTGGTTAGACTATATTTAGAATATTGTGCAACACACACAAAAAATGCTGGTGAACGCAGCAGGCCAGGCAGCATCTATAGGAAGAGGTACAGTCGATGTTTCGGGTCGAAACCCTTCATCAGGGCTAACTGAAAGAAGAGATAGTAAGGCGAAGGGTCTCGGCACCAAACGTCGACTGTAACTCTTCCTAGAGATGCTGCCTAGCCTGCTGCGTTCACCAGCAACTTTTATGTGCGTTGCTTGAAATTCCAGCATCTGCAGATTTCCTCGTGTTTGCGTTTTGAATATTGTGTTCATTTTTGGTCACTTCATTATAGAATGTTGAAACTTAAAGGTAGGTGCAGGGGCAATTTACCAAGATGGTACCCAGATTACTGGATAGCTTGAGTGGGCTAGGACTTTTATATTTGGAACAAGTGAGTATGAAAGGTGAGTTTATAGAGGTGTAGAAGATGGTAAGAGGTACAGATTTACTGAATAGCCAGAGACCATTTCCCAGGGTAGAAATAACTATTACAAAGTGCATAATTTTAATATGGTTGGAGAAAAGTATAGGTGGGATGTCAGATGAAAGCTTTGTACACAGAGGGTGGCTGGTGCAAAGAACACACTGGCAGATACATTAGGTATATAAAGAAACTCTCAGACAGAATCTGAATCAGGTTTAATATCACTGGCACATGTCGTGATTTTTTTTGCATAATAATAAAAACTATAATTTACAAGAAGAAATATATCAGAAATTAAATGAAGTCAGTAGTGCAGAAAGGGAGCAAAAATAGTGAAATAGCATTCATTGTCCCTTTGAGAAATCTGATAGCAAAGGGGAAGAATCTGTTTCTGAAACATTGGGTGTGTCTCTTTAGGCTCCTGTGCCACCTCCTGGATGGTCTCAAAGAGGGCATGTCTTGGGTGATGGGAGTCCTTAACAATGGACACCACCTTCTTAAAGCATCACTTTTTGAAGATGTCCTTGATGCTGGGGAGGTTACCGCCAATGATGGAGCTGGCTGAGTTTACACCTTTCTGCAGCTTTTTCCGATTCTGTGAAGTGGCCCCTCCAGAGCAGGTGGTGATGCAACCCGATAGAATGTTCTCTGCAGTAGAAATTTGTAAGACTGGTAACATACCACGTCTCTTCAAACTCCTGATGAAATATAGCCACTGTCATGCCTTATTTGTAATTGTATCAACGTGTTGGACTCAGGATCAAGCTTCATAGATGTTGATATCCAGGAGCTTGAAACTGTTCACCCTTTCCACTGCTGACCCCTCAAAGACAACTGGAGTGTGTTCCCTCAACTTCCCCTTCCTGAATTCCACAATCAATTGCTTGGTCTTACTGATGTTGAGTGCAAGATTGTTGTTATGACACCACTCAATCAGTTGATCTATCTCGCTCATGGATGATAATAAAATGGAAGGCTATGTAAATGTAAAAGTTTTAGATTAATCTAAGATTAGCCTATGTTCTAAATTATTATTCTTTCGATAATGCACTGTGGTTACAGCTTTACACAAATAACCTAAAGCAAAAGGAAGATAATTCCAACAATTTATGCAGAATGGATTGTCTCAGAGAAATTCAGGCTTCCAGGCATGGTCATTGTAATGTTATGGGAGCAGAAGACAGGACCTTGGGGATTTAATGTCAGTGTGTCTACTAAGAGATGGCAGCATTAATTCCTCAGGGTGAGTCCACCTCCCCTCAGTGGGAAACTATGCACCAGGACCACACAAAATGCCAGGAAAACACAGGATGGCAGCACAGGGGTGAAGATCTTCAATCCGGTGCATTGCTGGTACTGGAGAAAGCAGGCTGCAGGGAGGGAGTGGAGATGAGGGTTAGCAAAAAAAAAAATTGTGAGGACAGCCCTGAAGATGGGGACAGCCTCTCTCTGGGAGAGAGCAAGCAGGCAGCAGTTGAGATTGGAGTTGGCAGAGGTGAAAACAGTAGGAAAACCAAAGGGAATGGAAGGGGTGACTGACAAAATTGATAAGGGGGAGACTGAGGAAGGCATGCAGGGGTAAATGAACAAAAGAGTAAGGACACTGAGTGAGGTGCAAGCAAAAGCCAAGTTGGTGGAATAAGGGGTGGCGGGAGGAGAGTACACATGCAAGATGACATGTGGGTGAACATGTGATCGTGTCTGTATATATGGTCAGTGTGCATTTACTCACGCAAACACATATTTAGAACAAGGGTTTGCATGAGTCAGTTCCAAATTTGTGAAACAGACCCTGCTCTCCAAACATGTTGGACCTCTGTACTATTGGATCAAGAAGTCATTCCGTTGTGACATGGGAACTGGCACACAGTGGCAACCTCATTTGCAGAGAAATCACACACAACTCATAGCACGGGTCAAACTCAACCCCAGCAGATCACTTACAGAACAGCAATGTAGTGCAGAGACCATGCCGCAAGATATGATGCTTTCATTGAGAGTACCGCAGTAATGATTGCAGATTGCAAGCTCTTTTTCTAACAATTGCTCCATTTTAACAGTTTTTTTTCCAGGATTGAACATTGTCAGGGAGTGACCTGAACAATAAGAGTGTTTCACCATCTGCTTCCTTTGCATTTTTTGAAGAAGCATTGATCCTACCGCACTCTAATCATCCTGGAAGGGAAAAGCTATCACAGTCTTCTTCGCTCTAGCCCCCACCCTATCCTTTCTTGGACATTACTCTGATATATCTGTAGAGTCGCTGGTAAGCAATAAGCATGCCACAACTTCCATTAGTTATTCCCTTGCACCCACTGAAATGCCCGTTTTCTGTTAAGGCAGCTGACAAGGACACATTGCTCCCTTGAAGATAAGCCAAGTGAGACAAGATGCTTTTCCAATTGTCACATGCAAGGAGTCCTCTAATTTACCCCACAAACAGCTTGAATAGTGGACTTTGAAAGATCTGGAGCTGTAGCCTCGATGGCCCTCACCTCCACTGATAATAAAGGAATTAAGTGCTGGCCGAGCCTTCCAGCTGGTTAATTGCTACAGCTGAGATGTGTAGAAACTGTCCTTATTATCAGATGCCTTGTATTGCCTTGCTTTGTCCCTTGTCATCTTCGATTTCTATCGTAATGTTGGATACGGGTGGCCCTTTTGGAGGACTGTTGATGTGGAATATATTTGAAACATTGTGAAGTACATCCAAGTTTGGTTTGCACAACCAGAGGCTTGTAAAATGCAACCAAAGTCAACCTACTACTGAAATCACTGCTGAACACTGATGCTGAAGCAACAGGGTTTCAATTGACTGCCAAGGCCAACAGCCACAGACAAGTCCAGCACCACTTTTCCACAGGTTCCACTGCACTTCCAATTTCTTAGTTTCAGGCACCAGAGGAAAGGCTCTGATCTTTTCTTCGGCTGAGCTTGGTGCTGTATTGGGAATGGATCACAGCGAACATGGTCCAAACAAACAAATGAACAAAAATAAATAAATAAATAAATCAGGAAATTGGCATTACATAAAAAGAAATAGGACACATGCGTCCAAATTTCTCTCCATTATTTGTACTAAAGATCTGCACACTTATACTGTTGTTCCATAGCAAGACAAACCTGAGCAATTGTTAGCACGTGGATCCTTTCAAGTTTCATTTATGTTGCAAGTTAAGAAGTAAGCAGTATAACACCTCTGGTGCTTCGTACTTGGTGAGACGAGTGGTAGCAGGGAGTTCAGTAATCTCAGGAATGAGAAAAGAAACTGTTTCCCATTCCTACAGACATTAGCCCAATGCTATGGTATCCCCTGCCTGATAGCAAGTGGTTAAAAGAGATTGTTGGATGATGGGAAGGATCATTGACAATACTAAGGGCCCTGGATACGCAGTGCTTCTGCTGAATATCTCAGATGGACGTAAGACTTCAGTCTAGTGTTCAGCATCAACTAGAAGTGCAGAGGACCTGTCCCAATCTAAACTCATTCAAACTGTTCAATTGAAAATACATTACTACAACACTTCATACAAAAAAAAATCACGTATTCCCAATACAGATTTACACACATCAATACTGTCGCATCTAAGTTATGATACTTTACAGGTCAGTTTGATGATGATTTATTTTTCCCTCCTGAATTGTCAACCCTTCACCCTTATAATTATTATGCTATTCAAATACAGCACGGAGGCAGCGCTGTAGTGTTAGACATTTTGTATTTGAAGCGAGATACTAAACTCAGGCCCCAGGACTCGAATGGAAGTTAATTACCTGACTGCACTCTTCTGAAGTGCAGGGGAGTTTTCCAATTTTCCTGACCAACATTTATCCTAAAGTCAACACGACTCAAACATATAAAAATAGAAAATACTCGAAGCACACAGCAAGTCAGGCAGCCCCTGTGGAAAAAAAACTGTTTCAGGTGGAAGACTGATTTTCAGAAATGTAATAAATTGTTTGATAATTATCATATTTCTGTTAGTGTAACTTTGTAGTGTGCCAGGCATAACTGTATTTCAAAATTACTTATTTAGCTATGAAATCTGTAATGGAATGCCCTGGGTTTGTGATAAGTGTTTTATAAATACAAATTCATTCTTTATTAATAAGTGCTTGACTTGTCCACATCTCCAGATAAACTCCAGAAAATAAATCTGTAGCAATGCAGACATAAATCAGTTTGTAAGTAGTAATTGTAGGATGTATTGAAACATGCTGTCAGATGGCTCTGAAATACATGACAATATTCCTAAAGAGGTGCTTTCACTTCCCCTCTCATTATTTCCATAGCAACAATGCATTTTCATTCCAGTCACTGTGACAGAGTTGAATATTAAAGAAAGCCCAGTCAAATTAGCAGTTACCATTTGGATAAGTCAAGAAACACAAAAGAACCTGCAATTTCAGCAATAGCAACCCATCACACCACTTTTTGAAATTCCACAAATATATCACAGTGATTTTTCAAAATGAACATCCCATAACGTGTATGCAATTTTAAAACACAGTCTTAAACTGGAGGGTGTAATACGAAGTGAATTCCTATTGCTGACCGCTAATCAAAGGCCTTCACCAATGATAATTGCACTTTCACTTCAACACATCTCCTTTCATCTCAGGCTATCTTTCAATCAGCATTGACTGAAGAAGCTTTGTGCTTCCACAGAGACACCTCATTATCATCAATAAGGCAGAAAGACACGTGAAACAATGAGATTTATTGATTTATTGATTGATTGATTGAGACACAGTGCAGAATTGGCCCTTCCAGCCCTTCCAGCCCTTCCAGCTGTACCACCCAGCAATCCTAGCCTAATCCTGGGACAATTTTCAATGATCAATTCACCTGCCAACCAGTACATCTTTGGACTGTGGGAGGAAACTGGAGCACCTGGAGGAAACCCATATGGTCACAGGGAGATGGTACAAACTCCTTACAGATAGCGATAGATCTCCAAGGCCTTAAAGGCCTTATCATGTCAGGAGATCTGTTCTTTGCATGACCTTTACCACATCCTTAGAGAGGGATAGGAGCAGACAGTATAGAAGTGTATCTAATTAGGGGAGGGTGAATCATGATGGTATTAGTCAGGAACTTGGGAGCATAAATTGGGATCTCAGGGAAATGCACAATGGAAATATGGAGGTTGCTTAGGGAGCACTTGCATGGGGCTCTGGATGAGTTTGTCTCATTGAGTTAAGGAAAGGTTAATATGGTGAAGAAATCATGGTTGACAAGAGATGTGAAACATCTGGTCAAGAGAAAGGAAGCAGCATACACAAGGTTTAGGAAGCAAAGTCTCTGGAAAGTTACAAGGTAGTCAGGAAGGAGCTTAAGAATGGACTGAGGAGAGCTAGAAGGGGGTATGAGAAGCCCTTGGTGAGTAGGATTAAGGAAAACTTCAAATCATTCTACAGATAAAACAGGAGGATGACTAGAGTGAAGGTAGGACCAATCAGGGATAAAAGAGGAAACCTGTGCCCAGGGTCAGAGGAGCTAGCTGAGGTCCTTAGTGAATTCACCAGTAAGAGGGACCTTGATAAACATATAGACAGTGTGGAACAGGCTAACATGCTGGAACATGTTGACATTAAGGAAGAGGATGTGCTGGAACTTTTGAAATACATTTGGATAGGTAAGTCCCCAGGGCTGGATAGGATATACCTCAGGAAGGGAAGAGATTGCTGCACCTTTGGCGAAGATCTCATCCTCACTAGCCACTGAACTAGTACCAGAAAACAGGTGGGTGGCAAGAATTACTCTTTTGGAGTGAAAGACAATGAGAGACGACTTGATAGACGTGTACAAGATGATAAAAAGTATCGATAGAGTGGTCAGCCAGGGACTTTTTCCCGGGGTGAAATGGCTAATACTAGTGACATAATTTTAAAGTGATTGGAGGAAAGTATCAGGGGAGAACATAAGAGGTAGCATTAAAAAACCAGAGAATAGTGTGCGGAACGCAGCGCTGGGGTTGGTGGTAGAGGCGGATATATTAGGGGCATTTAAGAGACTCTTAGCTAGGCTCATAGATAAAAGACAAATGGAAGGCTATGGAGAAGGAGAGGAAAGGAAGGATTATATTGATCTTAGAGAAGATTAAAAGGTGAGAGAAACAAGGGCCAAGGAGCCTGTACTGTGATGTGCAGTTCTGTGTCCTATATTCTATGCCAGATATCAGACTGCTGAAACAAGCACCAGATTCTGAGTTCTGTCAGGAGAAAATATATCAGTTGGACAGAGAAAAAGATTTAATGGTGTACTCAAAGCCTCCTTGAAAAACACCGGAAACATCTCCCACTGACTCTTGGGAATCTTTGGCTCATGATGCATCCAGAATGGTGTTAAAACCTCAAGGCCGTGTGCTAGGAACACCAGAGATGCCGGGTCAGTAGTGGAGAGCATCACTCCACCTTACCACCTACTGTGCATCTGGTCCATCAGCCTCTGCTGAGCCTGTTGTTCCCATGTTGACTGCATCAGCTACCGCAGTAACCTCAGAATCAGGGTGGAGGTAAGTTTAACTTGATCCTGAGGGACTGCTTAAGAGAAGATACTTTCTGTTATATTATGTAACTCCAGCAACCAAACAAAAGGAAAACACAGGAGCAAGGATATGTGTCTACCTGTTTTTTCTTCCCTTTTTTTAAATAACGTGCTCACAAGATGGGGCAGTATAAAGATCAATGGCATTCAGAAACTTACTTCTTACATAATGAATAATGTAACAAAGAAAAAAAACTTAATATCTTTACAGTATTTCTCAAATATTACTGAAATAGTAAATATACTACATTCCTTCCTGCTTAGTTATAAACTCCAACTCACTATGTATCGTGTTCTCTCTGGTCATATATGCACACACTTATACACATACATACACACACACACACACACACACACACACACACACAGATGGACGTGGACGGACACACATAGACACACACAGACACAGTATACCATATAAATCAACTACATACAGTATAGACATCCACAGCATAGTAAATTTTAAATTGTTCCATTCAGGCCTGAAGATTTAACCACTGTGGAGGATTCCTTACTCTTGTGGGATAACACCTTTCCTGACAAGGGGCGGATCATTCTGTTTGGCAGGCGAGACTTGTAGCTGTGAAACAATTTCTGATTTTGGGGCCTCCTCCGTGGTGGTTGTGGGATTTGACTCTGGGTCTGCAGGAAGTGGTTCTGACAGCTCTGGACACCTTTCTTCTCCAACAATTGACTCTTCTCTGCTCGGAAAATCAACTTGATGTCTCCAGATGAGATAGAACACAAGCTCCACTGGGTAGGAGGGTGGTCCAGTCCTGTCAATCTTTATGAGTACCCACTTTTGATCACCTCTGCAGTCCCTCACCAGGACTGCTTGTCCAGGAGTGAAAGATGGAACCTCCTTGTTTGAGGGACCCTCAATTTGGCTCAGCTGTTTGTCCTGCATACTTCTGAGACTTGGTTTGAGGAGATCCAAGCGTGAGTACAAGCAATAACCGAGCAACAGCATAGCTTTCGAATTGTTGGTTGTGGAGTGTGCTGCATTGTGATAAGCAAAGAGGAAATTAGAGAGCTTCTACTTCAGTGTAGTGTGTTCTGCTGACATTGTTCACAGTGTATTCTCTGGACTATGGACAAACCTTTCCACCAAGCCATTTGCAGTGTGATAGTATGGTACAGATGTAATATGTCTTATTCCGTTCAATTTCAGGAATGACTGAAGCTATTCCCCAAAAAACCATGGTCCGTTGTCACTGACCTACGTGTTCTGGAACACCAGTCCTTGAGTAGAGGCTGTAGGGAGGCTATTGGGAACACTTTTGGTCACTCTGTAGCTGCATACAACTACCAAGAAATTCGTGCCCATGAGTGGACTTGCAAAATCCACATGAATCCTCTGCCAAGGCAATGCAGGCCATCCCTAGGCATGAAGGGGCACTGCTCTTTACATCTTCTGGATGTGTTGGCATCCCAAACAACGTATGGCAAGCTGCTCGAACTGCTAATCTATCACAGGCCACCAGACAAACCTTCAAGCCAACACTTTCATTTTGACCATACTGGGATGACCAGCATGGAGCTCCTCCACCACATTCGCTCTCAGCAGCTCTCAATCCCCACATAAGGCACCCCCATCAAGGGCAGGCTCATCCCAGTGCTGGTAAAAATGGTGAAACTGGAATTTTTGCTGCACATTCCAGTCATTCTGGATTACCATGTAGACCTGAGATGGTGTGGGATCTTTTCTCATTTCTCTTTGGATCATCTCTGCTGTAATAGGGAGACTTTCAATTTGCACTGGGGAGAATAAGTCAAGAGGAGCGTCATCTTTTGTAAAATTTTCAGGTATTTCCTATTCCAAGGGTAAACAGAACAATCCATCAGCATTTCCATATTAGTTGTCATCTTGACTTGAATCTTCTAATTGTGTCCTTCAAGAAACAGAGCCCACCTCTGCGTTTGTGCTGCTGTTGTTAATGGAACACCCTTCTGTGGATTGAACATGAACACTAGTGGTTGATGATCAGTAATGAGGGTAAACTCTCTCCCATACTTGATTATACACCCCAAACCAGAATCAAGGTCCCTCTGCCAATCTGAGTGTAATTTTTCTCTACAGCAGTGAGGAAACTTGATGCAAAGGCCATGGGGTGTTCACTTCTATCACTCATAACATGTGACATTACTGAACCTATACCATAAGGTGACACGACACAGGCAAACTTCATGGGATGATGTGGATCATAATGTGTGAGTACAGTGTCTGATGTCTCCATTTTCTACGTCTTTTGGAAAGGCACGTCACACTGCTTAGTCCATTGCCATTTCTTAATGATCTGTAGCAATGCATTCAAGAGGGGAAGCACTGTAGCCAGGTTTGGCTGGAACCTGTTGCAGTAAATGCCTGCAATTGTGACATGCCCTTTGGCCTGGGGGTATTCACCACCACTTAAATTTTCTCAGCACACTAGTGTAAACTTGTGCGTCAATGGTGTGCCCACAGTAAGTGATGCTTGGTTTAAAGAATTCACACTTGTCACATTGTGCTCTGAGTCCATAATCATCTAATATTTTTGACATTGTCTTGAGATTTTGAAGATGTTCTTTGTCATCCTCACCAGTAACAATGATGTCATCCAGGTAACACTGAGTGTCTGGGCAGCTTTGCAGTACCTGGTCCATAGATTTCTGCCAGATAGCACGTGCAGATGCTACTCCAAAAATAAACCTGTTCTAGTGATAAAGCCCTCTGTGAGTGTTTATGGCGAGAAGCACTTTTGACTCTCCTTCCATCTCCATCTGTAGGTAAGCCTCAGTTATGTCCAGTTTGCTGAAGTGCTTCCATCCAGATATATTTGCAAAGATGTCATCTATCCTATGCCGAAGGTATTGATCTACTTTTAGTACTGGGTTGATGGTGACCTTAAAATCACCACAGACCCTGACAGACCCATTCTTCTTGGCTACTGGGACCACTGGCATTGCTCATGAGCTCCACTCAACCTTGGAAAGAATTCCTTCAGCCTACATGTGCTCTAGCTCCACTGGCTACTTTATCACGGATTGTATAAGGAACCAGATGAGCTTTGTAAAGTGTGGGTGTGGCATTTTCATTGAACACAATTTTTACCCTTGATATGTTTGAGTTTTCCAACACCGTCCTTAATAACATTTATCCCTATTGCAGGGGATATAGCATACAAAATGAGGATAAATCTCCAATCAATTTGCAGTTGTCTCAACAAATCACAACATACAAGCCCAAAGTGGTTTTCTAGTTGTCGTATTT
Source organism: Mobula hypostoma (assembly GCF_963921235.1). Classification (NCBI taxonomy): domain Eukaryota; kingdom Metazoa; phylum Chordata; class Chondrichthyes; order Myliobatiformes; family Myliobatidae; genus Mobula; species Mobula hypostoma. Next base: position 73,716,247 of record NC_086102.1, on the reverse strand, counting down.
CACTGTTATGAATGCCATTCCCACAGGAGTTTTTTTTCCCCTCTAGTATACTGTAAGTCCTTAGCTGGATATCTGCAGGCTTCAGTTCAGTATCAATCAAACTCACTTTGTGGATTGACTGTAACAACCGAGCCAGTATTCAATTCCACTTTAATTAATTTACTGCTCTCTTCTGTGTAAGCCAATTGCTTGTTCCTTTTTTAGTTTTCACATGGGAAATCTCAAGGCTACCCTGTCCTGTGTCACTCTCACCATTGCATGATCTGGTGTGCGTGAACTCCTGCTACAATGGTAATACAATTTGTTCAGCCAGGCAGGATTCAGTTTAGACACTGCATTTTTATTCACACTCACTTTCATTCCTGATTACAACTCAATTGCATCTCTGGCTGCTGTTTCCATTGACAAAGCAAATTCAAATACTCTCTTAAATGTATGTTGTGATCCAGTTAGGAGCTCTTTTTCAATGCTTTTGTGTAAGATTCCACAAACTAAACAATCCCTCTGTGTGTCATTAAGCTCATCTCTGAACTGGCAATGCTTGGGCAATTTCTTCAGTTCAGCTACACAGGTTCTGCCTAGAAACCTAAAGCATTCTGCAATCAACAATGGTTTAGGTTTGAATTTTTCCCGTGTTACATTCACGATATCAGCAAAGCTAATTTTGATTGGTTTGGTTGGAGCAGTTAAAGTTCTAAGCAAACTGTATCTTTTTCCACCCATTTCACTCAGCAAAAATGGCACTCCCCTTTCATTGGCTATTTGATTTGCTTCAAAATACTGCTCAATTGATTCAGTGTACATCATGCAGTTATCTTCTGGTGCAATTGAACGCATCAATCTTTCTAACATAGCTGACTATTTATGTTTTTTTAATGTGGTATTATCACCCAATACTTATTAGTTATGAACCCATGGCTTGTTAATTTTGTCCATAATCTGTGTTTTTTAAACTCAAATGTTTCTCTCACCCTCTGAAGAAAAACATGCTGCACATCACCAGGTAGGTAGTCATCTCAGGTTTTCTTCAAAACTTCTTTGACACCACTATTATGTTTTGTAACTCCAGAAACTAATCAAAAGCAAAAACACAGGAGCCAGGATATTGGTCTACTTTCTTTTTTCCCTTTTTTTCCCCAATAAGATGCTCACATATGACGTGGTGGCATAATGACATATGACATTCATGTACTTCTTACATGTAACCCATCATGAATTATGTAAGCAAACACAGAATGCTTAATGAAATAAAATAATTACAATATTAATCAAATATTACTGAAATATTGAATACACACTCTCATACACCATCGCCCTACGGATCCTGTGCAAGTTCACAGGATCATATCATTTAAGCACAAGCAGGTGTTGAAGCAATGTAACTCTCATTAGGTTCAAGTCACTCTACAAAGCTGAAAAATAGAATGCAACATTCCAGAGCAGAACTGCAAAAATGCTACACTTAGACTCCCAGACAACACTTAGCTTTTCACCTGTCCTGCAGGTTAAAGTTTTGAAGAGTATGGAACTTCTTCCTATGTTAGACTATAAGACCATAAGATATTGGAGTAGAATTAGGCTATTTGGCCCATTGAGTGTCATTTCATCATGCCTGATCTATTTTTCTTCTCAGCCCCAAGCTCCTGCCTCCCCTCCTCCTCTCCAAAACCCTTTATGCCCAGACTAATCAAGAATCTATCAACTCTGCCTTAAATATACATTAAGACTTAGCCTCCACAGCCACCTGTGGTAATGAATTCCACAGACTCACTACTCGCAGGCTAAAGAAATTCCTCCTTGTCTCCATTTTAAAAGGATGCCCCTCTATTCTGAGGCTGTGTCCTCTGGTCTTTAGACACTCACACCAATGGAAACATCCTCCCCACATCCACTCTTTCAAGGCCTTTCATCATTCGATATAGGTTTCAATTAGATCATCCCTGATTCTTCTGAATTTCAGCGAATACAGGCCCAGAGCCATCAAACGCTTTCCATTAAACAAGCCGTTTAATCCTGGAATCATTTTCATGAACCTCCTTTGAATCCTCTACAGTTTCAGCACATCCTTTCTGAGATAAGGAGCCCAAAACTGCTCACAATACTGCAAGTGCGGCCTCACCAGTGCTTTATAAATTCTCAACATTACTTTTATATTCTAGTCTTCACCACAGACTCAACCTGCAAATTAACCTTTAGAGAATCCTGCACAAGGACTCCCAAGTCCCTTCACACCTCAGAGTTTTGTATTTTCTCTCCATTTAGAAAATAGTCAACCATTTCATTTCTTTCACCAAAGTACACTTCCCGTCACTATATTCCATCCGCCATTTCTTTGCCCATTCTCCTTATCTGTCTAATTCCTTCTGTAGGCTCTGTACCTCCTCAAAACTACCTGCCCCTCTACCTACCTTTGTATCATCTGTCAACTTTGCAACAAAGCCCATCAATTCCATTATCCAAGTCATTGACATATAACGTAAAAAGAATCAATCCCAACACAGACCACTGTGGAACACCACAAGTCACCGGCAGTCAGTCAGAAAAGGCTCCCCTTGTTCCCACTCTTTGCCTCCTGCCAGTCAGCCACTGCTTTATCAATGCCAGAATCTTGCCTGTAATACCATGGGCTCATTGCTTGTTAAGCAGCCTCATGTGTGGTACCTTGTCAAAAGCCTTCTGAAAATCCAAGTACACAACTTCAAGTGATTCTCCTTTGTCTATCCTGCTTGATATTTCTTCAAAAAATTCCAACAGATTTGACAGGCAAGACTTTTCCCTTGAGGAAACTCTGCTGACTATGGCTTATTTTATCATGTGCCTCCAAGTACCCTGAAACCTCATCCTTAATAATTGACTCCAACATCTTCCCAACCACTGAGGTCAGACTGGCCTGTAGTTTCTTTTCTCCCGCCTCACTCACTTCTTGAAAAGTGGAGTGACAACACAAAAGCATATTATCAGTTTTGATAATGATTCATCTTTTTCCTCTCTGAATTGACAGCCCCTCAGCTCATCAATATTATTAGCTGAATATGACCCTTAACATGGGGACTTCCCTGTATACACGTTTGCTACTACATATTATGCTTAACTGCAAAAAAAACCTGAAAAAAATGGATTGACATACTGTACACAATGAAAGGGGTCACAAAATTGAATATCTTTCTTTCTTGATTTTCAAAACAGTCCTTTAAAATAATGAGATGTTATAAAATATTGTTCAACTAATTGAGATTCCTATTACATTAATAGATTGCAACTAGGTTCCAACAACATTAAAATTAGTACGGTACAGATTTATTGTACAGTATTGTAAGTGTAACATTTTAAATGTAACAAAAGATAGACCCCGTACATAAGCCTATGCCTTTTTTTAACAGTACTGTCTTCTTAAAGTAATGTATTGTATGCAGAAACTGAGTCAGGACCAACTTACACCAGGAAACTGTTCCAGTTTTTCACTGCTGGAAGATCATGTTAGTTAATGCAGCTTTAAATAAAGTGATGGTGTACAGTGTGGGAATACTATGAATTGCACCAAATTGGATTTAATGCGTCTGTGAAACATTATTCGATTTCTTCACCTTGTTATTTTGCAAGTGGAGAAATCACCAGCTTTAATGCGAAACCTTCTCTGTCAAAGAAGCTTGGCAAATGCATTATTTTGCAAAGACAAAGAGATCTATCCATCATACTCACTATGTTGACTTGAAACATAAACACACAGTGATGTATTTTAACATGGCTTATGTATTTCTCCTGTCATATGAGGCAGGGAATAACAAGCGGTTTACGACTCAGTTATCTTAAGAAGACAATACCGTAAAACCAAGGTGTAAACTTACAATACTGTACAATAACTCTACACAGTTTAATCAACCTGTTTCATTCCTGCAGTATTTCTAGATGGTGTGAGCCATGACTCTTGCTTTCCGGAGTCTGGAGGTTGTGGACCAGTCCGCATGTGGTGAGCAAGGGTTCACCTGCTTTAAAAGCCAGAATGAATGATTTTGAAGGTCTCAGTAAGTGGATTATCAAGTGTGGTGCACGGGACTAAGTTCCAAGAAGATGCCCTGGGGAATCTTTGAATTTATCAATTTCATTCAAAGTGACAAGAAGAGGTCTTGGACTTCCATTGGTTTAAATGCCAGGAGGGGAGGGAGTAACAACTTTCATTCTCATCCAAATTGCTAACTTCATCCTCCTTTCAGCGGGACCCAAGAGATGAGGGTCTTAGCTGTGTCTGTTCCCAGTGCTACAAGTATGTGAAAGGCAAAAGGGTAAAACGTGAGAGCAGCAGCAATCGCGTGACAGTGGAAAAGTGTGCATGGAACCGGAGGAGTTAGCAGAGATAATGAATACTTTGCTTCAGCATTCACTACGGAAAAGGATCTTGGTGATTGTAGGGATGACTTACAGCAGATTGAAAAGCTTGAGCATTAAGAAAGAGGATGTGCAGGAGCTTTTGGAAAGCATCAAGCTGGATAAGTCTCTGGGACTGAATGAGATGAACCCAAGGCTACTGTGGGAGGCAAGGGAAGAGATTGCTGAGCCTCTGGCAATGATCTTTGCATCATCAATGGGGACAGCAGAGGTTCCGGAGGATTGGAGTGTTGCAGATGTTGTTCCCTTATCAAGAAAGGGAGTAGAGATAGCCCAGGAAATTATAGACCAGTGAGTCTTACCTCAGTGGTTGGTAAATTGAAGATTCGCAGAAGATTCTGAGAGCAGGATTTATGAACATTTGGAGAGGCATAATATGATTAGGAACACTCACAACACACTGGAGGAACTCAGCAGCAGGCACCATCCGTGGAAACATCGACTCATCGTTTCCACGGATGCTGCCCGACCTGCTGAGTTCCTCCAGCGTGTTGTGTGTGTTGCTTTGACCCCATCATCTGCAGATTATTTTGTGTTTATAATATGATTAGAAATAGTCAGCATGGTTTTATCAAAGGCATGTCGTGCCTTACGAACCTGATTGAATTTTTTGAGGATGAAACTAAATACATTGAGGGTAAAGCAGTAGATGGATTTCAGCAGCGCCTTTGATAAGCAACCCCATGCAAGGCTTATTCAGAAAATAAGGATGCATGGAATCCAAGGGGACCTTGCCTTGTGGAAACAGAATTGACTTGCCCACAGAAGGCAAAGAGTGGTTGTAAACAGGTCATATTTTGCATGGAGGTCGATGACCAGTGGTGTGCCTCAGGGATCTGTTCTGGGACCCTTACTCTTCATGATTTTTATAAATGACCTGGATGAGGAAGTGGAGGGATGGGTTAGTAAATTTGCTGATGACATAAAGGTTGGGGGTGTTGTGGATAGCGTGGAGGGCTGTCAGAGGTTACAGCAGGATGTTGATAGGATGTAAAACTGGGCTGAGAGGTGGCAGATGGAGTTCAACCCAGATAAGTGTGAGGTGGATCATTTTGGTAGGTCAGATATGATGGCAGAATACAGTATTAATGATAAGACTCTTGGCAGTGTGGGAGATCAGAGGGATCTTGGGGACCAAGTCCCTAGGATACTTAAAGCTGCTGCGTAGGTTGACTACGGTGCATTGGCCTTCATCAACCATGGGATTGAGTTTAAAAGCTGAGAAGCAATGTTATAGCTATATAACATTAGCTGGTTAGACCCCACTTAGAGTACTGTGCTCAGTTCTGGGTATCTCACTACAGGAAGGATGTGGAAACCATAGAAAGGGTGCCGAGGAGATTTACAAGGACCCTCTTTCTTTAAGGCCAGTTTCTCTGTCTCCGCCGCATCCGCTCCCAGGATGAGGCCTTCCGTTCCAGGACATCTCAAATGTCCTCTTTCTTTAAGGATTGTGCTTTCCCTTCTGCCATCATCAATGATGCCCCCACCCGCATCTCCTCCATTTCCCACACTTCGGCCCTCACCCCATCCTCCCGCCACAACAGGGACAGAGTTCCCCTTGTCCTCACCTACCACCCCACCAGCCTCCGGATCCAGCACATTATCCTCCGCAACTTCTGCCACCTTCAACAGGACCCCATCACTAAGCACATCTTTCCCTCTCCACCCCTCTCCGCTTTCCACAGGGATCAGTCCCTCTGAGACTACCTGATCCACACGTCCCTCCCCACGGATTTCTCACCTGGCACTTATCCCTGTAATCGTAAGTGCTACACCTGTCCCTACACCTCCTCTCTTGCCACCATTCAGGGCCCCAAACAGTCCATCCAGGTGAGGCAACACTTCAATTGTGAGTCTGTTGGGATCATCTATTGCATCCGATGCTCCTTACATCGGTGAAACCCGATGCAGATTGGGGGACAACTTCGTCGAGCACCTCCGCTCTGTCCGCCACAACAGACAGGATCTCCCGGTTGCCGCCCACTTCAACTCTGCTTCACATTCCCATTCAGATATGTCCATATATGGCCTCCTCTACTGCCATGATGAGGCTAAACTCAGGTTGGAGGAGCAACACCTCATATACCGTCTAGGTAGTCTCCAGCCCCTTGATATGAACATTGAATTCTCCAACTTCTGGTAATTCCCTCCCCCCTCCCTTCCCCTATCCCTATTTCACTCTGCCCTCTCCCCCAGCTGCCTATCACCTCCCTTATGGTTCCGCCTCCTCCTACTACCCATCGTGTTTTCCCCTATTCCTTCTTCACCTTTCCTGCCTATCACCTCCCTGCTTCCCCTCCCCCACCCCTTTATCTTTCCCCTTACTGGTTTTTCACCTGGAACCTACCAGCCTTCTCCTTCCCACCCTCCCCCCACCTTCTTTATAGGGCCCCTGCCCCTTCCCTCTTCAGCCCTGACAAAGGGTTCTGGCCCGAAACGTCGACTGATCATTTCCACGGATGCTGCCCGACCTGTTGAGTTCCTCCAGCTTCATGTTAGTGTTGCTTTGACCCCAGCACCTCCAGAGTATTTTGTGTTTAAGATTTACAAGGATGTTGCCTGGATTGGGGAGCATGGCTTACGGGAATAGGTTGAGTAAACTTGGCCTTTTCTCCTTGGAGCGGTGGAGGATGAGAGGTGACCTGATAGAGGTGTACAAGATGATGAGGGGCATTGATCATGTGGATAGTCAGAGGCTTTTTCCCAGGGCTGAAATGGTTAGCACAAAATGGCACAGTTTTAAGGTGCTTGGAAGTAGGTACAGAGGAGATAACAGGGTTAAGTTTTTTTATGCAGAGAGTGGTGAGTGCATGGAATGGGCTGCCCACGACTGTGATGGAGGCGGACAATAGGATATTTTAAGAGACTCCTGGATAGGTACATGGAACTTAAAAAAAAATAGAGGACTATGGGTAACCCTAGGTAATTTCTAAAGTAAGTAAATGTTCGGCACAGCTTTGCGGGCGAAAGGGCCTGTATTGTGCTGTAGGTTTTCTCTGTTCCATGTTTCTGTACAATATACTCTCCTTGTACTTAGTCTTTGGATATTGGTCAGATCAGTACAGTGGTGAAACTGTGCTTACATTCAGCAGTCCAGCCGTCACCAAGTCAGGTTCAGCTCGCAATTACCACATGCATCCACTCTCTCTAAACTAGAAAGTATTGTCTTGATCAAGGAGATCTGTGTTTCAGCAGGCTTTGGGAATAAAAAAAAATGATCAAAGCATGCAGGTTGCACAGCAGTTGAAAAGAAAACAGACAGCCTGTATTCAAAAATAAACCATTTCAGAGCTGATTAAGGACAGGTCTCAGCATCTGGGCTCCTGAAGTACGACAAAGGTGGTAATGTTCTTCCAGAGCACTGGGAAAAAAATTAGTGCAGTTGAGGATATTTAAAAATAGAAATCACACCACCAAATGGGTCTAAGGTAGATCAAAGACATACAAGCACAAACACTTTCTAACGAACATCAGAACAATATAATTAAGAATAGCTTGCACCATTCTCTTGGGAGTGCAACCTGTGGACTTATGTTAACCTAATAACTAACTCATGTATTAGATGAGATGTGCAAAGATCTCCAAAGTCCCTCTGAGATTAGAGACTGAAGTATGGCCTGATACTGGATACTGGTGTACAGAAACTGCAAAAACCAATGATAATTTTGCACTGCAGAACAGAACTCAGAGTTGCCACAGTTACTTGAGAGCAGTGCAATATAGATGGTTCGTGTGACTCAGAGCAGGGAGTCAGATCATTGGCACTCCTACCACCGAGAAACTATCTAACCTGATTGTCTGATTTAGTGAAGAGGGGCTCGGAGATTGCTGAAATGGAGGAAGACAGAGAACTTGGATTGACAATTCAGGGTTAAGGAGATAATTATCTCTGCAATACATATAATTAAATACAGCAACAAAGAAGTTTATGCCCATATTACAAATGACAGCTTTCTGTACAATGCTGTTTCTTTATCAGTATCATTATTTCCGATGTGTTGCAATCTTTTCAATTACTACATCCTCATGGAATGTTTTTTCTTCCCCCCACACCTGAGTGACATGGGCCTTGGGTAGACACGTTGTGAGATCAGGATTTTTTACAAAATCAGGCCTTGTTAAAATAAAAGATGCCAGATGTGGTTTTGCTGAAATTAGATTCCTGAGTTGTCTGTCAGATGGCAGAGTGGGATGGGGGGGGGAGGTTGGTTGTTGGGGCGGAGGGTGCGGGGGGGGGTGTTGCTGGTTGGGGTGGGAGGGGGCAGGGTAAGGTAAGGAAAAGGACAGTTGTGTGTCCACCGTCTAGGCTAGCGCGACTGCTCCTCCTCAGATAAAATCAAAGCTTCAACTGACCAATATACATTCACTAACCTGCAGTTCAATCTAAATATAGGGCTGTCAAGAAGCTGCAAAATATCTGCTCAATCCAGCCAGGTTTTAGAAAGGAAGATAAGGGTTTTTAAGGCATTATTTGTCCTTGAGGTTTCAATCAGTTGCACAGGGACTCAATTTATCAATCAAGAGATGGTCTCTCCTTTCTGTGGAACAAACAGTTACACCAACATAAAAGACAAGGCATCAGAACAGACAACACTCCTGCTGAATTTCTAAGGCCCCAGCGAGCAGCTTCAGCAGGATCCTCAACCTTGTCAACCACAGCTGAGGAAACGAGGATGCACGAGGGAACGTGAGAAATGCCGAAATCAAGACATCTTTGAGAAAAGAAACAAAAGCTGACTGAAGAGGTACCTCCCTGCTGTCCACTATGGGGAAATTCATTGTTGGGGCTGTCCTGAACTTGCTCCTACCAGAGGCTGAAAAGGTCTTCCCCAAATCACCATGCAGACTTTGTCTATCTCCGGGCAGCCATGGGCCATAGGCATGAGGTCGACAGCCTGGGGCAAAAGTTGTTAATTCAACTTCAATGGAAATGTATAGAGTGGCATCAATACACCAACACGAGAAAGTCTGTAAATGCTGGAAATCCAAAGCAACACACAAATTTCTGGAGGAACTCAGCAGGTCAGCTAGCATCTACGGAAATGAATCAATAGACGACGTTTCCGGCCTAGATCCTTCCACGGGACTGAGAAGGAAGGCGGGAAGATGCCATAGTAAAATGGTGGAGGGAGGGGAGGGAGGCTAGCTAGAAGGTGATCGGTGAAGCCAGGTGGGTGAGAAAGGTCAAGGGCTGGAGAAGAAGGAATCTGAAGAAGAGGAGAGAGAAGATTGGAGAAAAGGAAGGAGGAGGGGGCCCAGGGGAAAGTAATAATATTTCCAGACAGTGATGGAGCGGCACCTGCACTGGACTTCGAGATGAGGGGTCCTGGGTTTGAATCTGGCTGGCTCCTTGCACGCTTTCCATCCGTGCTGGGTTGAGCGTCAAGCTAGCAATTCGGCCTCATAAAAAAAAACAGGCAAATGCTAAAGAAATAGCGATTAACATCCAATACGCCACAAGGCGCAGAAAAGAACAACCAACCGGGGGAAGTAATAGGCAGGTGAGAAGAAGCAAGAGGTCAGAGTGCAGAATAGAGGAAGGGGAGGGGGAGAATTTGTTTACCAGAAGGAGAAACCACTACACATGGTCTTTTTCAACGTCTCTAAAGCTTCTGATTCTATCAACTGTAACGGAATATGGAACAGCCTCTTCAAATTTGGCTGCCAACAGAACATCATCCAATTTAAATTTCCTTCATGGTTGCCTGCAGACTAAGATTCTAACTACTGGGTCCACAAACAAACCCATCTCAGTTGAGACCAGTGTCAAGCAAGGCTGTTCATATGAACTGCAAGGGAAGAATACCATGAACGGACTGCACTAGCCTGGATGGTATAGACTGATACACAGCAATTAGTTGTCAGGTCACCAGACTAAGAGGAAGGAACATTCGATAAGGGTCATTGACCATGAGCTCCAGGGTTACAGTGTACAGGAGATCAGATACACAAAGGTCTCAGAAGCTGGAGACATATGGATCACACATTATGACTGCTCACAAGTTACATATGCCTTTGCAGACCTAGCTTCAGTAAATAGTCTATGTAAAGAGTTAACGTTCTCAAAGCATCATAACTTATAAACTGGAAATAAAAGCAATATTCAACACCTGCCCTTTTACCTCTTCCTTTTCCACCATACAGTGGCTCAGCTGCAGTATTTCACTTTTTGTACTTCCAATTTTATGTACTGAACACTGTGTTCACAATTTTGTCTCCTCTACATCAGAGGAACTTGGTGTAAATTGAGGGATCACTTTGCAGGTTTGCCAGGGTAACCACGAGCTTCCAGTGGTCTGTCATCTTAATTCCCCATCCCACTCCTACTAAAGACCTTCAACTGAACTCGCTGCAAGCTTCCAGAATGCCACATTGTAATCCTGAAGACTTAGCACAGAATTGAACAAATTCAGATCACCAGCCATTCCAGAAATGGTGAGTTCTAATGAAGAGTCGTTGCTCTGAGAAGTCAACCCTCTTTCTCTCTCCGTGGATTCTGTCTGGCCTGCTGATTATTTCCAGGTTTTTTTACCATCTTAATTCAGTTTTCTCTGAGGTAGTTTGCTCAAATAACATGGTGGGAGCAGCGTACATCACCTGAGCACAAACACAACCTAATACCAATCATGAAAGTTCCTGTGACAACCGAGTGACTCCTTGGATCCCATCCCTCTATTAGTTCATGGCTTTCCTTCACTGGATGTTATTACCCACCTACAGTACCTAAGATACATCAGTTTCTGCTTATGCACCATGGTCTCAAGGGGAAAAGCAGGTTTGATTTGGCTTAGGGCTAAATGCTGACTGCTATTTTGGTTCTTGTTATCTGTGAGAAATATTCTCCAGCAATTCAATCGATTGAATCCTCTTCCTCTCACCCTTTGTTGAAATCCAGCTCTCAAATCTATACACCACTGTTGGGAGAGCTGCATTTGATCTACTTGCTGCAACAACATTGTTATCTGGTTAAGCTCCACCGCGTGTGTTCCAAGGGCTTGTATCAGAGACAAGAGTTCAAAGCTACCACATCAAGTGGGGAATTCAATTCTGAAAATTAAATAAAATATAAAGCTTTCTAATCCAAAACAGTGCAGGGAACATTGGTGAAGAATGATAAAAATGAATGAGCTTCTGTTGCAATCTAGTTGAGCTTGTAAAGTCCTCCTCATCAACACCTGGAGACTGATACCTAAATTAAGATGGCTGTTCCACGGCAAGAGTCAGGTGCTGTTGTACTTATGGAATTATTCTTCACAGACAATAGACCATATCTTCCCTTATACTCTCCGGCTATATCTTGTTCGACAGTCAGGACCAATCCATGAAAGGAAATGGGTGAGAGGGAATAGCCTTTGTCTTCAACATTGACTCCAGACCTAGAAAAATCTCATGGCATCAGGTCAAACACAGGCAGAGAAAGCAGTTCCTGATCACCACCTGTGCTCTTCCTTCAACTGGCTCAAATACTATCCAATCAACTATATTTCCATTATCAAAAAGCTGATGCAAGCCATTGTCAATTATCTTATCCAGTAGCAGGTATCCACCGGTAAACTGCTCAGTGATGCTTGGCTTGAGTTTTGCCATCAGTGCACAAATCCAAATGGCATTAGAGCCAAATTGGACCAAATAGATGAAATCCAGAGGTGGGAGTGAATACTCATGACAGCAAGGGTGCATTTGACTAAATGAGACATCAAGGAGCTCTGATAAAACTGAGACCAATGGACATTCATTGAAAAATACTCCAAAGCAAGATTGTGGTGGTTCTCACAGGTCAATCATCCCAGCTGTAGGACATCACTTCTTAAGTATCTTATAGCAGATACATCATCCTGTAAGAAGGATGCTTACTGGTGACTATACAATGTTCAGCTGCATTACAAATCCTCACTAATGAACAACTCGTGTCTATGTGCAGAAAGACCTAAGCAATGTTGAGCTGTGGATTGATTAACATCTGAGCCACAAAGGTGCCATATATTGACCATCAGGGACAGAGAAAGAGCAAGAGAGCAAGGAGAGATCTAACCACTGACTGAAAATTCAACTGGATTGGCTACATAAATATTCTGTTTACAGAGTAGGTCAGAGACTGGGTATTCTGTGGTGAATGTCTCACCTCCTGACATCCCAAGGCATTTCCAACATTCATAAGGCACAATTCAGGATACACTTCACTTGTCCTGGGTGAGGATATTTCCAATGATTTTCAAGAAGCTCAACACCAAACTGACCATTTGTTTAGTACCCTATCAACTGCTGCAGACACTCATTCTCGCCATGCCTGACACAAAGAAGATGGCAGCTGTGTAACATACAAAATGCACTGTAACTACACAGCAAGGCTACCCTGATATCACCTTCAAAACCCATCCTTTCTTTATACCGAGGACAAGGGCCGATGGAATACAATAGATGACTTTTAAGTCATATACACTCAGTTGCCACTCTAGTAGGTACACCTGCCCACCTGCTGGTTATTGCAAATATCTAATCAGTCAATCTTGTGGCAATGACTCAATGCATAAAAGCATGCACTCATGATCAAGAGGTTCAGGTAAGGGGTACAGGGGTTTTTTATAGAATATGACGAATAAACAGGAATAGGATACTAGGATGGTCAAAGATGGGAGGGTGAAGTGTAGGTTTGTGTGTGTGTGTGTGTGTGTGTGTGTGTGTGTGTGTGTATATGAGCGTGCACGATTGGGTGAAGGGATTTAGAATGTATGTCTGGTGCACATTCTGGAGCAGAGGGTGGCGGTAATGCACCATTAAGCTGGATGCCAACCGCCGTAAAACAAGATACAGACAGACAAGAGGTTCAGGTGTTGCTAAGACCTAATACCAGAATGGTAAAGAAATGTGATCCAAGTGACTTTAATTGTGGAATGTTCTCATCAATACTTTGCATAGTCATGGCATGTCTCCTTTCTCTGTTTATACTCCACCCCGTCACAATAAAAAAAATTCAACAGTCATAATTAGTTATTATACCGACTTGTTAATCATCTACATTTTGTCTACGCAGATTTTTCTACGCCAGTGGTTCTCAATCTTTTTTAGCTCGTGGCCCACTTGTGACTTTCATTTATGTTTTAACAAGTTATAGGGATTATAATGTTATTGGTTCACTCAAAGCTCTGAATAGGAGACTTTATTTATATAATATTCCTCCAACCAGCAATAAAAAAAGCACTTAATATTGTCACTTTGGATATTTAGTGAGATCCTTGCAACTGATGCAAACTATTGACTTTTATCTGGTTGCAACTTGATTAGAGGTAATCAAAGATCATTTCTGTTCACAATAAGACAATTATGAGCTTTTGATAGCAGGAAAACAGCTCCACTAAAACCACATTCAACTAGATGACAGGTGTGGAAATCCAATGAAAAACAACTTTGCTTTCTACCAGAATTGTAAAAGCTAATTTGAATATCACTGGTTATCCAGAAATTTGGCTTGCTGTGTTTGGATTTTGCTTGAGCTCTGCAGCTCAATGAGACATTCTTGCAATGTGGTGTCAACATCATTCCAATTCACCCCAGATGGATCCACCACCCAATCTGGAACATGCATCCCTGGCAGGTCTATGAACCAAATTCCGTATCAGTGTGCAGTTGTTTCAAATGATCAAGATCGCCATCTTGCAATTCTATTCTAAGCGAAGGAAACTGCATAAACTCACAACATTCAATATTGCAGTTGAAAAGTTTGAGTCTTCCAAGGAAAGAACCAATAGCCTCTTTGCATGTTATGAGACTGCAGTTCTTTCCTTTAATAAATTCAGTGTTTCAAATATATCTGACAGGTAAAATAAGTTAGACTTAGCAAGATAATTTGCTCCCCATGCGACTCATCACTCAGAAATGTAACAATACTATACCAAAGTACCACAAAGCAATGGAGATAATTACCTTTTGATAAATATTAGACCTCTGCACTCAGTAGTAGCCATTCAAAATCTTCTTTGTTTTTCTCACAAAGTTGTCAATAAAGACGATCCTAAAATGCATTCGACTTGATAAAGTTGACAGCCATTATTACAGCAGCAAAGGATGCCATGCAAACATCCTCTGGATTTTTTTGCAACCAAATGCTGGCAGTGGATGACACTGCACACAAAAAAAAATCAGGCACAGCAGTTTTTAAATGAGCTATGACTCCTCTGTATCTTCCTACCATCGAAGCAGCATCATCAGTTGATCAAGCCACTATATTCTCCAGCAGAATACTGTTGCCCAAGAAAAAAGCTCTTCTTCAAAAATAACACACCCTTTGTGTCTGTCTTAAACTTTCTGGCAAAAAGCATTTCCTCACCAGCCTGATCATTATTCAAAAACCGAACATACGTCATCAGAACGGCTTCATAATCACATTATAATAAATCTATCTCACATGAAAAAGTATCAGTATTGAATATACATGTAAAACTAAAACTAGCTTTTTAGGCAGTATTTTTAAAATCATTAAATTTTTCAGCAATCTTTTTATTGCTGTCATATATGCAAATTTTATGTGGCAATGAAGAGCATGTATTCACCAAGAAAAGCGATTTGAACTTCTTTTCAAAATATGGTAGGTATCAGTGATTTACTGGAAGTTGTGGTGATAGATGGTGATGCAATGGTCAGCTCCAGGTGTTCTTGCCTCAGCAGTTTAGCCGTTTCTGGCGGGTGACCCCACTGCAGGAACTGCAGCCTTCATGTCACGTTTTATAACATGCTCGGGTCAGTGGTCAGTGGAAGGCAAAGAGAACCAGCCGCCAGCTGCATAATGGAGCAGAGAAAACGATTGTAATGCTGGGTTACACACACACACACACAAGGCTGTTTTGCTGCCTCATTTGCAGCTTCTATCATATTTTCCCATTCATTTCATTCATGGTTCCAATTAAATTACATATCTTTCTTTTTTGTTTATATATTTTAGTAGTATTTCATTAAAACAGTAAACTCATCTTGGCCCGTTCAGAAAATCCTGTGGTACCTAGTTTCTTGTTTATTTACTTGTGGCCCCTATGATACCCAGCATGGCCCCTTCTCTTTTCATTATTCTTCCTTCGGAAGAGGACCAATTTTCCCCTGCCTCAAATTTTACTTTATCTGCTAAATTGTTGCCCAGTTAGTTAACCTATCCATAGCCCTTTGAAATGTTCTAGGCCCATTTCAAAACTAGCCTTCCTACCCATTTGTTTGTTTCTCCGGCAAAATCAGCTCCAATGCGCTCACTCCCTTCAAGGAGATTATGAATATGGATGGTATCTCCAAGTATACAGCATTGACGTGCTGGCGTGTGCGCGCACGCGCGCGCACACACACACACACACGTCAGCTCTGTACTACTCGCCCTGAACCCTTCCAGACACTCAGATCAAGGGTCAAGGTGGTAGTTCAGGATGGGCAATAAATGCAGGTTTTGCTGAGGATACTCATCCGAAGATATAAATGAGTCCCAAAGACCCACCCACTCACCATTTCTCTTCTCCTCATCTGCCCGCCTTCTCCCTCTGGTTCCACACTTCCTTCCTCAGTGCGTTGTCCTCTCCTATTAGATTACTTCTTCAGTTCTTTATCCCTTCCACTTATTCCCTGTCCCGCTTCTTACTTCATCCCTCACCCATCCATCCGCCCCTCACCTGGTCTTACCAATGAGTTGCCAGATTGGACTCATTCCCTCCCACCACCACACACACACACACGCGTGCACACACATCTTCTGATTCCTGTTTCTGCCCCCTTCCTTTCCAAACACGATGAAGGGTTTTGGTTTGAATTATCAGCTGTTTATTCCCCTCTATTGGCGCTGCCTGACTTGCTGAGTTTCTCCAGCATTATGGGCGTGATTTTCAAAGACCAGTTGGCCAGAATCTTAAGGATAAGGGAGCAGAAAGCGCGAAGAAACACTGAAAAACTAGAAGGACAAATTTGAACATGCAGAATATGGTGCTGTAATACCCAAAGGGCAAATGTCTGAATCATCCAGGGATCATGGCCATTGTCACTGACGCAAGTTTTATTCAAACGTTATATTTTACTTCCTGCTGGGTGCACTGGCAAAAGATTCACCCAATGAACAGTTTCCAGATAAATCAAACTCAAAGGATGGAGAATTATAGAATTCTGAATGATTTTCTCTTTTATTTCATACTTAGAGAACAATTACTATTTTGAAAATCCTGCTGAACACTAGCTATATGTAAGTTTAAACAGAAGTATTCTAAAATAGAAATCATTAACAATAGACATTTCATGTTGCAATCAAAAGAGAATTATGTGGACAGGAGAAAATCTGCAGATGCTGGAAATCCAAGCAACACACACAAAATGCTGGAGGAACTCAACCGGCCAGGCAGCATCTAGGGAAAAAAGTACAGTTGACATTTCGGGCCTAGACCCTTCAGCTCCAGTCCTACCCAAAGGGTTTTGGCCGGAAACATCGACTGTACTTTTTTTCATAGATGCTGCCTGGCCTGCAGAGTTCCTCCAGCATTTTCTGTGTGTTACAAAAATTATGAGGAACTCTATTTCAGCATTAAGCACAAAAGCATAACTTAAGCACTTTAGCCTTCTCTGTTTCCACTTGTGTGCATACTGCCCTCATTGATTAATTAAAATCATTGTAGTCTTTACAATCCCACTTCCATAAGACCGTAAGACATAGGTGCAGAATTGGGCTGTTTGGCCCACTGAGTCTGCGCCGCCATTTCATCTTGGCTGATCCATTTTCCAACAGGTCTATTGCCCAGCCAGCCCACAGCATCATTCCTCTGATACTCCTGTGATCAATCACTAGAGACTGATCAATTTGGAACATTGTGACTGGTGTTCTTGTGGGATTCTGAATACCTCATCTTCTAGCCATTTCTGTGGAATGCCAACCTGTTAATTACTTATGCAGCGATGATAAAGCCTATCAAATTTTCACGATCTTGAAGTATGACGAATACTTTACAAGGGAGTGTACACTATCACGAGGCAGGGATGACAGCCTCATTTTGGTTACCGTCTTCCATCTGAGAGATTAAGCAAGCACACAGTGTTTATTTAGCACTGGGTCTGCATGCTGCTTAAATGTACTCATGGGACTTAAATTGGAATTCAAGCTGGGAGTTGGCTTAGCCTCTCTCACAAACTGGCTGGACGCTTGCCTGCACAATATTTCAAGAGCACTTCCAAGGGTTCCCAGCCTTTTCTATGCCATGGACCAATACTATTAAGCAAGGGGTCTGTGAACCCCAGGTGGGAATCTCTGAGTCTGCACATCACTGACATACAGTGCTTTGGCACATCCTGCAATCAAAGGATCAAAGGTTCAATCTAATGTCAGAGAAATGTATACAACGTACATCCTGAAATGTTTCTACTTCACAAACATCCATGAAAAGAGAAGTGCCCCAAAGAATGAACGATAGATAAACGCAAGAACCCCAAAGACCCCCTAGTCCCCCTCCCTCCTGCACGTAAGCAGCAGTGAGCAACAATCCCCGCTCCCCCCACCGGCAAAAAAAAGCACCATCACCGATCACCCAAGTGTGAGCAAAGCAACAGCAAAGACACAGACTTGCAGTTACCCCAAAGACTTCCCGTTATACCCAGCATTCAACATACCGCAGATTCTCTCTCTCCCTAATAAGGGAGAAAAAGGTCTCTCCATTTTCCCAGCGAGCGGGGAGACCTAACAAACAACTCGCTCGTTTATCATGTTAAAGGTCCATTGAAAGGTAAATGTAAGAAATTTCTAAACACAACAGAATGTGCAGATGTTGAAAATCCAGAGTACCATACACAAAATGCTGGAGGAACTCAGCAGGTCAGGTGTCAGCTACGGAAATGAAAACAGTCAACATTTTGGGCAGAGACCCTTCATCAGGACTGGAAAGGAAGGAGGAAGAGGCCAGAATAAGGAGGTGCGGGGACAGAAAGGAGAACAAGTAAGAAGGTGATAGGTGAGGCTAGGTGGGTGGGGGAGGGGGGATGAAATAAGATGTTCAGAGGTGATAGGTGGGAAAGGTAAAGGACTGGAGTAGAAGAAATCTGATAGGAGAGGAGCGTAGAACAAGGGAGAAAAGGAAGGAGGGGGGCAAGTGAGGAGAACAGAGAGTTAAGAGGGGAGTCAGAGTGGGAAATGGCAGTGGAAGGGAGGAGGAGAGGAAAATATTACCAGAAGTTAGAGAAATCGATGCTCATGCCATAAGGTTGGAGGCCACCCAGATGTTGCTCCTTCAACCCGAGAGTGACCTCATCCTGACAGAGGCCACGGACTGACATGCTCGAATGGGAATGGGGACTGGACTTAAAGTGGTTGGCCACCAAGTAGCCCTGCTTTTTGCAGATGGAGCAAAGGTGCTCAATCTACGTCAGGTCTCACTGATGTACAGGAGGCTCAACAAGGAGCATCGGATACAGTAAAGGATGAACTCAGCAGGTCGGGCAGCATCAGTCAGAAATGATGAGTCGACGTTTCGGGCCAGAACCCTTCGTCAGGACTGAAGAATGAAAGATGCGGAAGGATTTGAAGAATGCTTGTAGCGTCAGTTGAAAGACGAGTAATTTGAAAGACAAAGGGGTGGGGGAGGGGAAGCGTTGATGCCATAGCCCTGAAAACAATGGGTAGTAGAAGAAGGAGGCGGAACCATGAGGGAGCTGGAGGAGGGGGTAGAATAAAATAGGGATAGAGGAAGGGAGGGGGAGGGAATTACCGGAAGTTGGAGAATTCTATGTTCATACCAAGGGGCTGGAGACTACCTAGACGGTATATGAGGTGTTGCTACTCCAACCTGAGTTTAGCCTCATCATGGCAGTAGAGGAGGCCATGTATGGACATATCTGAATGGGAATGGGAAGCAGAGTTGAAGTGGGTGGCTACCGGGAGATCCTGTCTGTTGTGGCAGACGGAGCGGAGGTGCTCGACGAAGCGGTCCCCCAATCTGCGTCGGGTTTCACCGATGTAGAGGAGGCCGCACCGGGAGCACCGAATGCAATAGATGACCCCAACAGACTCACAGGTGAAGTGTTGCCTCACTTGGAAGTACCGTTTGGGGCCCTGAATGGTTGCAAGAGAAGAGGTGTAGGGACAGGTGTAGCACTTACGCTTACAGGGATAAGTGCCGGGTGGGAGATCAGTGGGGATGGACGTGTGGATCAGGGAGTCACAGAGGGACCGATCCCTGCGGAAAGCAGAGAGGGGTGGAGAGGGAAAGACGTGCTTAGTGGTGGGGTTCTCTTGAAGGTGGCGGAAGTTGCGGAGGATAATGTGCTGGATCCGGAAACGTCGACTCATCATTTCTGACTGATGCTGCCCAACCTGCTGAGTTCATCCAACGTACTGAAAGTGTTGCTTTGATCTTTTACAGCATCTGCAGATTATTTTGTGTTTACCAGATACAGTAAACGACTCCTACAGATTCACAGGTGAAATGTTGCCTCGTGTGGAAGGATTGTCAGGGGCCCTGTATAAAGATGAAGGTGCAGCTGAATGGGCCAGGGTAGCACTTTGACCTTCAGGGATAAGTGCCAGGCAGGAGATCTCTGGGAAGGGACGAATGAACAAGGGAATCATGGAGGAGCAATCCCTACAGGAAGCGGAGAGTGGGGGACAGGCAAAGATGTGTTTGGTGGAATTGTTGTTGCCTGCTCCTGAAGAGGCGGAATTTGTGGAGAATGTTGTGCTGAATGTGGAGGCTTTTGGGGTGGTAGATAAGGGCAAGAGGAACTCTATCCCTGTTAAAGCAGCGGAAAGATGGAGTGAAGGCGGACATCCAGGAAATAGAGGAGATGTAGGTGACAGCAGCATCAATGGTGGAGGAAGGGAAACCCCGCTCTTTGTAGGAGGACATCTCTGATATCCTGGAAAGGAAAGCCTCATGCTGGGGACAGATGTGGCAGAAATAGAAACATAGAAAACCTAGAGTGTAATACAGGCCCTTTGGCCCACAAAACTGTGCCGAACATGTCCCTACCTTAGAACTACCTAAGCTTAACCCATAGCCCTCTATTCCTCTAAGTTCCATGTATCCATCCAGGAGTCTCTTAAAAGACCCTATTGTTTCCGCCTCCACCAGCACCGCTGGCAGCCCATTCCACGCACTCACCACTCTCCACTCTCTGTGTAAAAAATTTACCCCTGACATTTCCTCTGTACCTACTTCCGAGCACCTTAAAACTATGCCCTCTCGTGCTAGCCATTTCAGCCCTGGGGAAAAGCCTCTGACTATCCACACGATCAATGTCTCTCATTATCTTATACACCTCTATCAGGTCACCTCTCATTCTCCGTTTCTCCAAGGAGAAAAGGCTGAGTTCACTCAACCTATTCTTATAAGGCATGCTCTCTGATCCAGGCAACATCCTTGGAAACCTCCTCTGCACCCTTTCTCTGGTTTCCACGTCCTTCCTGTAGTGAGTCAGTCCTTCCAGAACTGAGCACTGTACTCCAAGTGGGGTCTGACCAGGGTCCTATATAGCTGCAACATTATCTTTTGGCTCTTAAATTCAATCCCGCGATTGATGAAGGCCAATGCACCGAATGCCTTCTTAACCACAGAGTCAACCTGCACAGCAGCTTTCAGTGTCCTATGGACTCGAACCCCAAGATCCCTCTGATCCTCCACAATGCCAAGAGTCTTGCCATTAATGCTATATTCTGCCATCATATTTGACCTACCAAAATGAACCACCCGACCCTTATCTGGGTTAAACTCCATCTGCCACTTCTCAGCACAGTTTTGCATTCTATCAATGTCCCACTGTAACCTTTGACAGCCCTCCACACTATCCACAACACCCCCAAGCTTTGTGTTATCAGCAAATTTACTAACCCATCCCTCCACTTCCTCATCCAGGTCACTTATAAAAATCACAAGGAGTAGGAGTCCCAGAGCAGATCCCTGAGGCACACCACTTGTCACCAGCCCCCATGCAAAATATGACCCATCTACAACCACTCTTTGGCCTCTGTGGGCAAGCCAGTTCAATGAAGGAATTGAGAAAAAGGAATGGCATTTTCACAGGAGACAGAGTCAAGACAGCCAGAGGAGTCGGTAGGTTTATAAAAGACATCGGTAGACAGTTTGTCCCCAAAGATGGAGACAGAAATGTTGAGAAAGGGGATAGAGTTGTCAGGAATGGACCAAGTGAATTTAAGGGTAAGGTGGAAGCTGCAGGCAAAGTTCATTAAATTGACAAGTTCACCTTAGGTGTATGAAGCAGCACCAATATGGTTGTCAATGTGGCGCAGAAAGAGATGGAGAGCATGAGGAGCAATACCAGTAAAGGCTTGGAACATGGACTGTTCCATGTAGCCAACAAAAAAGCAGGCATAGCTGGGGCCTATGGGGGTGACCATGGCTAACCCTGGGTTTGGAGAAAGTGGGAGAAGCTGAAAGAGAAATTATTGAATTTGAGGACCAGTTTCACCAGACAGAGGAGGGTGCTGGTGAAAGAAAACTGATCAGGTCTGTTGCCAAGAGAGAAGCAGAGGGTTTTAAGGCCTTGTTGATGGGGACAGAAGTCTATAGGGGCTGGATATCCATGGAGAAAATGAGGCAATCAGAGCCACGGAATTGTAAGTTGTTGAGGATATTCAGAGCATATGGTGTGTTGTAGATGTAAGTAAGAAGAGGCTTAACCAAGAGAGATCAATTGGAGTTGAGGTATGAGGACACTAGTAAAGTGAGGCAGGAGCAGTCAACAACAATGGGCCTACCCATCAGTCAGGTTTGTGGAGCTTGGGTAGAAGGTAGAAACAAGCAGTGTGGAGTAAAGGAACCATAAGGATGGACCTTCTAGCCATTGTCTTCTAAACCATCAGCAACCTCATCAACTCTGGAGATCTCCCATCCACTACCACCAACCTCAGTTTCCTCCTTCTTCAAGCCCTATAGCTTTCCCACCCAACATCTCCCAGATCTTACATCAGCACCCCTCCCCCAACCAACTAGCTTCACCCTCTGGTTTGTACTCTTTCCCCTCCCACCCCAACCTTCCTTTTCAGACTTCTTCCCCCTTCCTTCCTTTCCTGATGAAGGCCCGAAACGTCAACTGTTTTCATTTCCATAGATGCTGCCAGACGTGATGACTTCCTCCAGCATCTTGTATGTGTTACTCTAGATTTCAAGTTCCACACAAGGCTAGTTCATGTTGTCTTCAGGTCTAGGCAAGTTGGGTCTAATGATGCCCTACACTAACTTGCCTAACTATTTCAGATTACATTATAGGATAATGTTTCAACCCTGCAGATGAAGAAGTCAAATTAACAAAGAAACCGAGAAAAATATATATCCCCATATCAGACTAATTTGTTTAGCTATCTTCAATACACCATAGTAACTGAACTGGAAAGTGTTATTTGAATCTCAGTGACACATTTTTATACATTCAGATTCTCACAGTATATTTTCTACAAACTTTAGGTGCCCACCAAACTTTTTACATCTTGTATAGGAATTCTCTTGAGATCAAACCAGCTTCTAGTTGTTGTGCGCTGGATTAACTCAGTTTCTAGAAAGCACAAAGCAGGTATTCATTGCTTCAAACCTTCCCCCATATACAGCAAAGATGTTTTATTCCTGACCTTAAATGTTGAAGCACTCACATAAAATAATTAAATTTCTTCTTTCACCCGTAAAAATGAGAGCAGCAATATACCGCACATCATTGCCTGGTATTTGCACTTGTAGAAAATACACCATATTTATTCTTGTCTAAAATGAGCAACTAGCTTTTCTAGTGAATCAAATGCATAAGGCTATTCATTGAAAAGAATAGTGCATTAAAGGAATTGCATTTCTAGTTCAATGTTCTGCTGACATTGTGGTTTCCATAAGCCTTCTGCCATTTGTTGCTTCATTCTTTTTGCCAATAGCACAATGGCTTCTGGCAATTGTTTTTCCTTTCTAACACATGCCACTGATTAATTTGCATTGGATGTGTTCGGTGCCATCTGCTTGCATTGGCACACCCATATCCTCAGAAAATGGTGTAATTACTTAGGAATACAACTAACAAGATTAATGGCTTTTTTTTAATGAAAAATATGACTTCAAATGGTATTGCATCAAAGCTGGCTCTCAAAGGTGATCAATAGCAAGACTAGCCTGGATTACATATATCTAGAACTGTTACCAACCATATGCGTAGGAATTGGTGTGCTTGCCACATAATAACTGTGGGATTTGGCTGAAAAAGGTCAGACGGTAGCCAAACACTGATTTGGTGTCACCTGCTGAGGTTAACCTGCAGCTGGCATGGAGATTATGTGAGGCACTGCAGATGGCAGAACATATCAGAAGTTATCAAACATTGGGGGGCAGGGAAGGGTGGATGCTAGAAACCGACAACCTTAAATTTATTATTTTTTTTCCTGTTCATTTTTGCCTGGAATTTCTTCTGCTAAACTGCTAGAGGAACAAGAAAAATATTTTTAGCCTTTCCTCAGTCCGGTAGGAATGTTCTTTTCCTTTTCAAACATTCCTCATTAAGCATCCATATATCCCTAAATTTCAGGGGCCTCTGATTTCCCATTTCTACAATGGTATGCTTCTTATTTGGGTTTAAAACTGTACCTAATGTCAATGTATTTTGGGTGATCCCCAGAGAGATTCACACTTTGATGTTGGATTGAATCATTTGAACACGAACAGCACTCTAGGAAATGGACAGAATGCTCAGGTTGTTTACCATCTGTGGATTAAAGAAACAGAATTGACAGGAATGTCAAAAATTAGAACATGCAAAACGAAATAAGGACAGATCATAGAATTTCCTAGAAGCTCTTTCCAGGTACACGCATTGACACAATCATTTCCCATTCAATTTCAATTCATTTCTGCAAAGGTCTGGAGTAACCTGGCAGCTGTTACTACACCCCAGAGCTTGGGGGGACAACTGGCACTAAGGTAATACCTTAACAAAGACTGCGTCTATATTCAATATAAAAGCACGTAAATACTGCAAACATACACAATACTGCATTGCATTTGTAACTTTCCAATGAAAGTAATGACTCAAACACAAAACTGGCATTCCTACTGCAGATTGCAAATATGCAACAAACTGCATATTTCCAGCCCTTTCCATTGCAAAGTTGTAGCATTTGTGGGGTTGTTTTTACCTTTTCTTAAATATTTCCTCATTTGGATCCATTTGGACAGCCACATAACATTCTCATTAACTGCACCACACACTGTTGTATTTGCCCTGATCTGATTAACTTCCTTCCACTAACACAAATGGTAACAGGAGCTTTTATTAACTAAATTATGCTCAGCACTGGCCTAATGCTGCTGAGGAACTACAGTGCTGGAAAGTTACAGCAGAACATTCCCTACAGATTTCTCATGACAATAGGACACCAAAGGTATTTAGTTCACAAATTAAAACTGCCCTAATTGAGTGTTTTAATGACTCATTCCTTTTGCGATACAATCTAACATTTCTATTTTCATTGCAAGTTTGAGAAAATGCAAGGACAGGGGATCTAGATCAAAGCAATGTTATTCAATATGATTCAAGCATAGGAGTTACCTCCAAAATGGAACTACCCCCAAACAGAAAGGGAAGCCCGAATTTAAAGCAAAGCACCTCTGGGGATATTCAGGCAGTCTGTGAAAGAGAAACAGCTTTCTTGCCATAGAGGCTGACTGACCTGTTGAGTACTTCCAGTCCTCTTTAATGTCAGATTTCCATCAGTTGTTTTTTTTTCCGATATTCACAAGGGGAAGCTCAAATCACAAGCTTAGTAAACAAATTGAAATTTTCCATCATGTCTTGTCAGCGGCAAAAAAAAACAAGTCAAAAGCCCCTTCAATTGTTATTTTAAAGAATGCAAAATGATGCTTCGCAATAAACAGCCTGTTTGCTGCTGTGACAACAGAACGGAGAATGGCATCCGCTGTGGGAGGACAGGGAAAGGGGAGCCTCGGGAGGCACGTGGCGTAATTGCCAGTTACCACCAACCTCGCCGGTCGCACAATTAAACCGGCAGGAAATTCTGCTGTGTGTGCTCGTTTTTTAAAATAAAATGTGAACTTCAAAGACATCAGATAAACGAAACGCGGTGTCTTGCGGGATTTTGAATACCGTCTGCGAACAGCTAAGCGTTATACAGTGGGCAATTCGAGGCAAGCCAACGAGTACCCCCGTCCCTGCTGACCGTCGTTTTAACTTTTGGAGTCAAGCAATAGGGATCAAAACTAAGCAAATGAGTATTTTCGAATATTATAGAAATGTCTTAGATGCTGCCTGTACTTAAGATAAAAAATCGATATTTCTGCAGAGTGGGGAGGCAGGCTGCGTGGTGTATTACCGCTTCCTCATAAACCACTGAAATCAAGACTCCTGATGTTTGGATTGTCTGTCAGTGACATTCAATTAGCGAAGACTTCAATTAGTGTATGATTTATCACACCGCTCTCGTGTACACACTCTCCCTCTCCCTCTTATTCTCGCTGGCTGGTGATTCAAATGAATCATTAAACGATGATTCCATCAGTCACAGAAAAACGATCTGGGCCTTTCTGAAAATAATGCATCATGACTACAACCCCCTTACTTCTTCATAATAGACCTGACTGTCTACCCGAGCTGTCATTGCAGCGTGCCGCAGGTTTCTGCGGGACGGGTACCTTCATAAGCCGATGCTGCACAGAATAGTGTCCACTATGGACAGCGTACACACACTCAGTGATGCATACTCACCCCGAGAGCTTTGCGATCTTCACAAAGCTAAACACATCCATGCATGCAGAGTGTTCTTACTTCAGCTCCATACTGCGCCTGTATTCAACAAGGTTCGGGCTACATACGGAACGAGAAGCTTCTTTTTCTCTTGTCCGAGATGCGTGCCTTTATCCACTCCAGGCTTAGTTAGCATTGGTCCCTCTACAAAATACTGTGCTTACAGAGAGCAAGTGTTCCCGTTCTCTCCTCCCCTACCCACAGCCAGCACCACGCCGCTACCATTGGCCCTCGCAAGACAGTCTCAGTCAAATTTCATCACGCCGGGATAATGAGCAGGAGCCGCGCCGCGCAGGCAGCAGCTTCGGGGAAACGTAAATCGCCGCTGGTGGGTGTCTAAGCTCATCCCGCGTCCGCGCGCCTCGGAGGCAAGCGCTTCTCTTTGGATCAGGCGGTGCTGGATGACAAATGAAAGGGGCAGTGGCAGCAAGATCCTGACAGAAAAACAAATGGGAGTAATTACAGCGCTTCAGTCCGAAAGGCGTTGCTTTTTGGCAGACAGTCTCTGCCTCTCCCTTTGCTCCAGGTTTCCCTGCGCTAAACCGAACATTGCAACTTCGGAGGTTGCTCGCAGCCTGGACCTAACGAAAGTGACCATACCTTTTCGCACCTGTGAGTTGTCATGGCAACTGAATATCAATTGGTTTTAATCAGTACAGGTGGACTCGCTCGTCCGGGAGTGTATGTGAACCTTCGCAGAGTTTCGGCTAGCCACCTCAAAGCGTTCTCTTTGTATTAAGGATTGCGAAAGCACTTGGGAAACTGCAGAGGCTAAAATAAACCTACACTTTCCAGCAGCAACTTTATTAATAAATCTGGATACTTTCCTCACTTTGATGACTTAATAAGGGAAAAAAGAACTCTTGTTAGCAAATTAGTAGCAAGAAACTAAACAAAAACTCTGTAAAAGAGAGCGCAATCTAAATAATTCTCTGAATTCACAGATCGTTTCCAAACGTTCCCGAGATGTTTGGGGGGAAAAAACTGGTCGCTCGTGCGCAAACGACTTTCCGCTTTGTCGTTTATTATGTCCACGTTTGGCGATCAGGTATCGGGGAAAGGTAATTGGAGTTTGGCGGGATCTTATATAAAGTCTCGGTGTGTACTAAAGTTGTTAGCGAAGGACAGTCACGGCTGTAAAAGTGCAAGGGAGGGGGTAAGTTTTACGCAGATATGTAGCTGGCGGCTGTGACTAAGCTGTAGCAAGTTTATTTCCAAGTTTGAAGTTTAAACTTCCCAAGACTCTTCATCTCTGCACACAAAACCAAGAACCCCGACTGACATTTCGAGCCTTTTTTGGACGATCTGCTGCTAGACAACTAATTAAACTCTCTTCCATACAGTCATAGAGTAATATCGCATGGGAACAGATACGTCGGCCCAGCTCCTCCATGATAACTGTCTTGCCCACCAACCTAGTCCTATTTGCCTTTGTTCGGTTCACATCCCGCTGAATCTCCCCTCTCCCTGTACCTGCGCAAGCATCGTTCAAATGTTATTATTGTGCCCGCCTCTACCGTTTTCCCTGGCAGCTGGTTCCATATACCCACCCATCCACTACAAGGAGAAATTGTCTATCATGCCCGTTTTGATTGTTTCATCTTTAACTTATTTGTTCCCATATAGTGGAAAATAACACCATGTGCGTTTACCCTTTGATTTTATACACCTCCATCACGCCACTCCTCAATCTTCTACTTTCCAAGAAATAAATTCCTAGCCTGCCCAACCTCTCCCCGTAACCCAGGCACATCCCCATAAATCTTCACTGCACTCTTTCCATTTTAATAATGCATTTCCCCTGAACGGGTGAACAAATTTGTACGCAATACCCTTGTACATCTCCAATACAATATCTCAGCTCTGATCATCAATGACCTGACAGATAAAAGGCAGCCAGAGACTTTCTTCACCACCCTGTCTACCTGTGGCACTGCTTTTGACAAGCCGCGCATTTGTACTCCCAGGCTGCTCTGTTGCATAACACTCCCCCAGGGCTCTACCAATCACTCTATAAATCCTGAATGTTTGATATCTAAAAATACAATCACTCGTATTTATCTGAACTAAGAGGCATTTGCCAAACCTCAGCCTGCTTATTTAGCTGATCAAGATCCCTCTGTAATCTTCTTCACTATCTACAATACCACCAATATTTCAGTGATATTCGAGTAATATGGGAACATATTATACAGAAACCATTGTTGATTGCAGAATGCTTTAGGTTTCATAAGTGGAACCAAAGGAAGGTGAGTCAATTTCAGCATACGTGGCTGAATTGAAGAGATTGCCTGAGCATTGTCAGTTCAATGACGTGCTTAATGATGCACTAAAAGATCATTTAGTTTGTGGAATCTTACAAGAAAGCCTTCAAAAATGGCTGCTAACTGAAGCACAGCTCACGTTTAAAAGAGCAGTTGAAAACTCTCTTCCGTACAGTCATAAGATAATATCGCATGGGAACAGATACGTCGGCCCAGCTCCAGCTCAGGATTAAAGGCAAAGTGAATAGGAATAAGGAACCTTGGTTCTCAAGGGATATTGCAACTCTGATAAAGAAGAAGAGGGAGTTGTATGACATGTATAGGAAGCAGGGAGTATATAAGGTGCTTGAGGAGTATAAAAAGTGCAAGAAAATACTTAAGAAAGAAATCAGGAGGGCTAAAAGAAGACATGAGGTTGCCTTGGCAGTCAAAGTAAAGGATAATCCAAAGAGCTTTTACAGGTATATTAAGAAAGGATTGTAAGGGATAAAATTGGTCCTCTTGAAGATCAGATTGTGGTCGGCTATGTGCGGAACCAAAAGGAATGGGGGAGATCTTAAATGGGTTTTTTGCGTCTGTATTTACTAAGGAAACTGACATGAAGTCTATGGAATTAAAGGAAACAAGTAGTGAGATCATGGAAACTGTACAGATTGAAAAGGAGGAGCTGCTTGCTATCTTCAGGCAAATTAAAGTAGATGAATCCCCAGGACCTGACAGGGTATTCCCTCTGACCTTGAAGGAGACTAGTGTTGAAATTGCAAGGACCCTGGCAGATATATTTAAAATGTCGGTGTCTACGGGTGAGGTGCCGGAGATTGGAGAGTAGCTCATGTTGTTCCGTTGTTTAAAAAAAGGATCGAAAAGTAATCTGGGAAATTACAGGCTGGTAAATTTGACGTCAGTTGTGGGTAAGATATTGGAGGGAGTACTAAGAGACAGAATCTACAAGCATTTGGATAGACAGGGACTTATTAGGGAGAGTCAACATGGCTTTGTGCGTGGTAGGTCATGTTTGACCAATCTATTGGAGTTTTTCGTGGAGATTACCAGGAAAGTGGATGAAGGGAAGGCAGCGGATGTTGTCTACATGGACTTCAGTAAGGCCTTTGACAAGGTCCCGCATGGGAGGTTAGTTAGGAAAATTCAGTCACTAGTTATACATGGAGAGGTGGTAAATTATATTAGACATTGGCTCAATGAAAGAAGCCAAAGAGTGGGAGTAGAGAATTGCTTCTCAGAGTGGAGGCCTGTGACTAGTGGTGTGCCACTGGGATCAGTGCTGGGTCCATTGTTATTTGTCATCTATATCAATGATCTGGATGATAATGTGGTAAATTGGATCAGCAAATTTGCTGATGATAATGTGACGAGAATACACATAAAATTAAGATGTTTGCTGGCCTGGGCTAGCATCAGTGACATCAGCAGTTGGTCTGCCACCTGCCCTCAGGGGAAGGAGAGATAAGGAACAATGGAGCAGCGTCTGGAGATGTGTAATGAAGGGACGTGGGAGAGAGAGCTGTCGGGAGCGGCTTCCCCTTTGAACCCTGAACTGTTTGAAGTAGTGGACAGGCGATGCCCCAGCAGGGGGATAAAAAGGGACAGGTTCGCTAAGGCAGGACACACGCCACCCGAGGTAACGAGACCCTGGAAGCGGTACGCTCCTCACGAGTCGGTGGGGGGTACCGGACAACGGCCAGGGTGGAAAGGTACGATCAGCGGGAACCCGGTGTGTGTCCGCCCTTACCTGGGTGCCGGGTTCACTGCAGAGGATCGACCGCATCTGGAGGAGGGGTCACAGTCGGTGATCTCAGGTGACATCACCAAGGAACCGCCCAAAAACATCTCGCCGGTCTGTGAGTGAAGCTGTGCTGAATGATCAGTTGTTCCTGTTCTCTCTGTCTCTCTTCCCCCACGTTGTCCATCGCCATGGCAACGATTACTGCGAACTGAACTACTAAACTGAACTTTGAGTCACTTTGAAATTTGGTCATTTACCCCTAGACAACGATAGAGCTTGATTGATGCTGTTATCTTAAATTCTGTGCACGTGTGTTTATCATTGCTGAACTGTTGCATTTATTATCCTTTCGATTACTGTGTTGCTTATTTCTTTAATAAAACTTTCTTAGTTCTAGTACTCCAGACTCCAACTGAGTGATCCATTTCTGCTGGTTTGGCAACCCAGTTACTGGGTACGTAACAATACAAAGATCGGAGATGTAGTGGACAGTGAGGAAGGTTTTCAGAGCCTGCAGAGGGACTTAGACCAGCTGGAAAAATGGGCTGAAAAATGGCAGATGGAGTTTAATACAGACAAGTGTGAGGTATTGCACTTTGGAATGACAAATCAAGGTAGAACATACAGGGTAAATGGTAAGGCACTGAGGAGTGCAGTAGAACAGAGGGATCTGGGAAAACAGATTTAAAAAAATTCCCTATAAGTGGTGTCACAGGTAGATATGGTCATAAAGAGAGCTTTTGGTACATTGGCCTTTATTAATCAAAGTATTGAGTGTAAGAGCTGGAATGTTATGATGAGGTTGTATAAGGCATTGGTGAGGCTGAATCTGGAGTATTGTGTTCAGTTTTGGTCACCAAATTACAGGAAGGATATTAATAAGGTTGAAAGAGTGCAGAGAAGGTTTACAAGAATGTTGCTGGGACTTGAGAAACTCAGTTACAGAGAAAAGTTGAATAGGTCAGGACTTTATTCCCTGGAGCGTAGAAGAATGAGGGGAGATTTGATAGAGGTATATAAAATTATGATGGGTATGGATAGAGTGAATGCAAGCAGGCTTTTTCCACTGAGGCAAGGGGAGAAAAAAACCAGAGGACATGGGTTAAGGGTGAGGGGGAAAAGTTTAAAGGGAACATTAAGTGGGGCTTCTTCACACAGAGAGTGGTGGGAGTATAGAATGAGCTGCCAGACGAGGTGGTAAATGTGGGTTCTTTTTTAACATTTAAGAATAAATTGGACAGATACATAGATGAGAGGTGTATGGAGGGATATGGTCTGTCTGTAGGTCAGTGGGACTAGGCAGAAAATAGTTCGGCACAGCCAAGAAGGGCCAAAAGGCCTGTATCTGTGCTGTAGTTTTTCTATGGTCTCTATGGTTTCTAAATAGCTGGAAACAGCAGCCAGAACCACAATTGGGTTACAGTCAGGAATGAAAGTGAGCATGGAGAAAAGCCAGCATCTAAACAGAAACATGTCCGACTGAGTGCACTGTCTTACCATTGTAACAGGGGCTCACACACACCAGATCAATGTCAGTTTACTGGCGGAAATTGCAGGAAATGCCACAAAGTAGACCACATATGAAGAGCATGTTGGACAGACAAAAATAAGTGGACTGCACAGGGAAGAGAAAAAGATAAAATTTGCATTTTCAGAAAGAGCACTGCTCTGCATGCTGTTGATGAAAAATCTGATAATGAGTGACACAAGACTGAACAGACTTGAGACTTACATTATGAAAACTAACACGAGACAAGCAATATGGTTTTTAACTGAAGTGAATGGCAATTTAATTAGAATGGAATTGGAAAATACTTAAGTGAAGCCTTCAGATATCCAACTAAGAATTTACAGTGTGCTGGATAAAAAACAGCTCCTGTGTGAATGAAATTCATAACTCACTGAAATACAACCAACAGCAAGCTACATTAGGCTTGTACAGTTTGCAGTCAAAACAGGAGGGCCAGCATTTTGTGGTCATGATTGGCTGAGACAACTACAACTTGATTGGAGATCTGTCCACCATTTGCGTGTCATGTGCCCTGCAGTAGAGTCAACTGAAAGGAAATTAAGAAAGACACTGAATGATGCCACAGAAGTATTCAAGGATGGCATTGGAAAACTCAAATATATCAAGGGTAAAATAGTTTTAAATGAAAATGCCACACCCAAGCTTTACAAAGCCCATCCATCTCCTTATACCATCTGTGATAAAGTAGCTGGTAAGCTAGATCACATGGAGGCTGAAGGAACTCTTTCCAAGGTTGAGTGGAGTCCATGGGCACTGCTAGCCTGTCTCAGTAGCCAAGAACAATAGGTCTGTCAGGACCTATGATGACTTTAAGTGCTAGAAGTAGATCAACACCCTCTGCCCAAGATAGAGGATAGCTTTACAAACCTTTCTGGATGGAAGCACTTCAGCAAGGTGGACTTAGCTGAGGCTTGCCTACAGATAGAGATGGAAGAAGAGTCCAAAGTATTTCTCACCATAAACACTCACAAAGGACTTTATCACTAGAATAAGCTTAGTTTTGGAGTAGCATCTGCAACTGCACTCTGGCAGAAATCTATGGACCAGGGGTAGCTAGGTGGTCCAGGCACTCAGTGTAACCTAGTTAACATCATCGTTTCCAGTGAGGATGATTAGCAATACTTCCAGAATTTCAAGGCAGTGTTAAAAAGATTAGAAAGTTATGGGCACAGAACACAATGGAACAATTGTGAATACTTTAAACCAAGAATCACTTACTTTATCACATCATTGGCACACATGATTTAGACAGTGTGGATGCCCCAAGGCCAAAGGTCATGTCGCAGTTCCAATCCTTTGTTAACTTTTTCAATTACCTTTACATGTTAGAAGGCATACATGCTAGCCACGTAGGCATGGTCAAAATATAAGTGTTGGTTTGAAGCTTTGTCTGTTGGCCTGGGGTAGATCAGCAGGTTGAGTCACTTGCCATGCACTGTCTGGGATGCCAATACATCCAGAAGATTCCAAGGGCAACGCCTCTCCATCCCTCGGAATGGCCTGCATTGCCCTTGCAGAGGATTCATGTGGATTTTGCAGGACCGTTCATGGGCACAAATTTCTTGGCAGTAGTGGATGCAACTATAAATTAGTCAGAAGTGTTGCCAATAACCCCCTCTGCAGCCGAGCGCACTGAGCACACCGTTGATGTGCTGAGAAGCCTCTTCTCAAGGGCTGGTTTTCCAGAACACTCAATCAGTGACAACAGAGCACAGTTTGTTACAGAACAGTTTCAGTCATTCCTGAAAATGAATGGAATAAGACATATTACATCTGCACTATACCACCCGGCTACAAATGGCTTGGCAGAAAGGTTTGTCCAAGTTGGAAGAATGTACTGCAAACAATGTCAGCAGAACACACAGCAGTGAATCAGAAGCTCTCCAATTTCCTCCTTGCATATCGCGATGCAGCACACTCCACAACCGACAACTCACCAGCGATGCTGTTCCTGGGTTGTCCCTTGTGTTCACGCTTGGATCTCCTCAAACTCAATGTCCGAAGGAGTATGCAGGACAAACAGCTGAGACACATTGAGGGCCCCTCAAACGAGTAGGTTTGATGTTTCATTTCCAGACAAGCAGTCCTGGTGAGGGACTACCAGATGATCAAAAGTGGGTACTTGGAAAGATTAAAGACAGGACTGGACTATTTTTAAATTTACTATGCTGTGGATGTCTATATAGTAATGGTATTATATAGAGTACTGTGTATGTACATATGTATACTTTAGATACGTGAGTTGAGATGCATATGTAAGACATACGTGAATGACACAGGTCAAGTACAAATAAAAACAAATAATGATAATAAAATAATAATAAATAACACTGAGAACATGAGCTGTGGAGTCCATGGAAGTGAGTCCATAGATTGTGTTTAGTGATCAGTTTGGTGTTGAGGTGAAGTTATCCTCACTGGTTCAGGAGCCAGATGGTAGAAGGGTAGCAACTGTTCCTGAACCTGGTGATGTGGGATGTAAGACTCTTGTACCTCCTTTCTGATGGCAGCAGTGAGAAAAGGGCACGGCCTGGATGTGGGGGTCCTTGTTGATGGATGCTGCTTTCTTGTAGCAGGGCTCTATAGAAACAGCAAACTGTGGAACAGGAATTTGCTTGTTAAAGCAGAGAGTTCTGCCCAAAAATAAGAGGAGAAAGCTGTGCCTGCCTTAACGAAGAGCCTGCCTGCACTTTAGTCTAAGTTCACCATCCTATTATGATGCACCTGCCTTGGCTCCTTGAATTTATTTAGCTGAAGTCAGATCAGCTGAATTATAATTACTATGAGAAGAACTATCAGGCCAACATCCATTAGAAATCACAGGTGGCTTGATTACAGTTTTTTTCATATCTGGTGAATTTAGAAATTTCATAATTTATTGGTACTTTCACAGCACACAAGACCATTGAGTGGGTAGTCTTTTTGCTTGAAACAGGAATATTTGCCATGAGTAATTAAACTGCTCAGAGAAAATTGTCTTGGTCTTGCAAGAATCCACAGCTACAGCATGGAATGTACAACAAGGTAGTGATACTGTTAACAAGTAAAAATGTTTTAAAAACTGAGCATTGTTCATAAGCGAAACCAATCACATTTGAACTTGAGCCACGCTTATGGACACAAGATCAAAAAGCAAGTTTGGAACTATCTATGGATGTGCACAATTTGACTGAGGTATCCTAAACAGTGTGCCACACCATCCGGAGATATTCCTGTCCTCTTTCTGGATGTAATTCCCAGACTCTGTCAGTTTGGAATGAAGCAATGTTATGGGGTAGATATGATAGGGCAGAAGGATGAAAGGCAGTCTGACTGGATGGACCGAGCATGCTCTGTTGGCATTCTCTTTACCAAAAATATTTTCTTCTTCAGCTATCCTTCATCTCAGGATCAATTCAGGTTCACTGGATTCTGATGTGACTGGTGAATACAATGTGTGGACTGCACACTGGGACACAATTGGGACGAATGGTCAATGAGACAGACAGGTGGAGCAGTCCTTTAGTCACTTACCAAGGCTTCTGTGTAAGAAGATCTTCAATAATATCCTGAATGCTCCTTCTTCACTTTGAACAGTCACTGGCCAGGGACTCCCCGGAGTTGGTGGGATTGATACAGTCTTTCAAGAAGACTTCCAATATGACCATAATTAATTTTTTCCTATCTGTCCAGTAATTGTTTTCCCGTAATGAAGCCTGAAATAGTGTGTCTATGTTTGGAGTTCCAGTGCCAAGCCTGGAGGAGACGTGATTACCCAACAAACAGAACTGGCTGAGTACAACCAGGGGTCCATGTTGGGGATTTTCAGCTGGGTAAGGACACAAGCAAAGGTTTATGTATCCTTATTACTGTCTTAATGCATAATTAAAATATCACCATTTCAAAGCTAATTGTCTACTTATAATTAAATGCTTATGGAAGTGATCTTCAGGTTGGTATTTGTATTGTAGAGTGCTTGGGGCAATTAAGCACTCTACATTCCAAAGAGTGGCATGGTGGCATAGTGGCTAACGCAATGCTTTACAGCACACGTGACCCGGGTTCAATTCCTGCTGCTCTCCGTAAGGAGTTTGTACGTTCTTCCCCCGTGATCATGTGGGTTTTGTCCAGGTGCTCCAGTTTCCTCCCACAGTCCAAAGAATTACCAATTGGTACGTTAATTGGTCATTGTAAATTGTCTAGGGTTAAATCAGGGGCTGCTGGGCAATGCGGCTTAAAGGGCCTGATTAGAATAAAGAAATAAACTCCTTAAGGAAAGTTGCACAATGACATTAAAACTAATGAGTGACGTGGCTTCGAATCAGTAACTCATAAAATCAACATGTTCTCCTCAACATCTAGAGTAAGTAATTTTTAAATCTCTGTTAACTACTCAAACAGGCCAGGTTGATAGAAGCTGGAGGGAGGCCCCAGGTAGGTCCTGATGAGCACTCTTGCCTGCAGTTAAATAGATCCACAACCTGACCACTGTCGGTGTGATTCTGCTCTCAGTCAGGATGAAGGCATATTTAGTGCCAGAAAAGAAGCTGGGATCTGGAGCAAAAAACAACAACAAACTGCAGGAAGAACTCCAAATGAAGAGTTTTGACACCAAATGTTGACTATTTGTTTCCTTCCACGGATGCTGCCTGACCCGCTAGGTTTCTCCAACAGTTTGTTTTTTTATAGAACAGATTTACGTTGGTGTCACAAAGCCCTTAGGTTCATTAAATCTGCCTGCATTCTGCCATCCCCGGCTTTAATGCAATGAGTGTTGCCGGAAATAGGTGCATCAGGTGAGGATAATATTCATCTCCGCTGCGATTGGTAACATCTGCCAACAGTTTAGGATCACATATGGAATGTGACCACATTAGCATAGCATTGGAAAACTGCCATTATCGGCATTGCTTTCATCAACACCTTCCAAATTGGCACAGAGAAAATGAAGGGAGAAGTCTGTCTGCCACTTTAGATACAAGTTTAACAATATCCTTTCTACCATTATAAGGAAAAATGCGTTCACTGCAGGTATAAAAAGAAGGAACTTCTGGGGGATTCCACTTCGAACAGTTGGCTCTTATACAATGACAGACAGCCTGAGAAGAGTCAATCCGACAGGAAACGGAGAAATGTGATTAAGAGGCACCAAGACTTTTTTTCCACATAATTAGTCTGAAAAATCAACTTTGACAAAGATCAGAAGTAGGTTTAAAACTGTGCAGTCCCAACTTGTACCTTGTGCAGTGTGTGCAGGAGAGGAATCAGAAATCCGAACTTGAAAAGTGAAATGAATTTCCCAGTCATTTACTGTAACTTACAGCAGGCTATAGAGATTTATCTGACACCTGCACACAAATTCCCAACGTTGTGCACCTGATGCAAAGTACTGTGCCAGCAATGTGAATTTACAAAGTTGTTTGGAGGTATGAGTGCCTGATTGTCATGGACCAGCCAATGGCCTTTCTAAGTACGAATCCCAGCCGCCATACTGGGATATAAACTTGTATGCTAATTTACCATTAGCTCTTATGCCAGCAACTAAACAGCCACCTCCCTCATGGCACCTTAAGTGAGTTGGGCTGAAATTGACTGCCCTACTTTCTTGTTACTCAATTAGAACAAAATGATAATGTATCGCGGTAAAGGATAATGAGATCCCCATGAAAGCTATTTGTTCACTGGTACAAATGTACAAAAACTTTAAGAACATTTTATATAAGTATTGTCATTTTCCTAAACAGGTAAAGTTATTTAGAGAGACCTCTGCAGTACCAAAGAGTATCATTCGAAGCAATGTCTGATCCAGGTAAAAGTTCACTCAATCCCGACATAAGCAGAAAATTGGTGTTTGAACAGCTCAGTGTATTAAGTAGGAACTTGGTCAACTAATCAGTTATCTATGGCATGCTCATAACTTGCTTCAAAGATATGTCAGAGACAGCTGGCATTTCCAAGATCAGACCTGATTAACAGCCTTCAGCGCCGCGCCAGCTGTTCATGTTGCATGTGATCTGTATTCATGATGGAAAACACCGGATTTAACAAGGAATGTTGTACCAAAATATTTACTGGCTTACATGATTATTGGTCCGTTGTCTGTACCACAACTGTCAATGAGGAAAATCTCACGAATTTGTGTTACCTGCATTAGTGATACAGTTGTCTGCTACAGTTATTACCTTACATATATATATGTAAAGTAATTATATTTGTGTTTATAACTTGCATGCTACTTGAATATTTTTGAATTATCTCATTTATTAGGGTGGCATAACTTTTTCATGTTAAATATTGGATGACATTGAAAAGCTCACTGGTAACTCAAGCTGAATCACTGTGCTAATCCATCCACTTATGGAAAAATTAAGCAGATAAAATCTCTGAATCTATTAATCCACGGCTACCAACAATTTCAAAGCAGACCCATCAAATCACTGAGAAGTCAAACAATAAACAAACATGTCACAAACTGAGGAAGCAAAGGTAAAACAGTATTCAATCATAATCTCAATTAGATATACAGATAGCTTCTCAGAATCAGGAAAAATGATTAGATTAATGATTAATGGGTTACTTGGAGAATCTTCCTGAGGGTGAGGTGGGGTGTGGATGGAGCTGCTTCTCTAACTCATATGGGAGATAGATAGATACTTTATTAATCCCAAAGGAAATTACAGTGTCACAGTAGCATTACAAGTGCACAGATAAAAGTATTAGAAGAGAAGTAGAAAGAATAAAAAATAAGTTATCACAAAAAGTCTAACAGGAGTGGGGTCATCTCTTCCCCGGCTATAGGTTGGACACATTATAGAGCCTAATGGCCGAAGGTAAGAATGACCTCATATAGCGCTCTTTGGAGTAGCTCTGTGTTCTTAGTCTATCACTAAAAGTGCTCTCTGTTCAGCCAAGGTGGCATGCAGAGGGTGAGGAAATACTGTCCAGAGTTGCCAAGATTTTCCGTAGGGTCCTTTGTTCTACCACAGCCTCCAGTGTGTCCAGTTTGACTCCTATAACAGAGCCAGCTTATCTAATCAGTTTATTGAGCCTGTTAGCATCAGCCTTTCTAATCAGTTTATTGAGCCATTGCCCCAGCTCACCACTGCATAGAAGATTGTACTGGTGACAAGAGACTGGTGGAATATATGAAGGAGAGGCCTGCGTACTCCATATTACCTCAGTCTCCTCACGGAGTAGAGGCGACTCTGCCCCAACTTGTACACATCCTCTCTGTTGGTGCTACTCAAGCCTGTTGTCCATGTACTTGTTGGCCCTCACTGTCAATAGTAACAGGGGGCAGTGCAGGCTTAGTCATCCTAAAGTCCACAGAAGAAACGAGTTAGCTGCATTTTTCTGAAGTTTCTGTAGGTCTTCCTTTAGGGGATGAACATTTTTGTCAAAAGTTTACATTTATATATCATCTAGAAAAATTATTGAACAATATTGTGATATATAAGGACACCAGGGGAATGGCCAGAAGCTTAGTCAAAGAGCAAGAAATGTTTTAAAGGAGGAATTTCAGCCTAGGCAGCTGAAAGCATAATTAGCATTGGGGGAGTGAGTCAAGTCAGGGATTCATAAGGGGCCAACGATGGAGAGACAGGGATACTTCGGGGGGTGGCAGGATGGGAGAGCACAAACAGCAGATAAGCAAGGCCACAGAAGAATTTTTGAAAACAATGAGAACTTTAAAATGGAGATGATGATAGACCAGTGGGCAATGTAGGGAAACAAACCTGGGTTGTAAATGAACAGGACTTCCTCTGAGTTAGAAATATGAGCATCATTCTCGTTGAATCTTTCCAGAATATTCACTCCATTTTTCTTATCTGGTGCTTAAACACTTGAACAAGTAAAGATGTCAAAAGGCAAATGTATCAGCTCCTCTTCTGTCTATCAGCTTTCTGATGAGTGTTCGTAAATCTCCCCTCCACCATCAGATTTCTGCACGGTCCGTAAATGCTACCTCGCCATTTAGTTCTTTTATTTTGCACTATTTATTTACTGTATTTCTTATTATAGCTTATTTTACGTCAAATTCCACGACATATGTCAGTGATAATAAACTCGATTCTGATTCTGATTCATTTTTCTCCTTTATTTTCTCTGTAGGTGGCAAACTGCCTATCAAAGGGTCAGTCAGACTTGACTCATAGATGATAACAAAGTGGTAATTACCAAACACTTCAGAAACATAACGAGTGATCGAGCAAACTGAGGAGGGGAATCTATGAAATCACACTCTCGCTTCCTCAGCGACATGACGATAGCAACAAAAATTGTATTCCTAAATTAGACAAAATTAAATACTTATTATCACATTATAATTGTACATAATTTTTGACCATATTCGTGCTTTTGTAACAATATTTTATTTTGGAGTCTATGTCTTCAAATGAAACTGGAGTGTTCAGTTATTGCAAGTTGCCAGATTTATTACTGTTAGATGTGGAGACTCAAGCTCACTGGCTGTGAGATCCTTTGTTCTTTAATTTCCTATCACCACATTCTTTTGCCTGGCATCATCATCCCTTTCTTATTTATTTTTTTAATTTAGAGATACAGAGCAGATTAGGCCCTTCAAACCACAGTGCCAGCAACTCCTGATTTAACCCGAGCCTAATCACGGGACGATTTACAATGACAATTAATCTACTAACCACTACATCTTTGGAATGGGGCAGGAAATCGGAGGACCTGGAGAAATCTCATGCATTCCACAGGGTGGACATACAAACTCCTTACAGAGGAGGCCGGGATTGAACTCAAACTCTTCAGCTCTGAGCTGTAATAGCGTCACTCTAACCCCTACACTGCAGTGGTGCCTCCTGTCACTCAGTGTCTCTTTCATGTGATCCAACTCACACATCTCCTTTTGTTCTTGCCTCTTCTCTCCCCTTTCATGAACTCCAAAACTT
Source organism: Mobula hypostoma (assembly GCF_963921235.1). Lineage (NCBI taxonomy): Eukaryota > Metazoa > Chordata > Chondrichthyes > Myliobatiformes > Myliobatidae > Mobula > Mobula hypostoma. Next base: position 73,675,684 of record NC_086102.1, on the reverse strand, counting down.
CCTGAATTCTAACTTTTTCCAGTCCTAATGAAAAGTTATTCACTTGAAGTGGTCAATACCTGAAGCATTTCTCCCTCCGCAGAAGTTTCTTGGACTTTAGAGCATTTTCACGATTTCATGATCTTTTTTCTATATACCTAGAACTTGTAATGTTTTTTCTTTTACATGAAACAGCTCCCAGATGGGTCCATAAGCGTTCACGATTGACAAAATGGTTAGTGATCCAACATGTGCCATAACTCAGCTTGAAATCTTCTCCCTTTTAACTGATGAGCACAGTGTGATCAGCTACGGTCACAAAGAAAAAGGATTTTTATTTTGGCCTTTAGTGTAAATTCATTATCCAAGTAATTCAGATTACGAAGTTTAAACAGTTGTTTAAGCTCTGGGAAAGAATTTCAGGGCAGGGGAAGTGGATTTTAGCAAGGGTTTGCTATTCTCCTGTTTTAACTTTGGTGGAATATTAACTGAAACCCTCACTTTGCATGAAAGGTCAATGAGTGCGTTCAAAACCAAGCCCAGTGGATTTCTGGATATTAAAAGAATGAATGGATGTGGAGACAGTGATGGAAAATCATGTTGAGGTAGGAGATCAGACATCATCTTAATTAATGGCAAAGCAGCTAAAAGGGCCAAATGGTCTCATTCTGCTCTTAGTTTTTGTGTTCTTATGCTTTTGTGTAAAATTCTACTGACATTATTTCCCTGAAAATGTCTACTGATATACTCATAAGTAATTCAATCTCATCATCTAGTCTGGCGTCTTGGCTGGGATGCAATAATCCATGAAGAGGGCAGGAAACAATATCTAATGGCTGTAATTATCTGTGTAGAACAGATTAAAAATAAGGTTAACCCAAATGAAAATTATTATGCAGTTACTAAATTATTTCAGTGTTCAATAACGATTTAGAAACTAATGCCCGTGTTTTATCTTGTGTCTGTATCATTTCTTGCGATTCTTTGTTTTCGCTACAAGGAATTTGCACACGTCAAAGTTTAGCTCAACACACAGAATGCTGGAGGAACTCAGCAGGCCAGGCAGCATTTATGCAAAAGAGCAAACATTCGATGTTTCGGGCCAAGACCTTTCATCGGGATCTTGGTCCGAAGCGCCAACTCTTTATTTATTTCCATAGATGCTGCCTCGACTGCTGAGTTCCTCCCACATTGTGTGTCTGTTGCTTTGGATTTTCAGGATCTGCAGATGTTCTTGTGTTTATGATTTTCAAATTTAGCTTTATTTATCACATGAACATTGAAACATCAAGACATATAGTGAAATGCTTCATTTGCTTCAGATCAATGAAGTGAGGATTGTACTGGGCAAGTGTTGCCATTTTGCCAGCAAGGCTTAAACACAATGAATGGTTCTTACCCTGCCTTACCTACCCTTGTACTCAACGGACGATGTTTTATATGGAAATACCACAAGTAGGGTGGAGATGCTAGGTACCTCTTCTGCCTGGCCAGTCACATGCTTTATAGTGACAATGGCACAGTTTGTATCGAGCAAAGATTTCCTACCAGCTACTGTGTACAGGCAGCTGTAAGTAGAGAAAACAGTCTTCTTCCTAAACGACATGCTTTTGACAGAATAAGGCACTATACAATGAATTAACAAACACCAAGATTCATTGTGAATGTATAATACCAGCATTTTCAAAGGATGCACCTGCAGAGTAGATACAATTTTATATATATATATAATGTGAGCTACTGCCTTTAAAATCCTTTAAAATCTGTTCATTCCATATGGTCTTTGCAATACCATACAATAATTGGCCGACGTAACTTTGCTGGGCTGAAGGGTTGAATCTATATGGATTGCTTTAAAACTCTATGACTTCCTCATAAGTGTGACAAAATATACTGAAGTTTGATTTGGAACTTTTTACCAATATACTTTTCCCACCATGACTGCCTGTTCACACTCGTGACTCCAGGGCAACAGTTGGTTACTTGCTTCACTTTATGGTAGTAATGCTGACTGTTACCTTCCTTCTGATCCCAAATGCACAACATCCTCTGGTGTCATTTTGCAAAGAAAATGGGACTATTTATGAATCTGTCTGAATTTATTGACAAATTCACAACAGCCAGCAACTCGTTGTGAGGAAAAGAGATGATGTGATTGATATTAAGATGATAATGTAGTAAAGTTCCTGGGACAGTGATCATAGCTCACTGATGTTTACAGTGCTAGTGATTTATCAGCTCTATTTTCTAGCAAAGTAATTTCTTTGTTGCATAGGCATGATAGTCTATAAATATCTCTAATCTACTTCAGAATCTGTATCCTATTGAAATCATTCAGAGCATAAACAAATCATAAGCTAGAATGAATGTTCTACCTGTCCCTTGGCTCCATCAATACATGACATACCTCAATTGTTTAATGAAGGTTTAGGGGGAAAAGGCAGGTAGGTGGAGATAAGTCCAAGGTCAGATCAGCCATGATCTTATTAATGATGAGGCAGGCTCGATGGGCCGGATGGCCTACTCCTACTCCTGCTTCTTAAGTTTCCCTTAATTTTTTTTCTTATGTTTAATTCTCATGAGTGAAAATGATATGTTTCTCTTAATTTTTCATTGAATCAAGAAGCAATGAAACATTCCTTTGTATACACAGGCTTAACAAACAGTTCTGTAATGTATCAGTCACAATCTCCTCCAATCCTGGCAAAACACTTTTAATCTTTACTCTCTAATCAGCTTCTTTCTACACTGTGTTTTCTTTTGCACAGTACTGAAACTTTCATTTCAGAGCCTTATGACAATCCATGCTGAATATCTCCTCAGAATCCGTAAACATTCCAATGGCTGCATTATTTTACCGAGTATGGCCATCGCACTTCAAATCCTTTTAAACTTTCAAGCACATTTAAAAAAAAAATTCATAAGGTATTGGCTTCAGTGACAAGTCGCGCAATTATTGTTTAATACTAGTCCTCGAGAAGCTGGCAGCAGTTTACGTTGTTAAATCTCTGTATGTTATAAACAGCGGCTGGATTTAACGCACCAACAAAGGGGCGGTGGTACATTTCCAAGTCAGAATGGTGTGCAAACTAGAGAGGAAACTACACGTGGGTGTGATTGTGGCTGAGTGCCTTACTTCATTAGAAATGGTCTTTGCCTTCCAGTTGTGCAGCATGAACGTCACCACTTGCAATTGCTTGAATATTGCTTAGGTTTTCCTGCATGAGGGTAAATCTTGCTTTGGGACATGAAGAAACCGGCAAGATCTCTGATTGTAATTCCTAAAGTTTGTCAGAAAGCTTGAAAGTTTCTGAATGCCCAAGACATTTGCAAACTATTGAAAGTCAATGAAAAAAATGAAACATTTAAAATTACTAATGAATAATGCTAAATAATTTAAACCATTTAAGGAAAAGCAAAATAAATTAGCTTTTATGTATCCAGGTCACTTTCAATCATTCATCTGCAGTTAAGCAAATAACATTCCTTGTGTTTGTGCAAGAATTCCTTTTATATATTGTATTTTTGCATTTCAAACCTACTTCCTCTATTCTTCAATATTTATCATACTCTTCTTCCATCAAGAGTTTTGCAACGGTAATTTGAAAGTTCGAAAGAAATCACTTGTCATTTTCTTTTTTCTTTCAAGTGTGAAATTTGAATTTCACATTCAAATTACCATTGCTCTAATTTGAATGTTTCAAAGATTCATGTTTATAATGATGGACCTAATACTGAGGAGAAATGCCAATTGCACCAAAGCAAACCATTAGTACTTCTTCTAGATCTCCAGATATTGACTGACATCATGATCCAAAATGGCAAGACACCGCCGCGAGTCCTCCATGCAATTGGTCCGTGGCAGGTCAGCCAGTTTTCTGTTGTTTCACAGGCCATAATAAGACTTGCCCACGAAAGATCCCTGATTCTGATTTATGAATGAGGGAATAACAATGAGGAATTGTTGAAGGTGACTGGACTAAGGGAACTGCCCAGATTGTACCATACTTAAAGCGTAAATCTGCACAATTATGAGGGACTTATCACCGTCGGTACGTTCTAGCCCATTAAACTCAATTCCTCAAAAGCTTCCTCTAATACAGTAAATAAAGACCTGCATTCATCTCTTGCCTGTCAAGGCTTCTAGACATCTCAAGCAATTTTCAGTCAATAAAGTATGCTTGAACTGCAATTATTTTTGTGATGTAGGAAGCAAGAATACACAACAGGCTGCCACAATCAGCAAAATGCTGTTGACCTGATCATCTGCTTTAGACAGACTGACTGAGAATGAAGGGTTGGCTGGAATGCTAGGGATAACTCTCTGGTATTTTTATGTATATGTCTATCTGTAAGTGCAGGTAGTGCCTTAGTTAAGATCTCTTATGAAGACCGAAATATCTTCCTATGTTCTTCACTGCAAGCCCAGATTTTTGTGCTCTAACTTCTGAGTGCAACTTGATCTTCAATTTTTGTCAGAGTTAAGAGTGCTACTAACTGACCTCAGGCACAAAATACGAAAGTTTGCATTTAGTTTGCACTTAATCAATCCAGTAAAGACCAATTGCTTCTGCTGATATATTGACTTATTTGCTCTCTTTTCCCATGACTGCAGACAATGTTCTTCAAAGACATATCATGCCCTTTGGCTCTTGGGTCAAAGCTGCAACTGAGGTTATCATAAACAAACAACAGGAATTCTGCAGATGCTGGAAATTCAAGCAACACACATCAAAGTTGCTGGTCAACGCAGCAGGCCAGGCAGCATCTCTAGGAAGAGGTACAGTCGACGTTTCAGGCCGAGACCCTTCGTCAGGACTAAGTGAAGGAAGAGTTCAAATCTCAGAATGGATCAGCTCATGATAAAATGGCGGAGCAGACTCGATGGGCCAAATGGCCTACTTCTGCTCCTTTGTCTTATGGTCTTATGGTCTTACTAATGGTAGGCTTATTCAGAAAGTTAGAAGGCATGGGATCCAGGGAAGTTTGGCCAGGTGGATTCAGAATTGGCTTGCCTGCAGAAGGCAGAGGGTGGTGGTGGAGGGAGTACATTCAGATTGGAGAATTGTGACTAGTGGTGTCCCACAAGGATCTGTTCTGGGACATATACTTTTCGTGATTTTTATTAATGACCTGGATGTGGGGTTAGAAGGGTGGGTTGGCAAGTTTGCAGATGACACAAAGGTTGGTGGTGTTGTAGATAGTGTAGAGGATTGTCAAAGATTGCAGAGAGACATTGATAGGATGCAGAAGTGGGCTGAGAAGTGGCAGATGGAGTTCAACCCGGAGAAGTGTGAGGTGGTACACTTTGGAAGGACAAACTCCAAGGCAGAGTACAAAGTAAATGGCAGGATACTTGGTAGTGTGGAGAAGCAGCGGGATCTCGGGGTACATGTCCACAGATCCCTGAAAGTTGCCTCACAGGTGGATAGGGTAGTTAAGAAAGGTTATGGGGTGTTAGCTTTCATAAGTCAAGGGATAGAGTTGAAGAGTCGCTATGTAATGATGCAGCTCTATAAAACTCTGGTTAGGGCACACTTGGAGTACTGTGTCCAGTTCTGGTCACCTCACTATAGGAAGGATGTGGAAGCATTGGAAAGGGTACAGAGGAGATTTACCAGGATGCTGCCTGGTTTAGAAAGTATGCATTATGATCAGAGATTAAGGGAGCTAGGGCTTTACTCTTTGGAGAGAAGGAGGATGAGAGGAGACATGATAGAGGTGTACAAGATAATAAGAGAAATAGATAGAGTGGATAGCCAGCGCCTCTTCCCCAGGGCACCACTGTTCAATACAAAAGGACATGGCTTTAAGGTAAGGGGTGGGAATTTCAAGGGGGATATTAGAGGAAGGTTTTTTACTCAGAGAGTGGTTGGTGCATGGAATGCACTGCCTGAGTCAGTGGTGGAGGCAGATACACTAGTGAAGTTTAAGAGACTACTAGACAGGTATATGGAGGAATCAAAGGTGGGGGCTGATATGGGAGGCAGGGTTTGAGGGTCGGCACAACATTTTGGGCCGAAGGGCCTGTATTGTGCTGTACTATTCTATGAATCTATGAATCTATAACTCTTCCTTCAGTTAGTCCTGACGAAGGGTCTCGGCCTGAAACGTCGACTGTACCTCTTCCTAGAGATGCTGCCTGGCCTGCTGCATTCACCAGCAACTTTGATGTGTGTTGCTTATCATAAACAAGTATGCTGTTGCCAGCTGAATCCATGCACATCCTAACCGTTGAATGCCTTTCCAAAAAAAAACATCAGATTTAGCAAACTGGAGAGCAATATTAAGTTAAATTGAAAGAAATTTTTCAAAACTGTTAAAGTAAACCTTTAAACAGGATCAGTTTTGAATCATTGGACTTAGAGTTTTGCGAAGTTATGCTTTCGGGGTAGAGCTACCAAAACCTGAAGACAACCATTTCAGCCATCATCTGCAATTTGGTGAATGAGAAAGTTTGGCTACTTGTCCAATTCTTTCCAATACAAAACATCTAACTAAATATGAGCGTTACATTTGTCCCAACTGAAAACAACTTTCAATAAAATGCAGAAATTTTTGAGATTCTGAAGACAAATACCATGAAGAGAAGGGGTCCCAGAACAGATCCTTGTTTCTTGTGCGTGTTTGAAGGGTTAATGTTTCCTTCTATTTTGTATTGTCATGAATACATATCCTGTGGCCCTTAAATAATCTTTACACTATTTTCCAAATATTGTAGACCAATGACATGAATTCAGTTTGAGGTTCACAGATGAGCATTTGAGATCAGTCAGGAAATGATTTACAATTTTTTTTGGAGGACTATTTCTTTGTTTGCTTTCTTTGGTAGCCAGTCCCTCATGACATTTGCAGCGTGGTCAGTGTTCAATTATTTCTTCTGGAGAGGAAGTTGAAATACTTCAGAATCAGGACCCCGTCTGAAATTGACTCGCTCTCAAACAAGTGATTGATATTGTCAAGACTGAGCTTGGAGAAGTTCATAGAAAGCTGGCTTCTCTTCGCAGCTGGAGACCTGTGCAGATTTAACAGGCAGCATGTCACTGAAGCCAGAGCGAATCTCGGCTTTCTGTGGTACTAACAGCCAATCCCTAAAGCAGATTAAAGAAGTTAGAAGGAATCTGGTGGGGGGATGGTTTGTGATCATGTCATAAACTGCAGAATATTTGAAGAAGGTAGAGCAGTGGATGTAGTGTATATGGATTTCAGCAATGCATTTGACTGTTGCTAGGATGTGACTGAGGATGAACGCAAGTGCAGGACATGGGCACGGACACAGGATCGAGAGGCGCTAGCACAGTTGTGAATGTGGAACCGATAACCAGGGGTGTCTTGACTCGGCCACAAGGTTTACGTAGACTATCCAGGGAATGGAGCGGAGCTTAGAACTAACAGTCCTAAGGAATCAGAAAACAAGGTTTACACGCACTAGAATCAACCAATGACTGACAAAGCATGGCTGTGACACCAGAATTCTTATCCTATGTTCGCTAATGGGAACCAGGTGTACTGTAATTATTGGAATTGGCAATAATTGGGAATCAGCCAACAGGAATTAAGGCACAATCAATGAGATAACAGCAAAATGGGGAATTGCCAGATGGGACCATGACATTGACAAGGTACCCCATGCAAAGCTTATTGAGAAAGTAAGGAGGCATGGGATCCAAGGGGACATCGCTTTGTGGACCCAGAACTGGCTTGCCCACAGAAGGCCAAGAATGGTCGTAGATGGGTCATATTCTGCATGGAGGCCGGTCACCAGTAGTGAGCCTCAGGGATCTGTTTGTGATTTTTATAAATGACTTGGATGATGAAGTGGAGCGGTAGGTTAGTAAATCTGCTGATGACATAAAGGTTGGGGGTGTTGTGGATAGTGTGGAGGGCTGTCAGAGGTTACAGTGGGACATTTGTAGGATGCAAAACTGGGCTGAGAAGTGGCAGATGGAGTTCAATCCAGAGAGCTGTGAAGTAGTTCACTTTGGTAGGTCAAATATGATGTCAGAATATAGTATTAATAGTAAGACTCTTGGCAATGTGGAGGATCAGAGAGATCTGTGGTTAAGAAGGCATACAGTGTTATTGGCCTTCATTAATCGTGGGATTGAGTTTAGGAGCCGAGAGGCAATGTTGCAGCGAGAGAACCTTGGTCAGACCCCACTGATCAGTACCATGCTCACTTCTGAGTCACCTCACTACAGGAAGGATGTGGAAACCATAGAAAGGGTGCAGAGGAGATTTACAAGGATGTTGTCTGGATTGGGGAGCATGCCTTATGAGAATAGGTTGAGTGTATTCAGCCTTGGAGAACTCCGTGGAGTGACAGAGGATGAGAGGTGACCTGATAGAGGTGTACAAGACAATGAGAGGCATTGATCATGTGGATAGTCAGAGGCTTTTTCCCAGGGATGAAATGGCTAACATGAGAGGGCACAGTTTTAAGGTGCTTGGAAGTAGGTACAGAGGAGATAGAACGTAGAATAGTACAGCACAGTACAGGCCCTTCGGCCCACAATGTTGTGCCGACCCTCAAACCCTGCCTCCCGTATAAGCCCCCACCTTAAGTTCCTCCATATACTTCTCTAGTAGTCTCTTAAACTTCACTAGTGTATCTGCCTCCACCACTGACTCAGGCAGTGCATTCCACGCACCAACCACTCTCTGAGTAAAAAAACCTTCCTCTAATATCCCCCTTGAACTTCCCACCCCTTACCTTAAAGCCATGTCCTCTTGTGTTGAGCAGTGGTGCCCTGGGGAAGAGGCGCTGGCTATCCACTCTATCTATTCCTCTTATTATCTTGTACACCTCTATCATGTCTCCTCTCATCCTCCTCCTTTCCAAAGAGTAAAGCCCTAGCTCCCTTAATCTCTGATCATAATGCATACTCTCTAAACCAGGCAGCATCCTGGTAAATCTCCTCTGTACCCTTTCCAATGCTTCCACATCCTTCCTATAGTGAGGTGACCAGAACTGGACACAGTACTCCAAGTGTGGCCTAACCAGAGTTTTATAGAGCTGCATCATTACATCGCGACTCTTCAACTCTATCCCTCGACTTATGAAAGCTAACACCCCATAACCTTTCTTAACTACCCTATCCACCTGTGAGGCAACTTTCAGGGATCTGTGGACAAGTACCCCCAGATCCCTCTGCTCCTCTACACTATCAAGTATCCTGCCATTTACTTTGTACTCTACCTTGGAGTTTGTCCTTCCAAAGTGTACCACCTCACACTTCTCCGGGTTGAACTCCATCTGCCACTTCTCAGCCCACTTCTGCATCCTATCAATGTCTCTCTGCAATCTTTGACAATCCTCTACACTATCTACAACACCACCAACCTTATTGTTGTCTGCAAACTTGCCAACCCACCCTTCTACCCCCACATCCAGGTTGTTAATAAAAATCACGAAAAGTAGAGGTCCCAGTACAGATCCTTGTGGGACACCACTAGTCACAATCCTCCAATCTGAATGTACTCCCTCCACCACCACCCTCTGCCTTCTGCAGGCAAGCCTATTCTGAATCTACCTGGCCAAACTTCCCTGGATCCCATGCCAGATGTTAGGGGTAAGTTCTTTACGCGGTGAGTGCATGGAGTGGACTGCAGGCGATGGTGGTGGTGGCAGAAACGATAGGGTCTTTTAAGAGACTCCTGGATAGGTACATGGAGTTTAGAAAAATACAGGGCTATGGGTAACCCTAGGTAATTTCTAAAGTAAATACATGTTCGGCACAGTTTTGTGGGCTGAAGGGCCTGTATTGTGCTGTAGGTTTTCGATGTTTCTATGATAGGGGTGGGGAGTTATTTCAGAGCATGGTCATGGTGGCTAGGAGAGAATGTATCAGTAGGCAGTTCGGTTGGGCATCAGGCGGGTGTGCTGGACTGAGCCGTGAAGGGAATGGTGGATTCTGGAAGCAGGAGGAGCACGTTTGTGTTTCTGATGTTGCACTCTGCCCTCCGCTGTGTCTGAAGGAAAGCCTCAGTTGTTCGTGCACAGAATTTAATGCCCATTTCTAGTACGGGTAAGATTTTCTGAGGTAAAGCTTTAGTTGTGTGTGCACACGATAGAATGCCCATTTCTGGTATGGGCAGCATACTGAAATGTTGGCAGTTTTTGGTTCAAAATTATCGCACACTTGATTATCAGATGCTAGCATTGATTGTGGAGTATAGGAAGATGTTTGGGCATGTTCATTGGTGCATGTTCCACTCTTTGCATCAAATTCCAAAGGAAAACTGGAATAGAGGAAGTAAAATGAGAACAGACTGTGTAGCTTACTAAGATAGTTCACCTTAACTTTTCAATCTCCTGAAGGATGAGAATAACCAAAAGTAAACGCAAAGACAAAGCAGAGGATTATGTTTTGAGATCCACTACAAACTTTCCTGCAAGAACGGTTGGATGGAAAATTGTCCAACACTATTGAATCCTGACACGTTTAGCTTCAAAGTCAGCATTCCGCATTGATCAGCTTCAGCTGTGGCTTTGGTATTCATTTGTTTTTGCAGCTCCATTTGCCTCCAGTTCTTTTAAAGGGTTAATGGAGATTGATGGCATGTATCTTGTTCTTTTTCTCTGATCCCTAGGCACGCTGGGAGCTTTCAACTTTGTACCTATGTCCCCATGTTGTCCTGCAATCAAGATGTAAGTTATATAACCTGTTTACATCCATGCTTTTCAACATTTTAAACATCTGGATTATATCTCCTTCAATTTCTCCTCCTTTTAATCCTGGCAAGCCAAGATCGCCTGTTTATCTTCTTAATAGTCAGGAAATATTTTTGTCACTCCTTCATTACTTCTCCCAGTATATAGTTGTCCTTTTAAAGACCAGACATTCAGCACTGTACAAAATAATACAAAATTGTTTTTACTAGTAAGATTTAAAGGATCAGAATAATCTATTTTGATATGTGATCAAATACCATTGAGATGCATTCTAGTGATTGACCTCATTGAGAACAGCCGAACATTGCCTACACTGCTCAATAATCACTCTCAGTTTATCTGCTTCTTTGCTAATAGATCCCTACCCTCCTTGTGTACATTTACCATGTCCATGTGCATTTCAACATTGCATTAATTTGCCGCTTTTACATTTATTTGCTCTAGCTGTTCATTTCTGTGGCCATGCTGCCCATCTGGCAGCTGCACATGCTGCCATAGACACAGTCCTTTTCACACTAACTGCTTATATCCTTTTGTCCATCTGCATTAATCCCATTTTCCTACTCGGGTACCTATTGCTAGTTCCCTTGCTTATTCAAGTGTCTGTCTAAATGAAAACTAAACAAAAAGCCTGTATCTGATTCCACTTTCTCCTCTGGCAGAAAGTTCCTAATATCAACTACTTACCTCCTCAACCCACAGATAAACATAAACACATAGAAATCCTACAGCACAATACAGACCCTTTGGCCCACAAAGCTGGGCCGAACATGTCCTTACCTTGGAATTACCTAGGCTTATCCATAGCCCTCTATTTTTCTAAGCTCCATGTAGCCATCCAGGAGTCTCTTAAAAGACCCTCGCATTTCCTCCTCCACCATTCCACACACTCACCGCTCTCTGCGTAAATAATGCTTGACATCTCTTCTGTACCTGGTTCCAAGCACCTTAAAACTATGCCCTCTCGTGCTAGCCATTTCAGCCCTGGGAAAAAACATGATCCTCTCACCTCAAATCTATTTCTTTGGTTTTTGATACCCTTTCAACGGGATTCTGACTACCTATATCATAATTTTTACATACAATAATGTTCAGAAGTCTTAGGCACATAGCTAGTGTGTCTGAAACTTTTGCACAATACTGTATCCATCAACATGGAGAGGAGACTGAGTTTGTAAACTTGGCGGGAGCAAAGAATGTTGGGAATAGTGAGGGTGGAGCGCCGTGGGAGAGATGTTGGAAAGGTGGCTGAGAAGAAATGCCAGACACAGGGGGTGTCACAGGTGCAGAGACACCAGGTAAGGTCACTTGATTCCAAACAATTGGTTTATTGTTCATTACAGAATGTCTCTCTGCTGCTTCCCGCTCCCTTCCCTCTTCCTGCCTCCTTCTCACTCTCAGTGCACAATCCAAATCAGCTTTATCATTTCTCACATATGTCATGAAATCTTTTTTTTTTGCAATGGCAGTAGTGTAAAAATGTCTTAGGCACACGAGCTATAGATTTGTGCATGAGACTTCTGCACAGTACTGGACCTCTATTACGTCAGGTCATCCGTCACCTCCTTTTCTCCAGAGAAAACTAATTCAGCCTATTCAGTCCTTCTCCATATCTAAAGTCCTCCACTCCAGACTATATCCTGGTAAGTCTCTTCACTCTGTCCAGCACGACCACATCCTTTCCATTGTGTGACAGCTAGAACTGCACACAGTACTCCAAGAGATGTCCAAACAGTGTTTTGTAAAGTTGCAGCGTAGCATCCCAAATTTTTGTTCTATGCCCTGACATGTGAAGGCAAACATGACATGCTGGGTTTGTTGGCAATGGTGAACTCTCCTAATGATTAGTACAAGTCCAAATAGTTTTCTGTGTAATCCCTGTGCCATCTCTGGTAGCCATCCTACGAATAGTCTTCAAAGTTGCTGGTGAACGCAGCAGGCCAGGCAGCATCTCTAGGAAGAGGTACAGTCAACGTTTCGGGCCGAGACCCTTCGTCAGGACTAACTGAAGGAAGAGTTAGTAAGAGATTTGAAAGTGGGAGGGGGAGGGGGAGATCCAAAATGATAGGAGAAGACAGGAGGGGGAGGGATGGAGCCAAGAGCTGGACAGGTGATAGGCAAAAGGGATATGAGAGGATCATGGGACAGGAGGTCCGGGGAGAAAGACAATGGGGGGGGAACCCAGAGGATGGGCAAGGGGTATATTCAGAGGGACAGAGGGAGAAAAAGGAGAGTGAGAGAAAGAATGTGTGTATATAAATAAATAATGGATGGGGTATGAGGGGGAGGTGGGGCTTTAGCGGAAGTTTGAGAAGTCAATGTTCATGCCATCAGATTGGAGGCTACCCAGACAGTAGCCATCCTATGAATAGTCTTCTACTTTCTGTTGTTTACCCAACTTGTATTACAGCTGGCTGGAAAGAGAAGGTTCAAAGTACATTTATTATCAAAGCACATGTATGTCACCAAATACAATATAAATAAATAAACAAACAAGCAAGCAATAACCATCCAGAACGTGAGGTGAAGATCCTTGAAAGTGAGTCCATGGGTTGTGGGAACAGATCAGGGTTGGGGTGAGTGAAATGAAGTTATCCCCACTGGTTCAAGAGCCTGACGGTTGAGGGGGAATAACTGCTCCTGAACCTGGTGTTGTGGGTCCTGAGGCTCCTGTACCTTCTTCCTGTTGTGCAGCATAAAATAGAGAGCATGGCCTGAATGGCGGAAGTCCATGATGACGGATGCTGCTTTCCTGCAGCAGCACTCCATGATGGTGTGCTCAATGGTGGGAAGGCCCTACCTATGATGAACTAGACTATATTTACTACTTTTCTAGGGTTTTCCATTTAAGGGCATTGGTGTTCTCATACCAGGCCATAATGCAACCTTTCAATATATTCTCCACCTAACATCTATAGAAATTTGACATGCTGAACCTTCACAAACTTCCAAAGAAGTGGAGGCACTATGATGTTTTGTTCATAACGGCGATTACATGCTGGACCCAAGACAGATCCTCTGAAATGATAACGCTGAGGAATTTAAAGTTGCTGACCCTGTCCACCTCTGATCTCCCAGTGTGGACTGGCTCGTGGACCTCTGGTTTCATCCTCCTGAAGTAAATAATCTATTCCTTGGTCTTGCTGATATTGAATGATAGATTGTTGTTGTGGGACCACTCAGCCAGATTTTCAATCTCCCTCCTATATGCTAATTCGTCACAACCTTCGATTCTGTTTGCAACAGTCACCACCTTTGATTCAGCCCATACCAGTGGTGTGGTCAGCAAACTTAAATATGGCACTGGACCTATGCTTAGACTCATGGTCATAAGTGTAAAGTGAGTCAAGCAGGGAGCTAAGCACAAAGCCTTCTGGGGCATCTATGTTGATGGTGTTTGTGGAGAAGATTTTGTTGCCAATCCAGAATGACTGGGGTCTGCAGTTGAGGAGATCGAGGATCCAGTTGCGCAAGGAGGTATTGTGGCCAAGGTGTTGGAAGCTTATTGATTAGTTTTGAGGGGATGGTAGTATTGAATGCTGAGCTGTAATCAAGGTAGAGCACCCTGATGTCTGCATCCTTGTTGTACAGATGTTCCAAGGTTGAGTGCAGAAGCAGTGAAATGGCATCTGCTGTTGACTTCTTGTGATTGTAGGCAAATTGGTGTGGATCCAAGTCACTCCTCAGACAGGAATTGATATGTAAGTGCTACTGGACAATAGACATTAAGGCAGGCTACCACGTTCTTCTTAGACACTGGGATAGTTGACCAAGGTAACCGAGTTACAACATATATACATGGTTTACCACAGCCTGCTTGAGGCTACTGGGTACCTCAGGCTGCCGAAGCAAGAGGCTAGTGATATCAACGAATACTTCAGCCAGTTGATCAGCACAGGTCTTTAGTACTCGGCCTGGTACCAAGTCTGTGCTGGATGCTTCCCTTGGGCTCACCCTTTTGAAGGATGCTCTCATGTCCATCTCAGAGACTGAAATCACAGGGTCATCAGGGACTGTGAGAGCTTGTGAAGTTGCCTCCATGTTTTAGTGGTCAATCAAGCATAAAAAGCATTGAGCTCATCTGGGAGCAAAACTATGTTGTCATCGATATCACTTGGATTTCCTATGTAAGAGGTGATAGCATTCAAGCCCTGCACAACGGTTGAGCATCCTTCAATGATTCAAGTTTGGTTTGGAGTTGCCACTTGCATGTGAGATGACTTTCCAGAGATCATACCTGGACCACTTGCATTTTACCTGAATTCCTCCGAGCTAGTCCTCAGCAGATTGCAGATCTCAAGGTTCATCCAGGGTTCTAGTTGGGAAAGCCTCTGAATGCCTTTGTGGGAGTCACACTCATCAACTGTTTTTATAAAGTCTGTGACAACCATGGTGTATTTGTTCAGATCATCCAATGAGCCCTTGAACCCATCACAGTCCATCAACTCGAAGAAATCCTATAGCCAATCTTCTGCTTCCCGCAACCACCACCTTGTTGTCCTTACCTCTGGAGTCTTTGTTGTCCTTACCTCACTGTTGTCCTTTGTCTTTTTCTCTAGCATCTGCCAGTGTGTGTAAGTATAAGAGTGCATGTAGATGTCCCATTCCACTCAGCAGAAGAACTCTATTCCCTTTCACCCTGCTGGTCTCCCAAATGCTCATGGCCAGTGAAGACGTTCAGCATGTTGGTTCTCATTAGTCAGGTCACTAAGTTGGGGAGTAGGGACATTGACATCATTGGTGAGGCCGCATCTGGAGAATAACCTACAATAATGTGGAGATAAGTCCGTGGCCAGATCAGCCATGATCTTACTGAATAGTGGAGCAGGCTCAATGGGCCAGATGGCTTACCCCTGCACCCATTTCTTATGTTCTTGCTCTTAATTCTGGTCACTCTATTGTAGGAAAGCAATTCTCAAGCTAGAAAGGGTGCAGAAGAGATTTACAAGGATGATGCAGTACTAGAGGGAGAGTTTGGCCATGCTCAATCTCGGTTCTTTAGAGTGCAGGAGATTGATGGGTAACCTAAAGAACTTGAGGGGTATGGAGAAGGTAGTAGTCATGGACTTTTCCCCAGGTTGGGGGAGTCCAAAACTAAAGGGGCACGGATACAAAATAAGAAGGGTGAGTTTTTAAAGACTCCTGAAACATCTTTACTCAGAGGTTAATGAGTCCCAGAGATGAGCTGCCAGAGAAAGTGGTTGAAGATGGTGGAACGGCAATATGTAAACAGCATATGGAAGGGAGGGACTTGGAGGGTTATGGACTAAACACGGGCAACTGGGACTAGCATGTATGCTGCTGAAGATTACTTGGACTTAAAGGCAGCATTAACAAAGGCAGGTACAATTCTACTCTTCAACGTGATAAGATTTTACTACCCTATAATTAGATGATCCAGTCAGTTATTAGTGATGACATTTATGGGCCTGATAACAGCAATAGAATGTTTCCAATTCTCCTCTTCATTTCATTTTCATTCTTGTAAAGCAATTGTTGATGCTTTCAGTGTGAAATCTCTGCAATAAAATGCCAACGATCCTTTTTTTTGATTTGATATTGATACCAATGTGAGACTGAACAATTTTCACAAGCCTGATATTGGTGAATCAACTCTGCACTCTTTCTAGTGAGTGTCAATGATGGTGGACTGTGACTTCATTTTATAGTGTTCATCGTTAGTAAGGGCGAAGCTACAAACACGGATTTTGCTTTACTTATTCTTGCAGGTTTGTTTTTGCAAGTCTTGCTTTAGAGCAGTCAGAATATCTTACATTCAGAGAAAATCTCATTCTGTAAACTAATTAGTCATGAAATATAGTCACCAGGGAGATGAAAACAAGACTCCATCTTGTAAACCGAATTGGATATTTTCATCTTTTACATACCTCATATGCATTTTACCTTAAGCTCTTGGGAGGCACATGAAACAGAGAGTAGAGAAGTTATAGAAGACATAAGGTAAGTACTTCAGTAGCAGAATTTTTAAAAAAAAAGTTATGTTCAAGTGAGGTGGCCATTGTGGGCTGGAGAGAATTAGCATGGGAGCTGAGGTTTTAGCTCGAGGTTTCAGCAAAAAGAGGTTGAGGCTAGGGTTCCAGAGGCTATTTTAGAGTAGCCATTATGTGAGTGGGCCAGTGCAGGAATCTGAGGTCTGAGGCTTTGGCTTGAAAGGCTTTGACAAGGAGACACAAGTAAGTTCACTCCCCGATTAGAAAATGGTCTATGCCTTTATTTCAAAGTGCATGATTAATCATTTCCCTACACTCTATTCCCTATCTGCGACTTCATTCCATATTCTCCTAATCTGTCCAAGTCCTTTTGCTCAACACAAACCTGCCCATCCACCTACCTTGGTATCCTCTGCAAACTTGAACACAAAACTATCAACTTTTTCATCCAGATCATTAACATATAACATGAAAAGTAGCAGACCCAACATCAACCTCTGTGGAACACCACTAGTCACTGACTGCTAACCAGAAAAAGCCCCCTTCATTCCCACTCTTTGCCTTCAGCCTGTTAGCTAGGTGAGGAGCAGATAAGAACAGGTGAGGTTTCTTTATATAGGAGCTAACAAAAAAGATAACAAGTAGGGATGCAGAATAAGGTGATGAGTTGTAGATGCACGATTTACAAGCTGGTGAACCCCATTGTAGGTCCAAATGACCGCACCTGTAGCAAGTGTTGGCTGCTCGAGGAACTCGGGCTCAAAGTTGATGACCTGGAACTAAGCTTCAAACACTGTGGCACATCAGGGAGAGGGAGAATTCCCTGGACACTGTGCTTCAGGAACTAGTCACACCCATGGGATTAACTACTTCATATTCAGTCTGTGGCCAGGGACAAAACGGTATAACTGTGAGTAAGGCAAGTAAGGGAAATCCAAGGAACAGTGTTGAAATAGGCTCAGTTCTTGAATTTGTCCAACAGGTCTGACCTTGTGACTCCCTGTGAAGACGAGTTAGGGCTGTAAGATGAGAAAGCGAACCATGGCACCACGGTTCAGTTTCATTCAAGGTAGCGGGGAGAGAAGAGAAACGTAATTGTAATTGGGGATAGCATAGTCAGGAGAATAGACACAATTCTCTGTCACAAGGATTGAGAATTCCAAAAGTTGTATAGCAAAAAATAGTGGGAGGATAGAGGATTGGGAAGCTTTAGAAAACAAAGCGAACACATTCTTTAAAAAATGCAAAAAGGAGGAAAAGATTAAATATGGAGGTAAGCTAGCCAATAATATAAAAAAGGATATCAGAAGTTTTTTTTCAGATATATAAAGAGAAAATGAGAGGCAAGGGTGGACATAGAACTACTGGAAAATGATGCAGGAGAGGGAGTAATGGGGAACAAAGTAAGCGTGGAGGAACTCAGTAAGTATTTTGTGTCAGTCTTCATGATGGAAGGCACTAACAACATGTCGGATATGCAAGAGTGTTGTGGAGCAGAAGTGAGAGTCATCACTATAATTAAGGAGATCATGCACGGGAAGCTGAAAGGTTTGGAGGTGGTCACATGGACCAGGGTCTGAAAGAGGTAGCTGAAGAGATTTGTAATGATCTCTCAACAATATCTAGATTCTAGCATGGTCCTGGAGGACTGGAAAGTCGCAAATGTCAATCCATTCTCTAAGAAGGGAGTGAGGAAGACAAAAGACAGGAACTTACAGGCCAGTTAGCCTGACTTCAGTGACCGGCTGGATGTAAGAGAAAGATGTTAGAGTCCATTGCTTAGAATAAGATTCTGGGGTATTTGGAGACACAATTAAATAGACTGAAGTCAGCATGTTTTCCATTAGGGGAAACAACAGGCAGGATAGTCAAAGGAGAGTCAGTGGATGTTGTTTAATTTTCAGAAGATTCTGCATGTGAGGCTGCTAAACAAGGTAACAGTCTACGGTATTACATGAAAGATAATAGCATGGACAGAAGATTGGCTTCCTCCCAGAGGTCAAAGTCTGCGAACAAAGGGATCCTTTTCTGGTTGGCTGCTGGTAACTAGTGGTGTTCCATGGGGGTTGGTCTTTGATGTGCTATATTTCACATTGCATGTTAATTATCTGGATGATGAAATTGCGGGAAGTGTTCTATCATGTACTTTGGTCAAAGGAATGAAGATACAGTCTATTTTCTAAATGGGGAGTGAATTCAGAAATCAGAGGTGCAAAGGGACTTGGGAGTCCTCATGCAGGAATTCCAAAAGGTTATCTTGTAGGTTGAGTTGGTGGTGAAGAAGGCAAAAGCAATATTAGCATTTATTCTGAGAGGAATAGAATATAAAAGCAAGGTTTTGACTCTGAGATTGTATAATGTTTTGGTTCAGAACAGATTTATAGAATTGTGAGCCCTTTATCTCAAACGGGATGTGCTAGCATTGGAGAGGGTCCCGAGGAAAGTTATGAGAATGATCCTGGGAATGAAAGGGTTAATAGATGAAGACTGTTGATAGCTCTGGGCCTGTACTGACTGGAGTTTAGAAGAATGAAGGGGGATACCTTTGAAACCTATTGGATAATGAAAGGCCTGGAGAGTGAATGTACAGTGGCTGTTTCCAATAATGGGAGAGTCTAGGACCAGAGGGCACAGATTATGAATAGAAAGATGTCCCATTAGAACAGAGATGAGGAAGAATTTCTTGAGCCAGTTGTTGGGAATCTGTGGTATTAATTCTGTTCTTAGGTCTTATGGTCTAAATTTAATTTTGCAACAGTGCAAATCAGCCATTATCTCTATGGGGCAGATTTTATCCACAATCTCAGTGTTTCAAAATAACAGATAGAATGTGCTTCCCCAAGTTATTGCCTGAGTTGAATAAATTAAGCTTTAATAGATTTGGTGCCCTGAATCAGTTTTAGAACTCTGAAAGCCCAAATGTTAAAATCAAGAGCTATTTCACTAATGGAGAGTGGACGGGCAGAAGCAATGAGCTTCTAAAATCAGCACACCTTTGTTTTCAGACGGAGAGAGAGATGAACTTAGGGTGAGAAATAAGTGTAGCAATGCTGCTGAGCGTAAACACGTTGCCCTATATTTTAAAATTTCATTGAGACCAAGGAGGAGTTACCCAGACCAGTCACAGTTAACAATGTGGAAAGATACACTTAAGCAGGAACCGAAGGTCCAACGGCAATGATCAGCACTCTAAAGATAGAACTTCATCACTGTGATATCTCAGAAGGCCCGATATCTACACCCCAAGAGGAAAGCAATGTAACCAGTTCACTTAGCTCATTAGATGAGGTTGCTAAGTTTTGGAAACATTGTGAAGGATGAGCATGCCGACTTTAATCTATTCTGTAGATTGGCTGTCCAATGCTGTTAACCTGACAGCAGACTAAGAAGTGAAATCTTCAATTAGTCTCACTAATTTATATCAATGTCAGGCATTGGCCTCCTATAACCTGCAAGCAGTTGAAGATGAATTACTGTGACAGAACTAAAGACCCTTTGTAACCTATATTATTTCTTTCACCAATTAAAAACACCTTGTGTGTGTGTACAATGCTTTTCCACAGCAAACCATCCACGGTATTTCACGTAAAAACTCTCTTTCAGCAAGGTTTTCGTGATAAGAGTTACCTGTAAGGACTGATGTCAAATGGCACACCCCTAGAGAGTCCTGGGACCTTCTCATATATTCAGACCATGACTTAAGCTTAACTTGTTTTACCCTACCAATTTTTGCATGTTGTAGGAAAAAAAAGTCAATGAACAATTACAGACTCATTTCTTTGACGTTTTCTAATCTTGCTGTTCAGCAACAAAAAGAGCCTGAGTCAATTCACATTGTGGATCGTCCAGCTCTTGATGGGATTTTCACATAAAATTCACATCGTAGATCGTACAGCTCTCGATGGGATATGCTCTCCTCTCACTGCTGCTCATCAGGGCAGAGGTACAACCTCTGGACTCCCACCACCATGTTCAGGAACAATTATTACCCCTCAGCCATCAGGAAGAAGGCACAGGAGCTTCAGGACCCCCACCACCAGGTTCAGGAAAAATTATTACCCCTCAGCCATCAGGAAGAAGGCACCGGAGCCTCAGGACTCCCACCACCAGGTTCAGGAACTGTTGTTATCCCTCAGCTTTTTAGCCAGAGAGGATAACTTCACTCACTCTAGCGCTGAACTGTTTCCATTAACTTTGGACTCTCTTTAAAGGACTTTTCATCTCATGTTCTTGATATTTATTGCTTATCTATTTTTATTATTTTGTTTGTTTATATCTTGTTTTATTTGCACAGTTTGTTAACTTTTGCACATGGGTTGTTCGTCTGTCTTGTGTGCAGTTTTTCACTGATTCTATCGTGTTTCTTTGCATTTACTATGAATGCCCACAAGAAAATGATTTTCAGGGTTGTGTACGGTGACACTGGTACTTTGTATGTACTTTGATAATACATGTAGTTTGGACATTAATGGTGCAGATGTGATTAGAATCACAATTGGTTGGATCATAGAACAATCATAAGAGGCTGATGTCACAGAAAGGAATGTGTAACAGACTTCAGGATTCATGCACCGAAGATTTGCTTAGCAACACACACAAAATGCTGGAGGAGCCCTGCAAGCAGTCCTGATAAAGGGTCTCGGGCCAAACCACTGACTGTTTATTCCTCTCCATGGAGGCAAGTTCCTCCAGTGTTCTGTGTCCATTGCTCAAGATTTCCATCAGCTGCAGAACTTGATGATCCCATTTATTGGATATCAGACCATGGTCGTGTATGTTGATGTTCAATTTCTCATCTCGTGCTGCTTTAAATCTGTTGCGACGTTAAGCCTTCACCTCCTTTTCTGCCTCCATTTCTCTTTTACCTGAAGAGTTCCTGATCCACGCTAATATTGGGTAGTTTCCTTTTTTTCATTTCTCATCCCTTCCATCAATTAACAAATTAGTCCAGGTGTCTGAATTATTAATCTTCCTGACAATTATTAATCTTCATGACAGAGGATAAAGAGTGAATACAAAGAACCAATCACAATGCTCCATTTGATGCATTTCAATGAAATCCCCTCTCAGGCTCCACTGCTGTAAAGAAAATATTCTCAGATTTGGCAGTATCTTCACAGTTATAATTCTCCATTTCAAGCTACATGCTCTCAACTTTCCTCTGCTACTACATAACACTCCTTTCTAGCACTGCTACATATCCTGAATGCAGTGATCAGGGCTGTTGACAGTGTTCTATTATCTAACTTGAATTGCTTAGTATGTACTTTGAGCAAGACCTTACTGCTCTTTTATTCTGTCCGTTGACCAATTAAAGCAACAACTGCATAAACTTTCGTTATCCACTCACCTGCATGTCTGCTACCATTAGATAACTCTGCACATCCGATGTGAGATCACCATCTCTTCACAAATTCATGATTTCGCAATATGATATCATGACCAAACCTTACCAGTCTCAGCTCCACAGACTCATGAACCATTTAACTTTTGATAGCAGTTGATTGATTATATTTGTATTAGTTGATTTCTGCCAAAGGATAAATAATTTGATTTCACTTATCTCTGCAGCAACATTCTGCAGTTGTTTAGGCATTGAAAATTTTCACAATGGGTTTCCTTGAATCATTGCTTGTATGAGTTTAATGAGTTCAGCAATGAGTTTAAACAGTGTAAAACTTCACTTCACCATCAATCAATCGGATGAGGAGGTCCAACTGCACTGAGCTTGCAGTAGCAAAGAGAGGTGCCCTCAATATTGTTCATTTTCCACTCACAAGTTGCCCTATCAGTGCTTGAACAGTGAAACATCCAGTCTGTAATTATCAACCTTGCCACTACATAGACTATTAGGGATGTTTATCTTTTATTCTGCTCCTCTTGTTACTAGAAACCACTTGACGTACAGTATGTATCAGGAATGCTATTTGCCCTGGAAACACAAGAAACTGCAGATACAGGAACCCAGAGCAGCACACAAGGTGGGATCTCAGTGGGTCAGGCAGCATCTATGGGGAGAATTTTTTCTGTGAAATTATGAGTCTGTGGAACATCAAAATATTGCAATTCACTGTTATTAAGATGTCAGCTCAGTTCGAAGATGAAAGCATTCCAGATGAAGCGACTCGACATAAAACATTGATTGTGCATTTCTTCCTATAGTTGCTAGCTGACCCACTGGCTTCCTCCAGCATCTTGTGCATTGTCATGTAATTGACTTCACTCGGAGGATGTGTGTCTTTTAGAACTTTCCTATTCTCTTATGGGTGCTTCTCAGGGGAAGTGCAGTTTAGCATTTAGCATGGAAGGAAACCAGCCAATCAGCACTCATCTATACATACCGCAGGTGCATAAAATCTCTAAGACAAACTTTGTCCTCACTTTTTTGATTGGTCGCTAGCAGGAGCAGAAGTTGCCATCCAGAAAATCAATGTAATTATTGTGGAGGCAGCTCCTTTGTTGTCAGCTATTAAATTGCAAATAGAAGTGCTGGTTTAAAATGTTTGGCCACGGCAAAGTCCTGCTTGTGGCAGACGCTGCAGAGGTGCTCGGCGAAGTAGTCTCCCAACTTACGACGAGTCTTACCAATGTAGAGGAGGCAGCCTCGGGAGCACCGGGCACGGTAGATGACCCCTGCAGGTCTGCAGGTGGATTGAAGTAGGGTATGTCTAAATGAGTAGCTGATAGTCAGTGTGTATTGGGTGGCCAAAGCACCTCTTTTCATCTTGTATTTGTATAATTGTGACTTAGCGGTGTAATGGGGTGAGAGGTAGGCTGGTGTTTGAACTAGTCTGAAAGAGAAGTTAACCTCCAATGAAATATCAAGATAAGCATCAGAACATTGAAGGGCCATTAAGAGTTACATTTCAAGATAGAGTAAGTTAGAAGAACTTAGTAAAAAAAAACACGTATTGAAGGAGAAGTAGGCCACAGTGCAGCTGACAATGTGGGTCAAGAAATTCCAAGTGATGTATCCTCAGTAAAGAACGGAAAAGTGGAGGTTGGAAAAGAAAATTGTGAAGAAATCCAAGGCTGGATTCAAGGTTCTGGATGTGAACATTTGCCACAGTCATGCGGAGGGAAATAAGATAAGCTTGATATTATATCTAAATGATAGAGGGAACTCGGCCGTGGAGGCCTCTCCACACTGAGAGTGGCCCAGATCAGTGTTGAGTGGAGGCTGCTGTGGGAAATGAAACCGGATAGGTCAAACTTCACTAATGGTAAAGCAAGAGGAAGCTTAGTCCTTGTCAGGTGTTCAAAAAATTAATCGTGGCATTAGGACTGAGGTGTCCAGACTCCATTTAACTGGATATGGTTGCCTAAAGAAGAATATAAAAGGGTCAAGGAGGAATCAATGATGGAAAGTATTGGCTGAAGACTCGTGCACGATGAAAGGGAAATCTGAATTTCTAAACACATTTCCCATTCCTCCCTCCCATTTCAGATATTTTTATCATTTTTGTTTATTCATTAAATATTCCACAGAAATACTAATAGTTATTTTTTGTTTATATAAATTAATTTACATACTGGAGCGTTGCAGTTTAGGTAATCGCTCTCCCGTCAGGGACCGGCAGAAATTCACTCAATGTTCCTGGCTGATACTATTGTGAAATAAATTAGCCTTATCATTTGCTTTCATGAGCATGACTCCTTTATTGATAGAAAGGGAGGGAGAGAGACTGGAGCCTCCTATTAACTAATTGCCTTCACCACCAAACTGACTCTTTAATTTGAACTAATGGACAGTGGTTTATGCTCTCTGCCAAATTAAAAGAAGCACATGTAACTCAAAAGTGGCAAATAAAATAAGAAGTTGAACAACTGAAGAAAACCCCGTAAAACTGGCCGGATCAGATTACACCTGTGATTGCAGCTCTGTTATTTATCAGGAAGTGTATGCTGTGTCTCTGTTTTGGCACTTAAAGAGTTAGGATTCCTGAGTTTAAAAATACACAAATACTGACCGTGGATGAGTGTTGTATCAATAAAGTATTGAGCTGCAAATTATATCAGTGGAAGAGAGTCCTTTAGTACCACTGAAGGTCAGTTTTGTAACCTATAAAATAAGTATTTTTCTCACAGCCAGAAAAATGTCAATATTTATTTTAGTTTGACCTTGAACTTAATCTGAACTATACAGAATGCATTTTTATTCACAAGTTTAACCCTGCATATGTATATGCTTTGTGAGGTGACAAAACATGGATGAGATATGGACAGACATGGCCAAATGAATGTACAGAAGTAACTGCTTTTCTCTGGGGGAAGGGAAAGTATGTTTAGTGCTAGCAGATGCATTGGAGAATCGAGTAAGTATTTGACATAGAGGTCAAGCCCACTTATCAGACTTTGAGAAAGGATGACAGCTTGACTGGGCACTTCACCTCATCAGGGAGTTCCTTCCCAGCAAGGTAGAATTAGTACTCTTTTAGGCCTTTGGTTCTAACAGGGAAACATTTGATCGCTGATGACTACTGCACATTAGCAACTGATTACTACAGCCTACAGTTAGACGGGCAGAAGTTTGAGTTTGCAGGTGCGAGCGTGAATGTGAAGATCACCCAAGACCACTACGATCACCAAGATCCCCAGTGAGAAGGTGAAGTCCGATAAATAACTGGAGATCAGAATATATCTGATATATTTGCAGCTATTACATTCATATGCCCCACCTTAGCTTTCTGCAGCAATAATTGAAGTGTCTGATCAGATTGCCGTGAAATCTAATTTTTAACATTTCCGACAATTATATTGTGTTATTGTTCTGTAAAGTGAAGCCCCGATCTGCTGTAATGCTTTTGATTAATCAGATTAATGCTACTCTAGTACTGGATTTAATTAACTTATAACACATTTGTGTGCCTGCTATATGCTCCATTCATTTACTGAAATTAATTTCAAATTAGTTGATTTTCCAACAAACATTGTCCCATATTAATTAACTGAAAGTTTACTGGAGTCAGGCTTAGTGTTCAGGATGTCCCTGACTTTCATCGTTTGCAGTTCATAAGTGTGAGAGCAGTACAATGCAAGTTAATTTCCTGTGCTAGCAATTTGCATGGAATGACAATATACTGCAAAATTAATTTCAAGGAAGTTGCATTTCTCAGTATGGATATTTGAACAAACCAGACAAAAAAAGAGTTCAAAGTACTAAGATACAACAATAACTGCTGGAAATAATCGGCAATGTAGGCAATATTTACGCAGGGGGAGGTGGTGTGAATGGTTCACGTCAATGATCTTAGTTCCGAAATCGAGGTCCATTGGCTGAAGGTGAATCTCTGCCAGTCAGCTGGTGAGATTGAAGCCCGGCATCTGCAGGCCCGAATCTGTGTTTGCTGGATGCTGAGCTGGTGTTAAAGGACTGTGTACGTACTCGGCTGGGAGGGATGAATGGGGCTTGCTTCTGCTGTTGCTGTTTGTGGCTTGTGTTCTGCATTGTAGACGTGGTAAGTTGGTAGAGGAATATGTGGCGATGCCTCCAGCACTCTCTCTGGTATGTTGGATGTTAATGCATATGATGCATTTCTCTTAAACACGAGGAATTCTGCAGATGCTGGAAATTCAAGCCACACACATCAAAGTTGCTGGTGAACGCAGCAGGCCAGGCAGCATCTCCGGTCTACAAACACGTTCCTCGATCATAATATGACCCAGATTGCACCATCTGTTGTTAACCAGAACAGTAAGCACCCAACTCCTTTACGCTTACCGCTCTCAGTGCATTTCCGGTCAGCCCGAATGGTCTGGATGCTGCCTGGCCTGCTGCGTTCACCAGCAACTTTGATGTTTGTGGGATGCATTTCACTGTTTATTTTGATGTGCATATGACAAATAAACTTAACTCTTGAACCCTGAATCTTTCATTTGTTTCTTTCTTCAAAGATGTTGCATGAACTCTTCATTGTCAGGGCTTTCTGTTTCCATTTCAATTTTCCACTATCCGCATTTTTTTTTAACTTTCCGACTCAAGTTTCCTTTGGAAACCTGATGCCAAAATAAGTCTTGAAGAAAACCACATCATAATTTTTGGAGTTTACTACTACTATTACTACGTCGATTCAGGCCTAGGGGGCTGGCGTCAGGCACAAAGTTAGGTGTATCTGAATTATATCAGTTCCTAATACAAGGAAGCTAACTTTCTGAACACTTGGATTACTGTCTAGTTTTGACTCTTAATGCAAGCAGCCCTCTGTAAAGTTAAAATTTTGGGCCAGAGAGGTTGTTTGTTAATTTTTAACAATAACCAACTCAGCTTGCTTCTGAATTCACCTGCTGCTATGCACATGAGCAGCGTTAGCGGATTCTCAGGCATTCTTACTGTGGTGGCCAGTGCGATCATGTTTGCTGTTGTGTGCTGGGGCAGCAGGCTGAGGGTAGCAGACACCAGCAGAATCAACAATCTCATTCGTAAGGCCAGTGATGTTGTGGGGATGGAACTGGACTCTCTCATGGTGGTGTCTGAAAAGAGGATGTTGTCTAAGTTGCATGCCATCTTGGTCAATGTCTCCCATCCACTACATAATGTACTGGGTGGGCACAGGAGTACATTCAGCCAGAGACTCATTCCACCGAGATGCAACACAGAGCATCATAGGAAGTCATTCCTTCCTGTGGCCATCAAACTTTACAACTCCTCTCTTGGAGGGTCAGACCCCTGAGCAAATAAGCTGGTCCCGCACTTATTTCCTGGCATAATTTACATATTACTTACTATTTAACTATTTATGGTTTTATTACTATTTAATTATTTATGGTGCAACTATAACGAAAACCAATTTCCCCTGGGATCAATAAAGTATGACTATGACTATGACTATAAGTAGTGGAGATTACTGCAACCTAACAGTATATTGCTTTGGTTTACACAGTGTGTCCAATAAAGAGAATGGTCGGGGTACATTCTGTGAAAGAGACAGGCATTTATTCAGCAAATTTCAGATTTCAGGGGAGACAGTACGTTTATTTATTTAGTTATTTATTGAGATACAATGCGGAATAGGCTCTTCCGGCCTTCGAGCAGACCACCCAGCAATTCCCTGATTTAATCCTAGCCTAATCACAGGACAATTTACCTTGACCAATTAACCTACCAACCAGTATGTCCTTTTGGACTGTGGGAGGAAACCGTAGCACTCGGAGGAAACCTGTTGCCTGATTTACTCCATATCACAGATGGCCTCACTGTTATCCCTATCATAGAATCTGGGCCATTGTCGGCATATTTTAGACGGTATGCTTGTTGAAAGATTAATCTTTCAAATTAGATAATATAACCTTTTGCTTTATTAATAGCTGGAAGTGACTCACTGACATGATTCAAAGGACAGCAGACAGTGTCACCAAAAATAGTTGATCAGTGAACTGATTGCTGAATCTCAGAGCTCGTTCTGCACAAACTGCCTACAATACAGCAGTGACTATACTTTAAAAATAATTCATTGCCTATGAAGAAGATTAAACCAATTTTAGAACAAAGGAGGCATTATACAAAATTGAAAGTCTCCCACTGACAGTGTCATACTGGGGTGGATAGGCCACAGCTACCGGGGTATTGAGATGGAATGGTCGTAGCTGAATGTCATTGATGGAGTGTGGTAAATTCATCAGACCTGGGTCATTGGTAAAGTGTGAAAATTCATCAGAGCTGGGTCATTGATGAGGCGTGGTAAATTCATCAGAGCTGGGTCATTGATGAAGCGTGGTAAATTCATCAGAGCTGGGTCATTGTTGAAGTGTGTAAATTCATCAGAGCTGGGTCATTGGTGAAGTGTGTATATTCATCAGAGCTGGGTCATTGGTAAAGTGTGTAAATTCATTAGAGCTGGGTCATTGGTGAAGTGTATATATTCATCAGAGCTGGGTCATTGGTAAAGTGTGTAAATTCATTAGAGCTGGGTCATTGGTGAAATGTGGTAGATCCATTCAGAGCTTGGTCATTGATGAAGTGTGTAAATTCATCAGAGCTGGGTATCACTGCAAACTAACTTCATTGAAGAGCAGCAGTAAGAGATCAGTATTGATCGGTAGAAATTCCATCGATGAGTGAAATTACTTAGGGGAATTACTATTTATTGGTAGTATTTTGATAAACTGAAGTAGCACCATGTAAGACAGTCTTGAGGACAGGGAAGGCAGTGGTCAGCAATCCAAGAAGGAGGCACTGTCAAATATATCAAATACCTCTGACAGCCTCAGGAGGGATAATGTAGCAGTTGGGCCAGTTGGCCTGGTTTAATGCTGGAAATTCCAAGTAATTGATACAGACACGACCATAAAGTATCCTGGTCATTACTGTGCATATGACAATGTTGCACCTGCACATGGGTAGTGCTGCTCTGAATGGATTGAATGGCTCAGCTGAATACAAGATTGAGAGTTGAACAAGTTATGTGTGGACCAAGACAGAAGTTACCGAGCAAAGTTGGTGGTAATGGGCAGATTAGCTTATATAGAGTGGGGATGGTTGGACTTCCCATTACTCTCTCCTCTTCTCTGCAAGAGGAGGTTACCAAAAGAGATTTGGATGACCAGGATTAGCTAAGTAAAGGACTGAGGGATGAAAGTACCTTTCTAATTTAAGTCCAGAAAGAGGGAAATTTCTTGGGTCCAAATCTAGGGTAGGAGGAATTATGCAGAGGCTATGGAGGTGGCTGTGGGCAAGAGAAATGAAGAAGTGAATGAGTTTTTGTGAAGTAAAGGGACCAGGAGAGTGGATGAGATTATGTTAGCTGGTCAAAGAAGTAAGCAGTCTGAATCAGCTGCACAAAATTTACTGTAAGTTCAAGATAGAATAGCAGTGCATGTTCCAGAGAATATTATGTCCTGTGAAATATGAATTGGACACAGCATTCATTGAAGTATCACAGAGCCCTGTCATTATTCTGTTCCGAAGTAACAACTCTTCCATTTTTCACAAATGCTAAGATGAAATTTTTGTAGAACTTTTCTCTATTTGAAAAATATGTTGTTAGGGACTGTAAGGTAAAATTCTGCCAATTCCTGCAACAGATTTCTAACTTGGAATCAAACAGGATTCAACATAATTTGTTGAGTGAAATAGGCAAATACTCACGGTGATAAAATGCGATAAAATTGTACCGTTGAGGTTAAGGATGCAGGAGTACGTAAATAATATATGCAAAAAGCTATTTATGTCTCAGAGCAGCAGAAGAGTTGGTGGATGTGGGTTCAATTTCAACATTTAGGAGAAGTTTGGGTAAGTACATGGATGTGAGGGGTATGGAGGACCATGCTCCAGGGGCACGGCCAATGTGTCTAGTTTGCACAGAGTAGATGGGCCAAACGGCCTGTTTCTGTGCTGTAGCACTCTATGAATCTAAGTGATTATTTCGCACTTAATGATCTGATAGACTGTGTCAGTGTTACTATATCAGAGAGGTTTTGGTGATTGTTTCCATATTCTGCACAGTGTACAAATTCAGAATCAGTGTACAAAAGGAGTTTGAAATGTAACAAAAAATTCAGGGAAGAATTTTTTTCTGCGGTCAAGTGCGGCGAACTCTTAGGAGGGCATCGGTTGCATCACCTCCTGTGCGTGGTGTTCTACAGAAGTCAAACTGGATGCAAAATAGGTGGCCAAGCCAGTCATCTTGTGCTTTGCGATAATGGGAAGTTAAAATTAAACTCATTGCTGATCATTTCTCTCTCCATGGATGCTGCCTGAGTTTCTCCGACATTGTGTGTATGTGTGTGTATGTGTGTGTGTGTGACACCAGGCTGAGTGTCTGTACTCTTCCCCCAAGCTCTGCAGTGAGGACATGAGCAAGCATCACAAAGTATGCAAATCCAGGTCGTGTGTGAGCTGACTCTTATCTGCTTTGCACCGCGACGGATCTAATGAGTGCAATAGTAGGTTATACAGGAATGCTTTGATCTAATTACACAGAATTAAAGGCCTAGAATCTAGCATTTTATATATATATATATATAGGCATCTGTTAGTCTTTTGAGACCACGGATTTGCGCCTTGGAAGGTTTCCAGGGCACAGGCCTGGGCAAGGTTGTATGGAAGACCAGCAGTTGCCCATGCTGCAAGTCTCCCCTCTCCATGCCACCGATGTTGTCCAAGGGAAGGGCATTAGGACCCATACAGCTTGGCACCGGTCTCGTTGCAGAGCAATGTGTGATTAAGTGCCTTGCTCAAGGACACACACGCTGCCTCAGCCAAGGCTCGAACTAGCGACCTTCAGATCACTAGATGAACGCCTTAACCACTTGGCCACGCGCCAACCCATGGAGTAGCAACAGTTCCACAAATATCCAATGGCATCCCTCCACACCATCTGCTCCAGATCAGGATTGGTGCAAGGTAAGCACCTCTTCCTGAGGCAGGCTTTTGACCCAAAATGTCGACAGTTTCTTTGCCACCATAGATGCCGCTCATGCGCTGAGTTCCTCCGGCAGACACTTTGTGCTCCAGACTCCGAAATCTGCAGTCTGAATCCCCATCCCTGTTCAAATCATTTGAAAAGGAATGACTGCAGCTGACAAGTTCAAGCTTTTGTTAATTTGCCTTGCCTTAAACTCTTTATTTAAATGTTTGACAGCTTTATTTCTTTATTTATCGATCTATCTATCTAGGCCAAGCAGCATCTATGGAAAAGAGTAAACAGTCGACCATTCAGGCCTAGACCTTTCATCAGGACTCACCAACAAGAGAAAATCCGCAGATACTGGAAATTCCAGCAACACACACAAAATGCTAGAGGAACCCAGCAGGTCAAGGAAAAGAGTAAGCTATCAGCTTTGCTTGGATTTTCAGTGCGTGCAGATTTTCTCTCGTTTGTCTGCTGTTTCTATCCACTTATTTATTCTTTTGTTCTTTGATTTGTTTATGTATTTAGCTGCTTAGTGATTGATTGGTTGAGATACAGCACAGAATAGGCCCTTCTGCCCGTTCAAGCCCCTGATTTAATCTGAGCCTAATCGCGGGACAATGACCAATTTTTAGTGACCAATTAACCTACCAGTGGTACGTTGGACTGTGGGAGGAAAACAGAGCACTTGGAGGAAACCCACACGGTCACGGGGAGAACGTACAAATTCCTTTCAGGCAGCGGTGAGAACTGAACTCGCGTCATCTACACTGTAAAGCTTTGTGCTAACCACTACATCACTGCGCCACCCTTTCTGTGTTTAAATTTTAAAACTTATTCAAAAATATTTTAATCATGTAGTGTGTGTATATATATATATATACACACATACTATTTTTACAGTATGTATATTTGATAATTTAAGGATGCTTGAAGATGTGTGAATATCAGCAACGTCTTGCAGGGAAAGTTTGTCTCGTCGCAGATCCTCCACCCTTTGAAGATTCATACTCACACATGACTCTGCCACTGTGGAGGGCCTTGCGCTGGACACCTTGGGCCAGCTTGGATTCTGTCAGATCTATGCAAATACAGGATTTTGTTGCAGGTGCAGGGCGCCCACCCCTGTTGACAAAATCTGAAACTCTCTCATTGAAGATACTGCCAGAGTATTCACTGCCAATTGGGAAAGCCCCCATAAAAAAATCAGCCAACGTGTAAAGAGGCAATTTGTTAGTTTCTATTCAATTAGGATTGATGACTTGCCTCTAGAAAGAGCACAAACATAGGGGGGAAAATTAAGTATGGCCTGGAAGCTCTGTTGGCATAAATTTATTTAAAACAACCCTACTTATCTAAGATCTAATCACTCATTTCTGTTATGGGTGGAGTGTTGTGCAAATGACTAATTTAAAATTGCTTGTTGGATCTCTCTCCCTCTCTAAGTATTGATTCCACATTCTCCTCTCATGTGGCCAACCACCACAGATTCCATTTGAATCCCAGTACCCAGCAGTTAAACATGTTCCATTAGCAAGCACAACACCTCAATCGTATCTTCAGCTTGCTTAGGTCCAATAAATTGTTGTAAAACATGAGCGAATCACAAACCTGAAGATCTGTTCAACTGAAGGCTCTGTCTTTGACAACTCACCACCACAGTCTTGGCATCATCATGGCCCAGCCATTTGACAGCTGAGAAACAGGGCCTCTGGAGTAGTTGACTAAACTATGGCCTGAATTCATGGATTGTCTGGGAATGACAAAGCATGTCGGCAAATTTTGGCAAAATTTCAATTCAAGAATTCAAGCACAGGCACAATATTAGTTATGAAAGGGACTGCAGGAGGCTTCCTCAACCACCTCCTCCCTGTAGCCAAGCAGCTGAATCCAGGGTCACAACACAGATCCATTTAACAAGTGGCAGAATGGACATTATCTTTTACACTTTGCAACACCGCAAAGATCATGCAGTAGCGCCAGGCGTACAAGGTCTTCATCTCTGTCAACTAATGTCATGCAAGCCGAACCAAAGTCCACAACAGAGCCCATCCTGGTGCTGACCTGGGTCAAGCAAGGCTGTGTCATTACCAGGGCCGGATTTAGTGGGGCTGGGGCCCCTGGGCTGGAGGCCCTGATGGGCCCCTGCCGATACCGTACAATGCTGCTGTACCAAGCTAAAAAAGGAAAGAACAAGAGCAAAGGTCGTACTGGTCTAAATATCAAAGCTGTGGACCAAGACATTGGTTTAGTACAATACATTGCCTATAAACTTACAGGTCTTAAGAGGGAGGACAGAAAGTAATGAAGATTCTTAGTTTGAAGGACGGCATCTAAAGCACTCAAAAATTGACCTAGGCTTAGTTGGCTTAGTAAAGTTATGAGGGAGACGAAGTATGCTGTACCCAATCTTAAATCTTTACTTAGCTATTGCTGCACATACCATAGGCCTTATCCCTCAAACAATGCCAAAGCATTTTCATCTAGGTATTTTCTCAACTGTGTGTTCTGAGAAAGTAAAATGGAAACGAGAGACAAAAAGGCCAAGAGAGATGGCACTATGGCAAACTAGGAAACCTGACAAT
This sequence comes from Mobula hypostoma, assembly GCF_963921235.1. Taxonomy (NCBI): domain Eukaryota; kingdom Metazoa; phylum Chordata; class Chondrichthyes; order Myliobatiformes; family Myliobatidae; genus Mobula; species Mobula hypostoma. Next base: position 73,642,146 of record NC_086102.1, on the reverse strand, counting down.
ACTCCAACAAGCTTTTTGAAAAATGAGATCTAGCACATACTAACCTATTGCTGTGCTGTGTGACTTGCAGAGTAAAGACCACTTATTACTTAGTAGGTTTGTAGACTGTCAACTATTAGCCTATTGCCACAAAAACAGGAACAGCACTGACACACAAGCCTAGATATTTACAAAGTCAGATGCTTGTTTTTTTAAAATTAAAGCCTAGATCTTCTGGATTTCTTTGCCTTGATCAGATCACAAAAATCCAGTTTCAGAACAAGATCACTTTCAAGCGACATCAGAGTAAGATGACGCAGCCTGTCCTGTCCCTTTGTGGATCTGAGCCTGTTCTTCACTAGCCTGAGCTTGGAGGAAGATTGCTCACCACTTGCATTTGTGACGGGGAGAGTCAGGTAAAACCTCAAGGCAATGCTTACATCTGGGAAGATGACCTGCAAGGTTTTTTCACTGACGAAGCATAAAAGCTCTGTTGCAGATGAAATATCTTTGCCGCTTACAAATTCCCTGAAATGGACAATCTCCTCCACAAAACGAAACACACAGCCAGTGGAAGGGGAATACAAGAGCCATTGCCTTGATATGTACTCACCATTTACAAGCTTGCGTTTGAAGTGAAATTTGGAGAAAATAACGTCTCTGCTGTTTGTATACTCATTCCGAAGCTTTGATATCCACATCCTTATTCTGGCAGGACTCCGGCCCTTTCTTAGCCCAGTACGCTCGGACTGAATCATCTAATGTTTCCTTTCCCCAGCGAGCAGGATCAGTGCTGTAAGGATCCTCAGTAGCGGTAACGTTAACATTAATGGGTGGCCCGACTTGGTTGTTCGGAGGCCTCTGTGGTTGGGAATCCCAAAGTCATGCTCTCTGCCTCTTCAACGTTTACTGCTGACTGTGGCAAGGACGGTGGTCCTGTGCTCACGATGGTGCTAGTGCTAGCTGTTGAACAAGTCTCCATTTGTCCACCAGTCTCAGATTGTGACAAGAGCGATGGTACTGCTGCATCATTGAAAACAGGTTTAATAAATTCTGTCAATTTCAGTATCTTTTTTTAATGCTTCTTTCTCACGGTCCTCTTTTTCTTGTTTCTTATTTCTTTTCTGTGCTCCACTCTCGAATTTTTTTTTGTCCGCCATGATGATAGCTACCTATTTTGGGCCCCTCTGCAGCTCTGGCCCTTGGGCTGCAGCCCAGCCTAGCTCTGCCTAAAGTCCGGCCCTGGTCATTAAACCCACTTGCTTCTCAAGCTCCACAGAGCCCCTCCTGCAGTGCATTTAATGGGAAGAGGGTTAAACATTCATTAAATGCATTTCAGAGGAAGATCGTCCAAGTGTCATTATTCAATTAATAGCGCACGATTGACACTTAGAACGTAGAACATAGAAGAGTACAGAAAGGGACAGGCCCTTCGGCCCATAATGTTGTGCAAAGCCAAAATTCAAGTAACCAAATGGCCGACCAAACTAATCCCCTCTGCCTACATCCTTACATCCCCCTCACATTCATGTGCCTATCTAAATTTCTCTTTAAAGTCCTAGGTCCTCAATAGTGACAAACTGCCTGAGAAGATGAAGAGGCACCAGAGCTCAACTCTGCCTGATATGCAATTTATTTTGAAATAGTTTTCAAACTATTCCTTTGAAATAGTTCATGGAAATGAGGGAACTGAACATTAATTTCCCTTCTGCCTCACATTCAGCTCGATTTTTGAGTGAAGACAACGTCAGGCATTTTATGGGAACAACGTGATTTTATCCAGTCCTGTAAAGGTCCTGAATCTACTAGGCTCTGTCTTCTCCTCACTGAAGCTGGCAGCTGTCTTGCTGAATCTCTAGGGCACTGTGGGATATCTAAGACTTGCTGAAGCTGGTCAGTAAAGTGTATCATTGGAGAACTTTTTACACCCAAGGCACTTCAGTGTAGAATTGACACCGAGATGTATTACTGAAAAAGTCTAAGAACTTAGGAAGGGAAAGGTTCAGGGAAGAAATTGGTAGGTTGTTACAAAATGTCCGCCAAGTGCCAAGGGTGAGAGGCCAATGCGCTTCGATGTAAGGATCATTGTGTCAAATAAAGACACTTGATGTAATTAATCTTTTTGCTCTTCTACTTAGTAAGGACCATGGGTTTTACAGCTGGAGTTAAAAAAAAGCCTTCACAAGATTCTATTTTGCATTTTGTGAAGGGCATGCACTACAGTCACAGTGTGTTGGTCTAGTAATGGCATAATGGATATTTAGTGTGTCATATTAACGGCCTGCTTTGTCCTGAATATATCAAAATTCAAGTGTCGTTCAAACTCTGCTCTTCCAAGCCTGGGCAGAATACGTCTAAGTCAGTTTGCACGCAACTGAAAATTATTTCTTCTTATACAGCCTTGTAAGTAAGATCAGAGGAGAGTCCTGAACTGAAAAGTTCAAAGTTCAAAGTGCATTTATTATCAATGTATCTATTACCTTGAGAGTCTTCTCCTACGGGTAGCCACAAAAACGAAGAAACTAATAAAATAAAGAAGACTGTCAAACACCGAATATGCAATAAAAATGAACAAATCGTTCAAGCAATGGAAAGGAAACAAATAACACTCAGAATTAAAGTTCACTGAAGTGAATTCACAGCCACAAAGCCAGTTCATCGCTGCAGCCAGTTTTGGAACCTGTTAGTTGCAGGTCACAGCCTCAGTTCCACACGGAAACGTGTAAACCTCGCCAATCAGCGAACTGAACACTGGCTGTCATTCATCTCCAGCCCCAACACCCTAAACTTTTCAGTCTGGCCTGGAACTTAAATCGGCCAAACCTCGACTCATTCCTCACTCCCAGACCCTGGCCCTATCACTTCCATATGCTCTTCAGCCTAGATTTGGGCCGTATCTGACCTTCCCAATCTGGCCTGGCACTGAAATTGGTCAAACGTCAGCTCGGACCCTGGCCCCACTGCCTTAACTCTGCCTTGCCACAGATCTGCTGCTTCAAATTGGCTCCAAATCCACTTCAGAAGTGGTTAAACATTGGCTCCCTCCTCGCTCTCCGGCCTGCGCCCCATTGCTTCAATTTGGCCTGTACATGCCACACTGCAATGATCCTGCACCTTCGAGACTTCAGTTTACACCACAAAAATACCAAGTTGTACAGCTGGTTCCAAAGCTCAACTCCAAAAGGGAAGTTACCGGCTGTTGATTGCAGTGAACATTTTCCATAAGAAGAACAATTAATTTAGTAGATAGCAGTTTTGTTTGCTGCCAGTAAGTTGTCACTGTGTTTTAGCAGAGCCATCTTATACCCAAGTGTAAAATTCACCCCACCTCCAACAAATTTCCTTATTTACTAGAGTGAATTTACATAACCAAAGAGACTGTTCAACTTACAACACCTACACTCCAGAACCACGATGACCCAATTTCCCCAAGCCAGAGGACCCCTGCATATATGAACATTTGGATGCAGAACTTCAAGTCATCACTGCTCTACCTGTCAGGAAATGTAGAGGATCCTTGACCCAAAAGCAGAGCTGTGGAGACGATTCAGCAGTAAATGATATTTTACTAATAAACTTCAAGACAACAAACAACAAAACAAGTGAGAATGGATACTTAACATGAAGATTAGGAACAGCCTGCTGGTTTGATGGGTGAACATGGATTATGGATGACAGCAGTGTTTAAATAGGCTGCAGGTGATGAGTTGGAAATGAGTGGTGGGTGACTCCTGTTAGCTGGGTGGAGACCAGGAGGTACCTGCCTGTGCAGGCCTGACAGGACCCCTCTTCCTACAGCCAACACCTGACAGCCCAGGATGACCCAGATGGGTTCAGTGGCAGTCTTCGATGAGTGTTAGATCCAAGGTGAAATGAATCTCACCCAAGACTCTCCTCCAGGCCATTCTTCTCAGGTGACCTGGTACTGCACTCCCTGTCCACGATGGACATGGATCTATCGACTGGCAAATCCTGTTCACCTCCCACCATCCTTGGTTCCAGAAGCTCAGGCTCAGGTGGGCTGAGTGGTTTCTGAACAATGGGCTTGAAACAGGAGATGTGAGGGGTCGGTGTGACCCTGAGGGACGGTGGCACTGGAGACAGTGAGTGACTGGGTTGATGCGATGGGTGCACTTGAAGGGACCAATGGATCAGAGAGAGAGCTTGCGAGAGTTGGTGCACAAGGAACAGATCTCGGTTGGACAACCAGACAACCAGGCCGGAGTAGTCTGGCTGGGCACCAACAGAGGTTAGCCTGACAGCAGTAGGTGCTGTTGGCAGCTGGGATGGCCCTTTGTGGCCTCTTCCAAGCATTCAAGCATCAGGGAACCAGAGTCCTGGTGTTCAGGACTTCCACCCTTGGTTCCTCCATGGGAAAACCATGAGGTTTATAGCCAGGAAGCACTTCAATGGGTGTCATACCTGTGGCAGAGGACGGTGTTGACTGTGGGACAGATCTAGATACTTTTTCCATGTGGAAGGGTTAGAGAGAGCAATGCATCTCAGAAACTTCTCCATTTACTGATTGTCTCTTTCTGACTGTCCATTAGTCTGCAGATGATAGCCAGTGGACGCGCTCACTGAGGTGCGGAGGAGGGAACATTAGGCTTGCCAGAAATGGGAGATGAATTGTGGGCCCCGGTCAGACAGAAGGTCCTGGATGGAAGCCTTGGACGTGAACAACGTGCTGGAGAACCAGGTCCACCATCTTAGTGTCTGATGGAAGTTTGGGGAGGGCACCAAAGTGTGCAGCCTTTGAGAACTAGTCCATCACTGTCATGATCACCATGGCTCCATCAGAAATCCAACAAGATTGACAATGCATCAACCAAAAAACGACCTAATGGGTTGTCCTTCCATGCATTCAAAATACCTTGAGAATTGTGGTTTGACTGCTCCTAGAACATAGAATTCTAATCTCGCATAAGCCAACAGCGACATTGAGGAAAGTACTCTGCAGACCAAAAGAACGAACCAAACTTTTGGATAAGACCAATGTGATCTACAAAATCCAATGCAGGGACTACAACAAATATCACACTGGTCAAACTATTAGAAAACTATCCATCAACTAGCTGCAAAGTGGCATGACCAACTCTCCCTAGTCTCTACCCATGAAGATCTAGAGGGGCACAAGTTTGACTGGGCATCAATGAAAGCCATGGCACAAGCAAACACACGGCATGCAAGACTGAATTCCTGGAAGCATGGGTTTCCGCAAAGAATTCTGGAAACAGACATGTAGACCTGGATCCTATTTATAAGCCAATGTGGGTAAAATTCCAGACCACAATGCACAGAGTTTACCACGCAGCAAATCAGTGACGAGACCTCCCCCTCCTTACATCACAATTCTTTCCATAACAACAACCAATCAGCCAATTGATAAGTATAGAAAGGCCAAGCTTTCGGCGGACACACCGCAAAGGAACAGCACACTGATGATGCCTCCTCATATGGTGACAAAACATTTGAAAATGGATTGCCATAATTGAAGAAGATCTCAACACAACCAGTGAAGAACTGACGCACATCCATGATCATTAGAACCAGCATTGCAGAAAATCCGGAGCCTGTTGTGTGCCCGTGAAACCCCCTGGCTTCCTTGGCTGTGTAAGTCTAGGGAATACACAATCCGGTGCGGCCAAACTCGTGAGATTGAGATGGCTCTCCCACCCTAAACGCTGGTTTGTGTGGATGCTGTGGTATCTGCTACCGTTACAAATTAGTGCCACAAAATAACAAGCAGCACATTGCATAATGATTAAAGGTATTATATTTATGAATCTTAACTTACCTAAAGTGTTAGTTAAGAAAAACAAAAAGAAAAGCGCTCATTTTAGTTAAACAGTCAAATGTGCACAAGTTGGAACTCAACATTTCACCATATTTACTGATCCTCAATCAACCATTGCCCCGGCTTCATCAAATCATGGTCCTGCTCCGGGTCAAATCCTACAACCGGTTCTCTCCAGCGACTTCTCTCTTCATCTCTCACCGAACAAAAGCCCCAAGACCACTTTAGTGTCCCTCACCAGAAAAACCTCCCCCCAATTCCAGCATCTTAATTGGATGGCACACATTCCTCTATGTCCCTTATCTTGAACAATAACCCAAACAGGCTGAAAGCAGAACAGCAGCTCTTACAGAACTGCTAAGTGAAATACCTGCAGCATAACAGTAAAGATGTGAACCAGGGCATGACACCTGGATGGCCAGAGAGGGGTGAGGATTGGGTCCACTGGAGTGCCTCAGAGCACATGGCTGCCAACACATGCGTGTGGTTGTCAGTGTGTCAGCCAGAGCAGGCTTGTGCTGTAGGGTCTGGCGGATTTGGTTCTCAAGATCTCAGACAATCAGGGCAAGAATCTGCGAGGATGGAAAGGTGGCCTGAGGATTAATCTCCATTTCGGCTGGGTTGAACTGTCATGACAGGGCATCTGCCTTTGTGTTCTTAGAGCCGGGTTGGTAAGAGATGGTGGTTGAATTGTTCAAAGAAGAGGGCCCAGAGAGTGTGAGCCCCAAGAGGGAAAAAGAACTTCAATGACTGGAGTCCCACCTCACAGAGAAGAAGAAAGAGTTATGCGGAGATACAGCACAGATATAGGCCCTTTGGCCTAGTTTGGCCATTTTGGATACAGCACAGAAACAGGTCCTTTGGCCTAGTTCAGCCATTTTGGATACAGCACAGAAACAGGTCCTTTGGCCTAGTTGGGCCACTTTGGATATAGCACAGAAACAGGCCCTTTGGCCTAGTTCAGCCATTTTGGATACAGCACAGAAACAGGTCCTTTGGCCTAGTTCAGCCATTTTGGATACAGCACAGAAACAGGTCCTTTGGCCTAGTTGGGCCATTTTAGATACAGCAGAGAAACAGGCCCTTTGGCCTAGTTCGACCATTATGGATGCAGCACAAAAACAGCCCCTTTGGCCTAGTTCGGCCATTTTAGATACAGCAGTGAAACAGGTCCTTTGGCCTAGTTCAGCCATTTTGGATACAGCACAGAAACAGGTCCTTTGGCCTACTTGGGCCATTTTGGATATAGCACAGAAACAGGCCCTTTGGCCTAGTTCAGCCATTTTGGATACAGCACAGAAACAGGTCCTTTGGCCTAGTTGGGCCATTTTAGATACAGCAGAGAAACAGGCCCTTTGACCTAGTTCGGCCATTTTGGATACAGCACAGAAACAGGCCCTTTGGCCTAGTTCGACCATTATGGATGCAGCACAAAAACAGCCCCTTTGGCCTAGTTCGGCCATTTTAGATACAGCAGTGAAACAGGCCCTTTGACCTAGTTCAGCCATTTTGACTAAGGTGTCTTGGGGATAAAATTGAAGCAAGGAACAGACAAAAAAAAAGCTAAATCTTAATATTCCGTCTACCTGAGCTAATCCTATTTGCCTGTATTTGACCCATTATCAAAGAGCATAGAACAGGGTAACACAGGAATATACTCTCAGCCCACAGTGTCTGAGTTGAGCACAATACCAATCATCCCAGACAAACCTCATCACTACAGGAGTTCCCACTGACAATGTCCTGGATTAGGAGGTCAGACACTATCAGTCCAAATGAGGTAGCAACCTCTTCCTTTGTAAAATTTGCCTAAAACAACTGCACAATGAACCTTGTAATCTGTTAGAAGATAAATAACAACTGCAAATAATAACAACTTTTAAATATTGCAGGCTAGCTTTAAGCAGGGGCAGGCATACTTGAACTGGAAGCTTTTGAATTTGGGCCTCCTGTGGCCAATCAACACTGCTTTTTGTGTAAGTTGGACAAGCTACATGAGCATTTAACAAGAGTCTGTCATGTCTGTACAATAGCTCAGGGGTTTCAGTGTAATTAAGCACCAGGATCCTTGGGTCCATTTATGGGGCTTCTCTAAATTAGCCTCAAAAATGTGGGACCTACTTTCACAAAAGGTCAGTTCAGTCAATAGTTCCCAACCTAACATAATGAAGCGATATTATCCACACTTGTTAAGCCTCATCCCAATCCTCCGTAAGTGCTTGAACATGCTGCACATCACTGTTTAAGAAGTCGGGGCAATTCTGGGGATTTGCCAAGATTGCTGGCAGCCGGGGATCCAGGGCAGCTAGAGGGCTAAGTATAATTTTATTTATAGTCCTTTTGTTGTTGACTTTCCAATTAAACTGCAGCAATATTACGAACGGATCACAGACCCGTGACAATATTTGGCACCCCATCACTGTATCATATGGCCTCAAACCATAATGACAGGTTTTCCATTCCAATGCTCCTCACTGACATCAGGTGCAGTTACTGTGAATGACGTAGATTTTCACCTGTTACATTAACCCAGCGAGTGACATTATTTTATAGGCTCAGAGTTTGCCGAGAGTCTGCTTGGCATTTCATTAGGAAAGTTTAATTGGTCCCAATAGAATTTTGCAAAAAGTGCTTGTGACAGTAATCTATAATTTACAATCATTCTTCTGAATGCTGAATTGCTAAAATGAAGAAATAACGAAGTTCCATACAGCTGACTGGCAATAATTGAGACAAGTTTGCCCTTCCTGATTTAATCAGCTCTGGAATAATAGCGAACGATGTCTGCCTGTTCACACTACCAACTCGATGATGGAGTTCTGAGTCTCCAGTTATTTCCAGTAGTGATCAAACAGAGAAGGATGGAATGTTTTATTGGCAATGATCATTGAGACAGGGATTTAAACATGCATTCATGTGGAGCAGCACACAAAGAACCAGGAGGAGCTCAACAGGTTGGGCAGCATCAATGAACAGTCAGGTCTGGTGTGAGAAACCTTTGTCAGGACTCCTTATACAGAGACCCAAGCTGACTAAGTTCCTCCAGTTCCTTTGTGTTTTCTTCCAGATCTCCAGCACCTCCTCCCTCTTGTGTCTTCATGAATTGCTGTTGGATGAGAATTGACATGCAAAAAGCAAGCTATGAAAGAATACAAGGGAAGAAAAATTAGGTTCCCATTGATTACTGTGTGTGATTGATAAGGTATTCTCTTTCTATGATTGCATGTTTTGATGGCACATATCAGAACCTGACATCCAGCTGGCATTCTGCTGCTACAGGTTGTCAGTGTTATCTATTGGTGATAACCATTTCAGTGACCTCTCCCCACTGTTGTTGAACACGGGCGTCACAGGGAATGTCATTAATCTGCGTCATCAAGTGCACATGTGTTTCATGCCATTGCCGCCAAGCTGCTAATTGCCTCATGTAATCTTGCTGGTGAATTGTCAATCTGACTTGTAAACTTGATGAACACTGCACCGTTACCTTTTAGGGTCTTTAAGTACTAGTGTTCTACTCAGAATATCATGTTTGAGTTATGACTAAAAATGGACAAAAATGAAAACAGTACTGTAACATGGATATCAGCAACTGAAAAAGCAGGCTGCCTCTAAATCCTTATCAATAATATTGCCCATAATGGCATGTCATAGCCAATATTCTCCCCGATGTTGGCCACACATTTCCGCTGCAAACTATTGCATTCATTATTTAACATCTGACTTTCACTTAACAACGTAACTCTTCCTGAAAGTAGAGATTGAATTGGAATCGGCAATGTTTTACAGAAAACCGAGCCCCAAAGCATCATCTTTGTGAACTATTGTTTTCAAACTTCCTTTATTGCTGGTCTATGGCCATTGACTTATTAATTATTGGGAAGAAATTACCGTAGCTTAACTTAACTGTCAGTTAGTAGATAGTTTCCGTCTCGTCAGTCATGGCCTCTTTCTAAACAGTCATTTTCCGCTCTCTTCATGAAGACAGCTCTCGTTCTCCATCTCGCTCTCTTCTGGCCAATAACCCTTCACCTTACATAGTATGTCATCTGTTGAGCATCCCCACTCACTCTGATTGCATTTCTAACCATTCCTTCTGGAGAAATTCCAAATACCTTTCTTTTTAACCTCTTTTTGGAGATCCATGTCATATTCATTCAGTGGCTACTTGATTTGATCCCCCTGAGGTAATCCTTCTGCACACCACTGTCGTAACACTCGGTTAATTGAGTTACTGTTGCCTTCCAGTCAGCTTGAACCAGTCTGGGCTTTCTCCTCGGACCTCTCTCATTAACAAGGCTTTTTCTCCACGGAACTTACCACTCACTCGACAGTTTTTATTTTGCTCACCATTTTCTGAAACTCTGGAGCCTGTTGTGTGTGAAAATCCTAGGAGATCAGCTGTTCTTGAGTTACTCAAACCACCCCGTCTGGCACCAACAGTTGTCCCATGTTCAGAGTCACTTAGATCACATTTCTAACCTATTCTGGTGCTTGCTTTGAACAACAACTGAGTGTCTTGTCTGTAATGTATGGACCTATTTCTTTTAGAGCAATGACCCCCCCCCCATCACTACGTATTAATCTGTTGTCTGCACATGTGCATTGTTTTTGCTCTCTCAGCAATGTGAACTCACCAGTTAAAGCCACCTCCCATGTGTGTGCTTCTACTTAATTGATATGTAGTTGTGCACAGACATAACAAATTGGCGACAAGTACAAACCTGAAAGTCAGAGAATATCACCAACTGTACCAACAGTTACGGGACGAAACAGCGAGAGTAAAATGGCACGAGAAGGCCACCACAGACACTAACAAACACATGAGTACAGTGCATGGAAACAGTGAAAGATGCGCTGAATTTAAAGTGAAAATAACGTGGTGATGGCTTTAGTCAAGAAACTTGTCGAATTTTATAGTGCTAATGAAGGCTGGGAGTCATATGTAGCTGAACGATTTACATTTTGCAAAAAGAACCAGTTAAAAGATGAAAGCATTTCTGAATACATTGCCGAACTGCACAAACTTTCCCAGTACTGTGATTTTAGAGTTGGATTTTCTGATGCATTAAGGGACAGGCTTGTATGTAGCATGCATAGTCAAAGCACCCAAAAGAAGCAACAGGCATAAGAAGACCAAACTTGAGAACGGGCATTGACCATTGCAATGTCATTGAAGACTGCAACAGAGGATGCAGCAGAACTACAGAAAAGGAGGTTAGAATGTGAAATGCACAAAACATCCCTGAATGGTGCAAAAACACAAAATGTTATCGATGTGGCAAATCCCCCCATGAAGCAAATAAATGTTGGTTCAAAGAAAAGGTCTGCAGAAAGTCTCACAGACAAGGTCACAAAGTGAAAGTGTGCAAGGCAGACAAAAAACACAACCACAAAAGTCTGAAACACAAACCTAGCAAATGCATTAAGTTACTAAATGTAAAACAGAATCAGTCAACATAGAGTCTGACAAAGGTGAACTGCCATGTCTAGAACTGCATAGTATAGCTGAAGCAGATACAAAATCGATTGTGCCTAAAACTGAAAAAGGAGCTGGATACAGGGTCAGCTTTATCCATAATTCCAGATGCTGACTACAACAGACTGTTTTCTAAGATACCATTAGTGAAGACCTCAGTGATGGTAAACACCTACACAGGTGAAAAAGTGTCCCCCAAAGGCAAACTGAAAGTGAATACAATGAAGGCTAAACACAACAGTTAGAGCTTTATGCATTGAATGGTGGAGAGCCAGCACTTTTCTGATGTGAATAGTTGAAAAAAATCCAGCTGGACTGGCACTCAATCAAACCTCTCAGTGTGACATCGACAGGCAACAGCAGCCCAAATGGTAGCACTAACCAGAGTCTGGCACAGTTTCTCAACGCTAATGAGAAGTTGTTTGAGAAGGGAATAGAAAACACATCGAAGACTTGGCTAATAGCTGTTCAGGATGACAAAAAGATCAAAATGCACCCCCACAGACAGCATTACAGCTGTGTGAGTGGCCGTCTTCACCATGGCAAAGGGGACATATTGACTTTGCTGGACCATTCATGGGCTCCATGTTTCTGATTGCTGTGGATGCTCATTCGAAGTGGCCGGAGGTTATACCAATGAAGTCAACCACCTCAGCAACAGCATTGTTGTGTCAGACCTGCACTGGCACTGATGTGCAGCTGCAACAGGTTGTGTCAGGCCTGTACCGACAGATTGTGTCAGGCTTTTGCAGGTAGGTTGTTAGAGGCCTGCACTGGCAGTTCATGACAGGCCTGTACTGACAGGTTGCGTCAGGCTTGCACTGGCAGTGTTGGGTCATGCCTCGATAGACAGGTTGTGACAGGCCTGCACTGCAGGTTGTGTCAGGCCTGGACAGGCAGGTTGTGTCAGGCCTGCACAGGCAGGTTGTGTCAGGTTTATACAGGCAGGTTGAGTCAGGTTTGTACAGGCAGGTTGCGTCAGGCCTGTATAGGCAGGATCTGTCAGTTCTACACTAGCATGTTGTGACAGGCCTGTACTGGCAAGTTGCATCAGGCCTGCATTGACGTATTCTGTCAGGTCTGCAGAGACGGTGTGCATCTGATACAGGTTGTTTCAGGCCTGTTCTGGCATGTTGGGTCAGGCTTGCACTGGCAGTGTTGTATCAGGCCTGCACAGGCAGGTTGTGTCAGGCCTGTACAGGCAGGCTGTGCCAGTCCTGGACTGACAGGTTGTGTTAAGCCTGCACAGGCAGTGCTGTATCAGTCTTGCAAAGGCAGGTTGCATCAGGTCTGTACTAACAGTATATGTCAGCCCTACACTAGCAGGTCGTGACAGGCCTGTACTGCCAGGTTGTGTCAGGCTTGTACACGCAGTGCCGTGTCAGGCCTGTATTAGCAGGTCCCTTGAGGGCTTCACTTGCAGTTTGTGTCAGGCCTGCACTGGCAGTGTTGTGCAGCTGTGACAGGTTGTCTCAGGCCTGTACAGGCAGGTTGTGGCAGGCCTGTACATTCAGATTGTTTCAGGCCTGCACAGGTAGTGTCATGTCATGTTATGCGTGTCCTCATAATCTAATGTCAGGCCTGTATTAGTAGGTCCTTTCAGGGCTGCACTCACAGTTTCTGTCAGGCCTGCACAGCGAGGCTGTTTCGGGCCTGTACTGGCAGATTGAGATAGACCTGTACAGGCAGTTTGTGTCAGGCCTGCATTAACAGGTTGTGTCAGGCCGGTCCTGGCAGTTTGTCTCAGGCCTGCACAGGCAGTTTTTGCCAAGCCTGCATGGGCAGTGTCATGTTAGGCCTGCACAGGCAGTGTTGTGTCAGGTCTATACTGGCAGGGACTGTCAGGCCTCCACAGGCAGGTTGCGACAGGCCTGCACCAACAGGTTGTGTCGGGGCTGCACAGGCAGTGTCATGTCGGGCCAGTACTATCAGGTTCTTTCAGGGATGACCTCACAGTTTATATTAACCCTGCAGAGCCAGGCTGTGTCAGGTCTGTACTGGTAGTCTGTGTCAGGCCTGCACTGGCAGTGTTGTGCAGTGTGACAGGTTGTGTCAGGCCTGCACAGGCATCTTGAAGCAGGCCTGTACAGGCAGGTTTGTCAGGCCTGCACAGGCAGTGTTGTGTCAGGCCTGAAAAGACAGGTTGCATCATTCCTGTACAGGCAGGATCTGTCAGGCCTGCACAGGCAGGTTAGGTCAGGCCTGTACTGGCAGTATTGTTACAGCTGTGACAGTTTGTGTGAGGCCTGTACAGGCAGTGTCAAGTCCGGATTGACAGGTTGTGTCAGGCCTGCACAGGCAGTGATATGCAGTTGTAACAGGTTGTCTCAGGCCTGTACAGGCAGGTTCTGTCAGGCCTACACAGGCAGAATCTGTCAGCCCTGCACTAGCAGGTTGTGACAGGCCAGTGCTGACAGGCTGTGTCAGGCCTGTACAAGCAGGTTGTGTCAGCCCTGTACTGGTAGTGTCGTTACAGCTGTGACAGGTCGTGTGAGGCCTGGACTGACGGTTTGTGTCAGGCCTGCACAGGCAGTGATGTGCAGTTGTAACATGCTGTGTCAGTCCTGCACCTGCAGATTGTGTCTGGCTTGCACAGCCAAGCTGTGTCAGGCCTGTATCCACAGGGTGGGTCAGGCCTGTACTGACAGTTTGTGTCCAACCTGCACAGGCAGTGTTGTACAACTGTGACAGGTTGTGTCAGACCTGTACAGGTAGGTTGTGCCAGATATGTACTCGCAGGCTGTGTCGGGCCTGCACAGGTAGGTTGTGTCAGGTCTACATTAGTGGTGTTCTGTTAGGCCTGTATTGGCGGTGTTGTGCAGCTGTGACAGGTTAGTCAGGCCTGAACAGGCAGGTTGTGATATACCTGTAATGACAGGTTGCTTCAGATCTGGGGGGCGTCACGTGATGACGTGGGATTGAGACGTGTAAATCCAGCTCTCCCGCAACAAGTCAGTAAAGTACCGTTTAAACAAAACAAAGTTAGTAAATATTTTCTGAAAGCTATTTATAAACTTTGTAAGATTACTTTAAGATATGCCTCCTAAACCGCAACAAAAGAAGTCTGCTGTTGCGAAGCAGCCGCGAGACGGGAAGAAAAAAGGGTCTACTGCAACGATGGAGCCTCGGACTCAGGTTGGATCTCCTTCGGTAGAACAGGGAGCAATGGCGGTGGCAACGGCTTCTTCGAAGAAGACACCGGTAATGCGCATGCGCAAATTGACACAACGCAAACTACAAGAACCGACAGCCACTGCAATTGAAAATGACTCAGAGTCAGAATCGGATTCTGCAGAGAACATAGATGAAGAAGAGGAGGAAGAATTGGAAGCGATTGGAAGTAAAGGAGATGATAGTGATATGAGAGAAGTTATATTGCAATTAACGGCTGAATTAAGAAAAGTAAGAGAAGAACTTAGAGATACGAAGATGTGCTATGATAAAGTTATGGCAAGACAGGACAAAATGGATAAGAAGCTTCAGAAGATGGAAAGAGCAATGGGGCATATGAATGATAGAGTGGAAAAAACAGAAAATGATTTGCTTGTCTGGAATTCGGAAAGAAACCGACTCTTGGAGTAAGTGGACATGTTGGAAAATTTTAGTAGACGTAATAATATTAAAATTGTTGGTCTTAAAGAAGGTATGGAGGGAGATAAACCAATAGAATTTTTTTCAAAGATGGATCCCGGATGTTTTGCTAATGGAAGAGGAGGTTCGATCAATTGAAATTGAGCGGGCACATAGAGCTTTAAGACCAAAACCAAAAGATGACCAATATCCACGATCAATTTTAATAAAATTCTTAAGATTTCAAGACAAGGAAAGGATTCTACAGGCAGCTGCTCGAGCTGCCAAAGATAGAAAAGGGCCATTGATAATTGGAGGGAACAAATTTTTTTTTCTATCCTGATATAAGTTACGAACTTTTGAAGAGAAGGAAGAAATTTAATCCAGTGAAAAAAATTACACTGCGTTATCCTGCAACTTTGAAGATTTTTTTGTCTGGTGGAGAAAAAAGATTTTTTGATGATTATCAGAAAGCAGAGCAGTTTGTGCGAGATTCTCTGAAAACTCACCAGACACAAGAACAAACCCAGGAGAGCGAGATAGATTGAAGATGAAGATTGGGTTAAATAATGGACTTGATGGATTTTTGAAGCTGGATGAATGTATAAATATATTATTAATTACACGAGGGGGGTAAGAAAGGTTAAAACTGGAGGAATATTAGTTGGGAATAGTAATACTAATTTTGTCTATATATATATAATGTTTTTTTGTTGCGGGGGAGCTGGAAGAAGCACTGATCGATTGCTACACTAGTCATGTGTGCAAGCGTGGCTTTTGCCGCGACCCGCAAAATGGAGGGGGGTAATGTTGTGTATCCTTTCATTCACAACATTAGTGGGGGGGGGAATTTGTTTTTTCTTTTTTTGTACTTTTGCTTTCTTTTTTTTTCTTTCTGCCTGGAAGGTTGGGAGGGAGACACATAGCAACATGGTGAAGTTTAAAGAGATTCCCCAAGGAACTATGAAAGTTGAGAAGATAAATAATGTTTTAGATTGGAGTAACTTTGTGAAGAATAATGACTAATTTATTGAATTTTTTGAGTTTTAATGTTAAAGGTTGCTTCAGGTCTGTACAGGGAAGTGTGTCAGGCCTGCACTGGCAATGTTATGCAGCTGTGACAGGTTGTGTCAGGCCTGAACAGGCAGTGTCGCGTCAGGCCTGCCCAGGCAGGTTATGTCATGCCTGTACAGGCAGTGTTGTGTCAAATCTTCAAAGGGAGTGTACTGTCAGGCCAGTACTGGCAGTGTTGTGCAGCTGTTATAGGTTGGTCAGGCCTGCACGGGCAGGTTGTGACTGACATGTACTGGCAGCGTGTGCCAAGTCTGTTCAGGCAGGTTGAGTTAGGCCTACACAGGCAGTTTGTGTCAGCCTTGCACTGGTGGTGTTGCACAACTGTGATAAATTATCTCAGGCCTGCACAGGAAGGATCTGTCAGCCCTGCACTAGCAGTGTTGTGCAACTGTGACAGATTGTGTCAAGCCTGCATAGGCAGTTTTTGTCAGGCCTTCTCAAGCAGGTTGTAACAAACTTGTACAGGCAAGTTGTGTTAGGCCTGCACCGGTTGGTTGTATCAGGCCTACAAAGGCAGGTTGCATCAGGTTTGTGCACACAGGATCTGTCGGCCCTGTACAAGCAGGTTATGTCAGACCAGCACAGGCAGTGATGTGCAGTTGTGACAGGTTGGATTAGACCTGTACAGGCAGGTTGCATCAGGCCTGCACAAGCAGCATCTCTCAGCACTGCACTAGCAGGTTGTGACAGGTCAGTGCTGACACGTTGTGTCAGCCCTGTACTGGCTGTGTAATTACAGCTGTGAGAGATTGTGTGAGGCCTGGACTGACAGATTGTGTTGGGCCTGCACAGGCAGTGATGTGCAGCTGCATTAACAGTGTTCTGTCAGGCCTGTACTGGTGGTATTGTGTAGCTGTGACAGGTTGGTCAGGCCTGAACGGGCAGGTTGTAATAGACCTGTTGCTTCAGGTCTGTACAGGGAAGTTGTGTCAGGCCTGTACTGGCAGGCTGTGTCAGGCCTGTATAGGCAGGTCATGTCAGGACTGCACAGGCAGCTGGTGTCAGGCTGGTACTGTCAGCATTGTACAGCTGTGACACGTTGTGTTAGGCCTGCTGTCACATTACTAACAACAATGAATATAGAATTGAGTCAGGTTTTATAAAAACAAACAAGCATTTATTAAACTCTGCTCAAAAATGGTGAAATGTATTTAAACAACTAACTTAACCGGAAGTTAACTGCTATATGGTAACTCTGGAACAGTTCTTAAAAAGGGTAAATGCAAAAACAGTTCTTAAAGTGGTAAATTTGAACACAGTTCTTAGAATGGTAAATTCGAAAGTCCAAGAGATTTATACAGTCAATTAGGAGAGACTATTCTGAAATAAAGAATTCCTCAAAGACCTGATGTTACTTCTGACCCCAGCCAGAACCTGCCTTGTCCGCAGGATTCACAACGACAGAAATAAAACAGTTTAAAGGAACTGACCTTTTCCTCTGGAGAACAGACACTGCATAATCCTTCCTGCTTTAGCAGAGGATATCTCAGATGCAGGTCACTTTTTCTTGAACAAAGATTCAATGAAGGTTGATCCTCTCCAAAACCACCAAACGATATCGGCTTAAATTGATTCAGCGAATTCCTGTACTTTAGAAAGGTCTTCACTCTCCAATACTACTTACAATAGAAAGTAGAATTCCACTTTAAAACAACACTGCGTCATTAGACGAATACGCAGCATAACGGAGTATCTGACAAATTAAGTAATGAGCTAAACTTAAAACTAACTGCATCACCCCAGGGGTCTCCCTTTTATACCCGTGGTGAACATGTCATCACGTGACCTCATACTGGAAAGAAAATTACATCACCTCACCATTACATGACCATTACCTCATGCTCATAAGATACTCAATTACATCATGGTCATAAGACAGTCACAAGATATCCATGATATATGTAACATCTCCCTCTAAAAAAAAAGATTTGGTCTTTTTAGGAGCAAAATTTTAACAATTAACTATTTACAAAAAAAAATACGAATGTATAAAATTTACAGCTCACACAATATACACAGTATTATCATATAGCATCTTCCAAACTAATACACAGTAGGAGTGTTACAAGTGTTAATATACCACTCCATAAAAAAATTTACATTGTACATTTAACACCTAGATAGACAATCAGCGATCATATTATCTTTACTTTTATTATGAGTTATCAAAATATTATACTCCTGTAACATCAAACTCCAATTTAGTAATCTTCTATTTTTGTTTTTCATTTTACTCAAAAACACTAACGGATTATGATCGGTGTAAACTATGAGTGGTTTCTGAGTAGTACCAACATACTCTTCAAAATGTTGTAAAGCCAAAACAAGAGATAATAATTCCTTTTCTATGGTTGAATAATTTCTTTGATGGGCATTAGATTTCTTAGAAAAGTAAGCTACCGGATGATCAACTTCATCACCCTCATTCCTTTGAAATAACCCTGCTCCTGCAGCTTCATCGCTAGCATCTACAGCTAATGAAAATGGTTTTTCAAAGTCAGGGGATTTGAGCACAGGTTGACTACATAGTATAATTTTCATTTTATCAAAGACCTCTTGACAAGTCTCTGTCCAAACAAACTTTTCAATTTTCCTCAAGAGGTTAGTTAATGGAAGAGCAATGTTCGCAAAATTCTTACAAAATTTTCAGTAATATCCTATTACCTATTTTCGGTAATATCTTCTGAGAATTTTCTGACCAGTTGGAGTGGGTACTTCTAAAATTGCCTGAACTTTTGACTGAACAGGAGCTAATTTTCCTTGCCCCACAACATAACCAAGGTCAGGTCACCGTGGCATGACCAAGTTCAATTTTAGCTAAGTTAATAGTTAAGCTAGCTTCTGAAAGTCTTTCAAATAGTTTCTCCTCCTCAGTAATATGTGCTTTCCAAGTATTATTTTCTGTAACTAAATCATCAATATAGGCATCTGTATCTTTTAACCCATGAATCACAGAATTAATCATCTGCTAGAAAGTACCTAGTGCATCCTTCATCCCAAATGGAAGAACATAAAATTCATATAACCCAGATGGGGTTAAAAATGCAGAAATCTCTCTACCTCCATCCGTCAATGGAACACACCAATAACCTTTTAACAAATCAATCTTTGTAAGGAACTTTGTTTGTTCAACTTTATCCACACAATATTCTACCCTCGCGATTAGATATGCATCAGTTTTTGTCACAGCATTCACCTTCCTGTAATCTATACAAAACCGAATACTATTGTCTGGCTTAGGCACCATAACACACGGTGAACTCCAATTCAAATTAGGAGGTCTAATAATATTATTCTCTAACATATACTTAATTTCTTGTTCAGCAAGTTCACATATTTCCCTGTTCATCCGATGTGGATATTGTTTCATGCGTTTTGCATCTCCAACATCTATATCATGAGAAGCTATGGTGGTTCTTCTAGGAACGTCTGGAAATAAATCCCTATATTTAAAAATTAACTGTTTCATCTGCTCTCTCTGCTCTGGCTGTAAAAGAGCTCATTTCTCATCAATATTTTCCAGAATTGTTGAGTTTGGTAATCTGGCAGAAAAAAAACGTTGGGTTTAAAATGAGTTTCAGATGAATCATCTATTAAGTTCCCAGTGCGATCAAACTCATTATTATTGACCACAACAGTCATAGTAGCAGCCTGTTTCTCATAACACAGTTTTATCATGTCTATATGACACAGCTGTGTTGGCTTTCTTCGATCTGGGGTTTTTATCATATAATGCACATCATTTACTTTAGATTTAATCTCATAAGGAAATTTAGCTTGTAATGGGTTCATTTGCATCGGGAAAAGAACCACCACCTTATTTCCAGGCTTAAATGACCTCATTCTAGCTTCCTTATCATACCAGGTCTTCATTTCCTCCTGAGCTGATTTTAAATTTTCCTTGGCTAAGCTACAAGCTTTATGTAATCTTTCCTTGAATTTTAAAACATAATCCAGCAAATTAGTATGTACCACTTTATTAATCCACTGTTCCTTCAACAAGGCCAAAAGTCCTCGAACGCTATGCCCAAACACAAGTTTAAAAGGACTAAAACCTAATGATTCCTGCACTGCCTCCCATTCTGCAAAAAGTAGTAAATATATACCTTCATCCCAGTCCTTTTCATTTTCCACACAATACGTCCTAATCATAGTTTTAAGGGTAGAATGGAATCTCTCCCAGGCTCTTGCGATTCTGGATGATATGCAGATGAGGTCATCTGTTTTGCTCCCAGTTTATAAACTATCTGCTGAAACAATCCGGACATAAAATTACTACCTTGATCCGATTGTATTTCCTTAGGCAACCCAAAATAAGTAAAGGATTTTATAAGAGCCTTTGTCACAGTTTTGGCTGTTATATTCCTAAGAGGTATTGCCTCTGTCCAGTATAGTTTTTGGCAATGGGCCTACACAATCTATAATAATTTTGGAAAACGGCTCCCGAAATGCTGGAATCGGTTGCAGTGGGGCCACTGGAGTAAATTGATTAGGTTTACCCATTATTTGACAAGTATGACAAGTCCTGCAAAATGTCACCACATCTTTTCTTAAACGAGGCCAGTAAAAATGTCTAAAAACCTTGTTCATGGTTTTCTTTACACCTTAATGGCCACCCAAATGCATACTATGAGCCATAGTTAAAATCTCATTTCGATAAACTTTAGGAACTACTACCTGGTGATTAACTTCCCATTCCTCACTTGCAGGAATTGTAGGTGATCTCCACTTCCTCATTGACACTCCCTTTTCAAAATAATATCATACTGGCACCTTCTCAATTTCTCTCTTTGGAAGAACTTGTTCCTATAATTTGATAATCTCAGGATCTCTACCCTGCTCTGCTATCATCTCCTTCTGAGATAAAGACAAATCTTCATGGTCAGACTTACTACAATAATCCTGATCAAATAACGAAGGTAAGAAAGTTTCTGACACATCCTCAAAATTCGCATCCAGAGCTGAACAGTCATGGCTAACAACCTCATCCTGTACATCAGTCTTTTTAGCCATAGCTCTTGTTACAACACAGGAAGGATCTGTGTTAGAATCTCTCTGTGGTTCCTCAAAAATAGGCTTTATTGTCAAATGCACTTCAAGAAAAACTTGTCCATCTGCTAAATCATTCCCTAACAATAAAGAAACACCATTCACAGGTAAACTGGGTTGTAGTCCTACTTTAACAGGCCTGTAACTAACCCTGACCTTAAATTTACTCTATGCAAATGTACTGGCATAAGGGCACTCCCAACTCCTCCTATATAGTTTACCTCACCAATGTCAAACTCTTCAGTAAACTTTACAACACTGTCTAACATTAGTGATTGAGAAGCTCCAGTATCTCTAAGGATTCTTATTGGTACTGGATTGTACCACTCTTTCAAGGATACAAATCCTTTGGTTATAAAATGTTCATATCCCCTCTTAACTTGGTCAGACTCTGACAAAGCTTCATTGGTATTTATTGAACTCTGTGGATTTACAGGTGTTTCAATATGCTGCACACAAGCATCTGGGACTGCTTCCTTCTCTTTCTTTTTCAATCGAAAACAGTTAGCTATTACATGTCCAGGTTTCTTTCAATAATTACAAATAATACCAAAATGTCTTTCCTTCACATGTCTCCCTTCATCCTTACCTTTCTCACTAACTTCAGAATTAATTTCTGGTTTACCTTGAATCTCTGTGCTATTTTTCCTTTTAAAAGTTCTACCTGGAGAAAATTTACTCTTATGAATTAAAGCATATTCATCAGCTAATTTAGCAGACTCCTGCAATTTAGCAGTGTCCCCTTCATTTAAGTATGTCCTCACTTCAACAGGGATGCTCCTTTTAAATTCCTCCAGTAAAATCAACTCTTTTAATTTATTATACTCCCCATTCACATTTTTAGAGGAAACCCATCTCTCAAAACACACAGATTTCTTGTAGGCAAATTCCATCTAAGTTTTTTCCACAGATTTCTTCAAATTTCCGAATCTTTCTCTAAAAACTTCTGGAACCAGTTCATACGCTTTCAATATACAGGTGTCCCCTGCTTTTCAAACGTTCGCTTTATGAAACCTCACTGTTACGAAAGACCTACATTAGTACCCTGTTTTCGCTTTCAGAAGGTGTTTACACTGTTACGAAGAAAGGCAGCGCGTGATAAAAATCAGCGTGCGATAAAAGGCAGCGCGCACCCCAAGCAACCGCTCTACCTCGGATTTGGAACGGCATTGCTTAAACACGAGCCTGTGAGCAGCCATTTGCAAGGTGAGTTCTAAGGTGTCGGAAAAGCCTAAAAGAACTCGTAAGGGTGCTACACTTAGCGTAAAACTAGACATAATTAAGTGTTTCGATCGTGGTGAACGAAGCAAGGACAAAGTGAGTTTGGCTTGTGGAAGCTGACGAAGATGATGTTGAAGAGGTTTTGGCATCCCATGACCAAGAACTGATAGATGAAGAGCTGATGCAATTGGAAGAGGAAAGGATAACAATCGAAACCGAATGAGTAATGATAAAATACGACTTTAATTTTGAAAGGGTACGTAGGTTTAGGGGATATTTGCAGGATGTTTTGAGTCCTTACAAAGAACTGTGTGATAGAAAAATGCTCGAGGCTCAGCAGTCAAGCAAACCTTCCACATCAGCCACAGCGGACAACGTACTTCGACCTTCGACATCGATGCAGGCAGTCATAGGAGAAGATGAGCTGCCTGCCCTGATCGATGATGAGATGACACCCCCGTGTCCCACCATCCCAATACCCGGGCCCCGGACAGATACTGTACCGATTCTCAGAGAATGCAACTGTAGCCGGGAGGCACACAGCACATCTTTAAGAAAAATCAGAAATAAACATGTTAATTAATTAGGTGCCACCTAGCATGTAATTGTCGGCTCAGATCAGTGCCGATACAATCGGCAATCACCTCTGATCTGCGCCAACATTTACGTGCTGGGCGGCACCTAATTAATTAGCATGTTTATTTCGGCTTTTTTCTTAAAGATGTGCTGTGTGCCTCTCGGCTACCCCTGCGTGCTTCGTGGCAATGTATCAGCCGGCGGCCTGGAGGGTGGGGGCCACTGCACCACCCCAACCTGCGACGACTCAGTCTAACATACCATCATCAGTGTTCTCGATGTCTTCCCAATTCCCGTAAGTGATACTACACCATACATACATTATTTCTACTTTATATAGGCTGTGTATTTTTATGTGTTATTTGGTAGATTTGGCAGCTTCATACTTTAAAGGTTACTGGAGAGCGCGTTTATGCCAACAGCGCTTGCGTGAGATTTTCTGCCGAGAGTGCTTGCGTGAGATTTTCACTACGGAGATCTGTGCAGGCAATCGTTGTAGGGAAGTATTTCTACTTTATATAGGCTGTGTATTTATCATATCGTTCCTGCTTTTACTATATGTTACTGTTATTTTAGGTTTTATGTGTTATTTGGCATGATTTGGTAGGTTAGTTTTGGATCTGCGAACGCTCAAAAAACTTTCCCATATAAATAAATGGTAATTGCTTCTTGGCTTTATGACATTTTGGCTTACGAACCGTTTCATAGGAATGCTCTATCTTCGGATGGCGGGGAAAACCTGTATGCTGCTTCACAATATAATAATCCAGTGCTTGCTCAGCAGTTAAAGCTGTATAAACTTGTTGTGCCTTGTCTCTAATTACACTTTGTAAGATCACTGGCCAGCTATCTTTCGGCCAGCCTAAACTCAAAATATTTGTCCACTTCTGTTTCATTAAACGGAGGAGCCAAAATAACCTCTCGACTAGCAACAAACTTTTTCCTAGAACCAGAGGACTGATTTTCCATCCTTAATTTTTCCATCGCTAGCTCAAACTCCCTCTTTTTATTTACCTCTCTTTTGGCCATTTCTGCTTTAAATTTCTCAAACTTTATCTGTTCAAGATGTAACTGCATTTCCAGTGTACTCATTGGAAACCTCCCTAACACCTCATCATCAAACTTTACCGAACTTATATAATGTTCCGTAATTTTTCTCTGAATTACAGGTTTTGTTGTAACCTTCGTAATTCCTTTAAGATCCAACCTTCTAGCAATCTCGGATACATCACCCTTTCTCAACTTCGCTAAAAACTCCAGGTCTGGTGATTCCATAAATTCGTCAATATTCATTGCTGCAAAATATGACCCACAGACCAATCGAACAAAAGAATTGGGAATTTCCCTTTTCCAAATCAGGTTGATAATTAAACAAGCACTTAAGCTCAAAATTGGAACAATCCCGGACAAGCCCTCAAATTATGTCACGTGACCGAGAACAATGAATTGAGAATTGAGTCAGGTTTTATAAAAACAAACAAACATTTATTAAACTCTGCTCAAAAATAGTGAAATGTATTTAACCGCCTAACTTAACCGGAAGTTAACTGCTATACGGCAACTCTTGAACATTCTTAAAAGGGGTAAATGGGTAAATGTGAAAACAGTTCCTAAAGTAGTAAATTCCAACACAGTTCTTAGAATGGTAAATTTGAAAGTCCAAGGGATTTATATAGTCAATTAGGAGAGGCTTTCCTGAAGTAAAGAATTTCTCGAAGACGTGATATTACTGCTGATCCCAGCCAGAACCTGCCTTGTCCGCAGGGTTCACAAGATGGAAATAAAACAGTTTAAAGGAACTGAACTTTTCCTCTGGAGAATAGACACTGCGCAATCCTTCCTGCTTTAGCAGAGGATATCTCAGATGCAAGTCACTTTTTCTTGAACGAAGATTCAATAAAGGTCGATCCTCTTCAAAACAGCCAAACAATATCGGCTTTAATCGACTCGGCGAATTCTTGTACTTTGGTAAGGTATTCACTCTCCAATACTACTTACAATAGAAAGTAGAACTCCACTTTAAAAAAAAAACTGCATCATAAGACGAATACGCAGCATAATGGAGTATGTGACGAATTAAATAACAAACTAAACTCAAAACTAACTGCATCACCGCAGGGGACTCCCTTTTATACCAGTGGTGAACATGTCATCATGTGACCTCACAATGGCAGGAAAATTGCATCACCCCACCATCACGTGATCATTATCTCATGCTCATAAGATACCCAATTACATCATGGTCATAAGACAGCCACAGGATATCCGTGAAGGATGTAACACTGCACAGGCAGTTTTGTATCAGGCCTGTATAGGCAGTGCTGTGTCAGGCCTTCACTGGTATGTTTTGTCAGGTCTGCACTGGTCGGTTGTATCAGGCCTACAATGGCAGTTTGTGTTGGGCCTACACTGGCAGGTTGTGTCAGGCCTGCACAGGCAGTGTTGTGTCAAGCCTGTAATGGCAGGTTCTGATAGGCCTTCACAGGCAGCTTGTCAAGTTTGCAAAGCCAGGTTGTGTCAGGCCCATACTGGCAGGTGTTTCAGATCTTCACTGGCCTTTATTGTCAGGCCTGTACTGGCAGGTTGTGACAGGCCTGCACAGGTAGTGTTGGGTCAGGCCTGTACTGGCAGTGTAGTGCATCTGTGCCAGTTTGGTCAGGACTGCACTGAACGGTTCAGTCAGGTCTGCACAAGCAGTTTGTGACAGACCTGTACTGACAGGTCTTATCAGGCCTGTACTGGCAGGTTGTTTCAGACCTGCACCTGCAGGTTGTGTTGGTCTGTAGAGGTAGTGTTATGTCAGGCCTGCACTGGTTGGTTGTATCAGACCTATACTGGCAGGTTGTGTCCGACCTGCACATACAGATTGTGGCAGGCCTCGACAGGCAGGTTGTGTCATGCCTCTGCAGGCAGGTTCTCTCAGGCTTATACTGACAGTTTGTGTCAGGCCTTTACTGGCATGTTGTTTCAGTCCTGCACAGGCTGTGTTGTGCAGCTGTGACAGGTTGTGTACATTTCATTTCTTGGAATACATCCTGAGAACGCAAATACCCATGCATGGGCTCGATTCATAAGACCATAAGCCCTAGTAGTAGAATTAGGAATTTTACCCTTTGAGTCTGCTCCAACATTTGATAATGGAGGATTTATTTCTCATCTCTCCCCTCTACTCATCCCTTTCCCTGTTACCTTCGATCCCCTCACTAATCAAAAACTGGTGGTGCCAGTGATAAATATTTTAAACATTTATTCAAACAGTTTCAGTGAAAGGTGAGTTGTGTTCTGTACAACAGCAACAGATGGAAAAATATAAATACCCATAGGATTGCGGTCTATTTCTTTCTTTTGCAACTAATTTTGATTGAAGTGAATTTGTTGGCTAAAGCACCATATTTGAAAAAAATGTTATGTAACTTTGAAATAAACAATTCTAATCTCTGACAGTTGCTGTGGTTTCAATTATTGGTACTGGTATTGGTCTCAATTATAGCAAAAGGTCAAATATCAATTTATTACAGAGTTCGAAACTATTCTCTAGATCTCACCAGACACATTTTATTAATCCAAGTGTTAAAGACAAACTTAGATGATCAGTTATACATTATTATGTATTTTCTTCTGGCTGAGATAGAGGCCTTTTTAGCACATCGAATTTCTATTGGATTTTGGAGTAATCCCATTCCTCCATGTATTTCTCTGGTAAACTATTCTCTCTACATCACTACGAACTCTCCCAGGATTCTGCCACCAAGCTTCAGTTTGGAGGCGATTTGCAATGGCCCATGTACTGAAGAAGAGCATCTTTTTGCGATGTGGGAGGAAACCAGAGGCCACTGGAGGAAGCCAACGTGATGAAAGGGAGAATTTGCAAACTCGCACTGACAGGCATGGGATGCTGTGATTAACATCAGAGATCAGCAGAGCTGCAAGGCAAAAGCTTTATCTGCCGTGCAGTTGCACCCACTTGATCTGATAACTAGAGACGCCCGTTTTAACATTAAATCAATGACTTTCCTTTGTTAGCAGCTTGAGGAGATTTGGAATGTCACAAAAAACTCTTGCAAATGTCTATCGATGTACAGTGGAGTGAACTCTCCCAGCTTGCACCAGTGGCTGGCATGGAGACTCCAATGCCCAGGATTGGAAGAGGCTGCAGAGGGTTGAAACTCAGCCAGCTCTGTCACAAACAGAGCCCTCCGCACCACCGAGGACATCTTCAGGAGGGATTGCTTCAGGAAGGTTGCATCTATCACTAAGAGCCCTCACTGTCTGGGGCATGCTCTCCTCTCATTGCTATCATCATGGAAGAGGTACAGGAGCCTAAGATCCACACTCAATGATTCACGACCAGCTTCTTCCCTCCAACATCAGAGTTTTGAACAGTCCTTGAACACATGGATGCTGCCTCATTGTTCCCTTTTTCCATTATTTATTTATTTTTGTAATTTAGTCCTTTTTAACTTTTGCACTGTACTGCTGCTACGAAACAACACATTTCACAGCATCTGACAGTGACGATAAACCTGATTCTGATTGTTTCATTCAAACACAGCCTCAACATACAACCATGGGAACGTAGAAATCAGGAACAGGAATAACCCATTCAGCTCTTCAAGTCTGCTCTGGCATTCCGAATGCTCAGAACTGGCCAACTGAATTAGTTAATTCCATAATCCCTTGATTGCCAAATGCAATATCGAACTCCTGGAATATATTTAACGAATTGGCCTCAATTCCCTTCTATGATAGAAAATTCCACAGATTCACCTCTGAAGAGATTCTCTTTATCTCAGTCATCAATGATTTAACCCGCCTCCCTATGGTTCTGAGCTCCCCTGGTATCAGAAACACCCTTCCTTCATTTCTTGTGAACTATTTAATGGAAACTCCCTATCTATCATAAATACCTCATGCCTTGGAACATAGAACATAGGAAACCTGCAGCACAATACAGGCCCTTCAGCCCAGAATGCTGTGCTGAACATGTACTTTACAAATTACCTAGGCTTACCTGTAGCCCTCTATTTTTCTGAGCTGCATGTACCTATCCAGGAGTCTCTTAAAAGACCCTATCGTATCCGCCTCCACCACTGTCGCCAGCAACCCATTCCACACACTCACCACTCTCTGTGTAAAAGACTTACCCTGACATCTCCTCTGTACCTACTTCCAAGCACCTTAAAACTGTGTCCTCTTGTGTTAGCCATTTCAGCCCTGGGAAAAAGCCTCTGACTATCCACACAATCAATGCCTCTCATCATCTTATGCCATTGTAATTTTCTTAACTCAGGTTGAGGACCCTGGTTTCAGATTGAATTAAATCATATTCAATCTTCATATAAATTCCCACCTCATTTACTCCAGTAAAATCAGTTTTGAATTAAAAATAAAACAAGTTAGACCAGATTTATCAGAACCAAAAATCTTTCTCAGAGGAGTTTTTCTTGTGGCACTCTAGCCTTGTGGTCGACGATTTCATGATGACTGAACAGTTCTATTGTCACTTTTCATGGTAGCAAAGGAACTAGAAGGTTGTTCTCCTTCATTCCAGCATCTCCTATCCATGCACCTGCCCAAATAAATTGATATGATGGTAAATGTAGCCGCCTCTAAAACTCATTCCATACGCCAATCATCCACCGTCTGAAAAAGTTGCTTTTCAGATCTCTTTTGAATCTCTCCCCCTCACCTTCGACCGATAACTTCCAATTGCAGATTCCCATGAAGATTCACCAATTTGTTGATCAACCTTTACTTGCAAGAATTTTGATTGGTGCTAGAGTAAAGAGACAGCTCCTTATCACATAGACAGGAAAGTGCTTCTCAAATTCCCTTATTATGGAGTTGCACCTTCTTATAAAGTGTTGAGAAGGGTTAACTTGCTTTCATGAGTGTAATTTACATGAAATGGAAATAGTGATTTCATCACTTTGAACACATTTCAGTGCACTCATAAAATCCAGCTCTGTGCACTTTGGAAATTTCAGCTGGTAGAGAGAATCAAGTGCACCAAGTTCTTGGGAGTTCACATCACGGGTGACTTTATCTGGTCCCTTAATTACATTTCCCTGAACAAGGAGGCACAGTAGCACCACCACTTCTTAAGAAGATTGAGGCAAGCAAGGCTCCCCACCATCTTAACTGCATTTTACAGGAGCACCAATGAGAGTATCCTGACAAGTTGCATCTCCATCTGGTATGGGAGCAGTCAAACATCGGACCTGAGGTCCCTACAAAGGACTGTGAATACAGCTGAGAGTATCATAGGGGTCTCCCTACCATCCATCAGGGGCATTTATCAGGAGCGCTGTCTACTCATGGCCCTTAGTGTTATCAAGGATCCCACCCATCCATCCAGCATCCTCTTTGACTTTCTACTATCAGGCAGGAGACTCCAAAGCATAAAAACAAGAACGGTCAGGATAAAAAACAGTTTCTTTCCCCAGGGCATTAGGCTTCTGAACTCCCTGCTGCTCACATTTGAAGTTTCACTGGTTAATCTGTTCTATACCTCACAATATTTAATTTATGCACTTTAGTTTGTTATTTATGTGTAATCCATTGGTAAATTTCATCATTACTTTCAGAAGTTATTATGTGTTATGTGTACTACAGTGCTTTACACCCTGGTTCAGAAAAACATTGTCTTGTTTGTTGGTATACATGTATGTAGTTAAATGACTGTGTACTATGAGAACTCATGTCAGTTATTAGCAATTCATAATCTTTTTTTACCATTGTACATCAGCAGAAACAGGGACCATGCATACATTTTAACAATAAAATTTAATGTTGGGAACTAGTATAGGAAAACATTTCAAACTTATAAGGAGACCAGTTCTCAGAAAGAGTGTGTAGTGATATAAAGTATATTATTTTACAGCTTAATTCTTAAATAAAATAATAACTTAATAAGTTCTGCCACTCAGTGGTTGGGAATTTCTTCAAACTACTTTCCTCGACCTAAATAATGCAAGGAGCAACAACGCTTCACTAGCACTTCCCTGTTCACAAAATCAGTTATTAAACAACAGAACAAGACGTAAAGAGAACACACTGTTCGTGTCTGGTTCTTAAACCGGTAAATGTCAGTCAAAATGGCTGTGATATGACAGAAGCCCATTCGCTGCGTCAGAGTGAAATAATTGTTAAGATATAAAGTTGCAATACGCTACATATTGCCTTCTGGCCAGCCAGCAAAAACCATTATCCAACTGTGTTAAAAAAAAGTTATTGCAGTTTTTCAAAAGGAATCCATAACATAAAATCCCATTTCTGTCCTTTGAGAGCACATTGGCATCATCAAAGAGAAAAATTCATTTATATAGAAACTTCCAGTGCTCATCCCAATGCACTTTATGGGCAATGCTCCATACTGGAAAATCACTGCTGCAGGAAAAGAAACATGGCAACTTCTATCTACAGAGCAAAGTTCTGCAAATTGTAGAGTAATCATTCTGCTGATAAAGAACAGAATGCAGCAACAGCCTTGCGCTTAGCATTTGTCAGACCAAGGAATTGATTGTGGACTTCACAGAAGTCCTCATCCAAGAATCAGAAGTGGAAAAGGTGAGCGGTTTCAAGTTCCTCAATATCAACATCTTTGAGGATCTATCATGGGCCCAACATAGAACATAGAATAGTACAGCACAGTACAGGCCCTTCGGCCCACAATGTTGTGCTGACCCTCAAACCCTGCCTCCCATATAAACCCCCACCTTAGATTCCTCCATATACCTGTCTAGTAGTCTCTTAAACTTCACTAGTGTATCTGCCTCCACCACTGACTCAGGAAGTGCATTCCACGCACCAACCACTCTCTGAGTAAAAAACCTTCCTCTAATATCCTCCTTGAACTTGCCACCCCTTACCTTAAAGCCATGTCCTCTTGTACTGAGCAGTGGTGCCCTGGGGAAGAGGCGCTGGCTATCCACTCTATCTATTCCTCTTATTATCTTGTACACCTCTATCATGTCTCCTCTCATCCTCCTTCTCTCCAAAGAGTAAAGCCCTAGCTCCCTTAATCTCTGATCATAATGCATACTTTCTAAACCAGGCAGCATCCTGGTAAGTCTCCTCTGTACCCTTTCCAATGCTTCCACATCCTTCCTATAGTGAGGTGACCAGAACTGGACACAGTACTCCAAGTGTGGCCTAACCAGAATTTTATAGAGCTGCATCATTACATCGCGACTCTTCAACTCTATCCCTCGACTTATGAAAGCTAACACCCTATAAGCTTTCTTAACTACCCTATCCACCTGTGAGGCAACTTTCAGGGATCTGTGGACATGTACCCCGAGATCCCTCTGCTCCTCCACACTACCAAGTATCCTGCCATTTACTTTGTACTCTGCCTTGGAGTTTGTCCTTCCAAAGTGTACCACCTCACACTTCTCCGGGTTGAACTCCATCTGCCACTTCTCAGCCCACTTCTGCATCCTATCAATGTCTCTCTGCAATCTTTGACAATCCTCTACACTATCCACAGCACCACCAACCTTTGTGTCGTCTGCAAACTTGCCAACCCACCCTTCTACCCCCATATCCAGGTCGTTAATAAAAATCACGAAAAGTAGAGGTCCCAGAACAGATCCTTGTGGGACACCACTAGTCACAATCCTCCAATCTGAATGTACTCCCTCCACCACCACCCTCTGCCTTCTGTAAGCAAGCCAATTCTGAATCCACCTGGCCAAACTTCCCTGGATCCCATGCCTTCTAACTTTCTGAATAACCCTACCGTGTGGAACCTTGTCAAATGCCTTACTAAAATTCATATAGATCACATCCACTGCACTACCCTTATCTATATGCCTGGTCACCTCCTCAAAGAACTCTATCAGGATTGTTAGACACGATCTGCCCTTCACAAAGCCATGCTGACTGTCCCTGATCAGACCATGATTCTCTAAATGCCTATAGATCCTATCTCTAAGAATCTTTTCCAACAGCTTTCCCACCACAGACGTAAGGCTCACTGATCTATAATTACCTGGACTATCCCTACTACCTTTTTTGAACAAAGGGACAACATTCGCCTCCCTCCTATCCTCCGGTACCATTCCCGTGAACGATGAGGACATAAAGATCCTAGCCAGAGGCTCAGCAATCTCTTCTCTCGCCTCGTTGAGCAGCCTGGGGAATATTCCGTCAGGCCCCGGGGACTTATCTGTCCTAATGTATCTTAACAACTCCAACACCTCCTCTCCCTTAATATCAACATGCTCCAGAACATCAACCTCACTCATATTGTCCTCACCGACATCAAGTTCCCTCTCATTGGTGAATACTGAAGAGAAGTATTCATTGAGGACCTCGCTCACTTCCACAGCCTCCAGGCACATCTTCCCACCTTTATCTCTAATCAGTCCTACCTTCACTCCTGTCATCCTTTTTTTCTTCACATAATTGAAGAATGCCTTGGGGTTTTCCTTTACCCTACTCGCCAAGGCCTTCTCATGCCCCCTTCTTGTTCTTCTCAGCCCCTTCTTAAGCTCCTTTCTTGCTTCCCTATATTCCTCAATAGACCCATCTGATCCTTGCTTCCTAAACCTCATGTATGCTGCCTTCTTCCATCTGACTAGATTTTCCACCTCACTTGTCAGCCATGGTTCCTTCACCCTACCATTCTTTATCTTCCTCACCGGGACAAATTTATCCCTAACATCCTGCAAGAGATCTCTAAACATATTGATACAACTCTAACTCTAACAACTCTAAACATATTGATAGAATTACCAAGAAGGCACAACAGCGTCTATATTTCATTAGGAGTTTGAGGAGAATTGGTATGTCACCAAAGGCACTCTCAAATTTCTAGAGATGAACTGTGGAGAGCATTCTAACTGGTTGCATCATTGTCTCATAAGCTGCAGAAAATTGTAAGCTCTGCCAACTCCATTACAGGCACAAGCCTCGCCAACTTCCACGACATGTTCTCAATGCGGTGCCTCTTATGGTGGTGCCATCATTAAGGACCCCCATCCTCCAGACATGCCTCTTCTCATTGCTACTATCAAGGAGGATGTGCAGGAGCCTGAAGGCACACACTCAATGATTTAGGAGCAGCTTCTTCCCCTCTGCCATCAGATTCCTGAATGGACATTGAACCCAAGAACTCCACCTCAGTATTTCTTTCCTCTCTTTTTGCACTGCCAATTAAATTTAATCGTCTTTTTTATATATACTTACTGTAATTTATAGTTGTTATTAATGTATATAGCTATGTACTGCTGCTGTAAAACTACACGTGTCACGACAAATGCCGAAGGTATTACACCTAATTCTGATCCTGAGGAATAACTATTATTCTAAGTTTCATGCTGTATTCGTTATATAGGAAATAAAGGACTCGATTTGTTGTCAATACGAAGCTGAGAAATTAAGGCAAGCAGAGCCTGGTGCAACAGGACTCTATTAGCAGTGTTTATGCATTGACTTTACTGTTTCCAATAGCAGTGAGTGGCTGGGGTTTATTGCACATTACCTGAACAGCAGGCCAACCCTCCTGCTGAGAGATTTAAATTAATGGTTTCTGTGAAGTTTTAGTGCTCAAGGTGACTGGATATCTGAATGTTCATGAGATATAAAAGCAGGGCAACAATCTGTGCATCTCCTCAATTACTCAAATTGCAGAATGTTCACTGGGTACACAAATCCAAATCTGGGAGTCTGAATTAGAGGGTTTAGCTAGATAATCAAGATCAGAAAAGTAAATACACGAGAAATAGAAAGAGAGGATGAAGAACATTTACATTTCAGAGTCAGGTCTATTACCATGGCCATCAGTCGTGGAAAGTGTCGTTTCCATCAAAGCAGAAGAAGAATAACGAGATAGTGTGTATGAACTGTTCAGAAATCTGATGGCAGAGTGGAAGAAGCCTAAAACGTTGAGTATGGCTTTTCAAATTCCTGTACCTCCTGCCCAATGTAAGCAATGGGAAGAGGGAACTTAACGATGAATGCAGCCCTCACTGGGTCCTGCCCCTTGAAGATGTCCTTGATGGTGGGGAGGATGGTGCCCAGGGTGAAGCTGGCTGACTCTGCAGGCTCTTTCAATCCTGGATATTGGAGCCTCCATACCAGGAGGTGACACAGCCAGTCAGAGCGGTCTCCACATCTGTTCCAGTCTTACCAAATCTCCAACTTCTAACGGAGAAGAGCAACTGTATCAACATGTTGAGTCCAGGATTGCTACCGATCCGCACTGACTGTGGTTTCTGAAAGGGGATGTCAATGGTCCAGCTGCAGAAGGAGGTACAGAGGCCCAGGTTTTGAAGCTTGTTGATTAGCACTGAAGGGATGATGGTGTTGAATGCTGATCTGTAACCTCACTGCCTCGAGAAAGCAGCAAAGAGAATCAAGGATCCCTCCAACCCTGAAATTTTGATCCTCAAGGACAGCTTCCATCCTGCCATTAAAAGACCCTTGAATGGATCTCTTATACAATACAGATAAACTATTGATCTTTCAACCAACCTCACCTTGGCTCTTACACTTTATTCACCTCCCTGCACGACACTTTCTCTGTAATGATGGCAAAAGAGCAAAAGATAGTATAAAATAGTGGGAGGCTAGAGGATTGGGAAGGTTTTAAACTCCAAAAGAAGACAACTAAACAAGGAATAAGTGGAGAAAAGATGAAAAATGAAGGTAAGTCTAGCCAGTAGTATAAAAGCAGATAGCAAATGATTCTCAGGTATATAATGGAGAGTAAAAGAGAGGCAAAAATAGGAAACAACAGGAATTCTGCAGATGCTGGAAATTCAATCAACACACATCAAAGTTGCTGGTGAACGCAGCAGGCCAGGCAGCATCTCTAGGAAGAGGTACAGTCGATGTTTCAGGCCGAGACCCTTCGTCAGGACTAATTCTTCCTTCAGTTAGTCCTGACAAAGGGTCTCGGCCTAAAACGTTGACTGTACCTCTTCCTAGAGATGCTGCCTGGCCTGCTGCATTCACCAGTAACTTTGATGTGTGTAGCAAAAATAGGTATTGGACCAGTAGAAATGATGCTGGAAAATTAGCAATGGGAAAAAAGAAATGGTGAATGAACTGAGTATGTATTTGGTGTCACTCTTCACTATGGAGGACACCAACAACATGCTAGAAATTTGACAGTTAAAAGGCAGAACTAAATCTAGTAAGGGGAAGGTGTTTGGGAAGCTAAAAGGTCTGAGGGTGGATAGGTCAGCTGAACCAAACAGATTACACCCAGTGTTCTGAAAGAGGGAGCTGAAGAGATTGTGGTGATCTTTCAAGAATCTCTACATTCAGGAATGGTTCCAGAGGACTGGAAAATCACACATGTAGCTCCACTCCTTAAAAAGGGAAGGAGGCAAAAGACAGTAAAATACAGGCCGGTTAGCCTGACTTACCTGATGGGTAAGATTTTAGAATCCATTGGTAAGCTTGAGGTTTCGGGATATTTGAAAGCACATGATAAAGTTAGTTGAAGTCAGTTTGGCTTCCTCAAGGGAAAATCTTGCCTGACAAACTGATTGAAATTCTTTAAAGAAATAACAGGCAGTACATTACAATATACAACAATAAAAATATAAATTATATCAAGAAGTATATATAAAAAGAAGAAAATTCAATAAGTAATACAAAAAGGGAGAAAAAATAATGAGGTCGTGTTCAATGTCCATTCAGAAATCTGACGGCAGAGGGGAAGAAGCTGTTCCTGAAACACTCAGTGTGTGTGTTCAGGCTCCTGTACCTTCCCCCTGATGGTAGCAGTGAGAAGATGTCCTGGGTGATGGGGGTGTGATGGGGGTCTGGGGGTCTTCAATGCTGGATGCTGCCTTTTTGAAGCATCACCTTTTGCAGTCGTCCTGGATGCCGGGGGGTGGGGGGTGGGTGGTGCTAGTGTCCATGATGGAACTGGTAGTGTTTCCTACTTTCTGCAGCTTTTATAATCCTGTGCTGTTCCCCCCGCGCCCCCCCCCATACCAGACCGTGATGGAATCAGTGAGAATACTTTCCTCAGAACATCTGTAAAAATTTGCAGGCATCTTTGGTGACATACCAAATCTCCTTAAACTCCCAATGAAGTATAGCCACTGCCCAGCCTTCTTTGTAACTGCATCAATATGTTAGGTCCAGGATTGATCCCCAGAAATGCTGACACCCAGGAACTTGAAACCACTCTCCCTTTCCACTTCTGATCCTTCAATGACGACTGGTGTGTGTTCCCCCGACTTCCCCTTCCTGTAGTCCACAATCAATTCCTTAGTCTTAGTGACATTGAGTGCGAGGTTGTTGCTACAACACCACTAAACCAGTTAATGCATGGCTTCTCATCACCATCTGATATTCTGCCAGCTGTAGTTCGTTGTGTTGTCAGCAAACTTATAGCTAGTGTTTGAGCTGTGCCTAGCCATACAACTGTGGGTATAGGGAAAGTAGAGCAGTGGGCTCAGTACACATCCTTGAGGTGCGCCAGTGTAGATTGGCAGCGAGAAGGAGATGTTATTTCCAATCCACACTGACTGTGGTCTCCCTGTGAGGAAGTTGAGGAACCAGATGTAGAGGGAGGTACAAAGGCCCAGGTTTTGGAGCTTGTTGATTAGAACTGAAGATATGATTCTGATTTTCTAGAGATACTTAGGCTTTAAATTATTAAGGACTAGCAAAGAGAGGCAACAGCATTGTGCTTTGAAAAATGACACCGAAGATTGGAATTAATGACAGGCAAAATTTTTCCCAGACCTAATCTGGGACAACATCCCATCTTCCTGATGCTCTCCTACTTGAAAAAAGACTAGACCTGAGAAAATAGATTGCACAAAAATGTTATTTAGTTTTCCCCAAATATTTGCGTCATTCATAATACATTGAGCTTAGCAATCAGGACATGTCATTACCTCCATTCACTGTAGTCACCAATCCACTGCTTTTTACAACATATATAATACTGAGTGAGAAACCAACATTCAAAGTGATAGGGGTATCAAGTAATAGGGAGCATGAATACTAATAGGATTGCTCTGTTGGAAACCAACAAACACTCAATGGGCTGAGCAAGCACTAATAAAGCAAGCTTCCTGTTTTATTACAGGAAATACAACAGTTTGTATGCACAGAGGGGTGGCGGGGAGGAGATACCTCTCTTCTAAAGGAAGTGCAAGGCATTCCTTCCCTTCGCTAGCCTGCAGGTCACTCTTGGGTAAGGTGTCGCACCTGATTAGCTCACCCCCCCCCCACCTGATCAGGATCACGTGAAACCATGGGAGCAGGTAGCGGATGGCCCAATGAGCAGCTGGTGCACATCAGAAGTCCGATTATGTGACCACTGACATAGGCAGACAACCTCTAAAGAGTATTGATCATGGCTGGAGTCTCCATCTTGTAAAGACACTGCCCTGAAGTAGGCAATGGCAAACCAGTTCTGTAGAACATTTGCCAAGAACAATCATGGTCATGAGACCATGATCGCTCATGTCACGTTATGGCACATAATGATGATGTCATACAGCACATAATGATGATATCATATAACACGGCACATAATGACAATGTCATACAACTCAGCACATGATGGTGATGCCATACAACATGGCACATAATGATGATGTCATACAACACCACACATCATGATGATGATGATATCAAGCTGCAACAAACAGCAAAATGAAACTGAAAAGCTAAAAGCATTTTGGTGAGATAAACTGCTGTATTTCCTATACAAAAACAGGAAGCTTGCTTTATTAGTGCTTTCTCAGCCCACTGAGTGCTTGTTGGTTTCCAACAGAGCAATCCCATTAGTATTCCTGCTCCCTATTACTGACGGATAAATACCAACTTTCAAATCTGGCTCTTCAGCACTGGTTTAACAAACAGCAGCAATTTCCACCCTTCTGGGTGTTTCAGAGATATGGACAACCTACAGTAGGCACCTCAAAACACAGGAAATATACAGTCAGTGCTGTCTCCATACGACCCTCCAAACTGATTGGCAGACCAGATGAACCAACTCAAGCAGATCTGACAGACAATCGCATTGTTCTCATTCTCGAAGCCAGACTCCTTACACAAGCACAGAGCTCCACACTCTATCATGGGCCAAGAGTATCAGGAGTTTAGAGAAAGTGCTTTGAGTTCACCTTCACTGTTTCTTGTAAAAAAAAAATCCTTGCTGATCTCTGAAAGCTCCTACCCCATGAGTACTGAAAATGGAGAAGGAATTTTCATGGAGACAGTGAATGCCTCAAGTATCAATGATACACGAACACAGGAATGAGCAGCTAAGCTATTTGACCTACCATTCAATATGAATATGGCTAATCCACACTTGCCTCAACTCCTCTTCGGTGACAGTTCCCCATGGCTCTTAATTGTGACAACTTCAAAAAATTTACCCACCTGCCCCTTAAAGACAGGAGAAGGAGGGTACACAAAGAGTGGACAGAGTGCACCACATTACAAACAACACCTACGTTTGCCGCATCCAGCCTGTGGTAAAGTCTACAGTTCCTGTAGAGGTTCTTTAGACACCTCCCAATCAACAGAACAGGAGTGGAAGCAACCCAAGGAACTGCTTGGGAGAGAGAAATAATAGCTCTCCCATTCTTCTTTCAATTAGTGGCAAGGGATAGTTCACACCCATCTCAGAGAGCAGACAAGATCTTGGTTTAATATCTCATACAAGTGGTATTGCCTCTGTCAACGCAGCACAACCTGAGTACTGAACAGGAGTAATCAGTATTTTGTACATAGGAGGTCTGAGATCTGCAATCCTTTGGTGACATCCTCTGAGTTACTGCTGGCTGGGGACTGCCAGCTTCCTCCTCAAATCCGGAACGTTTCCATG
This sequence comes from Mobula hypostoma, assembly GCF_963921235.1. Lineage (NCBI taxonomy): Eukaryota > Metazoa > Chordata > Chondrichthyes > Myliobatiformes > Myliobatidae > Mobula > Mobula hypostoma. The sequence continues at coordinate 73,603,584 of NC_086102.1, read as the reverse complement.
CTCGCTGTGACTGTGGTGGTAGATTGGAAGGGAAAAAAGCAACATCATCAGTGGGGTGTTAGCACAGAATTCTGGTTTGTGCAAAATGGAATGAGCGCAGAATCTGAATCTGAATAAATCATTATAAACCCTTTCGGGGTAACTAATGGGAACCAAGGAACACATAGAAATCCAAGTGCAGGCTGTAAGTGATGTGAATGGTGGCAACGTGAGGCCTGGGTGCACTGTTCCCTCATGGGTGTGTCGCTGCGCAGTAACTGAAATGGTCCCGTGCACATAGCCTTCATTGCTACTCAGCTAGAATTTTCTTTCATATAACCTGCCGTGCAGTTGACAGGCTGTGTAACAATTTCCTGTTCAGAGCAATTTTTCTGCTGCTGTAGAAACAATTAGAGGGAAAGTTGGCTGGGTGTGAGATGGGAGGGGATGGCAGTGCAGTCGGTCTTTGCCAGCAGTGCAAGTGGACTGCCATGTCCTTTGCACTGTGCATGATTTTCCTTCCAAAAGACTTCCCATGTTTTCTCCAAGCCTCTTTCCAGTTTCTGGCTGTGTGAAAGTGATCACAAGTCTAGTTAATACATCAGAACTGAAACGCTGGTTTTGGTTAGTCTACAGCAGAAGCAAATGAAAGAAAAGAAGTGGGGATTGGTGATAATTCTGCAGTTGTTCAGTCATTGGGATGACTGATATGATACTGCTTGTGCTTAGCCACCACTGCCTCTTCCCCACAATGTATGCACACGGACCCTCAGGCACATATTGAAACCTTCAATAATTCCATCTTATTGTCCTCACGTTCCCTTTGACCCTCCCTAGACTGCACCACTTACCTGCAAACCATGCACAACTTACAGGGGCCATTTCACTTAGGTGGGAGGAGACTGAAGCACCCGTGGGAATGCCACTTGGTAACCCGGAGAATATGTCAATTCCACCCAGGCAGCACTGAACCCACCCTGGGGTGCACTGGAGTTGCCGGACTCCTGGGGTTTAAATTCAGCTTTGGATTTGTTTATCCCATGTAGATTGAAGCACACAGTGGAATGCAGCGTCTGCATTAACGACCAACACACCCGAAGGGTGGGCTGGGGGCAGCCCACAAGTGCCGCCACACGTGCTGGAACATCACAGGCAGCGGCGATGATAACAGCAGAGTCAAAAGAAATCAAACAACAGCGGCACCCCAAGCCCCTTTCACACACACACACACACACACACACACACACACACACAGGCCTGGGGCAGGCTGCCTCTGGACCTCCAGCCTTTGGCCCCAGATGCTCAGACTCACAGACATCAGGTCTCCAACCCCAGTCCCTGGCACGGACTCACAGACATCAGGCCTCAGGTCTCTGACCTCTGACCTCCAGACAAGTCAGCTCAGGGGGTTCTACCTTCAGAGTTGCCAACTTTAGTCTTCTACCCCCAGACTGCCGAGCTCTCGGTATTGATCCCAGCACTTGCCGATCATGGGTTTGACCCTCAGGCCTCTCTAATTTCAGACCTGCAAGGACTCCAATCCTGGTGTTCGGGGGAGGGAGTCACCGGCCCTCATGACTCCTAGCCATGTGGATTGCCAACCCTGGGAGTGACGGGTCTTGGAGGCTGACCTGACCTCCCGGATTGCCGCCCATCCACCGTGGAGTGTTCCAACCTCGACTCTAAACAGCAGCTCCTGCACCAACTCTTCATTTACTGGCCCTGACCTTTCATTCTCCCTCATCCCTGTCCCTAAACCATAACCTCATTCTAACCCCCTGGACTGTCCTCAAAATCATCCCAAGAAAACTAAAACACTGCTAATTCTGAACGACAACATTGCTGGACATCGCAGCTCTGTGCCATCTTGAACTGAACACTGACTCCTGCCCCTGACTCTTCATTTACGGCTCCTGATCTCCAACTCTCCCTCATCCCTGTCCCTAAATGTTAACCTGTGCTCTAACACTCTGCACTGTTCCCAAAACTATTGCTGCAAACCCAAAAAAAATACAGCTTAAGTCTGAGTCATAACATCGACAGACACCGTGGCTCAGTGTCATCTTGACTGGCGGTAGAAATAATTACAAAAATGATTATATTCTTCATTACACAGTCATTTTATTCAGTACAAATAATTATTTTATTCATGGATATGTTTTATAGTCTGGTTGCTGTAGTTCATCCATGGCTTTGAATGCAGCTATAAACAACACAGTAACGTAGTGGTTAGTACAACACTTTACAGTATAGCCAGCCCAGGTTCAATTCACAACGCTGCCTGTAAGGAGTTTGTACGTTCTCCCTGTGACTGCATGGGTTTCCTCTGGGTGCTCCGGTTTCCTCCCACAGTCCAAAGACAAACCGGTTCATAGGTTAATTGGTCAGTGTGAATTGGGCAGCATGGATCGAGGAACCAGAAGTGCCTAATCCGTGCTGTATGTCAACAAAAAGATGTTTTTAAAAATGCCTGCTTGTACAAACACCAATACATGCAAACATTGGTACTTTATATCAGAAACTTCAACCATGAGCAACTTTCCTTTCCGTTAAGGTGGTACCTGTCACACTGTGACAAGCTGACAGCAGTCACAGCTTGCTTTAATTAGCCAATGCAATCAAGCACTTTACGGAACAAGACCATCAATCATTTCCAAAATTGCTTTTCTTCCCTCGCAGTGATTTTGTTTCAAAGTGGCTCATTGTGAAATGTTTTATTGATGAAAAAGGGTATAAAATTGTCAGAAAGTCCAATTATTGGCAATTCTGAGAGCTGACAAAATGAAGATGATAGTCGTGAAATTTTCCTGGTACCATTACCTAAAGCATCTCCAAATCGAATGTAACTTGAATCAGTGGCATGATCGCCAATCTGCCACCCAAGTGTAAAACCTGGTGTGGGGGGGGGGTGGTTCCCAACAGTTCTATCAACTTGCCAACTTTCACTCCTATCGACTTCAAACAAATCTATTATGACAGCATTACAGCTGTTGATGTTGTGTGTTGTTCCCTTGTTTCAAGGGAAAAATATGTTTTAAGCTGTTGTAACATTGTATATCTCTGAAAATTGATTAGGCAATGTGATAAACTGAAATGTGTGCCAAACTTCCAGATATATATTTTATCCAGATTTTCTGAGTGTCTCATTTGAGTATAAACTGGTATGAAACTATAGAAATCAATTTACAAATGAATTCCAGTTAACTGGGACCTATCGGAACCAGTGCATTTTAAGCGGCTGCACCAATTAGCTGAAGTTTCATGGAAATTGTTAAAAGACAGAGTAACAATATTGTACTTAAATGAAATACAGAACAAATTAGAACTCTGCCAATACTACCACAGTACTATAGAACTGCGTATTAGTTCCTAATACTAATCCAACAGTGGGATTCGTCTGCATTGTGTTCTTTTAACTTTAAATGAACAAACTCAGCACAGACACCTAGTGCAGACTGCCTTCATACAATGCTGTTGATAATTGCACCCTCCAAGTCTTCACTTTCATTGTAACAAATGCCTCACTCGGTCTGTACATTCCAAATGTGTGGTGAAAAAGGCACAACAGCACCTCTTTCACCTCAGACAGTTGGAGAAGTTTGGTGTGGGCCCCAAATCCTAAGAATTTTCTATAGGGGCACAATTGAGAGCATCATGACTGGCTGCATCACTGGCTGGTATGGGAACTGTACCTCCCTTAATCGCAGGACTCTGCAGAGAGTGATGCGGACAGCCCAGCGCATCTGTAGATGTGATCTTCCCACTACTCAGTACTTTTACAAAGACAGGTGTGTGAAAAGGGCCTGAATGATCATTGGGGACCTGAGTCACCCCAACCACAAACTGTTCCAGCTCCTACCATCCAGGAAATGGTACCGCAGCATGAAAGCCAGGACTAACAGGCTCTGGGGCAGCTTCTTCCACCAGGCCATCAGACTGCTTAATTCCTGCGGACACAATTGTATTTCTATGTTATATTGACTGTCCTGTTGTACATACTATTTATTATAAATTACTATAAATTGCAAATTGCACATTTAGATGGAGACATAACGTGAAGATTTTTACTCCTCATGTATGTGAAGGATGTAAGAAATAAGGTCAATTCAATCAAGATGTTACCTTCAATGCCTTCAAATTCTTCACAGTTTCTAACTTGTTGAAGGAGTGAAGTTGTTTCGGTTTTGCATTCCTGGCTGCTATTGGCATCTCCAAGCCTGAATGCTTAAAATCACAGTGAGCAAAACAGTTCTAAACTGACTTACTGCTTATTTCTTGTCAACTATCAGTGACAAAAATCAGTACTTTTTGAACACAAACTCACACATCTGATGCAATTTAAAAACTGCTTGCTCAAAGCACGGTGTTGTGTCTAATGGGCACAAAAGCGCACGTGACTGACACCAGCTAGAAACTGTTCAGCAACTGACTTCTGTCCCAATAAAGTGGCATAGGGAATAAACAAAGGGAATCCCAGCAATTTTCTCAATTAGGTTTTGTTCTCTAAGAATTGTCCTAAATAAGTAGCTGCCTTGATTAACCGGCGGCCCAATTAATCAGAATCCACTGCAAATAACCAGGGCTTAAGGAAATTATCAAACAGACACCACATTCCTTTTTTAAGTCCTTGTGGTTCTTCATGCAGAAACTCAGATTAGACGAACAGTGCAGCACAACTCATTTAACTCCCCTTCGCAAAGCTCCTCTGTGTTTGCAAAACTACTCTATGGAGATAGAATTGAAGCTGTGCAGATGAAATTTATTTGCCTTGTCTGAATTGGAAAAATATTCAAATGCTTCAGATTTCCAGCTCATGCAGAGGCCCCACATGATCCTAACGAAAGATCTGCACTTCAAAAAGATAAAAGTTCAAATAAATTTTATTATCCAAGTACATATATGTCGCCATATACAACCCTGAGATTCATTTTCTTTCAGGCACACTCAGTAATCTAATAACCAGAATCCATGGGAAACTGCACCCAACAGGGCAGAAAACCAATGTACAAAACAAACTGTACAAATACAAAAGAAAAAAAAGAAATAATAATAATAATAATAATAAATAAGCAATAAATATCGAGAACATGAGATAGTGAGCCTCTTAAACTGATTCCAAAGGTTATTGGAACATTTCAGTGATAGGGCAAGTGAAGTTGAGCAAAATTATCCCCATTGGTTCAAGAGGGGTAATAACTGTTCCTGAACCTGGTGGTGTGAGTCTTGGGGTTGGTGCACCTTATTCCTGATGACAGCATGAGAAGAGAGCGTGATCTGGGTACTGGGGATACCTGATGTTAGATGCTGCTCTCCTCCAACAACGCTCAATGTGAATGTGCTCAGTGCTGGGGAGGGCTTTACTCACGATGGACTGGGCCATATCCACTGCGTTTTGTAGGATTTTCTGTGCAAGGGTGTTGGTGTTTACATACTAGGCTGTGAAGCAGCCAGTCAATAAACTCTTCACCACACATCTATAGAAGTTTATCAGCATTTTAGATATAATGCTGAACCTTCGCAAACTTCTAATGAAGTAGGGGTGCTGCTGTGCTTTCTTCATAATTGCACTTAAATGCTGGACCCAGGGCAGGTTCTTGGAAATGATAACTCTGAGGAATTTAAAGTTGCTGACTCTCTCCACCTGTGATCCCCCGATAAGGACTGATTCATGGACCTCTGGTTTCCTCCTCTTGAAGTCAATGTACTTGCTGACGTCGAGTGAGGGGTTGTTATTGTGGTACCACTCAGCCAGATTTTCAATCTCCCTCCTATGTGCTGATTCATCACCACCTTTGATTCAGCCAGCGACAATGGTGTTGTCAGAAAACTTGAAAATGGCGCTAGACTTCTGCTTAGCTGCACAGACATGTGTAAAGTGAGAAGAGCAGGGGGCTGAGCAGACAGCCGTGTGGTGCACTCGTGTTGATGGTGATCGTGGAGGAGATGTTGTTGCCAATCCAAACTGACTGGGGTCTACAACTAAACATACCAGGGGTCCAATTGCACAAGGTGGTATTGAGGCCCAGGTCTTGAAGCTTATTGATTAACTTTAAGGGGATGATAGTATTAAGTGCTAGCTGCAGTTGATAAAGAGCATCCTGAATCATGTATCTTTGCTGCCCAGATGTTCCAGCGTTGAGTGAAAAGCAAAGAAGTGACATCTGCCGTGGTCCTGTTCTGCCGGTAGGCAAATAGGAGTTGATCCAAGGCAGGGGATGATATGTTTCATGACCAACTTCTCAAAATACTTCAGCACCAAGGATGTAAGTGCTACTGGATGATAGTCATTGAAGCAGGTTATCACATTCTCCCTAGGCACCGATATAATTGAAGCCTGCTTGAAGCAGATGGGTACCTCAGACTGCTGAAGCGAGAGGTTAAAGATCTCAGTGAGAACTGTAGCCTGTTAATCAGCTTACCGGTCTTTAGTACTCAGACAGTTATCCCATCTGGGCTGAATTCTCTCCATGGATCCACCCTCCTGTAGGATGCTCACATGTCAACCTCAGAGATTGAAGTCACAGGGTCATCGAGGGCTGAGAGAGACTGTGATGGTTCCGCCATGTTTTGAAGGTCAAAGCGAGCACAGAAGGCATTGAGCTCACCTGGAAGCGAAGTCCTGTTATCATCTCTGCGGCTTGATCTCACTTGGTGAGTGGTGATGGTATTGAACCCCTGACACATCCGTTGAGCATCCTTGGTTGATTCAAGTTCCGTCTGGAATTGTCACTTTGACCACGATATAGCTTCCTGGAGATCATACCTTTACCTCTTGCAACTTTCTTGATCACCAGACTCGAACGCCTCTGATCTGCCCTCAGCAGATTGCAGATCTCATGGTTCATGCAGGGCTTCTGGTTGGGGAAGACTCTGAGTGATTTTGTGGAACACTCTTCTCTACTACAGCTGTTCATATAAAGTCTGTGGCAACTATGGTCTGTTCATTCAGATCCTCTGATGAAACCCTGAACGAAGCCCATTCCACTGACTTGAAGGAATCCTGTAGCCACTCCTCTGCCTCTTGTGACCACATCTTTGTTGTACTAATCTCTGGGGGTTTGCTTTTTAGCCTCTGCCTGTGTACAGGTAGTAGAGGGACAACAACATCCAAAGTAGACTGGCTGCCATCTTAACACAAGTCAAACTTGTCACAGTATTTGACGTCACAAGTTTTCTCTGTACTCAGAAAGAGTCAAAGGTGAAGCGAAAGATTGTTGAAGTCTGGGATGGAAAATTCCGTAAGATGTTCTGGTGAAAGGTCATTGACCAAAAACATTACCTCTGTGTCACTTGGGATCATACTAATGAACCAGGGAAACCTGTGGCCCAGACAGCCATCATCCAGGCTGTTGTGTACACATCAAACAAATACGCGCAGTGATGATCCCATTTTTCAGTTTTCAGTCTGAAGCTGCAAGTGACATTTTTTCAGCTGATCTCTCCAGGTACCATCTGAATGTGGTGACGGCTTTTGCCTCCACCACACTTTCAGGCAGTGAGTTTCCATTCTATATCACTGTCGAATGACGGAATATTTTCTCAACACCCTTCAGATTCCCAAATCAATACCTGTTAAAGACAGCGAGTTCCTTTTTTTTCACTCTGGCAAAGTTTTTCACAACTTCATTATATATTTAATTATATTTCTCTGCAGTCTTTTGACCTAAAGAAAACCAGTAGAGACTAAACACCTTCTCCTCAGAACTATAACCCTCATAAAAGTCCTTTACATTTTCTCTAGGGCTATCACATTATCCTTTTCCAGATATTGCCCGATCTTCCAATTTTTTCCAGGGTATTCTAGTTTTATTTCTGATTCCCACCATCTAAAATATTTGCTTTTGTTTAATTAGTACAATATTAATTCATACCTGAACAAACCTACCATAAGACCTTTTCCCTTTGTGTATCTCAACCAAATAAGTTCTTGCCTTCTTTCCTTCCCTTACAAGCTATTAAATGTGAAAATTGAACGAAATGCTGACTAAACTTTAGGTTGGCACAATGGTGCAGTAGGCGATGCTGCCAGCTCACGCTGATTCTATAGACTTCCATTCGGTGTATGTGCAGTTCGCCCATTCTCCTTGTGGCCATGTGAGCTTCCCCCCTCCCCCCCACCTGCACCGGGCTTCATGACAGAGACATGCCTGTTCATCTTTCAACTGGTTATTGCTGGATAGCTCTGAGTGACAGTGGGAGGTAGGAGAACCAGTGTGGAGCTTATAGGTACGTAAGAGAAGAATAGTAAGGACCAAATGAATATTGTAAAGAAATCTTAGCTTTGCCTTCCTTCACTTTCCAGTTTCCAAATGGAGTCTATAAGTTTCAATAATATGAAGCATTATTACTGGCTGAATCAGAGTAAGCACTCAGACAAAGCCACTATCATGATCCATTGGCATTGATAATGGGTAAATTCCCATCAAAAGCTATGAAGGGGAAATGCTGTTGAACGCCAATGTTTAATTTGTTCTAACACTTTGATTATTTCTGCATTATTGGAAGTTAAAGCAAACTCCAGTCGGAACTCATGAGAAAATATGAACTAAGTACTTAAAACAGTGCGAGAGAAGAGTTATTGCTGTAACCATGCTGCAGGGAAGAAGGGTTGAAACAGGGATATTTGGAGGTATAAATTCAACATTACCTGCAAACAGAGGAAAGGAGTGTTTTGAGTGCACTCATTAGAAAGCAGGTGATGTTCTTGAAGATGAAGTAGTTATGTAGACGGACGTTTATGCTGGGGCTTAACCGTGACTCACAGCTCACAAAACTTTCCAGTTTAATCTCAGCAATGGAGTACATGAGAAGGAGATGGGGATGAGGATTTGATCTTCCCAACACTTCCTTTTAACTAATATTTGAAACTGATTGAGTAATGTGACAGGAAGGGAGATGGTACTGTGGAACAGAGCATTGTCAGTAAATATGGGAAACCTTTATTATGTTTTTGGATGACATTCCCTCGAGAAAATATATGAATGGGGAGGGGTGTCACCCCTACACTGAGAAACCAAGTAAGATAAAAAGAAACCACCTAATTGGACAACGGAGGAAGATTGGATATTCTTTTGGTCTCACAAATCTTATTTAGGTAATATGTTTTTAATTCTGTAGGTTTGATGCAGAATATCTTCAACTAGTTGATCAAATGGGAAAACGCTTAAGTGCCCATTGACAGTATCAATGTTAACAGAGTTCTTTGCCGGCAAACCAAATACAAAATCACTCGGCACCCTTCCTCACCGTCTGCATGAGCTGCAGGAGGCACTGCCTTGAGAAAGCAACATCCGTCAACAAAGGTTCCTCCACCCAAGGCATGCCACAGAACAGGAGGTACAGAAGCTCGAAGTCCCACACCACCAGGTTCAGGAATAGCTACTTCCCTTCAACCATTCGGTTCCTGAATCAACTGGCAAAACCCTACATACTGAAGTTCAGTAACAGTTTAGTAACAATACAAACATTTTGCACTAGCATGGACATTGCCTTCTTTTTGTTGTTCTAATTATGTTCTTGTAAAAATGTGCATAGTTTGTGTTTTTTTTGTGAATGCTGCTTATATGATGCAGTGTGACCGTCCTGCTGCTGCAAATAGGATTTTCATTACACTTCTGTATTCAAGGCAAACTTAATGTGCAGATGACAATAAACTTGGCTTTGATTAATCAGAGTATTATTGCTCTGTGGGATTCTAGTGTTGTGTAATAAAAGGTCAATAGATCCCTTAGCAAGATACTCTTCCTCCCTCCTCCTGTTGAAGTTCTAGGTTGCACAATGACACAGTGCCCCACCCAAATGGCAGTAGCATCATGCGTCTGCTTAGTAAGCTTTAGGAATGTTTGATTTTGAAGCAGGTTCCCAAAAATGCATCCATGAAAATTCATGGAGACACCTACAATAAGTGGCGACTCCAGCTTTCTGCTTCTGAAATCATGGCCAACAAGAAATTAAAGTTGTAGTCCACTCTGTTTCAAAACTAATAGTAGATATCTTGTGAAAGGTTCACAGAATAAAGAAAAACTGGCATATTTACTGGAGGGATTATCATCAATATAAAGACAAGTTCTTTTTCTGTGCAAAGGCAGGCAATTAACTTCAACTTGTCTTTCTAAATACCATTTATTTTGTAAAATCCATTAATCTGCTTTTGATTATCTACACTCCAATTTGGCCAGATAATTAAGTCTACAGATTGGTTAGAGTAAATCCTCCCTAATGCGACCAGGAGGAGAAATTTACGATGTTATAATTTATGGTAAGTTATCTGCTTGTAGCACCAGCTTGCATAGATTATGTCTTTATCTTGCATACTATTAAGTGCTCCGACATACTCTGTGGCATTGTCCAAATTCTTTTGTCAGAATAAAGGTGAACCAATGGCACAGGTGGCCAAGAGGGCACGTGAATTTTTTTATATCGGCACACAACATGTAGTGCCGAAACTCAATTCTTTAAACCCCCGCACATAATAAAAATATATATAATGATTACTGCCAAATGAAGCAGCAAATGTTTTTTTTTTAACAAACCCAGATCAATGAGATGTTTGCACAGGAAACAGGTAACATTGGTTTGGCACCAGACAGATGGTTATAAAAACCATCTCATGACTCTTTTTACCATTTCTTCTCCACTGTAATAAGAGTTCTAAAATATTTTTCTATGACATCACAGATTTCTGCACCTCCCTTAGTTCAACCACCACTGAAGTACATCTTTCCAACACTCCATCACTCAACAGTTCTGATTGGCCACCCATCTTATATCTGGCTCTTCTAAAGTGCAACTTCCCATATCTTAAATGACCAAAAGTCAGAGGTCGTCAGAATTTGATGTTTGTGAAGATCATTAAGCCAAACTTGTACAGTTCCTAACCTTGGGATAACACAAAGCATTTGATGGCCAGTTACATATTGATGAAGGGAAACTAACTATTGTTATATGCAACACCAATAATTTTATTTAGAAGTACTGTATGTGCAATTGGCATCTGACTCCTGGGAGCCCTTTTCCTGTCTTTGCTTTAAGCTCACAAATTCCACTAGAAAGTTTATCGTAGTATTTATAGCTATGATGTAGAATGCTTCATTCTGAAGACTTCAGTCCTGGTGTACACATGAGTGTTTGGATAGAAAACGGCTAGGTCAGTTGGCATTGGCTTCAGTCTGCTTATAATTTTTCTTCTGTTGTTCATGGCTGAACACAGGATATGCAGTGATAATAATGTTAAATACTGTATGTTGTTTAATGCCTCTAGGAATATTTATTTTTTCAATTGTCTCCTAACAAGATTAATGTTAATAATTTTTCAACGGGTTTTTTAAAATGCTTCATTTATTTCAGTCTGTCTATATTGTACTTCTATTAATAGTAAAACAATGAGTACACATAGATAACCAACAGGACTCATCTTTTTTCCTTAAAAAATCCATAACTATTGTTACTAATTCATTAATGAATGACAATTTCTGTTCAAAATTATCATGGCACGTGAGCATATGTTTTCTTTTAGGAAATTGTTGCCAATTTGGGCACACGTTGCCAAAAAGAGCCACCCCTGGTTTAGATCCTCTTAATAATCCAGTGATGTTTAAAGAAACATGCTAAACCTCTGTTACTCACAAAGTTACCAAAGTGTATCGTTAACCCTTTATGTTGTGAATTATACAGGAAACTTCAGAAATACTAAGTTTGCTTTTCTTTTCACTTCAGTACAGTCTTGCTCTCTTTCAGAATCTAATTGCTCTTTCCTTTTCTTTTGCATTTCATTCTCTGTCTCGGTTCTCCCGACCTTCATTACACAACACTTCAATGGAAGGACATTAGGTGCTTAATTAAGAGAAGACCAGCCTAAGATAATTTCCCATCTCCAGCCTTGGAATTGCTTAGGCAATACTGACAGAGCAATTTTCATCAGACCTGCATCCAAGTTTGTGGTGGTCAATGCTGTTCAAAAGTCTCATATCTGTAGTCCAAAATCCAGGCTTATGATTGATGTCTTTCCATGACTGAGATGGTAACCTTGTGCAAAATGATCCTAGACTCAAAGGACCAAAAATGAGAATCATATGTTCTATAGTAAGCCTCCAATTTTCCTTATCAGGTTTTATTATCAGGTGCATATAAACGTTGTACTATCTAAGAGTTTTTAAGAGGCAGTCATTTTACCTGCTCATACAAGTTTTAGTTCCCCTTTAAAGATCACTGTGTAGTTTCTAATTACTGAAGGTGATGGTGAAGAAGCCATAGAAACTCCGTGGGAAAGTGCAAGGGAAATAGATGTTGTTGACGTTTGCCACTGACTGTAAAATCTGGCCCAATATTTCAAAATTCCCTTTGGTGTGATTAAACGTCCTATTTCTCAATAAAATTCGGAACTTGAACCAGTAAGCTAATTTCACAAAATATAACATCCATACATCAGTGCCTCAGTAATAGATCTGTGCTAACTAACTGGTACTCGAAATGTACTTCCAGCAGACTCTTTGCTCATTCTCTCCCATAATATAGCATGCTTCTGAATTGATATGTCTTTGCAGTCACTTTTGTATCAAACACCAAGGATATAATTTGAAATATCAGAGCTTGCAGAAGACTACATGTCCAAAGCAACAAACTTGCTGAAAATCCTTTATGGCCATCCCTGACCTTAGTCCACCAGTTTACAAAAATATGTTATGCATTTTTGGATGTAAGGAAGTCTCGAAGCACTTCACAGACAATGAGGTCCAGTTGCAACAACATTACATTAATATATAGCCATTTGTGCATTGCAAGGGCTCAACAAAAAACAATAAAAGACTTCTCCTTCCCATGATATTGCAGTGAAGAGCTAAAGTGTTGGCAAATGTCCAACCCTCCACAATTCATTACACTTACACTGCATAAATTGGGAGTTCACCTAGGCTTTTATTATGAGGAAAGACTTGGGCAGGTTGTCCGAGATCACGATGGCTGAAAGTCCCAGCTGGTAAGTCACACATTAATGACACGATGATATTAAAGACAAACAAGAGATATTAAACAAATGATTTTAAAGATCCTATTTGTTCTCAATTTAGGCACATCTTAATCATTTCAGAAGTAAATTGGTAATGAGAGGGAGCCAGAAGACAGAACATGAGGTTAACTGGAGCATTCATGTTCTGTTGTGTTTCAAAAGCATCTTATTGTGTTGCACCTTACTCTTTGTGCATGCCTACTATATCAGCAACAGCTTTTATTTTGTTGCACTAGGCATAAGATCTATTCTTCTGCATTCCCGTCAAACCAAATACATTGTCCTGCCAAAGGGTTTTGCCCCAAAACGTTAACTGTACTCTTTTCCATAGATGCTGCCTGACCTGTTGAGTTCCTCCAGCATTTTGTGTGTGTTGCTTGGATTTCCAGCATCTGCAGATTTTCTCTTGTTTGTTGCCCAGATACATTGTCGCTGACTTTGAGTGATCCCACCTGACAGCAGCCACACTGCTGCAGTGTTCTCTTGCTTATGATCCCAGATTTCAGTAACATGCAAGTCAGAGTCCCCTGCACTTGGAGACAGTTGTGCATTTGCACTAAGGGAATCAATGTCAAGCCCTGGGCAAACCCCCAGCACTGAGGCTTTAGTCACACTCAGCCAACTCCAAACAGCATGCCACATCACTCACATGTCTGACACCAAACTCTTGAGCAGGTGCACCACTCCATGTTCTGTCTTCACAAAGGATTGGCAGGTAGTTGTAAGGAACAAATCAAAGATGTCCTCAAATTCTTCCTGAGGAATGGTACAATTATCACCATCATCTGGGCAGAGAAGCAGTATTTGGGATGTGCCCTGACAACTCCAGGTCCCTTCAACAGGAGCTTCGAATAAATGGTTGTAGGAGTGCATCACTTCACAAGCCATCAAGTACTTCTGTCCCAAAACCCTGTAGTTTCGCATCGGTCTCATTGACCACGGTAGAACCCACAAAACTGAACTGAGAGCAATCATCGCTGATCCTGAGGAACTTCAGAAGAAAAAGAAAACGAAAAAGATCAAATGTGAGAATGTTCTTCTAAATAGCATTTTTGAGATTTTCTCAAGAAATGTCCAAGGAATTCCTTTCCCTTTTGCAAAGCACAGAAAATGCTGAAGAACTCAGCAGGTCAGGCAGCATCTATGGAGAGAAATAAAGAGTCGATGTTTTGGGCCAAGACCTTTCATCAGGACTGGAAAGGAAGGGGGAAGAAGCCAGAATAACAAGTTGGAGGAGGGGGAAGGTAAGCAGGTGCAGGCGAGTCCAGATGAAGGGGAAGGTGGGTGGGAATAAGTGGGAAGCTGGAAGGTGATAGATCAAAGAGGCAAAGGTCTGAAAAGGAAGGAATGTAAATAGGATAGGACGGTAGACCATGGATTAAAGGGAAAGAGTTGGGGAGCCAGAGGGCATCAAGAAAGAAGGAAGGGGTGAGCGGGCCACTGTAGATGCTACCCAAGATGTCCATCATCTGCAGAATCGCATGTGCCTTTACTCATCTACATATCTCAGTAAGATGACCCCATGCTCAGCCAAGCCTAAACATGTATAAACCAATCTGTTCTCCTAATTCAGTCCATTACAGTACCCAGTATCATTTCAGTGCTCCCACTCCAAGGTCAAATGAAAAGATGACAGATCAATGATCTAAAACATTAGCTCTGTCTTTCCTTCCAAGATGCTGAATATTTATAGCTGTATTTTTGTTCTTGTTTCAGATTTCCAGTTTTTTGCTTTCATGAGCCCATGTCAATGAAAATAAAAATAAAATCTTCAGATGCTGGAAATTTAAAATAAAAACAGATCATTTTATAACCATATAACCATATAACAATTACAGCACAGAGACAGGCCATCTTGGCCCTTCTAGTCCGTGCCAAACTCTTACTCTCACCTAATCCCACCGACCTGCCTTCAGCCCATAACCTTCCATTCCTTTCCTGTCCATATAGTAGCTACCCAATTTAACTTTAAATGACAACATCGAACCTGCCTCAACCACTTCTGCTGGAAGCTCACTACCACTCTCTGAGTAAACAAGTTCCCCCTCATGTTACCCCTAAACTTCTGCCCTTTAACTCTCAACTCATGTCCTCTTGTTTGAATCTCCCCTGCTCTCAGTGGGAAAACCTATCCATGTCAACTTTATCTATCCCCCTCATAATTTTAAATACCTCTTTCAAGTCCCCCCTCAACCTTCTACGCTCCAAAGAATAAAGACCCAACTTGTTCAACCTTTCTCTGTAACTTAGGAGATGAAACCCAGGTAACATTCTAGTAAATCTTCTCTGTACTCTCTCAATTTTGTTGACATCTTTCCTATAATTCGGTGACCAGAACTGTACACAATACTCCAAATTTGGCCTTACCAATGCCTCGTACAATTTCAACATTACATCCCAACTCCGATACTCAATGCTCTGATTTATAAAGGCCAGCATACCAAAAGCTTTCTTCACCACCCTATCCACATGAGATTCCACCTTCAGGGAACTATTCACCATTTTTCCTAGATCCCTCTGTTCTACTGAATTCTTCAATGCCCTACCATTTACCATGTATGTCCTATTTTGATTAGTCCTACCAAAATGTAGCACCTCACATTTATCAGCATTAAACTCCATCTGCCAGCTTTCAGCTTACTCTTCTAACTGGCCTAAATCTCTCTGCAAGCTTTGAAAACCTACTTCATTTTCCACAACTCCACCTATCTTAGTATCATCTGCATACTTACTAATCCAATCTACCACCCCATCATCCAGATCATTAATATATATGACAAACAACATTGGAGCCAGTACATATTCCTGAGGCACACCACTAGACATCGGCCTCCAATCTGACACACAGTTATCCACTATTACTCTCTGGCGTCTCCCATCCAGCCACTGCTGAATCCATTTTTCTACTTTGGTATTAATACCTAATGATTGAACCTTCCTAACTAACCTTCCGTGTGGAACCTTATCAAAGGCCTTTCCTATAATTCGGTGACCAGAACTGTACACAATACTCCAAATTTGGCCTTACCAATGCCTCGTACAATAGTAGTACCCAAACTACTGTTGGGTAGTTGGGAGTCTGTGTTCAAATAATGTTTGATTTTATTCGTTCTTAAATAATGCTCTCAAAGACAATGAAAATGAATAACATCATTTGTTATTAATAAATATATTGGAATGGTTCCTGTCATTCTTGCCTTACTTGTCCTCACATCTTCTTTGAAATTTCCTCCAGAATTGTTCCCCTTGAATTGTATTGAGTAGTGCTGCTCTGAATTCAATGCTTTGGAGTCAAACAGTCACCATGCAACATGCTACCAATGGTATAACTGAAGGCATGATAGGACCCCAGGCCAATTGGTTTGCAAATCTTTTCCAACCTACATGTGGCTATGCGAATATTTGCTTCATACCTATGAGGCCAATATTCATTGTGTCTCCCTAGTAACAGGATGATTGTGGGCAATAAATTGAAGTTCACTCCACATTATCCAAAAGCACCATCAACTCTGTAAGGCTGCATCTATTGTCTTCAAGATACCCACATGTTCCTGGCAAATCCCTTGGTTACTGTATTCTGAGTAGGGATGAGCTTCACTTGTTATAAAACCAACTACACAGCTCCTGCCCCAACCCTCCATTAGGTCCCCCAATGGAAAACAGTATTTAAGGGTAATGGGGAGGGTAAGCCCCACGTTTCTTCTACTTGTTAATAGCCAGCAATTGGTTAACCTAATGAGCAGTGATGTAAAGGACATGTGGGGAAGAGACTTAGAGAAAAAAAAAACACGTTGTCACCGTTCACCAGGAAGAGAAGATCCACCATTGCTCAACATGAATTTGCCAGAATGCTTCACACAACCCACCTGGCTCCTAATCTGTCTCCCCACCAAATTAATGTGCAGTAAGTACTATCTCAACAGTACTTGCCAGTATTTTGGAAGTCAGGCTGGCTCCAGGATCTGCAGGGACTTCAAACTGCTGGAGTAAGTGTTCCTTGCATCAAAGAGCAGACATGGTTACTATCCATCCCGTGAAAAAATATCTCCCTTTTATCACCCTGCTTTCTTTCCTTTCTATAGATGATTTCAAGGAGAACTTTTAAAGTCAACTATAATTTGTTATATGGGATGTTTAGGAAAGCATATTTAACAATAAGAATAGTTTGGAAAATAATTCATTGTAGAAATACCTGGCACGCTCATAGATTTTGTTGTCATGGGGTTACTGGCCTCTTTGAGAGGATCAATGGCTCCCTTAAAGCACTTCAGATGAAATTTATCATAAATGATTTTAATTAATTTTGCTATTTCATTGCACAACTGGGGAAAAAAAAACAAACCCTTGGCTGTCACCAGGAGAACGATTCACTGCTAGAGCTGTAGTCTCTTGGTTAAAATACCTCAGCACAGCTCCATCTCCTCTCTCTTAAGTAGAAGAAAAGGAACTCATGGACTGTTCTAGAGAAGGGCAAGAGGCTTACCCCTGGCACCTTGATCAATTTCTTTCAATTAACATCACAAAAAATAGATCATTACAACATTTCTAGGCAATTGCTGTGTACATGTTAGTTCCTATTGCACAACATCAAATGGCTCAACCTGAGCCACCAATATTCACTACCATCCGAAGCAACAATAATTGCATTTCAAAAGTAACTCATCAGTTGTAAAATACTTCAGCATTTCCTAAAACAGTGACAAAAACTGAAGATATTTCTGCCTTCTGTTGAATTTTACTGTAACTGATGATAGCCCAAAATAACAGATTGAAACGTCCTTAATAATTGTTTCAGCAACTGTAAAAGTCTGTAAAGTTTTGACATCACAGTCAATCTTCATGTGCTCTATAGCAGAAAATGTTTGTGTTGACCACTGTTCTTTGGCCATTTCCTATTAATGAATCCTGTTTAACAATGTTATCTTCCAACCCAAGCATGATGAGCAATGTGGAAAACCATATTACACTTTCTATGATCTCAGAAAAGGACAATCTTTTCGTTTGTTTGGAATTTGTGACAAATCTTCAATGTGATTTTCTGAAAACTTGTTTTGCTATCGGAAAGTAGTAAGTTCATTCAGCATATTTCTTCCATTTTGATTTTATTGAGATATAGATCAGAATAGGCCCTTCCCAGCCCTTTGAGCCACGCTGCCCAGCAATCCCCTGATTTAGAAACATAAAAACATAGAAAACCTACAGCACAATACAGGCCTTTTGAACCAAAAGCTGTGCCGAACATGTCTTAACCTGAGAAATTACCCAGTGTTACCCACTGCCCTCTAGTTTTCTAAGCTCTATGTGCTTATCCAAAAGTCTCTTGAAAGACCTTATCACATCCGCCTCCACCACCGTTGCCAGCAGCCCATTTCACACACTCACCACTCTCTGCGTAAAAAACTTACCCCTGACATCTCCTCTGTACCTACTTCCAAGCACCTTAAAACTGTGCCCTCTCATGCTAGCCATTTCAGCCCTGGGAAAAAGCCTCTGACTATCCACACAATCAGTGCCTCTCATCATCTTATACACCTCTATCAGGTCATTTCTCATCCTCCGTCACTCCTAGGGGAAAAAGCCTAGTTCACTCAACCTATTCTCATAAGGCATGCTCCCCGATCCAGGCAACATCCTTGTAAATCTCCTCTGCACCTTTTCTATAGTTTCCACATCCTTCCTATCGTGAGGTGACCAGAATTGAGCACAGTACTCCGATTGGGGTCTGACCAGGGTCCTATACAGCTGCAACATTACCTCTCAGCTCTTAAACTCGATCCCATGATTGATGAGGGCCAATTTAATCCTGGCTTAATCACGGGACAATTTACCATGACCAATTAACTTACCAACCAATAGGTTTTGGACTGTGGGAGGAAACCGGAGCACCTGGAGGAAACCCATGCGGCCACAGGGAGAACATACAAACTCCTTACAGAAAGCGATGGGAATTGAACCTGGCTCGCCTGTACTGTGAGGCGTTGTGCTAACCACTATAATACCGTGCCACCCATTTCTGTAATGCATCATAATAATAACCACACTCCAAAGTGGCAGAAAGTAGTTCTTGACTACACACCAGCTATCCAAAGGTTTTGCTGAGCATGTTGATTGAAAAAGGTGACAGGACAGAGGAGACTAAAGAAAAAGTGTGACTGTTTAAAAAAACTAACCGGATAAAACTGACCATATATCAAGGCAGAAAACAGATATCAGCCTCCACCATACTGACAGATCACCATGCTAACCATTCTTGTAGCACAGGTATCCCACACAGGTCAAGATACAGAATATACTTAAGTTTTATCTTGTGTTAGTTCCAATGTCTTCAGACTGAAACAAGGTACATTTAGTGAGTCCGTACAATATACTAACATCGGGCTTGGGTATCAGGATGTTCAGTGGAAAAGAAGATAAAATGGCAATCTGCAATTGTCTTTCAGCTGCACTTTGTATGACATTAATAAATTGTACAATTATATTTTATATTTTACCTTAAGAAATGGAGAAAAATAGCTGGCCATTTCTCCAAAAGCTGAAGATGTGCAGTTAAACATTGAAATCTGGATGAAATATACCTTACCACTTCCATCTTTGCAAACAATTTGTATTGATGCCTTTTTTCATGTGCTACAGTGCTATAAAGTTCTTGTACTGACATAATAAACACAGACAAAACCCATTTCAGAATTGTAAATATCAATCAAAGTACTCTTTTAACAGTGCAACAAATCTTTATCACAGCCAAGTCACCTCCTTGGTTCTCAACATTAACTTGTGCAGACACTACATCTCATTTCTTCAGGTATTACATTTTGCTGGGAGCTTTTTTTCAAAGTTACCTGTTTGGTTAACTTGTCTCTCTCTTAACTGAATCTCATTTTATTTTGCACTCTGCACCTGATTTCGAAATGAGAATGTTGTTTTAATGGTTTGTACTCAGTGCAGCTGATTAATTGGTGAAGTTGGAATGCACTGTTCGCAGAGCTTCCAGGCCACTGCACTGCCGTGATCTTCCATTAAAAATAACCTTTTTTATTCTAGAGTTCACAACAAATTAAGGAAGCAGGGCAAGTCCGATCAATGCTCAGCACCGATCATTGTACAGTTGCAATGAACTGTCCACTGAGTCGTTAGCAAATGCCCCTGTACACTCTCACATCACCTGCTCTTGAATTAACATGGGAACATTTTGAATGTTAACACATACTGATCAAACTCATTTCTATGGCACTTAAATTGAAGCCCAGAAATATAAAAAAAATACTGTGTCCAAGGAAGCCATTGTCCAGCTTGTCCATGGACAGTTCAAGTTGACTTCACTCCCAACTCTTGCTCTGTAGGCCTGTTCATCCAAGTGCTTTTTAAACTTGGTAAGACTTTTTGCAACCACCAGACTCTAAAGCAGTTACTATCCCAAGCCGTCAGGCTAATCAACACCTCGGTCCATTAACCCTCTCAGCCACACTTCCCACTTCCTGTAAGTGTTTTCTGATCAATAACGGCATCATGGAGAAATACAGAAAGGCATTCATTCCAGTCCTACCCAAATCAAATTCTACCCTAGACTTCCTTACTTCTTGACCCCATCAGCTCAGATGTTCCTGATCTATATATTTTCGAATCCTTCTCCTAATTAGCCAAATTGACCATCTAACAAAAGGTGTCAAAGAACAAACGCAATTGCCTAGAAATTGATCTTTGGTTGGTAGAGCTAAATCAGGTGTATGGTTATGACAGAACAATGAAATTAATATGCATTATAGAATCCTCTGCTGCAACATTTTGCTCTACAGACCAATGAGATATTTTTGTAGGCGCGTAGCTATTTCCTGAAGTCACTTCCATATACCCATAACTCTATAGAGATTAAAATATCAGACCTCCATTTTGACATTGGTTTGGTAATTTCATAGTCGCTACCTTCTAGATTTTCAGGTATGCTCCAAAGCTAATGACTTGCTTAAATATCTACTTAAACATTTAGAAATCCCCATTCAATTTCCCCCAGTGTTCTACCAACCACTGAAAATTTTAGATTTTTAGATTTTAGATTTTTTAGATTTTTTCATTAATAACTACAAATGCATCCTGTTTAACTTCACAGTTGCAGGTCGCAAACCGTTTTCCCCTCTCTTCCTGATTTTTGTTTCTCAGATGTAGCAATATTCTTTCAGCTTTCACCATAGACAGCCACCAGTGATCTGCTTGTGGTTGGTAATAACCTTGGCTGTGCTGTGTAATACCCCTGTGGGTGTTTGAACATTACTCTATATTATTGACTGCCTCTGTAGCCTTTGTGTCAATAGTTTGGTGCGCAGCCTACAAATTACAGTATTTGACTTTGGGCTCTGTGCTGATCAAGGTTAATTGTATCAGGCTTGGCAACTGAAACTTCTCTGTTTCTCTAATTTTGTACCTGATGACAAAACCAAATTTTGCCTCAATGGTAAAGGTACGTTATACTCTTCTGCTGTGCAAAGCATACAAAAACTCTAGTTCCTAGTTGGTGCGAGAGTGGAGAGTATTAATATCAGTCATGTACAGTAAATGTTTTGGTTTTATTCAAAGTATTTGTAATCTCCTGAAAAGAGGATTAAGTGAAGAACTTCACAATCAGTTAGGTTTTATATGGATTCCATTTCCATTTCGCTTAGTCAGAGATTAATGGAATTATCATCCTCCCTTTGTCCGTCCTAATAAGCATGAACACTTTGAATACTTTAACTGACTTTAATCAAGTCTATAGTAACTGAGAAGTGATTCTGGCCAAAGTTTCCGAAGCAAATGCACACGGAAATGGTAGATTCTGATAAATATTGGTATCTTTAATATTCTTCAGCAGGCTCGAAACCAGATCACTCCAAGTGAAATTTGCTTTGCTGTTTCAGTTATTGCTTCAATTATACCCTTGCAACACTCTCTGCGTTCTTACTAATGAAAAAGAACAGTTACTGATATTGGCCACAAAATTACAGTTCTTTAAATCGATGTCCTAACATAGCTTTCACTGAGATAAAGATGATGAAATTACCGACAAGATTTTTTCCATTTTACACGAATTTCTTACCCGGTACCATTAATTGCAATAGGAAGTCTGATGTGCCATTAAAGCAGGAACACAGATGGATGGAAACTTCATTCATAAATAGAATCTTAAAAAAGCTTGAAGTAAAATTGTTAGGTCTCTCTGCCCGTCTGATAGTAAAACACATTCACAGCAAACTGTAGACAAAGATGTACCAGTTTTCTGAGAAATACTCCTCAGATTAATGTATACTACTCTGTTCATTCCATAATACAATAATTGACCATAAGATCTATAAATAAACCATCATAAGCAGATTCTGGTCCGCGATTAGCAATCCAATATCTTCTATAAATTGATCAAGTACTTCAGTAGAACTTGTCAAGGCAGATAATAACTCAATAAACAACATTCCATATGCAAGTTGAGTATTCCAGCAGAAAGATGGAAACAGGTAACACATAATTTGAAGAAGAATATCTACTCACTGAATAACTGTGAAGACTCCAACCTCATTGCCAGACAAGGCCATGTTTTCCAAACGGTGGCGGCCACAAAGTAGGTTTATGAAAAACTGTGTGTTATATATATTTGCTCGAGCAGAAAGGACTTTGTTTATGTAGCTGCACTTGCTGTGGCTTTTCCCCTTCCTGCCACACTGCCTCCTGGATGAATCTGACTGCTAATCGACTGGCTTGTTTACTGTAGTAGTAGACTGTGACTGCCCAGAGGAAGAGCAAAGTCATTGCTTCTGCCTCAATAACGGTACATCACTGTAGCCCATGTCCGCATTTGTCCAGAGAAAAATCAACAACAAAACAACCGTACATGGAATCAAGGAACAATCAGCAGTCACAGAGCATAAAAATCATCGTGTCAGTGGATAATGTGTTATGTTCCTAGCTTGATTGCCACCTCTGTTGATACAATTGTGTGGTTGTTTCAATAGGGCAACATCATTGCTAATTAAACAAACCTTCATTATATCATATCCTGTAAGTTCTATCTAATAGAATTTATTACCGTCTGCAGTCACTGTTGGTTTACAGAATGATTGGCCAACTGCATATTAGACATTAACCACATATGGTCGGACTTCTGTTGTTACTCTGGTAATGTGATTTCAATGAGATCTTAGAAAAAGATATATTCAATCCATATGTCAGCTGTGTTTTTAGACTAATTCAGAAGTCAAGGGCAATGAAGTTAATATCAAAACATCACTGTAATTTTACTTTCACAACTGTGAAATAATTTGTTGTCCTCTTACCATGTGAGGAACATTGGTTACATGGATGTTTCAGTCAATATATGCACTTCTGACACAGATGCTACTTTCCAGTTAATGCACGCCCTGTTCCTTTTATCTTTTTGTTCCATGTGGTATATTCTATGCTCTCACTCAGTGTGATACACAAGCTGGGCTAGAAGGACTCCAGAGAAGGCAAGTTACTGAAAGTCAGTCCTTAGCAGACTGCACAGAATTTTCTTCTCAAATATGTCACCTAGAAACAAAATTCAGAAGGGAGGCTGCAGTGACAGTTTAGCTCCAGCGCCATTAATGTCAAGAATATCTGGCCTACTGTATCCATCACGATTTTGCTGCCAAAATCAACAGGACTGTGATTCAGATTTTTGAATTGTATGCCTACTAATGTCGTTATGGATCTCACCATTAAAATGTTATCTTCCTGAACATTCATGTCATTCAAGATTACGCGTTAGTATTTGTCTGAAATCTGAGGCTGCAATGGCATCTTACACCCTGACCCCATGCTGCTGACTGACCCCTGCACCCTGACTCCATGCTGCTGACTGACCCCTGTACCCTGACCCCTTGCTGCTGACTGACCCCTGCACCCTGACCCCATGCCGCTGACTGACCCGTGCACCCTGACCCCATGCGGCTGTCTGACCCCTGCACCGCACCAGTGACTCCACTGCAATGGGACTGTCCAGCCTGCAGGCATGCAAATATTTGCTCCAGGTTAAATTTACAACAAATGCAGTGGGGTCACTCAAGTGACAAGGGGAAATCACTGCCAAAGAAAGTGAAGATTCGTTAAGTTATTTAATTGTCATTTAAAGGTTTTTGATTATTTTTAGATGAGTGTCCTTTTGCTTCTATCACATTTGTTTAAAGTATTAACATTTTTAGTTTAACTTATTGGGTTCTCAGTGAGCCTTCAGTTAATTTACAAGCATTAATAATTAAGACAATTCTGTCAACAGATGAACCAAAAAGGGCCGCACAAACTGTCTGATAAGATAGTCCACTGCCTGAGCTGAGATAGTCTTGTCACTGCTGGAATCCGGAGCTTCAGTGGTAGATGGTGCACCAGGACAAACAGCATGGCCCAAGAACTGGCAACCAGCCATGTCAGAGCTGAGGAAACTGCCCAATTTGATCATCCTGTCTCCTAACCCCTATTTATCCCGACTAAGCAATGCACTGTCCATATTCCATATCTCACCAAGGTCCACTTCCACATCCACTCCTCAGCACATCCTGTCTCCAAGTACCCCTGGTACTTAAACTTTATCGATGTTGTCAAGGTTCAGAACTTCAAAAAAGTGATGACTTCACTTAAGCTTGTGTAGTAATGTGAACAAAGTCACCGGAGAGACACTAAAGCTAGTGGATATAGAAGTGTTTTATTCAACAAAATGAGACACTTTTGGAGGCAGAGCCCTGATCATTTCAGCTACCTCACTGGTACTGTAGATCGCCTCTCCATTCATGGGCAAGGGTAGATCAGTTATCGATACTGACGACCCCATGTCCACTGACATTTCATATTGCTGGCCTCCTGTGTACATCTGTGAGTGACCATCACTGGCAATAGAGGTTGCCATTAGCCCAGTCTGACCTCACAAGCTCTATAATCTGGTCAGTAGTCGAATCGGAAAGAGAGGGTGTTGCTGTGGATTCTCCCTGCTTTGGTGAGTGATTTTCACACTTGGCCCTCTTTTCAGGATACTGCCTCTAATCATGGCCCGAGAAACCACAACTGCAATATCATCTTCCTTATCTTCCCACATCTATTCCAGAAGTTTCTTGCTACGTGCCCCAGCTGCTGGCACACAAAGCAAGTTCTCTGTGATGTCACAGCAGCTACATTCACTACAGTCACTTTACGATTTCTCTTCCCCCTCCTCTGGTCTATCTCACTGGCCCATAACACTATCGTAGAGTAGGCTGATCCTACCATTACCTCCAGATCTAAACTTTTCTGCTGGGCTGAGCTCAGGTCTTCCTTCAGCATTTTCAGGAAGACTGGAACATCCCTCCCTAGATTGTCCAAGCCTGAATACTCCTCGTACACTCAGTATTTATATTCTGCATAATCCATGGCTGGCTCATTTGCTCTCTGAACTACTGACATTTTTGTTCCCCAGTTACTCTCACCACCCCTAGTTGCAACCTCACTTCCTTCTTAAAGAAACAATATCTCCCTTCATTGCTGGTGTTCCCGGTAGTTGCCCATGTACCATCCCGCACCCCCTGGCCTACACTGTCCCACATATTCCTCGGGAACTTCGCTTTTACCAACAAATGATAGGCGAATTCCAATCATTTCCTTGAGCTTGTGCCAGAATCTGCATTCCCGCAGGCGACCATAAGTGAGGGCAACTCTGACAAAATGCTTTGCTTCTCTCCGGGGGTGAAGGGCTTATGGATGTCATCATCAAGGTCAAGGGCTGTCTCAGGTCATCACGTTTTTTGACCTGCCTTTGCCTGACCTCAATCAGTGCCTCCCAACAAATATATCTGCATATAACCTCTCCCTCAAATACCTGCACACTAATTCCCGCATTATGCAAATAGAAATGATGGATAAAAATTAAACAGTACATACTTAAACCACAGAGTATGTATGCTGCAATCTGCCACTTATGTGCACCTGAGCTCATAATGCCTGTTGTATTCCTTTGCATTTAAAACTATTATACCAAAGTTACAGGTGTACTGGTAAAACACACACACTTGCAAATGTACCTGCCAAAATACAGTTCTGGAACAAATATACACGCACTCCACTAGTGTGCTGAACAATCAGTAACCACCCTTCACAACTGGTGGCCCCGTCTCACCAAACTAACTCACAAATGTTTAGTCTCTTACATAAACACACACCACACTACTTTTAGTATCTACTGGTTCAGCTTTCTGCTGTGTTTGTGATATCTCATGACATCATAATCAGTGACCCGAACAGATACAAGTGTGATTGATGCTAACAAAAAACATACTCACCCACGGAGTTCGATGGCCCCACGATAGGTCATGAAGGCATCCCGGATGAGCCCCCAAATGTTATAATATGAACAAAGACACTGAAGCTAGTGGATACAGAAGTGTTTCATTCATCAAGAGACATTCTCAAAGGAAGCACCCTCACGAACCAATATTACATGACATTTTTATTTGCTAAAGATCAAACATAACGGACAATTCCATCGTTACAATTATCTATAATGGTTCCTTTGAATTACACACGCTTCCTTCCTTATTTGCACCCACACTCCAGACACCCAAAATGAATGTTAATCACCATTGTCTAGCTTGCAATTAACTCCATTCTACAGTTCCAGGAAAGCTATTGGTCAGAGCCGAGTTTTAAAGTCAATCTACAATCCATGTTCACGTCTGAAGTTTGGTTGTTTGTGAAGTAAATACTTATTAAACACCCTAACTCCAGAATACACCCCAACACTTGTATCAATTTAATCACCAAAACCACCTTCCTCAAGCTTGACTGACCTCCCAGTCACTTGATCTTTTTCTGTACAGGTGGCTAATACCTCATTTGTATTGGTCATACGCTGAGGATTTCCATTGCTAGACCATACTCTCTCTATGAGTTCATCTCCTTACTTAATATATCCTTCAGAACTCAACTCTTTGGAGCAAGCTTTTAGCCATTGCTACAAAGTTCTCCTTTTTTATGATAGCGTCATGCATTGGTACATCCTGTGAATGAATTTGGAATATTTTTCTTTCTGTAATTAAGGACACAATCAATCCTTCTGGAATTATCTTCTTCAGTTCTCTACTTTGAGCTATTATCAATCTCAATAGATTATCATCCTTGTTGGAGAATGTCTTATTAGGCCACATTTATATGAGGTACCCCAAGTAGCCCACAATCAAGAGCATTAGGAGCATTCATTCTTGGAATGAAGCCTTGTGCTTCTTTGTCTTTGTTACGGCTAAAAACAAAATAGTTCCATTTAATGGTGCAGTTATTTGGTGGTATTACAGGAGAGACTGGAGACAGCAGAAGAATCATAGAGAGATTGAACAGGGAAACAGATTTTTTGGCCCATTGACTTCCACTTAAACTACATACACACTAGGAGCAACTTACAGTGGCCATTTCACCTACCAATCTACACATCTTTGGGATATGGGATGAAACTGGAGGTTCCGAAGGAAACTCACACAGTCACAGGGAGGACATGTGTGTGTCCTCCACACTCCACAGACAGGTCCCGAGGTTGGGACTGTACCCAGGGCGCTGTGAGGCAGCAGCTCCACCCTAGCAATTATAACCATTGAGTACAGATCGGCTGTTCTCTGTCAGCATAACGCACACCTTGATGTCCCACCACTGCTACAATGTCAGTGCTTATCAAACCTCTACCCCACAGAAAGGAAACACATTCATCCTGAGGGAGTTTGGTGCTCCATCATCTTCCAGATGGTGTCCTGTACAGAGGAAAGACCTTTGGGGAGAACAGAGCTCTCTCACTCCTGCCCTGTCTCCTCATTTTGACAAGGAGCACAGTTATATCAAGAGCCATAGGAGCTATCAGAACCAAAGAGAACAGTGCTATCAGACTCTTTAATAGGAAATATTCGAGCTTGTGGGCTGCCCCAGCACATCCTTAAGTGTACACTTCATTGTACATGTGATAAATAAAGATGAATGTGAATAAATCTGTATCTGACTCTCTCTCCTTGGACCTCACACTGAGAGAAATAAAGAGTTGACATTTTGGGCCGAGAAGTTCCAACAGAACTCGGACTAAAGAGTCTCGGCCTAAAACGCATCTTTCCAGAAGTTGAGGCCCAAAGGTCAGACCAGTGACCGGTGTCCTGGGGTGATGTCCAAAGTTGGAGTCCTGATGTCTGTGAGTCTGGGAATTCAGGGTCAAGGACTGGACGCCTGGTTGGAGGCCGGTCTCGCTGGGTGAGTGGCTGAGTGGGTGACAGGGATGGAAAAGGGACTTGTATTGTTTTCTTATTGTTGTTGTTGCTTCTGCTCATGTTGTCTGATGGAATATTGTGGGCATGTTATGTTGGTACCAGAAGATGTGGCCGTTCTTGTGGGTTGCCCCCCAGAGCATCCTTGGGTATTCTGGTTGTTAACACAAACAACTCCCTTCACTGTACGTTTTGATGTAGCTGTGATTAAAAAAATCTGAATCTGAAGAAATTAATAAATGATATTTCTAACTATAGTGGCATTTTAGAGACCAGATTAAGACAGCTGTGGATGTTTACTTGGTATAATTGATGCCAGAAGGAGTTAGGAATCCTGAGCTGATGTAATATCATCACCTCACCATGAATAAAATAGGAGCACAGAGCAAAGCTGCCATCATTACAAATCGAATCCACAGCTTAATAAAATAAATTAGTGTTTAGGTTTGCCATCAGGGCAAATGAGTCTCACAATTAGAATAAAAATGCACCTGAAGCAAGAAAAATTATAGACTTCAACAATTGCTTATTCGTTTGAGGAACAGGAGATAAATGCAAGTACTCTAATTGCTGTGGAATTGCCTGCACTACAGGGATTTCAGTGATATTTCAGTAGCCACGGCAGAAAGCCATGTGCTCACACCAGGAGCACCCAGGATGAGTGATTGTGACCTGATATTTCTTAGAACTTTGCCTTTACATTCATCAGCCGCTCCTCTGGTATAATCTCGATTGTGACAGATAGAGCCGACAGAAATGGCACCTGTCGATGCTTTGCCTCCTGTCCTGCTGGGGCTACGGTGCCAAAGCCTTCATATTTGCCTTACTGCTTTACCTCTCTCTGTCTAAGACGTATGTACAGAAGAATATCCTTAAGTAAACGGGGTGAGCTTAGATAAACATGGTGGTTAGCATGGGCGAGATGGGCTGAAGGACCTTCTTCTGCGCACTAAGAGATCGAGCTGTGTGTTCTTCCTCTGAAGTCCATATCTGTGATTGGGTCCCAAACGTGAGGTGGCACAGTAGCGTGGTGGTTAGCACAATGCTTTACAGAACAGGCAGTCTGGTTCAGTTCCCAATGCTGCCTGTAAAGGAGTCTGCACGTTCTCCTGCAACCACATGAGTTTCCTCCGGGTGCTCTGGTTTCCTCCCAAAGACACCAGTTGGTAGATTAAGTGGCCGTTATAAATTGTCCCGTGATTAGGCTAGGATTAAATCGAGGGATTGCTCGCAGCGCTGGAAGGGCCTATCCTGCACTGTGCCTCACTAAAGTAAATAAACGTTTCAATCTGGGAATTGAAGCTGCAACTCTGTTAATGCGCCATGCATCAACCAGCATTTCACCCTAAAACGTGTAACCAAATTCTGCCATATCTCTGGCATTTACAGTTCTTTACTTCTGTAATTTTCGGCTCAATATAGTAGGTTTTCCTTAAGTCAATGACTCCATTATAGACGTACAATTTCAATGGCTGTCCTTCAGTAGACTGCCTTTACTCTGGGAACGATGGGTGCCTGCAATTCTTTCAGGTTCACTGGACAACCTGTCTCACTTTGAATCTGCCTTGGCTTGTATCCTGAAAGATGGGATGAGACTGAAGTTCTCCATCTTCCTCTGCCCATCGCTGTGGCGTGCCTCATGAGCGTGATGGAACACACTTTGCTCGACTGACTGAGTGCAACTAGACCACCCAGGACAAACAAAGCAGCCCGCTTGATTGGCACATCATTTGATAGCCCAAATAATCATTCCTTTCCTTTCACAAACACGAGATGCTGGAACTCCAAAGCAACACACAGAAAACATTGTAGGAACTCTGCAGGTCAGACTGTACCTCTGGAGAAGAGTAAACAGTCTACGTTTCAGCCCAAGACCTGAGGATTGAGAGGAAAGGAGGAAGATGCCAGAATAAAAAAGGTGTGAGGAGGGGAAAGAGGCTAGTCGGAAGGTGATGGGTGAAGCCAGGTGGGTGGGAAAGGTTAACGGCTGGAGGGAAACTAGGGGAAGTAATAGGCAGGTGAGAAGAAGTGAAAGGTCAAAGTGGGGAATTGGGGAGGGGAGGGAGGGAGATTTGTTCTCCGGAAAGAGAAAGCAATACTCATGCCATCAGCTTGGAGGCTAGCCAAATGGAACATAAAATGGTGCTCCTCCACCCCCGCCCCCCCGCGAGGGTGGCCTCATTTTGGCACAAGAGGAGGCCATGGATCAACATGTCCATGGCATCCTCATTTCTTTCGCCTCTAGTACTCAGTGGTTTCATATGATCTGCAAAATGCACTCTAGTTCCTCATCTGACGCCACCTCTCCAAACTGTGGTTGTTACTGCCAAGAAGGCCAAGGGCAGCAGGTCAATGGGAACATCGCAACATCCAGGATGTCTTCAATATCACACAACATCCTGACCTGGAGAAACATCGTTGGTTCTGGATCGGTCTCTGACCAGCAACACTGAGAAGTTTAAGAAAACAACTCACCACTGCCTTTTCGAAGAAAATTAGGGATAGGTGACTGAAAGCAGCCGTGCCTCCAAAGACCAGATATTGAAATGAATCTGAAAAAAAACACTGCCTGTGGTTGCTGCAGGAAATCCATTTTCACCTCTCCTAGAGAAGAATAATTCCTTAACACCTCTCCTACTCCTTTCATAAACGCACCATTAAGACAGATTTATCCCTATTCGTGAAATGCTTTAATGAGCAATATAGTTACCCTGGCTAGTTGCTATTACAATTTGAAAGATCATTTGAAAGGAACAGGTGACAGTACAGATCCATGCCCATCCGGTTTATGGAGAAAAAGTTAGCAGTTCCTTTGTCTGTGTTCATTTACCTGGGGCGGGTGGGGGGCGGGGATGGTGCTGTTGGAGAGTGCATCTTCACAGAGAATCTTTGGCTTACAGCAGTATGTGGATCAGCATTTTCGTGCCACGTAGTCAGAAGTAAGGACAGGACAAGGTCAGATATAGTCCCTTTCTCTACCCTGCAGTACCATCAAGTCATCGAGTTGATTCTATTAAGACCTTAACTCAGGAGCATCCAACCCTCAGCTTTTGTCAAACATAGCCAGTGCTCTCACATATTTGAAAGAGGTAACCGACTTTACCTCTAACATAGCTTGTTTTCTCTTTGGGTTAATTTAATTAGCATTAATGTTTGAATTAACGCCGGCTGGTGGGGTGGTGACATCGGTACCAGACTTCGAGGTGAGTGGTGCCAGTTTCGGATCCAGCTGGCTCCATTCGTGCTGGGCTGAGTGTCAAGTTAGCGATTCAGCCCTCATAAAAAGCAGATAAGTGCCAAAGGAATGGCAAGGTTACTGCCTGATATACTACAAAGTGTGGTGAGGAACAAATAACAACAACATTTGAATTAAGTTAAATCAGTAGTGTTGTGATTTTTTTTTAATATAATTTGTTTATATTTGTTCATTTGTCTTCTAAAAAGCAGTAAGGAGATAAGCTCCCTGGCCTTACGGCATACAGCATATCCTAGATGACTGAAAGAAGCACATGAGGAGATGCTTGGGGATTTGACAAGGATCTTTGTGTCCTCACTAGCAACAGGTGAGATCCCAGAGGACCAGAGAGTAGAAAATCGTGCTTTTGTTCAAGAAGGGAAATAGGGGTAATCTAGGTAATTCTAGGCCAACGAGTCTTACATCAGTGGCAGGGAAGCTGTTGGAGAGGATGATAGGATTTATGCGCAATTGGAAAGGATTGGCCTGCTTAGGGACAGTCAATATGGTTTTGTGTGAGGAAATGCATGCTTTACAATCTGGACGAAGTTTTTTAGGTGACAAAGGAGCTTGACGACAGTAAGATAGTGGACGTTATCTACATTGTCTTTAGTAAGGCATTGGTTTAAGTCCTTCGTTGGAAGGTGATTCAGAAGATAAAGTTCAAAGGTCAAAGTAAATTCATTTTCAAGGTACATATATGTCACCATATATGACTCTGAGATTCATTTTCTTGCGAGCATTCATAGCAAATAGAAAAAAAAACACAATAGAATCAATTTCAAAAGTGGCACAAGACCGAGATGGGCAAACAACTAATGTGCAAAAGACAACAAACTGTGTAAATACAAACAGAAAAGAAAAAATATGAATAATAATAAATAAGTAATAAATATCAAGAACATGAGTTTTAGAGTCCTTAAAAGCAAGTCCGTAGGTTATGGAATCAGTCCATTGTTGGGGTGAGTGATCCTACCCTCCCCGGTTGAAGAGTTGGATGGTTGAGTGGTAATAATTGTACCTTAATCTGGTGGTGTGGGTGTTGAGGCTTCTGTACCTCCGTCCTGCAGACCCAGAACCAGGACAGATCCTCTGAAATGATAACGCTGAGGAATTTAAAGTTGCTGATCCTCTCCACCTCTGATCCCCTGGTGAGAACTGGCTCATGGACCACCCGTTTCCTCCTCCTGAAGTCAATAATCAGCTCCTTGGTTTTGCTGACATTGAGTGAGAGGTTGTTGTTGTGGCATCACTCAGCCAGATTTTCAATCTCCCTCCGTCTGCTGACCCAGCACCACCTGTGATTCAACTCACAACTGTGGTGTCATTAGCAAACTTAAATATGTACTTAGCCTCACAGTCATAAGTATAAAGTGAGTAGATCAGGGGTCTAAGCAGAATCTTGTGGTGCACCTGTGCTGATGGAGATTATGGAGTTATCTTCTCCATTTTGTAAATGTCCATTGTAATTTCCATCCATACGTTTAAAGTTCAGCTCTCCTATGATAACAATTTCCTGGTAAGGGTCTTTTTACCAGCCACCAGCAGTATATTCATTAACTATTTATCTCTTTTCAACCATTCTTGAGGTACATACCCAAAATACATGGTCTTACTTTCTAAGGGTATTTCACATTTAAAGATGTCTTGTAGGCCATTGTGTATCCCACTCCAATAGTCTTTGATAACAGGGCAATCCCAGAAAATATGATAATGATTTGCGTTTTGATTTCCACAATTTCTCCAGGAAACAGGGAGGTTACTATCATAATGGGATATCTGACAGGGTGTAATAAAATATCTTATCAAGTTTTTCCATCCAAACTCCCTCCATTTCTGTGAACCGGTACACTTCCATTGATACCTCCATATTATTGTCCATTCTTCCTCAGCTATAATTATCCCTCCTTCCTTCTCCCATTTTGTTTTAATGTATGAAGTCAAATGTGTTTTAAGATTTGACAAACCCTTATACATGCTTGAAATGATTCTACTACCATTATCTGAATTATATGCTTTTCTAAATAGCTCTATCAAACATGTACTTGCCTTGGTTACATTTTTAACCCTCCTATTAACATACTGTCGCATCTGTAGATACCGATAAAAGTCTTGTTTTTCTATTAAGTGTTTCTCTTTAAGCATTTCAAAACTGAATAGTGTTCCTTCTTTCATTTATGAGAGGTGTGTATAGGATTCGTAGTCGGAATCTGTTCCTCAGGGTAAATACATCAAATAACAAAAGATATGCTTCTAAGGTGGGGAGAGGGAGGGGATGACTAAAGTCTTTGAAGATGAAGGGCAAATTTTCTATGTAAACAATGGTAGATGCCATGAATAGGTTATGAGGTATAATAGTACAAGCAGACAATTTGGTGGAATTTAAGAGGCTTTTAGATAAATTAAAGAGAATGGAAAGATGCACAGGAGGTAGACATTTAGTATAAATTGTTATTAAGAGCAGTACAACATTGCGGGCTGAATGGCCTGTGTTCTATGTTCAATGTTTACTTAGAATGCTTTCAGCTGTTTCTAAATAACTTTGATTAGCAGGGAGAGTTGGAAACATTGGGGAGGCCTGATGGCAGCATGAGCTGTCAGAAGGCTGCCAGGCATTTGCGGGCAGGGCCCCAGACTGCACTGCCTGAGGCCTAGAGTCACTGCTCACGACCCGCCTCCTTCATTAAACAGCCCTGGTGGCAAGGCTTCGAGTATGGTGGCCGTGCAAGGTTAGTGAAGCTGTGGAGCTAGCTTGGGGTGGTGTGGTGGGGGCGTGGGTGGAATGGTGTGGCAGCAAAGAGCAGATGGGTCCAGTCTGATCCAGACCAGTGTGTGAGCACAGTATCACTTCTCAGCCTAACAATGTATTCTTTAATTCTGCTCCTTCAAGCATTTTTTATCCTTGCTTTATCACGGCTGTGAAGAAAGTTAATAACAATTCAATGTGCACCTTTTGGTTATTATTTGCGGCTTTTATCTTTGAGAATCAATATTTATTGATATTATAGTTTCATTCTGAATTATCTATCTTTTCAAATGTAAGACTGGGGCGCTTCTCATAAGCAGGCCTGTCCCCACACCACAATTCTACATGAACTTCTAGGGTTTAGAAACACATAGCACACACAAATATGTCAATCTGCAAGGTGATGATTGCTGTGATTTGTTTAAACTGTCTCCATTCATATATCAGCTGACAAAAAGACAGCAACACATTCTCATTTCTGGAGTTACTGTTAAAATATGGAGCGCGGGAACTGGGCAGAGCCGATGACTGAAGATTTTTTTTAAACATCTGGAACAGGGCTTAAATCTAGCCTCATCTAGTACTTGGCATCGGTTTTATAAGGTTTGTGATGGCATGTTATTGTATTTCCCTGGAGACTGGGTTTACTGAGTAAAATTGTCTGCAGTTTGACACTAGGTGCCAATTGCGGCCAACATGTACAAGATGTGAAATATTGGATAATCACACCGAGTAAAGTGTGGGGCACACTTCTGTGAATTAGTGGTAAAGAGCAGATGTACTTCAGGCTGTGCTACCTAGTCTGGACACAGCGCGATGATTACAAGTTAATGTTACAGTGCAGTAGCTTAGGGTGTTAAACTGCAATACACATTCTGTCAGAGACTTTCCTCTTTGTGACACACCTCTCTCCTTAAGATCTTCTCACTGATCGCTGATGCAAGGCTTGCAATGTCCTCCTGGGTGTTCTGAAAGCCGTCACTCGGACTCTCACACCATACTCGACATTCTCCTGCTCTTGACACTTGCCCGGAGACTAGGGCCGTACGTCAGAATTGTGAATAATGTTATGACTCTCAGTCTGAGGCTCTCACCTGAAGAGATTCTGCAGACGCTGAGACATTGAACAACGCACAAATTAGCTGGCATCAATAGAATGGACCAAACAGTCAACATCTTCACACTGAGACCCTTCATCAGGACTGGAAAGGAAGGGGCAGAAGCCAGAATTATAAGGTGGGGGGAAGGGAAGGAGTACAGATTGACAGGTGATGGGTGAGGGGGTAAGTGGGAGGGGGAATAAAGTAAGAAACTGGGAAGGGATAAGTGAAAGCGTTAAAGGCTCTAAGTGGTGAGGTGAGGGCCTCTGTCGGTCAGAGTCGACCATGGATATTCCATCCCAGCTGTCTAGAAACTCAAGCCTGGGCAGTACGATATGGAGAGCAAGCTGTTGCCCATGTAGTAAGTTCCCCCTCTCCAACATATCTGATGAACTCAAAGGAATGGCAGAGCTGACACAGTTTGGTAGCAGAAACATCACAGGAGTTGGCCGTCAGCATTGAACTCAACGTAGGACTGCCTTTGGGACTACAATGCCGGATTTTATCCTCGGAGTTTACTCTTGAAGCCTTCCCCATGAGTGAGTATAGACTCAAGGCAGTGGAAGTTTGAGATAACACACATCAAAGTTGCTGGTGAACGCAGCAGGCCAAGCAGCATCTGTAGGAAGAGGTGCAGTCGACGTTTCAGGCCGAGACCCTTCGTCAGGACTAACTGAAGGAAGAGTGAGTAAGGGATTTGAAAGTTGGAGGGGGAGGGGGAGATCACCTGTCCAGCTCTTGGCTCCATCTGTCCCCTTCCTGTCTTCTCCTATCATTTTGGATCACCAGCAACTTTGATGTGTGTTGCTTGAATTTCCAGCATCTGCAGAATTCCTGTTGTTTGGAAGTTTGAGATCAGAGTTTCCTTCTCCATGATGATCTGCCAGCCACTCATGGGGTTGACGAGCCCCATCTGCCCAAAAAACGAATGTAAGACCATAAGACAAAGGAGCAGAATTAGGCCATTCAGCCCATTGAGTCTGCTTCATCATTCCATTATGGCTGATTTACTGTAATATCCATCTCAACCTATTCGCCTGCCTTTTCCTTGTAACCCTTGACTCCCTGACTAATCAAGAACCTATCAACCTCTACTTTAAACATATCTAATGACTTGGCCTCCAGAGCCATCTGTAACCATGACTTTCACAGCTTCACCACCCCCGGTTAAAGAAATTCCTCCTCATCTCTGTTCTAAAAGGGTGTCTTTCTAATACGAAGCTGTGCCCTCTGGTTTTTTCTCCCCCTCTATAGGAAGCATTCTCCCCACATAGGCCCTTCAAAATTTGATAGGTTCCTTTGAGGTTTTCCCTCATTTTCTAAACTCCAGTGAGTAAAGTCCCAGAGCCATTGAATGCTCCTCATACAT
The DNA here is from genome assembly GCF_963921235.1 of Mobula hypostoma. Lineage (NCBI taxonomy): Eukaryota > Metazoa > Chordata > Chondrichthyes > Myliobatiformes > Myliobatidae > Mobula > Mobula hypostoma. The sequence continues at coordinate 73,566,916 of NC_086102.1, read as the reverse complement.
TCATTCATTCGGTAGGTGCCGTGTTGTTTGATGTGGGCGATCAAGGTCTTTCCGTGACCATGATTGTTCTTGGCAATTTTTTCTGGTTTTGCCATTGCTTTCTGGGTAGTGTCTTTTCAAGATGGGTGACTCAAGCCATTATCAATACTTTTCAGGGATTGTCTGCCCAGTGTCATTGATCACATAACCAGACTTAATATAGATATGCAGTAGCTGCTCATACAACCATCCACCACCTGCTCTCATGGCTTCGTGTGACCCTGTTCAGGGGGTCTAACCACTTGTTGCACCTTGCCCAAGGGTGAGCTGCAGGCTAGCAGAGGGAAGGAGCACCTTACACTCTTTGGTAGAGATGTATCTCCACCCCACTAAACCCCCCTCGTACATTAACGCTTTCATATCTGGTATCATTCTCATGAACCTCCTCTGGACTCTCTCCATTGCCAGCACATCCTTTCTTAGATAATGGACCCAAAACCGCTCACCTTGTTCTGCGTGATCTAACCAGTGCCTTATAAAGGCTCAATATTACATTCTTGTTTTCATATTCTAGCCCCTCATAAAATGAATGCTGGCATTGCCTTCCTTACCACTGACTCAACCTGCAAGTTAGCCAATAGGAGAGGACAGTGAAAGGGAAAGAAGAGGAGAGCCAGCGAGAGGTGATGGATAGTTGAGCAAAAGAGAAGGGACGAAAGGGCAATTGGAATGGGGAATGGAAAAAAAGAGAGAAGGAGGGTGGTGAGAGAAAATGCCCAAATGTAGAAAAATCAATACTCATGCCATCTGGTTGGATGGAATATGAGGTGTTTATCGCCTACCTGAGTTTGGCCTCATCATGGCCATAGAGGTGACCATGGGCAAACATGTCCAAATGGGAATGGGAAGCAGTCATGAGATGCCTCCTCTTTGCGGCAGGCAGAGCAAAGAGTTCAACAGAGCAGTCCCCCAATCTGTGATGGCCTCACTGACGTAGAGGAGACCACACTGTGACCACTAGGTACAGCACAAGCCCTAGGCAGACTTGGAAGCTTACCGAAAATTGGATTGCATGACTGATACATTCTGGAAGATGAGAGTTTCTATTTTAGCAGCCACCAAGATGATAACAAGTTTCCAATAATAGAGCTTAAGACTACCAAAAAGAAAACCGAACATGCTCCGATTTTAATAGTAAACACAAGACATTCTGCTAATGCTGGAAATCTTGAGGAACAGATTTGAAATGCCAGAGGAACTCAGCAAATCAGGCAGCATCTGTGGAGGGAAAAAACAGTTGACACTTCAGTTCAAGACCCTTCATAATAAGAAGACTTGCAATCCGTAACTGTGACTGATTATTCCCCTCCACAGATGCTGCCTGACTTGTTGAGTTCCTCCAGCATTTTGTGTCTACTGTTCTTATCTAGTATTGTGAGAGTAGTCGTTTGTAAACGTATCCGTGTATTTCCTTGTTAATGGGTGTACGACCACATTTTAAATTTACAGAACAGGTTTACATTTTATTTTTCCTATCTATGGTGCCTTCTTCTCCTCGATATGTTGACTCATACTGAGTATACTTTCAGTAGGGTTAATGGGTTGTCAATCTATTGATAAGGATAAATGGTCAAATGTTCTCTAGGTACTGGATAAGCAAAGAGGTGAAGTTCAACCCTTCAGCAGGGATGTGAAATCGGAAAAGGGTAGAGCTGGATACATCACTGAAATGTGTACTTTAGCTTCAAATCAACAACCTGATCTCTGCCCCACTTTTCCTCCATTCCGTCTTCTATCGTTGAAAGCAAACACTCCATTTGTCTTCTTAACTGTTTGCTGTACTTTCTCACTTGCTTTCAGTGGCCGGTGTGCAATGACACCCAAGCCTTGCATCATTCATGACCTTAGGAGGATGATGGTGTCTAATGGTGACTTATTTGGTTGCATCTTTGGAAACAGCTCTATTTCTATCTTTGATACCTCTTTTTCTCCCTTTCAAGGTTCTTTTGAAGACCCTGACCTAGAGTTACACGCTGACTTCGGTTCTTCGCAGGAATGGAACCCGCGTTCAGGACCGGCCGCTTTTCGATATGCCAAGGACGTGGCCAGGAAGACTGGCATGCCTTCAGGGTGCCGTATTTTTGTGGCCCTGGAGGTGGGCTGATTCAAAACCGGTACTGCTGCTTGATGTGCCGTGGAAGTACAGGGAAGATCGAAAGCAGCGAGCAGGCTGCTGCCTGTGTGCACAGGGACACGAGTTCTTTGGGCACAGAGCTCAGAAAAAGTGACACAACAGACTTTTAACACCATAAATCAGCGAGTTGCTTTGTTATGTCTCCCCTCTCGCTGTGAAATGGGAAATCTGTTTATCCCTTATTAGGGAGAGAGAGAGACTGTGGTATGTCAAATACCGGGTGAACGAGTAGTCTTTGGGGTACTGCAAGTCTGTGTCTTCACTGATGCTTTGCTGCATTCTTGAGTGCTTGGTGGGCAGTGCCAATGCTTTTTTGCTGGTGGGGGGGTTGTTGCTTTGCTGCTACTTGTGCATGGGAGGGGGGAGTTGGGTGGGGGCTTTGGGGTTCTAATATTTAATTGTCATTCATTCCTTGGGATACTCCTCTGTCTTCATGGATGGTTGCGAAGGAAAAGAATTGTATATTGTATATATTTCTCTGACATTAAATGTACTTATTGAAACCAATTTTCTCATCTCCCAGTCTATCACTATTCAGGTGATAATTTGTCTATCAGCTGTTGGAGCCAAAGTGGATAAACACATATTTATTCACATTAACTGTACCTCCCATGCATATGCCAACATATTCAAGTTGCCATAATCGCGTTGGAGCTTCATTACATCCTGTCTGCCTCTTAAATTGCTTCTTACCTGCCTCTAATTACAAGGGCCATAAGGAACAGGTAATGATTGCTGACTCTGACAACAACCCCGCAACAATCAAAAAGATGCGATATGTCTGACATAGAGAATATGTGGCCTTAGGGACATCACTCCTCAACATCATCACACTAAGTTACCATACAACAAGCATCTTCCTGGCGGGGGGCGGGGGGAGAGAGAACATTCTGTTAAACTTGCTTAAATAAGTAGTCAAATGATTAAATCTGAACAAAATCAAAAGCAATTCAATTTTGCTGTTCAGTAAATGATCAGCCAAAGACAATGAACAATTCATTTGCTTTCATGCAAATATCCATCAATACTGAATTTGCCAGAAATAATTAAGACCATTTCATTGTCACTCTGATTTTACTCTCAATATATCAAGATAATTGACATTTCCAATGTACAAAATCCATCAAAATCCAATAACCCAAAACGAGACATTGCCTGCACATGCTGAGCAAAATTTTCTCAGGAAGTCCTGTTACTGGCTGAGAGCCTCTTGCTCAGCATAGATCACATATCTGACAGGTCAATAATGGATTTGGATTTTGTCTTCAATTCCTATTTATTGCCAAAATCAATTTTGATTTACACAGAATTCCTTTGGTTGCCTTGCATTATGCTTGCATAATATTTTATATCAAGTAAATCAGATGTGATATTTTCTATTCACATCAGACGCCACTGTTGACATATCTGTCGTGATCATATTTCAGCTCTTGCTCTGTCACCTTTCATTGGTCCCTCTTTCCAGCGATGACTGATTCTACAACTACAGTCCTGCAGTTACAAAGCACAAAGTAAATTTACTATCAAAGTACATACTGTCTATGTCATCATATACAACCCTGAGATTCTTTTTCTTGCAGGCATACACAGTAATTTCAAGAAACACTATAGAGTCAATGAAAGACAAACAACCAATGTGCTAAAGGACAACAAACTGTGCATGTAGGAAAGAGAGAAGAAAATGATAATAAATTGATAAGCAATAAGCAATAAATATTGAGAACATAAAAGGAAGAGTCCTCGAAAGTGAGTCCATAGGTTGTGAGAACAGTTCAGTGATGGGGCAAGTGAAGTTGAGTGATGTTATCCCATCTGGTTCAACAGCCTGATGGTTGAGGGATAATAACTGTTTCTGAACGTGGTGGTGTAGGTCCTGAGCTCCTGTGCCTTCTTCCTGATAGCAGTCCGAGGTGGTCGGGGTCCTTGATGATGGATACTGCTTTCATACAACGATCCGTGCAGATGTGCTCAATGGTGGGGAGGGCTTTATCTGCAATGGACTGGGCCGTATCCAGTATTTTTTGTAGGAGTTTCTATTCAAGAGCATTGATGTTTCCAAACCATACCAGTCCATGATCCAGCCAGTCAATAAACTCTCCTGTTGTGTTTTCTTTGTAATTGCAGTTATGTGCCGGGCCTTGGACAGAACCCCTGAAATGTTAACACCCAGGAATTTAAAGTTGCTGACCTTCTTTATCTCTGATCCCCCGATGAGGACTGGTCCATGGATCTCTGGTTTTCTCCTCTGGTAGTCAATGGTCAGCACTTTGATCTTGCTGACACTGAGTGAGAGGTTGTTGCTGTGGTACCGCTCAGCCAGATTTTCAATCTTCCTTCCGCCTTTGATTTAGCCAATGGCAGCGGTGCCTTCAGCAAGCTTGAATATGGCATTGGAGTTGTGCTTAGCCTCACAGTCATAAGAGTAAAGTGAGCAGAGCAGGGGACTAGGTACACAGCCTTCTGGTGCATCCGTGCTGATGGAGATTCTGGTGGATATTTTGTTATTAATCTGAACTGACTGGTGTCTACAAGTGAGGAAATCAAGGATCCAATTGCACAAATAGGCACCAAGACTAAGGTCTTTAAGCTTATTAATCATTAGTTTTGAGAGGATGATAGTGTTGAACATAGAACTGTAGTTGATGAAGAGCATCCTGATTTACGCATCTTTGTTGTCCAGGTGTTCCAGGGTTGAGCGATGAGCCAATGAAATGGCATCTGCCATTGACCTGTTCTGCTTGCAGGCAAATCAGAGCGGATCCAAGTCACTTCTCAGGCTGGAGTTTATATCCTTCATATCAACTCCTACCTGAGAAGCAACCTGAATTATTTTGAAGGTCCAAGATGGTGCGGGTGAACCACGGAGACTCGTTGCGGGCTGCTTACAAAACCTGTAAATATACTCTTTCTGAATTACATCCACTGCCATCTGCAGGCTGTAATTTCCCTCTAAGCAGTGCACTTTTGCTGTTACTTTCTCAGTCTCTGCTATTCTATCAAAAATGCTAATGTCTTGTTCCAATCTTCATCTATGCTCATATACTTCAGAAACGATGGAGTCCAACAATCTGCTGTCGGAGCCCAAATCAGCTCTGTTCAGTCCTTGACTTTGATCAGGGTTTATTCATCCAAGAACTTGCTCCCTCTGGAGTCAACTCTCTGTTACTCTCCTGCCCAGTTCTTGTTGACATCCTGATTCGCACAAAGGCCAATCCATCTATTATCCCTGTAATCAATATCTATGTTGTCTCTCAAATACCAACGCCTTGTAGTTATAATACGTACTGAACTCCACTGGTCTCACCCCTGCAACACCTTTGCCCCATACACAGTCTTTCAGATATCCAGAAACTCTTTATTCCAGTAATTCACTTTTCATGTACATCACCACCTTCCTTCATGTCTCCATTGACAGCTGCTTTTCCTAGAACTGTGGTCCACTCTTCAAATGTGAGACCATAAGACCATAAGGCATAGGAGCAGAATTAGGCCATTCAGCCTATTGAGTCTCCCCTGCCATTCCATCATGGCTGATCCCGGATCCTACTTAACCCCATCCTTTGACCTCTGTTCCTAGAGTCTTTCTCTTTTTTAGCCTACAATCTATGCATGATCACAAACCTGGCTTGGTTCTTCTAGCATATTAAAACTATATAAATATCTGGAATTTCCCAGTGACAAGGAAGAACAGGGAAGTGTTTGCCACATTCTTTTCTCTTTCAATATTTTTATTACTTTGTACATATAAGAATACAGAGTACAGGAAAAAAAATGTCAATATATTGAGCTAAATCGCGTATAAGGACTCCTATATTCGTACAAGTCAATTCGTTCGTCACATTGAAAAATTATAATTTTATTATATAAAAAGATCTAATCCATTACCAAGACTGAAGCTGATTAGTAGAAAAAGAAGAAAAAAGATTGTTAGTCATCATCTGTGCTTTAACAGCAAATCAAAGGTTTTTAAAATAATTCAGAAAAGGTCCCCACAATGTTTGAAAGTCTTGACTAGATTCAAAAATTGAACATCGAATCTTCTCTAAATTTAAACATGATATCACATCACGTAACCATTGGGTGTGAATAGGAAGGGTCACATCTTTCCATTTAAGCAAAAACAACCTTCTGGCCATTAGAGACATAAAAGCCAAAATGTGCAAATCAAATGGCTCAAAATAATATCCTTTCCTCCAACAATACCAAATAAAGCAATCAAAGGATTAGGCTTGAAATTTACTTTAAAAAGTATTGAAAAGGTTTGAAATATTTCTTTCCAATGTTTTCCAAGACTCAGACATGTCCAAAACATATGAGTGAGTGAAGCTTCTCCATTATTACATTTATCACAATATGGAGGTATATCTAAATAAAAACAAGACAACTTATCCTTAGTAATATGAGCCCTAGGAACCACTTTCAATTGAAGGAGAGAGTGACAGGCACATAACGATGGAGTGTTGACCAATTTAAAAATTTGATTCCAAGTTTCCTCAGAAATTGAAGTCTGTAAATCTTTTTCCCAAAGATTTTTAATTTTACCTAAAGGAACACTTCTCATTCCCAACAGCATATTATAAATATTAGATATAGATCCATTATAAAAAGGTTTCAGATTAAAAATTACATCTAGTAGATTTTTATCAGGACTTTTAGGAAATGTACTTATTTCAGACCGTAAAAAATCTCTGATTTGTAGATATTGAAAAAAATGAGTTTTGGGTAAACTATATTTATTTGACAATTGTTCAAATGAAAAAAGACTTCCCTCTATAAACAAGTCCTGAAAGCATTTAATACCTAATCTATCCTATTCTTTAAAAGCCACATCTATCAGAGAGGGTTTAAAAAATAATTAGAAGAAATGGGACTCAAAAGAGAAAATCTCAATAAGCCAAAATATTTTCGGAATTGTATCCAAATCCTCATAGTATGTTTAACTACCAGATTATCAGTTAACTTACTCAAAGACAAAGGAAGTAAGGATACAAGAAGAGAAATAATAGAGAAGTTATTAACAGAATTAGCTTCTAAGAAAGCCCGCATCGGGCAATCCTCATGATTTATATAATATAACCAAAATGTAAAATTTCTTATATTAACTGCCCAATAATAAAATCTAAAATTTGGTAAGGCTAATCCTCCATTCTTCTTATCTTTCTGAAGATGAATTTTATTTAATCTAGAATGCATATTCTTCCATATATAAGAAGATGTAATAGAGTCAAGAGAATCAAAATAGGATTTAGGAATGAAAACCAGCAATGCCCGTAAAAGATATATAAATTTAGGTAATATATTTATTTTAATAGAGTTAATTCGGCCAATTCATGATAACGAAAGAGGCAACCAATTTAATAGTATTCTTTTTACATGATTCAATATAGTAAGAACATTTACTTTAAATAGACACTTATAATTTTTAGTAATTGTTACACCTAAATAAGTAAATTGGTTTCTTACAATTTTAAAAGCAAGGTTAGAATTTGTTGGTATCAAATTGTTCAAAGGGAAAAGTTCACTTTTGTATAGGTTTAATTTATAACCTGAAAACTGGCTAAAACAGGAGAGTAAAGAAAGCACATGGGGTAATGAAGTCTCAGCATTAGAAATAAATAGCAGTGAATCATCAGCATACAACGAGACTTTATGAATAGTGTCTCTCCTTAAAATACCAGTGATATCATTAGATTCTCGATAAGCAATGGCTAAGGGGTCTAAGGCCAGACCAAAAAGCAAAAGGCTCAACGGACAACCTTGTCTAGTGCCATGTTGAAGCTTAAATGGTTTGGAGTTATGAAAATTATTGATAACTCTAGCAGAAGGGGCTAAATAACGTAATTTAATCCATTGAATGAAAACAGGTCCAAAATTAATTTTTTCTAAAGTTTTAAATAAATAATTCCATTCAACTCTGTCGAAAGCTTTCTCAGCAACTAGGGATACCACACATTCCGATACCATGTTAGAAGGAGAATAAATAACATTTAATAACTGGCGAATATTAAAGTGAGAATATCGATTTTTGATTAATCCGGTTTGGTTATCAGAAATGACAGATGGAAAAATATTTTCAATCCTATGGGCCAAAACTTTAGATAAGATCTTAGCATCAACATTAAGTAAAGAAATTGGTCTATAAGTAGAGCATTCAGTTGGATCCTTATTCCTCTTAAGAATGAGCAAAACTTCCTTTTCTTAAAGTTCATGGAAGCAATTGATTCTTTCAAGTCACTAGAGGATGCATGTATCTTTGCTGTCCAGATGTTCCAGGGTTGAGTGAAGAGCCAATGAAATGGCATCTGTTATTGACCTGTTCTGCCGGTAGGCAAATTGGAGTGGGTCCAAGTCACTTCTCAGGCAGGAGTTTATATACTTCGTATCAACTCCTACCTGAGAAGCAACTTGAATCATTTTGAAGGTCCAGGATGGTGCGGGTCAACCACGGAGACTTGTTGTTGGTTGTTCTCAAAACTTGTAAACATACCTCGTCTGAATTACACCCACTGCCACTTGTGGTAATGTGAGATTTAAGCCCTCTAACAGACATCATTCTGAAGAATCCATATCCACCACATCTGCTGCCAAGAATTTCTTTCTCATTTTTCAGGATGTCGGTTTCTCTGGAACAGCAGCATTTGTTAATTTGTTAATTGAAAAGCCGGTGCTGATCCATCTTTGTGAGTCACTTCAGTCCAGTTGGTGAAGGCATCCTCACAGTGATGTTGAGCAAGGAAGTCCAGAATTCAGACCCTACAACAGTGAGGGACCAGTGACATGTCTCCAAGTCAGGATGGTGCTTAACTTGTAACGGAACCTCGCTATGATCTTGCACCTTACCGCTTACCATAGCTGCACTCTCTCTGTAGCTGTTACACTTTATTCCCCATTGTTATTGTTTTACCTTGTTCCTCCTCGATGCCCTGTGTGAACAGTATGCACGAGGAGCTTTTCACTGTACCTTGGTACACATTATGACAATAAGCCAGTTCCAATTCCCTTTCCTAGGTAATGGTGTTCCCGGTTAACTGCTGACCTTATCCTCCATGGCATCCGAGCAGGTTTAGGAAGTGCCACTGGAATATCGGGTAAGTCACTTCTGTAGATGTTGCACAGTGCGGCCACTGTATCCTCATCATGGGCAGAATGAATATTCAGCGTTAGAACACCACAGCACAGAAACAGGCCCTTCAGCCCATCTAGTCTATGCCGAGCTGCTATTCTCCCAAATCCCATTGACCTACACCTGGACCATAGCCCTCCATACCCCTCCCATCCATGTACTTATCTCAACTTCTCTTAAACGTTGAAGTTGAACCCATAACCACCATTTCCGCTGGTAGTTCATTCCACACTCTCCTGACCCCTGAGTTAAACAATTCACGATTCACCCTTAACCCATGACCTCTAGTTTCACCCTTAATCCATGACCTCTAGTTTCACCCTTAACCTATGATGTCTAGTTCTGGTCTCAACCAAGCTCAGTGGAAAAAGCCTGCTTGCAGTTCCCCTGCCACTACCACTCACTATTTTATCTACTGCTCTCAAATCACCCCTCATGTTCCTAAACTCCTAAAGTCCAAACCGATTTAAGCTTTCCCTATAACTCAGGTCCTCAAGTCCAGGCAACATGAGGGGTCCCGGCCAGTCGAACAGGCTATTTTGTCCTTGTCGGTGTCCAACAACTGGAGACTTGTTGGTTCAGCACTTATCCAGGTACCTGGGCATTATTACATCATTATAGATGATGGAAGGGGTTGGGTGCCAGGTGGTGAGTGATTTACCTCAGGAACTCCAGCACTCAGCTTCGCTTTTTGACCCAGTATTTGTGGTTGATTCAACTGAGTCTCTAGTCAGTGGAGACCCTCAGGATGGTAATGGTGGGGTCTCTGTAGGCAATGACATTGGGTGACAAGGTAGGTGATTAGACCTTTTCTTATCGGAGATGTACGTGGTATTCCCCTATTACGCAAGAAAATAATCTAAACTTCTACAATATAGGTCTCAAATTAAACAGCTCAGAAAAAGAAAAAAGTGCTGTTGAGTTACAAGCGAAAAGGTGAAAAACTAAATTAGGATGGTACTTCTGCAGATTATCTATCACATGTTCTTGAAAGACCCTGACTGTCTAAGCATCCTTGGGGATTCAGCAACCTGACAAAGTATCAGTAATGGGACTTGGTAAAAACCACTTACTGCTAAAGTGCTGACACAGGAGAAATACTAATTTGACCTTCAACCTGAATTTATTACTCTAAAATATAATTGAAAGGATTCCAAGTTTTCATTCACCTAACAAACAATTGTGAAAACATGGGGTCCAATGGCACATGGGCAATCATCTTCTGTGTCAGACGTTAATTTATTAAACCACACACTGTATAATGTGAGTGACAAATGTAAAACTCAAAGCTAGAGAATGGAAATTGTCTGATGGTAAAAGATGATAGTTGTTTGTTTATGCAGCCAGCACATTGAGAATTATAAAGGCTATTTTAAATATGCTAGGAATTAAGACCATAAGACATAGGAGCAGAATTAGGCCATTCGGCCCAATGAGTCTGCTCCACTATTCGATCACGGCTGTTTTATTATCCCTCTCAAACCCATTCTCCTGCCTTGTCCCCATAACCTTGGATGCCCCAATTAATCAGGAATCTATCAACCTCTACTTTAAATATACCCAATGAACTGGTCTGCACAGCTGTCTGTGGCAATGAATTGCACAGATTCAGCACCCTCTGGCTGAAGAATTTTTTTCGCATCTCTGTTCTGAATAAATGTCCCTTAATTCTGAGGCTATGCCCTCTGGTCCTAGACCCCCACACTATTGGAAACATCCTCTCCGTTTCCACTCTATCTAGACCTTTCAATATTCAATAGGTTTCAATGAGATCCTCCCTCATTCTTCTAAACTCCAGTGAGAACAGGCCCAGAGCCATCAAACTCTCTTCATAGATCAACCCTTTCATTCCTAGGATCATTCTCATAAACCTCCTCTAGACCCTCTCCAATGTCAGCACATCGTTTCTTAGATAAGGAGCCCATTGCTGCTCACAATACTCCAAGTGAGGCCTCACCAGTGCCTTAGCATTACACCCCTGCTTTTGTATTCTAGTCCTCTTGAAATAAATGCTAACATCGCATTTTGCCTTCCTTATCACTAACTCAGCAGGCAAATTGACCTATAGGGAATCCAGCATGAGGACTCCCATGTCCCTTTGCACTTCGGATTTTTGAATTTTCTCCCTATCTGGTAAAAACACAGTTTCATTACTTCTGACAAAGAGCATGATCAAGCATTTCTCTAGCTTACCTTCATATTTCATCTTTTCTCTCTTTATGGCTTTTTAAGTTGCTTTTGGTTGGTTTTTAAAAGCTTCCCAATCCTTTACCTTCTTATCAATGCTCCCTCTAATTTTTTTTTACAGCTGCGTGTATGAAACGGTGCTCTGGGCATGAAATAATTATATAGGCAGTGTAATGGTTGATCTGCACAGCTGTAAAAGAAATGAAAACAACTGAAAAAACCATAAAGAGAGAAAAGTTGAAATATGAAGGTAAGCTAGTCTATAATATAAAAGAGAATACAATTCTTTTCCAGATATATAAAGAATAAATGAGATGAGAGTGGATATCAGGCCGCTGGAGAATGACACTGGAGAGGTAGTAATGGGGGACAAGGAAACGGTAGACAAACTGAATAAATATTTTGCATCATTCTTCACTGTGGAAGACACTAGCAATATGACAGAAATTCGAGGCTGTCAGGGGGCAGAAGTGAGTGTGGATTCTATTACTAAGGAGAAGATGATTGGGAAGCTGAAAGCTCTGAAGTAGATAAGTCCCCTTGACCATATGGACTATACACCAGGGTTTTGAAACTGGTGGCTGAAAAGATTGTGGAGGCATAGGTAATGACCTTTCAAGACTCATTAGATTCAGGAATGGATCTGTGGACTAGAATTTTTCACATTAAACAAACACAAACCACAACTTACAATACACCACAAGTAAACAATGTTAGGCTGTCTAAACAACAGGCAGGCACAGTGGCAAAAATAAAGTGTTTTGACTCAGTGGCATTTGCATTTAGTGGGCCAGTGGTTTATTAACAATGAGCTACTGACCATTCTGTGTTTATTGTTACAATTTGTAACAGTGTGGAAACTTGAAACACTGACAATTTAAATGCATTGAAAATCTAAAATGTTTTAAAGTAAAGGATGTGGTATGCTTACTATTTAGAAGATTTATTTAGAATAATTATTTAACACATAAATAATTACAGTATATTTCACAATTCTATTGACATAGATTTCAAAATTATCTTAACATTATAGAAAAGAAAATTCCAGATGCACAACAACAAAGGCTATGTGTGTGGGAGCATTTCAGATACTGGGTACTCACGCACCTGCACAGTTTACAGGGAACAGTGCTTCCTATGAACTTTTACAATATTATATGCCATCTCTTTTGATTTTATGCTGTCTTTGACTTCCTTTCTCAGCCACAGTTGTCTCATCCTCCCTTTAGATTACTTCTTCATCTTTGGGATGTATCTATCCTGTACCTTCCGAATTTCCCCCAGAAGCACTGGCCTTTGCTGTTCTGCTATCATCCCTGATAGTGTTCACTTCCAATTACTTTGGCCAGCTCCTTTCTCATGCCTCTGTAATTTTCTTCACTTCACTGTGATACTGATGCAATACACCTGAATTTAGCTTTTCCTTGTCAAACTGAAGGTTTACTTCTATCATATTATGATCACTGTCTCCTAAAAGTTCCATTACCTTAAGCTCCTTAATCAAAGCTGGTTCATTGCAGAACACCCAATCCAGATTTCCCTTTCCCTTAGTGGACTCAACCGCAAGCTGCTTGAGAAAGTCATCTCATGGGCACTCTACAAATTCCCTCTCTTGGGATCCCACACCAACCTGATTTTCAATATCTACTTGCAAATTGAAATCCTCCATGACTGTCACAATATTGCCCTTCTTTCATGTCTGTACTGTCTCCCATCATATATTATAGCCCACATCCTGGCTACTGTTGGGAGGCCTATATATTTCTCCCATTAGAGTCTTTTTATTCTTGCAGTTACTTAACTCTACCCACAAGGATTCAACATCTCCTGATCCTATATCACCTCTTTCTAAGGATTTGAGTTCATTCTTTACCAACAGAGCCATGCCATGCCATGCCTTCTGCCTAACTGCCTGTCTTTTTGATACAATGTATATCTTTTGATAGGAACATAAAAAATTAGAAAACCTATAGCACGGGGTTCCAGTGACATCATCATCTAGAATGGCAGCTTAAATCAACAGCTCCTCCGGAAAAACACATATTTTCCCCATTAATCCATGAAGTACAAGATCTTCCGAAAATATCTGAATTGATAAGGGGGACAAGAATGGAGAAAAAGATGGAGATAAAAAAAGCATCACTGCGGAGCCTATGGAAGAGAGAGATGCAACACGTGGCTCTCCTACTCGTGCACGTGGTGGCGAAGCTGACGCTGGGCCTCGTTCAGGCGAAGCGGCAAATATGATAAGGATTTTGGAAGAAGTAAGGGAAGTCCAAAAAGATATAAAATAGCATCTCAATGATATCAATCCAGAGCTCAGCAACGTCAATCAGAAAATAGCGATGGCAGAGACTTGAATTTAGAAGGTGGAAGATCTTGTGCAAAACGTGGAACAGATACTAAGTAAGACAATAAAAATATTAAATCAACAGGAAGGTAAATCGCTTGACCAGGAGGGAAGACGTGACGGAAAAATACCAGGATTTATAATGTTCCCGAAGGAGCAGAGGGATTGTCAATGACGGAATTTGTAGAAAAGTTGCTGCGGCACGTGCTGGAGATTCTCCCCCCGACTAGATTAGATTAGATTATGAGGACACTCAGTCCCCATTTATTGTCATTTAGAAATGCATGCATGCATTAAGAAATGATACAATGTTCCTCTAGAGTGACAGCACAGAAAAAAAGGACAAACCAAGGACTAGCCCTGACAAGACCACATAATTATAACATATAGTTACAGCAGTGCGAAGCAATACCATAAATTGATAAAGAACAGACCATGGGAATGGTAAAAAAAGTCTCAAAGTTCCGATCGACTCCCGATAGCAGGCAGCAGAAGGGAGAAACTCTCTCTGCCATAAACCTCCAGGCACTGACAACTGTCGATGTATTGGAAGCACTCAACCCCAGCTGACTCTGAGTCCGTCCGAAAACTTCGAACCTCCGACCAGCCCTTTGATACCGAGCACCGAGTACTATCTCTGCCAAGCGCCTCGACCCCGTCCCAGCCGCCGAGCAACAAGCAAAGTCAAGGATTCGGGGCCTTCCCCTCCAGAGATTCAGAATCACACAGTAACAGCAGCGGCGAAAAAGGCATCTCAGAAGTTTCCCCAGATGTTCCTCCGTTCTCTCACGTCTGTCTCCATCAAATCAGGATCGTGCACGGCACCCTACTTGACAAATAACAGATATCATTCACCGGAGTGGCCGCTGCAAGCTGCGTCGCGCCACCATCTTCTCCTCCTCCTCTATGGAGATTGAAATTGAAAGGGCGCATCGTGCTCTCATCCTGAGGCCTCCCGGAGACAGGGAAAGTAAGCCGTGCTCAATAGTACTTAGGTTCCTTCAATTCAAGAGCAAGGCGGAGATTCTACGAAGGGCCTGGGATAAGAAGAGGGTGTTTTGGAATGGAAAGTTAATATGCTTCGATCATGATTAATCCCCAGCGATCCTACAGAAATGGAAGGAATATTCCAAAGTGAAACAAATATTAAAGCAAGAAAAGATTGAATTCCAAACACCGTACCCTGCTAAACTGAGAGTATTTTACAAAGGAGAGATACAACTATATTAGACAGTGGAAGAGGCGACTACAGACATGAACAACAGAGGATTGCCCATTAGCGTGGTCAAACCAAGGAAAAGTCTAGCTGATCAGTTATCCCGATCTGCTTGAGAAATAGTAAGAGAACCGAGAAGGCAGGGGCCGGGAGGAGAACGAGAGAAGGATATTAGAAAGAGACTGTGAGTTCTCTGAAGACAGCCCTCACCTCCTCCAGAAGAGCCATAATGTTCGGCTAACTTTAAAAGTGCTGATAAACTAAACGGAAGCAAAAATAGACAATGATATACCTATCTCAAGTAATACGTATTATAATGTGGATTTTATAATACTCAATTTTTTTTGTTCATTCATTCACTCCTTTTTCCCCACCTAAATGAGAATATATATATGGGAGGAATACACAGGGAAATCATTTCTGTGTAATGGACATAGACTTTTTTACTTACTTTCATAGGTACTGCAGCGGGGGCCCTCAGGTAGGAGGGGTTATTCCCCACAGTTAGATGTTTCCTCTAACTCAACCCAGGGTTATCTAGAAACACCAGCCTTGGAATCACACCTTCATTAACTTTTTTTTTATTTTTCACATTTCTTGGTTCTTAGTTGTTCAGGGAGTAGAATGATTCAGTTATATTCTGCAAATTTCAATTATATACTACTAGATAAATACACATGGCTGAGGACAAAGTAAAACTAATTTCTTTTAATGTCAATGGGCTGTTAAATCCAATCAAACTAAGTAAAATTCTATCAAAAATGAAAAAAGAACAAGCCCATGTAGTATATTTACAGGAAACTCACTTAAGTGATAATGAGCATGGAAAATTAAAGAGAATGGGCTTCACCATTTGTTTTTCTCCTCATACAAATCAGGACATAGAAAAGGAGTTGCTATTCTCATCTCAAGCAAGCTAAATTTTGAAAAAGTATTCGAAATGGGAGATAAGGAGGGCAGATATATTCTGGTAAGGGGGAATATAGACAGAAATCCAGTTTCTTTATTGAATATATTCGCACCCTCAGGAAGTGATATTAATTTCTTCCAGAAAATTGCTAATATTATGGCAACAGAAACAGAAGGTCTCTTGATATATGGGGGAAACTTAAATTTACGATTACGACCAAAGTTAGACTCTTCCGATAGATAAACTTATGAAACAAAGTCCTTACATAAGAAGGTTAATACTCTTTTTGAGGATGTTTGTCTAATTGATATATGGAGGGAACTTTTCCCCGATAGAAGGGATTACACTCATTATTCTGCCCCCCATTCTGTATATACAAGAATAGACTATTTCATAACATTTGGAAAAGACAAAGACAAAATAAACATCTGTGGAATTGGGACAATAGATGTAAGTGACCATGCACCTATATATTTATCTGTTGATTTTGACCTACAACCAAAGAATACTATTTGGAAACTAAATTCAAGTCTACTCAATGATTCCTATTTTAAGGAACAAATTAAAAAAGAAATTGGTCTTTACTTAGAATTCAATGATAATGGAGAGGTTGCAACTCCCATTCTATAGGATACTATGAAGACTGTCTTAAGAGGGAAAATTATAGTGATATCTTCATTTAAGAAAAAAATAAGGAATAAAACATTAGAGAAATTGCAAAATAAGCTGAAGGAACTAAAAAAAAACACAAATTGAGTTTGGCACAAGATACACTAGAGGAAATTTTAAAAAAGTGGAAATGAAATTAATAGCTTGGCTACACAAGAAATTAGAAATAATTTAATGTTTCTGAAACAGAGACACTATGAAAGTGGATCTAAATCTATGAAAAACTGGCGTGGAAACTGAAAAAAAAATAGCAGAAAATACAATTCATAGAATTAGGGATCCAAGAACAAAAGGGATAAAAAATAAGCTAAGTGAAATTCAAGAAGCTTTTGAAATGTTTTACAAAACTCTATATTCCAAAGCTCCAGGGGGAAGCATTACCCAAATTGACACCTTCCTGAATTCTTTAGAGTTACCCACTTTAAGCAAAGAACAAAATAGAACGATGACTGCTGACATAACTGAAGCTGAACTAAAAACTACAATTAGTAGGCTTAAATTAAGCAAGTCACCAGGATCAGATGGATATACAGCAGAGTGGTATAAGAAATTTAGAAATGAGTTAATTCCTGTTTTGCTCCCCACACTGAACTGGGCTCTAAGAAAGGCTCAAATGCCACCCAGCTGGAAGGAGGCGATAATCTCAGCCATACCAGAAGAAAGCAAGGATAAAATGGAATGTGGGTCATTTAGACCAATATCTGTTCTTAATGTGGATTATACATTATTTACCTCCATCATGGCTAAACGATTAGAAGAGTTTCTACCCACACTGATACACAATGATCAGACAGGTTTTATACAACAATGCCAAACATAAGACAATATATGAAGGACACTTCACATTATGGATCACATAAAAAAATGGAATTGAAGCAATAGTGATAAGTGTGGACGCTGAAAAGGCATTTGATTTGGTTAGTTGGAATTTTCTATACAGAGCTTTACATAGATTTGATCTACATGACACAATTATTAAAACTATACCTGCACTATACGACAATCCTACTGCCAGGATTAAAATCAATGGATATTTATCTAATAGTTTTACCCTAGAAAGGGGCACGAGACAGGTTGTGCATGGTCACCGCTACTCTTCGCAATATATCTGGAACCATTAGCTCAATACATCAGACAAAATGAAGATATCAGGGGAATTACTATGAAAGGGACAGAGCATAAATTGGCCTGGTACGCCGATGACATTTTGATCTATCTTGGGCAACCAACATACTCTTTACCTAAATTGATGCAATCCTTTGAACGATGTGGCCAGTTATCAGGATACAAGATCAACATAGATAAAACCCAACTACTTTCATATAGCTATAGCCTACCAAGAGAAATTGAAAGTAGATATCCTTGGACATGGCAATCAGAGTCTTTCAAATATTTGGTCATCATTATGCCAAAAGATTTGGCAAAATTATCAGAATGCAATTATCAGCCTAAATAGAAAAAAAATAAGTAAGATATAACAAGATGGAACCTAATTGCTTTTCTTGGTCTCAGTTCAAGGATTATATCTATTAAAATGAATATACTGCCCAGACTACTATATCTCTTTCAGACCCTACCAATAGAGATTAACCAAATTCAATTCAATGAATGGAACAAGATGCTATTAAGATATATATGGCAAGGTAAAAGGCCTAGAGTTTGTCTCGAAACTTTGCAATTAGCCAAGAAAAAGGGGGGATGGGGCCTACCTTCTCTTAGAGATTACTATTTTGCCGCACAGTTGAGAGCTGTGATATGCTGGTGCAATCCATCATATGACGCTCAGTGGAAAAACATTGAGGAGAGGATACTTTCCATCCCCATAAAGGCAATTTTGGCTGATAACAACCTACAAAGTTACATAAATACTATTGATAACCCATGGGTGAAATGGACTCTTAAAATATGGAAAACTATTATAAAAGAATATAAACTAGAGAGAGACATTGCAATTCTTAAATGGTGTGCATATGACTCGGATTTTACGCCGAACAAACTGGATGCTAGATTTAAGGACTGGACAGCTAAAGGAATAACAGCTATTTGCAATATAATGAAAGAAGGAAAACTGTTCAGTTTTGAAATGCTCAAAGAGAAACACTTATTAGAAAACCAAGACTTTATCGATATTTACAGATGCGACAGTATGTTAATAGGACGGTTAAAAGACCCTTACCAGGAAATGATTATCACAGGAGAGCCCAACTTTAAGTGTATGGATGGAAATTACAATGAACATTTACAAATTGGACAAGATAACAGCATCTGTTAATTATAAGTTGGAACAATTTGATTCATACTGGGAAAAATGGTTGAACGACATAACACCTCACAGGCCTGATTTTATTCTCACAGGTCAGTGAATATGTTGTAAAAAAAAGATCACTCCCTACTTTGTACATAGTTTACTTCTTCTGATTGTTCTATCTTTCATCTCCTTTCTGTAAGTGTATACCTCAGATAAATATTATGTGGAGATTTGTGACAAATATGACTATATGATATATATGTACAATATCTGAAATACATCTTATGGAAAGTTCCGTTTGATGATGAACTTCAATAAAAAATAAATTACAAAAAAAAACCTACAGCACAATACAGGCTTTTTGGCCCACAAAGCTGTGCCGAACATGTCCCTACCTTAGAAATTATCTAGGCTTACCCATAGCCCTCTATTTTTCTGAGTTCCAAGTACCTGTCCAGGAGTCTCTGAAAAGGCCCTATCTAATCCGCCTCCACTACCGTCGCCGGCAGCCCATTCCACGCACTCACCACTCTCTGCGTAAAAAAACCTATCCCTGACATCTCCTCTGTACCTACTTCCAAGCACCTTAAAACTATGCACTCTCGTGCTAGCTATTTCAGCCCTGGGGAAAAGCTTCTGATTATCTACACGATCAATGCCTCTCATTATCTTATACACCTCTATCAGGTCACCTCTCATCCTCCATTGCTCCAAGGAGAAAAGGCCGAGTTCACTCAACCTATTCTCATAAGGCATGCTCCCCAATCTAGGCAAAATACTTGTAAATCTCCTCTGCATCCTTTCTATGGTTTCCACATCCTTCCTATAGTGTGGCGACCAGAACTGAGCACAGTACTCCAAGTGGGGTCTGACCAGGGACCTCTCGGCTCCTAAACTCAATCTCACGATTGATGAAGGCCAATACTCCGTATGCCTTCTTAACCACAGAGTCAACCTGCATAGCTGCTTTGATTGTCCTATGGACTCGGACCCCAAAGTCTCTCTGATCCTCCACGTTGCCAAGAGTCTTACCAGTAATACTATATTCTGTCATCATATTTGACTTACCAAAATGAACCACCTCACACTTATCTGGGTTGAACTCCATCTGCAACTTTTCAGCCCAGTGTTGCATCCTATCGATATCCCGCTGTAACCTCTGACAGCCCTCCACACTATCCACAGCACACCCAAACTTTGTGTCATGAGCAAATTTACTAACCCATCCCTCCACTTCTACATCCAGGTCATTTATAAAAATCACGAAGAGTATGGGTCTCAGAACAGATCTCTGAGGTACACCACTGGTTACTGACCTGTATACAGAATATGACCCGTCTACAACCACCCTTTGCCTTCTGTGGACAAATCAATCTGGATCCACAAAGCAATGTCCCCTTGGATCCCATGCCACCTGACTTTCTCAATAAGACTTGCATGTGCTACTTTATCAAATGCCTTGCCAAAATCCATATACACTATATCTACTGCTCTACCTTCATCTATGTGTTTAGTCACATCCTCAAAAAATTCAATTAGGCTCATAAGGCACAACCTGCCTTTGCCAAAGCCCTGATGACTATTCCTAATCATATTATGCCTCTCCAAATGTTCATAAATCCTGCGTCTCAGGGTCTTCTCCATCAACTTACCAATCACAGAAGTAAGATGTTACACTCCCAATTATAATCTTTTTTCAGCCACGTCTTAGAGATGCCCACAACATCATACCTGCCAGTCTCTAACTGTACTACAAGATCATCCACCTTATTTCATACACTGCTTGCATTCAAATATAATGCCTTCACTCCTGTATCTCTCACCTTTTCTGCTTTTGACCTCTTTTCACATTAACTCATCCCCTGGCAGCAATTTTACCCTATCACCTGCTGTCCACACCACACACTGCATCTAGCTGTATACCAATGTCCCCATAGTCAACCTTATCCTTCTTCCAAATTCGTTTAAACACTCCTCCACAGCTGTAGCAAACCTGCCTGGAAGGATATCGGTTCCCCTTCATGTCAGGTGTAACCCATCCCTTTTGTACAGGTCAGACCTTCCTCAGAATGATCCCAATGATGCAGAAATCTGAACCCCTGCCCCCTGCACCAATTCTTCAGCCACACATTCACCTGCCAAGTCATCCTATTCTTACCAGCACTGGCATGTGGCACAGGCAGCAATCCAGAGATTACCACCCAGGAGGTCCTGCTTTTCAACTTTCTGCCTAACTCCCTACATTTTCTCTTCAGGACCTCCTCCCTTTTCCTACTTATGTCTTTGGTGCCAACACGTACCATGACTTCCAGCTGATCACCCACCCCCTTTGGAATGCCATGGCCCCAATCCTTCACCCCAGCACCTGGGAACCAACACACATTTGGGGTGTTTCTTTCATGTTCACAGAATCTGTTTTCTGCTTCTCTAACTAGGGAATCCCCTATTATTACTGCACTACTCTTCTTCCCCTTTACCTTCTGAGCCACAGATCTGCTCACTGAGGCTTCTCCGTGATGAATCATCTCCCACAACAGAATCCAAAGTGCTATACATTATTGAGGGGAACAGCCAGAGGGAAATTCTGCACTGACTGCCTATCCCCTTTCCCTTTCCTTACAGTCTCCCAGGTACCCACCTCCTGCAACTTAATGATGACCACCTCCCTGTAGCTCCCATCTATTACCTCCTTATTCTCCCGAATGAGTCAAAGGTCATCCAGCTGCAGCTCCAGTTCCTTAACTTGGTCTCTGAGGAGCTGCAACTCAGTGCACTTCATGCGGATGCAGCTACCACGGAAACTGGAAGTCCCCCTGAGTTATTACATCTCACACAAAGAGCATACCACTAACTCTGAACATTCTCAGGGCACCAGCTATGTACTAAAAGAAAAAGAAAATTTACTAGGAACTTACTCACTTACTTAGAACCTCTGCCTGTGCTTGCTGACTGCTGCTCTCACCAAAGTCTGCTGAGCCCAAGGCTGACCACTCTAACACTGGATCTCTCCCACAATGGCCGCTCTGCTTATGCCTCCCTTCTTTTTATGGGCCCCACACTGATTGCAGCTCACAGAAAGCACAAGAGATCTTTTTAAACTTTGCACTGTATCGCCAACGAGCGACCTCTCGTGTTGATTGCAGCCCACTGAAAAAATATTCATTTTGGAGCAGTGAAACTTACTTTAAGTCTGTGTGTGTTTTACATAATCCCCAACCTGCAACAGTTGACAAGATTCTGGAAGTTATTGCAAATTGGAAGATGCTAAATTGTGGCAATCCCTTTCAATAATAATGTCAGCTTCTCTATTACGGAGAAATCCAATTTGGTAATGTACAACACAATCTATAACAAATATCAAATACCTGTTGAGGTTTCCATGGACTGAAGTTAAATCTTTAATTTAAATTGCTTGTTCTCTCACTTTGCTTACTTTCTCACTTAAGACTTTAAAACCAGTAGTCAAGGGGGTTAAAGAATTATATAACCAAAATGCATCGCATAACAGTGATAAGATGGAATGGAGCCCTGCTGAAGGGAAGCACAAACTACAAATGCTCTTGCACTATGCTACCTTCCCAGCTTTACACATTGGAAACCAATCCACACACAGAATTATCCAAGTTATGACATTCCGGAAGTGAGACTGGACACTTCCTATTACGATTTGTACATAGGACACATTTTCCAAGTAGGATGCATACATAACAATGTCAATTCTCACTGGGAACTCTGCCAGGAACAATTAGGTTATGTTGATCTAAATTGGATCAGTTGTTAGACAGTCACAGGAGAAGGAGATATTCATAGCACTATTTGCTTTGCCGTGTGATTTAAAGGGACATTTGCACCTATTATTCCAACTTCTGGAGGGTAGTCCGGAAGCTGATTGCTGATTCTTAAGTGTGGTCCTATCAACCACAGACAATTTAAGTGTGGTACCTCTCCATTTCAACATTAATGTGTGTTTCTGTAGCAGTCCCAAGCTGTTTGAGTTACAGCTGCAGCCGAGGCCTTGGAGAGAACAGTTTTGCTAGGATAGAAATGGTTCAGTTAAAAATCACAAATTAAGACCTAGCAAATAGGAATTTTTTTTTTAAAGAAGTTTTTTTTTTAACCACCAATGTTGCTGGAGATAGCCTGTGGATAAAAGCTGAAGGGATGTTCTTTCTCCTGTAAGTAAATACTGTTTTCCTCTTTTTCAACTATCAGGCCCTTGCCCTATACAATTCATCATTGAAAAATCAAAAGTTATAAACCACATCACTATGATTTGGATAGAATTCATTTTCCGACAAATAATTGCAATTCCCTTCCTTCCACAGATGCTGCTCAAACTGGTGAGTTCTTCCAGCAAATTGTTTATTATTGCAGGTCACTGTACATGTGACAGTAGTAAACTAATTGCCAATTACCAGTCCCCCAGTTACACAGTTTTTGCCACTCTCCGCTCTCCTACTTGTTCCATCTGCCAATCGTCCCTCTCTTTCCAGCTTTCTTTCTCGCCTTCCTTGCTTGTCAGATTCCCGCATCTGCACCTTTCCTGTCCCCACTTATCACTTCGAAGCCTCTGTTTACCTCCAGCCTCCCCTGCCCCCAGCTGGCGTCCTTTGCCCCCCTATCTGCTTCCTGTTATCACCCACCTGCATTTCTCTCCAAACTCCACCCCCCTCATTATCTGGCTCCCTTTGGCCCTCCTCACCTGGATCTGAACATCACCTGCCTGCCCGTACCTCAACCTCCTCACGCATATTCTCATAGTGATTATTTCTCCTCAAAACTCTTAGTTCTGATGCCAGGCCCTTGATCCAAAACCTTAATCTTCTTTCTTTCTCTACAGATGCTGCCTGATTAGCCGAGTTCCTCCTGCAGTTTGTTCATTGCTTCAAAGTGCAATATCGGCAGTCTCTTGTGTTTCTAGCCTCAGCTCTCAGCTATTTTGTGCACGTTGGCATTACTTCAGCCTTGATAGCATACTTAAATCTTCACAACAGCATTACTATCTATAATAAGGTTTAAATAATTTGAAATTCTGTTTGAGGACAACTAATTCAGAATGGCACAAAATAGTTAAAATAAATGCATATTTTCAATTTTAGATACCTCCTTCTCTGCAACTTAAAAAATGGCTGATTTTGAAACCTGCCCAATACTGACCAATCGTCATGGATCTGAAAGACTGTCCCTCTGTGATCTCTGCTGCCGTCTGACTTTACAACCATATGCTCTCCCAGACTCACTGCCATGGCCACATAGCCTTCTTGGCTTCACCGATCACCTTCCAGTGACCTCCTTCACCCTTCCCCCCACCTTCTCATTCTGGCATCTTCCCCCTTCCTTTCCAGTCCTGATGAAGAGTGTCGGCCCGAAACGTGGACTGTTTACTCACTTCCGTAGATGCTGCCTGACCTGCGGAGTTCACCCAGTACCTTGTGCGTGTTACTCTTGTTCAACTGATCTGAGTATTTACAGCAGTTTGTTTTCATCCAAATTTTTAAAACTTATTAGTTTAACCAATCATACTTTAATCATTTTACTTGGTACAACACCTGATGATAGATTGAATTATATTATATAAATCTATAAGATGAGAGTAGCTATTGTAAATTATTGGGCATTTATGAGCTCTGTAATTAAAATTTCAGTCTGATGACGAGCAGGGGGATAGTTATCCATAATTATGTAGGCCCAGCTGATTACAGCTATTGTACCGATGGTCATATAGTTTATACCATTATACACGTCAATTATTAACTTGCTATTCCTTCTAGATTTGATTCCGGGGGATATCGAATTGTCTAAGTAGACAAGTTATATCCTCTTGAGACACAATATAGAACCAAGAGCCACTGTTCAAAACAGAAGGGGTTATATATTTAAGGTAAAAATGAGGTGGTTCTTTTTCTCTGTCTCTTAGAAGACCATGAGTCTTTGGAACTTTTTTCCTTAAGAGGCAATTGAACAAAAAGTTTTTGAATACTGTTTAAGGTAGGAGTAAATAGATTTGTTATGAACAAGGGGATGAAAAAACAGGAGTGTAGACTGGAAGATAAAGCTGAGATTATAGTCAGATGACCTATGATTTTGCTGAATGGTAGAACTAATTTAAAGGGCCGAATGGTCTACTTCTACTCCAAATTTGCTTTTAAATACTGATAAGATTATATTGCTTAACAAAGAAACATATTCTATTAAATCGCTTCTTGAAAAGAGAGATACTTTCTGATATCCCAATTGATCCATTGTCATGTATGATACTTTACAATTGCTTCTTGAGTCTGTGGGGTTTATAATGTCATTGCAATAGACTCTGCTCAGAATTTAACACTTACACTCCAGTGCAAAGTTTTCTCAAAGCAACAGTTTAAAGAATGAAATTATAGTTATACTTTTCAAGAGGATAAAGTGAGGGAAGGAATCACATTCTGGATTTGCAAATTTAGATATGTCATAAAAATAAAGAATGGAGTCTTAATAATATGACTGATTCAAATTTGCTTGTTTCAGTCATAAAGATGCAAATTAGAACATAGAACATAGAACAGTATGGCACAGAAACAGGCCTTTCAGCCCACAATGTTGTGCTGAACCAACTAAAAAGCAAATCAAAACACCCAAACACTAATCTTTCCTACCTCCACCATGTCTGCATCCTTCCATCTTCCTTACATCCATGTGCTTATCCAAACATCTCTTAGAAGCCTCTAATGTATTTGTCTCTACCGCCAGTGCATTCCAGACATTCAAGACTCTCTGAGTTAAACACTTATCCCTCACATTCCCCTTGAACCTACCCCCTCCCACCTTCAATGCATGCTCTCTGGTCTTAGACGTGTCAACCCTGGGAAACAGATACTCTCTGTCCACTCTAATTACACCTCTCATAATCTTGTAAACCTCTATCAGATCTCCCCTCAGCCTCCGACATTCCAGAGAAAACAACCCAATCTTACCCAGCCTCTCCTGATAGCACGATAGGCAGAGGCTGATAGATTCTCGATTTGTCAGGACATGAAGGGACACGGGGAGAAGGCAGGAGATTGGGGCTGAGAGGAAATTTGGATCAACAAGATGAAATGGCAGGCCACGATGGGCCAAATGACCTAAGTCTGCTACTATATCTTATAGTCTTATGCCCGATATACTACGCAACATCCTGGTAAACCCCAAACATGAGGAAATCTGCAGATGCTGGAAATTCAAACAAAACACACAAAATGCTGGTGGAACGCAGCAGGCCAGGCAGCATCTATAGGAAGAAGTACTGTTGACGTTTTGGGACGAAGGGTCTTGAAAGGGCCAGAGACATTGACTGTGCTTCTTCCTATAGATGCTGCCTGGCCTGCTACGTTCCACCAGCATTTTGTGTGTGTTCCTGGTAAACCTCTTCTGCACCATCTCCAAACCCTCGGCATCCTTCCAGAACTGTACTCAATACTCCAGATGTGGCCTAACCAGAGTTTTATAAAGTTGCAACATAACCTCCTGATTTTTGAACTCAATGCCTCGACTAATAGGA
The DNA here is from genome assembly GCF_963921235.1 of Mobula hypostoma. Classification (NCBI taxonomy): domain Eukaryota; kingdom Metazoa; phylum Chordata; class Chondrichthyes; order Myliobatiformes; family Myliobatidae; genus Mobula; species Mobula hypostoma. Next base: position 73,540,521 of record NC_086102.1, on the reverse strand, counting down.
GCAAGCATTCCATAACCCTTCTTAACCACCTTATCGACCTGTGTAGCCACTTTCAAGGAGCTATGAACTTGGATCCCAAAATCTCCTTGCTCAGCAACACTGTTAATGATCTTGCCCTTAACAGTGTACTGTCTGCTTCCATTTTCCCTACCAAAGTGCAACACCTCACATTTATCTGGGTTAAACTCCATCTGCCATTTCTCAGCCCATATCTGCCACTGATCTATATCGTGCTGTATTCTTTACCAGTCTTTTACACTATCCACAACTCCACCAACCTTGGTATCATCCGCAAATTTACCCATCTACATTTTCACCCAGGTCATTTATATACATCACAAATAGCAGAGGACCCAGCACCGGTCCCTGCAGACACCACTAATTACAGACCTCCAGCTCGAGTAAGTCCCTTCAACCACTACCCTCTGACTTCCATGCTGAAGCCAGTTTTGAATCCCAACGGCCAAGCTGTTCAATTTCTGAGAAACTTCTGACTTACCAAACCACGTGCAAAATAATTCTTTGCATTGTTAATTTGCACTCAACATATATGCACATTGATATCTTGGTATATATACAAATAAGTTAAATGAAGATTGTTTTTAGATTTTGGCCTCCGTATTAATCTTCACACTGAGTGCCCTCTTTGCATTGCTTTGGGAAGCATTAGTCATTACATGGGCGAAACCTTTCACCAATTTGGAGCAACTCAGAACAAATGTCTGGTCCGCATGTTTACAATTTGCAGGTCCTGTTTACGGTTACTGTTCTATAGATTTGGTAAGGATGTCTGCAGAAAAAGAACCTCAGGGTTGTATGTGGTGACATATACCTATTCTGATAATAAATTTTACTTTGAACTTTGAACTTCAACTGGAGCCAAAGCTACATTTAGAGCCTTGCTTCCTGTCAAAGTCTGTGAGGTTTTATGAGAAATTTTCAAATATCTTTGTATAGACAAATTTTAAGAACTCTTAAAATTCTAAGTAAATAATGATAATTATTTTGACATAACTAAAATGAAGTATGTAGATTTTGATATTTATTGGTGTCTTGGAATAGCTAAACGTGTTCTTCACCGAGTCTGCATTACCCATCCAACTGAATGGGGTCTGCTTGATTTTGGATTATAGATGCAGATTCTCAAGAATAATTTTTGAGATTCCCAATAATGACTATTGATTATTGGCTGCCTCAATGACTATCGCCCAGTAACACTCACATCTACAGTGATGAAATGCTTTGAGAGGTTGGTCATGACTAGACTGAAATCCTGCCTCAGCAAGGACCTGGACCCATTGCAATTTTCCTATCGCCACAATAGGTCAAAGGCAGATGCAATCTAGATGGCTCTTCACATGGCTTTAAACTACCTGGGCAACATAAACACCTATATCAGGATGTTGTTCATCAACTATAGCTCAGCATTTAACACCATTATTCCCACAATATTGATTGAAAGTTGCAGAACCTGGGCCTCTGTACCTCCCTCTGCAATTGGATCTTCGACTTCCTAACAGGAAGACCACAATCTGTGCAGATCGGTGATAACATATCTTCCTCACTGACAATCAACACTGGTGCACCTCAGGGGTGTGTGCTTAACCCACTACTCTACTCTGTCTATACCCATGAATGCGTGGCTAGGCATAGCTCAAATACCAAATATAAGTTTGCTGACGATACAACCATTGTTAGTAGAATCTCAGGTGGTGACGAGAGGGCGTACAGGAGTGAGATATGCCAACTAGTGGAATGGTACCTCAGCAACAACCTGGCACTCAACTTCAGTAGGGCGAAAGAGCTGATTGTGGACTTCAGTAAGGGTAAGATGAAGGAATACATACCAATCCTCATAAAGGGATCAGAAGTGGAGAGAGTGAGCAGCTTCAAGTTCCTGGGTGTCAAGATCTCTGAGGATCTAACCTGGTCCCAGCATATCGATGCAGTTATTAAGAAGGCAAGACAGCAACTATACTTCATTAGGAGTTTGAAGAGATTTGACATGTCAAAAAAAGCACTCAAAAAATTCTATATTTGTACTGTGGAGATCATTCTGACAGGATGCATCACTATCTGGTATGGAGGGGACTACTGCACAGGACGGGAAGAAGCTGCAGAGGGTCATAAATTTAGTCAGCTCCATCTTGGGTAGTAGCCTACAAAGTACCCAGGACATCTTCAGGGAGTGATGCCTCAGAAAGGCAGCGTCCATTATCAAGGACCTCTAGCACCCAGGGCATGCCCTTTTCTCACTGTTACCATCAGGTAGGAGATACCGAAGCCTGAAGGCACAAACTCAGCGATTCAGGAACAGCTTCTTCCCCTCTGCCTAAATGGACATTGAACCCATGAACACTACCTCACTTTCTAAAACATGTATTATTTCTATTTTTGAATGATTTTTAATCTATTCAATATACATATACTGTAATTGACTTACTTATTTAATTATTACTATTATTTTCTTCTTCTTTATTATGTATTGCATTGAACTGCTGCTGCTACATTAACAAATTACACAACACATGCAGGTGATAATAAACCAGATTCTGATTCCCAATATGATCAGACTCTACCAATGGAGTCCATCTGGGATTACAGTCAAGTGACAGATGTGCCACCACTTATGATGGTTGCATAATTCTGGAATGAAAATAGTCTGATACCAGCAGTTCCTTTTGAAACAACCAACCACACCAAGTTTTTTTTATAAGCAAAGGCATTGTGAGAGTAAACAGAACCTATTAAGGAGGATATTCTTCACTTTAAAAGTTTTCAGATGTGCTAACGTTTAGCCAATAACATGCCTCTGGTCACCAATGCCCTTAAAATATTGGGATCTGTAAAATAAAAAAGTAAAGATTTCCAGAATTAGTTCCTCACAGTGGATGTTAAAAATATTTTTTCACATCAGCATGTTTCTTATTTTCAAATATCTTGAGCATAAAGACTTCCATGGATATTTTTCTTTTGTTAAATTCCAAAGATAGAACATCTTAGCATGTAAAAAGAACTAATTTCCATTCCATGGGTGGAGAGCACAAAAGGATGACAATCAGAGAAGTTGTTTGGTATTAAAGACCAAACAACTCCTGGAATTCAAGATAAACTGCTGGAGGAGAGTGAGCTGAGAGGTACTGGGTAGAATACAGATGAGAGGATTTTTGTCCGTGAATACTGCTGGAGAGGTTAATTGATAAAATACTAATATGTTGCATTAATCCAGAGAGATAGATTATGCATGACGTTACAATACAGAGAGACAATTCACACATGAATATTAGGGGAAATAAACATAAATCATTTCATGAAGTTAGTATACTGTTTCAACCAGCAAAAGACACTGATATACAACATCAAATTGAACACAAGCTTACCTAGAGTCAACATTTTGATTGTTTATAAATTGCATTGAGCTTTTCAGTATTCAGAACATAACCAGAACTTCACCCACAGTGCCGTGCCTGGTTTCTATACTGACAAATAATCCACTGTTAGGTGTCATTATTTTAACATGCACCACAGGCAAATTTTCAGAAGAACAGATTAGAATCAGAATCAGGCTTAATATCACCAGCATATATTATGAAATGTCTTGTTATGTGGCAGCAGTACATTGCAATACGTAATAAACATTGTGAATTATATACAGTCAAGTTAAATAAGTAATAGCAGAGAGGTAGTGAGGCTCATGGGTTCAATATCCATTCAGAAATCTGATGGCTGAGGGGAAGAAGTTGATCCTGAATCGCTAAGTTTACGCCTTCAGCCTCCTGTACATCCCCTCTGCTGATACCAATGAGAAGAGGGCATGGCCTGGGTGATGGGGCTCCTTAATGATGGATGCCAACTTTTTGAGGCATCTCACCTTGAAGATGTCCTGGATGCTGGGGAGGCTGGTGCCCGTGATGGGGCTAACTGAATTTACAGCTTTCTGCAGCTTACTTTGATCCTGTGCAGTGACCTGCACGCACCCCTCTCCTCATATCAGATGGTGATGCAGCCGTTTAGAATTTGCATAGAAGAAGAAGAAGAATAGCCCTTAACTCAGCAGTGGAGTTATCGGGGCACTGTCATGATGGTGTTTCTGTAGCAAGCTATTCTTGTTTTTATGAGGCCGAGTTGCTAGCTCAGCGCTCAACCCAACTTGGATTCGAACTCAGGAACCTTTGCTCCGGAGTCCGGCGCTGATATTATTGCACCACCAAGTAGGACAATTTGCATAGCAATGTTCTATTTGCATAGAAATTTTAGCATAAAATGTAAAGAAAATGATTACAGTCCTCTTCCTAGATGTTTTAATATCTGAGAGAGACTACATTATATTCTGGGTGGTCCAGAGTTCCCTCTGAACTGAAACTAGAGAGGATGCAGGATCATTGAGACTCACCATTAATAAACTTTAACCTTTTGCTGTTGCTATTGAATTTTGTACAGGCTTTCACTTCATCACGTTTAACTCCAGTTATTACAACCTCATGGACATTGTTTTTGCAACAACCTTTATCTAACAATAGTTAATTAATGAAACAAGGAGGATAGGCAAGGTATTAAATGATAAAATATTGCCAAAGATCTGGTGAGGGGAGTATCTGAATGAACTGATTTTGCAAGAATCTTTTCAATTCCTCCCAGAGACATTGAGATGAAAGTGGTATGTACTGGTATTCTGCTTTTAGATAAAGTGATCAGTAACTGATGGGGAATTGATGGAATTACACACTGATTTTACTATTTTAATTGCATCCTGATCCAGCTACATCACACAAGATATTCTGAGTCCTCTGAAAGGCTGTTTGCAGGGAATGTGTATATTCAGCAAAATGGTTCTCCTCAGCATTTTATTGCTCAAAGTGTAGCCTTTTAACTAGATGATTATGAACTCTGAACATCTGAAATTTATTGCTTATTAATACAGAAGACATAGCTTTCCTAGAGTGGAAGCTACACACAAACTCAGCCAGTATGCCCACATAAATGCTTCCTGAAATTATGCTGTTTGGTGACAACGTAAGCAGAAGTTGTTAATCTGGCTCCACAGACTCGCTGTGCACCTCTGTCAATACTCTCAACAGACTTTCCAGTCTCATGCCCTCCCCTCCCCTCCCTGACTAAAGAATCTCAGCACAATCCAGATTAGTCTTTCTAAAGTGGACAAGGTACAATGGTAAAGTGCAAAGACAGTTGCTCCTTTCCAGAACATTGTCATCATAGGCCAGTATCACCCTGACATGCAAACAGATTTGGAGACCAATAAGTGAATCATCTTGCAAACACGAGGAAATCTGCAGATGCTGGAATTTCAAGCAACACACATAAGAGTTGCTGGTGAACGCAGCAGACCAGGCAGCATCTCTAGGAAGAGGTACAGTCGACGTTTCAGGCCGAGACCCTTCGTCAGGACTAACTGAAGGAAGAGTTAGTAAGTGAATCATCTTGCTTGACTTGCAAAGTATATACACACAGCTTTTCTTTTAGCTAGATTTATTTATCAGTTAATGTTTTGCTATTTCTACATCTTCAGTAGAGAAAGCTTACTGGGCAACTTGTTTGTCCATTTCCACAGAACTATCTATGGCTACGGATGTGATCTCCAGTTAATTAGCACAGATCAATTAATTCTTACTGTCTTGAAACATTCGGGCGATTCAAATGTGTGGTCAGTCAGGGTAATAGCCAACTGTATAGTGTCAAAATGATAATATATCCATTCCAAACAAACTACAGACTGCCCAAGATTACAAATACCTGATCTTTGTACATAAGAACGATTATTGGGAGATGCCTGGGATGGTTTTGCAAGTTGCTGTAGGGCTGCAAACATCTTCTGCAGTTCACTGGGATCTCAATTCACTGAATGGTGGAGTTAAATGTCCTGTTTAACTACACATTATCTTCGATTGACCAATGCTTTTATTTAAATATATTGCTGGGCGGCCACGTTACCAACGTGAGCACATCGGGAATGGAACTGTGTGGTAACCTGTATTGCGCAGCACTTACTCTAAAAACAATCCAAAAGCAGAGGACACAAAGTAGATTTCCAACTTTTTAAAACATTTATTTTAGAAAATAAAGTTTAACGAGGACAGGTTTGCCCCCCGCCCCAACCTGCAATTTTAAAGGAGATGTGCTGGGCAAGATTTTGTTTTACGCAGAGTGGTGCTAGAACATGCAGTGAGGGGTAGTGGTGGAAGCAGATACGACAGTGGTGCTCAAGACACTTCTCGACACATACCAAATCCTCATAGAGGGATCAGAAGTGGAAAGAGTGAGCAGCTTCAAGCTCCTTGGTGAATGCTGAAGCAAAGTGTTCATTAAGGACTTCCCCTACCTCCTCTGACTCCAGGCACGTTTCCTCTTCTGTCCCTGATTGGTTCTCCCTCACTTTAGTCATGCTCCTGTTTTTCACATATGTGTAGAATGCCTTGTGGGTTTCCATAATCCTGCTTGCCAAAGCTATCTCATGCCCCTTTCTAGCTCTGCGTTAAAATCCATTCTTCAGCTCCTTCCAGGCTACCTTATAACTGTCTAGAGCCCTGTCTGATCCTTGCTTCCTAAACCTTAAGTAAGTTTCTTTCTTCCTCTTGATTAGATATTCCACATCTCTTGCCAACCACAGTTCCTTCAGCCTACCACCCTTTCCCTGCCTCGGTAGAAAAAACCCATCTTGAACTCATACAAGTGCTCCCTACACAATCTCTATACTACCAGTGTGCATTTCCCTGAGTTCACCTGTTCCCAATTTATGCTTGCTAGTTCAGAATCAGAATCAGGTTTAATATCACTGACGATCAACACTGGTGCACCTCAGGGGTGTGTGCTTAGCCCACTGATCTACTCTCTGTATATGCATGACTGTGTGGCTAGACATAGCCCAAACCCATCTACAAATTTGCTGATGATACAACCATTGTTGGTAGAATCTCAGGTGGTGACGAGAGGGTGTACAGGAGTGAGATATGCCAACTAGTGGAATGGTGCCACAGCAACAACCTGGCACTTAATGTCAGTAAGACGAAAGAGCTGATTGTGGACTTCAGGAAGGGTAAGATGAAGGAACACATACCAATCCTCATAGACGGATCAGAAGTGGAGAGAGTGAGCAGCTTCAAGTTCCTGGGTGTCAAGATCTCTGAGGATCTAACCTGGTCCCAGCATATCGATGCAGTTATTAAGAAGGCAAGACAGCAACTATACTTCATTAGGAGTCTGAAGAGATTTGGCATGTCAACAAATACACTCAAAAACTTCTATAGTTGTATGGTGGAGAACATTCTGACAGGCTGCATCACTGTCTGGTATGGAGGGGCTACTGCACAGCACCAGAAGAAGCTGCAGAACTTTGTAAATCTAGTCAGCTCCATCTTGGGCACTAGTCTACTAAGTATCCAGGACCTCAGAAAGGAAGTGTCCATTATTAAGCACCTCCAGCACCCAGAACATGCACTTTTCTCACTGTTACCATCAGGTAGGAGATACAGAAGCCTGAAGGCACACACTCAGCAATTCAGGAACAGCTTCTTCCCCTCTGCCATCCAATTCCTAAATGGACATTGAATCTTCCGACACTACCTCACTTTTTTAAACATATATTATTTCTATTTTTGCATGTTTTAAAAAATCTATTCAATATATGCAATTGATTTACTTGTTTATTTATTTTTTTAATTTTATTATTTTTTCTCTCTGTTAGATTATGTATTGCATTGAACTGCTGCTGCTAAGTTAACAAATTTCATGTCACGTGCTGGTGATGATAAGCCTGATTCTCATTCTGATTCTGTATATGCAGGGAACAGAGGAATAGCGATCGTGTACAGCAGATGAGATTTAGTTTAATTTGGCATCATGTTCAATGCAGACATTATGGTCCAAAAGGCTTGTTCCTATGCTGCAACATTCTGCGTTCGAAAACAGAATCTACGTAAACTTCTCCCAGTGGAAGGGTAAAAAGTGTTGAATGGAGGATGGTTACATATAAATCAGATGCAGAAAGCCTCAGTCACCTACAGTTGTATGGCCAACAAACATGTCTGATAGGCGAATTGCCCAAACTCCCATTTGCCCTTTGCAATCTTTCAAGTGATTCTTTTTCAAAATCTGGTCGATGAATAGCCAAGATCACCCTAATTATGATACAAATAAGTTTTGGAGCAAAGAGTGCAGGTGCACAAAAGTTGAAAATCCACCTAATTAAGGAAGCAGCACACACAAAATGCTGGAGGAACTTGGCAGGTCAGGCAGCATCTATGGAGGGGAATAAGCAGTTGATGGCTCAGACTGAGGCCCTTCACAGGACTGGAAAGGAAGGGGACAGCAGCCAGAGTAAGATGGTGGAGAGAGGAGAAGGAGTATAAACTGGCAGGAGATACTGTAAGTTGGACCAGGAGAAGGGGAAGGTACGAGGGTGGGGAATGGGGATAAAGTAAGGATGTGGGGCAGGGAGGTGATAACTGGAAGAGGTAAAGGACTGAAGAAGGAATCTAATAGGAGAGGACAGTGGACCTTGGAAGTAAAGGAAAGAGGAACAGAGCTAGAGGGAGGTGATGAGCATGTGAGAAGAGAAGGGGTAAGAGAGAGCCAGAATGGGGAATGGAGAAAGAGAGGAGGGGGTGGGAGAAATTACGGGAATTTGGAGAAACAATGTTCTAGCCACCAGGTTGGAAGCTACCTAGATGGAACATGAGGTATTGCTCCTCCAACCTGAGTTTGGCCTCATCATGGCATTAGAAGAGGCTATGGACAAATATGTCAGAATGTGAATGGGAAGTCGAATTGAAATGGGCATAATGTGCTTGACAATATGATTCCTCAATCTGCATCGGGTCTCATTGATGTAGAGGAGGCTGTGCCAAGAGCATCAGATACAAAGGATGACTCTGATAGACTCACAAGTAAAGCGTTATCTCACATGGAAGTACTGTTTAGGGCCAAGGATGGTGGTGAGGGAGGAAGTGTAGCAGCAGGTATAGCACTTGTCCCTGTTAAAGAGGCTGCCCAGAATCTTCAGATATTTTACAAGCTGCGGAAGAGCAGAGAGAATGTTTATGATTGGGTGCTGGTCAAATTTGTCAAGGCAACAATTACTTTAAAGCCAGCAGTTGGTGACAGAAAAAATGAAACAAATCCTTCTTATTTAATTCTTTTTTTCCTATTAATTTTAACCTTGGCAAGCTTGCTTTCTCGGTTTTCCTGTTCTGATGAAAGTTCCTTAAATGAAACATTGACCCCTTTTTCTGAAATCTGATTTGTTCTTTGCCTTGGTAAATGCTTCCAGTATTTTCTGTTTTTATTCCTAATTTCCAAAATTTTTTGTTTTCTTTTTCTATTTCTATTCAGTTCAGTGGCATTTCTCTTTCAGGAATGCTCATCTTGAAGAAAATTTTCTCTCGACTAAGCCTTCAATTTGTCTCTTTTATAATACTTACCCTTGAGGATTTCTGACTTTCCTTTCTTTGATAATGTGTTGACGAAAATTAGGTTCATAGTCACGTCTCTTTCCATTACAAGTGCCTCCTGCTCCTATTTGTATCACGTGGATTCCATCTGAAATTTCACCTTCATATTTCAGATTCAATCAAGATCATAAGTATGTTCAAAAAGTCATGTTTAATCCCACACATGCTCTCAATTTCTCTCTATTTCTGCATGAACTTATTTCTTCAAAGCTGTCCATGTCTAGTCTTCCAGTGTTTCAGCCAAAAAGAACTCTCCTCCTTTCTTTCAGTTAAAGTTTGCAAACTTCAGCAGAACTTGAATTCAAAAATAATATAGCCTGGATCCATCTTTCCTTTTCTTTCCTCTGCCTTCATCTCCCTCACCAGATCTACCTCTTTTCTTGATTTCTCTATCCCTCTTGATCGTCCCCTTGCCAATCCCAAATGATTCATCCTCAGAAGCATCACCTTCACCACACCTCACTCCCATGCACACCCCCTTGTTGGAGAATTCTGAGTCTTGCTGTGACAAAAGACCTAGGCGAGGATGGTCAGGACCCAAGTGTCTGAGTATCTGAGACTAGAATCGAGACACGATACAAGACTGAAATCAAGGCAGAGTTCTAAACTAGATGCTAGACAAGTATCCAAAGTTGAGCTGATGATTGAGCACCGAAACTCAGGTGAGCTGCTCTTTAAATATTGAAATGATGGGACCAAAACATGGCTGGCGTTAGTGGGGCGAGCCTGAATCTTTAAAGGAGACGCACCAGCTATCCATATTTTGGAGAGTTAGAGCGTCAAATCTCTGGTGGCTGGCGTGGTTGGGTGCGTGTCATAACAGGATCCTATCCCCTACAGCCGACTCCTAATGGCCTTGGCTGCTTGGAGACGATGATGGTAGCCATGGATGAGAGCTGGAACAAGATGTCCCCTTCAGGAACGTGGCATCATTCCTTGGGTCTGAATCCCTCCCAGTCCATGAGGAACTGCTGAACACCCCAAACAGTTTGTGAATCTAGAATTCTTTTTACAGTAAAGACCTGTTCTCCATCGACAAACCTGGGTGACAGTGGGATTTGGGGTGCAGGGGCTGAAGGATTGGTGTTTACAGGTTTTAATTTGGAAATGTGGAAGGTGGGATTGATATTGAGGGTCTGGGGAGCTGGTTTACTTTCTTGAGAACCTTGAAGTGTCCAATGAACTTGGGTGCCAACTTCCCAGTACCACCCAGGGAGGCAAATCATAAGTAGACAGCCAGACCTGTTGCCCAGGCTGCAAAGATGGCCCCTGTCTTCTCTTGCGGTTAGCCCTTATTTCAGCCTTCTGGGTAGAGGCCAACAAAATCTCCCTTTCCCTTGTCTATTTTTTGGACGAGGTCTTCAGCCCCAGGAACGCCAACCTTGAACTTCTGATCAGGGACGAGTCCTAGAGAATACTCAAATTGACATTTGAATGGGGACATCCCACACACAGAATGCTGTAACGTGTTCTGGACGACCCCTGTCCACATCAAACGGTTGCACCACTTGTCTGGTTTTTCTGAGGCCGGGCACGTTAGAGTTTGTTCCATATCCTGGTTCACCCGCTCTGTCTGCCCGTTGGATTGTGGGTGAAACCCAGAGGAAAGACCCGCTGTAGCCCTGATCAGTGTACAGAATGACCTCTAAAAACCTGATGCGATTTGTGGACCCCAATCTGACACAATGTCCACTGGAAATCCATGGATCCTGAAGACTTGATGCAGAACAATCCCAACCATCTCCACTGCTGATGGTAGTTTGTCCAATCCAATGAATTTGCAGGCTTTTGAAAAATGATCAACAATTACCATGATGACAGTCTTCTCCTTGGAAGGAGGAAGTCCCTGGAGATGTGAGCTTATGGTCTGTCCAGAACAGGTAAAGTGTGAAGGAACCTTGAGGTTTGGTGTGGGGCTCCTTGTTCCGATAGCACACCTTGCATGCCTGCAGGTATTGTCAGATATCTCTTACCATTCCAGGCCACCAGTATCTTCTCTTTGTGAACTCGAGGGTCCTGGCAATCACTGGGTGAGTACTCACCTTTGATGTGTGTCTCCATTGAAGTACCTGAGGCCTGACGGAATTTGAGATGAATAAACGACCCAGAGGACTATTCCTGGGAATCTCCCCTTGTGCCTGGGCCTTGCAAACAAGAGCGTCGATTCCCCAACGAATTGGCGCTACCACCTTAGTTTGGGGCAAAATGGTGGTAGGCTGTTTCTCTCTTTTGGGTTCATCAAACTAACAGAACAAGGCATCCAGTTTCTGATTCTTTAACCCCGGTTGATAGGTTAGGATGAAATTGAAGCGGTTAAAGAAAACAGACTATCTGGCATGCCTGGAATTGAGTCTTTTGGCTTCCTGAAAACAAGCTGGGTTCTTAAGGTCCGTCCATTCAATAAAATGGTTCTTGGCTCCCTCCAGCCAGAGATGTCATTCCTCCAAAGACTACTTGACTGTGATCAGCTTTCTATTTCCAATGTTGCAGTTCACCTCTGCCAGGGATAGCCATCTGGAGAGGACGCACACGGGTGCAGTTTATTGTCTAAAGGTGTCCATTGAGACAAAATTGCACCCACTCCAACGTCCAAGGCATCCAGCTCCATGATGATGGGAAGGTAAGGAGAAACCAAATTGGGAACTGTCGTGAACTACTGTTTAAGTTCTGCAAAAGCAGCCTCTGCTTCAGAAGTCCAAACAAAAGAGACTGTGGATCTTTTAGCTAGTGTTTTCAGCAGAGCCATCTCTGAGCTGAAGTTCCTGGTGAACTTTCTGTGAAAGTTGGCAGATCCCAGGAATCATTGGATTTGTTTCACATTGGATGGTTGTGGCCAATCTTCGAATGCATGGCTCTTGGTAGGGACCATCTTGAGATTGCCGTTAACATAGAACATAGAACAGTACAGCACAGTACAGGCTGTTCGGCCCAAAATGTTTTGCCGACCCTTTAAACCCTGCCTCCCATATAACCCCCACCTTAAATTCCTCTGTATACCCGTCTAGTAGTCTCTTAAATTTCACTAGTGTATCTGCCTCCACCACTGACTCAGGCAGTGCATTCCACGCACCAACCACTTTCTGAGTAAAAAACCTTCCTCTAATATCCCCCTTGAAATTCCCACCCCTTACCTTAAAGCCATGTCCTCTTGTATTGAGTGGTGGTGCCCTGGGGAAGAGGTGCTGGCTATCCACTCTATCTATTCCTCTTATTATCTTGTACACCTCTATCATGTCTCCTCTCATCCCCCTTCTCTCCAAAGAGTAAAGCCCTAGCTCCCTTAGTCTCTGATCATAATGCATATTCTCTAAACCAGGCAGCATCCTGGTAAATCTCCTCTGTACCCTTTCCAATGCTTCCACATCCTTCCTATAGTGAGGCAACCAGAACTGAATACAGTACTCCAAGTGTGGCCTAACCAGAGTTTTATAGAGCTGCATCATTACATCGCGACTCTTAAACTCTATCCCTCGACTTATAAAAGCTGACACTCCATAAGCTTTCTTAACTACCCTATCTACCTGTGAGGCAACTTTCAGGGATCTGTGGACATGTACCCCCAGATCCCTCTGCTCCTCCACACTACCAAGTATCCTGCCATTTACTTTGTACTCTGAAATGGAGTTTGTTCTTCCAAAGTGTACCACCTCACACTTCTCCAGGTTGAACTCTATCTGCCACTTCTCAGCCCACTTCCGCATCCTATCAATGTCTCTCTGCAATCTTCGACAATCCTCTACACTATCCACAATACCACCAACCTTTGTGTCATCTGCAAACTTGCCAACCCACCCTTCTACCCCCACATCCAGGTTGTTAATAAAAATCACGAAAAGTAGAGGTCCCAGTACAGATCCTTATGGGACACCACTAGTCACAACCCTCCAATCTGAATGTACTCCCTTCACCATGATGCTCTGCTTTCTGCAGGCAAGCCAATTCTGAATCCACCTGGCCAAACTTCCCTGGATCCCATGCCATCTGACTTTCTGAATAAGCCTACCATGTGGAACCTTGTCAAATGCCTTACTAAAATCCATGTAGATCACATCCACTGCACTACTCTCATCTATATGCCTGGTCACCTCCTCAAAGAACTCTATCAGGCTTGTTAGACACGACCTGCCCTTCACAAAACCATGCTGACTGTCCCTGATCAGACCATGATTCTCTAAATGCCCATAGATCCTATCTCTAAGAATCTTTTCCTCAGCTTTCCCACCACAGACATAAGAATCACTGGTCGATAATTACCCGGACTATTCTTACTACCTTTTTTGAACAAGGGGATAACATTCACCTCCCTCCAGTCCTCTGGTACCATTCCCGTGGACAACGAGGACATAAATATCCTAGCCAGAGGCTCAGCAATCTCTTCCCTTGCCTCGTGGAGCAGCCTGGGGAATATTCAATCAGGCCGCAGGGACTTATCTGTCCTAATATATTTTAACAACTCCAACACCTCCTTTCCCTTAATATCAACATGCTCCAAAACATCAAACTCACTCATATTGTCCTGACAGTCATCAAGTTCTCTCTCATTGGTGAATACCGAAGAGAAGTATTCATTGAGGACCTCGCTCACTTCCACAGCCTCCAGGCACATCTTCTCACCTTTATCTCTAATCGGTCCTATCTTCACTCCTATCATCCTTTTGTTCTTCACATAATTGAAGAATGCCTTGGGGTTTTCCTTTACCCTACTCGCCAAGGCCTTCTCACACCCCTTTCTTGCTCTTCTCAGCCCCTTCTTAAGTTCCTTTCTTGCTACCCTATATTCCTCAATAGACCCATCTGATCCTTGCTTCCTAAACCTCATGTATGCTGCCTCCTTCCACCTGACTAGATTTTCCACCTCACTAGTCACCCATGGTTCCTTCACCCTACCATTCTTTATCTTCCTCACCGGGACAAACTTATCCCTAACATCCTGCAAGAGATCCCTAAACATTGACCACATGTCCATAGTACATTTCCCTGCAAAAACATCATCCCAATTCACACCTGCAAGTTCTAGCCTTATAGCCTCATAATTTACCCTTCCCCAATTAAAAATTTTCCTGTCCTCTCTGATTCTATCCTTTTCCATGATTATGCTAAAGACCAGGGAGCGGTGGTATAGAGATGATAAAACCCAGAAATGAAATGGTTGTTACGTGAAATTCAGATTTCCACAGCTTGACATAAAGACCATGATCTAGAAGCCTCTTCAAGATACTCTGATGTGTGTGACATGCTCCTCCATGGACTTCAAGAAAATTTTGATGTTATCTAAGTAGTTTGAAGGTATGCTTGTGGGGAGCATCCCAAAGCACATCATTTATAAAGGCCTGGAAAACAGCTAGTATGTTAGTAGGGCCAAATGGCATGACTAAGGACTCAGGTAGCCCTGGTGCGTTGAACGCTTTCTTCTACTTGTCACTGTCCCTTATGTGGACCAGATTGTACATGCTCCACAAGTCTAGCCACTTGGAGAATCTTGAAGGTAGTGTCCATGAATGGAAGGGGGTAACGATCTTTGGCCATTATGCAACTTGGCCCTCTATAATCAATGCATAACCACAGGCTCCCCTCCTTTTCCTGTACAAAGACAAAGCCTGCGCTGGCTGGTGAGGTGGAGGGCTGAATGCATCCCATGGCAAGGGCCTTCTTTATAGACTCCTCCATAGCGCTTCTCTCTGGGTCTGAGAATGTGTATAATCTACCCCCGGAGGACAAGTACCAGACAGTAGATCTATACTACAGTTGTAGGGGCGGTGTGGTGGAAAAGTAGAAGCCTTTCCTTTGCTGAAGACCTCTTCCAAATCCTTGTAAATGAAATGAATTTCAATGAGCTTGGGTGCTGCAACTGCCCTTGAACTTCCCTCTGAGGATGACTTCTGAGGTTCCTTAGGTAGTGGGGATGATTCAGCAGACCTCAGAGTCTCCTCCATAGGCTCACTAGAGTCTTTAGTTGAAACAGAGACTAAGTCAGAGTCCAAATCTTCATCCATATCCTCAGACAATGACATCGAGGCAGTACAAATGGTCTTTGTGTTCCTGGGACTCTTAGGAGCCTTTCCCTTAGATAGGACCTGGTGACTGGATTCCTTAGGTTTGGCTGCTGGAGCTCCAAACTGCTTGGTCCTTGGATTACTCCTGAACAAGAGTCACTCTCTCTCTCTAATTCCAGCACACCACCAGCTAGAAGGACAGGACTCTCACGGCCCTTTTGACTGGAGCCAGATTTTCTGCGCTTGGAGGCAGGACTTGGTCTCCTGAAGGCTTGAGGTTGCCCCAAACAAAAGTCTGCCTCCTCGTCAGCCATTGGTCGTGGGAGAGTCTGGGGGTCAGAACACCAAGCCGAAAACATACCCTCTTGCAATGACTGGACCGTGCAAAGACCCTCCCTACCTTCCAGTTCATGGAAGGGTTATGCTGGGACAACCAAGTGTGCCTGAGGATCAATGGTAGGTGAGGAGAATTGATGATATAGAAACAAGTGTCATTCTGCATGTTCCCCTATCATCATCTGGAAAACTGATAACAGCTGTGGGATCTGCCTGGAACCAAGCGGATGGCCGTCCAGGGCTGCTACGGGCGTGGGCTGGCTCAACTCCTACTGATGCATGTAGAACCGATGGGTACTCCCCAGTCCCGGAGTCCACAGTGGCATACACCTCTCACTGGCTCTTACCCCAGGGATCTCCCCTTTCACCATGACACCAGAATCAGCAGAGTCTGCTACCAACACAGTCCTCCTGATACAGGATGGTCTTAGTGGTGATGGAGGCAGCTTCGGACATTCGACTCCCAGCTGACCTGCCTCCCTGCAGAAATAACAGCAACCTGCACTCTGACACCGGGATCTCTCACCAACGGAGAGCCTTGAGCAGCCAGCTTGCATGGGCTTGACAGGATCCTGAGCAGGGAATGGGCTGGTCATTGTCCGAGGCTGGGAAGTTACACTGCAATGCATTGAGGCCGGGTTTGGTCTAGCCCTCCTTGATCTCTTGAGGTAGTTCCACTCTCACTCTGTCATGTGATTATCGAGGTGGATGGACCGGTCAATCAGAGTTTCTAAGTCCTCTATTGTCTCTCCCAAGGCACCTCGGAGTCTGTGGCAGTACAGAGTGGCCAAGGCCTCCCAGTTCCAGCCAATCTCCTTGGCCAAAGTCTGAAACTCAATACCATAGTCGGCTGCTGGCCAACTACTGTGACACACCTTCATCAGATAGTCTGAGGCTTTGTTTGGCTCCAGCAGGATGATGGAATACCTGCTTCATTGCATCCATAAGCTCCTCCAAATCCAAGCCAATCTCCAACCTTCGCTCCCAATGTGCGGTGGCCCAGGCCAGGGCTCTCCTGGTCTGGAGAGAGATCATGAAGGCCTTTCTGCATTCCGTAGGGAACTGGGATGGCTGGAGTTCAAACACCAATGAACACCAAATGAGGAAGCCGAGGCTTGAGCCCAGGTCACTGCTGAATCTCACTGGGGTCAGAAGATGGACTGACTCTGCAGAGCGATCGACAGCCTCACCTGAACAACTCTGGTTTCCTCCTTGTCACAGATGGCACATGGCGACCTGGTGGTCTTGTATCTCCAGGCTCTGTCTAGAAATGTTCTCACTGTGGCTAGCCAAAGCTGACAACTGGCTCTGATGCCCCATTGGGTCCATGTTAGGCTCAGCTCTACTGTGACAAGAGCCCAAGGCAAGGATGGTTAGGAGCTAAGTGCTGGAGTGCCCAAGACTGGAATTGAGACACGATACGAGACTGAAATGAAGACAGGGTTCTAAACTAGACACTAGACAAGAACCCAAAGTTGAGCTGACGATTGATCACTGAACCTCAGTTCAGGTGCTCTTTGAATATTAAAATACTGGTCCTAAAACATGGCCGCCAATTCATGGGGCATGCCTGAGTCTTTAAAGAGGCCATCCATCTATCCATATTCCGGAGAGTTAGAGCATCTAAACCCCTGGGGCTGGCGCGTTCGGGTGCTTGTCTTACACTTGCAGGATGTTGAACTCCTTGTCCACTAACTTTGTCTCTGTGCCTTTGTTGTTGAACAGGAGTCTTCTCCCAGAAGTGGACTGTTCATTCATCTCCAGAACTCACAGCCCAGTTGGACCCATACTCTTTCTAGATCTATTCATTTGGACTCTTTCTAGATCTATTCATTGTTAAAGGCTGATGCAACAATGACTATCTTAATTTTTCCTCGGCTCTGAATGCACCCTAGTCTAAACTTGCAGTGCTCAATTCATTAAAGACCACCTGTGACATCACCATGAAATCTGCTGACCAACTGCTTTTGTAGGTTGTTTTAATTTACTTCTAATTTTCAGAAGCTAAATGTCGGCTCTAAAGACATGTGCTTCCCACACAACCACATCCCCACCCTGAGCAACAGGCCGTTGCGTCACACACTACCTCGGAGATCATCCTCTCAGTCCTCAGCCTCATAGTTCACCTACCACTCACAGGGACGGCAACTACCTCATCAGTCATTGTCTCAGCCTGCTCTTACTACACATAACCTATTTACTCCTAGCTTGATTCCAGATTTTGCCCCTTATCTATTCTCTTCTCAGATGCATTATAATGACCCTGCCACCCTCTATTGGAATATCTGCACTATGACTGTCAGACTCCTCTGTACCGCTGCCCTGTGCCATGATGGTTCTCGAAGAAGGCCAACAAGTCTACCTTAGTATGTAGAGTCCACATTAGCCAACAATGTAGATGTACACATCTACCTACCCCCATTAGTACAACGCATAAAACACTGGAGAAACTCAGCAGGTCAGGAAGCATCTACAGAAATAAGTACATAGTTGGCATTTTGGGCCGAAACCCTTCTTCAGAACGGAGAAGGATGATGCCCTTTAGTAATTACCTAGCATTCTATATTAATTGCCTCAATTACTCCACCTCATGTCAAGTTCCACACTTACTAATAATAGGGCAAATTGTGCAGGCACTTGGGGAGAGATTGAAGGAGTGTCATCGGTTGACTGACTCATTCAAGTAGGCGGCAAAGGCACAGAGGGCCAGAAACCTCCTTCAAAGATTCACGAAAGACAATCTAAACGGGCTTTAACTTGCCTTGCTTTTCAGACAGTCTCATGCCTCGTTGTACTTCTTTCTCTATTCAGTTGAACATATCATGAAAATAAAAATTTCATGATATGTTCAACTGAATAGAGAACAAGTACAATGCCCCTGTGCATGCTGCCTGGCTCCATCCTGTGGTGTGCTGTCTTGTCCTGCTGCAGAAACATTATTTTGTGATACAAGATGGAAAAGTTCGTTCTATGACATGCAGGTCACCACGCTGTATTCAGAATTTGAGAGCAAACGAACATACAACCTGAAGGCGGGCTTGGTTGGAAATTGTGTTTACTCTGTGTTGGAATTATGAAAGGCGAGACAGAAAGGCAAGGGGAAAACTTTGATCTGAGGAGAGATACTTGTCAAACATATGAATAAGTGCTTCTTAGATTGAAAGCAATGTCTTGATTCAGAATATGTACTTATCTGTAAAACAAGTGAACCAACATAGTACTCAGGTAAAAGGCTGCAGGTAGCAGAATTAATTTCTCTTGTTTAATCACCTAATCATTCATACAGACACCAGGCTGAAAACCTCTTTAGTTCATAGGAAATGTGAGACACACTAATTAATGCAACAAGTCACACAAACAGAGAAAATGATGGAACAGGAAAAATAGTTGTCTAAGATCTACACAGCCAGTAAGTAAAAAATCTCAAATTTCACAACTTACAAAACAAGTTATTATCATGTAATAGATCCTACCATCATTCTATCCATTGTCAAACTAACAAACCAATAATCTGTAAGATACCACAAGTGTATTCTACTGTGTTTTGTCTTTAGTAATTTTCTCTTTGTCATTGGCAAAAGTTTGTCATATGTACAAGTACCTTCATGCACAGGTACAGTGAAAAAGTTACTTGCAGTCGCATCACAGGCACATAGCAATAGAGACAAATTCACAAATAAGACATTGATTTTAAACATAAATGATACAAAATTATACAAGAAAGAGCAGGATTTGAACAAAAGAAAGACAAGTCCTTGTCGGGCAAAGTGGTCGTAGCATTGCTACACCGAAGTACTGATTTTGGTTGTGCAGGAATTGACTCCTACAATGCTGTTGCACAAATGGTTATGTCTAGCAGGTGTGCTCATTATTCATGCAGGACCCGAGACAATTCAGCCACTCAGCCACTTCTGATCTTGTCCCCACCCACTATTGCCACTTGAATTTTCCAGAGCTGAGAGGTCAGGGTTGTCGAAAGTGGTTGGTTCTCCCTGCTGCAGTTTAAGAGCAGTGGGAACTGTTACATGAAAGCAGCACAAATAAAGAAATAAATCCTGGTGTGAATAGATTTATTACAAACTGTACACTCGATAAGTAAGATAGCATTGATATTCCTGTCTATTTTGAAGGATTCTCTTTCAAGCCAGGTGTATCCTTGCTTATAAGCCTTGCTTGCCTCTGCATCCTAACTTTTCCTTTTGATGGAATACGATGGCCTTGAGCATGGGACAACTTAAAGAAAATGAGGTTAAGTCTGCTTCAAACAAACTAACCCATCATTCAAGTTTGGGTTTGTTGTTTTAGGGAAAACTTTCAAGGAGTTAACTATCAACATCATGGAATTTGATTCGGGATGTGAAAGCTTTCATTGGAAATAAGACCATAAAACTATAAGATATTGGAGCAGAATTAGGCCTTTTGGCCCATTTCATCATGGCTGATCCAATTTTCCTATCAGCCCCAATCTCCTGTCTTCTCCCTATCATGGACCATTCAGGAATCTATCAACCTCTGCCTTATGTATAAAGACGTGGCTTCCACAGCCGCCTGTGATAAAGAATTCCACGGAATCAACACTCTCTGATGAAAGAAATTCCTCCTCATCTCCATTCTAAAAGAACGCCCCTCTATTCTGAAGCTGTGTGCTCTGGTCGTAGACTCTCCCACCATGGGAAAAATCCTGTCCACATCCACTCTATCAAGGCCTTTCACCATTCAAAAATTTTCAGTGAGATTGTACCCCATTCTTCTGAATTCTAGTGAATACAGGCCCAGAGCCATCAAACACTGTTCATATGACAAGCCATTCAATCCTAGAAACATTTTCATGAACATCCTTCCAACTCTCTCCAGTTCCAGCACATCCTTTCTAAGATAGCGAGTCCAAAACTGTTCACAATACTCCATGTCAGAGTTCACTAGAACTTTATAAAGTCTCAACATTATGTCCTTGCTTTTACAATATATTATAGTCCTCATACCAAGGCAGACATCCTGATAAATATTCTTCATTTTGCATACCCTCAACCTTCCTTAAATTAGCTTGTTTAACTATTAGGCCATTTCAAGTAGTCATCAGGTGAGGCATTTGCTGCAGATGCTTGCATTGTTGGTGGCACCAACTTCCAAGTGAGTCTTTTAAAATGTAGAGGCCCGAAGGAATCATGAGACTCCAAAGGAGACATGAGAGCCTGGATCAACAGGGTCAGAGGTCCGTGCAAGTCCATAAGTCAAGATCCAAAGGTGAAAAACTTGTTTGGCGTCTCGGACTGAGGTTCGAAGCTGAAGGCCCAGTGTCTGTGAGTCTGAGAATCTGTGGACAACAACTGGAGACCTGGGGGTTGCCTGTCCTGGGGTTGGAGCCCTGACTTTATGTGTGAGAAGGAGGGTGGGTGTGAGAGATGGGAGAGGGCGTGTTTCGTACTTGCTTTGCTGCTGTTGTCCTGATTTGCTGTAGTATTTCCTTGTGTGGTTCTGTGGAGCATCGTGAGCGTGCTCTGCTGGCACTGGAATGTGTGGTTACACTTGCGGACTGCCCTCAGCACATCGTTGGGTGTGTTGGATGTTAACGCAAAGGACATGTATCACTGTATGTTTCGATGCCCGCGTGATAGCTAACTCCGAATCTGAATTTGAACCTGACGTTACGTTCAACTTACATACATAAAAGTTGCTGGTGAACGCAGCAGGCCAAGCAGCATCTATCAGAGAAAATGTTCAGCAAGGCACAGCAAGGCTTCAGCTGGAATTTGGGTGAAGCTCTTCGCTGGTCAGCCATGATAACCATTTGACAGGAGGTAGGGCCAGCAGCAGAGCTTTGTAATTGTTTTTAAAGTGCTCTGATATATAGAGCCGTTTAAAACCCATTAAGATAACTCTAAACAGTTTAACGTTAAAAGTAATAATAAAGGCAATAAAGTACTATGAAATAAAGTATAACATAATCTTGCCTTGTTCCTCCTGATCTCCCAGTCAGAAATTCCATTCAAATGAATGGGATCCCTGACTCAGAGTGGTGCAGTCACACAGCACAGAAAGCAACACCATGTGGATCATCAAATATCCATCTGCAATAATTCTATTTATCTGCACTTCACCTGTAGCCTTCTGTACCTCGTCGATTCCAAGGCTCAGTGATGCTGCCTGGCCTGCATCTGCACATTTATGACTTTTCCCAGTGCTCCAACACGTACATCTCAGATGTGTGCCTTTCAGATTCTCACCATTGAGAATGTCCACGTCCAGATCCCATTGAAAACTCTTGTCCTCCACCTTAAAACTATACGCTCTTGTTTTAGACACCCCTGCTGTGGGGAAGGATTTCATACTGACTACCCTACTTAGGACCCAGGTCTGGGCCTGGTTGGATCAGTCAGGTGGAGCCCAGCTTCTGCAGTTCCACTGTGGGTATGGGCAAACCTGAAATTTCGTTATCCAAGAGCAGATCAATGCTAGTGATTCCCTTTAGCCTGATGCTTAATCACCTGTCAGCATGTAGCCAGTGCATTCCTGCTCAGCAAGCAAACGGGGCGCAACGTGAGCAAACGGGACAATGTGAGCGTATGGACACAATGTGAGCGACACCCGGTTCAGATACGGCCCACGTGCGGAGTGAGAGACACTGAAGCAGGTCGATAGTTCACAAACTTTAATACAAACAGTGTCAAAGGGAAAATAAACAATAAACGCTAGGCCAAATAGGGACATTAACTGGAACACTTAAATGGGAAACAAAGCCTACACTGCGGCTGAAAAGAAAATCTAAATATTAAATGAATATCGCTAGTCTTCAGAGTCAGTTAAATTGAAAGTCCAATTTCTCAGGGAAGGTCAAAAGCAAACAGGCAGCGAAGCGTTGCTGTGCTCTGTCCAAGTCTCGACAAGCACTATGATGACAAGTATGGAGTTAAATACTATCATGATTAAATAACAATTAGCTGACACATGCAAATTCACAAGCACAATTGCTGTATCTACTGCGCTGCCGAATCTGTGGTTGTGGCATGAGTGTACGGGACAATGTGAGTAAATGGACACAATGTGGGTGAATGGGACAATGTGGGTGAATGGGACAATGTGGGTGAATGGACACAATGTGGGTGAATGGGACAATGTGGCTGAATGGGACAATGTTGGTGAATGGGACAATGTGGGTGAATGGGACAATGTGGCTGAATGGGACAATGTTGGTGAATTGGACAATGTGGGTGAATTGGACAATGTGGGTGAATGGGACAATGTGGGTGAATGGGACAATGTGGCTGAATGGGACAATATGGGTGAATGGGACAATGTGGGTGAACGGGACAATGTGGCTGAATGGGACAATATGGGTGAATGGGACAATGTGGGTGAATGGGACAATGTTGGTGAATGGGACAATGTGGCTGAATGGGACAATGTGGGTGAATGGGACAATGTTGGTGAATTGGACAATGTGGGTGAATGGGACAATGTGAGTGAATGGACACAATGTGGGTGAATGGGACAATGTTGGTGAATTGGACAATGTGGGTGAATGGGACAATGTGAGTGAATGGGACAATATGGGTGAATGGGACAATGTGGGTGAATGGGACAATGTTGGTGAATGGGACAATATGGGTGAATGGGACAATGTGGGTGAATGGGACAATGTTGGTGAATGGGACAATGTGGCTGAATGGGACAATGTTAGTGAATGGGACAATGTTGGTGAATGGGACAATATGGGTGAATGGGACAATGTGGGTGAATGGGACAATATGGGTGAATGGGACAATGTGGGTGAATGGGACAATGTTAGTGAATGGGACAATGTTGGTGAATGGGACAATGTTGGTGAATGGGAGAATGTGGGTGAATGGGACAATGTGGGTGAATGGGACAATATGGGTGAATGGGACAATGTTGGTGAATGGGACAATGTTGATGAATGGGACAATGTGGATGAATGGGACGATGTTGGTGAATGGGACAGTGTTGGTGAATGGGATAGTGTTGGTGAATGGGACAGTGTTGGTGAATGGGACAATGTGGGTGAATGGGAGACAATGTGGGTGAATGGGAGACAATGTGGGTGCATGGGACACAATGTGAGTGAACGGGACAATGTTAATGAATGTTGCTGTCACAACCACAAATTCGGCAGCACATCAGATTCGGTAATTGCACTCGTGACTATGCATGTGGCAGCTAATTATTATCTCATTGTGATGGTATTTAACTCCATTCATTCCGTTGCAGTATTTGTCGAGATTTGGACACAGCAACGCTTCGCTGCTCCCTGCGGTCGGCCTGAGATATTTGACTTTCGAGTCAACTGACTCTGAAGACTAACAGTTTTCATTTTATTCTTAGTTGTTCTTTTCAGCCGCAGTGTAGGCTTCGTTTTCCATTTGAGAGTTTTAGTTAACGACCCTGTTTGGCCTTGCGCTTATTGTTTTCTTTTCCCTTTAACTCTGTTCGCATTAAAGTCTGTGAACTATAGACCTGCTTCAGTTTTTCTCACTCCGTACTTGGGCCATGTTGGAACTGGTGACAGCAAGTCCCGACCACGCAAAGGTGGACCCAGGGGAGAGAGAGCAGCTGACCTTGGCCATGAGTTTCATTGGTCAGAGTGATTTGTCGAGGCAACAATGTTCCGTTGGAATTCCTGTGTATGAACTTCCGTCTCTATCTCCAGTGTGACAGAAGGATCTTGCCAAGTAATGGACCCAGCACAGTTTGAACAGTGACGTTATGACATTGGCGTCTTGAGGAGAGGCTGCCTTTATTCTGAGTGCATGTCCTGACTCTACATTCCGACAGTCCCGAGTCTACATACCGAGCTTCTCTAGTCTGCATTGAGTTTCTCCGGTATCCATTCCAAGCTTTTCAATGTCACAAGAACCCAAGTTCCCAGCTCTGTGGTCCCGAGACTCGGGTCTGCATAACAAATGAGTGCTTCAAGCAGGCTTATCCATTGATTCAACCAATCATCATCCAAGTCAATAGTGTAAATTTTGGAGGAGCCCTACTCCAATTCTGATCCCTGGCAGGAGTGTGCAAATACACAAGTAAAATAAATCAAGAGAATTTTTAACCTCTTGATGAAAGTCAAGGTACAGCTGGGAAAATTGAACTTTCACGTAGCAAATTAAACAGATTGACAGAGAACCAGCTGGCTTAGCGATGAAAGAAACCTGAATATGCTGCCTTCATCTGTAAAATTGAGAGGTTATCCCAATTGTCTCTGGAAAAGAATTGTGAAAGATAAGACACTGAACAAGATTTGAAAAGGTTCCTTCTCTAGATTTCAAGTTTCATGGTTTCACGTTTTCCCAAAAATTTTCTCTATGTTCCCAAGGTTTTTAATTTTCCGATTGAATAAGCCTTGGAAACAATGTGTTTAGGGTTTTCAATATCTTCCCTATCTCGAGGACTCCCAAGCCTCCCTCTCAGCCCCACCTGAGGTTTCTTGATCTCAGCCTGTTGGGGTTCCCAGGCCTCTCAGGACCCCCAGTCTCTCAGTCTATTGCGGTTCCCAGGCCTCTCAAGATCCCCGGTCTCTCAGTCTGTTGGGGTTCCCAGGCCTCTCAGGATCCTGGTCTCTCAGCCTGTTGGGGCTCCCATGACCCTCAGGGTTCCCCAGTCTCTCAGCCTCTCTGGATCCCCAAGGCTACCTCACTCTCGAGTTGCCCATGCCCCCCTCTCAAGTTCCCCAGATCTCTTATCAGGTCTTCTATCAGGTGCCAGCTATAGAGAGGAGGGTTCTTTAGTGACTTCAGGCCTGTGCAGGGCATCAGAGAGTTTTTGAGCTTTGAGGTTTTTAGAGCACCTGAATTGGTTAATTGTTGTTTAATAGTTATTAATGGTTTTAGAGTTTCTTGTGTTTCTCTCAAGCAACTCGCTCTTTGTAATGTGGGTTCCTGGTACTTTCTGTTTATGTTTAAGTTTATTTTGATAAGTTCAGATTCTGTGTCAGTTTTATTCTTGAAGCAGATGCTGGATTAGCTCCAATCCGAGGGTTCTTATTTTGAGAATGATTTGTCTCACGGTGTCACTTGGTCAAGCAACCTCTGTATAAACTCATGGCTCTGTCTCTACATGGAAGTCTTTGGCTCCGATGTTGGCAGTGCACATCATGGCACTTACCTACCTGCATGTGGATGATAGGGCGTGACGTGGGTAACAGGCCATGATGCTAATGGATTTGTAGCTAAATTTGCCGATGATACAAAGATAGGTGGAGGAGCAGGTAGTGTTGAGGAAACAGAGAGCCTGCAGAGAGACTTAGATAGTTTAGGGCAGGGGTCCCCAATCTTTTTTGCACCGTGGACCGGTTTAACATTGACAATATTCTTGCAGACCGGCCGACCGGGTTGGGGGGTGGGGGGTAATCATGACCGGAATATAGGTGATAAGTCAATTATAAGTCACTTATCAGTGGCTAATACACTCAATTTCATTTCTAAAATGGTTTATCTAACAAATTTAATATTAAACACACAGCGCATATTTTCCTCGCATGAATATAGTGATAAGGGAGTTTCTTATGTCCAGTCTATTCCGCAATTTAGTTCTCATTGCATTCATTGCAGAAAACTCTGCTTCACAGAGATATGATGTTGGAAATGGAAGCAACGCTTCCAGGACTTTCGTTGATATCTCAGGATATTCAGCCTTGACTTTGATCCAGAATGCCGGCAGAGATGTTATGTCAAACATACTTTGCAGCCCACCGTCATTTGCAAGCTCGAGGAGTTGATCTTCTTCTCGCGCTGACATGGATGATTCACTGGGGACATTCACAAATGGGTCACGGACCGATTCCTTTGCACGTCTTGGGTCATTTGTGGTTAGGAAGTAACGCTCGAATTCTGTCGACAGCGAAGATAGGTGATCGCGCACCAGCTATGAGAAGGACGGTGCAGCCTCAGTCTTTCCCAAAATCCCAGCTAATGTTGGGAACATGTCAAATATGCCCCTGTCCACTCGCCGTCCCTACAGTTCCAGTTCGGCTTTGAAGGAAGACACTTTATCTGCCAACTTGAAGACAGTTCATTGAGCAGGCTGAAGATGTCACACAGATAAGCGAGTTTTGCTATCCACGCCTCGTCACTGAAGTGTGCTGCCAGTGGTGACTTTTTTCCTGAAAGAAATCTCTGTAGCTGCTCTCTTATCTCAAAAACCCTGGCCAGGGCTCTCCCCCTTGATAGCCACCTGACTTCAGTGTCTAAGAGAAGACGCTTGTGCTCCGCATCCATTTCCTCACAAAGCTGCTCAAACAGATGTGAGTTAAGGGCTTTTGCTTTGATGTGATTGATAACTTCAACAACGTCACTCAATACGCTGTTAAGATCAGGTGACATTTTCCGGCTAGCCAGCAATTCCCTGTGTGTGACACAGTGTGTAGACTGGCATTCAGGAGCAACCTCTTTGACTCGGATAGTGAAACCAGACTCGTTAAGCTGTTCCAACAGCTGTGCTTCGATGTCCTCCGCTATATCGTCGATTCTCCTTGAAACCGTGGTAGCTGAAAGAGAAACCTGTGCCATCTTGTTAGCTGCAGCTTCTCCCAACAGTTCACGGCACATGTCCTTGGCAGCAGGCAGAATCAATTCTTCGCCAACAGTGAAAGGCTTCTTAGCCTTACCAACACGCTGGCCACTAAGTACGATGCTATTAGAGCAGCAGCATTTGTGGAGGTGGTGTCTCTCAGCACTTGCTTCTGTCCCGCTTGCTCACGTCTTTTTCCGCTCAAAAAATTCAACAGGTTTGTTTTTAAGTGCGGGGTGCTTGGATTCAAGGTTCCAAAGCAGTTTTGAGGGCTTCATTGCCTCACTAGACAGCTTGTCTCCACATATCACACACAGGGGGCTTGGAGCGTGCGAGTCACCGGTCACAATAAAGCCATATTTTACGTACGACTTGTCGTATTTTCTGTTGAAGGAAGCTTTCTTTTTTGTAGTCTTGGCCTCAGCTGTCTCTGCATTATCATCATCGTTAGGCCTTTTATGTCCCCTACCATCTCTTCCAAAGAAAGTCTCAAGCGACGTTTGTTTTTTACTCATCGGGTAGTTGCAGGTTAATGACCAACTGATGTCCTTGTGTGGGTAATGACCTCACGTGCTTTCAAGTTCAACAGTGGGTGTGACAGGGAATGAGGAAAGGTGCAGCTGACTCATGTCGTTTCATATTGCCAAATCATATCGTTTCCTTGTGGCCCGGTAGCCCATGCTTTGCGGCCCGATGGTTGGGGACCACTGGTTTAGGGGAATGAGCAAAGAAGTGGCAAATGAAATACAATGTTAGAAAGTGTATGGTCATGCCCTTTGGTGGAAGAAATAAATGGGCAGACTATTATTTAGATGGGGAGAGAATTCAAAATGCAGAGATGCAAAGGGACTTGGGAGTCCTTGTGCAAGATACCCTAAAGGTTAACCTTCAAGTTGAGTTGGTGGTGAAGAAGGCAAATGCAATGTTGGCATTAATTTCTAGAGGTATGGAATATAAGAGCAGGGATGTAATGTTGAGGCTCTATAAGGCACTCATGAGACCACACTTGGAGTATTGTGTGCAGTTTTGGGCTCCTTATTTTAGAACGGATATACTGACATTGGAGAGGTTTCAGAGAAGATTCACAAGAATGATTCCAGGGATGAAAGGGTTACCAAATGAGGAATGTCTGGCAGCTCTTGGGCGGTATTCCCTGGGGTTCAGGAGAATGAGGGGGGCTCTCATAGAAACATTCAGAATGTTAAAAGGTCTGAACAGATTAGGTATGGCAAAGTTATTTCCTATGGTAGGGAATCCTAGGACAAGAGGGTACAACTTCAGGATTAAGGCACGTCCTTTTAGAACTGAGATGTGGAGAAGTTACTTTAGACAGAGGGTGGTAAATCTGTGGAATATGTTTCCACAAGCAGCTGTGGAGGCCAAGTCATTGGGTGTATTTAAGGCAGCGATAGATAGGTTCTTGATTAGCCAGGGCATCAAAAGGGTATGGGGTGTAAGCAGGGGAGTGGGGATGAATGAAAGAATTGGATTAGCCCATGATTGAATGGCGGAGCAGACTCAATGGGCCAAATGGCCTACTTCTATATCTTATGGTCTTATCTTAACGTAGGTGAAGGAGACACAATGTGGTCTGTGCCTGCACTGGTCCTCTCATTACATTGGTGGGACTTTTTAAAATCTTCTCAGCAGGATGCTTTAGTCTCTTTAAGATTTGGCACAAGTAAAGTCTCAAAAATTAGTGGGTGGTGAATGTCCCAGTTGCAAGTCATGCTCAAACGTCATCAGTGGCTCCAGCTGAAGGCAGAGGAAAGTGCCGGAAGTAGCAGAGAACTGAAGTGGATCAGGAGCTCAAAGAAATTAGTACTGGACAAACTGATCAGACTTCAGGATGATAAATTCTCAGGAGCTGATTGACTGCATCCCAGGAGGCAAAATGAATATAATAGTTATGATCTCCTAAGATTCCATGGATTCCAGAACAGTTCTCACACATTGGGAAGGAATAGCGTGTCAGGAACCAGGTGTAAATAGAATCAGATTTGTTATCACTGATCTATATGGTGTGAAAGTTGTTGTGGCAGCAGCACAGTGCAAAGATTTGCAAGTTACTACAAATTAAAAAAAATAATAAATGATGCAATAACCAGGAAGTGTTCATGGACCGTTCAGAAGGTCCTTAGTGATCAACATCCTTCCTGAGGCACGTCTTGAAGATGTCCTCAATGGCGTGTAGCATTCTCAAAATAAGAAGGTGGCTTTTCAGAACAGAAATGAGTATTAATTGTTTTACCCAAAAAGTGGAGACTTTTTGGGTATTCATCACCCAAGAGGACTGCAGAGGCCTAGCAGCTGGTTATTTTCATAACAAATATCTATAGATTTTTAGACATTAAGGGAATAGGTAGATGCTGGATCAGACCTGGATAATAGTGGAGATGAAAAATCAGTCTTGGTGGAGCAGGCACGAGGAACTGAACAGCCTATTCCTCTTTCTTTTGTGTATAAAGTTATTGAACCCTTTTTCATGAGCATAGCCGAGCAGGTGGCTTGACATTAATATCTTTGCTTGCACGTATTTTCTCTGGAGATGACACATGTGAAGCTGCAACTGAAAATGAGATCAAATTAATTTCTAGGCTATTATCTTCCTACATCTATTATTTGCATCATTTAAAGTACATCCCTTTATTTGTTCTTTCACTCTTTGAATAAGCCCTCCCAAGTCTTCTACAGTTATATCATTATCCCTTGTACACACGGCACAGTTGAATTTAATGCCCTATCAGGCACTTAAGTGCTTTGTGATCACAAAATATTCTATCTTTTCAGGATCATGACTGTGTTTTAGAAAAGAAGTCTTCTTACTGAAATTTTCCTTGTAGAGTGAGTCAAAAAGCAATTCTACATTTGTTCCATCAATACTCATTCAAGAGAATTCCCATCACTGATCAGTGAATGGATAACTAAATTCACCCAGCAGTTATGGGAGCTTCATATTACAATGAAATAAATACATCTTTCAGCTGCACTTAGCCACAAAATAAGAAAAAAAACAACTAATTTTACAGAGTATGCCTTTATCATCATTGCTGAGATTTTTCTTATTTCTTGGTCATTCACACACAGCTCACATTGAAGATTTAATGTGTAACAGGAATCAGGTTTTCAGCTCTCGAGCTTTAACACTATGATGCTCCCCAAGTATATCTTCCCCACAACCTCGCAGACCAAGACAGTGAACTTCAGTTGGAGAGTACAGGAAATGGCCCCAGTTGGCCCACGCAGACTATGTCAACTTTTGTGCTCCACTCAAGTTTGTTCCCATCTTTTCTCATCTAAATCTACCAGTGTGACTCTCTCTTTCTTTCCCACTCAAATGCTAGTCCATGCTCAGAGTCAGTTACAATAGCAACATTTTAACTGCATTTGGACAGGTACATGGATGGGAAGATTTAGACCGATGAGGGCCAAATGTGGGCAAATAGGACTAACTTGGGCAGGTATCTCTGTCAGTATGAATAAGATGAGTTGAAGGGCTTGTTCCATGCTGCATAACTTTGGCTCCTCTAAATGAAAACATACTGTTTACACTCACCACTCCCAGTGGCAACAAGTTCTATATTCTCACTTCACTGTGAGACAGACATATCTTCTCAATTTCCTCTTAGATATCTTGCTAACCACCTTATATCCATGATATCAGGTATGACCTTCCCTCCAAGTGGAAGCATTCTCCCTACATCCACTTCATTCAAGTTCTGCTTTAGAGCACCTAGACAAGCACAAGACATTCATCGGGCTACAGTTTATCAGTTGTAGCTCAGCATTCAACACCATCATTTCCTCGGTACCAATAACCAAGCTTCAAAACCTGGGCCTCTGTACCTCCCTCTGCAACTGGGTCTTAGTCTTTCTTCTAGGAAGGCCACAGTCAGAGTGGATTGGAAATAACACCTCGTCCTTGCTGACAATCCACACAGGCACACTTCAGGATGTGTGCTTCACCCTTTGCTTTACTCTCTCTACACTTACAAGTGTCTGTTTAAGCACAGCTCATATACCATATATAAACAAATAACACATATGGATAGTCTTCGTGTCATTGGGGTTGGTGTTTTGTTTCTATAACATGGAGGTCTCACAACCTGTATAACTTTGACTCCCCTAAATGAATCCATACTGTTTACACTCACCACTCCCAGTGGCCGCAAGTTCCATATTCTCACTTCACTGTGAGACAGACATTTCTTCAGTCTGAAGATCATCTTCAAACTGATCTTCAATTATAATCAGGCTTCTTGGAGAATCTGTGTGATCCTCAAATTAGCAAGAGCCAAGGAAGGAGGAAAACAGGAATGCAAATTTGGTCCTCTCTGGTAAGTTGGCATCTTCTTTGACCAGTTAGTCAACCTGTAAAGTTATGAAGTTTGATAAACAATAAAGTGGAGTGGCAAAAATGAGAATAAGTTCTTCACTAGGATATTTTATAATTTTTTTTGAGTGCATAAATTTTCATTGATCTCTATAGTAGTTTCCACTCTACCAAACAGACAAAATAATAGACTATTGACAGGCAGATTTTCAGTGCAATTCATAGTAACTTCTCGGTAATTGCAGTGTTACTTCTTTGAGCTAATGTGGGCAATTGACTTGCTTTTAACATAACTTTTTTTGACTAAATACATTTCTTAGAATCCTCTCAAAATGTGGATGAAGCTTCATCAATTTCCATCAATGCACACAACTCAGCAGCTCAGGCTGCTTCTGTGGGTGGAGTAAAGAGCTGATATTTCAGCATCAGCGAAGGAGCTGAGCCTGACAATCAGCTCTTTTTTTCTCTCTCTCTGTAGGAGCTGCCTGACCTGCTGAGTTCCTCCAGCATCTTGTGTGTGCTAGTCTGCGCGTGGCTAAGTGGTTAGGGTGTTGGACTAGCGACCTGAAGGTCGTGGGTTCGAGTCTCGACCGAGGTAGCGTGTGCGTCTTTGAGCAAGGCACTTAACCACACAATGCTCCAGTCTACCCAGCTGAGAATGGGTACCAGCAAAAATGCTGGGGGTTAACCTCGCGATAGACAGGCGTCCTATCTGGGAGGGGGGGTAGTCCCGTACTCTCAGTCATTTCACGCCATGGAAACCGGCATAAGCACCGGCCTGATGGGCCACAAGGCTCCTGACAGACTTTAATCTAAATCTAAGTCTGGGTTTCCAGCATCTGTGTTTATCATATTCCATCAATACAATATGATGGACAGACTTTATATGAAAACCTTTGAAGCCTTTAGAAAAGAAGTGAGAATGTGGATCTTTAAGAACTGTGTGTAGGATTTGGTCTGATATTTGATACATTGCCAAACCAAGCACTGCTGTTAAAGATTGTTCGCTCAATAGCTCTACCCTTGTTATTTGTTTCAGTTGGCAGCAGGGCTAAAAGAAACTGTGAGCACCATATTGATAAGGAACTCAGATTGCTGCTGGGTGAGACAGTGGAAAGGAATAAAGAAGAGAGTTGTTTTGGTAGGTCGGCAGTGATGGCAGGTGCTTGGCATAAATATGTTGGTGAACCAAAGAAATAAAATGAGTTACATGCATTTACATCCCCATCCATTGGATAAGTGGAAGTGCTTCTGAGTGTGACAAGATCCTTGAGGTCCAGGGGAAGACAGAATCAAAAAATCAATGGCAGAAGTTAAAAGAAGAAGAAGATATCATTGGTGGTGGAAGAGGCAGTGGTGACTACATTCTAACCACAAGCTGCAGACAAGGTCTCTTTATGAGGTCAGTACTAAGCTCTTGAAAGGGCACTTTGACCTAGGGCATTCAGAGGTCTTTAAGCAGCAACATTTTGGCATGTGCAATCTGCCACAGAGGAAAGCGTTAGTAAATATGCAGTAAGGTCAAAGACACGAGCAAGAAATGGTGCAATTTCCAGGTTTCTCTAGCTTGTGGTATGGGATTGTTTGGTGCGTGTACTGGATGATAGGAAAATTTAGATGAAATTATTTAATATGGAGGACTTGCTTTCCCAAGAGATCCTGCAGGATGGGTACTGGTGAGGACATGTGAACAAGGCAGTCGGAAAGGGATTTGAAGGCAATGAGTGGAGTGCAGGAAAGTAACTGATCAGCCATGATCGTTTTAACAGTGGAGCAAACATGAGGTGCCAGATGGCTGACTCCTGCTTCTATTTCTTATGTCCTTATCATATTTACTGCCACTGAGTCAATTTTGGATACCATTTCTTTCTCAGCCTTCGGTCCCATAGTCTCATACATTTACGACCACCCTTCCATGGGGACCTTGTTAAGGCCTTAATAAAGTCCATGTAGACTACTTCAACTGCACAGTCCTGGTTAACTTCTCCACAAAGGAGTCAACCAAGTTAGTCAGACAGGAACTTTTCTTAACTAATCCATGCTAACTTCCCTGATCTTAGCCTTGTACTAGATGGATGTCAGGAGAAGCGTCCCACATCAGAAGGTACCCAACAACTACCTTGCTCTTGTAGCCATAGAATTTATTGCAGATCCTGCAGGGTTTCCGAAAAGTCAATGCTACCCATTCTGACATATTGTGCTGGAAGCAACTCCAAGTTGTACAGAAATGATTATTATCTCACTTTCTTCTAAAACATTTGGCATTAAAATATATATGTATTGATACACATTCACATTTATACACATAGACAGAAATCTTGAATACTATTGAAAATAAAATATTAAAATCAAATGTTTCGAATTAGTTGCAGGGGTTGGGTGTCCAATAAACAAACAGTCCAATTATTATTAATAATTGCATATTTAACAGACATAATTAGAATAGGACCATAACATGAACAACCTACCTTTTCATTTATATACTACACCAGTACAAAATAACCATCCATGTTAATATGTTCACAAGTCCGATTGCTTTAATATGCTGCCCTTGTGTGTAAGTTATTGTCCATACTTTATCCAGCCAATTAACTTGTGTCATTTTGGATGCTATTCTCATGCATCATGAAGTAGTAAAAAGCCAAATTCAACTTCCAATATACCGAGCTCAATAGAACCTTGAGCAAGCATCAGAACTTTTCTGTTGTAGGTGCTGATGGAGCTAGTAGTGATACGAAAAGTCCTGTTTCCACAATGGCGCAGGAAGACTTTAAAACCAGACAAAGATAGTCAGGCCAGATATTTACAAACCTATGTACTAGAAGTCAAGATCTGAAGGTCGAAAAAGAGTTCAACAAACAAGTTCAAGGACTGATGGACAAGGTCGATGAGTACCAGAAATCAAAGCCCAAGCAGTATCAGGAAGTAATTCAATGAACTGATGCA
The DNA here is from genome assembly GCF_963921235.1 of Mobula hypostoma. NCBI lineage: Eukaryota > Metazoa > Chordata > Chondrichthyes > Myliobatiformes > Myliobatidae > Mobula > Mobula hypostoma. The sequence continues at coordinate 73,505,929 of NC_086102.1, read as the reverse complement.
TGTGGTCAAGGCCAGTGAATACAATATTAAAGGCCATATCCCACCAAATAAGCACTGGCCTCAGTTACTGTTTGCTATTCTGCTCAACCGCCAGCCCTCACCTATCAAAATCAGTTCTCATTCCAAAAGAATCACCTCATCTCCACGGGCAAAATTTGTAGAGAGATGTTGTGAATATATAAAGTTGTGATAGCAGGTGATTTTAACTCCCCACATAGTGACTGGACTCCCATACTGAAAAGGGATTGGATGGGGACTGCCACATATGTTCAGAGCATATCGATGCAACAAAGATTTACAGGCCAAATTGAGGCAGCAAAATCCGGTGTAAACATGCAGCAGAACCCGTTGTTCAGACGGAGATTTAAGCATCAGAACAGACTGAAAAGGTCAGTGTGTCAGGGCCCAAGGTGAGGTATGGGCTGGTGTAGATCATTGCTCAAAGCAGCAGAACCCATTGTTCAGACAGAGATTTAAGCACCTGGGCCAGATTGAAAGGATCAGGGTATCGGGGCCTGAGGTGAGGTATGGGCCAAAGTAGATCGCTGCTACACGACGTTTACTTAGCTCTGCGCTAAACTATCAGACTCCCTTTGCGGACTTCAGTTTAGAAACGCTATTTGCTTGTCATTACTGTTTGCATGATGCTTTTTTTCATTGCTCTCTGGTGTTCGATGGTCTTTTTATGGGCTTGATGTGGTTTTTATTCTCTGCACATTGGGTGTGAGGCAGTCTTTTTAATATACATATATGGGGTTTGCCTTTAGGTTTCTTTGTTTCATGGCTGCCTGTTAGGAGCCAGAGCTCAAGGTTGTATAATGGACACATACTTTGATAATAACTGTACTTTGAACTTTGAACTTGAAAGTTTCTTTAGTCAATATGTAAAAGCCCCATAGAGAGAACGTGATACCGGATCTCCTCCTAGGACATGAGACAGGACAGGTGACAGATGTGCTTGTAGGGGAACACTGTGGATCTTATGATCGAGATTCTATTAGTTTTGAGACAATTATGGAGAAGCAGAGGACTGGTCCTTGGGTTGTGATTCTAAATTGGAGTAGGGCCAAGTTTGATGGATTTAGAAGGGATCTGGCAAGTGTGGAGTGGAACGGGTTGCTTCCTGGCAAAGTGCTGTTTGGTAAGTGGGAGGCTTGCGAATTAAACAAATTGAGAGCACAGAACATGTATCTTCCTGTTAGAATAGAAGCCAAGGCTAGCAGGTTCCGGGAACCTCGGTTTACGATGGACAGCGAGGCCCTGGTTAAGAAGAAGAAGGAGCAGCATATCAGGTACAGGCAGTAAGGAACAAAAGAGGCACTTGAGCAGTATAAGAAATGCAAGCGGGCATTTAATAGGAAAGTCAGGAGGGCTAAAAGAATGCATGAAGTTGCTCTAGCAGCCAAATTGAAGGATAATCTCAAGGGCTTCTAAAGATATATTAGCAGTGATAGGATAGCAAGGGACGAAATTGGTTCACCTGACATTCAACATGCTCATCTATGCATGGAGCCAAATGAGATGGGGGAAAGATTGCATTGAACTGTTCTCCAATCTTGGCAATTTACTTGCAAACATTTTATGACCACGTAAGGAGACATTGTCAGGGTGCTGTTGATTGTGGTGTGACCTCTGAATGCTAGGACTTTATATACTTTTTAATCAGCTGATTGGACGTCACTTTGGAAACTCAATAGTGATGTGGAGAGGAAAACGCATTGCTGGTTGGCTGTGTGCCGAACTTTGTGCTTTGTGGTCTGGAATTTTGCCTACATCAGCTGATAAATAGAATCAAGGTCTTCTTGTTTGTTTACAGAAAACCACGCTTCCGGGAGTTCTCTTGTATTCCGCGTATTTGCTTGTGCCATGACTTTCACTGATGCCCAGTCAAATTTTTGCTCTTCTAGATCTTCATGGGTAGAGATTAGGGAGAGTTAGTCATATCACAAACGAGAAAACCTACAGATGCTGGAAATCCGAGCAACACACATAATACGGAGAAGGAACTCAGCAGGCCAGGCAGCATCTATGGAAAAGAGTAAACAGTCGATGTTTTGGGCCGAGACCCTTCATCAGGACAGCGAACTGGATTTAGTGGCAGCAAGGATTATTGTGTCTCTGACATCATTCAGACAGTTCCCCAAAACTGTTTCTTCCTCTTTCAAATATGATTCTACTACTAAGCTGCGTGTGATTGGAACCTGTGGTTTGCATTTTGATAGTGTGTTTTTGGTCTGACTGAGCTTTGCTGTCTCTGAGTGAGGTTTAGAGTGGAGTGTGTGGCCTAAAGGTCAAGAGGCCTGGAGGCAAGCCCATGATTGACTCGATTTCTCACTGATCTCACCAATTCAAGGCATCGAGCAAGATTGAAATCAATGAGGATGAGAGTGGAAGGCGAGCTGGTGACCAGCAGCATCTGCCTGCGTTTGACTGGTCTCTCTTGCCCTCTGACTAACTGCTGCCGGAGGAAAGTGCTGGAGTCTTGGGTCTCGGGCAACGTTTAATTGGTGTGGTTTGTGGATTGGACTCCATTTAAAGTCACTGCATTTCATGTTTATATGTATTTCTGACTACTCCTTTTCTTAATTGCTATTTTGATCAGTGCAGACTGCCTCTGTGGCCTGCAGTCAAAGAATGATGCAGCGCTAAACTGAACTGAACATTCCTAGAGAGTTTCAAGGACTCTGCAGTTTGATATATAATATTCTGTGTGCTTTTCACTCGTTTTTGCTATTTGCATGAATTTCTGGGGTTTTTTTGCGCGCGAAGGGTGTTTGATGTTTTCCTTGAACGGGTTCTGTGATGTTTCCTTGTTTCGTGGCTGCCTGTGGGAAGACTAATCTCAGGGTTCTATACCGTCTACATACTTCGATGAGTAATGTATTTGAATCCTTGACTGGAGGCCTGTGATGAGCGGTCTGCTGCAGAAATTGGAGCTGGGCCTATCGGTATCAGTGAGCTGGATGATAAAGTGGTAAATACGGTCAGCAACCGAGAGTAGGGGTGTGTGGACAGCAGGGAAGGCTATCAAAGCTTCAATCTAGACCTGCAGAAAAAGGGACTGGAAAATGGCAGATGGAATTTCTAACAATCAGGTATAAGGTGTTGTGCTTCAGGAGGACAGACTGGGGTGGGTCTTAATGAACAGCAGGGCACTGGAGAGTGCAGTAGAACAGAGGGATTTGGGAACCATAATTCCTTGAAAGTGATGTTACAGGTGGATAAGGTCATAAAGAGAACTTTTGCCACGTTGGCTTTCATAAATCAGAGTATCGATTACAGGAGTTGGGATGTTACGTTGAAGTGTGTAAGACTTTGGTGAGGCCAAGTTTGGTGTGTTGTCTGCAGGTCTGGTGACTGACCTACAGGAAAGATGTCAATCAGATTGAAGGGGTAAAAAGAAAATTCATAAGGGTGTGCCAGGACTGGAGAACCTGAGTTGTAGGGAGAAGTTGAATAGGTTAGGAGTTTATTCTCTGGAGCGTTGGAGAATGAGGGAAAATTTGACAGAGGTATACAAAATTATGAGGGGTATCAATATGGTAAATGCAAGCAGGCTTTTTCCACTGAGGTTGGGTGAGATGAGAACAAAGGTCATTGGTTAAGGGTGAAAGGTGAAATATCTAAGGGGAACCTGAGGGGGCTCTTCGTCAGTTAGTGTGTGGTGTGAGCTGCCAGTACAAGTAGTGGATGTGGGTTCAATTGCAACATTTAAGCAAGGTTTGGATAAGTACATGGATGGGCGGGGTCTGGAGGAATATGGTCCACCTGTGCATCAATTGGACTAGGCAGAGTAACAGTTTGGCACATACTAGATGGGCCAAAGGGCCAGCTTCTTTACTTTGGTGCTGTATGATTCTATTATACATCGACTGTCTGAAGTTGTATGCATTGAGCTCAGTCTTCATAAGTGTGGAAATTCTGCCTACATGCTGTGAAAATAGAAAAAAAACATGATGTACATATATTACATATTTTCAAGGTACACTTTGTATATTACTTTTCACTCTTTGCCAATTACCTTCCCTCCCCATCCTGCCAAAATTCACCGAATCCTTTCGGATATGTAACTCCACAGAGTCGAGTTTCCCTCCAGTGCCCAGTCAAGTTCTTGAAGAGTAGGTGTTAAGAACATCGAAAAAGCTATGAATTATGTGCTGTATCCCAACCAAATCAACCATTTTTCTCGCAACATCCATGATTATTCCTTTCAGGAGTAACCACTACTAATTAACTGCATCATATTGGACAACTTTCTTCCTTCTCAACCACTGGACAACAATCTGACCCCCAATTCACCCTACGCTTGTTAAAATCACTAACTTTGCACAATCAGAAGTTTTTACACATCCCTTGCATAAATAATGGAAGGAAACGTAGTGTGGGCTTGACCAAAAATCAGAGCCATGGCAAGAATTCAGCAGTAACAGATAACTTTAATACTAGACCACAAAATAATAAGCCACAAACAAAGAGAGAACAGAAACTAAACAGAACAGGCAACTGGCCACTTTGTTAAGTGAATAAGTACTGTGGATGAGGACTGGGGTTAAATGGGTTGCAGGTGACAAGTCTGAAATGAGTGGCAGGTGAATCCTATTAGCTGGGTGGAGACAGGGAGGAGCTTTCAGGAGCAGGCCTGACATAAACCTTAGAGAATAAAACTTGGGTATTAATAATGAGGAACAGATTTTCCTAGAAACTAATTTTGGATTTGTCTTCATGATGTATAACATTAAAAATGCTTCCCAAAAACCATCAGATAGTCAATGGCAGATAACAGCAACTCCTCTGCTTGCATCTTCAGAAACAGCTCTATTTCTATCTTTAATATCTCTGTTTTGCCATTTCAGAGTTCTTTTGAAGACCCTGACTTGGAATTACATGCTGACTTTGGTTCTTTGCAGAAATGGGACCTGCTCTCGGGGTCTCACAACTGGCTGTTATTCAATATACCAAGGATGCGACTGAGAAGATTAGCTTGCCTTTGGAGTTTCACGATTTCGTGGCTCTGGAGGCGGGGTCAATGCCTCTGCAGGAAAGTGGTGTGTCGTGGGAGACGGAAGATCTCTGGTTATGTGCCCAGAGACCCAAGATCTTTGGGCACAGAGCTTGGAAAAAGCAACACAACTGACTTTTAACATCATAAATCAGTGAGTTATGTCTCCCCTCTTGCTGTGAAAAGGAGACATCTGTTTTTCCCTTATTCGGGAGAGGGAGAGCCTGTGGCATGTCAAATTACTCAGTGGACGTGTAGTCTTTGGGGTACTGCAAGTCTGTGTCCTTATTGATGCTTTGCTGCACACTTGAATGAATGATGGGGGGCTCTGATGCTTTATTTGCTGGTGGGGAAGGGGGGGTCATTGCTTTACTGCTGCTTACGTGGGAGGGGGGAGCTGGGTGGGGTTTTGGGGTTCCAGCATTTAACTGTCATTTATTCTTTAGGTCACTCTTCTGTTTTTGTGGATGTTTGCTAAGGAAAAGAATTTCAGGATGTATTTTCTCTGACATTAAATGTACCCTTGAAACCTTTGAGAGTCTATGAGCTGTAGGAAAGGAGGCAGGTAAAACATTCTCCATCATTTGGGAAATAGTTCTAAATAGATTAATGAGGCTAAAGGCAAACTGTTCTCTTGGAATTGATGACCTGCATCCTGGGTCTTAAAGTGACTGGTTGTAGAGATGATGATACCATTGTTTGTAATCTACCAAAACTCTCCAGATTCTGAAGAGGTCCCCAAAGAATTGGAAAATCACAAGTGAAATGAATTTTTGAAGAAGGGAGTCAGAAGGTAGGAAGCTCTCAGCTGGTTAACCCAAAATCTGTCATTGAGAAATGCTAGAATACATTATTAATGGATAATAAATAGCAAGACAAGAAGAGGAATGTAAGACAATCCAAGCAGAGTCAACAGGGTTTTATGAAAATGAGTTCAACCAATCTTCTAGAGTCCTTTGTGAATGTAGCAGGATGGTTTCTGGGAACCACAGCTGCAGCACACTTGGATTCCAGGCAGCACGATAAGATGAAACATAAAAGGCTGCAGAAAACTGATAAATAAATGGGATGACGATAATATATTGGAATCAGAATCAGGTTTATTATCACCGGCATGTGTCATGAAAATTGTTAACTTTGCAGCAACAGTTCAATGCAATACATAATAGAGAAGAAAAATAATAATAATAAATAAGTCAATCAATTACAGTACATGTATATTGAATAGATTAAAAACTGTGCAAAAAAGCAGAAATGATGTATATTTAAAAAGTGAGGAAGTGTTCACGGGTTCAATGTCCATTTAGGAATCGGATGGCAGAGGGGAAGAAGCTGTTCCTGAATCGCTGAGTGTGTGCCTTCAGGTTTCTGTACCTCCTTCCTGATGGTAACTTGAAGAGATAGGGGCTAGCAAACAGAAGAAAGAGAGTCAGGATAAATGTTTTTCTGTCACGTCGGCAAACAGTAGTTAATGTGTTCACAGGGATCAGTCGTGGGGCCTCAACAATTTACAATCTATAGTAATGATTTAAGTGAAGTGACTGAGTGCATCTGGTGATAATACGATGTTAGACTACTCGGAGGACAAAGGGATAAAATAGGATGACTGACTAGGCAGGAATTTGGGGTATAAAATGGAAAAACAAGATTATCAACTATAGAAGGAAGAGTAAAGCAGCAATTCTTTCAATGGAGAACATTAAAAAGTAATGCAATACCAAGTGTATGAAGTCCTCAGTACATGAAAGTTAAAAGCAGATGCAACATTTTACTGAAAGAGTCATTGAGTATAAAAACACAGGTGTTTCAATGCAGCTTTTCGGGTGTCTGTGACATCACACCTGGAGTACAGTTTAAGGAAGTGTATACTTCAATTACAGATAATGTCGGGAAGGTTCACCGGTTCACTTGGGTGAATTCTGAGATGAAGTGGTTGACCAGGTTAGGCCCATGACCTTAGCTTAGAAGAATAAGAGACAGTCTATCTGAAATGTGTAAGATTCTGAGGGAGCTGACAACCTGAATGTTGAGAGGAAGTTTCATCCAATGGGGATCTGGAAGTCGAGTGCATAGCTTCAGGATAAAGGGTTACCCTTTGAAGGCACTTATGAAGAGGAATTTCTTCTCTGAGGGTTGTGAATCCTTCAAATTCTCACTGCCAGAGAGCAATGGAGTAGTGTTAATAAATACTATATCTACAAGGTGGAGGTAGGAAAATGTTTAAATTGGAATAATTATGAGATATATCAATAAATACAGGGGGAGATTTGTAAATTGATGCTGAGGACAAGGTTGGATCAGCTGGGATTTAACTGAATGGCAGAGTAGGCTCAAGAGGCCAACTAGCTTAATTCATCTCCTGTTTCTTTCAGTTCTCCCTCTCCCCCTCTCCCCCCTCTCTCTGTTATCCTTGCTCCAAATTACTTCTCTTCCTTTTTTTCACAAGTTGCTGGGCTGAAGGTAATATTCCTCTCAGCATGTCTTCAGATTCTTTAAAAAAAATGAAATTCGTGGAGAACTAAAGGAAACTGGATTATTACAGCAATCATTTCCAAAACATTTCTATTAAAAAGTATCCATCATCAGAATGTGAAGATGCAGAATGATAATCCATGTAAGTCTCGTTTCGAATCTCAAATAAATCATTTGGCTTTGCCTGCTGTATTGAACTCAAGTTCAAAATGCTACATGAGTCATTTGTTAACTTAATATTTCAAGGCACTGCTGTGCTTTGGAATATTGCACTTATATGTACGTCTTCAAAATCATTTTATATCAATAACATACCAGTTTGAAAATATTTAAAATTCATGAATTTTTACTGGTTAAAAATATTCTCGGTCTCTATTTCTGTTGAATTTCATCGATTTAGTTAATGTGCTTGTTAATGATTTCAGCACTTCAATTTGTCATTAATATATATTAGGCCAGATCTTGTTCAACCCCGTCTGTCTGGCACTAGCCTGTCATGAGATACCTGTGTCTCGACTTACAGTAACTCGCTGCCACTTTGTTCCATTGACCTGCTGGCTTTTCTAGTGATGGTAACTGGTGGAATCATTAACCACACTGATGGCTTAGCAGCAGCTTGTGATTGAAGATATTTAAAAATAGTTGAAAATCACTGAAATAATTATAAAATTTAAACTAGTAAAAGGCAACAAATTCCTTTAACTCCACGCTTAACTAATAAAATTAAAGCACTAATATTCATTAGAATTAATATGATGTAAGTTCCTTTTTATCTTACGTGGTTGACTGGGTTTGTAGGGACCCCTCCTCTATTTGGCTAGATATTGAAGCTTCACAAGCAAAATGCCCTCTTATTAATTTGCTTTTCCTCAATAAGATCAAACTAATTAAGGAATATTGTCACAATCCAATAACAATTAATACACTCAGGGCTTGGAGGGCGGTGCGACAAATTGAGGGCAACACAGTGAAAATATCACCCTTCACTCCAATAACCGGCAGTCCAGATTTTCAGCCTGGCATAATGGATTCTGGATTTAAACTTTGGATTTCTAAGGGTATTGTTCATCTACGAAATTTGTTTGATGAAGGAACAACGATGTCTTTTAGTCAAATAGTACAGAAATTTAACATACCCAACAAGGCTCTTTTTCGTTTCTTTCAGATAAGAGATTATATACAGAAAAAAAACATCATTGTTAACTGATTTCTATAGTTCTGACATAGAAACGAGGGTGCTTCGTTCTAAGGATGAAGTCTCCGTTTGTACTTTTTACAGCATCCTGAGGGAATGTTCTTGTGGAGAGGCTGAGCAGCTGGGAAGGGTCTGGGAGGAAGAGCTGGGAGTAGAAATTACAGCTGAAACATGGGAAGACATCTGTGATAATGTGAAGAAGATTTCAGTTTGTAATAGATCTAAAACATTGCGACCTAAAATTCAGCATAGAGCCCATCTGACTCCAGATCGTCTCTCGAAATTTAAGATGGGGGGTTTCTCCAATGTGTTCTAAATGTAAAGTAAATACTGGGACTTTCACCCACTGGTTTTGAACTTGTCCCAAACTTCAGGCATACTGGAGTGATATTTTAGGTGAAATGGAAAAGATTCTGAAGATGGAGCTTGAACTGTACCCAGTGTCTTCTCTTAGGCTTACCCAGCAGTCGTATTATCAATGCACATCAGAAAAAACTTTTTAACATCCTGACTTTTTGTGCGAGGAAGAACATTTTACTTCGTTGCATATCGAATAAGGCCCCTGGACTTTTTGGTTGGCATAACTTAATCATGGACTACATTCCTTTGGACTGTTTGACATGGATGGTACATTCAAAAACAAATAGTTTTCATAAAACATGGCAACCTTTTCTGCAGTATATAGATGTAAACCTGTCTGCTATACTAATAAGGGCTTTTGTATAGGATGTTATGGTGATGTCTATATTTTGATGGAAGTGTTCTGATACCTGATATCTGTGAGGGTAAGAAATGCAAATGTAGGTATATCTGGAAAATGGAAGTTTTGTTATGCTGAGCAAGAAAAATTTAAAAATATTAATATGATGGAAGTTATTGATTGCATCCAAATACAGAGGGCTGCCTTTGAGTCTTCAGCAATAGATGGCATACCCAAATCAGTACCCTATGGATCAGCCACTGAAATCTCTACTGTGTCTATGGATAGTGTGGAAGGATATCAGCTTCCAATAAGCTCTGAGCCTCTGCATTTCAGTGCCTGCCTGCAAAAGTCTAAAACAGGTAACATACATACTGCTGATAGCTAGCAGTTAGTTCCCTGCAGGGTCACTGGCCAGCTGTCGTAGGATCTGGCCCAAGTTGTCAGCTTTGATCACTGAGGAAGTGTCCAGCCAAGTTCACTCTCAGCTAAGCAAAAGTTAACAATGGCTACAATGGGAGTTCATAAAAGCTCCATTGCTCCATAAGACCTTAAGATATAAAGCAGAATTAGGCCATTTGACCCATCGATTCTGCTCCACCATTCCATCATGGCTGATCCAATTTCCTTCTCAGCCCCGATCTCCTGCCTTCTCCCCGTATTGCTTCATGCCCTGACCAATCAAGAATCTATCAAATATGCATAAAGATTTGGCCCCCACAGCTACCAGTAGCAATGAATTCCACAGATTCACCACTCTCTAACTGAAGAAATTCCTCCTTATCTCCATTCTAAAAGGACGCTGCTCTATTCTGAGGTTGTGTCCTCTGGTCTCAGAGTCTCCCACCATTGGATACATCCTCCCCACATCCACTTTTCACCATTCGATAGGTTTCAATGAGGTCACCTCTCATTCTTCTGAATTCCAGTGAATAGAGGCCCAAAGCAATCAAACACTCTACATATGACAATCCATTCAATCCTCGAATCATTTTCGTGAACTTCCTTTGAACCCTCCCCAATTTCAGCACAACCTTTCTAAGATTTCCAAAACTGCTCACAATGCTTCAAGTGAGGCCTCATCAGTGCTTTATAAAGTATCAACATTACATCCTTGATTTTATATTCTTGTCCTCTTGAAATGAATGCTAACATTGCATTTGCCTTCCTCACCACAGACTCAACCTGCAAATTAACCTTTAGGGAATCCTGCACAAGCCCCAAGTCCCTTTGCACCTCAGTTTTTTTGTATTTTCTCTCCATTTAGAAAATAGTCAACTGTTTCATTTCTTCTACCAACATGCATGACCATATACTTCCTGACACTATATTACATCTGTCATGTGATTGCCCATTCTCCTAATCTGTCTAGGTCCTTCTGTAGCCTCTCTACTTCCTCAAAGCTACTTGCCCCTTCATATCATCTGCAAACATTGCAACAAAGCCATCAATTCCATCATCTAAATCATTGATATATAACATGAAAAGAATTGGTTCCAGCACCGATTCCCTGTGGACACCACTAGTTATCGACAGCCAACCAGAAAAGACTCCCTTTATTTCCACTTTTTGCCTTCTGCCAATCAGCCACTGCTTTATCCATGCTAGAATCTTTCCTACAATACCATTGGCTCGTAGCTTGTTAAGCAGATTTATGTGTGGCACCTTGTCAAAGGCCTTCTGAAAATAAAGGTACACCACATCAACCAATTCTCCTTTGTCTACCCTACAAGATTTTCCCTTGAGGAAACCATGGTGACTATGGCCTATTTTATCAAGTGCCTGCAAGTACCGTGGGATCTCATTCTTAATATTCAACTCCATCATCTTCCCAGACACTGAGGTCATTGCTTCCTTTCTTCTGCCTCCCTTTCTCCTTGATGAGTTTAGTGACATTTGCAATTTTCCAATCTTCTGGAACCATTCCAGGATCTCGTGATGCTTAAAAGATCATTACTAATGTCGCTGCATTATCTTCAGCCTCCTCTTTCAGAACTCTGGGATGTACATCATCTGGTGCAGGTGACTTATCTACCTTCAGACCTTTCAGTTTCCCAAGAACCTTCTCCATAGTAAAGGTAACTTAACACACTTCATGACCCCGACACCTGGAACTTCCACCATCTTGCAATTGTCTTCCACAGTGAAGGCACTAGAACTAGCACAGCAAACTACTTATTCAGTTCGTCTGCCATTTCCTTGGCCCCATTACTACCTCTTCAGCACAGTTTTCCAACAGTCCAATATCCACTCTCACCTCTCTTTTACTCTTTGTGCATCTGAAGAAACTGTTGGTATCCTCTAATATTACTGGCTAGCTTACTTTCATATTCCATTCTTACCTTCTTAATGACTTTTTTAAATGCCTTCTGATAGTTTTTAAAAGCTTCCTAATCCTCTTACTTCCCACTCATTTTTTAGTCTATTATGTGCCCTTACTTTGGCTTTAATGTTGGCTTTGACTTCTCTTATTAGCCAAAGTTGTGTCATCTTTCCTTTAGAATACTTCTTTCTCTTTGGAATGTATTTCTTTTCCTGTGCTCTCCAAATTGCTTCCAGAAATTCCAGCCATTGCTGCTCTGCCAGCATCCCTGCCAGTATCCTTTTCCAATCAATTCTGTCCAACTCCTCGCTCATGCCTCTGCAATTCCCTTTACTCCACTGTAATACTAGTTCATCTGACTTCAGCTTATCTTTCTCAAATTTCAGGGTGAATTCGATCATATTATGATCACTTTTCCCAAAGGGTTCTTTAACCTTAAGCTCTCTAATCAATTCTGGTTCGTTGTGCAACTCCCAATCCAGAATAGCTGATCCCCTAGTGGGCTCAACCATGAGCAGTTCTAAAAAACCATCTCATAGACACTCCAGAGATTCCCCCTCCTGGAATCCAGTACCAACGTGATTTTCCCAATCTACCTGAATATTGGAATTCCCCATGACTATTGTAATATTGCCTTCTTTTGGCATGCATTTTCTATCTCCTGTTGAAATTTATAGACCATATCATTACTACTGTTTAGGAGTCAGTATACAACTCCCATCAGCGTCTTTTTACCCTTGCAGTACCTTAGCTCTGTCCCACAATGATTCAATACTTTCTGACCCTACACCAGCTCTTTCTGATGATTTGATTTCATTTTTTACCAACAAAGAAATGCCACCCACTCTACCGTCCTGCCTGTCCTTTTAATACAATGTGTATCCTTGGACATTAAGCTCCCAGCTATAGTCTTCTTTTAGCCATGATTCAGTGACACCTACAACATTTTTTTTAACATTTAAGAATAAATTGGACAGATACATGGATGGGAGGTGTATGGAGGGATATGGTCCATGTGCAGGTCAGTGGGACTAGGTAGAAAATGGTTTGGCACAGCCAAGAAGGGCCAAAAAGGCCTGTTTCTGTGCTGTAGTTTCTATGGTTCTATGCTTCTATCATACCTGACAAACTGCAACTGTGCTGCAAGTTCATCTACCTTATTCCGTATACTGCGTGCATTCAAATACAACGCCTTCAGTCCTGTATTCACGCTTTTCGATTTTGTCCACCTCCTATGTTGCAACTCATCCAGTTGACTGCAATTTTGCCCTATCATCACTTGAGATGCACTTCTCGCAGTTGTAGTCTTTAGAGACACTGGAGGTCTCCTCGCCTTCCACATCCCGCAAGAGGAGCGTTGCACTATGCTGCCTGGTATCCCAACTGTCCTAACTGAGCAGATAAAAAGAAGGGAAGGAACAAAAAACTTAAACCTGGAGCTTTTCTCTCCTTTGTTCTCTCTGACTGAAGCTTCTTTTCCTGAAGCCTCGAAGAGCCTTAAGATCACCATTCTGAATCTGTCCTCTCAGATGATGTCCGCTGCTCTTGTCCCTGCCTCCCTTTAATTTGCTTTTGCGAATTAATCCCAAGTGCAGATTGGTCGCTGGTCAAAGCTCTTTTTTTGCTGTAGCTGTCATAAGGTGGGGTGCTGGGAGCGGACCCAAATACAAGACACAGACACTGAAGTACTAGGACCAAGACTTGACTAGAGAGCTGGGACAAGAACACAGACATGGGCTAGGACATTGGCTAGGCAAGCAGGACCAGGACAGGGAACTAGGAACAAGGAGCCTGGGCTTGGACTCTGAGCCGGAGACTGGACAAGGACCCAGAACCTGGGTCTTGACTTGGGCTTGGACCGCGGAACTAGGCGAGGACATGACTTGGCTACAGGACTGGACATGGCCTGGGTTCTTCATGGCTTGGGTTCTTCAAGGCAAGGACATGACAACACTTGGGTACTTCGAGACGAGGACATGACGAGACTTGGGTTCACACTCCAAGCCAGAGACTGGACAAGGACCCAGAACCTGGGTCTTGACTCAGGACTGGAACCCGGGTCTAAGCTAGGACTCAGGACTAGGATCTTGGCAAGGACAAGATGTGGCTACAGAACAGGACGTGGAACTCCTGCACAGGACTAGGCACACGAACAGGACGAGAATGCAAAGCCTTGACTTGGTCGAGGGAGATAGGAACATGGAACACAGAGCCGGAACTCCTCCTTGGGAACAGGATGTAGGGCCGGGACTCATACACAGAATGCTGAACATGACAAGACAGTTTCCAACACAGGTAGCGGTAAATGGCCAGACCTACCTAGCGAAGGTGTGGACACAGAGACAGTTCCAAACAACAAAAGACAGTTCCCTATCTAGGCACAGCAAGGCTCCGGTCTTGCTCCGGCGGTAGAACTTGACAGCGATACAGGCGAGGTTGCAGGCAAGGCTTCAGGCAGAAGGGGAAGGGAAGGGAAGGGAAGGGAACAGTCCAGAAACTGAATATTCTTCTTCTTCTTCGCATATTACTGCCCTCTGCAGGATGTATTACTAGTTATAATTCCGCTTGCAAATGCTGTATGCGCTCATTAAATAGCAATGCTGCAGATTGTTTTCCTTCTCAAATTATGTCACGTGGTTTCCAAATAATTGTATTGCCTCAAATTACATTAATTTCATTTGAATCGTTTGTAAAACTAAAAGCTTCTTGCTTGACAATATTCATTATCGCATGCTTAACATTTAAAATTGCTGTTTTCCAAGTCTATCTGCTATTTCCAAGTTTTCCTTTTCTTGAATCAGAACCTGTAGTTGTTTATTGAGATCTTGAAATTCTTCCTCAGTTGTTTCCATGTTTCCATTTTATAATCCGAATGTAGATAATTCACCTTGCAACAAATTCCTTTTTCCTTTTGTAATTTTGAAATAAGTTCCTCCATTTTTAATCTGTTTTCCAAGTCACTGAATTTTTGACAACAAGTATCTTTTTCAGAAACCGTCTCCTTTAAATGCAGTACTGTTTCGTTCAATCTCTTTCCAACTCACAGGTGTTCTTATTGAGTACTTCTATTTGTTGATGGAGTTCTGCACACTTACCCTGGGTTTCAACCATGTTTGTTGTAACATAAAATCTGAGGTTTTTTCCTTAAATTCTGGTACATATTTAGTAAATTCTTGATCATTTGCGATAAGACTGCTTGCATTCCCTTATATATAATACAGCCATTAATTTCCTGCCTCTCCTGCCTGTGAACTGTATGATCCTCCATTCAGCATATCTTTGACTGCTTCCCATCTAAGCCCTGTAATACCAAAATATTTTTCTGCAGATTTGACTATAATTTTAATTTTTTCGGTTCTCGTCTGTTTGCGCTGAACAGTTAAATGCATCTACCATAAACAGTACAAAATCCTTCTTGTTCATAATTAGTGTATCCTTATTTATCATTTTACAACCATCACAGTTCACTGGTTTATTATTCCCTGTATTTGTTTCCTTGATAGCCTTCCTTTTTCCAGCAAATGCTTTCACTGCCTCTACGTAACTGATCCCTTGAGTTACTTTTACATATTGTATCTCAGCTTCTTTCTTGCTAATAATGCACCCTTGATAAGCTGCACTGTGTTCCTCACCACAGTTGCAGCATTTCAGCCTAGCTCCCACCTCACACTTCCCATATTCATGTTCTCCAGTGCATCTTCCACATCTTTGTTTCCCTCTGCAGACTGTCGCAATATTAGATTAGATTAGATGCCCAAATTTCTGACATTTAAAGCATCTTAAAGGCAGTGGTATATATATTCTGACCTCATAACACATATACCCTAAATAAACTTTAGTCGGCAATCTCTCTTCATCAAAGTTGATCATAACCAATAAACTATCAGACTTTTTCCCGTTTCTTATAACTTTCAAATATTTGGCCTCAATAATTTTTGCTCCTTTTATGTTCTGTTTAATCTCATCCATAGTAACTTTTGTTGGTATCCCCGAAATAACTCCTCTAATCCACTCTCTATTGTTGGGTATTGAGCATTGTACTTTTTTGCCATCTATTTTATTTAATCTTATCACTTTGCCTTGTTGAGCACTATCCCGACAAATCACTAATAGCGATCCATTTCGTAAAATCTTTGCTTTTTTGACTTCACCTATAAGTTTGTTGATTATCTTGGTCAACTGAATCGGGTTCCATTCACCAAAAGGCGCTCCGTCTTCGCTCAGTGTTGTAATTGCTTTAATCTCGTCTTCTTTCCGTTGTTTTGCAATCCTATTTTGTTTGTCCCCTGACTCCTTAGAGTTTGACATTTCATACCTCTGTTTCCTTTCCTCACTCTCTTCACTCCATTCCTCCATCTCAAACTCACTTACACTATCCATTGACCTGTTCGTCCTACAGGATATTTTCTTCATCAACTCAGCAGTTGCAGCCTCCATGCTCTTTTCCAACTCCACAGTTCCGTCTGTCGCCAGTCCTAACTCCAGCCAGCCAGCACAGCACAGCAACTGAAACTGAACCCAGGAGCTGTTTATGTAGCCAGCCCAAGATGAGAATCATGTGCCTCAATTAAGGCACACACTGGACAAGGGAAAATCGGAAAACCTGGAATACGGATCGATGGATCGGACAGTGAACCGGAATGCAGACTTCATGGACTGGACCATGACAGTAGCGATCCACTACTGGCTTTTGTACTCGAGCAGTGACCCTGAGTGAAATCCCCACCTCTCAAATCTTCCAATGTCCAATTGGTTGCTGGTCAAAGCTCTTTCTCGCTGTAGCGACGTGCTGTTGTCTTTTCTACTCACCTGCCCAACCCATTCTCATTATCCCCACTACCCCAAACCCACACGTCACCAATGCTTCAAAATAGAGAGTCATTCTTGACAAACGTGAGCATGAATTTGTGACTTTGTAAAAATCCATTAATGCTCCAGTTGCTTCTTTTGGAGACATTGACCTTATCAAATGCTCACTTCGGTTACTTGTCTTGCCCTGTTCCCCAAGGGGAGGTCTAGTGTTGGACCCTCCTGAGTAGGGCCCTCTATATATTTACTCAGGAAATGTTCGGAGATTCATTTCTCAAATTCCACCATGTCCAGGCCCTTAACACTCTGGGTAGTCCAGCCAGTACTGGAGAAGTTGAAATCTCCCACTATTTCAAGGTTCAAGATTCAAATTGCTTAATGTCATTCCCTCTACACAAATGTGAAGGCGAACAAAATAATTGTAACTCTGGATCTGATGCAGTACTAAAAAATAATGGTGCTAGCTTTCAGGTTCAAGTTTAATAGTCATTCGACCGTACATGAATACCCATGAATACCACCAAATGAAACAGCGTTACTCTGGAGCTGAAGTGCAAAACACAGTACCAACAGTCATATGCAGCACAAGGCACGTAGAGCACAAATGTAAAATAGCAGTAAACATAGTCACACAAAAACAATGTATAATATAGCCCAAGTCCCTGAGTCCATGGATATAAATCAGCAAGAACAAGCCTGCAGAGGTATGCAGTCCAGCGTGTCTTCCACTCAGCAAACACCGGAGGGCAGCAGTGATGCCAGTGTGGCTGTCACTCCACACTGCCTCCAGTGTCACTTCGCCTGGGCGGCTGCAACAAATGGCTCTGGCAGGAGACCTGGTCCACACTACAACCAAGGCCACGCAGCCTACACGCTGTCCGTTCCCACCAATAAACTAGTGAACCCACCACACAGCATTATTCCACATTTCCAATGTCCAACAGGGTCTTGCGATCACAAGAGAAATGACTAAGGGCAATCGCTTGCTGCTAGACTGTGCAGCGCCTTTGCCCACCAACACCAATGCCTTTCTGTAGCAGCCAGAGACACGGTCCACACCGAGTCCAGCTCCTCTGTCAACGAACTACACACTGATGGGCTAGACCGGTGGTACTTGAAGTTCCTAATGTCAGCAGTGTCTTGCGATGTTTAAAAGAAGACACCAACACACTTGTTTGGCCCCGTAAAGATTGCTGTGTCCAACCGCGCTGCCATTTTACCAGAAGTAAGATAGGTTTCAAAGTTTCTAGTTAGGGATTTCAGTAATCCAAAGATCGGCAAATACAGCATCACTGAACTCTTAGATGAAGTAACATTTAATCCTCTGGCAGAAGGGTTAATAGCAGTGCCCAATGGACTAGGGATTCAATAGACAACAGACCCGGAGACAGTGCCCTGGCCTAAATGGCTCAGATGAGGAAGTGACATCCTTTTATTCTTGAAAATATGAGTAATTTCGCTACTCCCACTGGACATAGGAGCAGAATTAGGGCATTCAACCCATCGAGTCTGCACTGGCATTCCATCACAACTAAATTATTATCTCTCTCAACTGCATTCTTAATCCTTCTCCCCAAACCCTTTGACATCCTTACAAATTCAGAACCCTCCAGCCATTTGTGGCAATGAATTCCACCAATTCACCACCCTTGAACTGCAGTGACTGCCGACTCCCCTTACTTTTCTTGGTCACCCATTTATTTGAAGCCTGCAGCTGAGGTGTGTCCACCTTCATAAAATTCTCATCTAAAAACCTCTCAGCTTCCAAAATGATCCTGAATCCAAACCCAGTTTCAGTTCCTTATGCAATCTGTTCGGAGCTACAGCTGGGTACACTCCCCATAGATGTAGACATCAGGGAGACTACATCTTACATCTTGCCGGAGAAGCATTCCGCTCTTCTAACCACCATCCAGCTTACACTGAATCAAGTACTGAGGATCAAAACCCTATATGTTCATAGCTGTGCCTCCTCACCAAAACCTTCTAATGATCTCTCACTCCCAATACCTGGGCCACTTACTCAGCCTCTTCACATCAAAGCCTCAGTTCTCTACTCCTACACTGGCCACTCTGATTGACACTAACCTCTTGTATTGGATGTTGTTAACCAGCTAACTAACCAATCAACTATCAGCAGTAGGCAAACTTGCCTCTTTCAAATTCTTGTAGAGTGAAACCCACAAATAAGCCCTATCTCTTAAACTCTTCTGATCTTGTCCCAAGTACCTAGACCTCTGAAGTAAAACTTAGAAGAAATCCCCAAGGCCTATCTCTTTGAACTTATATTAAAATAATGCAGGCATAGCAACCATAGGGAAATATCAACTCACAGGTTGGTTCCTGTTAGCAACGTAACGTGAAACTGCTTACTTTACCTCCCCGTATCGATAACAATTGGTCCGCACAATAAAAGGCCATATTATTGAAGGAATTACAGGCTCCTTCATTTGGATCTCACACTAACACAGATCAGTCACATCATAATTACAGTTCCACATCTCCAGTATCTGTGATTTATAACTAATAGCAGATTACACCGACTGATGAAACCAGACACGTCGAGAAAATCTCAGTGGAGAGGAAGGAAAAATTTACGTGGGGTGAGAGTAAAAAGTTTTCAATTGTTTTCCCAGAGACGAGCAACTAAAATCAAATGCTTCAGTTGCAATGGCAAATAAATTACACAAATTTATTGCAAGGTAAGTTTACATTAACAACCATAATCCAGTGACTATAATTACGATATTAAGCCATCATAAATTAAAAACTGTTGATATGCTGTATTTTCTCCAAGTTCCAAAGAAAGCTCAAATTAAATTATCTTTGTCCTATGCCTTTATCTGTAAATTCTAATTAGAAATCTTTTGAAAGCATTTTAAATCCAATTAACTCCATGGTGAGCAGTTGCAAAGCTAAGTGATGCAAATGAATTCCGATTCTTGGTTTCACGTATTTAATGTTCGTAAGTGAACATTAAACTGGGAAGAGTCGATTACAGCTGTTTATAATCTAACCTGTAAAAGAAAGTGGCAGGAATGAGTTTAATTTATGGTTTGGAAAAGCAATTTTCTCAGGTTTTAATATTTCTGGTGTAAATACAGAAAGACTTGTGTCTATATGCTTAGGTTTTATGACATCAAAAATGCCTTAAATTACTTTGCACCCAATGAAATAAATAGGAGATAAAAACAAGGAATATTGAAAATAGGCAACACCTGTGGAGCAAGAAACAGACTTAAAGTGTCAGGTCAAATATACTGACTTGCTTCAATTTTGTTTGGTTGGTGTAACTGAAGAGGTTGGAGGGGGTCTGATATACACTGGCACCAGGATATGTAGTGTGGACAAATGTAGCATAGGTTCTTGTGTAACATCATTACAACCAAATTGCATTAATTGTTCCTGGGAAATCCAACGTCTGTCTGCAAAACGAACCATCCCTATCACCACATCCCCCGCAGATTCTTCTTAAAGCCGCAGCTGGAGTTGAGTACATTGGGGAATACCAGGATTATTCACTTGTGGATAACTGACTGCTTGTGTGAGGTGTTGGGAGGGTAGGAAAGGGGCGTGTTTTACTGTTGTTATTGCTGCTTGTGCGATTTGCTGTGTGAACACTAGGGGCATGCTGTATTGGTGCAGGGATGTGTCGTGACAGTCACAGGCTACCCTCAGCACATCCTTAGGTACATTGTTTGTTAATGCAAACAACATATTTCGCTAAGTTTTAATGTGAATGTGGTAATTAAATCTGAATCTGATGATGCTACCTTCTGCCAACTCTACAGAGGTTACGGTGGACGGCATGGAGCTCACAATTTTACGTACTTAGTCACCTGTTTAGTGGTTGGGATGGGTGCATGAATGACCTTTTCATTAGTCTCCGACATGATACCAAGGAGGAGAAGACACATGGAGAAGGGGGGGGGGGGAATGAAGTGTCAGAGAGATCCAACCGGCAAGAGTATTACAAGAATGATTGTTGTGCATTAAGGAACAAAGCCAATGGGAACTCCATGCCTGGACCACTTGGCCATGACTATAAATGGACAACACCTCTTTGGATCATGCTCTGAAGCAGGTGGTGGATGAAATAAAGGATCAAGAGAAGCTGCTTTTCTGGAAGTGTGTTTTGGGAAAAGCTCAAATCCAATGAGGAAAAGACCAAGGTGAAGTTCCAACACTCGGCAGATGAAATCACCCATCCCTTCACGTAGTGAAGTTTGGACAACTACCAGTGTCCTCCTGTAGAGAAGGAAAGTGTGGCATTGCATGTCTTACAATGTATCTGGGTAATGTAAGTTTCATGGTTAAATAGTTGAGGTGTGGGTGGAATACTGGATATGTGAAAAGATTATAGATGCACTGCATTTAAGATCAAGTCTCGGGTAAGATAGTTATCTAGTGATGTGCTACTTAGCATGGATCACTGCAAGGCTACAAGTACAATTATTGAGAAATAAGTTTTAATAATATCAGCACTGACCTTAATCATTCTTATGAGATCAATAAACCTCTTACAGCAGTGCATCATTTTCTTCATATTTTGCTCCTGTCACTTGCCTACTAATGTAGATGCCTCTTTGATTTAAAACATTTTCGATCTTAGGGAATGAATAACATCATTGGCTTTAGGCCACGAGCAACATTTTTTTGAAAAGATGTAGACATGACTTCATCTTCTGTCAGATAGCTACAACTGGTGCCTGCTGATCCTGCAGTCTAGGCCTCATAGGCAGGTCCAACAGCCAGCCACATGGCCAGAACTAAACAAACTGAACTGATGATAATGGGATGGGAGGACAAACTTAATGTGCCATCTGCACTGGAGCAATTGAGTACGAGTTAAACACACACTGCAGCCACAGCATATTTACAATATTTAGCAATTCGGCCTCTAGAAGCTATAATCATGGAATTACTTTCATAATTTTAAATGTATTGAATGGCCTTGGTCAACAACAGACAGTGGAGACGGGCAACAGTCAGAAGTTTATTTATTTTGAAATAGCGCGGAACTAGCTCTTCTGGCCCAACAAACTGCACCACCCAGCAACCCACTGGCCTAATCACAGGACAACTTACAATGACCAGTTAACCTACTAATCGGTCCTTGGACTATGGGGATAAACCAGTGCACTCAGAAAAAACATCCACACAATTCACAGGGAGAACGTGCAGACTGCTTACAGAAGGCGCAGGAATTGGACCCCGAACTCGGGAACATACTGAGCAGTGGTTACTGTCATGCTAACCACTAAGTCAGTCTTTTCACTTCCCAAAGATAGTAAAAATTAGCATAAAAATATGGGAGCTGTGCTGGCGTACTTCTACAACCCTTGAAAGTGTACATACAAAGCTACGTAGCAAGTTAAATACCTTCTCAAAAACCACCCGAGATGGAAGCTTTCTTAACAAAAGCTTAAGGCTCACAGATATTGCTGTTCCATGGCCAAATACAGAGATGGAAGTCTTTCCACTGTGTGCTTCCTGCGCATGAAATTATACAAAAACAGCTTACGTACAGGAAGTGTAGAAAACACACTGCACCTCCAGAGGCCTGAACTCTCCTGCCTGGCACCCATAGGATGTCAAACTCAACTTCAGAAACTAAAAGTCAAGTGATCATTTGATCAAGTCTTCGACAAAAGAAGGACAGTCTCAGAGACTGGTCTTGAAAGCAGTCTTGGTACACATTCTTTAACCATACTCACTTTTAAAATGTCGTCCTCAATGATATACTTGTTCATGGTAATATCTGATGAGTGGAGAGGTGACAAGATGAACCATGTTCAGCTAAGTAGGAACATAGTTCCACTGGCACTTCTGAGTTGATCACCTGATATATACGGTGGAACCTATTATATATATAAACATAAACTCTCCTTGTTTCATTAAATATATAACCAAGCACAACCTTGCCGTCAGTAAAGAACTTGATATCATCTGGTTCTGTGTTCAGCTGTTCGGTTACCACCTCTGCTATATCAACCACTAGAACAGAAGCACCGGGCCCAAGCCTTGGTATGGTAAGATCTAGTTTGGGCTCAAGCTTTGCCTCGCCCAGGACGAGTCCAACTTCACTGTATCCAACAGCATCTGAGACCTTTGGGTATGCAACAGCAGCCATAGCTTTAATTGACACATCACAGAAGGTGCATCTCTCTTTTAGGCCATAGGTCCTGGATTTGTTGTGTAGGTTCTTGGAATTTTCGAGCCTTTAGGGTCCTGAAGGGAAGAACACTATTGCTGCCACTGCTCATGCTTCTCTTCAGGGAGCGGGACATCCCATCCACAAGTGTCTGAATTCAGCTCTGTTAACATGCATCATCCCTGGGTACAGACTGGAGCAGCTAATCCAAGAGGGTCTAAAAGGCTGTTGGTAGTCAACAGCACACCACGAGGCATAAAGGTTCTTTTGATACCAGCAACTGGAAGGTAAGGGTGTTGGTAACAGGGCTCAGACTGTGCTGCAGAGGAGGGAGATTCTGTCGAAGATCAAGGTTCTGTAGACTTTTGGCCAGGTCTTCAGATGGGGAACATTGCATGTGATGTGGTCTTATGCAGTCTGAGATTAGCTTGTGCCAATATGTTTTGCACTGCTTTCAGCCTGCTGACTGCTTCTTCTGCATTACAAAAAAAATTGAAGACTATCTTCAACATGATCCAGTGCCAAATTCTTTCTGTCCCTTGAAAGCTGTCCCATAAATTGCCATAGCTGGAAGGGACATGGGCTCCCGTGCAGTACTCCAGTGTCTCATTGTCCAGTTGGTGGTCAGGAAACCATGAGAGTCTGAGGTAGTCTCGATGATCCTCTCTCACTAGGCAGCTGTGCAACATGTGTTCAATGCCTGCCATCACTGTGATGGACTCAGTTCATGAGACCTTGAGCAGACTGTTACTGAGGTCTGGCCCCTGCAAGAGCATCTTGTTCAGTGATACACCTTTGAACCGTGAACTTGAATCAAAGGCAATTTGTATTTGTGCAGGTTTCTGGGCATGGGAATCACTGAAGTTGGTCAAATGGTAGTGTTCTTTAAAGGGATCTGGTGGAGATGTGAAGTCAGCGTGATTGTCTCTCTTTGAACTCTGCATAATGATCTTTCATTTCTGCTTTCCTTCTCAATGTGTGACTGAGGGACACGAGTCAACTGAGAGTGTGGGTGTCATGGTAAGGCGAGGGTAGCCTGGGGCAGTTGTAGTCAAGTGAGACCATTGAAGTGAGACTGCTGGGGATACCTTTGCTTACTGCAGACGAGATAG
Source organism: Mobula hypostoma (assembly GCF_963921235.1). Taxonomy (NCBI): domain Eukaryota; kingdom Metazoa; phylum Chordata; class Chondrichthyes; order Myliobatiformes; family Myliobatidae; genus Mobula; species Mobula hypostoma. The sequence goes on along the minus strand of NC_086102.1, from coordinate 73,482,165 downwards.
GTTGTATTGACTGTGGCAGTGTGCAATCAAGCAAGACATGTGAGGCCTCTGTAGTGAGACATTTCCGGAAAGGCCTTCATAAAACAGAAACATCACTGTACACAATAGGTGGTGCCAGAGACAGATGACGCAATAGAAGGGTATGAAGCATACCTAGCAACTAAGGAGTGAAGAAGATGGCGCCAGAGTACAATGGAACTAAAGGTGATGTCCTTCAGGCAGTTCATAACTGACTTCTTATACTTCCTCTTCTTTCAAAGATGATTCTGCTATGGCAGGAACCTGTGAATTATACCTTGGTGCTGTGTCTTCAGGCAGGTTGAGCGATCTGGCATTTTGCTGTCTCCGAAGGAATTCGGTGAGGTTTAGGTGAGTGTGTGGCCTAGAGGCCAAGAAGCCTGGAGATGGGGTCAAGTCCATGATCGACCTCATTTTTTTTCTTTTTCCCTCTCACTGTCCCTCTTTCTCTTTCCCTCATTCCCTCCCACTGGGGTCTTGGGCAAAGTTTAATCTATTTGTGATTGGACTCTGCAGTTCATGTTATGATATGTTTCTGGTTTCTGGTCACTCCTTTTTTCATTGCTGTTTTGTATGATTTTGATTAGTTCTGCAGCCTGCAGTCAATGCACGACACAGCACTAAACTGAACTGAGCTTGACTAAATTGAATATCCCCAGACTATTTTAATAATTCTGTGGTTTGATGTTTTCTTTGAATGAGTTCCATGGTGTTTCTTTGTCTCATGGCTGTCTGTGGGGGGATGAATTTCAGAGTTATACACTACATACACACTATGATAATAAATCTACTTTGAAACTTTGTAACACCTAAGGCTCTATTGCCTTAACTAACTTCAAAATATCATCAGCTGTCCACTTGAAATTTTGATTGACTTTAACACCTCAATTGTGACGGGCAATTGATCTTGTGAGTAGGGAATTCAAACACCTACAATTTACAATAATCAATATTCGTAACTGATAAACCAATTCTTTTAAAATGCTGAGTTCCTGCAGCAATTTGTGTGTGTTGCTTGGATTTCCAGCATCTGCAGATTTTCTCTTGTTTGCCTTTATAAAAATATTAGTTTTCTGTTCAGAGTTCAGAACAGTCTAGGTGACAGGGGCCACGCTGTTTTCCTTGTACACAAGTAAAATAAAAGCAATATTTGAGTTGTAAGAGTGCGTGTGTACTGGGTCCAGTTATTTTAGTTAATTTATGTTATTATCAGCAATGACAGTAACTTCAACAAGGACCTTCCCTCTGTTATTTGGTTGTAGTTGTTGAAAATCAAGGGGAGGTACGCAATTGTTAGACTCATCTTTACTGAACTCTTTGCTCATGATTCGAAGGAAGACCACATCTTCGATGGAAGGTGCCAGCTTATAATCATGTTCTGAGTAACAGAAGACCAGCTTGCCTAAATCTAACTGAGCAGAGCTAAATATGTCAAGGGGCTTGGATTTCTTACCTACAATCTTCTCTTCCATATGAATCCTACTCTCACAAGGTCTGAAATGACTTGGGCACCTGTTCTCCAGGACAAGTCTGCTAGCTGTGGGCTGATGAGCACCATCGAGGAAGACTTCACCCACCATGACCCAACCCAGATCCAGTCGTTGGGCATAAGGTGCATCGGGCCGACCATTACTCTGTTCACATACCTTTTGTGCATGGATGGTGTCTCTGCCAAGCAACAGGAGAACCTCTGCAGAAGCGTCAAGTGGGGGGATCTTGTGACAACATGCAGCTTCAGGAGTTGGGATTTCATCTCTGTTGTTGGGAATATGGTCACATTCAATGAAGACTGGCAAGGGTAAGAAGACCTCCCCTCCTATTAGCTGCACAACAAATCCACGGACCCTTCCTCCGGCAACTTTATATTCCAGGACATGTCTTTAGAGTGTTTGAGGAAACAGAAATTCAAACACTGAACATGTGATTTTGCCAAGGACATCTAATATCATTTTTTATTCAGGATGTCCTTTCAGGTAGATGTTGGCTGGACATATTTTAGTACAGGATTTGCCTTGGATGCCTCTCCCACAGACATCTGTGCATGGGGAAGTAGCTACATCTAATGGATGCTCAGCTGTCTCCCTGCCGTGCTCTGCTATGGGTGGTACTGGAACCAGAACTAGCCCAAGGTGCTGTTCCTGAATGGAGTGTTGATATGTGCTAATCATTGTTACACTCTGTGCAGTGTATGATAGTTTCACAGACTTTTGCTTGACATACTGTTGAAGCACAACATTTGAACCATATTGTGTGCTCCTTTAGAAAGCACCTCTTGCTCTGTGAGCCGTTATCCCTGAATCCTCTGCACTTCCTTAAGGCGTGAGGTTTCTTCTGCACTGGGCATTGTCCATTGGGGTTCATAATAGAGTTTTCTAGTACAGTTTTCTTGACTGTGATTGGAGTTTTGGTTTATCTAGAGACCCCTCTTTGAGCAAGGTGTTGCCGGAGATGAGAACACAAAATTAGGGACAATTCGCATTTCTGCGTGGTGATAGATGAATTCCACAAAGAATAAAAATGGTGGATAGTGGACACCAGAACCCTTCAGTTAATCACTGTTGTTGGACATTGGTCAGTAGTTTCTCCACCATAGGGTTTATTCCTCTTGCTGTATCCAGAAACTCAGTCCTAGCTGCTAACCCTCATTTTTTTTGTGGCTAGAAGTTCCTACAACAGATCTACAAGCTCCAGTAGCTTCTGCACTTCTTTGTGCGAGAGCTTTGGAAAAATATCAAATCTGCTGAAGAGGGATTCTTCAGTTGCCTCTGGAGAGCTATAGCCTTTGCCCAGCCTCTGCCACAGCATTTGTAAACCCTCAGCTGGATGTGTACCACCTAGATCATCCTTGCATGTTTCAGTGACTCCCCCTGAAGCCACTTACAAAGATAGTCTAGTTCTTCCCTAGGTTTGAGATATAGTCCTTCCACAGTATTGTGAAAGCTTGACTTCCAGGGCAGATAACTGGCAGACTGGTTGTCAAAAAACCTTTAGTCCTTCTGTGACCAGATCTCAATGAGCCAGATAGTAAATCTAATGCACCTGTGGCTCCTGAATGAAAGCATTGTGGAGACTGGCTTTCCAAATGTGTGCCCAGGGATGATGGAAGCTCTGTCTGACTCTGTCTATGCAGACTGGGTTGGCATCAGCAGCAGCTCTTAACCGAGGTTTTGGCTGTGGCGGACCTGTAGATTGGGGTTTTGTGGGTCTTTGCTGCTGTAAATCTCGACTGTCAATATTTGGACTAGGTGAAAGGCATGTTGGCTGTGTGGTGTGGATATCTCCTTGTAGAGCTGGGGCACTGACTCTTTTAATCACCAGAATGTGTTTGGACATATGCTTTAGTAAGCTGCATCCATTGTTGTGATGGCAAAGCATGACTGATTCTGGTTCTAGACTGGTTACTCATGCTGCTTCATACACATTTGCTCTGCGAAGACAGCCTCTGCTTCACACTCTTCCTTGAGTGCACTTAATGTAGCCTCTACACAGGCTCTCTCCATATCTTCATGAGCTTTCTCCATGTCTATACGTGCTGTCTCCATGTCTATAGGTGTTCTCTCCATATCTGTACGAGCACTCTCCATGTCTACATCTGCTCCCTCCATGTCTATATGAGCTTTCTCCATTTCTATATGTGCTCTCTCCATTTCTATACGTGCTTTCTCCATGTCTATACGAGCTTTCTCCATTTCTATACGTGTCCTCTCTATTTCTATAGGTGCTTTCTTCATGTCTATGTGAGCTCTCTCCATGTCTATACGAGCTTTCTCCATTTGCATCGTAACTATGTGTTAGCATAAGCCGCTCTCATTCTTGATGCTTCAGTTCTGGCATGGGCTCATGCTGCAGCAATGCTGATCATGGATTTGTTCGAGCATCGCAAAGACGTGATCAATGCACCACATTCTGACTCACCCAGGTCTTGGCGATCGACGTTGTTCAAGTCAGAAGCTGACTTTGTCGAACATGGCATTCAGACACATCCCCAGCCTCCATGTGATGCCTATGAAGACAAGTTATCTTTTCACTCTACTGCCCTCGCAGTGTGAGTGTACAAAGCTACACAGTGAGTTAAACACCATGTCAAAAATCACCTGAGATGGAAGTTTTCTTTAGGATTTTTAATGAGATTGTACTTGTGAAACTGCAGAAAGTGAAGTAAAGTATGTATTAAATCTAACACAAATATCACACACCTGAATATATTACTAGTGCTGATTATTCTCACAATCGGTTTTAAAGTAATACATATACATATTTTATTTATATATTTATATATATATTTTTTAAATTTATATATATATATACACATATACATATTACTCCATAGCTATGTAAATGTGTAAACGTGTGGCTCCACAACATCTTAATAATAATAGATGATAAATAGAATACTTCCTTCACACTATATCTTCTAAATGTTTACCAATATTAACAAAAGTTTAAGACTCACAGATATTGCTGTTTGAGGGGAAATAAAGAGAGGATAAAGATGGATGTCTTTCCAGCATGTGATTCCAATTGAAATCCGAATTAATCGGCACAGAAAGTGAAATAAAAAAACAGCTTATGTACAGGAAGTAATGTCATACAGAGGGACTGTGCCTCCAGAGGCCAGAATAGTACTAATACTCTATAACATGCATTTAAATGTTAAAAAGCTTCACGATAGGTCAGCAAGATTCACGTTTAAATGCTTAACAACACTTATTTCATTCTGGGTCCAGTTGGTGCAGGTCACATATGTTGCAACAACCGTTAACATTCAACAGACTGAAGGCACTTTAAATTCAGAAGCAGATGTGCATGGAAATTGCTCACTCCAGCAAGGTTTATTTTTACTGAGCTGAGACGATGCCTTCCTACATCGTAGTTAAAAACAGGATGATCTTTCAGTCCAACAAATGCTCATTTCAACCCTATTGGGTTCCAGCAGCGATTCAGCTCCCTTGCTTCCCATTCAAAGTTGGGAGTTTGTGTCTCAGTTTCGAGCACAAACATCTCTGCTAATGCTCCTGTGCAGTATTAGAGATGAACTATCTGAAGTACTCTTTCTGATGAAACATAAAACTGAGATGATATAATAAAAATCCAGAACATTTTTCAAAGGACAGTAGCAGGGTTAGTCCTGATGAACTATCTATTATTTATCCTTGAGTTAACATTTACTGAAACAATAATTTCATACTGAATTATTCCAATAGTGTTCAAACATTGAAACTAAATTATGAACCTCCACTTGACTAGTGTCAAATATGGATACACCAGGACTTATTGGACATATGGAGGCCTAAATCAATCCTTTCACTATGCTGCTGGGCTTCACCCCGAGCTGAGGGGCTGAACATAGTCCTGGTGTGAGGCACAGGGTTAAATCCACTGCACAACCAAAAACGTTGCTGGCCTCAATAGAGGCTATAGAATAGCAATGTTGGATGCTGGGGGTGGGGGGGCAGAGAGGGGAAGAATGAATTATGCTATATAGAGTAAAGGACAATATATCACAGGGACATGCCCTTTGGCCTACAGCGTGTTGCTATGATACCAGTTTAATCTAATTCAATCTGCTGACTACGAGGGGTGATTGATAAGTTTGTGGTCTAAGGTAGAAGGAGTCAACTTTAGAAAACCTAGCACATTTATTTTTCAACATAGTCCCCTCCTCCTGCGGTCGTGGAGCATACCGATCCCTTCTTTGTAGAAGTTGGCATCTTGGGCCTCCAGCAAGTGGTCCACAGCAGGGGTGATTCATAAGTTCGTGACCTAAGGTAGAAGGAGATGAGTTATACAGCTCTCGTTACATGCACATGCAGTTCAACTCTTTGAGTGATTATGCAGAAAGTTTGAAATTAATAACTCATCTCCTTCTACCTTAATGTTTTAATTATTGATAAATAATTATTGATAAATTTTAACTAATTTTTTGGACAACTTAATTCAAATTTAACGAGTGCGGAGATAGTAAAATCAATTACAGCTTTTCTATTCAGCTGTGCCCGCCCTCCAGCTGAGCCAGCTCACAGAAGCTGGTGGGGTCATTCTGTCAGCAGCAACTCATCGTGGTGGTGCCCAAATCACAAACACTACTAGATCCACTGCTGTATTCCTGGACAGCAGCTCGATTTCATTGGGAGTTTGAAGGCAGTTGGTATATTACCAAAGACACTCATGAATTTCCACAGATGTACTGTGGAGAGCATTCTAACAGGCTTCATCATCATCTGGCATGGGGAAAGTGGGGGGAGCTATGGCACAGGATTGAAATAAGCGGCGGAGAGTTGTAAACTTGGTCAGTTCCTTCATAGGCACTAGTGTCCATGGTATCCAGGACATCTTCAAGGAGCGATGTCTCAAAAAGGTGTCATCCATCATTAAGGACCCCCATCACCCTGGACATGCCTTGTTCTCATTGCTACCAGCAGGAATGAGGTACAGAAGCCTAATTATTTCAGAAACAACCTCTTCCCCTCTGCCATCCAATTTCTGAATGGACATTGAACTCATGAACACTACCTCATGACTTTTTTTATTTTTATTTTTGCACTACATATTTAATTTAACTATTTAATATATATACTTACCGTAATTCACATTTTTTCTATTATTGTGTATTGCATTGTACTGCTGCCATGAAGACAACAATCTTCACAGCAGATGCCAGTGATATTCAACCTGATTCCGATGCAGAGAGCCACCATCACTTTGTTCTTTACAGAACATGCCTCGTGAATGTTGTTCTTTGAACATCAGTTGCAGTTTTCCTTCCACCACATTCAGTGTAAAATAGTGGCTCTGCTGGAAGAGCAGCTGCCTCATGGGTCCAGGGTCCTGAGATTCATTCTGACCTCAGGTGTCTTTGGGGAGTTTGCAGTCTGTGGGCTTTGCATAAGGTGCTCTGGTTCCTCCCACAGTCCAAAGGTTAGTAGACAGATCAGCTGCTGTAATTGTTTTGATGTCTGGTAAATGTGGGGTGTAGCGGATAGAAATGTGGAGAGAATGAATGATACTAGTTTGGCTTTAATTGATGATTGACACAATCTTTGTGGGCTGAAGGGCCTTTTTCCGTGTTCAGTGATTCTATGTCAACAGAGGTCACCGTTCAGAAATTCTCTATAGGCTGTAAACCAGCAAAAATCTTTCTTTATTTCTAAGACAATCTCAGACCAAGAGTCGAGGTGCCAGGAAAGACTCCTTTTTATTGATTCTTACTTTAATTCTGTTTTCTTTAGCTTCTTTCAGCTATAAATTCTCTAGATGAGAATCCACAGCAAAAATTATTTTCTTTGAGCAAATACAAGATTAAGAGGTGAAAATAACTTTTAGACAAGGCCTAAGGCAGGGAGCAACTTGACAGCAAACAGCTGCTGTAGCAGCTGGTGACACCGAATGCTGGTCAGATAATCAGAAAGGGACCCACATTAAAATTCAGCTACTGCAATTACATGGAATTTCAAGGCAAGAGCATTTGAAGTCTATGGACTGGATAGCTTGAGATTATGCACAACATAGGCATTTGAGTGTAATGCTGCTTTGTTAAAATAGCTCCTTTTTAAAATGTGAATGAATAATATACTGAAGCTGAACATTGAAATAAAGAACAAAAAATGCTGGAAATACTCAGCAAGCCATGAGTAGCTGTGATTAGGAAAACAGAATTAGTGCTTCACATCAAAAATTTTCATCTGACCAAAGGTTTTAACCCGAATAGTTATTTCTGACTCTTATTCAACAGCTGCTGTCAGACTGGCAAGTGCATCTAGCGGTGTTTGCTTTTACATTTCATGTGAAAGAAGGGCAAAGAGGACACACACAGTACCTCAGGCCAGAGACACAGGAATCAAGCAATAGATTTAATCCCCTCATTGAGAGATTTTTGGGTAAGGAGGTGGAATCTCAAATCACATCTGGTAAAGAAAAGAACAAATGGAAGTTAGTAAGGATTGAAGATTATTGTTAAATGTAAAAATAAACATGATCAGTAGTTATGAACTGAAATTGCTAAACTCTTTTCGGAGCCTGAAATAATGTTTCATCCATCATCGAAGTATGTGATACTGTTTCTTGTATTTGTCTGAAAGTCAGAGTAGAGTGCGATAGAGGATTAAAATGTAGCCAACAGAAATTTAGGGTTACACTTGTTGAATGAATCGAGTTGCTTCACTGTTTGGAAGATGGTGGAGGATGTTAAGGGTGATGGAAATGAGGAAGGATTATTTGGTGAGCAATGCAGTTGGTGCAATGAAAGATATGGACAATAAGATCTAAATCATTGTTCTAGATGAGGAGAGTAAGAGTGTGTAAAATAGGATAGATTGATTCAAGAGTATGTCACTTTTGGAAGAGTCATGAAGAAAGAAAAAAACGTGAAACTCTAGCAAAATGGGTGGCATGACCAGAGACATGCAGAAGAGATGGAAATAAAACAGAGGAATGGAAATACATCAACGGCAGGAAATATAACCAAGTAACTAATGAGGTAGATACTAGTCGTTTAGTCTATCCTCAGAATTAGATATTGAGAAACCAAGGACATGAAGGGGGGATTGGGAAATGGACTATGGAATAAGAAGGATGATGCAAATAGGAAGCAAGGTCCTATTATTACCATGAATATACCAAAAATATGGATGAGGGACTAGACCCAAGTTGGACTGTGACAAAGACTTTTTTCCTTGATGAAAAGCCAAGAAAACATTTGGGTGTGGAAACATTTTCATACAGTTACACCCATTACTTGGAGGAAAAAGCAGTTGAACGCATGACAGGTTCATTCTGGTGAGATGCCGTGGATGGGGGCTTGTTCTTTCTCCATTCAAGGAAGAAGAAGGTCCTTCCAGCTACCTGGGGAGCACGGGAGACAACTGGACTTACATGGAAAATTACGTTCTCACCAAGAGATGCCAACCGGACATTAGCATGCCTTTTAGTGTATGGTAAGCATGTGCCAAAGGGTTTTGTTGTTAATAAAATACTCTTTCTAGAATTGTAAAAGTAAGTATCTCCAAAAATGTGAGATGATTAGCTTCACTTGCATAAAATATGTGCATGCCATTGGTCATTTATCTCAATAAAAAGTCCTTCTGTTACACAGATCAAAACCAAAGGAATGCAGGACACATTTATATCAGGTATTCACACTTGGATGAAAGATGTGACTTACACATTGACAAACACCTTTAATTATCTCTCCATATCACCCTTGCTGTATCACCTATCCTGTAAGAACACTCTCCTCTTGCTGTTGCTGGCAGTCCAATATATTTCACCGTAAGACAGAAGCTTCCTCTCAACTGATCTGCTTCAGGAAGCATTATTGAGCAATCTCTGTGTGCTCTTGTCAGATGTTGGATTAATGGTTAATTTAGTGTGAAAGATTGTTTATGAATTGATAGATCAGGCAGACTCCATTTTCATGTATGTGTTTGTTAAAATTGTTGTCTACTGCCAGCAGGTTATAAAAAGGAATTTGCAGCAGCACAGAAGTATGTGGGTGGCAAACCTGTGACAGTTTCTCTCCTGCCAATTTATGCACAGAAATTAGACCTGAAAATTATTTTTATAGAAAATACCCTGCTTTGCTTGAATTATTTATATAGAAAGAAAAACCGACAAGGTTAAAGGGTTTTGCATAAAACAGATTGAACATCAATTTTCCTAGCTGGATTTTATTGTCAATATAATTTTTGACTGAAAATGGATGCTTTGCTTGGTGACAGTTGTCAAGTGGGCACTGGTGTGCAATCATTCTATAGTAATGTATTCAACCTTTCTGAATGAAAACCCCACTAGAATAGTTATTAGGAACCTCCTCCCCCCCCCCCACCCACCCTCACATTATACCTTCCCTCTTCCTCCACACAGACGCTTGATGATGTCACAGGGCTCTCTTTATCAGGAGTTGGAGCAGGAAGCAGGAAATAACAAGGAAAGTTCGCAACTCAACTTCAAGACCTGTTAGAAAGCTGGATTTTTAAAGTTAATTTTTACTCTTTGTCAAACCCAAATTAATCACAGCCCCAGCTTTGAAATCTTTCCTGCCCATCTGGGGTGTGGGAGAAGGGGGGGCCAACTAAGAAACAACAGATTAGAAACCCCTTCTCTGGCCCTTAGGACATTGAACAGCACATACGCAGAAGAGGACTTACGGCCCACGATGTTGTGCTAAACTCTTAACCTGTTCCATGATCGGTTCAACCCTTCCCTCCTTCACAGCCCATAACCCTCCCCCCCCCATTTTTCTTGCATCCTTGTGCCTGTCTGAGAGTCTGTTACATGCTTCTATTGTGCCAGCCTCTTCCACCACCCCCCAGCAGTGCATTCTAGGTGCTTACTGCTCTCCATGTAAAAAAAATCTATCTCTGATATCTCCCCAAAACTTCCCTCCACTCACCTTAAAGTTCGGTTCATGGGAGCATCCATTCCTACATGTTGTTGGGTTTTGTGCTTCCCAACAATGCAGGCATCGACTTGAATACTAAAACTGCGTTCTATCTTTACCGGTAAAAGAGCCTGGTCACATTTCATAGCACAGTGGGGCAGGGGAGCTGAAATACTGTCAATAAATCACAGAAAAACAGGAGTCACTGAGATGGTCCCACTGTGAGGATGGGTCGTGTTCCAAAACAAACACCTCCAACTTCTGAAAATGGACAGGATGTGCTGGCAAGTGGCAGGAATTATTCAAGTCATGGGAGTTTCTATTTGCGAAATGAAGGTCAGCCAACTTCCTTTGACCATCAAGATAAATCACTAATATCTTGGTCATTGACCAGATCTTGTACTGCGTCAACTATTAGCATCACAGTAAGTGGAGCAGGGCCGAGACTGAGGATCTTGTAGAGTCCAGTTATCTCCTCACTCTTAAGACTTGCTACCTTTTGTTTTATTCAAGGTGTGTTGAAATTCTGATCATTCACCTGGAAGGGTGAGGCGGCAGCTTCCAGGAAGCTCAATACCATATGGATCTGCCACCACACTCAGTGGCATTTCCCTCCATCACCACTGCACTCATTGGGATGATTTCAGATCCTCTTCCACCTCTGTGACTCCCACCAAGTCTCCCAGGCCTTAGAAAGACACCTACCTATAACATCACACAACAAGTTGGCTGAAAATAATATCTTCATTCCTGCCTGGAATTAAATTTATTTATTTATTTATTGAGATGCAGGCGTGGAGTAGGCCCTTCTGGCCCGTCAAGCCACGATACCCAGCCACCCCTGATTTAATCTAGACTAATCACAGGACGCTTTAGAATGACCAATTAACCTGCCAACTGGTACGTCTTTGGACTGTGGGAGGAAACAGGAGCACCTGCAGGAAACCCACGCGGTCACGGGGAGAACGTACAAACTCCTTACAGGCTGCGGCGGGAATGACATTAACCAAACTCTGTTGTGACAGCAGAGGATTGCAAAGGTATAACAACTTGGTAAGTTTACATCTCCCCTTGTCGGTTAGAAGTGGGCAAATAATTTGGCCAAGTCTGTGTTGTCTACATCTTAAAACTATCCATTTAAACACCGATCAGTATCTGAGACAGCAATATCCAGGCTCATTGGAATTAGCATTCACCAAAGCTTTCCTGTTACACAATGGATCTTTCAAACCATTTTCATTGGTCAATAAATCAATGCAGTGGAAAGGACTGAGAAGGAAGATGATATTAATAGCCCTATAAATCAGCAAGCGGAGGGTGCAATTGAAGGATATGCTGATCAAAGTACGAGTGGAAAGATGACCCAAGGGACGAACTCAAACAACACTAGACAGATCTATCAACACAGATCAAACTAAATCAAAAATGGTCAAAACTGTCACATCAAGGCCATATCATTGATTGGGTTTCAAAGACACTTTAAAAAAGGTTACAAATTTTTAGTACATTACATCTGAGGAATAACCTTTACACCACTTCCAAGACAATAACTTCAGAGAGATGGCCATGTTGTGAAAATTAGCAGTGAAGAAATGGATTTCGAAACAATATCACAAACCTTCAATATGTGAACTTCTAATATTTGATTATTTATGCGCATTGCCTGAATAAAACCAATCAGTTATTTATAACTAACAAACAAAATACTGAAGGCACTCAGTGGATCAATGTGGGTGAAGGAATTGGTGATATTTCATGTTGAAACGCTGCATCAAGTATTTGCAAGTCTGTCTAGATTTTAGAAAAGAATTTATTATGTGATAGGACTTTCTATACATTGTCATTGCAAGTACGGCTCTTTGCTGCAAGCCTCCGATAAAGGGTGTTTCAGTGGTAGCTGTCTTACCACGTCTGTCACTAGCCTCAGTGAACAGCAATATGAGTCCATTAGTCACTCCACAGTTTCTATGTTGACAACTCGAATTGGGTATTGATCTTGAGGGAGCAACAGGGCAGTGATCCAATGCCAGGTTGATAGAGAAAAGGGCACCCTCGGTAAATACAGGCAATACAAGCAGTAACAGTTTTTTCGCCTGAAATGGTTCCAAGCGTGATCAGTACTGCTGGGGTCCCGGGGAAGAACACAGAACGGAGCAGCATAGCAGGCATGAAAAGAGGAAGGTGACTGTTACCCACGTAGAACTGGTGACATACGAGACGGCGGTGAGTGCATGGACTACAGTAGAGGCCTCATTCGAAGAAGCAGTAAATCCTTGGTAAAATACTTTAATCTTGGGCAATCAGGTAGCTTAGAAAGTTATAGTTTAGTGTGAGCAGAGATGAGAAGAAACAGTTGTACATATATGGTCAGGCTGAGACACGAGCAACTTGCACAATTTTCACATCTGCTTAGATTGAGCTCTGTGGGATAATTTGCTGGATAAACCACTAAATGAGGTAACTCAAACAAAACTACTTAAACATGCTAAACTTAAAATGCAAAGACACATACCGAGTAGCCTCTGGTATGAAGATAGTGCTTAGAAATCTGAGACTTTTTTATCAGGATACAATTCCACACTGAAGGCAGGGACCAGAAAATGCTGCTCTGGTCTTCCTCTTCACAGATGAACCATGTTGACATACTGGAGGGCTTGGAAGAAAACGAGTAGATCATTTGTGTAGAAAACAAAGGGGTGGCAGATCATGTGGGTGAAAAAGTGAGGGGCATATTTACGGATGCTATAGTAGTCACCTGACCTGAGAAAACTGCTTCCAGGTGGAAATTCTCCCTTCAAAGGTTGTAAGAAAAATGATAGTCTTAAAAATGCTTTTCACATGCTTTGAGATTGAGTGCAGTATAAAACTATTTGCTGAGTTTCGGAGAAAGGAGGGTATCGTACTCTCAACACCATCACTACAATAATGCTGTGTGCATTATTAACATCCTGCCAGCATGCAGCTTGATGTGGAAATCAAGCCCTTAAAGATATGGTTTCTACCTTAACTACAGGTGTCTCCCGTGGAAACAATGGTGGACTGTTCCCCTGTGAAGAGTGGATCTGATATAACCCCATCGTGCAAATGGATCCATCATTTGGAATGGCGTGGACAAGGCGGGGCACAGACAATCAGTCCAGGCTTTGCCCAGCATATCACCCTCTGCTATGCCTGTGTCCAAGAGGTAAGGTACACCCTGGTGCAAGGGCAAGTAGTTGCCTAGAATCTGAACACGGATTAGTGAAAACTTCAATGCACAACAAGTTTATTTTTGAAAAAGCTTATTTCAAACACCTTTTTTCTTACTTTGGCTTCCAAGCTCCTGAAAATATGACGTTTGACACTTTACCAACTGAATTTCATTTAGGCTACCATAAAGAGTTACATCTAATATTTTTGGATTGAGTAGACACAAGCTGAAATTGTTTACAGGTGACATAAATGATTAATAGATGATAATCATCTTGGTAGGCAAAATAACAATGATTTATGAAATCCAACTAGTTTCTTTATCATATAAATAGGCAATATTATGCAGGCAAATTATTATACTGTACAGAATATACAGTAGGCGTAAAAGATATCTAATTGGCCTATAAAACAAAATTAATTTTTGTTCAGCTTCAGATTGCCTCGTATAAGTCAGTTTAATATGTTGACTTTAGTTTCCAGCAGAATTTGATCTTTACTTGACTGACTTCACTTGGCAATGATCCCCCGGATTTTTCTGCTGACCAGTATTAATTATATCAGCTGATACCATTGAACAGAAGATTACAGATTAGCTTTATATGTCGCATGTACACATTAGGACGTGTTCTGGAGTTAGGGTATATAGCAAATATTGATTTCAACAGCAGCCAATCTTCAGATCTGAATGTGGATTGTAGATTGAATTTAAAATGCAGCTGTGAACAACAGTCTACGTGGAGCTGCTGACTGGGATTGATTGCAAACCAGGAAACACCCATTCACTTGATGTCTGCATATGCATGAGTCCAGAGAGAGACAATGCTGATTCACATTCAGTTTTGGGTGTTTGGAGTGGGGGTGTGAAGAAGTAGGTGTGTGAAAATTATATGTAATTCAAAGGAAGCATTGTAGATACTTTGTGACTATAGGATTATCCTGCTGTTACCTTTGATCTTCAACATATAAAATGCCATGTAATATTGGGTCAGACAGACCTCGTGTTCAAAGAGTGTCTCAGATATCATGCATTTTGCTCATTTTTGCTGAATAAAGGTTTCGATATCCACTAGTTTCAGTGTCTCTGGTGTCTTTGTTCACAGTCACAACTGTACGTACATTGAAACACACAGCAAAGTGCATTGTTTACGCCAATCTGATCAATGAGGATTGTGCTGGGCAGCCCACAGGTGTTGCCAGGCTTCTGGTGCCAACACAGAACTAACTTGTTTCACTAGTCCTAACCCACATGTCTTTGGAATGTGGGAGGAAACTGGAGCATCCAGGGGGAAACTCACATGAGCATGGAGCAAACATAAAAACTCTCCTCATAGACAGCGGTGGGAATTGAACCCCAGTCCTACATCTGGCATGGTAATGGCATTATGCTAACCACCATGCTAAAGTGAAGCTCTGCCAGGTGAGCTGCCAGTACAGATCAGAGGCTGGGCCTCCTTCAGCAAATGACCTAACTCCCGATCACGAAAGACCTTTCCTCCATCTACAAGGCACAAACCAGGATCACAACAAAATACTCTTCACTTGTCTTGATGAGTCCAATTACACCATTAAAGAAATGTTGCTGTCATCTGTTTAATGGCATTCCTCCCACAAACGTAAGCAGTCATCCCCTGCACCAACAGCACATTGTGGCTGGAGTGTTTATTATGTAAAAAATGCATGGCTATTACTCACCAAAACTACTATAACTACACCTCCCATCTGTGACCTCTTCCACCAACAAGGGCAACAAGTGAACAAGAACCCCATTGTCCATAGATTCTCCATCAAACCACGCAGCAACCTGACCTGGAAGTACACTGGTGTTCCTTCATCGTCATTGTGTCTAAAACCCAGAACTCCCCATAAAAAACACAGTACAAATGCCTTCACAGAAGTTTGGTGTTGTGACTGTGATCTAAGTCACCAGGAGACACTAAAGCTGGTGATATAGAAGTCTTTATTCAACACACGAGCAGGCATCGTACTGGAGACATTCTTCAAAGATCTGTAGTCCAAGCTCTATGGTCAATGTTATATGGTCTGTGCTCTATGCTCTGTGGTGTATGCGCACTGCTCTATGTTCTGTGGTCTATGAAGACACTCTTAGACGAGGCTCCCTGATACAATATTACATGATTTTTTATATGCTAAAGATCAAAGATAACAGCAGGACAATTCTATAGTTATGATGCATCCACAAAGCTTGCTTTGAATTACAGACATTTTCAAACACACCCACACTCTAACACCCAAAATGAATGTTAATCCTCACTTACTCTGGGCTGCTTTCATGCATATGCAGACATCTCAGTTCAAATGGAATATTTCTTTGTTTGCTATTGACCCCAGTCTGCAGTTCCAGGAAGACGATTGTTCTGAGCTGCATTTTAAACTCAGTCTAAAATACATATTCAGGTCTGAAGACTTGTTGCTGTTGAGATCAATATTTGCAATATTCCATATCTCCAGAATACACACTAACAGAAAGCTCCAGTTCAACTGGACAGCTTACCTTGTCAAGGGTAATTAGTTGGCAATAACTGATGGAATTTTGCCTCTGAATCTTGCCCAATTAATATCTCAAAAGCAAAAGAAATTTTGGTTGTCATTTTTGCCAGAACCACATATTCAGCAATACGAGTTTTGGGATTACGTGGCTTTAAATCAAGATTCCCGACAAATGTGACAAGAACCTCTTCATTTGACAGTTTGCCTGCAGGGTGTTGTCACTGTGAGATTTGTAAAACCCACCAGATGAGTTGTAAGAGCATTTTGTGAAGGTGTTTCCCTCCCTCTCACATCCTTGTTCTGATTCCTCATCATATTCACACACTATGCGTACCATACATATCCTAATATTCTCATATGAGTGAAATGTTACAGCATTTTGATGTCAAAGATAGAAGATTAATCTTCTTTTGTTTGTTAAATCAAAGGGCCAGGTCACCTCCCCAGCCAATAGAGCGTCTATTTTGAATAATCAACTCCTAATGAAGACACACTGACAAAAAAAAATCTGCATCAATGACTGTTATTCACTCAGAACATCAATGGCAAAACCTAACAGCAAATTTATTCTTACTCTCTGTCCTTTAGATGTTTGTGGCTCCCAGGATAGTTCCTGACTTAATTATTTTGAAGTGTATGGCAGCCCTTGCCGGTTCTTATCTAGATCAGCAATCTGGGTTGAGGACAAGGCTGTTTTGGACTCGTGCACCTATTTGACAAAGTAGCATGAGAATTCCTCAACTACTTAGATATGCAAGCTGAGAATGCAACTTTTTTTGGATGCAAAGCAGATGTTATCTTTAGCACCAAGTAAGTTCAAAGAAGTGAACCTACATCAAGTGCATACACAACCTACAATCAGATAATTCAACTATGCATTCTGAATATAATCTACAGAGGAACACTATAAATTCATCCAAAAACACTTTTAACCACTGATTGTCTCTGCCACTAACTTAATTTTGCTGATGTTTCAAAGTAATTTCCAAATTGCTAACATGCAATTTGTGCAGATAAGATGTCATCATTCTGAAACCTTGACTCTATTTCTCTCTCCACAGATGCTGCCTGACCTGCTGAGTACTTCTGTTTTATTTCAAGTTGTTTGATGTTTTTGCAAACTGGAAGTGCCATTGATCCATTTACATCACTATGTTGCAGCTGGAGGCGGGGGTGGGGGGGTACTATTTCAGCCAATGAAAACAAAAACGTATCTGATGACCATATTTGGAGAAAGTTGTAAGTCAAGGATGATCGAGTTATGAGACATTATAGGGGTAGGGGAATACAGTTCCAAGATTCTGAGAGTAGGAGCCTGGGAAAGACCAAGAACTTATTTTTACCATTTGTTGTGACATTGCAATAAGGACATCCTGGAAAGAACTCAACAGTTGGGAATGGTTCTGTTCCACCTGCATGCTCTGGAAACCCAGCTTACTGGCTGCTTCCTTAGACTGTTAAAGCATAATCAGTTCTCCATCTGCTCTCAGCAGCCACAATTCCCCAATTTTTCTTTGGCACGAAATAAAGTTAATCAACACTTGCATGAAAATCAGCTTCCGATATCTCTGGAGTTATCGTGAATTAAAACAACTTCCTATGTCATAAATTTTTTGTTAACTAGTCTGCTGACAGAAATGGATTTGCATAATTTCAGTGGGCTGACATGAGGCAGTACCATCATAAGAAATGAAGTGGGGACAGAGCAAGAGTCATGGACATAAAGATAGAGAAGTGCAGGACAGACAAGATGATTCAGAACTTCAGGCCAGATGAAGGGTCTTGATCCTAAAGGTCAGTGGCCCATTTCCTTCCACAGATACTGCCTGACACACTGAGGTCTTCTAGTAGCTCTTTCTTTTGTTCCAGATTTCAGCTTCTTCAGTCTTGTATCTCGCATTCCTCGAGCATCCTCCTGCAGGTGGGCTTCATTATCAAACAATGGAATAAGTGGGGTATAAAACTTCTCCAGTTTCCCCAAGCCTTGCAAAGTACCATTGATGGTGCTGAGGGAGCTGCACAACAACTCCAACCATGGCCACAATCAAATCTTACCGTGTCCTTAGGGTCAAACCTAACATATTTATTCCAGTTCTGCGCTGATTAATGAGTTATAGATTCTGTTGTAAATGGACCAGAAGGTGCTTGACAGGACAGTGGGCAGGCTACAAATTGGTGCTCTTATTCTGTTTTTATTTGGTTTCCACTTGCTCATAATGAAGAGTGTGCAGTGCCATTGTAGGTCCCCTTTTCTTCATATTGAGCAGTAATGGACCAGGAATTCTCCTAGACTATGTTTTGGGAAAATCAGATTATTTGGCTGTCCTCCTCTATCTGCCTTCAGTCAGAAGCTAAATAGCAAAACTCGACAGGTAAAAACAACAAAGAAGTGGTCACAGGAGGTAAAGGAGCGTTTACAGGATTGCTTTGAGTCAGTGGACTGGCCCATGCTCAGGGACTCATCTGTGGATCTGAATGAATACAGCACAGTTGTCACGGACTTTAAAAAGACACTCGCGGGCGAGCGTGCACCCAGAAATTCATTCAGTCATCCCCAACTAGAAGCCCTTTGTGAACCAGCAGATCTGCAATCTGCTGAGGGTTAGATTGGTTGTGTTCAGGTCTAGTGACACAGCAAAGTACGAAAGTTCCAGGTACGACCTCCGGAAAACCATCTCACATGCGAAGTGGTAATTCCAGACCAAATTTGAAGCACCAAAGGATGCTTGACAGTTGTGGCAGGGCTTCAATGCTATCACATCCCACAAATCAAAGCCAAGCAACATGTATGACAACAAAGTTTCACTCCCTGATGAGCTCAATGCCTTTTATGCTCAGTTTCACCCAAGAAAATATGTTGGCAACTTTATGAGCTCCCACAGCCCCTAACAACCATGTGGTTTCAGTCTCTGAGGCCCAACGTGAGAGCACCCTTCAGGTGGGTGAACCCACGGAAAACATCTGGCCCTGGCTGAGTAAAGAAGAGCATAGCTGATCAACTAGCTAGAGTGTTTACTGACTTTTGTAGCCTCTCACTTTGGCAGTCTGACGTACCCACCTGCTTCAAGCAGGCTTCAATCATACCAGTGCCCAAGAAGAACCTGCCTCAATGACTGTCATCCAGTAGCAGTTAAATCCACGGTGATGAAGTGTTTTGAGAGGTTGGTCATAAAGCATATCTGTCATGGTCCGGATCGGGGTCCCTTTAAATTTACCTTGTTTATGTTACGATCTGGACCATTGATTCCCTGTTTTCCTGCGTCCCTCGACTTTGGTGATTAGAGGCAATTAACACTCCGCTGAACCGGTAGTTTATAGTCTCTGGCTTTCAGCCATTCGGTGCGGGAGCGTCTGCAAAGTCGTGGCATGCCAATGTCATCTGGCTGGAGCAAACCTTGTCTCCGCCCGAAGCGAGTGTCGGTAATTCACCTTTCCTCACCAGAGCAACCCTGTCCAGTTACCTCGCCAAAGCGAGCCTGCAAAGTTTCCTCTTCAAGGTGGGTCCGTCAGTCAACCTGCCGGAGAGAATCAAGAGCCGCTGTCTACTGTTCCCGGGCCGAGTTGAGAGCTCACCACTACCCAGAGGTTCCAAGCACCACGTCCTGGCTCCGGCGGCATCCAAGTACCACGTCCAAGTCCTGGCTCCGGTGGCATTTAAGCACCAAGTCAAATCCTGGCCCTGGCGGCTTCCCAGTTCTGAGTCAAGTCCTGGCCCTGGCGGTCTGTGATTCCTGTCCTACCCCCTTGTCTGAATCCCTTCTCTGCCCCTCTGTCCATGGTTCCATGTACCTGCTCTCCCGAGACCGAGGCTCTGTGTTCCTATGTTCCTCCTCTCCCTAGCCCATGTCATGTTCATGCCTGGTTCTGGGGTCTGAGCCCGAGGTAAGACCCAGGTACTGGGCCCTTGCTCAGTCTCAGGCTCGGAGTCCATACCCTAGCCTCTTCATGTCTCCTCTAGTTCTGGAAGCTGGTTCCGAGTCCAAGCCCAGACCTTGGTCCCAGCCTAGTCGTAGTCCTGAGTCCTTATCCTGTTCGCTATTCCTGCTTCTGTCTTGCTCTCCTGATATCGTACAATAAACTAAACCTAAGTAACCTCACAAGATGTGTCTTGCATTTGGGTCCACCCTTGCTCCCAATCCCCCGTCATTGTGACACTATCAACTCCTGTCTGAAGAGTGACCTGGATCCACTCCAATATGCCTATCATCACAACAGGTCAACAGCAGATGTCATTTCATTGGCTTTCCACTCAGCTGTGGAACATCTGGACAGGTAAGGTTGCATACATCAGCATGCTCTTCATTGACTACAGCTCAGCATTCAATGGTATCATCCCCTCAAAACTAATTATTAAGCTCCAAGACCTGGGCCTTAATACCTCCTTGTGCAACTGAATCTTCAACTTCTTTACTTGCAGACCCCAATCAGTTTGGATTGGTAACAACATCTCAGCAGAAGGACTGAAAATCTGGTTGAGTGTTGCCATAACAACAATCTCTCACTGAACATCAGCAAAACTAAAAAGTTGATTATTGACTACAGGAGCAAAAAAAATCAAGGATCTACAAGTCATTTCTCCTAAAGGGATTGGAGGTGGAGAGGGTCAGTGACTTTAAATTCCTGGGTGTTATCATATCAGAGGGTCTATCCTGGGACCAGAGCATAATTGCCATTTGAAAGAAGGCACAGCTCCCTATTTTATTAGAAGATTGTGTAGATTCGGCATGTAAGCTAAGACTTCGACAAACTTCTATAGATAGATAGTGGAGAGTATCCAGTGTGTTTCATCACAGCCTGGTGTGGGTACACCGGTGTCCAACAATGAAAAGGTCTACAGAATGTGATGGATGCAGCCCAGTCCGTCACAGGAAAAGCCTGCCCCATCCCTGAGTGCATCAATAAACAGTGCTGCCACAAGAAAGTGGGATCCATCATCAAGCAACCCCACCATCCAGGCCATGCACTCTTGTTTATTATTTACAGATTCAACATGGGTCAGACCCTTCCAGCCCAATGAGCTACACAGCCCAATGACCCACCTACTTAACCTGATACTAATCGCAGAACCACTTACAACGACCAATTAACAGGTACATCTTTGGACTGTGGGAGGAAAATTGAGCTCCCGGAGAAAACCCACACAATCAGACGGGAATTACGTACAAACCTTTCTTACAGAGGACACCCAGCCAGAATTGTACTCTAAACTCCAATGCCCCAAGCAGTAATAACATCCCACTAACATATTCCCACACCACCGAGTTCAGGAACAGTTATTACCCTTCAACCAGCAGGCTCCTGAACCAGTGTGGAGAACCTCACTCATCACAACACAACACTGGTCACTGAACACAATTATCATTATTATGCCCTTTTGTATTTGTCATCTTTTGCACACCGGTTGCCTATCAGTCCTAGTCTGTGTGCAGTTTTCCATTCATTCCATTGTTGTTCTACTGTGAATGCCTGCAAGAAAATATGATGGATCTTACCACCACTGTTTTCAAGCAGCAATACTGCTACCTGGTTTGTCAGTCTGTGTGAGCAGCAATGTCTCTCGTCCCATTACGCTAATCACTGGCGCTCCCCAAGGCTGTGTGCTCAGCCTGCTGCCGTTCACACTGCTGATGCATGACTGAGGCACAGGAGTCAATCCAAACCGGGTCGTCAAGGTTGTGGATGACACAACAGTGGTTGGCCTAACCGAGACTGATATAGAGAGGAAGTGGAACAGCTGGTGGATTGGTGTGCGAAGAACAACCTAAACCTGAACATGGAGAAGACAAAGGAAATTATTGTGGACTTCAGGAAGGTGCTGAAAAACCACCCCCCTCTGTGAATAAATGGCTCCTCTGTAGAGAGAGTTAGTGCACCAAGTTCCTGGGGGTTCACATCACAGATGACCTCACCTGGTCCCTTAATTACACCTTGCTGAACAAGAAGGCACAGCAGCACCTCCATTTCCTGAGAAGCCTGAGGCAAGCAAGGCTCCCACTGCGCCCTCCACCCCCATCTTAACTACATTTTACAGGAGCAGCACTGACAGTGTTCTGACAACTTGCATCTCCATCTGGTATGGGAGTATCAGACCAGAAGCCCTTACAAAGGATCGTGAGAACAGCTGAGAGGGTCACAGGCGTCTCCCTACCATCCATCGGGGGCATTTAATAGGAGCGTTGTCTACACAGGGCCCTTAGCATTATTAAGGATCCCTCCCATCCATCCAGCATCCTCTTTGACTTTCTACCATCAGGCAGGAGACTACGAAGCATAAAAACAAGAACGGGCAGGATGGGAAACAATTTCTTCCCAAAGGCCATTAGGCTTCTGAAATCCCTACCGCATCATATTTGTGGTGTCACTGGTGAATCTGTTCCGGAACTTACAATATTTACTATTAATGCATGTTAATTTGTTATTTATGGGAAAAAACTCCTAACTCTAAACCCACCCACCCACACCTGGAAGCCCGAAAAAGGCAAGCGATCTACGATAAAGTTCAAAGCTACTGACCGCTCTGTCTGTGTTTTCTTTCCATCCCCCCAGTTAGTAAAAAAGTAGAGTGACCTTTTAAACAAAAACAATAAAGTCTCAGTAAAAAAAGGTATTTACATTCCATCAACCATCAACCAAAATTGTTCAACCATAACGTAAGTTAAAAAGCCAGTACAAAATAATCATTCTAAACAAATCTTAACAAATGAAGAGTTCTATACAGCAGCCTTTATATACTGGTCTCCATTTTGCACCTCCTAAGTGCCTGCATTTCATACGTCTTTCTCTTTTCAAGAGCTCTCATGAATTAGACTAGAGCCATGCAGTTTCAGAAGTATACAGCATGAAGACAGACTCTTTGGCTCAACAAAGTCTACACCAACCACCAACAGCCCACTTATATTAAGCTTATTTATATCGTCTGCACTTCCCCAGACCCTACCACTCACATAGGCAATTTACAGTTGCCAATTAACCTACCATCCAGGAGCTCGTTGGGATGAAGGTGGAAACTATTGGTTGAAGTGCCCTGGTGGAAATTTGCTGACAATCAGAATCAGGTTTATCAGCACTGACTTATGTCGGGAAATATGTCATTTTGCAGCGACAGTACCGTGCAATACATTAAAAAAGGACTATAAGTTACAATAAGAATTATGAAAAATAAATAGTGCAAAAAGAGAGAAAATAGTGAGGCAGTGGTCATGGGTTCATGAAACCATAAAGAAATCCGATGGCAGAAGGGAAGAAGATTTTCCTAAAATATCCAGTGTGTGTCTTAAGGCTGCAGTACCTTCTCCCTTCTGGTAGCAATGAGAAGAAGGCTTCCTTAATGATGGATGTCACCTTCTTGAGGCATCACCTTTAGAAGAAATCCTCAATGGTGGAGAAACTAGTGCCCATGATAAAGCTGGCTGGGTTTACAACACTCTGCAGCTTTTTCCAGTCCTGTGTGTACGGGGTTTTTCTTTTGTTACATTTAAAATGGTGACTTTGTTATGTTAATCTGGGGAATGTGCTTTAACGCTGAAGAGAGTTTGCGCTAGCAGTTTGTTTTACTTTAAAGTAGATAACCGCCTTCTATTAGCCAATGGGTGGTTATGTATCATTTTGTTTTCGGATACCATGCTGTATGATATGACTGTGGACTGAGTTTTGGCGGGGAGTCGGAGGAGAGACGAGGACGATGGAGGAGAGACGGGGAGTCGGAGGAGAGGCGGGGAGGACGGAGGAGAGACGGGGAGTCAGAGGAGAGACGGGGAGGACGGTGGACGTGCGGAGAGGCTCCGGTCAATCACTCCAGGTGGTCCCGAGCCGTGAGTCGACAGGATCCGGGTGGTCGTCAGGAATCGATTGAGCTACAACGGTAGCGCCCGAAGAACTTGGACTTTGATAGGTGTTGGCGCCTTTTTTTTCATTGCTTTCCTCTCTGTATCAAATTTATATTAATGTCATAGAATTAGTAATATCTATAAAGTGTATTTGTTAAAATTTACTGGGTGTGCTGGCTGATGATTGATGTTTGTGATTGATTCAGGCGGCGACTGACCCTGAATGGAGTGTTGAGGCAGGTGCTGGGCGGGATTTCCCCTAGACATACACTAGCCAATATAACGGAACGTTACAAGTGGATGTTCGTCCGGGATTTGGACTTTTCGGGAAAGTTGTACTTGTCGTTGCACTAAGTGGTGTGAAGATGGATCGAGATAAGATTGTAACTTGGTGTGAATGGGAGGAGGTACCAGTGAATCGTGCATGTGTGTTAAGTGGGATCGATTATCGCATTTCGGCAGAGGTACTGGTGCGAGGGTTGAGTTTGATTAAAGGTATTGGGCAGGTAGAGCTTGTAGCTAGAAGGGGTGGGAAAGAACTGGAGGCTAGCTGGATGTTGGTGCGGACGAGTGCCGACGTCATGACGTTGGAACTACCAGCGACAGTCCACGTCCCGGGGGAGGCGGGGCCGTGGGGTCTCCACACCCTCCCCGAGGACGCAAGTGAGGAGGTGCCAGAGGAGGAGGAGCTAGATGAGGCCCCCAGCCGGGTGCCCGTAGCAAGGGGTGGAGGTGTGGAGTGGGAAGGTTTGGCCAGGCCCCACCCCCATGGACTTGAGGAGACTGCCGAGTTAGCCGCCGCCATTACCTCCCTGGCGAGAAGGGTTGAGGGGCCCCTGCCCGAAGCTGAGAATTTTCTCGGGAGCCAGGCCCACCCTGGAAGGGGAGGATGACTATGATACCTGGGTTGAAGATACATCCCAATTGTTAGAGGTGTGGCCAGTTTCGGATGAGGAAAAGAGACAGCGATTGGTGGAAAGCTTAAGGGGCGGGGTGGCCCGTGTGGTCCGCGATCTGAGAGCGGCACGGCCCTTGGCTTCCCTATCGGAGTGTTTGGACGCTTTGGAGGAAGTGTTTGACCTGTCAGGGGATCCCTGGCAACATTTAGCGGAGTTTCAACGGATGGGGCAGAGAAGAGGGGAAAAGCTCTCAGACTATGCGTTCAGGCTGGAAGGAAAGCTTACTCGGTTGCTGCGAAGAGGGGTAGTGAGGGAGGACGAAGTGGCGGAGTTAAGGATGAGCCAGATATGTAGCGGTTCCCGGGAGGATGACAGGGTGGCTTGGAGTGTACGGCAGTCATTTAAGCGGAGCCCCCCTCCATCATTCGGACAGCTGATCCGAGAGGTACGGGCCGAGGAGTGTGCTTTGGGCCGACCAGGGGGCTCGGACCCTCAGGGATGGTCTTCAGCGGTTAAGGAGGTGGTAGCCGGGGTGAGACTGGAGAAATCCAAGGGGTCCCCGGAGGGTCGAATCGGGAGGAGAGAGGCGGCGAGTAGTGGGTGCTATAACTGTGGGAGAGAGGGGCATTTCCGCCGGGAATGTGAGTGGCGGGGGGCGTGCTACTGCTGTGGGGAAGCTGGCCACTTGCGGAAGGATTGTGAGAGACGAGATGCGCCGAGGGGGGAGGGCCCCCGGGCCACTAAGAAGGGAGAGGTGTCGGGAAACTTAGGAGAGGCTCAGTGAGGGAACGGACTGGAGTCTCGGGAAGAACACGTTCCCAGGAAACAGCTATGGAACCCCAGAAAGAACAAGCCCAAATTCCTGATGGACTGGTGGGACCCCGTTCCAGCGTGACCCTACGGATAGAGGGAATCTTTGCGAAAGCCATCCTTGACACCGGGTCGCAGGTTACCTTACTGTACCGGTCGTTCTACAACAAATATCTGAAACATTTGGCAGTAACTCCGTTTAACGCATTGGAGATTTGGGGCATAAGTGCTGGTGATTACCCGTACGATGGATACTTGTCAGTGAGATTGGAATTTTCGGAGGGAGATGTGGGAGTATCGGAAGCCTTTGAGACGCTGGTGTTGGTTTGTCCGGATCCGGTGGAGACCGGTGGTGCTGCCCTGTTGGTGGGGACTAACTCCCCTCTGGTGCGACGGCTCTTGGGAGCCTGTAAGAAGAAGGGGGGGGGGAGAACTTTTTGGAGACCCTCTCGGTACACACCGTGTTCCAAGCGGTGTACGAAGGAATGGGTGACCCCCAGAGGCTGGATCCTGAGTGCAAACGAGGGACGGTGTGGTTCACTCAGTCGAGGCCTAAGGTGATACGGCCAGGGGAGGCGGCATTAGTGATGGGGACCCCCAGATTCCCCGGATTACCGCCGGGCGAGGCCCTGCTAGTAGACGCCCCCGACGACCTGGAAAGGGAGTCCCGGTTCCCGGCGAGGGCGCTGGTGAGACCTGAATTGCAGAGGCCCTCAGCTGTACAGGCACGGCGGATGGGGGTGATGGTAAGGAACATAACGGAGCGGGAGATCACCTTTAAGCGCGGGATGCCCCTCGCGCACTTGTTCCCGGTGACGGTGATGTCCAGCGCCCCCGTGAAGCCCACTGGAGGGAAACTATTGGGAAACGGGGGGCGGCTGACCGAGGAGGCCTTTAATTTTGAAAACTCTCCTGTGCCGCCGGCGTATAAGAGCAGGCTGGTGGAGAAGATGCTGAAGTTAGTGGGTGTCTTTTCTCAGGACGAGTTTGATGTAGGATGTTCCAAGAGCACTCGGCACACCATTCGGGTAACAAATGACACCCCGTTTAGGGAGAGGTCGCGGCGGTTGGCCCCAGCAGATGTGGAAGATGTGCGGCAGTTGAAGGATGCGGGGATTATTGCGGAGTCCCGAGGCCCCTATGCATCCCCCATAGTGGTGGCAAGGAAGAAAAATGGGAAGGTACGCATGTGCGTGGACTATAGGACCCTGAACCGGCGCACTGTCCCCGGCCAGTATACTGTCTCAAGGGTGGAAGATACCTTGGCCTGTCTGAGTGGTGCACAGTGGTTCAGTGTATTGGATTTGCGGAGTGGGTATTACCAGATTCCGATGAGCGAGACTGATAAGGAGAAGACAGCCTTTATATGCCCCCGGGGTTTTTCCAGTTCGAACGAATGCCCCAAGGCATCTCGGGGGCCCCAGCCACCTTCCAGCGGCTCATGGAGCGGACAGTGGGGGACATGAACCTACTGGAGGTATTGGTGTACCTGGACGACCTGATAGTGTTTGGATCTACGTTGGAGGAACATGAGGAGCGGCTGCTGAAGGTGCTGAGTCGGCTGAAGGAGGAAGGATTAAAACTTTCCCTGGATAAATGTCAGTTCTGCAAGATGTCAGTCAGTTATGTCGGGCACATAATCTCGCGAAATGGAGTGGCCACCGATCCGGGTAAGATAGCCGCAGTCACCACCTGGCCAAGACCTCAGAAGGTGAGCGCCTTACGCTCGTTTTTGGGGTTTTGCGGATATTACCGGCGATTCGTGAAAGGATATGCGAAAATGAGTCATCCATTGAACCAGCTGCTGTGTGGCTATCCACCTGTGGGGAGGAAGAGGAAGGGAGACTGAGGGCCGGAGGTAGGAGGATACTTGAACCCAGGGGAGCCTTTTGGATTGAGGTGGGATGCTCAATGTGAGGAGACGTTCCAATCTCTGAAAAGGGCGCTGACACAGGCCCCGGTGTTGGCATTTGCTGATCCCCGGAAGCCATATGTTCTACACACTGATGCCAGTCACGACGGTCTAGGGGCTGTCCTGTACCAGGAACAGGGCAATGGATTGAGGCCGGTGGTGTTTGTCAGTCGGAGTTTGTCGCCATCTGAGAGAAACTATCCCACTCACAAGCTGGAGTTCTTGGCGTTGAAATGGGCGGTAGTGGACAAGTTGAGTGACTTCCTATATGGGGCCCAGTTTGAGGTGAGAACTGACAACAACCCCCTCACTTATATCCTGACCTCGGCGAAGCTGGATGCTACTGGGCACCGGTGGTTAGCAGCCTTGTCTGCCTATGAGTTCAGCCTGAAGTACCGCCCGGGGAGTCGGAACATCGATGCAGACGCCCTGTCTCGTCGGGCACACGACGAGTCAGGCACGGCTGAGGAGTGGAAGAGTGTCCCTGCCCCGGGAGTAAAGGCCATGTGTCAAGTTGGGAGCGACGGGGAAGTAGGAGCCCCGATGGGAACGGATCGGGCAGTAGATCAACTGGGGGCTGACGATGACGCGCTACCCACTGTTTACTGTAATGTGACTGCTCTGAGGAACAGGCAGCTGCCGGAGTTGAGCCCCCAGGAAGTGGAGGGGCTCAGCGTGATGACCCAAGCATTGGCACTATCTGGTACGTGGTTAGCCAGGGTGATATGGTGCAGGTGGAGAAGGCGAAGCATGCCTCCGTTCCCCTACTACTGAAGGAGTGGCCTCGGTTGAAGCTGAAGAACCACGTCTTGTACTGGGTCACGTCGCCTCCGGACCACCCCCGGCGCTGGCAGCTGGTCCTGCCTGAGAAGTATCGGAAGACTGTGCTCCAGGCACTACATGATGATTCCGGGCACTTAGGGGTAGAGAAGACCTATGGATTAGTCAAGGACCGGTTTTACTGGCCCCGGATGAGGGGAGAGGTGGAAGAATACTGTAAGACCTGTAGCCGTTGCGTCAGGAGGAAGACCTTGCCTGCGCAGGCGGCTCCTCTGTCCCACTTGCAGAGTGCGGGACCCCTGGACCTGGTGTGTATGGATTTCCTGTCTATTGAGCCAGACACCAGCAACACCGCGAATGTCTTGGTCCTCACGGATCACTACACTAGATATGCGCAGGCTTTTCCTACTAAGGACCAGAAAGCGACTACAGTGGCGAAGGTGTTATGGGAGAAGTACTTTGTTCATTATGGCCTTCCCCGGCGGATCCATAGTGATCAGGGACGGGATTTCGAGAGCAGGCTTCTCCATGAATTACTGCGTATGCTTAGGGTTGAAAAGTCCAGAACCACCCCCTATCACCCGCAGGGTGATCCTCAACCCGAGAGGTTTAACCAGACCCTGCTGGACATGCTCGGCACTTTGGAGATTGGACAGAAGAGTAAGTGGAGTCAGCACATTGCCCATTTGGTTCATTGTTACAAATGTACTCGCAATGATGCTACAGGGTACTCGCCCTACTATCTGATGTTCGGATGGGAAGCGAGGTTGCCCATTGATCTGTGTTTTGGGACTGAAGCGGGGGAAATACCTTCGAAGCCATGTCTGAAGTACGTGTCCGATATGAGGAGAGAGTTGAAAAGGGCGTACGAGTTGGCTGAGGCGGCAGCCACCAAGCAGAACCAGCGGAATAAAAGGCGGTATGATCAGAAGGTAAAGTTCGTCCAGCTATTGCCGGGAGACCGAGTCCTTATCCGGAATTTAGGACTACAGGGTAAGCACAAGTTGGCGGACCGTTGGGCAGCCACCCCATATGTGGTGGAGAGTCAGATGCCGAATCTCCCGGTTTACTGGGTGAGACCTGAGGGCGGGCAGGGGCCTGTCAAGGTATTCCCTCTGGGTCAAGAGGTGAAGATGGACCCAGAGCCCGAATGGGAGTTTACTCCTATTACGAGGACTTTGCGAGGGTGCGGGAAGAGCCCGCTGCGAAGAGAACGGGGCCGGTCCCCACCTCGAGAAGGGATCCGTCATCGGAAGATGATGATTTGGACGTGTGGTACCTGCTTCCGTTCGCTGATTCCCCGGTGCCGGGAGAAGAGACTCCTGGCCCTTCCATCACTGAGTCAGGGGAACCGAGGGAGGGTGTTGCAGAGCCGCCTGTATTCCAGCCGGGATTGGGGGAGGAGAGGGTGGAGGCAGAACCCGAGCCAGAGGGCTCACAGGGGCAGAGGGATCCCAGTGAGGGGGAAGGTCCGACAGATAGGCCTGAGGGGTTAACTGGGGTGTCTGAACAGGGAGAGTCTGCAGAGGAAGTACAGAGGCCTCAGAGGAGTAGGCATCCCCCGGAAAGACTCACTTATATAGCGCCGGGAGAGCAGGGTGTGATCTCTACTGCCCTGCAAAGTTATGTCACTGCTTTATGCACCTGGGTTGGGTTTTGTGTTTTACAAGGAGCACTGGTGAACTCTGTTAATGTCATGAGGGCATGACTTTTTGTGGTGGGGGGAGAATGTATGGGGTCTTTCTTTTGTTACATTTAAAATGGCGACTTTGTTACGTTAATCTGGGGAATGCAGCTTTGTTGTGCTTTAACGTTGAAGAGAGTTTGCGCTAGCAGTTTGTTTTACTTTAAGTTGAGATAGCAGCCTTCCATTAGCCAATGGGTGGTTATGTATCGTTTTGTTTTCGGATACCATGCTGTATGATATGACTGTGGAGTGAGTTTTGGCGGGGAGTCGGAGGAGAGACGGGGAGGATGGCGGACGTGCGGAAGGGCTCCGGTCGATCACTCTGGGTGGTCCTGAGCCGTGAGTCAACGGAATTCGGGTGGTTGTCTGAAGTCGAATTGAGCTCCAACGGTAGCGCGCGAAGAACTTGGACTTTGATAAGTGTTGGCGCCTTTTTTTTTCATTACTTTCCTCTCTGTATCAAATGCATATTAATGTCATAGAATTAGTAATATCTATAAAGTGTATTTGTTAAAATTTACCGGGTGTGCTGGCTGATGATTGATGTTTGTGATTGATTCAGGCGGCGACCAACCCTGTGGGGAGTGTTGAGGCAGGTGCTGGGTGGGATTTCCCCTAGACATACACGAGCCAATATAACGGAACGTTACATGTGCATTGGCCTCACCATACCAGACGGTGTTGCAACTAGTAGAATGCTCTCCATGGTACACCTGTAGACACTTGTGAGAGTGTTTAGTGACATATCAATCAATGCAGGAGAATAAAGATGGATTAGAAGGGCAAACTCAAGGATATCTGAAACTAGGAGCTCCCTATTGTCCATGGGGTGTTGCCTCAGCAATCCAAGCAATCTGCTGGAGGACAGGACAGGTCGTGTTTTGCTGCAAACCAATTCTACACTAGAATCCTCACTCCATAGTGTAAATTTGCATAGAAATTTTCTTAGCTTGCTTGGCAACGTCCAGCGGTTGGTGGTTTTCCTGGTGTGGAAAAGGAAGCTGAGACATCTGCTGATGAAGCTGACCGTAAATGGGCTCACATATAATGTAGTGGATTTACCCCTCTGCTGTAAAGCTGAGTGACCAAATTCCACACAAACTTCTGTGCCAAGCTGGTACTCAGCTACCCCATTCCCCTTTTGTATGGTCCACGGGCCTGCTGCAAGACCTGCTAGGGGTTAGGGGTTTTATGTTTTAGCTGTAGTGTCTGGCTAGGTGATCTGCTAGTTTTTGTGTGAGGGAGGGGCTGGGGGATTTGGGGTTTGCGAGTTTTGTTTCTTTTTATTTTTCGGGCGGGGGTGGAGGTTGATGCCTTTTCTTTCAACGACTTGCATTTCATGGCTATCTGGAGAAGATGAATCTCAGAGTTGTATTCTACGTACATGCTTTGATAATAAAAAGAACCTCTGATCCCTTAGTGCCTTGGATTTATCCTTGTCCATGTACACCAGCCTTTTTTCTTTAGGCTGAACTACTGCAGTAGAATTACTGACCAGACTATTTTCCCCACCCAATCCCTCCCCACTACCCTAACTGAAGGATTGATGCTCTGTGATTGAGAACATGCACGTCCTCCCTTTAACTTATGCTCACTCTCAGTACCAAGACCATGACTATGCAGCAAAACTGAGCGACTGTCTTCACTCTCTCATCACTCACCCAGCACCTTCTGCTTAAGGAAAGGGTTGCAATGAAAGGGAAGGGTGAAAGTCAGCCATGTGTTCTTACACCAACTGTAAATTGTAGATTGGAACAGATTGCAGCAGGAAGGAGAATTGATGTGAGAGGAATTGGGATTTGAACCTAAAGTTTAGATGTGAGGATACCATCACCTTCGAAGGTTTCAATCTGGTAATGTGCATAGGACTGTCCACTGTAATTATGACAGGCACTGATTCCTCTCCAAGGCTATACCTGACAAAACTAAACAGAAAATGTTGGAAATACTCAGCAGTTCAGGTGGCATCTGTGAAAAGAGAGACAGAGTTAATATTCTGATGAAAAGTCTTCAAACTGAAGCATTAATCCTATTTCTTTCTGAGCACTCTAGTTGGGCAAAAGTATTTCTAACATCCTCTGCTTCTACTGCTGGTTTTTATATCTGCAGTTTTAAAAAAAAATATTTTCATCAGCCACAGCCCAGCCTGCACTGGTTGGCCTCTGCTGCCTGTGATGTACTCGAGAGAGGAAGGACAATGCATTCGTGTGAATTAGAAATGGGTTGGAGCAACACATTTATTAAGGTTAAGTGGCTGCTAGTATATTCAAGCTGTGAAACGTAGACAGTGCTAAAACATGTGAAGGTTCATATGAGGTAAGGATTTTGAATGGTAGAGATTGCTAAGTGAGAGTTAGTTTGTTATATGTTGAGTGATGTCAAAGGCTAGTGGTACAATGGATGGTGTTCAACATTTGAATGAAGATGCATTCATTGACCTTGGCAATGCATGTGAGGTCACTGAATGTCTTGCAGCATCACTTCCAGGTTATTGTCAAAGTCCATTTCTGTGTCATTCTCCAATGTCTCCCAGGTCAGGATAAACCACTAGTACAAACACAATACACCTCCTCTTCAGGAACTGCCTGCTGTCTTTAAGATATTGAGTCTAGCTTAAACTGAGGTAGTGATGTAAACATAAAATGAGCCCTAAATGAAATGGTGAAAAGGCAAAGAACAACACAGTTGCCAGAGCTGCATATTGCAGTCACATAAATAAGGATAAATATAAAGCAATGAGCAAAGAGTTACGCAACAGACACAAAATGCTGGAGACACTCAGCAGGTCAGGGAACATCTTTGGAAATGAATAAACAGTCGATGTTTCAGGACCAAGACCCTACTTCAGGACTGAGGGAGGGCAGCAGAGATCACAGAGTGGGAGCAGTAGGAGAGGACAATGGAGCGTGGAATAACGGGAAGGAAGTGGGGAGGACACGCAGTATAAGGAGTGTGTAGGTGTTAAGTTTCTCTGCTGCTCAGACAGAGAAAATCACTGTATGGCTGATAACATAGCACAAGACACATAGGTCTGGAAATAAATTGATCTATTTTACAGCCATGATATAATTTAATTTTGCACTGGGAGTCTCCAACTGCAGTTCTGCACAGTCTGTGGCTAATCCCCCTGTCACTCCTCGAATTCAGTCCTTCAATGCTCCTACTTCATCCTCCCTTCATAGATCTGAAAACAGCCAATATGGCTTCGCAAAGTATACATTTAGAAAAAAAGAATATGGCAATATTAGTTGCAAAGGTGTAAGTGTTACATGAACATTGTAATGCTTTAAGATGCTGCATCATATGCAACTGTTCTCCGGACTACATTGTTCAGACATGCTGACATTTCAAGAATTGGTTGAAAGTTAGTCAGCTGTTTTGTTGAGCGCATTCAACAGACAGCACAGTCCTATGAGGAACTAACGTGTTACACAGGGGTAGATAAGGTAGAAAGACTCTTGTAACTCCACTCCAAACCACAAAAGTGATTAAGCATGTTTTGGGGACCATGATATCTGAATGGCACAATTCCCCGATAACTCACTTACCTTTGACAGGTAGAATTTGTTCTTAAGAATTTCCCCACCTCCCTCTTGAAGATTGTCAGAGATTGATGATCTGTGCACAGAGAAGTTCCTCTTTATATCAAGCTTCACCCTGTGCCTTTGTCAAACTACTTAATCTATCCAATTTAAACAGCTTTTCCTCTTGGACCAATTCTCATCATTACTTTATTCCAGTGCTGTCAGTTCCCAGCATGGGGCTCCTGCATGACCAGTAAGTCAGGCATCTACGCTGCCGAGTGCAATGGCATTAAAAGGTTTTCCTTTTGCAGAGTAAATCAATGATTCACAGAAACACCTGTATGAGTGAAGACTTCATTGAAGTCAAATTTGAAGTCTGCAGTTCCATCAGTTTACCACAATGCACACATATTAACATCTCAGTGCAGGACAGTAGATGAAATAAGTGATTCCAATATATCCTTTATCGGAACTTGGTGAACTCACATCTCATTTATTTTGTGTTACAACCACTCTCTCAATTGTCCAAAGAGGACACTACATAAGGCAGATCACGTCCAGCTCAGACTTTGTCTCTGGAAACATAATGCTTCTGTTGTCCCCTCCATAGATGCTCTGCTAACATCCATAATATTTGCCTTTAAAGATCAGTCAAGGGGTTCCCTTTACAGGCTCTTATCAAATGCATACGATAGTCTTCTTCCAAATCCAGCGCAATAGTACATTTGGGACCATATTACCTGATATCTATACATGCATTCCAGCTGATGATTATTTAGTTTTCATTTAGGCCAAAGCAAGCCAAGCATAATTCCTTTGTGTTTTTTCCCCTTTGCTTTTACTCCACCCAATTTCTAATCACTAACTCATCAATAGCCACCTGCAAAAGCCTTTCTGTCATCATTGTAAGCAAGGGCAAACCATAAGCAACGAAGCTGTGGAAGTTTATAAGAACATAGGTCTGCACACATTTTGATTGAGTGTTGCAATTAACATAATCCATCAGTCTTGGACATCTCCCTTGAGCTTGCTAATTGTGATGATATTCTTGTGTCCTGATAATAAAGTCCTAGACTAGCTTGCTGCTAGAGAAATGAAAGGTTGCCAGCTTTATAGTAGGACCAAAGACTACATATACCGATTACAGGCCTGTTAGTTTAGAAACAGGGTAAAGAAAGTTTCAGTGCTAGGTTGCTTCAAGAGATGGGTGAGGTCTTTGAGATTGTCATGCCTTATTCAGATAAAGGCTGCTTCCCCTCCTGATTATAGTTGCTACATTCTGAGCAGATTAAGCATCTCTGAGGTAATTACTATTGCACAAATGGACTAGAGAATCTGGCGTTGTTCTCCTTCGAAGACAGAAAACAGAAGAAGAAATTCTGGGGTTTAAAAGCATGAAAACAAAAGGTGAGGCAGATTAAAAAGAATATATGTCAGTGGCTGAAGTGTTAATAATGAAAGAGCACAGACTTAAAGCTCAAAAACAAATAAGGAGATATTTTCCATCCATGATGTCTGTTTGGGATTTGGACTCACTGAATCATTGACGTTTATGACACAAATGAGACAATTATGTCACTGAGTCCCAGCCAGCTAATAAAGAACTACTCAGACTAAACAAAACACAAGATGGAGACAAATTTCCGTCAACAGCAAAAATTTTGCAGCCCGTCTCAATTGAGGAAGTCAAAAGTTTTCAAGAAGGTGAGAAAGACCATGCATAGTCATTCCTGCTGCATCCTGCATTCTTCAGAGTTGAGAAACATTGATGATCATGTCCATTGTATGCTTCAATGGACAGAATCCATACCCTGATTTGAGAGCAGCTCTTCAGCGTCAGGGGGCAAATGGCTGAGGAGGAGCTTGGCGATGACTCTTGTGTGGCAGACAGCAGGAGGCCCCTCTTTAATTACCAACACACATGAAAATTGCTGGTGAACACAGCAGGCCAGGCAGCATCTATAGGAAGAGGTACAGTCGATGTTTCTGGCCGAGACCCTTCGTCAGGGCTAACTGAAAGAAGAGATAGTAAGAGATTTGAAAGTGGGAGGGGGAGAGGGAGATCCTAAATCCTCCAGAAACTTGTCCCTATTTAACAACAATTCCTTCTGATAATACAGATCCGTAATGAAATAGTGGATAGAAAGAACCAGTTCCCTTATTTCAAGAGAAACCTTTCAGTGAAGACAGAAATCAAAAATGAAATTCAGCAATAACATCAGCACCACTGCGTAGTCTTTGGCCCACATAAAGAAAGGAGTCTTCGACCCTGGCACAAAGCTCTTGGTTCAGTCAGCAGGGATTTCAAAGCCTTGGAGACATACAGCCAAGTTGTTTCCGTAATATTCTCAAAATCCACTATCAGGGTAAACAAATCAACGTCCGTGTTCTCTCCCAAAGCCACATCAACATTATTCAGCCTATAAACAACAGGAATTCTGCAGATGCTGGAAATTCAAGCAACACACATCAAAGTTGCTGGTGAATGCAGCAGGCCAGGCAGCATCTCCAGGAAGAGGTACAGTCGACGTTTCAGGCCGAGACCCTTCGTCAGGACTAACTGAAGGAAGAGTGAGTAAGGGATTTGAAAGTTGGAGGGGGAGGGGGAGATCCAAAATGATAGGAGAAGACAGGAGGGGGAGGGATGGAGCCAAGACCTGGACAGGTGATAGACAAAAGGGATACGAGAGGATCATGGGACAGGAGGTCCGGGAAGAAAGACAAGGGGGGGCGGAACCCAGAGGATGGGCAAGAGGTATATTCAGAGGGACAGAGGGAGAAAAAGGGGAGTAAGAGAAAGAATGTGTGTATAAAAATAAGTAACAGATGGGGTACGAGGGGGAGGTGGGGCCTAGCGGAAGTTAGAGAAGTCAATGTTCATGCCATCAGGTTGGAGGCTACGCAGACGGAATATAAGGTGTTGTTCCTCCAACCTGAGTGTGGCTTCATCTTTACAGTAGAGGGGGCCGTGGATAGACATGTCAGAATGGGAATGGGATGTGGAATTAAAATGTGTGGCCACTGGGAGATCCTGCTTTCTCTGGCGGACAGAGTGTAGATGTTCAGCAAAGCGCACTTTTACATAACGTAAAGAACACTTCACCTGTGAGTCGACTGGGGTGATATACTGCGTCCGGTGCTCCCGATGTGGCCTTTTATATATTGGCGAGACCTGACGCAGACTGGGAGACCGCTTTGAATAACAGAATGAATAAGAATAAATAAGAATGAATAACAGAAAAACATTAGAACCCAAAAGCCCCCCTTCCCTCCCCCTCCCACACACAAGCAGCAGCAAAGCATCATCATTCCCCCCTCCCCCACCCATACTTGTTCCATCAGAAAGCATCAGCACCCCCCATGCAAACGTTAGCAAAGCCCCCAAGGACACCATCGTCTAGAGCCCGTCAAGAACCACTGTTCATCCTACCAGTCTGGCATCCCGCAGACTAACGAGGGAGAGAGAGGTATCACTCCTTCCACAGTGAAAGGGAAAACCAGCAGCTCGCTGTTTCGATGTTACAGTTTTCAGGGTTGCTTTATTTTGAGCTTCTTTGACACAAGACTTGGCAGCAAACTCTCTCTTACAATCAAGAGAGAGAAAGGATGATCGCTCGAGGGCTGAAGCCTCGGACAGTCGTCTCGATGTTCCAATTTCCCGCGATGCTTCAGTTGGCGACACTGGCGAGGAATCAACTCGTCCACAAGGCCGCACAAGGCCATAACCCAAAGGCGCACGTCTTCCAGGCCACTCCTGGAGAATTTGAAAATGCTAGGCTGCTCAGTGAAGCAGGAACCGCTGTGAAGAACGACAGTTTGAATGCAGCTGTAGATCATGGACTCCGACGGGACCCCAGCCACCTTGAAAAGGAAAGGAGAGACATTAAAGAAAAGAATGTAACTGTGTCACAGATGAACTCAAAGAAGTTGCCCTCTGACACCATACAATGGAAACACATGGAAGACCTGGCCAAAGGGCAGAAGGAGCACACCACCTCCCAAACTACCCATATGCCCTCTCCATCAGTCACCTCTCGTGGCAGCGTTCCAGGTTCCCTCGCTGGTTTCTTCAACCATCACACAGAACCAACAGGGAAGCAAGGCATCCTCAAACCCAAGGAACCAAATGAGAAGAAAAAAGGAAAAAATAACACGGCCACAGCCTTTAAAGGCTGCAGCATATTAACTATTTATCTGAGTAGTCTTTAAATGTGATGTGTATTTCTGTCTCCACTATACCTTCAGGCAATTACTTCCCAATGCCAAATAATTTCTGGGTGAAATTTTTTCCCCAATTTCTCCCTAGGGTTTTTGCCAAGTCCTGTCAATCTACATCCAGTAATTATTGATCTCCACACTGATGGAAATAAGCCCTTTCTCTTCACATTATCTAGCCCTCTGATTACTGGACAAAGTCAATTAAATCTCCCCTCAGCATCACCTGGCACAACTTAATCTTTCTTGAAGGCTAATATTAGTCAATCCCAGTGACATCTTGATAACGTTTCTCTACAAATTTTCTCTATCAAGTCCTCTGATAGTAAGCAAGTCAATCTTTTGTTAATAAATTTTATTCAAAGTACCTAACACTCCAGAAGCAATTATCGTACAGACTGTAATATTTGCCACTTCACCACGGCACCCCCCAGGAGCTCCTTGGGCATTGTGAATAAACGAATCTTCACATACAACCTCACTGACAACAGCAACATAGAATTCTTGACAGTTCCTGCTGCCTTTAATTATGTACTCTCTCCTACAAGGGTAAATTAATTACTCCACTCAATATTTTGCAAAATGATTGAGTGTTGTGGGTTTGATTTTTGACATTGCTGCTGTGTTGGGCAAGGTGAAACGTGCCCAGTTTTGGTCATTCAAATATATGAATTAATAGCAGTGGTAGGCCAGTCAGCCTCCTGATCCTGCTATGTCATTTAATAATATGACCCTGAACTCCACATTCTTGTTAATCTACTCTAACCCTTCACCCCATCACCCCACGCCACTTACCAGAATCAGAATCAGGTTTATTATCGTCAGCATGTGGCATGAAATTTGTTAAATTAGAAGCAAATGTTCATTGCAATACATAATACAGAAGGAAAAAAACCAAAATAAAGTAATAATAATAATAATAATAATAAATAAATTTGCTATTACATATACATAGATTAAAAATAATACAATATATTAAAAAAGTGAGGTGGTGTCCAAGGTTTCAATGTCCATTTAGGAATTGACTGGCAGAGGGGAAGAAGCTGTTCCTGAATCGCTGAGTGTGTGCCTTCAGGCTTCTGTACCTCCTACCTGATGGTAACAGTGAGAAAAGGGCATGCCCTGGGTACTGGAGGTCCTTAATAATGGATGCTGCCTTTCTGAAACACCATTTCTTGAAGATATCTTGGGTACTTTGTAGGCTAGTACCCTAGATGGAGCTGACTAAGCTTACAACCCTCTGCAACTTCTTTTGGTCCTGTGCAGTAGCCCCCACACCCCCCCTCCCCATACCAGACAGTGATGCAGTCTGTCAGAATGCTCTCCACGGAATCCAGCCACCTCTGTCTTAATAGCATTCAAATACTCTACTTCCATTGCCCTTTGGGAAAGCGGTTTTCTAGGACTGACAATCTTCTGAGAGAGAGTAGTTCCACCTCACTCCTGCCTTAACACAGTGAGTGATTTGTCATTCTGGATTCCTTCATTTGGAAACATTCTCTCCTCATCCACCTTGTCAAACCACCCACAGGAACTTATTTTTGTTCTGTTCACATTTGAGACATTCGCAACAAAAGTTTCCATGTTGACTCCTAGGTGGCCCAAGATGGGAGATTGAAAATGAATGGCCTTTATTCACCTAAATTTAAAGAACAATCGGACCCTGAACATCGTGTCGCTTGACCCCCTCTTTTACTGCGGAGTTGGACGGCGCTACACGCGCTTGGAAGGATGACTTGACTGAAGGTAAAATCCAACCCAAAAAAACAAGGTCAAGCAGGATTATGTGTGTAACTGGGTCAGAACAAATCACTCCTACAAAGTGGCTGAAAATAATTGGGCTAAGCCACACTTTTGGTTTTATCACGGACAGCCCCATCAAGATTTTCAAATACTTCTGAATGTTCATGAAAAATAATTAAAAAACATTTCAAATTGCCTCAAAGTTATTTAAACCTAATAAAAACAACTAAACAGTTGTGAACCTTAGTAAAATTTAAGAAGAAATTCAACTTTCTTGAATTGTTTATAAACACTTGAAAGCATTAAAGCAAACACAACTAATTAAAAGTAGCTTGGGTGAGGCCAATTTGGACCCAGCTGGATACGAAGAGTCACCATCTGTTGACTCCCTATGCCCATACTTACCTGACCAGCATGCAAAGGACAGACCTTGCTTACAACCAAACTTCAGCATAAAAGATACAATGACAATTAAGCCCAGGGAAGAACTGCTGAGGTCCCGCACTATGGAACATCCGCACAAAAGAAGAGCCCTGGAGGCAGGGGGAGCATTTTATTTTCCTTAGTTCAAAACCGAATGCAGCAGCGAACGGACCAAAAGTGAAATTGTCCAGGAACTGAACGTAAAGCAATTGCGTGAGATTTTCACTGCAATGATTGCAGAAAAGTACGACTTTAATTTTGAAAGGGTATGCTAGTTTAGGGCATATTTGCAAGATGGTTTGAGTGCTTACAAAGAACTGTATGATAGAAAAATGCGCAACGCTAAACAGTCAAGCATGCTGTCATTTTTCAAACCTTCCACATCAGCCACAGCAGACGACGAACCTCGACCTTCAACATCAAGGCAGGCAGACATCGAAGAAGAAGAAACAGACAATGATGAGATGACACCCCAGTGTCCCACTACCCTAAGCCCTGGGCCGCCAACCAATACCGATCCGCAAAGAATGCAGTGGTACAGCGGTAGCCGGGACGCACCCAGCACGTCTTTAAGAAAAAAAGATGAAATGAACAAGCTAATTAATTAGGTGCCGCCCGGCACGTAAATGTCAGCCCAGATCAGAGGCGATTGCCGATTGTGTCACCTCTGATCTGGACCGACATTTACGTGCCGGGCGGCACCCAATTAATTAGCTTGTTTGTTTCAGCTTTTTTTCTAAAAGATGTGCTGGGTGCGTCCCGGCTACCATGGTACCACTGCATTCTTCGTGGATCGGTATCGGTCGGTGGCCTGGAGGTTGGGGTCCACTGCACCACCCCAACCTCTGACGACTCAGCCTAACACAACATCATCAGTGTGCTCGGCGCTGTCTTCCCGATTCTGGTAAGTGATACTACACTGTACATACATTATTTCTACTTTATATCGGCTGTGTATTTTTATGCGTTATTTGGTATGATTTGGCAGCTTCATAGCTTAAAGGTTACTGGAGAGAGTGTTTCTGCTGAGCGCTTGCATGAGATTTTCGCTACGGAGAACAGTGCGGCAATGATTGTAGAAAAGTATTACTACTTTATATAGGCTGTGTATTTATTATATCATACCTGCTTTTACTATATGTTACTGTTATTTTAGGTTTTATGTGTTATTTGGCATGATTTGGTAAGTTATTTTTTGGGTCTGTGAACGCTCACAAATTTTTCCCATATAAATAAATGGTAATTGCTTTTTTGTCTTACGATATTCCAGTTTACGAACCATTTCATAGGAACACTTTACCTTCGGATGGTGGGGGAAACCCGTACAAGTCTAATTTATGGAATCGGTGGCTTTTCCAACAAGTTCTGGTTTTCAATGGCTTTGCATTGAGATATTGTTCCAGAGAATCCAGAACCAAGGGGTATAATGCACTTGAATGTTCACCTGTGGTTTTATTGTTTAAATATTGAAAAGGTTATCTTCGGGTTCTTGCTAACAGCAGGACAGAGTGCATGGTGTGCTCTTGTGTTCATGAATTTCCCACCTGACTAATTAAGAGCTTTTATGAAGGGTTGGTGATCTCTTAAAAAAAAACTCACCCAGCAGAAGGCAATGGCAAACCACTGCTGTAACTTGCCTTGTACGCGATTTCCCAGCACGTCAGAGCGGCGTGGAAGGAAATCATCCACTAACTGGAAATAATTCTGGATGTGACATACAATCATCATCGATTAATTAATAGAATCAGATTCACTTGCATTTAAAATAAAGAAGACCACTTACTGGAGAAAAAAAGGGGTTGATTGCAGATCTATATGAGGACATGATGGACTAAATTACTCCTTCTTTGCAGATTCTTTCTCTGAATCTTCAATCGTCACAAGATATGAACTGTTTGTTTTTTTACTGAGGAGGTATTTCCTTATTTGAAGTGTGGAATTTTCTGCCCTGGAAAGTTATGGAAGCATAGTCATTAATTACATTCCTAGCCAACACTGATTTGGAGTTTAAGATAAAGAGTTACAGTAATCAGGTAGAAAATAAATTGATGAATGTCAAAAAAGTTTCAAAAGACAATTGGGTCTATACTTGATTTTATTACTATAGTTCTTACATTAGGCACAGATCCTGAACAAGAGAGATTTCTGGAAAGTGGGCGGTCAGCAAAGGCAAAGGTAATGGTGCAGTTGGTAGTGTGGCTTTTGAGACTAGCTCAGACCATTTATGTGAGCAAATAAACTTGATGTACTGCATCCAGCTCTACAGGATAGACCCTTGACATTGACTTCCTTGGCTCCCCGTTGCAAGTGCCTTGACTTCATATGTCCGTGAGTTACTATTAAAGGCAACTCTGTATTTTCACTAACTGGAGATCAAATAGCATGCAATATGAACATATGGTAGTAATTTCTTTTGATCTCTGAGGCAACAGAGAGTCTCAAATGGAAGTATAAATGTGTGTTCAATATACTATGCTCATCTATAAAAGGGGCTGGTCTGGAAAGAGAAGCTTCCAAAACATATGATATTTTGCCGTTCATCAATTTATTCCAAAAATACTCTATTTCCTGATACTTATATTGCTGAAAGGAAAATGAACTGGGTTTCTCAGGACTCTTATGGAGCATACCAAAAAAAATAAACAAGCCAGTAAAACAGATTATCCTGTATTTGGAACTGAATGAATCCACCATGGTTGTCACAAATTTTATGAAGTCATTTGTAGATGAGTGTATCCCCACAAAATCATTCAGAGTCTTCCCCAACTAGACCCCTAGGTGAATCATGAGATCTGCTATCTGCTGACAGCCTCATCAGAGGAATTCAGATCTGGCCACAAAGAAATCAGGTATGTCCAGGTATGGTCTCTGGAAAGCCATCTCCTATGTGAAGTGGCAATTCTGGACTAAACTTGAATCACAGAAGGATGCTCGACAGCTCGACAGCCGTGGCAGGGCTTGAATGCTATCACCTCTTACAAAGTGAAACCAAGTTTCATCGGTGACAACAGGGCTTCACTTCCAGATGAGCTCAATGATTTCTACATTTACTTTGTCCATCAAAACATGGAAAAACCACCACAAACTCCCACAGCGCCCGATGACCATGTGATTTCAGTCTCTGAGGCCGACGTGAGAGCATCCTTTGATGAATAAATCCACAGAAAGAATTCAGCCCAGATGGGGTAGCTGGCCATGTACTAAAAACCTGTACTGATCGACTAGCTGCAGTGTTCACTGAGATCTTTAAACTCTCACTTCAGCAGTCTGAGGTATCATCTACTTTAAGCTGGCTTCCATTATACCAGTGCCTAAGAAGAACATGGCAATCTGCCTCAATGACTATTGTCCAGTAGCACTTACGTCCACAATAACGAAGGGTTTTGAGAGGTTGGTGATGAAACATATCAACTCCTGTGAAGAAACTACTTGGATCCGTTCCAATTTGCCTACCAGAGCAACAGATGCCATTTCATTGGCTCTTAACTCAATCCTGGAACATCTGCACAGCAAACATGCATACATCACAATGCTCTTTACCAACTACAGCTCAGCATTCACAAACATCTTCCCCTCTAAGCTAATCAATAAGCTTCAAGACTTTCACCTCAATACCTCCTTGTGCAATTGGATCCTCCATTTCCTCACATGCAGACTCCAGTCAGTTTGGATTGGCATCTCCTCCACAATCTCCATCAGCACAGATGCACCACAATGTTGTGTGCTTAGCCCCCTGATCTACTTGCTTTACAATTATGACTGTGTGGCTCAGCACAGCTCCAATGGCACATTTAAGATTGCTGAT
The DNA here is from genome assembly GCF_963921235.1 of Mobula hypostoma. Taxonomy (NCBI): domain Eukaryota; kingdom Metazoa; phylum Chordata; class Chondrichthyes; order Myliobatiformes; family Myliobatidae; genus Mobula; species Mobula hypostoma. The sequence continues at coordinate 73,438,445 of NC_086102.1, read as the reverse complement.
GACACCACAGTCGTTGACAGAATCAAAGGTAGTGACAAATTAGCATATAGGAGGGGAGATTGAAAATCTAGCTGAGTGGTGCCACAACAACAACCTCAGCAAGACCAAGTAGCTAATTATCGACCGCAGGAGGAGGAAGCCAGAGGTCCATGAGTCAGTCCTCACTGGAGGATCAGAGGTGGAGAGAGTCAGTCACTTTAAATTCCTCAGTGTTAACATTTCAGAGGATCTGTCCTGGACCCAATGTGCAACTGTAATTATGAAGAAAGCACAGCAGTGCTTCTACTTCTTTAGAAGTTCATGCATTCAGCATGACATCTTAGAACATTAACAAAATTCTATAATTATGTGGAAGAGAGCATATTGACTGCCTGCACTACAGCCTGATATGAAAGCACCCATGCTCTTGAAAGGAAAGGCCTACAAAAAGTAGTGGATACAGCCAGTCTAACAAGGGTAAAATCTTCTCCACCACTGAGTACATCTACATCTACATAGAGTGTTGTCGCAGGAAAGCAGCATCCATCATCAAGGACCCCCACCACCCAGGCCATGTTCTCTTCTCACTGCTGCCAACAGGAAAAAGATACAGGAGCCTCAGTACTCACACCACCTCGTTCAGGAACAGTTACCACCCCTCAACCATCAGGCTCTTGAAACAAAGGGGATAACTTCACTCAACTGCACTAAACTGCTCCCATAACCTATGAACTCCTTTCAAGGACTCAACTCCTGCTCTCAATATTTATTTCTCATTTTTTTATTATTCTTTCTCTTTTGTATTTACACATTATGTTGTGTTTTGCACGCTGGCTGTCTGCCCTGTTGGGTGCGAACTTTCATTGATTCTATTATGGTTATTGCATTTATTGAGTATGCCTGCAAGAAAATGAATATCAGGGTACTATATGGTGACATATATGTACTTTGATAATAAATTTACTTTGAATTTTGATCTGAATTAAAAAATCCATCTGTTCACAGAAGCCAGCTGAAATGATTCTCAAAGATGATCATTGTAAAATAAACCATAGCAATTTTTCCAGAATTCTATTTGCCAAGTGTACTGAAATAATTATGTTTCACCGTGTGTGATCTCTTACATGGAGTGAAGCAGACTATTGAAGATTCAAACCAGCTTCTGTCTGGCCAGATATAAAATATCAGCAAACACTAAAGTAGATCTGTAAGCTCTGTGCCACATCGTTTTCAGATTAAGGCATAAACAAATTTTCTGATTGAAAATGAAAACAAGGAAGGAGCTCTTTTGAAGGTTCCATCTTACAGAAACATGGTTTAATCTTCTGCTGTATTAAATCACTTGCAAATGAAGATGACATCCCACCATAACTTACAAATAGGATAGCAATCTTGACCACTGCCAGCCCAACTGCTCCCAATCTCATACCTGCAGCATTAGCAGTTCGTTCAGTAATTGCATTTCCCCAGAGTGACCTTTCACTGTTTGGATGGCATCACAATGGAACTCACTGCTGTGTGGACTGAACATTGTCCAATTAATCTTAACCTACCTCTCTTCAGTAAACAGCGGACGGTTGCTTTACTGCTTATTTGACATATTTTTGCAATTTTATTCACTGTTATCTCTCATCAGTTTCTTTCTGCCCTAGAATCTCATTAGTGTCCCTCTTATCTGTCAGGTGCCAAAACAATACAGATTCTAATGAAGCAACCCTCATAAAAGTTGCTGGTGAACGCAGCAGGCCAGGCAGCATCTCTAGGAAGAGGTACAGTCGACATTTCGGGCCAAGACCCTTCATCTTCCATCAGACAGTTGCTCCCAGGGGATCTTGACAAGACAAACCAGCAGCCCACACTCGACCCCGAGGCCACTTATATTCCAAACCCCAAGATGGGAATCAGGTGCCTATGATTAACCCAACCGAAACAAGGGACAGCTGGAAGACCTGGAATCCTGAGTCCATGGACCGGACCGTGAACCGGAATGCGGAATTCACGGACCGGACCATAACATTTTATCCTTCTAATAAATTAATAATGTCTGCAAAATAAACGATATGAAAAACCCTGGCCAAATTTCAATCTACTCCATAACAAAGCAACTTCTGTTTATGTCAAAACTCCCATGAGCTCCGGGCGCTGTAACATCTTTTATAGCTTTTTGAAGTTTTATGACTTTTTGAAGTATAGTTGGCACTCCAATGCAGGATGCACATCGACCAACCAGTGTGCAAACTCCCATTGTGAAATCAGTGACACAATTACCTTCAGGTGTGGCTGAGAATAAATATTTGGGCCGCAGTCCAGCCAAGATGGAATTTCTACTCTTCATTTATTGTTGCCCGAGGATATTAATAACCAGAGTCACGCAGATCCTTCTGCATTCGCAGTGAATACAAGCATCAAATACTAATCTATACTAACCCCAATAGGTTTGGTCATCCCCAATTTAGCTAATGTGGACACACACTCCCATGCTTTTCCCAATAACAGTGCTTGTCTCTTCTATACCTGCAGATCCAATCACTGTGGAGGCTTGGCTGACGCACCCTTCCTTCAAGGTGAGGCCATCCACACACTAGTCCTCAGAAAACCTTTCCGATAGCTTGTACCATCAGAGGTCCTTGGAGAACTCTGGTTCTCTGAATCAGAAACATTTAAAACTTATAATATAATTTGATGATACAAGCATATTTATCTGCTGGAACATAATTACGATTTAAGGGCATGTAAATGTTTAGGGAAGTACACTGATGGTCAATGCTTTCCAAGATTGTAACTCTAAATTGAGTCTTTTTTTTCATTTATTGGCATACAGTGTAGAATAGGCCCTTCTGGCCCTTTGAGCCATGCCAACCAACAATGCCCCAATTTAATCCTAGCCTAATGATGGGATAATTTGCAATGACCAATTACGTCTTTGGACTGTGGGAGGAAACTGGAGCACCCAGAGGAAACCCACGAGGTCACGGGGAAGAAGGTACAAACAGCGGCGGGAATCGAACCCAGGTCGCTCACACTGTGAGGTGTTGAGCTAACCACTGCACTACCGTGCCAGCCCATATCACTGCATTAGATTCAACAGCCAACCTTATCTCTGATGCGGATGCAGAAGTCAGGAACCAACTGGTGTGCGTGCTGCATCCAGCCAGCTTTTACCTGTGGAGCTAGCGTCCGGGATTATCCAGCCTAACGTTCGTTTTCTCCCCTATGACAGTGAATTAAAGATGCATTGCACTGGTGGCATGAGGTGGGAATTTATCTTAAAAAATGCAAAGCGACAAACAGATGTGTACGAATGAAAAAGTAACACTACTACTGGAATGTAACTAGAAGTACTGTAAAGACAAACTAGTTGCAAGCTTGAATAGGAACGGTGTATACATTACTTATTTTTTAGTTAAGTGCTACAATTTTAATTCCTATGAACGATCTATATTTATGTAGAGGAGGATTTATAGAAAAAAGCAAACTCTGCACTTGAGAAACAGAACGTAAAATATACAAGAAAACCTGCTGAATGTTTAGAAAAATAAAGCATTTGATTTTGAAGGGTTTAGAAAGATGCAAATTTGTGCACACCCTTCCTGTGTCCCCCTAGTCAAATCGTTTCCAATTATCTATGGCCAATAATTATCTGCATACTTCCTAAAGCTGGTTCTCCAATTTTAGGTTTCTTTTAACTACTTTATCATGTACTAGTTCAGTGAATTAGAAATGCGACATCTGTTCCTAAATCATGCTTCCTACCATTAAAATTAGCAGGATTTTTCTTCCTGATCATGGGTTTAATATGCAATGGGCCTCAGAACTCAGAACTCAGCAATCCATAAATCTTGTGTCTTTTAATTACATTTTTCAGCATATTTCTGGGCTTCTTTTTACTTCCTACTGTCTCACACAGAGGTGGTTCAGGGATTGTGCAAGAAATATGCAGGTATCATGTTGACTCTGCTTAGTAGGTGCACAGATATTTCTATGCAAGCTGAACAACTTCCCATTGTGTAAATCCATCCTCCAACAACTTTCAGTGAAGAAACATTCACACATAAATCTTAAAGTTCCAAGACACATCCACACCTTAGACAGGCAGAAATAGTATATTAATGTGAATAAAATATTGAACAAAAATACTGAGGATCCTAGCAAACCTGCTTCCAGTGTTCCAGACACTGTGGACTAGAAAGCACACCAGCACTTCTACTTCATCGCCTATTTTTTTTCAGAGATACCAGGGAACACATCCCCCCTGGATGCAGTACAGCTCTCCATAGCAACTGCTCTGCACAGGATTGCAAGTGATGGCACAGTTGCGAACACAGCCTCCTACATCATGCAAAGCAGCCTCCTCTCCACTGACACTGCCTGCAATTCCCATGGCCACAATAAAGCAGCCAACATAATCAAGGGTCCTTCCTTATGGCAGCGAGAAGAGACCATGGCCTGGGTGGTGAGGGTCCCTACTTTCCTGCGACAGTGCTCTGTGTAGATGTGCCCAATGATGGGGAGGGCTTTACCCGTGATGGACAGGGCTGTATCCATTACCTTTTATAGGCTTTTTCATTCAAGGGCATTGCTGTTTCCATACCGGGCCATGATGCAGCCAGTCAATATACTTTCCACCGCACATCTATAGAAGTTTATCAAGGTTTTAGATTATGTGCCGAATCTTTGCAAATTTCTAAGAAAGCGGAGGTGCTGCTGTGCACTCTTCACCATGAAACTTATATGCTGGGTGCATGACAAATTCTCGGAAATGATAACACCGAGGAATTTAAAGTTGCTGACTGCCTCCACTTCTGATCCCCCGATGAAGACTGGCTCATGGACCGCTGGCTTCCTCCTCCTGAAGTCAATAATCAGCTGCTTGGTCTTGCTGACAATAAGTATGGGGTTGTGTTGTAGCACCACTCACCAGATCTTCAATCTTCCTCCTCTATGCTGATTCATCACCGCCTTTGATTCAACCAACGACAGTGGTGTGATCAGCAAACGTGAATATGACATTGGGGCTGTGCTTAGCCTTACAGTCATAAGTATAAAGTGGGTGGCGCAGTGGACTGATCACACAGCCTTGTGGTGTACCTGTGTTGATGGTGATTGTGGAAGAGATGCTGTTGCTAATCCAATCTGACTGGGGTCCACAATTTCACTTTCAATCTTTTTTTATTGATTTAAAAGAATAAGGATAAATACAAACCAGAGGAGAGGTTATCTCAAATACATATTTGAATAATAGTACAAAGAAAGGAATATACACTGTCAAAATCATATATAGTATTAAGTTAATATAAAGAAAGGAAAGAACCACTTCTCCTCTTAACAGTTCATAGAAAAAAAAAGACTCAAGAGTCTTGGGGTCCACAACTGAGGAAATCGAGAATTCTGCATTAAGACCTAGAATTTGAAGCTTACTGAAAAGTTTTGAAGGGATGATAGCATTGAATGCTGAACTGTACTCATTGAAGAGCATCCTGATGTATGCATCTTCACTGTTCAGATGTTCCAGGGTTGAGTGAAGAGCCAATGAAATGGCATTTGCTGTTAACAAGATCTGCCGGAAGGCAAATTGGAGTGGATCCAAGTAATTTCTCAGGCAGAAGTTGATACGTTTCATCAGCAACCTCTCGAAACACTTCATCACAGTGGATGTAAGTGCTACTGTATGATAGTCATTGAGGCTGATTACCACGTTCTTCTCAGGCACCGGTATAACTGAAGCCTGCTTCAAGCTGCTGGGTACCCACACTGCCGATGTGCGAGGTTAAAGATATCGGTGAACATTCAAGCCAGTTGATCAACAAAGTTCTGTATTACTTGGCCAGATACCACGTCAAAACTGGATGATTTTCATGGGTTCACGCTCTTTGTCGGCCTCAGAGACTGAAGTGACAGGGTCATTGGGAGCTGTGGAAGTTCGTGATGGTCCCTCCATGTTTTTACAGTCCAAGTAAGAATAAAAAGCATTGATCTCATCTCTGAGTGAAACCTTGTTCTCACTTATGTTGTTGGGTTTCACTTTGGCTTCAAGCCTGGCCACAGCAGTTGAGCATTCTTCAGAGATTCAGGTTTGGTCCAGAATTGCCACTTCACATGTGAGATGGCATTCCGGAGGTTGTACCTGGACCGCTTGTATTTTACTTAAATGCCTGACTTGAACGCCTCTGATCTGGCCCTCAGCAGACTGCGGATCTCAGGGTTCATACAGGGCTTCTGACTGGGGAGGTCTCTGAGTGATTTTGTAGGGTGAAACTTGTTTACAACTGTTTTTATAAAGTGCATGACAACTGGGGTGTATTCATTCAGATTCTCTGATGAGTCCGTAAACACAGTCTAGTCTACTGATTGAAACAATCCCACAGAGGCTCTTCTGCCTCTCGCGATCACCTCTTCATTGCCATTACCTCTGGAGCCTTACTCTTTATCCTCTGCCTGTATACAAGTAGGAGGAGGATAGCTAGATGATCAGATTCTTTTCTCTCAGCCAAGCTTTGAATTAACTGCTTCTCTTACATTCGGCCACTTCTTCCTTCAACTGGCAGCAGAGGGTTCCATCTCCCACTACAGCACTCAGCACTCGTTGCTTCCTTCACCCACTCAGACCCCTGACATTTTTCACACACAAGCAACACAATCTTACCTCACATGCACATTCTTAGAACTTCAGCTTTCTAATGCTGACAAATTTCTTTCCGGATTGTCAAGCTTATGTGTAGCCACAGGACGTAGGCAGTCACAGCAAAATGGCCACAGGTTTTTCATAAGTCGTGCCAAATTGAAGAGCAGCTAATGGACAGGGATACATGAAGAATGAGACACCTGACAGTGCTGGAAGGCTGCCCTCAGGCTTGTAATCCTTCATCTGCTCATTACCATCTCACTTAAGCATCTTCCTTACAAGGGATGAATGACAAATTGCTTTCCGAAGCCTGCCATCTGTTGCCTTTTCCACACTGGTTGGCTGCCCTGTTGGTGCAGTCTTTCATTGATCCCATTATGGTTAATGGATTTATTGAGTATGCCACAAAAAAATGAATCTCAGTGTTGTTTATGGTGGCATATATGTTCTTTAATAATAAATTTACTTTGAACTTTGATCTGTTTCAAGTTATCTGTGTCACTTAATGCCAATCCTTGAACCTTTTTACTTGAATTCTGCAGCAGAAGCTCCAATCAGCCCACAGGAGACAGATGATGAAGGAAAAGATGGCAACACTGCATAGCCCAGGGCGTTGCACTTGTAGGCCGTAGCTCAGAAGCTGGTATGGAATTCAGTTCTGTGGATATCTGAGGCATCTGCTCTTGGAGATTCAATCAGCACAAGTATGCTTATGCAACGATAGGTGGATAAGATAGCCCATGAAACACTGCTTCCGACGTAAAAACTACGGTTTATGGTTTATATTCTCAAACTGCGATCAGCTCATTAGCATTGTCATCACTAGCCCAGTTACTTCCAGTGCATTAGCTTTAAATTCCATCCACATGTGTCTTCTCACATCTCCTGTTCTCAAAACTTCAGAGTGTAACCATTTTACTTCATCTGAAGTCTGTCTTTCAACCACTCCACCCTAGTTTGGATCATTACTTGGCCTGGTTATCACTCTCATTGTAACATTAGCATTTCAGCCCCTCTCACTCAACTGACTCCAGGAGGAGGAAACCGGAGGCCCATGAGCCAGTCCTCATCAGGGGATCAGAGGTGGAGAGAGTCAGCAGCTTTAAATTCCTCAGCATTATCATTTCAGAGGATCTGTCCCAGTCGAGCTATTACAGAGAAGCACATCAACCTTCTTAGAATTTTGCAAAAATTCAAAATGTCATCTAAAACTTAGACAAACTTCTATAGATATATGGTGGAGAGTACACTGACTGGTTACGTCACAGCCTGGTATGGAAACACCAATGCTCTTGAATGGAGAAGCCTACAAAAACTAATGGATACAGCCCAGTCCATCACAGGTGGCTGTGGAGGCCAAGACAGAGGATGATAGATTCTTGATAGTCAGAACATGATGGGCTATGGAGAGAAGGCAGGAGATTAGAACTAAAAGGGAAATGGATCAGCCATGATGAACTGGCAGAGCAGACTCGATCGGCCGAATGGCTTCAATCTGCTCCTATATCATATGGTCTTAAAAGCCCAGCCCACCACTGAGCAAATCTACAAGGAGCACTGTCACAGGAAAGCAGCATCCATCATCAAGGACCAACACCATCTAGGCATGCTCTCTTCTCACTCCTGCCATCAGGAAAGAAGTGCAGGACCCTCAGGTCCCACGCTGCCAGTTTCAGGAACAGTTATTTACTATCAGGCTCCTGAATCAGAGGAGAAAACTTCACTCACCTCAACGCTGAACTGATTCCACAACCTATGAATTTATTTTCAAGGGGTCGGCAACCCGTGTTCTCAATAGTTATTACTTATTTATGCATTTTTTTTGCTTTTTTATTTTTTCTGTATTAGCACAACTTGTTTTCTTGTGCACCTTGGTTGTTCGTCTGTCTTTGTTGTGTGCAGCTTTTCATTGATTCTCTTGTGTTTCTTTGTATTTACTGTGAGTATCCACAAGAAAATGAATCCCAAGTACTATATGCTGACATATATGTACTTTTATAATCAGAATCAGAATCAGGTTTACCATCGTGAAAATTCGTTAACTTAGCAGCACCAGTACATAAGTAAATCAATTACAGTAAGGATAAATATACATTAAATAGTTAGATTAAAATAGTGCCAAACAGAAATAATGTATAAAAAAGTGAGGTAGTGTTCATGGGTTCAATGTCCATTTAGGAATCGGGTGGCAGAGGGGATGAAGCTGTTCCTGAATCACTGAGTGTGTGCCTTCAGGCTTCTGTACCTCCTTCCTGATGGTAACAGTGGGAAGACGGCATGCTCTGGGTGCTGAAGGTCCTTAATAATGGACGTTGCCTTTCTGAGTCACTGTTCCTTAAAGATGTCTTGGATACAACGAAGGCTAGTATCCAAGGTGGAGCTGACTAATTTTACAACCTTCTGTGGCTTCTTTTGGTCCTATACAGTAGCTCCTCCCCGCTTCCACCCCAGAACAGACAGTGGTGCAGCCTGTTATAATGTTCTTCACTGTACATCTATAGAAATTTTCAAGTGCTTTAAGTGACAAACCAAAACTCCAAACTCCTAGTGATACGTAGCTGCTGTCTTGCCTTCTTTATAGCTGCATCGATATGTTGGAACCAGGTTAGATCCTCAGAGATCTTGACACCCAGGAACCTGAAATTGCTCACTCTCTCCACTTCTGATCCCTCTATGAGGATTAGTTTGTGATCCTTCGTCTTACCCTTTCTGGAGTCCACAATCAGCTCTTCTGTCTTACAGACGTTAAGCGCAAGGTTGTTGCTGCAGCATCACTTACCTAGCTGGTATATTTTGCTCCTGTACGCCTTCCCGTCTCCTTCTGAGATTCTACCAACAATAGTTGCATCGTCAGCAAGTTTATAGATGGTATTTGAGCTACGCCTAGCCACACAGTCATGGGTATACAGGTGTCCCCCGCTTTTCGAACGTTCCCTTTATGAAACCTCACTGTTACTAAAGACATACAATAGTACCCTGTTTTCGCTAACAGAAGGTGTTTTCACCGTTACTTAAAAAATCAGCGCACGATAAAAGGCAGCGCGCCCCGAGCAGCCGCTCTCCCCCGGATTCGGAATGGCATTGCTTTAACACGTGCCTGTGAGCAGCAGTTTGCAAGATGAGTTCTGAGGTATTGGAAAAGCCTGAAAGAACTCGTGAGGGTGTTACACTTAGCGTAAAACTAGACATAATTAAGCGTTTTGATCGGGGTGAATGAAGTAAGGACAACATGAGTTTGGCTTGTGGAAGCTGACAAAGATGATGTTGAAGAGGTTTTGGCATCCCATGACCAAGAACTGATAGATGAAGAGCTGATGCAATTGGAAGAGGAAAGGATAACAATCGAAACCGAATGCAGTAGCGAAATGAACATGAAGCAACTGCGTGAGATTTTCGCTGCAATGATAAAGTATGACTTTAATTTTGAAAGGGTACGTAGGTTTAGGGGATATTTGCAAGATGGTTTGAGTCCTTACAAAGAAATGTATGATAGAAAAATGCGCGAGGCTCAGCAGTCAAGCAAGCCTTCCATATCAGGCACAGCAGACAACGAACCTCAACCTTCAACATCGAGGCGGGCAGTCATAGAAGAAGATGAGCCGCCTGCTCTAATGGAAATAGATGATGAAATGACACCCCAGTGTCCCACCACCCCAACCCCCGGGCCACGGACAGATACTGATTCGCGGAGAATGCAGCAGTAGCCGGGAGGCACACAGCACATCTTTAAGAAAAAAGCCGAAATAAACATGCTAATTTATCAGGTGCCACCCCATACGTAAATGTCGGCCCAGATCAAAGGCAATGCAATCGACAATCGGCACTGATCTGGGCCAACAATTACATGTCGGGCGGCACCTAATTAATTAGCATGTTTATTTCGGCTTTTTTCTTTAAGATGTGCTGTGTGCCTCCCGGCTACCGTTGGATCCCTGCATGCTTCGTGGCAATGTATCAGTCAGAGGCCTGGAGGGTTGGGGCCACTGCACCATCCAACCTGCGACGACTCAGTCTAACACACCATCATCAGTGTGCTCAGCGCTGAACCAATTCTGGTAAGTGATACTACACTGTACATACATTATTTCTACTTTATATAGGCTGTGTATTTTTACATGTTATTTGGTATGATTTGGCAGCTTCATAGCTTAAAGGTTACTGGAGAGCACTTGTGCCGTGTTATTGTCAACAGCGCTTGCATGAGATTTTCTGCCGACAGCGCTTGCGTGAGATTTTCTGCCGACAGTGCTTGCGTGAGATCTTCACTACGGAGAACAATGCCGGCAATGATTGTGGAAAAGTATTCCTGCTTTATATAGGCTGTATTTATCATATTATTCCTGCTTTTACCATATGTTACTGTTATTTTAGGTTTTATGTGTTATTTGGCATGATTTGGTAGGTTATTTTTGGGTCTGCGAATGCTCACAAAATTTTCCCATATAAATAAATGGTAATTGCTTCTTCACTTTACGATATTTCGGCTTACAAACCGTTTCATAGGAATGCTCTACCTTCGGATGGCGGGGGAAACCTGTGTAGGAAGTAGAGCAGTGCACTAGGCACACGTCCCTGATGTGCATCAGTGTTGATTGTCAGCGAGGAGGAGATGTGTCTTCTGGTTAGGATGTCAAGGTTACAATTGCAGAGGGAGGTACAGAGGCCCAGGTACTGTAGCTTATCGATCAGGTCTATGGGAATGATGGTGTTAAATATTAAGCTATATAATAATTATTTGTTATTATTACAATAAGTTTTATAATAAGTTTACTTTGAACTTCAAAGTTTCCTGACTCCTTTCGGCCTCTTCTTAAGTCATCATGCATTCAAGTAACCGATATCATCAGTGAACCAATTCATTAGTAAGCTTACATTGGAACATTTGTGAGTGGCACTTAAGGATTTTGAACTGCAGCAAGCAATTTAAATTCTGTATTCATTTATCCATTAAATTTAAAGAATGGGAATATGCCAGAGATTGGAAGTAGTTAATGGATTGCCCGATGCCGGCCCCCTAGGCCAGAGTCGACATAATAGTAATGGATTGGTTTTAATTTGTAATAATTTGTTTTTGCTTTCTAGTATCAATTAATAATTACCAAATTCTGGAATAAACCTGGATCATCATCTGACCATGAACCTGGGAGTTGGATCAGGGGCAGACCTCAGAAAATATAGGACTCATTTCCACATGGATGAAATTTGAGATCGCGAGAAAAAAACAAACAATTCAGAGATTGATTCACCACCAAAACATTAGAGTGAAAATCTGTAACTAGACCAAACTGAAACTGTTGTCTATCAACTGCATACATTAATGAGCTCTTTCTCTTTAAGCCTGGGATGTGCCGTTTGCCCGCCATCTGCATGTGTTGATATCCTGATTAGCTTGGACACCAGATTCATGCAGTGTGCCTGCTTCTCAAACAATGTGGCTGCTTCTTCGACAGTGTGTAACGAGTCTTAACTCTCGGCATGTAACTAGTTAGTGCAATATGTTTGGATATAAATCTGCAGAGTCCCAATACACTCTGAAAACATTGTCATTGTAGACAAGTGGAGCCTACTGGAATTCAACGTGAAGGAAGGCTGTTCTTAGTGAGGAATAATTAACACCTGAAATACATTTTATTTCACATAGCTCTATCCATCATCCCTCGGCAGCACTGACTAGAAAGGAGCAGCACAAATTGAAAAAGTAAATTATTTTTGGCTTGTGTTGAGGTGGTTTCGACAGGCTAGGAGGACCGAGTCTGAAATCGCCTTTCAAGTTTTGCTGATGTTTTAAAATCGTTAACCAAGAATAGTATGAGGCATAATGAATATATTTTAGAATGAAAGAAGGACTTTGAAGCTGCAGTAGCTGGAATAATTCTACTAAAGTGCAAGGTAACAAGCAGCTGACACAGGCTCCACGCATCACATTTTCATGTCATTCAAAGATCAAAACTGAATGGCAGGTAAGAATGTTATCTATCTTTTCCATGTAGTCAACCTAAAAACTGCTAGAATTGCACAATTTACATGCCAGATGAGATGAATGCAGTTGTGAGCTTCAAGCTTTGAAAGATTATTCCGACCCACTTCTGCTGGCTGAATATTTCATTATCTCACAACTTCTACTCAATTGGAGGGAGTTGAGAGTAGAGAGCAGTAAGTTGACAGTGGTTTCTCAATCATATAGTACTGAGGATCTATGAAACTTCAGGGTACATTGGCCTAAGATTTGGATCACGGAGATGTTCTTTTGTGCCGCATAGAATCCAAACTCCATGAAAAAAAAGAAATAATTGCATTAATAGCAAAATTGGTGATGATTATTCCAGGTTCCTTTATATGTTGGTCACCCAGTGAGACTGATCCAGTTGAGCTAATTATTAACATCAGCAAGATGTTGATTGTGGGAGATTTGGCAATGCTAATATCATTAATAACCATGATAGATAATAAAATTTCTGTTGTTGGAGCTTGCCATTGCTTTGCATTTTATTTGTGCAAATGTTACTTGCCAATTTCTACATATAGGCATGGATTTGCACCTCCATTTTCTGAATTTGCTCCCCGTTTAGAATATAGTCCACGCCTTTATTCCTTCTACCAAAGTGCTTGACCATACGCTTGCCTGCACTGCCACTTAATTGCCCATTCTCCTAACCTGTTCAAGTCCTACAGCAGACTCTCTGCTTCCTCAACACTACCATCCCTCCACCTAATTTGTATCATCTATATTATACGTTGTTTGACACCGCTTTGAATTTCAGGGTCATTGAACATATAACATAACAGCACAGATTAGGCCCTTCAACCTGTTTGGGATCATTCAGGAATGACATGAACATAGCAGATATTAATTCAAACAAGAGCCAGGCTTCAGTTCTTATTGCAAATGTAAGTTCAGGAAATGTGCAATTAGCTTTCAGTATTTCTGGAAATTGCAAGCAGTAAAAATTGTGGTTAAAAGCACAGACTGTCCCACAGACTAAGAGATTGCATATACAAGAGCCAAATGTTAAAACAATGGGACTGTGTTAATTGGCCTGCATCAAACCAAGCAACACAGCTAATTTATTTGCACCTGTTACGTACCCCGTAACTGGGTTGCCAAACCAGCAGAAATGGATCACTCAGTTGGAGTCTGGAGTACTAGAACTAAGAAAGTTTTATTAAAGAAATAAGCAACACAGTAATCGAAAGGATAATAAATGCAACAGTTCAGCAATGATAAACACACATGTGCACAGAATTAAGATAACAGCATCAATCAAGCTCTATCGTTGTCTAGGGGTAAATGACCAAATTTCAAAGTGACTCAAAGTTCAGTCCAGTTTAGTAGTTCAGTTCGCAGTAATCGTTGCCATGGCAATGGACAACGTGGGGGGAGAGAGAGAGAGAACAGGAACAACTGATCATTCAGACACGGCTTCACTCACAGACCGGCGATATGGCTCACAAGCAACTTTTGGGGCAGGTCCTTGGTGATGTCACCTGAGGTCACCGACTGTGACCCCTCCTCCAGATGCGGTCGATCCTCTGCAGTGAACCCGGCACCCAGGCTAGGGCGGACACACACCGGGTTCCCGCTGATCGTACCTTTCCACCCTGGCCGTTGTCTGATACTTCCCACCGACTCGTGAGAGGCGTACCACTTCCAGGGTCTCGTTACCTCGGGTGGCGTGTGTGTCCTGCCTTAGCGAACCGGTCCCTTTTTATCCCCCTGCTGGGGCATCGCCTGTCCACTACTTCAAACAGTTCAGGGTTCAAAGGGGGAGCTGCTCCAGACAGCTCTCTCTCCCGTCCCTTCATTACACATCTCCAGACGCTGCTCCATTGTTCCTTATCTCTCCTTCCCCTGAGGGCAGGTGGCAGACCACTTGCTGATGTCACTGATGCTAACCCAGGCCAGCAAACATCTTAATTTTATGTGTATTCTGGTCACACACCATTGTGACTTGATTGCAAGCTGACAGACCAGATGGATGTTGTCACTTAGCATAACAAACCATTGTCACAGCTAAGACAGTCGATAGTTCTGGCATACTTACCATTTGTTATCATGGGAGGGGGGGGCGACTTCAACTTCCCTAATATAAACTGAGACATTCTTAGTGTAGGGTGTTTAGATGGGACAGAATTTGTTAAATGTATCCAGGAAGGTTTCTTCAATCAGTATGTAGATGGTCCAACGAGAGGAGGGGGGGCTGTACTAGGTTTGGTGTTAGATAATGAGCCTGGCCAGGTGACTGATCTTTCAATGGACAAACAGTTAGGGAACAGTGACCAACTCCTCATTTTTTCAGGACAACTATAGATAAGGATAGGTGTGGTCCCTGTGGGAGTTTTAAATTGGAGTAGGGTGAATATCAAGGGCATGAGGCAGGAGATAAGAAGCTTTAATTGGGAACATCTTTCCTCTGGCAAGTCCACATCAGACTTGAGGAAGGTGTTTAAAGATAGGTTGTACAAAGCACAAGAAAGGTATGTTCCTGTTAGACGGAAGGACATGGATGGAAATATAAGAGAACCTTGGATGTCGAGAGAGGCGATAAATTTAGATGAGAAGAAAAAGGATACATATATAAAGCTTTGGTAGTTAGGATCAAACAAAGCAGGTGAGGAATATAGAGAATTCAGAAAAGAACTAAAGAAGGGAACTATGAATGTCAGGAGGGGCCATGAAAAGTCCTTGGCAAATAGGATTAAGGAGAATCACAAGGAATTCTATACATATATTTAAGAGCAAGAGGATAACTAGGGAGAAGGTGGAGCCACTCAAGGATTAAGAGGGTAACATTTGCTTGGATGCAGAGAATGTGAGTGAGGTACTTAATAAGTACTTTGTTTCAGTACTTTCCTTCAGAGGACCAGGAGATCAGTGCTCAGGGTATAAATAAGTTAGGGTGTTCAGAAGTCAAGGAGGAGTAAGTGTTGGGCCTCCTAATGTCGTTGTCGTGGCTATCCCTCAAGGTCGAGGATGATGGTCTTCATTCTGAAGAAGTGGCCCACAGAGTGAAGATGCCTGTGCATGTATTTGTTTAATGTGTACTTGATGTTGCACTCCAAGAAGCACATGATACTTCACAAATCAATCAACTGATTCCAATGGCATGGAAACCACGACGATTGGAGCTGATGGATTTGTTGCAGCCTTCATCCGCCTTCACAGCCGTTGAGTTCAAAGTAACTTCATCCACCTGTTCCACTGTTGAGGTCTTGGTTGGATTATTCTTTGTCAGGGACATCACCCTCGACCTTACCACCATGGGTGACCCTACCAGGACCATAGCTCCAGACGGCAATGCTCTCAGGATCACAGGACCACACAAGCTTCTCCACCACGACAAGGTGACAATCCACGGAGAATGAGTATTAAGGTGGATAAGTTCCCATGGCCTGATGGGATTTAACCCAGGTTATTGAGGGAGGCAAAAGATGAGATTGCTGGGGTCTTGACCAGAATCTTCATGTCCTCTCTAGCCACAAGCAAAGCCCCAGAGGATTGGTGAGTGGCTAATATTGTACCTCTATTTAAGAAGGGAACAAGGGAAAACCCTGAAACTATAGCCCAGCAAGTCTCACATCAATTGTAGAGAAACTGCTGGAGAAAATTCTTAGGGCTAGGAGATCTGAGAATTTGGACACCCATGGCCTAATAAGGGAGAGCCAGCGTGGCTTTGTTCGTGGCAGGTTGTGTCTTACCAACCTGATAGAATTTTTTGATGGGAGAGATTGATGAGGGTAGGGCAGTAGATGCTAGCTACATGGACTTTAGTAAGGCATTTGACGAAGTCTCCCATGGGAGACTAATCCAGAAGATTAAGTTGCATTGGGTCCATAGTGAATTGGCTGTTTGTATTCAGAACTGGCTAACACATAGAAGACAGAGAGTAGTGGTTGCTATTTCATGCTCTTGTTATTCATTGCTATTTATTTATATCTGCATTTGCACAGTTTGTTGTCTATCAATCCCATTTACAGTTACTGTTCTATAGATTTCCTGATTAGGCTCGCAGAAAAAAGAATCTCAGGGTTGTATGTGGTGACATGTATGTACTCTGATAATAAATCTTACTTTAATCTTTACTTTGAACTTTGAAGAGAATTATTCAAGCTGAAAGTCTGTAATTACTGGAGTTCTGCAGGGATCTGTGCTGGGACCTGTGCTGTTTGTGATTTATATAAATGACCTGGGTGAAAATTTAGATGGGTGGGTTAGCAAATTTGCAGTTGACACCAAGATTGATGGAGTTACGGATAGTGTAGAAGACTGGCAAAGATTACAGCATGATATAGACCAGTTGCAGATATGTCTGAGAAATGGTTGATGGAATTTAACCCAGATTGATGTGAGGTGTTGCACCTTGGTAGAACAAATACAAGGAGACAGTACACAGTTAAGGGCAAGATCATTAACAGTGTTGCTGAGCGGAGAGATCTTGGGGTCCAAGTTCATAGCTCCACAGGTCGGCTACACAGTGGCTACACAGGTCGATAAGATGGTTAAGAAGGTTTATGGAATGCTTGCTTATATTAGTCGAGGCATTGAGTTCAAAAGTCAAGAGGTTATGTTGCAATTTTATAAAACTCTGGTTAGGCTACATCTGGAATATTGTGTACGGATGTGGTCGTCCCTCTATAGGAGGGATGTTGAGACTTTGGAGAGGATGCAGAAGAGGTTTACCAGGTTGCTGCCTGGTTTTGGGGTCTTGTTTTATCATAAGAGGCTGGATAAACTTGGGATGTTTTTTTCTGGAGTGCCAGAGGCTGAGGGGAGATCTGATAGAGGTTTACAAGATAATGAGAGGCATAGATAGAGTGGACAGAGAGTATCCCAGGGTTGAAAGGTCTAATACCAAAGGGCATGCATTGAAGGTTCAAAGGGGCTGTGACGGATGAGTTCTTTTCCTCAGAGTTGTGGATGCATGAAATGTGCTACCTGCTGTAGTAATAGAGGTAAAGACATTGGAGGCTTTTAAGAGATTTTTGGATAGGCATGTGGATGTAGGGAGGATGGAGGCATGGTGTAGTCAGGAGAGATTAGTGTTTGGGTGTTTTAGATTTGATTTTTAGCTGGTTCTGGTTAAGGGCCTGTTTTTGTGCTGTACTCTTCAATGTTTTATGTACTCAGACACTGCCTGACAACATTAATTTTGGGTGTCTGGCTCTCTGTCATCAAAAGGTTTTAGAATATTTATGTTAACAAATTTCTCCCAAATGTATTTTCACATTCAGAGGTGTCTTATCAATTACAATGTGCTTCCAGAATATACACATCTCAAAGGAACCATTCGTCAAATGAAAATATTGAAGTAAACAATGTCATTGCAACTATTGAAATGGTATTGAATCACCAACTGTTGGCTTTGATCTTAACGGTATTAAAATGTGATGTACCTTACAATTAGCGAGTCTCTACCAAGAGTGTCTCCATGAGAATGCCTGCTTGTTGTGCTGAATAAAGACTTTTACCTCACCAGCTTCAGTGTCTCTGTGGTGACTTCGCTCACAGTCACAACATTCTTCCGGGATACCTTTGTGACCCACTGTGGGGGCAGCGATTTAAACAGTCTAAGGAGGGTGAGTATTTCTCAGAGGAGCACCCATGCTTAGATCTAATCAGATCAATGACCACGGTACCACAGTGTACCAATGAACACGGCAAAGAGCTGAACTCATAGATATAAAAGTGTGGTGCATGTGTGTTGATATAAGGGGGCAGCTATCAGACCGTTTTGGTTAGCTTTGCAAAACAGAGCTACCATTTGCAAAAGGTGGTTACAGACCCTTTGGGATGCCAGAGAGGAGTCTGTATACTCATTCAGGGGAACTGTACAGTAGCATATTTATTTTAGAGTGTGTTTCTGTGTCTTAAGAATTAGTTTGAAATTTAGGGGAAACAGACCCTCATATGGAAAAGAGCACAACGGGCATCATGAGTGAGATTGCAGAGTAGATGCTCCATGGCTTTAAGTATGTACTGTTTAATTTTATCTGTTATATATACTTTGTAGAGTATGGAAATTAGTCTGGAGATATTTGAGTGAGGTATATCTGTCAGGGTGGCACCTGTGGAGGGCAGACAATGTCAGGTGAGGAATCCTGATACCCAAGACAGCCTTTGACACTGATTACCACCATTCACAAGCCCTTCACTCCTCGGGAGAAGCAGAGCTTTTTGTCTGAGCTGCCGGCGCTTAAAGCTGTTTGTGGGAATTCAGGATTCTAGCACAAGCTCGAAGAGATGATTAAAACTCATCAGACGCACCCAGAATATATCCATGTGCCAGTAAAACGAGTGAAATGCCTGACGAATATGTGGGACTCTGTGGCCCAGGGAGTGCAGGATGGTACATGGGCAACTAACAGGAATGCCAGTGATGAGGAGAGATATCACTGCTTTACGGGGAAAGTGAGGCAGCAACTGGGGGGAATTGAGAGTAACTGGAGAACGATAATGTCAGTAGTTCAGAGACCTGATGGCCGGCTGGTGGCGCAATGGCATCAGTGCCGGACTCTGGAACAAAGGCTCCCAAGTTCGAATCCAAGTCGGGCCACCCCCCGAACACGCATTCCATCCGTGCCAGGTTGAGTGTCGAGCTAGCCCCTCGGCTTCACAAAAAAAAACACAAGGGTCGAGTCAGGAACGTTCATATCGTGACCCAGTTAATCTGCAAGGAGACCAATCCTGACACCATGTGCCAGACAAGAATAGCTGACTGTCTGGTGCGACACGATAAAAAGAAGAGACCTCTTGAGCCTACCATGCAGAGTATAAATATCGAGTGTACGAGGAGTATCCAGGGTTTGACAATCCAGGGAGGGCTGACACGGTCTTCCTGAAAATGCTGGAGGAAGGCCTGAGCTCTGCCCAGCAGGAAGTTTTAGATTTGGGGATAGCAGTGAGATTAACCTATCCTGCAATGGTATCATGGGCTGGAGAGATGGACCCGAGGACGCGGAAGACAATTGGCAAAGTGGTTGTAGTGGATGCAGCTGCTGTGAAGATGCAGAGAACTTGCTCTGTGTGTCAGCAACTGGGGAGCCTATTAAGGAAGTGTCAGGATAGACATAGGAGGGTAAGGGAAATAATTTGTTGCAGCAGTGGCCTCTCAGACCATGGTTGGAAGCAGTGTCCTAAAAAGGAGGAGGGTGTGAGAGTTGCTCACCACAGCAACTCCTTTCTAACCTAGATTATGGAGTTGGTGAGGGCAGCACACATTGCTGGTGGCAGCCTCCATTGCCAGTACTGGTCATTCATGGGTATACATAAGAGGTTTATTAGGGGACTGACAATGTGAAATGTTAGTGGACACAAGGTCATCAGTATCGATAACTTATCTACCTTTACCCACAAGTGGAGGTGATTTACATTTCCAGTGCAGGGGGAGAAACAATGAGGGCAGAGAGTAGATAGTCTCAGGTACTCGAGATTGAGGGAGTGAGCTGCCTGCAGACTTTTGGATGTGCCCAAACAATGAGGGACTGCCCTGGGGATAGAGACACTGAGTGAGGCAGGTGCTATCATAGACTCAGGAAATGGAGAAAGACAGGGACAGTGAACAGGTATGATCCCCAGAGCAGACAAAATGGGGCACAGAAAGACAGCAGCGCCAAGCATGGATAGGAAACAGGAGAATGATGGTGAATCACGTCAGGAGGTCCCAAGCATAGGGGTCAAACACTGTGAACAGCTGTTGCAGTAAGGCAGCTGCCTGCTGAAGTAACAGCAATTAAAGATGCACCGGGAAGGGAAGAGTAAGGTGCAGAAAAAGATTGAGCGTGCAGGTCAAAGGGGAAAGAGAGCAACGGAAGAAAATGAGATGACAGAAATTGGAAGGGTACAACAGTAATTCCTAGCCTGGGTTTAGGAAAATGACTCAGGGAGAGAATTTAAGGAATTAATTTACTCATCTTTCCATTATCTTAGAGCAGCCTTCTCCAACAACCACACTCACAGTTGTGTCTGCCAATGACTGATCCCCTTTCCCTGGTCTGGCATGACAATACACCTCATGTACTGACCCCCTCCAACTGAACCCTCTTTCCACAGTTGCTATTTCTTTCAGTGCATTATGTTTGTCATAGTAAACTAATTGTATCTTAGCAAACATATTTCCAGTTACATTCTCTATGTGACTGCTGTTTTAATGGGCCAACAAATTACACCTTCAAGGTGTGATGAGCACAGTGAAACCTGGATACCGGCATTCATGGTGAGTCAAATGTCCAAGAGCCTACGTTATATAAATTTTCTTTCATTTACATTACCTGTGCCTTTCAGCCTCTCAAAAATATGAGGTTGTCCTTATTCGATTATGTCTTATCCAATGAAACAAGTGAAACTGGCCAGCTCACCACTGTGTCAGAAACCAACGAGTCTGTG
The DNA here is from genome assembly GCF_963921235.1 of Mobula hypostoma. NCBI lineage: Eukaryota > Metazoa > Chordata > Chondrichthyes > Myliobatiformes > Myliobatidae > Mobula > Mobula hypostoma. Next base: position 73,417,464 of record NC_086102.1, on the reverse strand, counting down.
CCAAGAAATTCAGACGCAGACAAAATTAGCTTCATTCCTGAGAGCTGCCATCACAGGCCGTGATGGTGCTGTGGGGTATCCTGAGTGATGAAATCATGTCAGTCATCTGTCCATCCCACTCTCAACATCCCCAATCAGAGCAGAAGATCTGACTAATCCCTCTGTGGAAGACTGCACGAGGAAAATTATGATTCTTCCCCTCCTGGCACTGTGAAAAATTATGTTGGTTTTATTTTGGTCAAATGACTTTATGTAAGACCCTTATTGATAAAAATAAAGCCAACATAAATTATACATTTAAAATTTGAATATAATCTTATGTTAGTTGGAGCTGCGGTGACCTGCTGCACTTTGTACCTAAATCATTGATTAGGATCTTCATCAATCATTTTACTCCTGAATTGACTATTTAAATATTCTATCAGTTTGTTGTATCTAAATATGCCCTTTAATGAAGCACTTGGTTCAATATTTTTCCCAATTATCTAGACTCTGACACTAAGAAACTGGCATTCTTTTCATCTTCTTTACAAATGAAAAAAAAAACAGGCCCAATGCAAATAATTTGGTTCATTTAGATTCACTCTACAATACTCTGCTTGAAACGCCAAGCCTCAGATTTCACAACCATCCTAATCCCACCACCACCGACTAATATCTGCCAAGGAAACAAACACTGCCGTAATTTGATTGCACGCCTTTTATTGTTAAGGATTTATATGATCAACACTTTTTAGTATTTATTCTCTTTCTAGAACCCATACAACTATCTAATAGGTGTTAAAATGAAGAATTTACCTCAAGTTATATGATCTGCCCCATGAAATGATTAAAGCTGAACACCCAATTTGTGGTATTCATCGCGTCATTCAAGACAGGAACAGACCCAATGGCTCATCACTTCAGTGCCGAGCATCAGTTCTCCAATAATCCCACTATATTCTTCCCAATATTTCCCTTAACTCCCTCAATCTTCTACCACACTAGGGAATATTTACAGTGGCCAAGACTCCCATATCTCAAAGACATAGTCTTTGAGGTATGGGAGGAAACTAGAGTATTCAGAAGAAACCCACACAGTTAAGAGGATATCCATATTCCACATAGGTTAGGAATGAACCCAGGATGCTGGAGCTATGAGGCAGTAGCTCTACTAATGGTGCCAACACAATAAATAATCTGTTCCAATCATTTAAAGATAAATGATAAATACAGGTATTAAAAGTTGGCAGGATTCTAAGATAAAGAGTTATTTTAATTTATTTCGTAAGATAGTTTCAAATTAATCTCCAGTATCAGGAAAGAAAACTGAAAAAGGGCTTGTATGTCAACCAGTTCAATTGGATAAAGTCAGCCACAGCCCAGTCACCAACATGCTCTGTTAACTTCTTTATTCATTCCTAGAACAAAACTTTAACAACTTCTGCCATCACTTCTTACTATTTTTCCGAACCTGCTGAAAGTGAACACAAAATACAATTGTTCCCTAGAAATATAATTGGAACTGTCTGTTTCTAATTATTGCACAAACGTCAGAAATAAACAGATCGCCCAAATGAAACCTAACCCTTCCACTACCAATCAGCATACTTCACTCCTATCTTACAACCAACATCGTTATTTTTCCTAGATTCTCTCTACAGGTCTCTAAGAAAGTGAGAGCGCAGACAGCGTTGGGTGCGGGGTGAACTTCAGGCCAGACTGAAGTAATGCAGTAACATGACCACTGCTCCCTAGCATCCTCCTGGCTGATGTGGAAGACCTAAGGGTAAGATTGTTCTTTCATAGGGAAATGAGGGATATCTGCATTCTCTGCTTCACTGAGACATGGCTTACCCCCTCCTCCATCACTCTGCACACCATGCTACAGCCCGAGGGGCTCGCAATCCACTAGATGGACTGGATGGCAGCATCAGGAAAGGGTAAGGACTGAGGTATCTGCTTCAAGATAAGGTCATCATGGTACGCGGATGTAGCAGCCTTGTCTCACTCTGGTCTCCCAACCTGGTAAGTGCCAAGCATTCTACTTAGAGTCAAGGAGTCATAGAACTCCACAACACAGAAACAGGCCCTTAGGGCCAATCAATCTTACCAAAATATTAATCTGCCTATTTCCATCAACCTGCACTGGGACCATAGACCCCATACCCCTTCCATCTATGTACCTGTTCCAAATTTCTCTGTTGTGGCTGAAAGAAGATTACAGCTGGGAGCTTAACATCCAAGGATAGACATTGTATTGAAAAGACAGACAGGTGAGTAGAGGCGATGGCATGGCTCTGTTGGTAAAGAAATGAAATCAAATGCTTAGAAAGAGTTGACAGAGGATCGGAAGGTGTAGGATCCTTGTGAGTAGAATTAAGAAACTACAAGTGTTAAAAGACCCCAATGAGAGTTACATACAGGCCTCTGAAAAGTGGTAAGAAAATGAGCTATGAATTATAATGAGAAATAGACAAGACATGTCGGTGAAAGGAGAAGATGGTGGCGCGACGCAGCTCGCAGCGGCCACTCCAGTGGTGATGTCTGTTATTTGTCAAGTAGGGTGCCGTGCACAATCCTGATTTGATGGAGACGGACGTGAGAGCACGGAGGAACATCTGGAGAAACTTCTGAAATGCCTGCTTCGCTGCTGCTGCTACTGTGTGGTCCGGAATCTCCCGAGGAAAAGGCCCCGAGTCCTCGGCTTTGCTTGTTGCTCAGCGGCTGGGGCGGGATCGAAGCTCTCGGCAGAGGATGGTGCTCGGACAGGCTGTATCAGAGGGGCTGGTCGGAGGCTTGAAGTTTTTGGACGGACTCAGAGTCGGCTGCGGTCGGGTGCTTCCAATGCATCGGCAAGTTGTCGGTGCTTGGAGGTTCATGGCAGGGAGAGTTTCTCTCTTCTGCCGCCTGCGTTAGATGATGAGTCGATCGGGACTTTGAGACTTCTTTTTTTTTACCGTGCCCATGGTCTGCTGTTTATTAAATTATGGTATTGCTTTGCATTGTTGTAACTATATGTTATAATTATGTATTTTTTTCAGTTTTAGTCTTGGTTTGTCCAGTTTTTTTGTGATATCGTTCTGGAAGAATATTGTATCATTTTTGATGCATGCATTTCTAAATGACAATAAATGAGTGTCCTCATAATCTAGTCTAATCTAATGTCAAAAAGACAACGTTACAATAGTCTTGGGGAATTTCAATATGCAGGTAGATTGGGAAAATTAGCTTGGTGCTGGGTCCCAAGAGAGAGAACTTGTATAATGGCTACAAGATGGCTTTTTAAGAGCAGCTTGTGGTTGAGCCCACGAGGGGAAGGGCGATTCTGTTTTGGGTGTTGTATAATGAACAGCATTTGATTAGGGAGCTTAAGGTAAAGGAACCCTTAAGAATACAGAATAGCATTTGCAAAATATTGTGCTCTTCTTCTGAAGTTCTGTTAAATTTGCTTTCAATAGAATTAGATTTTGGAAGTGAAGAAAATGAAGGTTGCAACCATTCTGTGCAATTAGTGGTGCCAATCAAGGAGAGATATCAATGGTAATCCATGGGTAGACCTGTCAACTGAGACAGCAGTGGGATGGATTTTCCACCTATTAATTAGTTTACTTAAATGCCCAACCCATTGCTATAACAGAAAGAGCAGTCAGTGTACGTACTATCAAGTATCAAGTACTATGTGATCATTTTTCAGCAACGGGTATCACCTTCAGGCAAATACTGGAGGAGGGAGAACAGAAATAACACAAATACTCATTTAAGCTTTACCAATTCATTTCATGGATTATTATGTGCTAAAGGAAGAAAAACTGTAAATCTTTGCACTTCACCAGGATAAGACCAGGTGTTAGATTCTAACAGGAATTCTCAGTTTTAGTATCCAAAATGTTTGCAGCAGCAACTTTTCCACATTCACTTGGACTCAGTATTTCTGCATGTTAACACCCCAAGAAGTGACTGATGAATTGTGTGAACTGAGAAATAAAATGCAGATATATGAAGGGCTTCTCTGGCTTTATTTAACTGGTTACAAGAGAAGGTAATTAGTTTAACTCACTGATCCATTTGGCTGGAAAATTGATATAAAACGCAAAAGTGCAATCTTACACCATCATAGTAGCTCAAGCAGATGAACTTAATCTTTCTACATTGTCTATTCTTTCGACACAGATTAAGGGAAAATTGATTTACTTTCAACTCTTACAGAGGGAGTATTTGACAAAAGAATTAAAACTTTCCTGCTGCTGTTATTTTTTCACCATTTTACATGGCCCTTTGGTGAACCAGGAGGACAAAGGGAAGTCCACTACTTTTGAACATAAAACAATATGAATGGGATTGTTATTGATTGGGAATACAGATCTATAATTTCTTGAAAGTGGTTTCACAGGTACTGTAGATAGGGTTGTAAAGAGAGCTTTTGGTACATTGGCCTTCATAAATCTAAGTATTGAGTACAGGAGATGGAATGTTATGTTGAAGTTGTGTAAGACATTCGTGAGGCCTAACTTGAAGCATTGTGTATAGTTTTGGTGACCTGCCTACAGGGACGATGTCAATACAATTGAAAGAGTGCAGAGGAATTTTACAAGGGTGTTGCCAGGACTTGAGAACATGAGATATAGGGAAAGAACATTGAACATAGAATAGTACAGCACAGTACAGGCCCTTCAGCTCACAATGTTGTGACAACCCTCAAACCCTGCCTCTCATATAACCCCCCACCTTAAATTCCTCCATATACCTGTCTAGTAGTCTCTTAAATTTCACTAATGTATCTGCCTCCACCACTGACTCAGGCAGTGCATTCCACGCACCAACCACTCTCTGAGTAAAAAACCTTCCTCTAATATCCCCCTTGAGCTTACTACTCCTTACCTTAAAGCCATGTCCTCTTGTCTTGAGCAGTGGTGCCCTGGGGAAGAGGTGCTGGCTATCCACTCTATCTATTCCTCTTATTATCTTGTATACCTCTATCATGTCTCCTCTCATGCTCCTTCTCTCCAAGGAGTAAAGCCCTAGCTCTCTTAAGCTCTGATCATAATGCATACTCTCTAAACCAGGCATCATTCTGGTAAATCTCCTCTGTACCCTTTGCAGTGCTTCCATATCCTTCCTATAGTGAGGCAACCAGAACTGGACACAGTACTCCAAGTGTGGCCTAACCAGAGTTTTATAGAGCTGCATCATTACTCTTAAACGCTATCCCTCGACTTATGAAAGCTAACACCCCATAAGCTTTCTTAACTACCCTTTCCACCTGTGAGGCAACTTTCAAGGATCTGTGGGCATGTACCCCCAGATCCCTCTGCTCCTCCACACTACCAAGTATCCTGCCATTTACTTTGTACTCTGCCTTGGAGTTTGTCCTTCCAAAGTGTACCACCTCACACTTCTCCGGGTTGAACTCCATCTGCCACTTCTCAGCCCACTTCTGCATCCTATCAATGTCTCTCTGCAATCTTTGACAATCCTCTACACTATCTACAACACCACCAACCTTTGTGTCGTCTGAAAACTTGCCAACCCACCCTTCTACCCCCACATCCAGGTTGTTAATAAAAATCACGAAAAGTAGAGGTCCCAGAATAGATCCTTGTGGGACACCACTAGTCACAATCCTCCAATCTGAATGTACTCCCTCCACCACCACCCTCTGCCTTCTGCAGGCAAACCAATTCTGAATCCAGCTGGCCAAACTTCCCTGGATCCCATGCCTTCTGACTTTCTGAGTAAGCCTACCATGTGGAACCTTGTCAAATGCCTTACTAAAATCCATGTAGATCACATCCACTGCACTACCCTCATCTATATGCCTGGTCACCTCCTCAAAGAACTCTATCAGGCTTGTTAGACACAATCTGCCCTTCACAAAGCCATTCTGACTGTCCCTGATCAGACCATGATTCTCTAAATTCCCATAGATCCTATATCTAAGAATCTTTTCCAACAGCTTTCCCACCACAGACGTAAGGCTCACTGGTCTATAATTACCCGGACTATCCCTACTACCTTTTTTGAACAAGGGGACAACATTCACCTCCCTCCAATCGGTCCGGTACCATTCTTGTGGACAACGAGGACATAAGGATCCTAGCCAGAGGCTCAGCAATCTCTTCCCTCGCCTCGTGGAGCAGCCTGGGGAATATTCCGTCAGGGCCCGAGGACTTATCCGTCCTAATGTATTTTAACAACTCCAACACCTCTTCTCCCTTAATATCAACATGCTCCAGAACATCAACCTCACTCATATTGTCTTCTCCTTCATCAAGTTCCCTGTAATTGGTGAATACCGAAGAGAAGTATTCATTGAGGACTTCGCTCACTTCCACAGCCTCCAGGTACATCTTCCCACCTTTATCTCTAATCGATCCTACCTTCACTCCTGTCATCCTTTTGTTCTTCACATAATTGAAGAATGCCTTGGGGTTTTTCTTTACCCTACTCGCCAAGGCCTTCTCATGCCCCCTTCTTGCTCTTCTCAACCCCTTCTTAAGCTCCTTTCTTGCTTCCCTATATTTCTCAATAGACCCATCTAATCCTTGCTTCCTAAACCTCATGTATGCTGCCTTTTTCCACCTGACTAGATTTTCCACCTCACTTGTCACCCATGGTTCCTTCACCCTACCATTCTTTATCTTCCTCACTGGGACAAATTTATCTTTAACATCCTGCAAGAGATCTCTAAACATCGACCACATGTCCATACTACATTTCCCTGCAAAAACATCATCCCAATTCACACCCGCAAGTTCTAGCCTTATTCATAATTTGCCCTTCCCCAATTAAAAATTTTCCTGTCCTCTCTGATTCTATCCTTTTCCATGATAATTCTAAAAGCCAGGGAGCAGTGGTCACTGAAGCATTGAATAGATTTGGACTTTATTCCCTGGAACGTAGGAGAATGAGGAGAGATTTGATAGAGGGCTACAAAATTATGAGAGGTATAAATAGAGTAAATGTATACAGGTTTTTTCCATGGAGGTTGGGTAAGTCTATAACTAGAAGTCATGGGTGCTTTTGTTATTTTATTTGCAGTTTAACAATTCTTCTTATATTTTAAGTAGTTGTTATTTGCATGTAAGAGTTTAGTATGTTTCCTAGTGGTCACGGTGTGTATATGCAGTTGTTGAGTGTGTCCCCATGTGGTTACATTGGTGTAATACAGGAAAGTTCTGTAAGCTTATCTTGGTGCTGCATTATTTGGAAAGGAACTGTCTCATTTGTGGACTCTTATCTACGAATTTAAATGAATTTTCCTTACCTATGGAGTTATAAAAATAGCTGATCACAAGGCACTGCTATCAGAATCTCTTTGTCTTTTAGCCTTTGTTCTGATTGCTGCTACCAGCTTCTGCTTCTGTAACTGATTGTTTCAGCTTTCTTTGTTCTATTAACACTTTAAACAATCGTGAAGCAACAAGCTTGGTGCCTCTTCTGACTTCTGTAAGAACCTTGGATTAAAACATCGGAAACCAACATGGGTCAAGGGTGAAAGGTGAAAAGTTTAAGGGGAACATGGCAAGGAACTTCTTCACTCAGAGGATGATGAGAGTGTAGAATGAGCTGCCAGCGGAAGTGGTGGTTGTTGGTTTAATTTTTTTTGGATTATGAGAACACTCAGTCCTCTTTTATTGTCATTTAGAAATGCATACATGCATTAAGAAATGATACAATGTTTCTCCGGAGTAATATCACAGAAAACAAGACAGACCAAAGACTAACACTGACAAAACCACATAATTATAACATAGAGTTACAGCAGTGCAAAGCAATACCATAATTTGATAAAGAACAGACCATAGGCACAGTAAAAAAAGTTCTCAAAGTCCCGAGTCAATCAACTCCCGAGTCCCCGATAGCAGGCGGCAAAAGGGAGAAACTCTCTGTCATAAACCTCCAGGCACTGTCAACCTGCCAATACCTTGGAAGCAGCCGACCCCAGCCAACCCTGAGTCCATCCGTCCGAAAACTCCGAGCTTCCAACCAGCCTCTCAAGCGCCATCCTCTGCCGAATGTCTTCGACCTCTCCCCGGCCGCTGAAACACACAAAGCCGAGAATTTCAGGGCCTTCAGCTCCGGAGATTCTGGTTACCACACAGTAGCAGTGGTAGCAAAGCAGTCACTTCAGAAGTTTTCCAGATGTTCTGCTGTGCTCTCACATTTGTCTCCATCAAACCAGGATTGTTTATGGTACCCTACTGGACAAATAACAGATGTTCATCACTGAAGTGGCCGCACGCGCTGTTAAATATTTCAATATTTAAGAGGAGCTCCAATAGTTACTTGGATGGAAGGCATATGGAGGGCTATCATCTGCTTGCAGGTCAATGGGACTAGGCAGTTTAGGATAGACTAGACGGGCCAAAGAGCCTGCTTCTGTGCTATAGTGCTCTATGACTCTAGAGTTGTGGAGTCACTTCGGTTTGCTGAGGTCCTGGGGGTGGCAGGTCCATTCTGGAGTGCCTCCTCATTCAGATATGAAAATATGACATTAGTTAATGTCCATGATGTCCAAGTCAGTGGGAGACCTCTTCCTTGATAACTGCTTGGCATAGAGCAAGGTACACGGGACCAGAAGAATCAAAGTTTGCTTCACAGTTAACGCAACGACAACCAAAGCAAATTTATCTACATAGAGGCCACGATTAGTAGGATCCCCACCTGGCACCTAATGATTTAGGGGTGAAAGTACACCCGAGTGGAAATGAGAGAATGAATGAAACTTCGTTATGATACTCCACAGATGCCAATATTTACCATCCTGTCACAGACAGGCTATCTCAAAGTAACAATGCTAGTGATATATTCTGCATGAGTTAGGACTTCTCAAAAATAAGGACAATAATTCAAACAGGGAAAGTAATTCCCGAAGTACAGCAGAAAGCAACTTCATTTACAGTGAATATACCAAATCCAAGTGTCAGATGTATTTGTCCTTCCTATGAAAATAAATCCATTTATATACCAATCATTCCCTTCATGATACCCAAAAGAAATTGATAAGACATTGTGATATTTCAAGACTATTCAGAACATTAAAAAGATACAAAACTGCCTCATAGTTAATTATATGTGTTTTTTTTTCATTCTGCAGACACTCCCTTACCTCCCAGATCATCGGGTTGTTGAAGTCCAGCCGACAATTCAGCTTTGGATGTGATAGCATTGTTTCTGCTGCTTGGCATTTAGCATTTTGAGTGATCCAGATGCTGGCCAATATAGCTCAGAATTGAACTGTTTCTGCAAGGATTGTTCCAGTCTTGATGATTGTGCTCTGCTGAGATTACTGACACTTTCTTCAATTGTTTTGACAGTCTCAAGTGACAATTTCAGTCTCAAGGTTTGACGATTAGAAGCAGGGGTTCATGATAATAATATAATTGATCTGAAATCATGAGTTCGAATTCCACCATTATAGTGGTAAAATGTATGTAAGTTCAGTTAGTATAAACAGAGAATAAAAAACTATTATCACTCCTGAAGACCATTAAATCCCTGGATTGTCATTTAAAAATATGTCTGGTTCATTGATATCCTTTGGAGAAGTAAATAATATATTCATCCACAGGATAAAGACATCTTTGGCAAGACCTACATTTGCTGCCCATCTATCCTTGCTCCTGAGCTGAGGGTCTCAGTAAGATTCAACTAAATGAGTCTGGAGTTACATAAAGGTCAGATTTGGTAAGGATGTTAAATTCTTTCTCTAAAGGTCATCATGATAATACAGTAATTTCATGGTTTTCAGGTAGCTATTTAAGATATGCAGACTTTATATAGCAGATTCAATGAATATAAATGTGAGGAAATTAATATAAAATTGTGGAAACGATTGGTTCAGCCATAATTGGAGCATTGTTTGCAGCTCTGGACATTCTAGCAAATCTGTTTAAAAGGTAGAGCAAAGCTTTGTTAAGACAAGGCTGATTCATGAAGGAAAATATGACAAATTGAGTGGAGGGAGCAAATTATAAAACAATTAGTGAAGCAAATGTATTAAATATTGTAGCATTCTGTTAGGAATTAATAATACAGTGTTAGAAAAATTATGATTGTCACAAGAAGGATATATATTTTTCCATAAACACAATGCTTATATCAGGACTCTTAAACACTGATAAAGTAGGTTTGAAAGTCAGAAAACGCTGTCAAGCTTGTCTCCAGTAGAGTTTCAGAATATATTCTGTGGTAATGCACAAAAACCTATTTTTCGTTGTATCAGTTGAGGGATCAATTTGTGCCAGGACATTCGGGTGACGTTTGATGTACAATATGGAATATTTAAGTTCCCATTGATGGAAGCATGCTGAGCCACAGTTTAACTCCACACTGAAAGACAGCGCCTCCAGCATTACAGTTCTCAGCCCACACTGCATCACAGGTTTAGCCTGGATTTCATGTCCAAGTCTATGGGGTGGAACGAACCCATAGCCTTTTGAGTTAGTGAGAAGAAATCTATTTCTTAAATAAGCTTCAAGATGACTTACTTATTCAGGCCATTAGAGCATGAAATTATTTCTCAAAGGCAGTAATTGAGCCAGACACCATAGCACAAGATGAAAGTGAATTGGATAGACAACTGAAGGATCTCAAAATGAAGAAAAATCACTCTGCAATAAATACCAATTGAGTCTCAGGATATCCTACCTCCAACCTGTTCTGTAATGTCAATAATATTGAATGTTTCTGCTAGATATTTTTGAGGGATTTATGATCATTAGTTGTTCCTCATGGACAAAACTCGTACCTGGTTTAACCTGAAGTTCAGCAAAAAATCTGCAGGAGGACTCAGTGTTTTGACCAGCATCTATGGGAAGAAGGAAATTGTTTACGTTATGGATTGAAACCCTGCATCTTTCACTGTCCAGTATCTAATTAAAACAATGCCATCGAACCATGCTTTACATATGGCAGATGAGATATCCCATATGCTGACATATTAATTTGACCTTCTTTAGAGAGGAGAACCAGAAAGCACTTTATTTATATGAAGCTCTATTTCAAATTTTATATTGAATACATGAATGACAAAAGAACAGACTTTAACATGATAGTAAACAACATCCTTTCAAGTCTTTGGATTTTGAGAAACAAGGATATATATGCTTATTGGCTCTTAAGATTGAAGGTAAATGTTTCCAAAGTCTTCTGACCAAAATGCCTCCTACTTTGAGAATGAAAGAACTTTCTATTTTGACTTCTGGTGAAGGTACTCTCATAGTACTGTTCCAGGATTTAAGTCCAGCAATAATGAGAGAGAGAGAGTATAACAAGTACAGATGAATGCTGGATGATCTGCAAGGTCTCAGTGGCATGAAGGTCTGTATACATGTTACATAACTTTATGATTCTATTTGCAAAGCAGGGACTGTACAACTTAGTGTGCAACTTATCAGTTCATGACGTTCCATGTCCCTGTTCTCTTTTCCTTCATTGTGGTGGAGGCTACAGGTTTGGGTGGTGCCGTCAGAGTAGCCAAGACTAGTAGGAGCATAGGTTTTGAAGTCATTGCGGCAACTATGGCAACAGCCTTAGTGCAAGTGATTGTTGAAGGCAGCTGACGGTGTGCCAAAACGGTCAGGCTGCCAAGATGGTCAGGCTGCCAAGATGGTCAGGCTGCCAAGATGGTCAGGCTGCTTTGTCCTAGATGTTGCTGAATTTCTTAAGAGTGGCTGACACCACACTCAGAACCAGAATCAGATTTATTATCACCGACATTTGATGTGAAATCTGTTTTGCAGCAGAGGTACAATGCAAAGAGATAAAAATCTATAAATTACTAAAATAAATAATGCACGAAAAAGGACTAAGGTAGGCTCCAGATTTGTGCCTTGTAGGTGGTGGATAAGTGCTGGGGTGTCACTTAGTTTCTAACCCACTCTGGTGAAAATTGTATTTATGAGATTGATTCAGGTGAGCTTCTGATTATTAACATCGACAAGATGTTGATCATGGGGGACTTGTTAATGCTAATGTCTTTGAATGTCAAGGATAGATAATAAGACTCTCTCGTCATTGAATGGCAATCTTGCTGTGCAAACGTTATCTGTCATTTCTGCGAATATTAGCTAGGTCTCTCCACACGCACACATGGAATTAAAGATGATGCAGAAGCAGAATCAGGTTTAATATTGCTGGCATATGTCATGAAATCTGTTGTTTTGAAGCAGCAGAACATTGCTATACATAATAACAAAAATTATAGATTATAATAAGAAACATTTATTTAATTAAATAAGTAGTGTGAAAAAGAGGGCATAAAAAGTTTAAAAAATCATGGGATAGCGTATTGATCGTTTTGTCCATTTAGAAATCTGATGGTGGAAGGACAGAAGCTGTTCCTAAAACAATCAGCGTGTGTGTTCAGGCTCCTGTACCTCCTCCTTGATGGAGGCAGTGAGAAGAGGGCATGTCCTGGGTGATGGGGATTCTCAATGATGGATGCCACATTACTCAGGCATCGTCTTTTAAAGATGTCCTTGATACCAGAAAGGCTAGTGTCCATGATGGAGATGGCTGAGTTTACAAATTTCTGCAGCTTTTTGTGATACTGTGCAGTGCCACCCCACCCCTGTACCAAACAGTGAAGGAACCAATTAGCGGGCTGTCCACATTACATCAAAAATGCAGGAATCTTTAGTGACATACTAAGTCTCCTCAATCTCCCAATGAACTATAGCCACTGTTTTGCCTTATTTGTAATTGTATCAATATGTTTGGCCCGGGATAGATATACAGAGATGTTAACACTTTGGAACTTGGAACTGCTCACTCTTCCCACTGCTAATCCCTGTTGATGACTGGTGTGTGTTCCCTTGACTTCCCCTTCCTGAAGTTTACAATCAATTCTTGGTCTTATTGACATTGATTGCAAGGCTATTGTCACGACACTACTCAACCAGCTGCTCTAACTCACTCCTGTATTCCTCCTTGTCACCATCTCAAACTCTGCCAGCAATAGTTGTGTCATCAGCAGATTTACAGCTGGTGTTTGACTTCGCTTTGTCACATAGTCATGTGTGTAGAGGAGTGAGCAAAGCACAGATCCCTGAGGTGTGCCAGTGTAGATGGTCATCACAGTCACCAGGAACATCATCGCTTCAGACTTTATAGAGGCATGGAATACTGCAGTACAGAAACAGTCCTTTGGCCCATCTAGTCAGTGCTGAACCATTAATCTGCCTAATCCCATCGAGCTGCATCTAGACTGTAGCCCTCCATACCTCGTCCATCCTTATATCTATGCAAATTTCTCTTAAATGTTGAAATCAACCCCGCATCCACCACTTGTGCTGGCAGCCCATTCCACACTTTCACCAGCCTCTGTAGTGAAGAAGTTCTCCCTCACGTTCCCCTTAAACATTTCACCTTTCACCTTTAACCCATGATGTCCAGTTGTAGATTTACCCAACCTCAGTGTAAAAAACCTTCATGCATTTACCATATCTATACCCCTCATAATTTTGTATACATCTGTCAAATCTCCCCTTATCCTCCTACGTTCTAGGGAATAAATTCCTTATCTATTCAACCTTTTCCAATAACTCAGGTCCTCAACTCCCAGCAACATCCTTGTAAATTTTCTCTGCACTTCTCCAATCTTATTCACATCTTAGCTGTAGGTAGGTGACTAAAACTGCCCACCAGCAGCACAAGCAGACCTTCCCACTGAGCCTAGGGCACCAGCACAAGGCACTCTGATAGTGATATTGGACCTGGATGAATGGCCTCAACAATCATAACCATTTCAAAGGCAGAAGAGTTGTCCTTTTGAAGTCCATGGTCTTCAGTTTTAACGGGGCTCCTTGTCGCAACACTTGGTCAAATGCTGCCTTCTTGTCACTTTCATCTCCCCGGGCAGCACCTAATTAATTAGCTTGTTTATTTCGGCTTTTTTTCTTAAAGATGTGCTGGGTGCGTTCCGGCTATTGTTCATTTATTTTTTGTGTTGAAAGAAAATTAAATAATGAAACTTAGAATTAAAGGTGTGAAGTATTCTAATATTCTTAAAGAAAGATATGCTAGTCACAGTGTTTTCTTGTTTGAATTAATTTGAAAGTTTGACAAAAGTGTTTTGTGTAATTCAAAATACAATTAACCCAAATAAAAGGCCTCAAATTGGCAGTACAATCTGAGCTGTTTTTTGTCTAAATGATTTAGTAGGTAGACCTTGCCTTTCACTAAGGTTGAGGTAGGGGATCTTGGGCTTAAAACGGTTAGGGACCACTACTCTGCAGAGTCCTGTGATTGAGGGAAGTACAGTTCCCACACCAGGCAGTGATGCAGCCAGTCAGGATGCTCTCAATTGTGACCCAGTAGAAAGTTCTTAGGATTTGGGGGCCCATACCAAACTTCCTCAACCATCTGAAGTGGAGGAGGCGCTGAATCACATTTTACACCCCAAAATTTCAAAATTCTGTTGCAAAATACAATGCCACACAATCCAGACATTAAGAATTATAGATTCATAGAGCATGAAAGCAGGTCTCCTGGCACACCAATATCCATACTGACCATCGTTTTGCTCTAGCCCCATTTTAATCCCTACATCTCCACTCAGATTCCACCTACACACCAGATCCAATTTACAGTGACAAATCGACTCACCAAACTGCAACTCATTGGATTGTGGAAGGAAACTAGAGGAACAGAGTAATCCCATACAATTTCAACACACAGAACGCCGGAGGTCAGGATTAAACAGGAGCCACTGTGAGGCAGCAGGTCAACTCTCTGCTCTATTGTGCTATCCCAACCTAACTCAGGAGTTTGTTAATAATCTTATATGTGTTATCAGATATACAATATTAGAATTATTAACTTTTTAAGAAATATATGAAGGGAAAAAATGTTGTGTTCAATCACAAATTGACAATGTTAACGTTATATTATTATAATAGGACTGTACTCATAGTATGTATAATGAAACAGAGATGTTGAAAATGCAATGTCAGCACTATTCTACTTCTGTTGATTGCTTTTCCTTTGGGGTGTGAGGTTTAAAGCCGAGCCTTGCAGAAATCCTACAACAGAAGTGAAATTTACAACTAGGCTCTTTTGAACATGAGCAAACTATTGACTAGACCAAATAGCTGACTTTTATAAAACCTGCCAAAATAGCCTAGTTTGATTGTTTGGCTTTTTTATTTTGATAGTGTGACTTCAGTCATCATATTCACCTGGTAATTAGATTTAAAAAGTAACTCTCTGTCAAATACTTTAGGATTCTCAGAAGACATGAATAATGTTCTACAAGTGCAAGTTTTCCACATCAGATATAATTGCCTATGTGTTACTTATCAGACATGATTGCCAGGCATTTAAAAGAAATCAGTGTTTATGTTTGAGGCATCACATTAATGGGTAGAGTACTGTACAATTTCAATACAGCCATTGAAAGTAGGAAAAGATACCAGTTTGTTTGTAAAGCATTAAATTGCATTACCTGTGACAAACTGTCATATTGTGCAATACTCCGTAAGTTCTGTGTTCATGCACACCTGAAGAATTTAATTCCTGGATAGAGCATTAATATTTCTTACATGCTAAAATCAAAAACATCAAATACTGTATGTTCATTCCAATTCAAACAATAAAATCAGTTGGATCTTAAAGTATTATTACAACATTTTAATAATGGTACTTACAAAGAAAATATGCCAATGCTGAAATACAGTACAGAAGCAAATATTTCAGCTTATCCACTCGCGGTAGATTAAAGCTCCTCCTACAATTGCCATTTAACTCTATCAGTACACCTATATTACATTCTCTCACATCACATCTTCTTGTTGAACCTCAATTTAAATACATTCATTCAGCCCATGACTTCTACATTTTTATTACCCCCTCCACACAAGGCTTTCTCCCTATTTTGATATCTTAGGGGATATCTTCCATTAACAATCTCTAATTTTGCTCCCTTGCAAATGGGAATGATCTCAGTGCATCAAAATCTTACTTTATATTAAAGACCTGTCATAGTCACTCCTTTTCTTTGCAAGGCAAACTATACCCTGTTTCTTCACTTTCTTCCTGATCGGTATCTAATTATTACCAGGGTCTCGACTAAAGCAACATTAGCAGAAGATTAACTGGCCAAAGTGGAAAATTAAAAAGATCAGTGAATGCCATGACAAGTCATTGTAACTAACAGTACTCAAGCCAAATATAAAATAACTTCATTCTTTCTCCAAGTTACTAAATCAAATAATCTTGATATACGTTGTGTATGCTTGGTCTCTTTTTTGGATTATTCACTAAATTAAATATATTATTTCCACAGCTTGCAGAAACAGCTTTTATCAATATATTGGTTGCAACATTTTTGTAAAAAGTTTTTAATTTTACTTACCCAGTGCAAATCCAGGATCCATACGTAGGGGAGGCCACATCAGGAGCACCAGACACAACAGATGACCCCAGCGGATTCAGAGATGAAGTGTTGTCTCACCTGGGGTCCTGAATGGAGGTGAGGGAGGGGGTGAGTGGGCAGATGTAACACTTAGGCTGCCTGCAGGGATACGTGCTGGGAGGGGGGATTGGTGGAGAGGGACAAATGGACAAGGGAATTGTAGGCGAAACAATCCCTGTGGAAAGCGAAGTGGGGAGGGAGAGGTAACGATATTTTTAGTGGTAGGCTCCCTTTGGAGATGGCAGATTTTGCAGAGAGTGATGTGTTGGGTGCAGAAGATGATGGGGTGGTAGGTAAGGACAAGAGGAACTCTATCACTGGTCAGGCAGAGGGAAGACGGGATGAATGAAGCTGGTTGGGGAATGGAGGAGATGTGGGTGATGGCAGTATCAATAGTGGAGGGAGGAGGACATCTCTGATGTCCTGGAATGGAAAGTCATGTCCTGGGAACAGATGTGACAGAGGCAAAGGAGCTGCGAAAAGGGAATAGCATTTTTACAGGAGATAGGGTGGAAAGGGGTATAGTCAAGATAACTGTGGAGATCAGTCGGATTATAAAAGATGCCGGTTGACAATTTGCCTCCAGAGATGCAGACAGAGAGATTAAGAAAGGTAGGAAGGTGTCAGAGATGGACCAAATGAATTTAAGGGCCAGGTGGAAGTTAAAGGTAAAATTGATGAAATTGACAAGCTCAGCCTGGGTGCAGGAAGCAGCACCAATGCAGACGTCAATGTAATGGAGGAAGAGCTGGGGAGTATTACCGGGGAAGGCTTTGAACATGCACTGTTCTACGTAGCCATGCAGTCTGAAGTTAAAGTCTATGGCAGGCTCAGCTCTGAGGGAGACAATGAAAAGGCTGCAAGAAACCCAACATCAAAAGATCTAACCATCAAAGAGAGTAACATTGAAATACAAGCAAAACCTGGAACATAGTGCAGTATTGGACTAAACCAGTCTCTTGTACAGTTACTCTTTTCAGAATGCAATGTTCAACAGCTACATGCCTTTCAGAACATAGAACAGAACAGAATATTGCTGGCCCTTCTGCCCACAATGCTGTGCTCACCTTTTAACCTACTCTAAGCTCAATCTAACACTACCCACCCATATACCCTCCCTCTATTTCTCTTTAATCCATGTGCCTATTTAAGAATCTTTATATGTCCCTAATGCATCTGCCTCTACCACCACCCCAGCAGTATTCCATACGCCATCTACATATTGATTTAAGAAATGTTCCTGGATGCACCTAACAAATTCTGCCCCATCTAAACCTCTTTCACTTGGAAGTTCCCAATTAATATTAGGGAAGTTGAAGGCTCCCCTGACAACAAGCCTGTTGTTTTTCCATCTTTCCTGAACGTGCCTGCATATCTGCTCCTCAATGTCCTGGTGGTTATTGGGGTGTCTGTGGTACAATCCCATCAGAGTGATTGCACCTTTCCTATTTTTGAGTTCTACCCATAGAGACTCAGTGGATGAGCCCTCCACTATAGCCCCTCCAACTGCAGGTGCGACATTGTCCCTGATTAGTGGTGCAACTCCCCATCCCCCTTTTTAACCCCCTCTCTATTTTTTCTGAAACATTAAAACCCTGAGACATTCAGCACCCATTCCTGTCCCTCTCTTAACCAAGTCACTGTAATGGCCACAACATCACAGTTCCATGTACTGATCCATGCTCTTTATTCATCACCTTTATCCATAATACTCCTAGCATTAAAACACACACACTTTAAACCATCTGTCCCATTGTCTCTATCACTTTGCTCCTACATGTTTTTACTGGCCTTGACATCTACTTTCCTCTCCACCCTTCACTTCTGACCTGCTGCACTGGTTCCCATTCCGCTGGTAAACTAGATTAAACCTTCCCAAGATGCACTAGCAAACCTCCTGGCCAGGCTATCGGTTCCCCTCCAATTTAGGTATAACCAGACCTTCTTGTATAGGTCACTCCTGCCTGAGTAGAGATTCCAATGATCCAGGAATCTGAAACCATACCCCCTGCACCAGCTCCTCAGCCAATCATTCATCTGTACTATTTCCTATTCCTGCCCTGACTAGTACATGGCACTGGGTGTAATCCAGAGATTATCACCTTGGAGGCCCTGATCTTCAGACTCTTTCCTAGCTCCCTATACTTGATGTGCAGGACCTCTTCTCCCTTTCTACATATGTCATTGGTGCCAATTGGCATCACAACCTCCGACTCCTCACCCTCCCTATTAAGAATAGTCTGTAGCCACTCTGAGACATCCTGGACCCTAGCATCACCCTTCAGTCTCCTTCGCAGCCACAGAATCTCTTGTTTGTATTTTCTGTCTTGCCTCTATTTTTGTAATCCAGTTTGACAACCCCAATCAGATGAACTGGGGTATACCATACAAACCAACCTTGTTTGAAATAAAGTTTATCTTGTGATGACAGAGAGGCCTTTTTAAGTATAATGACCTCTCTCACATATGCCCCTTAACCTCACCCCAATTCTTTTTTGCCAGTAACTTACACTAGGTGGTAATTTACAGCAGCCTGTCTACCAACCAGCAGCTCTTTGTGGTGAGGGTGGAAATCTAGACAATCACAAAGGCAAGCTGCAGACTCCACAGGGAGGTTCAGGATTGGAGCCAGGTCTCTCTCGGTCTGAGAGGCAATAGCAATAACCTCTGTGTCACCCTGCCATCCAATGTGCATTGCCCCTCAACATAATATGTCGTAGTTCATCTCAGAAACTTTGTACCCCCAGAAACTGCCCCAAAGGCAAGGATAATAAATGAATATTTGCTCTGCTCAACACTATTGAATATTAACATAAACAACCTCATCACCAATACAGCCAAAGATCATGAGGTTCAGTTTTTCACAGCTCTGCGCTTCACGTTTTCAAGTCAAGTCACATATCAGATTGCTCTGTTAACACAAAGCAACACATTCATTATATATAGAATGGTAACCTGAATGAATAGGAAATGGAGGAACTTGGCCACCAAATCAAATAATTTGATCCTGTAATAGTAGAAGAGCTAAGATTTGGGCTCCAAGATCAGTACTAGCAGAGCGGGAGGTGAGAGGCACTGGCATCTTGTCATCAGATCCTTCCTGACTTCTGCACTACTCTACACAGACTTAGAAGTAAGGAGCGAGTGAGCTGTATTCCACAAAACCACCAGCTAACGAGAAGTACACTCTGACCCTCCCCTGTCCTTGCTATTATATCAACAGAGACTGACTATACTGCCAAACATTCCAGCCCATCAACCATCAGGAATTATATACATCACAAAACAACCATAGGTACACCTCACCTGAGCCATAAGCGTGACCACTTTCCAATGAGACTGTGGGCCAGAAGGTGAGATATGAGGTAACAGTTGTTGTAATGGGTGAGACTTCTGTTGTGTAGGCAGACCAAAGAAGGCTGTCAAACTGATCAACTTTTGATGTATTATGTAAGGAGGAATAGACGCCAATGGTCAATACGCAGGAAAGAGAGCAAAGACAATTGTCAAAGTAAGCAGAGTAAGCATCCTCCCCACCCCGCTACCAGGGTTAGGGTTCCTCTCGCCCTCACCTACCTCCCCACCAACCTCCGCGTCCAACGCATAATTCTCCAAAACTTCTGCCACCTCCAACTGGATCCCACCACCAAACACATCTTTCCCTCCCTCCCACTTTCTGCTTTCTGCAGGGATCGCTCCCTATGCAACTCCCTTGTCCATTTGTCCCTCCCCACTGATCTCCCTCCTGGCACTTATCCTTG
The DNA here is from genome assembly GCF_963921235.1 of Mobula hypostoma. Lineage (NCBI taxonomy): Eukaryota > Metazoa > Chordata > Chondrichthyes > Myliobatiformes > Myliobatidae > Mobula > Mobula hypostoma. The sequence continues at coordinate 73,397,304 of NC_086102.1, read as the reverse complement.
CAAGCGGAACAAGTGCTACACCTGCCCCTACACCTCCTCCTTCACTATCATTCAGGGCCCCAAACAGTTAATCCAGATGAGGCGACACTTCACCTGTGAGTCTGTTGGGGTCATATACTGTGCTTGGTGCTCCCAGTGTGGCCTCTTGTATATCGGTGAGACCCGATGTAGATTGGGAGATTGCTTTGCCGAGCATCTATGCTCCGTCCGCCAGAACAAGCGGGATCTCCCAGTAGCCACCCATTTTAATTCCACTTCCCGTTCCCATTCCGATATGTCCATCCATGGCCCCCTCCACTGTCGTGATGAGGCCACACTTAGGCTGGAGGAACAACACCTTATATTCCCATTGGGTAGCCTCCAACCTGATGGCATGAACATTGACTTCTCTAACTCTTCTAGTAATGCCTCCTAACCCCCCATTCACCATTTCCCATTCCCTTTTCCCTCTCTCACCTTATCTCCTTGCCCGTCCATCACCACCCTCTTGTGCTCCTCTCCCCTGTTCTTCCTTCCACGGCCTTCTGTCTCTTTCACCAATCGGCTTCCCAGATCTTTGCTTCATCCCTCCCCCTCCAAGTTTCACCTTTCACATTGTGTTTCTCTCTCGTCTCCCCCACCTTTTAAATCTACTCCTCAGCTTTTTTTCTCCAGTCCACTCCAAGGGTTTCAGCCCGAAACGTTGACTGTTTACTTTTTTCTGTAGATACTGCCTGGCCTGCTGAGTTCCTCAGCATTTTGTGTGTGTTAGGCAGAGACCTGTTTTGAATTTGAGATCTGATCATATGCATTCCATTGCCTGAAAATGCAGCGTGTTTCAATTCAATAGTAGCTTTTGAAAATTAATTCAATACATTTGGAAAAGAAATATGTACAGCACTCAAGGAATTGACAGAGAATGGGTTTAATTTCTTAGCTCTCTTAAGGATTTGGGTCAAATTGCTTCCCCCTGTGGTACATACTTCTTGAAAATGATATGCATTATATCAGAACTGATGTCACTCACAAACACAGCAGGATGTGGGAACACATAAGTTTTAAAAGATATAGAACAAAGGCAAACTTTCAATAATCACTAAGCTCGACTTTAATCAAGTCACTATTAAAATTGTGTGAAGATTCAAATTTAACGTTCCCTCCGACGGATTGCAATAGCTGATTAACTCATGCTGCCCGTTCATCTGCATGATTTCTATGTTTATTAAGTGGTAACTTCAATTTGAATTAGCTACATAATTTAAAGCTCTGTTGCACCAATTAAAATTAGCCTGCATTTCTTAAAGGTTAGGCACAGATGGCTGAAAGGAAATTTTGAAATTCAAGGGGCAGGAGTCGGCCACTTGCTTCCTCAGGTGTCCTCTGCCACTCAGTAAGACCAGGTTGATTTGACAGTAAACTCAATTCTACATTCTCATCAACAGTGGCATTCCATCTCCACGTTCATCAAGTGACTGTTTCTTTCTGCCTTAAAAATTACTCATTCAACTTCTGTCACCCTTTGAGCAAGAGACTTCCTACAACTCACAACTCTTAAGACATAAACAAAATCTCCTCCTATCTGTCTTACATTGATGACCCCTATTTTTAAACAACCTTTCCACACCTACCCTGCAAAACATTTGAGGATCTTATATGTTTCAATTCAGTTTCCTCTCACTTTTCCAAACTCCTACAAATACAAAACTTAGCTGTTCAACCTTTCTTCGTCAGACTTCATCCTCATTCCAGGGGGTCGCAGCCTGAGGTCCACACATCCCTTGGTTAATGGAAGGGATCCATGGCATAAAAAAAGCTGGGAACCCGTGCTCTGGTGTGATGGGGTAAAGAGCAGGTTTTGAGGATTTGGATCTATGTTTGTCAATGCAAATATCTAATCAGCCAATCAGGTAGCAGAAATTCAATGCATAAAAGGATGATCCACTCCAATTGTTGTTCAAACCAAACATCAAAATGTCAAAAAAAGATGACATCTAAGTGACTTTGACCATGGAATGAATGTTGGTGCCAAATGGGCTGCTGATCTACTGGTCTACTGGAATTTTCATACACAGCAGTCCCTTGAGAATGATCCAAGAAAACAGAAAACATCCAGTGAGCAGAAGTTCTTTGGGCAAAAATGCCTTGTTATGAGAGAGAGGACAGAGAACGGCCAGACTGATTCAAGCTGACAGGAAAACAACAGTAACTCTAACCACCACACGTTACAACAGTAGTCTGCAGAAAAGCATCTCTGAATGCACAACATCTCAAACCTTCAAGTGGATGGACTATGGCACCAGAAGATCAGAAACATACACTCTGTGGTCACTTTATTGGATACAGGAGATACCTCATGATGTGACCGTCGAGTGTGTGTGTTTTGTATTGTGCAAAAGTCACAGGCACATACATATCGCTAGGGTGCCCAAGACATTTTCACAGTTCTGTACTGCTGCCGCAAACAAAAGTGCTAATAAACCTGATTCTGATATGGGTCTCTATTATGGACAAAAAGTGGGAAGGGGGCGGGAAGAGGGGAGTCATGATTGGGAAAAGGGGAAGGGAGAGGGGAGGGAGCAGGAAGCACCAGAGAGATATTCTGTAATAATCAATAAACCAATTGTTTGGAATCAAATGACCATGCCTGGTGTCACGTGGCTGGGTGTGTCTGTCCCTGCACCACCCCTTGCCCCTGCACTCCTTCTCTTCCACCTGTCCCGCACCCCTCCTGTGGCACTCCACCCTCTCCATTCCCAACATCCTTTGCACCCACCAGGTTTACAAACTTGCTCTCTGCTCTACATTGACAGATATAGAACTGTGCAAAACTCTTAGGAAGCCTAGTTATCCATGTACCTGAGACTTTTGCATGCTACTATACATGTATGCATGTGTGTATATAATGATATATAAAACAGTAAGTCTGAAACACTGTTTTGATTGGTGGAATAACAGGTTTTACGCCCTTTTGCTGGTTAGAAGCTCCAATTTATGATGACTGGTCTGGAGTGATGAAGTGATGACTCATCTGGAATGATGACTGATCTGGAGTGGTGACTGGTCTGGACTGACGACTGGTCTGGAGTGATGACTGGTCTGGAGTGATGACTGGTCTGGACTGACGACTGGTCTGGAGAATCTCAGTGGTCCTTGGTACCAATTGCTATTCTAGTCCAAGGAGAAGTCTAGTGAGTTTATTCATTACTTACACTTATATATTTTCAAAAACCAGTGACTTATTTTCTAATCTATGCATTCTGGTCTGCTACAGTTCTAAAATTAATTATTTTTAATGAATTTTACATTGTCAACTGAAGCAGTCCTGTTTGTTTCCAAGAGAAACAAATGATCTTGTCATTTCACATTCCTGAATGACTCAAGTCTGCATGCTTCAATGCCTCAAGGACCCTAGAAATCAACACCTCTTTTCCACTTACCTTCCTGATTAACCTACCCGCTCATCGTGAAGATTGTGGACTGACAACTCCATTTTGAGTAAAAAGATGAATTAGCAATTACAATTAGCAAACTTTCTCTATGCTGTTTCAAATGCATTAACTTCTTTCCTTAAATAAGTAGACCATTATGGTACACTTACACCAGAAGTGGTATCACCAATTTCTTGTATAAAGTTGCAGTTGTATTCAAGTTAGAAACATAGAAACATAGAAAACACACAGTACAATACAGGTCCTTCAGCCCACAAAGCTGTGCTGAACATGTCCTTACCTTAGAACTACCTAGGCTTACCCATAGCTCACTATTTTTCTAAGCTCCATGTTGTCATCCAGGAGTCTCTTAAAAGACCCTATCGGTTCCGCCTCCACCACCACTGCTGGCAGCCCATTCCACACACTCATAACTGTCTGCATAAAGAACTTACCCCTGACATCTCCTCTGTACCTGCTTCCAAGCACCTCAAAACTATGCCCTCTCGTGCTAGCCATTTCAGCCCGGGGGAAAGCCTCTGACTATCCACACGATCAATGCCTCTCATTATCTTATACACCTCTATCAGGTCACCTCTCATCTTCTGTCGCTCCAAGGAGCAAAGGCCAAGTTTACTCAACCTATTCTCATAAGGCATGCTCCCCAATCCAGGCAACTTCCTTGTAAATCTCCTCTGCACCCTTTCTATGGTTTCTACGTCCTTCCTGTAGTGAGGTAACCAGAACTGAGCACAGTGTGGTCTGACCAGGGTCCTATATAGCTGCAACATTACCTCTTGGCTCTTAAACTCAATCCCACGATTGATGAAGGCCAATGCACCTTATGCCTTCTTAACCACAGAGTCAACCTGCGCAGCAGCTTTGAGTGTCCTATGGACTCAGACCCAAGATCCCTCTGATCCTCCACATTGCCAAGAGTCTTACCATTAATGCTATATTCTGTCATCATATTTGACCTACCAAAATGAACACCTCACACTTATCTGGGTTGAACTCCATCTGCCACTCCTCAGCCCAGTTTTGCATCCTATCAATGTCCCGCTGTAACCTCTGACAGCCCTCCACATTATCCACAACATCCCCAACCTTTGTGCCATCAGCAAATTTACTAACCATCCCTCCACTTCCTCATCCAGGTCATTTATAAAAGTCACAAAGAGTAGGGGTCCCAGAACAGATCCCTGAGGCACACCACTGGTCACCGGCCTCCATGCAGAGTATGACCTGTCTACAACCATTCTTCGCCTTCTGTGGGCAAGCCAGTTCTGGATCCACAAAGCAATGTCCCCTTGGTCCCATGCCTCCTTACTTTCTCGATAAGCCTTGCATGGGGTACCTTATCAAATGCCTTGCTCAAATCCATATACACTACATCTACGGCTCTACCTTCATCAGTGTGTTTAGTCACATCCTCAAACAATTCAATCAGGCTCATAAGGCATGACCTGCCTTTGACAATAAACAAAAATGTTCTGTTAATTTCCCTGATTTCTGCAGAATCTGCATAGGAGCTATTTGCTAGCCTCACATTAGGACACCCAGATCCAAATGGTCTCAAAGTTCTGCAAACTCTCACCATTTGGATAATACAAAACTTGTTTTTTTTTATTTTTCCTGCCCAAATGGGCAATTTCACATTTTCCCATATTGTACTATATTGTTACCCACTCATTCAACCCAACTATTTTCATTTGTAACTCCCTTATGTCCACTGCACAACTTGCTTTCCTATCTGTCTTTGTGGTAATGGAAAATATAAAGACCATGCCTTTGCTGGCTTGATCAAATTTGTGCATATAAATTGCAAAATGCTGAGATCTCAGCACCAATCCCTGCAGCACATCACTCTTTACATCTTCCAGACCAGGTCAATGAACCTTAGTGGTTCCTCTGTGTTTCCTGTCAATTAGCAAATCTTCAACACATGCTAATGCACTACCACTGCAACACGAGCTTGTATTTTCAGCAAAATCAATAATGCAGCACCCCGTCAAATGTCTTCTGGAAATCGAAGTATAGAAACATAGAAACATAGAAAATAGGTGCAGGAGTAGACCATTCGGCCCTTCGAGCCTGCACCGCCATTTATTATGATCATGGCTGATCATCCAACTCAGAACCCTGCCCCAGCCTTCCCTCCATACCCCCTGATCCCTCTAGCCACAAGGGCCATATCTAACTCCCTCTTAAATATAGCCAATGAACTGGCCTCAACTGTTTCCTGTGGCAGAGAATTCCACAGATTCACAACTCTCTGTGTGAAGAAGTTTTTCCTCATCTCGGTCCTAAAAGGCTTCCCCTTTATCCTCAAACTGTGACCCCTCGTTCTGGACTTCCCCAACATCGGGAACAATCTTCCTGCATCTAGCCTGTCCAATCCCTTTAGGATTTTATACGTTTCAATCAGATCCCCCCTCAACCTAAATTCCAACGAGTACAAGCCCAGTTCATCCAGTCTTTCTTCATATGAAAGTCCTGCCATCCCAGGAATCAATCTGGTAAACCTTCTTTGTACTCCCTCTATGGCAAGGATGTCTTTCCTCAGATTAGGGGACCAAAACTGCACACAATACTCCAGGTGTGGCCTCACCAAGGCCTTGTACAACTGCAGTAGTACCTCCCTGCTCCTGTACTCAAATCCTCTCGCTATAAATGCCAGCATACCATTCGCCTTTTTCACCGCCTGCTGTATCTGCATGCCCACTTTCAATGACTGGTGTATAATGACACCCAGGTCTCGTTGCACCTCCCCTTTTCCTAATCGGCCACCATTCAGATAATAATCTGTTTTCCTATTTTTGCCACCAAAGTGGATAACTTCACATTTATCCACATTAAATTGCATCTGCCATAAATTTGCCCACTCACCCAACCTATCCAAGTCACTCTGCATCCTCTTAGCATCCTCCTCACAGCTAACACTGCCACCCAGCTTCGTGTCATCCACAAACTTGGAGATGCTGCATTTAATTCCCTCATCCAAGTCATTAATATATATTGTAAACAACTGGGGTCCCAGCACTGAGCCTTGCGGTACCCCACTAGTCACCGCCTGCCATTCTGAAAAGGTCCCGTTTATTCACACTCTTTGCTTCCTGTCTGCTAACCAATTCTCTATCCACATCAATACCATACCCCCAATACCGTGTGCTTTAAGTTTGCACACTAACCTCCTGTGTGGGACATTGTCAAAAGCCTTTTGAAAATGTATCCACAGTGTGTGTTAACTCTTCATATTAATCAAATAGATTTCCCTTTCACTAAACCACAAAGACCTTGCAAGATTACTTTGAATTTTTCTAAGTGCCCTACTATAACATATTTCCTAATAGCTTCAGACATTTACCCATGGCAGGATTAAGCTAAATGACCCATAGTAACTCTTTCATTCAAAAAAGGTTAATCACCTAACCTTTTTGAATGAAGGAGTTACTTTTACTACCTTCTAATCATTTGGAATCTGTTTGAAATATGTTCTGATAGATCTATTAATTATAATTAGAATCTCAGATCGCAGTCTTGTCACACACATTAGAGAAATGTTTTTTGACTGAGAGAGTAACAACGTCTGCGCTTGAAGGTATTTTCAGCAGCACCAGCACCAATGACACCACCTTCACATCCTCTCAGACTCTCTGACTGATGCCACAGATAACTTTTGTATCAGGCACACATTCAGGAAGCAAATGTAAAAATGTAACCCGATGTTAAAACACTTTAGAATGCCATAGGGAAAAGAATCGAGCCGTATTCAAGTAGAATTGCTTAATTGATATATCAAGCATGATATTTCATTTTTCCTTAGCTTCAAATCACTGCCTAAAACTTAACCTTGTATTTAATGCTAAAGCAATAACCAATTATGCAGCACCCCATCAAATACCTTCTGGAAATCTAATTATCCACAGTGTGCGTTATTTCTTCATATTAACCAAACAAGATTAATATGAAGAAGGCAACTCAAACCTATTACTTTTCCCTTTCCTCTTCCTTGCTTTCATGTTTTAGCCTTATAAAATTGCAGTTATTTTTCAAGCTGAGAGTTATCATCCTCTCCGAATACTAAGTAGGAAATATATTTTACTCATAAAAAATAAGATAGATTTAGTGGAACAGTCACTTAAAATAGGTAAGGATAGGACCTTGCCTCAATTCATTAAGGTAAATGAGAGGTCAGTAAATGAATTGGCAAAGTTTATAATTATTCATGAACTTCAACATAAAGGGTAGCTAACTTAGCAAAATCATATGTTTGCATCTAGGGGCAACCAAGAAGGTAACTTAAACAATAAACACCAAGTAACAGAGTGGAATGTTAATGTGAGACTGATAGCCTTGTGCACAAGTTAACAAGGAACAGTAATGGTGAAACAGAAGACAGGGGAGCAAATACTTTCACATACAGCATATTGAACCAATTCAAAGGTTTCTTCAATTCTGTTAAACACAATTAATTCTGTTTCCTTGTTATTTTTGTAGTTAAGTATACTATTGTTTGAGACAATTCTGTTGTTAAGAAACATATCAATCAGAATGTGTGTTGATTTAACTGCTTCTGCAGGTATTAAGTGTGAGAAGACCACGTAAGGTCAAGGGTGGGCTGGAGAAGAGAGACAAGAAGCTGATGAAGCTAAATTGTGGGAATAGTTATATACAAAAAAGTCATGGTAACGTGTTTGCATGGTAACAGCCATAACCTCAGAGTCATAAAAAATGTAAGTCTATTTATTTTGATGCAAACTTTAATTACTCTAAATGTCTTTTGAGAAATATACAAATTCAGAAGTAAAAATTTGGATAAATTTATAATGTGAATTTTCTTTTTAAATAAGGCACAATGAATAAAATTCCACTTAATGAAAACAATTACATACATTGCCACAATAATATTTTATTACAATATATCTAAAATAATATTCTCCCCATTATTGTAGATTCAATTAACACATCCCAGAGTTTCTTTCTCTCTTTTAATTAATATAATTAGTGAGGAAATTGGTGAAGGTCTTTTACAGGCGAAAGGCTCACTTTATAACGACCAACAAATTACTTACAATTGAAAAATCCTTTGCAGAATCATTAAAATACTGAAGATCAAATTTCAAATCTATTTCTGATTTGAAAATCATTACATTGCTTTATAGTAATTTGAACTGTCTCGCTGTAGCACAACTGGTAAGATCGCTTATTGAAATGTATATCGAGCTGGTGTATCCCTTGTATGCTGACAGAAAGATGTGTCTCCAGGGATAATGTGATATTGACAATGATGGAAGGGCCTAGTCTGGAATCTCTTTCCTCCTTTTGGTACTAGTGCAATAGTTAAAACATCAGATATAAGTGTGCGTGAAACACTGTAACTGTAGGAGCTGGAATTCTGAAATAAAAACAAAACAACCCAAGAAACACTCAACTGGCAGTATATTTGAAAAGAAAAAATATAGTCAAATATAGTTTATCAGAATTATCATGAAACATCAGTCATACTTCTCACCCCACAGAAAATACCTGACCTGCTAAATTTTCACAGCATCACTTTTAGTGTGATAATAAGAATGAACTTGGGAATTTAAATTTGACTGCTTTTGAAAGGGCACATTGAACTGGGCTGGATTATTGTCCCTGCTTGCCTGACCACCTCACACCCTGTCGCCATGCTTTCCCCACAATCAGGTTACAGGCGGCACTGCCAGGGTCCTTGCCCATAAGGCAGAGTAGCTACCAGGCTGCAGGAGATGGGTACAGTGGCCCTGCCACAGGAATGCCCTGATAACCAGACCTTCAGATTGTTCTTAATTGCCCCTCATTATCATAGATGTTTAGAACATAAATCATTGAGCGTAGAACAGTGAGCATGGAGTCAGGCTATTCAGCCCATAATGTTGTGTCAAACTAATTAACTTAATCCCATTTAATCTCTTCAACCATATCCGTCCATTCCCTGCATATCCACGTGCCTATCTCTTAAATGCCTCCATCATATCTGCCTTACCATCACCCTGACAGTGCATTTCAGACTTCTACCAGTCACTGAGAAAGAGATCAGCTCCACATATCCACTTTGTACGTTACCTCACTCGTATTACATGTATCTTCTCTTGTTCTTGACATTTTGACCCAGGGGTAAAGATACCAGCTGTAAGTATGCCTCTTGTAATTTTATGGACTTCTATCAGGTCTTCACTCAGCTTTTCCTGCTCCAAAGAAAACATGCAACATCAACTGGTCTCAGTCTACAGCTGCCATTTGCCTTCTGAAGGGGTACACCCTGCTCTGATTGGTTGTAGAAGTTCAGAGAATGATCTGCACATGCATACTTATTTGTATGCTAATTAAAATATTGCTTACAAGCCTTTAGAAAAGTGTCAATATTGCATGAATATTTAAGTAATCCAGCCCAGAGTCAAATCCAAGGGATGTGAGGCCTACTTCATCACAAAATGTCCCACTGCTATTTTCCGATTAGCCTTCACTTCCCCATTTATGCAGCAATTCCATCACCAATTCAAAACCCATCTTTCATGTTTTTGCCATTTCTGCTCATGTAACCATGAAGAAGCTGTATGGCTCTGAATTCTCTATGCATCTGTGGTAACGTGCAGCCCAATTTAAAGAACCCATTAGCTGTGGAGTTCTGGAATTAACATGTCAACCGAGGAGACTCAGCTGAAAGGAAACGGAAGAGCTGTTGTTTTTCCCACTGTAGTTAACCTGCTTGACATGCAATTCCTTCAGATTTTAGTCTCTGAAATGCTATTTTTGCTTTGAGATGTGGAAAGGTTCAAGGGGACTGGTTTGCAGTGTCGGCCATGGAAAAAGATGCAGGTGCAGGTGAAATAAAAGCAGAAAGTGTTGGGAACATTCAAAAGGTCAAGCAGCACCTGGAGGAAGAGAAACCGAGTTAAGTAATGTTGGGTTTTCAACCTGAAACATTAGTTCTGTTTCTCTTTCCACAGATACAGCCTGACCTGCTGAGCTTTTTTTTTGTTTTTCATTTTAATCCATCGTTTAGTGTTTAGTACTGAAGAGGTTCAACCTTCACATTTCAGATCAAGTGGAATGAGAAACCAGCACAGAATTTCCACTTGCCACCAAATATTTCTATGGCTATGTTCATATTTCACATAAGGTATAACAGGTAAACTTGTTGAAAGGTCAATATCCAGCAGGAGTTCCTCTGGTCAACCTGAAAGGCCTGACCATTTTCAATTGTTTCATCAATGGCCTTTCTCCCACCACAAATTCAGAAGTGAGGATTCTCTTTATGGTTACACCATGTTCTATTCTATTTACAACTTCTTCAGCCCATGTCAGAATGCAAGAGGGCCTAGACAATGTTCAAGCATGAGCTAATGTGTGGTAAGTGATACTTATGCCATACAAGTGCTAAAAGATGAACATCTCCAACAAGATAGAATATAAATCATCTCCCTTTAATATTCAATTCGATTATGTTACACAGACACCACCACCCATTGTCCAGAAGCTCCCATAAATGCCAATGCCACAAGAGTGGGTCAGCAGCTGGGTGTACTATGATGAGCAACCAACTCTTACACTCCAAGGCCTTTCTCCCACCTGCAAGAAACAAGTCATGAGCAGAATGGAATGCCCTCCATTTGCTTGGATTGAATGCAACTGTGACACTCTCAAAAAGCTTTACACCATCCAGAATTAGGAGGTCACTTTACTTACCAATCCACCACACCAAACGCTCATTCTTATAATCACAAGCACATGGTAACCACAGTGTGTATCATCTACGAAATGTACATGTCAGACCTGCGTATGTAGGCATCTTTCAGTCTCCAACCAGCTAATAGGAGCCACTTACCACTCATTTCTAATTCATGACCTGCAGTCTATTTAAACCCAGCTCTCATCCACACTCCTTCAGGGACAGCTCGTTCAAGAGTTTTGGTATATGTTCCAAAGTTTCAGGTGACTATTAAGAAGACATTAGCAGACTGAGTATTTGATTTCACATCCGAGATGGTTGTTATCATTATAGCCTTGGAATGGTCAAAGAAGTATGGCCTGATTGTGTACTTCTGTGCTCTGATTTGTTCTCAGTTTTAACATCAGTATTTCAATTTGTAGGGCAGACATCCTTCATGAGATTGGACAAAATCTGCTGTGGCTGCAGGGTCTAGGCTTGTGCATACATGTTGGGGTTGATGGAAATGAGGTGGCAGACATTCTAGCCAGCAATCACTTTAAATTAAGGATATAAATGTAGTGGTGCCTTTGCATAAAGGGGAGGTGAAAAGCTATAATTAAAAAGTCTATTTGATCACTATGGCAACAAACCTGGGAAAGGAAAAGAAAGGACAGCATTAATATAAAATTCATGGGATGGTGGCACCTCAACTGGGAGATGGTTATAACAGAGGGAAAAAGTTATACTTCCACATTTACATATTAGACCTACTAGGTCGAATAATTCCTTGTCTCCCGCTCGCTGTGAAAATGGGGGACATCTCCCTTCCCCTTGCCAGGGAGAGAGAGAATCTGTGGGTTGTCAAATGTTGGATGAAATGCGAAGCCTTTGGGGTAACTTTGGTCTGTGTCTTTGCTATCGCTTAGCTCATACTTGTGCTCGGTAGCAGGTGTGCTTTTTTTTGCTGGCGGGGGGAGGGGGATTGTTGCTCGCTGCCACCTACGTGCGGGAGGGGGGAGCTGGGGGGGACTTTGGGGTTCTCATGTTTAACTGTTGTGCATTTTTTGGGGCACTTCTCTGTTTTCGTGGATGGTTGCGACAAAAAAGCACTTCAGGATGTATATTATATACATTTCTCTGACATAAATTTGGCCTTTGAACCTTTGTTCAGAATTACTATGCACAATGCGGGCATTGGTAGGGAGTGCACTTGTCAAGAAGCAGTGCGGCATACATTGTTCCTATGAGCTGCAAATGGAATATCGAATTGTTGAGCTGGGATCTTTGGGACAGACACAACTTACTATGGGAAGTTTGTTGGGATATCACTGCCACTGTAATTTATTTAAGTGTCTATTTGACTTTCAGAAAGGCATTAGACTTTTTGATATTATTAGAGTTTTACAGAAGAAAATTTAATGGGTATACTTCCTGTCTCTTTGCTCCGCACTCCGACTCAGTAGGTGGCAGTAACTTATCTTATGCTGGTCTTCCAACCACCGTTACACTTTAGAAGAACAGTCCTTGTTCATCCATTACACCAGCCAGCCTCAACCAGTTGCTCCCAGCCTTCAGTTACCTTGTTGCCTTGTAGTGTAAACTATTCTATTTTGTGGCTCCTCATGGTTTGTTAATTTGTACTTTATTATTAAAGTCATAATGAAGTCAGTATTAAACTGCTCTGCATTCGAGGTCAAACCTCCCCTACAATTCATTGTCATTCTCATTCTCTCTCTCTCTCTCTCTCTCTCTCGCATTTGAAACACTCCGCAGAGGCCCAAATCTTAACCAAAGTGGATCTATGGAGCATATGCAATCTGATCCGCTTCTGCCAGGGGATGTGTGGAGGACAACATTCATAGCACCCACTGGCCAATACTTGGTGATGACTTTTAGACTTTTCAACAGTGCAGCATTCATTAATCAGATCCTCCAACTCAATGACATCCTTATCTTCTCCAAGGTCCCCAAAGACCACATCTGTCACTTCCATTCAGTCCTTCAGTGTCTCCTTGAAAACCAACTCTACTGCAAATTAGAGAAATTCCAGTTCCACACCCAGTCACACTTCCTTCCTGGGTTACATCCATTTGCCCCAGGACATATCCATGGACCCGGAGGAAGTGCGCACCGTCGTCGAATGGCCCTGACTGCGCTCTCTCAAACAGATACAGCGCTTCTAGGGCTTTTCCAACTTCTACCACATTTCATCGGAAACTACAGCGAAGTCATCATCCCTCTCACCTCCCTCACCAATTCACCTACCACACAGATAACCTGGTCTGCTGCTGTGGACCATTCTTTCGAGGATTTCCAGAGATGCTTCACCACCACTCCCATTCTCTGCCATCTGAATCCCTCCGGACCTTTTGTGGCAGAGGTGGATCCATCTGTTGTGAGCGCTGAGGCCTTTCCCTCCCAGTGAGGATCAAATAAGAAGACACCCCTTGTGCCTTCTTCTCATGCAAACTGAACTCCCGGGAGGGGGAAGAAGATGGTGGCACGATGGCAGCGCGCACCGCCACTTCGGTGATGATATCTGTTATCTGTCAAGTAGGGGTCCGTGCACAATTCTGATTTGATGGAGATAGACGTGAGAGTACGGAGAAACATCTGGAAAATTTCCGAAATGCCCGCTTCGCTGCCGCTGTTACTGTGTAGTAACTGGAATCTCCGGAGCTGAAGGCCTCAAAATCCTCAGCTTTGCGTGTTTCAGCGGCCAAGGAGAGGTCGAAGGCGTTCAGCAGAGGATGGTGCTTGAGAGGCTGTATCGGAGAGGCTGGTCGGAAGCTCGGAGTTTTCGGACGGACGGACTCAGTGTCGGCTGTGGTCGGCTGCTTCCAAGGTATCAGCAAGTTCACGGTGCCTGGAGGTTTATGCCAGGGAGTTTCTCCCTTTTGCCACCTGCTATTGGGGACTTAGGAGTCGATCGACTCGGGACTTTGAGACTTTTTTTACTGTGTCCATGGTCTGTTCTTTATCACATTATGGTATTGCTTTGCACTGCAGTAACTATATGTTATAATTACGTGGTTCTGTCAGTGTTAGTCTTTGGTCTGTCCTGTTTTCTGTGATATCACTCCAGAGAAACATGGTATCATTTCTTAATGCATGTATGCATTTCTAAATGACAATAAAAGAGGACTGAGTTTTCTCATAATCTAAACTCTATGCAGTGCCATTTTAGAATAGGAGACAGGGAGCTGCTCGCCACTAAGTGGGCCTTAGAGGGATGGAGACACTGAGCCCTTCAGGGCTGACCACTACAATCTCATATCCATACAACAGACCTACCAACTCAACCTACGTCAGGCTCACTGGGCCTCCTTCTTCAAGCAATTCAACCTCACCATCTCCTACCGACCCGGCTCCAAGATCACTAAGGCGGACACCCTGCACGACAGTTTGACCCAGCGGAAACAGAGATCAGCCCTCAGCCCATCACTCCATCCTTGCAGATCCTCGTCCCAATCATCTGGGACCTCGAGAACCAGATCCTCCAGGCCTTACAGTAGGATTCTCCTCCAGCCGACACACCTGACAACCGCATGGACGTGCCGGTGGCTATGCACACTGAGGCACTCCAGTGGGTCCAGGCACATGATGGACTCTAGATTTTCTGCCATGTGGTTCCGGTGGCCCACCATGATCGAAGATATTTGTTAGTGCATTACTGTCTGCCCCCAAGGTGCCCAGTACAAATCTTCCAACCAGCAGCTCTCTGGGCTCCTGCAGCCTCATAATCATCCCTCGATGCTCATGGTCCCATATCATTCCTCTGCAGAAAGGGTGCAGAGGAGATTTACAAGGACGTTGCCTGGACTGGAGAGCATACCTTCTGAAAATAGGTTGAGTAAACCTGGCGTTTTCTCCTTGGAGCGATGCAGGATGAGAGGTGACCTGATAGGCGTTTATAAGATGATGAGTGGCATTGATCGTGTGGATAGCCAAAGGCTTTTTCCCAGGGCTGAAATAGCTAACATGAGGGGGCATAGTTTTAAGGTGTTTGGAAGCAGGTTGTCAGGGGTACGTTTTTCACACAGAGAGTGGTGGGTGCGTGGAATGCACTGCCAGCGACGGTGGTGGAGGCGCATACAATAGGGTCTTTTAAGAGACTCTTAGATAGGTACATGGAGCTTAGGAAAATAGACGGCTATGCAGTAAGGAAATTCTAGGCAGTTTCTAGAGTAGGTTACATGGTCAGCACAGTATTGTGGGCCGAAGGGCCTGTAACATGCTGTAGATTTCTATGCTTCTATCACCATGGACTTCTTCATAGGTTTGCCACCTTCCAATGCTACCGTGCTGATCAGAGAGTGGTGGTCCATTTTTCCAAGTTGGCCCTCTTCGTTGCCTTCCCCAAACATCCGTCAGCTGATGAGACAGCGGACCTGGTTCTCCAACATGTATTTCAACTCAATGGCTTCCTTCAGGATGTTGTGCCAGACTGGGGTCTGCAATTCATCTCCTGCTTCTGACAAGCCTTCTGTTCCCTCCACCACAGGTATGTCACTTCATGGCTACCAACCCCAGTTGTTCTCCGCAGTGGAGCCAACAGTGGAGGCCCCTTCTGCCAGGGCCCTGCTTCACCAATGTCTAAATGCTTGGAAGAGGGACCGAGATACACCCTAGCTGCCAACTACACTTATTGCCACCAGGCTAACAGCCGTCAGCACCCAGCCAAGCTACTCTGGCCTGGGGACTGTGCCTAGCTGTCCATCCGAGATCTGCCCCTGCACACCGACCCCTGCAAGCTCTTACCCCGGTCCATTGGTTCCCTTCAAGATTACCCATCGCACGTCTCCAGCTGCCACTGACCCTCAAGATCATCGTCCACCTGTCCTTCCTCAAGCTCATTGTCCATGGACCATTCAGCCCATCTGAGCTTGCACCTCGGGAACCTAGGATGGTGGAAGGTGGTCTGGTGTACACGGTTCACCAGTTGATGGATTCACATCATTGTGGATGGGGTGTGCAGTACCTGGTCAATTGGGAAGGAGACGGACCAGAGGGGAGATTTTGGGAGGCGAGTCCAGTTACATCTTGGGTCTATCATTCATTCATCAAGGAGTTCCACAGGAGCCATCCGGATCATCCAGGGCTATTCAGATCGTCCAGGGCCATTGGGGACAGGCTCTAGGGTGGGTGTTCCTGTCAGACCTGCATATTTAGGCTCCTCCCAGTCTCCATCAAGCTAACAGGAGTCACCTGCCACTCGTTTCTAACTCATCACCAGCAGCCTGTTTAAACACAGCTCACATTCACAGTCCTTGTTCATTCATCAAACCAGACAGCCTGAACCAGTTGCTCCTAGCCTTTAGTTACCTTACTAACTTGTCATGTAAAGTATCTGTTCTCTCTTGTTCTGCGGCCCTTTGTGGGTTGTTACTTTGCAGTTTATTATTTAAGTCATCACTCACTGCTTAATCATCTTAACCACTTTGCATTTGTATCAAGCCTCTTCTACATTTCCTGACAATACTTCAATTACTTGCTTAATCTACTCCAGCAAAACATTCCAAGTTCAGCACTTAGGTCTAGGGCCATAGGTACAACGTCACTTGGAACTTGCTACCCATAGCGTGGTGGGAGAACCTTCACCAGATGACCATTGCAGCTCAAGAAGGTATTGCATCTCCATCTTCTTAGTGGCAACATGGGATGGGCAACTCGTGCTGGGCCTTGGCAGCACTGCCAGGATCACATAAATCTTCTCCTTTTCAGCTGCTGACAGGCTTTTGTTATCGAAAAGAGCTTTAAAGTGTTTTTAAATGAATGCTCCATTCCACGTTTCTTGATTTTTTAATGTTTATGAACATCAGGAACATTCAGGTGCACTGAAAAGCCTTGACATCTTTGACAAACAGCAAAGGTGAGGGTACCTGTGTGTTGTATGTGAACGATTTTTAGAGATCTGTGGACAGGTCTTGTTTTAACCTATTAATCATCAAAGATGTTCTTGGCCAGTAAAGTTACAATGTCAATATATCCAAGGCATGTGCACAGTTTCACCATTATTGTCTGGGAGTGAGTTTGCCAGTGGCCTCACTCAGCATAACCTAAAGCAATACGTGAAATGCACTAAACAAATGCAAAGTGTTGTTGTTGTACTTGCTTCGCTTAAATATATCTGCACCAATCAATATCACAAATAGGGGTAAATAACATAAAATTAAGTGAAATAGTTGGTTAAGTTCTTTTAACATTATCCAGCATTGCAGTATGTGATATTATAATCTGCTGAATCTGTAACATTGCCTTTAGGGACCTACACAGGAGAATTGTTCTGCAGAAAGGATTCCTCTACTTTAACTGCGGTTTGATGTTCAATGTCATCTTGGGCCATTTTGCTCGAACTTGATAGACAAAATGAGTGTGCACGGCCCGTCATGGAGAAAAGGATAAGGAGATGAGGGTGCAGGGGCTGGTAGAGGTAAGTAA
Organism: Mobula hypostoma; assembly: GCF_963921235.1. Lineage (NCBI taxonomy): Eukaryota > Metazoa > Chordata > Chondrichthyes > Myliobatiformes > Myliobatidae > Mobula > Mobula hypostoma. Next base: position 73,379,775 of record NC_086102.1, on the reverse strand, counting down.
AAGAACCAGCAGTAGAAGCAGGGACTTTGGCAGTAGAAGTAGCAATCAGCTCCTGGAGATGCCCTCAGTACAACAGAGCAGGATCATCTTTCCATTTCATCTTCTTGTGCAGACGCCTGATCCTGGACCGTAGTTGTCTCAGAAATGGCAACTGGGCACACTGGGAATATCGGATTCAGTTAAATGAGTATTTAGCTGCAATACAGCTTGAAGCATCCTTACTTGGAACTTGAGCCTTCAAGGTCATAATATAATTGCACTTGTTTAGCTTTTCCTTTTTTGTCTACTTCATTTCTGGTCCATTCATTATTTATAAGACACAGATAAAAAGCAGCAGAAAGCACAGCCTATGATCTTGGCACCATTTACATTGTGTCTTAGTAATCACACAATACTTTGATTCTGTAATTCATATCTTGCTTTTGCTGTTTCATGCTTTATTTAAGCAATCACTCATTACAAAACAAATATATGCACAGAGAGGGTCATTTGTATCTTTGCCAATGTGAGAACATATGCACTAACAAACAATAAAGCTTCATTTCATATTGAGCTACACTCAGTGTAGATCCACTTCATTAGGCACACCTGAATACCTGCTTGTTAATGCAAATAACAAATCATCCAATCATGTGGTAGCAACTCAATGTATGAAAGCGTGCAGACATGGTCAATAGGTTCAGTTTTCATTCAGACCACATATCACATTGGGGAAGAAATGTGATCTAAGATATTTTGACCATGGAATGTTTGTTGGTGCCAGATGGGGTGGTTTGAGTTTCTCATAAACTGCTGAACTCCTGAAATTTTCATGCACAGCAGTTTAGAGAGAATGGCGAGAAACGTAAACAACATCGAGTGAGTGGCAGTTCTGTGCATGAAAGTGCCTTGTTAATGAGAGGCCAGAGGAGAATGGTCAGTCTGGTTCAAGCTGACAGGAAGGCAACAGTAACTCAAATAACCCCACACTGTAACGGTGGTGTGCAAAAACGCAGCTCTGAATGTACAACATCTCGAACCTTCAAGTGGATGGGCTACGGCAGTAGAAGACCACGAACATATTAGGTACAGGATCACTACATTTTTTCCCCAGAATCTATACTTAAGCACTGAACTGAAATAATAAAAATATTAGCTTCTGCAACAAAAAGAAATTGTGCTTTGAATCCACCGATGAGTCCATTTCTATAAGTTCTATTCTTCACACATCCTATTAGTCCATTTCTATAAGTTTCATACTTGGTGAAATACAGGATCAATCATAGCTGTAAAATTGCTCATTAAATCCCTATATGTAGTTTTGTTTTGTATCACATGCTTCATTGTTCACTCTAGAATACTATTTAGGTGTATAAACTCTTCCACGTTGTTTAAAACGGTTGCTACCATGGCCTGAGCTGTGACTCCATTTCCATCTCAGCCAGTCCTAAGCTTTGGCTGAACTGAGCTTAGTAGCATTCTGCATTTATTAACTCAGCAGAAGTATAATTGTGGAATTTTGTAACATCTCATCGTACAATAATGTTTTGCTAACCCATATTTCATCATTAAGCTCAAACACCTCTCTAATACTGTTTCTAGAGCGCTTGATATTTCTCATTGATCTTTCCACATGTAGACTTCATCTGAATGTCCCCAGTTAGTATGGATTGACGACAACATCTTCTCCACACTCACCATCCTGACAGGTACACACCAGGGCTGTATGCTTGGCCCCCTGCTCTAGTCACTTTATACTTGCGCTTGAACTCAACACATCAGATCTGTCCTGGGACCGGCATGTAAAAGTCATCATAAAGAAGGCATGATAGCACCTCTACTTTCCTAGAAGTTAGCATAGATTCGCTATGTCACCAAAAACTTTGGCATACTTCTATAGATACACAGCAGAGAGTATCCTGACTGGCTGCATCTCAGCCAATGCCCCTGAATGGAAAAGTCGACAAGAAATAGTAGATACAGCCCAGTCCATTACAGGCAAAGCCCTCCCCGCCATTGAATATATGCACAAGGAACCCTGCCAGAAGAAAGCAGCATCCAGCATCAAAGATCCCACCATCCAGGCTATGCCCTCTTCTCATTGCTACCGTTGGATGGGAGGTACAAGAGTCTTGGGTCCCATATCACCAGGTCCAGAAACAGTTATGACCCTACAACCATCAGTCTTCTGAACCGGCGTGGATAACTTCATTCACTGCTCTGAACAGATTCTACCATCTACATGTTAACTTTCAAATTTCTTTACAGCCTGTGTTCTCTGTATTTTTTTTTTGCTTGCATAGTTTGGCTACTTTAGTGCATTGATGTCTGTAAGTTTGTCAGTCTATGTACAATTTTTTTGTAAACTGTGTTGTATTTCTACTTTTCCTGTAAATGTGTACAAGAAAATGAATTTCACAGTATTATATGGTAACACTTTGAACATTGACCAGTGTAATATAACAAGTACATGGTTAATACATTATTTTAATAGCTTCTTGAATTGAAATGAAATCAAGCGAAGCAACTAACCTTGTTGCAAGCCATGAAATGAGAAATTTTAACTCAATTCTTTGCTGTTACACACACAGAATCCTGTTCAGTAGGAAGAAAATGCAATTGACTTCTCGACCATTGCCCATTATATGACAGTTGTGTTTCCATAATTTGATGCAGCAGACATTCATCATACCTGTGAACTAACAATGTGCCTACCATGTTTGCTGTACTTCACCAAATTCCATTTTCCGTCTTCGATAACTAAAGACATGGCATCAGTTGAAAGAACTGCCAAACCAAGCATCAGAATAATCAAATTCTGTAGTTTTCAGTTTTCTCTTTCCTTGATCGGATGCTGCTCCAGAAAAAGATATTTGCTATGTATGCTTCATTGAAGCCAATCTCTATGTCAATCTTTACTGACTAATTTTGAATTTTGATATAAGGAGCAGGAAACATTGGTAGTTCTATTTGCTAACTTCTGTGATGCACTAAAGGTCTTCAAAATTTTCCTTAAATATGCTTTTAAGTTCACTGATACTTGGCTCATCTTACTGAGCTGTATATTAGAGTCGATGAATGTCATGCTGAAGTACATGTGGCTGATCTGCCTACTATGTTTGAGTACTTAACTCCCCCTCCCACTCCCTCTTGCCCTCCCCCATGCCTTTCCTCTCTCCCTTTCCCTCTCCATCTCTTTCTGTCTTCCAATGAACCTAGTACCAGTTTCTGGCAACTTCTAATTTAGGCTGTGAAGAATCTGTCACCTCATGGAATAGTTTGAAAAAGAAAGAACTACAGTAGATCTTGCTTAATGCAAATCATTGATGATGAGACTTTATACCAAGTGACACCGACACGAACATCACAAGCAAAGCTGGAGCAGACAAGCTGCAAACATTTTCCATATGGAACTGATATCTGAACACCTTCCCAGCTTAAACCAAATGTCAGTTGTTACTATATATGGTTCAAGACGAGACACTGAAAATTACTATTACAGACACGCAATAAAAGTTTGGCTGAAATATTTCAAAGCAACTGGCACAGTTCTTGGAGTGGTGGAAGTGTTACGCAGAAGAAATCATTACTCAGGTCTAGTGTCAGCTTTTAAGCCTGGACTATCTTCAAAGGAATGAAGAAATGGCACCAGAGAAGAATCCAAATAAGAAACAACAAGCTTCTGTGAAATTAACATTACACAATATTTAAATACAGTTAGTAGAATTAGTATTATGAGTGAAAAGAGCAAGACATGAGAAACGACCGAAGCTAGTACCAATTGCATGGATGTTATAGGATAACATCCTGAACTTATAGAAAGGCATACACTTATGTTCTATAAAAGTATTTTAAAACCAATAAAGTACTTTCAAAGTGTAATCTCTGTTAAGATGCAGGAAGCAGAATGCCAATGGCTACTCTGCCAGACGTAACTTTCCTCATGACTGAATAATTCCCTTTGAATGATGTTTGTTTAGGGATATAGTCAGAAGGGACTTCTCCATTTCGCAGATATTTGCACTCACTCCATCTTCCTGCTGCCTTAACAGGGATAGAGCTCCTCTTGTCCTTGCCTACCACCCCATGAGCCTCTGCACCCAACACATTATTCTCCACAACTTCTGCCATCCTCGATGGGATCCTCCCAACAAACTTAACCATCCTCGATGGCACATCGGCTCTCTCCGCCAAAAGCGGAATTTAACAATGGTCAACTATTTTAATTCCTATCCCCATTCTCATTCTGACATGTCAATCCATGGCCTCCTTTTTTGTCATGATGAGGCCAGTCTCAATGTGGAGGAGCAACACCTCATATTCCATCTACGTAGCCTCCAACCTCATGACATGAACATCGATTTCTCCTTCCAGTATTTTTTGTCTTTTGTTCCTTCTTCCCTCCTGCTACCTTATTCTTCTAACCCCATTCTGGCCTCTCACCTCTTCTTCCCTGCCTACCACCTCCCCCCTGATGCCCCTCTTTCTTCCATTTCTCCTATGGGCCACTTTCTTCTCCTATTGATTCCTGCTTCTCCAGCCATTTAGCTTACCCACCCACCTGGCTTCACCTGTCACCTTGTAGTTTGTCCTCCTTCCCCTTACCCCGCTTTTTTTATATTCTGGCATCTTCCCCCTTCCTCTCCAGTCTTGAAGAAGGGTTTTGGCCTTAAATGTCAACTGTTTATTCACTTCCATAGATGCTGCCTAACCAGCGGATCTTCGCCAGCATTTTGTGGGTGCGGCTCTGGATTTGCAGCATCTGCAGAATCTCTTGTGTTCAGAAGGGAAATGCTGGGCAATTGCCATTGTCCCTTCCAAACGGTTCTGTTGTTCTTAGTTGAATACAGCACCTTCAAACCATCGTGAAAGAGTGGGACAAGAACGGCTTTAAAAATAAGGAAGAGGAATGCAAAACATGGATGCAATGCACAGAGTGAGAGGGGACACTTAAAAAATTTAGCATATTTTAAAGTATATAAATCACCATCACAGGTACGTGGATAGGAAAGGTTGGGGAGGATACGGGCCAAACTCTGACAAATGGGACTAAGATGAATAGCTTCTTTGTCAGCATGGACTGGCTGGGTTGAAGGGCATTTCTGTACTGTAGTGGTATGAAAGATATTCAGAGAGGTTCGAACAGAAATGGCCATGGATCTGAAGATCATTCTCATCCCTCTCTAATGACCTCAAGACTGCTAATTATTAAAGACAGGAGCCTAAGAACGTTTTAGCAATGCTCTTGAGAAGATTGCACACATGGAAGACTGATAAGAAAATATAACACCACAGCTTTCCAGAAAACAAGTCATGTCTTCCCACTGAGGGTGGTGGTAGGGTGGAGATAGTTGAGTGAAGGGAGATGAGGAAATCTACACCTGAAAAGATGACGTAGATAAAAGGTAGAATATCTTATTTGTTTAAGTACTTGGATATGGTATAATCTGCATGGGACTGGTGCTTTATCCCACACTTCTGTAACCTTCTTTTACTCCAATTGTCCTATCTATTCTTATTGTTCTTTAACTTCGAACTCTTAACACCTCAGCCTTTGTGCAGAACACCTGAAGCCAGCAGAGAGACCAAGGTTTTTACTTGCAATCTAAACTTTCCCTGCCACATATGAATGACTCATTCAATTTTAATTAAAGTAGGAATACAAATCTCATCATGACATTCACTGATAATCCGTCTCAATGCTGCTATTGGTATGCCAGTCTTCAAGAAGATGGTCCGGACCGTATCCTTCATTACGTTGGAGCAAAAGAGGTGTGGTTAGTTATTTTACAAATGACACAAAAGCTGGTGGTGTTGTGGATAGCGAAGAAGATTTTCAAAGCTTTCAAAAGGATATAGATCAGATGGAAAGCTAGATGGAGTGCTGGAAAATGGGATTTAGTCCTGATAAGTACAAGGTGATGCATTTTGAAAAGTCAGGTATACAGTATAGAGTAAACAGTCTGATGCTAAGGAATGTTGATGACAGATGGATCTTGGGATTCAAGACGTCATTTTCCAAAAGTGGCAACATATAAGGTCCAGCAAAATACATAAGAATTACTTGTCTCCAGAGGCGGACCAAAGAATTAAGAAGGTGGGACTTCATGTTGCAACTTTATAAAAGACTGGTTAAACTGGAGCAGCCCGACTTGCTGGGCATGTCCTACAACACTGGTATCAGCAAAAATCAGCAATAAAGATAAAGAAGCAGAATCTCTGCACCCAAAACTATCTTATTTTCCCTCTTTCCAGTTTTGACAAATTGACTTGGACCTGAAACATCGACTGTTTCTCCTCCACAGATGCCCCCGACCTGAATGTTCCCAGCATTTTTTGGCTTTGTTATACAAACTTGAGGAGTACAGACTTGCAAGGTTCAAAGTCACAAGAGGTTTCTGTTAATTGGTTCCCACCCCTCTGCACAATTCTTAGACATCGGTGAATTGACATTTCCATCAGTTCTCACAAGAAATGCCTTGCATGGGATGCAGGTGAGTATTTAATGACGAACAAGGCCATATTGCTGCATAACTATTCTTCTGCTCTTGACTTTGAAATACACCTGGGATACATTTTAAATGAAAAGAAATCGTTGTGTTCTATTACAATGCCCTCTGCTCTGGTGTACCGATTTTACATTCAAAGTGTACAAACATTACTTTTTTTTTGGAAAAGACTTTCTATTTAATCTAACAAGTGATATTGAAGTAAGCTTTATCAATTGCACTGAAACAGGAAACTTGTACAGTCATTTCCAATGGATGGAATTATGATCGAGCTAATCTAAAATATAATTTGATTGACCAATTTATCTGATATAGTTGATTGTGCACTCATGCCCACAAGACTTCAGAGCAAGAGCAGGGAGTGAGATTAGGCTGGAGACTGTTTTTTTCTCTTAGTTCAATGGATCAGCTGTGCAGATGGAGATCAAAACTGCAAGATTGAGTTATAGTGCATATGTAACACTAAGAATGTATGGGCAATATACATATTAAATATATAGTATATGTAATATGTGTATTACATATGTATATTAAATATACATATAGGTTGGCATTCTTTTTGTGAAGGTAATACTGAGAGTCTGAAGGTTAGTTGCCTAAAACCATATACAGGAGAATGTATTGAACAATGTGATTTATAGTTGCTCTAGATTTAAAGAGGAAATTAAAAATAATTATGAATAAGCACCTCTCAGGCTGCCAGCCAGGTTCAGCTATCAATTTTAGCCAATGTTTCTATGACAAACTCTGCCACCTTCATAAGGGACGATGCCTGGTCATGTCCAGTCCATTGGTATTAACAACCCCATTGTCCATCCCGCCTAATTGGTTAGTCCTCATCCAATCAGGTTTCCACTCTCCACCTTGTTTACAATTGAATTCCAGTTCTTACTGAGAGCGAGACCTTCGTCTTTGTTAAAATTCTTTTCCTCTAGTTTTACTTCAATGCTTCCTCCACCAGCCGGTCCCAAAAGCCATTGTCCATCCATAGTAGTTTTGTGCCATCGAAGTGAATCCTATCACCATTGTGAATGCAATGTTCTGCTATCGCCAATTTGGCTGGGTAACCCAAACTGACACACCTCCTGTGCTCCTTGATCAAAGTTTCCACCGTGCACCACGTCTGGCTGATATACACTGCTCCACATTCACAGGGAATCCTGTAAACACCAGCCGGCCTGAGCCCCAGATCACCTTTGACCCACATAGCTGCCATTTGAGTTTCCTTATGGGTTTATGGATGGAGTTCATCCGGTATTTCCTTGGGATCCTGCCGATCTTTCCAGAAACCGTGGAAATATAGGGAAGACAGTGGGTAGTGATGGGTTCTTCCTCATGAACAGGGACACCACGTCAAAACTGACCATTATGTCCTCTGGGGTCAGCTGGATGTCGGTTATTGTTTTTACAATGTCACAGCCCCCAACAAAGGGAGACTGCATGGTCATTAAATGCTTAGTGATATAGTAGGTCGGAGAATCTACCCACTGATGATAGGCCTCAGAGGGGATCCCTCCTCGTGCATCTTTGGGAGCCCGTAAAGTCTTGGTGGTACTGGCACCGGAGGGAGAAGTGTCTTGCATATGTCCGCTGGCAGTCTGGATTTTCTCGGTAAAGTGGAGGTCATCTTGACAATAAATCCATGAGATCCTGCCATAGAATTCTGTAGACAGGATCTTCCAGAATCTGTTGGATTTTCTTGTGGTATTCCTCCGAGGGCATCAGGACTGTCACAGTTCTTCTGTCCACTGGTAAAATCATGGTGGCTCGGTTTTGCCGTAGTGCCTGGAGGGTCAGTTTCTCTCCTTTTATCATGTTCAGTTTCATCAAAACTGCCTTTTTGAGGGCATGCAGACTCCTATCTTCATCTCCTCCATGGTATCTGGTGATAGTTTACAGACTGCTTGATCTGCCCCACCAGTGTAGTCCTGTACCTCTGGGGACCAATGAGGCGACTAGGTCAGTCTTCGCCGAGGGGCTGAACTTCACTCCAGTCTTTCTTACTACATCATTAAGCATTTAATGACCATGCTGTCATCTTCTGTTGGTGGAATTTGACCAACTTCATAAAATCGATAACCAACATCTAGCTGACCCCGGAGGACTCAATGGTCAGTTTTGGCATGGTGTCCCTGTTCACAAGAGTTCCCATTAAGAACAGCTTGGTCCTCCTGCAGTCAAGTTTGATACGGGTACTATTGACCTTTCTGAAAACACCCTTACATTGATGTACTTCCTCTATAAGGGGAACTACCATGAACAAATGGACAGAGTGGCTATGGGGTTGCCTTTGTCACTGGCTATTGATAATTTCTAGATGGAGGACCTTGAGGAGAGGGCTCGGAGTTCATCACACTAACACCCCAAATGCTTCTTCAGGTACATCGACACCTTCGTAGTGTGGCCTCGTGGACTCCAGGCACTCCAACAGTTCTACGACCAGCTGAACAGCATACATCCAAACATTCAATTTACGATGGAGATGGAAAAGGTTGGTTACCTCCTGTTCAAGGACATTCTAATAGGATGGAAACTGGATGGTAGCCTCAGACGTGGCATCCATCAGAAAACCACTGACAAGGATGTATACCTCAACAATAGCAGCCACCATCACGCCTCCCAACGTAGAGTGGTTCTTTCCACTTTGATTAACCACGCAAAAACTATTTTGGACCCAGAGAAAATAAGACCATTATGCAGGACATTCTCATATAATGGCCGAGATGAAGGAAATCAATCAAGTCCTTAAAAGGACCGACAGAAAAACTAGGAAGCCTAACATTGAGAAGGAACCCATCACTACCACCTGTCTTCCCTATATTTCCACAGTTTCTAGAAGGGTTGCCAGGATCCTGAGGAGATACCAGATTAATACCATCCACAAACCCATAAGGATGCTCAAATCACAGCTTATGCAGGCCAGAAATGTCCTGGGACTCAGGATGGCTGAAATTTACAGGATTCCCTGTGGATGCAGAGCAGTGTATATCAGCCAGATGGGACACAAAGTGGAAACCTGCATCAAGGAGCCCAGGAAGTATATCTGTTTGGGTTACCCGGAGAAAATGGCAGCAGCAGAACACTGCATTCATAATGGCCATAGGATTGACTTTGGTGGCACAAAACTACCGTGCCATGCCAATGGCTTTTGGGACCACCTGGTAAAGGAAGCCATTGAAATAAAACCAGAGGGAAAGAAGTTTAACAAAGACAAAGGTCTCGCTCTCAGTAAGAACTGGAATTCAATTGTAAACATGGTGGGACAGAGGAAACCTGATTGGATGAGGACTAACCAATCAGGAGGATCAAACAACAGGGCTATAAATACCACCTAACTAGACATGCCCAGGCGTCAGCTCTGATAAAGACGACATATTTTGTCATCAAAACGTTGGTTATAATTGATATCTGTGCCCTTCTTGAAACCTGAGAACAGTTTATTCGTCATATGCACCGGGAAAGCATTAGATCCTTTTTAAAATAATTGTCTTATTTTCCATCTGGCATAGTTTTGCATTTTGTTGTTTGACTGTTGAGGTTTTTTGTATTGCTATACTTACGCTCTATTCTTGGTTGGTGTGGCTGTAACGAAACCAAATTTCCCTCGGGATTAATAAAGTATATCTATCTATCTAATGTATTGATCCAAGAGGCTACACTCGGCTGTTGGAATGCATTCCTAAGCCTTGAGATAGTCAGGGATAGCCCAAACCATAATCAAAGGAAACACAGCTATTCCTCTGTATTATACATCACAGGAGACCAGACACGGGTTTCTACAGTACTTTTGAAATTAAATCTTAAATACTCTTCAGTGCAGCTGTGAATTATATTGTAACATGGCTCTTCATGGGCTTGCCTGTCGCACTCTTGTTTCCAAGAATAGTCTCTTAAGAGACTAGATAGGAAATTTTATTAAGCCTCCTTAAAAGTAAAAAATTGAACAGAATCCTGAAAACAAGATAAAAACAATACATTTTCTACTAATTATCAAGCTACTTTATTCTTATTCTAACTACAAGGGAAGTGTTTTATCAAAATACTGCTAAATTGCTTTGAAGTTTAAAGGTTTCTTTGGAATTTGGTTAAAAATGTTTTTTTCCAGTGCTTTGTGCTTAACTTACGAGACTGAACGATTTGCCACAGTGCAACACGCTGGTGCTAAATGTGCAGCCAGTGTTGCTAGACAAAGCATTAACTCTTTGAGAATACATGGCAGGGTACAGAGGTATCATTTTTACCCTGACCTTCAGGATGGGAATCTCCTTACAAACAAAAGGTGGCTCTGATCACACACCACATCTTATTTGGTTAAGACAGGAGTTAAGTTTATGAGCAGGGTTTTCCAAAAGGGAATTGCATAGAAAAATAATTTTCAGGACCAAAGGGAGACAACAAAGCAATTGCACCAAACAAGCAGCTCTATAATAAATAAGTAATAATGGGGTACTGTGTATTACAGAAACAAGCTCACAAAGGTTCATGATTCACTTAAATTCTCTTTCTTAAAGGACAATTAGCTCTTCCGTATATTGATCATCCACCGATTCTCATTGGTGATTATGAAGAATGTCTGCCACATGAGTATTTGAGTCTTTGAATGTTTGTAAGACTAAATCAGATAGATTCTCCATACACAAAAAGGTGAAATAATACTGGGGATAGGGAAGGAATGCTGAGTTTATATTAATATACAATCAACCATGACCCTTACTGAAAGACCAAACAGGCATAAGCAACCAAGTCATCCTCCGCAATTTCCGCCATCTTCTAAGGGACCCCACCACTAAACAAATCTATACCTCACACCGCCCACCCTCCACTTTTCGCAGGGATCTCTCCTTCTTTGACTCCCTTGTCCATTCATTCCTCTGCACTAGTCTCCCTCCAGGCACTTATCCATGCAAGTGCCCGAGGTGCTTCACCTGCCCATACACCTTCTCCCTCACCCCCTACTCAAGACCCCAAGTAGTCCTTTCAGGTGAGGCAACATACTGGGTTTGTCTGTTGTGTCCGCTGCTCCTGATGCGGCCTCCTCTACTTTGGAGAGAGCCATCGTAAATTGGGAGACCGCTTCGTTGACCACCTCCGCACCATCTGCCACAAGCAGGAATTCCCGGTGGCCAAAGATTTTAATTCTAATTCCCATTCCTATTCCAATGTGTCAATGCATGGTCTCCTCTTGTGCCAAGATGAGGCCACCCTCATGGTGGAGGAGCAACAAATTGTATTCCTTCTGGGTACCCTCCAGCTGGATGGCATGAACACCGGTTTCTCCTTCTGGTGAACAAAAACTCCCCCCCCCCCCACCTCTATTCCCCACTCTGACATTTTACCTCTCCTCACCTGCCTATTACTTCCCCCTGGGTCCCCTCCCCCTTCCCTTTCTCCCATTGTCCACTCGCCCCTCCTATCAGATTCTTTCTTCTCCAGTCCTTGACATTTCCCACCCACCGGGCTTCACCTATCATGTTACAGCTAGCTTCTATCTCCTCCCCCCACTTTCTAATTCAGGCATCTCGCTCCTTCCCTCTGAGTCCTGAAGAATGGTCTCAGCCTGAAACACTGTTTACTCTTTTCCAGAGATGCTGCCTGACCTGCTGAGTTCCTCCAGCTCTTTGTGTGAGCTGCTAAGTGACCAAGTTATCTATAGCGCCAATCACAATGCAATGGGCAATTACTTGTGTCTTTGAATCTCACAGCTGCTTACAAATATTCAAAAGACTAGATTATTCATTAAAAAAAAGAAAATCAAAGGTGTGGAAATTGTGGGAACAGAGGTGATAGATGATGTGCAGTTAAGCATTATGTCAGAAATGGTAGAGAGGATGCCAAAGTTCCGGAGAAAGAAGACATTTTGGAGACTCTGTGAGGGAACAACTGCTGATGCAGATGAGGTGGTGGGAAAAGGAGAGTGGAATGTTTTTTTGTGGGAGACAAGATATGAAGAAGATAGTCAAGATAACAATGGATATCTGTGGACTTGTAATGTATGTTAGATGTTTGCCTGTCTCCTGAGATGAAGACAGACAGAAAAGAGGAGAAGAGACAGAGATGAACCATGTAAAATTGAAAGCAGAGTGGAAACCAGCAGCAAATGTATTAACATTTTTAAGTTTAACCAAACTTTTACTTGTTTTGTAAAGAATTCAAATAACTGCATGAATATCTTGCTTCAGCCTTCAAAGAATTGATGCCAGCAACACCAGACTCCCAAAAGAGACATACTGTTCTGAATCATGTTACAGGAAGAGATTATCAGAAGAGCAGAGGGAAGGATTCAAGGATCTGAAGTCTCCCTGAAAAATTCCAAAAATTCTCTGACCCTCTGGATCCCTGGCCCACAAAGTGGAGAAAGAGTATGAGAAGTCCACACCCACACATCAAAGCACAAAAAAAGCCTTGCATAAATGATGGAAAGAATACACCACCTCACGCACACATCCATCATGTTGGGCACCTCCTTCCCCATCTGTGGTTGAGACCGGTAGCCCAATGTTAGTCAATTCCGATACCTCAGAACCAACGCATAGAATTTTTTGAGGATGTGACTAGTAGAGTGGATAGGGGAGAACCAGTGGATGTGGTATATTTGGATTTTCAAAAGGCTTTTCACAAGACCCCACACAGAAGATTAGTGTGCAAACTTAAAGCACATGGTATTCTGGGTATGGTATTGATGTGGATAGAGAATTGGTTGGCAGACAGGCAGCAAAGAGTGGGAATAAACAGGACCTTTTCAGAATGGCAGGCAGTGACTAGTGGGGTACCGCAAGGCTCAGTGCTGGGACCCCAGTTGTTTAAATTATATATTAATGACTTAGACAAGGGAATTAAATGCAGCATCTCCAAGTTTGCGGATGACACGAAACTGGGCGGCAGTGTTAGCTGTGAGGAGGATGCTAAGAGGATGCAGGGTGACTTGGACAGGTTAGGTGAGTGGGCAAATTCATGGCAGATGCAATTTAATGTGGATAAGTGTGAGGTTAACCACTTTGGTGGCAAGAACAGGAAAACAGATTATTATCTGAATGGTGGCCGATCAGGAAAAGAGGAGGTGCAACAAGACCTGGGTGTCATTGTACACCAGTCATTGAAAGTGGGCATGCAGGTATAGCAGGCGGTGAAAAAGGTGAATGGTATGCTGGCATTCATAGCAAGAGGATTCGAGTACAGGAGCAGGGAGGTTCTACTGCAGTTGTACAAGGCCTTGGTGAGACCACACCTGGAGTATTGTGTGAGGTTTTGGTCCCCTAATCTGAGGAAAGACATTCTTGCCATAGAGGGAGTACAAAGAAGGTTCACCAGATTGATTCCTGGGATGGCAGGACTTTCATATGATGAAAAATTAGATCGACTAGGCTTATACTCACTGGAATTTAGAAGATTGAGGGGGGATCTTATTGAAACATATAAAATTCTAAAGGGATTGGACAGGCTAGGTGCAGGAAGATTGTTCCCGATGTTAGTGAAGTCCAGAACGAGGAGTCACAGTTTTAGGATAAAGGGGAAGCCTTTTAGGACCGAGATGAGGAAAAACTTCTTCACACAGAGAGTGGTGAATCTGTGGAATTCTCCGCCACAGGAAACAGTTGAGGCCAGTTCATTGACTATATTTAAGAGGGAGTTAGATATGGCCCTTGTGGCTAAAGGGATCAGGGGGTATGGAGAGAAGGCAGGTACAGGGTTCTGAGTTGGATGAACAGCCATGATCGTACTGAATGGCGGTGCAGGCTCGAAGGGCCGAATGACCTACTCCTGCACCTATTTTCTATGTTTCTATGTTTGTAACACTATCAGAATGAAAGCCCAGAAAATTTGCCCCAATAAAACTGAGTAAGCTACAGTTGGAACCTTCCCAAACTTGCTGGATTCAAACATAATATTTTAAGATTTTAAGACAATAAATATTACATTATTTAACAAGTAAGAAAAGAACAAATAAATAACAGTGGAACAGTGGGATCTATGGTGAATATTAAGCATTTTCAAGGCTCAAGTAAATGAATACTTGAGAGCCATGGACTGGATAAAAAGGAATTTGTTATCCAAAAATACATTTTTAGCACAAAGAACCAAAAATAAAGAAAATAACTCATTTTATTGCCAACACAACTCATTAAAAAGAACCTCATTGATTAAGACAGGCTGTTGGGAAAAGGCTGGTGCTACTAAACAACCCAATTCTATTAAAACAGCTTCAAACCATTTCAGATTGGAATATATTAAATGTCGATTGTTACTTGAAACTGACAAAATTGAAAACTTTAATTTTAGGTGATGCACACTTCTGTCCTCATCCAACGGAATTGGAAGTGTAGATGGCTTCACTCAAAAGGGTTTGTGAGGGTGGAGGAAAGCACATCTTGTGCATCAGGCAGTTTAATTCATTGATATGTTAATCACTGCTATCACAAAATTATACAAATTCCACAGCTATTTTTATTCCTTCACGTGCTGCGTCATTCTGCAAGAAGGACTTAGAGGCATGCTAGCTGAATTCTTCAATATAACCATCCTGAATTGTTATACAAACTTCTGATTCTGCATTGAGTAGTTCAATATTTCAAATACCTCTCAGTTCTTGAAGGGAGCACCAATGAGTAAACTAGCTTAGCTTGAACTGAAACAAACCTAGCACGCCTAAGGCTTTCAATAATTCAAAGTAACAGAACCTATGGAAGATCTGCTCAATTCTGGAGCATCACAGTCTGAGGGGAGATCGGGTAGAGATTTATAAGATTATGAGAGTCATAGATGGAGTAGACAGGGAGTATCTTTTTCCCAGGGATAGGTACAAAGAGGGTGTGAGGGGTAAGTTTTTTTACTCAGTGAGCAGTGGATGTCTGGAATGTGCTGCCTGGTATGGTGGTAGAGGCAAATACATTAGATGCTTTGAAAACATTGTTAAGAGATAGGCACACGACTATGAAGAAGATGGAGAGATATGGACATTATGAAGGTTGGATGGATCAGTTTGGAGGGTTTTTAAATTTACTTTCCAGCTGGTTTGGCACAACATTGTGGGCCAAAGAGCCTGTTTCTGTGCTGTACTGTTCTTTGTTCTAATTTCCCAGTGACATTTTCACACTAAAAGCTAAAATATGTTCGGCTTAATGCTGTATCTCATATACAGCATATATTAGAGTATGTATTAACTTCTATCACTAGAAGGCTACCAGACAAGAGGAGACTGGTTGGGATGTAAACTTCTGCCTTTTTCACTTCTACCTGGTTTTCCACCAAGCAAAATAAGAATTGAAATTACCCCTGAAATCAAGAATCAGATGGCAACATTATACTTCAATATGCTACTGCAAGGTATGGGTGACTAGTTGGAAATTAAGACATACTATTGCATTTCCAGTTAGTAAGTAGAAAATGAATAACTGAACAGGTGATCCCAGCACTCAGTCCTTCTCCACTTTTGCTAAAATGCAAGAAGAAAAGCTGAGATAGAGAGAGAGAGCGCGCAAGAGATAGACAGAGATAGTGAGAGATAGGTAAAGATAGAGAAAGAGAGAGACAGAAATAGAGATAGAGAGATGGAGAGACAGAGAGAGAGGAGAGAAAGGGTAACTAAACAGAGGGTAAGTCTACTCAAGCATAAAGGAGGGAAATTTCCACGGAGTCGGAGCCAGTTGCTGAGATGCTAAATGAATACTTTCATAGAAACATAGAAACATAGAAAATAGGTGCAGGAGTAGGCCATTCGGCCCTTCGAGCCTGCACCGCCATTCAGTATGATCATGGCTGATCCTCCAACTCAGAACCCCGCCCCAGCCTTCCCTCCATACCCCCTGACCCCTGTAGCCACAAGGGCCATATCTAACTCCCTCTTAAATATAGCCAATGAACTGGCCTCAACTGTTTCCTGTGGCAGAGAATTCCACAGATTCACCACTCTCTGTGTGAAGAAGTTTTTCCTAATCTCGGTCCTAAAAGGCTTCCCCTCTATCCTCAAACTGTGGCCCCTCATTCTGGACTTCCCCAACATCGGGAACAATCTTCCTGCATCTAGCCTGTCCAATCCCTTTAGGATCTTATACGTTTCAATCAGATCCCCCCTCAATCTTCTAAATTCCAACGAGTACAAGCCCAGTTCATCTAGTCTTTCTTCATATGAAAGTCCTGCCATCCCAGGAATCAATCTGGTGAACCTTCTTTGTACTCCCTCTATGGCAAGGATGTCTTTCCTCAGATTAGGGGACCAAAACTGCACACAATACTCCAGGTGTGGTCTCACCAAGGCCTTGTACAACTGCAGTAGTACCTCCCTGCTCCTGTACTCGAATCCTCTCGCTATAAATGCCAGCATACCGTTCGCCTTTTTCACTGCCTGCTGTACCTGCATGCCCACTTTCAATGACTGGTGTATAATGACACCCAGGTCTCGTTGCACCTCCCCTTTTCCTAATCGGCCACCATTCAGATAATAATCTGTTTTCCTATTTTTGCCACCAAAGTGGATAACTTCACATTTATCCACGTTAAATTGCATCTGCCATGAATTTGCCCACTCACCCAACCTATCCAAGTCACCCTGCATCCTCTTAGCATCCTCCTCACAGCTAACACTGCCGCCCAGCTTCGTGTCATCCGCAAACTTGGAGATGCTGCATTTAATTCCCTCATCCAAGTCATTAATATATATTGTAAACAACTGGGGTCCCAGCACTGAGCCTTGCGGTACCCCACTAGTCACCGCCTGCCATTCTGAAAAGGTCCCGTTTATTCCCACTCTTTCCTTCCTGTCTGCTAACCAATTCTCCACCCACACCAATAACTTACCCCCAATACCGTGTGCTTTAAGTTTGCACACTAATCTCCTGTGTGGGACCTTGTCAAAAGCCTTTTGAAAATCCAAATATACCACATCCACTGGTTCTCCCCTATCCACTCTACTAGTTACATCCTCAAAAATTCTATGAGATTCGTCAGACATGATTTTCCTTTCACAAATCCATGCTGACTTTGTCCGATCATTTCACCGCTTTCCAAATGTGCTGTTATCACATCCTTGATAACTGACTCCAGCAGTTTCCCCACCACCGACGTTGGGCTAACCGGTCTATAATTCCCCGGTTTCTCTCTCCCTCCTTTTTTAAAAAGTGGAGTTACATTAGCCACCCTCCAATCCTCAGGAACTAGTCCAGAATCTAACGAGTTTTAAAAAATTATCACTAATGCATCCACTATTTCTTGGGCTACTTCCTTAAGCACTCTAGGATGCAGATCATCTGGCCCTGGGGATTTATCTGCCTTCAATCCCTTCAATTTACCTAACACCACTTCCCTACTAACATGTATTTTGCTCAGTTCCTGCATCCCACTGGACCTCTGTCCCCTACTATTTCTGGAAGATTATTTATGTCCTCCTTAGTGAAGACAGAACCAAAGTAATTATTCAATTGGTCTGCCATGTCCTTGCTCCCCATAATCAATTCACCTGTTTCTGTCTGCAGGGGACCTACATTTGTCTTTACCAGTCTTTTCCTTTTTACATATCTATAAAAGCTTTTACAGTCCGTTTTTATGTTCCCTGCCAGTTTTCTCTCATAATCTTTTTTCCCCTTCCTAATTGAGCTCTTTGTCCTCCTCTGCTGAACTCTGAATTTCTCCCAGTCCTCAGGTGAGCCACTTTCTCTGGCTAATTTGTATGCTTCTTCTTTGGAATTGATACTATCCCTAATTTCTCTTGTCAGCCACGGGTGAACTACCTTCCTTGATTTATTCTTTTGCCAAACTGGGATGAACAATTGTTGTAGTTCATCCATGCAACCTTTAAATGCTTGCCATTGCATATCCACCGTCAATCCTTTAAGTGTCATTTGCCAGTCTATCTTAGCTAATTCACGTCTCATACCTTCAAAGTTACCCCTCTTAAAGTTCAGAACCTTTGTTTCTGAATTAACTATGTCACTCTCCATCTTAATGAAGAATTCCACCATATTATGGTCACTCTTACCCAAGGGGCCTCTCACGACAAGATCGCTAATTAACCCTTCCTCATTGCTCAAAACCCAGTCCAGAATAGCCTGCTCTCTAGTTGGTTCCTCGACATGTTGGTTCAAAAAACCATCCCGCATACATTCCAAGAAATCCTCTTCCTCAGCACCTTTACCAATTTGGTTCACCCAATCTACATGTAGATTGAAGTCACCCATTATAACTGCTGTTCCTTTATTGCACACATTTCTAATTTCCTGTTTAATACCATCTCCGACCTCACTACTACTGTTAGGTGGCCTGTACACAACTCCCACCAGCGTCTTCTGCCCCTTAGTGTTACGCAGCTCTACCCATATTGATTCCACATCTTCCCGGCTTATGTCCTTCCTTTCTATTGCGTTAATCTCTCCTTTAACCAGCAACGCCACCCCACCTCCCCTTCCTTCATGTCTATCCCTCCTGAATATTGAATATCCCTGAACGTTGAGCTCCCATCCCTGGTCACCCTGGAGCCATGTCTCTGTGATCCCAACTATATCATAATCATTAATAACAATCTGCACTTTCAATTCATCCACCTTATTACGAATGCTCCTTGCATTGACACACAAAGCCTTCAGGCGCTCTTTTACGACTCTCTTAGCCCTTATACAATTATGCTGAAAAGTGGCCCTTTTTAATACTTGCCCTGGATTTGTCAGCCTGCCACTTTTACTTTTCTCCTTAGAACTTTTTGCTTCTACCCTCACTTTACACCCCTCTGTCTCTCTGCACTGGTTCCCATCCCCCTGTTGTGAACTAACCTCCTCACGCCTAGCCTCTTTAATTTGATTCCCACCCCCCAACCATTCTAGTTTAAAGTCACCTCAGTAGCCCCCGCTAATCTCCCTGCCAGGATATTGGTCCCCCTAGGATTCAAGTGTAACCCGTCCTTTTTGTACAGGTCACGCCTGTGCCAAAAGAGGTCCCAATGATCCAAAAACTTGAATCCCTGCCCCCTGCTCCAATCCCTCAGCCACGCATTTATCCTCCACCTCACCGCATTCCTACTCTCACTGTCGCATGGCACAGGCAGTAATCCCGAGATTACTACCTTTGCGGTCTTTTTTCTCAACTCCTTTCCTAGCTCCCTATATTCTCCTTTCAGGACCTCATCCCTTTTCCTACCTATGTCATTGGTACCTATATGTACCACGACCTCTGGCTCCTCACCCTCCCACTTCAGGATATCTTGGACACGATCAGAAATATCCCGGACCCTGGCACCAGGGAGGCAAACTACCATCTGGGTCTCTGGACTGCGTCCACAGAATCGCCTATCTTACCCCCTTACTATCGAGTCCCCTATCACAACTGCCCTCCTCTTCCTTGCCCTACCCTTCTGAGCTACAGGGTCAGACTCTGTGCCGGAGGCACGGCCACTGTCGCTTCCCCCGGGTAAGCTGTCCCCCCCAACAGTACTCAAACAGGAGTACCTGTTGTTAAGGGGCACAGCCACCGGGGTACTCCCTATTACCTGACTCTTCCCCTTCCCCCTCCTTACCGTGACCCACTTGTCTGCCTCCTGTGGCCCCGGCGTGACCACCTGCCTGCAACTCCTCTCTATCACCTCCTCACTCTCCCTGACCAGATTCCTTTCTGTCAGGATTTACTGAGGAGAAAGAATTGGAAGGTAGTCAAAGCAGAATGGGATGTGCTAATGTTCTGAGACACTTTGAGATTAAAGAGATAGCTCTGGGTCTTCTGATAAATATTAGGGTGGATATTCCCAGGACCTGATGGTATATAATTCCAGAATGTTGAAAGAAGCAAGTGAGGAGGTTGCTGAGGCTTTTCCTCACTAGCAACAGAAGAGGTCCTGGAGAGTAGCAAATGTTGAACTTTTGTTCAAGAAGGGAAATAGGGATACTCCAGGTAATTCTAGGCCAGTGAACTTCACATGAGTGGGAGGGAAACTACTGGAGATGATACTGAGGGATGGAATTTATGCAGTTTGGCAAGGCTTGACCAGCTCAGGCTCAGCATGGTTTTGTGCAAGGCAGGTCATACCCTATAAACTTGAATGAGGAGATGATGAGGATAAGGGAGTTTATGTAGACGTCAGAAAGGCATTTGATAAGGTATTTTACAGTAAGTTGATCCAGAAGTTAAAGATGCACGGGATCCAAGGTGAATTTGCAGAGAAATTACTTTAGTCAGAGGGTGGTCAATCTGTGGAATTTGTTGCCACGAGCAGCTGTGGAGGTCAAGTCATTGGGTGTATTTAAGGTAGAGATAGATAGGTTCTTGATTAGCCAGGGCATCAAAGGGTATGGTGCAAAAGCAGGGGAGTGGGGATGACTGGATGAAGTGGATCAGCCCATTATTGAATGGCGGCGCAGACTCAATGGGCCGAGTGGCCTACTTCTGCTCCTATATCTTAAGGTCTTATGGTCTAATTTCAAATTTTAATTTCCAAACAGCTTGTCTGTAGGAGACAGAGTAAGCTGTTATTCTTGCTAGAGTCAAGACAAGTGGTGCTCCATAAGAAACAGTGCAGGGACCCTCCTCCATCGGTGATTTGGATACAAGTGTGGAGGGGTAAATCAGTAAGTTTGTGGATGACAATAAGATTGGTGAATTGTGAACTGTATATTGGATCATCAACAAATATTGTGTGATATAGATCAGTTGCAGATATAGGCAGAGAAGCGGCAGATGGAGCTATTTGAGCTGTTGCATTTTGGGGCATCAAATGGAAAGAAAAAAGTATACTGCTAATGGCAGGCCCCTTAATAACATTGAAGTACAGAGGGATCTTGGAGTCAAAGTCCAGCGTTCACTGAATGCGGCTATGCAAATGGGTAAGGCAGTAAAGAAGCATATGGAATTCTTGCTTTCACCAGTGGGGGGGGGGTTGAATATAAGAGTGAGGACGTCATGCTGCAGCTGTAAAAATCTTTAGCCAGACTATACTTGGAGTATATCACCTCATTATAGGAAGGACGCAGAATAGGTGCAGAAGAGGTCTACGGGATGCTGCCTGGATTCCAGGGTATGAGCTACAAGGATAGATTGGACAAACTTAGGTTGTTCCCTCACATGCATTGGTGGCTGAGGGAAGGCCTGACAGAGGTTTTTTTTTTAAAATGAGGAGGCATAAACAGGTTTTCTGCAGCCTCACTAGTGCAATAATCCAGTTTCCCTCATTCAGGGTGAATGCACAATCAACATACATCTGTTTTCATAACATCAGATTCGACACATCTGATTTCGTGTCTTGTTTCTATATCTGAATCCCAACATGCCATCTGCCTTACTAACCACTCACCTAACATGTTCACCCACTGTAAAGTATCTGTGTGCATATACACACAGGTCCCTCTGTTCTCACAAATTACCTAGAACTAAGCCATTCTTTCTGCCAAAATATATCAGTTTACACTATTCTGTATCTAGTTTTACCTGTTATTTACCTGTCACTCACTTAGCTAATTAATACCATCTGACAATCTATTACCATCCTCATCACTTCCAAGATTTATCCCATGATATTAACAGCACAGTTTACTCATTTTGAAATCTTTGTTATGGTAACTACAGAGAATAAAAAAGCAACAGCTGCAGTTAGCTAGGGTTGCATTTTTTAACCTGTTCCTCACCATGGTGGAAGTTTGTCATCATAGACCTAGAATTAAAACGACACATGATATCAACTTACTCCAAGTATTATGAGACAAGCCTGCCGATTTCCTAGCCCAGATGAAGCATCCAATTCCCTCCATAGATGCTGCCTGGCCCTCCAGTATCCTGTGCATTGCTGGAGCTTTCCTAAAATAAGTAGCTTTTCTTGAATGATCTTACGCTCTAATTTTTTCCTCTTTCTTTCTCTGAGGCATGTCATTAAGACTCTTCTCACCTCACCCCTCTTTTGCTTTACAAATCCCTATTCCCAACTGCCAAATAACCATGGATCTTCCTGCTCTCCTGATGGTATCACAGGCTGCATTCTCTTCGCAGATAAGCATAGAGATGTAGAAAGCGTATCTTGAAGGGAATGGTTTATTGCACGTGGGTGTACTGCAGAGAAGAGAGGAGAGGCAGGTGATGTTCAAAAAAAGGTCAAATGGCAGAGGGAAAAGGAAACAGATGACTACCCCAAACCTCCTACTCCCCTATCCCTCTCCATATCTTGCAGAATATTCATTCCTCAGGGAACAAATTCTATCAGTATGTCATAATTACAAATCACGTCCTTTCACTAAGCTCACGTAACTTAACGTGCCAAATAGATCAATGTATGACATTGCCACAATGTTTGAAAAGAAGCAAAAAATAGAAAGCAGTATTTCTCTGTCAATTGCAGTGATGCAAACTCACTCTATGCCACTAAAGGGCATAACCAAACATAATGCAGTAGGCACACTCATCTGTAATGCAAATCACATATTCCATCATATGGAGCGAACAAAATTCCTACTCCCCCACTTTGAGAACAGAATGAAAAACACAACAACTAAAAGAATTGTGATGCTTGTTTACATCTAGAATCATAATTTCTACCACGTGATAAACCACTAATTCAGCAATTGGGAAAAGCAAAAATTCATTCTAGCTTTTTAAAAATGTACAATAATGAAATTTAAAATAAAGACACTTCCCAAAAGATTTATAGTCTCACCATGGTAATTATTGAATTTAATATTCATACCAGGGAACTAATATTTTCTATTTCATTTTGGAGAATAATAAACAGTATCAACCAGCGCAAAGGTGCAAACAGAAAAGCTCATCTGCACAAAATACAGTATATCCTAAATTCCAGGCTGCTCAGACTGCAACAACCTTTCTTCACTTCCAGCCCTTATACCAAAAAGAATGTCACTGATAATTGAATTGAATTGAGTTGTATTGACTTTATTACTTACATCCTTCATATACATGAGGAGTAAAAATCTTTATGTTACTTCTCCATCTAAATGTGCAATTTATAGTAACTTATAATAAATAGTATGTACAACAATATAACATAGAAATACAATTGTGTCAGCATGAATTAATCAGTCTGGTGGCCTGGTGGAAGAAGCTGTCCCGGAGCCTGTTAGTCCTGACTTTTAAGCTGCTGTACCGTTTCCGGATGGTGGGAACTGGAACAGTTTGTGGTTGGGGTGACTCAAGTCCCCAATGATCCTTCGGGCAGTTTTTACACACCTTTGTTTGCACATATCCCGAATAGTGGGAAGTTCACATCTACAGATGTGCTGGGCTGTCTGCACCACTCTCTGCAGAGTCCTGCAATTAAGGGAGGTACAGTTCCCATATCAGGCAGTGATGCAGCCAGTCAGGATGCTCTCAATTGTGCCCCTATAGAAAGTTCTTAGAATTTGGGTGGGCCATGCCAAACTTCTCCAACCGTCTGAGGTGAAAGAGGTGCTGTTGTGCCTTTTTCATCACACAGCTGGTATGTACAGACCTAATTTAGGATAGTTATGACCTTGCACACCATGCCTGCTTTAAACTTGAAAATCAAAAAGGTAGAGGTTTTGGAAAAGTGAAATTAAAACACTTGACAGGGCTGGCAACATTTGTGGAAAGAGAAACAGATAGCTTTTCAGATTCATGACCCTTCATTAGAATCCAGTGAGAGTCTGACAATTTAAAATAAAGCTTATTAGCTACATCAAACTACACATACGAAACTCGAGTTATTTTAAGTACAGATTGTAATGTATGGATCTATTTCTTTTAGAGCAATGACTCCACTTAGTGCTTCGAATGGACTGTTGTCTGAGCATTTACATTAATCTGTTGTCTATGCATGTGCATTGTTCTCTCTCTCTCTCTCTCTCTTTCTCTCTCTCTCATTGCCATGTGGATAAACCAGTTAAGGCTTCTCCCACATGCGTGCTTTTTAGTTAATGAAAATGTTGCAAAGACACAACAAATTGGTAATGAGTACGAACATGAATGCCAGAAAATATCACGATCTGCACCGACAGTTACGGGACGAGACAGTGAGAGGAAAGAGTTAAACAGTCACGGACGCCTTCTATATATATTGAAAAGTAGAGGACCAGCACTTTTCAGACATGACTGGTTGAGAAAAATCCAACAAGACTGGCACACAATCAAAGCTCTCAATGTGGCATCAACAGCCAACTGCAGCCCAACTGAGAAAGGGATTGGTAAACTCAAAGGCATGAAGGCCAGAATTGAACTGGGTGAAACAGCAACACCAAGATTCCACAAAGTTTGTCCAGTGCCTTACACACTACATCCTAAAATAAGTGCTGAACTTGAGCTTGGAGGCACCTGAAATTCTCTCCAAGGCTGAATGGAGCGATTGGGGCATGCCCATTGTCCCAATGATCAAGAAAGGGAAGGCCAGAGCCACTTGTATGTGTGGGGATTTCAAGGTAAGCATCAACCAGGTGCGGCGTATTGTGCAGTATCCCCTGCCACGAATAGAAGACAACTTGGCATCTTTGGCAGGCGGGCAGAGGTTTTCAAAGGCTGACTTGTCACAGCCTATCTGCAAATAGAGATTGACGAGTGAAGCAGGAAGTTACTCACAGTCAACACTCACAAGGGACTGTTCCAGTATAATCGTCTCGTCTTTGGTGTCGCATCAGCTCCAGCAATTTGGCAAAGAGCAATGGACCAAGTGTTCCAAGATATCCCAGGAACACAAAGTTACCTTGATGACATCATTGTGACTGGCAAAAATAATGAAGAGCACCTCCAGAACCTTGGTAAGGTACTTACCGGGCTGAGTGAGTATGGTCTGAGTGTAAAGAGAGAGAAATGTGAGTTCTTTCAAGAATGGAATCTCATATTGTGGATGTGTCATTGACAAGCATGGCTTACATACGTCACAAGAAAAGACTGAAGCAGTGCTACAGACACCCAAACCAGAAAATGTGTCTCAACTCAGGTCATACTTGGGCCTTGTAATCTACTGTCACTGGTTTCTCCCAAACATGGCTATGGTCTGCATCCATTGAATGCACTGTAACAGACAGGAGCAAAGTGGGAATGATCAGAAATGTGTGAAAAAGCATTAAGAGAAACAAAGAGGCGATAACATCAGGTGAACTGCTCATCCATGACCCAACTCTGCCCATCAGACTGGCATGTGATGTGTCCCCTTATGGCATTGGAGCTGTTTTGTCACACACTATGAAAGATGGATCTGAACGCCCAATTGTGTTTGCTTCAAGATCACCGACAAGCACAGAACGTATCGATGCACGGATCGACCAAGAGGCCTTTAGTCCAGTCTGGGGAGTAAAGAAATTCCACCACTACCATGACAGTCAAAAGTTTATGCCAGTGACAGATCACCAGCCCTTTGTGTCCATTTTCAATCCCAGTGATGCCTACTGCCCGGTTACAACATTTCTTAGGAGTCCACTCTTAAGACATAGAGTTCAAGGGCACCAAACAACTCAGCAATGCTGATGGCTTGTCACATCTTCCACCACTGACAACTGAAGAAGAAAAGTCTTCACACTGTGGCCCAGCAGAAGTGTTCTGCACCACATTGGTGCACCAGCTGCCGGTAACAAATTCTGAAATAAAAAGACGAACAAGGAATGACCCGACATTGTCAAAAGTCTATGATATCACCATGCAAGGATGGCCAGCTCATGGTAACCCTATATTTCCAGAGTTCTCAGTGAGACCAACTGTCGATATGTCAAAGAATGCTGATGTGCGAATCTCGACCCGAAACGTTGACTTACTGATTTCCATAGATGCTGCCTGGCCTGCTGAGTTCCTCCAGCATTCTGTTGCTTGGATTTCCAAAATCTGCTGATTTTTTTCCTGTTTGTGACTGGACCCCTGGTAGGATAGCTACAAGAACTGGACCACTGATGTACACAGTGGATGTTGGAGATCAGACATGGAGACGTCATGTGGACCAGATACTGGATGCTCAACTGAAGAACGCACCCCAGTCGATTGCATCCAACAAGATGGGCGCATTACAGCCACCGGACTTACCTCTCAGTGATGATGTCACCGACAGTAACGTGACACAGGAAACCAAGAGCATTGTCTTAGACAAGACACCGGCCAAACCAGATGCCATTCCACAGTTCCAGAGGCACTATCCAGAAAGAAACAGAGTGCCACCCAAAGGACTGAACCTTTAGAACTGTGAAGTTAGTTCTGGACTGTTATTGTGAAAGCATGTTTATTTGGAATATGGGTTATTGAAAGGGAAATTGAATGTCTTGTACATTTACAGTTTTACGTTGCATTAACTTAAAGGGGGAGAAAGTGTAATGTATGGATCGATTTCTTTTAGAGCAATGACCCCCCCCCCCTTTAGCACTATGTATTGATCTGTTGTCTATGCATATGCATTTCTTTCTCTCTCTCTCTCTCTCTCTCTCGCTCTCTCGCTCTCTCTCTCACTCCAATGTGAATACACCAGTTAAAGCTACCTCCCACGTATGTGGTTTTATTTAATTGATATGGAGTTGCAAAGACACATCACAAATGGAAATATTTGAAGAAATATCTTTTGTTACTGTAGAAGTAAAGAAGAAAGAGTTTTTCATCTTTGAGAAATGTCAAGATGGTGACAAAGCTGTCATAGAAAATACAGAAATCATAGGCATGAAAGAAAAACAATAGTGGAATACAGGACAGCAGTAAAGTTGCTGTTATGGTTCATCCTTCCTGAGAGAATGAGGGAGGAAAGGTGTATATACAGTATCTTTTAAAGAGAGAATGATTGAAGACCATTATTTACAGAATTTCTAGGACTTCCTAAAAGCTGGACGTCGTACCAGATTTGTTTTCAACAGACCATGAGGAAACTAGACCTAACAAGAGGCAGGATCTGTAAATATCGCTGGAAAGCAATTCAGAAGTTTCTGTCAGTGTGATATATATAAGTAAGTGTGACTTACTTAATTGTATAATATACTTGATGGTGTTTGCAACATGGTGTCCATGTGCACTGAGAAGAACGTGAATATAGCATATATCTAGAGCTGACTACGTTTCTTATTTTTTAAATTTTTTTTATTAATTATTATTGAAGATCAACAAAAAAAATACATTAAGGTAATCAAGTCAACATTTCAATATGTACAATGAGGAATTAAATTACCAAATAACTGATTAACAAAGCTACACAAGACCACGTTTCTCCTGCATTGTTTTGTACATTACTGTATTGCATTATAGTCAGGGACATTACACTGACAACAAGGATGAGATGGAAGTTAATTGAGCAATTTGAGCAGGTGTATCCTCATGGTGTTAGAAAACTCATGATTAGTCACAGTGACTTTAGTGTGTAAAGGAGAAGCACAAGAGAAACAAAGGGCAGCACATTCCAGACATGAAACATGGACTATTGACAGTTTGTGGAGAGGTTCCATCTCTGGAAACTGTCTATAAGTTGATTTCTCCATAAGTCAGAAACACATACTGTGTCACTCCCTATGCACTTGATATCGTTCTTCCATTTCATTGAATGAACACTCTAACACTATCTATAATTAAGCACTCTGTCACGTCCTTAACGAACATCATGAAACAGTTACTACTAGCTTGAAAAATGCTTTCAGAATGTATGGAGGAAGTTGTGTAAAGAGTATTTGGAGTCAAGTCATTGGTAAAGGCACCCTGTAACTACAAACGTATTAAAGCAGGAATGGTGTGAGTTGGCATCTCAGACAATGAAAATGTCTGGATGTTTAGGATGTTTAGGATGTGAGTCTTCCTCTCTTATGAAGAATGGATGGAATTGTTCTTCAGCACAATCATTATCGTCAAATCTGAAATGAGGGCAAATGTGCGCCTGCTCAAAGTCATACAAGAATGCAAAGGAAAGTATAGAGGCCAGGATATATTGATGGTCAGTATGGAGTTGGTGGGCCGAAAGTCTGTTGTCAGTGCTGTATGACTCTTGTTTCTATGACATTGTCAATGCTTGATGTCAGATGAGACAAGATATATTCAATGAATGAGTAGATAGAAGGATTACATTCCCCCTTGATCACCGGACTTCAAGAGATTATATAAAAGGTGAACAAAAACAGAAACAAACATTCGGGAGCAACAACTAGTAATTATTTAATTGTATTCTAGAATGTATTTCAGCACTGTATTTTTCACATTGTTCTGAATCAAGCTTTGAAGATCAAGATCATGTTTATCAGATGAAAAAACAGAGCAGAAGTATTGAATAAATAAAACTGAATGTAGGAATGTGCATGTAAAATAGCCTCACAGGTGATTATGGTCTCTATGACACCTATGATGTCAGTATTTGCTTTTAGGAAGACATTCATTCCCACAGTTCTGATAGAAAAGCTCCAAAACTTGGGCCTTTGTATCTCCCTGTGCAACTGGATCCTCGACTTCCTCACTGGAACACCACAGTCTGTGTGGATTGGAAATTACATCACCACCTCGCTGTTAATTGACACTGGTGCATCTCAAGGATGTGTGCTTAGATCACTGCTCTACTCCTTCTAGACCCTTGACTGTGTGGCCAGGCACAGCTCAATCGTCATCTATAAATTTGCTGATGACAGAACTATTGTTGGCAGAATTTCAGAAGGTGACGAGAAGGTGTACCGGAGCGAGATACATCAGCTAGTTGAGTGGCGTTGCAGCAATAACCTCGCACTCATCATGAGTAAGACCAAAGATCTGATTGTGGACTTCAGGAAGGGTACAAGGAGGGAACACACACCAGTCCTCATAGAGGAATCAGATGTCAAAAGAGTGAGCAATTTTGAAATCTATTCTGGGTCCAACACATGGATACGGCTACAAAGAAGGCTTGACGACAGCTATATTTCATTAGGAGTTTGAGGAAATTTTTGTCCAAAGATAAGTTAGCGCGTTTTTACTCGCATATTAATCTTTTCTGTGATAGATGTTCGGGGCAGATAGCCTCTTTAACTCATATGTTTTGGTCTTGCCCTACTTTGGAAACTTTTTGGAGAGATATTTTCAATATTATTTCTAAGGTATTAAATATAGATATCTCTCCTCACCCTATTACTGCTATCTTTGGACTACCTAAAATTTCTAGTAATCTTTCCCCTTCAGCCCGTGGAATGATTGCATTTCTTACTTTAATGGCGAAAAGATGTATTTTACAACATTGGAAAGAGCTTAATGCCCCAACTACCTTTTTTTGGTTTTCTCAGACGATTTTATGTTTGAATTTGGAGAAAATTAGAAGTAACCTTTATGATTCTTCATTTAAATTTGAACAGATTTGGGGACCTTTTATTCGATATTTTCATTTAATGTAATATTTACCCTTCTTGTTTTTTTTTCACTGTTTTAATGGAGGTCGGGATTGAGGACGTGATTTTAAGTTTAACTCTGTTTGGTTTCAAGTTAGCCCATTGCTTTGCCTTGCTTTTAGTTAGTTGCACGGTGGGTTTTTTTTGGGGGTTTTTTTTTTTCTTTTTTTCCATTGATATATATAAAATTTAGTAAACTATTATGTTATCTTGGTTTCTTATGCTTAAATTACATTGTAGTATTTTCTTTTTGGTATTGTTATCTTTTGGAATTTTATTATACTTTAACATTGTATTAATGTTTATATGGCTTACCTTTTTTGTATACTTACTCAATAAAAAGATTTAAAAAGAAAAAGGAGTTTGAGGAAATTTGGCATGTCACCAGTCACTCGCAAATTTCTATAGACGCTCCATGGAGAGCATTCTGACTGGCAGCATCACGGTCTGGTATGGGAACGGGGCACTGCACAGGATCAAAAGAAGCTACAAGAAGTTGTGAACTCTATCAGTTCCATCATGGGCACAAGACTCCATAGCATCTAGGATGTCTTCAAGGAGCGATGCCTCTAAAAGGCGGCATCCATCATTAAGGATTCTCATCATCCAGGACATGCCTTGTTCTCATTGCTACCATCAGGAAGGAGGGACAGGAGCCTGAAAACACATGTAGTGCCCTGGTTCACATCTTTACTGTTATGCTGTAGGTATTTCAGTAAGCAGCTCTTTAAAAGTGGTCATAGCATTTGACCCGGTGCAGGACCGTAATTCGATGGATCCAGGAGCCGAGATCAATTGAGGATCAGTGAATATCAGTGAAACGTTGAGCTCCAACTTGTGCACATTTCACTGTTAAATTAAAATGGGCCCTTTTCTTTTTGTTTATCTTTACTAACCCTTTAATTAGGTTAAGACTCATAAATACATGTAACATGCTGTAAGGTTTCACTGCTAATGTAATGGTTTCTCTGTAACAGCAATGTTTGGGTTATGACTAGAGATAACGGGGTTTGAAATGCTGGGGCTATCCATTGAGAGAAATGTTGTTCTTTCTTGTGAGTTTGGAAGATAGATTTTTGTAGTCTTTTGCTGAGGAGAGATGAGGAGAGAAGGTGCAAATGGAGAGAGTTGGTAGACCACTGGACGGGGTGGACTTGGAGCAAGGGTCCGAAGGCCAGCGACGATCGGAGGAGGTCAGTGGTGGACGACCGCCTTACCAGTGAGCTCCAACATTGCGCAATAACAGACTGTTTCATGAGAATGGGCCCTTTTTCCTTTTTGTTTTGTTTTCTTTACTAACCATATAGTCAAAGTAAGAATTATAAAGCTCAATCATTTAATCGCATATTGTGTACTCTTTCTTATTTCGGGGTACTGATTTGTAACAGGGGACACTTTGCGCAGCATCCACCCAAACGAGATTTCCTAAGTTTGGCCGGGCCGGCGGCTATCACCCCCTATATTAAGCCACTAGCCGAAGCGAGAGTTACATAAATTCCTTTAATCGTATGCAATGTGCTGTCTGTTATTTCGTGGCACTGGGTTATAACAGGGTGGCAAATTACACAGCATCTACGCAAACCAGTGTTTGCGGTGGGAGAGCCACCTCAATCTCACGGAGTGTGTCTTCCCTAGACTTAACGCAGCCAAGGAAACCGGGGGTTTCACAGGCACACAACGATTCAAAAGCAGCTTCTTCCTTCTGCCGTTAGGTTGCTGAATGGACATTGAACCCATGGATACTGCCTCACTACTTTTTTTGCACTGCTTATTTAACTTCACCATTATATATATATATATATATATATATATATATATATATATATACTTACTGTAATTCACAGTTTTTATTATTATTTATTGCATGGCACTGCTGCTGCAGAAACAACAAATTTCAGGACATTTTCCATGATAATATACCTCATTCTGATTCTGATAGCCAGCAGCAAAGGCTGGAGCTCCTTTACTAAGACTAATGTGTGTGAGTGAGTTTGATATGGAGGGAGTTGCAAGTGGATAGGCCGGAACAGAGATCACCCCTCACACCTCTGGTGATTTAGGTTAATGAAAAGCCGCAGCTGCTGAAGGAAAGACCACACGGCTTCAGTGAGGAAGATTAACGGCAGGATTACAAGCAGGTTGGTCCTCAAAGACAGGGCAGCACATGCAACAAAAAGCCACAAAGGAGAAAGCAGGACACTGTTCGAGCTGAGGATCAGCGTGACGAGAAAGCCCAACCGCAGGCATGGCACTGGTAGCAATAACAAAACACACCGTGATTTTAAGGGAGAAGGCCGGTGATGCAACTGCTGCCTGTTTGTTCAGAGCACAGATAGGTGTATCAAAGCATTTGGCAAAGTTCCATTAACAAATCTGAAGTGATATACCGGGAACGACGTTGAGAAATGGATTTTTTCTCATAATGGTCAAAAGAGTGAAGCTACCTGCCATAGTGGCACACCACGCATTCTGTTTCAGGAAAGACTGACTCAAAGCTTTAAAGGTGGATTGGAAGAACCATGGTGTATCGAGCCAATTTACTGCAGACCTGGACTGGTGCATTAAACATGGAAGGCTCACATAGAGAATAGGGAAATAAGCAAACTGGAACCCTCTTTCCTTTGGTCAGAACAATATCAAATGACCTGGAATAAAAAAAGACTCCAAACATCTATCCTATCTATGCCTCTGATAATTTTATGTACTTTCATTAGTTCTACTCTTTGCTTCCTGTGCTCCAGTGAAAACATTGCAAGTTTGTCCAATCTCTCCTTGTAGCTAATGCTCTCTAATCCAGGCAACATCTGAGTGAAGCTCTTCTGCATCCTTTCCAAAGCCTTCACATCCTTCCTGGAATAGGGGCAACCAGAACTGCGCATATTACTTCAAATATGGGCTAAATGAAGTTTTATAAAGCTACAGTGTGACTTACAGACTTTTATACTTCATGCCCTGACAGACAAAAGTTTATGCCTCCTTTACCATTCTACCATCTACTGTAACACACACAAAATTCTGGTGGAACTCAGCAGGTCAGACAGCATCTCTGGAGGAGAAAAGAAAAAGTCAACATTTTGGTTCGAGACCTGAGGAAGGATCTTGGTCCAAACTGTCGACTCTGTTTCCCTCCATGGATGCTGCCTGACTTGTTGAGTTTCTCCAATATCGGGTGTGAGTTACTCTGAATTTCCAGCATGTGTAGAA
Source organism: Mobula hypostoma (assembly GCF_963921235.1). Classification (NCBI taxonomy): domain Eukaryota; kingdom Metazoa; phylum Chordata; class Chondrichthyes; order Myliobatiformes; family Myliobatidae; genus Mobula; species Mobula hypostoma. The sequence goes on along the minus strand of NC_086102.1, from coordinate 73,346,864 downwards.
TCTCTTGTGTTCATGATTTCCGACCATCTACTATATAGTTCCCTCTTACATAACTTTCCAAAAAGCTACTCCTCACACTTGTCCAGATTAAACTCCATCTAACATTTTTTCACCCAAATTTCTAACTGATCTCTATTTTACTATTTCATTTGACAACTTTTCTCACTACCGATCAATTTTTTAAAGTCATCTACAAGAATTTTCTAACCAGACCACGTACACTTGCATCAAAACTATTTATATGTGTGTGCAAACAATAGTGGTCCCAGCTTTATCTCTTGGGTAACAGCAATAGTCAGTGACCTCCAGTCAGAATAAAGCCCCTCCACAGCCACTCTGTGTCATCTATGACCAGGCCAATTTTCACAAGTCACTATGGACAGTAAAACATTTAACAGCTTCTGGATCAACTTACCATGACGAACCTTGTTAAATGTTTTACTGGACAACATCCAAATGCAGCTCTTCCTGAAATAGAGTTGGAGATAGCAAAATTGACATGAAATTTACAGATTTGCTCTGAGGAAGCAGATACATTCGGATAGAATGTGAAGCCTTTCCAGCCCAGGCAACAAGCTGAACATTGTAATTTCCTTTGGGCCCAATAAAGTGCCTATAATAAAGTTTGTGTGGCATGGCCTTAGAAAAGATGTCCTTGCTTGGGCTGCAGCCTTTGTGGAATGCCAGCAGACAAAAATTAACCATGATATTCAGGTGCCATTAGCACCTTTTGAGGTCCTTGAACAACGGTTTGGCCATGGCAATGTGGACCTTGTTGGCCGTCGTCCCCCATCCCGTGGTTTCACGCACCTTCTCATCATGGTACTGATAATGGCTGCAGACGTGTCTCGGGCGTTAACCAGCACCTGGGTTGCTTGGTTTGGCAACCCATTTGACATTTCCTCTAACCTCGGTCCTCAATTCATTTCAGACCTCTGGGCTGCGATGGCCCAGAACTTCAATGTTAGGCTACATCACACCACGGCATATCTCCTGCAGTCCAATAGCCTACGTGAGCGGTTTCACTGTTCCTTAAAGGCTGCTCTGAGGGCTTCCCCGAATGACGAGTGTTGGCATGATCATCTCCCATGGATCCTGCCGGGGCTCGTAGCAGCTCTGAAAGTGGACCAGTAGCCGTACACAGCTGTTGGTCTGTGGACAGTTGTTACGAGTGCCAGGTGATTCCATTCCTGATGCCACCACCAGTTGTTCGGCTTCTCAGCAGCGTTCAACCCTCCTCAGTGAATTCAATTCATTTTCACCTACTCCTACATCTCATCATGGCGTACAGCTTTCTTAGGTTCCTGCTGACCTACATTCCGCCTCATTTGTTTTCATCAGCCATGATACTCACCAGTATGACTCCATCAGCAGCTTGTTTCATATTCTTACCTCACTCTGTGTGAAAAAGCTTGCTCCTCAGGTTCCCTTTAAGTCTCATCTTGAGCCGATGCTCTTCGATTTTAGACCCCCTACTCTGGGGAAAAGACCACGACCTACTCCCCTCGTGATTTTGTAAATCTCTATAATATAACCCCTCAGCCCCATTCACTCCAGAAAAGCAGTGGCAGCCCATCCAGTCTCATTCATAACTCAAGCCCTCCAGTCCCAACAACATCTTTCCTGCACACTCTCTGGCATAATCACATAAGGTGAGCACTGTATTTCAGGAGTAATTGTGCTAATGTCCTAAATGGCCGTAACCTGAGTCCCAACTCTCATACACATTGCCCTGGGTAATGGCACCTGAGTCGCAACTCTCATACTCATTGCCCTGGGTAATGGCACCTGAGTCGCAACTCTCGTACTCATTGCCCTGGGTAATGGCACCTGAGTCGCAACTCTCATACTCATTGCCCTGGGTAATGGAGGCAAGTGTGCCATGCACCTTTTACATGACCTTCTCTACCTCTGTTGCCATTTTCAGGGAACTACCTACTTGTGCAACTAGGTTTCTCTCCCCTACAGCACTCCCCAGGGCCCTGTCATTTTCAGTGTATGTCTTACCTTGGTTTAATTTCCTGAAATGTATCACCGTAACTTTAAGTTGAATTCTGCCTAATTGCCCTGTTGAGACAGATTCTGTCGTAACCTTAGACAACCTTCTTCACTTCTGCACTGCCCACCACATCATAAATTTTGGTGTTATCTGCAAACTTATAAACATGCCCAGCTACAATCTCATCCAAACTACTAATATACACTCAGTGACCACTTTATTAGATACACCTGTACACCTGCTCAGTAATGCTAACATCTAATCTGCCAATCTTGTGGTAGCAACTCAATGCATTAAAGCATGCAGACATGGTCAAGAGGTTCAGTTGTTGTTCAGGCTAAACAACAGAATGGGGAAGAAATGTGATCTAAGTGATTTTGACTGTGGAATGATTGTTGGTGCCAGATGAAGTGGTTCAAGTATCTCAGACACTGCTGACTTCCTGGGATTTTCAAGCACAACCGTCTCTAGATTTTACAGAGAATGGTGGGATAATTTTTTAAAAAATCCAGTGAGCAAACAACCCTGCGTGAAAATGCCTTGTTAGTGAGAGTGGTCAGACTTGTTCAAGTTGACAGGAAGGCAACTGGATGGTGGGTGGTGGGAATGCTGAGGTTTGATGCCAGGATGAGTGGGGGGAGAGGGAGCGTTGATACTGCTCGTGCATGGGAGAGGGACAGGGGGTCTTGTTGCTCTTACATCTTTTCCACCATTCATTCCTCAGGGTTTTCCTTCTGTTTCGAGGATGTCTCCAGAGTGTAAGAATTTCAGGTTGTATATTGTATACATTCTCATATTAAATGGAACCATTGAACCATTGAATATTAACTCAAATAACCATGCTTACAACAGCAGTGTGCAGTAGGGCTTCTATGAATGTAAGACTCATCGAATCTTGAAGTGAATGTTATTTTTTATATTTTATAAAACATACGGCAGGCCCAGCACCGATCTCTGCAGTACACCACTAGTAACACACCTCCAATGTGTCTAACTACCCTGCACTACCATTGTTTGACTCCTTCCACCAAGCCAATTGGCTAGCTTATCTTGGATCCAGACCAGTCTACCAGGCAGGACCTTATCACAAACCTCGCTAAAATCCATGTGGACAATGTCTACTGGCTTGCCCTCATCAATCCATTTAGTCAACTTTTCAAAAATATCTGAGTTAAGTTCGCGAGACACAATTTCCCAAGCACATCAGTCTTTGTCGCTCCATATGCAGCTATTCTCACTCAGTCTTTGGAAGAAAGCATATGTGATGGCAAACATTCTGAAGGGAGAATTTTCAATTATTTTATCAATTTCAGATCTTCATGCCTCCAGTAGTTTGGAAATAAGAAAATTGAGACTTTCAAAAATGAGAGCAAGTCAGAAAAGTGCACTTGATCTCAGCACTAGGTGACCAAGGGTAGAGCGAGAAAGATTGAGTCTAAATGTAGTGAAGTCTACAAATGTTTAGGAGTTGATCTAGAACATGACTGAAGAGTGGAAAAGGTGACATCCTTATTGAGTCCAGAGGTGGATGGTACTACATAAATATCAGCTAACTTTCCCGAAACAACACTACGGTTATGAATGAAGTGTATTCAAACCCAGTCGATCGGTTAAACTTGTAAATTTCTACATTCTGTTTAACCAGCAAAACATTTTATTTTCTTTTCAGGTGTGAAAGAAGTAATCTGTGTAAATAAATGTAACATGCCTGCATATCATTTTTGATTGTATTGTGCATTGTAGAGTGCCAGGCACAGTCCGAGAACCTTTCGTCATGTAAAAGCTCCTTCTGGAGCTCTCCAAATTTCCTGCGTACGATCGACCACACACTTCATATTACTACACCAGAGACACGCATCACAGGAGCACTTACAGTACAATCAATGCAGCCAAGATGGCACCAGGAAACCATTATAGCTTGCAATCTTACAACACAAAGGAGTGTACTCACATACACACACACACACACACACACACACACACACACACAAAACAATAAAGTTCAGATTCTAGCATTTACTCAGACAGTAGAGTAGATGTTGAGTTATCCATTGCAAACAATTCCCAGATTTTGTGGTACTTGCAGCCTATTTCAGTTTTAGCAAAACCAAGGTAGCTTGCACGATTAAGTACCTTGCCTCGCTTGTAATTTGGGTAGGAATTCATCTTTGGCAATCCTGCAAAGTATCAGTTATCAAATCAATGTGCTTATATTTTAATATCCAGAGCCATCATGAACATGGAATCTATCTGACGATATTAATTCTAGTGGCCAGTTCACTAGTACTCCTTTGTGCTCCTAACTGTGACCATTTTTAGCCCATTATTTTTTTAATGCTGGATGTTCTCTATTTTATAAATGAACAAATAACCATGCAGCAATATTGTTCACATGGAAAGGGACTGTATTATTCAGTTCTGGTTTATAGACAATGCTAGATGTCCTCAAGCTGCTGAAGCTGCTGTGAAATCTAACTCAGCTATGTATTGACCTTCACAGCATATTCAAAGCCAGGGATCAAACTGGGAACTTCATAAGGTCATGCAGATTCATGCGCTTGCAAACAGGCCGTCCAGCCCACTGAATCCATGCCAATCTTTGACACTAATCCCACTCCCCACCACTCACTCACATATCAGGGACATCTTAGGACGGCTAATTCACCAGCCACCCACATGTCTTTAGGACATCGGAGGAAACTGGAGCAACCAGAGGAAAACGGCGTGGTGACAAGGAGAATGTATAAACTCCTTGATACAGCAGCAAAGTTCACAACTGGACCTGTGTTTCTGGAGCTGTGAGGCAGCAGCTTTACTAGCCTTGTCACCGGGCCACTGGGCCCACCCTGGTCTAGCCTGCTCTAACTACTCAATACCACAACCACATGAGCTACTTAGGGAGAGAGTTATACTCAAGGACATCACCTTCTGTGTGTGTGTCTACTATGCTTATTCATGGAACATGGCTTTATATCTAATAATTCATTGCCTGTCATGGTCTGGTCTGTGAAGTCTGCATTCCGGTTTACGGTCCGGTCCGTGGACTCAGAACTCTGGGTCTTTCAGCTGTCCCTTGTTTCGGTTGGGTTAATCATAGGCACCTGATTCCCATCTTGCGGCTTGGAATGTAAGTAGCCTTGGATTCCAGTGTGGGGGGCTGGTTTGTCTTGTCAGTCCCCTTTGGAGCAACCTGCTGATGGAAGGCAAGTGAAACTATTTGTGATCTCTAGGCCTGGTTGGAGGACCACTGCTTCATGGAGCCTTGTTGCCACTCATTGGAGTGGTCTTTGCGGTATGGATTCAGCTGTTTCCTCGGCCAGCAAAGTGGCTGCAAGCCACTCCAACCTAGGTAGGGATCTGACTGTTTCCTCAGCCAGCTGAGTTTGTTGGCTGAAATGAGACTCGGAGCTTCCTGGGAGCAGAGATGGAACAGTCTGTTGTTCTTTGGCGTTTGTCTCTTGTCCTTGCCTCTGTGGGGTAAGTCAGGCCATTTTGCTGTTGCCCTGCGGGGGGGGGGGGGGGACATGTCTTGTCTTTGCCTCTGTTGGGTAAGTCTGGCTGTTCTGCTGTTACCCAACAAGTGGACCTGTGCCACATTGGTGTGTAGAGGTTGAGTCCTGGCTTGTCTAAGCATAAGTCCTGGCTCTATGTCTTTGTACTGTCCTGACTCATGTTGGTGTCCTGTTAACAATGAGTGCCGGCTTTTCGAAGGACAACTTCTGGCGCTATGTTAATGTTCAGTTCCCAGTCGGTCTCTCAGATCCAGCCTCTGAGTTATCAGCCTCTGCATATCAAGACAAAGATCCCGCAGCCAAGCTCCAAGAACACAAGCCTGGATAATCCCGAAGCCGAGCTCCCAGAACCAAGACCCCAGCATGGAGCACACCGCAGCCGAGCTCCAAGAACCAAGATCCCAGCCTGCAGCATCCCGCAGCTGAACTACAAGATCACAGCCTGGAGCTTCCCGCAGCCAAGCTCCAAGAACCAAGATCCAGCCTGGAGCATCCCGCAGCCGAGCTCCAAGAACCAAGATCCCAGCATGGATAATCCCGCAGCCGAGCTCCAAGAACCAAGCTCCCAGCCCGGAGCATCCTGCAGCCAAGCTCGAAGAACCAAGATCCCAGCCTGGATAATCCCGCAGCAGAGCTCGAAGAAACAAGATCCCAGCCTGCAGCATCCCGCAGGCGAGCTTCAAGATCCCAGCATGGATAACCCGGCTGCCGAGCTCTAAGAACCAAGATTGGAGCCTGCAGCATCCCGCAGCGGACCTCCAAGAACCAAGATCCCAGCCTGGAGCATCCTGCAGCCGAGCTCCAAGAACCAAGATCCCAGCCTGGAGCATCCCGCAGCCGAGCTCCAAGAACCAAAATGCCAGCCTCGAGCATCCCGCAGCCAAGCTCCAAGAACCCAATCTTAGAGCATCCCGCAGCCGATCTCCGAGAAACAAGAACCCAGCCTGGAGCATCCCGCAGCCGAGCTCAAAGACACCAAGATCCCAGCCTGCAGCATTCCGCAGCTGAGCTCCAAGATGCCAGCTTGGAGCATCCCGCAGCCGAGCTCCAAGAACCAAGATCCCACCATGGATAATCCAGAGGTGAGGCTCCAAGAACCAAGATCCAGCCTGGAGCATCCCGCAGCCGAGCTCCAAGAACCAAGATCCCAGCATGGATAATCCCGCAGCCGAGCTCCAAGAACCAAGCTCCCAGCCCGGAGCATCCTGCAGCCAAGCTCGAAGAACCAAGATCCCAGCCTGGATAATCCCGCAGCAGAGCTCGAAGAAACAAGATCCCAGCCTGCAGCATCCCACAGCCGAGCTTCAAGATCCCAGCATGGATAATCCGGCTGCCGAGTTCTAAGAACCAAGATTGGAGCCTGCAGCATCCCGCAGCGGACCTCCAAGAACCACGATCCCAGCCTGGAGCATCCTGCAGCCGAGCTCCAAGAACCAAGATCCCAACCTGGAGCATCCCGCAGCCGAGCTCCAAGAACCAAAATGCCAGCCTCGAGCATCACGCAGCCAAGCTCCAAGAAACCAATCTTAGAGCATCCCACAGCCGATCTCCGAGAAACAAGAACCCAGCCTGGAGCATCCCGCAGCCGAGCTCAAAGACACCAAGATCCCAGCCTGCAGCATTCCGCAGCTGAGCTCCAAGATGCCAGCTTGGAGCATCCCGCAGCCGAGCTCCAAGAACCAAGATCCCACCATGGATAATCCCGAGGTGAGGCTCCAAGAACCAAGATCCCAGCCTGGAGCATCCCGCAGCCGAACTTGAAGAACCAAGATCCCAGCCTGGAGCATCCCGCAACCGATTTCCAAGAACCAAGATCCCAGCCTGGAGCATCCCGCAGCCGAGCTCCAAGAACCAAGATCCCAGCCTCGAGCATCCTGCAGCCGAGCTCCAAGAACCAAGATCCCAGCATGGAGCATCCCGCAGCTGAGCTCAAAGAACCAAGATCCCAGCTGGATAATTCCGCAGCCGAGCTCCCAGAACCATGATCCCGCCCTGGAGCATCCCGCAACCAAGCTCCAAGAACCAAGTTCCCATCCTAGAGCATCCCGCAGCCGATCTCGAAGAACCAACATCCCAGCCTGGAGCATCCAGCATCCGAGCTCCAAGAACCAAGATGTCAGCCCGGTGCATCCCGCAGCGGACCTCCAAGAACCAAGATCCAATCCTGGAGCATCACGCAGCCGAGCTCCAAGAACCATGATCCCAGCCTGGATAATCCACCAGCCGAGCTCCATGAACCAAGATCCCAGCCTGGAGCATCCCGCAGCCGAGCTCCAAGAACAAAGATGCCAGCCTCGAGCATCCCGCAGCCAAGCTCACAGAACCCAATCTCAGAGCATCCCGCAGAAGAGCTCACAGAACCAAGAACCCAAGCCTGGAGCATCCCGCAGCCAAGCTCCAAGAACCAAGATCCCAGCATGGATAATCCCGCAGCCGAGCTCCAAGAACAAAGATCCCAGCCTGGAGCATCCCACAGTGGACCTCTAAAAACCAAGATCCCAGCCTGGAGTATCCCGCAGCCGAGCTCCAAGAACCAAGATCCCAGCCTGGATAATCCCGCAGCCGAGCTCCAAGAACCAAGATCCCTGCCTGGAGCATTCCGCAGCCAAGCTCCAAGAACCAAGATAACAGCCTCGAGCATCCCGCAGCCAAGCTCCAAGAACCCAATCCTAGAGCGTCCGGCAGACGAGCTCCCAGAACCAAGAACCCAAGCCTGGAGCATCCCGCAGCCGAGCTCCGAGAACCAAGAAACCAGCCTGGAGCATCCCGCAGCCGAGATCCAAGAACCAAGATCCCAGCCTGGAGCATCCCGCAGCCGAGCTCCAAGATACCAGCCTGGAGCATCCCGCAGCCAGATTCCAAGAACCAAGTTCACAGCATGGATAATACCGCATGTGAGCTCCAAGAAGAAAGATCCCAGCCTGGAGCATCCCACAGCCGAGCTCCAAGAACCAAGATCCCAGTACGGATAATCCCGCAGCCGAGCTCCAAGAACCAAGCTCCCAGCCCGGAGCATCCCGCAGCCAAGCTCGAAGAACCAAGATCCCAGCCTGGATAATCCCGCAGCAGAGCTCCAAGAACCAAGATCCCAGCCTGCAGCATCCCGCAGCCGAGCTCCAAGATGCCAGCCTGGAGCATCCCGCAGCCGAGCTCCAAAAACCAAGATCCCAACCTGGAGCATCCCGCAGCAGACCTCCAAGAAACAAGATCCCAGCCTGGAGCATCCCGCAGCCGAGCTCCAAGAAACAAGATCCCAGCCTGGATAATTCCTCAGCCGAGATCCAAGAACCAAGATGCCAGCCTCGAGCATACCACAGCCAAGCTCCAAGAACTCAATCTTAGAGCATCCCTCAACCGAGCTCCAAGAACCAAGATCCCATCCTGGAGCATCCCGCAGCCGAGCTGTAAGAACCATGATCCCAGCCTGGAACATACCGCAGCTGAGCTTCCAGAACAAAGATCCCAGCCTGGAGCATCCCACAGCCGAGCTCCAAGAACCAAGATGCCAGCCTGCGGAATCCCGCAGCCGAGCTCCAAGAACCAACATCACAGCATGGATAATCCCGCAGCCGAGCTCCAAGAACCAAGATCCCAGCCTGGAGCATACCGCAGCCGAGCTCGAAAAACCAAGATCCCAGCCTGGATAATCCCGCAGCCGAACACCGAGAACCAAGATCCCAGCCTTGAGCATCCCTCAGATGAGCTCCAAGAACCAAGATCCCAGCCTGGAGCATCCCGCAGCCGAGCTCCAAGAACCAAGATCCCAGCCTGGAGCATCCCTCAGCCGAGCTACAAGAATCAAGATCCCTCCCTGGAGCAACCCGCGGCCGAGCTCCAAGATGCCAGCCTGGAGCATCCCGCAGCCGAGCTCCAAGAACCAAGATCCCAGCCTGCAGCATCCAGCAGCCGAGCTTCAAAATGCCAGCCTGGAGCATCCCGCAGCCGAGCTCCAAGAAACAAGATCCCAGCATGGATAATCCCACTGCCGAGCTCTAAGAACCAAGATTGCAGCCTGGAGCATCCCGCAGCGGACCTCCAAGAACCACAATCCCAGCCTGGAGCATCCCGCATCCGAGCTCCAAGAACCAAGATCCCAGCCGGGATAATTCCTCAGCCGAGCTCCAAGAACCAAGATCCCAGCCTGGAGCATCCGGCAGCCGAGCTCCAAGAACCAAGATGCCAGCCTCGAGCATCCCGCAGCCAAGCTCCAAGAACCCAATCTTAGAGCATCCCGCAGCCGAGCTCCGAGAAACAGGAACCCAGCCTGGAGCATCCCACATCCGAGCTTCTAGAACCAAGCTCCCAGCCCGGAGCATCCCGCAGCCAAGGTCGAAGAACCAAGATCCCAGCCTGGATAATTCCTCAGCCGAGCTCCAAGAACCAAGATGCCAGCCTCGAGCATACCGCAGCCAAGCACCAAGAACCCAATCTTAGAGCATCCTGCAGCCGAGCTCCGAGAAACAAGAACCCAGCCTGGAGCATCCCGCAGACGAGCTCAAAGACACCCAGATCCCACCCTGGAGTATCCCGCAGCTGAGCTCCAAGATGCCAGCCTGGATCATCCCGCAGCCGGATTCCACGAACCAAGATCCCAACATGGATAACCCCACAGCCGAGCTCCAAGAACAAAGATCCCAGCCTGGAGATCCCGCAGCTGAGCTGCTAGAATCAAGATCCCAGCCTGGAGCATCCCGCAGCCGAGCTCCAAGAACCAAGATCCCAGCCTGGATAATTCATCAGCCGAGCTCCAAGAACCAAGATCCCAGCCTGGAGCATCCGGCAGCCGAGCTCCAAGAACCAAGATGCCAGCCTCGAGCATCCCGCAGCCAAGCTCGAAGAACCCAATCTTAGAGCATCCCGCAGCCGAGCTCCGAGAAACAGGAACCCAGCCTGGACCATCCCACATCCGAGCTTCTAGAACCAAGATCCCAGCCTGGAGCATCCCACAGCCGAGCTCCAAGAACCAAGATGCCAGCCTCGAGCATCCCGCAGCCAAGCTCAAAGAACCCAATCTTAGGGCATCCCGCAGAAGAGCTCCCAGAACCAAGAACCCAAGCCTGGAGCATCCTGCAGCCGAGCTCCAAGAACCAAGATCCCAGTATGGATAATCCCGCAGCCAAGCTCGAAGAACCAAGATCCCAGCCTGGATAATTCCTCAGCCGAGCTCCAAGAACCAAGATGCCAGCCTCGAGCATACCGCAGCCAAGCTCCAAGAACCCAATCTTAGAGCATCCCGCAGCCGAGCTCCGAGAAACAAGAACCCAGCCTGGAGCATCCCGCAGACGAGCTCAAAGACACCCAGATCCCACCCTGGAGCATCCCGCAGCTGAGCTCCAAGATGCCAGCCTGGATCATTCCGCAGCCGGATTCCACGAACCAAGATCCCAACATGGATAACCCCACAGCCGAGCTCCAAGAACAAAGATCCCAGCCTGGAGATCCCGCAGCTGAGCTGCTAGAACCAAGATCCCAGCCTGGAGCATCCCGCAGCTGAGCTGAAAGAACCAAGGTCCCAGCCTGGATAATTCCGCAGCCGAGCTCCCAGAAACATGATCCCACCCTGGAGCATCCCGCAGCCGAGCTCTTACAACCACCATTCCAGGCTAGAGCATCCCGCAGCCGAGCTTCCAGAACCAAGATCCCACCCTGGAGCATTCCGTAACCGAGCTCCAAGAACCAAGATCCCATCCTAGAGCATTCCGCAGCCGAGCTCTAAGAAACACCATCCGAGGCTAGAGCATCCCGCAGCCGAGCTTCCAGAAACAAGATCCCAGCCTGGAGCATCCCACACCGAGCTCCAAGAAACAAGATGCCAGCCCAGTGGATCCCGCAGCGGACCTCCAAGAACCAAGATCCCAGCCTGGAGCATCACGCAGCCGAGCTCCAAGAACCAAGATCCCAGCCTGGAGCATCCCGCAGCCGAGCTCCAAGAACCAAGATGCCAGCCTCGAGCATCCCGCAGCCAATCTCCAAGAACCCAATCTTAGAGCATCCCGCAGACGAGCTCGCAGAACCAAGAACCCAAGGCTGGAGCATTCCGCAGCCGAGCTCCAATAACCAAGATCCCACCATGGATAATCCCGCAGCGGAGCTCCAAGAACCAAGATCCCAGCCTGGAGCATCCCGCAGCCGAACTTGAAGAACCAAGATCCCAGCCTGGAGCATCCCGCACCCGAGTTCCAAGAACCAAGATTCCAGCCTGGAGCATCCCGCAGCCGAGCTCCAAGAAACAAGATCCCAGCCTGGAGCATACCGCAGCTGAGCTCCAAGAACCAAGATGCCAGCCTCGAGCATCCCGCAGCCAAGCTCCAAGAACCAAATCTTAGAGCATCCCGCAGACGAGCTCCCAGAACCAAGAACCCAAGGCTGGAGCATTCCGCAGCCGAGCTCCGAGAACCAAGATCCCAGCCTGGAGCATCCCGCAGCAGAGCTCCATGAACCAAGATCCTAGTATGGATAATCCCGCAGCCGAGCTCCAAGAACCAAGCTCCCAGCCTGGAGCATCCCGCAGCCGAGCTCGAAGAAACAAGATCCCAGCCTGTATAATCCCGCAGCCGAGCTCCAATAACCAAGATCCCAGCCTGCAGCATCCCTCAGACGAGCTCCAAGATGCCAGCCTGGAGCATCTCGCAGCCGAGTTCCAATAACCAAGATCCCACCATGGATAATCCCACAGCGGAGCTCCAAGAACCAAGATCCCAACCTGGAGCATCCCGCAGCCGAATTTAAAGAACCAAGATCCCAGCCTGGAGCATCCCGCACACGAGTTCCAAGAACCAAGATCCCAGCCTGGAGCAAACCGCAGCCGAGCTCCAAGAAACAAGATCCCAGCCTGGAGCATACCGCAGCTGAGCTGCTAGAACCAAGATCCCAGCCTGGAGCATCCCGCAGCTGAGCTGAAAGAACCAAGGTCCCAGCCTGGATAATTCCGCAGCCGAGCTCCCAGAACCATGATCCCACCCTGGAGCATCCCGCAACCGAGCTCCAAGAACCAAGATCCCATCCTAGAGCATCCCGCAGCCGATCTCTAAGAACCACCATCCCAGGCTAGAGCATCCGCAGCCGAGCTTCCAGAACCAAGATCCCAGCCTGGAGCATCCCACAGCCGATCTCCAAGAAACAAGATGCCAGCCCGGTGCATCCAGCAGCAGACCTCCAAGAACCAAGATCCCAGCCTGGATCATCACGCAGCCGAGCTCCAAGAACCATCATCCCAGCCTGGATAATACACCAGCCGAGCTCCAAGAAACAAGATCCCAGCCTGGAGCATCCCGCAGCCCAGCTCCAAGAACCAAGATGCCAGCCTCGAGCATCCCGCAGCCAAGCTCCAAGAACCCAATCTTAGAGCATTCCGCAGACGAGCTCCCAGAACCAAGAACCCAAGGCTGGAGCATTCCGCAGCCGAGCTCCGAGAACCAAGATCCCAGCCTGGAGCATTCCGCAGCCGAGCTACAAGATGCCAGCCTGGAGCATCCCGCAGCCAGATTCCAAGAACCAAGATCCCAGCCTGGAGCATCCCGCAGCCGAGCTCCAAGATGCCAGCCTGGAGCACCCCACAGCAAAGCTCCAAGAACCAAGATCGCAACATGGATAATCCCACAGCCGAGCTCCAAGAACCAAGATCCCAGCCTGCAGCATCCCGCAGCCGAGCTCCGAGAACCAAGATGCCAGCCTGGAGCATCCCGCAGCCGAGCTCAAAGACACCAAGATCCCAGCCTGCAGCATCCCGCAGCCAAGCTCCAAGAACCCAATCTTAGAGCATCCTGCAGCCGAGCTCCGAGAACCCAATCTTAGAGCATCCTGCAGCCGAGCTCCGAGAAACAAGAACCCAGCCTGGAGCATCCCGCAGCCGAGCTCAAAGACACCAAGATCCCAGCCTGCAGCATCCCGCAGCCGAGCTCCAAGATCCAAGATCCCACCATGGATAATCCCGAGGTGGAGCTCCAAGAACCAAGATCCCAGCCTGGACCATCCCGCAGCCGAACTTGAAGAACCAAGATCCCAGCCTGGATCATCACGCAGCCGAGCTCCAAGAACCATCATCCCAGCCTGGATAATCCCGCAGCCGAGCTCCAAGAACCAAGATCCCAGCCTGGAGCATCCCGCAGCCGAGCTCCAAGAACCAAGATGCCAGCCTCGAGCATCCCGCAGCCGAGCTGCTAGAACCAAGATCCCAGCCTCGAGCATCCCGCAGCTGAGCTCCCAGAACCAAGATCTCAGCTGGATAATTCCGCAGCCGAGCTCCCAGAACCATGATCCCGCCCTGGAGCATCCCGCATGATCCCGCCCTGGAGCATCCCGCAACCAAGCTCCAAGAACCAAGTTCCCATCCTAGAGCATCCCGCAGCCGAGCTCGAAGAACCAACATCCCAGCCTGGAGCATCCAGCATCCGAGCTTCTGGAACCAAGATCCCAGCCTGCAGCATCCCACAGCCGAGCTCCAAGAACCAAGATGCCAGCCCGGTGCATCCCGCAGCGGACCTCCAAGAACCAAGATCCAATCCTGGAGCATCACGCAGCCGAGCTCCAAGAACCATGATCCCAGCCTGGATAATCCACCAGCCGAGCCCCATGAAACAAGATCGCAGCCTGGAGCATCCCACAGCCGAGCTCCAAGAACCAACATCCCAGCCTGGATAATCCCGCAGCCGAGCTGCAAGAACCAAGATCCCAGCCTGCAGCATCCCGCAGCCGAGCTTCAAAATGCCAGCCTGGAGCATCCCGCAGCCGAGCTCCAAGAACCAAGATCCCAGCCTGGATAATTCCTCAGCCTAGCTCCAAGAACCAAGATCCCAGCCTGGAGCATCCGGCAGCCGAGCTCCAAGAGCAAAGATGCCAGCCTCGAGCATCCCGCAGCTAAGCTCCAAGAACCAAGATCCCAGCCTGGATAATTCCTCAGCCTAGCTCCAAGAACCAAGATCCCAGCCTGGAGCATCCGGCAGCCGAGCTCCAAGAACAAAAATGCCAGCCTCGAGCATCCCGCAGCTAAGCTCCAAAATACCCAATCTTAGAGCATCCCGCAGCCGAGCTCCGAGAAACAGGAACACAGCCTGGAGCATCCCACATCCGAGCTTCTAGAACCACGATACCAGCCTGGAACATCCCACAGCCGAGCTCGAAGAACCAAGATCCCAGCCTGGATAATTCCTCAGCCGAGATCCAAGAACCAAGATGCCAGCCTCGAGCATACCGCAGCCAAGCTCCAAGGACCCAATCTTAGGGCATCCCGCAGAAGAGCTCCCAGAACCAAGAACCCAAGCCTGGAGCATCCTGCAGCGAGCTCCAAGAACCAAGATCCCAGTATGGATAATCCCACAGCCGAGCTCCAAGAACCAAGCTCCCAGCCCGGAGCATCCCGCAGCCAAGCTCGAAGAACCAAGATCCCAGCCTGGATAATTCCTCAGCCGAGCTCCAAGAACCAAGATGCCAGCCTCGAGCATACCGCAGCCAAGCTCCAAGAACCCAATCTTAGAGCATCCTGCAGCCGAGCTCCGAGAAACAAGAACCCAGCCTGGAGCATCCCGCAGACGAGCTCAAAGACACCAAGATCCCACCCTGGAGCATCCCGCAGCTGAGCTCCAAGATGCCAGCCTGGATCATCCCGCAGCCGGATTCCAAGAACCAAGATACCAACATGGATAATCCCGCAGCCGAGCTCCAAGAACAAAGATCCCAGCCTGGAGATCCCGCAGCTGAGCTGCTAGAACCAAGATCCCAGCCTGGAGCATCCCGCTGCTGAGCTGAAAGAACCAAGGTCCCAGCCTGGATAATTCCGCAGCCGAGCTCCCAGAACCATGATCCCACCCTGGAGAATCCCGCAACCGAGCTCCAAGAACCAAGATCCCATCCTAGAGCATCCCGCAGCCGAGCTCTAAGAACCACCATCCCAGGCTAGAGCATCCCGCAGCCGAGCTTCCAGAACCAAGATCCCAGCCTGGAGCATCCCGCAGCCGAGCTCCAAGAACCAAGATCCCATCCTAGAGCATTCCGCAGCCGAGCTCTAAGAAACACCATCCCAGGCTAGAGCATCCCGCAGCCGAGCTTCCAGAAACAAGATCCCAGCCTGGAGCATCCCACAGCCGAGCTCCAAGAACCAAGATGCCAGCCCAGTGCATCCCGCAGCGGACCTCCAAGAACCAAGATCCCAGACTGGAGCATCACGCAGCCGAGCTCCAAGAACCATCATCCCAGCCTGGATAATCCACCAGCCGAGCTCCAAGAAACAAGATCCCAGCCTGGAGCATCCCGCAGCCGAGCTCCAAGAACCAAGATGCCAGCCTCGAGCATCCCGCAGCCAAGCTCCAAGAACCCATTCTTAGAGCATCCCGCAGACGAGCTCCCAGAACCAAGAACCCAAGGCTGGAGCATTCCGCAGCCCAGCTCCAAGAACCAAGCTCCCAGCCTGGAGCATCCCGCAGCCGAGCTCGAAGAAACAAGATCCCAGCCTG
This sequence comes from Mobula hypostoma, assembly GCF_963921235.1. NCBI lineage: Eukaryota > Metazoa > Chordata > Chondrichthyes > Myliobatiformes > Myliobatidae > Mobula > Mobula hypostoma. Next base: position 73,330,905 of record NC_086102.1, on the reverse strand, counting down.
TATAATCCCGCAGTGAAGCTCCAATAAACAGGATCCCAGCCTGCAGCATCCCTCAGCCGAGCTCCAAGATGCCAGCCTGGAGCATCTCGCAGCCGAGCTCCAATAACCAAGATCCCACAATGGATAATCCCGCAGCGGAGCTGCATGAACCAAGATCCCAGCCTGGAGCATCCCGCAGCCGAATTTGAAGAACCAAGATCCCAGCCTGGAGCATCCCGCACCGGAGTTCGAAGAACCAAGATCACAGCCTGGAGCATCCCGCAGCCAAGCTCCAAGAAACAAGATCCCAGCCTGGAGCATACCGCAGCTGAGCTCCAAGAACCATCATCCCAGCCTGGATAATCCACCAGTCGAGCTCCAAGAAACAAGATCCCAGCCTGGAGCATCCCGCAGCCGAGCTCCAAGAACCAAGATGCCAGCCTCGAGCATCCCGCAGCCAAGCTCCAAGAACCAAATCTTAGTGCATCCCGCAGACGAGCTCCCAGAACCAAGAACCCAAGGCTGGAGCATTCCGCAGCCGAGCTCCGAGAACCAAGATCCCAGCCTGGAGCATCCCGCAGCAGAGCTCCATGAACCAAGATCCTAGCCTGGATAATCCCGCAGCCGAGCTCCAAGAACCAAGCTCCCAGCCTGGAGCATCCCGCAGCCGAGCTCGAAGAAACAAGATCCCAGCCTGTATAATCCCGCAGCCGAGCTCCAATAACCAAGATCCCAGCCTGCAGCATCCCACAGACGAGCTCCAAGATGCCAGCCTGGAGCATCTCGCAGCCGAGCTCCAATAACCAAGATCCCAGCCTGCAGCATCCCACAGACGAGCTCCAAGATGCCAGCCTGGAGCATCTCGCAGCCGAGCTCCAATAACCAGGATCCCACCATGGATAATCCCACAGCGAGCTCCAAGAACCAAGATCCCAGCCTGGAGCATCCCGCAGCCGAATTTGAAGAACCAAGATCCCAGCCTGGAGCATCCAGCACCCGAGTTCCAAGAACCAAGATCCCAGACTGGAGCAACCCGCAGCCGAGCTCCAAGAAACAAGATCCCAGCCTGGAGCATACCGCAGCTGAGCTGCTAGAACCAAGATCCCTGCCTGGAGCATCCCGCAGCTGAGCTGAAAGAACCAAGGTCCCAGCCTGGATAATTCCGCAGCCGAGCTCCCAGAACCATGATCCCACCCTGGAGCATCCCGCAACCGAGCTCCAAGAACCAAGTTCCCATCGTAGAGCATCCCGCAGCCGAGCTCTAAGAACCACCATCACAGGCTAGAGCATCCAGCAGCCGAGCTTCCAGAACCAAGATCCCAGCCTGGAGCATCCCACAGCCGAGCTCCAAGAACCAAGATGCCAGCCCGGTGCATCCAGCAGCGGACCTCCAAGAACCAAGATCCCAAGCTGGATCATCACACAGCCGAGCTCCAAGAACCATCATCCCAGCCTGGATAATACACCAGCTGAGCTCCAAGAAACAGGATCCCAGCCTGGAGCATCCCGCAGCCGAGCTCCAAGAACCAAGATGCCAGCCTCGAGCATCCCGCAGCCAAGCTCCAAGAACCCAATCTTAGAGCATCCCGCAGATGAGCTCCCAGAACCAAGAACCCAAGGGTGGAGCATCCCGCAGCCGAGCTACAAGATGCCAGCCTGGAGCATCCCGCAGACAGATTCCAAGAACCAAGATCCCAGCCTGGAGCATCCCGCAGCCGAGCTCCAAGATGCCAGCCTGGAGCACCCCACAGCAAAGCTCCAAGAACCAAGATCGCAACATGGATAATCCCACAGCCGAGCTCCAAGAACCAAGATCCCAGCCTGCAGCATCCCGCAGCCGAGCTCGAAGAACCAAGATCCCACCATGGATAATCCCGCAGCCGAGCTCCGGGAACCAAGATGCCAGCCTCGAGCATCCCGCAGCCAAGCTCCAAGAAGCCAATCTTAGAGCATCCTGCAGCCGAGCTCCGAGAAACAAGAACCCAGCCTGGAGCATCCCGCAGCCGAGCTCAAAGACACCAAAATCCCAGCCTGCAGCATCCCGCAACCGAGCTCCAAGAACCAAGATCCCACCATGGATAATCCCGAGGTGGAGCTCCAAGAACCAAGAACCCAGCCTGGAGCATCCCGCAGCCGAACATGAAGAACCAAGATCCCAGCCTGGAGCATCCCGCAACCGAGTTCCAAGAACCAAAATCCCATCCTAGAGCATCCCGCAGCCGAGCTCCAAGAACCAACATCCCAGCCTGGAGGATCCAGCATCTGAGCTTCTGGAACCAAGATCCCAGCCTGCAGCATCCCACAGCCGAGCTCCAAGAACCAAGATGCCAGCCCGGTGCATCCCGCAGCGGACCTCCAAGAACCAAGATCCAATCCTGGAGCATCACGCAGCCGAGCTCCAAGAACCATGATCCCAGCCTGGATAATCCAGCAGCCGAACTCCAAGAACCAAGATCCCAGCCTCGAGCATCCTGCAGCCGAGCTCCAAGAGCCAAGATCCCAGCCTCGAGCATACCACAGCCGAGCTGCTAGAACCAAGATCCCAGCCTGGAGCATCCCGCAGCTGAGCTCAAAGAACCAAGATCCCAGCTGGATAATTCCACAGCCGAGCTCCCAGAACCATGATCCCGCCCTGGAGCATCCCGCAACCAAGCTCCAAGAACCAAGTTCCCATCCTAGAGCATCCCGCAGCCGAGCTCGAAGAACCAACATCCCAGCCTGGAGCATCCAGCATCCGAGCTTCTGGAACCAAGATCCCAGCCTGCAGCATCCCACAGCCGAGCTCCAAGAACCAAGATGCCAGCCCGGTGCATCCCGCAGCGGACGTCCAAGAACCAAGAAACAATCCTGGAGCATCACGCAGCCGGGCTCCAAGAACCATGATCCCAGCCTGGATAATCCACCAGCCGAACTCCAAGAACCAAGATCCCAGCCTCGAGCATCCTGCAGCCGAGCTTATAGAGCCAAGATCCCAGCCTCGAGCATACCACAGCCGAGCTGCTAGAACCAAGATCCCAGCCTGGAGCATCCCGCAGCTGAGCTCAAAGAACCAAGATCCCAGCTGGATAATTCCACAGCCGAGCTCCCAGAACCATGATCCCGCCCTGGAGCATCCCGCAACCAAGCTCCAAGAACCAAGTTCCCATCCTAGAGCATCCCGCAGCCGAGCTTGAAGAACCAACATCCCAGCCTGGAGCATCCAGCATCGGAGCTTCTGGAACCAAGATCCCAGCCTGCAGCATCCCACAGCCGAGCTCCAAGAACCAAGATGCCAGCGCGGTGCATCCCGCAGCGGACCTCCAAGAACCAAGAACCAATCCTGGAGCATCACGCAGCCGAGCTCCAAAAACCATGATCCCAGCCTGGATAATCCACCAGCCGAGCTCCATGAACCAAGATCCCAGCCTGGAGCATCCCGCAGCCGAGCTCCAAGAACAAAGATGCCAGCCTCGAGCATCCCGCAGCCAAGCTCACAGAACCTAATCTCAGAGCATCCCGCAGAAGAGCTCCCAGAACCAAGAACCCAAGCCTGGAGCATCCCGCAGCCGAGCTCCAAGAACCAACATCCCAGCATGGATAATCCCGCAGCCGAGCTCCAAGAACAAAGATCCCAGCCTGGAGCATCCCACAGTGGACCTCCAAAAACCAAGATCCCAGCCTGGAGTATCCCGCAGCCGAGCTCCAAGAACCAACATCCCAGCCTGGATAATCCCGCAGCCGAGCTCCAAGAACCAAGATCCCAGCCTGGAGCATCCCACAGTGGACCTCCAAAAACCAAGATCCCAGCCTGGAGTATCCCGCAGCCGAGCTCCAAGAACCAACATCCCAGCCTGGATAATCCCGCAGCCGAGTTCCAAGAACCAAGATAACAGCCTCGTGCATCCCGCCGCCACTTCAAGAACCCAATCCTAGAGCGTCCCGCAGCCGAGATCCAAGAACCAAGATCCCAGCCTGGATAATCCCGCAGCAGAGCTCCAAGAACCAAGATCCCAGCCTGCAGCATCCCGCAGCCGAGCTCCAAGATGCCAGCCTGGAGCATCCCGCAGCCAAGCTCCAAGAACCCAATCTTAGAGCATCCTGCAGCCGAGCTCCGAGAAACAAGAACCCAGCCTGGAGCATCCCGCAGCCGAGCTCAAAGACACCAAGATCCCAGCCTGCAGCATCCCACAGCCGAGCTCCAAGAACCAAGATCCCACCATGGATAATCCCGAGGTGGAGCTCCAAGAAGCAAGATCCCAGCCTGGAGCATCCCGCAGCCGTACTTGAAGAACCAAGATCCCAGCCTGGAGAATCCCGCAGCTGAGCTCAAAGAACCAAGATCTCAGCTGGATAATTCCGCAGCCGAGCTCCCAGAACCATGATCCCACCCTGGAGCATCCCGCAACCGAGCTCCAAGAACCAAGATCCCATCCTAGAGCATCCCGCCGCCGAGCTCTAAGAACCAACATCCCAGGCTAGAGCATCCAGCAGCCGAGCTTCCAGAACCAAGATCCCAGCCTGGAGCATTCCGCAGCCGAGCTGCTAGAACCAAGATCCCAACCTGGAGCATCCCGCAGCTGAGCTCAAAGAACCAAGATCTCAGCTGGATAATTCCGCAGCCGAGCTCCCAGAACAATGATCCCACCCTGTAGCATCCCGCAACCGAGCTCCAAGAACCAAGATCCCATCCTAGAGCATCCCGCAGCCGAGCTCTAAGAACCACCATCCCAGGCTAGAGCATCCAGCAGCCGAGCTTCCAGAACCAAGATCCCAGCCTGGAGCATCCCACAGCCGAGCTGCAAGAACCAAGATGCCAGCCCGGTGCATCCAGCAGCGGACCTCCAAGAACCAAGATCCCAAGCTGGATCATCACGCAGCCGAGCTCCAAGAACCATCATCCCAGCCTGGATAATACACAAGCTGAGCTCCAAGAAACAAGATCCCAGCCAGGAGCATCCCGCAGCCGAGCTCCAAGAACCAAGATGCCAGCCTCGAGCATCCCGCAGCCAAGCTCCAAGAACCCAATCTTAGAGCATCCCGCAGACGGGCTCCCAGAACCCAGAACCCAAGGCTGGAGCATCCCGCAGCCGAGCTCCAAGAACCAAGATCCCAGCCTCGAGCATCCTGCAGCCGATATCCAAGAGCCAAGATCCCAGCCTCGAGCATACCGCAGCCGAGCTCCTAGAACCAAGATCCCAGCCTGGAGCATCCCGCAGCTGAGCTCAAAGAACCAAGATCTCAGCTGGATAATTCCGCAGCCGAGCTCCCAGAACCATGATCCCACCCTGGAGCATCCCGCAACCAAGCTCCAAGAACCAAGTTCCCATCCTAGAGCATCCCGCAGCCGAGCTCCAAGAACCAACATCCCAGCCTGGAGCATCCAGCATCTGAGCTTCTGGAACCAAGATCCCAGCCTGCAGCATCCCACAGCCGAGCTCCAAGAACCAAGATGCCAGCCCGGTGCATCCCGCAGCGGACCTCCAAGAACCAAGATCCAATCCTGGAGCATCACGCAGCCGAGCTCCAAGAACCATAATCCCAGCCTGGATAATCCACCAGCCGAACTCCAAGAACCAAGATCCCAGCCTCGAGCATCCTGCAGCCGAGCTCCAAGAGCCAAGTACCCAATCCTGGAGCATACCGCAGCTGAACTGCTAGAACCAAGATCCCAGCCTGCAGCATCCCACAGCCGAGCTCCAAGAACCAAGATGCCAGCCCGGTGCATCCCGCAGCGGACCTCCAAGAACCAAGATCCAATCCTGGAGCATCACGCAGCCGAGCTCCAAGAACCATGATCCCAGCCTGGATAATCCACCAGCCGAGCTCCATGAACCAAGATCCCAGCCTGGAGCATCCCGCAGCCGAGCTCCAAGAACAAAGATGCCAGCCTCGAGCATCCCGCAGCCAAGCTCACAGAACCTAATCTCAGAGCATCCCGCAGAAGAGCTCCCAGAACCAAGAACCCAAGCCTGGAGCATCCCGCAGCCGAGCTCCAAGAACCAAGATCCCAGCATGGATAATCCCGCAGCTGAGCTCCAAGAACAAAGATCCCAGCCTGGAGCATCCCACAGTGGACCTCCAAAAACCAAGATCCCAGCCTGGAGTATCCCGCAGCCGAGCTCCAAGAACCAACATCCCAGCCTGGATAATCCCGCAGCCGAGCTCCAAGAACCAAGATCCCAGCCTGGAGCATTCCGCAGCCGAGTTCCAAGAACCAAGATAACAGCCTCGTGCATCCCGCCGCCACTTCAAGAACCCAATCCTAGAGCGTCCCGCAGCCGAGATCCAAGAACCAAGATTCCAGCCTGGATAATCCCGCAGCAGAGCTCCAAGAACCAAGATCCCAGCCTGCAGCATCCCGCAGCCGAGCTCCAAGATGCCAGCCTGGAGCATCCCGCAGCCAAGCTCCAAGAACCCAATCTTAGAGCATCCTGCAGCCGAGCTCCGAGAAACAAGAACCCAGCCTGGAGCATCCCGCAGCCGAGCTCAAAGACACCAAGATCCCAGCCTGCAGCATCCCACAGCCGAGCTCCAAGAACCAAGATCCCACCATGGATAATCCCGAGGTGGAGCTCCAAGAAGCAAGATCCCAGCCTGGAGCATCCCGCAGCCGTACTTGAAGAACCAAGATCCCAGCCTGGAGCATCCCGCAACCGAGTTCCAAGAACCAAGATCCCAGCCTCGAGCATCCTGCAGCCGACCTCCAAGAGCCAAGATCCCAGCCTCGAGCATACCGCAGCCGAGCTGCTAGAACCAAGATCCCAGCCTGGAGCATCCCGCAGCTGAGCTCAAAGAACCAAGATCTCAGCTGGATAATTCCGCAGCCGAGCTCCCAGAACCATGATCCCACCCTGGAGCATCCCGCAACCAAGCTCCAAGAACCAAGTTCCCATCCTAGAGCATCCCGCAGCCGAGCTCCAAGAACCAACATCCCAGCCTGGAGCATCCAGCATCTGAGCTTCTGGAACCAAGATCCCAGGCTGCAGCATCCCACAGCCGAGCTCCAAGAACCAAGATGCCAGCCCGGTGCATCCCGCAGCGGACCTCCAAGAACCAAGATCCAATCCTGGAGCATCACGCAGCCGAGCTCCAAGAACCATGATCCCAGCCTGGATAATCCACCAGCCGAACTCCAAGAACCAAGATCCCAGCCTCGAGCATCCTGCAGCCGAGCTCCAACAGCCAAGTACCCAATCCTGGAGCATACCGCAGCTGAACTGCTAGAACCAAGATCCCAGCCTGCAGCATCCCACAGCCGAGCTCCAAGAACAAAGATGCCAGCCCGGTGCATCCCGCAGCGGACCTCCAAGAACCAAGATCCAATCCTGGAGCATCACGCAGCCGAGCTCCAAGAACCATGATCCCAGCCTGGGTAATCCACCAGCCGAACTCCAAGAACCAAGATCCCATCCTCGAGCATCCTGCAGCCGAGCTCCAAGAGCCAATATCCGAGCCTCGAGCATACCACAGCCGAGCTGCTAGAACCAAGATCACAGCCTGGAGCATCCCGCAGCTGAGCTCAAAGAACCAAGATCCCAGCTGGATAATTCCACAGCCGAGCTCCCAGAACCATGATCCCGCCCTGTGGCATCCCGCAACAAAGCTCCAAGAACCAAGTTCCCATCCTAGAGCATCCCGCAGCCGAGCTCCAAGAACCAACATCCCAGCCTGGAGCATCCAGCATCCGAGCTTCTGGAACCAAGATCCCAGCCTGCAGCATCCCACAGCCGAGCTCCAAGAACCAAGATGCCAGCCCTGTGCATCCCGCAGCGGACCTTCAAGAACCAAGATCCAATCCTGGAGCATCACGCAGCCGAGCTCCAAGAACCATGATCCCAGCCTGGATAATCCACCAGCCGAACTCCAAGAACCAAGATCCCAGCCTCGAGCATCCTGCAGCCGAGCTCCAAGAGCCAAGATCCCAGCCTCGAGCATACCGCAGCCGAGCTGCTAGAACCAAGATCCCAGCCTGGAGCATCCCGCAGCTGAGCTCAAAGAACCAAGATCCCAGCTGGATAATTCCGCAGCCGAGCTCCCAGAACCATGATCCCGCCCTGGAGCATCCCGCAACCAAGCTCCAAGAACCAAGATCCCACCATGGATAATCCCGAGGTGGAGCTCCAAGAACCAAGATCCCAGCCTGGAGCATCCCGCAGCCGAACATTAAGAACCAAGATCCCAGCCTGGAGCATCCCGCAAACGAGTTCCAAGAACCAAAATCCCATCCTAGAGCATCCCGCAGCCGAGCTCCAAGAACCAACATCCCAGCCTGGAGCATCCAGCATCTGAGCTTCTGGAACCAAATCCCAGCCTGCAGCATCCGACAGCCGAGCTCCAAGAACCAAGATGCCAGCCCGGTGCATCCCGCAGCGGACCTCCAAGAACCAAGATCCAATCCTGGAGCATCACGCAGCCGAGCTCCAAGAACCATGATCCCAGCCTGGATAATCCAGCAGCCGAACTCCAAGAACCAAGATCCCAGCCTCGAGCATCCTGCAGCCGAGCTCCAAGAGCCAAGATCCCAGCCTCGAGCATACCACAGCCGAGCTGCTAGAACCAAGATCCCAGCCTGGAGCATCCCGCAGCTGAGCTCAAAGAACCAAGATCCCAGCTGGATAATTCCACAGCCGAGCTCCCAGAACCATGATCCCGCCCTGGAGCATCCCGCAACCAAGCTCCAAGAACCAAGTTCCCATCCTAGAGCAGCCCGCAGCCGAGCTCGAAGAACCAACATCCCAGCCTGGAGCATCCAGCATCTGAGCTTCTGGAACCAAGATCCCAGCCTGCAGCATCCCACAGCCGAGCTCCAAGAACCAAGATGCCAGCCCGCTGCATCCCGCAGCGGACGTCCAAGAACCAGGAAACAATCCTGGAGCATCACGCAGCCGAGCTCCAAGAACCAAGATCCCAGCCTCGAGCATCCTGCAGCCGAGCTCCAAGAGCCAAGATCCCAGCCTCGAGCATACCACAGCCGAGCTGCTAGAACCAAGATCCCAGCCTGGAGCATCCCGCAGCTGAGCTCAAAGAACCAAGATCCCAGCTGGATAATTCCACAGCCGAGCTCCCAGAACCATGATCCCGCCCTGGAGCATCCCGCAACCAAGCTCCAAGAACCAAGTTCCCATCCTAGAGCATCCCGCAGCCGAGCTCGAAGAACCAACATCCCAGCCTGGAGCATCCAGCATCCGAGCTTCTGGAACCAAGATCCCAGCCTGCAGCATCCCACAGCCGAGCTCCAAGAACCAAGATGCCAGCCCGGTGCATCCCGCAGCGGACCTCCAAGAACCAAGATCCAATCCTGGAGCATCACGCAGCCGAGCTCCAAGAACCATGATCCCAGCCTGGATAATCCACCAGCCGAGCTCCATGAACCAAGATCCCAGCCTGGAGCATCCCGCAGCCGAGCTCCAAGAACAAAGATGCCAGCCTCGAGCATCCCGCAGCCAAGCTCACAGAACCCAATCTCAGAGCATCCTGCAGAAGAGCTCCCAGAACCAAGAACCCAAGCCTGGAGCATCCCGCAGCCGAGCTCCAAGAACCAAGATCCCAGCATGGATAATCCCGCAGCCGAGCTCTAAGAACAAAGATCCCAGCCTGGAGCATCCCACAGTGGACCTCCAAAAACCAAGATCCCAGCCTGGTGTATCCCGCATCCGAGCTCCAAGAACCAACATCCCAGCCTGGATAATCCCGCAGCCGAGCTCCAAGAACCAAGATCCCAGCCTGGAGCATTCCGCAGCCGAGTTCCAAGAACCAAGATAACAGCCTCGTGCATCCCGCAGCCACTTCAAGAACCCAATCCTAGAGCGTCCCGCAGCCGAGATCCAAGAACCAAGATCCCAGCCTGGATAATCCCGCAGCAGAGCTCCAAGAACCAAGATCCCAGCCTGCAGCATCCCGCAGCCGAGCTCCAAGATGCCAGCCTGGAGCATCCCGCAGCCAAGCTCCAAGAACCCAATCTTAGAGCATCCTGCAGCCGAGCTCCGAGAAACAAGAACCCAGCCTGGAGCATCCCGCAGCCGAGCTCAAAGACACCAAGATCCCAGCCTGCAGCATCCCACAGCCGAGCTCCAAGAACCAAGATCCCACCATGGATAATCCCGAGGTGGAGCTCCAAGAAGCAAGATCCCAGCCTGGATCATCCCGCAGCCGTACTTGAAGAACCAAGAATCCAGCCTGGAGCATCCCGCAGCTGAGCTCAAAGAACCAAGATCTCAGCTGGATAATTCCGCAGCCGAGCTCCCAGAACCATGATCCCACCCTGGAGCATCCCGCAACCGAGCTCCAAGAACCAAGATCCCATCCTAGAGCATCCCGCAGCCGAGCTCTAAGAACCACCATCCCAGGCTAGAGCATCCATTAGCCGAGCTTCCAGAACCAAGATCCCAGCCTGGAGCATCCCGCAGCCGAGCTGCTAGAACCAAGATCCCAGCCTGGAGCATCCCGCAGCTGAGCTCAAAGAACCAAGATCTCAGCTGGATAATTCCACAGCCGAGCTCCCAGAACAATGATCCCACCCTGGAGCATCCCGCAACCGAGATCCAAGAACCAAGATCCCATCCTAGAGCATCCCGCAGCCGAGCTCTAAGAACCACCATCCCAGGCTAGAGCATCCAGCAGCCGAGCTTCCAGAACCAAGATCCCAGCCTGGAGCATCCCACAGCCGAGCTGCAAGAACCAAGATGCCAGCCCGGTGCATCCAGCAGCGGACCTCCAAGAACCAAGATCCCAAGCTGGATCATCACGCAGCCGAGCTCCAAGAACCATCATCCCAGCCTGGATAATACACCAGCTGAGCTCCAAGAAACAAGATCCCAGCCTGGAGCATCCCGCAGCCGAGCTCCAAGAACCAAGATGCCAGCCTCGAGCATCCCGCAGCCAAGCTCCAAGAACCCAATCTTAGAGCATCCCGCAGACGAGCTCCCAGAACCAAGAACCCAAGGCTGGAGCATCCCGCAGCCGAGCTACAAGATGCCAGCCTGGAGCATCCCGCAGCCAGATTCCAAGAACCAAGATCCCAGCCTGGAGCATCCCGCAGCCGAGCTCCAAGATGCCAGCCTGGAGCACCCCACAGCAAAGCTCCAAGAACCAAGATCGCAACATGGATAATCCCACAGCCGAGCTCCAAGAACCAAGATCCCAGCCTGCAGCATCCCGCAGCCGAGCTCCAAGAACCAAGATCCCACCATGGATAATCCCGCAGCCGAGCTCCGAGAACCAAGATGCCAGCCTCGAGCATCCCGCAGCCAAGCTCCAAGAACCCAATCTTAGAGCATCCTGCAGCCGAGCTCCGAGAAACAAGAACCCAGCCTGGAGCATCCCGCAGCCGAGCTCAAAGAAACCAAGATCCCAGCCTGCAGCATCCCGCAGCCGAGCTCCAAGAACCAAGATCCCACCATGGATAATCCCGAGGTGGAGCTCCAAGAACCAAGATCCCAGCCTGGAGCATCCCGCAGCCGAACTTGAAGAACCAAGATCCCAGCCTGGAGCATCCCGCAACCGAGTTCCAAGAACCAAAATCCCATCCTAGAGCATCCCGCAGCCGAGCTCCAAGAACCAACATCCCAGCCTGGAGCATCCAGCATCTGAGCTTCTGGAACCAAGATCCCAGCCTGCAGCATCCCACAGCCGAGCTCCAAGAACCAAGATGCCAGCCCGGTGCATCCCGCAGCGGACCTCCAAGAACCAAGATCCAATCCTGGAGCATCACGCAGCCGAGCTCCAAGAACCATGATCCCAGCCTGGATAATCCACCAGCCGAACTCCAAGAACCAAGATCCCAGCCTCGAGCATCCTGCAGCCGAGCTCCAAGAGCCAAGATCCCAGCCTCGAGCATACCACAGCCGAGCTGCTAGAACCAAGATCCCAGCCTGGAGCATCCCGCAGCTGAGCTCAAAGAACCAAGATCCCAGCTGGATAATTCCACAGCCGAGCTCCCAGAACCATGATCCCGCCCTGGAGCATCCCGCAACCAAGCTCCAAGAACCAAGTTCCCATCCTAGAGCATCCCGCAGCCGAGCTCGAAGAACCAACATCCCAGCCTGGAGCATCCAGCATCCGAGCTTCAGGAACCAAGATCCCAGCCTGCAGCATCCCACAGCCGAGCTCCAAGAACCAAGATGCCAGCCCGGTGCATCCCGCAGCGGACGTCCAAGAACCAAGAAACAATCCTGGAGCATCACGCAGCCGAGCTCCAAGAACCATGATCCCAGCCTGGATAATCCAGCAGCCGAACTCCAAGAACCAAGATCCCAGCCTCGAGCATCCTGCAGCCGAGCTCCAAGAGCCAAGATCCCAGCCTCGAGCATACCACAGCCGAGCTGCTAGAACCAAGATCCCAGCCTGGAGCATCCCGCAGCTGAGCTCAAAGAACCAAGATCCCAGCTGGATAATTCCACAGCCGAGCTCCCAGAACCATGATCCCGCCCTGGAGCATCCCGCAACCAAGCTCCAAGAACCAAGTTCCCATCCTAGAGCATCCCGCAGCCGAGCTCGAAGAACCAACATCCCAGCCTGGAGCATCCAGCATCCGAGCTTCTGGAACCAAGATCCCAGCCTGCAGCATCCCACAGCCGAGCTCCAAGAACCAAGATGCCAGCCCGGTGCATCCCGCAGCGGACCTCCAAGAACCAAGATCCAATCCTGGAGCATCACGCAGCCGAGCTCCAAGAACCATGATCCCAGCCTGGATAATCCACCAGCCGAGCTCCATGAACCAAGATCCCAGCCTGGAGCATCCCGCAGCCGAGCTCCAAGAACAAAGATGCCAGCCTCGAGCATCCCGCAGCCAAGCTCACAGAACCCAATCTCAGAGCATCCCGCAGAAGAGCTCCCAGAACCAAGAACCCAAGCCTGGAGCATCCCGCAGCCGAGCTCCAAGAACCAAGATCCCAGCATGGATAATCCCGCAGCCGAGCTCCAAGAACAAAGATCCCAGCCTGGAGCATCCCACAGTGGACCTCCAAAAACCAAGATCCCAGCCTGGAGTATCCCGCAGCCGAGCTCCAAGAACCAACATCCCAGCCTGGATAATCCCGCAGCCGAGCTCCAAGAACCAAGATCCCAGCCTGGAGCATTCCGCAGCCGAGTTCCAAGAACCAAGATAACAGCCTCGTGCATCCCGCAGCCACTTCAAGAACCCAATCCTAGAGCGTCCCGCAGCCGAGATCCAAGAACCAAGATCCCAGCCTGGATAATCCCGCAGCAGAGCTCCAAGAACCAAGATCCCAGCCTGCAGCATCCCGCAGCCGAGCTCCAAGAACCAAGATCCCACCATGGATAATCCCGAGGTGGAGCTCCAAGAACCAAGATCCCAGCCTGGAGCATCCCGCAGCCGAACTTGAAGAACCAAGATCCCAGCCTGGAGCATCCCGCAACCGAGTTCCAAGAACCAAGATCCCAGCCTGGAGCATCCCGCAGCCGAGCTCCAAGAACCAAGATCCCAGCCTCGAGCATCCTGCAGCCGACCTCCAAGAGCCAAGATCCCAGCCTCGAGCATACCGCAGCCGAGCTGCTAGAACCAAGATCCCAGCCTGGAGCATCCCGCAGCTGAGCTCAAAGAACCAAGATCTCAGCTGGATAATTCCGCAGCCGAGCTCCCAGAACCATGATCCCACCCTGGAGCATCCCGCAACCAAGCTCCAAGAACCAAGTTCCCATCCTAGAGCATCCCGCAGCCGAGCTCGAAGAACCAACATCCCAGCCTGGAGCATCCAGCATCTGAGCTTCTGGAACCAAGATCCCAGCCTGCAGCATCCCACAGCCGAGCTCCAAGAACCAAGATGCCAGCCCGGTGCATCCCGCAGCGGACCTCCAAGAACCAAGATCCAATCCTGGAGCATCACGCAGCCGAGCTCCAAGAACCATGATCCCAGCCTGGATAATCCACCAGCCGAACTCCAAGAACCAAGATCCCAGCCTCGAGCATCCTGCAGCCGAGCTCCAAGAGCCAAGATCCCAGCCTCGAGCATACCGCAGCCGAGCTGCTAGAACCAAGATCCCAGCCTGGAGCATCCCGCAGCTGAGCTCAAAGAACCAAGATCCCAGCTGGATAATTCCACAGCCGAGCTCCCAGAACCATGATCCCGCCCTGGAGCATCCCGCAACCAAGCTCCAAGAACCAAGTTCCCATCCTAGAGCATCCCGCAGCCGAGCTCGAAGAACCAACATCCCAGCCTGGAGCATCCAGCATCCGAGCTTCTGGAACCAAGATCCCAGCCTGCAGCATCCCACAGCCGAGCTCCAAGAACCAAGATGCCAGCCCGGTGCATCCCGCAGCGGACCTTCAAGAACCAAAATCCAATCCTGGAGCATCACGCAGCCGAGCTCCAAGAACCATGATCCCAGCCTGGATAATCCACCAGCCGAACTCCAAGAACCAAGATCCCAGCCTCGAGCATCCTGCAGCCGAGCTCCAAGAGCCAAGATCCCAGCCTCGAGCATACCACAGCCGAGCTGCTAGAACCAAGATCCCAGCCTGGAGCATCCCGCAGCTGAGCTCAAAGAACCAAGATCCCAGCTGGATAATTCCACAGCCGAGCTCCCAGAACCATGATCCCGCCCTGGAGCATCCCGCAACCAAGCTCCAAGAACCAAGTTCCCATCCTAGAGCATCCCGCAGCCGAGCTCGAAGAACCAACATCCCAGCCTGGAGCATCCAGCATCCGAGCTTCTGGAACCAAGATCCCAGCCTGCAGCATCCCACAGCCGAGCTCCAAGAACCAAGATGCCAGCCCGGTGCATCCCGCAGCGGACCTCCAAGAACCAAGATCCAATCCTGGAGCATCACGCAGCCGAGCTCCAAGAACCATGATCCCAGCCTGGATAATCCACCAGCCGAGCTCCATGAACCAAGATCCCAGCCCGGAGCATCCCGCAGCCGAGCTCCAAGAAGAAAGATGCCAGCCTCGAGCATCCCGCAGCCAAGCTCACAGAACCCAATCTCAGAGCATCCCGCAGAAGAGCTCCCAGAACCAAGAACCCAAGCCTGGAGCATCCCGCAGCCGAGCTCCAAGAACCAAGATCCCAGCATGGATAATCCCGCAGCCGAGCTCCAAGAACCAAGATCCCAGCCTGGAGCATTCCGCAGCCGAGTTCCAAGAACCAAGATAACAGCCTCGTGCATCCCGCAGCCACTTCAAGAACCCAATCCTAGAGCGTCCGGCAGCCGAGATCCAAGAACCAATATCCCAGCCTGCAGCATCCCGCAGCCGAGCTCCAAGAACCAAGATCCCAGCCTGCAGCATCCCGCAGCCGAGCTCCAAGATGCCAGCCTGGAGCATCCCGCAGCCTAGCTCCAAGAACCCAATCTTAGAGCATCCTGCAGCCGAGCTCCGAGAAACAAGAACCCAGCCTGGAGCATCCCGCAGCCGAGCTCAAAGACACCAAGATCCCAGCCTGCAGCATCCCACAGCCGAGCTCCAAGAACCAAGATCCCACCATGGATAATCCCGAGGTGGAGCTCCAAGAAGCAAGATCCCAGCCTGGAGCATCCCGCAGCCGTACTTGAAGAACCAAGATCCCAGCCTGGAGCATCCCGCAACCGTGTTCCAAGAACCAAAATCCCAGCCTGGAGCATCCCGCAGCCGAGCTCCAAGAACCAAGATCCCAGCCTCGAGCATCCTGCAGCCGACCTCCAAGAGCCAAGATCCCAGCCTCGAGCATACCGCAGCCGAGCTGCTAGAACCAAGATCCCAGCCTGGAGCATCCCGCAGCTGAGCTCAAAGAACCAAGATCTCAGCTGGATAATTCCGCAGCCGAGCTCCCAGAACCATGATCCCACCCTGGAGCATCCCGCAACCAAGCTCCAAGAACCAAGTTCCCATCCTGGAGCATCCCGCAGCCGAGCTCCAAGAACCAACATCCCAGCCTGGAGCATCCAGCATCTGAGCTTCTGGAACCAAGATCCCAGCCTGCAGCATCCCACAGCCGAGCTCCAAGAACCAAGATGCCAGCCCGGTGCATCCCGCAGCGGACCTCCAAGAACCAAGATCCAATCCTGGAGCATCACGCAGCCGAGCTCCAAGAACCATGATCACAGCCTGGATAATCCACCAGCCGAACTCTAAGAACCAAGATCCCAGCCTCGAGCATCCTGCAGCCGAGCTCCAAGAGCCAAGTACCCAAGCCTGGAACATACCGCAGCTGAACTGCTAGAACCAAGATCCCAGCCTGGAGCATCCCGCAGCTGAGCTGAAAGAGCCAAGGTCCCAGCCTGGATAATTCCGCAGCCGAGCTCCCAGAACCATGATCCCACCCTGGAGCATCCCGCAACCGAGCTCCAAGAACCAAGATCCCATCCTAGAGCATCCCGCAGCCGAGCTCTAAGAACCACCATCCCAGGCTAGAGCATCCCGCAGCCGAGCTTCCAGAACCAAGATCCCAGCCTAAAGCATCCCGCAGCCGAGCTCGAAGAAACAAAATGCCAGCCCGGTGCATCCAGCAGCGGACCTCCAAGAACCAAGATCCCAGCCTGGATCATCACGCAGCCGAGCTCCAAGAACCATGATCCCAGCCTGGATAATACACCAGCTGAGCTCCAAGAAACAAGATCCCAGCCTGGAGCATCCCGCAGCCGAGCTCCAAGAACCAAGATGCCAGCCTCGAGCATCCCGCAGCCAAGCTCCAAGAACCCAATCTTAGAGCATCCCGCAGACGAGCTCCCAGAACCAAGAACCCAAGGCTGGAGCATTCAGCAGCCGAGCTCCGAGAACCAAGATCCCAGCCTGGAGCATCCCGCAGCCGAGCTACAAGATGCCAGCCTGGAGCATCCCTCAGCCAGATTCCAAGAACCAAGATCCCAGCCTGGAGCATCCCGCAGCCGAGCTCCAAGATGCCAGCCTGGAGCACCCCACAGCAAAGCTCCAAGAACCAAGATCGCAACATGGATAATCCCGCAGCCGAGCTCCAAGAACCAAGATCATAGCCTGCAGCATCCCGCAGCCGAGCTGCAAGAACCCAATCTTAGAGCATCCTGCAGCCGAGCTCCGAGAAACAAGAACCCACCCTGGAGCATCCCGCAGCCGAGCTCAAAGACACTAAGATCCCAGCCTGCAGCATCCCGCAGCCGAGCTCCAAGAACCAAGATCCCACCATGGATAATCCCGAGGTGGAGCTCCAAGTACCAAGATCCCAGCCTGGAGCATCCCGCAGCCGAACTTGAAGAACCAAGGTCCCAGCATGGAGCATCCCGCAACCGAGTTCCAAGAACCAAAATCCCATCCTAGAGCATCCCGCAGCCGAGCTCCAAGAACCAACATCCCAGCCTGGAGCATCCAGCATCTGAGCTTCTGGAACCAAGATCCCAGCCTGCAGCATCCCACAGCCGAGCTCCAAGAACCAAGATGCCAGCCCGGTGCATCCCGCAGCGGACCTCCAAGAACCAAGATCCAATCCTGGAGCATCACGCAGCCGAGCTCCAAGAACCATGATCCCAGCCTGGATAATCCAGCAGCCGAACTCCAAGAACCAAGATCCCAGCATGGATAATCCTGCAGCCGAGCTCCAAGAACAAAGATCCCAGCCTGGAGCATCCCACAGTGGACCTCCAAAAACCAAGATCCCAGCCTGGAGTATCCCGCAGCCGAGCTCCAAGAACCAACATCCCAGCCTGGATAATCCCGCAGCCGAGCTCCAAGAACCAAGATCCCAGCCTGGAGCATTCCGCAGCCGAGTTCCAAGAACCAGGATAACAGCCTCGTGCATCCCGCAGCCACTTCAAGAACCCAATCCTTGAGCGTCCCGCAGCCGAGATCCAAGAACCAAGATCCCAGCCTGGATAATCCCGCAGCAGAGCTCCAAGAACCTAGATCCCAGCCTGCAGCATCCCGCAGCCGAGCTCCAAGATGACAGCCTGGAGCATCCCGCAACCAAGCTCCAAGAACCCAATCTTAGAGCATCCTGCAGCCGAGCTCCGAGAAACAAGAACCCAGCCTGGAGCATCCCGCAGCCGAGCTCAAAGACACCAAGATCGCAGCCTGCAGCATCCCGCAGCCGAGCTCCAAGAACCAAGATCCCACCATGGATAATCCTGAGGTGGAGCTCCAAGAACCAAGATCCCAGCCTGGAGCATCCCGCAGCCGAACTTTAAGAACCAATATCCCAGCCTGGAGCATCCCGCAACCGAGTTCCAAGAACCAAAATCCCAGCCTGGAGCATCCCGCAGCCGAGCTCCAAGAACCAAGATCCCAGCCTCGAGCATCCTGCAGCCGACCTCCAAGAGCCAAGATCCCAGCCTCGAGCATACCGCAGCCGAGCTGCTAGAACCAAGATCCCAGCCTGGAGCATCCCGCAGCTGAGCTCAAAGAACCAAGATCTCAGCTGGAT
Organism: Mobula hypostoma; assembly: GCF_963921235.1. Taxonomy (NCBI): domain Eukaryota; kingdom Metazoa; phylum Chordata; class Chondrichthyes; order Myliobatiformes; family Myliobatidae; genus Mobula; species Mobula hypostoma. The sequence continues at coordinate 73,312,623 of NC_086102.1, read as the reverse complement.
AATTCCGCAGCCGAGCTCCCAGAACCATGATCCCACCCTGGAGCATCCCGCAACCAAGCTCAGAGAACCAAGTTCCCATCCTAGAGCATCCCGCAGCCGAGCTCCAAGAACCAACATCCCAGCCTGGAGCATCCAGCATCTGAGCTTCTGGAACCAAGATCCCAGCCTGCAGCATCCCACAGCCGAGCTCCAAGAACCAAGATGCCAGCCCGGTGCATCCCGCAGCGGACGTCCAAGAACCAAGATCCAATCCTGGAGCATCACGCAGCCGAGCTCCAAGAACCATGATCCCAGCCTGGATAATCCACCAGCCGAACTCCAAGAACCAAGATCCCAGCCTCGAGCATCCTGCAGCCGAGCTCCAAGAGCCAAGATCCCCGCCTCGAGCATACCGCAGCCGAGCTGCTAGAACCAAGATCCCAGCCTGGAGCATCCCGCAGCTGAGCTCAAAGAACCAAGATCCCAGCTGGATAATTCCGCAGCCGATCTCCCAGAACCATGATCCCGCCCTGGAGCATCCCGCAACCAAGCTCCAAGAACCAAGTTCCCATCCTAGAGCATCCCGCAGCCGAGCGCCAAGAACCATGATTCCAGCCTGGATAATCCACCAGCCGAGCTCCATGAACCAAGATCCCAGCCTGGAGCATCCCGCAGCCGAGCTCCAAGAACAAAGATGCCAGCCTCGAGCATCCCGCAGCCAAGCTCACAGAACCCAATCTCAGAGCATCCGGCAGAAGAGCTCCCAGAACCAAGAACCCAAGCCTGGAGCATCCCGCAGCCGAGCTGCTAGAACCAAGATCCCAGCCTGGAGCATCCCGCAGCTGAGCTCAAAGAACCAAGATCCCAGCTGGATAATTCCGCAGCCGAGCTCCCAGAACCATGATCCCGCCCTGGAGCATCCCGCAACCAAGCTCCAAGAACCAAGTTCCCATCCTAGAGCATCCCGCAGCCGAGCTCGAAGAACCAACATCCCAGCCTGGAGCATCCAGCATCCGAGCTTCTGGAACCAAGATCCCAGCCTGCAGCATCCCACAGCCGAGCTCCAAGAACCAAGATGACAGCCCGGTGCATCCCGCAGCGGACCTCCAAGAACCAAGATCCAATCCTGGAGCATCACGCAGCCGAGCTCCAAGAACCATGATCCCAGCCTGGATAATCCACCAGCCGAGCTCCATGAACCAAGATCCCAGCCTGGAGCATCCCGCAGCCGAGCTCCAAGAACAAAGATGCCAGCCTCGAGCATCCCGCAGCCAAGCTCACAGAACCCAATCTCAGAGCATCCCGCAGAAGAGCTCCCAGAACCAAGAACCCAAGCCTGGAGCATCCCGCAGCCGAGCTCCAAGAACCAAGATCCCAGCATGGATAATCCCGCAGCCGAGCTCTAAGAACAAAGATCCCAGCCTGGAGCATCCCACAGTGGACCTCCAAAAACCAAGATCCCAGCCTGGAGCATCCCGCAGCCGAGCTCCAAGAACCAACATCCCAGCCTGGATAATCCCGCAGCCGAGCTCCAAGAACCAAGATCCCAGCCTGGAGCATCCCGCAGCCGAGCTCCAAGAACCAAGATCCCAGCCTGGATAATCCCGCAGCCGAGCTCCAAGAACAAAGATCCCAGCCTGGAGCATCCCACAGCCGAGCTCCAAGAACCAAGATCCCAGCCTGGAGTATCCCGCAGCCGAGCTCCAAGAACCAACATCCCAGCCTGGATAATCCCGCAGCCGAGCTCCAAGAACCAAGATCCCAGCCTGGAGCATTCCGCAGCCGAGTTCCAAGAACCAAGATAACAGCCTCGTGCATCCCGCAGCCACTTCAAGAACCAAATCCTAGAGCGTCCCGCAGCCGAGATCCAAGAACCAAGATCCCAGCCTGGATAATCCCGCAGCAGAGCTCCAAGAACCAAGATCCCAGCCTGCAGCATCCCGCAGCCGAGCTCCAAGATGCCAGCCTGGAGCATCCCGCAGCCAAGCTCCAAGAACCCAATCTTAGAGCATCCTGCAGCCGAGCTCCGAGAAACAAGAACCCAGCCTGGAGCATCCCGCAGCCGAGCTCCAAGAACCAAGATCCCACCATGGATAATCCCGAGGTGGAGCTCCAAGAACCAAGATCCCAGCCTGGAGCATCCTGCAGCCGAACTCCAAGAACCAAGATCCCAGCCTCGAGCATCCCGCAGCCGAGCTCGAAGAACCAAAATCCCAGCCTGGAGCATCCCGCAGCCGAGCTCCAAGAACCAAGATCCCAGCCTCGAGCATCCTGCAGCCGACCTCCAAGAGCCAAGATCCCAGCCTCGAGCATACCGCAGCCGAGCTTCTGGAACCAAGATCCCAGCCTGGAGCATCCCGCAGCTGAGCTCAAAGAACCAAGATCTCAGCTGGATAATTCCGCAGCCGAGCTCCCAGAACCATGATCCCACCCTGGAGCATCCCGCAACCAAGCTCCAAGAACCAAGTTCCCATCCTAGAGCATCCCGCAGCCGAGCTCCAAGAACCAACATCCCAGCCTGGAGCATCCAGCATCTGAGCTTCTGGAACCAAGATCCCAGCCTGCAGCATCCCACAGCCGAGCTCCAAGAACCAAGATGCCAGCCCGGTGCATCCCGCAGCGGACGTCCAAGAACCAAGATCCAATCCTGGAGCATCACGCAGCCGAGCTCCAAGAACCATGATCCCAGCCTGGATAATCCACCAGCCGAACTCCAAGAACCAAGATCCCAGCCTCGAGCATCCTGCAGCCGAGCTCCAAGAGCCAAGATCCCAGCCTCGAGCATACCGCAGCCGAGCTGCTAGAACCAAGATCCCAGCCTGGAGCATCCCGCAGCTGAGCTCAAAGAACCAAGATCCCAGCTGGATAATTCCGCAGCCGAGCTCCCAGAACCATGATCCCGCCCTGGAGCATCCCGCAACCAAGCTCCAAGAACCAAGTTCCCATCCTAGAGCATCCCGCAGCCGAGCTCCAAGAACCATGATCCCAGCCTGGATAATCCACCAGCCGAGCTCCATGAACCAAGATCCCAGCCTGGAGCATCCCGCAGCCGAGCTCCAAGAACCAAGATGCCAGCCTCGAGCATCCCGCAGCCAAGCTCACAGAACCCAATCTCAGAGCATCCCGCAGAAGAGCTCCCAGAACCAAGAACCCAAGCCTGGAGTATCCCGCAGCCGAGCTGCTAGAACCAAGATCCCAGCCTGGAGCATCCCGCAGCTGAGCTCAAAGAACCAAGATCCCAGCTGGATAATTCCGCAGCCGAGCTCCCAGAACCATGATCCCGCCCTGGAGCATCCCGCAACCAAGCTCCAAGAACCAAGTTCCCATCCTAGAGCATCCCGCAGCCGAGCTCGAAGAACCAACATCCCAGCCTGGAGCATCCAGCATCCGAGCTTCTGGAACCAAGATCCCAGCCTGCAGCATCCCACAGCCGAGCTCCAAGAACCAAGATGCCAGCCCGGTGCATCCCGCAGCGGACCTCCAAGAACCAAGATCCAATCCTGGAGCATCACGCAGCCGAGCTCCAAGAACCATGATCCCAGCCTGGATAATCCACCAGCCGAGCTCCATGAACCAAGATCCCAGCCTGGAGCATCCCGCAGCCGAGCTCCAAGAACAAAGATGCCAGCCTCGAGCATCCCGCAGCCAAGCTCACAGAACCCAATCTCAGAGCATCCCGCAGAAGAGCTCCCAGAACCAAGAACCCAAGCCTGGAGCATCCCGCAGCCGAGCTCCAAGAACCAAGATCCCAGCATGGATAATCCCGCAGCCGAGCTCCAAGAACAAAGATCCCAGCCTGGAGCATCCCACAGTGGACCTCCAAAAACCAAGATCCCAGCCTGGAGTATCCCGCAGCCGAGCTCCAAGAACCAAGATCCCAGCCTGGAGCATTCCGCAGCCGAGTTCCAAGAACCAAGATAACAGCCTCGTGCATCCCGCAGCCACTTCAAGAACCCAATCCTAGAGCGTCCCGCAGCCGAGATCCAAGAACCAAGATCCCAGCCTGGATAATCCCGCAGCAGAGCTCCAAGAACCAAGATCCCAGCCTGCAGCATCCCGCAGCCGAGCTCCAAGATGCCAGCCTGGAGCATCCCGCAGCCTAGCTCCAAGAACCCAATCTTAGAGCATCCTGCAGCCGAGCTCCGAGAAACAAGAACCCAGCCTGGAGCATCCCGCAGCCGAGCTCAAAGACACCAAGATCCCAGCCTGCAGCATCCCACAGCCGAGCTCCAAGAACCAAGATCCCACCATGGATAATCCCGAGGTGGAGCTCCAAGAACCAAGATCCCAGCCTGGAGCATCCCGCAGCCGAACTTGAAGAACCAAGATCCCAGCCTGGAGCATCCCGCAACCGAGTTCCAAGAACCAAAATCCCAGCCTGGAGCATCCCGCAGCCGAGCTCCAAGAACCAAGATCCCAGCCTCGAGCATCCTGCAGCCGACCTCCAAGAGCCAAGATCCCAGCTTCGAGCATACCGCAGCCGAGCTGCTAGAACCAAGATCCCAGCCTGGAGCATCCCGCAGCTGAGCTCAAAGAACCAAGATCTCAGCTGGATAATTCCGCAGCCGAGCTCCCAGAACCATGATCCCACCCTGGAGCATCCCGCAACCAAGCTCCAAGAACCAAGTTCCCATCCTGGAGCATCCCGCAGCCGAGCTCCAAGAACCAACATCCCAGCCTGGAGCATCCAGCATCTGAGCTTCTGGAACCAAGATCCCAGCCTGCAGCATCCCACAGCCGAGCTCCAAGAACCAAGATGACAGCCCGGTGCATCCCGCAGCGGACCTCCAAGAACCAAGATCCAATCCTGGAGCATCACGCAGCCGAGCTCCAAGAACCATGATCCCAGCCTGGATAATCCACCAGCCGAACTCCAAGAACCAAGATCCCAGCCTCGAGCATCCTGCAGCCGAGCTCCAAGAGCCAAGTACCCAAGCCTGGAACATACCGCAGCTGAACTGCTAGAACCAAGATCGCAGCCTGCAGCATCCCGCAGCCGAGCTACAAGAACCAAGATCCCAGCCTGGATAATTCCGCAGCCGAGCTCCCAGAACCATGATCCCACCCTGGAGCATCCCGCAACCGAGCTCCAAGAACCAAGATCCCATCCTAGAGCATCCCGCAGCCGAGCTCTAAGAACCAACATCCCAGCCTGGAGCATCCCGCAGCCGAGCTCCCAGAACCAAGATCCCAGCCTGGAGCATCCCGCAGCCGAGCTCCAAGAAACAAAATGCCAGCCCGGTGCATCCAGCAGCGGACCTCCAAGAACCAAGATCCCAGCCTGGATCATCACGCAGCCGAGCTCCAAGAACCATCATCCCAGCCTGGATAATACACCAGCTGAGCTCCAAGAAACAAGATCCCAGCCTGGAGCATCCCGCAGCCGAGCTCCAAGAACCAAGACGCCAGCCTCGAGCATCCCGCAGCCAAGCTCCAAGAACCCAATCTTAGAGCATCCCGCAGACGAGCTCCCAGAACCAAGAACCCAAGGCTGGAGCATTCCGCAGCCGAGCTCCGAGAACCAAGATCCCAGCCTGGAGCATCCCGCAGCCGAGCTACAAGATGCCAGCCTGGAGCATCCCTCAGCCAGATTCCAAGAACCAAGATCCCAGCCTGGAGCATCCCGCAGCCGAGCTCCAAGAACCATGATCCCAGCCTGGAGCATCCCGCAGCCGAGCTCCAAGAACCAAGATCGCAACATGGATAATCCCGCAGCCGAGCTCCAAGAACCAAGATCATAGCCTGCAGCATCCCGCAGCCGAGCTGCAAGAACCCAATCTTAGAGCATCCTGCAGCCGAGCTCCGAGAAACAAGAACCCACCCTGGAGCATCCCGCAGCCGAGCTCAAAGACACTAAGATCCCAGCCTGCAGCATCCCGCAGCCGAGCTCCAAGAACCAAGATCCCACCATGGATAATCCCGAGGTGGAGCTCCAAGAACCAAGATCCCAGCCTGGAGCATCCCGCAGCCGATCTTGAAGAACCAAGATCCCAGCCTGGAGCATCCCGCAACCGAGTTCCAAGAACCAAAATCCCATCCTAGAGCATCCCGCAGCCGAGCTCCAAGAACCAACATCCCAGCCTGGAGCATCCAGCATCTGAGCTTCTGGAACCAAGATCCCAGCCTGCAGCATCCCACAGCCGAGCTCCAAGAACCAAGATGCCAGCCCGGTGCATCCCGCAGCGGACCTCCAAGAACCAAGATCCAATCCTGGAGCATCACGCAGCCGAGCTCCAAGAACCATGATCCCAGCCTGGATAATCCAGCAGCCGAGCTCCAAGAACCAAGATCCCAGCCTCGAGCATCCTGCAGCCGAGCTCCAAGAGCCAAGATCCCAGCCTCGAGCATCCCGCAGCCGAGCTCCTAGAACCAAGATCCCAGCCTGGAGCATCCCGCAGCCGAGCTCCAAGAACCAAGATCCCAGCATGGATAATCCCGCAGCCGAGCTCCAAGAACAAAGATCCCAGCCTGGAGCATCCCACAGTGGACCTCCAAAAACCAAGATCCCAGCCTGGAGTATCCCGCAGCCGAGCTCCAAGAACCAACATCCCAGCCTGGATAATCCCGCAGCCGAGCTCCAAGAACCAAGATCCCAGCCTGGAGCATTCCGCAGCCGAGTTCCAAGAACCAAGATAACAGCCTCGTGCATCCCGCAGCCACTTCAAGAACCCAATCCTTGAGCGTCCCGCAGCCGAGATCCAAGAACCAAGATCCCAGCCTGGATAATCCCGCAGCAGAGCTCCAAGAACCAAGATCCCAGCCTGCAGCATCCCGCAGCCGAGCTCCAAGATGCCAGCCTGGAGCATCCCGCAGCCAAGCTCCAAGAACCCAATCTTAGAGCATCCTGCAGCCGAGCTCCGAGAAACAAGAACCCAGCCTGGAGCATCCCGCAGCCGAGCTCAAAGACACCAAGATCCCAGCCTGCAGCATCCCACAGCCGAGCTCCAAGAACCAAGATCCCACCATGGATAATCCCGAGGTGGAGCTCCAAGAACCAAGATCCCAGCCTGGAGCATCCCGCAGCCGAACTTGAAGAACCAAGATCCCAGCCTGGAGCATCCCGCAACCGAGTTCCAAGAACCAAAATCCCAGCCTGGAGCATCCCGCAGCCGAGCTCCAAGAACCAAGATCCCAGCCTCGAGCATCCTGCAGCCGACCTCCAAGAGCCAAGATCCCAGCCTCGAGCATACCGCAGCCGAGCTGCTGGAACCAAGATCCCAGCCTGGAGCATCCCGCAGCTGAGCTCAAAGAACCAAGATCTCAGCTGGATAATTCCGCAGCCGAGCTCCCAGAACCATGATCCCACCCTGGAGCATCCCGCAACCAAGCTCCAAGAACCAAGTTCCCATCCTAGAGCATCCCGCAGCCGAGCTCGAAGAACCAACATCCCAGCCTGGAGCATCCAGCATCTGAGCTTCTGGAACCAAGATCCCAGCCTGCAGCATCCCACAGCCGAGCTCCAAGAACCAAGATGCCAGCCCGGTGCATCCCGCAGCGGACGTCCAAGAACCAAGATCCAATCCTGGAGCATCACGCAGCCGAGCTCCAAGAACCATGATCCCAGCCTGGATAATCCACCAGCCGAACTCCAAGAACCAAGATCCCAGCCTCGAGCATCCTGCAGCCGAGCTCCAAGAGCCAAGATCCCAGCCTCGAGCATACCGCAGCCGAGCTGCTAGAACCAAGATCCCAGCCTGGAGCATCCCGCAGCTGAGCTCAAAGAACCAAGATCCCAGCTGGATAATTCCGCAGCCGAGCTCCCAGAACCATGATCCCGCCCTGGAGCATCCCGCAACCAAGCTCCAAGAACCAAGTTCCCATCCTAGAGCATCCCGCAGCCGAGCTCCAAGAACCATGATCCCAGCCTGGATAATCCACCAGCCGAGCTCCATGAACCAAGATCCCAGCCTGGAGCATCCCGCAGCCGAGCTCCAAGAACAAAGATGCCAGCCTCGAGCATCCCGCAGCCAAGCTCACAGAACCCAATCTCAGAGCATCCCGCAGAAGAGCTCCCAGAACCAAGAACCCAAGCCTGGAGCATCCCGCAGCCGAGCTCCAAGAACCAAGATCCCAGCATGGATAATCCCGCAGCCGAGCTCCAAGAACAAAGATCCCAGCCTGGAGCATCCCACAGTGGACCTCCAAAAACCAAGATCCCAGCCTGGAGTATCCCGCAGCCGAGTTCCAAGAACCAAGATAACAGCCTCGTGCATCCCGCAGCCACTTCAAGAACCCAATCCTAGAGCGTCCCGCAGCCGAGATCCAAGAACCAAGATCCCAGCCTGCAGCATCCCGCAGCCGAGCTCCAAGATGCCAGCCTGGAGCATCCCGCAGCCAGATTCCAAGAACCAAGATCCCAGCCTGGAGCATCCCGCAGCCGAGCTCCAAGATGCCAGCCTGGAGCACCCCACAGCAAAGCTCCAAGAACCAAGATCGCAACATGGATAATCTCACAGCCGAGCTCCAAGAACCAAGATCCCAGCCTGCAGCATCCCGCAGCCGAGCTCCAAGAACCAAGATCCCACCATGGATAATCCCGCAGCCGAGCTCCGAGAACCAAGATGCCAGCCTCGAGCATCCCGCAGCCAAGCTCCAAGAACCCAATCTTAGAGCATCCTGCAGCCGAGCTCCGAGAAACAAGAACCCAGCCTGGAGCATCCCGCAGCCGAGCTCAAAGACACCAAGATCCCAGCCTGCAGCATCCCGCAGCCGAGCTCCAAGAACCAAGATCCCAACATGGATAATCCCGAGGTGGAGCTCCAAGAACCAAGATCCCAGCCTGGAGCATCCCGCAGCCGAACTTGAAGAACCAAGATCCCAGCCTGGAGCATCCCGCAACCGAGTTCCAAGAACCAAAATCCCATCCTAGAGCATCCCGCAGCCGAGCTCCAAGAACCAACATCCCAGCCTGGAGCATCCAGCATCTGAGCTTCTGGAACCAAGATCCCAGCCTACAGCATCCCACAGCTGAGCTCCAAGAACCAAGATGCCAGCCCGGTGCATCCCGCAGCGGACATCCAAGAACCAAGATCCAATCCTGGAGCATCACGCAGCCGAGCTCCAAGAACCATGATCCCAGCCTGGATAATCCACCAGCCGAACTCCAAGAACCAAGATCCCAGCCTCGAGCATCCTGCAGCCGAGCTCCAAGAGCCAAGTTCCCATCCTAGAGCATCCCGCAGCCGAGCTCGAAGAACCAACATCCCAGCCTGGAGCATCCCACAGCCGAGCTCCCAGAACCATGATCCCGCCCTGGAGCATCCCGCAACCAAGCTCCATGAACCAAGTTCCCATCCTAGAGCATCCCGCAGCCGAGCTCCAAGAACCAACATCCCAGCCTGGAGCATCCAGCATCCGAGCTTCTGGAACCAAGATCCCAGCCTGCAGCATCCCACAGCCGAGCTCCAAGAACCAAGATGCCAGCCCGGTGCATCCCGCAGCGGACCTCCAAGAACCAAGATCCAATCCTGGAGCATCACGCAGCCGAGCTCCATGAACCAAGATCCCAACCTGGAGCATCCCGCAGCCGAGCTCCAAGAACAAAGATGCCAGCCTCGAGCATCCCGCAGCCAAGCTCACAGAACCCAATCTCAGAGCATCCCGCAGAAGAGCTCCCAGAACCAAGAACCCAAGCCTGGAGCATCCCGCAGCCGAGCTCCAAGAACCAAGATCCCAGCATGGATAATCCCGCAGCCGAGCTCTAAGAACAAAGATCCCAGCCTGGAGCATCCCACAGTGGGCCTCCAAACACCAAGATCCCAGCCTGGAGTATCCCGCAGCCGAGCTCCAAGAACAAAGAACCCAGCCTGGATAATCCCGCAGCCGAGCTCCAAGAACCAAGATCCCAGCATGGAGCATTCCGCAGCCGAGTTCCAAGAACCAAGATAACAGCCTCGTGCATCCCGCAGCCTCTTCAAGAACCCAATCCTAGAGCGTCCCGCAGCCGATATCCAAGAACCAAGATCCCAGCCTGGAGCATCCCGCAGCCGAGCTACAAGATGCCAGCCTGGAGCATCACGCAGCCAGATTCCAAGAACCAAGATCCCAACCTGGAGCATCCCGCAGCCGAGCTCCAAGATGCCAGCCTGGAGCACCGCACAGCAAAGCTCCAAGAACCAAGATCGCAACATGGATAATCTCACAGCCGAGCTCCAAGAACCAAGATCCCAGCCTGCAGCATCCCGCAGCCGAGCTCCAAGAACCAAGATCCCAGCCTGGATAATCCCGCAGCCGAGCTCCAAGAACCAAGATGCCAGCCTGGAGCATCCCGCAGCCAAGCTCCAAGAACCCAATCTTAGAGCATCCTGCAGCCGAGCTCCGAGAAACAAGAACCCAGCCTGGAGCATCCCGCAGCCAAGCTCAAAGACACCAAGATCCCAGCCTGCAGCATCCCGCAGCCGAGCTCCAAGAACCAACATCCCAGCCCGGAGCATCCAGCATCCGAGCTTCTGGAACCAAGATCCCAGCCTGCAGCATCCCACAGCCGAGCTCCAAGAACCAAGATGCCAGCCCGGTGCATCCCGCAGCGGACGTCCAAGAACCAAGATCCAATCCTGGAGCATCACGCAGCCGAGCTCCAAGAACCAAGATCCCAGCCTGGAGCATCCCGCAGCCGAGCTCCAAGAACCAAGATGCCAGCCTGGAGCATCCCGCAGCCAAGCTCACAGAACCCAATCTCAGAGCATCCCGCAGAAGAGCTCCCAGAACCAAGAACCCAAGCCTGGAGCATCCCGCAGCCGAGCTCCAAGAACCAAGATCCCAGCATGGATAATCCCGCAGCCGAGCTCCAAGAACAAAGATCCCAGCCTGGAGCATCCCACAGTGGACCTCCAAAAACCAAGATCCCAGCCTGGAGTATCCCGCAGCCGAGCTCCAAGAACCAAGATCCCAGCCTGGAGCATCCCGCAGCCGAGCTCCAAGAACCAAGATCCCAGCCTGGAGCATCCCGCAGCCGAGCTCCAAGAACCAAGATCCCAGCCTGCAGCATCCCGCAGCCGAGCTCCAAGAACCAAGATCCCAGCCTGGAGCATCCCGCAGCCGAGCTCAAAGAACCAAGATCCCAGCCTGCAGCATCCCACAGCCGAGCTCCAAGAACCAAGATCCCACCATGGATAATCCCGAGGTGGAGCTCCAAGAACCAAGATCCCAGCCTGGAGCATCCCGCAGCCGAACTTGAAGAACCAAGATCCCAGCCTGGAGCATCCCGCACCCGAGTTCCAAGAACCAAGATCCCAGCCTGGAGCATCCCGCAGCCGAGCTCCAAGAACCAAGATCCCAGCCTCGAGCATCCTGCAGCCGAGCTCCAAGAACCAAGATCCCAGCCTGGAGCATACCGCAGCCGAGCTGCTAGAACCAAGATCCCAGCCTGGAGCATCCCGCAGCCGAGCTCCAAGAACCAAGATCCCACCCTGGATAATCCCGAGGTGGAGCTCCAAGAACCAAGATCCCAGCCTGGAGCATCCCGCAGCCGAGCTCCAAGAACCAAGATCCCAGCCTGGAGCATCCCGCAACCGAGCTCCAAGAACCAAGATCCCATCCTAGAGCATCCCGCAGCCGAGCTCCAAGAACCAACATCCCAGCCTGGAGCATCCAGCATCTGAGCTTCTGGAACCAAGATCCCAGCCTGCAGCATCCCACAGCCGAGCTCCAAGAACCAAGATGCCAGCCCGGTGCATCCCGCAGCGGACCTCCAAGAACCAAGATCCAATCCTGGAGCATCACGCAGCCGAGCTCCAAGAACCATGATCCCAGCCTGGATAATCCACCAGCCGAACTCCAAGAACCAAGATCCCAGCCTCGAGCATCCTGCAGCCGAGCTCCAAGAGCCAAGATCCCAGCCTCGAGCATCCCGCAGCCGAGCTCCAAGAACCAAGATCCCAGCCTCGAGCATCCCGCAGCCGAGCTCCAAGAACCAAGATCCCAGCCTGGAGCATCCCGCAACCAAGCTCCAAGAACCAAGTTCCCATCCTAGAGCATCCCGCAGCCGAGCTCGAAGAACCAACATCCCAGCCTGGAGCATCCAGCATCCGAGCTTCTGGAACCAAGATCCCAGCCTGCAGCATCCCACAGCCGAGCTCCAAGAACCAAGATGCCAGCCCGGTGCATCCCGCAGCGGACCTCCAAGAACCAAGATCCCATCCTGGAGCATCCCGCAGCCGAGCTCCATGAACCAAGATCCCAGCCTGGAGCATCCCGCAGCCGAGCTCCAAGAACAAAGATGCCAGCCTCGAGCATCCCGCAGCCAAGCTCACAGAACCCAATCTCAGAGCATCCCGCAGAAGAGCTCCCAGAACCAAGAACCCAAGCCTGGAGCATCCCGCAGCCGAGCTCCAAGAACCAAGATCCCAGCATGGATAATCCCGCAGCCGAGCTCCAAGAACAAAGATCCCAGCCTGGAGCATCCCACAGTGGGCCTCCAAACACCAAGATCCCAGCCTGGAGCATCCCGCAGCCGAGCTCCAAGAACCAAGATCCCAGCCTGGATAATCCCGCAGCCGAGCTCCAAGAACCAAGATCCCAGCCTGGAGCATTCCGCAGCCGAGTTCCAAGAACCAAGATAACAGCCTCGTGCATCCCGCAGCCACTTCAAGAACCCAATCCTAGAGCGTCCCGCAGCCGAGATCCAAGAACCAAGATCCCAGCCTGGAGCATCCCGCAGCCGAGCTACAAGATGCCAGCCTGGAGCATCCCGCAGCCAGATTCCAAGAACCAAGATCCCAGCCTGGAGCATCCCGCAGCCGAGCTCCAAGATGCCAGCCTGGAGCATCCCGCAGCCGAGCTCCAAGAACCAAGATCCCAGCATGGATAATCCCGCAGCCGAGCTCCAAGAACCAAGATCCCAGCCTGGAGCATCCCGCAGCCGAGCTCCAAGAAACAAGATCCCAGCCTGGATAATTCCTCAGCCGAGCTCCAAGAACCAAGATGCCAGCCTCGAGCATACCGCAGCCAAGCTCCAAGAACCCAATCTTAGAGCATCCTGCAGCCGAGCTCCGAGAAACAAGAACCCAGCCTGGAGCATCCCGCAGCCGAGCTCAAAGAACCAAGATCCCAGCCTGGAGCATCCCGCAGCCGAGCTCCAAGAACCAAGATCCCACCATGGATAATCCCGAGGTGGAGCTCCAAGAACCAAGATCCCAGCCTGGAGCATCCCGCAGCCGAACTTGAAGAACCAAGATCCCAGCCTGGAGCATCCCGCAACCGAGCTCCAAGAACCAAGATCCCATCCTAGAGCATCCCGCAGCCGAGCTCCAAGAACCAACATCCCAGCCTGGAGCATCCAGCATCTGAGCTTCTGGAACCAAGATCCCAGCCTGCAGCATCCCACAGCCGAGCTCCAAGAACCAAGATGCCAGCCCGGTGCATCCCGCAGCGGACCTCCAAGAACCAAGATCCAATCCTGGAGCATCACGCAGCCGAGCTCCAAGAACCAAGATCCCAGCCTGGAGCATCCCGCAGCCGAGCTCCAAGAACCAAGATCCCAGCCTGGAGCATCCCGCAGCCGAGCTCCAAGAACCCAGATCCCAGCCTGGAGCATCCCGCAGCTGAGCTCCCAGAACCAAGAACCCAGCCTGGAGCATCCCGCAGCCGAGCTCCAAGAACCAAGATCCCAGCCTGGATAATCCCGCAGCCGAGCTCCAAGAACCAAGATCCCAGCCTGGAGCATCCCACAGTGGACCTCCAAACACCAAGATCCCAGCCTGCAGTATCCCGCAGCCGAGCTCCAAGAACCAACATCCCAGCCTGGATAATCCCGCAGCCGAGCTCCAAGAACCAAGATCCCAGCCTGGAGCATTCCGCAGCCGAGCTCCAAGAACCAAGATCCCAGCCTGCAGCATCCTGCAGCCGAGGTCCAAGATGCCAGCCTGGAGCATCCCGCAGCCGAGCTCAAAGACACCAATTTCCCAGCCTGCATCATCCCACAGCCGAGCTCCAAGAACCAAGATCCCACCATGGATAATCCCGAGGTGGAGCTCCAAGAACCAAGATCCCAGCCTGGAGCATCCCGCAGCCGAACTCCAAGAACCAAGATCCCAGCCTCGAGCATCCCGCAGCCGAGCTCCAAGAACCAAGATCCCAGCCTGGAGCATCCCGCAGCCGAGCTCCAAGAACCAAGATCCCAGCCTCGAGCATCCTGCAGCCGAGCTCCAAGAGCCAAGATCCCAGCCTCGAGCATACCGCAGCCGAGCTGCTAGAACCAAGATCCCAGCCTGGAGCATCCCGCAGCTGAGCTCAAAGAACCAAGATCCCAGCTGGATAATTCCGCAGCCGAGCTCCCAGAACCATGATCCCACCCTGGAGCATCCCGCAACCAAGCTCCAAGAACCAAGTTCCCATCCTAGAGCATCCCGCAGCCGAGCTCGAAGAACCAACATCCCAGCCTGGAGCATCCAGCATCCGAGCTTCTGGAACCAAGATCCCAGCCTGCAGCATCCCACAGCCGAGCTCCAAGAACCAAGATGCCAGCCCGGTGCATCCCGCAGCGGACCTCCAAGAACCAAGATCCAATCCTGGAGCATCACGCAGCCGAGCTCCAAGAACCATGATCCCAGCCTGGATAATCCACCAGCCGAGCTCCATGAACCAAGATCCCAGCCTGGAGCATCCCGCAGCCGAGCTCCAAGAACAAAGATGCCAGCCTCGAGCATCCCGCAGCCAAGCTCACAGAACCCAATCTCAGAGCATCCCGCAGAAGAGCTCCCAGAACCAAGAACCCAAGCCTGGAGCATCCCGCAGCCGAGCTCCAAGAACCAAGATCCCAGCATGGATAATCCCGCAGCCGAGCTCCAAGAACAAAGATCCCAGCCTGGAGCATCCCACAGTGGACCTCCAAAAACCAAGATCCCAGCCTGGAGTATCCCGCAGCCGAGCTCCAAGAACCAACATCCCAGCCTGGATAATCCCGCAGCCGAGCTCCAAGAACCAAGATCCCAGCCTGGAGCATTCCGCAGCCGAGTTCCAAGAACCAAGATAACAGCCTCGTGCATCCCGCAGCCACTTCAAGAACCCAATCCTAGAGCGTCCCGCAGCCGAGATCCAAGAACCAAGATCCCAGCCTGGATAATCCCGCAGCAGAGCTCCAAGAACCAAGATCCCAGCCTGCAGCATCCCGCAGCCGAGCTCCAAGATGCCAGCCTGGAGCATCCCGCAGCCGAGCTCCAAAAACCAAGATCCCAAACTGGAAAATCCCGCAGCGGACCTTCGATCCCAGCCTGGATAATTCCTCAGCCGAGCTCCAAGAACCAAGATGCCAGCCTCGAGCATACCGCAGCCAAGCTCCAAGAGCCCAATCTTAGAGCATCCCGCAGCCGAGCTCCGAGAAACAAGAACCCAGCCTGGAGCATCCCGCAGACGAGCTCAAAGAACAAAGATCCCAGCATGGAGCATCCCGCAGCCGAGCTCCAAAATGCCAGCCTGGAGCATCCCGCAGCAGAGCTCCATGAACCAAGATCCTAGCATGGATAATCCCGCAGCCGAGCTCCAAGAACCAAGCTCCCAGCCTGGAGCATCCCGCAGCCGAGCTCGAAGAAACAAGATCCCAGCCTGTATAATCCCGCAGCCGAGCTCCAAGAACCAAGATCCCATCCTGCAACATCCCTCAGCCGAGCTCCAAGATGCCAGCCTGGAGCATCTCGCAGCCGAGCTCCAATAACCAGGATCCCACCATGGATAATAACGCAGCGGAGCTCCAAGAACCAAGATCCCAGCCTGGAGCATCCCGCAGCCGAACTTGAAGAACCAAGATCCCAGCCTGGGGCATCCCGCACCCGAGTTCCAAGAACCAAGATCCCAGCCTGGAGCATCCCGCAGCCGAGCTCCAAGAACCAAGATCCCAGCCTCGAGCATCCTGCAGCCGAGCTCCAAGAACCAAGATCCCAGCCTAAAGCATACCGCAGCCGAGCTGCTAGAACCAAGATCCCTGCCTGGAGCATCCCGCAGCTGAGCTGAAAGAACCAAGGTCCCAGCCTGGATAATTCCGCAGCCGAGCTCCCAGAACCATGATCCCACCCTGGAGAATCCCGCAACCGAGCTCCAAGAACCAAGATCCCATCCTAGAGCATCCCGCAGCCGAGCTCTAAGAACCACCATCCCAGGCTAGAGCATCCCGCAGCCGAGCTTCCAGAACCAAGATCCCAGCCTGGAGCATCCCGCAGCCGAGCTCCAAGAACCAAGATGCCAGCCCGGTGCATCCCGCAGCGGACCTCCAAGAACCAAGAACCCAAGGCTGGAGCATTCCACAGGCGAGCTCCGATAACCAAGATCCCAGCCTGGAGCATCCCGCAGCCGAGCTACAAGATGCCAACCTGGAGCATCCCGCAGCCAGATTCCAAGAACCAAGATCCCAGCCTGGAGCATCCCGCAGCCGAGCTCCAAGATGCCAGCCTGGAGCACCCCACAGCAGAGCTCCAAGAACCAAGATCCCAGCATGGATAATCCCGCAGCCGAGCTCCAAGAACCAAGCTCCCAGCCTGGAGCATCCCGCAGCCGAGCTCGAAGAAACAAGATCCCAGCCTGTATAATCCCGCAGCCGAGCTCCAAGAACCAAGATCCCATCCTGCAACATCCCTCAGCCGAGCTCCAAGATGCCAGCCTGGAGCATCTCGCAGCCGAGCTCCAATAACCAGGATCCCACCATGGATAATACCGCAGCGGAGCTCCAAGAACCAAGATCCCAGCCTGGAGCATCCCGCAGCCGAACTTGAAGAACCAAGATCCCAGCCTGGGACATCCCGCACCCGAGTTCCAAGAACCAAGATCCCAGCCTGGAGCATCCCGCAGCCGAGCTCAAAGAACCAAGGTCCCAGCCTGGAGAATCCCGCAGCTGAGCTCCAAGATGCCAGCCTCGATCATCCCGCAGCCGGATTCCAAGAACCAAGATTCCAACATGGATAATCAAGCAGCCAAGCTCCAAGAACCCAATCTTAGAGCATCCTGCAGCCGAGCTCCGAGAAACAAGAACCCAGCCTGGAGCATCCCGCAGCCGAGCTCCAAGAACCAAGATCCCACCATGGATAATCCCGAGGTCGAGCTCCAAGAACCAAGATCCCACCATGGATAATCCCGAGGTGGAGCTCCAAGAACCAAGATCCCAGCCTGGAGCATCCCGCAGCCGAGCTCCAAGAACCAAGATCCCAGCCTGGAGCATCCCGCAGCCGAGCTCCAAGAACCAAGATCCCAGCCTGGAGCATCCCGCAGCCGAGCTCCAAGAACCAAGATCCCAGCCTGGATAATCCCGCAGCCGAGCTCCAAGAACCAAGATCCCAGCCTGGAGCATCCCGCAGCCGAGCTCCAAGAGCCAAGATCCCAGCCTCGAGCATACCACAGCCGAGCTGCTAGAACCAAGATCCCAGCTGGATAATTCCACAGCCGAGCTCCCAGAACCATGATCCCGCCCTGGAGCATCCCGCAACCAAGCTCCAAGAACCAAGATCCAATCCAGGAGCATCACGCAGCCGAGCTCCAAGAACCAAGATCCAGCATGGATAATCCCGCATCCGAGCTCCAAGAAACAAGATCCCAGCCTGGAGCATCCCGCAGCCGAGCTTCAAAACCAAGATCCCAGCCTGGAGCATCCCGCAGCCGAGCTCCAAGAACCAAGATCCCAGCCTGGATAATCCCGCAGCCGAGCTCCAAGAACCAAGATCCCAGCCTGGAGCATTCCGCAGCCGAGTTCCAAGAACCAAGATAACAGCCTCGTGCATCCCGCAGCCACTTCAAGAACCCAATCCTAGAGCGTCCCGCAGCCGAGATCCAAGAACCAAGATCCCAGCCTGGATAATCCCGCAGCAGAGCTCCAAGAACCAAGATCCCAGCCTGCAGCATCCCGCAGCCGAGCTCCAAGATGCCAGCCTGGAGCATCCCGCAGCCAAGCTCCAAGAACCCAATTTAGAGCATCCTGCAGCCGAGCTCCGAGAAACAAGAACCCAGCCTGGAGCATCCCGCAGCCGAGCTCCAAGAACCAAGATCCCAGCCTGGAGCATCCCGCAGCCGAGCTCCAAGAACCAAGATCCCAGCCTGGATAATCCCGCAGCCGAGCTCCAAGAACCAAGATCCCAGCCTGGAGCATCCCGCAGCCGACGTCCAAGAACCAAGATCCAAGCCTGGAGCATCCCGCAGCCGAGCTCCAAGAACCAAGATCCCAGCCTGGATAATCCCGCAGCCGAGCTCCAAGAACCAAGATCCCAGCCTGGAGCATCCTGCAGCCGAGCTCCAAGAGCCAAGATCCCAGCCTGGAGCATCCCGCAGCCGAGCTCCCAGAACCAAGATCCCAGCCTGGAGCATCCCGCAGCTGAGCTCCAAGAACCAAGATCCCAGCCTGGATAATTCCGCAGCCGAGCTCCCAGAACCATGATCCCGCCCTGGAGCATCCCGCAACCAAGCTCCAAGAACCAAGTTCCCATCCTAGAGCATCCCGCAGCCGAGCTCGAAGAACCAAAATCCCAGCCTGGAGCATCCCGCAGCCGAGCTCCAAGAACCAAGATCCCAGCCTCGAGCATCCTGCAGCCGAGCTCCAAGAGCCAAGATCCCAGCCTCGAGCATCCAGCATCCGAGCTTCTGGAAACAAGATCCCAGCCTGCAGCATCCCACAGCCGAGCTCCAAGAACCAAGATGCCAGCCCGGTGCATCCCGCAGCGGACCTCCAAGAACCAAGATCCAATCCTGGAGCATCACGCAGCCGAGCTCCAAGAACCATGATCCCAGCCTGGATAATCCACCAGCCGAGCTCCATGAACCAAGATCCCAGCCTGGAGCATCCCGCAGCCGAGCTCCAAGAACAAAGATGCCAGCCTCGAGCATCCCGCAGCCAAGCTCACAGAACCCAATCTCAGAGCATCCCGCAGAAGAGCTCCCAGAACCAAGAACCCAAGCCTGGAGCATCCCGCAGCCGAGCTCCAAGAACCAAGATCCCAGCATGGATAATCCCGCAGCCGAGCTCCAAGAACAAAGATCCCAGCCTGGAGCATCCCACAGTGGACCTCCAAAAACCAAGATCCCAGCCTGGAGTATCCCGCAGCCGAGCTCCAAGAACCAACATCCCAGCCTGGATAATCCCGCAGCCGAGCTCCAAGAACCAAGATCCCAGCCTGGAGCATTCCGCAGCCGAGTTCCAAGAACCAAGATAACAGCCTCGTGCATCCCGCAGCCACTTCAAGAACCCAATCCTAGAGCGTCCCGCAGCCGAGATCCAAGAACCAAGATCCCAGCCTGGATAATCCCGCAGCAGAGCTCCAAGAACCAAGATCCCAGCCTGCAGCATCCCGCAGCCGAGCTCCAAGATGCCAGCCTGGAGCATCCCGCAGCCGAGCTCCAAAAACCAAGATCCCAAACTGGAGCATCCCGCAGCGGACCTCCAAGAACCAAGATCCCAGCCTGGAGCATCCCGCAGCCGAGCTCCAAGAAACAAGATCCCAGCCTGGATAATTCCTCAGCCGAGCTCCAAGAACCAAGATGCCAGCCTCGAGCATACCGCAGCCAAGCTCCAAGAACCCAATCTTAGAGCATCCCGCAGCCGAGCTCCGAGAAACAAGAACCCAGCCTGGAGCATCCCGCAGACGAGCTCAAAGACACCAAGATCCCACCCTGGAGCATCCCGCAGCTGAGCTCCAAGATGCCAGCCTGGATCATCCCGCAGCCGGATTCCAAGAACCAAGATTCCAACATGGATAATCAAGCAGCCGAGCTCCAAGAACAAAGATCCCAGCATGGAGCATCCCGCAGCCGAGCTCCAAAATGCCAGCCTGGAGCATCCCGCAGCCGAGCTCCAAGAACCAAGATCCCAGCCTGGATAATCCCGCAGCCGAGCTCCAAGAACCAAGATCCCATCCTGCAACATCCCTCAGCCGAGCTCCAAGATGCCAGCCTGGAGCATCTCGCAGCCGAGCTCCAATAACCAGGATCCCACCATGGATAATAACGCAGCGGAGCTCCAAGAACCAAGATCCCAGCCTGGAGCATCCCGCAGCCGAGCTCCAAGAACCAAGATCCCAGCCTGGAGCATCCCGCAGCCGAGCTCCAAGAACCAAGATCCCAGCCTGGAGCATCCCGCAGCCGAGCTCCAAGAACCAAGATCCCAGCCTGGAGCATCCCGCAGCCGAGCTCCAAGAACCAAGATCCCAGCCTGGAGCATCCCGCAGCCGAGCTCCAAGAACCAAGATCCCAGCCTGGAGCATCCTGCAGCCGAGCTCCAAGAACCAAGATCCCAGCCTGGAGCATACCGCAGCCGAGCTCCAAGAACCAAGATCCCAGCCTGGAGCATCCCGCAGCTGAGCTCCAAGAACCAAGGTCCCAGCCTGGATAATTCCGCAGCCGAGCTCCCAGAACCATGATCCCACCCTGGAGCATCCCGCAGCCGAGCTCCAAGAACCAAGATCCCAGCCTGGAGCATCCCGCAGCCGAGCTCCAAGAACCAAGATCCCAGCCTGGAGCATCCCGCAGCTGAGCTCCCAGAACCAAGATCCCAGCCTGGAGCATCCCGCAGCCGAGCTCCAAGAACCAAGATGCCAGCCTGGTGCATCCCGCAGCGGACCTCCAAGAACCAAGAACCCAAGCCTGGAGCATCCCACAGCCGAGCTCCAAGAACCAAGATCCCAGCCTGGAGCATCCCGCAGCCGAGCTCCAAGAACCAAGATCCCAGCCTGGAGCATCCCGCAGCCGAGCTCCAAGAACCAAGATCCCAGCCTGGAGCATCCCGCAGCCGAGCTCAAAGACACCAAGATCCCAGCCTGGAGCATACCGCATCCGAGCTGCTAGAACCAAGATCCCTGCCTGGAGCATCCCGCAGCTGAGCTGAAAGAACCAAGGTCCCAGCCTGGAGAATCCCGCAACCAAGCTCCAAGAACCAAGTTCCCATCCTAGAGCATCCCGCAGCCGAGCTCGAAGAACCAACATCCCAGCCTGGAGCATCCAGCATCCGAGCTTCTGGAACCAAGATCCCAGCCTGCAGCATCCCACAGCCGAGCTCCAAGAACCAAGATGCCAGCCCGGTGCATCCCGCAGCGGACGTCCAAGAACCAACATCCCAGCCTGGAGCATCCCGCAGCCGAGCTCCAAGAACCAAGATCCCAGCCTGGATAATCCCGCAGCCGAGCTCCATGAACCAAGATCCCAGCCTGGAGCATCCCGCAGCCGAGCTCCAAGAACAAAGATGCCAGCCTCGAGCATCCCGCAGCCGAGCTCACAGAACCCAATCTCAGAGCATCCCGCAGAAGAGCTCCCAGAACCAAGAACCCAAGCCTGGAGCATCCCGCAGCCGAGCTCCAAGAACCAAGATCCAGCCTGGATAATCCCGCATCCGAGCTCCAAGAAACAAGATCCCAGCCTGGAGCATCCCACAGCCGAGCTCCAAGAACCAAGATCCCAGCCTGGAGCATCCCGCAGCCGAGCTCCAGGAACCAAGATCCCAGCCTGGATAATCCCGCAGCCGAGCTCCAAGAACCAAGATCCCAGCCTGGAGCATTCCGCAGCCGAGCTCCAAGAACCAAGATAACAGCCTCGTGCATCCCGCAGCCACTTCAAGAACCCAATCCTAGAGCGTCCCGCAGCCGAGCTCCAAGAACCAAGATCCCAGCCTGGATAATCCCGCAGCCGAGCTCCAAGAACCAAGATCCCAGCCTGGAGCATCCCGCAGCCGAGCTCCAAGAACCAAGATCCCAGCCTGGAGCATCCCGCAGCCGAGCTCCAAGAACCAAGATCCCAGCCTGGAGCATCCCGCAGCCGAGCTCCAAGAACCAAGATCCCAGCCTGGAGCATCCCGCAGCCGAGCTCCAAGATGCCAGCCTGGAGCATCCCGCAGCCAAGCTCCAAGAACCCAATCTTAGAGCATCCCGCAGCCGAGCTCCGAGAAACAAGAACCCAGCCTGGAGCATCCCGCAGCCGAGCTCCAAGAACCAAGATCCCAGCCTGGAGCATCCCGCAGCCGAGCTCCAAGAACCAAGATCCCAGCATGGATAATCCCGCAGCCGAGCTCCAAGAACCAAGATCCCAGCCTGGAGCATCCCGCAGCCGAGCTCCAAGAACCAAGATCCCAGCCTGGAGCATCCCGCAGCCGAGCTCCAAGAACCAAGATCCCAGCCTGGAGCATCCCGCAGCCGAGCTCCAAGAACCAAGATCCCAGCCTGGAGCATCCTGCAGCCGAGCTCCAAGAACCAAGATCCCAGCCTGGAGCATCCCGCAGCCGAGCTGCCAGAACCAAGATCCCAGCCTGGAGCATCCCGCAGCCGAGCTCCAAGAACCAAGATCCCAGCCTGGATAATTCCGCAGCCGAGCTCCCAGAACCATGATCCCAGCCTGGAGCATCCCGCAGCCAAGCTCCAAGAACCAAGATCCCATCCTGGAGCATCCCGCAGCCGAGCTCGAAGAACCAACATCCCAGCCTGGAGCATCCAGCAGCCGAGCTTCTGGAACCAAGATCCCAGCCTGGAGCATCCCACAGCCGAGCTCCAAGAACCAAGATGCCAGCCCGGTGCATCCCGCAGCGGACCTCCAAGAACCAAGATCCCATCCTGGAGCATCACGCAGCCGAGCTCCAAGAACCAAGATCCCAGCCTGGATAATCCACCAGCCGAGCTCCAAGAACCAAGATCCCAGCCTGGAGCATCCCGCAGCCGAGCTCCAAGAACCAAGATCCCAGCCTGGAGCATCCCGCAGCCGAGCTCCAAGAACCAAGATCCCAGCCTGGAGCATCCCGCAGCCGAGCTCCAAGAACCAAGATCCCAGCCTGGAGCATCCCGCAGCCGAGCTCAAAGAACCAAGATCCCAGCTGGATAATTCCGCAGCCGAGCTCCCAGAGCCATGATCCCGCCCTGGAGCATCCCGCAACCAAGCTCCAAGAACCAAGATCCCAGCCTGGAGCATCCCGCAGCCGAGCTCCCAGAACCAAGATCCCAGCCTGGAGCATCCCGCAGCCGAGCTCCAAGAACCAAGATCCCAGCCTGGAGCATCCCGCAGCCAAGCTCACAGAACCCAATCTCAGAGCATCCCGCAGAAGAGCTCCCAGAACCAAGATCCCAGCCTGGAGCATCCCGCAGCCGAGCTCCAAGAACCAAGATCCCAGCCTGGAGCATCCCGCAGCCGAGCTCCAAGAACCAAGATCCCAGCCTGGAGCATCCCGCAGCCGAGCTCCAAGAACCAAGATCCCAGCCTGGATAATCCCGCAGCCGAGCTCCAAGAACCAAGATCCCAGCCTGGAGCATTCCGCAGCCGAGTTCCAAGAACCAAGATAACAGCCTCGTGCATCCCGCAGCCACTTCAAGAACCCAATCCTAGAGCGTCCCGCAGCCGAGCTCCAAGAACCAAGATCCCAGCCTGGATAATCCCGCAGCCGAGCTCCAAGAACCAAGATCCCAGCCTGGAGCATCCCGCAGCCGAGCTCCAAGAACCAAGATCCCAGCCTGGAGCATCCCGCAGCCGAGCTCCAAGAACCAAGATCCCAGCCTGGAGCATCCCGCAGCCGAGCTCCAAGAAACAAGATCCCAGCCTGGATAATTCCTCAGCCGAGCTCCAAGAACCAAGATGCCAGCCTCGAGCATACCGCAGCCAAGCTCCAAGAACCCAATCTTAGAGCATCCCGCAGCCGAGCTCCGAGAAACAAGAACCCAGCCTGGAGCATCCCGCAGACGAGCTCAAAGACACCAAGATCCCACCCTGGAGACTCCCGCAGCTGAGCTCCAAGATGCCAGCCTGGATCATCCCGCAGCCGGATTCCAAGAACCAAGATTCCAACATGGATAATCAAGCAGCCAAGCTCCAAGAACTCAATCTTAGAGCATCCTGCAGCCGAGCTCCGAGAAACAAGAACCCAGCCTCGAGCATCCTGCAGCCGAGCTCCAAGAGCCAAGATCCCAGCCTCGAGCATCCCGCAGCCGAGCTCCAAGAACCAAGATCCCAGCCTGGATAATCCCGCAGCCGAGCTCCAAGAACCAAGATCCCAGCCTGGAGCATCCCGCAGCCGAGCTCCAAGAACCAAGATCCCAGCCTGGAGCATCCCGCAGCCGAGCTCCAAGAACCAAGATCCCAGCCTGGAGCATCCCGCAGCCGAGCTCCAAGAACCAAGATCCCAGCCTGGAGCATCCCGCAGCCGAGCTCCAAGAACCAAGATCCCAGCCTGGAGCATCCCGCAGCCGAGCTCCAAGAACCAAGATCCCAGCCCGGAGCATCCCGCAGCGGACCTCCAAGAACCAAGATCCAATCCTGGAGCATCACGCAGCCGAGCTCCAAGAACCATGATCCCAGCCTGGATAATCCACCAGCCGAACTCCAAGAACCAAGATTCCAGCATGGAGCATCCTGCAGCCGAGCTCCAAGAACCAAGATCCCAGCCTGGAGCATCCCGCAGCCGAGCTGCTAGAACCAAGATCCCAGCCTGGAGCATCCCGCAGCTGAGCTCCAAGAACCAAGATCCCAGCCTGGATAATTCCGCAGCCGAGCTCCCAGAACCATGATCCCAGCCTGGAGCATCCCGCAACCGAGCTCCAAGAACCAAGATCCCATCCTAGAGCATCCCGCAGCCGAGCTCCAAGAACCAAGATCCCAGCCTGGAGCATCCCGCAGCCGAGCTCTAGAACCAAGATCCCAGCCTGGAGCATCCCGCAGCCGAGCTCCAAGAACCAAGATCCCAGCCTGGTGCATCCCGCAGCGGAGCTCCAAGAACCAAGATCCCAGCCTGGAGCATCCCGCAGCCGAGCTCCAAGAACCAAGATCCCAGCCTGGATAATCCCGCAGCCGAGCTCCAAGAACCAAGATCCCAGACTGGAGCATCCCGCAGCCTAGCTCCAAGATCCCAGCCTGGAGCATCCCGCAGCCGAGCTCCAAGAACCAAGATCCCAGACTGGAGCATCCCGCAGTCGAGCTCCAAGATCCCAGCCTGGAGCATTCTACAACCGAGCTCCAGGAACCAAGATCCCAGCCTGGATAATCCCGCAGCCGAATTCCAAGAACCAAGATCCCAGACAGGAGCATCCCGCAGCCGAGCTCCAAGAACCAAGATCCCAGCCTGGAGCATCCCGCAGCCGAGCTCCAAGAACCAAGATCCCAGCCTGGAGCATCCCGCAGCCGAGCTCCAAGAACCAAGATCCCAGCCTGGAGCATCCCGCAGCCGAGCTCCAAGAACCAAGATCCCAGCCTGGATAATCCCGCAGCCGAGCTCCAAGAACCAAGATCCCAGCCTGGAGCATCCCGCAGCCGAGCTCCAAGAACCAAGATCCCAGCCTGGAGCATCCCGCAGCCGAGCTCCAAGAACCAAGATCCCAGCCTGGAGCATCCCGCAGCCGAGCTCCAAGAACCAAGATCCCAGCCTGGAGATCCCGCAGCCGAGCTCCAAGAACCAAGATCCCAGCCTGGAGCATCCCGCAGCCGAGCTCCAAGAACCAAGATCCCAGCCTGGAGCATCCCGCAGCCAGCTCCAAGAACCAAGATCCCAGCTGGAGCATCCCGCAGCCGAGCTCCAAGAACCAAGATCCCAGCCTGGAGCATCCCGCAGCCGAGCTCCAAGAACCAAGATCCCAGCCTGGAGCATCCCGCAGCCGAGCTCCAAGAACCAAGATCCCAGCCTGGAGCATCCCGCAGCCGAGCTCCAAGAACCAAGATCCCAGCCTGGAGCATCCCGCAGCCGAGCTCCAAGAACCAAGATCCCAGCCTGGAGCATCCCGCAGCCGAGCTCCAAGAACCAAGATCCCAGCCTGGAGCATCCCGCAGCCGAGCTCCAAGAACCAAGATCCCAGCCTGGATAATCCCGCAGCCGAGCTCCAAGAACCAAGATCCCAGCCTGGAGCATCCCGCAGCCGAGCTCCAAGAACCAAGATCCCAGCCTGGAGCATCCCGCAGCCGAGCTCCAAGAACCATGATCCCAGCCTGGATAATACCACAGCCGAGCTCCAAGAACCATGATCCTAGCCTGGAGCATCCCGCAGCCGAGCTCCAAGAACCAAGATCCCAGCCTGGAGCATCCCGCAGCCGAGCTCCAAGAACCAAGATCCCAGCCTGGATAATCCCGCAGCCGAGCTCCAAGAACCAAGATCCCAGCCTGGAGCATCCCGCAGCCGAGCTCCAAGAACCAAGATCCCAGCCTGGAGCATCCCGCAGCCGAGCTCCCAGAACCAGAATCCCAGCCTGGAGCATCCCGCAGCCGAGCTCCAAGAACCAAGATCCCAGCCTGGAGCATTCCGCAGCCGAGTTCCAAGAACCAAGATAACAGCCTCGTGCATCCCGCAGCCACTTCAAGAACCCAATCCTCGAGCGTCCCGCAGCCGAGCTCCAAGAACCAAGATCCCAGCCTGGAGCATCCCGCAGCCGAGCTCCAAGAACCAAGATCCCAGCCTGGAGCATCCCGCAGCCGAGCTCCAAGAACCAAGATCCCAGCCTGGAGCATCCCGCAGCCGAGCTCCAAGAACCAAGATCCCAGCCTGGAGCATCCTGCAGCCGAGCTCCGAGAAACAAGAACCCAGCCTGGAGCATCCCACAGCCGAGCTCCAAGAACCAAGATCCCAGCCTGGAGCATCCCGCAGCCGAGCTCCAAGAACCAAGATCCCAGCCTGGAGCATCCCGCAGCCGAGCTCCAAGAACCAAGATCCCAGCCTGGAGCATCCCGCAGCCGAGCTCCAAGAACCAAGATCCCAGCCTGGAGCATCCCGCAGCCGAGCTCCAAGAACCAAGATCCCAGCCTGGAGCATCCCGCAGCCGAGCTCCAAGAACCAAGATCCCAGCCTGGAGCATCCCGCAGCCGAGCTCCAAGAACCAAGATCCCAGCCTGGAGCATCCCGCAGCCGAGCTCCAAGAACCAAGATCCCAGCCTGGAGCATCCCGCAGCCGAGCTCCAAGAACCAAGATCCCAGCCTGGAGCATCCCGCAGCCGAGCTCCAAGAACCAAGATCCCAGCCTGGAGCATCCCGCAGCCGAGCTCCAAGAACCAAGATCCCAGCCTGGAGCATCCCGCAGCCGAGCTCCAAGAACCAAGATCCCAGCCTGGAGCATCCCGCAGCCGAGCTCCAAGAACCAAGATCCCAGCCTGGAGCATCCCGCAGCCGAGCTCCAAGAACCAAGATCCCAGCCTGGAGCATCCCGCAGCCGAGCTCCAAGAACCAAGATCCCAGCCTGGAGCATCCCGCAGCCGAGCTCCAAGAACCAAGATCCCAGCCTGGAGCATCCCGCAGCCGAGCTCCAAGAACCAAGATCCCAGCCTGGAGCAACCTGCAGCCGAGCTCCAAGAACCAAGATCCAGCCTGGATAATCCCGCATCCGAGCTCCAAGAAACAAGATCCCAGCCTGGAGCATCCCGCAGCCGAGCTCCAAGAACCAAGATCCCAGCCTGAGCATCCCGCAGCCGAGCTCCAAGAACCAGATCCCAGCCTGGAGCATCCCGCAGCCGAGCTCCAAGAACCAAGATCCCAGCCTGGAGCATCCCGCAGCCGAGCTCCAAGAACCAAGATCCCAGCCTGGAGCATCCCGCAGCCGAGCTCCAAGAACCAAGATCCCAGCCTGGAGCATCCCGCAGCCGAGCTCCCAGAACCAAGATCCCAGCCTGGAGCATCCCGCAGCCGAGCTCCAAGAACCAAGATCCCAGCCTGGAGCATCCCGCAGCCGAGCTCCAAGAACCAAGATCCCAGCCTGGAGCATCCCGCAGCCGAGCTCCAAGAACCAAGATCCAGCCTGGATCCCGCAGCCAGCTCAAGAACCCAATCCCAGAGCGGAGATCCCGCAGCCGAGCTCCAAGAACCAAGATCCCAGCCTGGAGCATCCCGCAGCCGAGCTCCAAGAACCAAGATCCCAGCCTGTATGATCCCGCAGCCGAGCTGCAAGAACCAATATCCCAGACTGGAGCATCCCGCAGCCTAGCTCCAAGAACCCAGCATCCTAGAGCATCCCGCAGCCGAGCTCCGAGAACCAAGAACCCAGCCTGGAGCATCCCGCAGCCGAGCTCCAAGAACCAAGATCCCAGCCTGGAGCATCCCGCAGCCGAGCTCCAAGAACCAAGATCCCAGCCTGGATAATCCCGCAGCCGAGCTCCAAGAACCAAGATCCCAGCCTGGAGCATCCCGCAGCCGAGCTCCAAGAACCAAGATCCCAGCCTGGAGCATCCCGCAGCCGAGCTCCAAGAACCAAGATCCCAGCCTGGAGCATCCCGCAGCCGAGCTCCAAGAACCAAGATCCCAGCCTGGAGCATCCCGCAGCCGAGCTCCAAGAACCAAGATCCCAGCCTGGAGCATCCCGCAGCCGAGCTCCAAGAACCAAGATCCCAGCCTGGAGCATCCCGCAGCCGAGCTCCAAGAACCAAGATCCCAGCCTGGAGCATCCCGCAGCCGAGCTCCAAGAACCAAGATCCCAGCCTGGAGCATCCCGCAGCCGAGCTCCAAGAACCAAGATCCCAGCCTGGAGCATCCCGCAGCCGAGCTCCAAGAACCAAGATCCCAGCCTGGAGCATCCCGCAGCCGAGCTCCAAGAACCAAGATCCCAGCCTGGAGCATCCCGCAGCCGAGCTCCAAGAACCAAGATCCCAGCCTGGAGCATCCAGCAGCCGAGCTCCAGGAACCAAGATCCCAGCCTGGAGCATCCCACAGCCGAGCTCCAAGAACCAAGATCCCAGCCTGGAGCATCCCGCAGCCGAGCTCCAAGAACCAAGATCCCAGCCTGGAGCATCCCGCAGCCGAGCTCCAAGAACCAAGATCCCAGCCTGGATAATCCCGCAGCCGAGCTCCAAGAACCAAGATCCCAGCCTGGAGCATCCCGCAGCCGAGCTCCAAGAACAAAGATGCCAGCCTCGAGCATCCCGCAGCCAAGCTCACAGAACCCAATCTCAGAGCATCCCGCAGAAGAGCTCCCAGAACCAAGATCCCAGCCTGGAGCATCCCGCAGCCGAGCTCCAAGAACCAAGATCCCAGCCTGGATAATCCCGCAGCCGAGCTCCAAGAACCAAGATCCCAGCCTGGAGCATCCCGCAGCCGAGCTCCAAGAACCAAGATCCCAGCCTGGAGCATCCCGCAGCCGAGCTCCAAGAACCAAGATCCAGCCTGGATAATCCCGCAGCCGAGCTCCAAGAACCAAGATCCCAGCCTGGAGCATCCCGCAGCCGAGTTCCAAGAACCAAGATAACAGCCTCGTGCATCCCGCAGCCACTTCAAGAACCCAATCCTAGAGCGTCCCGCAGCCGAGATCCAAGAACCAAGATCCCAGCCTGGATAATCCCGCAGCCGAGCTCCAAGAACCAAGATCCCAGCCTGGAGCATCCCGCAGCCGAGCTCCAAGAACCAAGATCCCAGCCTGGAGCATCCCGCAGCCGAGCTCCAAGAACCAAGATCCCAGCCTGGAGCATCCCGCAGCCGAGCTCCAAGAACCAAGAACCCAGCCTGGATCATCCCGCAGCCAGCTCCAAGAACCAAGATCCCAGCCTGGAGCATCCCGCAGCCGAGCTCCAAGAACCAAGATCCAGCCTGGAGCATCCCGCAGCCAGCTCCAAGACAAGCCCAATCTTAGAGCATCCCGCAGCCGAGCTCCGAGAAACAAGAACCCAGCCTGGAGCATCCCGCAGCCGAGCTCCAAGAACCAAGATCCCAGCCTGGAGCATCCCGCAGCTGAGCTCCAAGATGCCAGCCTGGATCATCCCGCAGCCGGATTCCAAGAACCAAGATTCCAACAGCCTGGATAATCCTGCAGCCGAGCTCCAAGAACCAAGATCCCAGCCTGGAGCATCCCGCAGCCGAGCTCCAAGAACCAAGATCCCAGCCTGGAGCATCCCGCAGCCGAGCTCCAAGAACCAAGATCCCAGCCTGGAGCATCCCGCAGCCGAGCTCCAAGAACCAAGATCCCAGCCTGGAGCATCCCGCAGCCGAGCTCCAAGAACCAAGATCCCAGCCTGGAGCATCCCGCAGCCGAGCTCCAAGAACCAAGATCCCAGCCTGGAGCATCCCGCAGCCGAGCTCCAAGAACCAAGATCCCAGCCTGGAGCATCCCGCAGCCGAGCTCCAAGAACCAAGATCCCAGCCTGGAGCATCCCGCAGCCGAGCTCCAAGAACCAAGATCCCAGCCTGGAGCATCCCGCAGCCGAGCTCCAAGAACCAAGATCCCAGCCTGGAGCATCCCGCAGCCGAGCTCCAAGAACCAAGATCCCAGCCTGGAGCATCCCGCAGCCGAGCTCCAAGAACCAAGATCCCAGCCTGGAGCATCCCGCAGCCGAGCTCCAAGAACCAAGATCCCAGCCTGGAGCATCCCGCAGCCGAGCTCCAAGAACCAAGATCCCAGCCTGGAGCATCCTGCAGCCGAGCTCCAAGAACCAAGATCCCAGCCTGGATAATCCCGCAGCCGAGCTCCAAGAACCAAGATCCCAGCCTGGAGCATCCCGCAGCCGAGCTCCAAGAACCAAGATCCCAGCCTGGAGCATCCCGCAGCCGAGCTCCAAGAACCAAGATCCCAGCCTGGAGCATCCCGCAGCCGAGCTCCAAGAACCAAGATCCCAGCCTGGAGCATCCCGCAGCCGAGCTCCAAGAACCAAGATCCCAGCCTGGAGCATCCCGCAGCCGAGCTCCAAGAACCAAGATCCCAGCCTGGAGCATCCCGCAGCCGAGCTCCAAGAACCAAGATCCCAGCCTGGAGCATCCCGCAGCCGAGCTCCAAGAACCAAGATCCCAGCCTGGAGCATCCCGCAGCCGAGCTCCAAGAACCAAGATCCCAGCCTGGAGCATCCCGCAGCCGAGCTCCAGAAATCCAGCCTGGAGCATCCCGCAGCCAGCTCCAAGATCCCAGCCTGGAGCATCCCGCAGCCGAGCTCCAAGAACCAAGATCCCAGCCTGGAGCATCCCGCAGCCGAGCTCCAAGAACCAAGATCCCAGCCTGGAGCATCCCGCAGCCGAGCTCCAAGATCCCAGCCTGAGCATCCGCAGCCGAGCTCCAGAACCAAGATCCCAGCCTGGAGCATCCCGCAGCCGAGCTCCAAGAACCAAGATCCCAGCCTGGAGCATCCCGCAGCCGAGCTCCAAGAACCAAGATCCCAGCCTGGAGCATCCCGCAGCCGAGCTCCAAGAACCAAGATCCCAGCCTGGAGCATCCCGCAGCCGAGCTCCAAGAACCAAGATCCCAGCCTGGAGCATCCCGCAGCCGAGCTCCAAGAACCAAGATCCCAGCCTGGATAATCCCGCAGCCGAGCTCCAAGAACCAAGATCCCAGCCTGGAGCATCCCGCAGCCGAGCTCCAAGAACCAAGATCCCAGCCTGGAGCATCCGCAGCCAGCCCAAGAACCAAATCCCAGCCAGTAGCATCCCGCAGCTGAGCTCCCAGAACCAAGATCCCAGCCTGGAGCATCCCGCAGCCGAGCTCCAAGAACCAAGATCCCAGCCTGGAGCATCCCGCAGCCGAGCTCCCAGAACCAAGATCCCAGCCTGGAGCATCCCGCAGCCGAGCTCCAAGAACCAAGATCCCAGCCTGGAGCATCCCGCAGCCGAGCTCCAAGAACCAAGATCCCAGCCTGGATAATCCCGCAGCCGAGCTCCAAGAACCAAGATCCCAGCCTGGAGCATCCCGCAGCCGAGCTCCAAGAACCAAGATAACAGCCTCGTGCATCCCGCAGCCACTTCAAGAACCCAATCCTAGAGCGTCCCGCAGCCGAGATCCAAGAACCAAGATCCAGCCTGGATAATCCCGCAGCCGAGCTCCAAGAACCAAGATCCCAGCCTGGAGCATCCCGCAGCCGAGCTCCAAGATCCCAGCCTGGAGCATCCCGCAGCCGAGCTCCAAGAACCAAGATCCCAGCCTGGAGCATCCCGCAGCCGAGCTCCAAGAACCAAGATCCCAGCCTGGAGCATCCCGCAGCCGAGCTCCAAGAACCAAGATCCCAGCCTGGAGCATCCCGCAGCCGAGCTCCAAGAACCAAGATGCCAGCCTTGAGCATCCCGCAGCCAAGCTCCAAGAACCCAATCTTAGAGCATCCCGCAGCCCAGCTCCAAGAACCAAGATCGCAGCCTGCAGCATCCCGCAGCCGAGCTACAAGAACCAAGATCCCAGCATGGAGCATCCCGCAGCCGAGCTCCAAGAACCAAGATCCCAGCCTGGATCATCCCGCAGCCTAGCTCCAGGAACCAAGATCCCAGCCTGGATAATCCCGCAGCCGAGCTCCAAGAACCAAGATCCCAGACTGGAGCATCCCGCAGCCTAGCTCCAAGATCCCAGCCTGGAGCATCCCGCAGCCGAGCTCCAAGAACCAAGATCCCAGCCTGGAGCATCCCGCAGCCGAGCTCCAAGAACCAAGATCCCAGCCTGGAGCATCCCGCAGCCGAGCTCCAAGAACCAAGATCCCAGCCTGGAGCATCCCGCAGCCGAGCTCCAAGAACCAAGATCCCAGCCTGGAGCATCCCGCAGCCGAGCTCCAAGAACCAAGATCCCAGCCTGGAGCATCCCGCAGCCGAGCTCCAAGAACCAAGATCCCAGCCTGGATAATCCCGCAGCCGAGCTCCAAGAACCAAGATCCCAGCCTGGAGCATCCCGCAGCCGAGCTCCAAGAACCAAGATCCCAGCCTGGAGCATCCCGCAGCCGAGCTCCAAGAACCAAGATCCCAGCCTGGAGCATCCCGCAGCCGAGCTCCAAGAACCAAGATCCCAGCCTGGAGCATCCCGCAGCCGAGCTCCAAGAACCAAGATCCCAGCCTGGAGCATCCCGCAGCCGAGCTCCAAGAACCAAGATCCCAGCCTGGAGCATCCCGCAGCCGAGCTCCAAGAACCAAGATCCCAGCCTGGAGCATCCCGCAGCCGAGCTCCAAGAACCAAGATCCCAAGCCTGGAGCATCCCGCAGCCGAGCTCCAAGAACCAAGATCCCAGCCTGGAGCATCCCGCAGCCGAGCTCCAAGATCCCAGCCTGGAGCATCCCGCAGCCGAGCTCCAAGAACCAAGATCCCAGCCTGGAGCATCCCGCAGCCGAGCTCCAAGAACCAAGATCCCAGCCTGGAGCATCCCGCAGCCGAGCTCCAAGAACCAAGATCCCAGCCTGGAGCATCCCGCAGCCGAGCTCCAAGAACCAAGATCCCAGCCTGGAGCATCCCGCAGCCGAGCTCCAAGATCCCAGCCTGGAGCATCCCGCAGCCGAGCTCCAAGAACCAAGATCCCAGCCTGGAGCATCCCGCAGCCGAGCTCCAAGAACCAAGATCCCAGCCTGGAGCATCCCGCAGCCGAGCTCCAAGAACCAAGATCCCAGCCTGGAGCATCCCGCAGCCGAGCTCCAAGAACCAAGATCCCAGCCTGGAGCATCCCGCAGCCGAGCTCCAAGAACCAAGATCCCAGCCTGGAGCATCCCGCAGCCGAGCTCCAAGAACCAAGATCCCAGCCTGGAGCATCCCGCAGCCGAGCTCCAAGAACCAAGATCCCAGCCTGGAGCATCCCGCAGCCGAGCTCCAAGAACCAAGATCCCAGCCTGGAGCATCCCGCAGCCGAGCTCCAAGAACCAAGATCCCAGCCTGGAGCATCCCGCAGCCGAGCTCCAAGAACCAAGATCCCAGCCTGGAGCATCCCGCAGCCGAGCTCCAAGAACCAAGATCCCAGCCTGGAGCATCCCGCAGCCGAGCTCCAAGAACCAAGATCCCAGCCTGGAGCATCCCGCAGCCGAGCTCCAAGAACCAAGATCCCAGCCTGGAGCATCCCGCAGCCGAGCTCCCAGAACCAAGATCCCAGCCTGGAGCATCCCGCAGCCGAGCTCCAAGAATCAAGATCCCAGCCTGGAGCATGCCGCAGCCGAGCTCCAAGATGCCAGCCTAGAGGATCCCGCAGCCGAGCTCCAAGTACCAAGATCCCAGCATGGAGCATCCCGCAGCCGAGCTCCAAGAACCCCATCTTGGAGCATCCCGCAGCCGAGCTCCAAGAACCAAGATCCCAGCCTGGAGCATCCCGCAGCCGAGCTCCAAGAACCAAGATCCCAGCCTGGAGCATCCCGCAGCCGAGCTCCAAGAACCAAGATCCCAGCCTGGAGCATCCCGCAGCCGAGCTCCAAGAACCAAGATCCCAGCCTGGAGCATCCCGCAGCCGAGCTCCAAGAACCAAGATCCCAGCCTGGAGCATCCCGCAGCCGAGCTCCAAGAACCAAGATCCCAGCCTGGAGCATCCCGCAGCCGAGCTCCAAGAACCAAGATCCCAGCCTGGATAATCCCGCAGCCGAGCTCCAAGAACCAAGATCCCAGCCTGGAGCATCCCGCAGCCGAGCTCCAAGAACCAAGATCCCAGCCTGGAGCATCCCGCAGCCGAGCTCCAAGAACCAAGATCCCAGCCTGGATAATCCCGCAGCCGAGCTCCAAGAACCAAGATCCCAGCCTGGAGCATCGCGCAGCCGAGCTCCAAGAACCAAGATCCCAGCCTGGAGCATCCCGCAGCCGAGCTCCAAGAACCAAGATCCCAGCCTGGAGCATCCCGCAGCCGAGCTCCAAGAACCAAGATCCCAGCCTGGAGCATCCCGCAGCCGAGCTCCAAGAACCAAGATCCCAGCCTGGAGCATCCCGCAGCCGAGCTCCAAGAACCAAGATCCCAGCCTGGAGCATCCCGCAGCCGAGCTCCAAGAACCAAGATCCCAGCCTGGATAATCCCGCAGCCGAGCTCCAAGAACCAAGATCCCAGCCTGGAGCATCCCGCAGCCGAGCTCCAAGAACCAAGATCCCAGCCTGGAGCATCCCGCAGCCGAGCTCCAAGAACCAAGATCCCAGCCTGGAGCATCCCGCAGCCGAGCTCCAAGAACCAAGATCCCAGCCTGGAGCATCCCGCAGCCGAGCTCCAAGAACAAAGATGCAAGCCCGGTGCATCCCGCAGCGGACCTCCAAGAACCAAGAACCCAAGGCTGGAGCATTCCACAGGCGAGCTCCGATAACCAAGATCCCAGCCTGGAGCATCCCGCAGCCGAGCTCCAAGATGCCAACCTGCAGCATCCTGCAGCGGAGCTCCAAGAACCAAGATCCCAGCCTGGAGCATCCCGCAGCCGAGCTCCAAGAACCAAGATCCCAGCCTGGAGCATCCCGCAGCCGAGCTCCAAGAACCAAGATCCCAGCCTGGAGCATCCCGCAGCCGAGCTCCAAGAACCAAGATCCCATCCTGCAACATCCCTCAGCCGAGCTCCAAGATGCCAGCCTGGAGCATCCCGCAGCCGAGCTCCAAGAACCAAGATCCCAGCCTGGAGCATCCCGCAGCCGAGCTCCAAGAACCAAGATCCCAGCCTGGAGCATCCCGCAGCCGAGCTCCAAGAACCAAGATCCCAGCCTGGAGCATCCCGCAGCCGAGCTCCAAGAACCAAGATCCCAGCCTGGAGCATCCCGCAGCCGAGCTCCAGAACCAAGATCCCAGCCTGGAGCATCCCAGCAGCCGAGCTCCAGAACCAAGATCCCAGCCTGGAGCATCCCGCAGCCGAGCTCCAAGAACCAAGATCCCAGCCTGGAGCATCCCGCAGCCGAGCTCCAAGAACCAAGATCCCAGCCTGGAGCATCCCGCAGCCGAGCTCCAAGAACCAAGATCCCAGCCTGGAGCATCCCGCAGCCGAGCTCCAAGAACCAAGATCCCAGCCTGGAGCATCCCGCAGCCGAGTTCCAAGAACCAAGATAACAGCCTCGTGCATCCCGCAGCCACTTCAAGAACCCAATCCTAGAGCGTCCCGCAGCCGAGATCCAAGAACCAAGATCCCAGCCTGGAGCATCCCGCAGCCGAGCTCCAAGAACCAAGATCCCAGCCTGGAGCATCCCGCAGCCGAGCTCCAAGAACCAAGATCCCAGCCTGGAGCATCCCGCAGCCGAGCTCCAAGAACCAAGATCCCAGCCTGCATAATCCGGCAGCCTTGCTCCAGGAACCAAGATCGCAGCCTCGAGCATCCCGCAGCCAAGCTCCAGGAACCAAGATCCCAGCCTGGAGCATCGCGCAGCCGAGCTGCAAGAACCAAGACCCCAGCCTGGAGCATCCGGCAGCCGAGCTCCAAGAACCAAGATCCCAGCCTGGAGCATAACGCAGCCGAGCTCCAAGATCCCAGCCTGGACCATCCCGCAGCCGAGCTCCAAGAACCAAGATCCCAGCCTGGATAATCAAGCAGCCGAGCTCCAAGAACCAAGATCCCAGCCTGGAGCATCCCGCAGCCGAGCTCCAAGATCCCAGCCTGGAGCATCCCGCAGCCGAGCTCCAAGAACCAAGATCCCAGCCTGGAGCATCCCGCAGCCGAGCTCCAAGAACCAAGATCCCAGCCTGGAGCATCCCGCAGCCGAGCTCCCAGAACCAAGATCCCAGCCTGGAGCATTCCGCAGCCGAGCTCCAAGAACCAAGATCCCAGCCTGGAGCATCCCGCAGCCGAGCTCCAAGAACCAAGATCCCAGCCTGGAGCATCCCGCAGCCGAGCTCCAAGAACCAAGATCCCAGCCTGGAGCATCCCGCAGCCGAGCTCCAAGAACCAAGATCCCAGCCTGGAGCATCCCGCAGCCGAGCTCCAAGAACCAAGATCCCAGCCTGGAGCATCCCGCAGCCGAGCTCCAAGAACCAAGATCCCAGCCTGGAGCATCCCGCAGCCGAGCTCCAAGAACCAAGATCCCAGCCTGGAGCATCCCGCAGCCGAGCTCCAAGAACCAAGATCCCAGCCTGGAGCATCCCGCAGCCGAGCTCCAAGAACCAAGATCCCAGCCTGGAGCATCCCGCAGCCGAGCTCCAAGAACCAAGATCCCAGCCTGGAGCATCCCGCAGCCGAGCTCCAAGAACCAAGATCCCAGCCTGGAGCATCCCGCAGCCGAGCTCCAAGAACCAAGATCCCAGCCTGGAGCATCCCGCAGCCGAGCTCCAAGATCCCAGCCTGGAGCATCCCGCAGCCGAGCTCCAAGAACCAAGATCCCAGCCTGGAGCATCCCGCAGCCGAGCTCCAAGAACCAAGATCCCAGCCTGGAGCATCCCGCAGCCGAGCTCCAGAACCAAGATCCCAGCCTGGAGCATCCCGCAGCCGAGCTCCAAGAACCAAGATCCCAGCCTGGAGCATCCCGCAGCCGAGCTCCAAGAACCAAGATCCCAGCCTGGAGCATCCCGCAGCCGAGCTCCAAGAACCAAGATCCCAGCCTGGAGCATCCCGCAGCCGAGCTCCAAGAACCAAGATCCCAGCCTGGAGCATCCCGCAGCCGAGCTCCAAGAACCAAGATCCCAGCCTGGAGCATCCCGCAGCCGAGCTCCAAGAACCAAGATCCCAGCCTGGAGCATCCCGCAGCCGAGCTCCAAGAACCAAGATCCCAGCCTGGAGCATCCCGCAGCCGAGCTCCAAGAACCAAGATCCCAGCCTGGAGCATCCAGCAGCCGCAGCTCCAAGAACCAAATCCCAGCCTGGAGCATCCCGCAGCCGAGCTCCAAGAACCAAGATCCCAGCCTGGAGCATCCCGCAGCCGAGCTCCAAGAACCAAGATCCCAGCCTGGAGCATCCCGCAGCCGAGCTCCAAGAACCAAGATCCCAGCCTGGAGCATCCCGCAGCCGAGCTCCAAGAACCAAGATCCCAGCCTGGAGCATCCCGCAGCCGAGCTCCAAGAACCAAGATCCCAGCCTGGAGCATCCCGCAGCCGAGCTCC
The DNA here is from genome assembly GCF_963921235.1 of Mobula hypostoma. Classification (NCBI taxonomy): domain Eukaryota; kingdom Metazoa; phylum Chordata; class Chondrichthyes; order Myliobatiformes; family Myliobatidae; genus Mobula; species Mobula hypostoma. The sequence continues at coordinate 73,275,125 of NC_086102.1, read as the reverse complement.
AAGAACCAAGATCCCAGCCTGGAGATCCCAGCAGTCCCGCAGCCGAGCTCCAAGAACCAAGATCCCAGCCTGGAGCATCCCGCAGCCGAGCTCCAAGAACCAAGATCCCAGCCTGGAGCATCCCGCAGCCGAGCTCCAAGAACCAAGATCCCAGCCTGGAGCATCCCGCAGCCGAGCTCCAAGAACCAAGATCCCAGCCTGGAGCATCCCGCAGCCGAGCTCCAAGAACCAAGATCCCAGCCTGGAGCATCCCGCAGCCGAGCTCCAAGAACCAAGATCCCAGCCTGGAGCATCCCGCAGCCGAGCTCCAAGAACCAAGATCCCAGCCTGGAGCATCCCGCAGCCGAGCTCCAGAACCAAGATCCCAGCCTGGAGCATCCCGCAGCCGAGCTCCAAGAACCAAGATCCCAGCCTGGAGCATCCCGCAGCCGAGCTCCAAGAACCAAGATCCCAGCCTGGAGCATCCCGCAGCCGAGCTCCAAGAACCAAGATCCCAGCCTGGAGCATCCCGCAGCCGAGCTCCAAGAACCAAGATCCCAGCCTGGAGCATCCCGCAGCCGAGCTCCAAGAACCAAGATCCCAGCCTGGAGCATCCCGCAGCCGAGCTCCAAGAACCAAGATCCCAGCCTGGAGCATCCCGCAGCCGAGCTCCAAGAACCAAGATCCCAGCCTGGAGCATCCCGCAGCCGAGCTCCAAGAACCAAGATCCCAGCCTGGAGCATCCCGCAGCCGAGCTCCAAGAACCAAGATCCCAGCCTGGAGCATCCCGCAGCCGAGCTCCAAGAACCAAGATCCCAGCCTGGAGCATCCCGCAGCCGAGCTCCAAGAACCAAGATCCCAGCCTGGAGCATCCCGCAGCCAAGCTCCAAGAACCAAGATCCCAGCCTGGAGCATCCCGCAGCCGAGCTCCAAGAACCAAGATCCCAGCCTGGAGCATCCCGCAGCCAAGCTCCAAGAACCAAGATCCCAGCCTGGAGCATCCCGCAGCCGAGCTCCAAGAACCAAGATCCCAGCCTGGAGCATCCCGCAGCCGAGCTCCAAGAACCAAGATCCCAGCCTGGAGCATCCCGCAGCCGAGCTCCAAGAACCAAGATCCCAGCCTGGAGCATCCCGCAGCCGAGCTCCAAGAACCAAGATCCCAGCCTGGAGATCCCGCAGCCGAGCTCCAAGAACCAAGATCCCAGCCTGGAGCATCCCGCAGCCGAGCTCCAAGAACCAAGATCCCAGCCTGGAGCATCCCGCAGCCGAGCTCCAAGAACCAAGATCCCAGCCTGGAGCATCCCGCAGCCGAGCTCCAAGAACCAAGATCCCAGCCTGGAGCATCCCGCAGCCGAGCTCCAAGAACCAAGATCCCAGCCTGGAGCATCCCGCAGCCGAGCTCCAAGAACCAAGATCCCAGCCTGGAGCATCCCGCAGCCGAGCTCCAAGAACCAAGATCCCAGCCTGGAGCATCCCGCAGCCGAGCTCCAAGAACCAAGATCCCAGCCTGGAGCATCCCGCAGCCGAGCTCCAAGAACCAAGATCCCAGCCTGGAGCATCCCGCAGCCGAGCTCCAAGAACCAAGATCCCAGCCTGGAGCATCCCGCAGCCGAGCTCCAAGAACCAAGATCCCAGCCTGGAGCATCCCGCAGCCGAGCTCCAAGAACCAAGATCCCAGCCTGGAGCATCCCGCAGCCGAGCTCCAAGAACCAAGATCCCAGCCTGGAGCATCCCGCAGCCGAGCTCCAAGAACCAAGATCCCAGCCTGGAGCATCCCGCAGCCGAGCTCCAAGAACCAAGATCCCAGCCTGGAGCATCCCGCAGCCGAGCTCCAAGAACCAAGATCCCAGCCTGGAGCATCCCGCAGCCGAGCTCCAAGAACCAAGATCCCCAGCCTGGAGCATCCCCCTGGAGCAGCCGAGCTCCAAGAACCAAGATCCCAGCCTGGAGCATCCCGCAGCCGAGCTCCAAGAACCAAGATCCCAGCCTGGAGCATCCCGCAGCCGAGCTCCAAGAACCAAGATCCCAGCCTGGAGCATCCCGCAGCCGAGCTCCAAGAACCAAGATCCCAGCCTGGAGCATCCCGCAGCCGAGCTCCAAGAACCAAGATCCCAGCCTGGAGCATCCCGCAGCCGAGCTCCAAGAACCAAGATCCCAGCCTGGAGCATCCCGCAGCCGAGCTCCAAGAACCAAGATCCCAGCCTGGAGCATCCCGCAGCCGAGCTCCAAGAACCAAGATCCCAGCCTGGAGCATCCCGCAGCCGAGCTCCAAGAACCAAGATCCCAGCCTGGAGCATCCCGCAGCCGAGCTCCAAGAACCAAGATCCCAGCCTGGAGCATCCCGCAGCCGAGCTCCAAGAACCAAGATCCCAGCCTGGAGCATCCCGCAGCCGAGCTCCAAGAACCAAGATCCCAGCCTGGAGCATCCCGCAGCCGAGCTCCAAGATCCCAGCCTGGAGCATCCCGCAGCCGAGCTCCAAGAACCAAGATCCCAGCCTGGAGCATCCCGCAGCCGAGCTCCAAGAACCAAGATCCCAGCCTGGAGCATCCCGCAGCCGAGCTCCAAGAACCAAGATCCCAGCCTGGAGCATCCCGCAGCCGAGCTCCAAGAACCAAGATCCCAGCCTGGAGCATCCCGCAGCCGAGCTCCAAGAACCCAGCCTGGAGCATCCCGCAGCCGAGCTCCAAGAACCAAGATCCCAGCCTGGAGCATCCCGCAGCCGAGCTCCAAGAACCAAGATCCCAGCCTGGAGCATCCCGCAGCCGAGCTCCAAGATCCCAGCCTGGAGCATCCCGCAGCCGAGCTCCAAGAACCAAGATCCCAGCCTGGAGCATCCCGCAGCCGAGCTCCAAGAACCAAGATCCCAGCCTGGAGCATCCCGCAGCCGAGCTCCAAGAACCAAGATCCCAGCCTGGAGCATCCCGCAGCCGAGCTCCAAGAACCAAGATCCCAGCCTGGAGCATCCCGCAGCCGAGCTCCAAGAACCAAGATCCCAGCCTGGAGCATCCCGCAGCCGAGCTCCAAGAACCAAGATCCCAGCCTGGAGCATCCCGCAGCCGAGCTCCAAGATCCCAGCCTGGAGCATCCCGCAGCCGAGCTCCAAGATCCCAGCCTGGAGCATCCCGCAGCCGAGCTCCAAGAACCAAGATCCCAGCCTGGAGCATCCCGCAGCCGAGCTCCAAGAACCAAGATCCCAGCCTGGAGCATCCCGCAGCCGAGCTCCAAGAACCAAGATCCCAGCCTGGAGCATCCTGCAGCCGAGCTCCAAGAACCAAGATCCCAGCCTGGAGCATCCCGCAGCCGAGCTCCAAGAACCAAGATCCCAGCCTGGAGCATCCCGCAGCCGAGCTACAAGATCCCAGCCTGGAGCATCCCGCAGCCGAGCTCCAAGAACCAAGATCCCAGCCTGGAGCATCCCGCAGCCGAGCTCCAAGAACCAAGATCCCAGCCTGGAGCATCCCGCAGCTGAGCTCCCAGAACCAAGATCCCAGCCTGGAGCATCCCGCAGCCGAGCTCCAAGAACCAAGATCCCAGCCTGGAGCATCCCGCAGCCAAGCTCCAAGAACCAAGATCCCAGCCTGGAGCATCCCGCAGCCGAGCTCCAAGAACCAAGATCCCAGCCTGGAGCATCCCGCAGCCGAGCTCCAAGAACCAAGATCCCAGCCTGGAGCATCCCGCAGCCGAGCTCCAGGAACCAAGATCCCAGCCTGGAGCATCCCGCAGCCGAGCTCCAAGAACCAAGATCCCAGCCTGGAGCATCCCGCAGCCGAGCTCCAAGAACCAAGATCCCAGCCTGGAGCATCCCGCAGCCGAGCTCCAAGAACCAAGATCCCAGCCTGGAGCATCCCGCAGCCGAGCCTCCAAGAACCAAGATCCCAGCCTGGAGCATCCCGCAGCCGAGCTCCAAGAACCAAGATCCCAGCCTGGAGCATCCCGCAGCCGAGCTCCAAGAACCAAGATCCCAGCCTGGAGCATCCCGCAGCCGAGCTCCAAGAACCAAGATCCCAGCCTGGAGCATCCCGCAGCCGAGCTCCAAGAACCAAGATCCCAGCCTGGAGCATCCCGCAGCCGAGCTCCAAGAACCAAGATCCCAGCCTGGAGCATCCCGCAGCCGAGCTCCAAGAACCAAGATCCCAGCCTGGAGCATCCCGCAGCCGAGCTCCAAGAACCAAGATCCCAGCCTGGAGCATCCCGCAGCCGAGCTCCAAGAACCAAGATCCCAGCCTGGAGCATCCCGCAGCCGAGCTCCAAGAACCAAGATCCCAGCCTGGAGCATCCCGCAGCCGAGCTCCAAGAACCAAGATCCCAGCCTGGAGCATCCCGCAGCCGAGCTCCAAGATCCCAGCCTGGAGCATCCCGCAGCCGAGCTCCAAGAACCAAGATCCCAGCCTGGAGCATCCCGCAGCCGAGCTCCAAGAACCAAGATCCCAGCCTGGAGCATCCCGCAGCCGAGCTCCAGGAACCAAGATCCCAGCCTGGATAATCCCGCAGCCGAGCTCCAAGAACCAAGATCCCAGCCTGGAGCATCCCGCAGCCGAGCTCCAAGAACCAAGATCCCAGCCTGGAGCATCTCCAGAACCAAGATCCCAGCCTGGAGATCCGCAGCCAGCTCCAAGAACCAAGATCCCAGCCTGGAGCATCCCGCAGCCGAGCTCCAAGAACCAAGATCCCAGCCTGGAGCATCCCGCAGCCGAGCTCCAAGAACCAAGATCCCAGCCTGGAGCATCCCGCAGCCGAGCTCCAAGAACCAAGATCCCAGCCTGGAGCATCCCGCAGCCGAGCTCCAAGAACCAAGATCCCAGCCTGGAGCATCCCGCAGCCGAGCTCCAAGAACCAAGATCCCAGCCTGGAGCATCCCGCAGCCGAGCTCCAAGAACCAAGATCCCAGCCTGGAGCAGCAGCCAGCTCCAACAAGATCCCAGCCTGGAGCATCCCGCAGCCGAGCTCCAAGAACCAAGATCCCAGCCTGGAGCATCCCGCAGCCGAGCTCCAAGAACCAAGATCCCAGCCTGGAGCATCCCGCAGCCGAGCTCCAAGAACCAAGATCCCAGCCTGGAGCATCCCGCAGCCGAGCTCCAAGAACCAAGATCCCAGCCTGGAGCATCCCGCAGCCGAGCTCCAAGAACCAAGATCCCAGCCTGGAGCATCCCGCAGCCGAGCTCCAAGAACCAAGATCCCAGCCTGGAGCATCCCGCAGCCGAGCTCCAAGAACCAAGATCCCAGCCTGGAGCATCCCGCAGCCGAGCTCCAAGAACCAAGATCCCAGCCTGGAGCATCCCGCAGCCGAGCTCCAAGAACCAAGATCCCAGCCTGGAGCATCCCGCAGCCGAGCTCCAAGAACCAAGATCCCAGCCTGGAGCATCCCGCAGCCGAGCTCCAAGAACCAAGATCCCAGCCTGGAGCATCCCGCAGCCGAGCTCCAGGAACCAAGATCCCAGCCTGGAGCATCCCGCAGCCGAGCTCCAAGAACCAAGATCCCAGCCTGGAGCATCCCGCAGCCGAGCTCCAAGAACCAAGATCCCAGCCTGGAGCATCCCGCAGCCGAGCTCCAAGATCCCAGCCTGGAGCATCCCGCAGCCGAGCTCCAAGAACCAAGATCCCAGCCTGGAGCATCCCGCAGCCGAGCTCCAAGAACCAAGATCCCAGCCTGGAGCATCCCGCAGCCGAGCTCCAGGAACCAAGATCCCAGCCTGGATAATCCCGCAGCCGAGCTCCAAGAACCAAGATCCCAGCCTGGAGCATCCCGCAGCCGAGCTCCAAGAACCAAGATCCCAGCCTGGAGCATCCCGCAGCCGAGCTCCAAGAACCAAGATCCCAGCCTGGAGCATCCCGCAGCCGAGCTCCAAGAACCAAGATCCCAGCCTGGAGCATCCCGCAGCCGAGCTCCAAGAACCAAGATCCCAGCCTGGAGCATCCCGCAGCCGAGCTCCAAGAACCAAGATCCCAGCCTGGAGCATCCCGCAGCCGAGCTCCAAGAACCAAGATCCCAGCCTGGAGCATCCCGCAGCCGAGCTCCAAGAACCAAGATCCCAGCCTGGAGCATCCCGCAGCCGAGCTCCAAGAACCAAGATCCCAGCCTGGAGCATCCCGCAGCCGAGCTCCAAGAACCAAGATCCCAGCCTGGAGCATCCCGCAGCCTAGCTCCAGGAACCAATATCCCAGCCTGGAGCATCCCGCAGCCGAGCTCCAAGAACCAAGATCCCAGCCTGGAGCATCCCGCAGCCGAGCTCCAAGAACCAAGATCCCAGCCTGGAGCATCCCGCAGCCGAGCTCCAAGAACCAAGATCCCAGCCTGGAGCATCCCGCAGCCGAGCTCCAAGAACCAAGATCCCAGCCTGGAGCATCCCGCAGCCGAGCTCCAAGAACCAAGATCCCAGCCTGGAGCATCCCGCAGCCGAGCTCCAGGAACCAAGATCCCAGCCTGGATAATCCCGCAGCCGAGCTCCAAGAACCAAGATCCCAGACTGGAGCATCCCGCAGCCGAGCTCCAAGAACCAAGATCCCAGCCTGGAGCATCCCGCAGCCGAGCTCCAAGAACCAAGATCCCAGCCTGGAGCATCCCGCAGCCGAGCTCCAAGAACCAAGATCCCAGCCTGGAGCATCCCGCAGCCGAGCTCCAAGAACCAAGATCCCAGCCTGGAGCATCCCGCAGCCGAGCTCCAAGAACCAAGATCCCAGCCTGGAGCATCCCGCAGCCGAGCTCCAAGAACCAAGATCCCAGCCTGGAGCATCCCGCAGCCGAGCTCCAGGAACCAAGATCCCAGCCTGGAGCATCCCGCAGCCGAGCTCCAAGAACCAAGATCCCAGCCTGGAGCATCCCGCAGCCGAGCTCCAAGAACCAAGATCCCAGCCTGGAGCATCCCGCAGCCGAGCTCCAAGAACCAAGATCCCAGCCTGGAGCATCCCGCAGCCGAGCTCCAAGAACCAAGATCCCAGCCTGGAGCATCCCGCAGCCGAGCTCCAAGAACCAAGATCCCAGCCTGGAGCATCCCGCAGCCGAGCTCCAAGAACCAAGATCCCAGCCTGGAGCATCCCGCAGCCGAGCTCCAAGAACCAAGATCCCAGCCTGGAGCATCCCGCAGCCGAGCTCCAAGAACCAAGATCCCAGCCTGGAGCATCCCGCAGCCGAGCTCCAAGAACCAAGATCCCAGCCTGGAGCATCCCGCAGCCGAGCTCCAAGAACCAAGATCCCAGCCTGGAGCATCCCGCAGCCGAGCTCCAAGAACCAAGATCCCAGCCTGGAGCATCCCGCAGCCGAGCTCCAAGAACCAAGATCCCAGCCTGGAGCATCCCGCAGCCGAGCTCCAAGAACCAAGATCCCAGCCTGGAGCATCCCGCAGCCGAGCTCCAGAACCAAGATCCCAGCCTGGAGCATCCCGCAGCCGAGCTCCAAGAACCAAGATCCCAGCCTGGAGCATCCCGCAGCCGAGCTCCAAGAACCAAGATCCCAGCCTGGAGCATCCCGCAGCCGAGCTCCAGAACCAAGATCCCAGCCTGGAGCATCCCGCAGCCGAGCTCCAAGAACCAAGATCCCAGCCTGGAGCATCCCGCAGCCAGAGCTCCAAGAACCAAGATCCCAGCCTGGAGCATCCCGCAGCCGAGCTCCAAGAACCAAGATCCCAGCCTGGAGCATCCCGCAGCCGAGCTCCAAGAACCAAGATCCCAGCCTGGAGCATCCCGCAGCCGACTCCAGATCCAAGATCCCAGCCTGGAGCATCCCGCAGCCGAGCTCCAAGAACCAAGATCCCAGCCTGGAGCATCCCGCAGCCGAGCTCCAAGAACCAAGATCCCAGCCTGGAGCATCCCGCAGCCGAGCTCCAAGAACCAAGATCCCAGCCTGGAGCATCCCGCAGCCGAGCTCCAAGAACCAAGATCCCAGCCTGGAGCATCCCGCAGCCGAGCTCCAAGAAACCAAGATCCCAGCCTGGAGCATCCCGCAGCCGAGCTCCAAGAACCAAGATCCCAGCCTGGAGCATCCCGCAGCCGAGCTCCAAGAACCAAGATCCCAGCCTGGAGCATCCCGCAGCCGAGCTCCAAGAACCAAGATCCCAGCCTGGAGCATCCGCAGCCGAGCTCCGGAATCCAAGATCCCAGCCTGGAGCATCCCGCAGCCGAGCTCCAAGAACCAAGATCCCAGCCTGGAGCATCCCGCAGCCGAGCTCCAAGAACCAAGATCCCAGCCTGGAGCATCCCGCAGCCGAGCTCCAAGAACCAAGATCCCAGCCTGGAGCATCCCGCAGCCGAGCTCCAAGAACCAAGATCCCAGCCTGGAGCATCCCGCAGCCGAGCTCCAAGAACCAAGATCCCAGCCTGGAGCATCCCGCAGCCGAGCTCCAAGAACCAAGATCCCAGCCTGGAGCATCCCGCAGCCGAGCTCCAAGAACCAAGATCCCAGCCTGGAGCATCCCGCAGCCGAGCTCCAAGAACCAAGATCCCAGCCTGGAGCATCCCGCAGCCGAGCTCCAAGAACCAAGATCCCAGCCTGGAGCATCCCGCAGCCGAGCTCAGAACCAAGATCCCAGCCTGGAGCATCCCGCAGCCGAGCTCCAAGAACCAAGATCCCAGCCTGGAGCATCCCGCAGCCGAGCTCCAAGAACCAAGATCCCAGCCTGGAGCATCCCGCAGCCGAGCTCCAAGAACCAAGATCCCAGCCTGGAGCATCCCGCAGCCGAGCTCCAAGAACCAAGATCCCAGCCTGGAGCATCCCGCAGCCGAGCTCCAAGAACCAAGATCCCAGCCTGGAGCATCCCGCAGCCGAGCTCCAAGAACCAAGATCCCAGCCTGGAGCATCCCGCAGCCTAGCTCCAGGAACCAAGATCCCAGCCTGGATAATCCCGCAGCCGAGCTCCAAGAACCAAGATCCCAGACTGGAGCATCCCGCAGCCGAGCTCCAAGAACCAAGATCCCAGCCTGGAGCATCCCGCAGCCGAGCTCCAAGAACCAAGATCCCAGCCTGGAGCATCCCGCAGCCGAGCTCCAAGAACCAAGATCCCAGCCTGGAGCATCCCGCAGCCGAGCTCCAAGAACCAAGATCCCAGCCTGGAGCATCCCGCAGCCGAGCTCCAAGAACCAAGATCCCAGCCTGGAGCATCCCGCAGCCGAGCTCCAAGAACCAAGATCCCAGCCTGGAGCATCCCGCAGCCGAGCTCCAGGAACCAAGATCCCAGCCTGGAGCATCCCGCAGCCGAGCTCCAAGAACCAAGATCCCAGCCTGGAGCATCCCGCAGCCGAGCTCCAAGAACCAAGATCCCAGCCTGGAGCATCCCGCAGCCGAGCTCCAAGAACCAAGATCCCAGCCTGGAGCATCCCGCAGCCGAGCTCCAAGAACCAAGATCCCAGCCTGGAGCATCCCGCAGCCGAGCTCCAAGAACCAAGATCCCAGCCTGGAGCATCCCGCAGCCGAGCTCCAAGAACCAAGATCCCAGCCTGGAGCATCCCGCAGCCGAGCTCCAAGAACCAAGATCCCAGCCTGGAGCATCCCGCAGCCGAGCTCCAAGAACCAAGATCCCAGCCTGGAGCATCCCGCAGCCGAGCTCCAAGAACCAAGATCCCAGCCTGGAGCATCCCGCAGCCGAGCTCCAAGAACCAAGATCCCAGCCTGGAGCATCCCGCAGCCGAGCTCCAAGAACCAAGATCCCAGCCTGGAGCATCCCGCAGCCGAGCTCCAAGAACCAAGATCCCAGCCTGGAGCATCCCGCAGCCGAGCTCCAAGAACCAAGATCCCAGCCTGGAGCATCCCGCAGCCGAGCTCCAAGAACCAAGATCCCAGCCTGGAGCATCCCGCAGCCGAGCTCCAAGAACCAAGATCCCAGCCTGGAGCATCCCGCAGCCGAGCTCCAAGAACCAAGATCCCAGCCTGGAGCATCCCGCAGCCGAGCTCCAAGAACCAAGATCCCAGCCTGGAGCATCCCGCAGCCGAGCTCCAAGAACCAAGATCCCAGCCTGGAGCATCCCGCAGCCGAGCTCCAGGAACCAAGATCCCAGCCTGGAGCATCCCGCAGCCGAGCTCCAAGAACCAAGATCCCAGCCTGGAGCATCCCGCAGCCGAGCTCCAAGATCCCAGCCTGGAGCATCCCGCAGCCGAGCTCCAAGAACCAAGATCCCAGCCTGGAGCATCCCGCAGCCGAGCTCCAAGAACCAAGATCCCAGCCTGGAGCATCCCGCAGCCGAGCTCCAAGAACCAAGATCCCAGCCTGGAGCATCCCGCAGCCGAGCTCCAAGAACCAAGATCCCAGCCTGGAGCATCCCGCAGCCGAGCTCCAAGAACCAAGATCCCAGCCTGGAGCATCCCGCAGCCGAGCTCCAAGAACCAAGATCCCAGCCTGGAGCATCCCGCAGCCGAGCTCCAAGAACCAAGATCCCAGCCTGGAGCATCCCGCAGCCGAGCTCCAAGAACCAAGATCCCAGCCTGGAGCATCCCGCAGCCGAGCTCCAAGAACCAAGATCCCAGCCTGGAGCATCCCGCAGCCGAGCTCCAAGAACCAAGATCCCAGCCTGGAGCATCCCGCAGCCGAGCTCCAAGAACCAAGATCCCAGCCTGGAGCATCCCGCAGCCGAGCTCCAAGAACCAAGATCCCAGCCTGGGCATCCCGCAGCCGAGCTCCAAGAACCAAGATCCCAGCCTGGAGCATCCCGCAGCCGAGCTCCAAGAACCAAGATCCCAGCCTGGAGCATCCCGCAGCCGAGCTCCAAGAACCAAGATCCCAGCCTGGAGCATCCCGCAGCCGAGCTCCAAGAACCAAGATCCCAGCCTGGAGCATCCCGCAGCCGAGCTCCAAGAACCAAGATCCCAGCCTGGAGCATCCCGCAGCCGAGCTCCAAGAACCAAGATCCCAGCCTGGAGCATCCCGCAGCCGAGCTCCAAGAACCAAGATCCCAGCCTGGAGCATCCCGCAGCCGAGCTCCAAGAACCAAGATCCCAGCCTGGAGCATCCCGCAGCCGAGCTCCAAGAACCAAGATCCCAGCCTGGAGCATCCCGCAGCCGAGCTCCAAGAACCAAGATCCCAGCCTGGAGCATCCCGCAGCCGAGCTCCAAGAACCAAGATCCCAGCCTGGAGCATCCCGCAGCCGAGCTCCAAGAACCAAGATCCCAGCCTGGAGCATCCCGCAGCCGAGCTCCAAGAACCAAGATCCCAGCCTGGAGCATCCCGCAGCCGAGCTCCAAGAACCAAGATCCCAGCCTGGAGCATCCCGCAGCCGAGCTCCAAGAACCAAGATCCCAGCCTGGAGCATCCCGCAGCCGAGCTCCAAGAACCAAGATCCCAGACTGGAGCATCCCGCAGCCTAGCTCCAAGAACCCAGCCTGGAGCATCCCGCAGCCGAGCTCCAAGAACCAAGATCCCAGCCTGGAGCATCCCGCAGCCGAGCTCCAAGAACCAAGATCCCAGCCTGGAGCATCCCGCAGCCGAGCTCCAAGAACCAAGATCCCAGCCTGGAGCATCCCGCAGCCGAGCTCCAAGAACCAAGATCCCAGCCTGGAGCATCCCGCAGCCGAGCTCCAAGAACCAAGATCCCAGCCTGGAGCATCCCGCAGCCGAGCTCCAAGAACCAAGATCCCAGCCTGGAGCATCCCGCAGCCGAGCTCCAAGAACCAAGATCCCAGCCTGGAGCATCCCGCAGCCGAGCTCCAAGAACCAAGATCCCAGCCTGGATAATCCCGCAGCCGAGCTCCAAGAACCAAGATCCCAGCCTGGAGCATCCCGCAGCCGAGCTCCAAGAACCAAGATCCCAGCCTGGAGCATCCCGCAGCCGAGCTCCAAGAACCAAGATCCCAGCCTGGAGCATCCCGCAGCCGAGCTCCAAGAACCAAGATCCCAGCCTGGAGCATCCCGCAGCCGAGCTCCAAGAACCAAGATCCCAGCCTGGAGCATCCCGCAGCCGAGCTCCAAGAACCAAGATCCCAGCCTGGAGCATCCCGCAGCCGAGCTCCAAGAACCAAGATCCCAGCCTGGAGCATCCCGCAGCCGAGCTCCAGGAACCAAGATCCCAGCCTGGAGCATCCCGCAGCCGAGCTCCAAGAACCAAGATCCCAGCCTGGAGCATCCCGCAGCCGAGCTCCCAGAACCAAGATCCCAGCCTGGAGCATCCCGCAGCCGAGCTCCAAGAACCAAGATCCCAGCCTGGAGCATCCCGCAGCCGAGCTCCAAGAACCAAGATCCCAGCCTGGAGCATCCCGCAGCCGAGCTCCAAGAACCAAGATCCCAGCCTGGAGCATCCCGCAGCCGAGCTCCAAGAACCAAGATCCCAGCCTGGAGCATCCCGCAGCCGAGCTCCAAGAACCAAGATCCCAGCCTGGAGCATCCCGCAGCCAAGCTCCAGGAACCAAGATCCCAGCCTGTATGATCCCGCAGCCGAGCTCCAAGAACCAATATCCCAGCCTGGAGCATCCCGCAGCCGAGCTCCAAGATCCCAGCCTGGAGCATCCCGCAGCCGAGCTCCAAGAACCAAGATCCCAGCCTGGAGCATCCCGCAGCCGAGCTCCAAGAACCAAGATCCCAGCCTGGAGCATCCCGCAGCCGAGCTCCAAGAACCAAGATCCCAGCCTGGAGCATCCCGCAGCCGAGCTCCAAGAACCAAGATCCCAGCCTGGAGCATCCCGCAGCCGAGCTCCAAGAACCAAGATCCCAGCCTGGAGCATCCCGCAGCCGAGCTCCAAGAACCAAGATCCCAGCCTGGAGCATCCCGCAGCCGAGCTCCAAGACCAAGATCCCAGCCTGGAGCATCCCGCAGCCGAGCTCCAAGAACCAAGATCCCAGCCTGGAGCATCCCGCAGCCGAGCTCCAAGAACCAAGATCCCAGCCTGGAGCATCCCGCAGCCGAGCTCCAAGAACCAAGATCCCAGCCTGGAGCATCCCAGCAGCCGAGCTCCAGCGAACCAACAGAACAAATCCCAGCCTGGAGCATCCCGCAGCCGAGCTCCAAGAACCAAGATCCCAGCCTGGAGCATCCCGCAGCCGAGCTCCAAGAACCAAGATCCCAGCCTGGAGCATCCCGCAGCCGAGCTCCAGGAACCAAGATCCCAGCCTGGAGCATCCCGCAGCCGAGCTCCAAGAACCAAGATCCCAGCCTGGAGCATCCCGCAGCCGAGCTCCAAGAACCAAGATCCCAGCCTGGAGCATCCCGCAGCCGAGCTCCAAGAACCAAGATCCCAGCCTGGAGCATCCCGCAGCCGAGCTCCAAGAACCAAGATCCCAGCCTGGAGCATCCCGCAGCCGAGCTCCAAGAACCAAGATCCCAGCCTGGAGCATCCCGCAGCCGAGCTCCAAGAACCAAGATCCCAGCCTGGAGCATCCCGCAGCCGAGCTCCAAGAACCAAGATCCCAGCCTGGAGCATCCCGCAGCCGAGCTCCAAGAACCAAGATCCCAGCCTGGAGCATCCCGCAGCCGAGCTCCAAGAACCAAGATCCCAGCCTGGAGCATCCCGCAGCCGAGCTCCAAGAACCAAGATCCCAGCCTGGAGCATCCCGCAGCCGAGCTCCAAGAACCAAGATCCCAGCCTGGAGCATCCCGCAGCCGAGCTCCAAGAACCAAGATCCCAGCCTGGAGCATCCCGCAGCCGAGCTCCAAGAACCAAGATCCCAGCCTGGAGCATCCCGCAGCCGAGCTCCAAGAACCAAGATCCCAGCCTGGAGCATCCGCAGCAGCCGAGCTCCAGAACCAAGATCCCAGCCTGGAGCATCCCGCAGCCGAGCTCCAAGAACCAAGATCCCAGCCTGGAGCATCCCGCAGCCGAGCTCCAGAACCAAGATCCCAGCCTGGAGCATCCCGCAGCCGAGCTCCAAGAACCAAGATCCCAGCCTGGAGCATCCCGCAGCCGAGCTCCAAGAACCAAGATCCCAGCCTGGAGCATCCCGCAGCCGAGCTCCAAGAACCAAGATCCCAGCCTGGAGCATCCCGCAGCCGAGCTCCAAGAACCAAGATCCCAGCCTGGAGCATCCCGCAGCCGAGCTCCAAGAACCAAGATCCCAGCCTGGAGCATCCCGCAGCCGAGCTCCAAGAACCAAGATCCCAGCCTGGAGCATCCCGCAGCCGAGCTCCAAGAACCAAGATCCCAGCCTGGAGCATCCCGCAGCCGAGCTCCAAGAACCCAAGATCGCAGCCGCTCCAGCCTGGAGCATCCCGCAGCCGAGCTCCAAGAACCAAGATCCCAGCCTGGAGCATCCCGCAGCCGAGCTCCAAGAACCAAGATCCCAGCCTGGAGCATCCCGCAGCCGAGCTCCAAGAACCAAGATCCCAGCCTGGAGCATCCCGCAGCCGAGCTCCAGGAACCAAGATCCCAGCCTGGAGCATCCCGCAGCCGAGCTCCAAGAACCAAGATCCCAGCCTGGAGCATCCCGCAGCCGAGCTCCAAGAACCAAGATCCCAGCCTGGAGCATCCCGCAGCCGAGCTCCAAGAACCAAGATCCCAGCCTGGAGCATCCCGCAGCCGAGCTCCAAGAACCAAGATCCCAGCCTGGAGCATCCCGCAGCCGAGCTCCAAGAACCAAGATCCCAGCCTGGAGCATCCCGCAGCCGAGCTCCAAGAACCAAGATCCCAGCCTGGAGCATCCCGCAGCCGAGCTCCAAGAACCAAGATCCCAGCCTGGAGCATCCCGCAGCCGAGCTCCAAGAACCAAGATCCCAGCCTGGAGCATCCCGCAGCCGAGCTCAGAACAAGTCCAGCCTGAGCATCCGCAGCCGAGCTCCAAGAACCAAGATCCCAGCCTGGAGCATCCCGCAGCCGAGCTCCAAGAACCAAGATCCCAGCCTGGAGCATCCCGCAGCCGAGCTCCAAGAACCAAATCCCAGCCTGGAGCATCCCGCAGCCGAGCTCCAAGAACCAAGATCCCAGCCTGGAGCATCCCGCAGCCGAGCTCCAAGAACCAAGATCCCAGCCTGGAGCATCCCGCAGCCGAGCTCCAAGAACCAAGATCCCAGCCTGGAGCATCCCGCAGCCGAGCTCCAAGAACCAAGATCCCAGCCTGGAGCATCCCGCAGCCGAGCTCCAAGATCCCAGCCTGGAGCATCCCGCAGCCGAGCTCCAAGAACCAAGATCCCAGCCTGGAGCATCCCGCAGCCGAGCTCCAAGAACCAAGATCCCAGCCTGGAGCATCCCGCAGCCGAGCTCCAAGAACCAAGATCCCAGCCTGGAGCATCCCGCAGCCGAGCTCCAAGAACCAAGATCCCAGCCTGGAGCATCCCGCAGCCGAGCTCCAAGAACCAAGATCCCAGCCTGGAGCATCCCGCAGCCGAGCTCCAGGAACCAAGATCCCAGCCTGGAGCATCCCGCAGCCGAGCTCCAAGAACCAAGATCCCAGCCTGGAGCATCCCGCAGCCGAGCTCCAAGAACCAAGATCCCAGCCTGGAGCATCCCGCAGCCGAGCTCCAAGAACCAAGATCCCAGCCTGGAGCATCCCGCAGCCGAGCTCCAAGAACCAAGATCCCAGCCTGGAGCATCCCGCAGCCGAGCTCCAAGAACCAAGATCCCAGCCTGGAGCATCCCGCAGCCGAGCTCCAAGAACCAAGATCCCAGCCTGGAGCATCCCGCAGCCGAGCTCCAAGAACCAAGATCCCAGCCTGGAGCATCCCGCAGCCGAGCTCCAAGAACCAAGATCCCAGCCTGGAGCATCCCGCAGCCGAGCTCCAAGAACCAAGATCCCAGCCTGGAGCATCCCGCAGCCGAGCTCCAAGAACCAAGATCCCAGCCTGGAGCATCCCGCAGCCGAGCTCCAAGAACCAAGATCCCAGCCTGGAGCATCCCGCAGCCGAGCTCCAAGAACCAAGATCCCAGCCTGGAGCATCCCGCAGCCGAGCTCCAAGAACCAAATCCCAGCCTGGAGCATCCCGCAGCCGAGCTCCAAGAACCAAGATCCCAGCCTGGAGCATCCCGCAGCCGAGCTCCAAGAACCAAGATCCCAGCCTGGAGCATCCCGCAGCCGAGCTCCAGGAACCAAGATCCCAGCCTGGAGCATCCCGCAGCCGAGCTCCAAGAACCAAGATCCCAGCCTGAACCACCAGCCTGGAGCATCCCGCAGCCGAGCTCCAAGAACCAAGATCCCAGCCTGGAGCATCCCGCAGCCGAGCTCCAAGAACCAAGATCCCAGCCTGGAGCATCCCGCAGCCGAGCTCCAAGAACCAAGATCCCAGCCTGGAGCATCCCGCAGCCGAGCTCCAAGAACCAAGATCCCAGCCTGGAGCATCCCGCAGCCGAGCTCCAAGAACCAAGATCCCAGCCTGGAGCATCCCGCAGCCGAGCTCCAAGAACCAAGATCCCAGCCTGGAGCATCCCGCAGCCGAGCTCCATAGACCAAGATCCCAGCCTGGAGCATCCCGCAGCCGAGCTCCAAGAACCAAGATCCCAGCCTGGAGCATCCCGCAGCCGAGCTCCAAGAACCAAGATCCCAGCCTGGAGCATCCCGCAGCCGAGCTCCAAGAACCAAGATCCCAGCCTGGAGCATCCCGCAGCCGAGCTCCAAGAACCAAGATCCCAGCGAATGGAGCATCCCCGCAGCCGAGCTCCAAGAACCAAGATCCCAGCCTGGAGCATCCCGCAGCCGAGCTCCAAGAACCAAGATCCCAGCCTGGAGCATCCCGCAGCCGAGCTCCAAGAACCAAGATCCCAGCCTGGAGCATCCCGCAGCCGAGCTCCAAGAACCAAGATCCCAGCCTGGAGCATCCCGCAGCCGAGCTCCAAGAACCAAGATCCCAGCCTGGAGCATCCCGCAGCCGAGCTCCAGACCAAGATCCAGCCTGAGATCCTGGAGCATCCCGCAGCCGAGCTCCAAGAACCAAGATCCCAGCCTGGAGCATCCCGCAGCCGAGCTCCAAGAACCAAGATCCCAGCCTGGAGCATCCCGCAGCCGAGCTCCAAGAACCAAGATCCCAGCCTGGAGCATCCCGCAGCCGAGCTCCAAGAACCAAGATCCCAGCCTGGAGCATCCCGCAGCCGAGCTCCAAGAACCAAGATCCCAGCCTGGAGCATCCCGCAGCCGAGCTCCAAGAACCAAGATCCCAGCCTGGAGCATCCCGCAGCCGAGCTCCAAGAACCAAGATCCCAGCCTGGAGCATCCCGCAGCCGAGCTCCAGAACCAAGATCCCAGCCTGGAGCATCCCGCAGCCGAGCTCCAAGAACCAAGATCCCAGCCTGGAGCATCCCGCAGCCGAGCTCCAAGAACCAAGATCCCAGCCTGGAGCATCCCGCAGCCGAGCTCCAGGAACCAAGATCCCAGCCTGGAGCATCCCGCAGCCGAGCTCCAAGAACCAAGATCCCAGCCTGGAGCATCCCGCAGCCGAGCTCCAGAACCAAGATCCCAGCCTGGAGCATCCCGCAGCCGAGCTCCAAGAACCAAGATCCCAGCCTGGAGCATCCCGCAGCCGAGCTCCAAGAACCAAGATCCCAGCCTGGAGCATCCCGCAGCCGAGCTCCAAGAACCAAGATCCCAGCCTGGAGCATCCCGCAGCCGAGCTCCAAGAACCAAGATCCCAGCCTGGAGCATCCCGCAGCCGAGCTCCAAGAACCAAGATCCCAGCCTGGAGCATCCCGCAGCCGAGCTCCAAGAACCAAGATCCCAGCCTGGAGCATCCCGCAGCCGAGCTCCAAGAACCAAGATCCCAGCCTGGAGCATCCCGCAGCCGAGCTCCAAGAACCAAGATCCCAGCCTGGAGCATCCCGCAGCCGAGCTCCAAGAACCAAGATCCCAGCCTGGAGCATCCCGCAGCCGAGCTCCAAGAACCAAGATCCCAGCCTGGAGCATCCCGCAGCCGAGCTCCAAGAACCAAGATCCCAGCCTGGAGCATCCCGCAGCCGAGCTCCAAGAACCAAGATCCCAGCCTGGAGCATCCCGCAGCCGAGCTCCAAGAACCAAGATCCCAGCCTGGAGCATCCCGCAGCCGAGCTCCAAGAACCAAGATCCCAGCCTGGAGCATCCCGCAGCCGAGCTCCAAGAACCAAGATCCCAGCCTGGAGCATCCCGCAGCCGAGCTCCAAGAACCAAGATCCCAGCCTGGAGCATCCCGCAGCCGAGCTCCAAGAACCAAGATCCCAGCCTGGAGCATCCCGCAGCCGAGCTCCAAGAACCAAGATCCCAGCCTGGAGCATCCCGCAGCCGAGCTCCAAGAACCAAGATCCCAGCCTGGAGCATCCCGCAGCCGAGCTCCAAGAACCAAGATCCCAGCCTGGAGCATCCCGCAGCCGAGCTCCAAGAACCAAGATCCCAGCCTGGAGCATCCCGCAGCCGAGCTCCAAGAACCAAGATCCCAGCCTGGAGCATCCCGCAGCCGAGCTCCAAGAACCAAGATCCCAGCCTGGAGCATCCCGCAGCCGAGCTCCAGGAACCAAGATCCCAGCCTGGATAATCCCGCAGCCGAGCTCCAAGAACCAAGATCCCAGCCTGGAGCATCGCGCAGCCGAGCTCCAAGAACCAAGATCCCAGCCTGGAGCATCCCGCAGCCGAGCTCCAAGAACCAAGATCCCAGCCTGGAGCATCCCGCAGCCGAGCTCCAAGAACCAAGATCCCAGCCTGGAGCATCCCGCAGCCGAGCTCCAAGAACCAAGATCCCAGCCTGGAGCATCCCGCAGCCGAGCTCCAAGAACCAAGATCCCAGCCTGGAGCATCCCGCAGCCGAGCTCCAAGAACCAAGATCCCAGCCTGGAGCATCCCGCAGCCGAGCTCCAAGAACCAAGATCCCAGCCTGGAGCATCCCGCAGCCGAGCTCCAAGAACCAAGATCCCAGCCTGGAGCATCCCGCAGCCGAGCTCCAAGAACCAAGATCCCAGCCTGGAGCATCCCGCAGCCGAGCTCCAGAGAACCAAGATCCCAGCCTGGAGCATCCCGCAGCCGAGCTCCAAGAACCAAGATCCCAGCCTGGAGCATCCCGCAGCCGAGCTCCAAGAACCAAGATCCCAGCCTGGAGCATCCCGCAGCCGAGCTCCAAGAACCAAGATCCCAGCCTGGAGCATCCCGCAGCCGAGCTCCAAGAACCAAGATCCCAGCCTGGAGCATCCCGCAGCCGAGCTCCAAGAACCAAGATCCCAGCCTGGAGCATCCCGCAGCCGAGCTCCAAGAACCAAGATCCCAGCCTGGAGCATCCCGCAGCCGAGCTCCAAGAACCAAGATCCCAGCCTGGAGCATCCCGCAGCCGAGCTCCAAGAACCAAGATCCCAGCCTGGAGCATCCCGCAGCCGAGCTCCAAGAACCAAGATCCCAGCCTGGAGCATCCCGCAGCCGAGCTCCAAGAACCAAGATCCCAGCCTGGAGCATCCCGCAGCCGAGCTCCAAGAACCAAGATCCCAGCCTGGAGCATCCCGCAGCCGAGCTCCAAGAACCAAGATCCCAGCCTGGAGCATCCCGCAGCCGAGCTCCAAGAACCAAGATCCCAGCCGGAGTCGATCGCCTGCAGCCGAGCTCCAAGAACCAAGATCCCAGCCTGGAGCATCCCGCAGCCGAGCTCCAAGAACCAAGATCCCAGCCTGGAGCATCCCGCAGCCGAGCTCCAAGAACCAAGATCCCAGCCTGGAGCATCCCGCAGCCGAGCTCCAAGAACCAAGATCCCAGCCTGGAGCATCCCGCAGCCGAGCTCCAAGAACCAAGATCCCAGCCTGGAGCATCCCGCAGCCGAGCTCCAAGAACCAAATCCCAGCCTGGAGCATCCCGCAGCCAGCTCCAGATCCCAGCCTGGAGCATCCCGCAGCCGAGCTCCAAGAACCAAGATCCCAGCCTGGAGCATCCCGCAGCCGAGCTCCAAGAACCAAGATCCCAGCCTGGAGCATCCCGCAGCCGAGCTCCAGGAACCAAGATCCCAGCCTGGAGCATCCCGCAGCCGAGCTCCAAGAACCAAGATCCCAGCCTGGAGCATCCCGCAGCCGAGCTCCAAGAACCAAGATCCCAGCCTGAGATCCGCAGCACTCCAAAATCGCAGCCGAGCATCCGCAGAGCTCCAAGATCCCAGCCTGGAGCATCCCGCAGCCGAGCTCCAAGAACCAAGATCCCAGCCTGGAGCATCCCGCAGCCGAGCTCCAAGAACCAAGATCCCAGCCTGGAGCATCCCGCAGCCGAGCTCCAAGAACCAAGATCCCAGCCTGGAGCATCCCGCAGCCGAGCTCCAAGAACCAAGATCCCAGCCTGGAGCATCCCGCAGCCGAGCTCCAAGAACCAAGATCCCAGCCTGGAGCATCCCGCAGCCGAGCTCCAAGAACCAAGATCCCAGCCTGGAGCATCCCGCAGCCGAGCTCCAAGAACCAAGATCCCAGCCTGGAGCATCCCGCAGCCGAGCTCCAAGAACCAAGATCCCAGCCTGGAGCATCCCGCAGCCGAGCTCCAAGAACCAAGATCCCAGCCTGGAGCATCCCGCAGCCGAGCTCCAAGAACCAAGATCCCAGCCTGGAGCATCCCGCAGCCGAGCTCCAAGAACCAAGATCCCAGCCTGGAGCATCCCGCAGCCGAGCTCCAAGACCAAGATCCCAGCCTGGAGCATCCCGCAGCCGAGCTCCAAGAACCAAGATCCCAGCCTGGAGCATCCCGCAGCCGAGCTCCAAGAACCAAGATCCCAGCCTGGAGCATCCCGCAGCCGAGCTCCAAGAACCAAGATCCCAGCCTGGAGCATCCCGCAGCCGAGCTCCAAGAACCAAGATCCCAGCCTGGAGCATCCCGCAGCCGAGCTCCAAGAACCAAGATCCCAGCCTGGAGCATCCCGCAGCCGAGCTCCAAGAACCAAGATCCCAGCCTGGAGCATCCCGCAGCCGAGCTCCAAGAACCAAGATCCCAGCCTGGAGCATCCCGCAGCCGAGCTCCAAGAACCAAGATCCCAGCCTGGAGCATCCCGCAGCCGAGCTCCAAGAACCAAGATCCCAGCCTGGAGCATCCCGCAGCCGAGCTCCAAGAACCAAGATCCCAGCCTGGAGCATCCCGCAGCCGAGCTCCAAGAACCAAGATCCCAGCCTGGAGCATCCCGCAGCCGAGCTCCAAGAACCAAGATCCCAGCCTGGAGCATCCCGCAGCCGAGCTCCAAGAACCAAGATCCCAGCCTGGAGCATCCCGCAGCCGAGCTCCAAGAACCAAGATCCCAGCCTGGAGCATCCCGCAGCCGAGCTCCAAGAACCAAATCCCAGCCTGGAGCATCCCGCAGCCGAGCTCCAAGAACCAAGATCCCAGCCTGGAGCATCCCGCAGCCGAGCTCCAAGAACCAAGATCCCAGCCTGGAGCATCCCGCAGCCGAGCTCCAAGAACCAAGATCCCAGCCTGGAGCATCCCGCAGCCGAGCTCCAAGAACCAAGATCCCAGCCTGGAGCATCCCGCAGCCGAGCTCCAAGAACCAAGATCCCAGCCTGGAGCATCCCGCAGCCGAGCTCCAAGAACCAAGATCCCAGCCTGGAGCATCCCGCAGCCGAGCTCCAAGAACCAAGATCCCAGCCTGGAGCATCCCGCAGCCGAGCTCCAAGAACCAAGATCCCAGCCTGGAGCATCCCGCAGCCGAGCTCCAAGAACCAAGATCCCAGCCTGGAGCATCCCGCAGCCGAGCTCCAAGAACCAAGATCCCAGCCTGGAGCATCCCGCAGCCGAGCTCCAAGAACCAAGATCCCAGCCTGGAGCATCCCGCAGCCGAGCTCCAGGAACCAAGATCCCAGCCTGTATGATCCCGCAGCCGAGCTCCAAGAACCAATATCCCAGACTGGAGCATCCCGCAGCCTAGCTCCAAGATCCCAGCCTGGAGCATCCCGCAGCCGAGCTCCAAGAACCAAGATCCCAGCCTGGAGCATCCCGCAGCCGAGCTCCAAGAACCAAGATCCCAGCCTGGAGCATCCCGCAGCCGAGCTCCAAGAACCAAGATCCCAGCCTGGAGCATCCCGCAGCCGAGCTCCAAGAACCAAGATCCCAGCCTGGAGCATCCCGCAGCCGAGCTCCAAGAACCAAGATCCCAGCCTGGAGCATCCCGCAGCCGAGCTCCAGGAACCAAGATCCCAGACTGGAGCATCCCGCAGCCTAGCTCCAAGAACCCAGCCTGGAGCATCCCGCAGCCGAGCTCCAAGAACCAAGATCCCAGCCTGGAGCATCCCACAGCCGAGCTCCAAGAACCAAGATCCCAGCCTGGAGCATCCCGCAGCCGAGCTCCAAGAACCAAGATCCCAGCCTGGAGCATCCCGCAGCCGAGCTCCAAGAACCAAGATCCCAGCCTGGAGCATCCCGCAGCCGAGCTCCAAGAACCAAGATCCCAGCCTGGAGCATCCCGCAGCCGAGCTCCAAGAACCAAGATCCCAGCCTGGAGCATCCCGCAGCCGAGCTCCAAGAACCAAGATCCCAGCCTGGAGCATCCCGCAGCCGAGCTCCAAGAACCAAGATCCCAGCCTGGAGCATCCCGCAGCCGAGCTCCAAGAACCAAGATCCCAGCCTGGAGCATCCCGCAGCCGAGCTCCAAGAACCAAGATCCCAGCCTGGAGCATCCCGCAGCCGAGCTCCAAGAACCAAGATCCCAGCCTGGAGCATCCCGCAGCCGAGCTCCAAGAACCAAGATCCCAGCCTGGAGCATCCCGCAGCCGAGCTCCAAGAACCAAGATCCCAGCCTGGAGCATCCCGCAGCCGAGCTCCAAGAACCAAGATCCCAGCCTGGAGCATCCCGCAGCCGAGCTCCAAGAACCAAGATCCCAGCCTGGAGCATCCCGCAGCCGAGCTCCAAGAACCAAGATCCCAGCCTGGAGCATCCCGCAGCCGAGCTCCAAGAACCAAGATCCCAGCCTGGAGCATCCCGCAGCCGAGCTCCAGGAACCAAGATCCCAGCCTGGAGCATCCCGCAGCCGAGGTCCAAGAACCAAGATCCCAGCCTGGAGCATCCCGCACCCAGTCCAAGAGACCAAGATCCCAGCCTGGAGCATCCCGCAGCCGAGCTCCAAGAACCAAGATCCCAGCCTGGAGCATCCCGCAGCCGAGCTCCAAGAACCAAGATCCCAGCCTGGAGCATCCCGCAGCCGAGCTCCAAGAACCAAGATCCCAGCCTGGAGCATCCCGCAGCCGAGCTCCAAGAACCAAGATCCCAGCCTGGAGCATCCCGCAGCCGAGCTCCAGAACCAAGATCCCAGCCTGGAGCATCCCGCAGCCGAGCTCCAAGAACCAAGATCCCAGCCTGGAGCATCCCGCAGCCGAGCTCCAAGAACCAAGATCCCAGCCTGGAGCATCCCGCAGCCGAGCTCCAAGAACCAAGATCCCAGCCTGGAGCATCCCGCAGCCGAGCTCCAAGAACAAGATCCCAGCCTGGAGCATCCCGCAGCCGAGCTCCAAGAACCAAGATCCCAGCCTGGAGCATCCCGCAGCCGAGCTCCAAGAACCAAGATCCCAGCCTGGAGCATCCCGCAGCCGAGCTCCAAGAACCAAGATCCCAGCCTGGAGCATCCCGCAGCCGAGCTCCAAGAACCAAGATCCCAGCCTGGAGCATCCCGCAGCCGAGCTCCAAGAACCAAGATCCCAGCCTGGAGCATCCCGCAGCCGAGCTCCAAGAACCAAGATCCCAGCCTGGAGCATCCCGCAGCCGAGCTCCAAGAACCAAGATCCCAGCCTGGAGCATCCCGCAGCCGAGCTCCAAGAACCAAGATCCCAGCCTGGAGCATCCCGCAGCCGAGCTCCAAGAACCAAGATCCCAGCCTGGAGCATCCCGCAGCCGAGCTCCAAGAACCAAGATCCCAGCCTGGAGCATCCCGCAGCCGAGCTCCAGGAACCAAGATCCCAGCCTGGATAATCCCGCAGCCGAGCTCCAAGAACCAAGATCCCAGCCTGGAGCATCCCGCAGCCGAGCTCCAAGAACCAAGATCCCAGCCTGGAGCATCCCGCAGCCGAGCTCCAAGAACCAAGATCCCAGCCTGGAGCATCCCGCAGCCGAGCTCCAAGAACCAAGATCCCAGCCTGGAGCATCCCGCAGCCGAGCTCCAAGAACCAAGATCCCAGCCTGGAGCATCCCGCAGCTGAGCTCCCAGAACCAAGATCCCAGCCTGGAGCATCCCGCAGCCGAGCTCCAAGAACCAAGATCCCAGCCTGGAGCATCCCGCAGCCGAGCTCCAAGAACCAAGATCCCAGCCTGGAGCATCCCGCAGCCGAGCTCCAAGAACCAAGATCCCAGCCTGGAGCATCCCGCAGCCGAGCTCCAAGAACCAAGATCCCAGCCTGGAGCATCCCGCAGCCGAGCTCCAAGAACCAAGATCCCAGCCTGGAGCATCCCGCAGCCGAGCTCCAGGAACCAAGATCCCAGCCTGGAGCATCCCGCAGCCGAGCTCCAAGAACCAAGCCAGCCTGAGAGCCATCCGGCAGCACTCGCGGAGCATCCCGCAGCCGAGCTCCAAGAACCAAGATCCCAGCCTGGAGCATCCCGCAGCCGAGCTCCAAGAACCAAGATCCCAGCCTGGAGCATCCCGCAGCCGAGCTCCAAGAACCAAGATCCCAGCCTGGAGCATCCCGCAGCCGAGCTCCAAGAACCAAGATCCCAGCCTGGAGCATCCCGCAGCCGAGCTCCAAGAACCAAGATCCCAGCCTGGAGCATCCCGCAGCCGAGCTCCAAGAACCAAGATCCCAGCCTGGAGCATCCCGCAGCCGAGCTCCAAGAACCAAGATCCCAGCCTGGAGCATCCCGCAGCCGAGCTCCAAGAACCAAGATCCCAGCCTGGAGCATCCCGCAGCCGAGCTCCAAGAACCAAGATCCCAGCCTGGAGCATCCCGCAGCCGAGCTCCAAGAACCAAATCCCAGCCTGGAGCATCCCGCAGCCGAGCTCCAAGAACCAAGATCCCAGCCTGGAGCATCCCGCAGCGAGCTCCAAGAACCAAGATCCCAGCCTGGAGCATCCCGCAGCCGAGCTCCAAGAACCAAGATCCCAGCCTGGAGCATCCCGCAGCCGAGCTCCAAGAACCAAGATCCCAGCCTGGAGCATCCCGCAGCCGAGCTCCAAGAACCAAGATCCCAGCCTGGAGCATCCCGCAGCCGAGCTCCAAGAACCAAGATCCCAGCCTGGAGCATCCCGCAGCCGAGCTCCAAGAACCAAGATCCCAGCCTGGAGCATCCCGCAGCCGAGCTCAGACCTCCAGCCTGGAATCCGCAGCACTCCAAGATCCCAGCCTGGAGCATCCCGCAGCCGAGCTCCAAGAACCAAGATCCCAGCCTGGAGCATCCCGCAGCCGAGCTCCAAGAACCAAGATCCCAGCCTGGAGCATCCGCAGCCGAGCTCCAAGAACCAAGATCCCAGCCTGGAGCATCCCGCAGCCGAGCTCCAAGAACCAAGATCCCAGCCTGGAGCATCCCGCAGCCGAGCTCCAAGAACCAAGATCCCAGCCTGGAGCATCCCGCAGCCGAGCTCCAAGAACCAAGATCCCAGCCTGGAGCATCCCGCAGCCGAGCTCCAAGAACCAAGATCCCAGCCTGGAGCATCCCGCAGCCGAGCTCCAAGAACCAAGATCCCAGCCTGGAGCATCCCGCAGCCGAGCTCCAGGAACCAAGATCCCAGCCTGGAGCATCCCGCAGCCGAGCTCCAAGAACCAAGATCCCAGCCTGGAGCATCCCGCAGCCGAGCTCCCAGAACCAAGATCCCAGCCTGGAGCATCCCGCAGCCGAGCTCCAAGAACCAAGATCCCAGCCTGGAGCATCCCGCAGCCGAGCTCCAAGAACCAAGATCCCAGCCTGGAGCATCCCGCAGCCGAGCTCCAAGAACCAAGATCCCAGCCTGGAGCATCCCGCAGCCGAGCTCCAAGAACCAAGATCCCAGCCTGGAGCATCCCGCAGCCGAGCTCCAGGAACCAAGATCCCAGCCTGGATAATCCCGCAGCCGAGCTCCAAGAACCAAGATCCCAGCCTGGAGCATCCCGCAGCCGAGCTCCAAGAACCAAGATCCCAGCCTGGAGCATCCCGCAGCCGAGCTCCAAGAACCAAGATCCCAGCCTGGAGCATCCCGCAGCCGAGCTCCAAGAACCAAGATCCCAGCCTGGAGCATCCCGCAGCCGAGCTCCAAGAACCAAGATCCCAGCCTGGAGCATCCCGCAGCCGAGCTCCAAGAACCAAGATCCCAGCCTGGAGCATCCCGCAGCCGAGCTCCAAGAACCAAGATCCCAGCCTGGAGCATCCCGCAGCCGAGCTCCAAGAACCAAGATCCCAGCCTGGAGCATCCCGCAGCCGAGCTCCAAGAACCAAGATCCCAGCCTGGAGCATCCCGCAGCCGAGCTCCAAGAACCAAGATCCCAGCCTGGAGCATCCCGCAGCCGAGCTCCAAGAACCAAGATCCCAGCCTGGAGCATCCCGCAGCCGAGCTCCAAGAACCAAATCCCAGCCTGGAGCATCCCGCAGCCGAGCTCCAAGAACCAAGATCCCAGCCTGGAGCATCCCGCAGCCGAGCTCCAAGAACCAAGATCCCAGCCTGGAGCATCCCGCAGCCGAGCTCCAAGAACCAAGATCCCAGCCTGGAGCATCCCGCAGCCGAGCTCCAAGAACCAAGATCCCAGCCTGGAGCATCCCGCAGCCGAGCTCCAAGAACCAAGATCCCAGCCTGGAGCATCCCGCAGCCGAGCTCCAAGAACCAAGATCCCAGCCTGGAGCATCCCGCAGCCGAGCTCCAAGAACCAAGATCCCAGCCTGGAGCATCCCGCAGCCGAGCTCCAAGAACCAAGATCCCAGCCTGGAGCATCCCGCAGCCGAGCTCCAAGAACCAAGATCCCAGCCTGGAGCATCCCGCAGCCGAGCTCCAAGAACCAAATCCCAGCCTGGAGCATCCCGCAGCCGAGCTCCAAGAACCAAGATCCCAGCCTGGAGCATCCCGCAGCCGAGCTCCAAGAACCAAGATCCCAGCCTGGAGCATCCCGCAGCCGAGCTCCAGGAACCAAGATCCCAGCCTGGATAATCCCGCAGCCGAGCTCCAAGAACCAAGATCCTAGCCTGGAGCATCGCGCAGCCGAGCTCCAAGAACCAAGATCCCAGCCTGGAGCATCCCGCAGCCGAGCTCCAAGAGCCAAGATCCCAGCCTGGAGCATCCCGCAGCCGAGCTCCAAGAACCAAGATCCCAGCCTGGAGCATCCCGCAGCCGAGCTCCAAGAACCAAGATCCCAGCCTGGAGCATCCCGCAGCCGAGCTCCAAGAACCAAGATCCCAGCCTGGAGCATCCCGCAGCCGAGCTCCAAGAACCAAGATCCCAGCCTGGAGCATCCCGCAGCCGAGCTCCAAGAACCAAGATCCCAGCCTGGAGCATCCCGCAGCCGAGCTCCAAGAACCAAGATCCCAGCCTGGAGCATCCCGCAGCCGAGCTCCAAGAACCAAGATCCCAGCCTGGAGCATCCCGCAGCCGAGCTCCAAGAACCAAGATCCCAGCCTGGAGCATCCCGCAGCCGAGCTCCAAGAACCAAGATCCCAGCCTGGAGCATCCCGCAGCCGAGCTCCAAGAACCAAGATCCCAGCCTGGAGCATCCCGCAGCCGAGCTCCAAGAACCAAGATCCCAGCCTGGAGCATCCCGCAGCCGAGCTCCAAGAACCAAGATCCCAGCCTGGAGCATCCCGCAGCCGAGCTCCAAGAACCAAGATCCCAGCCTGGAGCATCCCGCAGCCGAGCTCCAAGAACCAAGATCCCAGCCTGGAGCATCCCGCAGCCGAGCTCCAAGAACCAAGATCCCAGCCTGGAGCATCCCGCAGCCGAGCTCCAAGAACCAAGATCCCAGCCTGGAGCATCCCGCAGCCGAGCTCCAAGAACCAAGATCCCAGCCTGGAGCATCCCGCAGCCGAGCTCCAAGAACCAAGATCCCAGCCTGGAGCATCCCGCAGCCGAGCTCCAAGAACCAAGATCCCAGCCTGGAGCATCCCGCAGCCGAGCTCCAAGAACCAAGATCCCAGCCTGGAGCATCCCGCAGCCGAGCTCCAAGAACCAAGATCCCAGCCTGGAGCATCCCGCAGCCGAGCTCCAAGAACCAAGATCCCAGCCTGGAGCATCCCGCAGCCGAGCTCCAAGAACCAAGATCCCAGCCTGGAGCATCCCGCAGCCGAGCTCCAAGAACCAAGATCCCAGCCTGGAGCATCCCGCAGCCGAGCTCCAAGAACCAAGATCCCAGCCTGGAGCATCCCGCAGCCGAGCTCCAAGAACCAAGATCCCAGCCTGGAGCATCCCGCAGCCGAGCTCCAAGAACCAAGATCCCAGCCTGGAGCATCCCGCAGCCGAGCTCCAAGAACCAAGATCCCAGCCTGGAGCATCCCGCAGCCGAGCTCCAAGAACCAAGATCCCAGCCTGGAGCATCCCGCAGCCGAGCTCCAAGAACCAAGATCCCAGCCTGGAGCATCCCGCAGCCGAGCTCCAAGAACCAAGATCCCAGCCTGGAGCATCCCGCAGCCGAGCTCCAAGAACCAAGATCCCAGCCTGGAGCATCCCGCAGCCGAGCTCCAAGAACCAAGATCCCAGCCTGGAGCATCCCGCAGCCGAGCTCCAAGAACCAAGATCCCAGCCTGGAGCATCCCGCAGCCGAGCTCCAAGAACCAAGATCCCAGCCTGGAGCATCCCGCAGCCGAGCTCCAAGAACCAAGATCCCAGCCTGGAGCATCCCGCAGCCGAGCTCCAAGAACCAAGATCCCAGCCTGGAGCATCCCGCAGCCGAGCTCCAAGAACCAAGATCCCAGCCTGGAGCATCCCGCAGCCGAGCTCCAAGAACCAAGATCCCAGCCTGGAGCATCCCGCAGCCGAGCTCCAAGAACCAAGATCCCAGCCTGGAGCATCCCGCAGCCGAGCTCCAAGAACCAAGATCCCAGCCTGGAGCATCCCGCAGCCGAGCTCCAAGAACCAAGATCCCAGCCTGGAGCATCCCGCAGCCGAGATCCCAGACAAGATCCCAGCCTGGAGCATCCCGCAGCCGAGCTCCAAGAACCAAGATCCCAGCCTGGAGCATCCCGCAGCCGAGCTCCAAGAACCAAGATCCCCAGCCTGGAGCATCCCGCAGCCGAGCTCCAGGAACCAAGATCCCAGCCTGGAGCATCCCGCAGCCGAGCTCCAAGAACCAAGATCCCAGCCTGGAGCATCCCGCAGCCGAGCTCCAAGAACCAAGATCCCAGCCTGGAGCATCCCGCAGCCGAGCTCCAAGAACCAAGATCCCAGCCTGGAGCATCCCGCAGCCGAGCTCCAAGAACCAAGATCCCAGCCTGGAGCATCCCGCAGCCGAGCTCCAAGAACCAAGATCCCAGCCTGGAGCATCCCGCAGCCGAGCTCCAAGAACCAAGATCCCAGCCTGGAGCATCCCGCAGCCGAGCTCCAGAACCAAGATCCCAGCCTGGAGCATCCCAGCCTGGAGCATCCCGCAGCCGAGCTCCAAGAACCAAGATCCCAGCCTGGAGCATCCCGCAGCCGAGCTCCAAGAACCAAGATCCCAGCCTGGAGCATCCCGCAGCCGAGCTCCAAGAACCAAGATCCCAGCCTGGAGCATCCCGCAGCCGAGCTCCAAGAACCAAGATCCCAGCCTGGAGCATCCCGCAGCCGAGCTCCAAGAACCAAGATCCCAGCCTGGAGCATCCCGCAGCCGAGCTCCAAGAACCAAGATCCCAGCCTGGAGCATCCCGCAGCCGAGCTCCAAGAACCAAAGATCCCAGCCTGGAGCATCCCGCAGCCGAGCTCCAAGAACCAAGATCCCAGCCTGGAGCATCCCGCAGCCGAGCTCCAAGAACCAAGATCCCAGCCTGGAGCATCCCGCAGCCGAGCTCCAAGAACCAAGATCCCAGCCTGGAGCATCCCGCAGCCGGAGCTCACAGAACCAAGATCCCAGCCTGGAGCATCCCGCAGCCGAGCTCCAAGAACCAAGATCCCAGCCTGGAGCATCCCGCAGCCGAGCTCCAAGAACCAAGATCCCAGCCTGGAGCATCCCGCAGCCGAGCTCCAAGAACCAAGATCCCAGCCTGGAGCATCCCGCAGCCGAGCTCCAAGAACCAAGTCCCAGCCTGGAGCATCCCGCAGCCGAGCTCCAGACAAGATCCCAGCCTGGAGCATCCCGCAGCCGAGCTCCAAGAACCAAGATCCCAGCCTGGAGCATCCCGCAGCCGAGCTCCAGGAACCAAGATCCCAGCCTGGATAATCCCCAGCCAGCTCCAAGAACCAAGTAACCAAGATCCCAGCCTGGAGCATCCCGCAGCCAGCTCCAAGAACCAAGATCCCAGCCTGGAGCATCCCGCAGCCGAGCTCCAAGAACCAAGATCCCAGCCTGGAGCATCCCGCAGCCGAGCTCCAAGAACCAAGATCCCAGCCTGGAGCATCCCGCAGCCGAGCTCCAAGAACCAAGATCCCAGCCTGGAGCATCCCGCAGCCGAGCTCCAAAACCAAGATCCCAGCCTGGAGCATCCCGCAGCCGAGCTCCAGAACCGAGATCCCAGCCTGGAGCATCCCGCAGCCGAGCTCCAAGAACCAAGATCCCAGCCTGGAGCATCCCGCAGCCGAGCTCCAAGAACCAAGATCCCAGCCTGGAGCATCCGCAGCTGAGCTCCAAGAACCAAGATCCCAGCCTGGAGCATCCCACAGCCGAGCTCCAGGAACCAAGATCCTAGCCTGGATAATCCCGCAGCCGAGCTCCATGAACCAAGATCCCAGCCTGGAGCATCCCGCAGCCAAGCTCCCAGAACCAAGATCCCAGCCTGGAGCATCCCGCAGCCGAGCTCCAAGAACCAAGATCCCAGCCTCGATTACCAAGAGCAAAGCCCCCAGCCTGTCTCCTAGCTCAGGCCTCTAGACCCCAGCTACTTCCTGTCCTGAGCCCATGTTATGTCCTTTCCTGGCTCTGCGGTCAGAGCCCGGGCAAGACCCAGGTTCTGGGTTCTTGTCCAGCCTCGGGCTCGGAGTCGAAACCTTGTCTCCTCGTCCATGGTTTCTAGTCCTGGTCCCGCTTTCCCTAGCCCAAGTCTACATTTTTGTCCCTGCTCCTGGTCTGAATCCTGTCACGTCCCTGCTCTAGTCAAATCCTGTTCTGTGTACTTCAGTGTCTGTGTCTTGCATTTGGGTCCGTTACCAGCACCCCATTGTGACATTGCCTTAAATCTGTATGAATACTATTGACAGCCAAGTGTCTTGAAATGTACTTATTTACTTCATTAGTTCCCTACGAATTCCTTGAAGCCTCAAACATCGTCTCATAGTCACTTGGAATGACTTCCTATTCTTCCTGCGTGGTTCCAGTTTCATAAATCCTCAAGAGGCTGAATAAAGAATAAGGTAGGCATCTTTTTTAACACTTGTACTCTCTAAAAGCAGGAATAGACCCGAGAACTGAAAGAAAGGGTGCTCATGAATCATGAATTGAGAATCAATAGCTTACTTAAGATGGAAAAAAGGGTTGTAGGTGAAAAGAAGTCATAAGGGTTTTAAGCATAGACTTCGAAGTGAAAGGAATTTACTTAATGTACATTTTATGAAGCAAAGTAAATTGTTAGATAAAAGCATAGCCAATGAGATAATTTGAATTTGATTTCACTATATATTAATTAAAATGTCTAAAAAAAGATCATTATTATAAGAATTAATGGCAATTGGATAATTGAACGTGAATTGAAAAACCTTGCTACAGAAAAAAGAGTCATTGGTTCGTTTATTTCCAAATTAACGAATTGGAATGACTCGGCTGTTGTCTGAACTCTAGCAGATAGTAACAGAGCAATGACAGCTGACAGGAAATGAAAGGATCCATTCAAAACATATGACACAAATACAACAACATCTAATGAAGCAAAAATATTTTTTTAAAGTCTAACCTTTTTCTTTCAGATCTGGTTCATAAATACAAGCAATCATTTCTTACAATTTGAATTAAAGGTATGAAACTAATGAGGAAATTATGACTGAAAGTTTTCACATTATTTGTTGTGTAGTTGACGCAATGTGGTGATATGGCAATGTGCCCATTCTCTGTGACAGGCAAACTGGCCCAAACTTGTATTTCCACTCTGTTCTAAATCTTTGAGGCACAAAATGGCATCCCACAGATAACATCTCTGAGCAGTTGCATTTCTGAAAGGGTATTTATACAAAGATGTACAAGTATAGGTGAGAAAGATATTGGATCCCTCTAGTCCATTCTGCTGCATGTTCCAAAATAACCTGAATGCATACTTCAAGATGTCACAGGCCTAAATGATCCTGTTCTGTTCTGCCTACATACATTGGTTATTTTGAATCCTTCCTTCTTTCATGTCTGGAGGTGGCTGCTAGAAGGAGTATATGGAGACCTGAGAGCCACTTCCTCTGGAGGAATCATCTTTTCGTTGGCCACTGTTGTAACGTGAACAAAGTCACTGGAGAGATGCTGAAGCTAATGGATATGGAAGTCTTTTATTCAACAAAAACAAGCAACAGTCATTATACTGAGAACTTTTCAGAGGAAAAGGCTGGGTCAACCCAATATTACATGACATTTTACATGCTAAAGATCAAAGGACAAATCTATAGTTACAATTTACAAATCTACAATGCTTCCTTTAATTACATATAATTTTCACATCACACTCCAGGCACCCAAAATGAATGTTAATCAGTATTGTCTGGTTTTCAGTTAGCAGTAGTCCACAGCTCCAGGAAACTGTTGTCCAGGGCTGAATTTTAAATTTAATCTACAATCCACATTCAGGTCTAAAGACTGTTGCTGAAGTTCATATTTTGCTACTAACCTAACTCCAGAATACGCCATAAGAGGCAGCATTCTGTACGAGCGCAGAACACTGAGATGTCTCAGCAATGCTGATTCACTTGTTCAGCATTCTGTGGAATTTGTTACCATGCGTATGAGTGCAGCTTGTTCTTCCACAGTGTGGGAGATAATTAAACGCTGTGCGTGAAATCTCACCTCAGATGTCGCAGGCTTTATGTACCGCTCAATGGTAGTCTAATGACTCCTCTGCGACATTGCCTAATGGAATACCTTTGAAAGGCAATGAGCCGGCTTAGATTTTCATACACTTGAAGAAGGACTAATTTCATCATCAGCTCTGTGAGGTGAGAAGCAAATTGTGTAGAACACAAAAACGGATCCCAAGATACCAGACT
This sequence comes from Mobula hypostoma, assembly GCF_963921235.1. Taxonomy (NCBI): domain Eukaryota; kingdom Metazoa; phylum Chordata; class Chondrichthyes; order Myliobatiformes; family Myliobatidae; genus Mobula; species Mobula hypostoma. Next base: position 73,242,167 of record NC_086102.1, on the reverse strand, counting down.
GTCACGAATAATTCAAAGAGGAATTCCAGAGAGATTTGCTGACCCCGTGTGGTTTTGTTATATGGAGATTACTCACGATGGAGGTAAAGAGCATGTAAGAGAAACCAAATGATCATACAAGGAAAAAGAGATAGAAGTATTGAATGAAGTGGACTGAAGAGGAAATATAAATGGAAAATGCTCAAGGTATTCGGCAGGTCAGGCCACATTTATGGAAGTAAGCAAAATGCAAGGCTATCTGGTACAAAATTTAGCTAGGCTGCACTTGGAGTATTGGATACAGGTGCACAGGAAGGCTATGGAGTCTTTGAAGAGGGCTCAGAAGAAGCTTACACGATTGCTGCCTGGAATAGGGGAATACGCTATAAAAAGCTGGGTCATTTCCTCTGAAGCATCCGAGCCTGAGGAGAGACCTGATTGAGAATTAGTGTAAAGTTTTGAGAGACATAGACAGAGTAGACAGCTAGAAACTTTTTCCTAGGGTAGAAAAGTCCAATACTAAGGGGCATGGCTTTAGGGTGAGGGGTAATATTTAAAAAGAAACACACTCTACACATCCCCTTTAAACACAAAGGGTGGCAGATCCTTGGAACAAGCTGTCAGTGGAAGCCATTATGATCGTGGCATTCAAGGTGATTTTAGATATGAAATGGAGGAAAATAAATCATGTGCAGGCAGAACAGGTTGGTTTAATTTGGCATCATGAACCAAAGACCCTGTTGCTGGACTGTACAGTTCTGTGCTCTGAGTGAGTGGGTACAGTCAGAGCGTGAGAACAGAGAGCAAAAGTCTGCACGTGTTGCATAATGCAAAGCAAGTGGTCTGCAGTACTGTATGTCCTTCATTCCCAGAAGAAGTGTATTTCTTCTGGGTGCTCTGGCTTCCTCACATATTCCAAAGGTGTGCCAGTTAGCAGGTTAATTGATCATTGTAAATTGTCCTGTGATTAGGCTAAGGTTACATAGGTGGGTTGCTGGGCAGTGCGGCTTATAGGGCCAGAACGACCTGTTGCACTCTGTATTTCTAAATAAATAAAGAGAGAAATATGGCGATAATAAAAGGGAATAAAGCAATAAAGATGCTGAGACAATATCACAGATAAGTGACCATGGACCATGTTATCAGAAGATGCAGAATTCAACATTCTGTCCAGAAGGCTGAAGCATACATAGATGGAGGATACCTGTGGAGCACGCCTTCCTGCCTGCATTTTGCAAACCCCACAGTCTTTTGTCTAGGTTCATTGGTGTGTGTCTTCAGACTCCTTCTGTGCCAATTCACTCATTAGCTAGATAACCTTCTTCACAGCTTAAGCCCATGATCAGCTTGGCCTCAACCCATCAGACACGCACCTCTCCCATTCTCCCAGCAGTGTAACAAGCTCTTGTCTCATTCACAGTGCTGATGAAGGGTCTCCAAACTGAAACACCAGCTCTGGTTCTCCTTCCACAGATGCAGCCTTCCTAGCATCATCAGCAGTTTCTGATGGTAATTCAGATTCCCAGTATCTGCCTCAGTTTTTTTTTTACTTAAACTGGAAAGTAATTTGTGGGAGCACAGAGCAGTTCAACTAACGTCTATGTCATTAGATGTAAATACTGACTGTGGGAGTCTGGGTTTCCAGCTACCAGTTTCCTGTCCTATTTTGGTCTTCTCCTTACCTGTGAGAAACGACTTCCTCTTCTGAATCACCGACACTGTGCACAGACCCAGTGCGTGGTGTAGGTGATGATACGTTGAGAACTGTGATGGACTTGTTGCTGAGGTCCATCTGTTGCTCCTGTGACATTTGTACAGTAAGAGAAAGGACAAATTACAAAATAATGTGTATGCTTTTGCACAGTATGTTGATTTCACAGTGCATGCCAGTAGTTCATGTTTGATTAGTATAAAGTTTATGTGACACAGATAGCAGAAATATGAACCATATTTTTTCCTTCCAGCCTATGCAAACTTAGAGCATTTTGCCAATTACCAGCTAATACCATTTTCAAAGGGTGCACACAGATTAGCCTGCTGTGCACTCTTATCTCTGCCATATGCTTTCATTTGCAGTTGACCCCTATTTTCTATAAAAGATAAATAGGCACTAAAGGAAGGAGCAAATAATTCTTACTGCATTTTATGCAAAAGACAAATTTATACCATTCAGTATTCAGTGTAAACTGCCTGAATCAAGAATACCTTTAAAACTGAAGATCTGTGAATGTTTAAAGACAGGTCTAAATTTTCTTTTGATTCAGTAAACTGAATAGTCATTCTTTATAGAGTACCAACCAGTGTTAAGTTTACGGCCAACGCACATAAAAATTGCTGGTGAACGCAGCAGGCCAGGCAGCATCTCTAGGAAGAGGTACAGTCGACGTTTTGGGCCGAGACCCTTCGTCAGGACTAACTGAAAGAAGAGCTAGTAAGAGATTTGAAAGTGAGGGGGGAGGGGAAGATCCAAAATGATAGGAGAAGACAGGAGGGGGAGGGATGGAGCCAAGAGCTGGACAGGTGATTGGCAAAGGGGATATGAGAGGATCATGGGACAGGAGGCCCAGGGAGAAAGAAAAGGGGGGGGGGGGAAACCCAGAGGATGGGCAAGGGGTATAGTGAGGGTGACAGAGGGTGAAAAAGGAGAGAGAGAAAAAGAATGTGTGTATATAAATAAATAATGGATGGGGTATGAGCGGGAGGTGGGGCATTAGTGGAAGTTTGAGAAGTCAATGTTCATGCCATCAAGTTAGAGGCTATCCAGACACCTCACTGAACATTTGGCTGAACACCTACGCTCTGTCTGCCAGAGGAAGCAGGATCTCCCAGTGGCCACACATTTTAATTCCACGTCCCATTCCCATTCTGATATGTCTATCCACGGCCTCCACTATTGTAAAGATGAAGCCACACTCAAGTTGGAGGAACAACACCTTATATTCCGTCTGGGTAGCCTCCAAACTGATGACATGAACATTGACTTCTCAAACTTCCGCTAGTGTCCCACCTCCCCCTCATACCCCATCCATTATTTATTTATATACACACATTCTTTCTCTCTCTCTCCTTTTTCTCCCTCTGCCCATCTCACTATACCCCTTGCCCATCCTCTGGGTTCCCCCCCCTTTTCCTTCTCCCTGGGCCTCCTGTCCAATGATCCTCTCATATCCCTTTTGCCTATCACCTGTCCAGCTCTTGGCTCCATCCCTCCCCCTCCCGTCTTCTCCTATCATCTTGGATCTCCCCCTCCCACTTTCAAATCTCTTACTAGCTCTTCTTTCAGTTAGTCCTGACGAAGGGTCTCGGCCCGAAATGTCCACTGTACCTCTTCCTAGAGATGCTGCCTGGCCTGCGGCGTTCACCAGCAATTTTTTTGTGCGTTGCTTGAAATTCCAGCATCTGCAGATTTCCTCGTGTTTAAGTTTGCGGCCTCCTCTTGTGCCACTTTGAGGCCATGCTCAAGGTGGAGGAGCAATACTCTATATTCTGTTTGGGCAGCCTGTAACCTGATACCATGAATATCAATTTCTCCTTCTGGTAAACAAATCCCCCCCTTTCTCAATTACCCATTCTAACTTTTACCTGTTCTCACCTGCCTATTACTTCCCCCTGGGTCCCCTCCTCCTTCCCTTTCTCCTATTGTCCGCTCTCCTCTCCTATCAGATTCTTTCTTCTTCACCACTTGACCTTTCCCACCCACCTGGATTCACCTATCACCTTCCAGCTAGCCTTTTCTTCCCCTCCCCCCACCTTTTTGTTCTGGCATCATCCCCCCTCCTTCTCACTACTGATGAAGGGTCTCGGGCTGTCAACTATCTGTTCATTTCCATAGATGCTGCCTGACCTGCTAAGTTCCTCCAGCATTTTGTGTGTGTTGCTTTGGACTTCCGGTATCTGCAGACTCCCGTGTATAAGTTTATACTGGTTTAGAAATACAATGTATTAACATGTGAAACCCCGCTGGTTTGTCTGTGGGAGTAACCTATGAGATTTAGACGGCTCTCCCACTCCAAACCCCAGTTTGCGTGGATGTTGTGTAATTTGCTACCCCGTTACAAGCCAGTGCCAAGAAATACCGACAGCACACTGCATACAATTAAATGAATTATATTTATGAAACTTACTTAACTAAAGTGTTAGTAAAGAAAAGAAAGAAATATCAAAACGGGCTAACTATAATTAAACAGTCAAATGTGCACAAGTTGGAGCTCATCTTGAACTTCTCCATCACTCACGCGCTGGGCCCTCCGTCAACGTGAAAGCACACACCACTTTCCAAATGTTGCTCGCAATCCATCTCGAAAAAACAGGTCTCCCACTGGGTCGTATCCCATGACCGGTTCTCCCAAGCGTCTTCTCTCTTCATCTCCCGCCGAACAAAAGATCCAAGACCAGACTTAGTGTCCTTCACCAAAGAAACCTCCCCCACCCACCCAGTTCCACCATCCTAATTGGAGGCCACACATTCCGCATCATCCCTTATCATCAACAATAACCCAAACAGGGTGAAAGCAGAACAGATGACGCTTACAGAACTGCTCAAATGAAATACCTACAGCATAAGAGTGAAGATTTCAACCAGGGCATTACACATGTAATTCACAGTTTTCATCATTCAGAGATCGTTTGTAGTCCTAGTGTGCAGGTATGCAACCGTGATTTTTACAATCCTTTGTCTTGCATTTGTAACAAATTATGATTGATTGCACTTGCATATACCACCATACCAACACAACATTCTCTTGACTTATTAGTATACAATATCTGTAAACATACCAGAGACTGTGAACACATTCAGACTGCTTAGTGGCTTTCACCTCTTCTTTCAAATTTGTAATAAAAACAGTAAATGCTGGATATAGCCGGCAGGTCAGGCAGTGTATGCAGGGAGAGAAACAGAACTCAGTGCTTGAGGTGGCTTTCTCATCAATTTGAACAATGGCATTTGCATGGTCTGTAAACAATCTTTGAGCTATTGTCCAGTGGCAAATGGAATCTCACAGTGTTGTAGAGCATTCGGATTTTGGCCCTGTGATGATGAAGCAATGCTTATCAAGCATGTTTCCTTTACTCCTATGAGGACAAGGTTAGCAGGTGCATTTAAAAAATCACTAGTTCCATCTTAGAAAAGAAGAAGAAAATTTTGGATATTGCAGGTTTTTGGGGGAGTAAATCATAAACACGAGAAAGTCTGCAGACTCTGGAAATCCAAAGCAACACACACAAAATGCTGGAGGAACTCAACAGGTCAGGCAGCATCTATGGAGAAGAGTAAACTGTTGATGTTTCGGGCCAAGACCCTTCTTCAGGACTGGAAAGGAAGGGTGAGGGCACCAGAATAAAAAGGTAAGAGAGGGGAAGGAGGCTAGATGGAAGGTGATAGGCAAAGCCAGCTGGGTGGAAATGTTAAAGAGTTGAAGAAGAAGGAATCTGAAAGGAGAGAAGGGTGGACTATAGGAGAAAGGGAAGGTGGAGGGGACCCGGGGAAACTGATAGGCAGATGAGAAGAGGCAAAAGGTCAGAGAGGGGAATAGAAAGGGGGGAAAGGTTTTTTACCCAAATGAGAAATCAATATTCATGCCATCAGGTTGGAGACATCCGAGATGGAATATAACGTGGCGCTCCTCCACCCTGAGAGTCCCACCATCTTGGGACAAGAGGAGCCATGGTTTGACATGTCAGATTCAAAGATTCAAATGTATTAACAAGTGTATAAATTATACAAACTTGAGATTTGTTTGCTTAACAGTAAGCCCAATTCCCAGTGCCCACAGAGGAAAAAGAAAATAAAACAAATCTTGCAAATTATAGAATGAGCAACAACATCCGAATTCCACAGCAGAATAACCCCTTACATCCAAATCCCTGGAGCAGCTCCCAGTAGGCCCAAGGCCTTGGAATTCAGTTCATCATATTAGCGGGGCAGGTCACTGCAAAGTTTGAAGACACGAAGCTCAGTGTCCAGGGTTGGGAATCAAAGTTAAAATGTTTGGCCACCGGGAAGTTACGCCTTGGCAGATGGAGGGGGGATGCTGTCAGTGTGGTCCTAATCGCTGTATATAAACATTCATACTGCACCCACAGCACAAGGATAGGAAAGGGGACACATATTTAAGGTTTGAGAGTTCAAATTGATGATACATAGTGTGGAATTAAGGACGATTAGCTATTTTGTTTTTTATGTAACCAAACACACACGAAAAGGAGTTTAAGCCCTATGTAAAATACCACTCTTATTTCTGATTTGCACTCCCAGTGCATTCATTGTTACAATAGATAAGAATATAATAGATACAATTTTTAATCCGAAACCCTTTGACAACGGTTCACTATCTTACATTTACGGTCTGTTGTTGGGTCTGAAAAAGGCCTCTTTAGATAAAATTAAAGGAAACTGGGAAAAGGATTTACAGATTTTCATATCCGAAGAGAGCTGGAAGATTATTTTAAAATTGATTAATTCTTCATCATTATGTGCTCGTCATTCTTTACTACAATTCAAAGTGGTACATAGAGTTCATATGTCTAAAGACAAGCTCTCTCGTTTCTACACAGATATTTCCCCTTACTGTGATAGATGTACTCATGGAGTGGCCACACTAATTCATATGTTTTGCACATGTCCGAGCCTTGAAAAATTTTGGAAAGATGTATTTCAAACTTTTTCTGTACTTTTCAATATCAGATTTAAGCCCAAACCTTTGACTGCCTTGTTTGGTATTGTCGAGGATAGTGCAACAAAACTGAAGTCATCTAATTTGTGGGTATTGGCCTTTATGTCTCTTATGGCCAGGAGGACGATCTTGCTCAAGTGGAAGGAGGCCGCCCCACCCACTCATGTTCAATGGCTATCTGACGTTATGTTGCGCCTTGATCTAGAGAAGATTTGTTGTTCGATTTCTAATTCTAAACATGATTTTCTAATGTTATGGGGACCCTTTCTGAGTTATTTTCATAATCTTTGAACTGTTATTAAAGTATGGATCTGAGCCATTATTATTATAATATTATATAGTAAGGTATTTTTTTTTCTTCTCTTTTTTTTTACCAACCAGCTCATTTTGGTAGTGGGGGTAGGTTTTTTTAATAAAATACTATTATTTTATTTTATTTCATTTCATAATTCAATCTTTTTTTTGACATAATTGATTTGGAATATGGGATACTGTGATCATATTACTGTGATTTAAATGTAATGTAATTCATATTACTTACTTGTATCCTTATGAATTTTGTATTTGTATTTATGCAATTTATACAATATTAATAAAAATATTGAAAGAGAAGAATCCCCTTGTGGAAAAAAAGCTGAACTATGCAGTCTTTAAACCATCTTGTGTGCATTTCAGGAACAGAATGTTTTTGAATAAGCAAATGTGGAAATGGCTGGAGTAAATCATTCTGATGACATAAAGGGGCAAAATCCACAATGGCCTAAGTAAGGAGAGCTGTTTTAAAAGAATCTTGAAAATTGTTATATGTGAATCTGAACCTTCTTGCACTTAAAATTTTAATTTCCTATTTGCAGGCTGTTCAGCACTGGTAGGAATTTAGGACATACTGTGTGGGCTGTGAAAGTATCATGTTTTAATTACGGTTTCTCAGAATCATTGTAAAGGAAAGAGGAAATTTGGTGTGGCATAAAAAGGAGTGCATACCTTATGTTCATATTTTATCAATTATTTATGATGAGAATTGATATTAAGCCATTGTTTAATTTTCCCTACAGGTTTTCATTAACACCAAACTGTCTTTAAAAGACACCTGCAGCTTCCTGATCATTCATCTTGGTCAATGCATTGTCATTAAGTTGTAACATACCCGTCTCATTTTACCAACGCTCTTTCCTGCATCCAAACTCTTAACATTCCCAGGGTGAAAATGTGGTCTAAGATATTCATAGTTTGAAAAAAATGGAACAATTCCAGATTAGTGCAAATTGAATCTTACAGCTGATCAACAACACAACCTTACTGATGTGATGTATCATGAACTATTGCAATGGTACAGTAAATACAGAAGTTTCGACAGGAATGAAATCAGTGCCACATTAGGTGAATCATCCTTATGATTATAAACAACCATACAACACAGAAGAACTTATTCAAGCCTATTGTACATCTGCAGGAGGTTTTATAAAACTCTCTAATTTGCCCTTTTTCCATGACCTGTGACCTTTTCCATTCACTTACGAAAGTCTTCCTGGCAAAGAAAACCAGATCATTGCAACAACATTTTGCAAGGCCTTTTGGGAGGCTGTGACCCAGTACTACAGTGCACGCAAAATTGTACTTTTTCAACTGATCAGATTGCTGTCTCATTATTGAGACCTACAGAATCTAATTCATGGTTAGAGTATTTACTTCGATGCAAGGAAATTTTATTCAATGCAAATTATGTAGAGAAAGCAAAATAGACTGTCATTAAGGGAATAAAACATAGGAAAAGTTTAATAAAAACATTTAATTCTTTATAATTTCCTACAATAATTAAATTCAAATGAGTGAGACTACGTAACTGTGTCAATGAGATTGTTTAACAAGGATTATGGAGATGCAGGCTAAATTGAAAATCAACTTCCCAATTTCTGTAAGAAACTGAATACCTGTGGATGTTGGAAGTTTCTATCTAATTTTCCTAGCAAGAGCAAAACATAATCACTTACTGCTATTAAAGTAATATTGCACTCATTTGAACTAATGATATTGCTTTTTAACAGAACATTATGGCCATTTCTCTAAAAAATCGTTCTCCAGAAATTGAATTAGAGAAACTCTATTTACTCTCAATTTCTGTGCATATTTGGTAGATAAAAAGTAATTTCATGCCTGCTTTAATGTGTCAACTACTAAAGTCCCATTGGGATATCTCCATGTCCATTGGAATAGTTTGGGATATTGGATCAGGTACATCCTGATGGGATTCACTCTCAGGAAATGCAAATGATAGTAGAATGATTTCTACACATGATGCTGTATCAAGCATACATCATATACATTAATTACTTAACGGAATAAACTTGCCGTTTGCCTGCTTGCAACTAATGACCTCCATAGTCCATAGGACGTTCAAAGCAGCAGCACAGGTTGACTCTGTGGTTGGGAGGGTGTACAGTATATTGGTCTTCATCAATCGTGGAATTGAATTTAGGAGCCGAGAGGTAATGTTGCAGCTATATAGGACCCTGGTCAGACCCCACTTGGAGTACTGTGCTCAGTTCTGGTCACCTCACTACAGGAAAGATGTGGAAGCCATAGAAAGGGGACAGAAGAGATTCACAAGGATGTTGCCTGGATTGGGGAGCATGCCTTATGAGAATAGGTTGAGTGAACTCAGCCTTTTCTCCTTGGAGCGACAGAGGATGAGAGGTGACCTGATAGAGGTGCATAAGATGATGAGAGGCATTGATCATGCGGATAGTCAGAGGCTTTTTCCCAGACCTGAAATCGTTGCCACAAGAGGACACAGGTTTGAGGTGCTGGAGAGTAGGTACAGAGGAGATGTCAGGGGTAAGTTTTCTGCTCAGAAAGTGGTGAGTGCATGGAATGGGCTGCCGGCAACAGTGGTGGAGGAGGATATGATAGGGTCTTTTAAGAGACATTTAGATAGGTACACTGAGCTTAGTAAAACAGAGGGCTATAGGTAAGCCTAATAATTTCTAAGGTAGGGACGTGTTCGGCACAACTTTGTGGGCCGAAGGGCCTGTATTGTGCTGTAGGTTTTCTCTGTTTCTGTATTTCTATAATTAACTCACAGCTCATGTCCATCGCATTAACATTAAAGAATCCTGCTGGGTTTAAAGGGACATTGCTGGGACACAGTTTTCATACTTTGCTAATAAATGTATTTTGAACTTTGAACTTAGAAATCCCTTACATTTTGATATGTGATATTTATTTTAGTAATTATATCTGCCACCCATAGCATGGGATGCGATCATATCTCCCTGCCTTCCCAGCCTTATGGCAATTAAACACAAACCCTGACCAAAATGGCTGATCCTAGTACCAGGCTTGTGTACCCCACTCTAGACCAATCATAGCACCAGCACTTGCATTGACTGGACTGTAGATGGGATTTGAACCACAGATTACAACAGGAAATAGAAAAAGAGTGTCAAAAGTGTAAGGTTATGATGGTCATGGGAGATTTCAACATGCAGGTCGGTTGGGAAAATCAGGTTGGAAATAGATCTCAGAGTGAGTTTGTGAATGTCTAAGAGATAGCTTTTTAGAGCAGTTTATCATTGAGCCTATTACAGTATCAGCTATACTGGATTGGTGTTATGTAATGAACCAGAGGCGATTAAGGAGCCTGGGGTAAAGCAACCCTTAGGAGGCAGTGATCACAATATGATTGAGTTCAATTTGAAATTTGATAGGGAGAAAGTGAAGTCTGACATAATGACTCGTGGTGTTCCGCAGGGGTCAGTGTTGGGACCACTTCTTTTTATGTTGTATATCAATGCTTTAGATGATGGAATAGATGGCTTTGTTGTCAAGTTTGTAAATGATACGAAGTTTGGTGGAGGGGCAGGTAGTGTTGAGGAAACAGGTAGGCTGCAGAAGGAATTAAACAGATGGAGTGAATGGACAGGAGAGTAACAAATGAAATGCAATGCTAGAAAATGCAAGGTCATGCACTTTGGTAGTACAAATAAATGTGCAGGCTATTTTCTAAATGAGGAGAAAATCCAAAACTCTGAGATGCAAAGGGACTTGGGAGTCCTTGTACAGTCACCCTAAAGGTTAACTTGCAGATAGAGTTGGTGGTGAGGAAGGCAAATGCAATGTTAGCACTCATTTCAAGAGGTTTAGTATATAAGAACAGGGATGTGATGCTGAGGCTTTATAAGGCACTGGTGAGGCCTCATCTTGAGTATTGCAGACAGTTTTGGGCTCCTCATTTAAGAAAAGGTGTGTTGGCATTGGAGAGGGTTCAGAGGAGGTTCACAAGGAATGAAAGGGTTAACATATGAGGAATGTTTGACAGCTCTGAGCCTGTACTCACTGGAATTTAGAAAGATAAGAGGGGACCGAGTGTTGAAAGGCCTAGACCGAGTAGATGTGGAAAGGATGTTTCCCATGGTGGGAGAGTCTAGGACAAGAGGGCACAGCCTCAGGATAGAGGGGCATCCATTTAAACAGAGATGTGGAGAAATTTCTTTAGCCAGAGGGTAGTGAATTTGTGGAATTTTTTTTACCACAGGCAGCTTTAGGGGCCATATCATTGGGTGTATTCAAGTCAGATCTTGATAGGTTCCTGATTGGACTCCGCATCAAAGGTTACAGGGTGAAGGCAGGGGAGTGGGGGTGAGGAGGGGGATAAAGGATCAGCCATGATTGAATGGTGGAGCAGATTCGATGGGCCAAATGGCCTAATTCTGATCCAATGTCTTATGGTCTTGTGGACAGCTGTATGATTCCAAAGGTACATGGTCCAATGTTGTAAGGTCATAAACCCAGCAGAGGTGTTGAATGGAAGGTGATACAATATCTTGTCGTCTTTGAAGGCTTGTCAACATTTTCATTATTAATTGTTTGATCTTGGATGTGCAGAATATGTAACTGTGAATTGATGACCAGCTCTGCTGGAGGTGAACATTTCACATGTTAGCAAGAAGCACCATGGTAACCAACCCTGCTAGAAACAGACATTGTGTTATAAAATGATGTTTACAAAGGTTATCTTATTTTTTCAGCAATGAGAATACAGATCGAGTAATTTCACAGCAATTAAATCCAAATTATTTTTCAATTAGTTTTGACAATTACATCACTATTATCAATACAGATGAGACTACACACAAATAACATGGGGAGCTTCAGTAGTTGCTGCACCACCCATAACCTCTGAAACAAATGTTACGTACCCTGTAACTGGGTTGCCAAACCAGCAGAAATGGATCACCCAGTTGGAGTCTGGATTACTAGAACTAAGAAAGTTTTATTAAAGAAACAAGCAACACAGTACTCTAATAAAAAGGATAATAAATGCAACAGTTCAGCAATGATAAACATACATGTACACAGAATTAAGATAACAGGATCAATCAAGCTCTATTGTTGTCTAGGGGTAAATGACCAGTTTCAAAGTGACGCAAAGTTCAGTTCAATTTAGTTCAGCTCAGTTCGCAGTAATCGCTGCTGTGGCGATGGACAGTGGGGGGAAGGAGAGAGAGAGCAAAATGAATGAATATTCAAGGTTTCCAGACAAACCTTCGCAGTCAGCTTTCGGGCGAGTCCTTTGTGATGTCATCTGAGGTCACCGACCGTGACCCCTCCATTTCCAGATACGATCGTTTCCCTGCGCTGAACCTGGCACCCAGGCAAGGGTGGACACACACCAGGTTCCCGCCGATCGTGCCTTTCCACCCTATGCGTTTATGGCCAGGTACTTTCCACCGACTTATGAGAGACGCACCGCTTCCAGGGTCTTGTTACCTCGTGGTGTCGTGTGTGTCGCCTTAGCGAACCTGTCCCTTTTTATCCCCCTGCTGGGGTATCGCCTGTCCATCACTTCAAACAGTTCAGGGTTCAAAGGGGGAGCCGCTCTTGACAGCTCTCCTTCCTTCATTAACATCTCCAAATGCTGTTCCATTGTTTTCCTCATCTCTCTCTCTCTCTCCTGAAGACAGGTGGCAGACCAACTGCTGATTCCACTGGTGCCAGCACAGGACAGCTACATCGTAATCTATGTGTATTCTTGTCACACAAACTAGTGCCAAAATAACCTTATAAGGTTGCAGAATAAAAAGGACAAAAGAAACACTAAGTTATGAGTTCTAATTGTAGTTGTCCTTACAGAAAAATAAGATCACAATAGCACAAAAGAGGAGAAGGAGCCAAATGAAGCCTTGAGCCTTTCAGTAAAATCATGGCTGATCTGATCCTGGCCTCGGTTTCATTGTGTGGTCTGTTCTCCAGAAATCTCAACAAGCCCTCCCCCTATCCCCCTCCTGTTCATCTAAAAGGTGTTTGGACAAGTACCTGAACAGGAATGGTCAGCACGAATGGGGTGCACTTAAATGGCCTACTTCAGTGCCATACCATTCTATCATTCAATGAAACTGTAACCATAGCAACGCTTATCCTCAGATTTTATCTCAACTGTTAAACATTTCCACTATTTTCCATAATTCAGAATTGCAGCAATTATGGGTTTTTGTACCTCACCATTATTTTTTTTCTTTTATTTTTGTGCTTTTATTTTTATATTATTCCTATTTTTACACGATTATTATTCTGCATTTATTTCTAGTTAAGTCTGCACACTGCTAAGTGTGTTTTTAAATATTGCTGCTGTAATGAAAGATCAATAAAGTATTATTATTATTTTCCTTCCTCTCTATTGTCATTAATCTCCACTGAAAAAGGAAGTATTTGATATCTTAGAGGGCTTGAAAGTAGATTCATCCCCAGAGATGTATCCCAGACTGCTTTAGGATGCAAGGGCAGTGAGTGCTGGGGCCCTAATCGTGACTTCAAATTATTGCTGGCTACTGGAAGACAGCAAAAATGGCACTCTTATTCAAGGAGGACAGCAGAAATTAATCAGGTAATGAGTCCAGCATCTGTGGTGGGTACATCATTGGAAAAAACCTGAGGGAGAGGATTACTCTGTACTTTGAAAGGCAGGGATTAATTATGAATCACATGGTTTTGTTAGGGGGTGGCCAAACTTACTGAATTTTTCAAAAAGGTAGCAAAATGTATTGATGAAAGCAGCATGAGTGATATAGCCAATATGGACTCCCGCAGAGGAAGTCAAGGATCCAGTTGCAGAGGGAGGTACAGAGGCCCAGGTTTTGGAGCTTTTTGATTAGAACTGAGGGTATGATTGTGTAGAACATTGAGTTGTAATCAATAAACAGCAGCCTGATGTAGGTATTGCTAATGTCTAGGTGATCCAAGGCCAAATGGAGAGCCAATGAGGTTACATCCATAGTAGACCTATTGTGGTGACAGGCAAATAGCAGCAGGTCCAGGTCTTTGTTGAGGCAGGAGTTGACTCTGGCCATGATCAACCTCTCAAAGCACTTTACCACAGGAAATATGAGTGTAAGTGGGTGATAGTTGTTGAGGCAGCTCCCTATGCGCTTCTGGGGCACATGGTGATGCAAACTTAAAAGCATGGAAGAAAGCAAACAAGTGTTCAACGGTGACTACCTGCTTCTCCCTCACTGCAGCCGGAGAAGATGCCTGGGGTGACGGAATCTCCCTCACTACTGCGAGAGAAGATGCCTGGGGTGACGGAATCTCCCTCACTGCTGCGAGAGAAGGTGCCTGGGGTGACGGAATCTCCCTCACTGCAGCCAGAGAAGATGCCTGGGGTGATGGAATCTCCCTCACTGCAGCCAGAGAAGGTGCCTGGGGTGACGGAATCTCCCTCACTGCAGCCAGAGAAGATGCCTGGGGTGACGGAATCTCCCTCACTGCTGTTGGAGAAGATGCCTGGGGTGATGGAATCTCCCTCACTGCAGCCCGAGAAGGTGCCTGGGGTGACAGACTCTCCCTCACTGCAGCCAGAGAAGATGCCTGGGGTGACGGAATCTCCCTCACTGCTGCCGGAGAAGATGCTGGGGTGATGGAATCTCCCTCACTGCAGCCAGAGAAGGTGCCTGGGGTGACAGAATCTCCCTCACTGCAGCCCGAGAAGATGCTGGGGTGATGGAATCTCCCTCACTGCTGCCGGAGAAGATGCTGGGGTGATAGAATCTCCCTCACTGCAGCCGGAGAAGATGCTGGGGTGACAGACGCTCCCTCACTGCTGCCGGAGAAGATGCTGGGGTGATGGAATCTCCCTCACTGCTGCCAGAGAAGGTGCCTGGGGTGACGGAATCTCCCTCACTGCAGCCCGAGAAGATGCTGGGGTGATGGAATCTCCCTCACTGCTGCCAGAGAAGATGCGTGGGGTGACGGAATCTCCCTCACTGCTGTCGGAGAAAATGCCTGGGGTGATGGAATCTCCCTCACTGCAGCCAGAGAAGATGCCTGGGGTGATAGAATCTCCCTCACTGCAGCCCAAGAAGGTGCCTGGGGTGACAGACTCTCCCTCACTGCAGCCAGAGAAGATGCCTGGGGTGACGGAATCTCCCTCACTGCTGCCAGAGAAGATGCTGGGGTGATGGAATCTCCCTCACTGCAGCCAGAGAAGGTGCCTGGGGTGACGGAATCTCCCTCACTGCAGCCAGAGAAGGTGCCTGGGGTGACGGAATCTCCCTCACTGCAGCCCGAGAAGATGCTGGGGTGATAGAATCTCCCTCACTGCAGCCGGAGAAGATGCTGGGGTGACAGACGCTCCCTCACTGCTGCCGGAGAAGATGCTGGGGTGATGGAATCTCCCTCACTGCTGCCAGAGAAGGTGCCTGGGGTGACGGAATCTCCCTCACTACTGCCGGAGAAGATGCTGGGGTGATGGAATCTCCCTCACTGCAGCCGGAGAAGATGCCTGGGGTGACAGACTCTCCCTCACTGCTGTCGGAGAAAATGCCAGGGGTGACGGAATCTCCCTCACTGCAGCCGGAGAAGATGCTGAGGTGATGGAATCTCCCTCACTGCTGTCGGAGAAGATGCCTGGGGTGATGGAATCTCCCTCACTGCTATCGGAGAAGATGCCTGGGGTGATGGAATCTCCCTCACTGCAGCCGGAGAAGATGATGGGGTGATGGAATCTCCCTCACTGCTGTCGGAGAAGATGCCTGGGGTGACGGAATCTCCCTCACTGCTGTTGGAGAAGATGCCTGGGGTGACGGAATCTCCCTCACTGCTGCCGGAGAAGATGCTGGGGTGAAGGAATCTCCCTCACAGCTGCCGGAGAAGATGCTGGGGTGATGGAATCTCCCTCACTGCTGCCGGAGAAGATGCCTGGGGTGACAGACGCTCCCTCACTGCTGCCGGAGAAGATGCCTGGGGTGATGGAATCTCCCTCACTGCTGTTGGAGAAGATGCCTGGGGTGACGGAATCTCCCTTACTGCTGCCGGAGAAGGTGTTGGGGTGACAGACGCTCCCTCACTGCTGCCGGAGAAGGTGCCTGGGGTGACAGACGCTCCCTCACTGCTGCCGGAGAAGATGCCTGGGGTGATGGAATCTCCCTCACTGCTGTTGGAGAAGATGCCTGGGGTGATGGAATCTCCCTTACTGCTGCCGGAGAAGATGCTGGGGTGACAGACGCGCCCTCACTGCTGCCGGAGAAGATGCTGGGGTGATGGAATCTCCCTCACTGCTGCCAGAGAAGATGCCTGGGGTGATGGAATCTCCATCACTGCTGTCGGAGAAAATGCCTGGGGTGATGGAATCTCCCTCACTGCTGCCGGAGAAGATGCTGGGGTGATAGAATCTCCCTCACTGCAGCCGGAGAAGATGCCTGGGGTGACAGACTCTCCCTCACTGCTGTCGGAGAAAATGCCTGGGGTGACGGAATCTCCCTCACTGCAGCCGGAGAAGATGCTGGGGTGATGGAATCTCCCTCACTGCTGTGGGAGAAGATGCCTGGGGTGACGGAATCTCCCTCACTGCAGCCGGAGAAGATGCTGGGGTGAAGGAATCTCCCTCACTGCTGCCGGAGAAGGTGCCTGGGGTGACAGATGCTCCCTCACTGCTGCCGGAGAAGATGCCTGGGGTGACGGAATCTCCCTCACTGCTGCCGGAGAAGATGCTGGGGTGACAGACGCTCCCTCACTGCTGCCGGAGAAGATGCTGGGGTGTTGGCATCTCCATCACTGCTGTCGGAGAAGATGCCTGGGGTGACGGAATCTCCCTCACTGCTGTCGGAGAAAATGCCTGGGGTGACGGAATCTCCCTCACTGCAGCTGGAGAAGATGCCTGGGGTGACAGACTCTCCCTCACTGCTGCCGGAGAAGATGCTGGGGTGATGGAATCTCCCTCACTGCTGTCGGAGAAGATGCCTGGGGTGACGGAATCTCCCTCACTGCTGTCGGAGAAAATGCCTGGGGTGACGGAATCTCCCTCACTGCAGCTGGAGAAGATGCTGGGGTGCTGGAATCTCCCTCATTGCTTCGGAGAAGATGCCTGGGGTGACAGAATCTCCCTCACTGCAGCAGGAGAAGATGCCTGGGGTGACGGAATCTCCCTCAATGCTGCCGGAGAAGATGCCTGGGGTGATGGAATCTCCCTCACTGCTATCGGAGAAGATGCCTGGGGTGATGGAATCTCCCTCACTGCTTTCGGAGAAGATGCGTGGGGTGACGGAATCTCCCTCACTGCTGTCGGAGAAGATGCCTGGGGTGATGGAATCTCCCTCACTGCTATCGGAGAAGATGCCTGGGGTGATGGAATCTCCCTCACTGCAGCCGGAGAAGATGATGGGGTGATGGAATCTCCCTCACTGCTGTCGGAGAAGATGCCTGGGGTGACGGAATCTCCCTCACTGCTGTTGGAGAAGATGCCTGGGGTGACGGAATCTCCCTCACTGCTGCCGGAGAAGATGCTGGGGTGAAGGAATCTCCCTCACAGCTGCCGGAGAAGATGCTGGGGTGATGGAATCTCCCTCACTGCTGCCGGAGAAGATGCCTGGGGTGACAGACGCTCCCTCACTGCTGCCGGAGAAGATGCCTGGGGTGATGGAATCTCCCTCACTGCTGTTGGAGAAGATGCCTGGGGTGACGGAATCTCCCTTACTGCTGCCGGAGAAGGTGTTGGGGTGACAGACGCTCCCTCACTGCTGCCGGAGAAGGTGTTGGGGTGACAGACGCTCCCTCACTGCTGCCGGAGAAGGTGCCTGGGGTGACAGATGCTCCCTCACTGCTGCCGGAGAAGATGCCTGGGGTGACGGAATCTCCCTCACTGCTGCCGGAGAAGATGCTGGGGTGACAGACGCTCCCTCACTGCTGCCGGAGAAGATGCTGGGGTGTTGGCATCTCCATCACTGCTGTCGGAGAAGATGCCTGGGGTGACGGAATCTCCCTCACTGCTGTCGGAGAAAATGCCTGGGGTGACGGAATCTCCCTCACTGCAGCTGGAGAAGATGCCTGGGGTGACAGACTCTCCCTCACTGCTGCCGGAGAAGATGCTGGGGTGATGGAATCTCCCTCACTGCTGTCGGAGAAGATGCCTGGGGTGACGGAATCTCCCTCACTGCTGTCGGAGAAAATGCCTGGGGTGACGGAATCTCCCTCACTGCAGCTGGAGAAGATGCTGGGGTGCTGGAATCTCCCTCATTGCTTCGGAGAAGATGCCTGGGGTGACAGAATCTCCCTCACTGCAGCCGGAGAAGATGCCTGGGGTGACGGAATCTCCCTCAATGCTGCCGGAGAAGATGCCTGGGGTGATGGAATCTCCCTCACTGCTATCGGAGAAGATGCCTGGGGTGATGGAATCTCCCTCACTGCTTTCGGAGAAGATGCGTGGGGTGACGGAATCTCCCTCACTGCTGTCGGAGAAGATGCCTGGGGTGACAGACTCTCCCTCACTGCTGCCGGAGAAGATGCCTGGGGTGATGGAATCTCCCTCACTGCAGCTGGAGAAGATGCCTGGGGTGACAGACTCTCCCTCACTGCTGCCGGAGAAGATGCTGGGGGGATGGAATCTCCCTCACTACTGTCGGAGAAGATGCCTGGGGTGACGGAATCTCCCTCACTGCTGTCGGAGAAAATGCCTGGGGTGACGGAATCTCCCTCACTGCAGCTGGAGAAGATGCCTGGGGTGACAGACTCTCCCTCACTGCTGCCGGAGAAGATGCTGGGGTGATGGGATCTCCCTCACTGCTTTCGGAGAAGATGCCTGGGGTGACAGAATCTCCCTCACTGCTGTCGGAGAAAATGCCTGGGGTGACCGCATCTCCCTCACTGCAGCTGGAGAAGATGCTGGGGTGCTGGAATCTCCCTCATTGCTTCGGAGAAGATGCCTGGGGTGACGGAATCTCCCTCAATGCTGCCGGAGAAGATGCCTGGGGTGATGGAATCTCCATCACTGCTATCGGAGAGGATTCCTGTGCTTTTCACCTGTTCTTTCTTGTTGCCGCTTGGCACGATTTTTTTTTGTGGGGGTTGTTGGAATTTGGGGTTTGATGTAATTGCAGTTTACATAATTTGTTTTGTTGTGCGGTGGGGTGATGTTCTTGTTGCCGTTTGTATGATTTGTTTCGTTTTGGGGGGGGTGATGTTCTTCTTGATGTTCTTGTTGCTATTTGCTTGATTTTTCTTTTTACGTGGAGAGGGTTGATGACCATGTTGCCATCTGAGAGATTTACGATTTTTTTGTGTGTGTGGTGAGAGGGGAGGTTGATATTTTTCTTTGAATGACTTCCATGGTTTTCTTTGTTTCATGGCTATCTGGAGAAGATGAACCTCAGAGAGAGTGGTGTGGCTCTGATGGTGAAAAGTGAAGTCAGGGAAAAGTGACATAGGATCAGAAGATGAGGAATCTTTTTATAGAGTTAAGAAATTGCCAGGATAAGAAGACTCTGATGGGGGTTATACAAAGGCCTTCTTACAGTTGCTAGGTTGTGGCTACAAATTCCAACAGGAGTTGGAAAAGGTATGTAAGAAAGGCAATGTTCAATCCTGGTTATTGGGGACTTCATTATGCAAGCGGACTGACAAAATCAGGTTGACACTGGATTGCAATGGAAGAAATTTGTAGAATGCCTGTAAGATGTATTTTTTCAGAGCAGCTTGTGGCCAAGTCAACTAGGGAAAATACAACTCTGGATTTGGTGCTGTGCAATGAACCAGATATGATTACGGAGATAAAGGTAAAGGTATACTTGGGAGGCAGATCATAGCACGATAGAATTTACCTTGCACTTTGAGGGAGAAGCTAAAATTGGATGAATGAGTATTACAATTCAGTAAAGGTAACCACAGAGAAATGAGAAACAGAGGAGTTGGCTGAAGATGACTGGAAGGGAATCCTAACGGGGGTAATTGTGCAGCAGCAGTGACAGGAGTTTCTGGGAGTAACTTGGAAATCAAACGCTATTCCATCCCAAAGAAACAACAGCATTCTAAAGGGAAGGTGAGGCAAAAGAGCAGGCATACAATATTGCAAACTACCACCCCTCCCACAGTTCGACACTTCCTTAGTGTTCTACACGAGTTGGTGTTGGGTCAGTTACCTTTCACGTCATACTGTATGCTAATTACCTGGATGACAGAATTGATGGCTTTCAGTCCCAGTTGTAGATGATACAAAAATAGGTGGAGGGGCAGGTAGTGTCAAGGAGTCTGCAGTAGGACTTAGACAGGTTGGCAGATTGGGAAAAGAAGTTTCAGATGAAATATCACACAGGGAAGTGTACGGTCATGCATCTTGGTCGAAGGAATAAAGGGGCACACTTTTTCTAAATGGGGAGATAATCCAGAGATGAGGGATGCAAAGAGTCTTGGGAGTCCTAGTACAGGATTTCCTGAAGTTTAATTTGCAGGTTGAGCCAGTATTAAGGAAGGCAAATGCAATGTTAGATTTCATGTTGCGAGGACTTGAATATAAAAGCAAGGATGTAACGCTAAGGCTTTAGAAGGCATTGATCAGGCCACAAATAGAGTGGTGTGAGCAGTTTTAGGCTCCATATAAGAAAGAAAGTTCTGCTGTTGGGGAGGATACAGACGAGGTTTATAAACCTGGGGATGAAAGGGTTAATATAAGAGTGGATGTGGAGAGTATGTTTCCAGTAATGGGAAAATCTAGGACCAGAGGGCATGGCCTTAGAATAAAGAGATGTCCTTTTAGAACAGAGATGAGAAAGAATTTCTTTAATCAGAGTGTTATTGCCAGAGATGGCAGTGGAGGTCAAGTCATTGGGTACGTTCAAAGCAGGAGTTAATAGCTTCCTGAGAGTGTCAAAAGTTACAGGCAGAAGATAGAAGAATGAAGTTGAGAGGGATAAAAAAAAAATCAGCTACAGTATGATCAAATGGTGGAGCAGACTCAATGGGCTAAATGCTCTAAAACTACTCCAATCTCTAATGGTTTACCATTTACCAATCTGAAAATGACCTAATTACCCTGACTGTCAGAGTTAATCCTCTGAGCATTTTCCCAATCCCACAAACTCTTATCTTGTGTCCACTGCCTTCTGGAAATCCAAATACTGTACACGTTAATGTATTCCCCTTCATCGTCCTGTTTATTCAGTACTCAAAGTACTCTAATACATTTGACACAGATGATTCCCCTTTCATAAACTCATGTCAACTCTACTTGGTTTTTTTACGATTTTCCAAATTCCTGCTCCTACTTCTTTGACAATAGATTCCAACATGAAAGTGGGTCTTTATTCAGTAGTTTATGCAGTGAGCTTTTTTTTTAAAAAAAGAGGAAGAAATACCATTTTCAACATTAATCAACATGGCAGTGCATCTTTTATTCTGATTTGAAGTCTCAAAACCAATCATATAGACCAGATAATACGTGCAAAAGCAGAGAAGTCAGGAAACAGAAATCAATGACTACTTTACAAAGCTTTAATTTATTTCCAAGTAGCAAATTGTGATAGTAAAATTGTCACAGGGTATGCAATCTTAGTTTTGAATTAAGTTACAGACTTGAAATTAGTGTCACTTTTTGCCTCCATTTACATGTCTTTGGTCTCCCTCCCTGTGAAAAACTCTCTCGTACAAAGTTCGGCACTTTGTTATTTTACAGTACAGATTTACCAACAATTATCCTCAACAGGTTCACACATTCCCTTAAACACCTTCCTCCTATTTTATTTATTAATAATTCTTTTGTTCTTAGCTCTGATATTATTTGCAAGTTTCATCCTGTGAAACATTTCATTGAATTTTCTGCACAAGAAACCAAATTACCATCAGACTTCCAAATTAGTCAAACCATGCACAGAAACAGTGGAGTCCAGTTAATTGGACCAGCTGCTGATTTGGGGCAATTCTTAATGAACAAAAAGTAATAGAAAAAATAGCCAGGATTCTCTTCGTTATTTCAGACACTATGCTGCTTATTTGGGACAGAAGACAGCTGCCAAACAGTTTCTAACTAGCAACAGTTGCATGCACTTGTGAGGCTATTAGACACTATATTGTGCTTAAAGCAAACAGTTTTTACATAGTGTCAGTTGCATGTTTCTCTGTTCAAAAAGCAGTGATTTTTGTCACTGATTGTTGGTGAGAAGTAATCAGTAAGATATTTCAGAATTGTTTTATTCACTGCAGTTTCAAGCATTCAGTATTGGAGATGTCAGAAATGGTCAGGAGTGAAAATGAAATGATTTCACTACTTCAGGTTAGAAACTACAAAAAAATTGAAGGTATCGGCAATCATCCTGAATGCTACAATGAAAGTGAAGATTTGGAGGATGCAATCATTGATAACATTGCATGAAGGCAGTCCATGATCTGCATGAGGTGTCTGCATTGATTTTACTCATTTACAGTCAATCAAAAGAACATGTCAGCATACACTGGTTGAATTCCGTCATCGATAATTACTAGGAACTAATCCACAGTTTTAAGGTATTGTAATGGTATTGATAGTGTTCTAATTTATTCTGTATTTTATTTAAATATATACTTTGTTACTCAGTTAAATGGTAGTTTATCTTTTTTGATATCTTTTTAACTATTTCTTTGAAACTTCAGCTAATCAGAATCAGGTTTAATATCACCAGCACATGTCGTGAAATTTGCTGTTTTTACTGCAGCACTACAATGCAATAAAGAAAATCATGAATTACAGTGAGTATATATATATTAAATAGTTACATTAAATAAGTACTGCAAACATAGAAATAAAATGGTAGTGAGGTAGCATTCGTAGGTTCAATGTCCATTCAGAAATCAGATGGCAGAAGGGAAGAAGCTGTTCCTGACTTGTTGAGTTTGCGACTTCAGGCTTCTGTACTTCCTCCGTGATGGTAGCAAACACATTCCCACATCTCGAATTTACTAGGAAAAATCTTCCAGGATTATTGGTACTCTGAAGCAAAAGGACACATCTTACTCCTTATAATCAATATGAATAAGTTTGCTTGGTTTGGGCTAGAATTAAATATGTGCTAATCAGAATTAGGTTGGCCTGCAGGCTAATATTAACCGTATTCCCTTGAATTTGGGAATCCTAGAAAGGACGAGGAGATAGGTGGGTTGCATCCAAAAGCGCAGAGTTGACGTGATCGAGAGGCAAAAATCACCATTCTTCCAGGTCCAACAATTTACCTGTGGCTCCCATCATGTAACCTTCTATACCCCTTTGTGATTAGTGACTCTCATCCATAGCCTAGCTAGTCAGGAAACCCACAACCTCCAAACACACCACAGCACCCGTCCTTCACTGGATTGTTAAAACATTCTTTCAATTATGACTCCAGTACAACTCCATTCTCCCACCCGCCTAACATCTCCCACTCTAGTGCAAACACCCTCAAATTCACACACTTGTATCTTCAACCTCTCTTGTGATCAGTTTCTCCCGATTCATTGTCCAGGCCAGGCTGGGAGCCATAGCCCACTTCAGTCACCATTTTATCCCAACACCCACATCTTTCTTGGCTTTCACCATTAATTAAACTTGAAAGGATTTTTTAGTAATGTTGGGAAAGTAGGAGAGGCTAGTGAATTAAAACCTGATAAATGTCTAACCCAACTCTCAAACTCTGCCACTCGAGCATTCAATTCCAAAACAAAAACAACAACCATAAAACCCACTCCAAATCCCAGAAGCAATCCCAACCCTGAAATCACCCCCTCCCCAAATTAGTATTGCTCATGCTCTGTGTTGGGCACGTGGCCAAGTGGTTAAGGCATTGGACTAACGACCTGAAGGTTGTGGGTTTGAGCCCCAGCCGAGGCAACGTGTTGTGTCCTTGAGCAAGGCACTTAATCACACATTGCTCTACGATGACAGTGGTGCTATGCTGTATGGGTCCTAATGCCCTTCCCTTGGACAACATTGGTGTCGAGGAGAGGGGAGACTTGAAGCATAGGCAACTGCTGGTCTTCCATACAAGCTTGCCCAGGCCTGTGCCCTGGAGAGTGAAGACTCTCCAGGCACAGATCTATGGTCTCGCAAGACTAACGGATGCTGTGCTCTAAAAACTGAGTACTTGGCTATGCTGTTCGTAAGTTAGTAATCTGGATGATTATTTAAACGTAAAAAGGCATTTTAAAACTCCTTGATTCACTTTAAGAGTGTCACTCTGTCTGTTTTTGGTAAGAAAATACAAGATTCCAGAATGGACCGATCTTTTGTCCCTTCCATTGCCTAACTGTTAATTCCAATAATCTAACTGGATATAATGGGCCACCATGGTACTGTAGCAGTTAGCATAACACTATTACAGCTCAGGGTGTTGGAACTTGGAGTTAGGAGTTCAATTCCATCATCCTCTAATGTTTGAGCATGTGGGTCTCCTGGGATCCACGGGTTTCCACTCACAGTCCAAAGACTTACTAGTTAATTGGTCATTGCCCTGTGATTAGGCTAGGATTAAATGGGTGGGTTGCTCTGTGGTGTAGCTAATTGGACCAAAAGGGCCTTTTCCATACTAAATAATGAAACTAAAAATTAAAAATTCTCTGGTGGCTGAGTAGGTGGCACATTTTAACTTGTTTTGTGGTAAGACCAATAAAACTATTAAATCTGCAAGGAGTGAAAATTTGGGCAGCAGACTAGCTGATCAACCACCAGCAGACTGTATGATATCTATAAAGGATATACTAAAATTTATAAACACTTCTCCCCCCACAGGGAAATTATTTAACCTTCAGTGTGCATCTAATCGAACATCAAATGAAATCTGTTATAAAGGATGAAGTTCAGCTAAGCATAGCCAATGACAAAATAACAAAGTAGTGCCAGCACTAATTGACTATTATCTTCATCCACCAGCATACAGAGCTAATTTAAATCATTTGTGGGATTGCATTTCAACATAAAAGGTTTTGTACAATAATGCACTGGATACTCTGGATGAAGTACAGTTCGGTGTTAACAATGGTGTTAGCTGTTGATAGCAAACCTGAGGTTAATAGTAAATTAGCTTAATTCATACTTAGACCATAGGACATAAGAGCAGAATTAGGCAATTTGGCACACTGAATCTGCTCTGTCATTCGATCTTGGCTAATTCATCATCTCTCTCAACCCTATTCTCCTGCCTTTGCCCCATAACATTTGATGCCCTTACTAATGTTCTCACTTCACGTATCCTGTTTCTTCTACTAGAAGAGAGAATTTGTTCCCAATCAGAGGAGCACAGTGGATCAATATAAAGATGCCTTTGGATACGTGATTTTCAAACAAGTGCACAGTCAATGAGAAAATAAAAACAGAATCCATGCACCCAGTCCAATATCAGATTCCATATTTTGCAAGGCTTCTTTCTTTTGCCATTATGCCTCTGGCATTGAGAGCAGCAGTAAAGGTCTTCCATTTCTGGCGGCATTCACAGCTTCCTTCATTGTGTCAGTAACTTCATAGAACATTCTGCCCACAATGTTGTGCCAACTATGTAACCTACTTGACAGACTGCCTAGAATTTCCCTAGCACATAGCCCTCTATTTTTCTAAGCTCCATGTACCTATCTAAGAGGCTCTTTAAAGACCACATTGTATCTGCTACCACCACCACCACTGGCAGTGCATTCCACACACCCTCCATTCTCTGTGTGAAAAACTTACCCCTGACATCCCCTCTGTACCGATTTCCAAGCACCTTAAAACTTTGCCCCCTCATGTTAGCCATTTCAACCCTGGGAAAAATCCTCTGACTATCCACACAATCAATGCCCCTCATAATCTTATACACCTCTATCAGGTCACCTCTCATCCTCCATCACTCCAAGGAGAAAAGGCCAAATTCACTCAATCTATTCTCATAAATTATATCCTCCAATCCAGGCAACATCCTTGTAAATCTCCTCTGCACTATCTCTATAGTATCCACATCCTTCCTGTAGTGAGGTGACCAGAACTGAACACAGCGCTCCAAGCGGGGTCTGACCAAGGTCTTGTATACCAGTAACATTACCTCACGGCTCTTAAACTCAATCCCATGGTTGATGAATGCCAACACGCTATACACCTTCTTAACAACTCTGTCAACCTGCGCAGCAGCTTTGAGTGGTCTATGGACATGGACCCCAAGATCTCTCACATCCTCCACACTGCCTAGAGTCTTACCATTTATATTTTATTCTGTCCTCAAATTGGACCTACCAAAATGTACAACTTCACACTTATCTGGGTTGAAGTTCATCTGCCACTTCTTAGCCCAGTTCTGCATCCTATCGATGTCCCACTGTAACCTTTGACAACCATCCAGACTATCCAAAACACCCCCAACCTTTGTGTCATCAGCAGGCTTACTAACTCACCCTTCTACTTCTTCATCCAGGTCATTTATAAAAATCACAAAGAGGAGGGGTTGCAGAACAGATCCCTGTGGACCACTGGTCACCGAACTTCATGTAAAATACAAATCATCTACAACCACCCTTTGCCATCTGTGGGCAAGCCAATTCTGGATCCACAAAGCAAGATTTCCTTGGATCCCATGCCTCTATACTTTCTGAAGGAGCCTTGCATGGGGAACCTTATCAAATGCCTTACTGCAATCCATATACACTACATCGATGGCTCTACCTTCATCAATGTGCTTTGTTACTTTTTCAAGGAATTCAATCAGGCTTGTAAGGCAAGACCTGCCCTTAGCAAAGCCATACTGACTATCCCTAATCAGATTATGTCTCTCCAAATACTCATAAATCCTGCCTCTCAGAATCTTCTCCAACAACTTGCCCACCACTGAAGTCAGACTCACTGGTCTGTAATTTCCTGTGTTATCTCTACTCCCTTTCTTGAACAGGGGAACAACATTTGCAACCCTCCAATCCTCCAGTGCTTCTCCCATCCCTATTGATGATGCAAAGATCAACACAGGAGGTTCAGCAATCTCCTCCTTCACTTCCCACAGTAGCTGGGGGTATATCTCATCCGGTCCCAGTGATTTAACTAACTTAATGCTTTTCAAAATATCTAGCTCATCCTCTTTCTTAATGTCTATATGCTCAAGTGTTTCAGTCCACTGTAAGTCATCCCCACAAATGTCACTTTTTCCTTGGTGAATACTGAAGCAAAGTATTCATTAAGTATTTCCACTAGCTCCTCCAACTCCATGCACACATTTCCACTTTTGTTCCTGATTGGTCCTATTTTCATGTTGCTTATCCTCTCGCTCTTCACATACTTGTAGAATGCCTGGGGTTTTCCTTAATCCTGCCCACCAAGGCCTTCTCATGGCTCCTTCTGGCTCTCCTAATTCCATTCTTAAGCCCCTTCCTAGCAACCTTGTAATTTTCTAGAGCTCTAACAGTACCTAGTTTCTTGAACTTTTCATAAGCTTTTCTTTTCTTAATTAGATTATCTACACACTTTGTACACCATGGTTCTTTAACCCTACCATCCTTTCCCTGCCTCAATGGAACATACCTATGCAGAACTCCATGCAAATGTTCCCTGAATGTTTGCCACAATTCTGCCATGCATTTCCCTGAGAACATCTGCTCACAATTTATGCTCCCAAGTTACCGCCTAATAGCATCATATTTCCCCCTATGGTGGTGGTGGTGGCATCCGTTAGTCTCACAAGACCATGGATCTGCGCCTGGAAGGTCTTGCTTCAGTCTGTGTTAGAGCAGCATCTATTGTGGCTGTAGAGGCCCACACGAGAGTGATAGTCTCGGCTACACTGACTGCACTTGAAGGTGCTGTCTTCCAGTGCCTACCACAATTAAATGTTTTCCGAAATTGTCTGCTCCTATTCCCCTCCAGTGCTATGCTGAGGGAGATAGATTTATGGTCACTACCTCCAAAATGCTCTCCCACCAAGAGATCTGACACCTGACCAGGTTCATTTCCCAATACCAGATCAAGTACAGCCTCTCCTCTTGTAGGCTTATCTACATATTGAGTAAAGAAACCTTCCTGAACACACTCAACAAACTCCCCCCCATCTAAAACCATTGCTCTAAGGAGATGCCAATCAATATTAGGAAAGTTAAAATCGGGCCGGCTGGTGGCGCAATGACCTCAGCGCTGGACTCTGGAATGAATGTTCCCGGGTTGGAATCCAGTCGGAATCGTTCCCAAGTACACTTTCCATCCATGCCGGGTTGAGTGTCGATATCGCAACTCGACCTCGTAAAATAAAGGGAAAAATACTGCAAAATGTCTGTGTGAAGAGTGGCTCGCCACTCAGTCTCTCTCTCGCTCCGCGCCTTGTAAAGGCATGAAAAAGAAAACATCATCCCGCCAACATCGCACACGCACGCACCAAAAAAAAGGGAAGTTAAAATCTCCCATCACAACAACCCTATTATTATTGCACCATTCCAGAATCTGTCTCTCTATCTGTTCGTCGATATCCCTGTTACTATTGGGGAGTCTATAAAAAAGCACCCAGTAGAGTTATTGCCCCTTTCCCATTTCTGATTTCCTCCCATACTGACTCAGTAGACAATCCCTCCATAACTTCCTCCTTTCCTGCAGCCGTGACACTATCCCTGATTAGCAATGCCACGCCCCCACCTCTTTTGCCTCCCTCTCTGTTCTTTTTGAAACATCTCAAGCCTGGCACACTTAGCAGCCATTCCTGCTCCTGAGACATCCAAGTCTCTGTAATGGCCACAACGTCAAAGTTCCACATATTGATTCACGCTCTAAGTTCATCTGCCTTATTTATGATACTCCTTGCATTAAAATAGACTCATCTCAAACCATCAGCCTGAGTGCATCTTTGTTCTTTTTGTAGAAGTCGTATCCGGGTAAAGTCACTCAGAGACTACATAAGTAAAAACTCTTTATTCAAAGCACCCAGGGCTTACTCAGTTAGTCACTCAAACAGGAACAGTCTGTCTGTGACTGTTTCTGCCGAATCCACCAACTAACTCACAATTCCCCTTACAACACAGATATATTTGTTCAGATACCCCCCACACAAGACAGGCTGAAGTCAAAGTTACCCACTACATGGCAGCCTCGAAAAACAAATTGCAGAATAGGCATAAATGGAACATACATAAACAGGCTGAAGTGGTCCTATCCTTGCACATGAGCGCACAAGGAGATAAACATCCTGAAACCCTAGCTAGCTACCATCAAGAAGAAATATGGCTCAGCATGGCTTAGCAGATGCGTTGAACATCAGCAGTTTCTTTCAGAAAAACAGGCTGCTGTTGTTTAACAAATTGTTGCTTCTTTTACATACGTTATCATTTCAACTGCCTATCCTACCTCACAAACTCCCTTCAAACTGTCTCTACTTGTGCTCCAACTTCCCCATCCTCTGCCTCTTCACTTCAGTTCCCACCCCCCTGCAAATCAAGTTTAAACCTTTTCTAAAAGCATTAGCAAATCTCCCGCCAGGATATTGGTCCCCATCAGATTCACGTGCAACCTGTCCTTTTCGTCCAATCCTTTAGCCACGCACTTATCCTCCACCTCATTCTATTCCTATACTCACTGTCGCGTGGCACAGGCAGTAATCCTGAGATTACTACCTTTAAGGTCCTGCTTCTCAGCTTCCTTCCCAACTCTCTGTATTCTGCTTTTCAAGACCTCCTCCCTTTTTCTACCTATGTTGCTGTTTTTCTATTTTTCTACCAATATGTACCATGACCTCTGGCTGCTCACCCTCCCATTTCAGGATATTGTGGACATGCTCAGAAACATCATGAACGTTGGCACCTGGGAGGCAAACTACCATCCATGTTTCTTTTTCGCATCCACAGTATCGCCTATCTGTCCCCCTAACTCTTGAGTCCCCTGTCGCCGCTGCCATCCTCTTCCATTCCCTACCCTCTGAGCGACAGGACCAGACTCAGTGCCAGAGGCACGGCCACTGTTGCTTCCTCTTGGTTTACTGTCAGTTATGCAGGTCCCAGGAGGATTGTTCATTGCTGTTACCATTTTGCTTTGACCTGTCACAGTTGTTGGCCTTGAGTTGAACCCCCAAACCTAGAGGATCAGGGGACCACACTTAGTCCGACTTCTACCCTTTGACCTGTTTGGCATGGGTGACCCTAATGTTGGTCTGTTAACGAAGTCACCCGAGCAAAGCACTGGTCGAGACGAAGCTGTTTCTTTATTCAACAACACAAGGTATAGCAGGCATCATAAGGAGATGCTTTCAGTGGAAAGGTCTGATAACGCCCAACACTACACACATTTTAGCGGCTAAAGGACAAAACAAAAAATTCAGGGTGATTCAAACAAATCCATATTTACAATTTTCCCAAAATCACACCCAAAATAAATGTTAATCACTGCCACATCCCATCCAATGGAATGATGATTGGACTCATGCCAATGTGGACAATCAGCAAAGTTCCTGTTTCCTGGTCTGCAAACCTATTCCAAGCTGCATTAAAATCAAATCCACAATACATATTCACATGTGAACATTGCTAGCCGAAGTCATTTGCTAACTGTAAATGCGCTGAGCCCAAAAATCGCTCTAACACCAGCAAGAGTCAAAGCATAGAGCATAGCTCTCTGGGTCAAGGCATGCCAGCCTCCAAACCATAACCAAAAAAAAAACTGCATTGCTATTTTACTCATTAAACCCTTTATATTGGTACAAGTGAATAGTTAAACTTTTCTTTATATACCGTACTCGGTTAACCCACTTAAATAAAAGATGACTAAACAAAACTCAGCCTGCACAAAAATAGCAAAATACTTCTAACTAAATGCAGAAGCTGGACTAAAGACAAAGTATCAGGAGAAACAATGAATATCTGTGTCATCCTACTTCCACGCCAGTATATAGGTACTTATCATACATTGCTGGAACTGTGTGTCCAAGCAAGCAGCAAATTACACCCATATTTGTCCAAATAGTTTTTATAAGTCTGTACTGTATATGCTACTCTATTCGTCCTCACAGTTCATACCTTGTTATGCTGTCTTTAATAAATCAGTCCGAGGCAATGTGTTCAGTGTGGCTCCCTTCTCAGTGCCCTTTAAAGAGACATCTGATGGAGATACACTGACAGAGATACACAGCACGCATAACCAAATGTCTACTAAGGAGATTATAAGCAATGATGTTTAAAGGGCATGGCAATTTAAAAATAATTGCAGAAACAACAGTGTTCTTAATTTCTGTGAAGCTAATTGGATATAACTGAATTTCCCCATCAGATAATTCACAGCAATGTTGGTATTCTGTTGAAGATGATTAACTGTGCATTCTTGCAACAAAGATGCCTTGACATACTCATCCCATGCCTTCTTTTCCAGAATGATGACAAGCCTTTAATTGACAGTAACCAGAAACACCCATGTAACGTGAGTCAATAGCAGGTCAACAACAAATTTAATATTGTTATGTTGAGACTGTGGTCGAAGTCACCGGAGAGACACTAAAGCTGGTGGATGTAGAAGTCTTTATTCAGCAAAACAAGCAGGTATCATACTGGACACACTCTTGGAAGAGGAGGCTCCTAAACTCAAAATACATCATATTTTCATATCCTTAAGATCAATGGTAACGCAATATAGTTTCAATAGTTACAATAACATTATTTCCTTCAATAATCTGGGTTGACAATGTTGCATATGATTTACAAATATCTACATTTTCACAGCAACACTATAGACATCCTAGATTGAACGTTAATCACTGCTGTCTCTGAGCTGCATTCATGCATATGCAGACATCTCAGGTCAATGAGGTTTGCAACCAACCTCAGTCTCCAGCTCCAGGAAGATATGGTTCTGAGCTGCATTTTAAACCCAATCTACAATCCATAGTCAGATCTGAAGACTGTTTCTTTGAAACTAATATTTGCCATATTCCATATCTCCAGAATATGCCCTAACAGTTAAATGCATGCTTTGTCCATTTCTGCATGGTGATTTGGGCAATCCTGGTTCACCCATCCCTTTAGGTAAGCATCACACTCTGGGTGAAAAATTAATCTGGGTGAGAACTAATTAAGCTCACCAAGCAGTTTTGAGTGGACAGCAGACCTGATCTTTGAAAGCATCAACCCCTGGTCGGGATTCAACAGTATAACAGCTGGAACTACAGGGCCAACTAATATGCAAGAAGAAGCATCTTTGAGAACAATAGATTCATCTATTGATGAACATTGAGCCATGAAGATCAAAAGATCCATGAGCCTAACCATTGGAGTGTCAGAATTAAAATGCTACACTTCAGCATGCACCTGGATACTTTGGGCCTCAACTGTTCCCAGAGGGCATTCACCAGATGCTGGAGGTAACGAAGTTCAGCATTAGAGAACCAAAGAGTTCACATTCATCAGGACCTCGGATCATACCGTGCCAACAAAAAATATCCCCCCCCCCCGCCACCCGCCCTGGAAGTTTGCATGTTTTACTGTTTTGCCACATTGAATCACAGTTTAATCTGGCTTTTTTTTTGACACTGATCAACAGAAAAAGACTCTTTCGTGTCAAAGCAAAAACAGATTTCTACAAAGCAATCTAAATTAATTACAAATATAAAACACAAAATAATTGATTGCAGAAGTATTCACCCCCTTCAAGTCAGTATTTAGAATATGCACATTTGGCAGCAATTACAGCCTCGAGTCTGTGTGGAGAGGTCTCTATCAGCTTTGCACATCTGGACATTGCAATTTTTCCCCATTCTTCTTTACAGAACTGTTCAGGCTCTGTCAGACTGCATGGGGATCGTGAGTGAACAGCCCTTTTCAAGTCCAATCACAGATTCTCAATTGGATTGCAGTCTGGACTCTGACTTGGCCATCTCAGGACATGACCTTTGTTGTTTTTAAGCCATTTCTGTGTAGCTGCAGCTTTATGCTTGGGATCATTACCTTGCTGGGAAACAAGTCTTCTCCGAAGTCACTGTTCACTTGCAGACTACATTAGGTTTCCCTCCAGGATTTCCCTGTACTTTGATGCATTCATTTTACCCTCTACCTTCACAAGCCTTCCAGGGCCTGCTGCAGTGAAGCATCCCCACAGTATGATACAGTCACCACCATGCTTCACGGTAGGGATGCTGTGTTTTTGATGATGTTTAGTGTTTGGCTTACGCCAAAGATAGGATTTAGTCTGATGGCCAAAAAGCTCAGTTTTGGTTTCATCAAACCATACAACCTTCTTCCAGCTGACTTCAGAGTCTCTGACATGCCTTCTGGCAAATTCTAGCCAAGATTTAATTTAATTTTTTCCAACAATGGCTTTCTCTTTACCACTCTCCCATAAAGTTGCAACTGGTAAAGTACCTGGGCAACAGTTGTTGTATGCGCAGTCTTTCCCATCTCAGCCACTGAAGCTTGTAACTCCACCAAAGCTGTCATAGGTCTCTTGGTTGCCTCCCTCACTAGTCCCCTTCTTGCACAGTCACTTAGTTTTTTAGGATGGCCTGCTTAAGGTAGATTTACAGCTGTGCTATATTGTTTCCATTTCTTGATGATTGACTTAACTGTACTCCAAGGGATATTCAGTGACTTGGAAATGTTCTTGTGTCCATCTCCTGACTTGTGCTTTTCAATAACTTTTTTTTTAAATGGAGTTACTTGGAGTGTTCTTTTGTCTTCAAAGCATAGGTTTTGCCAGGATACTGCCTCGTCAGCAGTTGGACCTTTCAGATACAGGTGTATTTTTACTAAAATTAATTGAAACACCCTGACTACACATAGGTCTCCAAACACAGATCTCCATTTAACTAATTATGTGACTTTTAAGACCAATTGGCTGCTCCAGTGAAGATTTGGTGTGTCATATTAAAAAGAGTGAATACTTATGCAATAATTATTTTGTGTTTTATATTTGTAATTAATTTAGATCACTTTGTAGAGATCTATTTTCACCTTGACACAAAATAATCTTTCTTTTGATCAGTGGCAAAAAGCCAAATTAAATCCACTATGATTCAATGTTGTAAAACAATAAAATATGAAAACTTCTGGGGGAGGTGGGGGAGGTGAATACTCTTTACAGACACTGCATATTCCTGTACTCTGACCAATGAAAGAGACGTTTAATCTTGAATTCCTAGATTATCTAATCAAATCATGATCAGCTACCAGTAATCTTGGCATAGTTTCCAATGGATTGATGAGAATATCAAACTGGTTTAGAGTCCGAGAGTCATCTAGTACAGAAAAGCGCCCTTTAGTGTAACTGTTCCATATTGAACAAGATGCTCTTCTAGTCTAGTCCCTTTCAGCCCATATCCCGCCCAAACCTTTCCTAGTTCCTGTCCTAGTGCCTTTTACATGTTGTCAATGTACTTTGTACCTGCTTCAATCACTTCCTTTTGCAGCATTTCAAATATGGTAGTCACCCTGTGGGTAAAAAAAATGCCTTTCTGGTTCCCGTTAAATCTCTCCCCTCTCTCCTTCAACCTTCATAGGTCCTCTAGTTCTTGATCCGCCAATACCGGGGAAAATTCATGCATTTACCTTATCTATGCCCCTTTTTTGTGTATAAATTTCTAAGATCACTTCTTATTCTCCTACACTTCAAGAAATAAATTCCTAGCCCACACAACCTCTCCCGACAATTCAGTCACTCAAGTCCTGGCAACATCCTTTCAGATCTCCTCTGCACTTTTTCCCAGTATAATGGCACCTTTCCTACAAAAACTGAATGCAATATTTCAACTGCGGCCTCATCCATATCTTTTACTGCAATATAACACCCCAGCTTTTGGTTCAGGCTCAGTGCCCTGAGCGATGAAGGCCAGTGGGGCAAAAGCATTCTTCCCCACCCGGTTTTCCAGTCATGCTGCTTTCAGGGACCTATCTAGGCCCCTCTATTTTACAACACTCCCCAGGACCTGACTGCTCACTGTGGATATCCTTCCCTCATCTGTCTGCCCAAAATGTAACAGCTCACTTTTATATGAATTAAACTCCACTTTCCGTTTCTCGGCTCCATCCCCCAGCTGATCAAGATCCTGCGCAATTCCTGATAGTCATCCTCACTGTCTGTGGCCTCACTTACTTCAGTGCCATATGCAAACATAGTAAACGCGCCTTGTACAATCTTATCCAAATCATTAACAAAGTTGATAAATAACATTGGCCTTGCACTATCCAGAGGTACACTTCATGTCATGGCCTTCCAGTCTGTGAAAGACTTCCAGTCTCTAGCTCTCCATGGATCCCATGAAATTGTACTTTCCATAGCAGCCTGCCACGTGGAAACTTATTTCTATGGGCCTAATTGAAGTCCAATATAGATACCTCAACCACCTTGTCTTCATCAACCTGAGATTACAAGACATAGTCAAGTCAAGTCACTTTTCATTGTCATTTCAATCATAACTGCTGGTACAGAACATATTAAAAATGAGATAACGTTTTCCAGGACCATGGTGCTACATGAAACAAAACAAAAACTACCCTGAACTACGCAAGAAAAAACACAAAAACTACACTAGACTACGGACCTATCCAGGACTGCATAAAGTGCACAAAACAGTGCAGGCACTACAATAAATAATAATAAACAATAAACAAGACAATAGGCACAGTAGAGGGCAGTAGGTTGGCGTCAAGCCAGGCTCTGGGTATTAAGGAGTCTGATGGCTTGGGGGAAGAAACTGTTACATAGTCTGGTCGTGAGAGCTCGAATGCTTTGGTGCCTTTTTCCAGATGGCAGGAGGGAGAAGAGTTTATATGAGGGGTATGTGGGGTCCTTCATAATGCTGTTTGCTTTGCGGGTGCAGCGTGTGGTGTAAATGTCTGTGATAGCGGGAAGAGAGACCCCGATGATCTTCCCAGCTGACCTCACTATCCGCTGCAGGGTCTTGTGATCCAAGATGGTACAATTTCCGAACCAGGCCGTGATGCAGCTGCTCAGGATGCTCTCAATACAACCTCTGTAGAATGTGGTGAGGATGCGGGATGAGAGATGGACTTTTCTCAGCCTTCGTAGAAAGTAGAGATGCTGCTGGGCTTTCCTTGCTATAGGAGAAGAATTAGGCTATTTGGCCCATCAACTCTGCGCCATTCCTTCATGGCTAATTTATTATCCCTCTAAACCCTATACTCCTGATTTCTCTCTGTAACCTTTGACATCCTGACTAATTAAGAACACAAAAATATCCACTTTAAATATACTTAATGCCTTGGCCTTCTCAGACATCTGTGGCAATGAATTCCACAGATTCACCACACTGTGGCGAAAGAAATTCCTCATCTCTGTTCTAAATGGACATCTCTCTATTCTGAAGCTGTACCCTCTGGTCCTAGACTCACCCTGGAAACATCGTCCATATAGGTTTCAATGAGCTACCCCCTCATTCTTCTAAATTCCAGCAAGTACAGGCCCACAGCCATCAAACACTCCTCATAAGATAACCCATTCTCGTGAATCTCCTCCGAAGCCTCTCCAATGTCATCCTTTTTCGGATAAGGGACCCAAAACTGCTCACAATACTCCAAGTGCAGTCTAACGAATGCTTTATAAAGACTCATTATATCCTTGCCCTTACATTCTAGCCCTCTTGAAATTATTACTGAGATTACGTTTGCCTTCCTTACCTCCAACTCACCCTGTAAGTGATCTGCACAAGGACTTCCAAGTTCCTTTGCACCTCAGATTTTTGAATTTTCTCCATTTAGAAAATAGTCTATGCCTTTATTCCTTCTACCAAAGTGCATGATCGTACACCTCTTTACACTCTATTTTTCTGCCACTTATTTGCCCATTCTCCCAATATGTACAAGTCCTTCTGCAGACTTTCTGTTTCCTCAATACTACCTGCCTCTCCACCTATCTTTGTATCATCAGCAAAATTGAATACAAAGCCATCAACTCTTTCATCCTAATTACAGACATATTTCATTATAGATATATTTCATCCTAATCACAGAGATAAAAAGAAGTGGTCCCAACACCGACCCTCGTGGAACACCACTAGTCATTGGCAGCCAACCAGAAAAGGCTCCCTTTATTCCCACTCTTTTCCTCCTGCCAATCAGCCAATCCTCTGTCCATGCTGGTATCTTCTTTGTAGTACCATGGGCTCTTGTTAAGCAGCCTCATGTGCAGCATCTTGTTAAAGGCCTTCTGAAAATCTAAGTACACAACATCAACCAACTCTCCTTTGTCTATCCTGCTTGTCATTTCTTCAAAGAATTTCAGCAGATTAGTCAGGCAAGATCTTCCCTTAAGGAAACCATGCTGACTTTTGCCTATCTTATCACATGCCTCCAAGTTCCCCGAGACGTTATCCTTAACAATCGACTCCAATATCTTCCCATCCACCAAAGTCAGGCCAACTGCTCTATAATTTCCTTTCTTCTGCCTCCATCCCTGCTTGAAGAGTGAAGTGACATTTGCTATTTTCCAATCCTCTGGAATCATGCCAGAATCTGATGATTCTTGAAGGATCATTATTAATTCCATCACAATTTATTCAGTTACCTCTTTCAGAACCCTGGGATGTAGTTCACTTGGTGCAGGTGACTTATCTACATTCAGACCTTTCAGCTTCCCAAGCATCTTCTCCTAGTAATAACAATTGCACTCACTCTGCCCCATGACACTCTCGCATTTCTGGCATTACGCAAGTGTCTTCTGTCATGAAGAAACTTATTTAGTTCACCTGCCATTTCCTTGTCCCCCATTACTACCTTTCCCAGCATAATTTTCCAATGGTCTGATATCTACTTTCACCCCTCTTTTCCTCCTTACATATCTTAAAGAACTGTTGGTATCCTCTTTGATATTATTGGCTTCATATTTCACCTTTTCCCTCCTAATGGCTTTTTTTAAGTTGCCTTCTGTTGGTTCTCTTAAAGCCTCCCAATCCTCTAACTTCCCATGAGTGTTTGCTCGATATGATACCCTCTCTTTTGCTTTTATGTTGTTTTTGTCAGCCATGGTTGCATCATCCTGTCTTTAGAATACTTCTTCTTCTTTGGGATGTATCTATCCTGCACCTTCCAAATTTTCTCCCAGAAACTCTTTAGCTGTCACCCCTGTTAGTATCCCCTTCCAAAGAAATTTTGCCAGCTCCTCTCTCATGCCTCTGTAATTCCCTTTAATAATACTGTGATATTGATATATCTGACTTTAACTTCTCCCTCTTGAACTGCAGGGTGAATGCTCGCTGCCTCCTAAGGGTTACTTTACCTTAAGCTCCCTAATCAAATCTGGTTCATTACACAACACCCAACGCAGAATAGCCTTGCCCCTAGTGGGCTCAACACAAGCTGCTCTAGAAAGCTATCTCACAGGTATTCTACAAATTCTCTCTCTTGGGATCCAGCACCCACCTGAATTTCCCAATCTACCTACGTATTGAAATGGCAGATTGTAATTTGTAGTCCACAGCCTGGCTACTTTTCAGAGCCCTGTATGTAATTTACATCAGGGTTTTTTCCCCTTGCATTTTCTTAACTCTGCCCATTACATCTTGTGATCCTATGTCACTTCTTTCTGAGGATTTGATTTCTTTTTTTTAAAACCAACAGAGTCACCCCACCCCCTTTACCTACCTGCCTGTCCTTTCAACACAATGTGCATCCTTGGATGTTAACCTCTTAACAATGAACTTCTTTCAGCCACAACTCTGATGCCCATAACATCATACCTACCAATTTCTGTTATAAAATCCCCTACGTATTCTGCATGCACCTGCATGCACCTTCACCTTCAATCTGTATTTGTCATTCTTTTTAATTCTGTCCCCATGTTACACTGCAACGCATCGCACTGATGCAGTTTTGTCCTATCATCCCCCTGTCCTTCCTGACAGTCTGTCTGCACACTGCATCTAATGTTGTTTACCAGCTGCCCCATCCTCACCCCCTTCACTCTGGTTCCCATCCCACTGCTCAATTAGTTTAAACGTTCCCCAACATCTCTAGAAAGCGTGCCCACAAGGATATTGATCCCCTTCAGGTTCAGGTGTAACCCATCCCTTTTGTACAGGTCATACCTTCCCCAGAACAGATTCCAATGATCCATAACTTTGAACTCTTTTAAAGTTAATAGAACTATGGTCAGTGGTCCGACAGTGCTCCACCACTGACGCTTTTCTCCCCTGGAGTAAGTCAAATAGTCAATTTTTGCACCCTTCCCAGTACACCCTTCTGTATACTGCCCAAGTAAGCTTTCTGAACATACTTAAATCCCACCACATTTGAACTCCTGAGCACCTCTTAGATGTGGAAAGGATGTTTCCCATGGTGGAGGAGTCTAGGACAAAAGGGCACAGCCTCAGGATAGAGGGGCAACCATTTCAAACAGAGTTGCAGAGAAATTTCTTTAGCCAGAGGGTGGTGAATTTGTGGAATTTATTACCACAGGCAGTTGTGGAGGACAGGTCATTGGGAGTATTTAAGGCAGAGCTTGATAGATTCTTTGCTGCACACAGCATCAAAAATTACGGGGAGAAGGCCAGAGTGGTGCTGAAGAGGGGGAGAAAGCATCAACCATGATTGAATAGCAGAGCAGGCACGATGGGCCAAATGGTCTAATTCTGCTCCTATGTCTTATGGTCATTATTGTATAGTAGCACCAGTCTACAGTATATTAAGAAATTTTGAATCCTTTACTGTGACAGCCCTATTATTCTTATAACTTTCTGCAATCTCCATAGACATTTGCTCCCCTAATTTCTATTGACCTATTCCAGGGGACTTCAGTATAATCTCAACAAAGGTGATCATCTCTTCTCAGTTCCACCCTTAAAGCTTCACTGCAATTTCATTTTAAGACTACTACAATGATGTTCTCCTTAATCTGAAATGAAACCCATTTATCACATGTCTCCTCAACTTCATCCACCTATAACACCTGTACCCTGGAACTTCTATCTACCAGTCCTATCACTCTCTCTCTTTGCTACGTTTCTGCCATGGCCACAATATCCCAGTTTCACACAGCTAACCACGAACCAAGCTCATGTACTGTACCCTACCATGCCATTTAGTACAACAGAGTCAGGTTTAATATCACTGGCATATGTTGTGAAATTCTTTCCCTGTTCCTGCTATGCTGCTCAATGTCTTGTCTACTGAACTTACTGACATCAAGCTTTGGATCAGAATCCCATTCGCCTCTGCTCATTTGGATCCTAT
The DNA here is from genome assembly GCF_963921235.1 of Mobula hypostoma. Classification (NCBI taxonomy): domain Eukaryota; kingdom Metazoa; phylum Chordata; class Chondrichthyes; order Myliobatiformes; family Myliobatidae; genus Mobula; species Mobula hypostoma. The sequence continues at coordinate 73,202,166 of NC_086102.1, read as the reverse complement.
CCTCCTGCCAACCTTAGGAGAATGAGAGGTAGAAAACAAATGTATCAGTCAGTCAGACAGTGAATATACTGAGATAGCCCAGTAAGTGCCATGATTTTTTTGTAAACTACCAAGACAGAAAGTAAATCAAAACTTGGACAACCGGAATCTCTTTCATTGCATATTCTGACATGACAAAGGGAAAGATGTTTGACTTCGATGGGAGAAGCAGGGATCTTCTGCAAAAAGTATTAGTTTTCCAAGAAAGAGATCAAAGGACACCTATAAGTCCAAAAGACACCAGGTTTAGGCACCGAGGTTGTTGGAAAGGTCCCGGCCCTTTGTTGCTCCAACATCACTGGCCATCTATCCCAGTCACCTTGGAGTGGCTAAACAGCAAAGGAGCTTCATCAATTGACAATATACGGCACTCAGGTTTTGACACTGGTTGTAAGCTAAGTAGAGATGATCCAGACCTCTGACAACTATATTTTTGTGATACACAAAGAGGAGGGCAACATATTGTGGGATCTTCCTTCTACTGAAGTAGTGCCCTCTGGCCCTAGGCTTTCCCACTACTGGAAGTCTCGCTGTCCCAGGACTTTCAATATTTGTTAGGTTTCAATGAGATACCCTCTCATCCTTTTAAACTCCAGCACGTACAAGCCCAGAGCTGTCAAACATTCCTCATACATTAACCATTTCATCCCTGGGAACAACATCTTTAGGTGGGTGCATCAAGAAAACAGCATTATCATTAAAGACTCACCGTCCGCAACATATGCCCTGTTCACATTACTACCGTCAGCAAGGAAGTACGAGAGCCTGAGGATCTATACTCAACATTTTAAGAATAGTTCTTTTCCCCTGTCATTAGATTCCTGAATGACCAATGAACTCACGAGCATTACCTCATTATCTGTGTTTTGTATTTTTAAATTATTTTTGTAACTTATGGTAATTCTCATGTCTTGCACTGTACTGCTGCTACAAAATAACAAACTTCACACAATTATAAATCCAATGTTTGTAAACAACTTCTGGAATCTCACTAATCCTTAGGTATTGATGCCCCTTAAGCCTAGTTTATCAGGACTCCTTGTTGTCATGATCAGTGGTGTCAAGGGCAGCCATTCTCAGCTCACCTCTGGAGGTGAAATGTTTGATCCACACTTGGACAAACACTGCAATGGAGTCTGGGACAGAGTGGGCCTGGCAAAACCTAAACTTGGAATTAGTGAGTGGGATATTGCTAAGTAAGTGCTGTTTAACAGAATTCTTGATGACACCTTCCAGTGATTAATTGCAAGTAAACCGATTGTGTGGCAATTAGTCAGACTAGATCAGGATCAAGAGAGAAATCTGCTGATGCTGGAAATCCAAGCAGCACACAAAGTGCTGGAGGAACTCAGCAGGCCAGGCAGCATCTAGGAAAAAGAGTACAGTCGACGTTTTGGGCTAAAGGGTTTTGGCTTGAAACACCAACTGTACTCTTTTTCTGAGATTAGATCAGGTCTTGCTTTGTGTGAATTAGCCATGCCCTGTCAACTTTCTGCATCATCTAGTTGATGCCAAAGTTGTACTTATTAATGGGACACCTTGGTTGGAGGAGCAGCTGTTCTGGAGTGCAGATATTCAATACTGCCATCAGAGCACTGTTAGCTGTCATTGTTAGGACAGGCTTTGCCATAACTAGAGCTCTCAGAGGTTTCTTCATGTCAGATGGAACAAAGCAAACTAATTGAAGATCAACTTCTTCAAGAAGAATCTGTGGCAGATTAATCACCTGACATTTATGGTAGAACATGGTTGTGAATTCTTGTGTCTTGTCTTTAGCACTCATATGCCAGGGACCTTTATCCTTGATGAGTCCCAGCATGTTAATATCCTCACTATTCGTGACTTGATTCAGCAGACTGGAGAGCTTGGATCTGCTCAAGATTTATATAGACAGAGAATATTTGATAGAGAACTGAAAATCATGTGGCAAGTAAAGTTTTTGACTTTTCATGTCTTTTAACCCCCAAAGATATATCTATCCACTTTAGCTAGGTGCTATGAATTTTAGTCCTGTTGATAACCATCATATTTCACTTCCAATAAACCAAGTCTAAACAATGGCTAGGTACCAGTTACATAACAAAGACAAAATTTACTTGATGGCTTTAATGAAGTTCACTTAAAAGAACTTTAACCATCATTTAGCAAGATAAAGCAATAGCTCCCTCTAGAGGACTGGAGGTGTCCCAAGACTCCAGTCAGTTCACCAATTACACAGGACAACAAAGATTTTGCTTCTTAAATACATTAGTGTGTATCTTATGGATTTTGAGTTGCTGATCATGAGAATCATCATCAAGTTTCCCTATCACACACCAATAAAATAAAATCACCTACATTTGTTATTTCAATTCATAATTCAAGTCAATTAAAATTTTACTCACAGTGTGAGCTGAAAAGTTTTCTATCTTGTCCAGGTATGCCTGGGAATATTTAGACAGGGTGGATGCTGCGTGGCAAGATAGATTTAGAAAAGCTATAAAATCATCACACACTCACTGTTCTACGTATTGTGTTCACATGTATATCAGCTTGTGATCACGTTGATGCGCAAGACCTACACACAGAGCATATTACGTGTACCCATTATAATAAAGTAATTGTGATTAAATAATAGGAGTATTTGTAAAAGCAAGATGTCTCACCATTGTTGCAACAGCCGCAATACTTTCTGTTGCATTTGTGGCGAGTATACACTTAATTCTCAAAGATGGAGCATGACCCCTATTAAGAAAGCCTAGGAGATCTACTATGGGCTCTTCCCTGGTTTTACACAACTTGCGTTGTCAATTTTGGAGCTTGGCTCAGAGGCACTCGGAAGTCAATGCCATTCGCCGTCCCGATGATATGCTGAGAACAAAAGGATCATGTGACAAACTGCTACTTCTGTCCAACCTGTGTGTCTGGGTTCTCATTTAAAAACAAGAAACCCATTGACTACTCCAGTCTCCCTTCAGCCACGTGACCTGTGCCGCATGACGATCGTATTGAAGCCGCCAGAGAAATGGAGTCTAGATGAAGCAGAACAAGATGCCACGATGCACGAGCCAGGAATGGAAATCGACACCAATACTGATACAGATTTTGAACCCCTTGTATCCAGTGAGCCTCATCTGATAACTCAATCTGAGTTAAATGACCTGGTCAGAGATTTGGGTTTATCAAAGGCAAAATCAGAATTATTAGGTTCAAGTCTGCAAGGATGGCACCAGGCACAAAACTTTCCGTAAAGGATTTAAAAATTTGAGACAGATGTTTCACAGAATAACTGATGCCAAGGTTCAGTTAGGCATTTTTGTTGATCCACAACTCAAACAGATCATCAATGACAGGCAATTCGAAGAACTTCTAGTGGGGCTGAAGAAAATTCTATGGAAGGCATTCAAGGATGTTGTTAAAAATTTCTTGGATGTAGTGTATATTGATTTCAGCAAGGCATTTGACAAGGTAGCCCATGTAAGGCTTATTGAAAAAGTAAAGAGGCATGAAATCCAAGGGGACATTGCTTTGTGGATCCAGAAACGGCTTGCCCACAGAAGGCAAAGAGTGGTTGTATTTGGGTCATATTCTGCATGGAGGTCGGTCACCATTGGTGAGCCTCAGGGATCTGTTCTGGGACCCCTACTCTTCGTGATGAGGAAGTGGAGTTATGGGTTAGTAAATTTGCTGATGACACAAAGGTTGGGGGTGTTGTGGATAGTGTGGAGGGCTGTCAGAGGTTACAGCAGGATGAAAAACTGGGCTGAGAAGTGGCAGATGGAATTTCATCCAGATAAGTGTGAGGTGGTTCATTTTGGTAGGTCAAATATGATGACAGAATATAGCATTAATGGTAAGACTCTTGGCAGTGTGGAGGATCAGTGGGATCTTGGGGTCTGAGTCCATAGGACACTCAAAGCTGCTGCGCAGGTTGACTGTGGTTAAGAAAACATATGGTGCATTGGTCTTTATCAATCATGGGATTGAGTTTAGGAGCCGAGAGGTAATGTTGCAGCTATACAGGACCCTGGTCAGACCCCACTTGGAGAACTGTGCTCAGTTCTGGTCGCCTCACTATAGGAAGGATGTGGAAACCATAGAAAGGGCGCAGAGGAGATTCTCATACATTATTTCTCTTTTTGTGTTTGCACTGTTCATGACATCCTCGTTAGGTATTCCTTTCGTCCATGATATTCTTTGGATCCTCCTCAAAACCACATCTCTGCTGCTACAATTCGTTTCCTAATGTTACTAGCTATTGTCCAATATTCTGAGCCATATAACGTAACTGGATAAATGTAACATTTCAGTACTCTGAGGCGGGTTGTCTTGCCTAGTTTAGTATTGGTCAGTATACTTTTCATTCTCGTAAAGGTGTCTTTTGCCATCCCTATTCTTCTTTTGATGTCCATGTTGCACCTGCCATTTGATGCCACCCAGCTTCCTAAGTAGCAAAAGTTCTTTACTTGTTTTATGTCTTCCCATTTATTCTCAGCCTGCAGATAGGATTCTCCTTCGTTTTGGATATCACCATACATTCTGTCATTTTGCAATTGATAAATAGACCCATTTTTGCACTTTCTTCAACAATTATATCAATTAAGTTTTGTAGTTCTTCCTCCGTACTTGCAATTAACACAGTGTCATCTGCATATCTGAAATTATTGATGTTTTACCGCCAACTTTGATTCCCAAGATGTCTCTTATTTTTTGTAATATTGTTTCACTGTACAAATTAAATAAATCAGGGGAGAAAACACACCCTTATGAGAATAGGTTGAGTGAACTTGGCTTTTTCTCCTTGGAGTGACAGAGGATGAGAGGTGACTTGATAGAGGTGTACAGATAATGTGAGGCGTTGATCATGTGGATAGCCAGAGGCTTTTTCCCAGGGCTGAAATGGCTAGCACGGTTTTAAGGTGCTTGGAAGTAGGTACAAAGGAGATGTCAGGGTTAAGATTTTTTTCCCCACACAGAGAGTGGTGTGTGCGTGGAATGGGCTGCCAGTGACGGTGGTGGAGGCAGATACAATAGGGTCTTTTAAGAGACTCCTAGACAGGTACATGGACTTCAGAAAAATAGAGGGCGATGGGTAACCCTAGGTAATGTTCTGCACAGTTTTGTGGGCTGAAGGTCCTGTATTGTGCTGTAGGATGTCTATGTTTCTATGTAACTACAGAGCACCAAACTACATGCAGCTGGTTGACAACATACTTCATACGTACAAAATCAGTTGCAACATGTCACTAAAGATTCATTTTCAGTATTCCCATTGGACTTCTTTCCTGCAAATCTTGGTGCAGTCAGTGACAAGTTTAATGGGCTCCTAAATTACCCGTATGAACTGTGCTTTTGAAAAGAGAGAGCGAGAGAATTATTTAACACCGACATGTTGTTTTGAAAGAGAGAGAGAGAGAAAGACAAAGACTAACTGTTGGACTGTCACTTTAAGGCACTGGAAGTAACTTTTGGGTTTCTGCTGAGTTGGAATTGGAGATGGCACCGAGCAGCTCGTAAGTTGCTATGGTAACCGAGGGTGGTTATTTAATGGACAATTGATGTCATGAATTTTCGGCAGCGTGTTGATATTTTCTTCAAGGACATGGCATGCTTGAGTTTTTTTTTACACAGGGAGAGGAAGGAGGAGTTACTTGAATGACAGTTGTTGCTCAGCACGGGAAGATAAAATAGGAGGTCAGATGATAAACCTCAGACATATGTTTTGGACACTGAATGACCATTGTTGTGCCCGCAGAAAAAGTTGGTTTTGGGGGATCGATCAGGCAGATCAATCCATCGCTCTTGCAGTGAAAAGGAAAGGGGTTGACTGGTGGGGAGTTGTCCATGTGTCCACCCTCGCCTGGGGGATAGCTCCACCACAGAAAACCAGTACCCTTTGTTAAAGTCGCAGTCGGTGACTTTTAAAAGGATTTTGAAGGACAACGAGAAAATTGACAGCGTCAGCTCACCTGAAGACTCAAGTCTCTCCCCCTCTCTCTCTCTCTCTCCATCACTACTCAACTCAATACCACGAACTGAACTGAACTTTACTCATCATCGTAAGACTGTATCTTTTTACCCCTAGACTTAGAGAAACTTGGTTTTTCCATACATATATTTCCACACTTACTAATATACTTACATATATATATGTATAAATGTAAATAAATCAAACGGGTTAGCAATGATTATATAAAATCATTGCTAACCTATTTGCCTTATCTACATTTATATTACTGTACTGCATAGTTACTAATGAATATTATTAGTTAATAGCAATACTGGACTCCAAAGTGTTTTCCATCTCTGCTGGTTCTTTATTCCCGTCACGGGGTACGTGACACAAGGAAGATGAAAGGTTTCACCAGGACATTGCAGTCATGGAGAAATAGTATCAAGCAACTGGAATCCATCAATGCTGGCTGATTATTGTTGGACATTTAAGCAAGAAGCCTCTGACACTGAGTACAAATGAAAATCATCAACAAAAAAAAATTAGCTTAGTTGAACGACTGCAGATCATCAGCATTGTTACACAATTAAACACATTATATTAAATAAAAGTTAATTTCTTGTTTCTCCAAGTCCTTACGTGGTACAAGTAGTCTGAATTTATATTAGTGTTTAGGTTTAAGTCGTTTATCACAACCACAGAAAAATTCTGAGGAAGCTGAGAAAATCCATTGCTGTCCAGTGTCATTGTACATTGGATATGATTTACCAATTGTCCTAATTAAGCAGTTAAGATCATGATTTATTACCTGGGTGAGTGCAAGTTAATTTTACTTGACATGTTTAGATTCAGCAAACAAAAATGTATCAAACTTGAATGAAGTGTTAGAAATTTACTTGCTCCCTACTCTTAATTAACAGACTACAATTTAATTTTACCTCATTTAAACTATTGGACTACTTAAATGTATGATAAATGAGCAGAATCTTGCCATTGTTGGTTGGTTGGTTCTGCTGTTCATTTAAACTCAAGTACTGAATGTATTTTTGTGTGTATGTGTCAAGTGAAGAACTTTACTGACTAGAGATTTAGAGGACTGAATCTGTCAACACGGAGCCCTTGAAACCGCTGGACAACCTCTTGGCTCCTGTGCAGATTGGACAGGGTGCAGCATTTGTCAGCTAAATAATTTCAAGAGGGATTTTAAAATTGAAATTAAGAGGCAAAGAGAATATATGTTACTTTTATTGTTTTTCTTCAGTGCATCTAACTAGTGTTTTTATTTACATCTAGTATTTTAAATATTTAGATTTTAATGGTTTTTAGTTTTATCTTCAAGGTGTTAAAGTCAGAGTCACTGTACACTACCACACACAAACAAGCCCTTTGGCCCATCTAGTCCATGCCAAACCATTATTCTGCCTCATCCCATTGACCTGCAACTGGACCATAGCCCTCCATATCCCTCCCATCCGTGAACCTATCCAGATTTTTCCTTAAATATTGAAAAAGAAGTACAACACTAGTGGATACAGCACAGTCTATCACAGCTAAAGATCTCCCCACCTTTGAGAACATTACGTGAAATGTTGTCACAGGAAAGCAGCATCAACCATCAGGAACCTCCATGACCCAGGACATGCTCTCTTCTCGCTGCTGCCAACAGGAGGGAGATACAGGAGCCTCAGGACTCACACCACCAGGTTCAAGGCCATTTACTACCCTTCAACCATCAGGGTCTTGAACCACTCTCTGAGTGAAGTTCCCCCTCATGATCCCCTTAAACATTTCACCTTTCACCCATAACCTCTAGTTTCACCCAACCTCAGTGGAAAAAACCTGCTTATGTTTATCCTATCTATATCCCTCATTATTTTGTATACCTCTATCGATTTTCCTTTCATTCTCCTATGCTCTGTTGAATAAAATCCTAACCTATCACCGGTCCCTAAAACCCAGGTCCTCAAATCCTGGCAGAATCCTTGTAAATTTTCTCTGCAATTTTCCAATCCTATTGACACCTTTCCTATAGGTGGGTGACCAGAATTGCACTCAATACTCCTAAATTAGGCCTCAGCAACATCTTTTACAACTTCAATATAACATCCCAACTCCAGTACTCAATATGCTGATTTATAAAGGCCAATGTGTCAAAAGCTCTCTTTACTACTTGTGATGGCATTTTCAAGGAATTATAGATCTGTATTCTCAGATCCACCTGTATTGTCAGATCCCTCTATTCTATAACAGTGCTCAATGTCCGTGCTGGGGACCATGGCTTTTCTGCTCGTCGAAAGCTGGGTAGTTTAGAAACTGCAGCTGCTTCCCATTGGTTAGCTGCCTGGTGTCCAGTTTCAAATATCCTGGATAAAAAATAGCAAGTTGAAGGGGCTTGCTCTCTCTTACTTTGTTTAAGGCAAGCGGTGCACATGACCATTGGGAAGGTATGCTCTGCACGCACTTTTAACTAAGTATGTTTGTTGAATATTCAGCTTTGTCGTTTCTGTAACTTGGGGAACATGAATGGTTGGTCGAATTTTTACTGTTTATAACTAAATGACTAATATACTTATTCGCAGTCAGTGTTTTCTGTCTCACTCACCAGACCTGTGAACTTGATCCAATGTTATAGTGCCCTCCCTCTCACCATATAAAATCTATCTTGGTCTATCCTCCTGAAGGGCAACACCTCACGCTTGTGTAACCCTCTCACTGGGGCTTGTATACAAACGGCTCGTTAACTAACTCTGCTAACAGCCATGTGACTCACCGGTGAGAAGGCCTCCTTTATAACAAAATATGTCTAGGGTTGGTATGATTTGGGATTCAACCAAACAGGAAAGTTGGATATTCTGATTAATGGAACTTCGATTTAAATGAATGCTGTGTATATACTGCCCATACAGAACAACTGGTCGCCAAGAAATAAATCTTACAACTGGATAAAATTATAACGAAAGCATATTTACCAATTTCAGCTTTATAAAACAGTTATGATGAGAAAGAAAAATAAAATGGTCAATTACAGTTAGAACAGTACAAATGTAAACATGACTATTGGAGCTCATTTCTTCCAAAAGTTGAGTATAACTGTTAGGGCACTGAATTTTCAACACCAATCACTGGCAGAACTTTCCACCTTGGTCTCCCTTATCTCGCGAAGCACTCCTTGCAAAAGCATCTTCCCATCGGATCGAATCCTACAGTCGTCTCTCTGATCTTCGCTTCTCCACATCTTCAGACCAAAAACCACAAACTCCACCACTCTTCATCACAAATCTCTCTCTGCCCAGCTCTCTCTAGAACCTTCTCCCAGTTCCACCATCCTGACTGGCTGACATAACATTCCTAAGTTGAACAATATGGCTCCTTATCATTAGCCAAAACCAAAACATTTTACCAGCAGGAAACACTGCTTTTACAGAAAACTACTAAACTGAAATTCCTTACAGAACAGCAGTAGAAATCTTAATCAGGGCATTACACCCATCTACATTAAATCCCATCTGCCTTTTTTAAAATCCATTTTCCAGCTTGTCCAGGTCCTGCTGCCAGCTTTGATAGTCTTCCTTGCTGTCCACCTGTCTAGGTGTCACATGCAAATTTGCTGATCAATGTCAGTGTTAGCTGAAGACGGACCTCCACCCACAGTTTTGCCTTATATCAAAGGCTGCTGGGGTATTTCAGAAGCAGGGACTTCATCCTGCACCCAGTCTAGTTGTTGCTTGTACCAGTGAGATGGTCTTAATGTATTTAACTCAATTAAGTGTGGTTGAGGTTCTGGGCATTAATGGAAGGAAACCTAGGTGTTGTTAGGAATAGCTGCGGTCATATTAGCTTATAATGGTAAGGGGTAGGATATGAGAGAGATTAGGTCTGGAAGTTGAAGGCTTGAAGCAGCAGCTAAAGTGACAAACACAATCTGTTCTCTACCAGTTCTGAAAAAACTTCATTCCAATGAAATAGAATTTTCAAAGCACAGGACAGAGTAGCATGCTCATACACCAACACATCTTTATCTAAGGATTCAAAGGCGTGCAGTTTCACAGCACAATACACACACTGCTGTGAAATTTTAGGTTTCATCCCAACTTGCTGAATTTAAAGCAAACTTTGGTGAAATATGTCAAAGTAAGCAGGTTCAGTCTGTCACGCAGAGAAATGTGCTGTACTTTCACATTTGTGTTCCAAGAAGATAATATCACAGACGTTTCAACTGGTGATAGCAAAAATAATTTGGCATTCGTTCGTTTGCGGCAAGCTTCATGGACAAAATAATCAGTTCAGTATTTGCGATAGAGTCATAGCGAAGTACATCACAGAAACAGGCCCTTTGGCCCATCTAGTCCATGCTGAAACCATTTAAACTGCCTACTCCCATCGACCTGCACCAGGTCCATAGTCCTCCATACCAGGGGTCCCCAACCTTTTCTGCACTGCGGACCGGTTTCATATTGACAATATTTTTGCGGACCGGCCGACCGGGGTGGGGGGGGGAGGGGTGGTTGCCAACGGACAAGAGTAGCAGTCAAATACATTGCGTTTACCCCGAAAAGACTACAGTGACCATGAAGCCTTGCGCGGGCACCAGGGCGCATGCGTGACTTGCACGTGCCGAATTTTTTTTTACAAATCGTTTTTGGCGATTCTGTTCGCGGGGAGTGGGGTAGTTAATCACGACCGGAATATCGGTGATAAGTGGCTAATACACTCAATTTCATTCCTAAAAGGGTTTATCTAACGAATTTAATGCTAAACACACAGCGCATATTTTCCTCGCATGAACATAGTGATAAGTCAGTTATCGGGGAGGACATGAGAGCTTGAAGTAAGTGTTGAACGAACTTCCAGTAGAAGTGGCAGAAGCAGATTCGATATTATCATTTAAAGTTAAATTGGATAGCTATATGGACAGGAAAGGAATGGAGGGTTATGGGCTGAGTGCAGGTCGGTGGGACGAGGTGAGGGTAGCGTGTGGCACAGACTAGAAGGGCAGAAATGGCCTGTTTCCGTGCTGTAGTTGTTATATGGTTATGTAAGTAAGTCAGTAGCATCATAACATTTTAAGTAACGTTTGGATATTAAACACACAGCACATATTTTCCCCGTATGAACATATAAAATCATTGCAACATACCAATATCGCTGAATCAGTGGGAGCCCTGAGCTTGTTTTCCTGCAACAAGATGGTCCCATCGAGGGGTGATGGGAGACAGCGATACTCGAATGGGTTCCTTATGTCCAGTCTATTCCGCAATTTGGTTTTCGCTGCATTCATTGCAGAGATATGTTGGAAATGGAAACAACGTTTTCAGTGCTTCTGTGGCTATCTCAGGATATTCACCCTTGACTTTGATCCAGAATGCCGGCAGAGATGTTATGTCAAACATACTTTTCAGCCCGCCGTCATTTGCAAATTTGAGGAGTTGATCTCCTTCCCGCGCTGACATGGATGACACGCACATAATGATCTCGTGTGCATTCAAGCTCAGCAGTGGAAGTGACAGGGAATGAGGAAAGGTGCAGCTGACTCATATCCCCAAATCATATCGTTTCCTCGCGGCCCGGTAGCGCTTGCCTTGCGGCTCGGTACCGGTCCACGGCCCAGTGGTTGGGGATCGCTGCTCCATACCACTATTATCCATGGATAGTGATATCCAAACTTTGTTTAATCATTGAAATTAAGCTTGCATGGACCACTTGTACTACCAGCTCATTCCACACTTTCATGACCCTCTGAGTGAAGTTTTCCCTCATGTTTCCCTTCCACCCTTTCAACTTTAACCCATGTCCTCTATTTGTAGTCTCACTCAACCTCAGTGGAAAAAGCCTGCTTGCATTTACCCTGCCTATACCTCTCATAATTCTGTATACCTCTATCAAATCTCCTCTCAGTCTTCTATGTTCAAAAGAATCCAATCTTTTCCACCTATTCAATCTTTCTTTATAACTCAAGTCCTCCAGACCCGGCAACATCGTTGTAAATTGTCTCTGCAATTTTTCAACCTTGTTTACAGCTTTCTTGTAGGTAAGTAATCAAAACTGCACTCAATACTCCAAATTAGCATCTTACACAGCTTCAACATAACATCCCATCTCCCGTACTCAATATATTGATTTATGAAAGCCAATGAGCCAAAAGCTTTCTCTATGACCATCTACCTGTGAGACCACTTTAAACAAATTATGGACCTGTATTCCCAGAGCCCTTTGTTCTACCACACTCCTAAGTGCCCTACTGTTTAAGACATACCCTGGTTATTCTCACTGAAGAGCAAAGCCTCACACTTGTCTGCATTAAATTTAATCTGTTATTTTTCAGCCCATTTTTTCAGCTGATGCAGATCCCTCTGCAAGCCATGACAGCCTTCCTCACTATCCAATACACCCCCAATCTTGGTGTCATCCGCAAATTTGCTGATCCAGTTAAACATATTATCATCCAGATCATTGATATAGATGACAAACAACAAAGGACCCAGCACCGATCTCTGCTGTACACCACTCAGAGGTCTGGCCTCCAGTCAGAGAGCAACCCTCTACTACCACTCTCTGGCTTCTCCCACAAAGCCAATGTCTAATCCAGTTTACTACCTCATCCTGAATGCCGAGGAACTGAACCTTCTTGATCAGACTCCCATGCGGGACCTTGTCAAATGTCTTACTAAAGTCCATATAGACAACATCCACTGCCTTGCCTTTATCAACTTTCCTGGTAAGTTCCTCAAAAAACTCTATAGGTTTGGTTAGACACAACTTAACATGCACAAATCCATGCTGACTATCCTTAATCAGTCCATGTCTATCCCAATATTTATATATCTGGTCCATTGGAATACTTTCCAATAACTTTTCCACAAGTAATGTCAGACTCACCAGCCTATAATATTCTTTTATACCTAAATTTGCACATTTTGTCAGGAGTGTTGAAGCAATGATCTGTTCCCTGGAAATCTCAATTAAATATCCCACAAATATAAAGTCACATCAAAATATGCTTAATTTCTTGTTTCACTGTTAAGTTTTTACCATTGTCTTGCAAACTGCTTTGCACTTTAAAACGAAAAGCTGTTACATGGGAAGGGTAGTCAAATGAAACTAAAAACAAATACACCCAAGCAACAGCGAATGTGCCAAATATTAATATTAATGTGCAGCAACTTTTGTTACCCTAACTTTAATCGCCATGTGATTATCTATCATTTTTCAAACTAGTTAAAATAGCTCCATAATTTAAACTAAGATATTTTAACAGGGGTTTACAACTGTTGGTCTGAAAGAACCGCAATATACAAATCAGCAAACAGGAATGAGGAAAGAGCACCGGAAACCGACAAAAGTCTTTTTCTTACCATGTGGTTGCCACCATTTTGGAGGCAACCATTTTGTGAACTGTTTGTTAAACTGATTTTTGCTCCAGGATAACTGAATCAGAGCAACTGAACATGGACGTAATGAGTTCCCTGCTGAGATCATTTCCAGGTAGAAGCCTATTATTATGTAAAATGAAGGCATGTCGAAGGAGCAGCCTGTCATCTGGTCTGTTGGGGCTAGTGTTTGGCTGACATAGTTGAACTGGTTCGCACCAGTCTGAGTTGGAAATAACAAAAGGAATTACTTAGGGCAGGGGTCCCCAACCGTTTTTGCACTGCGGACCGGTTTATTATTGACAATATTCTTGCGGACTGGCCAACCGGGGGGGGGGGGGTGGGTAGGGTTGCCAACAGACAACAGCAGCAATCAAATACGTTGTGTTTACCCCGGGAGAGACTACAATGACCATGAAGCCTTGCACGGGCACCGATATGCGCATGCATTTTTGGCAATTCTGTTCAGTGAAACTACACTGTACATACATTATTTCTACTTTATATAGGCTGTGTATTTATCACATCATTCCTGCTTTTATTATATGTTAGTGTTATTTTAGGTTTTATGTAACACAGCGCATGAATATAGTGATAAGTCAATTATAAGTCACTTATAAGTCAATAGCATCATAACATTTTAAGTAACTTTTGGATACTAAACACACAGCACATATTTTCCCCATATGAACATATAAAATCATTGCAACACACCAACATCGCTGAATCAGTGGGAGCCCTGGGCTTGTTTCCCTGCAACGAGATGGTGCCATCGAGGTGTGATGGGAGACAGCGATACTCGAAGGGGGTTCCTTATGTCCAGTCTATTCCGCCATTTAGTTTTCATTGCATTTATTGCAGAAAACTCTGCTTCGCAGAGATATGTTGGAAATGGAAGCAATGTTTTCAGTGCTTTCGTGGCTATCTCAGGATATGTAGCCTTGACTTTGATCCAGAATGCCGGCAGAGGTGTTATGTCAAACATACTTTTCAGCCCACCGTTATTTGCAAGCTTGAGGAGTTGATCTTCCCGCGCTGACATGGATGACACGTGGGTAATGACCTCACGTATGTTCAAGTTCAACAGTGGGCGTGACAGGGAACGAGGAAAGGTGCAGCTGACTCATATCGCCAAATCATATAATTTCCTCGCGGCCCGGTAGCACATGCTTTACAGCCAGTGGTTGGGGACCACTGACTTAGGGCACAGGTCTGGGGAAGAAGGGCTGCAAGGCAAGACTGATTGTAGCCGTGGGTCAGATCCATGAGAAACTGACACAAGTCACTCAGATAATCTTAAGCCAATGAAACTGAAAGATGATAGGTTGATCCAATAAGGAAAAGAGTAAGAATGGAAGATTTTGGGAGCACAGACAGTCACGACACTGTCGAGAACAACCATTGCAGAAGTGGATGACCCCACATCGGAAACATGGAAATACATAGGGATCAAGGAGATCACTGGCCAGTGTAGATTCCTTTTCCTGGGTATTACCCTTTCTCTTCCTTTACTGTTCATGGAGGGTCAGGGAAACCTATTGACTGTGTGCACAAGTATTCAGTTGTGTAAATTCACATGCTGGTGAACTGAGCCAATTAAGGTATGTCAGTAAATAAAGATCCCCTGGGCCTATCTGGTCATTATTATTGGGGGTGAATCCGTGTAATACAATTAACTTGCTGCTTTTACGCAAAATGTTGGAATAAAGCTGGACAGATATCCACAGCCTTCTCTTCACTTTTCACAACAGCTTCTGCAATTTGCCCAGTCAGGACTCCCTCAGACTCATTGTAACCCCCTCCCCTCCTCAAGCATCCCCTACAGAGTCGGGTCTATGATACAAGGAACTTTTAAATCAACTTTTAAATAAACCTACACCAGTGACATGGATGCTTCAGATATTGACTAATGGAGAGCTGGATTTGAAAAATGTTCAGTCAGGCAACAAGTCCAGGTTGCAGCTCAGATTAAAGTACTGTAATAGGCAGTGAATTGAAGACTTATTCTCAACCACATTCAGTCTCAAACTGGCTGGCACCAACCATTCTCATCACCACTATAGATGGTATGCAACAACAGAGTAACTCAATTCCAAATGGTGGCTGCTGGTGGACAAGCTGGAGATGAAGTCAGACTGTTGAGAAGCAAGCTGCAAATTTTCTTTAAGCTCAAGTTTTCAGGAAAAAAAAATTCAAAACTTGTTGTGAAAATACATAACAGCGATTTTCTTAAAAATCATGAAGAAGTGCATGGATTTTTGACAGAATGTAGAAACATTTCTTACCTAAAGGAGAAATCACAAATGACCCATTGAAATATCATCTTATAACTTGTTTACAAACCATGTATAAAATTGTCACATCATGCCTCTCACAACTAATCACCACTCAATTAGATAACCACAATATACTTACAGAAGAGTAGAAATTATGCCTTAAGGTGTGTGAAAAGATATAAAGAACAATTAGTAATAGATTCTGTAATTCTAAATCAAGTTCAGCAGAAAAGCAGAAATCTTTCACGTTGTTATATTGACTACCAAAAAGCATTTGATTCTGCCCCACACTCATGGTTAATAGAAGCTGTTAATATATGTAAACCAATATGTATGAAATTCTGACACCATCTGACCAAGCATTGGCATACTATAATCTCCCTATCTATTAACAACAATAGTTATCAAAATAAACCAAGGCATTTTCCAGGGCAACTAAGCCCACTATGGTTTTGTCTAGCTTTAAACCTGCTCTCTCATTTACTGAATCAGATGAAAATAGGATATCAAATCAGAGACAACTAAATGAATTATACCTTGACACACTTCCTGTACATAGACAATTTCAAATTATATTCGTCTTCATCAATAAAGCTGAAGCAATTAATTCAAATAGTAAAACTATTTTCTAAAGATAAAAACATGAATTTTGGACTATAGACAGTAAGTGCAGAACATTAAATATTTAGACAGATGCAATAGAGCTAGTAGAATATAAAACAGAGCAGCAGGGTACAATACAACCAATGGATGAATATGAAACACAAGTATCTGAGATATCAAGAAGCAAAGAAAATAGATCATAGTGCAATGACGGGAAAACCTGAAACAGAATTTACTTCAAGGCTTATGATAATCTACCAAACAGAGCTCAATAGTAAAAATACACCAAAGGCAATAAACACTTTCACTTTTCCCATATGAAATTATTAATGTATATCTTGGTCTGAAACCAAGCTGGAAAATTTACAAAGAAAAATAAGAACTGAAATGACAAACTTTAGAAAACACTATATACACTTGAATGCACTTTGATAAACACTACCTAGGACAGGAGGAAAAATAATAGACAAAAAAAATTACACAACAGTCCGAAAACTTCTGAGGATATATTTTCATCAACAAAAACAGGATTCGCTGCTTTACACGAGCATACGCAATTCTGATAAGTAGTACGCACAACTAAACGTAAGTGAAAGCACGATCCATAAAAATGAAGTAATTGTCACTACAGAAGAAGTTAATCAATGGAAGGTATGAACCTTCATAGAAGATAGCCCGGTGATCTGAGGGCACTAGATGTCGACAAAGAAACATCAAATACCTGGCTTAGAGCTGGAGTCCTCTCTCCAGCAACAGAGGGGTTCCTTGTAGCTATACAGGACCAGGTGGTTAATACAAAAAAAACAATCAAAATACATAATAAAGACAATAAATGCAGAAAATGCCAAGAGAAGCCAGAAACAATCCAACACATTACAGGATCCTGTAGCAGTTTAACTCAATCTGATTACTTACTCAGACACAATTAAGTGGCAAACATCATTCACTAAAATTTTGCTTTAAAATACAAACTCATTAAAGACCCCATACCTTACAATAAATAAAGTCAGAGTCTTACAAATTATATTATGACCGGCTATTATTACAGAGAGGACAATTCATAATAACTGTCCTGATATAATATTACAGGATAAACAAGCAAGAACAACTTAGTTAATAGATACAATATACATAAATCAATAAGTGAAAAAAGCACCAGAAATATGCTGAATTAAAAGAGGAAATTGAAAGACTATGGAACATGAATGGGGTATTCATTGTCCCAGTACTAATATCTACAACTTGTATCATCGCAAAGTCACTACCCAAGAGTGTTAAACAATTAGGCCTACACAGCAATATTTATGTAAATCTCCAGAATGCCACAATACTAAACACCACTAGAATAGTTTGAAAGTTCCTAGCAACTGAGAAATGAGTTTGCTTGGCTATGCCCGTACCTCAGGTTTTACCAGCTTGAGCTGAGAAAAAAATAAAAACACATCATAACAATAAATAAATAGCAAGAACGTAAGATGAAGAGTACTTGAACGCAAATCCATAGGATGTGGGAACATTTCAGTGATGGAGCAAGTGAAGTTATCTCCTTTGGTTCAGGAGCCTGATAGTTGAGGGGTAACAACTGTCCCTGATTCCGGTGGTGGTGAGTCCCAAGACTCCTGCATCTTCTTCATGATCTGAGTGGTGGGGGTTCCTGATGATGTATGCTGCTTTCCTGTGACAATGCTCCGTGTATATGTGGTCAACAGCTGGGAGGGCCTTACCCCCGACAGAATGGGCCATATCCACTACCTTTTGTGGATTTTACATTCAGGAGCATTGGTGCTTCCACAGCAGCCATGATGCAGCCAGTCGATATACTCTCCACCACACATCTAAGAGGTTTGTCAAAGTTTTAGATCTCATCCCAGATCTTCGATAACTCCTAATGAAGTAGAGGCATTGCTGTGCTTTCTTCATAATTGCACTTACATGCTGGACCCAGGGCAGGTCTTCTGAAAGGATAACGCCAAGGAACTTAAAGTTGTTGAAATTCTCTGCCTATGATTTCTCAATGAGGACTGGCTCATGGACCTCTGGTTTCCTCCTCCTGGAGTCAATAATCCATTCCTTGGTCTTGCTAACATTGAGTAAGAGGTTGTCGCTGGAGGCCCCACTCAGCCAGATTTTTCAAACTCCCTCCTGTATGCTGATTCCTCAGCATCTTTGATATGGCCTGCGACAGTGCTGTTGTGTGAATCATAAGTGTAAACTGAGTAAAGCAGGGGCTAAGCACACAGGCTTGTGGCGTACCTGTGCCGATGGAGATTGTGGAGATGTTGCCCATACGAACTGACTGGGTCTGCAAGTGAGGAAATCAAGGACCCAATTGCACAAGGAGGTATTGAGGCCAAGGTCTTGAAGCTTATTGAGGGATGAAGGTATTGAATGCAAAGCTGTAGTTGATAAGGAGAATCCCGATGTATGCACCTTTGCTGTCCAGATGTTCCAGGGTTGAGAGAAGAGCCAGTGAAATGGCATCCAATGTGGACCAGTTGCGCTCACTGCAAGTCGGAGCAGATCCAAGTCACTTCTCAGGCTGGAGTTGATATGCTTCATCACCAAACTCTCAAAACATTGTGGGTGTACACAAGTACTACTGAACGATAGTCACTGAGCCACATTCTCCTTCGGCATCGGTATAATTGCAACATGCCTGAAGCAGGTGGGTACCTCAGACTGCTGAAGTGAGAGGTTAAGGGCCTCAGTGAGCATTGCAGCCAGTTGATCAGCACAGGTCTGCGGTACTCGGCCAGGTATCCTGTCGAGGCTGAACGCTTTTCATGGGTTCTTCATCATGAATGATGCTTGCATGTTGGCCTCAGAATCTGAAATGACAGGATCATTGGTGGTAGTTTTAGTTGGTGATGATTTCCCCATGTTTTGACAGTCGAAGGAAGCATAGAAGGCATTGAGCTAATCTGGAAGCAATGCCCTGTTGCTGCCTATGTTGCTTGACTTCACTTTGTAAGAAGTGATAGCATTGAAGCCCTGATTCAAGTTTAGTCTGGAATTGCTACTTTACCTGTGAGATAGCTTTCTAGAGATTGTACTGGCCCTCTTGTATCTTACTTGGTCACCAGACTTGAATGCCTCTGTTCTGGTCCTTAGCAGATTGTAGATCTCATGGTTAACCCAAGGCTTCTGGTTGGGGAAGACTCTGAATGATTTTGTGGGGATAGTCTCGCCTACAACATAGAATAGTACAGCACAGTACAAGCCCTTTGGCCCACAGTGTTGTGCCGACCCTTAAACCCTGCCTCCCATATAACCCCCCACCTTAATTTCCTCCATATACCCGTCTAGCAGTCTCTTACATTTCACTAGTGTATCTCCCTCACCACTGGCTCAGGCAGTGCATTCCACACACCAACCGCTTTGAGTAAAAAACCTTCCTCTAATATTCCCCCTGAACTTCCTACCCCTTACTCTAAAGCCATGTCCTCTTGTACTGAGCAGTGGTGCCCTGGGGAAGAGGCACTGGCTATCCACTCTATCTATTCCTCCTAATATCTTGTACACCTCTATTATGTCTCCTCTCATCCTCCTTCTCTCCAAAGAGTAAAGCCCTAACTCCCTTAATCTCTGATCATAATGCATACTCTCTAAACCAGGCAGCATCCTGGTAAATCTCCTCTGTACCTTTTCCAATGCTTCTACATCCTTCCTATAGTGAGGTGACCAGAACTGGACACAGTACTCCAAGTGTGGCCTAACCAGAGTTTTATAGAGCTGCATTATTACATCGCGACTCTTAAACTCTCTCCCTCGACTTATGAAAGCTAACACCCCATAAGCTTTCTTAACTACCCTATCTACCTGTGAGGCAACTTTCAGGGATCTATGGACTTGTACCCCCAGATCCTTCTGCTCCTCCACACTACCAAGTATTCTGCCATTTACTTTATACTCTGCCTTGGAGTTTGTCCTCCCAAAGTGTATCACCTCACACTTCTCCGGGTTGAACTCCATCTGCCACTTCTCAGCCCATTTTTGCATCCTATCAATGTCTCTCTGCAATCTTCGACAATCCTCTACACTATCCACTACACCACCAACCTTTGCGTTGTCTGCAAAATTGCCAACCCACCCTTCTACCACAACTGTTTTAATAAAGTCCATGACAACTGTGGTGCATTCATTCAGATCCAGAGACAAGTCCTTGAACAGAGCCCAACCCACTAACTCAAAGCAATCCAGTAGCTGTCACTCTGCATTCCACGACCATCTCCTTGTTGCCCTCATCTCTGGAGCTTTGCCATTTAGCCTCTACCTTTACGCAGGTAGAAGGACGGCCAAGTGATCAGATTTATCAAAATATGGTCTAGGCATGGAATGGTAAGCATTCCTCGTCTTAGAATTACAGTGGTCCAGTGTGTTGGACCTCTGCTGCTGATGTTAACTGGGCAAGGATTTCTTCAAACAAGCCCGATTGAAATCCCTGACTATAATATGAAATGCGTTGGGTGGACTATTTCTTGTTTGGTGATGGCATCATGGAGCATCTCAGGAGCTTGATTAGTGTGGACCACTAGTGCTATGTAAACCATATTTAGGATTACAGAGGAGAACTCCCTTGGTAAATTGGATGGTTGGCATTTGATTGTTAGGTGTTCAAGGTCAGAGGAACACGAGTTTGACAAAACCAACACATCAGAGCACCTCAGAGAGATCATCATGAAACACACACTTCCACCTTTTGTCTTTTCCAAAAATTCGGTCCTTCCTGCATATCAAGAAGCCTTCAGTTCTGATCACCATATCAGGTGTATTATAGGTAAGCCACATCTTGGTAAAACACAGAACACAACAATTTTTCATTTTCCTTCAATACACCAATCTTGTCCTCAGGTCGTCAATTGTGTTCTCCAGTGACTGCACATTTGCTGGCATGATGCTGGGTAGAGGGGCCTCAGTCATCTGTGTTTCAGGCTGCTCTGTAGCCCTTCCCTCCTACCTTGCTTTCAGCCTTGACAATGAAACTTCATTCACTTAAAAGTACCATTCCTGCTTGCTTGAGAGTCAAATCCACCAAGTCCTTTTGAAGATTGTGGAACTTGTAGTACGTCAAGTTGATTTAAGAATACTTGGCTTAAATTACATACTGAACATCACAGTGAGAATAATTCAAAAGAGGTATATTTAGAAGTATTGGACATAGTCCATAGAGCATTACTGTGGTTCACCAGCACCATCTTGAAGTCCATCTGTAGTTTCCAATCCATTAGTTTCTAGAAATCAGCTCAAACTAAATTTAAACATCTGGCTTGTTTACAGAATTCCAAACTCAAATTCAGAGTAGAAGTGTCACAAGAGAACAAAACGATTTGCAGTACTGAGAGTTATCTGCAAAGTTTAAGTAGGAGAGAGTGGCCAGAAATTTTAAAGCAAGAGAATATTCGAAAGGGTTGGATACATGAGCATTTGGATAGACATGGGCTGATCAAGGATAGTCAGTACGGCTGTGTGCATGGTAGGTCATGTCTAACCAATCTTATAGAGTTTTTCCAAGGAAGTTAACAGGAAAATAGATGAAGGTAAGGGAGTGAATGTTGTCTACATGGACTTTAGCAAGGCATTTGATGAGGTCCCACATGGGAGGATGGTCAAAAAGGTTCAGTCACTCAGCATTCAATATGAGATAGTTAATTTGGATTAGACTTTGGCTTTTTTAGAAGCTAGAGAGTGGTAGTAGATGGTTGCCTCTCTGACTGGAGGCCTGTGACTAGTGGTGGCCACAGGGATCAGTGCTGGATTAACTGTGGTCTTTCTGTCAAGATGTCCAAGGTCCATTTACAGACAAGGGTACTGAGACCCACCCAGGACAGTTTACCCACCAGCTTCCAAGGGGTGATTGAATAAATCACCGAGCTGAAGTTGATGAACAGCATCCTGCTGCATGAGACACCATTTTCCTGGTAGGACAGGACAGAGTGGAGGGCAGAGGCTATGGCATCGTCAGAGGACCGATTTGAGCAATAAGTGAAGTGGAAAGGATCTGATGTAGCAGGGAGATGGGATTTAATGTGGTCAATAACCAACTACTCCAAGCACTTCTTTATTGTTGACATCACTGCCACTGGACAGTAATTAATAAAGCAGGTTACCATAGCCCTCTTGGAGCCTGCAGGGACCGTGGATTGATCCAAAGAGATGTCGAAGATGTCTGTTAGAAGTTTAGTTAACTGGGCTGCATAGTCCCTCAGCTCTTGACTAGGCACGTTACCAGGCCCTGCAGCTTTAAGTGGGTTGGCCTTGACCAAGGTCTCCCTCACACCAGCTGCAACCAGACAGAGTTCTTGGGGAAGGTGGGGGGGGGGGGCTTCTTCATCCACATATCGTTCCATGCATCAAACTGTGTATAAAAGATATTGAGACTATCAGGAAGAGGTCTCACTGTTGTTATCAGGCAGGGTGAATACGTAGACCTTAATAGTCTAAATGCCCTGCCACAAGCGTCTCGTATCTTGGGTGTCACAGAAATGGCTGTAAATATCTGGGAATAATTTCATTTTGCAACAGGAAAGTGCAGCTCTTATTCCTCGAACTGAAGACAGCATCCAGATATCTCAGCAGTGCCCAGACTTCCGCTATCAACAAAGGCTTCTGATGTGCCTTCACAGGTGTGTTTAATAATGGTGATGTCCTCAGTGCACATCTCTATATAGCCAGCCACAGAACCGGTATACTCATTGATGTTAAGGTAATGGTTGTAGGTAGCCACCTCCCTAAACATGTGCCAATCCATATTTCCAAAACAGTCCTGTGATGCTGAGGTTACTTCTCCTTACCAGGTCTTTAAAACTTGAAAAATGCAGATTTAAACATTTTAATTGCATTTACTTGCAAGTGTGTGCTGTGCTGCATAGATTTAAAATTCATCAAGATAGTTAATTGTAAGTTAACTGGGAGCTGCTAACCCATTTGTATTCCTTCTCATTAGTAACATCACTTTTGATCCTAACATTTCAGGACTGGAGACATAGCTACCTTCTTTGCTATGCACTCAGTGGCCAGATTATTAGATATCTCCTGTACCTAATAAAGAGGCCACCGAATGCACATGCATGGTCTTCCACTTCAGGATTCAACAATGCAGTTTTTGTTTTTTGCACCATTCTCTGAATTCCAGAGATTTATACCTGAAAATGCCAAACCACAGCTGCAACAAGCTACCCATCATAATGAGAAATTAGAGTCTAGTGACATGTAAAATAGCTTCTTTAAGTGTTTTTGATGAAGCCTTCACAATATTTGACAGTTGCCATATCTGTATCTCAAGATACTCTATCAGCAAAGTTCATCTTCGGCACCATAACTCCCTTTAGTTACATTTTCAAGAATGGGGCAACACCTGAACCAATCAAAAGTTTGTAGTTAGAACTTCTTATTGTTCTGATATAATAAAGGTCAAGTCCTTCAGCTAGGATGAAGGCTAAGCTCATGGTAAATGTTGTCTTCCATACATTGAAAGAACATTGTCAACAGCATGAATGCATTCATTCTTTTCAATGTATCCTATTAACACTGCCTCTAATGCACCAGCATAGCCTTTGGTTTATATTTTCCAGATAACTATCAAAGACCAAGATCACAAATCAACCTCCAAACATTATATCATAACCTAGTTACCTTCCTTTTCCATATTTGCCCCAACTACCTGTCTTTGATTCCTGATGTGCATATTCTATACTATTTTCTAAAAATGAAGAAAATCCAAAAAAAAATCTATAATGTTGAGACTTTATAAAGCACTGGTGAGGCCTCACTTGGGACTATTGTGAGCAGGTTTGGGCCCCTCATCTTAGAAAGGATGTGCAGAAACTATAGTGTTCAAAGGAGGTTCACGAAAATTATTCCAGGATTGAATGGTTTATCATATGAAGAGCGTTTGATGGCTCTGGGCCTGTATTCACCAGAATTCAGAACTATGAGAGGTGACCTCATTGAAACCTATCAAATGGCGAAAAGTCTTGTTAGAGTGGATGTGGAGAGGATGTTTCCAAATGGTGGGAGAGCCTAAGATCAGAGAACACAGCCTCAGAATAAAGGGGTGTGCTTTTAGAATGGAGATGAGGAGGAATTTCTTCAGCCAGAGAGTGGTGAAAAGTGGAAATCTTTGCTACAGGCAGCTGTGGAGGCCAAGTCTTTATGTATATTTAAGACAGAGACTGATAGATTCTTGATTGGTCAGGGCATGGAAGGATATGGCGAGAAGGCAAGAGATTGGGCCAAGAGGGCAAAATTGGATCAGCTGATGAAATGGTGGAGCAGACTCAATGGGCCAAATAGCCCAATTCTGCTCTTGTACCACATGGTGATGCAGCCATTTAGAATGCTCTCCACAGTACATCTGTGGAAATTTATGAGTGTCTTTCCTGCCATACCAGATCTCCTCCAACTCCTAATGAAATCTAGTCGCTGTCCTGCCTTCTTTGTAACTGTAGCAACTGTTGGGCCCAAGCTAGATCCTCAGAGATACTGACACCCAGGAACTTGAGACTGCTCACCCTTTCTACTTCTGATCCCTGGGGACTGGTGTAAGTTCCCTCATCTTACCCTTTCTGAAATCCACAATTAGTTCTTTGGTCTTACTGATACTGAATACAAGTTTGTGACTGCAACACCACTCATCTAGCTGATACATTTCCCTCCTGTACACACTCTCACCATCTGAAATTGTCAATAGTTGCTCTGTCAGCAAATTTATAGATGGCATTTGTCATGGTTGTCACTCTGCAGTCAGTGGTGTAGAGAGTAGAGCAGTGGGCGAAGCACACGCCCCTAAAGTGTGCCGGTGTCGAGTATCAGAAAGTTGAAGATGTTATTTCTGATCCACACAGATTGTGGGCTTCCGATTTGGAGTAAAAGATCCAGTTAGGAAGTTGAGGATGCAGCTTCAAAGGGAGGCGCAGAGGTCCAGGCTTTGGAACTTTTTGATCAAGTACTGAGCTGTAGTCAATAAACAGCATCCTGACATAGATATTAGTACTGACCAGGTGATCCTAGACCACATGAAGAGCCAATAAGATCACACTGCAATTTGCCTACCACCACAATGGGTCTACGGCGATGGGTGCAACTCCTTGCTGAGATAGGAGTTGTTTCTAGCCATAAACAAAGCACTTTGTCACCATAGATCTGAGTGCTACTGGACGATAGTCATAAGGCAGTTCACCCTGCTCTTCCTGGGCAGAGAAAGATTTTAACTGAACTGTTGAAGTTATACTAAACCTACATCAGACCTTGGTTGGACAGCACTACAATGCATATAGTTGAAGACATTTTTTGAGGTATTGATGAGGGTGCAGATGTTTATAAAACTTATTCACAAATTATTTGGCTGTTAGCACATGTAAGGTAGTGATAGTGATGGCTCAGCTTGTTCAAACCAGTCTTCCCCTCTAAATGCAGAGAAATGTGCCACTTTTCCCTATGCCAAGGCACAAGTTAATGGACTTGGGTACTATAGGATTAGTTTTAGTTTTTCTTTTGCTAGAGGCAAGAAAACTAATTTTTTAAAAAACTTCTCTAACATGCCATAAAAATTCTGAAGCTTTAACGAAATTGTACAAGCGTAGCTTTCATCCTCAGAAGGTTGATCTCTAAGCCTTTTGCATGAAAGCAGTAAAGAAAAAAAGAAAACCCGGATCTCAGGTAAGCCACTATTAAATTGCCGTGGCAAAAACAATGAGTGCCACCCAAAAAATACTACTAGTTTGTTGTTGATTAAGTAACATGACTTTGTTAATCTAGTCACATTGTACATCAGAAATCAGAGCATTCATCTGTTACTCTGGAGCAACCAACCCAGTATCTATTTTATCCATATCCATGTTTATCAGTACTTCAGGGAATAGAATTGTTCCAGCAAAATAACACTTAGTCCTCCAGAATTAGGTCTTCTCCAAATACAGCAGTCCAATTTCAGGCTCTTCATCTGTACTAAAGGATAGAGGGGAAATACTTTACCAGTATAATGTGGTAAAGTAATTGGAAACATGTTTGATTTCTAACTTTTGGAAGTTCTGATGAAAGAGAGTTAAATCTGAAATTTTAACTGTTTCTCTCTCCATAGTTCCAATATGTTGGAACTACTCTATACTCTGAGTAGTTCCAACATATTCTACCTTTAACCTTCACATTTTTGAACACTTCCTCCCCACCACTTTCTGTACACAACCAGTTTTAGCTGCGGAGCACAAGTGCATTTCAGCTTTGTGGCTTCTTTACTTGTTTCTCCCCACCCCACTCCACCTCGTGGCCGAGAGCAGTCATTGCTTTATTCCTCCATCAAGTTCCAGCTATTCACCAGAGAAAACAGTCATTGCTTTCATATCAAAAGTTCACTATCCAACACAAAGAACAAATATTTAAAGACTAAATTTACTTTTTACCATTATTACCTCAATACCCTCTGTTGGCAGGTCAGTCACAAGGAATGAACTGCTACCACTGTGCACTCAATGTAGTGGAACTTCGAAGTACAAGCTATCACTCACACTTTCCATTTTCTAAAGAAAACCTTAATGCAAGCTTGAATTCCATACTCTTGTTGAAACAATTCTTTACTGTTTCATTACAATTTTTGTATTGTCATTGTGCACCAAATACTATAGCTTCTTACGAGGGTCAAAATCTGCAAAAAAGGTGAACAGTGGACTTAATGAATCATGAATCAGACTTGGGGAATACGCTCACTTCAATTCCTTATTTACCTGTTGATCCTTACCATGGTCAACTAACATAGGTTAGGTAAAAGACAACACAAACCCTAAGTAATTCAGACTACTTGCAACTTTATTGTATTAATTTTATTATATCAAGTGCAAATACTGTATCCATACAAGTAATGTTGACCTGGGGTTAACAATTGCTGAATGTTAACAGTACTCACCCGAAACTACTTTTCCCACATACACCACTGAAATAGGGGACCTCTCCCTATCCCAGGCATTGGGGTCTTTCTTGCAATAGTTAGCTCCAAGTTATCGCTGCTCCACCTCTGAAACTTTTCATTATTATTCTTTTTCCTCATCAGTTTTGCACCATTATACTTCAATTCAGTTGGTTCAGATTTATCAGACTAGCCTGTGTCCACTTTTCATTAGCTTTAGCCCAAAGATTACAGGTAGCATTACATCATTGCTCCTCTCCCAAATAAGGAAAGGATCCCCCCCACCCCCCAAACCAGTCCATTTCAAACAGTTGCATCCAGACACTGGACTCAGGTTATTTCAGTTCATGGACACAGACTACTCTTCTTAGAAAGATGCATTGATTCTTCTACCTCATCAATGGGCATGCAACAAATAACTTATTTGGAAATTATCTCTGATTTACTCGATCAGAGATAATTTCTAAATATCCATTTTCAATTATTTCAATCCAGAAAATGAGTTCAAGATGGTGAGCACACAAATACGTTTTAAAAAAAAAAAGGACAGCTCTTTTACCACATGGCAAAAACAAAGACATTTGTTTGGCCTACTTGTTCACCGTCCTTGCCTTGTTCCTGTCATTATTTTGCAGATTTTTTAAAATTTCTCCAGGAAAACACACTTCATACCTTTTCCAAACTGGCCTATTTAACAATTTCACCGGGCCAAAATAACCTTGAGATGGTTCCTTTGTTAAGAATTTTTCCTAAGGAGATTTCTTCAGCAGTAATGACACAAGAATCACTGAACAACTTCAAACACTCTTCTCCCCTGCCCACATTAAACTCAACATCCCCTTGCACGGCACAAGAACAACATGAAGCAACATAGAAACTTGTACATGAGGGTGCCAATCATTCTGTGGGACACCAAACAGAATCTGATTTACTCTTAGTAAAATCTCTCTTGAAAGACAGGAAAACTTTCCTAGTATTTTAGTTAACATTCTTAATTCAAATCAGCATCAACACTGTCTGCTAGATTTACCAATGAGGATTTATAAACAGTTTAAAAATAATGCTTCAATTCTCAAAACAAGTAGCAAAAGAAACTCACTAGAATATTTTACAAGCTAAATTCAAATACTGTCTAAGTATTGATACTACGAGCACAGATGAAACAGATGCCAGAGCAACTAAAATATGCAGCTTGCTCTTTGTAATTGAGTGGTCTTAGCTCCTTTGTTGTGGATTACTTTTTTAAAATCAATCATAATTATTTGGTTGCATTTAAACAAATAAACACCTACACCAACTTCAAACATCAAACATATCAAACAAGCCTCAAACATATTACATAGTATCAATTGACAATTGATGAAATAGTTCATGTAAACTTCAAAGTTGTAAATTCTCAATATCCAAGGTAGCTGGTGGTCCAAGCAAATAAATGTTTAATATTAATAGAATATCACTTACTGATCTAATTAGTACAACAAAGTAATTTTTCCTTATGAATTCTCAGTAATGACTTTCCGTAAAATATTTCAGTTCAATAATAGTTTAGAAACTTTGGTCTACAAGCTCAATTTTAATCTACAACTAATTAAGCAGTCACATAAATGCATAATTGAAGATGTTTCTTAACACTTTTAATTCAATATTCTAGAATGAGATGATTTGTGGAATGATTAACTGACAAATTTAGCAGAAAAGAACCTTATAATCCAAGGATTACAAGTGAAAAATATGATAAATCAGATTCCAGTGGGAAAAATCCATAGTATTAATTCAGCACAGTCTGATATCCTTTGAGCTCAAAATGATGGCAGTAGAATTAAATAAGAGAAGCCTAAGAATTAGTTAATGGTTTTATAACTCTGCCGATTAAAAAAAATTGTACATTTTTTTAAATTTTAGCATCTGTTTTTACACAATTGGCCATATATTTCCAGTAAACACTTAGAACCTTAGTGAAAATTAATTTCAACTGAGAAGTAGGATTAAAGGTTTCTTTTCTCAGGAGGGGCGTGAACAGAAGATTAGCACTGGGAAGCAATGGTCAAGAGAAACAGAATAAGTTGATTAACAAGTTACAACGCCATATGGGAGTGTTAAAATAAAGCAGAGGGAAAACACCCATTTTATTACCACAACCAGGTAACAATCGACTTGCCATTGCTCCACTACAGGTGACTTAGGCGGGAACAGGAGAGGAGATAGAAGTAAGTTGCCAGAAAGCAACAAGTGAAGCACAACCAGTCTCACATAACCCTGTATCTGGAAATGACTGCATTACACTCCTACTTTTGATAGCGCACCATAAATAAATACACCAAGCTCCAGAGCTTTATCCCCAAATTTCTACTTTTATAAGTGATTCCTGAAAATCCAGCTGTTGCAAGTCTGCCTATGTGGGTCACCTGAAGACAAATTTCTCTGGGGTGATTTTGCTCTATGAAAGACAGATACAAATGTAGTCCCTGTTATCAGGAAAGCTCTTACTGATGCAATATGGTGTAGAAAAGCTTTTAAAAAAAAATACAAGTTACTCACACCAATATTTTTAACTAAGAGAAGTTGTACAGTATTAAAGTTGGATTAAAGCTGAACAGAAGTGACTTTCTTTTAAGAGACTTATAGTTCCCACTGCCTATCTGTCAAATTAATATGAATACCCACGTGTTTTATGCAGATATCATACCTTGAGGTGGGGGGGGGGTGAGGAGAAAGAAGAGAATCAGTTCAGATGGGCAACTAATAATAGGCTTTCAGATATTTTGACTTCAAGTGTTAATAATAACAATACAATTCATGTAACTTTTCCATAGTCATTTGTTTTGGAACTTCTGCAAATAAAAGGACAAAAATAAAAAAAAAATGATATGGGTTCAGGCAAATTATGTCTCCACCCCACACCCCTGGGTATTGCTGTCCAGGGCAACTTTTGTAACATCTGCCTATAATTAATTACCCCTTGAGAATACAGTGAGAACCAAGAGACTTGCTAGGACAAGAGTATTTTTAAATCAACCACATGGATGGAGCTAGGTGTCAACAGATCAGGCAAAGACAGGTTTCCATCCCAGTAAATTAGATGGGTTTTTAATGACAACCTGATTGCTTTTGAAATCAGTACTGACAATAGTTGTGTCAAGTTCCAGATTATTAATTTAATATATTTTCCAAATCTAGCCGGCTACAAACTAAACTCTAGTTCCAGGATCGTTAGTTACAGGCCTCTGAATTATTAATCAAAAGAAAAAATGTCTATGTTTTAAGTCCAATAATGAAGTACTAGAAAAACTCGAGTTAGGCAACATTCTGTAGAAAGAGGAACAGAGAGGTCACTGAATCAAAATGTTAATTGTTTCTTTCTTCACAGTTATCAGGATATATTCAGAAGCTGAAGCAACATTGTTTTCATCTTACTCTGGTTTACTAAATGGGTAAGAACCTAAGAAATACACAGTACAGAGACAGGTCCTTCCACCCGAATCCACACCAACCACCAATTTATATTCATTTTATGGTTAATCCTTTTTATTATTATTTTTCCTACGTTCCTGTCATCTCTCTCAGATTCTACTATTCACGTACACACGAGAGGCAATTTACAGTCGTCAATTTACCTCCCAAACAGCAAGTCTTTGGGATGTGGGAGAAAATCAAAGTACCTGGAGGAAATGGTGGTCGATGGGAGAATTTGCAAACTCCACGCAACAGCACCCAAAGTCTGGACTGAACTTTGTGCTATGGGGCAATGAATCTAGGAGCTGTGCCACTGATAAATGCTCTGCCACTACACAACTAAAGTTCAATCTGTACTTTCCAGCTAAAATATTATTAATATTTATCACAGGCATTACTGCTGAACTAAGTCCCCACCCACCTATCACAATTATGACATGATCAACCAAGAACTGCACATGGAAAAATACCAATTTTTCATAACTTTTTGAATTTCCTGCCAAGTATTACACATTATACAGGTTGAAGTGGTAGATTGTCATTATGCTGGACTGCATGGTGGATGGAAGACTGTCCCTGGAATGTTTCAAGTAACTAGAACCATATTTCACCCTACCAAATTAAGTTTCCCTTCCATAATCACACAACCACATAAAAGCAATCCATATGCTTGCTAGAATAAACAAAGTAAGTGTGGTTCCAAGGAATAAAATTAAGAGCTTTTTTGATAATAGTTTCAACGATATTATCCTAATAGTATACAAGTAGTGGTACTCCACTCAATTAACACTCACAAAAGCACAGGACCACTGATATTTAAATAGGAACATAGTGGTATCATGGGCACCACAGTAGTGTAGAGGTTAGCATGGTGCTATTATAGCTCGGGGCATTCCGGAGTTTGGAGTTCAATTCTGGTGCCATTCTGTAAGGAGTCCCTATACTTTCTCCCCATGGAATGCGTGGGTTCCCCCCCCCCCGGTGCTCCCGTTTCCCCCACAGTCCAAAGATATACTGGGTCATTGTAAACTGTTGTGTAGTTAGGTCAGGGTTAATTTAATTGGGGTTGCAGGGATGACATGGCTCGAAGGGCCAGAGGGCCTACTTCATGCTGTATTGCTAAGTAAATAAAATAACATTAAAAAGTCTTACCATATAGCAAAAATTTATTTCTGATAGCAAACACTACTGCAAATGACATTACTTTTTCTTCAATTGCGTCATTTCAGAATCTCACCTTAAAACATGGTTAGTCAATACTTTAAGATGGATGTTCAAATAATTTTGTACAGAAATTAAGTCTTGCTCAATAAATGCAACTTGCATTTCAGAATGCATTTTGTCCATTTGCAGAAGGAACTTCTACAGGCAGTCATTTGCTTCATCAAAGAAGAACGGGATGTGCTCAGGGCAACAAGCAGAGACGAAAGCAAAGTAGCAAGTTCAAGCACAATGTGGTCCATCTCCACAATGTAGTCAACAGATTTCCAGCAAGCAGCACCACTTAAGAGAACACAAGCCCTCCTTTCTTCTCAGCTGCTGAAGATAATTTACTTTCTTCAGACTATAACCACAAGGCTAAAAGTAACAATGTGGGTTAATTTACAGTTCTGCTAGTTCTTCAATAGACAGCCTGAGGACGTTTTGTAGAATAGTAAGCTTCAGATGCAGCTACATATGCAGATTCTGGAAAAAAGTCTTCTTGGTATTCAGCTAAAAACCTACAGATAAAAATATACAAAGTAAGCTGTAATTCATTAAAAGATTGTCCAAGTGAGGCTGAAAAATGCAGGAAGATGTTTATTATTACAGACTTTGTCTCTCTTCTGATAAGTGCCAATTTTTATTTATCTGCATGTCCTTTGAGTATATTTAGAGGTTCTTGATTAATAAGGGTATCAAAGGTTACGGGGAGAAGGCAGGAGAATGGGGTTGCGAGGGATAATAAATCAGCCACGTGCGAACGGCAGAGCAGATTGGACAGGTCAAATGGCCAATTCTGTTCCTACATTTTGTGGTCATAAGATCTGAGACAGTACTAACGATTAGTCTTCCACAGATTAAGATGGCACAATCCGCTTCAGAGTGTAAGATTCCACCGCTCAGCTGATGAACATGAATTCCATAAAGTTCTGAGCACATTTTAAAACCTTACCTTAGAAACAACTCGAGATGTTTTACCAAGACTTTGACGTTCCTGTCAGTAATTTGCATTTTGCCCAAGAGCTCTGGCAGCTTCACTATTATAAAACAGATCAAGGCCATACAATCAATTTATAATGAAAATAAACAGTAATCATATTCATGCTTTATTAATTCCATATCTTGCCGAGGAACACCAATAAATGAAAATTTTTAATTTTCAGATACTTACCTAGAACTCCATAGCATAACATGCATTTGCAGTATTTATAGAAGTGCTGGGGTGTCAGTAGCGCAACAAGAGCTACTGAGTACCAGCAGCCAGAATTCAGTCCTGATTTCCAATGCAGTCCGTGTAGGTTTGTACATTCTCCATGTGACTGTGTAGGTTTCACCCATTGCTTTGCTTTCCTCCCACATCTCTGAACACTTATATATTGAGACAAGATTTGGTCCCTCTGAACTGCAGGTATATAGAAAGATGATCGCTAGCCCCTGGGGCAAGTGGAGCATTGGAGTTGATGAGAATGTAGGGAATAGAC
The DNA here is from genome assembly GCF_963921235.1 of Mobula hypostoma. Classification (NCBI taxonomy): domain Eukaryota; kingdom Metazoa; phylum Chordata; class Chondrichthyes; order Myliobatiformes; family Myliobatidae; genus Mobula; species Mobula hypostoma. Next base: position 73,168,915 of record NC_086102.1, on the reverse strand, counting down.
TATAGGGAAAATGAGTGGAGGAATGATTTCTCTATGAACCTACACACCTGTAGGCTTATGACCAAAAAGGAGTTGCTTTCTATGCTCATCAGAACATTCCTTTATATTTCAGTCTATTTCTTCCTTCCCTCCTGCACCCTTTGGTCAATTAACATTTGCTAGAAGTGATGCTAGCATTTAACAATTAGCTTTATTTGTCACATGTACATCAAAACATAGTATGAAAATGTGCTTGAGACAGCCTGCAAATATCACCATGCTTCTGGCACAACAATAGCACGCCCAGAACTTACTAACCCTAACTCATGCATCTTTTGGAATGTGGGAGGAAACTGGCGTAGTTATAGGGAAAGCATACAAACTCCTTGTCCACATTGGCGTAAAATGAACATTGATCACTGATTGCTGGCGCTCTAAAGTGTTGTACTAACTGTTACATCAGGGGTCCCCAACCTTTTTTGCACCGCGGACCAGTTCAATATCGGAAATATTCTTGCTGACCCACCGACCCGGGGGGGCGGGGAGGGGAGGGGGAGGGGTGTTCAAGTAGGGTTAAACTCACCTCAACATGTCTTTTACAGTTAGGGTTACCAACTTTCTCACTCCCAAATAAGGGACAAAAGTAGTCAAATACGGGACAACACACATCAAAGTTGCTGGTGAATGCAGCAGGCCAGGCAGCATCTCTAGGAAGAGGTACAGTCGACGTTTCAGGCCGAGACCCTTCGTCAGGACTAACTGAAGGAAGAGTTAGTAAGAGATTTGTCCTGACGAAGGGTCTCGGCCTGAAACGTCGACTGTACCTCTTCCTAGAGATGCTGCCTGGCCTGCTGCGTTCACCAGCAACTTTGATGTGTGTTGCTCGGACTTCCAGCATCTGCAGAATTCCTGTTGTTCAAACACGGGACACTTGTGTTTACCCCGTGAAAGACTACCATGACCATGAAGCCTTGCGCGGGCACCTGTGTGCACATGCGTGACTTGCACATGTGATTTGTGCATGTGCGTATGTGCCGATTTTTTTTTCACAAATTGTTTTTGGCTTAATCTTCCCGATACACTGTACATACATTATTTCTACTTTATATAGGCTGTGTATTTATCCTATCATTCCTGCTTTTACTATATGTTAGTGTTATTTTAGGTTTTGGGTGATTTGGTAGGTTATTTTTTGGGTCTGGGAATACTCAAAAATTTTTCCCATATGAATTAATGGTAATTGCTTCTTCGCTTTACGTCATTTTGGCACAAAAGGTTTCACAGGAACACTCTACCTTAGCGGAAGAAAATAAGGGACAAGGGCGGTCCCGTATGGAACAAACCAATTTAGCCCAATATACGGGACAGTTGGCAACCCTACTTTCTAGTTCAACAGTGTGTGACAGGGAACGAGGAAAGGTCCAGCTGACTCATATCATTTCCTTGCGGCCCAGTAAGACACGCTTTGCGGCCTGGTGGTTGGGGATCGCTGTGTTACACCACAGTGCCGTCCTAACCATCTTAACTGCCAAATTGTGCTTTGGGGTAAGGATGCCACCCTAATCTTAAAGCACAATACCACCAAAATCTAAACTAGCATAATCAATCCTTCATTGGATGGTTAACTTCCTAAGTCAATACCGGAATTGTTTCAAAAATACCCTTCACTTACAAACATCAATTGTCTTCATCAGAAAAAAAATGAGTAATATGATAAATACTAATTTTTTATTTTAATATTTAAATAATCACTAACACTAACATGTAGTTCTAAGTTGCAGGAAGTATGGGATACAGAGAGAGATGAGAATTAATCTAAGGGAATTGGGGGTGCAGGAATTCATATTAAAAGGGTTGCTGGGCATAGGTGAGAGAGCACAGGTCAGGGTATTTTTAGCTTTCTTAACGGGTACAGGGTTCTTTTTATAGGATATGACGAATAAGCAGGAATAGGGTCCTAGGATGGCCAAAGAGGGGAGGATAAAGTGTAGGTGAGACAGAGACAGAGAGAGAGAGTGTGTGAGTGTGAGTGGAGGGAGGGAGAGAGAGAGCGAGAGAGCGAGATAGATAGATATTGGGTGATATCTTTTAAAGGTTTACTTTGATCATAATTATACAGCAAATTCAAAATTCCAGATATTATAATGCTGTGTGACAAATACAATTTATTTGAATGCAAAGAATACCTTACAGAACATTCCTGCAAGATTTTGATATTTTTATATAATGTTTGTTACTCTAATTGGCTTTGAACGCTTAATAAAATATATTTTCAAGTTAGTTATTACAAGATGAACTTATGCTTTATAGAAACGGAAACGGTACCTTGACTGAAGCCCACGGCACTTTCAATGGTTGCTTAAAAAACACTATTTAAATCATGCTATTTTTCTGCTGTTTTCCACAATATATATTTTGGAGGGTTATAATAAAGGTGGAATTCCACAGATTGATTGGATTTCTATTATGAAACTTACCATTATTATTCTTTTTTCTTCTATTTTAAGCAAACATGCAGCATCCATTTGAAATGAGGAACAAGACACTTTCTCTTCAGCCAGTATTCATCATGAAAATAAAGTTTACAAGAGCTTACCGAACAGTCGCAACAGATGCTGAGCTCCATAGATGTAAGAAGGCGCAGGAGGCTGTTCAGTTAATGGATAATTATCTGGCATCATTTTCCAAGATAATACCTATTAAACCCAATACAAAACAAGTTCTTAGTCACAAGCATTTGCCGACTTAAAATGAAAAAACAGTGACAAAACCATGTCAGTTTTATTTCCTACAATCATAACCAATATTTTTTCTTTTATTCAAAAGACATGGACATCACAGGCAATGTTGACATTTATTGGTAGAATTTTAACTTGAAATATTGTCTATCATCTAAGTTGAGAAAGAGGTTCGTGATTCCTACCTCACTTAGTTCATTGTTCCTTCTACTATCAAATACTGCAACCCCTTCTTTACTAGGTGTGAGGGCAACAGGAGAAGAACTCCCACTATGGACAGGTGTTTCTGAAAAATATATTCACGTGACACAAGTGTAAATCAGTGTTCAGAGGCAGAAAACATTAATAAGATACTAAGGGAAAAAAAACATGAAGGGTTATTTTCATGTACAACCCATCAGTTACTTAACACCTTAAATAACTGATGGTTTGTGTACCAATCCATAATTACATTACATTAAAAAAAAATGACAATCACAAAATACAATTTCTCTGGTATTAAATGAAATTGTCATACTTGTAAGTAATTAAAACAGAACTTAATAGTCACAATATAAAGTGCATTTATGGAACATAATAGTATAGCACCGGAGAGGCCATTCAACCCACGATATTCTGCCGATCTTAGTGCCAATTTATACCAAATGTCCTCATACTGTGGATTATCTATATCCCTTCATTCCCTTTATGTTCATTTATCTAAAAGCCATCAACTGCCTGCTTCCACGACTACACTTGGTAACCCATTCCAGGCACCACCATTCTCTGCTTAAAACTATCCCCTGAAGTTGCCTTTAAACGTCCCCCGCTAATTTAAAAAGCATCTCTGGTGTATGACATTTCTACCCTGGGAAGTAGATCCTGTCTACCCCAACTATGCTGCTCAATTTTAAGACCTCTACAAGAACTCCACTAGGGAGAACAACACAGGTCTGTCCAATCTTTCTTTATGACTCACATGCAGTAATCCAGGCAGCAACCTCTCCACGCTTCCCACATTCTTGTCGTAGTACGATGGGCAACCAGAGCTCCGTGCAATAACCCAAGTGTGGTCTGCCTGAATTTTCATATAGCTCCAGCATAATCTCTTTACACTTACACTCAACACCCCTACCAATAGAAGCAAGCATTCCATATGCCTTCCTTGCCACCATATCCACTCTCAAAGCTAATTTCAGTGAGCCATGGACCCGACCCCAAGATTCCTCTGAACCTTAATGCTATTATAGAGCCTACCTTTAAATGCATTCTTTCTCCTTCCATTTGACCTCCCAAAGGGCAGCACCTTACAGTTGCCTGGATTAATCGCTATCTGCCACTTTTCTGACCATATCCGTAATAGATCTATATCCTGCTGTATCATTTGATAGTCCTCATGCGGTCCACAACTCCAACTATGATGTCATCCACAAACTTCCAATACACCCATTTACATTTTCATCCAAATCATTGACAATATCACAAACAAGAGGAGCGGCAGCATCCATCCTCACAGCTCCCCAGCCAGAATAACAGTCTTCTACTGTTCGTCTTCTAAGGACAAGTCACTTGCAAATCCAAACTTCAAATTCACCTTGGATCCCATGCATCTTTATCTTCTGATTAACAAACGATTACGAACCATATCAAATGTACTACTAAGGTCCATGTAGATAATGTCCACTGCCTTACCTTCATCAAGTTCCTTTGGCACCTCAAGAACACTTAAGTCTGTATAATATGAGCTGGCCTGCACAAAGCCATGCTGGCTGTCCTTAAGCAGGCCAAGCTTTTCTGAATATGCATAAATCCTAGCACCCAGTATTCCCTATCATTGAAATGAAGCTCACTGGCCTATAACTACCATTTCAAAGAGGCACATCTGCTACTCACCAGTCCTTTTGAACCTTGCCTGTGCTTGCGAGGACACAAAGACCTTTATCAAAGTCTCAGCAGCCTCCTCACTTACTGCTATCAATATTCTGAGACATGCCATTCAGGCCCTGGGAACTTATCCACTTTAAGTGGTTTTCAGAAGATCCTGCACTACCTCTCAGGTCACAAAAGGTTCCCTTACCCTACTATGCTTGTCCTATCCTTACTCCTTAACAGAACATGCTGATCCTGAACTCTGAACAGCTGGTTCTTAATTAACTCATCGAACACAACATGTCAGATGTGGACTTGCCCAACAGAAGCTGCTCCCACTCAACACCCCTTAGTTCCTGTTTTATCCTGTCATAATTTGCACTCCCCCAATTCATTACTTTCCCACAAAACACAATTGTACCATTACTCATAACCATCTTAAAACTCATTATTCCCAAAGTATTCACCCACTATAGTTTGTCACCTGGCCTTGCTCATTTCCCAAAACCAGTTCTGGTAAATTCTTATCTATCTGGATGGTTCACTATCTATTTCAAGAATCCCTCTTGGATGGTCTAACCCTATCCCATCTAAACTTATTAGGTAGTTCCAATTAACACTAGGGAAGGCAATGTCCACAATTAGGGCAGCCCTCTTGTTTATCTACCTTCCCATAATCTGATTACAATTTGTTCCAACACCTCTTGGTAGCTATTGGGGAGCCTATAGAATAAATCTACCAGCGTAATTTCATCTTTCTTATTTCTGAGTTCCTCTGTGGATGAGCCTTCCAGTGTGTCCTGTGACGTTCTCCCTTAATAGTCGTGCAACCCCTCAATCTTTTTCCATCTTCTCTATGACTTTTAAAACGAAAGAACCCAGGAATGTTCAGCCACCAGTTCTGTCCCTTATTTAACCAGGTCACTAATAGCAACAGCACCATAATTCCATGTACTGATCCAGACTTTAAGTTCATTCTCCTTACCCCTATTACAACCAGCAATGAAATACATTTCAGCCCATCAGCCTCATCAGGTTTATCAGCCTATCCCTTTTAGTCTTACTTGTCATACCATCTTTCTTACCTTCAATCCTACCGGTTATTGCTCTACTGTTGTGGTTCCCATCCTCCTGCCACTTAATTTTACACCATTCCAAGTATCACTAGTAAATTGCCCAGTGAGGATATGTTCCCTTCCAGTTCAGAGGCAAACTCTCTCCTTTGCACAGGTCCCAACTGCCTGGAATGACCAATGATCCATAAAGTTTGAAGGCCTCCTTTCTGCATCATTGCTTAGCCATGTACTGGATGTTTATTTCTCATCTCACTAGCACATGGCATGGGTGGTAACCCTGGGATTACAACCCTGGAAGTTCTTTTTGTATTTTCTACCTAGCTTGTAAAATCACTTGGCAGGACTTCAACTCTGCTCCTGCCTAGGCCATTGATACCTACATGGAGTAAGACCTCTGGCTGCTCACTCCCCTCCCTCAGCATGTGCTGTACCCACTGCAAGACACCCTCGACCCTAGCACCAGGGAGGCAACATGCAGCCACAGAAATACTTATTTTCACCTCCTGCTATGGTGCCCTTATCATTATCATTCTGCTTGACTTCACCGTTTTCCTCTTTGCCTTAGAATCGGGCATGGTGCCACTGACCTGGCCACTGCTGCCAGCCTCGGAAAGAGCAATGCCCTCAAGTTTCCAAAGGTGTAGACCTGTTAATCAGAGGAATGGGCCACAGGAGAACAATACTATCTGGCACCCCCACTTTACTTTTCCTGGTGGTCACCTATTGGCCTGGACCTTGGGTGCCTGACTGAAACCCACAGCTTCCACAAATGATCCAGGGTACATCCAAATGTGCCTGCAATTCCTTGACCTGGTCTGTCAGATGCTCAGCTGTGTGCATTTCCCTCAGATGTAGTCAGAGAGTACGAAGTCTTTTTTTAAACTTCCCATATCTAGCAAGAGGTGCATTCCTCTGCTTTGACAACCAATTTATCTTCACCAGGTCAAAAGGTCACAGATTAACAGGAAAATTTTTAAAAATCTGCTCTTCATCTGTGCCTCAGTTCTAAAGCCTCAAGCCAAAGCATCAGCTTCCCATTCTTACACTGCCCCAATCCTTTACCCTATCTTCCATTAATGATTCAACGATTCAGAAATAACTTTCAAAAAAAGCTGCGGGTTCCTCCCCTTTACTGCTCTGGCTGTTACAACTGAAAAGCTCTTATCTGAAAATTTGAGATACTTTTGGAAAACCATCCCAATTAAGATTTATCATCAATATAGTGCCCTGGGACAATGCCAGTCTTAAGTAATCAAGCAGACTTTAATTCAGAGTTCTACAACAGAAATAGCAGTTGTGCTTGCATCAGTCTGATTCCAATTCACTAATTCTATTGTTTGGATGTGACCCAGCCTAAAACAGTAACTCATTACAATGCTTCAGATTTTAATATCATTACGCCCCTGGCACCAATGGCAACATTTCATAGTTAAAATTGCAATCTTTGGCTAACAGAAAAATGTCCCTCTGTTACAGTGCAGATGACATGATGGTTGCTGGTGTTGTAGATAATATAGATTATTGCAGGTTACAACGGGACACTTTTAGGATGCAGAACTGGGCTGAGAAGTGGCAGACGGAGCTCAATCTTGTAAAATGAGAAGTGGAACGTTGAACTTGAAGGCAGAGTACAAGGTTAATGGCAGGATTCTCAGCAGTGCAGAGGAACAGAGGGATCTTGGGGTCCACATCCATAGAGATCCCTCAAAGTTGTCGCTAAAAAGAGTATATGATGCACTGGCCTTCATCAGTCAGGGTACTGACTTCAAGAGCTGTGAGAAATGTTGCAGCACTACAAAACTCTGGTTAGACTACACCGAGTATTCATGTTCAGTTCTGGTCACCTCATTATCGGAAGGATATGGAAGCTTCAGAGAGGGTGCAGACAAGATTTACCCTTTAGAGTGGAGGATGATGAGAGATGACTTAATAAAGGAGTTAAACAAGATTATAAGAGGTTTTGAAAAGAGTGAACCGCCAGTGCCTTTTTCACAGGATGGCCATGGCTAATATGAGAGGACATAATTTTAAGGCAAGAAAATAAGGGGTGATGTAAAATATAATTTTATTTTTAAAAACACAAAGGACAATAACTGCATAGAACGTACTGCCATGGGTGCTGGTAGAAGCAAATACATTAAGGGCATTTAAGAGCCTTTGAGAGGCATATAGATGAAAGACAAAAGGAAGGCTAAGTGTGAAGGAAGGGTTAGATTGATCTTGGAGTAGGGTAAAAGGTCGGCACATTACTGAGGGCCAAAGGGCTTGTACTGATGTGCAGTGTTCAATGCAACCCAGAAAAGGATTTGTTCAATGGGAATTCAAACACTTACTTTTCTCCAAGTGTAAAAGTAACTTGGGCATTTGGGTGGCAGTTTCATAAAACCGGCGCTTTGACTGAGGAGATGCATTGCTTTCAGATAATCTATCACAGCCTGACACATGCCGCATAGACCGCCTCAACGATTGAACGGATTCAGGATCAATCCTACGTCGCTTCGGTGTTGAAGGGTCACCTGACAATGGCTGGCTGTCTGTGGACTGAGGGGTTGATGGGTTCAGAAGAGGAGGAGGACTTGGTGAATGTTCCTTATGAGGTCTATTAAAAATTAACAAATAGTAAATTATTTACAATTCTTTGTAAATATCAATAATTAAAAACTCACCAAGTACAAAATAAAAAAGGTGTACATATTAATATTGAAAGTGAACAAATGAACTGCACTTGATCGTAGTTATCCAAAGTAATCCAGACAAGGAACTATTCAATATCTGAAGAGTTCAGAAAAAGGTACAGGATTAAAGAACCATTGTTCTTTATCTAAACCATACTAAAAATGGATTACCAATAGGCAGAATAACTGTTAACCTATTGAATTTGCATCAGTATTCTCCAATTCTGACCTTTGATACTGGCCCTCTCTCCAACATCCAATTACAGGGTTAGAGATTTTCAATGCTTAAACTCATCCACTTCCCCTCTAAATCCATTAAACTACGAACCTAAGTATCCAGCTTTTAAAACAAAATTGCTATAACTGGTCATACTAATCCCAGCATGGTTTAACCCGGTTTAAAAAATAAACTTGAAAATAATTTTGAATTTAACATAATATAAATACATACACCGTAAACACAAGTCTAACAACAAATCATGCCAGTTCCTGCTAATCAGAACTTAATATTTCTGCTGCCCTACCTCTTACTCTAGAAATTCTACTGCTTCCTAGCTTGAAATATTTATGCAATTTTCTCTTAAACAATCTGACAATTTTTGTTTGAGCTAGTGTAATAGAACATACAACTCTCAAACAATCAGAAGATGGGCATCTTTTTTAAAAATGTTAAAGAGTCCTTCTCATGGTCAGCCTAAACAGAAAAACCAATGCGTCCTACACACGTTAACAAAATATTTCACTTTGAATAAAACGTTCTACATTTTGTCTTCGAATGAAATATTGCTTAATAACCATAATTATACCATATTTGACATGTCTCGGTCATTAAATCTAAAGAAGAATATACCCTTGAATGTTGATTTTTTTTGCATCTGCAGATAATTATGCCTAAGTTCTTCCATTCATCAGTATCTTTCATTGTCTATGGCTTCTTGACTCTTTTAAAGAGCGATGTCAAGCTTTTCTATAAAGTCTATGATTATGCCAGTGGCAAATTTCAACATATTTGCCACATTAATCGTTTACTTTCACCGAAAGTGAATGAACACTTATGCAGACTGCAAGTGATACCACTTCTACACTTGGCTGCACAAATTAATCTTATTTGTATTTTTCCATGCTGCTGTATTTCATTCTGTAACACATTTTTGTATACCAATACTGCAGATCATGGAATTATGAAACAAAACAACATGGAGAGGATCAGATGGCCAACTGTAAAGTATTTTAAAGAGAAAATATACAAGTAAAGCCCTTCCTTTTTTTAAATATATATAGTATTTTCCCCAGGAAACCTTGGAATGTAGCTCAAATATAAATGCTGGACATTGATTCTATAATACCTTGGAAAAGTATTCAACTCCCAAACCTTTGTTCACAAATATTACCACCACAGGTTTTAATCATTTTAACTACATTTTTTTAAATTTTGAATCATATGCTCCTTTTTTCACAGTAGAGCCACTGACTTCTACAGCTCACTCAGTGACTATTAGCGTCACAATAGCCTCTTTTTTGAGTGTCATTCTTCTCCACTGACTAAGTTTAGAAGGGAAGACTGATCTAGGCAGTGTGGCTATAGCTTCCTATTTCCACTTTTTCACGACGGACTACACTGAGCTCTGAAATATCTTCAGTGCCTTTGAGGTGATCTTGTATTCTTCCTCAGGTTAGTGCTTCTCTACTATAATTTTCCCGACTATCAAGAATGCTCTTTTGTCTTCATTTTAACTTGGTCTGTTGAAACTCTACCATACTTTTGGACCTTATAGAGAGAGGGGATTATTTATTCTCATGAATTCATTGAAAACAGGTGATCCTCCAATTTCCTACATCAACAAATTGGGTGAGTTGTTAAGGCAATACATTGCACCCTGGGAATGTCAGCGCAGCGAATAACATTTTTTCAGCTTCATAATTTTGGTTTTTGATTTCCAGTAAAGTGTTGACAGGTTTTGGAATTTTTCTTCTGATTTGACATGATGCATAACATTTTGTAGAGTAGTTCAAAAAAATCCTAAAGCAATACATTTTCAATTTTGAAAATGAGACAGTAAAACATGAAAATAGTTGCGGGGTCTGAATACTGTTCCAAGGCACTATACGTACAAAGTTAATTTACTCTAGATAGCTTTGGGAAAAGAAAGGATGGTTTTAGTAAGAGCATCAACTAGAGATGTAATCTATTTTCCTTACCTAATATGTGACAATGTTTCTTTGATTGGAACAAAAAATTTGGATGAAGTTATCTTCTTGAACTGGGCATGCTCATACTGATAGAGCAAAATCATAGGCAAAGTAAAGTCAAATGTAATTCTTAAACCATCCACCATTTCTTTACAAAGTTCAACACTATATGGGGGAAGAAAGAAAAATGTGTAAATGACTTAAGGGTCTGACTTATACAATGGTCACAGATCCATTACTTTTTTTTAATCTGATACTAAATTAATCTAACTCAGTTTCTGTATCAGATTCCATATACCTTAGAATGGTTTCACAAGTTTGACTAGTGAACACGATGCAGAGTTGGTTATTCTACTCTAATACCATACAGGGTGATACATTGGTTTGGATTTCTAAACAAAACCTTCAATGCAAAAGCCCATTTGAAGACTGGACAAGTTAAGGGCAATGAACGGCTAGCACTATTCTTTCATGACAGAAAAATAAAATCCACCACAGATCGATTTCAAACATCATCTGCAAAAACTTACTTCTTCTCAGGTGGAATGTAATGAGGATTCATTGGAATCTGCGAGTTGCTCTGATGATGTCGAGATCTTTCGTTGGCTGAGAAAGCTGCATTAATTGCAAAATGTTTCACGTAGGATTCCAAAATATTAATAATGTTTGTCTTGCATGGAAGTTTCACCAGCTGTCAAAACAATACCATTTGTTTTATTCTAATGAAATGCAGAACTCAAGTTCTTGAAAATGCAAACAAATGTAGATGCAAGTTCACAGCTTGAAAATATATTACCACAAAATCGATTTTGATTTTAACAATACACCAATCAAAATACACGACATGTCTACATGCCCCTTATGCAAGGTTCTGGATTCACTAGCTGTTAACTTTGAAGTCAAAAAGAATAAAAACCTGAAAAGATGGACAACACAAATGATAGAAAATCACCTGTAATATATTATTGCTAGTATAGTTTTATATTTTTCTGAAAATCAAATTTATCAACAATCCTAAATGCTTTTGATTATCCAATTATACCTTTTAGAACAAAACACTGAAGGTACTGCAAATCTGAAATTTAAAAAAATAGAAAATGCCAAATGCTCTCAGCAGGTCAACGAGTATCTCTAAAAAGGAGAAGAGGAGTTCATGTTTCAGGTCAATTATTTTTCATCCAACCTGGAAGAGGTGACAACAAAATGAATAAATATGTTGAGAACATCAAGATTTTAAAAGAAAAACCAAGAGCAACTCTGACAGATTAGAGGCATGTGTGATTTATTGACAAAAGAAGAGGGAGAAAAATAAGCCGATGATAAAAGAGCAAGTGAACACAAGATCAAGTTGGAGGAAAAGTGAATAACAGTAGCAGATGCAAAACAGAATAAGTGCTGGAAATAGCAATTAGCTGAAATTGTACATCTAGGAGCTTGCAATGTGTCACCAGAACAATGTAGGTGGTGAAAGTCAGAGGTCAGAGAGACAGAAAAACTTTAGCATTAAGCTTAGAATGAACAGCAATGTTCTGTTATATGGTGATCCATTTGCATTCATTTTTCCCCAACAGAGGGACTACAGAGAACATTAGAGTGCAGTACAGGCCCTTCAGCACACAATGCTGTGCTGACCTTTTAACCTACTTAAGATCAATCTAACCCTTCCCTCCTAAATTAACTCTCCATTTTTCCACCAGGTGCCTATCTCAAATGTCCCAAATGTATCTGCCCTGCCTCTATTATATTATAATTGCTGATTTTATTATCTTGTATCTGCCTACATTATCAGCAACAAATGTAAATGTACTAAAATGGAAATAGTACCAGTAAAACATTTCACTCTGGAAAGAATGCTTCATTCCTGGAAGAGGGATAGGGTAGAAGTCAAAAAGCAGGTGAGGCATTCTTTTAGAATCTTGCAGAGGACAACCTGCAAATACCCTCGAACTGGTAATTCATCTTTTTTTTAAAATAAATAGCCTAGAATTTGAGCTATTTTACAATGCACAAGTATACATAAAACTCACTTCAAACTAGATATAGGATAGTAGGTAGTGATTCTCATTTTAGAAAGTGCTCAGATCACTTACTTATAACAGCTAAGTGAGGAAGAAACCACAATTTAAACACATACTTTCAGCATTCACAAATATGATACATTTCAATCTAAAAGTTGCAAATAATAAAAACCATATTTTACAGATCAAGTCACACCTTTTTCCTTTTGTTGATATAATAGCAATCATCCTCTAATTTCTTTTTTAGAATTTCAGGAATTTCTATGTTTATACTTTTCTCTTCCATTTCCTTCTTCGAGCAAGTCTCTTGATCTTCCTTCTAGATTATCAAGAAGCAATTTGCATGATTTTAATAGGGTTCTCACAACTTCATGATACTACTACAGTAATAAAATTTCAATGATTTCCATCAGTATCTGAGCTTCAGTTTACTGGTAACAGCCAAAAGAATTTATGAAAGATCATAAACAAGAGAAAATCTGCAGATGCTGGAAAACCAAGCAACACACACAAAATGCTGGAGGAACACAGCATGCCAAGCAGCTTTTACGGAAGAGAGTATATAATCAACATTTCAGGCCGAAAGTCTTCATCAGGACGGGTAAAGGGTCACTGCCCGAAACGTCGACTGCTTATCCTTTTCCATCGATGCTACCTGGCCTGCTGAATTCCTTCAGCAGTTTGTGTGCGTTGCCTATGTAAGATCGTGTTGGATTTAACCAAAATAACACAAGTTACAGAACTGAATCCCTTTCAAGCATGTAATCGAAAATACATTTAAAAAATGCACTCAACAACTTCCAACCAGATGGAGAAACATGCATATGGAGATTAAAAATAAAATTTGCAAGTATATTGAAGTTTTCTGAAGTGGATAGACTTCCAGTATACCATCTTTTACAAATGAACAAGCATTTCGCTACTGATGTTACTTGACAATAACATTCAAGAATCTTTAAAAACTACTAATTCTTGACAATAAACAACAGGAATTCTGCAGATGCTGGAAATTCAAGCAACATACATCAAAGTTGCTGGTGAACGCAGCAGGCCAAGCAGCATCTATAGGAAGAGGCGCAGTCGACGTTTCAGGCCGAGACCCTTCGTCAGGACTAACTGAAGGAAGAGTGAGTAAGGGATTTGAAAGCTGGAGGGGGAGGGGGAGATGCAAAATGATAGGAGAAGACAGGAGGGGGAGGGATAGAGCCGAGAGCTGGACAGGTGATAGGCAAAAGGGGATACGAGAGGATCATGGGACAGGAGGCCTAGGGAGAAAGACGGGGGGGGGGTGACCCAGAGGATGGGCAAGAGGTATATTCAGAGGGACAGAGGGAGAAAAAGGAGAGTGAGAGAAAGAATGTGTGCATAAAAAAGAGTAACAGCTGGGGTACGAGGGGGAGGTGGGGCCTAGCGGAAGTTAGAGAAGTCAATGTTCATGCCATCAGGTTGGAGGCTACCCAGACGGAATATAAGGTGTTGTTCCTCCAACCTGAGTGTGGCTTCATCTTTACAGTAGAGGAGGCCGTGGATAGACATGTCAGAATGGGAATGGGATGTGGAATTAAAATGTGTGGCCACTGGGAGATCCTGCTTTCTCTGGCGGACAGAGCGTAGATGTTCAGCAAAGCGGTCTCCCAGTCTGCGTCGGGTCTCACCAATATATAAAAGGCCACATCGGGAGCACCGGACGCACTATATCACCCCAGTCGACTCACAGGTGAAGTGATGCCTCACCTGGAAGGACTGTTTGGGGCCCTGAATGGTGGTAAGGGAGGAAGTGTAAGGGCATGTGTAGCACTTGTTCCGCGTACACGGATAAGTGCCAGGAGGGAGATCAGTGGGGAGGGATGGGGGGGACGAATGGACAAGGGAGTTGTGTAGGGAGCGATCCCTGCGGAATGCAGAGAGAGTGGGGGAGGGAAAGATGTGCTTAGTGGTGGGATCCCGTTGGAGGTGGCGGAAGTTACGGAGAATAATATGTTGGACCCGGAGGCTGGTGGGGTGGTAGGTGAGGACCAGGGGAACCCTATTCCTAGTGGGGTGGTGGGAGGATGGAGTGAGAGCAGATGTACGTGAAATGGAGGAGATGCGTTTAAGAGCAGAGTTGATAGTGGAGGAAGGGAAGCCCCTTTCTTTAAAAAATGAAGACATCTCCCTCGTCCTAGAATGAAAAGCCTCATCCTGAGAGCAGATGCGGCGGAGACGGAGGAATTGCGAGAAGGGGATGGCGTTTTTGCAAGAGACAGGGTGAGAAGAGGAATAGTCCAGATAGCTGTGAGAGTCAGTAGGCTTATAGTAGATATCAGTGGATAAGCTGTCTCCAGAGACAGAGACAGAAAGATCTAGAAAGGGGAGGGAGGTGTCGGAAATAGACCAGGTAAACTTGAGGGCAGGGTGAAAGTTGGAGGCAAAGTTAATAAAGTCAACGAGTTCTGCATGCGTGCAGGAAGCAGCGCCAATGCAGTCGTCGATATAGCGAAGGAAAAGTGGGGGACAGATACCAGAATAGGCACGGAACATAGATTGTTCCACAAACCCAACAAAAAAGCAGGCATAGCTAGGACCCATACAGGTGCCCATAGCTATACCTTTAGTTTGGAGGAAATGGGAGGAGCAAAAGGAGAAATTATTAAGAGTAAGGACTAATTCCGCTAGACGGAGCAGAGTGGTGGTAGAGGGGAACTGATTAGGTCTGGAATCCAAAAAGAAGCGTAGAGCTTTGAGACCTTCCTGATGGGGGATGGAAGTATATAAGGACTGGACATCCATGGTGAAAATAAAGCGGTGGGGGCCAGGGAACTTAAAATCATCGAAAAGTTTAAGAGCATGAGAAGTGTCACGAACATAGGTCGGAAGGGATTGAACAAGGGGTGATAAAACAGTGTCGAGGTATGCAGAAACGAGTTCGGTGGGGCAGGAGCAAGCTGAGACAATAGGTCGGCCAGGACAGGCAGGTTTGTGGATCTTGGGTAGGAGGTAGAAACGGGAAGTGCGGGGTGTGGGAACTATAAGGTTGGTAGCAGTGGATGGGAGATCCCCTGAGCGGATAAAGTCGCTGATAGTGTGGGAGACAATGGCCTGGTGCTCCTTAGTGGGGTCACGATCGAGGGGTAAATAAGAGGAGGTATCCGCGAGTTGTCGCTGTGCCTCGGCAAGGTAGAGGTCAGTACGCCAGACTACAACAGCACCCCCTTTATCAGCAGGTTTAATAATAAGGTTAGGATTAGTGCGGAGGGAGTGGAGAGCAGAGCGTTCCGAAGGAGTGAGGTTGGAATGGGGACAAGGTGCGGTGAAGTCGAGACGGTTGATGTCCCGTCGGCAGTTGGCAATAAAGAGATCCAGAGCAGGCAGAAGACCAGAGCGGGGTCTTGATCTAATTCTTGACAACTCTGCTTTGTTTTCTCCATAACTCTACCAAACTTAACCCCTTCCGGGACAGATAAAATCTGCATATTAGTTACTTAGTCTCCCATTCCATAGAAATGGTACGACCTACTGTGTGTTTTCAGTATTTTCTATTTTATTTACCATTTCTACTATCTCTTCTGGTTCACTGTCATCTTCGCAGTCTAATAACTCTTCATCCGAACCATCTACATCATCTTCATCATCATCATCATCGTCATCAATGTCATCATTAGAAGTAGCACTTAAAGCTTCAAAGGGAAAAAGAAACAGTTTTATGAAAATGGCAACTGCAAACATGTTGTAAGTGAACTCCAGCTCAAAGCCAAACAAAAACCTGAAAAATGACAAAGAAACTGCACATTAAAAACTTAATACTACTTTTAAGAAAATGCACCTTTTGAAAAAAACACTAAGATGAAAAGAAAAATATTCACTGGTCACAAAGGCTAATGATTTCATTTCATTCTTCAGAAATGCTCTAACAGTGACTTAAAGTTCAGATTTACGATTCCTTTATATTGCATAAACAAAGTTTCTGCTAGACATGCCCATTCCTCATTTTCGTTGAAAGAATAGCACTGTGCTAATAGAACACAAAGAAGCAACCCTTCATCTCCCACTACCTCACACAAGTTCAATGTTACTGCCTCTTCTTACTGTATGCATTGAAAGAGATCACTGAACCAAAAATTTGAAATATTACTTCCATGTGATTCTCCTTACTGTATAGACTTTAAAACACTGATAGTTCACTGAAGTAAATGCACAATCTTACACAGTAACTTATCCTTCAACTTCATTGTATTTAAATTTATGCTTGAAAAGTTACTTCTCAGCAGCTTAGTGGAAGTGATTTTGAGTGAAACTGATTTTCAAAAACCCTTAACTCCAGGAGTTAAAACAAAAATCATTAGCTTTTGAACCTTTACCTTGCTGTATCCTAACGGTTTGATGCAATAAAGGTGAAAGGGCTAGAACCAAGAGAATAGGACAGCATCTTTCGATGCAATGTCAATTGTGAAAACACCATTTTCTACACAATTATCTCATCTCAGGGATGTTAGTTAGAAAAAAGATTCAACTTTAAATGTTTGTAGTTATGAGACGGTGATTTCAATTTATAATACTTAAGACATGAAATTCTTGGATCCTTACACCACTATTACAAAAGCTGTGACAAGATTTGTAATTTTCATCAAGTAGTACGAGATGTTGATTTCCACCCTTGGAAAAAAAATGACAATAGAAATTCACACATATTAATCACTAAATCAGCATCTCCCATTTTATCATACATGCATCGATGAGACTGAAACTAACAACTAATCACTTTCATAGTTGCCGTCAGTATTTAAATCAGAACATTAAACTCCAAGAAATATGTTTTTGCTGTTGTGCCACTTGGCTGAAATGCATACAGGTTGATTTAATTTAAACTGACTAAAACATCATCCATAGTGCTTGTGAAATTGATTCATATGTGCAAATACCTATCAAGGGGTAAATGTACATTTGCCTCTCTCTAAACTACAAGGCTACTTTAATATTTCTCAAAGTAGTGCAACAATTCACCACAGAATTTTTATGATATGAAATGAATAGATACAAAAATGTTCCATTAAGCTCTAGTATGTTGGATATCATACTATTCCAATTTCTGTTTCCAAGTTTACAATGTTTACCGTGTAGGGAGAAGAAAAAGTACAAGCAGCAGATAAAAGTAAAAAACATATCATCAGTCAGGAATTTGGCAACAAATAATGAGAGCTAGCAAAAACGTTTGGTCAGTTAAGCACTTCGCTCCATTTAGTAGTACATGCACACCATAACATTTCAAAGAACACTACAGTACAGGACATCCACAATAAAAACAGAAAATGTAAGAAACACCTAGTAGGTCATTCACTTAACGTTATTTGTTAATTTTCTCCCTGCAGATACTCCCCATTAAATGTGTGACCCTTTTCAAAAATAAACAATCACCTTAGTTCATGATAAAGCATCCTTTCCACATCCATCCTGTCAAAACTGCTCAATCTTTTACACTTCAATCCACTCACACTAATTTCTAGCAGACATGGGGCATGTTTGCCCAGCCTTTCCTGAGAAAGGCATCCTAATAATCTACACAAGACACTTTCGTTAAATTCAAACAAGAAAATGGAATACCTTTTGACAAACATACTCACAGTTTTCATCATTCTCTTCTTTTTCATCAACAGGAAGACATTTTAGAACCGAGTCAACACCAGGGAGCCGGCAACGACGTTTCTTTTTCCCTTTGTTTTTCCTAATCATATGAAAGTTAACATTTGAAAAAAAAGTCAATCCATTATGTATTTATTTCTAGGCTACAATTTGAAAAGTCGCCAGAAGGAGAAAAGCTTTTATGACAATATTTCCAAAGAAACTGAAAAGCTCACAAAAAATACAACTCTGAATAACAAAATACTTAGCCTTTTATGGCAATAAGTTTGTTTTTTAAAAAAAACAGTAACTTTTCAGAATAAACTGCATTTGTTATACAAACCATGTTTTTACCCTCCAAGACAGCAGTTAAGACTATTACTTTCAACAATTTGAATTTTGTTAATATAGTTAGCAGTTAACAACAGTTTGATTCCAGCACAAAGAAAGCTACATAAATGTTATTTCTTTTTGGTGAACACTTGTATTGTTGGACACAGTAGTGATGAAAACTTTGGGAAAGTTGCAAGTGGTCCGTGGTACCCTTTTCACAGCTCTGTAGATAGGAATCTCTGAGACAATTTCAATCAAGGTATCACTGAAGTCTCTGTCTATCACTGTATTGATTGTACTATTTTTAAACCATTAAATTTGGAACACAAATTATAACCAAAAGCATTCTTTGTTTGAATACCTTCAGCCACAATCAACATAAGAACGTGCACTAAATACTTTGGAGAACTCCTGTTGTGGCTTTGCACTAACTGTAGTTGCTACAAAGAGCACATGTACTCACCTTTTAAGCCTGTACTTATTGGGGACCAAGTCCAGTGTGCACTTTATCTATGTGGCTGGCAGCATATTGTACTGGAAATAAGCACGTAATAGTTCATTTGTTTCTCAAACTTCAGTTCATCTATCCTGGAGACTGAGCTTCCGAACTTCACACCAGGTTTCAGGTGAAAGGTTTATGTAGTTATCTGACCAAGCAGCCAAGTACTTTTATATAATTATTTTGCATATACTTTGGGGTATGTAATGATGCTTACATCACGTAAATTATTCTTACATGCGAGCCACAGCTTTCTTGGCCAATTTACGTTGTAATCTGCGATTCTCATCCGTGTCACGAAGTACATGATCTTCTGCTGCCCATCTATCCCAGCTAAAGACAGGAGGATAAAGACAGGTAAAAATAAAAGGCAAAAAAAAACAAAATGAAAAATCAAAGGAAGTTACAAAAGCAAAATAAGGTAATTAACCTATTCAATAGCACAAGTATATTTTCAAATGTAAAATTGCATTGGTCAGTAAAAGGATTAAAAGAGCTTTTAGGTAAAGGGCAGATCATTTGGTTTAAAACGTTAAAGCAATATACAGCAACTTCTGAAGGAAAAAAATTTGCGATACAACTAAGAAAATGTCAATTTAGCATGGTGCAGCCAAGTGTAGAAAAATGGAAAGCACTGGATTTAACATTTTGAAAAGTATGCTTGGAACAATCCCAAATAAAAGCAAATGGGATATTCAAAAATAACACAACAGAACAAATCTTGGCCAAAAGTTCAGAATGTCTTGTTCACACAAAACCCTGCAGTACTCTTAGTAATACAATATAACATTTAGCCTTCAAAGCAGCCATACTAATAGTTCCAGATTCTCATTAATTTACAATGTTTATAATATCATTTTTAGTTTTTTTCAGGTGTATTAGAAGGTTACATTACTCCAAGTCACAATTTTGGAGATGCTTAATGAAAAGAACACCAAACTGCACTAAGGAAACTTACAAACAAAATACACGAATCAGACATTTCCACTTATTTCCTATCATAATGAAGCACCGAAATGAATACAAAATTTGAATGGCTGAAATTTATCCAAAAGTAAAATATTAAAAATAAATTATTTAGAGTAAAATTACTGAATAAAAAGCCACCACAATCTCCAGATTAGATTTGTTAAATATCAGTTTTGAATTGTATAACATGGCTGAGATAAATAATTCATTTTCTGTCCAGTTGGGTGTATAGAAGTGAAGACAAGAGGATGAATACAATGCCCTGGTGGAGAACTTTGTCAAATGGTGTAAGCTGAATCATCTGCAGCTCTACACCAGTAAGACAAAGGAGATGGTGAGGACGAGGATGTGGTGAGAACCTACAAGTACCTGGGGGTGCACCTGGATGACAGACTTGAATGAAGCACCAACACAGGCTGTGTACAGGAAGGGCTAGTGTCACCACTACTTCCTGAGGAGACTGAGGTAATTTGGAGTATGTAGGCCTCTCCTTCACATATCCTACCAGTCTGTTGTCACCAGTACAATCTTCTATGCTATGCTGGGGCAATGGCATCAACACAGATGATGGCAACAGGCTCAATAAACTGATTAGAAAGGTTGGCTCTGTTATAGGAGTCAAACTGAACACACTGGAGGCTGTGGTAGAACAAAGGAGCCTACGGAAAATCTTGGCAACTCTGGACAGTGTTTCCTCACCCTCTGCATGCCATGTTGGCTGAACAGAGAGCACTTTTAGTAATAGACTAAGAAAACAGAGCTGCTCCAAAGAGCGCTCTATGAGGTCATTCTTACCTATGGCCATTAGGCTCTATAATGTGTCCAACCTATAGCCGGAGAAGTGATGATCCTCCTGTTAAGACTGTTTGAGGCTACTTATTTTTATTCTTTCTTCACTTCTAATATTTGTATATTTGAATTCTGCGCACTTGTAATGCTACTAGGACACTAATTTCCTTCGGGCTCAATTAAAGTATCTATTTATCTACTGAAAACATTCAACTGCAGTTTATAAACATTTGTCATTCTATCAGTCTAAAAATTCATTATATTTTTAGATTCATGGTACAAATTCTCCAAATCTTACTCACACAAATCTAAGCCAAACAGAACCAATCAAAAAAAGTAAATGTTTGCAAGTCTTTAATGGCAACACCATTAATCATCATAATCATAAAATTAAAATTATTGGAATTCATACAAAGTCCTCTTATTAGAAGTAAAGAGCTATTATAATTCTGTTGCTTACAGCAAGACCAGATGCTTAAAACAATTTAAATCTCAACTATCCATTGATTAACCAGCTACAATCAACCCTCCCCCGCCCACCGTCAATTGAATGCTGTATTTACCCAAAAAAAGGGAACACATCTTCAATTAAGAACAAAATAAACAACGCCAGATACAATTACATGAACTTCAATCACCAAAATACACACAATTCCTAATCTCGGCCATCTACAAATCTTAAAAGAACTGTGCAAATATAACTCACAAGCTAGTGCTGGAGATGACAATCCCAATTTAATCAGGACAACTAGAATTTCACAAGATTCAAAATTATTTGTGACATTAATATATCTGTACACAATAATACCAAGCTATTTAAGGACAGAAGTTTAAAAGCCCACAAGCTTATAAACTTTTTACTTTTATTATAAAATAATTATGAAAAAAAATTATAAAGAAATTAAGATAGTTCATATTCAGGGATTTCCAAGCACATGAGAATTCAGCAATACAGATGATATACTGAAGAGTTTTGTTCTTCAAATTGTTAAGTAGTCCAGTTATCGTCAATTCATGACTCAACAGCTGGAAAGTTTTGGCACAAACCTGAAAATTTGATTATATGTTTCTATTCTCAAAAGTTTGAGCTTTTGATAAACTGAAACACAAGAGAAACATCTGAAGAAATTGGAAAATGTATCAAAAAAAAAGCTATGAACTCTGCTTCAAACATACACCAAGGATGGTTACCAGTGAACATGTTAAAGCATATCTCAGCACTGTTTGACTCAATATGAAAAAGTGTTCAGATGCTACATATAAACAATGGATGTATAGATGGGATTCAAACACCATCTTTATGCATTGTTTCTGGAGGCCCTTAAAAAATGAAGAGCAGATGTCATCAATGGAATTTGATTAACAGTATGCCAAACAAATGTTACGTAGCCCTTGGCTATTTTAAGTCCAAATTCTTATCACAATAGTCCTGAAAAATACAGCTACAAATAAAATGTATTCATACCAGTTTTATTTTGGTTGGTCTCAACGCGATACGCGATGTTTGAAATACAGCAAGATTCATTTAACATTTTTTTAATATATAATTCTAAGGAGATACAGACACACACATAAAAAGATGCAGAGGCATCACAGACAATGCGAATTAAAAAAATTACTATATAAGCAGTAATAATCAGACAAGTACAAAATCAAAGTTTCTTCATAAATTACCAGAGGAAAGAAAGGCAGAATTAAACTAAAATAGGAAGTCACAATTCATGTTTCAATAAATGGTGGAAACTGAGAAGGATCAGCTGAATCACTTCAGCAAATAGACTGAAATAATGTAGTAGTAGAGCAGGAAAAGTTTGGATTAAGAAAGAGTTCAAGGTAGATTTTTGTTAAATGTTAATAAGCAGCAATACAAGAAGGTTACTCAAATTGTTGCCTTTTTGCTTACTCAGACCTCTTGTACACAATATTTATTTTTTTGAAGACATCTCTATATTATGCAAAAGGATAATAAAACCTTAAAGAGAAAATGCATCATGCAATTATAATGACTGCTCAGGAAAATACCAGCAATCTGCACCAGGAAGTAATATTTACTAATGCGTAACTATATATACACTGTTAAGACATCACATTGCAGGTAATAGGGATTTGCTGCCACTACAATCATCCAGGGCATTTCCAAAATGGCTAAGAAACAGTTAATCTTGGAACTCAACAACACCAGACACATATAACCAGCAATGTAAACCATCTGGTGAAGTTTCATCAAATGCAACACATGGTAACTGATGTGGAAGGAGGTTTTAAACTAATGCATGCAGCAGAAAAAGGCAATTGCAAAACATCACACCACTTTTTTAAAAAAATCTTCTAATAAAGAATTTATTTTATAGTATACAATCAGAATTCACACAGTTTAAAAGCAATCTAATCCAGTAATCTTTGTTTCACTTCCATGACACTGTTTTCCCTTGCTGCTAATGTGATAATTAGCCAATTTATTCAACTTTTGTTTTCCTATCCCTTTTTCTCTTCTATTTAAATTTGTTTCTTTTTTACTTTTACAAACCCTATTCCTGAATCTTTGTGATGGTTATTTTACTTTGATTCAAAATTCCTTTTACCCCTCATCACCCCTCTCTGAACTTGAGATTTTTTCTACTTTAAAAGGGAGATAAAGCAAGTGGCTGTTTAGAATTTCTAAACTTCACTTAGTAACAGAAGAACTTAATCCTGAAGTAACAAAGCACTTGTGTACCATAGAAAACTGTACAGTGTACATCAAGGATTACTTCTTAGAACAGCAAGCAAGGCAGAAAAATTAGTAAGAGATATTGTGGTTAAAAATTTCCTAGGAATTTGTGGTCACAATATGATAAAACTTCAGATTGAGGGTGAACGCTACATGCAACAACTTGAATGAGCCAGGTCAGTAGATGAAGAGTAGAAGATATTCAAAGAGTTGGTACATAACACTCAGCAGAAATTAGAAAATGTGATTCTATGAGAAAGAGGCGTAATCTATAATTAACAAAGAAGGTCACAGATAAATTTAAATGGAAAGTGGGGCATACAATTTGGCACGGACTGGAAAACGTTGGAATCTGGGAGCAAAAATTTTTAAAATTGATAAGATGAAGAAAATTGATTGAAAGGAAACTTGCTGTAATATCAAACACACAATAAGAGTTTCTATGATTATATAGATAGGAAGAAGGCAGCTAAGTTTGGAAACACTAGACAATAAGGCCAATGAATTAATAACAGGAAATAAAACATGTTCACAGACATGTTAATCTTTTGTATCGGTCTTCTCTGTGGAGCAGGTTGGAAATACCCTTAAAATAACAGATGGGCTAATTTCAAACAACATGGAGGAAACGGCAACTTAGAGACTCAAATTTACCTCTGCAAATTGCCAGGATTCAAATAGCCTGAAAGCAAAGGAGTTAAGAATGTATTTGCAGAGGCCGTGGACCTATTGGTCCTTCAAAACTCTCCAAATTTCAGGTGGCTACCCAAAGACTTGCTAACAAGCTTCCCTTGTTTAAATAAAAGGGAGGAAGATAAAAGGCACAATACCATAGGACAGTTCAGAAAAATAAGGGGCCACCCTATTGAAACAAACAAAATCCAAAGAAAGCTTGACAGGTTTGATGTTGACATCCTGGGAGTATTGCAGCAGGACCATAAGGAGATACGGCAACAGAATAACAGGCCAACAATATAAAATAGTGACGCGTGGAAATGTCTTCTCTCAGAGAATAATGCATCTCTAGAACTCCAGAATTCTCTGCTACGGCAGGTGGTGGTTTTCAGATAAACAGATGAAAGGTGGAGCTAGATAAATAAATAAATAAATAGATAAAGATCAGGGAATGGATGAACAAGCACAGAAGAAGAGCTGAGGCCAACATAAATCAAGCATGATCATACTGAATGCAGCTGCATTAAGGGGCCTTACGGCCAAATCCTGCTCTTATTTTTTTGTGTTACATTATTTCTTTGTCAAAAAGCAAGAGACCATGAAATTCTACACAATTAACTTGGTTTGCCCTTGTACTTGTGGAATGTTTAATCGTTCAGTTCCATGGCTGTGTATGCCATGATGTATTTATGATGTGTACTGTGGCTTCTATATGTTTTGAAATTTGGCGAAACATTTGCAGAGCCCTTTATTCATTCACACAAACACATAGTAAGACGTTTATTTGAGAAATAAAGAATTTTCTACCTTCTGTTCCAACCATTGAAATGAATCAGATATTCTGGGATTTTTCGACCTTTCTCATCTCTACCAACTTCAACATCAACGATCTGTAAGAGAAATCAGAAAATATTCAGAAACAGTTTAAACAAAAAATAATACCATTCTATATGTTTTAAAAGACACATACATAATAAAGGTCATTTCCCCACTTCAATATTTTTTTTTAAAAAGTCACAATAGATCTGCTGATGCTCCATGCTGAATTTTCAGATTTCAGTTCTCAATGACCCAATGGTTAGATACTTCTTTGATGGAAGTTTAAAGAGAAGTTCAACCAGGAAGAAAAAGCTCAGCAAATGATTCAAAATAATCTGCAAAGAAACTAAAAGACAGAACTATGTCATACTGAGCATCACCCCCAGTAAAAAATGTAATAATAGTTTAAAAAGAACTTTGCCTTGGAACAATTAATTTGGGGTCAGTGCCATCTTTGCCCGCAAATTTGGACAATACAGAAACTATTCAGTGACAAGCATGTATTAGAAATAACTGCAACATTTAAATAATATCATGTACCCACTTACAGAGAAAAGCACCAGGGAGTAATTTCCTTATGGGATGTTTACAGCAAAAACAGCAGTGGGAGTGAACATAATACAAATTTACAAGTTATTCAGCGGAAGTTAGATAAACAAGAAGGTCAGAAGGAATAAGTGGAATAGAACATAAGGCCGTAAGACCATAAGACATAGGAGCAGAGTTAGGTCATTCAACTCATCAAGTCTGTCCATTTATCACATAATTCTTAAAATACACTCAAAAAAATCTATCCATTTAGTGAATTGATTTTATTGATATTTTGAATCTTTACCCATCTGGCTTTAAAAAAGAAGCCTGTTTCATTGGTTTAAATATAGTTGACCATTTTGAATAGTTTGCATAGTATAACTGATTATCTGGCCTAAATATGTAATTTTTAACCAATGTTTATACCTTACTGCTCACCTAGTCTATACAATGAAACCTAGAGGCAAAAAAAGTGAAGTTCAAATCTAGGTTATGCATACGATAATTAATATACTGTAGCGGTGTGCTACACACAGCGCTAGAATAACCACACGGAGTCAGTGAGAGAGTTGCGATGAAAGAGATTTATTCAATCTTCGCGGCCTGCTTTAAAGCCTTCCCATTCCCGCCCTCCTTGGGCGGGATTGCTGTGGGGAATGCATATTCCCAGACCCTTTCCGCGCGTGGGATCTTCCCCCTGCTGGTGAAGATGGCCTGGCGCCCTTTTTGGGGCCGGCCCTCTGCCTGCGCGCACTGTTGTGAGCCGGTTCGTGTGTGCCAGAAAGTGGATCGCCACATAACCGCCCCCCAGAACCGGCGATACCTCCCCCAGTGTCCACAGTCTGGATCGGCCTCTGTTTGGGAGGTCTGCCCCTGCGCCGCGGTGCCTGAGCCTGGACCGGTTGCGCCAAGTCCACATGGGCCGGTTTGAGTCGGTCCACCGTGAAAACCACCTCTCTCCCCCCAATGTCCAGCACGAACGTGGACCCGTTGTTCCTGATCACCTTAACGGTCCCTCGTAGGGCCGCTGTAGCGGTGCCCAGTGTCCGCCCCGTCGTACAAAAAGAAACTTACAGTTCTGCAGGTCTTTGGGTACGCAGGTCGGGCTCTGTCTGTGCTGTGAAGTGGGTATGGGGGCCAGGTTACCGAGTCTCTCCCGTAGTCTGTCCAGGACTGCTGTGGGTTCTTCCTCTTGCCCCCTTGGGGCTGGTATGAACTCTCCTGGGACGACCAGGGGCGCGCCGTACACCAACTCGGCCGACGAGGTGTGCAGATCCTCCTTGGGCGCCGTGCAGATTCCGAGCAGGACCCAGGGAAGTTCGTCCACCCAGTTAGGCCCCTTCAGGTGGGCCATGAGAGCCGATTTCAGGTGACGGTGGAAGCACTCCACTAGTCCGTTCGACTGTGGGTGGTAGGCAGTTGTGTGGTGTAGCTGCGATCCTACAAGGTTGGCCATATCTGACCACAGGCTGGAGGTGAACTGGGCGCCCCTGTCGGAGGTAATGTGGGCCGGTACCCCAAAGCGTGCTACCCAGGTTGCGATCAGTGCTCGGGCACAGGATTCGGAGGTGGTGTCGGTGAGCGGGACTGCCTCTGGCCATCTGGTGAACCGGTCTATCATAGTTAGGAGGTACCGTGCTCCTTGCGATACTGGCAGGGGCCCCATGATATCCACATGGATGTGGTCGAACCTCCGGCGGGTGGGTTCGAACCGCTGCGGCGGAGCCTTGGTATGCCGCTGCACCTTGGCCATTTGGCACTGCATGCACGTTTTGGCCCATTCACTGATCTGTTTACGCAGTCCATGCCACACGAACCTGTTGGCGACCAGCCGGATGGTTGTCCTGATGGAGGGGTGCGCTAAGTTGTGAATGGACTTGAAAACTCGCCGGCGCCAGGCTGCTGGGACGACGGGGCGGGGTTGGCCGGTAGCTACGTCACATAGTAGGGTTCTCTCACCTGGGCCTACAGGGAGGTCTTGAAGCTGTAAACCGGAGACTGCAGTCCTGTAACTGGGGATCTCGGTGTCTCCCTGCTGTGCCTCTGCCAGCGCTGCGTAGTCCACCCCCTGGGACAGGGCCTGTATGGTAGGTCTGGAAAGTGCGTCCGCCACGACGTTGTTCTTTCCAGAGACATGCCGGATGTCCGTCGTGTACTCGGAGATGTAGGACAGATGTCGCTGCTGGCGGGACGACCAGGGGTCGGACACCTTCGTGAGCGCAAAGGTAAGCGGTTTGTGGTCTGTGAAATCGGTGAAGGGCCTACCTTCTAAGAAGTACATGAAATGTCGGATTGCCAGGTATAGTGCCAATAGCTCCCGGTCGAAAGCACTGTATTTGAGTTCGGGTGGTCGTAGGTGTTTGCTGAAGAACGCCAGGGGTTGCCAGCGACCCTCGATGAGTTGTTCCAGCACTCCACCGACCACTGTGTTGGATGCGTCCACCGTGAGGGCAGTAGGAACATCCGTTCTGGGGTGCACTAGCATCGCGGCGTTTGCTAAGGCTTCTTTGGTTTTAACGACAGCGGTTGCAGCCTCTTCGTCCCAGGTAATGTCCTTGCCCTTACCCGACATCAGGGTGAACAGGGGGCGCATGGTTCGGGCTGCTGAGGGGAGGAAACGGTGGTAAAAATTCACCATACCCACGAATTCCTGCAAGCCTTTGATTGTGTTGGGTCGGGGGAAGTGGCGGACCGCGTCTACCTTGGCAGGCAGCAGGGTTGCCCCGTCTTTAGTAATCCTGTGGCCCAGGAAGTCAATGGTGTCGAGTCCGAACTGGCATTTGGCTGGATTGATTGTAAGGTCAAATTCGCTCAGGCGGGAGTAGAGCTGGCGGAGGTGGGACAGATGCTCCTGCCGACTACTGCTGGCTATGAGGATGTCGTCCAAATAGATGAATGCAAAGTCCAGGTCACGTCCCACTGTGTCCATTAGCTGCTGGAAAGTCTGTGCGGCATTCTTTAGACCAAACGGCATTCGGAGGAATTCAAAAAGTCCGAACGGGGTGATTAAGTGCTGTTTTGGGGATGTCGTCCGGATGTACAGGGATTTGATAGTATCCCCGGACGAGGTCTACCTTGGAAAAGATCCTTGCGCCGTGTAGCGGTCTGGCGTTGTAGCCTCGTTCAGTCTGCGGTAGTCACCGCATGGTCTCCAGCCCCCCCGTTGCCTTGGGCACCATGTGAAGGAGGGGGGCCCATGGGCTGTCGGACTGTCGTATGATCCCTAATTCCTCCATCTTCTTGAACTCCTCCTTCGCCAGTCGGAGCTTGTCCAGGGGAAGCCTTCGAGCACGGGTGTGGAGGGGTGGTCCCTGGGTCGGGATGTGGTGCTGTATTCCGTGTCTGGGCATGGCTGCCGTGAACTGCGGTGTCAGCACTGATGGGAAATCCGCCAGGACCCTGGTGAATTCATCGTCGGACAGTGTGATGGAGTCCAGGTGTGGGGCTGGCAACTGTGCTTCACCCAGGGAGAACGTCTGAAAAGTCTCAGCGTGGACTAATCGCTTCCCTTGCGGGTCGACCAGCAGGCTGTGGGCTCGTAGAAAATCTGCCCCCAGCAGTGGTTGGGCCACGGTGGCCAGTGTGAAGTCCCACATGAACTGGCTGGAGCTGAACTGTAGCCGCACCGTGCGGGTGCCGTAGGTTCGTATTGTGCTGCCATTAGCGGCCCTCAGGGTGGGTCCCAGTTCTCTGTTGCGGGTGTCATAACTCGTTGGAGGTAAGACGCTGATCTCCGCTCCGGTGTCGACCAAAAAGCGGCGTCCCGACTGCTTGTCCCAGATGTATAGGAGGCTGTCCTGATGGCCAGCCGCCGTAGCCATCAGCGGTGGCTGGCCCTGGCGTTTCCTGGGAATTTGCAGGGTGGTCTGCAGCGGTGGGCCTCTGTGCCCCACCGCTGGTGGTAGAAACACCATTGTTCATTGGGCTCTTCACTCCCGTTGCCGGGTTTTGTAGGCTCTGCTGCCGGGCCTGGTCTGGTCTGTCGTTGGGGACGCGGCTTGGTGAACTGTGCGACGGATGCCCCTCTCTCTCTTTCCTGGCATTCCACAGCACATCTGCTCGGGCCGCCACCTCCCGGGGGTTGGTGAAATCTGCGTCGGACAGCAGCAGGCATATGTCCTCGGGCAGTTGCTCTAGGAACGCCTGCTCAAACATGAGGCAGGGTTTGTGTCCTTCAGCCAGGGCCAGCATCTCGTTCATTAATGCTGACGGCGGCCTGTCTCCCAAACCATCCAGGTGCATTAAGCGGCGTGCTCATTCGCGCCGTGAGAGTCCGAAAGTCCTTATGAGCAGGGCTTTGAATGCTGTGTATTTGCCGTCCTCCGGGGGCGACTGTATAAACTCCTCAACTTGTACAGCAGTCTCCTGGTCAAGGGAGCTCAGCACGTAGTAGTAGCGAGTGGACTCCGAGGTTATCTGCCGAATGTGGAATTGTGCTTCTGCTTGTTTGAACCATAATTGGGATCACAGCGTCCAGAAGCTTGGCAGTTTTAACAAAACTGTGTGAACAGATGCAGCGTCGGTCATCTCTGGTCCAAATATCGTTTGGGCCGTCGGGGTCACCAATTGTAGCGGTGTGCTACACACAGCGCTAAAATAACCACACAGAGTCAGTGAGTTAGAGTTGCGATGAAAGAGATTTATTCAATCTTCGCGGCCTGCTTTAAAGCCTTCCCGTTCCCGCCCTCCCTGGGGCGGGACTGCTGTGGGGAATGCATATTCCCAGACCCTTTCCGCGCGTGGGATTTTCCCCCTGCTGGTGAAGATGGCCTGGCGCCCTTTTTGGGGCCGGCCCTCTGCCTACGCGCGCTGTTGTGAGCCGGTTCGTGTGTGCCAGAAAGTGGATCGCCACAATACTTAACTTCTCCCCACCTCCCAACAGGGCAGCGAGAGCAAGAAGGCCTGCTGATTTAGTATTTTGGTGCATCATAAAACAAAGCTAACAATGCAGTTTCATTGGGCCTTCAATGAAGTAAACCACTGCAACATGATTATCAAAAGCATCAGCAGTAAAATGGGAACGGATGGCTTCAGCAACATCTGAAATAGAGTAGGCCAGAAAGGTTGAGGGAGAATTCAAAACTCAAACACAATGTGGCCAAATTCACAAAATAAAGCAAAAAGCAAAAAAATGCTCCAACAGCACCAGTGGAGAGAAGTACTATCTTTACTCAGTGCTCTTTCATCAGACCAGGTCTGAAACAGGGGCACTGCCCTGAAACATGCGCTTGTTTCTCACTCCACATTCCTCATGCCAGTTCTGCTATTACCTGATGAAAGAAAGTACAGTCAGCAATAAAAAAAATCCTCTCCCTGCAGCCCTAGAGCTGCCCACCAAATCAGTGTAGAATCCATCCATCTACAGGCACAATATTCACTGCTCATCACTTCTAAAGGAAATACAGGCAGCACCATAAACCATCATGTATGACCTTTACTAATCACAGAAACAAAAACCAAGGGGCTGGTAGACTGTCACAAACATTGTTGTCAAAGAAAATCACCTCCATGTAAGATCACAACACACAATAGACCCCATCACACAGCAGACATCTAGCTAAATATCATCACCATGCAAACAATTTTCAGAATATTTTTCACTTCAATGTTACACGACACATCCAATGAGCTTCCCACTGGAGTGGAACAAATGAGAAACTGCGCAGTCCATGTTGCCTCCATTCCAGAGCAGAGATCAACCCAACTTCAATCACTGAATCACCAAGACTCGAACATGTACACAGTCAGAGGACAAGCTCCACGACATCTTCAGATTCTTTCAGCAGTTAAAAGAATGGGCTTTATGCTTAATTCAGAAAACAAGGATCACCAGTTGGGCAATGTACTCCACCAAAAGTAGTAATTCACAAGACAAATTTTCAAGATATTGAAAATTTCAACCACCTCCTATTTTTCTGGAGTCATCCCTCAGAGAATGCAGATGTCAATTATAAAAATTCATTGTCACTTTCAGTGCCCTAGCACACAGCCTGATCAATTCTTACACAGCTCACTCTACTAGGCAGCAGTGACCACCATCTTTTGTCATGGATAATCTACAGATGACATGACATGTCCAAACACTGGAGAGATGCCACCAAATCAATCTCCACAAAATCCTCTGAAGAATACACAAACTCTCACCAGGCTTAACAACCTCAGCACCAATTCCTTTGGTTCCAAACTGCAGGCCACATAGCTGAAAGGGCCAGCATTTGACACCGAAACAAACACACTATTACAAGCTCCAGAGTCGAAGGAGGACCAATATCCACACATTGCATTGTTTAGAAAGATAAAGAGTGAGATCAGAAAGGAGTTTTAAAATTTAGCTGTCAGACCAACCAATAGAGGGTGAAGGTACGAGCAAAAGGTGAATGTGATATGGGCAGTACTAAGATGCTCACAGTCATTGTACAGGTAAGTGCATGGTCACACAGGGTGACAGGATATTGGAAAGCCACACTTGGAGATAAACTTAGTTCTGTGTAAGCAAATGCAGCAGATGTGTCATTAGGAGGTCAGCATAGGTAAAAAAAAAAAGGTTCGCAAAAAAAATAATTAGGCTTTAATTGAGATGACTGCAAAAGAAATGGACTGCGTTACAGGGAACAAAAACACCATGATTAGGGTCAATTGGAGGAAATTCTTTCCCATCCATACTGGATGCTGAAAGGAATCGAAATCCAAAGTGGTGGTAGCGGTGGTATAGTGTACAAATCAGGTTGGCAAACCTATGGCATGTGTGCCCAAGATGGAACACAAAACTTCTGTTGGCACATGGCATGCAGTGCCACCCCTCGACTCATTACACCCTACCCATAATAAAAAGGCATATTATTGCCATCTTCACTGCCAAATGTAGTAGGGATTCTTTATTAAACAAAGCAGTGGGATGTTTTCATAATTATTACTAATTTATTAATCAAGTCATTTTTTATTGTCATTTCAACCATAACTGCTGGTACAGTACATAGTAAAAACAAGACAATGGTTTTCAGGACCATGGTGCTACATGAAACAATACAAAAACTACACTGAACTACGTAAAACACCACAAAAATACACTAGACTATAGACCTACCCAGGACTGCATAAAGTGCACAAAACAGTGCAGGCATTACAATAAATAATAAACAAGACAATAGGCACAGTAGAGGGCAGTAGGTTGGTGTCAGTCCAGGCTCTGGGTATTGAGCAGCCTGATGGCTTGGGGGAAGAAACTGTTACATTGTCTGGTCGTGACAGCCCAAATGCTTCGGTGCCTTTTGCCAGATGGCAGGAGGGAGAAGAGTTTGTATGAGGGGTGCGTGTAGTCCTTCATAATGCTGTTTGCTTTGTGGATGCAGCATGTGGTGTAAATGTCTGTAATGGTGGGAAGAGAGACCCCTATGATCTTCTCAGCTGACCTCACTATCCGCTGCAGGGTCTTGCAATCTGAGATGGTGCAATTTCCAAACCAGGCAGTGATGCAGCTGCTCAGGATGCTCTCAATACAACCTCTGTAGAATGTGGTGAGGATGGGGGTGGGGGTGGGGGTGGGGGGGGGGGATGGACTTTTCTCAGCCTTCGCAGAGACACGCTGCTGGGCTTTCTATGCTTCTGAAGCTGGTGCCGAGGGACCAGGTGAGATTCTCCGCCAGGTGAACACCAAGAAATTTGGTGGTCTTAACGATCTCTACAGAGGAGTCATCGATGTTCAGCAGAGGATGGTCGCTCCGTGTCCTCCTGAAGTCAACAACCATCGCTTTTGTTTTGTTCACATTAAGAGACAGGTTGTCGGCTCTGCACCAGTCTGTTAGCTGCTGCACCTCCTCTCTGTATGCTGACTCATCGTTCATCGATCTTAAATAATCATTAATCAATGATAAAGGTATTTTAGCCATAAATATGTTAAAAGTCAAATCCTGTCGGCATTAGCCTGAGAGGCAAATTTTGCAAGGAACCTCAATCTTCTTTCAACCCTTTTCTAATACTTAACCCAAAATCCTGTTGCACAGGCAGGCTTCGAAGTCACGATCATTGCGTGTTATTGCCGGTCACGTTGGAAACAAAGCACAAGGGCAGAAACAACGAAAATCATACAATAAGCTTAATGTCAAATTACCTTTTACTCACTTCCCTCACTCACCATGCCTGAGGCCCCGAATGAGAATCATCTCCCAGAGGGATCCTGAACTCCAACAGCATGAAGCTCAAAACCCACAGCGTTTAAACCCCCCCCCCCGCATACAACGCGGGCCAAATTTCCATCTCCAGCCCCCGCCAGGCTTCTCCACAGGCTTGCGTGTGCCCCCAACCTCAGCCCCCTTGGCCGGCTCTCCCGATCCCCCGTGGGCCGCGGGCCGGGCCTCCCACCGTCTCCGGGGTCGGGGCCGCGGTTCGAGGCCGGACCCCTACCTTGGCATCATATAGGACCTTGGCTTTTGTCGGGTCTGGCTCGAAGCAAAGAACTCGTTCCCCTTTTCGGAATTTAAATTTCATTCCCCGTGTGTTCATTTGGTCATGATGAAGCTCGAGGTGAAGCCGTTTAACCCTGCCGTCACAGCCGCGCTAGGCCGGCACCTGACCGGACAACTCTGCCTCAGCGGGACCGTCCGACAGACAAAGGCGTAGCCGACCCGCCCCAGGCCTCACACCGGCAGCGACTCATCCCACGGCTGCTCCGCCAATCCGATCCGCGGCCCACGCACTCCGCCTCCCTTTTGAGACGGTATTCGGCCAACCGGTTATGCTATTTGCAGTTTTCGGTATAAAAAAATTAGCCAACAGCAGCGGCGACGGCGGCCGCCCGCGCGGTTCTGGGAGTTGTAGTCTTCCTGGCTTTTGAAGCTGATTGGACGAGACCCAGCCACCTCCAGATCCCGCGAAGTGCCCCGGTGTGTCCGCCAGCTCTTTGTTCCGGTTGCTTTGGATACGCAGCATCTGCGGACTTCCTCGTGTTAGTGAAGCGCTTTTGTCGTTCCTCTGCATCAAAGTACTGACAGAACTGTTGGCGGAGAGGTTCAGTGCTTGAACTCCCTCCCAGTAAGAAACAATTCACCTTACTGCTGCTTCCACCACAGTTGCCCCAAATCTCAATAACTCGACAACAAAACTTATCACAAAAGAAGGCAATTGGCTTTACTTTCTTTGAAAGTAACGGGGTGAGATGGACACTTGAGTATCGTCTACCTATACAGCACTTCCTCTGTAGCTATAACGCGATATTCTGTTACTGCTTTCCCCCTGTAAAAACTTGATGTATTGATGTCCTGAAATGATTGGTACAGATGGCAAGTCACTGTACTTCGGACATGGGACAATAAGAAACCGATTATCAACCCGGGAGTTGCTCAGCCACTTGTTATCAATTATGAGCAGATTAATAGTTCAGCACAGACTAGATGTCCCGAAGAGCCTGTTTCTGTGCTGTAATAGTCAATAACTCAAACTTCAAAGTACATTTACTATCAAAGTATGTATACATTATACAACCTTGAGATTTATCTCCTTACAGCCACAAAACAGAAACCCAAAATAACCCATTAAAAAAATACTCAAACACCCAGAGAGGAAAAAAAAGCAAATCATCCAAACAATAAAAGAAAGCAAATAGTACTCAGCACAAAGTGAATCTACAGCCAAAGCCCAGAGTAGGC
This sequence comes from Mobula hypostoma, assembly GCF_963921235.1. Classification (NCBI taxonomy): domain Eukaryota; kingdom Metazoa; phylum Chordata; class Chondrichthyes; order Myliobatiformes; family Myliobatidae; genus Mobula; species Mobula hypostoma. The sequence goes on along the minus strand of NC_086102.1, from coordinate 73,133,830 downwards.
TGCAGCCATGGCCCCAGTTCAGCACAGAGCTAAGCAGACATCACGGAGCCACAGACAGGAAGCCCTGAGCAGCTGGAGGCTCTACAGAACAAGATGGATATAATGTTTCCTTCACCTAACATCTCAAGTTTGAAAAATCATTAGATATAGGAGCAGAACTGGGCCAATTGGCCCACTGAATGGCCTAATCAATGGTGACTGATTTACTTTTCCCTCTCAAGCTCAATCTCCTGCTTTCTCAGACATCCCAACCTGCAAAAGCTCATTTCAGGGAGGTAGCACTATCAATTTGCAGGAGACTCCCGGGAGAGGTGGGATGTCTGCAACAGAGTAGCTCCTTAGCAGCTAGCCAGCTAGCTTAATAACGTTAGCTATGCTAATGAATGAATGACACCTGTTAAACTCACCTCAACATGTCTTTTACAGTCTTAACCCACCATGGGCAATAGAAAAGTTACTGTTGCAAACAGTGCAGTAAGCAACACTGTCATTATCTCTCTCTCTCTCTCTCTCTCTCCCTGGGACATTTTATATAATTTGCGGGCATCAGGGAGCCACTATTAATAAGCGGGAGACTCCCAGAACTTCCAGGAAAGGTGGGATGTCTGCCTTCTCCCACATCATCTTTGACACACTTACTAAATCGATTTGTACTCCAGGGAGCGGGAAGCGCAGAATCAAAAATCGCTGTGATGATTGTACGCTCTAGTATCAATTGTTTGGCGACAATAAAGTATAAAGGGGAACCTCCCAGTCTCCACTTTAAATATACCCAATGACTGGGCTTCTATAGCTGTTTATGGCAATGAATACCACAGGTTCACCACCCGCTGCCTAAATAACTTGCTCCTCATTTCTGTTAGAGTCATAGAGCAGCAGTACACCACAGAAACCAGCCCTTCAGCCCTTCTAGTCCATGCCAGCCTAGTCATCTGTCAGTTAAACATGAGCGCTGGCCTACTAGTATCTAGTTCCCCTGTACAAATGAATAGAAACACTAATGTTCACTTTACAAAAGACAGTTTCTAAATCTGCTCTTAAAAGATTATTGAAGGATTATCTCATACAATAAATTGGACTCTTCACCTCACAATCTACCTTGTTATGATCTTGCACCTTACTGTTTATCAGCACTGCACTTTTTCTATAGCTGTTACATTTTCTCCTGCATTCTGTAAACACGAGAAATTCTGCAGATGCTGCAAATCTTGAGGAAAACACACAAAGTGCCAACAGGCAAGACAGCATCCCTGGAGAGGAATAAAGAGTCTTTTTTTTTGTGCCAAGACGTGGACTGATGACAGATTTCAGCCTGATTCGTTGACTGCTCATTCCTCTCCTCATGTGCTGACTGACCTGCCGAGTTCCTCCAGCAGTATGTGTGTGTGTTCCTCATTCTGCATCCTGTTACTGTTTTCCCTTGAACTACCTCAAGGCACTGTGTAATGATCTGACCTACTGTTTAAAAAGGCAAACACGAGGAATTCTGTAGATGCTGGAAATTCAAGCAACACACATCAAAGTTGCTGGTGAACACAGCAGGCCAGGCAGCATCTCTAGGAAGAGGTACAGTCGACGTTTCGGGCCGAGACCCTTTGTCAGGACTAACTGAAAAAAGAGCTAGTAAGAGTAAACTCCCCAGAATCATTCTCACAGAAAGGATTTTTAAAAAAAGATTTAAATTCACAACCTCTCAATGTCCCAAAACACTCCTAAGCTAATGGTGTACTTTTGAGATGAGGCCAGCCCAGAAACAGAGAAGTGGAACACAGACCTGATGTGCAACAAGTGCAGATGAATTGCATTGTGATAAGGACTGTACAGTATGTTTTGTTTTGGTAATGATGAATAATACTTCAGAGATATCTCTCCTGCTCCTTGTCAGACTAGGACTATGAGATCTTTTATGTTGATTGGAAAAAAGTTAACAGGTTCTTCTTTGAATCTAAGATGGTGTAAGAGCACAGAAGAGTGTCACCCTGGTTGCTTGTGCTCCAATCTTTATATTAATAATGATAATAACAATAATAACATGATTTTCTTACGAAGTATGTATTTCAAAGTGCTTTATACTGTAATGGATGTAAGTACAAACATGAAACTAAAATAAAAAATAAAAATGAACATGAAAATAAAAGACAAGATGATGTTAGTTCTAAGCAAGGATAAATAAATAGATTTTGAGCTGCAATTAAAAGTGTCAACTGAATTTGCATCCCTTATAGTTTTCTATATGCTGAACACATCATGAGGAATGTTGGTCTAGAGGACTCAAATGTTGGAATCAAAATTGTCAGACGAAATATTAACAACCTCAGATATGTAGATGATATTACTCTAATGGTACTTCGGGCACATCATGAGAAGAGAGGATTCCTTGGAGATGAGAGATGACAGAGGCTATGATGGACAGATAATATTACTCAAACAATTTGTATGACCTTGGGGGATCTTAGAGAGGCAGTTTCCAACAAGAATTCTTGGTGTCCATGAGGTCACGAAAAGATGGACTCAATTTAATGACTGAACAACAACAGATAATTTTAAATATTGAGTTCCACAGTTTAGGAACACAGTTCAAAAAAAAGCTGACGTGCCAATTACCTTTTGATGGAGATTGTTTAAATTTAAGAGACCGGCGGAAGAGCTGGGAGTTCGATCAGGATTATAAAACAAAAATGATTCTGTGATGTACTCCAGTCCCAGACCATTAAGAGCTTTAAAAACAAGTAAGAGAAATTTAAAATCAATTCTAAAAGATACAGGAAGCCAATGCTAAAGCATTGGGAGTGATTTTGGTTAAAAGCCTAGCAGCAAGATTCTGAATGAGTTGAAGTTTGTCCGTAGGTTGCTTTGGAAAGCCTGTCAGAATCTAGTCTAGTCTAGACGTAATAATCTAGTTTTTTTGATATAAAGGCATGAATTCATTTTTCAGCATCATTATGTGACAGAAATGGACAGTTCTTAAGTGTAAAAATGCTGCTCTGGTCACTTTCTTTATGTGGGGATTTAAAATTCATATCTGAATCCAGGATAACATCCAGACTTGTTACTTTTGATTTTACAAGGGGAGCCAAGTTCCCAAGTTTATCAAGAAGTTTATCTCTAGGCTTTGGGACCAACCAAAAGTATTTTAATTTTATCTTCAATGTCCTTTAACTTGAGACGATAGACCGACATGTTTGAACTGCTACACTGTGGTTCATAATGTTAAAACAAGAAACTTTCAGCACTCTCCAATGTCTTATTAGATAGTCTAGTTAAAGAAATAGTGCAGAAGATTGTAAAAGGCTTTCAATTTTGTACAAAGTGAAGGAACAAAGTATCTGAGGCACACATGAACCCGTATGAACAATCAACAATGGAAATGCCAAAAGTACTGAACAAGTACAATCTCTAAAATAGGAAGGAAGCTATGATTGCTTTGAGAATTTCTTAAATTTAAACAGTGGGGCTTTTTTTTTGTAAGGTTAATGAAGAGACTATGATGGAAATGCTCAAATTTATGACTAGGTTGGGTATGTTGGATCAGGGTGTAGAGTAGTTAGATTCCTTATGGTTTAACTATATAATCGCTTAGACTGCACTCACTACATGTCATTGTTCAGTGAATTGTTTAGTAATTACAGGACAGTTGCATCCATATTTTTCTAGAAGATTAGTTTTTTGTAGCAGGTATCACGCCACTTGAATCTGGCTGTTTTATAGGCTAATTGTTCTTGGAACTTTGTTACCTTTAGTCTGAGTATGATTCAACCAAGACTGTTTTTGTCTTTACATTGTTTTCTTGGCTCCTCTTTCTTTCTTCTTTGGTTTTGCAGTACTCAATAAAACAGCCATAAGCAATAAATTTCATGCCTCATTTTGGCTTTTCTGAAGGACCTTTGGATCATAAAAGCATCAGGATCCAACAGGTACAACCAGAGAAGTTAACAGTTTTTAATAGTTTTGTAGTATGTCATAAGGGGGGGGGCACTGGGAGCAGACCCAAATGCAAGACACAGACACTGAAGTACTAGGAACAGGACTTGACTGGAGCCCGGCGACAAGAACACAGATTTGGGCTAGGACATTGGCTAGGCAAGCAGGACCAGGACAAGGAAGTGGGAACTAGGATCCTGGGCTTGGACTCCGAGCCAGAGACTGGACAAGGACCCAGAACCTGGGTCTTGACTCAGGCTTGGACCCCGGAACTAGGCGGGGACATGATGTGGCTACAGGACTGGACTGGGTTCTTCAAGGCGAGGACATGACGAGGCTTGGGTTCCTCGAGGCGAGGACATGATGAGGCTTGTGTTCGGACTCCGAGCCAGAGACTGGACAAGGACCCAGAACCTGGGACTTGCCTCAGGCTCGGACTCTGGAACTAGGCGAAGACATGACGTGGTCTTGGGAGACAGGACGAGGGAACTCCCGTACAGGACGAGAACACAAAGCCTTGACTTGGTACTCAGGAACAGCAGAACCTTGGACTTCGGATGACAGGAACCCGGAACTTTGGACTCGGGACAACAGGAACGCAGAACACAGAGCCTTGGTCTTGGGGAGGACAGGAACACAGAGCCTTGGTCTAGAGCACGGGAACATGGAGCCTTGGACTTGACAGACAGGAACACAGGGACATGGAACACAGAGCCAGGACCCCTCCTTGGGAACAGGACTTAGGGCCGGGACTTACATGGAACACAGAGCCAGGACTCCTCCTTGGGAACAGGAGGTGGGGCCGGGGCTCTACACAGAATGCTGAACATGACGAGACTGTTCCCAACACTAGGTAGCAGCAAACGGCCGAACCTACCTAGCACAGGCGTGGACACAGAGACGGTTCCCAACACTAGATAGTGGCAAATGGCGGACAGAGAAAGCAGGATCTCCCAGTGGCCACACATTTTAATTCCACATCCCATTCCCATTCTGATATGTCTATCCACGGCCTCCTCTACTGTCAAGATGAAGCCACACTCAGGTTGGAGGAACAACACCTTATATTCCGTCAGGGTAGCCTCCAACCTGATGGCATGAACACTGACTTCTCTAACTTCCGTTAATGCCCTACCTCCCCTTCGTACCCTATCCGTTACTTATTTATTATTATATATTTTTTTTCTCTCTCTCTCTTTTTCTCCCTCTGTCCCTCTCACTATACTCCTTGCTCATCTTCTGGGATTTCCCCCTCCCCCTTTCTTCTCCCTGGGCCTCCCATCCCATGATCCTTTCATATCCCCTTTGCCTATCACCTGTCCAGCTCTTAGCTTCGTCCCTCCCCCTCCTGTCTTCTCCTATCATTTTGGATCTCCCCCTCCCCCTCCCCCTTTCAAATCTCTTACTAACTCTTCCTTCAGTTAGTCCTGACGAAGGGTCTCGGCCTGAAACGTCGACTGCACCTCTTCCTAGAGATGCTGCCTGGCCTGCTGCGTTCACCAGCAACCTTTACTAATGGTGACGGGATTTTGTTCAGACTGGTGGCCTACAACTTGAGCTCATTCTTGTTCATCACATATAAACACTTTAGATGAAAATGTATAATACATGGTTAATAAGTCTTCAAATAAAGCTAAAACAAATGGTATTGTAGACACCGAAAAGCTAGTCAAAACTTACAGGGAGATTTTTATCAGTCACAGTAGGTAAGTGGGCAGAGCAATGGTTAATGGTGGCCAATTCAGATAAGTGTGAGGCATTGGATTTCGGAAAATCAAACCATGGCAGGATATTTACAGTTAATGGTAGGGCCCCAGGGTGTGTAGTAGAACAGATGGAACTAGGAGTACAAGGGTATGGTGCCCTGAAAGAACAATCACAGCTAGGCAGGGTGGTGAAGAAAGCTTTTGGCATGCTGATCTTCATCAGCTGGGGCAATGAGTTAGGAGTTGGGACATTGTTGCAAGTTGTACAAGACCTTGGTGAGTCTGTACCTGGAGTATTGTGTACAGTTTTGCTTACCCTTCATTGGAAAGACATCACTAGTTTGGGAAGTATGCTAAGAGGATTCATGAGAATGTTGCTAGGACTCGAGGGCCTAAGTAACAGGGAGAGGTTTGGCAGACTTGGAGCTCAGGAGAATGCAGGGTAACCCTCTATAGATGTTAAAATCAGGAGCAGCATAGATAAGGTGATTGCATCCAGTGATTTTCCCAGAGAAAGGGAGTCAGAAACTAAAGGGCAAAGGTTTAAGGTGACAGAGAAAAGATTTAAAGGGATCCTGAGGGCACACAGAGGATGGTGCGTACATGGAACAAGTTGTCAGAGGAAGTGGTTGAGGCTGTTACAATACCAATCTTTAACAGACACTGGACAGGTGCATGCATAGGAAAGGTTTAGACTCTAAACTTCAGAGGGATGTGAGCCAAATGCAGGCAAATAGAATTAGCTTAAATGGGCATCTCGGTTGCCATGAACAAGTTGAGTTGGAGGGCCTGCTTCCATTCTGTATAACTCTATAACGTTATGACTAATACTACGGATGATAAGTGAGCCAGACTTGCTTCAGCTAGAGCATGGTTAGTGTGTAGGATCAACGGGCAGAGCAAAGTTGTAGACAATCTGGCTGAACCTGATTGTGTGGGGACATTTAGAGAATCAGTAGCAAGTGTCCCAAATTGAGTTCGGACAAGGTAGCCTGAGATCATGGCATAACACGTATGAACTTATTCTGCAGTCAATGACCGTCATATGGCAAAAAGGGCCATTCCATCACTAAGCTATCCTTTCTTTGCCTATCCTTTCTTTGAAAGGTTTATTTTTTGGTTAGTTACAAATGCATTGAGAACCAGTCCAACTCAACAGTGGCCTTCCATTCACTCAGATGGGCTAGCATTGTGCTATTGACATCAGAGACAAAATGGAATGAACCAAGGGATAACTCAGCAATTTCTACTAACTCGAAACATTGCTAATTGAAGTTAAACTGAACAGGCATATATTTTCTGACTGTAGCCATGATAATAAATTCTGAATTGGAGGAATGAGGAGAACCCTCATTAGTAATCTGTAGTGAAACACGAAGAGGTGCATCCTCCAATCTGTGGGTGAATCAGTCACGGTCGCCGTCATAGAGATGGTCAAAGCGCTATTGTTCCAACTACAGGGGAGATTCTGGGTCCTATAACTGACAATATAGAATGATAGAAACTTTGCAACACAAGGAGGTCAGTACCACTTGATAACAAATCTACACAGTCTTAGCTCAGTTTCCACCATGAAGTCAGTAGTCCTGCAGGTCTCAGCTTTCTAGTACATAACCAAGTATTTTGTTGTGATGGGAGTTTCTGCAGGGATCACTCATTCAGGTCCTAAATTCCTGATCCCTCCATCGTCTGGACGAAAAGAAATTCCTCCCCTCGTTCCTAATCCTTCACTTAATTTAAAATTTTCCCTTCTATTTTTTAACAACTCATGTACACCCTATTTATTTAGGCCCTGGATAATTTTAAACAGCTCAATTAAATCTTCACCTAGCTACATCTGTTCCAGAAGTAAACAGTCTCAGCCTGCAACGTCACCTTTCCCAAAATGTGACCAGTACTGTCACAAAAACACAAAAAAAATTGGCAACAGGAGTAGGCCATCAGGTGCCTCAGGCCTGTTTTCTTCCAAGAAAACACCTCTGACCACGTTCATCAGGCAATGGTCAGTGCAGTACATACTGCAGACTCTGCAAGACAAGGATCCTATGGATATGGTGGAGTGCTTACCTGAGCAAACTGCCTAAATCATGTCATTGCTGGACCCCACAACAAGCACCAAGACCTCAGTGGCTGGCAGTGAGAGGTGCCACGCAGTCAGATTGTTCCATATCATCCCTAATGCATGTTGCCCACAGGACAGCTGTGGTAGGGAAGAAGCAGTTGCCCACCTCTTTGCAGACTGTGGATTTGCTAACACAGTGCGGAGAAGGATTCTAGGTCCTTGCCTCAGTTCATTCCCAGCAGCTGCAAAACACACAACTCTGATCTACAAGCTGTTCCCAGAGTCGCAGACAGACAACAAGTGCTGCTAGAAGATCATCAGCTCAGTGAAAGACACCCTTTGGTCTGCTCAAAGCTCATTAGGCTTCCAGCACAGTGGCATGTCTGTGAGGGAATGACGTTGCTGGGCATAGTCCAGCCGCAGGGTTACATGCTAGGTATGCACTGACGCTTGGTGCAGCCAATGCTAAGGCTCTGTGGGGAAGAACCACAACCTAGGCTCTTTCCACTATTGCACATGAAAGGGCTGAGTTTGTGATGAAAGTCCTCAAACAATCAAAGGGACACACATGAATGAATGGCCATGATGTGGTAGTTTTTTAAAAGACTAAGTTAACAGCACTGAATATTAATGACCTTGAATGTAAAAGTTTTGCACTGTTTCTATTGTATAGTTTTTATTGTGAATAAAGTCAATTTTTTAATTAAAAAAATCAATTATCATCATGACAGGTCGATACCAGCCTCAGCTCCTACTCTGTGCCAGTTTGCCATTCCTGTAACTCCTCAATCTTTCAAGTATTTATCTGTTTCCACTTTAAGTATATCTAATGATCGAGCTTTCGATTCCAGAGTTTCACTACCCTTTGAGAGGAATTATTTAACCATCCTTTTATTTTGTATCTATGTCCTCCTCTATGTGGCTCTCCTCCTAATAAATCTACTGTGTTAAGCCACCTTAAGATCTTGTTTGTTTAAATAAGGTCACCCCTCATTTCTCTAAATTCCAAAATATATAAAACCAAGCTGTCCGGCCTCTGTTGATAAAGACAATGTGATCATCCCAGGAATAAGCATTGTAAATCTCATTCAAACTCCCTACAATGCGACTTTTTTTTAAACTGAGGACAGAGTAGTATCGGAGGCAGCTGAACACCCTATGCACTTTTTACAAAGCCTTGCTATTCTTAAACTCCAAGCCTCTTACAAAAAAATGCCATTTGCTATTTTTAACTGCTTGCTGGAGCTACCTGCTAACTTGTTGCGGTTCATGCACTAGAACACCTAGACCTCTCTGAACCTGACTCACTTGCAACTCTCTCTCCATTTTGATAATAATCCGCCTCTCGACTCCTCGAATTTCCCATTTCCCAATATGAAACCTCATCTGCTGGGTCCTCTTAAGGTGTAATCTAATTAGTGCAGTAAACATATCTGAATGAAACTTCCTTCTCAAGTATTGTATGGCTCGGTTAACAATGGAAATCATTCCATGTATCTTATTGAATGTTTATGTTAGGTTGATGGAATACACTCCAAAGACCACTAGTGCTTCAATTTCCTTGCAATTATTTGTATTTTCTTACTTACAGCACACACTGACGTACCTCCCTGGTACCTTCTCTCGACTGAATTCAATGCAGTCAACATGAACTAGGCCAAATTTCAGCTGCCAATCTTGGGTCAGCCAAAAGACATGGCAAATGAGTTTTGGACCAACGAAGTTAATCCTCAGCATCCAAACCTGGTGTGGGTCAGCATCAGAATCAGAATCGGGCCGAATATCACCAGCATATGTCGTGAAATTTGTTAACTTTATGGCGGCAATACAATAAAATACGTGATAAATAAATATAGAGGAAAAAAACTGAGTTACATTAAAGTACACATCAAAGTTGCTGGTGAATGCAGCAGGCCAGGCAACATCTCTAGGAAGAGGTATAGTCGACGTTTCAGGCCGAGACCCTTCGTCAAGACTAACTGAAGGAAGAGCTAGTAAGAGATTTGAAAGTGGGAGGGGGAGGGGGAGATCCAAAATGATAGGAGAAGACAGGAGGGGGAGGGATGGAGCCAAGAGCTGGACAGATGATTGGCAAAAGGGATATGAGAGGATCATGGGACAGGAGGCCCAGGGAGAAGGAAAAGGGGGAGGGGGGAAAAAAACCCAGAGGATGGGCAAGGGGTATAGTCAGAGGGACAGAGGGAGAAAAAGGACAGTGAGAGAAAAATTGTGTGTATATAAACAAATAACGGATGGGGTACAAGGGAGAGGTGGGGCATTGGCAGAAGTTAGAGAATTCAATGTTCAAGCCATCAGGTTGGAGGCTACCCAGACAGAATAAAAGGTGTTGTTCCTCCAACCTGAGTGTGGCTTCATCTTGACAGTAGAGGAGGCCGTGGATAGACATATCAGAATGGGAATGGGATGTGGAGTTAAAATGTGTGGCCACTGGTAGATCCTGCTTTCTCTGGCGGACAGAGCGTAGGTGTTCAGCAAAACGATCTCCCAGTCTGCGTCGGGTCTCGCCAATATATAGAAGGCCACATTGGGAGCACTGGACGCAGTATATCGCCCCAGCCGACTCGCAGGTAAAGTGTTGCCTTACGTGGAAGGACTGTCTGGGGCCCTAAACGGTGGTAAGGGAGGAAATGTAAGGGCATGTGTAGCACTTGTTCTGCTTACAAGGATAAATGCCAGGAAGGAGATCAGTGGGGAGGGATGGGGGGGGGGCGAATGGACAAGGGAGTCGCGTAGGGAGCGATCCCTGTGGAAAGCAGGGAGCGGAAGGGAAAGATGTGCTTAGTGGTGGGATCCCATTGGAGGTGGCAGATATTACGGAGAATAATATGTTGGACCCGAAGGCTGGTGGGGTGGTAGGTGAGGACCAGGGGAACCCTATTCCTAGTGAGGTGGCAGGAGGATGGAGTGAGAGCAGATGTGCATGAAATGGGGGAGATGCGTTTGACAGCAGAGTTGATGGTGGAGGAAGGGAAGCCCCTTGCTTTTAAAAAGGAGGACATCTCCCTCGTCCTGGAATGAAAAGCCTCTTTCTGAGAGCAGATGCAGTGGAGATGGAGGAATTGCGAGAAGAGGATGGCATTTCTGCAAGAGACAGGATGAGAAGAGGAATAGCCCAGATAGCTGTGAGAGTCTGTAGGCTTATAGTAGACATCAGTAGATAAGCTGTCTCCAGGGATAGAGACAGAAAGATCTGGAAAGGGGAGGGAGGTGTCGGAAATGGACCAGGTAAACTTGAGGGTAGGGTGAAAGTTGGAGGCAAAGTTAATAAAGTCAACGAGCTCAGCATGCGTGCAGGAAGCAGCGCCAATGCAGTCGTCGATGTAGTGAAGTAGAAAAGTGGGGGACGGATACTAGAATAGGTTTGGAATATAGATTGTTCCACAAAGCCAACAAAAAGACAGGCATAGCTAGGACCCATATGGGTGCCCATAGCTACCCCTTTAGTTTGGAGGAAGTGGGAGGAGCCAAAGGAGAAATTATTAAGAGTAAGAATTAATTTCGCTAGATGGAGCAGAGTGGTGGTCGAGGGGAACTGATTAGGTCTGGAATCCAAAAAGAAGCGGAGAGCTTTGAGACCTTCCTGATGGGGGATGGAAGTATATAGGGACTGAATATCCATGGTGAAAATAAAGCGGTGGGGGCCAGGGAACTTAAAATCATCGAAAAGTTTAAGAGCGTGAGAAGTGTCACGAACATAGGTAGGAGGGGATTGAACAAGGGGGGATAAAACCGTGTCGAGGTATGCAGAAACGAGTTCGGTGGGGCAGGAGCAAGCTGAGACAGTAGATCTGCCAGGACAGGCTGGTTTGTAGACCTTGGGTAGGAGGTAGAAATGGGAAGTGTGTGGTGTGGGAACTATAAGGTTGGTAGCAGTGGATGGGAGATCCCCTGAGCGGATAAAGTCGATGATAGTGTGGGAGACAATGGCCTGGTGCTCCTTAGTGGGGTCACGATCAAGGGGTGTTCCTTAGTGGGGTCATGATCACGATCTGCTCTCACTCCATCCTCCCGTCACCCCACTAGGAATAGGGTTCCCCTGGTCCGTACCTACCACCCCACCAGCCTCCGGGTCCAACATATTATTCTCCATAACTTCCGCCACCTCCAACAGGATCCCACCACTAAGCACATCTTTCCTTCTCCCGCTCTGTCTGCTTTCTGCAGGGATCGCTCCCTACGTGATTCCCTTGTACATTCGTCCCCCCCATCCCTCCCCACTGATCTCCCTCCTTATCCGTGTAAGCAGAACAAGTGCTACACATGCCCTTACACTTCCTCCCTTACCACCGTTTAGGGCCCCAGACAGTCCTTCCACGTGAGGCAACACTTCACCTGCGAGTCGGCTGGGGTGAAATACTGCGTCCGGTGCTCCCAATGTGGCCTTCTATATATTGGCGAGACCCGACGCAGACTGGGAGATCGTTTTGCTGAACACCTACGCTCTGTCCGCCAGAGGAAACAGGATCTCCCAGTGGCCACACATTTTAATTCCACATCCCATTCCCATTCTGACATGTCTATCCACGGCCTCCTCTACTGTAAAGATGAAGCCACTCTCAGGTTGGAGGAACAACATTTTATATTTCGTCTGGGTAGCCTCCAACCTGATGGCATGAACATTGACTTCTCTAACTTCCACTAATGCCCCACCTGCCCCTCGTACCCCATCCGTTATTTATTTTTATACACACATTCTTTCTCTCTCTTTCCTTTTTCTCCCTCTGTCCCTCTGACTATACCCCTTGCCCAGAGTTTTTCCCCCCTCCCCCTTTTGCTTCTCCCCGGACCTCCTGTCCCATGATCCTCTCATGTCCCCTTTGTCAATCACCTATCCAGCTCTTGGCTCCATCCCTCCCCCTCCTGTCTTCTCCTATCATTTTGGATCTCCCCCTCCCCTCCCACTTTCAAATCTCTTACTAACTCTTCCTTCAGTTAGTCCTGATGAAGGGTCTCGGCCTGAAACGTCGACTGTACCTCTTCCTAGAGATGCTGCCTGGCCTGCTGCATTCACCAGCAACTTTGATGTGTGTTGCTTGAATTTCCAGCATCTGCAGAATTCCTCGTGTTTACATTAAGTATATGTATGTCTATTAAATAGTTAAGCTAAAATACGTAGTGCAAGAAACAAATAAAAAAGTAGTGAAGTAGTGTTCATGGTTTCAATGTCCACTTAGAAATTGGATGGTAGAGGGGAAGAAGCTGTTCCTGAATTGCTGAGTGTGTGCCTTCAGGCTTCTGTACCTCCTTCCTGATGGTAACAATGAGAAGAGGGCATGCCCTGGGTGATTGTAAAAACTAATTTTGCAAGTTTTTGCAACTTACCTGAATCTTGTGCAGTAGCTCCACACCTGTTTCCACCCTGCCACCACAAACCAGACAGTGAAGCAGCCAGCCAGAATGCTCTCCATGGTACATTTTTAGAAGTTCTAGAATGTTTTAGTTGACACCAGATCTCCTCAAACTCCTAATAAGATACAGCCATTGTCTTGCCTTTACAGCTGCATCAATATGTTGAGTCCAGGTTAGGTCCTCAGAGCTACTGACAGCCAGGAACTTGAAAGTGCTCACTCTCTCCACTTCTGATCCCTCTCTGAGGATTGCTGTGTGCTCCCTCGTCTTATGCTTTCCGAAGTCCACAATCAGCTCATTGGTCTTGCTGACATTGAGTACAAGGTTTCTGCTGCGACACCACTCAACTAACTGGTACATCTTGCTCTCATACGCCCTATCGTCACCATCAGAAATCCCGCCAACAATGGTTGTATCATCAGCAAATTTATAGATGTCATTCAAGCTATGCCTAGCACATAGTCATGGGTGGAGAGAGAGTAGAGCAGTGGGCTAAGCACTCATCCCAGTGTCAATTGTCAGCGAGGAGGAGATGTTATTTCCAATCGGCACAGATTATGGTCTACTGCTTCGGAGGTCAAGGATCCAGTTGCAGAGGGAGGTACAGAGGCCCAGTTCTGGAGCTTTTCAGTCAGAACTGTAGGAATGATGGTGTGAAATGCTGAGCTTTAGTCAAACAGCATCCTGACATAGGTATTTGGATTGTCCAGGTGATCCAAGGCTGTGTGGTGAGGCACTGCGATCGCGTTTGCTGTAGGCCTATTGTGCAACAGGCAGTCTGTAGCAGGTCCACGTCCTTCCTGAAACAGGTGGTGATTCTAGCCATGACCAACCTCCCAAAGCATTCCATCACCGTAGATGTGAAGGCTACTGGACATTCTCAGCATGGGAATACTATGGGCAGTGATTTCAGTCAAAAGTATCTGGCCCCAGTGCTTTCAGGCCCATGCTGTGATTCAGTACATACACCTTAACACTGTGTTCAGTAAAGTGCTGCTTCTGCAACAAAGCTGTGTTTCTGACAAGGATTTGTGACATTCAGAAAGCTGAATGCTATTTGTCTGGCTTGCATTGTTTGGTTTGATTGCAAGTGAGTTGGGACTCATTGAAGCAGCACTGATTATGTTTACAAACTACTTCTGATAACTCCAGATCTTTCAGCATTAAAAATATTTGAATTATTCAGTTAATTGAAGTTTAATTCTTAAAATATTGAACAACTGGATAATTTTAATTAAGCTAATTAGAACTACAGGTGGAATACTGGTTGGCATAATTGATCTGTGTTCCTCACAGCTGCTATGTGGTCTGGCATAACTGATTTGCATGTATGCTAAAACAGTAGTTTTGCTTATGTTACTGATTTCGACCTTTCAGCATGAAATCTGCCAAAGCAAAACGAGAACACTTTCCCTTGAACTTTGGAAGCAGCAGTTATTTCAGTGAATCGCAGAATGATTACTGCATAGCAAGAGGCTATTCACCCATCAAGTCAATACCAGCTCTATGGAAGAGAAACTGAACTGTTTCCACTCCCTTTCCTTCTCTCCCCTGCCAAAATCCTTCCTTTCTAATATTTATCCAACTCCCCTTTGAATGCAATAGTGTCCCCTGCTCAACCAAACTTCCCAGATCCTGACTACCTATGGTGTAAAAATAAAAATCTTTACGTCACATTGGTTCCTTGTAACCTATTGTCTCTCTCAACATTCCCAAACCCCTCTCCCACTGATTCTCTCAGTATCTGCCAACGCTATGGCCCCTAGTTCATTACCCCTTCATCACTGGAAGCAATTTTATGGTATTGACTCAGTCTATACCCTTCACGATTTTAAATATGTCTACCAGATCATTTTACAACCTCCTTAGACTCAAGAATAACCACTGATTTTCCTGACTCTCCATATAACCAAAGGTTCCCATCCCTAGAATAATTTTGGTAAATTTTTCCTGCACCTTCTCCAAAACTTCTACATTTTCTCTAAAGTGTGGCACTGATAACTGGGCACAAAATTTGTGATGTAGATGGACCAGTGTTTTTTTTAAATAGTCCATCATGATTTACTTGATCTCCTAGAAGACAGCAATGTAGATGAACTGAACACACTGATGAGGGAGAGGGAGAAGGGGAGAGTCCGTCATCGTGCCCGATGCCGACCCCCTAGGCCTGAGTCGACGTAGTAGTAGTAGTAATAGTAGTAGTAGTAGTAGTAGTGGTAGTAGTAGTAGTAGCAGTAATAGTCGATGTAGTAGTAGTAGTAGTAATAGTGGTGGTAGTAGTAGTAGTAGTAATAGTAATAGTAATAGTAGTAGCAGTAATAATAGTAGTAGTAGATGTAGTAGTAGACGTAGTAGTAGTAGTAATAGTAGTAATAGCAGTAGTAGTAGTAGTAATAGTAGTAGTAGTGGTAGTAGTAGTAGTGGTAGTAGCAGCAGGACTTGATCTTGTACTCGGTGTCTCTATTTGTAATTGCTTTCGCAACTCGTCCTGCCACGTTCAATAAACTCTGCACATATACCCACAGATGACACCCTGTTTAAGTAGCATTTCCAGGACTGTCCTCTGAGTTTATATTTCCCCTTTTCATTTCTCCTCCCAAAATAAAATACCTAACCTTCCATAAAAGTACATTTTATCTGCCTATATCCGTGAAATCTCACCATTGTTCACTATACTGACGGATCTTACGTGATCTACCGATTTGGACATTATTATGCCCTATACATCCAAGCCCAAATAATTAGTATACATTAGGAAAAGAAATGCTTATAGTAGCAACCTTTCCGGAACTCCACTGTACACCCCATTCCTGTCTGAAAAGGGCATTTCAATCCTACTATGGGCTCCTGTCCCAAAGCCAACTTTCTATCCTTGCAGTTCCATTACCTTTTATTCCACGGATTCAGTCTTGGAGACAAGTTTATTGTATACTACTTTGTCTTCTGAAAATCTATACGTACACGTTCAACCACAATTTCATCATTTTTAGTGTAGCTGACCTTTCCGTTTCTTCCTCTTTGCCAATTCTCAGCTCAATACTGAATTTCAACTGCACCTTCCTTTGTTAACGTTTGAACAATACCTTCTTCCTTGAGTAAGACTGATGTAGTAGAATATTCATTTGGGATCTCAGCTCTACCCTCTACCTCCAGAAGTAACTTTTACTTGTTGCACCGTCTCTCTTGCAATTCTTTTCCTGTTTACAGGCCTTTAGAATGTTTTAAATTCCATTTTATACGTGCCTTCAGTCTTCCCTCATTCCCTCTCTTCAATCTTTATTTCCTTTTTTACCTCACTTTGAACCCTCTACAATTGGACTGGTTTTCGCTTCTACTAAATGGGGTTTTTATTTCCTGCTCAGTTTTGCTGTCTTGGGTTTTTGGTCATCCATTAAGCTCTAGCTTTACTTTCTCCATCCTTCTTCTCACAACATCACAACAGCCTTAAAATATGTAAAGTAAGTTTAAATTATAAACACAAGACAATATCAGTGAATATTTGCTGATTCTAGTTTCCTGTGATTAATTGCATATAGCAGACTAACTGCCATGGCCATGGAGTGATATTGTATCATTAAGCTTTGCCTATGATTGGGCGGAGCTACAATGGCGCTAGACAGCAACTTCGCTGAGCTCATCTGTGGAAACAGCTAATTTCTGCCTTTCATGTTTCTCCTTTTCCTTTTCAAGGTGGATGGGGTTTCGTTGAAGACCCTGACCCAGAGCTACAGTCAAACTTTGGTTCTTTACGGCGATGGTACCCGCTCCCAGGGCTCACCGACTGGCCGATTTTCAATATCCCAGGGACACGGCCTAGGAGGCAAAATTGCCTTTGGGGTTCCAAGGCCTTGCAGCCCTGTGTACGAGCCAACTCTATGCCAGTGCCACTGGATGAAGCGTCGCAGGAGAAAACAGAATATCAGGAACAGTGGATCAGCTGTCAGAGGGCTCTGTACTTGGCAAACTGACCTCTCTCTATCACTCTCTCACTCTCTCTCTCTCTCTCAAGTTTGTTGCCAATTCTAGAGTCGGAGAACTCAGAAATAAAAGCAACGAGGCATTGTAAATCAGCTTGTTAGGCTCATTAGTCTCCCCTCTCACTGTGTAACACTTGTGTGACACCTTTGATCTTTTATTAGGGAGAGAGATCCTGTGGTAAGTCAAATTGTCGGGTGAGCAATCAGTTTTTGTTTACAGCAGGTAACGATCTCTCCTGGGGGTTTTGCTATTGCTTGCTTGGTGGGTGGCAGGCGCTGATGCTTTTTTACTGAATTTAGTTGGGGGGGTGTTAAGGTTTCTGCTTTACTGCTGTTTGTGCAGGGGAGAGGTGAGTAGAGGGCTTTGGAGTTCTAGCATCTTTACTGTCACTCACTCTTTGGGGAACTGCTCTGTTTCTGTGGACATCTGCAAAGAACAAGAATTTCAGGTTGTTTATTGTATATCTGTACATTCTCTGCTATTAAATGGAACTATTGAACTAATTATTCAATTGCTGAAACCCTCATCTTTGCCTTTGCCGTCTTATGACTTCAATGTTCTCTTGAATAGCCTCCCATCTTCTGTCCTCTATAAGCCTGAATTCATGCAAAGCCCAGACCTAGGCTGTTCTACTAATTATCCACCTTCTCAATGATCCCTAGCAGCTCCCAGTCTAGTTGTGAAACATTTCTCTGTTTTCAAATCCCTCCTTTGAAATTTAGCCAATATATGTTTTGTGGTTCAAATTTAAATTCAACTTGTATGTTCCTTTCTGTGTGAATTGAATCATGTAAAATCAGAAGTTCCTGATAATTAACTTTTCAAATTACATAGTAATACACTTAATAATCTCATTGTTGAATTTAGATTTGATTTAGCTACAAAAAACTCGTGTTAAAAATCAAATTAAATTATCGTCCATATTTTTAAATACCTTCATGGTTTTACCATTCCCTTATCTCATTAACTTTAGCCCAGCAACTCTCTGTCCTTTGCTCTGCTCTAATTCCAGCCTGTTGCTCTTCGTAAGTTTAATCAGTCAACTCCTTCAGCAGCTTTAACCTTGATCTCTGAAAATTCTGCCCTGAAGCTCTCTGCCCTGGTAATTTAATTACACAATGCTTTTTTATTTCAGTACAACATGATTGGAAAGCACAATTCAGTTGAAGTGAAATATGGTAATGTCCCTTTCCGAGGGGTTTAAAATTGACACAGAAATTCAGCAGGGCACTTGCAAGCATGAGTCACAATTTTCACATCAGGCATACACAATGTGAAGTTATCTCCGTTGAAGTACTCATTTTGACATGATGCATAGTTTGTCAGATAACATCTCATTAATGTAAATCACATACAGTACATATCTACTATCCTTAATGTATTCTCCTTCCAGCTCCTATAGCTCCCTATTTCTTCTCACTGGCACTCAAGCCTAATTTATACTGCTGCATCAACTCGACGCCGTAACCTACGCAAGTGACCGACGTGCGTTGTGAGCATTTATACTTGTGCATTGGTGTGTCTGCGTCGCTCTGCAATTCGGGCACATCGCACATGCGCACACACCTGCCCACGCAAGGCTTCATGGTCATGGTGGTCTTTCTCGGGGTGAACAAGTTTAAAGCGAGCGTCTTATTTCGTAGAAGCGAAATGTCCCCTCCATAATTTCGGAGGTCTGTAAAGCTTTATGGAAGCATTGCAGCCAGAGTTCCTTCCCTGCCCTTTAGTCGCCCAATGGGAAGCTATTGCAGCGCAGGAGGAAATGCGATGCTACCAAGCAGACCAATCACAGTTGTTCGGTCCGCGTTGCCACGACGAGTAGTTACATTTTGGGAGAGGTATGCGTCAGGCTACGACGTATGGATCCACGTAGGCTCTGCGTAGGGTTCGTAGCAACGCTGTACCTACGGCGTCGAGTTTGCGCAGAAGTATAAATCAGGCTTCAGTGATACCACACACAGACTGCATACCCCAAGTCTCTGATGCCTTGATTCTCTGATGGCCATGATCCTCCAATTATGAAGGAAGGGGAACTCAAACATTAGCATTGGCCTGTTGCCACTATCATTAAATCCGTAATCTTCTCAGTATATGCAGCCAGTCAGTTAGTTCTGTTCTCCAAACTCTTTTGAAAGCAGTTATGAGGAAATCTGTAGATGTTGGAATTTCAAGCAACACACATAAAAGTTCCTAGTGAATGCAACAGGCCAGGCAGCATCTATAGGGAGAGGTACAGTCGATGTTTCGGGCCCGAAATGTCGACTGTACCTCTTCCTATAGATGCTGCCTGGCCTGCTGCGTTGAAAGCAGTTAGTTTGTTCTTCCATCTCATCTGTGGCATTGGAGGTGGGAGAGAGAAAACTTGTCAAGCCAGAAGTTTAAATAATTCTAATTCTGAATTGAACTCACATTTTAATTTATGCATCTTATGGAGGATGATCCTGGTTCCTACATATGGACACTTAACTTTAAATGTTTTTAAAAAGGTATTATTTTATACATATTGTGAATTCTAAAAGGTGAACAATCTTTCTGTTTGATATTCTCAGATACAAAAACATTGACTTTTCCATTTATCCAAAGGAGACATGTAAAAATGGGTTATTTTGATAGAATTAGAGAAATAATGAAGTAGACATGACAAAAGAGAGTATGTAGAAAACAGAAACACTCTCAGCATGTAGAGGAAAGAGACAATGAACTGGAGGAACATCCGGAAAGGTAGGAAAGGTCAAAACAATTGTTTTAGCTCATGAGCGATGTCATAGAAAAAAAAAGGTATTTTTAAAATCTTCAATAAGCTCTATAGAGTTGTTTAATTTTTCTTTGTGTTAAACCAGTGGCTTAACAGCGTGAAAAGGGTAAAATGAGAACTAATATATTCTGGATGTGACAGAAGCTGGGAGCAAAACAACCAAACCTTTCAGATTAATTTTTTTGCTATATAATACATTCCGTCATCAAGTGGATTTGCTTGTGCTTAATTTTTCCATCACTTCTATCTTGAATGAAATAGTTTTATGCAATCCTTTTGGTTAAGAGTTTCAAAATTAAATCAAACATAAGTTATCTCAGTTTCAGACCTCCAGTATGCATAAAATATTTGATCTCTGATCTTGAATACACATCTTGTATTCAATTATGATGGATATTTCCATGTTATAAAATTAGATCTAACAATTTATGTTTAAAATCCCTCAGAAACATACTGATAATTTGACACTAGCATTTGTGATATTGCTGTCATTCTTTGTTTTTATGACACTAGTTTATGTAACTTTGATAAACCCAATCTGATCATTGTTAACTGCATTTCGAAGAACCATTTCTAATATCCTTGCCCAAAATAAATTTCAATTTTTTATTTTAAAGTAAACCAATCCTGCTGAAGGGTTTCGGCCCAAAACATTGACTGTATCATTTTCCATAGATGCTGCCTGGCCTGCTGAGTTCCTCCAGCATTTTGTGTGTGTTGCTTGGATTTCCAGCCTCTGCAAATTTTCTCTTATTTATGAGAAGCAGTTTGGAAAATTATTTTTCTGTGCAGTGAATTTTGTCTAACTTTTACACAAGAGGGCACTGTTGTCCAGAGTTTTATAAAATAGCTCAGTAAAGTTAAATCCATTGTTTAGAAAACAGAAGCTACTCAGTTTATTTCGGCTTGATTCACTTGCATGCAATTAGATTAGATTAGATTAGATTATGAGGACACTCAGTCCTCGTTTATTGTCATTTAGAAATGCATGCACGCATTAAGAAATGATACAATGTTCCTCCAGAGTGATATCACAAAAAAAACAAGACAAACCAAAGACCAACACTGACAAGACCACATAATTATAACATATAGTTACAGCAGTGCAAAGCAATACCATAATTTGATAAAGAGCAGACCATGGGAACGGTAAAAAAAGAGTCTCAAAGTTCCGATCAACTCCCGATAGTCCCCAATAGCAGGCGGCAGAAGGGAGAAATTCTCTCTGACATAAACCACCAGGCACCACCAACTGTCGATGCATTGGAAGCACCCGACCACAGCCAACTCTGATTCTGTCTGAAAACTCTGGGCCTCCAGACAGCTCTTCGGCACCAAGCACCGAGCACCATCTCTGCCGAGCGCTTCGACCCCATCCCAGCCGCCGAGCAACAAGCAAAGCCAAGGATTCGGGGCCTTCCCCTCCAGAGATTCTGCATCACACAGTAACAGCGGCAGTGAAAAAGGCATTTCAGAAGTTCCTCCGTTCTCTCATGTCTGTCTCCATTAAATTGGGATTGTGCACGGTACCCTACTTGACAGATTGCGTTGCGCCATCTTCTCCTCCTCAAATTTCTGTATATTTACACTTTTACTTACAACGTGACAACACCGGTTAGTGTGATACTATTACAGCTCAGTGTGTTGGAGTTTGGAGTTAAGTCCCAGCGTCTTCTCTAAGGAGACTGCACTGTTATGCTTTGTAGCTCCAAAACATAAAAAACGGAATTGAAATAAAAACACGGGAGAGCCAGGGATAATTTGTGTACATTTGTAGTTTTACTGAAGTGAGACATGCACATGTTACATGGTGGCGTGATGACGTATGCCATTTATGTAGTTTTACATATAAAATGCGATGCAGTATGTAAACAACAAAAAATGCTTAACCAGAAAATGTATTTGCATTATTACTCAAATATTACTGAAAATGCAGAGTGGAGATAAAACTCTACCAAATGAGGTGTAAGGCACTCCTTCCCTCTGCTAGCCTGAAGATCACCCTTGGGTAAAGTGTAGCACCTGCTTGGTCCCTTGATCAGGGTCACGTGAAGCCATGGGAGGCAGGTGGTCGATGGTCATATGAGCAGCTGGTGCATATCCAAAGTCCTGGTTATGTGACCACTGATGCCAGGCAGACAATCTCTGAAGGGTATTGATAAATGGCTGGGGTCACCCGTCTTGTAAAGACACTGCACAGAACAAGCCAATGGTGAACCGCTTCTGTAGACAAATTTGTCAAGAATAATCATGGTCATGTAGACCATGATCGCCCATGTCATACAACACAGCACATGGTGATGATGATGACGATGATGAATATTGAAATATTGAATACACAATATGTGTGTCCTCCCTGTGGAATGGTTGGGCTTTCTCTGGGTACTCCGGTTTCATCCCATAGTCGAAAGCCACGCCGGTTAGTAGGTTAATTGGTCATTGTAAAATGTCCTGTGATAAGGCGCGTTAAATCATGGGTTGTCAACAGTTGCTGGGCATGCACAGTTCAAAAGGCCAGAAGGGCCTATTTGGCACTCTACCTCGAAATAAAATAAAATAAACAACATCTGTTTGCCAAACTCATTTTTCTGACTGCTAATAGGTGTGCTAATTCAGCGGTCCCCAACCACCAGGCCGCGGACTGGTACTGGGCCGCAAAGCATGTACTACCGGGTCACGAGGAAACGATATGATTTGGTGATATGACTCAGCTGCACCTTTCCTCATTCCCTGTCACGCCCACTGTTGAGCTTGAACGCACGCGAGGTCATTACCCGCGCGTCATCCATGTCAGCGCGGGAAGGAGATCAACTCCTCGAGCTTGCAAATGACGGCAGGCTGAAAAGTATGTTTGACATAACATCTCTGCCGGCATTCTGGATCAAAGTCAAGGCTAAATAGCCTGAGACAGCCACGAAAGCACTGAAAATGTTGCTTCCATTTCCAACATACCTCTGCAATGAATGTAACGAAAACTAAATTGCGGAATAGACTGGACATAAGGAACCCCGTTCAAGTATCGCTGTCTCCCATCACCCCTCGATGGGACCGTCTTGTTGTAGGAAAACAAGCCCAGGGCTCCCACTGATTCAGCGATATTGGTGTGTTGCAATGATTTTATATGTTCATACGGGGAAAATATGCGCTGTGTGTTTAATATCCAAATGTTACTTAAAATGTTATGATGTTATTGACTTATAAGAGACTTATATAACCATATAACAATTACAGCACGGAAACAGGCCATCTCTGCCCTGCTAGTCCGTGCCGAACGCTACTCTCACCTGGTCCCACCGACCTGCACTCAGCCCATAACCCTCCATTACTTTGCTGTCCATATACCTATCCAATTTTTCTTTAAATGATATCAAACCTGCCTCTACCACTTCTACTGGAAGTTCCTTCAACACTTACTTCAAGCTCTCCTGTCCTCCCCTGATAATTGACTTATCACTATATTCATGCGAGGAAAATATGCGCTGTGTGTTTAATATTAAATTCATTAGAGAAAGCCTTTAAGAAATGAAATTGAGTGTATTAGCCACTTATCACCTATATTCCGGTCGTGGTCGTGATTAACACCTCCCCCCCCGCCCCCGGGAACAGAATCGCCAAAAACGATTTGTAGAGAAAAATCGGCACGTACATGCATGCGCACTGGTGCCCATGCAAGGTTTCATGGTCATTGTAGCCTTTCTCAGGGTAAACTCAACGTATTTGACTGCTCTCTTGTCCATTGGCAACCCTACCCACTCCCCCGCCGACCCCCGGGTCAGCCGGTCCACAAAAATATTGTCAATATTAAACCGGTCCGTAGTCCAGAAAAGGTTGGGGACCCCTGTGCTAATTCATGTGTAAGTAGTTGAACTAAAATTCAAAGCCACATTTTGGTGAACATGTTGCACAAAAGATTAAGACAGAATATATAGTCACAGCAAACAGTCGTAAGTGGTATGAAGAAAGGGAAGATTTTGAAGGAGAGGAGTAATCGTGGAGGGGAAAGGGAGGAGAAGGTAAATCCAGAGGGAACAAAAAGAGTTGTGAGAATCTACTAGAAGAAGAGCAAAGAATTGAGGATGGTAAAGGGGAGTAAATTTTATCATAAGAGGGGAATTTCCTTGCATGTGCTCCAAGCTCGGCTGAGGTGGTGTTGTGGGTGGACTGGAAGTTGAGGAAAACAGTAAAATCAGGGTGAGTAGTCTGTGAGAAACTTTGGAAGTAATACAATTAAAAACGTGAATAACATTTACTGGAACTATAAGATAATTGAACTTTTACACAGTGAAGTACACCACTGCTCACATGGCATAACTATCATACTTTAGAGATTTGGTGAGCAGTCAATATCTTTTTAACATTTCATATTGCTGGTGTATAACTAGAACACAATATTTTGGAGAAAGAAGAACAGTTTTGAACTTTTTCAGGCAACAAAATTTGTGTTTTTTTAATTTGTTGGACTGACATTTTTTTGTGGAAAAATGACAGGCTGCAACAATTTTCTAAATGTGTGGACTTTAAGCAAGATCAAGTTCAGAGTTGTCAGAAATAAGCATCCTTATGTCCTTAGGCTAAAACAAAACTGTCTATACATTTTCTTCAAACTTGATTCACTATTGCACAACTTAGTTTTTTACATTTGGACAACAAAAATCTTACAAATATTCTTGCACTTAATTTGAGAAAGTCATGTTAAACATTGGGCTTTGAGAGAAATAAATCAATATTACGCACATTCACCCTGAATAGTCACATAATCATCCTTGAGTCTTTCCTTTTGTGCTTCTCTCTGGGAGTTCCACTTTGTGGGTTTGTAACCAGACACTTTCATCCTAGTAACTCTGAATCATAGCCACTTGTCTCCTCAAATGTCCTATGAAACGTGATGGTAATTACTTTCATTATTATAAATATAGACCGTTGTTTCATCTGGGTGACCTTTGACTTTTTACTCATCACTCTTTACGAACAAAGCTCCAAACACTGGAAGTCTGAAATAAAAACAGAAAATGCCAGCAACATTCAGCAACTCAGACATTATCCATGGAAAACATATCAGGGTTAACACTCGGGTCAAAGGATCTATGTCAGAATGAAAAAAGAGAAATAATACAGTTTTAAATTGCAGAGAATGTGAGGAAAGGATAGAAAGGACACAGAGGTATTTCTTGTTACATCACTCTCCCACCCTCCCTCGATTTGAAATTTGAAAAAACATGCAAGAAGGCTGAAGAAAGGGTGGATACTTATGTTTGTGAGAGGGCAATTGAGAGTGCAAATGGAACTTGGAGAAAAAAGCATGCCGCAATTATGATGGTGGATTAGGTAGCTAGGGCATTTGGAGCAGATGAAAATATATTTTCATATCATCAACATAATAGAAGAGGGTGGTGAAAATATACAGACAAAAGCCATTTATGAGTGAGAAAAAGCTATTTTAGTTGAAATTAGATTGGATATCTGCATAACACAGGTTGTTATCTGTATTTCATAAGGCAATCAATGTACTAATCAATGGAGTTTAGAAACAAAATTCAAAGTCCTCTGAAATTTTCAAAACTTATAAATTCAGCACCAACACTTAAAAGTCTGGATGTGATTAGGGTGCACATCATTTGTGCACAATAATTTCAAGAGTTCCTAGACCACTTGTCAATAATCTAATTGATGTGCCCATTTGAGTTAGCCTTTTTAATGCACAGGAGATCGTATTCTATAAGAACCCAACAAATCAAAGTGGGGCAGGCGATTCAGCCCCTTGTGTCTGTTTCTTCATTCAGTAAGATCACAGCTGACTTTTTACCTCAGTGCCACTTTCTTGTTCAACCCCATATTCTTAATTCCCTTAGCATCCAAAAATCTATCAATCTTTAATGTATGCAACACACACAAAATGCACCCATGCTAAGCTCATCGTCATCATCAACTTTGCCTCCAACTTCGACCCTCCCCTCAAATTTACCTGGTCCATTTCCAACTCCGCCCTCCCCTTTCTCGATCTCTCTGGAGACAGTTTAGCTACTGATATCTTTTACAAATCCACTGATTCTCATAGCTTCCTGGACTATACCTCTTCCCACCCCGTCACTTGTCAAAATGCCACCCCTGTCTCGCTGCACCTGCTCTCAAGATAGGGTTTTCATTCCAGAACTAAGGAGATGTCTTCCTTCTTCAAAGAAAGGGGCTTTCTTTTCTCCATCATCAACACTATCCTCACCCACATCTCTTCAATTTTGCGCACATCTGCCCTCACCCCATCCTCACGCCACCCCACCAGGGATAGGGTTCCTCTTGCCCTAACCTACCTCCCCAGTAGTCTCGGCATCCAACGCATAATTCCCTGAAACTTCCACTGTCTCCAACAGGAGCCCACCACCATGCATATCTTTCCCTCCCCTCCCCCCTACTTTCTGCTTTCTTCAGGGATCGCTCCCTATGTGACTCCCTCCCCACCGAAATTCCTCCTGGTACTTATCCTTGCAAACGGAACAAGTGCCATACCTGCTCTTACACCTCCTCCCTCACTACCATCCTGGGCCCCAAACCGTCCTTCCTAGTGAGGTAACACTTCATCTGTGAGTCTGTTCAGGGTCATTCACTGTATCTGGTGCTCCCAGTGTGGCCTCCTGTATATCGATGAGACCCGATGTAGATTGGGAGATCACTTCGCCAAGCACCTGTGCTCCAACCCCCAGAAAAAGCAGGATCTCCTACTTCTACTTTCTATTTCCATTCGGACAAATCAGTCCATGGCCTCTGCTACTCCCATGATGAGGCCACACTCTCTCTCTCTCACTTCATCTCCCTATCTACCTATTAACTCCCTCTGGTGCTTGTCCTCCTTCCCTTTCTCCCATGGTCTTCTACCCTCTCCCATCAGATTCCCCCTTCTCCAGCCCTTTATCCCTTTCACCTATCAACTTCCCAGCTCTTTACTTCACCTCTCCCCCTTCCCAGTTTCACCCATCACCTACCCCCTTGTACTTCTTCCTCACCTCCCCCACCTTTGTGCTCTAACTGCTCACCTTTTTTTCCAGTCCTGATGAAGGGTCTTGGCCCGAAACATCGACTGTTTACTCATTTCTATTGATGCTGCCTGGCCTGCTGAGTTCCTCCAGCATTTTGCATGTGTTGCTTGGATTTCCAGCATCTACAGGGTTTCTAATCTTTAATATATATTCAGCGACTGACCCTCCCCAATCCTTCTATGAAAAAAGTTCAAAGATTCAGTACCCTCTGGATGAAGAAATGTCTTCTGATCTTGGTAAGAATGGGCTATCCTTTATTGTGAAATTATGAACTCTGCTTCCAACTTTCTCAAACAGAGGAGAGATCAACTCTGCATCTACTTTCTCAAACACTAAGAATGTTAGCATGAGTCTTTGAGTTCACATCTTACTTTTATAAATCTAGTTAGCATAGGCCCGGACTATTTATCCTTTCCACATGGAAGATTAGCATTGCTATAAAAATGGCACGATAGGACAAAGAGTATTATTGCTACACACAGATCTTCATGCTGTCAGCTTTGGTAAAGCTAATGGCTGTGTTAATGGTGGCATCTCTATTTTTGCATCATTGCCACATTTTATAAAAGGCAGCAAACCCTGTTAGCATTAGTCATTGTAACTCTTCTGCTCGTATGGATTCATTCCGGACAACTCCCTGTTTCAATGACACCTAAGGTGAGTTTGTACAGCCAAGACTTGCAATGGCACTAGAGAGGGTGCTGAGGAGATTCACTAGGATGCTACCTCTAATAGAGGACTTCAGTCATGGGAGAAATTGAATTGATTAGGTCCCTGGAGTGAAGGAAGTTGAGCAGTCACCTGATAAAGGTATGTATAATTATGCAAAGCAAGGAGACAGTCACAGAATTAGAGAGTTATACAGTACAAAGACAAGGAAAGTGTGAAGTGGGAAGTGTGTCCAATCAAGTTTCCTACCTGAGCTACTCCCAAATGCCTGCATTTGTCTGAAACCCTTCGAAAACTTTCCTATCCACAGAGCTGCCTAACAGCATTTTTAAATGTTGTAATTTACCCACCTCTACCACTTCCTTTGGCAACTTTCAATAGGTTTGCAATAAGTACATTTAATGTCAGAGAATTGTATACAATATACATCCTGAAATTCTTTTACTTCACAACCATCCACAAAAATGGAGGAAAGCCCCAAAGAATAAATGTTAAATGTTAGAACCCCAAAGCCCCTCCCAGCTCCCCTCCCACACATCAGCAGCAATCGATGATCCCCCCCTCCCACCAGCAAAAAGGCATCTGCACCCTCCACTGAGCACTCAAGCATGCAGGAAAGCATCGGTAAAGACACAGACTTGCAGTACCCCAAAGAGTACTTGTTCATCCAGTGTCTGTCATACCACAGGCTCTCTCTCCCTACTATGGGAAAAAGAGATGTCTCTATTTCACAGTGAGAGGGAAGACATAACAAAACAACTCACCGATTTATGGTGTTAAAAGTCTGTTGTGTCGCTTTTTCCGAGCTCTGTGCCCAAAGAACTCAGGTCTCTGGGCACACAGCCAGCTCTCTGCTTTCGATCTCCCATGTACTCCCACGACACATCAGGCAGCAGCACTGTCCTCGAATCCACCCGTCTCCAGAGCCACTAAAATCTGGCACCTGAAGGTGCGCTAGTCTCCCAGGCTGTGTCCTTGGCATACTGAAAAGTGGCCGGTCGTGAGACCCTGAGAAAAGAACCAAGTTCAGCATGTAACACCAGGCCAGGGTCTTCAAAAGAATCCTGAAAAGTCAAAAAAGAGATATTAAAGATAGAAATCCACTTACCCAGCAAACTGTGTAAAAAGTTTGCGATTGAGCTCCCAATTAAATCTTTCTACTCTAACTTATAAGTCATTGTCTACGCAGGGAGAAGTTTTCAAGGGGATCCCTTGGGAAAGATTCTTTTTGCACAATTTGGTTAATAGCTGGAATGCACTGCTGCAGTAGGAGGAAGTGGAGGCAAGTATTGTCGCTGTGTTTAATAGGCATATGGACGGGCAATTGAATGATTTGGACCGAATGCAGGGAAATGAGAATTTGTCTAGATAGGCCTGTTTCTGTGGTGCAATACTCCGTGACTGTGACAAAGCATAATGAGCTCAGATAATTGTTGTAGATCAGTGACCAAGCCGTAAAGAAGTAAACTTACGAAGCAATTACAGGCACAATGCTCTCTGCAGTACTAAAATGTCTGAAAACTCAGATGGAATGGATCTTAAGAACATCTAGGCCACAGATAGCAACAAAAAGGAACAGATGATTTTAAATCCACTTCTGGATCGGATGGCCAGAAACTGGAAATCAGATTTAGCTGTCGATTGCTTGGGTACGGAGTGAATCTCAGATGATCAAAGGTTCAACTGAACTCCTTAGCCAGCAGTAATGTACTGCAGGTGTAGTAAGATGCAGAAGAAAGCAGGAAAAGTGATGATATGTTTTATACTTAGCTTATAAACTCTTTATGATATGTGCAACTACTTTTGTTAAAAACTGCATTTGTGAAAATGGTTACTGTGTTAAACAGCTTAATCACAACTTGTTTTCTATCATGATTTGTCATGTGACGGGAAGGGCTTGTCAGATGAAAGGAAGTTGTTTGATCATATGAATAAAAGGAAATTTTGCCAATGACAGGGAAAGCATCTGGGAACTGGAGTGGAATGTATTGCCAGGTACAATGACCCAAAAAGAAATTGCTTTCACCAGAAAGGATGCAAGAGTATTGTTTTGTTTCCAGTTGGGAGCTGTTTTGTTTCCTGCATTGATTAAATGGATTTCACTGAAAGCTACTATATGGTTAAGGTCAAAAGATACCATTGAAGATTCGTATGTTTGCTGTTGCCAGGATCAGTAGAATGTGAATGGGGACTGTGCTTACTTGAACAGTGTAAACTGTTTATACTTGTTACCATTTGTATAGTAGTGTACTTTAATATTGATTTGATCAGAATCATAAATCACTATTTTGCAAAACTGGGAGCATGCAAGTATTAAGGAAAAGGACCAAGAACTAAGGACAGATGACAGGTGATCAACAATTTTGGGCCCCATATCTCGGAAATGGATGTACGGTCATTGGAGAGAGTCCAGAGGAGGTTCACAAGGATGATTCCGGGAATGTAGGAGTTAACATATGAGAAGTGTTTGGCAGTTTTGGGCCTATACTCACTGGAATTTAGAATAATGCATGGGGATCTCATTGAAACCTACTGAATATCGGAAGGATGAGATAAGGTGGATGTGGAGAGGATGTTTCCTCTGGTAGGGGTATCCAGAACTAAAGGGCACAGCCTCAAAATTGAGAAACTCCCTTTTAGAACAGAAGTAAACTGGAACTTTTTTATCCAAGAGTGGTGAATCTGTGGAATGCTCTGCAACAAACTGTAGTGGAAGCCAAGTCTGTGGGTATATTTAAAGCAGAAGTTGATAGATTTCTGATTAGTCAGGGTATCAAGGGATATGGTGAGAGGGCAGGTGTATGGGGTTGAATGGGATCTGGGATCAACCATGATGAAATGGCGGAGCAGACTCAATGGGCTGAATGGCCTAATTCTGCTCCTATGTCTTATGATGAGCAGTTCATAGAGGTCAGAAAATCAAAATGCCAATGAATGTGGGAGGTCGCACCCAGGAGCCAAGGTTGCTGGGCAGAGATTGGCTGAAAAGAATAAAGCTTGCCTTGGCACAGCACAGCACAGATTTGAGATACAGCAAGATTCTGAAGGTACACATGGAGTAATTCGAGGATTCCTACATGACCACCAAGGCCCATATTTGTATTAATGCATAATACAAAAACCTACATCCTCTCAAAATAAACTCATGATTACTGCTATTGTGACAAAGCTGGAGAAGAATGAAAAAGCTGTTGAAGTTGCAGCAGAGTTACTAGGCAGCATCAATAATCATCGTTCCAAAGTATGACAAGGCTGCCTGTTTCTATGGTGATTATAAGGTCAACATGAAGCAGCTCATGACAGTGCATTTGTACACAAAGCTGCCAGGGACACCTGTTTAGCAACCTCATATTTTCCTGTAAAAGCAAAGAGACCAGCAAGGATGAGCGATAAAGGCAAGCGATCAAAAATAGTGATGGTGGAATTAGCAATATTACTGAAGCTAGTGAAGCTTGAGAATTAGCAAAATACGTGCAATAAGCGGTCAGCAAAAATATCCATTCCCTACTCTAACTAAACTAACACAAGAGTGAGTACGTGACAACTCATCTACTTCTACTACACCCAACCCATGTGACAAATTACTGTAACCCAAAAGCCAACACAGACAGAAAATGGTTCCTCTCTCCTAGCCCCTAATTATTACAACACAATAATTACAAGTACTTACTACTAAAATAGGAGACATGAAATCTACAAGGATAAACACCTTAACACTCATGCAAATGTCCTCTTTCTTCAAGTCATGTAATAGATATCTATGTAGCGGTTACTAGCACTTAGCCCAGTACAGCGTGAATTTTACCACCAATCTCTGTCAAGTCCGTAAGTCAAGTCAATAACATGAAGACAAACAATCAGAGTAAACGAAGCTTCCAGAGCTGTAGCTGCTGAAGCCTCTGCCTCCTGTAAAAGACAGATCTTGGTTATAGGCCTATCTAGACAGCTCAACTGTTGCACAAATCTTCTGCCTGGAAAGACTTGAATGACTCTTCCCACGATATGAGTTTTGAGGCATTGTGTCATCAGCTATAAGCACAATGTCTCCTGGGAGGAAATTGCGTTTTATGCCTGGCCATTTCTGATGATTCTGTAACTGTAGTAAGTACTCTTTGACCCACCATTTCCAAAACAAGTTTGAAACACAGTTGACCTGCTTCCATCTATGACAGGCATAAATATCTTCCTTTTGGAACTCTTCTTGTGTTAAAGATGGTGAGATCTTCAGAAGCAACAGATAGTTGGGTATTATTGTTCCCAAATCATTGGAATTGGAGTATGCTTTAATAATTGGATGACCATTGATAATAGCTTCTACTTCACAAAAGACTGTGTGAAAACTCTTTTTATTAAGATTCTGTACCTCCGTAGTAGAACTGAAGACCTTTCACACAAACCTGATCAATCTCTCCTATGTTCCCCCATGATGTGAGCCAGATGGGGGGGTTAAAAATCCACTTAATTCCTTTCTGATCTGTGAATAGTTCCAGATGTGAGGCTGCTTAGCAAGCTATGAGCTCATGGTATTATAGGAAAGATTCTAGCATGGATAAAGCAGAGGCGAAATGGCAGGAGGCAAAGAATGAGAATAAAGGGAGCCTTTTCTGGCTCGCTGCGGGTGACCAGTGGTGTTCTACAGGGGTATGTGTTGGTACAGATACTTCTTACATTAAATTTCAATGATCTGGATGATGGCGTTGATGGCTTTGTTGCAAAGTTTGCAGATGATGTGAAGATAGGTAGAGGGACAGGTAGTTTTGAGGAAGTAGAGAGGCTACAGAAGGACTTAGACAGATTAAGAGAATAGACAAAGAAATGGCAGATGGAATACAGTGTCAGAAAGTGTATGGTCATGCCATTTGGTAGTTGACTATTTTTTAAATGGAAAGAAAATGCAAGAAACTGAGGTGCAACGTGACTTCAAAGTTCTTGTGCAGGGTTCCCTAAAGGTTAATTTGCAGACTGAGTTTGTGGCGAGAAAGACGAATGCAATGTTAGCATTCATTTCAAGAGGACTGAAATATAAAAAGCAAGGATGTAATGTTGAGACTTTATAAAGCACTGGCGAGACCTCACTTGGAGTATTGTCAGCAGTTCTGGGCCCATTATCTTAGAAAGGATATGCTGAAATTGGAGAGGGTTCAAATGAGGTTCATGAAAATGATTCCAGAATTGAATGGCTTTTCATATGAAGAGTGTTTGATGGCTCAGGGCCTGTATTCGCTGGAATTCAGAAGAATCAGGGATGACCTCATTGAAACCCATCGAATGCTGAAAGTCCTTGATAGAGTGGTTGTGGAAAGGATGTTTCCTATGGTGGGGGAGTCTAAGACCAGAGGACACAGCCTCAGAATAGAGGGGCGTTCTTTTAGAACAGAAATGAAGAGGAATTTCTTTAACCGGAGAGTGTCGATTCTGTGGAATTCATTGCCACAGGCAGCTGTGGAGGTCAAGTCTTTATGTATATTTAAGGCAGAGGTTGATAGATTCTTGATTGGTCAGGGCACGAAGGGATACGGGGAGAAGGCAGGAGACTGGGGCTGAGCAGAAAATTGGATCAGCCACGATGAAATGGCAGAGCAGGCTTGATGGGACAAATACCCGAATTCTGCTCCTATATCTTATGGTCTAATGGTTCCATTTCTCAATGGCTTGTACTAACTCAACCCCAACAAAGTTTTTCGCATTATCAGAGAGCAGTTCACGAACCTGCCCTCTTCGTGCTATAAAGCGTCAAAATGCAATAACAAAGGAATCTATGTCTAATGAAGATGTCACTTTAGTGTGAGCAGCTCAAATAGCTAGACAGGTAAATATGAGCCCGTACCTCCTCATTGAACTCCTTCCGCTCCTCACCTCGAAAGCTCCACTCCTACATGTGTAAACAGAGATTCACCAGGAGAGACCCTGTCCTGAGATAGATCTACCATATGCTGACACCCTAGAGCTGCATG
This sequence comes from Mobula hypostoma, assembly GCF_963921235.1. Classification (NCBI taxonomy): domain Eukaryota; kingdom Metazoa; phylum Chordata; class Chondrichthyes; order Myliobatiformes; family Myliobatidae; genus Mobula; species Mobula hypostoma. The sequence continues at coordinate 73,100,387 of NC_086102.1, read as the reverse complement.
CATTCATTGACAAACAACACACTTAGACAGGATTCTCTCATAGCTGTACTAGCGCCTGGAATCCAGTGTTTTTGGGGCAAGCTGGACAAGAGGTGGTTACAGCCATCCTGTTCCACCTCTTAATGTACCGGCTTCAGAAGTACGTCTGAGATATGGAAACCCTTTTCCAATATAATAGGACATTTAGTTGCTTCAGGCATAGCTGTCCTACTAAACCGTCTACCAACTCTCAAGACACCATCTTCAAGAATGGTTTAAGCTCGAAAATATGGCTGTTCCTTTTCACACTTTCTCCTCTTTACAAACTTGAGAATTCATCTGGTAATCTCTTTTTCTGGCAATACCCAATTATTTCCACTTCTTGAGCGATGATCTCGCCCGATCTGACCTTTGGCCTTTTCAATCTCTCTCCCTAAAGAAAATCTTTGTAGTTCTTCAGTCAAGTTAAACTCAGACAAGATGATATTCAATTGCTTCCTCTGACTAAAATATAAGCGCAGGTTCTTAAATCTAAGATTCCAGGCCCCTGTCATCCTCAGATGGGTCTGACATGAGAAGTGATGGATTATATGTGTTACTGCACCCAGTTCCTCTTCAGTCTGCACAGTATTCATTGTAACACTCCCCTTGACTTCTCTATCATCTAGCGGGAGTTCTTCCGAACAAACAGGATTCACAGACCATTCCCTTTCAGATATTGAGGCCCAACAGCCACTTTTAACCCTCTAGAGGCCACATGTTTGAAGTGTTTACATACCTCCATTGAGATGCTTGTGAGACCTTACGAATTTCTGAAACTCTGCTGCAAAGGTTTGGAACCTGGATGTTTCATTCTTGATATGTGTCAGCACAGTCAGAGACTTCCGGTAGCGCTCATGGAGTGAAGTCGCGTTCTTGACTCGCTCCATTACCTCTGAGTTTTTTTTCTCTATGGTCAGCTATACTTTAATTAACCATTAAGGCATCAATTTTTACAATACTTTGAATTAAACTGAATTCTCTGACAATTGGATGATACTTAGATCTGCTATGTCTAAGAATGGGAAAGACGGCAAGGATGGTAAACCTCCGGTTAAACCGAAAGCTACGGATCTCCCTCCGACTGAATCACCGGTGACTTTGAAAGCGATATCGGAGTTAATTCAGAGGGAAATTTCAACCTCTGTTAGGGAGATGATTCGTACGGAAATTGCAGGCTTTGTTAAAGACCTGATTCATACGGAAATCTCAACTAATTTCCAGAAAATTGCCGATTTAATTGATAAGATGCAAACATGTATTGCGGAACATCAGTCGGCTATATCTGATCTTCAAAAATTCGCGCAACAAAGTGAGCTTAAGATGGGGAAAATCGAAGAAACAATTAATGTAATGAAGAAGAAACTTGACTTTTTGACTTTTAAAAACTCTGACTTGGAATCTAGAATGCGACGGCAGAATTTACGAATGATTGGCGTGAGGGAAGCCGTTGAAGCTAACAACCCCATGAAATATTTCTCCCAACTTTTAAAAGATGCATTCCCTACTGTATTTCCTGACCAACCACCGCTACTGGATCGTGTTCACAGAATCCCATCATACTCGTCTAGGTCAGATAGACCTAGGCATGTTATCTTACGTTTTCATTACTTTCAAGACAAGGAGAGACTGTTTCGATTCGCTCGATCTAAAGGTTTCATTGATTTTTCGGATCTTAAGTTCCGATTCGTGGAAGATTTCAGTAAACCAATCTGGGACCAACGGGTCCGTTACAGATCCGTGATGTCGGAATTCTATAAGATGGATTTAAGACCAGCGCTGCTGTACCCTGCACGTCTAAGGATTCGCATGTCAGATGGAGCCCTTCGTTTTTTTGATTCTCCATCGGATGCCCAGAGTTATCTGGATCAACTTTCATCTCCAACATCTTAATTGCTTTCTTTTTAATTTTCTCTGTTGATCGGAGGCTGTGAATTGGTTGGTTTTAACTTTTCTGTGCCCTATTTGGGCAGAAAAGTTTACTTTCGATTTCTTAATATGGCTACTAAACTTTCTTTTTAACTGCGTCATTTCTTTCTTTTCCCAGGGGATTCTGGGTGGTTACTGCCCGTGTGTCATCTTACGTATTTCCTGTGCGGCCTTAAATTTTGTAGTTTTTGTTTAAATTTTATTCTGTTTTGCTTTTTATAATCACTTTATGTTAATAATCCTATTTTTTTTGTTGCTGTGTCTATTCATGAGTTTGAGGTTTATTGTGGTTTTTTTTTAATATATATTTTCCGGCTTTTGTTCTGTTCTGTGTGTATTCTAATTGAGCTAACTTTTTTTTACTTATTTTTTTACTGTTTTACAATTAGCTGATCCTTTTCATATTTATACCTTTTTTTTAGGGAGCGTATACCGGAAGTCATGGGGGTAGTTTTAGCGCTTGCTTCTTTCTGGCGGGTCTGCTTTAGATTTTGCCTTGGGGTCTTGGGCTGGGGGGTGGCGGGAGGGGCTTCACGTTTTAGTTTGTTTTTCTTTGGGCTATATACATTATTGAAGTACTGGTTGCGTCCTTTTCCCCGGTATCTTTTGTATGTTCTGTTTCCTCTCCGGGTTTGTGGGTCGCGCCTATTGTCAATCCTCCTTGTTGTGGGTTGACTTTAGGATTTATGGAGTCTATTATTAATTTTGTCTCCTGGAATACTAATGGTCTTAATCATCCTATTAAAAGAAAAAAAGTTTTTAAAGTGTTCCGGAGACTTAAAGCACAAATTTTATTTTTACAAGAGACCCATGTACGGAGGGGGGACAGACTACGTTTTTTCAAATTCTGGAAGGGACAACAATTTCATTCGAACTCCAATGCTAAGATTCGAGGCGTCTCTATTTTTATAGATTCCTCAGTTACTTTTATACAACAGGATATTATCTCTGATCCGAATGGTAGATTTTTATTGGTTAGTGGTTTACTATTTAATAAAAAAGTAGTTTTGGTTAATGTTTATGCTCCTAATATGGATTGTCCGGAATTTTATAAATCATTGTTTGATCAGTTTCCGAATTTGAACGAGTTTTCATTGATTTGGGGCGGAGATCTTAATACCTGTTTATCTCCAGCTTTGGACCGTTCGGCTCCTTTATGGACTTTACCTAATAAATCTGCAAATTTGATTAATTTTTTCCTTTCTGATTCTGGGTCGACGGATATTTGGCGTTTTCTGCATCCTCAGGAAAAAGATTTTTCCTTTTTTTCACATGTTCATCATTCCTATTCAAGAATTGATTATTTTTTTATTGATTCTCGTCTCATTCCTTCAGTGATTAAATGTGATTATGATTCTATAACCATTTCGGATCATGCTCCACTTAAGCTTTCTATTAAAATTATGGCCAATATACCAAACAATAGACAATGGCGTTTTAATTCGCTGTTGCTTCAGGACTCGGACTTTGTTAATTTTATGAATGAACAGATTGAGCTTTTTTTTACAATTAACCATACAGAAGATATTTTGGTTAACACTCTTTGGGACACTTTTAAAGCCTATATTCGGGGTCAGATTATTTCGTATTCCGTTGCTTTGAGGAAGAAACAGAAGCAGGAGGAGATGGCAATTGTGGACAAGATTAAAGAAATTGATAAGAAATATGTTATGGCTCCTTCTGAGGAGCTATACAAACAAAGAACTGAACTTCAAATCGAACACAGTTTACTACTCTCGTCCTCGATTGTAAACCAATTAAAGAAAACAAGAAGTGATTTTTATGTTCACAGTGATAAAATTGGCAAGCTGCTGGCTAATCAATTGAAATCTAATTATGTTAAATCTCAAATCAATCAGATTTATAACCAAAATGATCGATTGATATTGGATCATGTGGGGATTAATCAAACCTTTTGTGATTTTTATTCTTCTTTATATCAATCAGAGTCTCCTCGAGATTCTAAATATATGAATGATTTTTTAGATAAGTTAGACTTTCCTCAGATTTCACAGGATATGTCTTCTTTATTAGATACTTCCATTACAATGGATGAGATTAAGAATGTTATTTTTTCTATGAATCTGGGGAAAGCTCCTGGCCCTGATGGGTTTACCGTTGAATTTTATAAATGTTTTGCTTCTTTATTGATTCCTTGGCTCTATAAGGTTTTTGAGGCTTCTTTGAAACTTGGTAAACTTCCGGAATCTTTTAATAGAGCATCAATTTCTTTAATACTAAAGAAGGATAAAGACCCTGCTCAATGTGCATCTTATAGACCAATATCTTTATTAAATGTTGATTCTAAAGTTTTTTCTAAGTTATTAGCAAATAGACTAGAAAAAGTACTTCCTTCTATTATTTCGGAAGACCAAACGGGTTTTATTAAAGGTCGTTACTCTTTTTATAATATTCGTACATTGTTAAATATCGTTTATACTCCCTCACAAAATGTTCCTGAGTGTGTTATTTCTTTAGATGCCGAGAAAGCTTTTGATAGAGTAGAATGGCCTTATTTATTTAAGGTGCTTGAAATGTTTAATTTTAGCCTGAAATTTATATCCTGGATTAAACTGTTATATCACTCCCCTGTAGCCTCGGTTCGTACTAACTCTTTAAACTCACCTTTTTTTCCTCTCTTTCGTGGTACTCGACAAGGCTGTCCTCTTAGTCCCCTATTATTTGATATTGCATTAGAACCTCTTGCAATTGCTATTCGAGAATCTTCAAATATTACTGGGATAACTCGGGGATTAAAGTCCCATAAATTATCACTCTATGCTGATGATTTACTTTTATATATTTCTAATCCTGAGAGATCTATTCCTGCTGTTTTAGAGTTATTAGCACAATTTGGTCTTTTCTCAGGTTATAAATTAAATGTTAGTAAGAGTGAACTTTTTCCGATTAATAAACATCTTCCCTTATATTATAAATTTCCATTTAAATTGATTAATAATTACCTTTCATATCTTGGGATTAAAATTACTTGTAAACATAAAGATTTATTTAAGACTAACTTTTTACCATTAATAGACCATATTACTCAACTTTCATCTAAATGGTTTCCCTTATATTTAACTTTGATTGGTCGTATTAATGCAGTTAAGATGTTTTTTTTGCCAAAATTTTTATATGTGTTTCAGGCATTACCAATTTTCGTTCCTAAATCTTTTTTTGATAAAGTCGACTCTAAAATTTCTTCATTTATTTGGCAGAATAAGAATCCGAGACTGGGTAAAATACATTTACAGAAAGCTAAGAGAGATGGAGGTTTAGCATTACCTAACTTTAGATTTTATTATTGGGCTATTAATATTCGACATATGAAATTTTGGTTACTTGACCGGGATATACTATCTATTCCTAAATGGGTAGCATTGGAATTACAATCTGTTCAGGGTTATACACTTGGTTCTATTTTAGGTTCATCTCTTCCTTTTGATTCGAAACGCCTTAAGCAGGTCTCTAACCCGATCGTTAAATATGCTTTGCGTATTTGGTTTCAATTCAGAAAATTTTTTGATCTTAATCAATTCGGGTTAGCGATTCCTATTTTAGGTAACATATTTTTTCCTCCCTCTTTTACGGATCGCGCTTTTCAAACTTGGAAGACTAAGGGTATTTTACGGTTTTTGGATTTATTTTTAGATGGTTCCCTTATGTCTTTTGAACAATTATCTAATAAATATAACCTATCAAGAATACATTTTTTTAGATATTTACAAGTTAGAAATTTCCTAAGTACTATACTTTCTTCCTTTCCAATGCTTCCTCCTATATATATTTTAGATTCGATAATTAACCTTAATCCATGTCAGAAAGGTGCATCGGCTATGATTTATAATATTATTATGAAACTCAGGAAAGCTCCATTTGATAAGATTAGGGTAGATTGGGAACAGGAATTGGGGCTTACCATTTCTGTGGATGATTGGGGGCAGATTTTACAATTAGTTAATACTTCCTCTATTTGTGCTAAACATTCCCTAATTCAATTTAAAGTGGTGCATAGAGCACATATGTCCAAAGATAAGTTAGCGCGTTTTTACTCGCATATTAATCCTTTCTGTGATAGATGTTCGGGGCAGATAGCCTCTTTAACTCATATGTTTTGGTCTTGCCCTACTTTGGAAACTTTTTGGAGAGATATTTTCAATATTATTTCTAAGGTATTAAATATAGATATCTCTCCTCACCCTATTACTGCTATCTTTGGACTACCTAAAATTTCTAGTAATCTTTCCCCTTCAGCCCGTAGAATGATTGCATTTCTTACTTTAATGGCGAAAAGATGTATTTTACAACATTGGAAAGAGCTTAATGCTCCAACTACCTTTTTTTGGTTTTCTTAGACGATTTTATGTTTGAATCTGGAGAAAATTAGAAGTAACCTTTATGATTCTTCATTTAAATTTGAACAGATTTGGGGACCTTTTATTCGATATTTTCATTTAATATAATATTTACCCTTCTTGTTTTTTTTCACTGTTTTAATGGAGGTCGGGATTGAGGACGTGATTTTAAGTTTAACTCTGTTTGGTTTCAAGTTAGCCCATTGCTTTGCTTTGCTTTTAGTTAGTTGCACGGTGGGTTTTTTTTGGGGTTTTTTTTTTCTTTTTTTCCATTGATATATATAAAATCTAGTATACTATTATGTTATCTTGGTTTCTTATGCTTAAATTACATTGTTTGTAGTATTTTCTTTTTGGTATTGTTATCTTTTGGAATTTTATTATACTTTAACATTGTATTAATGTTTATATGGCTTACCTTTTTTGTATACTTACTCAATAAAAAGATTAAAAAAAAAGAAAAGATATGTGTCAGCACAGAAATACTATCAGTCCAAAAAGCTGAGTCATAAAGCAGTTCTTTCCTCCACAATGTGTCCATTCAGCTTGCCTTTGTCGCAGCAGTGTGCCCCATACAAGGGATGGAAACTGGTCTCAACAGAGCCACCCTAGGTTGTCCTATAATAAAAGCACTGTACACATGAGAGTGGATGTTGTGCAACAACAAGCAGGTCTCTGTTCTATAGCTGTCTTCACTTGCATCTGTAAAGCGGCGTAACTGTCCAGTAGTAACTTCTCCAAAATCCAAGGGTGTCAAACATCTAACAACCTTGAAGTCTTCCAACTGGCAGAGTTCTTCCAGACAGCTTGGCCACTCATGAGCAACTGATATAGGTAGTGTCATCCCAGTTAAGCCCTTTCTTACGTAGATCTTGTAAGATGTTCTTAGCAGATAGCACCACCACTGGACTCAAGGTTCCTGAAGGATCATAGACTGAACTAACTGTGGGGGGGATCCTTCTTCTTGGACTGTGATCTTAAACTTGAAAGCATCAGCCTGAATACTCCAGTGCACACATAATATTGTCTCCACTGAAGGAACATCTTGATCCTAATCCAGATCCTTTATGTCTTCCACTCTGTGCTCTTCTGGTATTGCAGCTGCACAATATGTCTGTTATTTACCCACTTTGTCAGTTGAAAGCCACCTTTAGCACAAATGGATACAAGGTCATGATAGAGAGACACAACTTCTTCCTCAGAGAACACTGACACAAGGCAGTCATCAATACAGAAGCAACAGCTGTCCACCATCTTGTGCTGGACTGTTCTTCATCGTCTTCTACACATTTTCTAAGGGCAATGTTGGCACAGCCCGGTGATGAAGTGACTTGCTTTGATTCTGCACGCTTTTTGCCAAGGTGAAAGTGAATGTGAGGTATGCTGAAATACTTGCTACTACATACTTGCATGAAAGATGCTTCCTGCAATCCTTGCTGATGCGTCCTGTACACAAACAACCAAAGCAGATGCCATTTCCCTTTAGGAAGATAATAGTCTTACTATGAGCCCTCTTCTCCAGCTGAGGGCACAGATCCAATGTCTGCTCACCCTTGCAGAACAACAAACCCTTTTGGCTGAAGAGACCATTTCCTTCCCATTAGTTCCAGGCTCAGTTTTAGCTTTACTTCTTAGAGTGGCCACAGTAGTGGAAAAGCTGCTTCCATTAGCCTTAGAATGAAATTGTGACTTAGCTTTGTTCACACCTTTGCTTAATGCAGGTGATGGAGCATCCTGTAAATTCACAAACACTGTGTGTGTAGCAATCTTTACCTGCCTTTCTATAAAATCAACAATGTCAGTGAAGGTTGTTTCACAGTTGTGCCTTTCTTGCAGTTTACAGACCACCATTCTCCATTTACCCCTAAGCATACAGGGCAATTTCTTTATAACAATCATCATATTAGCAGGCATGTCCAGCTCATGCATGTAGGGGACCTCTTCCATGGCATTACAACAGCCGCTCAGGAAAAGACTGTCGCCTTGAAGAGCTTTCACATCTTCAGATTTGAAAGAGCCTTTTGCATGTAGACAGATGCAATTTTCTGTTCATTATCAAAGTGTTCTTGTAGGTAAGCCTTAGCCTTAACATATCCTCTCCCAGGATTGTCATTCCGGCAACCTTTGACAAGTTCTCTGGGGCGACCCCTAGTGTACTATTGAAGGAAAGACAGTCACCATGGCTGTCTGTCTTGCTTTCGACACTGTCCTCAAAGGCCCTCATGAATGCATGATACTGCAATGGATAGCCATCAAAGATCTGGTTCTCTCTTTCAGGCAAAGATGGAAATCGTTGTTGCTGTATCAATAAGGTTGTTAGTTCCTTTTGCTTCCCCATAATATCAATAATAATGTTTTGACCTCTATCATATGAAACAAGAGTGTATCCATGTTGCATGTGAATGTTCCCATGAGCTGTTGGATACGACGTAGGTTCAGATTTCCTCGTTAATGCAGGCTGAGAGTAAACACCCTGAGCTACCTCCTGGGGGTTTTGTTCGTGTATCCCAAACACTCGAGGAACAAATGAATCAACACTGACATTGAGTGTTTTTGTTCTCCTTTGTGCTTCTTCAACAGAGGAACTCACACATAGGGCTGTCCTGCTGGAGCACCTTTATCACTTGTCACACTGAAAGCCCTTAGCACACCAACGCTGACCGCATGTGTGTCAAATTTCTTCCTGCAACTTAAGCTGCTCCTTCCTTTTCTGTAGCCGTTCCTCTCGCTCTTCCAGCGCATGTTTATCCTTCAGCATTCATTGAGGTGTCAATAATGCGGTGACATCAGCCTCCATTTTAATGCACACTGAGGAGGTAGTTGACACAAAAGATTTCCTTCCTGCAACAGAGCTTCAAGTGCTGACACTTGACACACTGTCACTCAGTTTCACATCACCTTGTGGGTCGTCTGCTGCATGCGCAGTCAAAAGATGCCTTGGAAGTTGAGAAGCATTGTCTGTTGGAAGGTGAGGCATATGTTCAATTATTTCAGCAACATGGCCTTCAATGTAAACTGTTTGGGTCAACCATTGTTTCACATCCCCTTTGACAGCACAGCTACAGCTATCAATGCTTGAGGAAAATTCATTGTGTTTTCCTGTTTGTCCTTGGGAAGCAAAGAAATCAGTACTTGATGTTGCTTAGCAACAATTTGACAGAGGTTAGTTAAATTCTCAAGGTGAGATTGCACTTGTAAAGCATTTTCCTTATTTTTCATAAGATCCTTAATTGATGGTATTAAACGTTTAATTTTTTTCACATTTATATTCCTTTTGAAGACTTTCAATTCTATGCACCGGAGCTTTGGCAGTAAGTTTAATTTCTCTCTTGCCAGCCCTGACTTCAAGGTCTCTGACGTCAATTCCATGCTTTGATTCATTCATGTCACTTTCTCCTTATTGTGCCACTTGCAATTAATTCTTTGTTCACCCGCAGCACATTCGTAAAATGCACCGGTGATGTTCCAGTCAATAAACGCAGGCAACAAACTGTATGCTTATCCACGACGCTTAAACCAGACCAAGCAAACAACACTCAATTCAGACCAGAACAATATTTCAACACTTTAATAAAACAAAGCGACGGCCCGTCGGGCAAGCACCATATGATCAAGCAATGATCACCAATGGACACTGACCATTCAAACCGTGTTCAAGTACACCGTAAATCAAGAAAAGGTCACAGGTCATCCTACCGTAAGCTGCTCCTACTGCTGGCAGGCCGCTTCTCAGTGTTACAGTTGCAATTTCTCCAACAGGTCCGAGGCAGGCCTTTGACATAAACTAGTGCTCATTTGTTATAACTACTTTCTGTTGACAAAACTTAGCGGCCTGCTGGAAAAACAAACCAAAACTGCTGAGAGACTGAGTGAGGGAATTGAAACTGTGTGACGCGCTTCTAGATAACTGAGTTCCAAGTCAAAAAAAATGCATTCAATTCTTTATTACCAGCAAAGATGAGTAACAAAAATGAACGATCAAAGTTAGCGATAGCAAACTTGGTGATATTCATGAAGATGGCGAAGTTTGCAGAATTTGTGAAATAAGCATAACAAGAGGCCAACACAAATTATCCATTCCCTACCCTAATTATACTAATACAAAGGGGGAATACATGACAAGCACGAGAAAACCTGCAGGTGCTGGAAATCCGAGCAACACACACAAAATGCTGGAGGAACTCAGCAGGCCAGGCAGCATCTATGGAAAGTACAGAAGACATTTCTGCCCGAAACGTCGACTGTACACTTTTCCACAGATGTTGCCTGGCCTGCTGAGTTCCTCCAGCATTTTGTGTGTTGGGTGAATAAACAAATATATATTTACTCCTACTACACTCAATCCCACGTGACAAATTACCAAAACCCATAACAAAAACATGCAACACAAAATAAAATACAGACAGACAGAAAATAGATAGATACATGGCTCTAATCACGTATACTCAAAAGTTTTGCATTCATTCACAAAGTTATCATACAAAGTAAAATTGTCCCCCAAAATCTTCAACACTGTTGTGGGCCTGATGTTTGCAGATACAATACACTGGAATTTGCAAGCTAATATACTGGTTGTCAAGGTATCTGAGAAAGAACAGTTAAGAGTACTTCAAGGGAATTTCCAGATGCTCTCTGGGTATGCTTTCAAGATAAAACAGTAAGCTTCCTACAAAAAGAGATTGTCTAGAGATGGATGAGAGTAGACTGCAACCTGTTAGGGAAAAAGTGACAGCAATACTAAACACTGATGTATTGGAAAGCATCATAGACTCAGCATCTTATCCAATAGTATTCCAAGTTCCAACTGGTGCTTGCCATGATTATTGACGAAGAATTTATCCTGGCATTAGGATGGAGAGCAACAGAGGCTAAATATGGTGACTTTCAGGAGTGAATTGTTTTCAGTCCATTATCATACAAGCAGAACACAGAGACTCCGACTGTGTCACTCATGCTGTGAGTACAGGTCTTGAACAACCAGCAGCACATGCTCACTGCACATCAGGAGACACAAGGAGAAGCTGATCGAATAGGATCTTGCATTTTTATTCCATAGATTCTTACTAGAATGCTCCTTCACATCTGAAGCAGACCACAAACCATTCTCAGGTCAAAGTCAGTTGTCCCCAGAATGACAGAATCAAGGCTGTACCGATGGGCAATGGAACTCTTACTGTGTGACAACAATGTCAATTATTGCTCAACTCTCAAGGAGTGTGGCAGTGAACTTTGCGAATACAATCTTTCTCCTGCAAGATGTTGATGATGATTTCCCAGATAAAGGGAGAAATTTGGAAGGTAAATTCAATAATATTATTCTAATGCAGGCATAAGAATGGATGGAACAAATCTGACGTCAGTATTACTGAGGAAATTTGACCTTTCCATTTTAGAAGATATACCTTATCTACAGATCAAGTCTGTGTTAAGTGGGGACACCGGGTAGTTTTCCTTGGAGCACTTCGAGAGGCAGCTGTATTGTCTGTGGACAGCATGTAACATGTGAAGGTGGCAGCGTATGGATTTGTTTATTGGCCTGAGGCAAACCCAAGGTATTGAAGATGTGCTCAATCATATTCAATGCCAAGATTGTGGGTCTCATCCTCCAAGGACATGGAATTGGTTTGCAAAGCTATTTCGAAGGGTCCATATTGACACCTGCCAAACGTGACTGGACTTTAGCAAATCACTCTAGGTTTTTCACAGTGCAGCCAGTGAAAACCCTACCCAAAAGAACTATCAATGAATTATGATCATATGAAAGATAAGAGCTGAGGTACCGTCAAAGTTAACAAGACAAGTTTAATTTGTTTGAGGATCAAGTATTAAGAACTATCATATTAAAAAGTAATTTGCAAAGTGAAATATGACTCATTATTTCTTTTTGTCTTCTAATTTATGAAAATAGATCTTTCGATTGTGAGTGCGAATTCGTTACTTGACCGAACTACTTTTAAAACTGTCATCTAGGCTAATTTGGTGGCTCTTCCCAAACCTTTAGCCCCTACCACCACAAAGGGCATGGGCCTCAGGTACACACGTGCTCCCTTCCAAGTAGCACATTTGCACACAGAAGATTATTGCTGTATCATCAGTCTTGCCCCGCCAGCACAAAGGGAAATATGAATAACAAGAAACAGAACTTTCCTGTCATTAAAATCACAGGTTGACCCCAAATAAGCAAAGTTTTATAGAAAATTATAGAGAACTACAGCATGGAAACATGCCCTTTGACCCATGGATTCTGCATCGACCATCAGTAATCCATTTTACACTAATTCTACATTAATCAAATTTTTTTTTCTTCTCCTCACGTTCTCTTCAATGCCTCCCAGGTTCTACCACTCACCTGTACATCAGCAGCAACTTGCCCACTTTCCAACCCACATGTCATTGGGATGTGGGAGGAAATCAGCACCCAGAGGAAACCTTGGTGGACACAAGGAGAATTTGCGAAGCCCATACAGACAGCTCTTGAGATCGAGATTGAACCTGGGGTCTCTGGCGATGCCCAGCGCTGTCTCTACTAGACGCACTCTTCACGCTGTCCTTTGTGTCATCAGAGATCATTGTCTAGCAAAGTAAAGTAAATAATGAAATAAGATATAAATACAAATTAAATTTAGCATTTTTCTTTTATCAGAATTGTTCAATTTTTGAAAGGAATATCGATGGCAAACTGGTCTTCCCTTTCTAAACTTCTGGCAACAATATAGAATATAAGAAACTGGGGAACCTTTCTGGTACTGAGTGGTTCTTGTTGATAATTTAGCATGAGAGAATACTCACTTGATGCAGTTAAATAGGATCTGAGAAGAATAACATCTTGGTAAGATGGAAGTATTCACTATACTCTTTTGTTTTTTTAAATCTTATCTACATATCTTAAATTCTGTATTTAAATACAAAAGTGAGAGATTAATCTTTCTCATAACTGGAAGCTAGATCTTTCAATTCTGACTTCGCATTTTAAACTATGTTGTAAAGACTATAATCAGATCAGAATCAGATTTATTAGCACTGACTCGAGGTGACATTGATCAAATTTCCTCTGACTCCTGATGAAGTAGAGCTGTTGGCGTTCCATTTTCATGATTTCAACAGTGTGTTGGGCCCAGGACAGATCTACCAAGATGCTTACACCCAGGAAGGTGAAACTGCTCACCGTTTCTACTGCTGAAGCATTAATGAGGATGGGTGTGTTTTCTCGAGACTTCCCCTTCAATTGCCAAGCTCTTGCCAATGTTGCTGTGATCTCAGTCAGGTGGGCAATGCAAAGACTGATGTAGCATAGAACTAATGTTCACGTCTGAAAAATTGGCATTAAGCAGAATTATCAAAAAAAAACAGCTTTCTCCCTAAAAATCAACATTGACAAGTATGAAATTCAAATGGGAGAGGGACAAAATGGAAATATCAGTATGATATACAGTAAATAATTTCTTTATCCTCATTAACCTGAATGATTAATTAGGCCATAGTGTATGTGTATAATTGAAGTCACATCAGTACAATTAGATCTTGTACAAAATATAATTAGAGCTTAAAAATTAGCATCCAGGATTCAGGTTTGTATAACTTTCTGACAACTTTTTATGATTCTTGTTTGTTTTGCATAACCAAAAAGAAAATAAAAACATTCAGCAGGTCTGGCAGCATCTTTACCAAAGACAACACAGTTGATAAGAGAAAAGAAAATGTCTTAATTTGCCAAGTAGTATGGGATGGAAGGAGATAGTCAATGATTTCACAGAAGCAGATTGATTGAAAATGAGCAAAAGTTATGAAATGAGGGGAATTAACTAAAAAAGTGACACCAACAAAGAAAAACAAAAATTAGTGAAATACATGCCTGTAAAACATGCCCAGCAAGACAGGCTGTATTAATAGAGACAATAAAAGTGAACCCATATTACTACAGAATACAGGCAGAAAAGGAGAATAATCAACAGTTGTAGTATTCAATAGTGAGTCCTGAAGGTTGCCACTTGTCCAGACAGAAGAAGAAATGCTGTTCCTCAGTCTTACACTAGGTATCATTGTAACTGAGCAGAAAGCCACAGACAGAGATGTGAGAACAGCAGATGCAGAATTAGGTAGTAGGGAACAAGCAGCTTTGAGTCACTCTTGTAGGCTGACCAGAGCTCCCTCATGATGCAGTAAACCACTCTGAACTCGGTATTGAGGGACACATTGCGAACAGCATATGCATTGGAAGATGTATGTTCATTACTAATTCATTCAGAGGGACTGTTTGGTGCCTGAATGAGATGAGGCAAAAGGACAGTTGTTACCTCCACTAAGAGGAACCTTGCAAGAGGAATTGCCACAAGAAGACAGATGGCCAGTGGGAGAGAGGAGCAGACAAGGAAGCTTTAAAGGTAACAGCCCCTTCAAAATACTGAAAGGGTAGGGGAAACTCTGCATGAGAGTGGAATCTTGCTGAAGCTAACTCGATGACCTCCACAACTGATTTCTAAGGCAACACTGGACTTGCTGTCAGAGATATTCTCTTGCTCTTTAAGCCCAACTTCTTTGTAACATAAGGTTAATTAGTTTTGTCCCTTCCGACAAAAGGCCTTCATCCTGAAACAGAAGCTTTATGTTGCCCGACCTGCTGAATGGTTCCAGCACTGTCAGTTTTTATTTCACATTTCCAGCTTTGGCAAATCTTTGATTTTCATTTAATGTCTTGTACATATCTAATTGGTTCAGTTGAGAACTGATTAATGATATTCACCCTTTATTGATAAGATTAGCAGACTTTATGACTGGCCTTTTGAAAACGGCAAGAAAAGATGGTTTGAATGGGGTTCAGTGAACTGCGCAGTAAAGCTTCACCTGCACGTTTCTCAACCATAGCCAACTACCTTTGGACCAGAGGTGCAGAAGCCTGAAGTCTCACCCCATCGGGTTCAAGAACAGCTGCTTCCCTTCAGCTATTTGGTTCTTGAACCAACTAGCAGAACTCTAATCATTACACTTTAGTAACACTATGACCACTCAGGTCACTTTCTACTAAAATGGGCTTTGCTTATTCCAACTCATCCAAACATCATCACTTTACAGTGATAAAGTTCCTCTTCTCCTTACCTACCATCCCATGATCCTCCACATCCAACACATCATTCATCGCAACTTCTGCCATCTCCAAAGAGATTCTACCACCAAGCACACCTCCCGCCCCCACTCTCCGTTTTCCACATGGTTTGCTTCCTCCGTGATTTTTGTATGTTCGTCCCTCCCCACTAATCACCCTCCCAGCATTAACCCTGCGAGCAGCCAAAGTGCTATACCTGCCCATTCACCTCCCTTCAGGGCCCCAAAAAGTCATTCCAGGTGAGGCAGCACTTCACCTGCGAATCTGCTGGGGTCGTCTATTGTGTTCAGAGCTCCCGATGCGGCCTTCTCCACATTGGTGAGACCCGTCTTAAACTGGGGAACCGCTCTGGCGAGCACCTCTGCTCCATCTGCCTGAAACGGAACTTCCCGATGGCCAAACATTTTATTCTGATTGCCACTGCCGTTCTTGCATGTCTGTCCATTGCCTCCTCTTTGTGCCATGATGAGGCTACCTTCAGGGTAGAGAGCAATGCCTTATATTCTGTCTGGTTAGTCTCCAACCTGATGGTATGCATATCAAGTCTTCTTGTAAAAAACATTTCCTTCTCCTTCCCGTTTTCTTCTATTCCCCACTCTGGCTCCTCACCTCACCCTCCTATCATCTCCCCCTGGTGGTTCCTCCACCTTCACTTTCTCCAATGGTCCACTTTCCTCTCTTATTAGATTTCGTCCTCTCCAACCTTTGACCTTTCCCACCCACCTGGTTTCACCTGTCACCTCGCTATCCTCCTTCCCTTCCCCCCACCTTTTTTTGTCTGGCACCTTTCCCCTTTCCATCTTTCCTTTCCAGTTCTGAAGAAGGGTCTCGGCCTGAAACGTTTACCGTTTATTCATTTCAAAAGATGTGCCCTGACCTACTGAGTTCCCCCAGCAGTTTGTGTGGATTGCTTTGCTTTTTTTGTTGTAGTTGTGTTTCCTCTTTTAAGAATCATGGACAATGTATGTTTAATTTATGTTTTTCTGGTGAATGCTGCTTATATGATACTATGTGCCCGTGATGCTGCTGCAGGTAAGTTTTTCATTAGTGCATTATTGTAGTTTTAAATATTACAATCATCTCAAATTTGGCTTTGTCTTTGTCATTGCTTTGCTCGCTGTTGCAAGATGAGTCAGCTCATAAAAAAAAGTCTCTCCTTGGCAACCTCGGTACTGCTGGATGAATTTGCAGCGAATGTGAGGTTGAATGATGGAAAAAGAGAGGGAGCACACTCCCCCTCCCCTAAGCTTGCCTGCATGATCGTGTGGGCTAGCACACCTCCCTGCCATGAGTTACTGTGAATTATGGGTGATCAATAAGATCATACAAGGTGCATAATGTAGAGATGATGCAATGATTGCAGTAATGCAGACATCCCACCTCTCCCGGAAGTTCCAGGAGTCTCCCGCATATTAATAGTGGTTCCCTGATGCCCGCAAATTATATACAATATCACGGAAATCATTTTTTTTTGAGAGCGAGCGAGAGAAAGCAAGAGAAAGCACGAGAGCGACCACGAGAGAGAGCACGCACGAGAGAGAGCGAGAGCAAGCAAGCGAGCAAGAGAGAGCGAGCGAGAGAGAAAGCAAGCGAGAGCACTAGAGAGCGCGCAAGCAACCACGAGAGAGAGAGAGAGAGAGAGCGAGAGCGAGAGCGCGCCATGGCAGAGTGGTCCAAAAAAAATATAAAATGTACATCACCCCAGACTACACTAAAGTGTACCCCTGCCTATTAGGGGTCAAAGTAATGACAGTGTTGCTCGCTGCACTGTTTGCAACAGTGACTTTTCTATTGCCCATGGTGGGTTAAGACTGTAAAAGACATGATGAGGTGAGTTTAACAGGTGTCATTCGTTCATTAGCATAGCTAACGTTATTAAACTAGCTGGCTAGCTGCTAAGGAGCTACTCTATTGCAGACATCCCACCTCTCCTGGGAGTCTCCCGCAAATTGATGGTGCTACCTCCCTGAAATGGGTTTTTGCAGGGTGGTACGCCAGGTAATGCTTGTGGACAAAAGTTGAGCACAAGAAAATTAGCCTAGCAAGCCTGCAGCCAAAATAAGTGTGTTGGAGGGATCAGATTATTTCATCTTGTTAAGCAGGTTTGGGCCTTGTTTTTACTTTGAACACAGATAATAGATTGTAGCTTCAATCAGTTAACATACAGAAATGACTGATGTGCCTGAAGGACGTAATTTAATCGATGCTGATACCAGGTGAATCGCAGCTGGAAATGCCCAGGCAATGGTAGCTAATTATTTGGAAATAAGATCCAATGGCTTTAATGCAGGACCTGCACAAAAAAACAAACAAGCACAAATGGGTCCAACTTCACAACAGGTTCCTAAGGTTCAGGTGCTTGATGTCATCTTTCAATGATCGTGTAGACTCTGCCTACATTCCCTACCTCCAGTCCAAATAACCCAACTAAAGCTAGTATGTGCAGAGTGAGAGACCAATACAGTACAGATCTAGGCCCAACACATCCATGCTAACTACTAGGCCCACATGGCTTGTCCCAATTTCTTGTGTTCAGCTGGTATCACCTTTAGCCGTGCACCCCTGATACTGTTATGCCTAACTTAATCACTGCTTCTGGCAGTTCATTCCATATTCTCACCATCCTCTGCATGAAAAATTGCTCCTCAAGTCCCTTAACTCTTTCTCCTCTCACCCTAAACCTATGTCTGCTAGGTTTGCATCCCCAACACTAAGGTAAAGATGGTTGCCATTCACCTAATTATAAACATTTTTACAAGGTTGCTCCTCATCCCTCAAGATTCCAAGGAATAAAGACTTACCACGGGTACTCCCTCCAACAATTCCTGGCAACATGCCTCGTAACTTTTTTTTCTGCACTCTTTCCAGTTTAACCACATCTTTCCTATATCAGAGTGGCCCCACATACACAGCACCCCACGCACAGCCTCTCCAACAGCCTGTACAACTGCAACATAATGTTCCAACTCCTATATCAATGCCCTGACAGATGAAGGCCAGCCTATTAGATTATGAGGACACTCAGTCCTCATTTATTGTCATTTAGAAATTCATGCATTAAAAAATGATACAATGTTCCTCCAGAATGATATCACAAGAAACACAAGACAGACCAAGACTAAAACTGACAAAAGCCACATAATTATAACATATAGTTACAACAGTGCAAAGCAATACCGTAATTTGATAAGAGCAGACCATGGGCGCAGTAAAAAAAAGTCTCAAAGTCCTGATAGCCCCAACATCTCACGCAGACGGTAGAAGGGAGAAAGTCTCCCTGCCATGAGCTTTCAGTGCCGCAAACTTGCCGATGCAGCATTCTGGAAGCACCCGACCACAGTCCGACTCTGAGTCTGTCTGAAAACTTCGAGCCTCCGACCAGTCCTCCGACACTGAGCACCATCTCTGCCGAGCGCTTTGACCCCAGCCCCTGCTGCCAAGCAACAGGCAAAGCAGAGGACTCGGGACCTTCTCCTCTGGAGATTTCGGATCACACAGTAGTGGTGGTAGCGAAACAGGCATTTCAGAAGTTTCACCAGATGTTCCTCAGTGCTCTCACGTGTGTCTCCATCAAATCAGGATTGTGCACAGCAACCTACTTGACAGATAACAGATATTCATCACCGGAGAGGCCGCACACACTGTGTCGCGTCACCATCTTCTCCTCCCGCCATTATTAAACAGCTTTTTCATCAACCTGTCTACCTTTGCCACAGTTTTCCATGAACAATGCACTCATATGCCTGTGTCCCTCTGTTCCCTGGTGCCTTGCTGTTCATACTATAAGTCTGGCTGGCTTTGACTTTCCAAAATGCACCAACTCATGCTTACCTGTATTGAACTCCACTTGCCACTCCTTGGCCCACTTCCCTAACTGATCAGGATCCCCTGGTAATTTATGATAACCTTCTTCACTATCAACAATACCTCCTAATTTTGTCTCCTTTGCAAGATTGCTGATCAAGCCTTCTGCATTTGCATCTGAATCATTTATATACAGTATATAGTAAAATGCAAGGGTACCAACACAGACCCCTGTGGCACACCACTAGTCACAAGACTCCATTCCAAAAAAAAGTCTTCAACCATCACCTTCCGCTTCCTATCTCCAGGCCTATTTTAAACCCACCTAACTAGCTCTCTCTGGAACTTACATCCAAAACAATTCTACCTTGTGGAACCCTGTCAAAGGTCTTGCTAAAGCCCGTATAGATGACATCCACTACCCTACCCTCATCTTCCTTTTTTTGTTACTTCTTTAAAGAGCTCTAAAATATCCATCTAGTCTGACTTTTCACACACAAAACTGTGCTGCCTCCTCCTAATCAGACTTTATCTATCCAAATGGCTATAGATCCTGTTCCTCTGAATTCACCAGTAACTTCCACACTATTCATGTCAGGCTGACCAGCCTGTAGCTCCCTGGCTCGTCCGTGCTTCCCTTGTCAAACAATGGAACAAGTTTAGGCAATATTCAGTCTTCAGAAACTACCTGTGACTCACAAGGAATCAAAGAACTCTATAAAGGCTCCCATAATTACTCCTCTAGACTCTGACAAAGTTTGAGGATGTAAATTCTTCTTAATGCATCAACCTTAACTGTAATAAAAATGTTTACCTGTTAGTAAGGAGAATAACGACAAGGGAATCTTGCACCATCTGCCTACTCCCCCGTCAGTACCTCCAGTTGAACTCTGTCTTTTTGTGTGTTTCCCCCAGCTGTTAGCCTGTGGTTTTGTATTGCCATGTGTCCCTGTTCCTGTCCCTGTCCCTGCCCCCTGACCCCTGCCCCCTGCCCCCGCCCCTGTATTACTGAGTACTCCGTCTCTCACCTGTTTCTCATTATTACCTGTATTGCTGCCCCCTGTGTCTCATTGTGCTCCACCTATCATCACCCTCTCTGTTTATTGCTCAGTGTATTTCAGTCCTGTGTTTTCACCTGTTTGTTGCCAGATTGTGCCAGTGAATTTTCCTGAGTCTTTCCAGCATTTGTATCTGTACTCTGTCCATCTGAATATTGACTCTGCCTGTTTCCCGATTCTGGTTTTTGAATTTCTCTGGATGTTTTGATCTCTGCCTGAACTTTGATGCCGAATTTGTTTGCACCTCGGAATTTGTTACTCAATTAATATCACTAAAAACACCCAATGAAATATAGTCACTGTCATCTCTTTTTTGTAATTGCATTAATATGTTGGGCCCAGGATAGATCCTCAGAGATGTTGACACCCGGGAAACTGCTCATTTTTTCCACTTATGATCCCTTGATGAGGACTGGTGTCTGTTCCCTCAAATTTTCTTCCTGAAGTTAATATATCAATTCCTTGGTCTTACTAACATTGCGTTCGCGGTTGTTGCTGCTGCAACAGCACTCAACCAGCTGATCTCCCTTGCTCCTGTATGTCTCCTCAACACCATCTAATGTTCTGCCAGAAATAGTTGTATAGTCAGCATTTGAGTTGTGCCTAGCTGCACAATCATAGGTGTAGAGAGAATAGAGCTGTGGTCTAAACATGCATCCTTGAGGTGTGACAGTGTTGATGGTCAGTGGGGAGATGTTATTTCCAATCTGCACAGGCGGTGGTCTCCTAGTGAGGAAGTCAAGGATCCACTGTCACAACCACGGACATGGCAGTGCAGTAGGTACGGCAATTGTGCTTGTGTCTCTCTCTCCGCACTTGGGCCCGATCCGAACCTGGTAACATCCACTTGCAGACGGAGGTACAGAGGCCCAGGTCTGGAACTTGTTGATTAGAACTGAGGGTATGTTTGTGTTGAACACTGAGCTGCAGTCAATAAACAGTAAATAACATAGGTATTACTAACTAGCCGAGTGAAGAGCTAGTAAGATTGCATCCATTGTAAACCTATTGTGGTGATAGGCAAATTGCGGGGAGTCCAGGTCTTTGCGTAGGCAGGGGTTGATTCTGCCCATGACCAACCTCTCAAGGCACTTCATCACAGTAGATGTCAGTGCCACTGGGTGATAGTTGTTGAGGCAGCTCAGGCTGCTCTTCATGGGCACTGGTATGATTGTCACAGTTCTGAGACAAGTAGCAACCTCCACTGCATCAGTGAGAGACTGAAGATGTCCTTGAACACTCCCACTCGTTGGTTAGCAAAGGTTTTCAGAGCCCTACCAAGATACATTAACTGGGTCTGATGCCTTGCGAGGACTGACCTTCTTGAAAGATGTTCTGATGTCAATCTCCAAGGCAGAGGTAGCAAGGTCACCAGATGCTGCAGGGGTTCACACAGCTGTAGTTTTATTCTCCCTTTCAAAGTGTGCATAAAAAGCGTTGAGCTCATCTGGGAGTGAAACATCACATCCATTCACAGTGTTGGGTTTCACTTTGTAGGAAGTAACGTTCTGCAAACCCTGCCAGAGCTGACGTACATCCAAATCCATCTCTAAACTCAATTGGAATTGTTTTTTTGACCTTAAAATAGCTTCCATGGATCGCACCTGGACTTCTTGTATAATTCATGATCAACGGTCTTGAAAGCATCGGATCTAGTCTTCAGCAGACTATGAATCTCCATGAATTTTCATTGTGCCTTTCATCTGCTCAGAATATCTACAATGAAGTACCTTCAGAAATCTAGTCATCATTGTACTGTAGGAACAAGTTTCAATGTGTGCATCTAAAAGTCATGTGATAATAACAACATTGAAGATTGGCTAATGTCATTTCCAGTACAGAAATGTAATGCAAGATAAAATAATTGTTATCAGCACAAAAAACAATGATATGAAGAATACAATAATAAAAAACACAATAAATATAAATGCATTAGACAACTTACATACATAGATTGATTGTATGCCCATAACATGATGCTAGGCACAGGCGTTTCTGTACATAAGGTGACTGACAGTGGTGGGGGGGATGTGGAGGAGTGAGTTAGTGGGTGGAGGTGTTGATCAGCCTTACTGCTTGGGGAAAGTAACTGTTTTTGAGTCTGGTGGTCCCGGTATGGATGCTGCTTATTGTCCTCCCTGATGGAAGTTAGATAAACAGTCCGTGAGCAGGGTGGGTAGGATCCTTCATGATGTTACCGGACCGTTTCTGCCACCTCTCTGTATATACGCCCTTGATGGTGGGTAGTCAGGTGCCGGTGACGTGTTGGGCAGTTTTGACTACTTGTTGTGGAGCCTCCCTGTCGGTCGTAGTGCAGTTTCTGTACCATGCACTGATGCAGCTTTGTTAGGGTGCTCTCTACTGTGCATATGTAGAATGACATGCGTTTAGATGTGGATAGTCCAGCTCTCTTCATCCTCCTCAGAAAGCAGAGGCATTGGTGAGCTTTCCGGATTGTGTAGATTCCATTCTGGGACCATGAGAGGTTGTGTGAGATGTATACTCCCAGGAGTTTGAAACTGCTCACAGTTTCCACTGCTGTGCCGCTGATGTAAAGAGGGGAGTGAGGGCAGCGAGTTCTCCTGAGTTGATAACCACCTCCTTTGTCTGGTTGATATTGAGGAAGAGGTAATTTGCCTGGCACCAGACCACAAGCTCTTCCACCTCCTCTCTGTAGGGTGTCTTACCACTGTCATGTCATCTGCGAACTTGACAATGTGGTTACTCAGGTGTTTAGCCGTGTAGTCAAGTGTGCACAGACTGTACAGCAATGGGCTCAGCACACAGCCCTGGGGGTGGGGGGTGGGGGGCGGGCACCCGTGTTGAGGATGATGGGGAAGGAGGAGCAGTCGTACTTCCTGGCTGTCTGAGGTTTGTGGGTGAGGAAGTCCAACTCCCAGTTGCATAATGGGGTATTTAAACCGAAGAGTTGGAGCTATTTTGTTCAGACACTAGGAATGACCTCCCTGTTCTTCAAAATATCATCATAGGATTATTTATCACCGTTTGAGAGTGCATTCGTAGTTTCATTTTAATGAAAGACATGCACCATATACGCTCCCTCAATACTACAGAAGAGTTTCCACTTAGATTCTGTGCTCAAGTTCCTACAATAACAGATACTTCCTGAAAATGTGAGCTTCTGTGAAAAATTGGAGGTGCTGGGATGGCCATACTGAGATTGTTGCGAGACAGTTGGGAAAAGAAGTTCTCACAGAGTATAGAATTCCGACTCTGTAAAGGTATGGAGTAGAGTTCACTAGAGCTATTTAAAGAGGTGGTAGACAAGTATTTGAATGATTTGGAAATTGGGGCTACAGTATGCCTTAGACAATACTTTCAACCAACGTACTGCATTGAAAAAAGTCCAGTCCTATTGCATTTGAAATTTTGTTTTACACATTGACCTCTGTGTTTCCTTTTTATTTTAAACAGAATTAGGCTTGAAAAATACTTAATCAGCTGTAAATAATGTGCTTTGGTATATCCTGAAGTTATAAAGGACAATTTGTAATTGCAATATTACTTTCTTGAAACGTTTGATGGCTGTAAATAACCGGAGTTGGAAGTTGGCATAAGGATTCTGGAATTCAGAGGAACAGGAGGAGATGCAGGTCACAGAGTTTTTGATTCATACATCACAGGAAAAGGCCATTCAACCCATTTCATCCAACCCACTCAGTGGAAACCAGTTTATATTATACCCATCTTCCAGCTCTTGATCCATAGTCTTCTAAGCAATTTCAGTGCTCACCTGGACACTCGTCAAATGTTTCTCAGCCGCTCTGTTTCCAACACTCTCTTAAAAATTGCATTCCAGGTACTCACAGTCTGAATGGAAAAGCTTCCAATCATATCCCTAATAAATCTCTTAGTCTTTACTCTAAATCTATGTCCTCTGTCGCCAAAGACTCTCGCACATGTATACAGGTGTACCGTGGAGAGCACTAACCACCGTGCTATCGTGGTTTCGTGTATGAGTGCTTGTGACAAGTGCTGTTGAACATGTATCAGTGCTAGGAGCCTTGTACTTAGTAATATAGGTGAGAGGCTTGGACGTGGATGTAGGAAGCACGATCGGTAAATTCACAGATTTCCTCAAGAATTACCCCTGTCACATTTATACAGGTGTACCTTAGAAAATACTCTAACTGGTTGCACCACTGTCAGGTATGGAGGAGCTACTGCACAGGATGAGGAAAAGCTGCAGAAAGTTGTAAACACAACCAGCTCCATCATCTGCACGAGCCCCCCCCCCACCCCCATAACTTTCCAGGACACCTTCGAAAGGCAATGCCACAAGAAGGCAGTATCCATCATTCAGGACCCTCATCACCCAAAACATGCCCTCTTCTCATTGCCACCATCAGCAAGGAGGTATGGGAGCCTGAAGACACACACTCAGCATTTCACAAACAGTTTCTTCCCCTCTGACATCATTTCAGAATGGACAATGAACCCATGAACACTACCTCACTATTTTTTGCTCTCATTTTGCACTACTTCATTAATTTAATTTAATATATGTATATATACATACATATAAAAATAAGATATATATATATATATATATATATCTTATTGTAGTTTATCATTTACTTTGAAATTATTACAGATTAATAATTGTACTCACTGTACACCCATGATTGTGTAGGAAAGTGTCCATCAAACTCAATATATAAGTTTGCTGATGACACAACAATTGTAGGCCGTATCTCGGGTAACGATGAGTTTGAGTACATAGAGGAAATTAAGAACCTGGTGGCATGGTGCAAAGACAATAACCTATCCCTCAACGTGAGCAAGACGACGGAATCGGTTGTTGACTTCAGAAGGAATAGCGGACCGCACGACCCAATTTACATTGGTGGTGCGCAAGTGGAACAGGTCAAAAGCTTTAAGTTCCTCCGAGTCAATATCACAAATGACCTGACTTGGTCCAACCAAGCAGAGTTCACTGCCAAGAAGGCCCTCCAGCACCTTTACTTCCTGAGAAAACTAAAGAAATTTGCCCTGTCCCCTAAAACCCTCACTAATTTTTATAGATGCACCTTAGAAAGCATTCTTCTAGGGTGCATCACAACCTGGTAGGGAAGTTGTCCTGTCCAAGACCGAAAGAAGCTGCAGAAGATCGTGAACACGGCACAGCACATCACACAAACCAATCTTCCATCTGTGGACTCACTTTACACCGCACGCTGTCGGAGCAGTGCTGCCAGGATAATCAAGGACACGACCCACCCAGCCAACACACTTTTCATCCCTCTTTCCTCCGGGAGAAGGCTCAGGAGCTTGAAGACTCGTACGGCCAGATTTGGGAACAGCTTCTTTCCAACTGTGGTAAGACTGCTGAACGGATCCTGACCCGAATCTGGGTCGTACCCTCCAAATACCCGGGCCTGCCTCTCGGTCTTTTTGCACTACCTTACTTTCCATTTTTCTATTTTCTATTTATGATTTATAATTTAAATTTTTAATATTTACTAATTTTTACTATTTTTAATATTTAATATTTGTAATCCAGGGAGTGGGAAGTGCAGAATCAAATATCGCTGTGATGATTGTACGTTCTAATACCAATTGTTTGGTGACAATAAAGTATAAAGTATAAAAAACTATAAAAGTATAAAGTATGTATTGCAAGGTACTGCTGCAAAACAACAAATTTCATGACATATGTATGTCTATGATATTAAACCTGATTCTGATTCTAATTTTATTAAGTTCTGATTGGGGGAAAAGTTTCCTGCAGACTAATCTCTCAATATTCCTCAATTTACTTACCTCAACCCTGTCTCCTTTGAACCGCTTCCACTCCAGAGAAAACAGGGCTCGCCTCTCTTGTCCCCTCTCATAACTGAAATGCTCCATTCTGGGCAACATCTTGGGAACTTCACTCAGCACTCTCTCTCTGCAATTTCCTATCATGTGGTGACTAGAAGTATATATATTACTGCAGCTGAGGTTTGACCACGTTGGAATATAACTGCCCTGCTCTTGTACTCAATTTTCCCACTAATGAAGGCCTCTATCCCATGTTACCTCCCTGTGATATTACCTTCAAGGATCTCTGCAGTTGCCTGCTGAGCTCCCTCTGCTTTTTACCACTCCCGTTCACGGCATATGACCTAGCCTCATTGGTACTCGATAAATACATCATCTCACTTTTATCAGAATTAAATTCCACCTGCCATTTCTCAGCCTATTTTATCAATACATCAATATCACCATGTAGCCTAGGACTACTCTCTAAACCAGGGGCTCCCAACATATTTTGTGCGATGGACCAACACCATTAAGCAAGGGGTCCTTGGGCCTCAGGTTGGGAACCCCTCTTCTACACCATCAACAACTCAACCAATCTTGAGGTGAACTTGCTGATCATGCCTCCTATGTCCAGATCCAAGCCTCTCACCTATATTACTAAGTACAAGGGGGCTAGCACCGTTACCTGTGGAACATCGCTCGTCACAAGCACCCATACACAAAAACACAATAGCACAGTGATTACTGCTCTCCACGGTACACCTGTACACATTTGGTGACAGAGGACATAGATTTAGGGTAAGGGGTAAGATATTTTGAGGGGATATGATAGGAAGCATTTCCGTTCAGAGGGTGAGCACCTGGAATGCACTTTTTATGGGAGTGGTGGAAACAGAGTGGCTGAGAGCATTTGATAAGTGTCCAGGTGAGGACTGAAATTGCTTAGACCATGGATCAAGTGCTGGAAGATGGGTATAATATGAATAGGTTAGCGCTTTATTTGCTGTGAACATTGAGACAGACAGTGAAATGCACCTTCACAACAAATCAAATCAGTGTGAGGACTGTGCTGGCAGTAGCCTGCACGGTAACATGGCATGTTCGTAGCTTACCAACCCTAACACTAGTCGTACATCTTTGGAATGCGGGAGGAAAGCCACACAGTCACGGGGAGAACGTACAAGCTGCTTATCGATAGCGGCGGGAATCGAATCCTGATTGGTGATCAATGGCACTGATATTAAAAAGAAAAATTATTCTAGTTTTTAAAGAAAAGGAACACATAGGCTGGAGCAACGTGGCAAAAGAAGAAATTGGTGTGGGACTACCACGGCAGAATGAAAAGAAGATTCAAAAACAATGGGTCAGAGGTAATCAGACAGGAATGTGATAGAATAAACATAAGGATTAGCTTTTATCATCGTGTACATTGAAACATACAGTGAAATGCAGCGAGGATTGTCTGAGGGCAGCCCACAGGTGCTGTCACACTTCTGGTAACAGCATAGTGTAGACGCTGATTAACCGAACGCTTAACAACTTGCACTTGTTCCTCAACCACACTTTTCCTTGTGCCCAACCACACTTCATTTCCTTCTTCCTCAACCACACTTCATTTCCTTCTTCCTCAACCACACTTCATTTCCTTGTGCCCAACCACACTTCATTTCCTTCTTCCTCAACCACACTTCATTTCCTTCTTCCTCAACCACACTTCATTTCCTTGTTCCTCAACCACACTTTGTTTCCTTGTTCCTCAACCACACTTCATTTCCTTGTTCCTCAACCACACTTCATTTCCTTGTTCCTCAACCACACTTTGTTTCCTTGTTCCTCAACCACACTTCATTTCCTTGTTCCTCAACCACACTTTGTTTCCTTGTTCCTCAACCACACTTCATTTCCTTGTTCCTCAACCACACTTTGTTTCCTTGTTCCTCAACCACACTTCATTTCCTTGTGCTCAACCACACTTCATTTCCTTGTTCCTCAACCACACTTTGTTTCCTTGTTCCTCAACCACACTTCATTTCCTTCTTCCTCAACCACACTTCATTTCCTTGTTCCTCAACCACACTTCATTTCCTTGTGCTCAACCACACTTCATTTCCTTGTGCTCAACCACACTTCATTTCCTTCTTCCTCAACCACACTTCATTTCCTTCTTCCTCAGCCACACTTCATTTCCTTCTTCCTCAACCACACTTCATTTCCTTGTTCCTCAACCACACTTCATTTCCTTGTGCTCAACCACACTTCATTTCCTTGTTCCTCAACCACACTTCATTTCCTTCTTCCTCAACCACACTTCATTTCCTTGTTCCTCAACCACACTTCATTTCCTTGTGCTCAACCACACTTCATTTCCTTGTGCTCAACCACACTTCATTTCCTTCTTCCTCAACCACACTTCATTTCCTTGTGCTCAACCACACTTCATTTCCTTGTGCCCAACCACACTTCATTTCCTTGTGCCCAACCACACTTCATTTCCTTCTTCCTCAACCACACTTCATTTCCTTCTTCCTCAACCACACTTCATTTCCTTCTTCCTCAACCACACTTTGTTTCCTTGTTCCTCAACCACACTTCATTTCCTTCTTCCTCAACCACACTTCATTTCCTTGTGCCCAACCACACTTCATTTCCTTCTTCCTCAACCACACTTCATTTCCTTGTGCTCAACCACACTTCATTTCCTTGTGCTCAACCACACTTCATTTCCTTCTTCCTCAACCACACTTCATTTCCTTCTTCCTCAACCACACTTCATTTCCTTGTGCCCAACCACACTTCATTTCCTTCTTCCTCAACCACACTTCATTTCCTTCTTCCTCAACCACACTTCATTTCCTTGTTCCTCAACCACACTTTGTTTCCTTGTTCCTCAACCACACTTCATTTCCTTGTGCTCAACCACACTTCATTTCCTTGTGCTCAACCACACTTCATTTCCTTCTTCCTCAACCACACTTCATTTCCTTGTGCCCAACCACACTTCATTTCCTTCTTCCTCAACCACACTTCATTTCCTTGTGCCCAACCACACTTCATTTCCTTCTTCCTCAACCACACTTCATTTCCTTCTTCCTCAACCACACTTCATTTCCTTGTTCCTCAACCACACTTTGTTTCCTTGTTCCTCAACCACACTTCATTTCCTTGTGCTCAACCACACTTCATTTCCTTGTGCTCAACCACACTTTGTTTCCTTGTTCCTCAACCACACTTTGTTTCCTTGTTCCTCAACCACACTTCATTTCCTTGTGCCCAACCACACTTCATTTCCTTGTTCCTCAACCACACTTTGTTTCCTTGTTCCTCAACCACACTTCATTTCCTTCTTCCTCAACCACACTTCATTTCCTTCTTCCTCAACCACACTTCATTTCCTTGTGCCCAACCACACTTCATTTCCTTCTTCCTCAACCACACTTCATTTCCTTCTTCCTCAACCACACTTCATTTCCTTGTTCCTCAACCACACTTTGTTTCCTTGTTCCTCAACCACACTTCATTTCCTTGTGCTCAACCACACTTCATTTCCTTCTTCCTCAACCACACTTCATTTCCTTGTGCTCAACCACACTTCATTTCCTTCTTCCTCAGCCACACTTCATTTCCTTCTTCCTCAACCACACTTCATTTCCTTGTGCCCAACCACACTTCATTTCCTTGTGCCCAACCACACTTCATTTCCTTCTTCCTCAACCACACTTCATTTCCTTCTTCCTCAACCACACTTCATTTCCTTCTTCCTCAACCACACTTCATTTCCTTCTTCCTCAACCACACTTCATTTCCTTGTTCCTCAACCGCACTTCATTTCCTTGTGCTCAACCACACTTCATTTCCTTCTTCCTCAACCACACTTCATTTCCTTGTTCCTCAACCACACTTCATTTCCTTGTGCCCAACCACACTTCATTTCCTTGTGCCCAACCGCACTTCATTTCCTTGTGCCCAACCACACTTCATTTCCTTCTTCCTCAACCACACTTCATTTCCTTCTTCCTCAACCACACTTCATTTCCTTGTTCCTCAACCGCACTTCATTTCCTTGTGCTCAACCACACTTCATTTCCTTCTTCCTCAACCACACTTCATTTCCTTGTTCCTCAACCACACTTCATTTCCTTGTGCTCAACCACACTTCATTTCCTTCTTCCTCAACCACACTTCATTTCCTTGTTCCTCAACCACACTTCATTTCCTTGTTCCTCAACCGCACTTCATTTCCTTGTGCCCAACCACACTTCATTTCCTTCTTCCTCAACCACACTTCATTTCCTTCTTCCTCAACCACACTTCATTTCCTTCTTCCTCAACCACACTTCATTTCCTTCTTCCTCAACCACACTTCATTTCCTTCTTCCTCAACCACACTTCATTTCCTTGTGCTCAACCACACTTCATTTCCTTGTGCTCAACCACACTTCATTTCCTTCTTCCTCAACCACACTTCATTTCCTTCTTCCTCAACCACACTTCATTTCCTTGTGCCCAACCACACTTCATTTCCTTGTGCCCAACCACACTTCATTTCCTTCTTCCTCAACCACACTTCATTTCCTTCTTCCTCAACCACACTTCATTTCCTTCTTCCTCAACCACACTTTGTTTCCTTGTTCCTCAACCGCACTTCATTTCCTTCTTCCTCAACCACACTTCATTTCCTTCTTCCTCAACCACACTTCATTTCCTTCTTCCTCAACCACACTTCATTTCCTTGTTCCTCAACCACACTTCATTTCCTTGTGCTCAACCGCACTTCATTTCCTTGTGCCCAACCGCACTTCATTTCCTTGTTCCTCAACCACACTTCATTTCCTTCTTCCTCAACCACACTTCATTTCCTTGTGCCCAACCGCACTTCATTTCCTTCTTCCTCAACCACACTTCATTTCCTTGTGCCCAACCGCACTTCATTTCCTTGTTCCTCAACCACACTTCATTTCCTTGTGCCCAACCGCACTTCATTTCCTTCTTCCTCAACCACACTTCATTTCCTTCTTCCTCAACCACACTTCATTTCCTTGTTCCTCAACCACACTTCATTTCCTTGTGCACAAGGAGAACAGCCTGACCCCTGTCACCCACACTGCTCTGAAGTTTGAACAAAGAAATTCCATTTTTATGCAGGAAATGTCTAGTTGTTTACAAATATTGACCCAGCAGAAACTTTGTGCACTTTTGAATCCCATCATTTGCACATATAAGTACCAACCGTAATACATATTTCAGATGTTGATTATCAATTAAATCCATGTGTTAGCCGGCCGGTGGTGTCATGGCACCTGCACTGGACTTTGAGGTAAGTCGTCCCAGGTTTGAATCCGGCCGGCTCCTTGCACGCTTTCCATCCGTGCTGGGTTGAACATCAAGATAGTAGCTCGGCCTCGTAAAAAACAGAGAAAGGCTAAAGAAATGGCAAATGTCCCAATGCACCATAAGGCGTGGAGAGGAACAACAACAATTCCACATGTTAAAGACCATAATACTTGACCATAGTAAAACAAGTGTCCAATAGTAAGGGTTGCCCTGGAAACCCTCACTTACATTGTTTTTTTGTCTGGCTGTGCTCAGTGACCTTGGTTTCCAAGCTTAAACAGGAAGACTGTACAGGAGTTAGGGTCTCAATGACCAGGTCCTCCACACCGTCTCTGACAGCTCGCCTTGACTGTTGCATTTGTGAGCCTTTGCACAGAGAACGCTGTCCAAAGCGCCTGCTCTCTAACCCTCGCTTTGCTGCAATTTCCACAACAGCATGCCCACAACTTACCAGTCCTAACCGCAGCCATATGTCCGTATGTCTGGAACGAGAGCAAACTGAAGCACCTGAGGGAAACCTATGCCATTCACAGGAAAAAATGTACAGGTGACGCTGGGAATTTCACCCCAGTCTGTGATCACTGTGCTGCCGGTACTTGCGTTGGGATTTTCCCAACAACTCCCACAAGGCTGGTGGATCATTCTCTTGAAAAGAGTCTTTATTTAAAATGGCAGATATCTTTTTAACATAAATGGTTTAATGATGATGCTACTCTGTGATCCATGAAAGAATCAAGGTGTTATTGAAAGGACAATGGAACAATCATTCCTCTCTCTGATATCAAATTAATAAAAAATAAAAAATAGTACAACAGCTATTTCTGGAACAGTTGGCCTTAGCTGAAATTAGTTCTGATCTGAAGTGGCTGACATACAATACAATTTAGAAAATGGTTAATGTTCCACACATACAGCAAGTCGCACAGTTTATGCTCCCAATAGTAATTGTGTACAACTGACACTAATTAATAGGTGGGTGGGAAGCTGGCATCGTTATGAAACTTGTGCAGTTTTGCACGCAGCCTACACCTTTTAGCAAAGCCACCTACTTGTGAAGCCTTGCAGCATTTACTCATGTACAGCAAAATCGGACCTGTTCATTTACAAAGCACAGGTTTATGTGTCGAGGGCAGAGGGGATTTGATACCTCGATTGATCAATTTACAAGCCTTGTTAGATGGATAGATCAATCCAAAATCAGCAGGGTGTGCTCAGTCGTTCAGCCTGCATGTTCTTATCAATGCGGACACATTCAATATGGCTACAACTTGATCTGGTCCTTGTGTGTGCCAAGCAATTGCTCTCGTAATCTCACTGAGCTATTAAAAGAATTATCTCACAACAGCACATATTTTCGATTAAAATGTATGTTTCAGCAAAGCTGAGCATGAAGACTTCAATTGCAGATGTGGATCCAATGATAAGACTCACCTCACAGGGTAAACTTGGCATTTTATTGTTTTTCACAGCACATATAGAAAGGTCAATAAAAGGTCCCACATTACTCTGCTGAAAATGACTAAACGCAACAAAGTAGAAGCACCCCGCAAAAGCAATAACGTAAAATAAAACCATCAACTGCTGAGCCATAAATATTTCACAAATTGCGAAGGTATCATCAAGAGTGCAGTGGAGGTTAATTAAGATCAATATAATTATATCAACAATCTACTCTTAACATAGTTGTTTCGAAAGGAAGAAGGGACTTGGGAAATACCACAATACAGCTCGAGATTGGGGGATTTAATAGAATAAGCATTCAGCTCTCTACTGTGAGTGGCATTTTTATAATTGACGATATTTAACATATTGGCCCGGATCATACTTAATCCAGAAGTTTCTTGTTCTCACCAGCTATGCTTTTACAACAGGGGAACTTACAGTAAGTTTTTTTTAACTTCAGCCTTATGGATCAATTCAATCTCTGGTTATCCACATAATAGTTCCATGCAGCTGAGCAACCCAACATACAAGTGGCAGCTAGGTCTCAGGTGACAGATCCCGAGTTCAAGTTTAATTATCATTCAACCATACACGAATATAGGAAAATGAGCAACATCTGTCTGGGGCCAAGGTGCAAAACACATTACCAATAGCACACAGCACACTGCACATAGCAGAATAGCCTATATGGCTATGATTTCAGGGAAAAAAAACATACAAAGATGAAAAGATAATATAGCCCAAGTCCGTGAGTGGCATGACTGATGGTAAGTTATCCTGGTCAAGCTTGATCTTTCACCATGCACACACTGAAGAGAACACCAGAGGGCAGCACCAAGTGAAAACTGGGGGATAGCAGTGAGCAAACACTAGAGGGCAGCACCAACAGGACGAGCCTGCCCTAAACCCAAGTATAGATTCCAGCGTGTCCTACAGAGGCTCTCCAAAACTGCCTCAGCATCTCCTTTCCTGATAAGCTACAAGCTCGCCTTCTCAACTTAGTGAAGGTAATGCAGCTCCACTGCCATTGGTCTCTCCAATTGCCAATTCACTGCAGTCTTATGCCATTTTGACTGATTGTAAAAACCTTTGATGAGCAAGATCAAGAATAGGTAAGGATTTAAATAATAATTTAAAAATATTAAAACTACATATTTAATGTAATTATTAAGTTATACAAATACATTTAAAACACTTAAGATTGAATACAATTTTTAAAAATCCCTTCAGATCCAGAGTCCAACTTTGGGTGGCATAATGCTGAGGAGAGGACACAAATGCCCAGTTCTGAGCAAAATCACGGTACAGGACATGAGACATTTCAGTATGCGAGCCCCAGTGCACACCTAAATTTTACATTTCAGTGCACAGCCACAGCATTCAGGAATGCTGACATCGAACCATTGATGCAGCAAAATGCAGCTGAATGAACACGTGCATCGTGAACACAACTTAAAACTTTGAGAATGCACCAATTTTAGAGCTAAAAGATGTAGTTCCACACCCCAATTTAATGGTTTCTGAAGTGTCTATGAACTTTCATAAGACATTTACATTTAAATGATGTACTCCTTAGATTAGTGGGATGAAACATGTTCATCCATCGTCGTTGTCAATGAGGACCTCGACACCATTATGATGGTGTCGAGACTAGCATGTGATTTGGATTTAAGTGAGGGAGAGTTGCACAGCGTCAGCCTCACTCTCTCTTCCCAATTCCCATCTGATCTAGTGGCAAGACAGAGTTGGGACAGCTGGAGATGGGACTAGGCGCGGTGGATGACCAGGACGTCTTCTGAGTCTTGTCCTGCTCTACACGTTCCACAAAGCTTGCAGAGACCGCCTTCTTGACAGTTGGACCTTCCGTTGGTCTCGCCCACTCAATGCGCCAGAGTCTGTCTTCAGATGCTGGGTTAGACAACTCCCTATCTCAACAAGGGTTTGAGACCCATCGGCTACCCTCACCTGGTTTAGCCGGCTTGTCGAAGCCATTGCCCGGGGTGTGGCCGCTGTCACGTGCAAACAGCTACAGGGAGCCACAGGTGAGAGCTGAGTGCCAGGTGGGGACCAAAGGTGGGCTAACCACCTCGAAAAGGATGTGACATGTTCCCCCACCAGAGGTGCTACCCCTCCCTGACACTCCATACACCCCAGTGGGATGTAGGTAAGACTCCATTGCACCAAAAGGTAGCACAACCCTTTACCGTACCAGCAATCAATGATGGGGTTCTAGAGAGTATCCCCTATGGCTTTCCCCCTTAACAATATCGTAAGTACTCCTGTTTGAGTACTGTTGCAGGGTACGACCTTCCTGGGGGAAACAACAGTGGCTGCACCTCTGGCACGGAGTCTGGCCCTGTGGATCAGAAGGGTAGGGTAAGGAAGAGGATGGCAGCAGTGATAGGGGACTCTATAGTTAGGGGTCAGACAGGCAATTCTGTGGACGCAGGAAATAAACACGGATGGTTGTTTGCCTCTCTGGTGCCAGGGTCTGGGATGTTTCTGATTGTGTCCATGAAATCCTGAAGTGAGAAGGTGAACAGCCAGAGTTCATGGTACATTTTGGTACCAACGACATAGGTAGGAAAAGGGAAGAGGTCCTGAAAACAAACTACAGGGAGTTAGGAAAGAAGCTGAGAAGCAGGACCACAAGGGTAGTACTCTTGGGATTACTGCCTGTGCCACGTGACAGTGAGTATAGGAATAGAGTGAGGTGGAGGATAAATACATGGCTGAGGGATTGGAGTAGGGGGCAGGAATTCAGATTTCTGGATCATTGGGACCTCATTTGGGGCAGGCGTGACCTGTACAAAAAGGATGGGTTGCACTTGAATCTGAGGGGGACCAATATCCTGGCGGGGAGGTTTGCTAAGGCTACTGGGGAGAGTTTATACTAGAATTTCTGGGGGGTGGGAACCGAACTGAAGAGACGGAGGAAGTGGTGGTTGGCTCACAAGTAGAGAAAGCCTGTAGACAGTGTGAGAGGGAGGATAGGCCGGTGATAGAGAAGGGATGCGCTCAAACTGATGGTTTGAGATGTGTCTATTTTAATGCAAGAGGCATCATGAACAAAGCGGATGAGCTTAGAGCATGGATCAGTACTTAGAGTTATGATGTTGTGGCCATTACAAGGACATCGAGGAGCAGATAGGGAGACAGATCCTGGAATGGTGCAATAATAACAGGGTTGTCGTGACGAGGGATTTTAATTTCCCAAATATTGATTGGCATCTCCCTAGAGCGAAGGGTTTAGATGGGGTAGAGTTTGTTAGGTGTGTTCCGGAAGCCTGCAAGAGAAGAGGCTGTACTTAATCTGATATTGGGAAATGAACCTGGTCAGGTGTCAGGTCTCTCAGTGGAAGAGCATTTTGGAAATAGTGATCACAATTTTATCTCCTTTACCATAGCATTGGAGAGGGATAGGGGCAGACAAGTTAGGAAAGTATTTAATTGGAGTAAGGGGAAAAATGAGGCTTTCAGGCAAGAACTTGGAAGCATAAATTGGGAACAGATGTTCTCAGGGCAATGTACTGCAGAAATGTGGCAAATGTTCAGGGGATATTTGCATGGAGTTCTGCACAGGTTCATTCCAATGAGACAGGGAGAGGATGGCAGGGTACAGGAACCATGGTGTACAAAGGCTGTTGAAAATCTAGTCAAGAAGA
Source organism: Mobula hypostoma (assembly GCF_963921235.1). NCBI lineage: Eukaryota > Metazoa > Chordata > Chondrichthyes > Myliobatiformes > Myliobatidae > Mobula > Mobula hypostoma. The sequence continues at coordinate 73,063,918 of NC_086102.1, read as the reverse complement.
AAAGAAAAGCTTATGAAATGTTCAAAAAACTAGGTAATGATAGAGATCTAGAAAATGTTAAGGCTAGTAGAAAGGAGCTTAAGAATGAAATTAGGAGAGTCAGAAGGATTAAGGAAAACCCCAAAGCATTCTACAAGTATGTGAAAGAGCAAGAGGATAAGACATGAGAGAATAGGACCAATCAAGTGTGATAGTGGAAAAGTGTATATGGAAGCAGAGGAGATGGCAGAGGTACTTAATGACTACTTTGCTTCTGTATTCACTACGGAAAAGGATCTTGGCGATTGTATGATGACTTACAGCGGACTGAAATGCTTGAGCATGTAGATATTAAGAGAGGATGTGTTGGAGCCGGTTATGCCTTACGAGCCTGATTGAATTTTTTGAGGATGTGACTAAACACATTGATGAAGGTAGAGCAGTAGATGTAGTGTATATGGATTTCAGCAAGGCATTTGATAAGGTACCCCATGCAAGGCTTATTTAGAAAGGAGGCATGGGATCCAAGGGGACATTGCTTTGTGGATCCAGAACTGGCTTTCCCACAGAAGAGTGGTTGTAGATGGGTCATATTCTGCATGGAGGTTGGTGACCAGTGGTGTGCCTCAGGGATCTGTTCTGGGACCCCTTCTCTTTGTGATCTTTATAAATGACCTGGATGAGGAAGTGGAGGGATGGGTTAGTAAATTTGCTGATGACACAAATGTTGGGGGTGTTGTGAATAGTGTGGAGGGCTGTCAGAGGTTACAGCGGGACATTGATAGGATGCAAAACTGGGCTGAGAAGTAGCAGATGGAGTTCAACCCAGATAAGTGTGAGGTGGTTCATTTTGGTAGGTGAAATATGATGATAGAATATAGCATTAATGGTAAGACTCTTGGCAGTGTGGAGGATCAGAGGGATCTTGGGGTCCGAGTCCATAGGACACTCAAAGCTGCTGTGCAGGTTGACTCTGTGATTAAGAAAGCATACGGTGCATTGGCCTTCATCAATCGTGGAATTGAGTTTAGGAGCCAAGAGGTAATGTTGCAGCTATTTCAGACCATGGTCAGACCCCACTTGGAGTACTGTGCTCAGTTCTGGTCACCTCACTATAGGAAGGATGTAGAAACTATAGAAAGGGTGCAGAGGAGATTTACAAGGATGTTGCCTGGATTGGGGAGCATGCCTTGTGAGAATAGGTTGAGTGAACTTGGCCTTTTCTCCTTGGAGCGATGGCGGATGAGAGGTGACCTGATAGAGGTGTACAAGATGATGAGAGGCATTGATCGTGTGTATAGTCAGGGGCTTTTTCCCAGGGCTGAAGTGGCTAACATGAGAGGGCACAGTTTTAAGGTGCTTGGAAGTAGGTACAGTGGGGATGTCAGGGGTAAGTTTTTTTTCACGCAGAGAGTGGTGAGTGCATGGAATGGGCTGCCAGCGTCGGTGGTGGAGGCGGATACAGTAGGGTCTCTTAAGAGACTCCTGGATAGGTACATGGAGTTTAGAGAAATAGAGGGCTATGAGTAACCCTAGGTAATTTCTAAAGAAAGTACATGTTCGGCACAGCATTGTGGGCCGAAGGGACCGTATTGTGCTGTAGGTTTTCTATGTTTCTATGACTACATCTGCAGGAAGTGCACATAACCTCAGCTGCTGATTGACATGGTCAAGGAACTGCAGCCGAAGCTATAGCGGGATGCATTGAGGACCATTCGGGAGGCTGGAGCTGGAGCTATAGCTGGATGCATTGAGGACCATTCGGGAGGCTGGAGCTGGAGCTATAGCGGGATGCATTGAGGACCATTCGGGAGGCTGGAGCTGGAGCTATAGCTGGATGCATTGAGGACCATTCAGGAGGCTGCAAACTTCAGAGATGAGTCATTCTAAGGTGGTCATACCCAGAGTTTAGGCTTCAGATGGTAGACGAGTGACCTCTAGGTAAAATAAAGGGAGTAAGCAGTCAGTGCAGGGTTCCCTCTGGCCGTTCTCCTCAACAACAAGTATAGCCTTTTGGACACTGCTGGTGCATGGGGGGGAGATGACCCATTAGGGCACAGTGGCAGCATCCAGGCCTGTGGCTCTGAGGCTCAGCAGGAAAGGGGAAAGTCAGGTAGAGTGGTAGCGATAGGAGATTCAGTAGTTAGGGGGACGGAGAGCAGATTTTGTAGCTGCAAAAGAAAAGCCAGGATGGTGTGTTGCCTCCCTGCTGCTGGGGTCCAGGATGTCTCAGAGCGGCAGCCGAAGATTCTCAAAGAGAGAGAGAGAGAGAGAGAGAGAGAGAGAGAAGGTTCTCGGGGGAGGGTGAGCTGATTCTCGGGGAGAGTGAGCAGTCAGATGTTGCTGTGCACATTTGCGCCAATGACATACTGTAGCAGAAAGGGGAAAGTGGTCCATTTCAGTGGGTATAGGAAGTTAGGTAAGAGGTTGAAGAGCAGGACATCCAAGGGAGTAATCTCTGGACTAATCCCAGTGTCATGGGTTTGTCATGCCAGGAATCAGGTGACAGTACAGGAGAGTGATAGACACTGATCTTGCTGCCAGGTCTGTCACAGGTTTGGTCTGGGTGGATATTTACACTTAGAGAGAGAGTCCTAGAGAATTTCACACCCCTGACAAAAGGTTTTTAACCACAAAGATAAGAATAAATGATTAACAGCAGTTTCAATGGCTACAGTTACCTACTTTAACATATTGAATATAGTAAGGTAACTTCGCAAAATTACAATTTTACAATCGTTGCACATTTCAACTAACAGAATCCCTTCGAATATCCAGTACTGGTTCCACCCTCACCCCTTTTCTTCTCACTTTCCTCTGGTGCCACTCCTCCTTCCTTTTCTCCCGAAGTCCACTGTCCTCTCCTGTCAGATTCCCTCTCCTTCAGCACTTTATCTCTTCCACCTTCCTACTTCCTCCCTCTCCCCACCAACTCATCTAGTCTCACCTATCACCTGCCAGCCTGTATATCATTTCTTTCCCTCCCCTTCGTATTCTGGCTTCTATCCCCTTCCTTTCTGGTCCTGATGAGGGGTTTTGGCCCAAAGCATTGACTGTTTATTCCCTGCCCCTCCTCAATAAATACTTCCTGATCTGCTGAGCTCCTCCAGCACATTGTGGGTGTTATTCAGTACTGGTGTCTGTTCTGAAAGCTTCTGAGCACAAACTGTGACCAAAATTATACCATTTTTATTACAGTGTTGAGGGATGTCTCCCTGAATATACAATGAGCCAGAATATTAAATAAGTCAGATACAGTATGTTCTGATCTGCGTTTTAAGTGGCAGGGATGTGTTGTTACAGGAGATGGCCACTTAATGCCTTCCCTGATGTCATTCTTAAGCTTTCAATGACTGCCAAGTAACACAAACTTCCCCTGTGTGGTTTCGATGGGACAGAATCAGAAAGTCCTGCACCCAATGATAGGTTTCAACGGCCTTGAAGTATCCATTGAAGTTAAATTGTAAACACGCTTTATTTCCTGAAGATTGGTTCTCATTTTAATTCATCCATATTAATTCCATAGCCCTAGAACAATCCCAAGCAGCCGGTCCTGTTTCGTACCTATTGACTAAGCATAGCTGTTCTATTTGAAATAGATGGCAATTATTTGCAGAATCTGAGGCATTCACCAAGTATTGATGCTCTGTCAAAGTCAGATGCGGATCTATGCTTTGCAGAAGATGTCTTACCATGAAGGCACAGTTATGGAAAAGAGGTTATCTTCAGGTGTTTTAGGGCCACTACTGTTCATCAATTCTTGTTTATCCACTATTAAACCTCGCTCTTTTGTCTCACCATTCTGCTCCTCAGTTCCAGCAACATATTTCTGTCATACCATAGGATATTTCTGCTCCATCTCCATAAAGTTGAAGTGATGATTTGATTAACTTTCAGAAAAATAAAAACAAAATAAGCCCTCTTTGCCTTTCTTCACAATTAAGTGTCGGCTGTCTGGAAACCCTCCTCTGAGTAAATGCACGGAGGTAAAGATCTGAGAAGCAAAGAGCACCCCTCATTTAATGTTGTTCTCAGGGAAAATTGAGACAAAATTTGAGAGACAACACAGTAAAAATTATTCACAAATTCAAAAAAGTTTGAGGACCATAAGATCAGCGAATGAAATATTTCAAAGAAATAGCTTTTTTTGCAGGCCAACAGAAGTGAAATAATTTATGATTTATGGCTAATTTCCATCATGATTTAATAATCTTCTAGTCCCTACAAACCAGCTACCCTGAATTGTCAATGACAGTACTAAAACCACCTTCCCATTATTTCTTGACAAAAAATAATTTGGGCAGCTTCAGTTCATTTCTTTGTAGAGACATATAGCAATTTAAGATGAATTGCAAGTGCAGCACTTGTATTGGATATACCATGAACAAGTGGTGATTATTGCCTGTTTTACTGGGATTATTCATGATTTATGGCCAGCAAAACATTTGTTTGCATGTAAAATAAACTTGTGGAAATCAGATTACCTCTACTCCCGGGAGCTGGTGCATCAGTTGCCATGGTTCCCTGGATGCAGTGGCAATTTGTATCTGCTGCGTTTTGTGCATGAGCATACTGACGTAAACTCCCTGATGAGCGCCTTGTTGTTCCCTTGGCACCCATTCCATCTCATCTCCTGGGGATCTTTTATTCCATTGATTGATAAGTGCAAATGAAGAACCCTCACTGATTACCAGACATTGTAAATGATTTTTGAGTGTGTTTCTTGAATCAGGTATAACTGAACTCATCTGAAATGCAGATGGAAATGTGTGGTGTCAGTAAATAATGGTGGGTTTATCAAAAGTATGATCGTTTATAATAACTCTGCTCATCATGGGACATTGTCATGCAGATTTACAGATTAAGGTAACTCAATAAGACACAACATGGATGGAAGTGGAAATAAACATGAAGTAATAGAATAAAATGTCTGGAGAGAAGGCAAGCGAGGAAAATATAAAGATCAAGTTAGATCAAAGGTGCCTTCCCTACTATTTAACTGATAGTTAACAGAGGGCAGTTAACTATAAATTAATAAGAATATAAGATATAGGAGCAGAATTAGGCCATTTGGCCCTCGAATTGGCCCCACCATTTCATCATGTCTGATCCATTGTCTCTCTCAGCCCCAGTCTCCTGCCTTCTCCCCCTATCCCTTCATGCCCTGACTAATCAATGTCTGCCTTAAATCAACCCAGTGACCCAGCCTCCACAGCTTCCCGTGGCAATGAATTCCACAGATTCACCTCTCTCTCTGGCTGAAGAAATTCCTCCTCATCTCCGTTCTAAAAGGGTGTCCCTCTAGTCTAATCAGAATCTTGATGGTAATGCAAGGTGTCATTATTTCATCAAAGGAAGAAATTACAGTGTGTCCTACTCAATCCAAGTTCAGGACAGGTGGTGAATGTGAATGTTGTACCTCTAGTTCTGCACCCATTCAGGCAGTAGAAAAGCACGACTTCTGTTCTGCTCTCCTGTACAGACCTTTTATTAAATCTGGAGACTGGTTTATAGATGTGTGCTGAGGAGAGCATAAAGGGAACACAGGGGGTAAAAAAAGTATAGAAAGCAATTAATGAGTTAAATCTGGAGACTGGTTTATAGATGTGTGCTGAGGAGAGCATAAAGGGAACACAGGGGGTAAAAAAAAGTACAGAAAGCAATTAATGAGTTAATTATGTAGAAGCATAAAAATTAAAAATTGAAAACTATTACGCACAAAGGAAATGGAAATAAGATTGTGAAAATCCACAGCAAAGATACAGGTTGTAAAAATCTTCTAAAATCAAAATGACTTGTAGGTTGAAAGCAAACTGCAAAAAAAATCTGTAGGACTAACAGCTCTCAGATGAATACAAGGAAATAAACATCTCATTTTGAAAACGGAAATTAAATGCTGTATATTATCCACACTTCAAGAAAGTAGAATGATATTTTAGCTGAAGGCTCCATTTTAAAAAAAATGGAAAATCTCAGTGACTGAGTAAGACTCATTGCACTTGACTCCCACACGTGGAAATCTGTCCTCGAATTATGAGAAAGCACATAATGCTTGGTTCGAATTTTATAACTTTCAGTTTTTGAATATGGAAAAGGTCAAGCGATCAAGGTAGTTCAAGGAAATACTGAGCAGAGAAAGAGATAATCATTAAATCTAGATTTCAAAATGTTAACAAAATACTGTTAAAATAATCCAACAGTTAGGTTATTTATTGGTAACACCACATCAGCCAACATACTGCAGGTGGAGTATTTTTCCAGTAAACAGTATACAGGGATTACATACCAAACAGAGTTATTAGAGAAATTATAATAATATCTCCAAGAAAGATAGAGTGATTTCCCCAGAAAGTTATGAGTTAGAATATGGTTACATAAACACTGTGTTACATGAAATGATGTGGATAAAAGTCAGTCTCAGTCACTTGTAGAGGTGTGGTTTCTAAGCCTCATTAATTGGGCAAATATTGCTACATTCTTCACTTTGCCTAGCTGATTCATTTTTATTGGGGACAGGCTGCTGTAAAACCTTTGGAATGCTGGTCCATAAAAATAGTTACATTGGTCAGTCTCCAGGAAAAGATGGGTCAAACATCACCTTTTTTCTCTCAAGTGTCAGCTGTGACTCAGTTGGTTGCATTCTCATCTCTGAGTCAGATGTCAGTAGCTTCAATTTTCATTTCAACATTAAAATGTAGACTGACACTCCAGTGCTGCACTAAAAAGAGTGATGTCAGAGGTGTTGTCTTTCGGATGTAAGTAATGTTACACCAAGGCACCATCTGCTCTCTCAAGTGAATGTAAAAGATCCATGCACTACTTCAAAGATGAACAGAGCAAAGGAATAATTCTGGTGCCTTTGCCAAAAATTAACTCTCAATGAACAAAATAAAAATGATAATGTGCCTTTATCATAACCATTAGTGCAGCCTCGCCATTCGCAAACCCAATTCCCATTTTCCTACTCTAAAACAACAATTCAAGCTCCGAAGAATTTTATTGGCCATAAAAAGTTGCAAGGTGTCCTGAAAAGTACAAGAGAAACATCACACAAAATTAGTTCCTGTTCTTTTTTTCCTCCTATTTTCAGCGATCTTGAACAAATGAAACAAACTTTTAGAAAGTGTTGGCAAGTTTTACTCGGAGTTCAAGAAAACGCAGATGCTGGAAATCTGAAGTAAAAGCAGAAAATGCTGTTTTGGGTCTCCTACTCAGAACATTAACTCTTGTTCCTCTTTTTTCATAAAGACGCCAATGTTTTCCTTTAATTTTATCCAAAGTTTCTATGGATCAAAGTTCAAAACTGTTCTCATACACAATAAAGATAATACAGTAATTTTTTTCTCTGAGGTGCAGATGATCTGGGTGGAAATTGAGGTCTAGGTGTTTGCCTGGAGTACTCACAGACAACTTCCTGCCATACCAACTTGCTGACTGCTTATGGCCGGGTAAGAAAATAAGTTTCCTACTTTATTCTCTCTCTCAATCTGCTCCTGCAGATCAAAGATCTCTCAGTCCACATTGACCTTTGGATGCTCATACAGTAGTGTGCAAAAGTCTCAGCCAATTATATATATCTGTCAACGTGGAACAGAGAGCGAGTTTGTATTTCTGGCGGAAACGTATGGCCGAAGATGGAGAGCCACAGGAGGGGTGTGGGTCAGGTGGGAGAGGAGTGCCAGGGGCGGGGGTTTGGTGCAGATGCAGACACACCCAGCCCTGAGTCACCAGGCAAGGTCATTTGAATCCAAACAAGTGGTTCATTGATCATTACAGAATGCCTCCCTGGTTCTTCCTGCTCCCTCCCCTCTCCCTTCCCCTTTTCCCAACCATGATTCTCCCTCTCTTTGCCGCTTCCCACTCTCAGTCCACAACAGACCTGTATCAGAATCAGGTTTATCATCACTCACGTATTCGTTTTCTTGTGTGGCAACAGTACAGTGCAATACATAAAATTACTACAGGACTGTGCAAAAGTCTTCAGCACCCTCGCTGTGTTTACGTGCCCAAGACTTAAACACAGTACTGTAGGCTTCCCCTTGCTGGAGCCAGAGAGAAACCTATACATCTGGTTACCTCAGCAGCACACTAATTCCTGAGGAAGGAAAGGAGAGGAGAAAGATTAATATTAATGTTATTAATATTAATAAGATTAATATTAATGAAAGATTAATATTAATGTTAACCAATCTGATTCTTTTCCTAAAGATTTAAAGGGGACCTTTTTCTGGGTAAGATCTTGGAATACACTCCCTGAGAGAGTAAGACCATAAGACCATAAGACAAAGGAGCAGAAGTAGGCCATTTGGCCCAACGAGGCTACTCCACCATTTTATCATGAGCTGATCCATTTTCTCCCATTTAGTCCCACTCCCCTACCTTCTCACCATAACCTTTGATGCCCTGGCTACTCAGATACCTATCAATCTCTGCCTTAAATACACCCAATGACTTGGCCTCCACTGCTGCCCGTGGCAACAAATTCCATAGATTCACCACCCTCTGACTAAAAAAATTTCTTCGCATTTCTGTTCTGAAAGGACGCCCTTCAATCCTTAAGTCATGCCCTCTCGTACTAGACTCCCCCATCATGGGAAACAACTTTGCCACATCCACTCTGTCCATGCCTTTTAACATTCGAAATGTTTCTATGAGGTCTCCCCTCATTATTCTAAACTCCAAGGAATACAGTCCAAAAGCAGACAAATGTTCCTCATATGTTAACTCTCTCATTCCCGGAATCATTCTAGTGAACCTTCTCTGTACCCTCTACAATGCCAGCACATCCTTTCTTAAATAAGGAGACCAAAACTGCCCACAGTACTCCAAGTGAGGTCTCACCAGTACCTTATACAGCCTCAACATCACATCCCTGCTCCTATACTCTATTCCTCTAGAAATGAATGCCAACATTGCATTCGCCTTCTTCACTACTGACTCAACCTGGAGGTTAACTTTAAGGGTATCCTGTACAAGGACTCCCAAGTCCCGTTGCATCTCAGAACTTTGAATTCTTTCCCCATTTAAATAATAGTCTGCCCATTTATTTTTTCTGCCAAAGTGCATAACCATACACTTTCCAACATTGTACTTCATTTGCCACTTCTCTGCCCATTCTTCCAATCTATCCAAGTCTCTCTGCAGACTCTCCGTTTCCTCAGCACTACTGGCCCCTCCACCTATCTTCGTATCGTCAGCAATCTTAGCCACAAAGCCATCTATTCCATAATCTAAATCGTTGATGTACAATGTAAAAAGAAGCGGCCCCAACACTGATCCCTGCGGAACACCACTGGTAACCGGCAGCCAACCAGAATAGGATCCCTTTATTCCCACTCTCTGTTTCCTGCCAATCAGCCAATACTCTATCCATGTATGTAACTTTCCCGTAATTGCATGGGCTCTTATCTTGTTAAGTAGCCTCATGTGTGGCACCTTGTCAATGGCCTTCTGAAAATCCAAATATACAACATCCACTGCATCTCCCTTGTCTAGCCTACTGGTAATTTCCTCAAAAAATTGTAATAGGTTTGTCAGGCAGGATTTTCCTTTAAGGAATCCATGCTAAGTTCTGCCTATCTTGTCATATGCCTCCAGGTACTCTGTAACCTCATCCTTGACAATTGACTCCAACAACTTCCCAGCCACGGATGTCAAGTTAACAGGTCTATAATTTCATTTTTGCTTCCTTGCCCCCTTCTTAAATAGCGGAGTGACATTGGCAATCTTCCAGTCATCCGGAACCATGCCAGAATCTATCGACTTTTGAAAGATCGTCGCTAATGCCTCCGCAATCTCCACAGCTACTTCCTTCAGAGCACGAGGGTGCATTCCATCTGGTCCAGGAGATTTATCGACCTTTAGACTATTCAGCTTCCTGAGTACTTTCTCTGTCGTAATTGTGACTGCGCACACTTCTCTTCCCTGCCACCCTTGAGTTTCCGGTATACTTCTGTCTTCCTCAGTGAAGACTGATGCAAAGTACTTGTTCAGTTCCTCTGCCATCTCATCTTCCATTACAATTTCTCCAGCATAATTTTCTATCTGTCCTATATCTACTCTCACCTGTCTTTTACTCTTTATATACTTGAAAAAGCTTTTAGTATCCTCTTTGATATTATTTGCTAGCTTCCTTTCATAGTTAATCTTTTCTCTCTTAATGACCTTCTTGGTTTCCTTTTGTAAGGTTTTAAAAACTTCCCAATTCTCTCTCTTCCCACTAATTTTTGCTTCCTTGTATGCCCTCTCTTTTGCTTTAACTTTGGCTTTGACTTCTCTTGTCAACCACTGTTGCATCCTTATTCCATTCGAAAATTTCTTCTTTTTTGGAATATACCTGTCTTGCACCTTCCTCATTTCTCGCATAAGTTCCAGCCACTGCTGCTCTGCTGTCTTTCCCGCCAGTGTCCCTTTCCAGTCAACTTTGGCCAGTTCCTCTCTCAGGCCACTGTAATTTTCTTTACTCCACTGAAATACCGACATCAGATTTCGGCTTCTCTTTTTCTAATTTCACAGTGAACTCAATCATGTTATGATCACTGCCTCCTAAGGATTCCTTCACCTCAATCTCTCCAATCACCTCCAGTTCATTACACAATACCCAATCCAGTACAGCCGACCTCCTAGTAGGCTGTTATAAAAAGCCATCTCGCAGACATTCTACAAATTCTCTCTCTTGAGATCCAGTGCTGACCTGATTTTTCCAATCTACTCGCATGTTAAAATCCCCCACAATTATCATAACACTGCCCTTCTGACAAGCCTTTTCTATTTCCAGTTGTAATTTGTAGTCCACATCCCTGCAGCTGTTTGGAGGCCTATAAATAACTGCCATCAGGGTCCTTTTACCCCTGCTATTCCTTAGCTCAACCCATAAAGATTCTGCACCTTCCGATCCTATATCACCTCTTTCTAATGATTTAATATCATTTCTTACCAATAAAGCCACGCCTCCTCCTCTGCCTACCTTCCTATCCTTCCAATACACTGTTTATCCTTGGACATTCAGCTCCCAGAGACATGCATCCTTTAGCCAGGTCTCAGTGATGGCCACAATATCATACCTGCCAATCTGTAGCTGTACAACAAGATCATCCACCTTATTCCTTATGCTGCGTGCATTTAAGTACAACACCTTAAGACCAGTATTTGATACTTTTTGCTTTGATTTCACTGCAACTTTATTGCACTGCAACTCATCTCAATGGCTACAAATTTGCCCCTTCACCTGCCTGTCTTTCCTGACATCTTTACTGCTCACTATCTTAGATTTATTTCTGTTTTCCCCTTCCTCCACTCTACCATTCCGGTTCCATCCCCCTGCCAAATTAGTTTAAACCCTCCCTAACAGCTCTATTAAACTTTCCCGCCAGGATATTGGTCCCCTTCGGGTTCAGGTGTAATCTGTCCTTTTTGAACAAGTCATACTTCCCCCAGAAGAGATCCCAATTATCCAAGAATCTGAAGCCCTGCCCCCTACACCAGTCTCTCAGCTACACATTCATCTGCCTGATCCGACTACTCTTGCCCTCGCTAGCACGTGGCACAGGTAGCAATCCTGAGATTACTACCCTGGAGGTCCTGCTTCTCAGCTTCCTTCCTAACTCCTGGAAATCTCTCTTCAGGACCTCCTCCTTTGTCCTATCTATGTCATTGGTACCAACATGTACCAAGACAACTGGCTGCTCACCCTCCCCCTTTAGAATATTCAGGACCTGATCCGAGACATCCCGTACCCTGGCACCTGGGAGGCAACACGCCATGCGGGTATCTCTGTCAGGCTCGCAGAATCTCCTGTCTGTTCCCCTGACTATGGAATCTCCCACGACTACCGCATTTCTCTTCTCTCTCCTTCTCTCCTGCACAACAGCGCCAGGATCAGTGCCAGAGACCCGGTCACTGTGGGCATCCCCTGTCAGGTCATCCCCCTCAACAGCATCCAGAACAAGATATTTGTTGCTGAGGGGGACAGCCACAGGTGTGCTCTCCACTATCCGGGCATTTCCCTTCCCTCTCTTGACAGTGACCCAGTTTTCTGACCCCTGTAGCCTAGGGATGACTACCTCCCTGTAGCTCCTGTCTATCACCTCTTCACTTTCCCTGATAAGCAGTAGGTCATCAAGCTGCAGCTCCAGATCCCTAACACGGTCTCTGAGGAGCTGCAACTCGGTGCACCTGGCGCAGATGTGGCCATCAGGGAGGCTGGAGGTCTCCCAGGATTCCCACATCTGACACCCTGAACAAAGCACTAACCCTGCAGGCATGCTATCTAATTCTACAGGAATGAAACAGGAAAAATAAGTGTACTCACCTACTTACCTCGCCAAACAGACGGACTTTTTAAATTGTTAGCTCGTACCGTTAGCTGTGAGAGCCCTGCTGTTCCTGTCTGTCTGGGCCGATTCGCGAAAGGGGTTGGGGGGAAGCAAAAAAAAGAGTTGGCGCTTCGCTCTCACCTCTTCCCGTTTACCGCCGAAGCCCATTGAAGCCAAAGCCCTACACTCTGCTACCGCTCACTCTGCTGCCCGCTCCGACAGCTGCTCGCTGTATAGGGTGGTCTCCTTTTTAAACTCTCCGCGTGGTCCTGCTGACGTCATGCGCCTGCGCAGTCTCGCCCTTCTTGCACTCGAAGAAGTTTTAAAAAAAACTGCCTTCCTTCAGAATTCAGCTCCCACGACACTCTGTAGTCCCGATCCAAAGTAGTGGAAGCAGAGTCACTGACAGCTTTTAAGAAATATCCGAACAAGCACTTCAACTGTCTAGCAAAGGAAGCTATGGGCCACGTTCTAGAAGTTGGAGTTAATGTAGATGCATACTCGTTGGTTAATGCAGACATGATGGATCAAGTGGTTTCTCTGCTGTAGGACTTTGTGGTTTATTTTTACTTTTATTTATTCAGAGATACAGCGCAGAACAAGCTCTTCCAGTCCAACCAGATATGCTGCCAGCAACCCATCTATTTAACCTGAGCCTGATCACAGGACAATTTACAAAGACTGATCAACCAGTGCATCTTTGGCCTGTGGGAGGAACTCTGAGCACCGGAAGGAAACCCAAGCAGTCACATAGAGAACATATGAACTCCCCACAGACAGCGCCAGAATTGAACACAAGACTCCGACGTTCCGAGGTGCAATAGTGTCGCGCTAACCGCCTCGCTTCCCCTACCGTGGTTCTGTGAGTAGTGAACATGGATTCCTCAAAGTTGAGAAAAGTTTAAATAACTATCTCACGGCAGAAAATAGAACAGATCAATGCAACCTGCAAATAAACGAAGTCAGGAATACGTTTGTGCATCAACTGCTTATGTTTGGGTGGCTGATCTACAATTGAGATAAAAAAAAAGCCCTGAAAGTCAAAACATTTGCAATATTCTGGAAGTCTAAAATAAATATAGTCTTTTTTAAGTTTCAGATATTTTTAAAGTATAGGAAGCATGAAAAACAGCAAAGCCAAGTAAACATGTAGAAAGAAGTATGAAACATTATATTTTGTGGCCGTAGAATTGCTTTTTTGAAGAATTCTAAAATGCTTGAATCATGGTTCTGATATTGGAAAATTAATAGGTTATTTCTCTTATAAGTAAGTTAATGTTTTCATGAGTATAACAGAGAAAGAAATAACTTAATGTGAACATTAATTAGTAATCTCTGTCCTAAAGAATGTTACTGACCTGTAATATTAGCTATATGATATTTCCAATTAAGTTCTATCCTAAATTAAAATTCAAACTAGAGTGTTCTTGACTAGATCAGATATTTTATTTAAAGAATGATTTGTACCTAGGTAACACATTTTTCCTGCCTTAGGTTATTTCCAGGTGCTCTATAGCCTCTGATCTGGTTTAGATGCATAGCCATACCTGTCATGACAAAAATGCAGCCTATTTGCTAATAACCTGGTCCCACAAATAAAATGAGATAATTAAGGGTATAATCTGTTTGAGCAATAACTATTGGATTGGGCACTGAAGAAAACTTGCCCTTGTTCAAAATAGTGAGTCGGGGTCTTTTATATCCACCAGGAGTGGCTCTGTTTAAGTTCATATCTGAAAGAGTGATTTGTAATGAAACATCCTCCAAGAGGACCACAACTTTGTTGTAGGATTTGGAGGCTTGGTGCCTCAGTGAGCCGGAGAGCTACAGTATGTTGGCTGGAGTCAGGGCCTTGTACTTTGATTCTTGGTTGGTTCACCCATGCCAAACAGGTCAAAGGCCAGAGGCCAGACTAAGAATGGTCCACTGGTCCTCCAGGTTTGGGGGTTCAGCTCAGGGCTGACAACCCAGGCTGGTCAAAAGAATTGTTACAGAAACAGCAATGATGAAGGGAGGCCAACTCCACCATCAAGACAGCACTTCACTGGACCCCGAAGGATGGAGGAAACGCAGGAAACCAAAGACAACTTGGCGTCATATCATAGAGGCAGAAATAAAGACACCTGAACCACAACTGGGGCATGATAGAGAAGATGGCCAAGGACAGACAGAGACGGAGGACCTTCGTTGTTGCCCTAAACACCAGCAGCATAACAGACAGTAAGCCACTAACTAATTCTGGTGCTAATGTTTCTTAGCAGAATTTAACTCAGTATCTTCTAAATCAGGACTTTTAAATAAAAGTCAATTTAAATAAAACAGTTCAACAATATAATTTCACAATGATTTGACTAAAGTATCATTGAATTATTTTTCATTTTTGATGCAAAAATTGACAAAGGTTTTAATTTGACCAAGGTGCTTCACTCAATGCCTAACTGCTAACAATTCAGTTTTCTAGCACCGATTTTGCAACATTTAAGGTGACCAGCTAATAAAATAGTAAACCCAAGAAATCCTGCAGATGCGGGAAATCCAAAGCAACACACACAAACTGCTGGAGGAACTCAGCGAGACAGCAGCATCTATGGAAACGTGCAGTCGACAGTTTGGGCCAGGGCCTTCTCTCAGGACAGAGAAGGAAGGGAACGGATGCCAGAATGAAAGAGCAGGGGAGGGGAAGAAGGATAGCTACAGGGCGATAGGTGTAGCCAGGTGGGTGGGAAAGGTAAAGGGCTGGAGATGAAGGAATCTGATAGGAGAGGAGAGTGGACTACCGTAAAAAGGGGACCCAGGGGGAGGTGAGTGGCAGGTAGAGAAGGGGTAAGAGGCCAGAGTGGGAAATAGAAGAAAGTTCAAGTTCAAAGTAATTTATTATCTAAGTACATATGTATATGTCACCATATACAACCCTCAGATTCATTTTCTTAAAGGCTTACTTAATAGATCCATAAAAGAATAATAACCATAATAGAATCAGTGAAAGACTGCACCAGCTTGAACATTCAACTAGTTTGCAAAAGATAACAAACTTTGCAAATACAAAAAAGAAAGAAATGATAATAAATAAATAAACAAACAAACAAAAACACACACACACAAAATAAATATCGAGAACATGAGATGAAGATCTTTGAAAGTGAGTCGAGAGATTCTGGGAATACTTCAAGTGAAATTGAGTGAAGTTATCCCCTTTGGTTCAAGAGCCTGATGGTTGAGATAATAACTGTTCCTGAACCTGGTGGTGTGAGTCCTGAAGCTCCTGTACCTTCTTCCCGATGGCTGAGGGGTAATAACTATTCCTGAACCTGGTGGTGTGAGTCCTGTACCTTCTTCCTGAGGGCAGCAGTGAGAGGAGAGCAGGCCTTGGATGGTGGGGGTTCCTGATGATGGATGCTGCTTTCCTGCAACAGCACTCTGTGTAGATGTACTCAGTGGTGGAAAGGGCTTTACCCATGATGATAGCTGTATTTTGGGGCAAAGGGGACTGTTGAAATTCTTTACTTGATAGAAACACTGCAATTGTTTGAAATTTCATGAGTTAAATGAGAAAACCAAACCCTTTGAAGGAATAATATTTATGGATATTGATTAAGCATAGGTTGGTTGAAATTTTACTTCTAGTTCAGGAATGTTTAATACTATACTTTGAAAATATTGAAATCAAACCTGGGTAATCAGTAACACAACACCTGTCTTCCCCCTCGCCTGGTTTCACCGATCGCCTTCCAGCTTGTACTCCTGACCTTCGCCCCCTCCCCCAACTTCTTACTCTGGCTTCTTTCCCTTCCCTTCCAGTCCTGATGAAGAGCCTCAGCCCCAAACATTGACTCCTTTTTCCTTTCGATAGATGCTGCCTCACCTATTGAGTTCTTCCAGCACCTTGTGTGTCTTACTCAGGGTAATCAGTGCATGTTTTACTAGACATGTTGCAACTTGACCAGCAGAGGGTACTATTAAATAAAGCAGAGGAGAGTTCTGCGGTGTATTACTTCAACAAGTGCTCACTTCTCAGGCCTGCAATTTTTTGCAAAATTGGCAGGTGCATGGCCCACCTGGGAATTTTAGAAGACGTAAAGTCTAAGATCTCTGCCATGTGTTGTCAGAATTGTACATTAAGATTGTCATGTTGTAACTTCAAAACATACAACTAATTGAAAGAAAAACACAGATCTGTGGAAAACTTGTGTACCTTTAGTTTTTTACTTTAGTGAGGCGTGTACTTATGATGTGGTGACATAATGACGTACGCCATTCACGTACTTTTACATATAACCTGTAATGAATTATGTAAGCAACAAAGAATGCTTAATCAAACAGTACATTTACAGCATTACTCAAATATTATTGAAATATTAAAAACATCACAATGATGACTTTCAAAACATCATATATAAATTGCACTAATAATCATCAGAATCAAAACCAGCAAGGGGGCAAACCATAATAAATTTAGTAATGAGTGTGGTGCAGTTAATTGCCTAACTGTGCACGAACACGTCCCTTATAGCAATCACGATGTGAATAGCTCATTATGGAGTTTAAAAGGGAAAAAGGGAACAGATAGTATAATCAGATATACTGTAGGCTGTCCAGAGTTAATAGATATCCTTAAGTCAATTTTCTCAATAGGTGGGAAAATACACAAAAATAATTTAATATGGTAACCAAATCTCCACAGAGCTGCAATTTATGACATAAAAAAAGCACATTAAACTAATAAGAAACACCAGTTACTAAAAAGAGAAAGAGAGTGAAAACTAGATCATTTTTTATAGGAACAAACACACGTATGTACATACAATTTTTGAACAGAATAAACTATGGGAGCTCAGTCGTATGTAGAGATATCCATAAACTGGGTGTTCATAACCTGGGGTCAGCCTAAATCGGCAAAGCCGGCCTCCATTTGATGAGATGAATACTGTCCTCCACAAGGAGTTCTACATGTTAATGAGTAAAGTGCCAGAAATCAGTGAGAATTGTCCAAGAAGAAACTAAAGCAATTTGGATCAGGTTACAGCTCTAACTGGTAAAATCTATTTGCATGAGAAAGAACCACGGAAAGAGTCACTATAAAAAGAGAAAACATACGAAATGCGAAAACTGACACAACCAGCAACTGAACAAAATTAAAAAATAACAAAACGTGACAGCACAGATACTCTCCAAAGAGAAGCATGAGTTTCATTCTCTGTGGCTCTAGAATATGGGTGACAAAATAAATTAACAAAGTATTTTTTAAACAAAGGCACTTGCGGAGTAGAGAAGGCACTTCTTTTCTGAGTTCACTACCAGACAGGAAAGTTGTTTCATATAGTTCAACACTGACAATGATACACAAGGAGCAATTTATTACATGAGACCTTGAGCCCCAAATGTCGCAAAGGTTTTTTTTAAATTTCCCTGTGCTGTATATGAATACAGGTGAATACAAATGTGTCCTAACAACAATAATCTGAAATTACCTTGATTCAGTAATTCCTCCTTTAGGTTGGACGATTATGCTATTACTCTGCTATTTTAAAGAGCTGAGAGAGAAGAGCCAATGAATAATAGCTGATTCAGGTAATATCCATTATAGAACACTACGATAGTATGTAACTTAGAAAGTGACTGAACACCTTGAAATTTTGCAGCACACAAAAGAGCTATCACGGCTTTGTAAAGTGTAGATCATGTCTAATGAACCAGTTTGAATCTTTTAAGGAGCTGTAGTAATGGGTGGTGGAATGTCTAAGAATATTGTTTAATTGGGTTTCCAGGGGGTATCTGATAAATTTCCTGATCAGATGTCAGTAGTTGAAGCTGAAAATCATGGAACTGAAGCCAAATTATTGACATGGTAATGAAATTGGCTAGAAGAGTAGGAGACAGAGATTGGGCAGTTAATCAGATTTCCAAGGTGCCACAATTAATGCCCAGCTAGGATCTGCATGCAAACTGCATCTATTCGTTATATTGATGAATTGCTTAGGTAATGGTGTGGAATGCCATGTCACCACGTTGTGGTTGACACAAAGGTAGCATTTTAAGCAGTGTAGTTGAAGGGGTTAAATTGCAAACAGATATCAATAGAGTGCATTAATAGGGAAAATGGGGCCAATACATTTCAATTTGAAACAGAACATTCAAAATGGTGAAAAATGAAAAACATTGGAAATAAAGAGAAAATTGGGTACGCAGATCATTAAAATGTCACCAGAAAGTGCAAAAAAAAATCAAATAGGCCGACAGAATCCTGACATTTATAAGACCAGAAATATGAAGTTATGATGTAGCTATACCAAGCCTGGACTGCTATGAATAGCTCTGAACACTATGCTTTAGGGAAATGCATCTTTGTCAGCGCACATACAGGATAGATTTGTCAGAATGATACCTGGACTCCTCACTGACCTACTCTAGTGATATCTATTTGTAATTTAACTCTTGGTTATCATACAAAGAAAAAAAACTGGAGGTGATGGAAAATGCCAGAATTCCTTTATGTTATCATTTCAGAGGACCTGTTCTGCACCCAGCACGTAAGGGCAATTACGAAGAAAGCACGACTGTGCCTCTACTTTCTCAGGAGTTTGGGAAGATTCAGCATGACATTTAAAGCTTTGACAAACTTCTATAGATGTGTAGTGGAGAACATACTGACTGGCTGGAAACACCAGTGCCCTTAAACAGAAAATCCTACAAAAGATAATGGATACTGTGTTATTAAGTGTGTTCAAAATAAAGAACTTTATTTCCCAGTGTGCAATGCGGGAGGTTCACCCGGAACTGGAAGTGGCATTGGTGAACAGGTCACACACTCTCTTGGCGGACCGTAGTGTCCCAAGTAAAATGTGATTGAGCTGAAACCATTCTGTAAATAAGCAATGTGTTAGTTTTTACATACGCAAGTTTATCTTTATTAAGAACAAACATAACAGTTACAATCCAGCCCATCATGGCTAAAGCCCTCCATTGAGCACATCTACAAGGAGTGTGTCACAGGAAAGCAGCATCCATCATCAGTGGCCCCCACCACCCAGGCCACGCTCTCTCCTCACTGCAGCCATCAGGAAGGAGGTATAGGAGCCTCGGGACCCATACCACCAGGTTCAGGAACAGTTATTACCCCTCAACCATCAGGCTTTTGAACCAAAGGGGATCAGTTCACTCAATTTCAGTCACCCATCATTGAAATGTTCCCACAAACTATGGACTCAATTCTTCAAGGACTCTTCATCTCATATTCTTGGTATTAATTGCTTATTTATTTATTATTATCAGGGTGAATGGGGTATCCACAGAGGGACAGCACCTCTGGTAAAAGGGCCTGTCATGCCCATTCCAGGGCAGCTCTCTCACTCTGAGTCTCCACCGGACACTCAGATCTCACCTCCAACTCCAGGTAGATGCTTGCGTGCGACAATGGCCACACCCCGGTGCACCACTTCGACAGGTGGGCTAAACCAGGTGAGGGTAGCCGGTGGCCTCATACCCTGCTGAGGTAAGGACATCATCTGGAGTCAGCTCCAGCAGACTGGGTGGCTGAGATCTTCAATAAAATCCAACGTGCAGGAAGGTAGCACTGCAAAAATCCATGGAGAGCGAAGGCATGACAGAAGACAGCCTGATCATCCACTGCAACCAATGAAGACCCCCGTTTCTGAGGTCCAGGGAATGAAACTGCCCCAATGGAATGTCTTTTCAATTTTAAAAACTCTTCCCGCACAGGTCTCCGACCATTGTCGGAGACAACAGACAACCACCATTTATTATTATTATTTCTTTATTTTTGTATTTGCAGAGTTTCTTGTCTTTTGCAGGTTGGTTGAATACCCAAGTTGGAGCGGTAGTTTCATTGATTTTGTTATGGTTATTACTCTGTTATGGATTTATTGAGTATGCCTGCAAGAAAGTGAATCTCTGGGTTGTGTATTGTGACATATATGTACTTTGATAACAAACTTACTTTCACTTTGACTTTGGTCAAGCAGTGTCTGTTCAGCGAGAGACAATCATGTTTCAGATCGCTGATTCTTCATCAGCATTGAAAAAGTGAGAAAGCAAGTGTGTTTTAAGTTGCAGGGAGGAGAGACTGATGTTCAGGGGAGTGGGGTGGGGAGCTGGAGAGAGTCGATTGCAGTCTGCAGATCCAAATAGTCATGGTAACCAATGCATAAAATTCTGGAAGATAGAAAGAGAAGAGAAAGAAGACTGTTGAAATTGAATTGTCCAGTTGCAATTGTGGAGAGAAAAATAAAGATTGAATTCTCACCCCACCCCCTCGTCTCAAACTCTATATAGCCACCCTATCTAACTCTTCCATCCAACCTTATGGCTAAACACCAGTCTCACCGCCTTGTCTCAACCACCCCCCACCCCGGTCTCACCCCACCTTCCCCTGTCTAACCCCCCTGTCTCAACCACTCCCACCCAGGTCTCACCCCCTCCCCCTGTCTAATCCCCCTGTCTCAACCACTCCCACCCGGCTCTCACCCCCCTCCCCCTGTCTAACCTCCCTGTCTCAACCACCCCCACCTGTCCCACCCCCACCCCCTGTCTAACCCCCCGTCTCAACCACTCCTACCCGGGTCTCACTCCCCTCCCCCTGTCTAACCCCCCTGTCTCAACCACCCCCACCTGTCTCACCCCCTCGCCCTGTCTAACCCCCCTGTCTCAACCACCCCCCACCCCGGTCTCACCCCACCTTCCTCTGTCTAACCCCCCTGTCTTAACCACTCCCACCCAGGTCTCACCCCCCACCCCCGTCACAACCACCCCACCCGGGTCTCACACCCCCATCTTAACCGTTGTCTCACACCCCTGTCTCACCCCCATCTCACCCTCCATCTTACCACCCAAATTAAGCCCTCCACCTAATTCCTCCATCTCACCCCCTGTCTCATAACACCATCTCTCCTGTCTCACTCCCCCATTTAATCCTCCATATACACCTCCATATCACCCCCATCACCCCCCATCTAACCCTCTCGGTCTCACCACATCTCTTCCCAGTATCCCCCCCATGGTCTCACCCCTAATACCCTCCTCCAATTCACCCTCTCCCCCTGTCTCACACCACCCCATGGTCTTACCCCCCCACACTCCCATAATCTCACTCCCTCATCTCTAACCCCTGTCTTACCCCCTTATCTCATCCCCTTGTAATACTCCCCCCTTCCCCCACCTTATCTCACATGCGCCCCCCCCCGTATCATTGCCTGCCCAACACCCCCTGTCAAATGGACAAGTTCACTGCTACGTTCTGAGGGCTGAAGTGTGCTAAGGTGGGAAGTGAAGTCTTCAAGCTTACATCTGACACCATCAGAAGTGTTGGAGGCCAAAGGCGAGAGAAGTCAGTGTAGAAGTGGAAATTAGAATTAAAGCAACAGGTAATGAGAAGCACAGGGTCACTCTCAATGAGTTTTTGTGTTGTGCAGGATCACATATATCCAACTTCTAGAGGTGGGGTGAGAGTGAAGCCCTTGACATCAAGGAAGCTTTTGGCCAAGTGAGGCATCAAGGCACCCAAGCAAAAGGTTAGTCATATCTCATATAAAGGAAGATTGTGCTGTTCTTGGAGGCTGATTACCTCATCACTGCAGGAGTTTCTCAGGGAAAAGTTCAAGGCCCAGTCATTTCTCGTTACATCATCATTGACCTTCCTTGCATCATGAGGTCAAAAGCAAATGATTGCACAGACTTAGAAAATGAAGCAGCCCGTGTCTGCTTGAGACAAGACATAGAAAACATTCAGGCCTTGGCTGGACACCACGGTAGCCCAATGGTAGTTCCATTCTGGTGCCATTCTGCCAGGAGTCTGAACGTCCTCCCATGAGTTTCCCTGCATGCTCCAGTTTGGTCCCAGAGTCCTGACATACTGGGTTGGTTAATTGGTCTTTGTAAATTGTCCCATGATTAGGTTAAGGTTAATCAGGTTTGTTAAGTGGCTTAAAGGGCCAGGAGGGCCTACCTCAGCACTGTATCGCTAAATAAAATAATTACCAAGTAATATTTGTGCCTCAGAAGTGCCAAGCAATCACCTTCTCTGAAAAGAGAGAGCCAAACCTCTTACCCTGGACATTTAATGGCATTACTGTGGCAAAGTTGCTTATCATATTGTGGAATCCACTATTAGCTAGAAACTCAAAAGAATATCCAAGGGCCGCTCAGAGGCTTGATAGCCTGCTGTGAGTGATTCACCCATGACACATCCAAAACCTTTCTACACTGTGCAAGGCGCAATTCTGGAGCTTGATAGAAGAGTCTTTGTTTATCTCAGTGAATGTCAACACCTCTGAAGAAGCTTGACGAATCAACCAGATTGATTGGCATCACACCTCCACCCTGAGCTGCTTCGAAATCCTGGAACTCTGCTCCCAAAGGCACATTGTAGCACTTCTCCAAAAGTACTGCAGTGGTTCAAGGTGACTCAACACCACTTTTTTAAGGGTAGAAAATTATTTTTTAAACATTTGAGTGTGTGTCAATGAAAGATAGAAACTACTTTTAAGGGTAGAAAATTATTTTTTAAACGTTTGAGTGTGTGTCAATGAAAGATAGAAACTGCATATTATCTTCCTGGCAAGAATTGACCTGGATCCTGGAGATATTCGTGTCAGCCACCTCAAATTCTGCAAAAGCATCTTTGCTGAGGTCATCTACAATGCACATAAAAATTACAGTATCTTTTATAATCACTGTTACAATACAAATACTAACATGTGTGTGCAATTCATCCAAAACATGTTTCTCATAACTATCAATGACCCCACTTCACATGGCCTTGGTCAGATTGCAGATCAATTTTCCTGCTGCAGAAAGGCCACTGATCTGCAGCTGGACACTTAACCAAGTTGGTCCAACTCTGAAAGTATTTCAGGAGCATTTTCTTTCGCTGTGACTGGAAGAGCAACATCTTCCTCAATGTCAACAAGACAAGGGAGATGGTTATCAATTTCATGAAAACCCTCACCACTCATATCCCTCGTCACACTTGCAACACATCAGTGGAAACTGCACATTTTCCAGCTCCTGGGAATACAGGCCATTACTTCCTACAAGGTGAAATCTAATACCATGAATAGGAGTGATGCTCCACTCCCAGATGAGCTCAACGTTTTTTAGGCACGCTTTGAAAGGCAGAATGAAACTACAGCTATGAGGATCCGTGCAGCACCCAGTGACCCCGTGATCTCTGTCTCGGGGGACGATGTCAGAAGATGAACACTTGCAAAGTGACAGTTCCCAATGATGTACCCGGTAGGGCTCTGAAAACCTATGCCAACCAACTGGCAGGTGTGGTCAAAGACATTTTCAATCTTGCATTGCTACAGGTGGAACTTCCAACCAGCGTCCAAAGGACAACAATCATACCAGTGCCTAAGAAGAACAGCGTGAGCTGCCTTAATGACTATTGTCCAATAGCACTTGCATCTATGACGATGAAGTGCTTTGAGAGATTGGTTATGGCCAGAATCATCTCCTGCTTAAACAAGGACCTGGAGCCACTGCAATTTGCCTATCATCACAATAGATGTACAGCAGATGAGATCTCACTGGCTCTTCACATGGCCTTGGATTACCTGGACAATACTAGTACTTACGTCAGGCTGCTCTTCATTGACTACAGCTCAGCATTTAACACAATCCTTTTTACAGCTCTGATCAAAGAGCTCCAAAATCTGGATCTTTGTACCTTCCTCTGTAATTGAATCTTCGACTTCCTCACCAGAACATCACATTCTGTGCAGATCAGAAATAACATCTCCACCTCACTGATAATCAACATTGGCGCACTTCAAAAATATGTGCTTAGCTGCTTGCTCTACTCGTTCTACACTCATGACTGCGTGGCCAGGCTCAGCTCAAATGCCATCTACAAATTTGCTGATGACGCATTGTAGGCACAACTTCTGATGTAACAAGAAGGCATACAGGAGTAAATAGATCTGCTGGTTGAGTGGCTTTGCAGCAATAATCTTGTATTCAATGTCAGTAAGACCAAAGTATTGATCATGGACTTCAGAAAGAGAAGATGAGGGAACACACACCAGTTCTCATCAAGAATGCAAAGGGAACCTTTTTTGGCTGGCTGCCGGTGTCTAGTGATGTTCCACAGGGGTCTGTGTTGGGACCAATATTTTTCACATTATACGTCAATGATTTGAATAATGGAATTGAGGGCCTTGTTGAAAAGTTTGCAGATGATATGAAGCTAGGTGGAGGAGCAGGTAGTTTTGAAGAAGTAGAGAGGCTACAGAAAGATTTGCACAGAAAACCATGCACCTTTTTAGAAGAAATGAAAGGGTTGACTATTTTCTAAATCGAGAGAAAATGCAAAAAACTGAGGTGCAAAGAGACCTGAGAGACCTTGTGCAGGATTCCCTAAAGGTTAATTTGCAGTTTGAGTCTGTGCAGAGGAAGGCAAATGCAATGTTAGCATTTATTTCTGCCATGGCACCGATTGTAAATTCTCTATCTTTCTCGTAATTTCCTTTGATTGTGCCATGGTTCCGACTGTTAATTTCCCATTTGCTTCTAATTCTCTTTGATGATGACACACTTGGTTTCCATCAAGACCTGCAGCATAAGAACCGTGGCGTTACAACCACTAGTCGCCAGATCGTTGGTTTTGCCTATGTGGTAATTAACACTTCCCGGCCGCTTAGGACCGTGTGTTCTAGGTTTTGCTCCAGTTTCAAGGTTTACCTATGAAATTCCGTCTCTCCGTGTCAAGTCTCCGTGTCAAAGCCCTATGTCAAGGCCCTGTGTCAAGATCCCTCCTGTTTGCTGTTCAACATTCACATCTGCGTAAGCATCCTAACTCAATCTCCGTGCATGTGTCCTGCACTTGGGTTTGCTTCACTCGCTCATTGCAACAGAACGATCTGGTCACATCGAACCCAGCAGACATGAATACCATGTAACAACCCCTCGCCAGCCAGGGCTCCCTACTGGGACTACACTATCAACTCCTCCAGGAGGCCATGGAAAAACCTTCGTTCCCTATCTGCTGACGTAAGGAAGATCGGTGACCAGGTGGACCGTGTATCCTCTCATTTTACCCCATCCACTCCTGGAATTCTATCTAACCAGCCCAGACAGCTTGTAGAGGCAACCCCCTACGTGTCAGCAACACCCCCGCCAAGAGAGCCACACGTACCTGAACCAGAACACTACACTGTGGATCTGGGGAAGTGCCGGGCCATCCTTCTGCAGTGCTCCCTGGTGTTGGAACAGCAGTCATCCATGTACTCCACGGATAAGTCAAAAAATTGCTTATATCATAAAAATATAGAAACATAGAAAACCTACAGCAGAATACAGACCCATTGGCCCACAAAGTTGTGCCAAACATGTCCCTAGCTTAGAAATTACCAGGCTTACCTATAGCGCTCTATTTTTCTAAGCTCCATGTACCTATCCAAAAGTCTCTGAAAAGACCCTATTGTATCTGCCTCCACCACCATTGCCAGAAGCCCATTCCATGCACTCACCACTCTGTGAGTGAAAAACTTACCCCTGGCATCTCCTCTGTACCTACTCTCCAGCACCTTAAACCTGTGCCCTCTTGTGGCAACCACTTCAGCCCTGGGAAAAAGCCTCTGACTATCCACACGATCAATGCCTCTCATCATCTTTTACACCTCTATCAGGTCACCTCTCATCCTCTGTCGCTCCAAGGAGAAAAGGCCAAGTTCATTCAACCTATTCTCGTAAGGCATGCTCTCCAATCCAAGCAACATCCTTGTAAATCACCTCTACACCCTTTCTGTGGTTTCCACAACTTTCCTGTAGTGAGGCGACCAGAACTGAGCACAGTACTCCAAGTGGGGTCTGACCAGGGTCCTATATAGCTGCAACATTACCTCTCGGCTCTTAAATTCAATTCCACGATTGATGAAGGCCAATACACCGTACACCTTCTTAACCACAGAGTCAACCTGCGCAGCCGCTTTGAGTGTCCTATGGACTCAGACCCCAAGATCACTCTGATCCTCCACACTGCCAAGAGTTTTACCATTAATACTATATTCTGCGATCATATTTGACTTACCAAAATGAACCACCTCACACTTACCTGGATGAAACTCCATCTGCCACTTCACAGCCCAGTTTTGCATCCTATCAATGTCCCGCTGTAACCTCTGACAGTCCTCCACACTATCCACAACACCCCCAACCTTTGTGTCATCAGTAAACTTACTAACCCATCCCTCCACTTCCTCATCCAGGTCATTTATAAAAATCACGAAGAGTAAGGGTCCCAGAACAGATCCCTAAGGCACTCCACTGGTGACCGACCTCCATGCAGAATATGACCCGTCTACAACCACTCTTTGCCTTCTGTGGGCAAGCCAGTTCTGGATCCACAAAGCAATGTCCCCTTGGATCCCATGCCTCCTTACTTTCTCAATAAACCTTGCATGAGGTACCTTATCAAGTGCCTTGCTGAAATCCATATACACTACATCTACTACTCTTCATTCATCAATGTGTTTAGTCACATCCTCAAAAAATTAAATCAGGTTCATAAGGCACGACCTGCCCTTGGCAAAGCCATGCTGACTATTCCTAATCATATTATACCTCTCCAAACATTCATAAATCCAGCCTCTCAGGATCTTCGCCATCAACTTACCAACCACTGAGGTAAGACTCACTGGTCTATAATTTCCTGGGCTATCTCTACTCCCTTTCTCGAACAAAGGAACAATGTCTGCAACCCTCCAATCCTCCAGAACCTCTCCTGTCCCCATTGATGATGCAAAGATCATCGCCAGATGCACAGCAATCTCTGCCCTCGCCTCCCACGGTAGCCTGGGGTACATCTCATCCAGTCCTGGTGATTTATCTAACTTGATGCTTTCCAAAAGCTCTAGCACATCCTCTTTCTTAATATCTACATGCTCAAGCTTTCCAGTCTGCTGCAAGTCATCACTACAATCACCAAGGTCCTTTTCCACAGTGAATACTGAAGTAAAGTATTCATTAAGTACATCTGCTATTTCGTCCGGTTCCATACATACTTTCCCACTGTCACACTTGATCAGTCCTATTCTTTCACATCTTATCCTCTTGCTCGTCACATACTTGTAGAATGTCTTGGGGTTTTCCTTAATCCTGCCTGCCAAGGCCTTCTCATGGCCCCTTCTGGCTCTCCTAATTTCCTTCTTAAGCTCCTTCCTATTAGCCTTATAATCTTCTAGATCTCTAACATCACCTAGCTCTCTGAACCTTTTGTAAGCTTTTCTTTTCTTCTTGACTAGATCTATTTATGCCTTTGTACACCACGGTTCCTGTACCCTACCATAACTTCCCTGTCTCATTGGAATGTACCTATGCAGAACTCCACACAAATATCTCCTGAACATTTGCCACATTTTTTCCATACTTTTCCCTGAGAACATCAGTTTCCAATTTAAGCTTCCGATTTCCTGCCTGATAGCCTCATAATTCCCCTTACTCCAATTTAATGCTTTTCTAACTTGTCTGTTCCTATCTCTTTCTAATGCTATTGTGAAGGAGATAGAACTATGATCACTATCTCCAAAATGCTCTCCCACTGAGAGATCTGAGACCTGACCAGGTTCATTTCGCAATACCAATTCAAGTACAGCCTCTCCTCTTGTGGGCTTATCTACATATTGTGTCACGAAACGTTCCTGAACACACCTAATAAACTCCACCCCATCTAAACCCCTTGCTCTAGGGAGATGTCAATCAATATTTGGGAAATTAAAATCTCCCATCACAACAACTCTGTTATTATTACACCTTTCCACGATCTGTTACCCTATCTGCTCCTCAATATCCCTGTTACTATTGGGTGGTCTATAAAAACACCCAGTAAAGTTATTGACCCCTTCTTGTTCCTAACCTCCACCCACAGAGACTCCGTAAACAATCCCTCCATGGCGTCCACCTTTTCTGTAGGCGTGACACTATCTCTGATCAACAATGCCACGCCCCCACCTCTTTTTCCTCCCTCCCTGTCCTTTCTGAAACATCTAAAACCCGGCACTTGAAGTAACCATTACTGTCCCTGAGCCATCCAAGTCTCTGTAATGGCCACCACATCATATGTCCAAGTACTGATCCACGTCCTAAGCTCATCCGCTTTGTTCACAACACTCCTTGTGTTAAATTAGATGCATCTTAAACCTTCGGTCTGAACGCATCCCTTCTCTATCACCTGCCTATCCTCCCTCTTGCACTGCCCACAAGCTTTCTCTATTTGTGAGCCAACCTCCTCTTCCTCCATCTCTTCAGCTCAGTTCCCACTCCCCAACAATTCTAGTTTAAACTCTCCCCAGTATCCTTAGCAAACCTCCCTGTCAGGATATTGGTTCCCCTGCGATTCAAGTGCAACTCATCTTTTTTGTACAGGGCACACCTGCCCCAAAAGAGGTCCCAATGATCCAGAAATCTGAATCCCTGCCCCCTGCTCCAATCCCTCAGCCACACATTTATCCTCCACCTCATTCTATTCCTATTCTCGAGATTACTACCTTTGCGGTCCTGTTTCTCAACTTCCTTCCTAACTCCCTGTACTCTTTTTTCAGGACCTCTTCCCTTTTCCTACCTATGTCATTGGTACCAATATGTACCACGACCTCTGGCTGTTCTCCCTCCCACTGCAGGATATCT
This sequence comes from Mobula hypostoma, assembly GCF_963921235.1. NCBI lineage: Eukaryota > Metazoa > Chordata > Chondrichthyes > Myliobatiformes > Myliobatidae > Mobula > Mobula hypostoma. Next base: position 73,034,987 of record NC_086102.1, on the reverse strand, counting down.
TGGACACGATCTGAAACATCCCAGACCCTGGCACCAGGGAGGCAAACTACCATCCGAGTTTCTTTCCTGCATCCACAGAATTGCCTGTCTGACCCCCTAACTATAGAGTCCCCTATCACTACTGCCTTCCTCTTCCTTTCCCTACTCTTCTGAGCCACAGGGCCAGACTCTGTGACAGAGGCATGCCACTGTTGCTTCCCCCAGGTAGGTTGCCCTCCCCAACAGTACTCAAACAGGAGTAGTTATTGTCAAGGGGTACAGCCACAGGGGTACTCTCTAGTACCTGACTTCTCCCCTTCCCCTCCTGACTGTGACCCACTTGTCTGTTTCCCGTGGCCCCGGTGTGACCGCCTGCCTATGACTCCTTTCTATCACCTCCTCGCTCTCCCTGACCAGGCAAAGGTCGTCGAGCTGCATCTCCAGTTCCCTAACACAGTCCCTTAGGAGCTGCAGTTCAACACACCTGGTGCAGATATGGCTGTCCGGGAGGCTGGGAGACTCCAGGACCTCCCACATCTGACACCGAGCACAGAAAACTGGCCTCACACACGTACTTTCTCCTTTCCACAAATAACACTAGTAAACCTACTTCGCCTCATTCTGTTACCACCTAAGTCCATTGAGCCAAAACCCTATCACTCTGCTGCCTCTCACTCTGCTGCCCGTTGGATATGGTGGTTTTCTTTTTAAACCTTTGGCGCTCTACTGGTGGCGTCCTGCGCCTGCGCAGTCTTGCCTCTCTTTTACCCCGAGGGGGAAAAACTGCCTTGGCTCCAAAAATCAGCCGTTCACTCTCAGCCTTCTTGCTCCAAATCATGGGGTTGATGCAAGGAAGTGCCTTAGCGTGGGCTACAGCTGTATGGGATAATCAACTGAAGATCTGTTCTTCGTTCGCCACCTTTGTCGCGGAAATGAGAAAGATCTTTAACCATCGTGTCCGTAGTAAAGACACCGCCAAACGTCTACTCAATCTCCACCAGAGCTCACGCAGTGTTGCCGAATATTCTGTGGAGTTCCGGACGTTAGCGGCCGACTCGGGGTGGAACGATGAGGCACTCCAAGGGGTATTTCAGAATGGTCTCATGACATGGTAAAAGACGAGTTGGCGGCAAGAGACGATACTGACAGCCTGGATTCCTTGATCTCCCTAGCCACCAGGTTGGACAATCGTCTCCGAGAACGCCAGAGAGGAAGAACTGGTCATCTACCACCTTTGGCCACTCCACGGCACTCATTTCCACCTCCTGCCAGAACAAGTCTCTCTCCTCTTGCTTCTAGAGTACCTCCCAGCCCGGCCATTTCCACCGCTACTGGAGAGGAATCCATGCAGCTGGGACGGAACCGCTTTTCTCCCACAGAACGACTACGGAGATTGAGAGCAGCTGAGTGTCTATATTGCAGCCAATCCAGGCTCCTCTGTGCTACCTGTCTCCTTCAGCCAAAAAGGGAAAGTTCACCAGTAGAAAGGAGGACCCTGGTGAGCCAGACCACATCCCCTTCCGTTCCCCAAACCCGAATGCAGCTTCAAGCTACCTTACATTACAACCAACAGTCCCTGCCTCTGTCAGCTCTGGTGGACTCCGGCGCTGAGGGAAACCTTTTGGATGAAAACATAGCTTCCCGGGCCAGAATTCCTCGGGAGCCATTGAGTAACCCCTTGGAAGCCCGGGCACTGGATGATAGACTACTGGCCTGAGTCACAAATTGCACACCGCCCTGTCTTTCTTTCTCTCCGGGAACCATCGGGAACAGATACGATTCAATTTAATTTCCTCTCTTCAAGCTCCGATAGTTCTTGTAAGCCACCATAACCCCCACATTGACTGGTCCCCCAGGAAGATAGTCAGCTGGAGCTCGTTCTGTCACTCCACTTTCCCCAGCAGAAGTCACCGTGACCTTGTCCGTCTCTGAACTCCCTGACTTGTCCAAGGTTCCCGTAGAGTATCACAATCTGGGAGAAGTATTTAGCAAGCAACGGGCACGTTCCCTGCCTCCACATCGCCCTTATGATTGAACAATTAACCTTCTCCCTGGGTCCCCTCTACCCATCAGCCAGCTGTACAACCCGTCCCGGCCAGAAAGGGAAGCAATGGAGACTTACCTAAATGACTTTCTTGCGGCCGGCATTATCCAACCCTCATCTTCCCCTGTAAGCACAGGTTTCTTCTTTGTGGGGAAGAAGGACGGCTCCCTGCACCCCTGAATTGACAACCGTGACCTGAACAGCATCACCATAAAGAGTAAGTATCCGCTGCCCCTTATTAACTCTGCTTTTGAACTCCTTTACGGAGCCACCATTTTTTTCAAAATTGGACCTACGGAGTGCCTACCACCTGGTCAGAATAAGGGAGGGAGATGAGTGGAAAACAGCTTTTAACACCCCTCTTGGGCATTTCGAATATCTGGTCATGCGCTTCGGTCTCACCAATGCACCCGCTGTCTTCCAAGCCCTGATAAATGATGTCCTTAGAGACTTTATTAACAGTTTTGTTTTCGTTTATTTGGAAGACATCTTAATTTTCTCCCGCAGTCTTCAGGAACACATCCACCACGTCCATCAGGTTCTGCAGAGGTTTTAAGAGAACAAACTATTCATTAAGGCTGAGAAGTGCGAGTTTCATGTCCCCTCTGTCAGTTTCTTAGGGTACATCATCGACAGCAGGCAAGTGAGGGCGGATCCCGAAAAGATCCGGGCGGTGGCAGAGTGGCCAAAACCCACGACACTCAAACAACTCCTGCGATTTCTGGGGTTCGCAAACTTCTATCATCATTTCATCAGGGATTACAGCCAGCGGCAGCGTCCCTTACTCGATGTACCTCTCCTGCGACCCCTTTTCACTGGACCCCCAAAGCGGACTCAGCCTTCTCGGAGCTGAAGAGACGTTTCACCTCCGCTCCCATCCTGGTCCAACCTGACACCTCGCCAATTTATTGTGGAAGTTAATGCCTCCGACTCTGGGGTGGGAGCGGTCCTCTCCCAACGCTCCAGCCCAGACCAAAATCTCCACCCCTGTGCCTTCTGTACTTGCCGTCTATCCCCCACCTAACGGAACTATGATGTAGGGAACCGGGAGTTATTGGCTGTCAAGCTTGCTTTGGAGGAGTGGGGGCACTGGTTGGAGGGAACTGAACATCCATTCATCGTCTGGACAGACCACAAGAACCTGACATACATCGAATCCGCCAAATGCCTGAATTCTCGCCAAGCCTGTTGTGCATTATTTTTTGGCCGTTCCAGATTCACACTCACCTATCATCCGGGGTCCAAGAACAGGAAACCGGATGCTCTCTCTTATTAATACGTCTCCGAGGAGGGCCTTCCTAACCCCGAGACCATTCTTCCACCATCCTGTGTAGTGGCTGTCCTCACCTGGGAGATTGAATCCATAGTCAAAGAGGCCCAACGGACTCAACCTGACCCAGGCAATGGACCCTCCAATCGCCTCTTTGTGCCTGATGATGTTCAGTCTCTGGTTCTCCAGTGGGGGCACACTTTTCATTTTGCCTGCCATCCCGGGATTGATAGAACTCTGTTCCTTCTGAAGAGACATTTCTGGTGGCCCTCCATGGACGCTGCCACTTGTTCTATCATCTCTGCGTGTTCTGTTTGTGCCTGTGGAAAAGCCTCCCATGGACCACCTGCTGGGCTGCTTCATCCCCTACCTGTCCCTGGCCGCTCTCGGTCTCACATTGCACTGTGTTTCGTTACTGAACTACCCCCTTCACATGGGAATACTGCTGTACTCACCGTGGTGGACCGCTTCTCCAAAGCTGTGCACTTTGTAGCCCTTCCCAAACTCCCTACAGCCTGTGAGATAGCCGACCTCCTTGTTCATCACCTCTTCCATCTTCATGGGATTCCCTCTGACATTATTTCTGACCGGGGCCTCCAATTCATCTCTCAAGTCTGGAGATCCTTTTGTCAAGCCCTTGGAGCCTCAGTAAGTCTGTCTTCTGGCTTCCATCCACAGACTGATGGTCAAACAGAATGAGCAAACCAGACTTTGGAAGCAGCACTGTGCTGCATAACCACCAACAACCCTTCATCCTGGAGCACCGATCTTGCTTGGGTAGAGTACGCCCACAACTCCCTGGTCAGTACCGCCATCGGAATGTCTCCCTTCGAATGCATCCTCGGTTACCAACTCCCTCTGTTTCCTGCACATGAAGACAACATTGCTGTGCCTTCAGTTCGGGCCCACCTCCGCCGGTGCCGCAAGGTCTGGAAGGATGCACGCACGGCCCTGCTCTGCTCAGCCAACTGTAACCGGAGGATTGCCAATCGGAATCGAATTCCTGCACCAAATTATCAGGTTTGTCTTTCGTCAAAAGCCATCCCCCTCAAGAATGAACCCAAGAAACTTGCCTCTCGCTACCTGGGACCATTCGAGATTGAGAGTGTCATCAACCCCTCGGTGGTCAGACTCAAACTGCCTGGATCCATGCACATTCATCCCAAGTTCCACGTCTCCCAATTGAAACCGGTATCTGTCAGCCCTTTGTGCCCTCCTGCCGAACCCCCTCCACCCGCCCTGATCATTGATGACCACCCAGCGTACACCATCCGACAAATTCTGGATGTGCGCCGCCAAGGCAGGGGCCTCCAGTACCTGGTCGATTGGGAGGGACACAGCCCAGAGGAACACTCCTGGATTCCCCGCTCCTTCATCCTGGATCTTTCCCTCATCTGTGATTTCCATCGAGACAATCGAGAAAAGCCTGATGGTTCACCTGGAAGCTCCCGTTGGGCGGAGTACTGTCACGGTCCTGATCGTTAATTCCCTATCTTTCTCGTAATTTCCTTTGATTGTGCCATGGTTCCGATTGTTAATTTCCCATTTGCTTCTAATTCTCTTTGATGATGACACTCCTGGTTTCCATCAAGACCTGCAGCATAAGAACCCCGGCATTACAACCACTAGTCGCCAGATCGTTGGTTTTGCCTGTGTGGTAATTAACGTTTCCTGGCTGCTTAGGACCGTGTGTTCTAAGTTTTGCCTCCAGTTTCAAGGTTTACCTATGAAACTCCGTCTCTCCATGTCAAGGCCCCGTGTCAAGGCTCCGTGTCAAGATCCCTCCTGTTTGCTGTTCAACGTTCACGTCCGCGTAAGCATCCTAACTCAATTTCCGCGCATGTGTCCTGCACTTGGGTTCACTTCACTTGCTCATTGCAACAATTTCAAGAGGACTAGAATATAAAGCCAAGAATTTATTGTTCAGATTTTATAAAGCACTGGCGAGGCCTCACTTGGAGTTTTGGGCCTCTTATCTAAGAAAAATGTGCTGAAACTGGAGAGGATTCAAATAAGGTTCATGAAAATGATTCCAGGATCGAATGGCTTGTCATATGAAGAGTGTTTGATGGCTCTGGGCCTGTATTCACAAGAATTCAGAAGAATGAGGGGCGAGCTTACTGAAAACTATCGAATGTTGAATGGGCACGATAGAGTGGATGTGGAGAGGATGTTTCCTACGGTGAGAAAGTCTAAGACCAGAGGGGACAGCCTCAGAATAGAAAGGTGTTCTTTCAGAACAGAGATGAAGAGGAATTTCTTTAGCCAGAGAGTGGTGAGTCTGTGGAATTCTTTGCCACAGGCAGCTGTGGAGACCCGGATTTAATAGTATATTTAAGGCAGAGGTTGATAGATTCTTGATTATTTTCTATATGGGGAGAAAATCCAAAAATCTGAGATGCAAAGGGATTTGGGAGTCCTTCTGCAAAACATCCTAAAGGTTAACTTGCAGGTTGAGTCAGTGGTGAAGAAGGCAAGTGCCGTTTTAGCATTTATTTCAAGAGGTCTAGATTACAAGATCAAGGATGTGATGCTGAGGCTTTATAAGGCACTGGTGAGGCCTTACCTTGAGTATTGTTAACAGTTTTGGGCCGCTCATCATAGAAAAGATGTGCTGGCATTGGAGAGGGTCCAGAAGAGGTTCACAAGGATGATTCCAGGAATGAAAGGGTTATCATACGAGGAACATTTAATGCAGTGGTCACCAACCTCCAGGCAATTGCTTGCGTAGAGCAAGCGAAATCAGCAATCGCTTCCGATCTGGGCCGATATTTACGTGCCGGGCGGCACCTAATTAAATAGTTTGTTTATTTCGGCTTTTTTCTTAAAGATGTGCTGGGTGCGTCCGGGCTACCACTGCACTGCTGCATTCTTCACAGCCCGGAGGCTGGGGACCACTGCTGCACAGGATCGAAATTCAATATAAGCTGCAGAAAGTTGTGAACTCCGTCTGCTCGCCAGGGCATCTTCATGGAGTGATGGCTCAGAAAGGTAGTATCTAACATTAAGGACCCCATCACCCAAGATATGCCCTGTTCTCATTGCCACCTCAGGGAGGAGGTACAGGAGTCAGAAGGCACACACTCAAAGGTACAGGAACAGCTTCTTCCCCTCCACCATCAGATCTCTGAATGGACGCTAAACACATGAAAGCCACCTCACTACTATTTTTTACTACTTATTTAATTTGACTATCTATCTATCTATATATTTACTGTAATTTACAGTTTTTATTATTATGTATTGCCGTGTACTGCTGCCCCAAAAACAACAAACCACAACATTTTCCGGTGATATTAAACCTGATGCTGATTCTCATTCTCATTCTGATGCTGATCTCACACGACCTCCCAGCATATCCTCCACCACAGTGCAGAAAGCGAATCAGTGCCTGTACCTTCTGGGGAGGCTGAAGATTGCACCCCAACTTGCTCCATCACTGTGTGGGACAGAAACTGCTCCGCAGCAGCCAGGAGGGCTCTCACTGGAGTAGGTAAAACTGCCTGATACATCGGCCTACTCACTATCAAGCTCATCAACCATTTGTGCTGCTCCCACTGGGGAAGTGACTACGCAGCATCCACTTCAGAACCATTCCCGACCACCACTACACATCGTTTTATCAACATACAGTCAGTCTATGTATAATGACAGTTACTTGTGCATTGTGTTTTATAGGATTTTAAAAAAAAATTTATATGTACTGTGTTTTTATTGGTTTCTTTATGTTTACAGTGTTTTTTTCGTGCTACATCGGATCTGGAGTAACAATCATTTTAGTCTTGTGCATACTGAGGGATGTCAATAAACAATCATAAATCTGGAATCTTGAATTTTAAACCTTCTCGGGCTGATGTGACACCCACATCAGAATTTTCATTTGAGAATCTGGATAAATCATCAACAGTGAAGTCCACTTGATCTTTGGTCAACCTAGTGATTGTAAAATACCACGGATTATATTTGATCAAATCCTTCAGAACCTCACCTGAGGAGGTTTTGAGACGGGGCTTTATTTTGGGGTAAATAACTACATATTTTGTTATGTGTATAGAACATTCTGCCACTGTGTCAATGTACCTCTCTAATGACCTCCCATTAATTGGTAGAGTCATGATAAAAATCTTGTTGTTTCCATTTATTATCATTCATGTTGGTGCTGTGCAGATCAAATTCTGCATGGTTTTGACAGTATGCAGGGTCCTTCTCTATGTTGATACAAGAAGGAATGCAGATGCTGGAACTGAGCAACACAAAAATAAACAATGCTGGAGGAGCTCACCATGTCGGGATTCTTCTCTATGCTTTCCTGTCTGAGAATGTCCTAGTCTGTGTAGGTAACACGTAGGTTCTTGACTAATAAGAACCTATCAACCTCCACTTTAAATATACCCAATGACTTGCACAACATCTGCCTGTGGCAAAGAATTCCACAGATTCATCACCCTCTGGCTAAAGATATTCCTCTTCGTCTCTGTTCTAAAGATAAGTCCTTCCATTCTGAGGCTACTCCCACTGGTCCCCCCATAGGTTACATCCTCTCCATGTTCACTCTATCTAAACTTTTCAATATTTGATAGTTTCAATGATATAACCCCCTCTCCCAGCCTCATTTTTCTTTCTAAACTCTAGTGAGTACAGGCCCAGAGCCATCTAGCATTGCTCGTTCGGCAAGCCTTTCATTCCTGGGATCATTCTTGTGAGCCGCCTCTGACCGATGCCTTATAAAGCATCAGCCCTGGTTTGCCTGAGCGTTGTGATTGTATGCTGTTGTCATAGAGTACGCTCTTCCCCCTGGTATATATCGTGTTTTATCTCCTGAAAAGAGCGAACGCAAGGAGGGTGGTACTTACGCTCTCCTTTTGCTGTCTACCCTTGCCATTGTGCCTGGCCATGAAACAATCTTTTGGCATCTCTGTATGCCTCTCCCATGGAAGCTGCAAGCTTGCAAGACAAATCAAGTGGGAGTTTCTCGTGCCTGCTGATTCGATGAGATCTATTCATCATCAGGTTCGTGGGGCTGGCAAGTGAAACAGAAAGCACTCTCTGCGAATAGGTATATTAATCATTTCTTTACAAAATTTGACCAAACATTCATTTTCCCCAAGTTATAGACACTACCAAAGCTGAATACTCAAACATCATACGTACATTTAACAAACATACTTAGTTAAAAGTGCATGTAGAGAATACCTTCTCAATGGTCTTGTGCACCCTTGCCTTAAACAAAGGAATAAGAGAGCAAACCCCTTCCACGTGCTGTTTTATATACACAGGATATTTGAATCTGGACACCTGGCATCTATCCAATGGGAAAAGCAGCTGCAGTTTCTAAACTAATCAATCACAATGGAAGCAGTTTTCGCCAATCAGAATAAGGCATGTTCCCAAAGGGCACTCCACCCCTTGAAAGCTGCAAGTGTGATGATCCAACCCTCAGACTAACATGACTCTCACAAACTCTCAACCAAGTTATACATAGACCATAAGACCATAAGACATAGGAACAGAATTAGGCCATTTGGCCCGTTGAGTCTGCTCCACCATTCAATCATGGCTGATCCTTTCTTTTCTCCTCCTGAACACCAGATCCTGGCCTTCTCCCTGTAACCTTTGATGCCATGACCAATCAAAAATCTATTAATCTCTGCCTTAAATACACCTAACAACTTGGCCTTCACAGCCGCATGTGGCAACAAATTCCACAAATTCATCACCCTTTGGCTAAAGAAATTTCTCCACATCTCTGTTTTGAATGGACACCCCTCTATCCTGAGGCTGTGCCCTCTTGTCCTAGACTCTCCCACCATGGGAAACATCCTTTCCACATCTACTCTGTCTAGGCCTTTCAATGTTCGAAAGATTTCAATGAGATCGCCCCTCATCCTTCTGAATTCCACCGAGTACAGACCCAGAGCCATCAAACATTCCTCATATGATAACCCTTTCATTCCTGGAATCATCCTTGTGAACCTCCTCTAGACCCTCTCCAATGCTAGCTCATCTCTTCTAAAATGAGGAGTCCAAAACTGTACACAATACTCAATACTTGGTTAGTCCTGACGAAGGGTCTCGGCCTGAAACGTCGACTGCGCCTCTTCCTATAGATGCTGCTTGGCCTGCTGTGTTCACCAGCAACTTTGATGTATGTTGCTTGAATTTCCAGCATCTGCAGAATTCCTGTTGTTTGCACAATACTCAAGGTGAGGCTTCATAGATCCTCAGCATCACATCCTTGCTCTTGTATTCTAGACCTCGTGAAATGACTGCTAACATTGCATTTGCCTTCCTCACCACCGACTCAACCTGCAAGTTAACCTTAAGGGTGTTCTGCACAATGACTCCTAAGACTCTTTGCATCTCAGATATTTGGATTTTCTCCCCGCTTAGAAAATAGTCCGTACATTTATTTCTACTACCAAAGTGCATGACCATGCATTTTCTAACATTATATTTTATTTACCACTTTCTTGCCCATTCTCCTAATCTGAGCTGACGGTCCCCTGGGAGGATGTTGTGGATGAGGCTTACGGACGGAAAAGGCTGCGATATGCCAACCTTGCAGTTGAAGCAGAGGAGCGAGGCTGGAATGTAACGGTGCGCCCAATTGAGGTGGGGTGCAGGGGCTTTGTAGCCAGTTCCACCGTAAGGCTGCTGAAGGACATAGGGGTCAGAGGGCAGGCCCATAGGAAGGCAGTCAAAGCACTTGATAATGCCGCCGAAATGAGCAATCACTGGCTGTGGCTGAAAAGAAGGGATGCTGTCTGGGCTGCCATGTGTCCATCTAGAGACTAACCATGTGACACACACCCAGGTCTGATCAGCCTGTGATGGGCCTGCCTCGGCTGAGGTTGTCTTGTGAGAAAAGGCTGAAACACCCAGTGATGTCGAGGTACACAACTGAAGATGTGTCATAATGGTAGTAACGTCATCAAGTGGTCATCTTTAAGGACTACTTAAACTCAAGTCAAGTGCAGTGCAGTAACTTTAGGGATTGTAACATCTAGTCCTATTAATCAAACTGTCTAAGTCTTTCTGCATCCTACCTGTTTCCTCAACACTACCTACCCCTCCACTAATCTTTGTATCATCTGAAAACTCGGCAACAAAGCCATCTATTTCATCTAAGTTATTTATATACAGCAAATATACAGCAAAACACTAACCCCTGCGGAACACCAGTAGTCACTGGCAGCCAACCAGAAAAGGATCCTTTTATTCCCACTCACTGCCTCCTTCAAATCAGTCAATGCTCTAACCATGTTAGTAACTTTCCTGTAATACACGGGCTCTTAACTTGGTAAGCAGCCTCATGTGTGGCACCTTGTCAAAGGCCTTCCGAAATTCCAAATATACAGCATCCACTGCATCCACTTTATCTATCCTACTTGTAATCTTCTCAAAGAATTCCAACAAATTCATCAGGTACAATTTTCCCTTAAGGAAACTATGCTGACTTTGTCCTATCTTGTCCTTTGTCACCAAGTACTCCATCACCTCATCCTTAACAATTGACTCTAACATCTTCCCAACCACTGCGATCAGGCTAACGGGTCTATAATTTCCTTTCTGCTGCCTTCCTCCTTTCTTAAAGAGTAGAGTGACATTTGCAATTTTCTAGTCCTCTGGCACCATGCCAGAGTCCAATGATTTTTGAAAGATTATTGCTAATTCCGCCACAATCTCTAACGCTACCTCTTTCAGAACTCTAGGGTGCAGTTCATCTGGTCAGGGTGACTTATGTACCTTTAGGTCTTTCAGCTTTTTCCTTGTAATAGTAATTGCACTCACTTCCCTTCCTTCACACCTTTCAACACCTGGCACACTGCTAGAGTCTTGCACAGTGAAGACTGATGCAATATGCTCATTTAGTTCATTTGCCATCTCCTTGTCCCTCATTATTATTTCTTCTGCCTCATTTTCTAGCGGCCCTATATCCACTTTCATCTCTCTTTTATTTTTTATATAGTTGAAAAAGCTTTTACTATCCACTTTGATATTATTTGCTAGCCTGCTTTCATATTTCATCTTTTCCCTTCCAATGATTCTCTTAGTTGCTCTTTGTAGGTTTTTAAAAACTTCCTAGTCCTCTATCTTCCAGCTAATTTTTACTTTGTTGTATGCCCTCCCTTTCGTTTTTACATTAGCCTTGGCTTCCCTTGTTAGCCACGGTTGTACTATTTTGCTACTTGAGTATTTCTTCATTTTTGGAATACATATATCCTGCACCTTCCTCATTTTTCCCAGAAATTCACCCCTTTGCTGCTCTACTGTCATCCCTCCAGCAGCTCCTTCTAATTTACTTTGGCCAACTCCTCTCTCATGCCACTGTAATTTCCTTTACTCCACTGAAATACTGCTACGTCAGACTTTACTTTCTTTCTATCAAGTTGAACTCTATTATATTGTGATCACTGGTTCCTAAGGGTTCTTTTACCTTAAGCTCCCTGATTGCCTCTGGTTCATTACATAACACCCAATCCAGTATAGCTGATTCCCTAGCAGGCTCAACGACATACTGCTCTAAAAAGCTATCTCTTAGGCATTCAACAAACTCACTCTCTTGAGATCCATTACCAACCTAATTTTCCCAATCGATCTGCATGTTAAAATCTCCCATAACTACCATAACATTGCCCTTTTGACTCGCCTTTTCGATTTCCTGTTGTAACCTGTGGTCCACCTCCCAGCCACTGTTGGGAGGCCTGTATATATCTGCCATCAACATCCTTTTACCCTTGCAGTTTCTTAACTCACCCACAAGGATTCAACATCTTCCGATCCTATGTCACATCTTTCTACTGATTTGTTGTCATTCTTTACCAGTTGAGCCACACCACCCCCTCTGCCTACCTTCCTATCCCTCCGATATAACTTGTAACCTTGGACATTCAGCTCCCGACTGCAACCATCCTTCAGTCACAATTCAGTGATGGCCACAACATCATACCTGGCAATCTGTAAGATCAACCACCTTATTTCTATTCTCCGTGCATTGAGATACAACACTTTGAGTACCGTATTTGCTGTTCTTTCTGACTCTGCATCCCTAATGATTTGATACTCAGCCCATTGGCTACAACTATGTCCCATCACCTGCCTGCCCTTCCTGTCAGTCTGACTGCACGCTATCTTTACTTTTTTACCATCCGTCCTATCCTGAGTCCCATCACTCCAGTTCCCACCCACCTGCCAAATTAGTTTAAACCCTCCCCAACAACTCTAACAAACCTGCCCACAGGAATATTGATTCTCCTCGGGTTCAGGTGCAACCGGTCACTTTTGAAGAGGTAATAACTCCCCCAGGAGATCCCAATTATCCAAGAACCTGAAGCCCTGCTCCCTGCACCAGCCTCTCAGCCAAGCATTTATCTGCCAAATCATCCTGTTTCTACCCTCACTGATCCGTCGCACAGGCAGCAATCCAGAAATTACTACCTTGGAGGTCCTGCTTCTCAGCGTTGTACCTAGCTCCCTTAATTCTCTTTTCAGGACCTTTTTGCTTTTCCTTCCTATGTCATTGGTACCATTCCTCCTGACAGTCACCCAGCTACTCGCCTCCTGCAACTTCAGGCTGACTACTTCCCTGTAACTCTGATCGATGATCTCCTTGTTCTCCCATACAAGCCAAAGGTTGTCCAGCTGACGCTCCAGATCCCTAACACAGTCTTCAAGAAGCAGCATCTGGCTGTACTTCATGCAGATGTAGTTCTCCAGGAGACTCTGGGTCTCCCAGGACTCCAACATTCAGCATGAGGTACACACAACAGCTATTTACTATCGGACGAAGGGTTTCAGCCCGAAACGTTGACTGATCGTTTCCACGGATGCTGCCCGACCCACTGAGTTCCTCCAGCGTGTTGTGAGTGTGGCTTTGACCCCAGAAACTGCAGATTATTTTGTGTTAGCTATTTACTATACCAGGTACAGTAAGAAAAAAAACAAAAAGGAAACCTTAACAGAAGCATTCCCAGAGCCAACGCCTCCTCTGAGCCAAAGCTTGATGCTTCTACTCTCGCCACTGGTCTGCTCCAGACAATGGCTGCTCCACTTGTCCCTCCTTTTATTGTGTTTGCAGTGCTGTGCTCCCACCACGGATAGGGTCTCTGCAATAAAAACACACAAGTACTATACCTAGTATTGTAAACCTAACAGTCACCTCCCAGTATACTCTAGTACTCCACCGGCCTCGCTGTTTCCCAAAAGGCTGCCAGCCCCACTCTGGAGTGGAAGAGCCAATGACCTGCTCCCCCCATTTAATTTTATACACTGACTGAGATATGATCACCCAGGTGAGGGACATTCACCAACCCATCAGGAATGTGTGTGCAGCATTCTTCACCAATAACAGTACAGGTGCCACCTTCCTTTGTGAGCAGGTAATCCAAGGCGTCAGTTCCTGGGACAATCCATGTTGAGGAAGGTTATCATCCAAAACACCCTTCCTTTGTAACAGCCCTCTTACCAACCAGCATGGGCAAGGTGCTCATTCAGGGCACTGGGGTGGCATACATATGGCACCACATACCAAATGCACCACACTGAGGGAACAACGGGTAGGCCTAGGAACTGCGTATCCAGTAAGTGCCATTCAGTGTTCAACAAGTGCCCAGCCTCACAACAGCACTTGGCATAGACACAAGCATCCCAGGACACTGTTCCTGCTCACACTTGCCATTCACCTTGCACCTTGTACCTGTACTCAACGTTCCACCTGCACCAACACTCCGTCAGGTGGAGAAAGCACTTTAAGAGTTAGGACCTTCCAATTCAACAAATGATACACAGGGAAATACCAACCCTTAAATCACTTACCCCACCAGGACTATTAAGTCTCAAGCCCCTTAAGACTGTTGCCTTACTCTGGGTTAAGGTTGTCTGGAACAGACTAGCCCCTCCTAGCTCCCCCAAAACAGAATGCAAGAACTGGAGAAACTGAATAATGTCCCCCAACAGGTTTTTCCTTGCCAAAGGGATCGATGTCAGGGGCATCCCTTCTGCGATGTAGTAAGGAGTCCTCATACAAATTCAGGAATCTGACCCGTTGGTCCAGTGAGCAAATTCAAACGCCATCCCCGGGAAAGTATTACGGGATCTCCCACCACAAGTCAGCATCCACCACTTTGCCACTCTGTAATGCACCCACTCCTGATTAGTCACCGGATACTTAGAAAACACAAAAAGAATAGAACTGTTAGATTTGCTCCCCAAATGCACAATTACCTCTGAAATGTGGGCATCTCATATCCAGAATAAAGTTGCCCAAATTTCTACTCAAATTTCAAATGGCCACTATGAAGAATGAGTCATCCCTAAAACCAATTACAAAAACCATGGGGAAACAAGGAACAAAGTAACAGATTAAACACAAAACACAAATCACAAAGCCCGGGCTGTACTCTTCTTCTTTAAAACTTCCAATGGAACTGCAGAAACTGAAAACAGACAGTTAACTTCTCACAGAAAAACAGCATTCTTCTGAGAGAATAACTGATGAGGGAAAAGCAACTGTGCAGGACCCAACACGCTCAGTGAGTCTCTTAAAGACACCTAAAGACAAAGTCCGCACACACACACACACACACACACACACACACACACACACACACATACACACACACAGAGTGGAATGCGAGGGCTCTGGCAGGGGACTAAAGGAACCTTTTTCTGCAGAGGACTTGAAGGAAGACTCTTCCCCCTTCAACAGCCTCCCTTTTTTTGCTTTTCCATACCGAACCTCCTCTGCATTGCATAGAGTGTGGGGGTAGGAATCCCATTCATCTGTTCCTCCAGAACCCCAGCTTTAAGCAACGCTAAAAACATTTCTTTGTGGGATATGCAGGATCCCCCACTCCCCGTCTGCTTACCTAACTTTCGTCCCTGGCTGCATGCACCTCCTTCTCCATGCTCGAAACCCTGTAATAACTGAATCGCTGTACTTATAGGATGACCAACAGCTGGTGCGATTAAAGACAGCACCACCCTTTATTGGGAAAACTGTGGCCGTAATGATGTGTCCCACTGTGGTAAACCATATATATACGTTGTAACTGGGTTAACTGTCTGGACATGCCCCTCTGCTGACTGCCCCTGTGGCTCCTCCCACAGACCCCTGAATAAAGGTGATTTCGCCCTGCACCTCCCCCTCAGACCAGGAGCAGGCACTCAGCATGCTGGAAGTCATATTTTACTGCGAATAAAAGCCTTTCAGTATTTACCCTACTTCCAGTCTTTTGGAATTATTGATGGTGCATCACCCACCATTCCAGAAGTTAATCTGACATTCTCTGGTGGGATACCACTATCACGGTATATCTCTGTGAATAGAGCCCACTGGCACGGAAATTTAGTTCCTTCCTCCACTGTGATCCATTCCGCTTGGGGTTTTAAATTCTATTCAGTGAAAGTGGGGATATCTGAGTTTAGCTGCTGCCGTTACTTGAACCCATCGTGATGCATTATGCTCAGAGGAAGCATGCAGGGTTCTCAGGGCATTATTGATGATGTGTTGGGACAATAGGCCCACTAAAGCACCCATCTCTCCATTAGATAGGATCACTCTGGTACCTCCCTCATCCCATAACCTCAATAACTCTGTGGCCAAAGACTCCCCAGCCATTTGTCTGTACCTATCCCCTAAACTCGCTAATTCCTTAGCAGAGAATTTTCTGAGCTCTGTTGTCTCAAAGGTGTCCATTACCCCATCCCCCTCCCATTCCTGAGAGCAGGAAACTGTGGTTCATTAACCCCCATGGCGAGTGTGGGATACACATAATCACCGGCCTGGACTGTATTGTTCCGGACACACAAGGGAGAGAGCAATCATCAAAGATTAAACTGAGGGGTCCACGCTACTCTCTCTCCCTTATTTTCATCACCCAACCAGATATCCCCATCTACTGGCCCCACGGTAGGATCATTGCCCCCCCTGTCTCAACATGTCTCAAACCTTAATGGAATCAGGTCCCCAGTAGGCCTTTTGAGCTGCCTCTAAATGTACTTTCAGTAGCCAACAGGCTATCTATATATTTGTATCTTCTAACTTCATAGTTCTACTCTGAACCAACAATAGTGATTCGTTCAGAATAATATAGCGCTGACTGAGGTCTTCCAATTCATTCTTAAGACTTCGCAATCGTCTTATACTGATGTCTTTCAATTGCTGCAAAAAACCAGAAAAAATCCCACCAGCTCTCTTCTCTTCTGGGAACAATTGCAGTGTAGAAACAATGAGACGCTCCATTTCGACCCCAGCGGAAGTTAACTGGTCTGACCAATCTACCGGCTTTCCATAACCCATCTGTGAGTAGGCGAGACCACCGAAGCCTGTACTGCTATCTGTCCACCCTAGGACTCTGCATCTCTCAAACAGAGGTCCTCTCTTTTAAATAATCTCTTAATGAAATGCATTTTCTGCTCCAAAAGCCATATGTAATGTTCAGTCAGGTTTGTGAATCTGGCAAGTGACACACAAAGCATTTTCTGTGAATGGGTATATTAATCGTTTATTTACAAATAGTAAGAACTCGACCAAATATTCATGTTCCCTAAGTTACAGACACTACAAAGCTGAATACTCAACAAACATATGTACATTCAACAAATGTACTTAGATAAAAGTGCGTGCAGAACATACCTTCCCAATGTTCTTGCCTTAAACAAAGGAACAAAAGAGCAATCCTCTTCCACGTGCTGTTTTATATGCACAGGATATTTGAATCTGGACACCAGGCAACTATCCAATGGGAAAAGCAGCTGCAGCTTCTAAACTAACCAGTCACAGCGGAAGTGATTTTGACAATCAGAATAAGGCACGCCACCAAAGGACACATACGTTGCTTAACCTTTCCACAAATCTATCTGGCAATGCATGGTCAAAACATTTCCCAAACGTACATTTTTAGGTCTTCTAAAATAATGATATATTTCCTCACAATCTCTCCTATTTACTGGTTGCGCATGCTGTCTCAAATGAACGGCTTCTCAGCGAAAGTTTTTTTGTGGAATTACCAAACTAGGAAGTGTGTGATATATTTCAGAGCCAGTCTCAATCAGTAAAACTGCGGGGATTAGAGGTAGAGAGGGTCTGTAACTTGAAATTCCTGGATGTTATCATATCAGAGGACCTGTCCTGGGACTAGCACATTAATGCCATTTCAAAGAAAGCACTGCAGCACCTCTACTTTCTTACAAGTTTGCACAGATGCAGCCTATCATCTAAAACTTGGGCAAATATCTATAGATGCACATTGGAGAGTATTCTGACTGGGTCCATCACAGCCTGGTATGAAAATACTTGTGTCCAAGAAAAGAAAATTTTACAAAAAGTGATCGATACAGCCCAGTTCATCACGGGAAAAGCCCTCCCCAACATTGAGCACATCTACAAAGAGCACTGCCTTATGAAAGCAGCATCCATCATCAAGGATCCCACTATCTAGGCCTTGCTCTCTTCTTGCTGCTACCACTGAGCAGAAGGAACAGGAGTCTTCCTTTACATGCTGCCAGGTTCAGGAACAGTAATTGCCCTTCAACCATCGGCTTCTGAACCAGTATGGGAAAATTCACTCACCTCAACAATGGACTGATTACTGAACCCAACCTATGGACTCACTTCCAAGGAATGTACATTTCATGTTCTCAGAAGAGTCTCAGCCCGAAACGTCGACTATCTATTCATTTCCATTGATGCTGCCTGACCTGCTGAGTTCCTCCAGCATTCTGTGTGTGTTGCTTTGGGTTTCCAGCATCTGCAGATTTTCTCACCTTTATTGTTTACTTATTTATTATTATTATTATTTTTCTGCATTTGCACATTGGTTGCTTGTCAGTCTTTGTGTGTAGTTTCTCATTGATTTTATTGTATATTTGTTCTACTGTGAATGCCTGCAAGAAACTGAATTTCAGTGTTGTACTTGTTGGCTTTGATAATAAATTTACTTTGAACTTTGAATTGCCTTTTTGTTTGCTTTCTTACAGCAGCATTCAGTGTCTACACTTTGTCACAATTGCCTTTTATCTTAAAGATATTATTTGGAGAAAGAATAATTCCATTCCTCCCATGCAGGCTATGACTCATGTACCCAACTGTACATCCCTAAGCAGCTTTCGCCGCATCTCAGCACTTCAGCTGCAATTTTATCCAGTTTTCTGTTCTGATGCTGTGCTCAAGTCTCCTCTGTGTTTAGTTCATCTATGCTTACTGTCTACCTATCTACTGAAATCCAATGCTGCCTCCTTTGTGGGTTTTTTTATTTTGCTGCTGTCTGGTTTCTTCCCACATACCAAATGTTTTCATGCCGGTGGAGAAATTGGATACTGTAAATTCCCCATTGTAGGTAGGTCAGTGGTAAAGTTTGGAGGGAGTTGACTGAAACAGGATGAGTGGAAATTGGTGGTTGTTGGTGGATTCAGAAGGTTTTTTTCTGTGCTGTACAACTTGTGCTTCTATGACTATTCTTGTAATGAAGGAACGAGGGACCACTTCAACTAAACATGAAGAAAGAAGTGCTAAAGAATGATTTTGCTCAGTTTGCAGACAGAAGGTTCTCTGAGAAAATTAATATGGAACATTTGTGAAGGTCAGAAAAGAAATAGAAAATAGGAATCCAACCAGGCCTAATTCAGTACCCTTACACGGCCAGTAGGACACTGATATTATGGGCTGTGGTCTTACTGCAATGAGTTTATTCATATTAACTGATCAAAATAATCAAAATAAACAAACATGATCAAAATAAAAATACCGAAGACTGGGAACACTTGACAAGGACAGTGAATGTTTATGGAGAGAAAATAGTCAATGCTTCACATTCCAGATCTCTCATCAGAACTGGAAATATTGTAGGTGAACAGCAAAAAAAAAGCAAAAGAAAGGGGACAGATTGTATTGTGCAAAAAAATGACAGAGCTGGAGTGCAATACAGAAAAGGGTGACAGAGGTGTACTTAGATGTAAGTCTTAAAAAAGTCAAAGCCTTTTTGAAGAGAAATAATTTGTAGGACTATGAGGTAAGTTGAACTAATTGGATATCTCCTTCAAAAAGCCGGCTGAGGTGATGGGCTGAGTCATCTCCTCTTTTGCTGTCTGACTCTGTGCACAATATTTCGGCAGATACAAGGAAAAGAAAAAGAAAGGCAAAAGTAAGGTCTGTGGGGCAGAGGACAACAGAAGATCAAAGGACATGACTAACTGCAAAATGAAAGAAGCGACTGTGGGAGAAATTTTGGAAATAAAGTATATTTGCAGAGAACGTTTGATTGACGAGGATAGCACCTGCAGAGGTGGAGGGAAATGTGGAGCCTTTGGCACATGATCCCGTTGCTGAAGAAATTGCTTGGAACAGGTCCTCAACTCTTTCCTTTAATTACCCTCCTTTGCATGCCACAGGAGCCTTCTCTGCTCAGTAGATGCTTTATGCTTCCTTGTTGGGGTTTCTACATCTGTAACAACGCTTTGAGTTCTTGTGCTTTGAAAATGAAGGACCCACATGGAGGTATGGGTTAACGTGGTCTGGCTTTGTTTGCTGTGACAACAATCATTCTACCTTCAATTAAAATTGTACATATTTACTGCATTTAGTTGCATTCCTTTAAATATAAAATTGAGTTAACAGACACACTAGAGCCCAATATCCACTCCTTAAGTGTCAGATCCCTTTCAAAGTACTTATCATTAATCTCCTCCACATGTTATCATTGCAAGGCAGATTTAAAGATTAAGCAGATGTTGTAACTACTTTTTCCAAAGCAAGATACAAACCATTGCAATGTTTGACTGGATTTCATGTTTAATTTATTTTGATTACTTGCTCCACAAGCTTTTTTAATTTAGGTTGCCATCTCTAATTTTCCTTTTGATTTCATGTAGTGTTAGTTTTGAACCTGCTGACAAAGGAGGAATATAATAAGGGAGTCAATGTAATTAACATCAAATTAGCAAGCAGAATAATAAATGCAGCATTTCACGCAGTCACCTTTCTTTGTAAAGCCTTAGCAGCTTCAATATACACTTAATGGCCACTTGATATTTTGTAAGTGGTTTATTATTATGACATGTGCTCAGATAAAGTGCAAGGCATGCCGACCCCACAGGTCACTCCATGCATAAGTACATCGAGGTAATACAAAAGCAAAACAAAATATAAACTCCGTGGCACTTCATTAAGTAACTCCTGTAACTTATAAAGTGGCCACTGAGTGTAGGTTCGCGGTATTCTGTTGCTGTAGTCCATCCACTTCAAGGTTCAATATGCTATACATTCAGAAATGTTCTTCTGTGCACCACTTTGTAAAGTGTGGTTACTGGATTTTTTTTGTTTTTTGTTTTTTGCCCCATTCTCTAAACTCTAGAGGCTGCTGTGTGTGAAAATCCCAGGAGATCAGCGGTTTCTGACATACTCAATCCACCCTGTCTGACACCAAAATCAGTCTAGATCACATTTCTTTACCATTTTGATGTTTGGTGTGAACAACAACTGAACTTCTTGACCAAGTCAGCAACATTTATGCAGAAAGTTACTACAACATGATTGGTTGATTAGATGTTTGTATTAACCAGCAGGTGTACAGGTGTACCTAATAAAGTGAAGGACTGAGTACATGTAAAATTGCTTGTTGATATCCCAGGTACTTATGGGTTTTGTGTTCCTCTATCAGTTGTATTGTATCCTGCTGTTCTGCTTTGTACTTTATTAGCTCTATTGCGTCTTTCTCTATGTTTAATGTTCTGCACTTATCCAGTCCAAAGTTCATGCTTATACAGTATCTTTAGAAAACAGTTCTGCTATTTGAATTAATTGCTTTAGCTTTACTGATGAACTGCTCCACTGACAAACACCTGCAGTAGCATCAGCCTGTGATGTTGGTGGGCTACTTTCAATGCTGGCTGTATCTTTTTCAGGTTTCCCAGCGCCTGCCGCCTATTCAACAGTACACTACTAGCTGTTCACTTATTCTCACGCCCAGCCCTAGCTCCAGACTCTGTCTCAAAAACTGGATCAGGCTTGTATTCATGGAGAGGTATGAGTTTGTATTGTTACATGCCTCAAGGAGACCTGTGATTTCTTTTATGAGAATGATGTAATGGTCTTTTGGAGGTCACCTGATGTAATTTTCCTGCCGATGTGAGGTCACGTGATGACATGTGCACCACAGGTATATAAGGGAAGACCCCAGATGACGCAGTTAGTTTTTAGTTTTTAGATTTCCAGCTAGAGCATACTGTGTCTCCGTTTCTGTTGCGTATTTGTTTTTATGACGCGGATTTAAGAACCAGTGCCCAGTGACGATTTATTGAACGGCTGCATAGCGGTTAACTTCCAGTTAAGGTTTCATTTGCTTTTTTTATCGTTTATCCGTGTTTAAACGTTTGGTTGTTTTTATATAACCTGTCTCGATTGATATTCATTGTTGCTGGTTACGTAACAGTATTTTAAAGCAAGATACTGGTGAATGATGTTTGCCACTTAATTGTGCCTGTGTAAGTAATCAGATTGAGTTAAATTGCTGCAGGATCCTGTAATGTGTTGGATGGGCTTCTGATTACTCTTGGCATATCTGCATTTATCATCCTGAATGTGTTGATCTTCCATTATGTATTTTTGATATTTTTTTATGTTAACCACCTGGTCCTGTTGCTATTATTATTATTATTGTTTTTTCTCAGCTCAAGCTGGTAATACCTGAGGTATGGGCACAGACAAGCACACTCATTTCTCAATTTCGAGGAACTTCAGTACTATTCTAGTGGTGTTTAGTATTATGGCTTTCTGGAGATTTACATAAATATTGCTGTGTAGCCCTAATTGTTTAATGTTATTGTGTAGTGACTTTGGGATAATACCAGTCGTAGATATTACTTTTAGGACAATGTATACTCTGTTCATGTTCCAAAGTCTTTCAATTTCCCATTTTAATTCAGCATATTTCTGTTGTTTTTCACTTATTGACTTCTGTATTTTATGTGTGTTTGGAATAGCTTGTAATATTCTATCCACATGGTTATTATGGATTGTCCTGTAAGGGATTGATCATAATATACTTTGTAGGACTCTGACTCTAAAACTAGATTAGACTTATGGTGTCTTTTATGAGTTCAGATTTTAAGGCAAGATTTTGTTGAATGATATTTGTCTCTTGATTGTGCCTGTGTAAGTAATCAGATTGAGTTAAATTGCTGCAGGATCCTATAATGTGTTGGATTGTTTCTGGTTTCTCTTGGCATTTTCTACATTTATTGACTGGATTTTGTTGATCTTTTATTATGTATTTTTGTTAATTTTTTGTGTTAACCAGCTGGTCTTCAAGGAACCTCTCTGTTTCTGGAAAGAGATCTCCAAATCTGGGCCAGACATTCATTGCTTTCTTCTCGACATCTAGTTTGCTCAGATCATGGGGATGTCTTCCATGGAGGGTCACACTCTTCCATTGGTTAACCTTTTCTTCTGTCGTGATAATTTCTTCATTTTTCTGGGTTGTGCTTTCATTTAAGTTTAATGTTGTATATTCTTATCAGAATTGCATACGCTCACGTGGAGTGCTGAATCCTGTTATTGTTGGTCAAAATATCTCCTCAGAAGTTTTATCTGACTGTTGTGTAATTGCTTTATGTCTGTTATTCCTCTTCCTACTTCTGTCCTAGGTAGTGTTAATCTAAGTGTGTTCGTGTGTAAAGAGTGTTTTGTGAAACTTGTCATTTCAGTATATTTTTTCTGTTTAGTTTTTCATTGACTCTATTGTATTTCTTTATTCTACTTTGAATGCTGTCAAGAAAATGAATCTCAAGTTAGCATAAAGTGACAATATACGTACTTTGATAATAAATTTACTTTGAACTTTGTTTTTATTCAACATCAGACTATTTCAGAACAAAAGGCAGGTTTGAATGAATTGCAGATCAAGATGAGAAAGTTCTCTGCTGTGCACATTAAGTTCAGTTTAGCAAGCAGCAGAAAACAGTGCCAACACTGTACTCAAATTCTACATCAATAGAAAGCCTCTGGATAACTTTAAATCGCTTTTCCATTTTAACTCAAATCTTAGCAGAACACTTAACCTTTTACAAGGCTTGCTGGGAAGAAAATGGGCAAAGCTCTGCCATCTTTGGCAAGCTTAAATCACTTAAGCCAACCTGCCAACCCTAAACCCCAGTAGACTGCTCCTCAATTGTGAAATCTTAAGTAAAAACTGCATACCTTTCACTTCCAATGCCTCAGAACATTTCTGGAGATGCTTAAGATTAGCTGGTCATCAATACAGAGATTATGAGGAGAGCTGGCCTATAGTTTACAAAGATTCTGCTGATGCTTGCAGGTTTTACTGGCTGGGACATATGGAGCACGTGCCTCAAGATTCTCTCTTAAAGCTTATACTAATAAAATACTAATGAAATACTAATTCTGAAGTACAGCTGAGGTTTTGACAGGACTCACACCCTTTCCTGTATCCATTGAACTCAGCCATTTCTAGGAATCCTGAATGAATCCAAAGGGTTGAAGACTGATTTTGATGACCACAGGAGAGGGCAGGAGCAGATTATCCACCTAGCATATCTGGCTGGCAATACAGCAACATCGTCAGCAATGCCTTTTGCACCCAGATGCTGGGTTCCTTCGTCAATGAGTATAAGGACTATTGTGTCTCCTGCTTCTCTAGTTGATGACTGGACAAGGCAGGATGGCAAACTTTTAACCTGATGTGTTGGTGTGGGACCAACTTGCTCTGTGTAGACCATGCTTATTCTATCATTTCTTTGCCTGTGGCACTTGACTTTTTCACTAATATTGAGGGAGATTGTAATATATATGAACAGACTTCTTTGCGAATGAGGAAGAAAGGAACCAGAACTGTGACATATTCTCAGGTGAGATGATTGGGCTGGAAGGAGAAGAAACATTTTAACTCAAAGGACTTTGGGGATTCTTTACAACACAAGGCTATGGATGTATCCTTCAGAATTTGGTAAGTGGTTTATTATTATGAAATGTACTGAGATAAAGTTTAAAGCATGCTAACTCAACAGATCATTCCATGCATAAGTACATCAAGGTGGTACAAAAGCAAGAAAAAAGAATATAAGTTCAGTGGCCACTTTATTAGATACCCCCAGTACTTAAAGAAGTGGCCACTGAGTGTAATTCCATGGTCTCCTGCTGCTGCCCATCCACTTCAAAGTTCGATATGTTGTGCGTTCAGAGATGTTCTTCTGCACACCACTGTTGTGTCACGTGATTATTTGAGTTACTGTCGCTTTCCTGTCAGCTTGAACCAGTCTGGCCATTCTCCTCTGACTTCTCTCATTAACAAGGGATTTTCACCCACAGAACTGCCACTCACTGGATTTTTTTGTTTGTTTTTCACACCGTTCTCTGTAAACTCTAGTGATTGTTGTGCATGAAAATCCCAGGAGATCAGCAGTTTCTGATCTCCTCACAGTCAAGGTCACTGAGCTCACATTTCTTCCTCATTCTGATGTTTGGCCTGAACAATAACTGAACCTCTTGATCATGTCTGCATGCTTTTATGCATTGAGTTGCTGATTAGGTATTTCCATTAACGAGCGGGTGTGCAGGTGAATCTAATAAAGTAGTCACTGAGTGGAGCTTTATAATTACAGGTAAAGTGCGATGCAGGGAGACAAACAAAGAACAGGGCCATGCCAATGTACTGTATATTTAGAGATCAAGAGTACATCTTAGCATATAATAGTCATAGTCATATAGTCATAGTCATACTTTATTGATGCCGGGGGAAATTGTTTTTCGTTACAGTTGCACCATAAATAATAAATAGTAATAAAACCATAAATAGTTAAATAGTAATATGTAAGTTGTGCCAGTAAATTATGAAATAAGTCCAGGACCAGCCTATTGGCTCAGGGTGTCTGACCCTCTAAGGGAGGAGTTGTAAAGTTTGATGGCCACAGGGAGGAATAACTTCCTATGACGCTTTGTGTTGCATCTCGGTGGAATGAGTCTCTGGCTGAATGTACTCCTGTGCCCACCCAGTACATTATGTAGTGGATGGGAGACATTGACCAAGATGCCATGCAACTTAGACAGCATCCTCTTTTCAGACACCACCGTGAGAGAGTCCATTTCCATCCCCACAATATCACTGGCCTTACGAATGAGTTTGTTGATTCTGTTGGTGTCTGCCACCCTCAGCCTGCTGCCCCAGCACACAACAGTAAACATGGTAGCACTGGCCACCACAGACTCGTAGAATATCCTCAGCATCGTCCGGCAGATGTTAAAGGACCTCAGTCTCCTCAGGAAATAGAGATGGTTCTGACCCTTCTTGTAGATAGCCTTAGTGTTCTTTGACCAGTCCAGTTTATTGTCAATTCGTATCTCCAGGTATTTGTAATCCTCCACCATGTCCACACTGACCCCCAAGATGGAAACAGGGGTCACCGGTACCTTAGCTCTCCTCAGGTCTACCACCAGCTCCTTGGTCTTTTTCACATTAAGCTGCAGATAATTCTGCTCACGCCATGTGACAAAGTTTCCTACTATAGCCCTGTACTCAGCCTCATCTCCCTTGCTGATGCATCCAACTATGGCAGAGTCATCTGAAAACTTCTGAAGATGACAAGACTCTGTGCAGTAGCTGAAGTCCGAGGTGTAAATGGTGAAGAGAAAGGATTCAAGACAGTCCCCTGTGGAGCCCCAGTGCTGCTGATCACTCTGTCGGACACACAGTGTTGCAAGCACACGTACTGTGGTCTGCCAGTCAGGTAATCAAGAATCCATGATACCAGGGAAGCATCCACCTGCACCGCTGTCAGCTTCTCCCCCAGCAGAGCAGGGCGGATGGTGTTGAACACACTGGAGAGGTCAAAAAACATGACCCTAACAGTGCTCGCTGGCTTGTCCAGGTGGGTGTAGACACGGTTCAGCAGGTAGACAATGGCATCCTCAACTCCTAGTCGGGGCTGGTAGGCGAACTGGAGGGGATCTAAGTATGGCCTGACCTTAGGCCGGAGCAGCTTCAGAACAAGTCTCTCCAGGGTCTTCATGATGTGGGAGGTCTATTAAGGTCATAAGGTCTATTCAAGAATCTTATAACAGTGGGATAGAAACTGTCCTTGAACTTAATAGCATGCCTTCTCAAGGTTTTGCATCTTGTGCCTGATGGGATGGGGAAGAAGCAGTCAAAGTTAATGTGGAGTAGATATCCAGCAGAAAAGCAGGAAAGAAAAGAGATCGTCTTACTGAGGACTATTACTCATACTGGCTGGAGGTGTAATGGCATCCGCACCAGACTTTGAGCTGTGTAGTCCCTGGGTCGAATCTGGCCGGTTCCTTGCACGCTTTCCATCCGTGATGGGTTGAGTGTTGAGCTAGCAAACCGGCCTAAAAAACAGACAAAAATGCTAATTAAAGGGTAAGATTGCTGCCCGATGCGCCACAAGGCGTGGAAAGGAACAACGACTGCATAGAGCATCACCCACAGCACAATTTGCCACCACGGTCACATAGAAAGTAATACCATGTAACATGAGAACTAACAAGAGTACTTTCATTTCATTATCAGGTATTATAAATGGTGAAAGTCACGTCATCATGTTAAATAACATTTTAAATGTGGTCCTACTGTATACTATCCCTGCAAATTTTACAGTGAGCATCAGAAGACTTGCAAGATTCTTGTTACCAGTGAGATATTTGGATGGACAGTGAGGAAAAACAGCCAGGACACTGCTAATACTGCGACGGAGCTGGAGGTCAGGTCAACATAAGCGTCAGAGAATTGTAAAAAATCAATTTGTTCTGCTGGCCTCCTGTGAAGAGTAGAATTTTATATAGTACATCAGTAAAGATTGAATAATAGACTACCTGTGTGTGATTGTTGTAAATCATTAAAAAAAAATACAGGAACAATCAATACCTTCCATCTTATAACCTGGCAACAGCGAAGTTTCATCTGCTCCCTGAAGAAGGTTCCAGCTCTGAAGCTTACGAAGATTTACCAGGATTTGAACAAGTGTCTTGGTTCAGGGGTCTGTATTAATGGGAAGAGGATAATACCACAATTGCTGGAGGCATTTATGAGCTGTAATTCATTTTTTAAAAATTACTCTGTCAGTATTTTCAATTCTCTGGCATCCTTCATACAAGCTTCCAAAAGTTGACAGGACAGAATACCACATGGGAGATTCTATGGTTAGGGTTTTTTTCTAACACCTAATATTTTCCTTTCTGCTTCATATCTCAAACTTATCAAAAGATGTGATCAGAAGAGAACATGAAGCCCTGGAAAACTTACTTCCCAGGGTCCAAGAAACCCTAAATGCTACCATCCTCTTTGTGCTATCTGCAGTAAGGGTCAGGAGCTGGGTTTGACAGCAGAAGTCCACGTAGGCAACATTTTAAGTCACAGGTAATGTATGTAAATATAGGTCCTATCCTTCATGCAGAGCTTGTATTTAATCCAAAACCTTTCTTTCAAGAAGGTAGGAATTATTTGGTAAAAATCTTATATTCTTTGTGTCAGGATGACTCTGGTTCACAACTGGGCTGAGAAGTGGCAGATGGAGATCAACTCAGATAAGGTGCGGTGATTCATTTCAGTAGGTCAAATTTGAAAACAGAATATAGTAGTAATTGTATGACTCTTGGCAGTGTGACAGATCAGAGAGGTCTTGGGGTCCATGTCCATAGGGCACTCAAAGCTACTGCACAGGTTGACAGTGTTGTTAAGAAGGCATATGGTGTGTTGGCCTTCATCAACCATGGGACTGAGTTCAAGAGCTGTGAGGTAATGTTACAGCTATACAGGACCTTGGTCAGACCCCACTTGGATTACTGTGTTCAGTTCTGGCCACCTCACTACAGGAAGGATGTAGATACTATAGAGAGAGTGCAGAGGAGATTTAAAAGGATGTTGCCTGGATTGGAGGGCATACCTTATGAAAATAGGTTGAGTGAACTTGGCCTTTTCTCCTTTGAGCGACGGAGGATGAGAGGTGACCTGATAGAGGTGTGTAAGTTGATGAAAGGCATTGATCGTGTGGATAGTCAGAGGCTTTTTCCCAGGGCTGAAATGGCTAACATGAGGGGACACAGGATTAAGGTGCTTGGATGTAGGTACAAGGGGGGATGTCAGAGTTAAGTTTTTCACACAGAAAGTGCTGGGTGCGTGGAATGCACTGCCGGCAACGGTGGTGGAAGCGGATACAATAGCGTCTTTTAAGAGCCTCTTAGATAGGTACATAGAGCTTAGAAAAATAGACGGCTATGCAGTAGGGAAATTCTACGCAGTCTCTAGAGTAGGTTACATGGTCGGCACAACATTGTGGGCCAAAGGGCCTGTAATGTGTTGCAGATTTCTATGTTCTATGTTCTAATATAAACTTGTATCACATTCCTGTTTTTCATTCCAGTTTCTGCCCTGGTTTTGCACAAAGGCATGGTGGAGTGAAGGGGCAGGGGCTGCAAAGCAAGTGCGCCAGGAGACAAATAAAAACTGAGGCAATGGCCACAGTGAAAAAGAGATGCAGTCCAAAGCACAGAAGGATGATTTGTTCAAATGTGATATCCAGATTATTTTAGAATTTGATGTTCTCATCTTAATGCCATGCAGTATGAGACAATAATAGGGTTGCCTTGGAGCACAATGCTGCCATTGTATACATGAGCTCATCTTGCTTGATAATCTGAGAAGTGCTGCTATTTGCTGTTCTTTTCACTGTGTTGAGCTCAATGCACCACATTGAAAGGGATAGCAATTTCAGGGAGCAGCCATCAGTGGCAGAGCTGTTTCACATTGGTCAGGCAAATGGAATCCTTTCAAAACTGAAGTGGAAGCAAGCAACAGAGAGAAAGAAAAGGGAGACAAAGAGGGGACATTATAAAATCGTTTTACTGGGGCCTTTTTCTCTCTCACTATGTACATTGGGTTTCTTAAGTTTATTATAGCTGGTGTTGGCAGTGGGGGTATGGTTATTATAGCTGGGGTTGGTAGTGGGTATAGGGCAGGGGTCCCCAACCTTTTTTGCACTGTGGACCGGTTTAGTATTGACAATATTCTTCCGAACTGGCCATCCGGGGGGGGGGGGGGGAGAGCATGTTCAAGGAGGGTTGAACTCACTGAACACGTCTTTTACAGTTAGGGATGCCAACTTTCTCACTCCCAAATAAGGGACAAAAGTAGCAGTCAAATCCCGGGACACTTTACCCTGGGAAAAGACTACAATGACCATGAAGCCTTGTGCGGGCACCTGTGTGCGCATGTGTGACATGTGCATGTGATGTGTGCATGCATGTACATGCCGATTTTTTCCCCCACAAATCGGTTTTGCCTTCATCTTCCCAACTATACTATACATACATTATTTCTACTTTATATAGGCTGTGTATTTATCATATCATTCCTGTTTTTACTATATGTTAGTGTTATTTATTTTTGGTTTTATGTGCTATTTGGTATGATTTGTTAGGTTACTTTTTGGGTCTGGGAACGCTCAAACATTTTTCCCATATAAATTAATGGTAATTGCTTCTTCGCTTCACGCCATTTCAGCACGAAAGGTTTCATAGGAACGCTCTACCTTAGCAGGGGAAATACGGGACAAACCAATATAGCCTAATAACAGAATGTCCCAGCATATACGGGACAGTTGGCAACCCTATGTTCAAGTTCAACAGTGCGTGACAGGGAATGAGGAAAAGGTGCAGCTGACTCATATCATTTCCTCGCGGCCTGGTGGTTGGGGACTGCTGGTATAGGGTTATCCTCGCTGGGGTTGGTAGCGGGGATAAGGTTATTATAGCTGGGGTTGGTAGTGGGTATAGGGTTATTCTCGCTGGGGTTGGTAGTGGGGATAAGGTTATTATAGCTGGGGTTGGTAGTGGGGATAAGATTATTATAGCTGGGGTTGGTAGTGAGGAAAAGGTTATTCTCGCTGGGGTTAGTAGTGCCTATAATGTTATTATAGCTGGGGTTGATAGTGGGTATGAGGTTATTATAGCTGGGGTTCGTAGTGAAGATATGGTTATTCTTGCTGGGGTTGGTAGTGGGTATAAGGATATTCTCGCTGGGGTTGATAGTGGGGAAAAGGTTATTATAGCTGGAGCTGGTAGTGGGGATATGGTTTTTAAAGCTGGGGTAGATAAGCTCCCACTACCTATTAGATGCTCCTAATGGGGTAGGTTCTCAAATAGCCTCTGACAACAAAGTCCAGCTTCTGGCCTCGATGTATAGCTTAGCTTCTAAGCCCGGGAGAACCATTTCTACTGATAGGAGAAGGGACAAAGGTGAATTACTGATGCCTTAAAACTCGTTGCTTTGGGCAGATGGAGCTGGTCAGCCGTGGTTGTCAGCTCATCTAAGAGAAGGAAAACTCTGATCTCAAACCTCTGCTGTCTTGTGATTACTCCCACTCATGGGGAGCAAATGCCGAGGAAAAATCCAGAGCTGGAGCCCCTAAGGCAATCCTACATTGAGTTTAACACTGACAACTCCTGCGACCTTGCTGTTGCCCAACTGTATCAGTCTCCGCTGTTCTGCTGGATTCATCAACTTCAAGGGGAAGGGGATCTTGCTACACGGGCAACAGCTTGCTCTCCATATCGGACTGCCCTGGCTTGCATATCACATAGACAGCAAGGACTCAACATCCACGGTCGACCCCGACTAAGGTAGTGCCGCAGTCAGGCACATTGGAACAGAGAAGAGTAGCAGTCAAATACATTGTTTACCCCAGGAAAAACTACAATGACCATGAAGCCTTGCGCGGGCACCAGTGCGCATGCATGTGCGTGACGATTTTTTTCTACAAATAGTTTTTGGCAATTCTGTTCGGGGGGGGGCGGTGTTATTCACGACCGGAATATAGGTGATAAGTGGCTAAATCAATTTCATTTCTAAAAGGGTTTACCTAACGAATTTAATTTTAAACATACAGCGCATATTTTCCTTGCATGAATATAGTGATAAGTCAATTATCAGGGCAGGACAGGAGAGCTTGAAGTAAATGTTGAAAGAATTTCCAGTAGAAGTGGTAGAGGCAGGTTCGATATTATCATTTAAAGAAAAATTGGATAGTTATATGGACAGGAAAGGAATGGAGGGTTATGGGCTGAGTGCAGGTCGGTGGGACTAGGTGAGAGTAGCGTTCGGCATGGACTAGAGGGCAGAGATGGCCTGTTTCCGTGCTGTAATTATTATATGGTTATATAAGTCACTTATAAGTCAATAGCATCATAACATATTAAGTAACGTTTGGATATTAAATACACAGCACATATTTTCCCCATATGACATAAAAAGTCATTGCAACACACCAATATCGCTGAATCAGTGGGAGCCCTGGGCTTGTTTCCCTGCAACAAGACGGTCCCATCGAGGGGTGATGGGAGACAGCGATACTCGAACAGGGTTCCTTATGTCCAGTCTATTCCACAAATTAGTTTTCATTGCATTCATTGCAGAAAACTCCGCTTCGCAGCGATATGATGTTGGAAATGGAAGCAAGGTTTTCAGTGCTTTCGTGGCTATCTCAGGATATTTAGCCGTGACTTTGATCCAGAATGCCGGCAGAGATGTTATGTCAAAAATACTTTCCAGCCCACTGTCATTTACAAGCTCAAGGAGTTGATCTTCTTCCTGCGCTGACAAGGATGGCGCGTGCGTAATGACCTTGCGTGCGTTCAAGCTTAATAATGCGTGACAGAGAACGAGGAAAGGTGCAGCTGACTCATATCACCAAATCATATCGTTTCCTCACGGCCCGGTAGCACATGCTTTGTGGCCTGGTACCAGTCCGCGGCCTGGTGGTTGGGGACCTCTGACTTAACCTTTCGTCTCTGCTCCTCTCCTATCATGGAACGAGCCTTTTGTTCTTTCTGCCTCTCTCCCTTCCTTTGCATCTTAACCATCTCTCCCCATAGCCTATTCCCTCCACGTGCCTTTTAGATCCTCCCAACCAAGGGCTGCCAATGAACCTAACTGCACGTATTTGGGATGTGGGGGAAACCAGAGGGCCCAGCGTACACCCACAAGTTCACAGGGAGAACATGCAAACTGCACAGACAGTATCGGAGATCAGGATTAAATCCTGGTCACTGGAGCTAAGGGGCAACAGTTCTCACGCTGTGTACTGCCTCACCACCCTCTTGGCATTCTGCAAGGTGGGCCTCAGCTCCACTGTATAAGATCAGTGTAATAAGTGTCTTTACATAACAAAACAGTTGTCCTGTTTTCAGCCTCCCTAGTGTTGGCTTTTGCTTCTTTCCATGATTGACTAGGCAAAAATTTCAACAGTGGTTTGCCATTGCCTTCTGTTGCCGCAGTGCTCATCTAACTAGATCATTTGACCTCCACTGGTGTTCCCAACTGGGAATCATACACGCGACGTCGCCCAACCTTTGCTGTTGTTGTACAAAGACAATCCTCCACCAAAGCTTAGAATCCATCTCCCTGCTGCCGGAGACTCCAGTGATTTTAGGTGACACCATCACCATTGGTCTGGTTACTCTTCTGGCGCCAAACACTCACCATAGACAGAGCTCCTTCAGCGAGACAGGGTACACCCAGACCCAAGTCCTATGTATGCTTCCGAAACATGGACTATAACACCAGAACTCCAAAGAAACTTCGAAACAACAGAAATGTGGTTTCTTAGAAGAATGCTGAAAATATCATATACAGATTGGGTAACTAATGAGACAGTCCTCCAATGTGCCCATAAAAAAAGATCTTTAATGAGAACAGTAAATGAGAGGGAACTTAAATTCCCGGGCCATGTCATCAGAAAGGGAGAAATAGAATGCCTTACATTACAAGGTCGTATGCCTGGAAAACGCAGAAGAGGAAGGCAAAGAAGAAAATATATAGACACTGTGAAAGAACTAACAGATCTAAGTGTGCAAGATATCATTGACGCTGTGTGAGATCATTCGATATGGAAAGCCATGGTCGTCCAAGCGTGTAACACGCAAGGCACATGAAGAAGAAGAAGTGTTGACTGCTTATAAAGGCAGGTCACAGAAATAGAGCCGTCAATCTTTTACTGAAGGCAGTAAACTCCCAGTTAATGGCAATGTATCAAAAGTCACACCACATGACATAAGTAATTCTTCAAGGAACACTGCAGCATGGAGCAATTTATGGCCATCATCAAGATTATTTCCACTTGCTCCAAGTTCAAGGCGAATGGCCAAGTCTACTCCGAGCAGTCAGACTTGCCACTATACAGTTCATGTCACATTTCACTGCCTATGATTGTCAGACTTCTGCTTAGAAAACTCTGCTCTATACTTCCTTTGCAATGGTACAACACGATAAGTTCTTTAAAGATAAATTTACACTAATTTACCCTGCAATAATGATAAGCTATTATAAAATGTTAGGGAAATAGAACTACTTATTTCATAACCAGAACATAAGAGAATTATTGAGAGGAACCTGCTGAGTTCCTCCAGCATTTTGTGTGTGTTGCACAAGAGAAGTATTTCGCTACAGATTAGCAATGAAACAGTTTTGAATATTTATAGAGCATGGAATTAAACAAAGTGCATCCAAGAATGAAAGCAGGGAAAATGTGACAGACATCAATATTAATGGGTAATGGTGAAAGATTAGAAAATAGCTACTAGTATTGTGTAATTTCTTAAGATGAATTAAAATCTGTATCCTGAATTAATGTTTCATGCATGAAAATGTTGGTGTACTGTGAATAGAACAATTTTCAATGATAATAGGTGTGCGGCAGTTAATTCATGACAGGTCCGTTATGAAAGGAGTCCTTTGATGTGTCAGGATTGGCAGCTGAATGCAATGGAGTGGATGTTACAGACATGATATTGATTTTTCAGAGGTAGTTTGATGCTAGTCACAGGATCAGAATCAGGTTGATTATCACCATCTAATATGATATGGAATTTGTTGTGTTGTGGCAGCAGAATGGTGTGAAGATGTAATGTTACTACAAATTAAATAGTGCAGAAGAAAGGAATAAGGTCATGTTCATGGGTTCACAAACCATTCAGGCACCTGATGACAGAGGGTAGAAGCTGTTTCTGAATCATCGAATGTGGGCCTTCAGGCTCCCGTACCTCCTCCCTGATAGTGGTAATGAGAAGAGGGCATGTTCCAGATGGTGAGGGCCTTTTGTGATGGATGACATGCCTCCTCAAGGCACCGCCTCTTGAAGATGCCCTCAATGGTGGGTGGTGGGGGTTTTGTACCCATTATGGAGCTGGCTGTGTCTGCAACCCTTTGCAGCTTCTTGCGATCCTGTGCATTGGAGCCTCCACACCAGGTAGTGAAGCCAGCAGTAATCGCAGTAATCATTCAACCAGTGACACTGAGCTCCACATGGAAGCTCACAATCCCCAGAAAGGCATGTGCTTGGTCTGCTCTGTGCTTCCTGTTCCTCTCCAGCAAGTGGAAGGAAAACAAAGCTTTGAGATAGACAGTATAAATGGTATCCCTTCTGGAGGCAAATCTTCTTTCACATTCAGATTTTAAGATGCAGGTGTCATTGGCAAAGATATGATTTATTGCCCATCCTAAGTGCCCTTGGCAAAACGATGGAGAACCAATTACCTGAATCACTTCATACCCTTCTGGTGAAAATATCCCATCATGTCACTGAGTATGAAGGTGGAAAATTTGGACCCAGTGACAGTAAAGCAACAGAACTGTACTTCCAAGCAAGGATGGTACATCTGTGGGAGAGAACCATGCAGGGGATCGCATCCCCCGCACCACGTCGTTCTTGGTGGTCAGGGTTTCTGGTTTATGAGGTGACAGAGTAACGGCTTTTCCATTTTGCAAGCATGGTGTATCAACGGAGAGGGTTTTGTAAGAAGGAGGGTTGTCAATCAAGTGAGATGCTGAAAAGCTCTAGTTGGTAAGGCTCCGATACGTAAGTGTTCATGACTATGATGGTATTGTCAGCCTGTCAAAAGTTAGTCGTTACCCAGCTCTGTGATAACATGTCAGCTGCAGGGCTCAGCTATCACTGAAAAGGGTGTCACTGAGGCACCCCATGCTGAAGGTCAGACAGGGGTTCTGATCCTCAAACATCAAACTCTTGCTTGGAGTCTCCTCTTCTTCCCTTCTCACTCTTCTGGTAGTTTGGCCTCTTCTCCACACTGATACTGAATGAGGCTATAAACCACATTGAATACCTCCATCTGCGAACAGATAGTTTGTGCAAAATTCATGACAGAGTCCCTCAGCTCCTGCCACACCTCTGTCTGTAGACCTCG
Organism: Mobula hypostoma; assembly: GCF_963921235.1. Classification (NCBI taxonomy): domain Eukaryota; kingdom Metazoa; phylum Chordata; class Chondrichthyes; order Myliobatiformes; family Myliobatidae; genus Mobula; species Mobula hypostoma. The sequence continues at coordinate 72,999,473 of NC_086102.1, read as the reverse complement.
CAAAACTTAACCAGTTCAAAAATCAATTACACAATGTTAACAACATTCAAAATTCAAGATTGTTTAATTTCATTTCTAGTGCACAGAGGTAAAGGAGGCAAAATAATTGATACTCCGGATGTGAAGCAGCACAGAAAAATATAATCAGAAAAAGATCACAATGATAATAAAAATACAATAAATATAAATACATAAGATAGCTTATATACATAGGATAATTGTATGTCTATAAAGTGATGCTAGTCTCAGGAGTTTCTGTACATAAGGTGACTGACAGGAAATGATAAAGTAGCGGTGGTTGGGAGTGTGGAGGGGTTGGTTAGTGGGTGGAGGTGTTGATCAGCCTTACTGTTTGCAGAAAGTAACTGTTTTTGAGTCTGGTGGTCCTGGCGTGGATGTAATATAGTGTCCTCCCTGATGGGAGTAGGACGAACAATCTATGAGCAGGGTGTGTGGGACCATTCTGATGTTACTGGCCCTTTTCTGTATATATGCCCTTGATGGTGGGTAAGCTTGTGCCAGTGATGTGTTGGGCAGTTTGGACCATCCGTTGTAGAGCCTTTCTGTCCGCCAGCGTGCAGTTTCCACACTACGCAGTGATGCTGCATTTAAGGATGCTCTCTACTGCACATCTGTTGAATGACGTGACTATAGATGTGCATAATCCAGTTCTCTTCAGCCTCTTCAAAAAGTAGAGGTGTTGGTGAGATTTCATGATTATGTAGATTCTGTTCTGGGACCACGAGAGCTTGTGTGAGATGTGCAGTCCCAGGAGTTTGAACTGCTCGCAGTTTCCACTGCTGTGCCACCGATGTGAAGATGTGTGTGAGTGACTCAAGTTCTCCTGAAGTCGATTATCATCATCATCATCAGGTTCCATGTCCACTCTGAGCTTTGACTGCCATGGCCCACACACACCTGTTTCGGGTCAAGTGGATCAATTCATTGGTATTCATTTCCAGTTCTCTGGCTGCTGTCTCCATCATTATTTGTCTTTGTCTTCCTCTTGCTTTCTTCCCTTCATTCTTTCCCATAATTACTGTGCATTTTAACTCCTCTTTCCTAATCGCATGTCCAATGAAGTTACGTTGCCTTTTCATGATCTCATACATTATTTCTCTTTTTGTGTTTGCTCTGTTCATGACATCCTCGTTAGATATTTGTTTTGTCCATGATATTCTTTGCATCCTTCTCAAAAACCACATCTCTGCTGCTTCAATTCATTTCCTCATGTTACTAGATATTGTCCAACATTCTGAGCCATATAAGATAACTGGATAAACGTAAGATTTCAGTACTCTGAGGCGGGTTGTCATGCCTAGTTTAGTATTAGTCAGTATACTCTTCATTCTCGTAAAGGTGTCTTTTGCCATCCCTATTCTTCTTTTGATGTCCATGTCGCACCTGCCATCTGATCTCACCCAGCTTCCTAAGTAGCAAAAGTTCTGTACTTGTTTTATGTCTTCCCTGTTCATTCTCTGCCTGCAGATAGGATTCTCCTTCTTTTTGGGTATCACCATACATTCTGTCTTTTTGCGATTGATAGATAGACCCATTTTTGCACTTTCTTCAACAACTATATCAATTAAGTTTTGTAGTTCTTCCTCCGTACTTGCAATTAACACAGTGTCATCTGCATATCTGAAATTATTGATGTTTTCAACGTCAACTTTGATTCCCAAGATGTCTCTTATTTTTTGTAATATTGCTTCACTGTACACATTAAATAAATCAGGGGAGAAAACACACCCTTGTCTAACACCTCTTTTGATTTTCATAAACTGACTCACTTCTCCATCTATTTTTACAGTGGCAGATTGTTCCCAGTACAGATTTCTGATTAGGCGGAGGTCTTTCGAATCTAGAGTTTTCTGTAATATTTCAAATAACTTATTGTGCTTCACTTTATCAAATGCTTTTGTGTAGTCAATAAAACAAGCAAACAAACCTTTTTGCACTTGAATAGCTCGTTCTGAGAGTATCCTTAACATCAATATCACGTTTCTTGTATCTTTGTCTTTCACAAAACCACATTGTTCTTTCCCTGTTTCAGCTTGTATCTTACTTTTAGCTCTTGTCATCAAAATTCTTAGAAGTATCTTGGTGATATGACTCATTAAACTTATGGTCCTATGTAATTCACATTCTATTGCTCCAGGTTTCTTAGGAAGAGTGATAAATACTGATTTTTTTCATCTCTTCTGGTATTATTCCTGAAGTCAATAACCATTTCATTTGTCTTGTTGACCTTGAGGAAGACATTATTTGCCTAGCGCCAGGCCTCGAGCTCTTCCATCTCCTCTTTGTAGATCGTCTCATCTGTGTTCGTGACGGACCCTACACCTGCGATGTCATCAGTGAAGATGACAATGTGATTATTCAGATGTCTGGCCATGCAGTCATGTATGAGCAGAGTGTACAGCAATGGGCCCAGCACACAGGCCTGGAGGGGAGGGGGGCACCCATGTCAAGGATCATGGGGAGGGAGAAGCAGTTGTGCATCCAGACTATTGGTTAGGAACTATCGTCTGTTGGTTAGGAAGTCCAACGCCAGTACAGTGGTATATTTAGACCTTTGTTTATCAAGGTCTGTGGGACAAGAGTATTGAATATCGAACTGAAATTTAGAAACAGCATTCTGACATAACTGCCCTTGTTTTTGTGTGTTAGGGCCAGGTGCATGACAAATGTCTGTCAGTAAGCATATTGCTGAATGTCCAATGTGCCAGGAATGGATTTTTTGATATTTGCCATTACAAACCGTACAAAACGCTTCACTACGATTGGCGTCAATGCCACTGGCTGGTCGTCGTTTAGTGCTGAAGATGTAGAGTTCTTTGGAACAGGGATGATGGTGGCTAATTTGAAGCATGTGGGGACAGCAGCCCGGATGAGAGATGTCAATGAAAACGTCAGTGAGCTGGTGTGCTGGCTCCCAGAATACTCAGCCTGGGATGTTGTCTGGCTCAGCTACCTTACAGGGGTTGACTGTCTGTAGAGTCCTTCTCACGCTTGCTGCTGGTGCAGACAGTGGCTGCTCACCTGGGAGGTGGGTATCTTCTGTGGCCAGCGTGGTGCTGCATCCTTGAAGAATGCATAAAAGCTGTTTGGGCATTCGGGATGATGGTGTCACAGATACAGTCAATGCTAATCTTCCTTGTGTAGTCTGTAATACCCTTAATATCCAGACACATATGCCGGGGATCGTTATTGGGCAGGTTTTACTGAATTTTTTGAGTATAGGCAGACTTTGCTCTCTTGGTGCCTAAGATGAGGTTCCTATTGGCTGCTCTGAGAGCTGCTCTGTCTCCAGACTTGAAGAAAGTGTCTCAGGCTTTTACGAGGGAGTGGACATCAGTGTTCAGCCAGGGCTTCTAGTTGGGCCATGAGATGACTGCTCTTAAGTTACTAACATCATCTACACATTTACTGATGTATCTGATGACAGATGAAGCATATTCCTAGAGGTCAGTGTCTTCTCTGTTTGTGGTAGCCTCCTTGGACATCTGTCAGTCTGTTCAAAACAGTCTTGAAGCATAAAGGTTGCCTCATTAGGCCACACAGTGATAGTCCTTTTGACTGGTTTCTCCATTTTCAGCAGCAGTTGGTACCCTGGGATTACTTCTGGTAAAATGGCTTTGCAATTGGAGACAGCAGCTTCTAGAGGGCCAACCGAAGGTGTTACTGTCTTTTTTAAATGTGTTTTTTCACAATTGCAACACCTTGCTGGGTATTAAGTACTTAAAGTAATGCATGTCTATCCCAGTGGTGAGCTGCTCATTGCCAGAGAAACTAGACTCGGTGAGGACCATGCTTCTGCCTGTAACAGCGAGGAGTTGGTGCATATCCCCTCTTCGGCTCCTAGGGCAAGGGGTACTGTATCTTACAGAACGATAGAGCGTATGTGTGGATGGTTACTCCATGCAGCTCAGCTCTGAGCCTCTTACCAGTTTCATTTGGCCAGAGGTCCAAAGTTGCGATGGGACTGAACAACAACCCTCCTAAAACTTCCGGTTTCAAAGGTTGTCTCTGCTCCCAATGTAAGGAGCAATAAAAGAAAGCCCTTACTTCCTTCCTATCACCACAGACTCCATCCAGTTGCCTCCAAGACCTTCTGTTCCGGCAGCCCTTGCAGACCCTTAACCACCGGTCCAAGTTCCTTTGCCGCCTTACCTCTGGAAGCTGCTAGAGTTAGATGGAGTTCCCTGTTCTCCTGATCTTGGACCACCCACTGAAACTCGTGGGGGGGGGGCCGCGGGGAGTCACGCTGTGCCTCAATATTGGAATCACCCACACATATTTATAGAACATTTCACAGAACAATTTCCTTCACAGTAAGGGGGTCCAGTACCTGATGCATAAAATGGTTATTACCAGCCGAGTCATAGTAAACCATATAGTGAAGAATATAGTGCCAATTACTGAGTTTTCGGTCTAAGCAGAGTCTAGAGAGATCTCTCCAGAGAAAGTAGAAAGGTATGATATAAATCCTATTCTCCTATGCTAACTTCCTCCAGGTCTGTTTTTGAGACATCAATAGGCTGTCCCTCTATTCCAGTTACACAAATGTTGTCCTCACCAGAGTACAGTCATCCTCTTCCATCTTAGACTAGCTGGCTCCTATATCCACCAGAAGCAATCTGCATTGTCCATTGACATTCAGGAATATGGTGAGTTCACGAGAGGGCGGGGTAATAAGCACAGATGCCTGAATAGATAGTCATGCCTGACCATCCTGGGGCCCCTGGGTCTGCCAGGACTCCCCCATGGATTATTGATGGTAAAGGTGGCACTGCGGAAATTCTGAGGTCCATTTGTGTAAGGTGGATTTGCCTGCCTACAGGAGGACAGACAGTCTCTCACCAGGTGTCCCACTTACCCACAGATAAAACAAACATTTCTTCCTCCCTGGCCTCTCCCAGGAGCTCTACCTCTGCCCGGATAACCTCCCCTTCCTCTTCTCCACCCTGGTCTCAGACCCTGATTCTGCTGGAAGGGTCTTTGTGGGAGGACACGGTTTTTTCCCTTACACACCTCTTCTCTATCTTCTAGACCTTTTAATACCGAGAGTAATTCTACCAGAGGTTTTGTTCGCTGTCCTAAACAGGCCAGTTTGAGGGCTGATTGCAATTTTGGCCAAAGACCTTTACAATAATAATAATTATAGGTCCCATAGCTTGCTATTTCGCAGTCCTGAATATTGTTCCATTATCTGTACTATCTTCTGTGTATATTCTTCTACAGACTCATCTCTACCTTGTGTCTCCATAATCTTAGACCAAATAGCCTTTTTAGGAAAGGCAGCATGTAATGGACCATACATATTTTTACAAAAATCTTCATTTGGCTTGGTGACTACACATTCCAGTGATCTACAGTGAAATTTAATCTTATAAATTTAATCTTAACAATGCCCATGTTAAGGTTTCTAAATCCATAACACTAGGTTTGTGACACAAAACAATAGTCTTAAGTTTCTGAATAGCTTTTTCCAAACCTATTTCCAGGTCAGGCAGTTCTTCAACCATGGCCCATAATTCTCCTGCACTCAAAGGTCAAAAGACACACTTAAGTTTTCCCATCTGCCCCAGCAGGAAAGGGGAACACTCCAGGAAGTGATCGCAGTTGATCTGGTTGTCCTTCCTGATCCTGACCCTATTTGCCCCTCCTGATCCTGACCCTGGTTGTCCCTCCTGATCCTGACCCTGGTTGTCCCTCCTGAACCTGACCTTAGTTGTCTCTCCTGATCCTGACTCTGGTTGTCCCTCCTGATTCTGACCCTGGTTGTTCCTCCTTATCCTGACCCTGGTTGTCCCTCCTGATTCTGACCCTGATGTCCTTTCTGAACCTGACCCTGGTTGTCCCTCCTGATTCTGACCCTGGTTGTTCCTCCTTATCCTGACCCTGGTTGTCCCTCCTGATCCTGCCCCTGATGTCCTTTCTGAACCTGACCCTGGTTGTCCCTCCTGATTCTGACCCTGGTTGTCCCTCCAGATCCTGACCTGGTTGTCCCTCCTGATCCTGACCCTGGTTGTTCTTGATCCTGTCCTTAGTTGTCTCTCCTGATCCTGACCCTGGTTGTCCCTCCTGATCCTGACCCTGGTTGTCCTCTTGATCCTGTCCTTGTTGTCCCTCCTGATCCTGACCCTGGTTGTCCTTTCTGAACCTGACCCTGGTTGTCCCTCCTGACCCTGACCCTGGTTGTCCCTCCAGATCCTGACCCTGACCATTGCTTCTTAATTCCGTACCATGCTGAGGCTTAGGGGGATGTGCTTTGGGCCTTCAAGGATGCTGGATGTTAGGTTTTTCTGGGTGAACCAGTTGGACCTCAACTGGGATTAGGTCCAATGGATCTGCGTCAAAAGCTTCAGTGCTGGGTGACATGGCACCAACACCCTGCCTTTGAGGTGGCACATATGGAGAAGGGGCAAAATCCCTATCATCATCCCCCTCAGGAGGGTCTGATGCCAAGTTGGCAGCCTTTCCTCCTTCTTCTTCTGTTTTCTAAACTGACTAGCAATTATACTACAGTGCTTACTTTTCTTATAACGCTTTTCCAATTCCTGCTCCTAATTGTCAAATACTGGCCATCTCACATGCTTAATCCCTCTCTTAAAAGGTTCCTTTTCTCCAAAACAATATTCGTTTGCTGAATCTTATCCCAGTTAAAAGACTCTTCTGGTGGGAAGGGTTTGTCAGTAATCCCTGTCCATTTAACCCATTTAAGTAATTATTTCACCGATACCTTCCCATAATTACTGAACAAACTGTATTTAATGCTGGTGTCCCTTACTTGGGAACGATACCTCTTGTCCGATTATTACTGATTTCTAGTCTCTCTTTCTCTTGCTACTTACTGCATTTTCTCTTTCTTTGGTTCACTACAGTGCCCTGTAGGGATTAAATTTATGAGCTCTGTGTCCACAAATCCCACTCTTACTCTTTTTACCAATACATCCCTGATGCCAGTTTTCAGGTGTCCCTGACACTCTTACCATTCAAATCTAATCTGTCATGGTCCGGTCTGTGAAGTCTGCGTTCTGGTTCACGATCCGGTCCGTGGACTCCGGATTTCAGGTCTTCCGGCTGTCCCTTGTTTCAGTTGGGCTCAATCATAGGCACTTCGGGCTGGGAATATGAGTGGCCCTGGGATCGAGTGTGGTGGCTGTAAAGGCTGAGGGGCTGAAATTGGAGTGGAATTGCAGGGAAGATGGTGACGAGAGAGGACCAGTGGAGTGAGTTCGAGATAGAGGATGGCGGGAAAGAGGAATGGAGAGGAAAGAGTAAGAATAGAAAACAGAGGTATGAGATATCGAAATCTGAGGAGTTAGGGGATGATCAAAATAGGATGGCAAAACAATGAAAAGAAGATGAGATTAAAGCAATTACAAAACTGAGCGAACCCAATTCATTTGATGAAGACAATCAACAAACTTATAGGCGAAGTCAAAAGAGCAAAAATTTTATGAAATGGATCGCTATTAGTGATTTGCCGGGATACTGCTCAGCAAGGCAAAGTGATAAGATTAAATAAAATAGACGCCAATAAAGTACAATGCTCCATACCCAACAACAGAAAGTGGACTGGAGGAGTTAATTCACGCATTCCAACAAAAGTTACTATAGACGAGATTAAACAGAACATAAAAGGAGCAAAAATTATTGAGGCTAAACATTTGAAAGCTGCAAGAAACGGGAAAAAGTGTGATAGTTTATCGGTTATGATTAACTTTGATGATGAGAGATTGCCAACTAAAGTTTATTTAGGATATATGTGTTATGAGGTCAGAATATATATACCACCACCTTTAAGATGCTTTAAATGCCAGAAATTCGGGCATATTGCGGCGGTCTTCAGAGGGAAACAAAGACGTGGGAGGTGCGCTGGAGAACATTATTACTGGAAATGTGAAGCAGGAGCTAGGCTGAAATGCTGTAATTGTGACGAGGAACACAATGCAGCTTACCGAGGGTGCAGTAATAGTAAGAAAGAAGCTGAGATACAATATGTGAAAGTAACTCAAGGAATCAGTTATGCAGATGCAGTGAGAGCATTTGCTGGAAAGGAGAAGGCTATCAAGCAAACAAGTATAGGGAATAATAAACTGGTGAACTGTGAGGGCTGTAATATGGTAAATAAGGATACGCTAATAATGAGTAGAAAGGATTTCGTACTGTTTATGGTAGATGCAATTATCTGTTCAGCGCAAACAGACAAAAGAACTGAAAAAATTAAAATTATAGTCAAGTCTGCTTAAAAATATCTTGATGTTACAGGGCTTAGGTGGGAAGCAGTCAAAGAAACGCTGAATGGAGGATCAAACAGTTTACAGGCAGGAGAGGCGGAATATTAATGGCAGTATATATATATGTATATATATATGTATATATATATATATATATATAAAATAAGGGAATGCAGGGAGTCTTATTGCAAATGGTCAAGAATTTACGAAATATGTATCAGAACTTAAGGAAAAACTTCAGATTTTATGTACTCAAGAAACATGGTTGAAATCCAGGGTAAATGTGCGGAAATCCAACAACAAATAGAATTCCTCAAAAAGAACAACTGAGAGTCGGAAAAGAGATTGGATGAAACAATACTGCATTTAAAGGAGATGGTTTCTGAAAAGGATGCCTGTTGTCAAAAATTCAGTGACTTGGAAAACAGATTAAGAAATGAAGAAAATTATTCCAAAGTTATAAAAGGAAAAAGGAATTTTTGCAAAGTGAATTATTTACATTCGGATTATTAAGCAAAAACATGGAAACAAAATTAAAAGTTAAGCATGCAATAATTAATATTCTTAAATAAGAAGATTTTAGTCTTACAAATGATGTAGATGAAATCAATGTAATTGAGGTGATGCAATTACTTGAAAACCGTGTGATTAAAATTAGGGAGAACAGCAGTTTGCGGCACAAAAGGAATTGCAATTACAAAGTGAAACAAATAGAGATATGCAAGTTGAACTAGTTTGGAAAGAGATTGAAAATGGAGGAACTTATTACAAAATTACAAGAGGAAAAGGTATTGTGGTAACGTGAATTATCTACATTCAGGTTACAAAATGAAAACATGGAAACAAATGAAGAAGAAATTCAAGATTTCAGTAAACAACGAGAGACTATGATTCAAGAAAAGGAAAACTTGGAAATAGCAGATAGACTTGAAAAAACAGCAATTTTAAATGCTATGCATGCAAAAATTAATATTCTTAAACAAGAAGCTTTTAGTTTTACAAATAATGCAGATGAAATTAATAATGCAAACCATGTGACAAAAATTAGGGAAGAAAAGCAGTCTGCGGCGCTGGTACCTAATGAGCGTATACAGCATTCGCAAAATGATTGCAATTACAGAGTAATGTAAATATAGATCTGCAGGCTGAACTAGATTGTTTAAAGCAGAGTACTCCAGGACATATTTGGTTGAAGACGGAAGCCTAGCAGGTGGCGGTAATGCACCGTAAAGCTGGTTTGCCAACCACCATTAAACAAGAAGAAGAAGAAGTGTGGTAGCTGTTTTGTCTCGTCAGTATCCCGTCCTCGCCTCTGTGGGGTAAGTCAGGCCGTCTTTGCTGTTACCCCGTAGTTGGATCTGTCCCTTCCTGTCCTTGTCTCCATTGGGAAAGCCAGGCCATCTATGCCGTTACCCTGAGGCTGAACTGTTCCCTTCCCTTCCCCTTCCTTCTGAAGCCTTACCTGCAACCTGTGTCTGGGGCCTTGCCTGCAACCTTGTCAAGTTCAACCACCAGAGCGAGACTGGAGCCTTGCTGTGTCAAAATAAGGAACCGTCTATCGTTGAGTTGGAACTGTCTCTGTGTCCACGCCTTCACTAGGTAGGTCCAGCCATTTGCCGCTACCTAGTGTTGGGAACCGTCTCATCATGTTCAACATTCAGTGTAGAGCCCCGGTCCCAAGTCCTCTTCCCAAGGAGGGGTCTTGGCTTTGTGTTCCGTGTTTGAGTCCCAGCCCTACGTCCTGTTCCCAAGGAGGGGTCCCGGCTCTGTGTTCTATGTTCCTGTCTCTCACATTCAAGGCTCCATGTTCCCGTGGTCTGGACCAAGGCTCTGTGTTCCTGTCCTCCCCAAGACCAAGTTAAGGCTTCTGGTTTTGTGTTCCGAGGTTCCTGTCTCCCAAAACCACGTCATGTCCTCACCTAGTTCCGGAGTCCAAGCCCGAGTCAAGACCCAGATTCTGGGTCCTTGTCCAGTCTCTGGCTCGGAGTCCGAACCCAACCCTCAAGGAACTCAAGCCATGTCCAGTCCTGTAGCCATGTCATGTCCTCCCCTAGTTCCAGGGTCCGAGCCCAAGTCAAGACCCAGGTTCTGGGTCCTTGTCCAGTCTCTGGCTCGGAGACCTAGCTCAGTCTCCTAGTTCCCAGTTCCGTGTCCTGGTCCCGCTTGCCTAGCCAATATCCTAGCCCAAGTCTGTGTTCTTGTCCCAGCTCCTAGTCTGCATCCAGTCTCGTCCATAACCGTAGTCTCTAGCTCTGTCCTGTTCCTAGTACTGCATTTGGGTCTGCCACCAACGCCCCACCTTATGACACTAATCATTGATACTCATACATTTCCCATCACTATGCTGAAAGTGTCAGAATAATAGAAAGAAACTGATTCACTCAGAGGTCAGCAGCGCAGATCGTAGTGTATAGGATTGGAGCGGGCACACATGGTATTTGCTACTCACCTGGAAAAGCAAAACAGATTGAAAAGCAAACTTACTTTTTGGTGATCATCCCTCTGCCAGAGTTTCCCTGGGAGCAGGTGGTCACTGGAATCTCACTCAGTCCACTCCTGCACCTAAACTGCGATCTCGGTGGAACCTTCAGGTTCTGTCAAGCACCTTTTTACTACATCCCATAACAAAAACAAATAAATCAGAGTGGATCAATCATAAGCACATTTAGTTTACTTGCAGCAAGGGTAGACTATCACTGCACAAGAGATGGTGATGGCCTCCAAAAAAAAAAACAGACAGCATAGACTCTCCTTTATATAAAAGTGCAGCAACCCATGCCTCAGTTCAAGGAAATGGTGTATTCTGTCCTTCTGCTTAATCAGCATGCTTGGCATTCTTCCAGTGATGCATATGCTTGTCTGCAGTTTGTCAAGGGCTCAGATTCCATCAGCATAATGTTGCACGAACATTATTAGCAGAGAATTCTGGTACAATACAGGTTCCATTTTGTTAGTTAAAAATGTCATTTTGTTACTACAAGTAAAGTACCTTTTCACACATTCAATATATAATTATTATTAAGTAATTAAAAATTTCATCAATGTTCATCTCATAAAGCATGCTTTGAAAAGGAAAGTAAATATTGTAGCATTTAATATCTTCAGACTGAGTGGGAAAAATTCCTTTTGCTTGGCATCTATAGGAACTCCAACTATCTTAAATGTTACATCAAGCCTAATACTGAGAGTCTGCAACCATCAGTTGGATCGACTTCCACAAGCCCTTCCTCCACCAACCCTGTCTGCACTTTCCACTGCCTCGAGAAAGCAACCAACGTAATAAAGGATCCCTCCCCCCAGTCATTCTCTCTTCTCCTCTTTCCCCACAAGTTACAATGTACCACCAGGTTAAGGACAGGTTCTATCCTCACTGCTAGCAGACCTAGATTTATCAAGTCAAAACATTCATATTGTCTTCAAGTTAATACATTCTGTTCATCAGGTACCAAAGACACTTATGTCACCTCTTTGAACAACACATCCATCAACTACTTGAGAGGTTGTTTACAGCTCAGTATTTGATAGCAACTGGGCCTGACATTGTAGTCTTTCCCCACAAAGCCTTTGCATTGACTGAACCAAACTTCAGTGTCTCCTTTCGCAGGTGTTCCTGCAGCCTGGAATCTGCCAGTCAGATCAGCCTTTCTTTCGAAATAAAATTTTAATCATAGATAAATGTACAGGAAATACAATACAATGGCAAATCTTTAGTTAGTTAACCTCATTTCCATGCACTGTTTCAATCAGTTAGAGTTTGACACACTATGTTTCTTCATAGAAGAGTTTCTGCAGGAGAACATCTTTGACCAGGACTTCACCAGTTAGCACCAAGACCTCACTTGGCGATCAGTGAGAGAGGCCCTCCTCGACAGATCCTTTTTCTACACATTCTCAGTCACACAGACCGCACACTGTCCTTGATAGAACCACGATGACGATGGGATGATTTCCTGCCTCTTTATGGACAGTGCACTTGTAAAGAAGATCCAGAAAGGAATGTGGGGCAGATCCTTCTTGGGGTTCATCTCAAACAGACACATAACAGAGGATTATCTGATCTTTGAGTTGTTCTCTTGGAAACGAAAACGAACATAAATTGCTGCAGGGAAATCATCAAATCAATGAAAGATGCACTTTGGTCAGCCTTTAACTTGATGATCTTCCAGTGCAATGAGGTATTAATAAGTGAGTACGACCTCCTGGCCATTCCAGGTCACAAGAGTATGTGCTAAGGGGTACTTTGACGTTTGGAGCATCCTGCAAATGTTCTGAGGAAAGGACTTCGGGCAAAAATCCTGCCATGACTGGAGAGCATCTAGGTCCTGTGCAGCTAACAGCTTTTCAAACACTTGATGGATATAATATTCAAAGAACCCACATGAGTGACACTCATGCACACATGTATATTGAAACAACCCGCACAATGGCGTGGCACGGTAGCATAGCGGTTAGCACAATGCTTTACAGCACAGGAGACTCAGGTTCAGTTCCCGCCACTGCCTATAAGGAGTTTGTATGTTATCCCCGTGACCGCGTGGATTTCCTCCAGGTGCTCCAGTTTCCTCCCACAGTCCAAAGACATTTCAATGGTATGTTAATTGGCCATTGTAAATTGTCCTGTGAGTAGGCTAGGATTACATCGAATGTTGCAGGGTGTCCTGGCTCAAAGGGCCAGAAGGGCCTATTCTGCAGTGCATTGAATAAATAAGTAAGAATTATGCTTACTAAACAGAATGCATTCACTTCATTATACAATCAAAGCAACTAAAGTTACAGAGTGAATGAAGCAGAAACAGAAGCTCGTCTCTTTCTGTTGTGCATTTGATATCAAACATGCATCAAATAACAAGCAATGATCTGGAAAATTAGTAGATGTTCGAAGAGTTACACATTGATGGGCACTCATGCGATGACCAGGTTTCAATAATACTACTCAGGGCAGGGACCTCATTCATTTAAGTTCAATCACTTGCCTTCTTTTTTGGCATTATCACACAACTCTTCCCTTTGTGGACCAACAATCTGCAGGAAGAACTCAGAAGAACAAGCAACTTTGAGGGGGGAGAAGATGGCGACGCGACGGCAGCACACGGCCTCTCCGGTGAATGATATCTGTAATCTGTCAAGTCGGGTACCGTGCACAATTCTGATTTGATGGAGACAGACATGAGAGTACAGAGGAACATCTGGAGAAACTTCTGAAATGCCCGCTTCACTGGTGCTGCTACTGTGTGGTAACCGGAAACTCCGGAGCAGAAGGCCCCGAATCCTCAACTTTGTTTGTTTCAGTGGCTGGGCGCAAGGTCGAAGGCGCTCGGCAGAGGATGGCGCTCGGGAGGCTGTATCGGAGGCTCGAAGTTTTCGGATGGACGGACTCAGTTTCGGCTGTGGTTGGCTGCTTCTGAGGCATCGGCAAGTTGACAGTGCCTGAAGGTGTATGGCAGGGAGTTTCTCTCTTTTGCCACCTGCTATCGGGGACTCGGTAGTCGGTCGACTCAGGGACTTTGAGACTTTTTTTTAACCGTGCCCATGAGTTGTTCTTCATCAAATTATAGTATTGCTTTGCACTGCTGTAACTGTCTGTTATAATAATATGGTTCTGTCAGTGTTAGTCTTTGGTTTGTCCTGTTTTTCTGTGATATCACTCTGGAGAAACATTGTATCATTTCTTAATGCATGTATGCATTTCTAAATGACAATAAAAGAGGACTGAGTGTTCTCATAATTTAAACTTTTGCAGGAGGAAAAGTATTGTCCATATTTTAGGTGGAAACACTGCATCAGAACACATGCATCCCGATGCAGGGTTTTAACCTCAAGCATCACCATTTCCTTTCCTCCCACTGATGCTGCTTGATGCTCTGAGCTCTTCCCACAAACTGTTTGTGCTCCAGATTCCAGCATCTGCAGTCTCTTGTGTCTCCATTGTACTTCCCTGCCTGTGCAGAGTATCAATTCCACTACATAGTCATAGTAGTCATAGTCATACTTTATTGATCCCAGGGGGAAATTGGTTTTCGTTACAGTTGCACCATAAATAATAAATAGTAATAGAACCATAAATAGTTAAATAGTAATATGTAAATTATGCCAGTAAATTATGAAATAAGTCCAGGACCAGCCTATCGGCACAGGGTTTCTGACCCTCCAAGGGAGGAGTTGTAAAGTTTGATGGGCACAGGCAAGAATGACTTCCTATGACGCTCTGTGCTGCATCTCGGTGGAATGAGTCTCTGGCTGAATGTGCTCCTGTGCCCACCCAGTACGTTATGTTGTGGATGGGAGACATTGACCAAGATGGCATGCAACTTAGACAGCATCCTCTTTTCAGACACTACTGTGAGAGAGTCCAGTTCCATTCCCACAACATCACTGGCCTTACGAATGAGTTTGTTGATTCTGTTGGTGTCTGCTACCCTCAGCCTGCTGCCCCAGCACACAACAGCAAACATGATAGCACTGGCCACCACAGACTCGTAGAACATCCTCAGCATCGTCCGGCAGATGTTAAAGGACCTCAGTCTCCTCAGGAAATAGAGACGGCTCTGACCCTTCTTGTAGACAGCCTCAGTGTTCCTTGACCAGTCCAGTTTATTGTCAATACGTTTCCCCAGGTATTTGTAATCCTCCACCATGTCCACACTGACCCCCTGGATGGAAACAGGGGTCACTGGTACCTTAGCTCTCCTCAGGTCTACTACCAGCTCCTTAGTCTTTTTCACATTAAGCTGCAGATAATTCTGCTCACACCATGTGACAAAATTTCCTACAGTAGCCCTGTACTCGACCTCATCTCCCTTGCTGATGCATCCAACTATGACAGAGTCATCTGAAAACTTCTGAATATGACAAGACTCTGTGCAGTAGTTGAAGTCCGAGGTGTAAATGATGAAGAGAAAGGGAGACAAGACAGTCCCCTGTGGAGCCCCAGTGCTGCTGATCACTCTGTCGGACACACAGTGTTGCAAGCACACGTACTGTGGTCTGCCAGTCAGGTAATCAAGAATCCATGACACCAGGGGAGCATCCACCTGCATCGCTGTCAGCTTCTCCCCCAGCAAAGCAGGGCGGATGGTGTTGAACGCACTGGAGAAGTCAAAAAACATGACCCTCACAGTGCTCGCTGGCTTGTCCAGGTGGGCGTAGACATGGTTCAGCAGGTAGTCGATGGCATCCTCAACTCCTAGTCGGGGCTGGTAGGCGAACTGGAGGGGATCTAAGTGTGGCCTGACCATAGACCGGAGCGGCTCCAGAACAGGTTTCTCCAGGGTCTTCATGATGTGGGAGGTCAATGCCACTGGTCTGTAGTCATTGAGGCTGCTGGGGCGCGGCGTCTTCGGCACAGGGACGAGGCAGGACATCTTCCACAGTACAGGAACCCTCCGGAGCCTCAGGCTCAGGATGAATACATGGTGAAGTACTCCACATAGCTGAGGGGCACAGGCTTTGAGCACCCTGGTACTGACACTACACTCTAGCCTCACCCTGAACTCTGATTGAGCTATGACCTGTTTACAAATGAAGATGAAGAGTAATGACAGCTGATTAGTGTAACACCATGAAAATATCCATCTGCCCAAAGGCTTTGAAATTTCTCATTTGTCGTGTAATTGCTCCCAGCAGGGATTTTGCAGAAGGTAGCTAGCAGATTAAACTCAAAAGTGGACTTAGTAAAATTTCTAATTAACCACATTAACTAATCATATGATTACAAACAGAGTCATTTGACTTTTAATACTTTCAAAATTACAAATTCAAAATTATTCAAAGGGAGATTTTGGCCTGATCATAGATAAAAATGCAGCAGAAGAGGAGGCCATTTAGCCAATTAAATCTATGCTGACTCCTTGCAGAGTAAATCACTCCCTTCCATCCCCATCACTTCCCCTACAGCTCTGCAAATTATTTTCTTCCATGTGTTTATCCAATACCCTTTTGAAAGCCTGAACAGAGACTACTTCTTCAAAGGTAGCAACTTACAGATCATAACCACTCTCTTTTGGTTAAATGTGAGACATAATTACAAAGTAAAATTGCAATGAATTTATTGAAACAAAACTCACAGGAGATAAAACTTCAATATGAAAAAATTATATTTAGTATCTAGTTGCTGCAAGATGCAAAGCTAATCATTCCAGTTCATATTATTCTGCACCTCATTATGCAGAAGATCTGTTGTTCTTGGTGTCTAAAAGCCCTCCAGATACACCATGTCCGAGGTGTTAATGGTTACTTCAGTTGAGCAATAAATCTAGTTGTTTTAACTTGCATTTAAGAAAATCATCTTTACATATACTTAAGTGAGTGTTGCAGTAATGGTGCTTATTTACTACTTCAATAGAAAGCTGTTCATGTAGCATGAATGAGATGAATAACACAGCACAAGATTTGAATAATTGTGAGGTCTGACAATTCTGACAACATAAAATAAGGCTTTGCAGCAGCATCAAAATAACATCAGGGGCCAGGAGCAAAATGGGATTAAGGGAATAATCGTTTGTATGATAATAATTTGTTAATAACTGGCATACAGTCTATAAAGAGGTAGAACTTGGGTCATCTTTAATTCTGGAACAAATTTTTACTCCAAGGCTAACTTTACTGTGCACTGAAATATGCAATAATTTGAGCCATTTCAGCTACACAATTAATAAGATCCATAAAATTGCAACATTTTACACTGTCGGGCCAAGAATATGATGAAAACAATTATTCAATGTTAATTGATTAATGAAGATGATACTTGTTTAGTGCATGAAATATTGAAGTTAAGATCTTATCTTTTTTTACATATCGGTAATGTCCTAGTTCAGCTGATCACTAACAATGTGCAGGAATTGAACCCTATGCTGCATTGCTCCAAAGTTTGTTTTGATCATACAGTAATCATTTAGACTGGAGGGTGGATCCTTTATATTCATTCATTCTGCACAGATATACACCTGAGTCTAAAGCCGGGTAGTCTTAGTTATCCCAAAGGCATCCTTCCTTTACTGTGGTATGGTAAAACTTCCATAATCTGGCAAATTTAGTAATTTGGTTATATTGGAGAGGCAAATTTTTCTGAAATAAAATAGAAATGTTATTCTCCTTCTCTTAGATCTTGCACAGTGCCGTGATAAATTTTCCAGTGACCCAGATAGATTGAAATAGACTGCAGAGTGGAGGTGACAAAGGAGCAAGGTAACCAGGGCCACAGAGGGTGAAAGGGTGCATGGTAAACATTACGTGGCGAGCCAGATGACAAAAATTAGGACTCCCAAATAGTTAGACTGCAGGTTATCAATAGCTTACTGCAGCCGAAATTCAACTGGAAAATCTGATTGATGCAGCAGGCGGGTTTCGCAACTGCTCTCAGAATACCAGATGGCTTCTGCAGGACTGGAACTCTTTCCAGCTGTTATACATCTCCTATTTTAAATGCAGTTCCTCTTGGTAATAATGAACGGTTTGGCACAGGGAGGATCTGTATTTACTGACGAGTACCTAGTTCACATGCACTTGAATTTACAAATTAAATACCTGCAGTACGTGCACAGTTTTTAGGTTTCCCCGACCTTCCACAAACAGTAAAAGAACAGGAAATACCCAGGAAAAAGATTCTATGCTGGCCAGACATTCCTCATGGTCCCATTTTAATCTCCACGTATCCAACCTGGGCCCTCCACATCCACGATTGTTGGTCTCCGGACAGTTGTTGCTGCCTGTGCTCTCAAAATCCTTCATTCTTCTTCCATTCCTTATCAGATCAATCGATGATGTTTCAATTTTGTTGGTTCGGGGTCATTTGACTGACCTGTGTCAAATTCTCTTTGGATGTAGCCCAGGGCTACAAGCAGAACTGCTTTAAGTTCTTTCCTCTAGTCTAGTGCCTTAGCTGATTTACCTTGTTTTGTCTATCACAGACCAGTTCAAACCAGTCTAGCCAGGCCACCCAAACACTGGGCCCAGCCAACCAGATCACAGGCTGTTCCTTCTGCAGACCGGCTATTTTACATAATAAACAGCTTCTTATCTGAGAATGGTCTCAAATTTAGTAGATCATCAGCAGATACTCCTTGTGTCTACATTCAACTGCATGGATTAAATTATCCCGGACCAAGAATGAATTCACTGAAGAGTTCACAAAATGGTGGCAACCAGGGCAGTCTCTCAAAATGGCCACCTCCATTCCTTTCATCACATGGCAAGATCAAAGTCTTTTTACTTTATCTGTTTCTGCCACCCTTGCTTCACTGATTTGTAGACTATAGATTTTTTCTACCCAACCCGTAAAATGGTGTCTATGAAGCCAACCCAATATCATCCCACAGCAAGTCAGGATTAAATTCTTCAGCACATGCCATATCACTAACTGGAATATCTAGCAACTTCAGAAGAAAAAAGGATTTAGTGCTCTCCCAGTGTACTTGATGAATAAACTCTTCTCAGGCTTCAAACCGGGTAAATGTATTGATTACAATCAACGTTTTGATGACAAACTCTGCCTTCTTCTTCAGGGATGATGCCTGGGTAAGTCTAGTCCAGTGGTCATTATACTCTCGCAGTGCGTCCCTTCTGATTGGTTAGTCCTTATCCAGTCAGGTTTCTGGTCTCCCACCTTATTTACAATGAAATTCCAGTTCTTGCTTATAGTGAGACCTTCATCTTTGTTAAAATTCTTTTCCTTTAGTTTTATTGCAATGGTTTCCTTTACCAGGAAGTCCCAAAAGCCTTTGGCATGGCACAGTAGTTTTGTGTCTTCAAAGTCAATCCTATGGCTTTTGTGAATGCAATGTTCTGTAACTGCTGATTTCTCTGGGTAACCCAAACATATACACCTCCTGTTCTCCTTGATGTGGGTTTCCACCATACGTCCCGACTGGCGGATATACGCTGCTCTGCGTTCACAGGGAATCCTGTAAATGACAGCTGACCTAAGTCCCGGGTCACCCTTGACCTGCATAGCTATGACTTGAGCTTCCTTACAGATGTGTGGTTGATAAATGGGACTAAGGGACTAATCGTCTGTATGATTATAATTTGTTAATTTAGTATCTAAGCAGGTAGAATTTGGGTTATTTAAATGTCAGTTATAATCGATACTGGGCTTGAAGCCCAAAAAGAGTTGAACTTTAGAAGAATTCTGAAAAACATTACTAACCTCCGAAATCACAGCCAATACCTACAGCGATTCATCAGCAATTGACTGACAAGTGGTTAATGATTCCTTTAAGTAACTCTTGAAGATGCCATGTACAGATTAATAATGTGATTTTGCAAATCTACAAATACTATTTCCACCAGGGATTAACAACACACTTTGCCACTGTGATGTCGGTATGAATTATGTTGCAGTTGTTTCTCCAGGAAACAATGTTGGAACCCAGATTCTGAACAGTTCCATCAAGTTTACTGAGTTTGGTGATGTGACATCCCAGCAGACCTGTAGTGGGCAGTGGGCAGTGGGCTACGTGTTTAAAGGACCTGGGGTTTCAGAGAGGAGCTTTTGATTGATCCAAACATCTAGTCGTATCAAACCAGAACCAGTTGAAGAGGTTCAGTAAGCATTCAGTAACAAAGGGGGTTTGTTTAATTTCTCTGCATCAGAAACTGTGACAACAAGGAATTGCATTTAATAGTATACCAGGTATTCACAGGCCAGGAAACAGCACTGTTCAGCTAAATGAACAATTCCGATAGCAGCATGTAATTTATTTATTTATTTAGTGCTGTGACACAGAATAGGCCTTTCTGCCCCTTCGAGCCTCAGCACCTCAGCAATGCCCGACAACCCAATTAACCATAACCAAATCACAGGACAACTTACAATGACCAATTAAACTACCCGGTACATCTTTGAACGGGGGTGTGGGGGGAGGGGAACGGAGCACCTGGGAATACCTGTGTATTCGACAGGGAGACTCCTTACAGACAGTGCCAGAATTGAACTCCGAACTCCAACGCTCCCAGCTGTAATAGCATCGCGGTAACAACTACGCTACCGTGGCAACCATTTAGTTCCAACGTTGTCTTGTATTCATTGAACTTATGACAGAATTTGATTGAATGATCGTACCCAAAATATTTCATGGTAAGTCCATGTATTTTAACCAACTGCACAGCTTCAATGCATGTTGGAAATGTATTCTTTGTATGATTAATAAAATCAGAGAGCTATCACAGCATAAAAGGAGACTATTAGGCCCATGGGCTATACTAATTCTGAACAAAGAAATAGTTCAGTCTGCCTGAATCTCTTGCTCAGTCTTTTTAAGTTCATGATTACTTTTCAGCACAATGGATAAATAATTCATGCCAAATAAAAATGCTGGTAGATGTAGCTGGAGATTTAAAGCAACTGCTGCTAATTTACAAAACAAAACATGATAGAGCGAGTTTGGAATCTAATAAATTATATCTGCTAAATTATTGAGGATATTCTCATACTTTTTATACCCATATATACATAAAATAATTTATTAAGAGAAGTGGTATTCATCATTGCCAATATCTATTACTTTATAATAATACCTATAGTATATTTCACTGTGAAAACAATGGAAACCCAGAACTTTTTTGTGGTTCACAGGTCTCTTTGCCTTGTTATTTTGTTAGACAAATTGGCAATAAAATTACTGATTTACTGAACTCTTTGTTTCAGACTAAGCAATTTTGATTTCTTTCTCTCACTGTCTCGATCTGTCTCTCTCATACTCTTTCTCTCTGGCTTTCTCTCCATCTCTCTCCATCTCCCATGCACTCTCCACCTTCCTCTTTCACTCCTCACTCTCCATCTTTCTATCTTTCCATCTCCATCTCTCCCTCTCCCTCCCCCTCCCTTCCCCCTCCCCTCCCCCTCCCTCTCTCCCCTCTTCCTTCCTTCCTTCCTTCCTTTCTTCCTTCCTTTCTCCCTCCCCTCCACCCCACTTCCTACCAGAATGAGAGGGACAGGAAAGGAATGGAGGGTT
The DNA here is from genome assembly GCF_963921235.1 of Mobula hypostoma. NCBI lineage: Eukaryota > Metazoa > Chordata > Chondrichthyes > Myliobatiformes > Myliobatidae > Mobula > Mobula hypostoma. The sequence continues at coordinate 72,978,277 of NC_086102.1, read as the reverse complement.
ATGGGCTGAGTGCAGGTCGGTGGGACTAGGTGAGAGTAAGAGTTCAGCACGGACTAGAAGGGCTTAGATGGCCTTTTTCCGTGCTGTAATTGTTATATGGTTATAAAGAAGAATGGGAAGACCCACACCATCCAAGGCAGTAACAAGCTACAGAACTGAGACTACTGTGTGAGAAGGAAGATGATGCACAGGAGCAGGGGCAAAGTCTGTTGTAGGCCCTTTCCACAAGCACACACTGAGGCTCTCTTTTATTGACCTTTCTGAAGCTCGAAGCTTCTATCAGCTGAGGTTGTCCCCATAGGCATCAAAATATTTCTGCGGCCTACCAGATAAAGGTCTTCACTCTGCTGGATTACTCATTACCAATGACTCTTTGCGTGCTTTCAATTTTGTTTAATCAAAACACTTCTTCATGCACACATTAAAATCAGCCCAAATGTCCTTATATTTTAGTCAGACATCCCCTGCTTTGGTAAAAACAGGCAAGGGGGCCTGGTTCCACTATATACAGGCATCTGGAACCCAGCTCATGAGAAAAAACAAAGTGGCAGTTGCCCCTCAAACTATCACAGTGAACAAGTGGCCTGTGATTGGACAGCACACCACTCACTAATTCTGTAAAGCCTTGTCAATCTCAATTAACTCCACGACAACAGACCAAAGAATCTCCCCCTCGCCCACATTCTGATCAATGTCCCCTCAATTTTCTGCAAGTCCTCTCCCCCAACATTCACCAACTCTACCAACAACTTCACATCTCCCAGTTCAACCTACTCTGACAACAGTCTTTGCTTCCTCCACCCCCATAATGTCTTTGCTTCAATCCCCAATACTTTTACTAAACTACATACACCCTTCTTGTCAGATCAAGAGAAGATTGAGCAAAATGGCTAAATAATTCCAAAGCAACCATGACCAAAAACTAAAGGAGGTCCTCTTTTCCACGTTTTCCAAGCCTGATGTTTCTCTTTCACTCCCAAAGTAATTTGTAGCAATATTTTAGTATGTTACAAAATCCTCCTGGAACAAACAATGAAATATCCTCCAAAGTGACAGCAATGTTAAAATATAAATAACCAGAGAGAGGAATTAAAGCTCAGTCTGTTGCTTTTTATCATTTGGGGTGTCAGTCACTTATTCTTAATTGTATTTGGATCTCCAGAGTGAAACCTTAGAGTGTACCTTCTTGTGTGGAATTATGACAAATGCCTATGTAAATATTTTACTCCATGTTATGCCTCGTCCAAGGTAATTCCACTTCAAACTCCATTGAGCAAGGTAGTTATTGTATTGTCAATTCTTGTGTATATTCCTGATAATTGCTTCCACAGTATTGCACAGAATGGGAAAAACAAGTGAGTATGGCATTGCTGTTACTTGTTTTGTTCTTATCATCACAAATAGCCAGTAAGCCTGTTTCTCACCTGGAGATCGCTGAGAGTGTAAATTATTGACAGTGCCTCACAAATCTAATTTCTAATCTCTCCGAGAAACTGCAGGAAATATAATTTTCCCTGAGAATTTTGGTGTTTTTAATTTGTTGAAGGTTTTCACTTGTTTATAGCTGTTACTTTTATCCAGGTCATCTATGCTTGAAGAGGACAAATAGTAATCTTGTGAATACTTGGTAAGAGTTAATCATTGTGATAGCCTTCTATCGAAATTGGCACCTTTTTTGGTTCACACCATCTCTTTCAAAGCACTGTTATGGTTTTCTTTGCTATTATGCTTCACCTCTGATGTTGTCCTGTCCGGCTTCTTGTCTTCTGATCACCATTGAAACATATTTCCTCATGACCTCATACAAATCTCAGAGAAAACCTTCCAGCTCCCTGCAGAAGCCAATTTATTACAAATTTCACTTTATTTTTCTGTAAGCTATTATTTTTAATATAGTTTGAACTTCCACATTTGTACACCAAGCTCAATGTACATATGTTTCTTCAGAGGCTTCCTATGTCTCTATCCGTCCATCTAAACCGCAACAGACGTGATGTAGATTTTCTGTTAATTACTTTCCTCAGAAATTCAAGGACTTTTCCAAAGTTTCATTTCAAAACTTTTTCTCATTATTCTTTAGATTATGGGGACACTCAGTCCTCGTTTATTGTCATTTAGAAATGCATGCATTAAGAAATGATACAATGTTCCTCCAGTATGATATCACAGAAACACAAGACAGACCAAGACTAAAACTGACAAAAACCACATAATTATAACATATAGTTACAACAGTGCAAAGCAATACCGTAATTTGATAACAGCAGACCAGGGGCACGGTAAAATAAAGTCTCAAAGTCCCAATAGCCCCAACATATTTGCAGATGGTAGAAGGGAGAAACTCTCCCTGCCATGAGCTTCCAGCGCCGCAAACTTGCCGATGCAGCATCCTGGAAGCACCCGACCACAGTCCGTCCGAAAACTTCGAGCCTCCGACCAGCCCTCTGACACCGAGCACCGAGCACCATCTCTGCCAAGCGCTTCGACCCCGCCCTGGCCACCGAGCAACGAGCAACGAGCAAAGCCGAGGATTCGGGGCCTTACCCTCTGGAGATTTCGGATCACACAGTAGCAGTGGCAGTGAAACAGGCATTTCAGAAGTTTCACCAGATGCTCCTCCGTGCTCTCACATCTGCCTCCATCAAATCAGAATTGTGCACGGCATCCTACTTGACGGATTACAGATATTCATCACTGGAGATGCCACGCGCGCTGTGTCACGCCACCGTCTTCTCCTCCTCCTCCTTCATTTAAAATATTTGTACAACTTCATTCAACCAGTTAGTTTCTGTTTTTCTGCCATTTCTTTAAATCTTTTCCTTCAAACACTACCTTCCTACCGCCTGGATTTTCAGACCACATTGGCATTCCTGATTGGTATCCCTAAAGCATGCAGAACCTCCACTGATGACCTCGTACCTTGAAATTTCAAAACTAAAGTGACTAATTTCAACCTGGTTGATCAGGTCAGAAATAAATTAAGCATCTGCATAAATGGAATAGTTTTTTTTTTAGCCCAATTTATGTTTGGTTGTGTTCAGACATCTATGGAAGTAGCTTGAGTGTTCTGAGGTTCTCTCCCTTTGTTTTCAAAGGGCAATCTTGTCCTCTTTTGATGGCTTGCTGTCCAGTGGTATTCATCACCGGAGAGGCAGTGCTTGGACTTCCACATGGGAGAAATTCTGATTTTGTTCAATGGGTGGTAAAAGTGGGTGCACATTATTAGTTGTTACTATTTCTTTAAAGCATATTGAGAACCTCTGTTTGTTAAAACATATTAGCTCATTATTATAAACTAAATACTTTATTAATAACACATTTTCTTGTAAAGTTTGTGATAAAAGATCGCCACACACAATGGAGAGGAAAGCAAAGGTGAGGCTGAGATGAGGGTTGAAGGTGGGGTCGAGGCATATTTGAGGCAAAGTTGGGCTGAGCATAGATGAGCAAAGTTGGAGTAGGATAGAGGCAGATTCAAGGTGTATCCACCTACTCGGAGAGCAAGGTTTTATCAATCTAGGCACCAGGCCAATTTGGAAAAATCAGGTCAAGGTTAAAACATGATGGTGGGGTCCAGACCTAGAGCGTATCGATGAAGCAGGGCCTGGGTCCCAGTGCGAGGAGTAACCCGATGTTTCAATGACTTAAACGCCAGGCCAGATGGATTGAAAAGACAGGATGTTGTGACGAGACGAGGATCGGGCTGATTCTACTCGCTGCTCTGTGGCATTTACTCAGCTCTGTGCTGGGCTGAGGCTGTGGCCAGCTCCGGCTACTCCAAGCTGCTCTTTTGTTCTGAATGCTATTTGCTTACTCTTATTGCTTGCATATTTTGTTTTATCTCTCTCTGCAGAGTTGACTGTCTTCTTTTCTTAATGGGTTCTTTTGGGTTTCTTTGCTTTGTGGCTGCCTGTAAGGAGACAAATCTCAAGGTTGCATCATGTATACATATTTTGATAATAAATGTACTTTGAACTTTGAACTTTGAGTGAACTGGTCAGCTCAGCTCCAGGATCCCATTCATTGGTTCTCTGCTAATGACCTCAGCTGCACCTAGAGTTGGATCCCTGACAGGCGCTCGTGATGTGCCTCTGAAGATTCCCTCATAGACCAGCTTTAAAATGGCTGGCGGCCACCCTAGTTACGCTTGTGCTGGGGAAGGGGTGTGAATCAGTCCTTTAGATGGGAACTGGAGAAATTGCATCAGCAGATGATGTCGCAAGGTTAGGAGAGAAATTGGGAGCAGGGGATATTTTAAGAACAATACTTGCAAAGTGAATGTTCAGAGTCAAAAGAAAGGTCTGAAGGCTGAAACTAAGTAATTTGCTGAAATTTTCCCTGTATGATACTGGATTTGCTGCACTTGTCCAAAGACAAGCTTTCCCAAGACAATGTGCTTCAGGTTCTAAAGGATTGGCTGCAAGGAAATATTGTCACCCAGGCATCCCTGGCTGACAGTAGGCTGGAATTTCCCAGGAAAATTCCCAGAGTGACCCATAAATTGTCACTATTGCATGTCACTCTGAAAAAATAAGATTTTCAATTGCATGAAAGAAACTAAGATTATGTAATGGAAGGGTTACTACCGTAATATTTTTTCTCAAATTTCCTTTTCTCCATAAGTAAGTGTTAAAAAACTAATCACTGTTCCATTCACTTTGGATAAGAATTGCCAGATTTAATGACAGGTTCAAACTTGCTAAAATTAGTAAGTTTAATTTATGATATCCATACCAAGCTCCTCTGGTGAAATGTTAGTTTATTTTTTCCATTTCTAAATGGAAAGTTGAAATCTCAGTTGAGCAAAAGATAAAAGCGATTTCTGGCATAATTGTTTGCCACGTCTATACTAAGTAAATCTATTAAAAATAATTCTTCATCACCTTTGGCACATCACTTTGTTAAAATCCACTCTTAATAGTATGAACAATCGATGAATGTGTGTTTTATAAGAAGGTCACTGGGCTTAATCCCAAATTTCTAAACAAACATCAATTTACGATATATTGCTTGACTTTTCAGTGCTTTGTTTTAAGTTGGATGTTGACAGTTTTTAATAAATGGGAATATTAGACAACATATTTAAAAACTCAAATGAAATGAAATATAGTATCCCACAATAGAGGTGTGTGTGTGTTAGGCTGTATATTCCATACTAGAAAACATAACTCCTTAAATGTTGTGGTTAATTGCTGTTATGCAGTCATAGAGTCACACAGCATTACAACACAGAAAACAGCCCACTACCCACTGAGCCCATGCTGACTTCATTGTCACCAAGCTAGTTCTGATTTCCTGCAGTTAGTCCATATCCCTCCAGGACCCTCGCCTCAATGTACCAATCCAAGTGCTTCTTAAATACTGTGATTATATGTCTTTCAACCATTTCCTCTGGCAACCCATTCCATATATGCATCACCCAGTACATCATGGGTAAAGCTCTCCCAACCATTGAGCACATCTACATGAAACCCTGTTGTAGGAAACATAGAAACATAGAAAATAGGTGCAGGAGTAGGCCATTTGGCCCTTCTAGCCTTCACCACCATCCAGTATGATCATGGCTGATCATCCAACTCAGAGCCCTGTACCAGCCTTCCCTCCATACCCCCCGATCCCTTTAGCCACAAGGGCCATATCTAGCTCCCTCTTAAATATAGCCAATGAACTGGCCTCAACTGTTTCCTGTGGCAGAGAATTCCACAGATTCACCACTCTCTGTGTGAAGAAGTTTTTCCTAATCTCGGTCCTAAAAGGCTTCCCCTTTATCCTCAAACTGTGACCCCTCGTTCTGGACTTCCCCAACATCGGGAACAATCTTCCTACATCTAGCCTGTCCAATCCCTTTAGGATTTTATACGTTTCAATAAGATACCCCCTCAATCTTCTAAATTCCAATGAGTATAAGCCTAGTCGATCCAGTCTTTCATCATATGAAAGTCCTGCCATCCCAGGGATCAATCTGGTGAACCTTCTTTGTACTCCCTCTATGGCAAGGGTGTCTTTCCTCAGATTAGGGAACCAAAACTGCACACAATACTCCAGGTGTGGTCTCACCAAGGCCTTGTACAACTGAAGTAGTACCTCCCTGCTCCTGTACTCGAATCCTCTTGCTATGAATGCCAGCATACCATCTGCCTTTTTCACCGCCTGCTGTACCTGCATGCCCACTTTCAATGACTGGTGTATAATGACACCCAGGTCTCGTTGCACCTCCCCTTTTCCTAATCGGCCACCATTCAGATAATAATCTGTTTTCCTGTTATTGCCACCAAAGTGGATAACCTCACATTTATCCACATTAAGTTGCATCTGCCATGAATTTGCCCACTGACCTAACCTATCCAAGTCACCCTGCATCCTCTCAGCATCCTCCTCATAGCTAACACTGCCGCCCAGCTTCATGTCATCCGCAAACTTGGAGATACTGCAGTTAATTCCCTCATCTAAGTTATTAATATATATTGTAAACAACTGGGGTCCTAGCACTGAGCCTTGCGGTACCCCACTAGTCACCGCCTGCCGTTCTGAAAAGGTCCCGTTTATTCCCACTCTTTGCTTCCTGTCTGCCAACCAATTCTCTATCCACGTCAATACCTTACCCCCAATACCGTGTGCTTTAAGTTTGCACACAAATCTCCTGTGCGGGACCTTGTCAAAAGCCTTTTGAAAATCCAAATATACCACATCCACTGGTTCTCCCCTATCCACTCTAAGAGTTACATCCTCAAAAAATTCTATGAGATTCGTCAGACATGATTTTCTTTTCACAAATCCATGCTCACTTTGTCCGATGATTTCACCGCTTTCCAAATGTGCTGTTATCACATCTTTGATAACTGACTCTAGCATTTTCCCCACCACCGATGTTAGGCTAATCAGTCTAAATTCCCCGGTTTCTCTCTCCCTCCTTTTTTAAAAAGTAGGGTCACATTAGCCACCCTCCAATCCTCAGGAACTAGTCCAGAATCTAATGAGTTTTGAAAAATTATCACTAATGCATCCACTATTTCTTGGGCTACTTCCTTAAGCACTCTGGGATGCAGACCATCAGGCCCTGGGGACTTATCTGCCTTTAATCCCTTCAATTTACCTAACACCACTTCCCTACTAACATGTATTTCCCTCAGTTCCTCCATCTCACTAGACCCTCTGTCCCCTACTATTTCCAGAAGATTATTTATGTTCTCCTTAGTGAAGACAGAACCAAAGTAGTTATTCAATTGGTCTGCCATGTTCTTGTTCCCCATAATCAATTCACCTGTTTCTGTCTGTAGGGGACCTACACTTGTCTTAACCAATCTTTTTCTTTTCACATATCTATAAAAGCTTTTGCAGTCAGTTTTTATGTTTCCTGCCAGTTTTCTCTCATAATCTTTTTTCCTTTTCCTAATTAAGCCCTTTATCCTCATCTGTTGGACTCTGAATTTCCCCCAGTCCTCAGGTGAGCCACTTTATCTGGCTAATTTGTATGCTTCTTCTTTGGAATTGATACTATCCCTAATTTCCCTTGTCAGCCACGGGTGCACTACTTGCCCTGATTTAATCTTTTGCCAAACTGTGATGAACAATTGTTGTAGTTCATCCATGCGATCTTTAAATGCTTGCCATTGCATATCCACTGTCAACCCTTTAAGTGTCATTTGCCAGTCTATCTTAGCTAATTCACATCTCATACCTTCAAAGTTACCCTTCTTTAAGTTCAGAACCTTTATTTCTGAAGTATCTATGTCACTCTCCATCTTAATGAAGAATTCCACCATATTATGGTCACTCTTACCCAAGGGGCCTCGCATGACAAGATTGCTAATTAACCCTTCCTCGTTGCTCAATACCCAATCTAGAATAGTCTGCTCTTTAGTTGGTTCCTCGACATGTTGGTTCAAAAAACCATCCCGCATACATTCCAAGAAATCCTCTTCCTCAGAACCCTTACCAATTTGGTTCACCCAATCTATATGTAGATTGAAGTCACCCATTATAACTGCTGTTCCTTTCTTGCACGCATTTCTAATTTCCTGTTTAATGCCATCCCCAACCTCTGTTAGGTGGCCTGTACACAACTCCCACCAGCGTTTTCTGCCCCTTAGTGTTATGCAGCTCTACCCTTATCGATTTCACATCCTCCCGGCTAAGGTCCTTCCTTTCTATTGCGTTAATCTCCTCTCTAACCAACAAAGCTACCCCACCTCCTTTTCTTTCATGTCTATCCCTTCTGAATTTTGAATATCCCTGAATGTTGAGCTCCCATCCTTGGTCACCCTGGAGCCATGTCTCTGTGATCCCAACTATATCATATTCATTAATAACAATCTGCACTTTTAATTCATCTACCTTGTTACGAATGCTCCTTGCGTTGACACACAAAGCCTTCAGGCTCACATTTACAACGCACTTAGCCCTTATATAATTATGTTGAAAAGTGGGCCCTTTTTGATTTTTGCCCTGGATTTGCCGGCCTGCCACTTTTATTTTTCACCTTACTACTTTTTGCTTCTACCCTCATTTTACACCCCTCTGTCTCTCTGCACTTGTTCCCACTTGTGAACTAACCTCCTCTCTCCTAGTCTCTTTAATTTGATTCTCACACCCCCAACCATTCTAGTTTAAAGTCACCTCAGTAGCCCTCGCAAATCTCCCCGCCAGGATATTGGTCCCCCTAGGATTCAAGAGTCACCCATACTTTTTGTACAGGTCACACCTGCGCCAAAAGAGGTCCCAATGATCCAAAAACTTGAATCCCTGCCCCCTGCTCCAATCTCTCAGCCACGCATTTATCCTCCACCTCATCGCATTCCTACTCTCACTGTCGCATGGTACAGGCAGTAATCCCGAGATTACTACCTTTGCGGTCCTTTTTCTCAACTCCCTTCCTAACTCCCTATATTCTCCTTTCAGGACCTCTTCCCTTTTCCTACCTATGTCATTGGTACCTATATGTACCACGACCTCTGGCTCCTCACCCTCCCACTTCAGGATATCTTGGATGCGATCAGAAATATCTCGGACCCTGGCACCAGGGAGGCAAACTACCATCCGGGTCTCTGGACTGTGTCCACAGAATCGCCTATCTGACGCCCTTATTATCAAGTCCCTTATTACTACTGCCCTCCTCTTTCTTTCCCTACCCTTCTGAGTATTTTCCATCCATAATCAGAGCTCCTTACCACCCAGGTCATGCTCTTTTCTCGCTGCTGCCATCAGGTAGAAGGTACAAGAGTCTCAGAACTCACACCACCACGTTCAAGAACAGTTACTACCCCTCAACCATCAGGCTCTTGAACAAAAGGAATAACTACACTCACTTACCCATCCATTGATCTGTTCCCACAACTGATGATCACACCTTAAGGACTCGTTATCTCATTATCTCATGTTCTCATTATTTATTGTTATTTATTTATACTTGTACTTGCACAGTTTGTTCTCTTCTGCACTACGGTTGATCTCTCATTGATCCTGTTATAGTTACTATTCCATAGATTTGCTGAGTATGCCCACAGGAAAATGAATCTCAGGGCTGTTTCTGGTGACATATAGGTATTTTGATAATAAATCTACTTTGAATTTGAAGAGTCTATATAAAAAATGTTCCTGCTTTTTCCCTACCCTAGGGAAAAGACTTATCTATGCCGCTCATATCTTTAAACACTTCTGTATGGTCCCCCTCATTCTCCTACATTTCAAGTAATAAAAGCCTAATCTGGCATCCACTCCCCATAACACAGCCCTCCAGTCTGGGCCACATCCTTGTGAACTTTCTCTGCTCTCTTTCCACTTAACCACATCTTTCCTCTAACAGAGTGACCAAAAATATACACAGTACCCCACATACAGCCTCACCAGCAATTTATACCACTGCAACATAATGTCCCAACAGCCATACCCAAAGCCCTGACAAAGGCCAGAGCGCCCTGCCGATCTGTGATACTGCTTTCAATAAACTATGCACTTTCACCTGGTACTTCTAGGTCCCTGGGTTCCGCAACACTCCCTGGTGCCTGACCATTCACGGTATTTGTCCTACCCTGGTCTTACTTTCCAGAATCCATCAACGCATGTGTGCTGAAATCCAATTTTCTCTCCTTGGCCCACTTCCCTAAACGAACCAGCTCTCCCTTTAATCGACAACAATCGTCTTCACTAGCACAACAGCTCCTACGTTTGCATGAGTCGTATCTTGTTGTTGAGCAAAGTTTACAAATTGTCAGATTCTCATTTGTTATTGCTGCATGTCAGAAGAAATCAATAAGAAATTACCTTTTTATTCATCCTATTAATATTAAATACTAAGAAACTTCTTGGAACTTTTAAGTAGGACAATTACGGTGGGCATCTATTTATGACACTAAACCTCAGAGGTATATTTTTCAATTATCAGGGAATGTTCTACATAATCAGACTTGAACATTCAAGTTTAGTGAAACTCAAGAATATTTCTTCAACCACATTAGTTCTCCCCACCCCCACAATTAATCTTTCTAACACATTCCACACAACACAAATCCTCTGGTAAGGTTTTGGGAAGTAGAACAATAAGGAGAGGAAGAACAAGCTGACCCATCTTTAAATCTCATCTAAATGGTTTGTAGTCCGTAGACCAGATTATCAAAGACAATGAACTGATGGGTGAGTTCCACTCTTCTTGTGCACACCTCTGCTAGAAGTGCTCCCTGTAAACCAGCTTCGTGTAATTGTCATTTACAACAGTAATACAGTGAAGTCCTGGTCAGAATTGGCTGATTTAAGGGTTCGAGAGCGCCTTGGCATCAAGGCATCATTCAACCGTGCGTGGAATTGATGGCTTGCAGCAAAACTAGGGTTGTTAGGAAAGCTCGCCAGTTGCTAGAGCCAAATATGGAACATGATTAAAAATGGGAAACGATTGTTGGAGCCCCAGGACATTGACACTGATATTCCTTGGGACAGCTGCTCATCAATTACCTTTTCTCTAACCGTGACATCGGCCAGCCGGTGGTGCAGTGGCATCAGCACCAGGCTTCGAGGTGAGTGGTCCTGGGTTTGAATCGGGCTGGCTCCCTGCGCACTTTCCAGTCGTGCTGGATTCAGCTTCGAGCTTCCAGCTAGCAACTTGGCCCAGTGAAAAACAGACAAAGATGCTAAAGGAACGGTGAGGCTGCTGCCGGATGCACCACAAGGTGTGGAAAGGAACAACAACAACAATCATGACATCAGACAACAAACCGTTCATCGGTCTTATGACTATTCTCAAGTTCCTATTGGAAGGAAAATAGAGAACATGCAACATAGAGAACAAGACAAATATTTGTAAATTTGATGTAATGTTTGTACCAGTCGTGACGAAGGGTCTCGGCCTGAAAAGTCGACTGCACCTCTTCCTATAGATGCTGCTTGGCCTGCTGTGTTCACCAGCAACTTTGATGTGTGTTGCTAACATTATTAATACTTTATTTTAAAAATATGTATCTTTCTGACTTTTGAAACCATCACGGAGTGATTGATGGCTCTGGGCCTATACTTACTGGAATTTAGAAGAATGAAGGGGGGGATCTCATTGAAACCAATCGAATGTTGTAGAGAGGATGTTTCCTATAGTGGACGAAGTCTAGGACCAGAGTGCACAGCCTCAAAATAGAGGGACGTCCACTTACAATGGAGATGAGGAGGAATTTCTTTAGCTAGAGGGTGGTGAAAATGTGGAATTCATTGCCAAGGGTGGCTGTGGAGGCCAAGTCATTGGGTGTATTTAAGGCGGAAGTTCTTGGTTAGTCAGGGCGTGAAAGGTTACAGGGAGAAGGCAAGAGAATGGGGTTGAGAGGGAAGTAGATCAGCCATGGTGAAATGGTGAAGCAGGCATTATTGGGCTGAATGGCCAATTTCTGTTCTGTTGTCTAATGCTCTTATGACCTTAATAACCTGTTTGGGGTTGGCTTTAGGATGGTGGTTGTCAATGATCAAATACAAATTAAGTAAACAGGTTAAAACACTTTGAGTTATGTCTGCTGACCTCTCACAACCTCTCCATAATCAGTGCTGCAATAATTCACTCATATTCACAGTCAGTAAGTTGAGCTCCAGGCAGTCTGCTTGATTGGAGCTTTGTTGATGGTTCCAATAAGTACCTTCTGTTAAAAGCACCATTACAAGCAACTCATAACCTTGCCATCTCTGCAGTCAATGGGAGCAATAATGGTAATGACTTAGAAAGTCAGGAATCCTTCTGACCCGCTATGATATCATCATTCTTTCACAACTTATAATTTTCTTCGCTTTAGCCTTATAAAATGCACATGAGCACAGGACTGCAGTTGCTTAAAGAGAAACCATGAAATCTTCTCAGGTCTTGGAGGCAGCATCCATTCAGAAGGAATCTTTAATTATTGGGACTAAGCAGCCCAATGATGGTTTTGCTTAAAGTGGGGAGAAATATAAATAAAGCAGCAAGAACTGACATTCACATTGGGAATTATTCAAAACAACTTTGCTAAATTCATTGCTTCAGCAAATGAGCATCCTCTGGTCATTATTTTTGTTGCTTAGCATCTCTCGATGAAGTTGAATAACCTCCAGTGAGTTTATGTATTATTTCCCAATACTTTTCTTGTCCTCTGTTGGGGGGAATGGCTTCGGGCTTGATGCAAATATTACTTCTAGGAAGTGGCTATTTCTCCCATGGAGTAAGACAAGAAATGATGGTGGGTTACCCATTCACTGTTCTTTTGGAAGAGAATTCCAGACACCTCCTTGACCAAATGTCAACCATGTATCCTAATTTCAATCACAATTTGCATTGATGTATAAAAAGCTAGCATTTAAATATTTCTTCTCACACCCTTAGCTTGTCCCAAAGCATTTACTAGCCATTTTTTAAGTGCAGCGACTATTGTAATTTAGGAAACAGGACAGTTCATTTGTGAACTGCTAGCTCCCATAAACATCAGGATCAGAATCCTTATCTGGTTTATTATTTCCAATGTATGCCATGGAATTATTTACTATGATATCAACATTTGCAGATGTTAATACTGTGCTACTACTACCAAGGTTTGAATATTTCATTTGAATGTGAACACTGATATTTGTGAAACACCAATTCCTGTATTTCCCATTTGAGTACTTACTTCTTGTTTTCAGTTTTGTGGTCAGTTTGTCGTCCTTCGGCTCCTTATCCCTGATTCAGCATACCGTGACCTATTGATCCTGTATTGATGCTTTTTAATAAGCTGAAATAAGGTAGCTCATCCCTGTGGATAGAAAAAGAAATATTTCTTAATTATGTACTAACTTTCATGACCTACAATATTTTACAGGCAATAAAAATTATTAATGTCATCATCACTGTTTAATGAACCTGCCACCCTAAGTGTGCAAATTCTTTTATTACACATAGTCCAAGAGGTGCGAGTCAAGGAACAAGAACCCCTGTAGGGAAGTGATCATCTTTGATTTGCACAGCAGAACACTAATAAGATAAAGATTCAAGATTCAAGTACACTTATTATCAAAGAATGTCTATTATACAACCTTAAGATTTGCTTGCTCACAGGTAGCCACAAAGCAAAAAATCCGAAAGAACCCAATTAAAGAAAAAAAGAATGAAAATAAAAATAAAAGACTAACATACAATGCGCAAGATAAAAAAACACAAATCATGCAAACACTACCTCACTTTTTTAATATATATTATTTCTGTTTTTGCATGACTTTTAATCTACTCAATATACAGTATATATACTACAATTTATTTATTTATTTATTTGTTTATTTATTTATTCTTCTATATTATGTATTACATTGAATTGCTGCTGATAAGTTAACAAATTTCATGACACATGCCGGTGATAATAAACCTGATTCTGATTCTCAGTTGAAACGAGCAAAACAACATTACGAACCGAAATTGAGTACTCAGGTCCAAAACCCAGAGCAGCACAGAGTAGGCCCAAAGCCTCACTTATCAGTTCATTATATGAGCTAGCATGGAGCACAGCAGCCAGGGCAGTCTTCATAGCCTCAGCACCATGGAGATGACCATCGTGGAGAACGAGTGAAACAGGCTGTCATCCCGACCGACTCTCTGATTTTTCAGTCAGTCTGGGCCGGCGTTCAAACTGATCGGACAACAGAACAGTGAAAGGCTCTAGCATCCTGAAGAGAGGAGTGAAGATCACAGAGAGCGAGTGAAATTGGCTCTTGCCTCTGATTTGTCCAGCATTTAAATTGTCTAAACAGCATATCATACCTAGCACTAGGACCCAGGCACTGCTGCTGCGAAGGACTCACCGTCCAGCGACTCGCTCCAGGCCCACATTTTGCTGCCCAGCGTGAAGCCACTCTCAAGCTCTTCAATTCTGCTTGGTGCCCAGAATGATCCAAACCTCGCACATGGGCCAGTTGTACGGGCACTGAATCTCCTCTGCCTGGGCTCTGACTTCTCCTTTAGGTGCCCAGAGTGATCCAGCCCCTCTCCTGGGCCAGCTGTATGCGCATGGGAACTCCATCAGCAATGATTCTGCAACTCACCCATCTCCGCTTATCCTCCAAACTCGCCTCACCATCGTTCGCCCCCTTCTCTGTTTGTGGCGATAATTTAACCCAATTTACCAGAGTAAAGGTACTTTTAGTGAAGTTTTGAATTGAATTCCTTAGCTTTTTGACTACCTGAAGCTGTTGCACACGTTCAGTAGTGCCATCTTAACCGGAACACTGGAACAATAATATTAGTGATATTAGATAAGGACTGTGTTGGCGCGTGGCCAAGTGGTTAAGGCGTTCATCTAGTAATTTGAAGGTCACTAGTTTGAGCCTTGGCTGAGACAGCGCGTGTGTTCTTGAGCAAGGCACTTAACCACACATTGCTCTGCAATGACACCGGTGCCAAGCTGTATGGGTCCTAATGCCCTTTCCTTGGACAACATGGGTGGCGTGGAGAGGGGAGACTTGCAGCATGGGTAACTGCCAGTCTTCCATACAACCTTGCCCAGGCCTGCGCCCTGGAAACCTTCCAATGTGCAAATCCATGGTCTCATGAGACTAACAGATGCCTATAAAGATAAGGACTAAAAATTGGACAGGATGCCAACAGAATGCATTTGCTTTATAAAAGCACAATGTAATCTTTTGCATACTGTTAGAAGAAGGAGTCTCAGTTTAACAACTCAACTGAAAGATAGTGCCTCCAAAAATACAGCACTCCCCCTGTGCTGGACTGCAGCATCAACCAAGGATTAGTTATTCACATCTCCAGTGTGAAATTAGAATTTGCAACCTTCTAACTTAGTAATGTTGCTATTGAGCCACATTTGGCACCAATAAGCTAAGAAAGCTGCGTTTCAGTAATACCTTATGAATTTCAAATTATAAGGGAGTTAAATACCCTTACGGAAGAACGTAGGGCACTTCAGTTACATTATTTCCACATTACAATTTTTTAAGGGAATATTTGTGCTACTGTGAATCAACTAAATTTCAGTGGAACAAAGGGTGAGCATTACTCAGAATTTCAAACTGTTAGGAGTAAAATACCTTTAGGGGAGAGCCTAGGGTACCAAATATTCTCTTTCAGTTGCATTATTTTGACATTACAATAATTTTTAAGGGAAGTATTGCATTACTATGAATCAAACGTATTTCAGTGGAACAAAAGGGTTAGAATTGCTTTGAAAAAACATTAAGGTATGTCAGACAGTCATTAAAATATGGCCGAGGAAGATCTCCAGGATGATGAATGGCATTGCACTGTGTTCACTGATGTTCTTGGTTTGAAGGCTGTTTGTTGGTTTGGTTTCCCCAGTTGACACAGGAGGTTCTGCAGATGCTGGAGGTCTTTAGCAACATACACTCGGCAGGTCAGGCAGCAGCTATGAAGGGAAAAACCAGTCAACATTTCTGGCCGAGATCCTTCACTGTGCTGTGCATTTGCATTTCTTTTATGGTTTACTTAATATGCTCTGATGTGCAAAGAATAAAATTCACACATAAAAGATGAGAGGATCAAATTACATGCTTGGGGAAAGCTGGCAGATGTGAGATGTGGTAAATTAATCAAGATTCTCCTTGTGAAAACTTTGTTCGGTACAGCGATGATTTTCTGAATTTCAGTTTGAATTCTAACAATATGAACTGTTTTAAAGATCTATATAATAAAAATAAAACTGGCTATCAAATGCACCTTAAAATAGTAAAATTTGCCAATTTGGCCCTGACATCTAAATCAGTATTCAGAACTGTGTCCTTGTCATAATATTGAACCAGCCTTGCATGAGTATGATTAAGAGTAATTTTTCACATTTTCAATGCTACCCTGGACAATTACCATGCTAGATTCCTCCATCACTTCTGCTTGTTGTCAAATCCAAGGGTCAGCCCAAGTTGATTTTGAGCTTACATTTTGATCACAAATGTTCTCTTCTCTACCTTGAAATTGAACTGATTTGCACAAATCTAACTTGCCTCTCTCCTCCATATGGTCTCTCTTGGTAAGGTCATCCATGGATGGCCACTAACTTTCATGTTCTTATCGAGGAATCCCAGCACTACCACTTAGCCATCTTTTGAACGTTCTGCTCTTTGTTGTTAAGTTGCTAGTGTGACATACAGGCATGAATGAGATGTCATTTTGTTTACCTGTTCCCACGTTTCCCTTCCTAGCTACTGTTTAGCCAGTCTGTTCATAATCTTGGCATCATTTCAGTTTTGTAAACGTAACTTCAGTAGAGAGTTCTGCCATGTCCTAAACTGCATTGACTTTCCCACCTCTCATTCTTGTTCCTGCTGCCCTTGTAACTCCCCCCACCCCAGTGATTATCTTGTTTTCAAATTCATTTCTTGCTATTTCCTTCAATTCCACAACAAGGTTCAAAGTTCAAAGTAAATCTATTATCGAAGTATGTACACCATAAACAACCTTGAGATTCACTTTCTTGCAAGTACCCACAGGAAAACAAAGAAGTATAATAGACTCCACGAAAATCTAAAGGCCGACTAACATCCAATGAGAAACAGAGGGCAAATTGTGCAAGTAATATAAAAAAGGAAACAAATAATACTGAGAACATGAGCTATGGAGCCCCTAAAAGTGAGTCCACAGGCTGCAGAGTCAGCTCGGCGCTGCGGTGAGTGAAGGCCAGTCCAGGAGCCCAGTGGCTGCAGGGCAACAACTGTTCCTGAACTTGGCGGTGTGGGACCCAAGACTCCTGACCCTCCTGCCCGATGGTAGTAGTGAGAAGAGAGGGAGATGGATCAAACATAGGCAGATGGAATGGGCTTAGGTGGGGGACTCCTTCTGGCATGGAGTAGTGAGGCTGAACGCCGGTTCGCTTTCCACTCTCGGGTCTCAACGCTTTAATCCAGCTTGCAGTCTGCCCTGGAGCGCATAAACATTCCTGGAAATCTCCTCCCCAAACTCATCCGTGTTTCCCCTACTTCAACCTCACACCAAGAACAAGATTTTGATCATTTCTTCTGGGGTTTGAAAAGATTACATAGAAAGGAGTATAGAAGAAGAAGAAAGCCCTTAACTCCGAGTGGAGTGATCAGGATGCCATCATGACGGTGTTTTTTTAGCAGGCTTTCTTATTTTTATGAGGCCGAGTTGCTAGCTTGACGCTCAACCCAGCACGGATGGAAAGTGTGCAAGGGAGCCGGCTGGATTCGAACTCAGGAACCTTCTCTCCAAAGTCCGGTGCTGATGCCACTACGCCACCAGTCGGCACATAGAAATGAGTACAGTATACTTTCACCAAATGATTGTCATTTCTCTCCCACCCTCTCCACAACCCTACCCAGATTAGAGGGAAGCATATGAATGGTACCATCAGTGTACTTGAAAATGTCTTCGTTAACTTTACTGCAGAAGGCTCCACTTTCTCTAGGTCCACACTTTGCTGAAGGAGCTGGCAGGCCACCCCTTGAGGAAATGTGGCTAATTCTGGGTCATTAATGGATTTCTTGATGTCATTGTGTATAGCAGTAACTTACACTTGGAGTTTCATTCCTGTAATTGTGCTAGATAATTGGCAGATAACCAGCCAAACTTAAGTGAACCATTTTTTGATGCAATTGTTGTGGTGGAATAGAAGGTGCTCTCAGAAAGCCTCTACTGGAAATGCCTTTCCCCACTTCACCGTTTGATGCACAGGACACTAATAGGCCTTGTGTGGCATTGTAGATTAGTGAGTTTACAGTGTTTCACATACTGGTGTGGTTCTAGGAGGTGCAGGTTGAAGCTGCCCTTGGCTCATGGCTATCATTCCCCCGTCTCCATTTAGCCATTATTTCAGAGTTGATATCAGCTTCTGTGCCCTTGTATGTTCAGACAGGCTGGACAGAGTCAGAATCAGGTTTATTAACGTTGACATTTGTTATTAACTATGTGGTTTTGTGACAGCAGTACAGTGTAATTACCATAAATTACAAGGAATAAATAGGGCAGAGAGGAATAGTGCGCTCATGTTCATGCACTCATGGATCTTTAGAAATCTGAGAGAAGAGGGGAAGAAGCTGTTCCTGACACATTGAATGTAGGTTTTCGGACTCCTGTACCTGATGGTCATTATGAGATGAAGGCAAATCCCACATAGCAAGAGTCCTTAATGGTGGATGCCGCCAACTTGAGGTTCCGCCTTTTAAAGATGTCTTCGATGGGGGGGGGGTGTGATCGTCCCCACGATGGAGCTGGCTGAATCCACAATCTTTTGCAGCCTCTCCTGACCGTCTGCATTGGAGCATTGGTGCCAGGCAGTGATGCAGCCAGTTGGAGTGCTCTCCGCAGTACGTCTGTAGAAATTTGGTGACAAACCAAATCTCCTCAAACAGTACGAATGTACTATTACATAATGAATGAAAATCAACCACAGCAACGCATATATAATTTCCTCACAACCCAAGCAACTACCTCAAGCAGTTTCATGTCTCAAATTTATCCCTAATGTTACCAGGAAATTATGTCCAACTATAAAATGCATTTAGCATATGAAAGGAAAGAAACATGTCAGTGTTACAGCATTTAAAAAGTATTTAAACAGACTCTCAAGCAGGTAAGAGATAGATGGACGTGATCCCAATGTGTAGTCATAGAGTCATAGAAAAGTACAGCATAGAAACAGCCCCTTCAGCCCATCAAGCCCGTGCTGAACCATTTGAACTGCCTACTTCCATCAACCTGTAGTAGGACCATAGCCCTGCATACTCCTGCTATTCATGCACCTATCCAAACTTCTCTTAAACATTGAAATCAAGGTCACATGCAACACTTGTGCTGGCAGCTCGTTCCACACTCTCACGGCCCTCTGTGTGAAAAAGTTTCCCCTCATGTTACCCTTAAACTTTTCACCTTTTATCATTAAGCCACGACCTCTGGTTGATGTCCCACCCAACCCCAGTGGAAAAAGGCTGCTTGCATTTACCAAATCTATTGTCCTCACAATTTTGAATACCCCTACCAAATGTCCACTCAATCTTTAATGTTCCAAGGAATAAAATTCGACTTATTCAATCTTTCTTTTTAACTCAGGTCCTCCAGACCTGGCAACATCCTTGTAAATTTTCTCTGTACTCTTTCAAACTTAATTACATCTTTCCTCTTGGTAGGTGACCAAAGCTGCATGCAGTACTCCAATTTAGGCCTCACTGATGCCTTATACAACTTCAGCATAACATCCCTTCTCCTTCCCTCAGTACTTTGATTCACGAAGGCCAATGTGCCAAAAGCTTTTTTTATGACTCTATCTACTTGTGACAACACTTCCAATGAATTATGGACCTGTATTCCCAGATCCCTTTGTTCTACCACACTCCTCACTGCATTACCATTCACTGTGTAAGACCTATCCTGACTGTTCCAACTGACATGCAAAACCTAACACTTGTCTGCATTAAATTCCATTCATTATTTTCAGCCCATTTTTCATCTGGTCCAGATCCTGCTACAACCCATGTCAGCCTTCCTTGCGGTCTACTACACCCCCAATCTAGGTGTCATTTGTAAATTTGCTGATCCAGTTAACCACATGATCGTCCAGATTGTTGACGTAGATGACAAACAGCAATGGACTCAGCACTGATCCCTGCGGCACTCCACCAGTGACAGGCTTCCAGTCAAAGAGGCAGCCATCTACTACCACTCTCTGGCTTCCCCCAAAAAGCCAATGTGTAATCCAATTTACTAGCTCATCTTGAATGCTGAGTGATTGTACCTTCTTGACCAATCTCCCATGTGGGATGTCAAATGCCCTGCCAACGTCTATATTGACAATATGCACTGTCTTTTCTTCATCCATTTTCCTGGTACCTTTCTCAGAAAACTCTATAAGATTGGTTAGACATGAGCTACCACTCACAAAACCATACTGACTATCCTTAATCAGTCCATGTCTATCCAAATACCTATATATCTGGTCCCTCAGAATACCTGCCAATAATTTTCCCACTACTGATGTCAGGCTCACTTCTCTATAATTTCCTAGTTTATTTTTAGAGTCTTTCTTGAATTGCAGAACAACATTTCCTCTGGTACCTCACCTATCACCAAGGATGATGTGAATATCTCTGCTAGGGCCCCTGCAATTTCTGCACTTGCCTCCTGCAGGGTCTGAGCAAACACCTTGTCAGGCCCTGAGGATTTATCCATCCTAATTTGCCTCAAGGCAATAAACACCTCCTCCTCTGTAATTGGTACAGAGTCAATGGAGTTGATGCCACTTTGACTCACTAGACTCTGTGTCCATCTCCTGGGCAAAAAAAAAATTATATAAGATCTCCCCAATCTCTTTTGGCTCCACACATGGATTACTATTCTGATCTTCCAGAGCACCGATGTTTGCCTTTGCAAGAGTGGTGAATCTGTGGAATTCTCTGCCACGGGAAACAGTTGAGGCCAGTTTATTGGCTATATTTAAGAGGGAGTTAGATATGGCCCTTGTGGATAAAGGGATCGGGGGTATGGAGAGAAGGCAGATACAGGATTCTGAGTTGGATGATCAGCCATGATCATACTGAATGGTGGTGCAGGCTCGAAGGGCCGAATGGCCTACTTCTGCACCTATTTTCTATGTTTCTATGTTTCTAATCCTTTTGATCTTAACATATCTGTAGAAGTCCTTAGGATTCCCCTTCACCTTGTCTGCTAGGGCAACCTTATGCTTTCTTTTAGCCCTGCTGATTTCTTTCTTATATATTCTCTTGCATTTCTTATACAGGTTTCCCTCGCCATCCAAAAGTAGAGCGTTCCTATGAAATGGTTTGTAAGCCAGAATGTCGTAAAGTGAAGAAGCAATTACCATTTATTTATATCGGAAAAATTTGTGTGCGTTTGCAGACCCAAAAAAATAACCTACCAAATTATGCCAAATAACACATAAAACCTAAAATAACAGTAACACATAGTAAAAGCAGGAATGATATGATAAATACACAGCCTATATAAAGTAGAAATACTTTTCTGCAATCATTACACTGTTCATCGTAGCGAAAATCTCACGCAAGCGCTCTCGGCAGAAACACTCTCTCCAGTAACCTTTAAGCTATGAAGCTGCAAAATCATACCAAATAACACATAAAAATACACAGCCTATATAAAGTAGAAATAACGTATGTACAGTGTAGTGTCACATACCGGAATCGGGAAGACAGCAAGCACACTGATGATGGTGTGTTAGGCTGAGTCATTGGAGGTTGGGGTGGTGGGACACAGGGGTGTCATCTCATCATCGTCTGTTTCCATCAGGGCAGGCAGGTCATCTTCTTCTATGTCTGCCTGCCTCGTTATCGAAGATCGAGGTTCGTAGTTTGCTGTGGCTGATATGGAAGGCTTGAAAAACGACAGTATGCTTGACTGCTAGCCGCGCACATTTTTCTATCATACAGTTCTTTGTAAGCACTCAAACCATCCTGCAAGTATGCCCTAAACCGACGTACCCTTTCAAAATCAAAATCGTACTTTTCTGCAATCACTGCAGCATTGTCAATTGCAGCGAAAATCTCACGCAGTTGCTGGACGATTTCACTTTCAATCCATTCACTACTGCATTTTGTTTCCATTGTTATCCTTTGCTCTTTCAATTGCATCAGCTCTTCATTTATCAGTTCTTGGTCATGGGATGCCAAAACCTCTTCAAAATCATCTTCGTCAACTTCCACAAGCCAAACTCACTTTGTCCTTACTTCGTTCACCATGATCTAAATGCTTAATTATGTCTAGTTTTATGCTAAGTGTAACCACCCTTACGAGCTCTTTTAGGCTTTTCCGATACCTTAGAACTCATCTTGCTAATGGCTGCTCACAGGCACGTGTTTAAGCAATACCGGCTAGAATGCAGTTCCAGGGGGAGGAGCTTGGCTGCTCGGGGCACGCGCTGCCTTTTTTCATAACAGTGAAAGCACCTTCTGTTAGCAAAAATAGGTAACTAATGTAGGTCTTTCGTAACAGCGAGGTTTCGTAAAGTGACCATTCAAAAAACAGGGGACACCTGTACTTCATAAGCACCTCATTTGTTCCGACTTGCTATGCATCTCCTTACTTTTCTTAGCCAAGGCCTCACTATCTCTTGAAAACCAAGATTCCCTACACTTGTTATCTTTACCTTTTATTCTGACAGGCACATACAAGCTTTGTACTCTCAAAATTTCATTTTTGAAGGCCTGCCATTTATCAAGTGCACTTTTACCAGAAAACAGCCTGTCCCAATCCACACTTGCCAGATCCTTTCTGATGCCATCAAAATTGGCCTTTCTCCAG
This sequence comes from Mobula hypostoma, assembly GCF_963921235.1. Lineage (NCBI taxonomy): Eukaryota > Metazoa > Chordata > Chondrichthyes > Myliobatiformes > Myliobatidae > Mobula > Mobula hypostoma. The sequence continues at coordinate 72,955,560 of NC_086102.1, read as the reverse complement.
TTTAGAATCTCAACCCGCAGACCAGACCTATCTATCTGCATATTTACTTTGAAACTAATGGCATTGTGATCACTGGATGCAAAAATTTCACCAACACAAACTTCTTACACCTGCCCTGTCTCATTCCCTAATAGCAAATTAAGTATTGCACGCTTTCTCCTGGGTAAATAGGATCAGTATAGATGGGTAAAAAAGGTTAGCAAGGGCATAATGGACAAAAGTGACCATTTCTGTGCTGGATGACTCTATGTTGATGATCTTTTATTATGTGAATATTAAAACAGTGTGGATTAAAATCCCTCATTTGGACATCAAAATGTTTTTATGGCATATGCAATAATTCACTGCACCCCTTCTGATTCGGTTAAGATTACAATTCAGCAGAAAGACATCAACTGATGATTAAAGTGTGACAAGTGATCCAAGTATATAGAACATTCAGTAAAATCCTTCCACTTACTGTGATCCCAGCACACAAGTAGAAATGGTTACTGATCAATTTTCCCATAATACTAGTTACTGCATTTGTATTACATTTTTACAAAAGTATCAGATAGTAAACTTGTTAGAAAATTATGGCCTATTTACTCAAGGAATGGAAGCAATGAGACTGGTTCAGAGATGTATTGTAATGCTGAAGAATTCTTTTAAGACTGGGGACAATTACACTGTGATGTTCCATCAGAGACAAATACCTACAGACCAGTGCTCATTTAGGATAATCTTGACTAGAATGTACAGGGCACAATTTCTAACTCTGAAGATGACACAACACTCAAATGCTAAGAATAAGGAAGATAACTAGATTCCATGAAGACACCAGTGAAATGGACAGATAAATATCAGATGAAACTGAAAGAACTGCAAAGAAGTACCTTTTGATAAAATTATGATGAATGCAAGCTAAATTGTGCCATTTTAACTTAGATGTCAGTAAGACAGGGATTTATAAACAAAAATCTTGAAGGCAGCAGGGTAAGTCGAGAAGGCTTATGAAGCTACATTAACTTTATACATGGAACCAAAGACCACAAAGATATCAAGGAATGCTAATCTTATTAGGTCTCAGGTGCAATACTACTTTTAAATCTGAGCAGATACAAAGAGGTAAAGATGTTGGAATCTGGAGCAAGATAAGATACACTGGAGGAACTCAACAGGTCAGGTAATCCACATCTCCTTCAGATCCACCAAGGTTGTCAGTCGTCCCCAGATCTTCCTATTCCCCCTCCCAATCCCCCTTACCCATTTTCTTACCCCTCACCCAACTGGCTCCATCTGGCCATCATTCCTCCCCTTTCTGTCTTCACAGATATTCAGGGTGGTGAAGAAGGCATTTGGCGTTCTGGTCTTCACCAGTCAGAGAATAGAGAATATGAGTTGTATTATCATGTTGCACGACGTTGGTGAGGTTACACCTTGAGTCTGGTATACAGTTTTGGTCATACTTCAATAGGATGGATTTTCAAGCATATGGGCAGGACTCTAGGACTGTAGTCACAGAGAGAGGCGGGCAGTCTAGGACTTTACTCCCTGGAGGTCAGGAGGCTGAGGTATATAAAATCTTGAAGGGCATAGAGAGGGAGAACGTAGATGGCCTTTTTCCCAAGGAAAGGAAATCAAAAACTAGAGGGCATAGGTTTAAGCTGAAAGGGAAAAGGAGGAAGTTATGCGGAATGAGCTGCCAGAGAAAGTAGTTGAGACAAGTACAATAACCGCATTTATAAGATATTTGGACAGATACGTGGATGGGAAAGGTGTGGAGGGATACAGACTAGACGTGGGCAAATAGGATCACCTTAGATGGTTGGTGTGGATGGGTTGTGCCAAAAGGTCTGTTTCCATGCTGTAGTTTTCTATGAATTTACCTGGTTCTACATCACCTTTCTTATTTATCAGATTCCACAATTTGTTGTCTCTTCATCATCTCCCAGCCTCTTTCTCTAACTATTCCTTCCTCTTGCCCCACCCAATCTGCAACTTGTAAGGCATGAAAATGCCTGACGCAGGCCTCTCATGGTCTGAGTTGACGTTCCCTCCCTCCCTCCCCCTGCCTCACCTGGTCCATCAACCCTCCCTCACCTTGTCCCACCTTTCACCTGTCAGCTTCTGCCTCACCCCTCCACCTTAACTCTTTCTGCTGGCTATTTCACCTCTATACTCCCAATCTTAGCTCTCAACCATCACCCTGCCTCCACAGATGCTGCCTGACCTGCAAAGTTCCTGCAGCAGTTTGTTTTTGGGCTGATCCTTCTGGAGGGTTTTTAAGAGACTTAATGAAATTTTACCAAAGATAAGGAGATTCAGTTTTGTAACAGAGAAACTGGGAGTGATTTTTAGACAGCATGTTTGGTCTGAAAGAGTTCTTTTTAAAGATGAATAGCAAATAACCAAAGGCAATATGGGAATTATCTTATGTATACAAATTATTTCCATGGCATGCGCTAAAATTCATAGCACTCCCTCAGATTTAGTTAGTTTGATTTTATAAATGATTTCATCTATAATAAGAAGTGTTGAATACACTCAAAAACAATCTTCAGAAAGGAATTTGATAAATCCTTCAAGGAAAACTGGGAAAACATAAAATGGGACACATTAGATAGCTCTGATGAAAATCCTCGCTAGATCAGGTGGGCCAATTTGAAAATGTATTTCAATTCAAATGAAATGAATTAATATTTGTCCTCAAGTTAGGGAGAAATCTGAATAGGGAAGGTGCTGCTGATATTCGACAAAATTGTTTCCATATGAACTGCTTTGAGGTATATATAGTCTAATATGGTGAAATTCTTAACTGTTGCATGTTAGCAATTTAAAATCAGGTGCATGCTGTTTGAGTGAGATAGCAATCGTTGAGGATGAAGTTGAAAGAGATCTTATTTCATTTGTTGCCTCATCACTTATCACACCTGGTACAAAACAACAGGAAACAAAATTAATGAAGTTTAACAGAGTTAATTGGATAGTATGTTAATTTCCTAAATCAGCTGGTTCAAAAGCCCCGGAGGTTATGGTTATGATTGTGCAATAAAATCATAGACTTACAGAAAGTATAATTAGGCTCATCCCTCAGGATTCGTTAAGGAGCTAGGGTCAGGTCAGGGTTTAAGGGACAGGGATGGGGAGGAGTTAGAGGTCAGGCTCCAGTCTAGACCTCCGCTCAACGTTCGAAGGCCAGTGATGTGGATATGTGATGAAGGACATCTGCAGTGCAGGCCTCTCCTCCATGTTCTGCTTTCGAAGACCAGCATGGTGAACATGTGAAGGACATCTGGAATCCAGGCCTCTCTTCTACATTCTTCGTTCGAAGACCAGCATGGTAGGTATGTGAAAAATGTTTGGAGTCCAGGCCTTCACACCGTGCTCAAAGGCCAGCATGATGAAGGACAGCCATGGCTATCAGGCTGGTAAGTGCTGCGGACAAGAACTATGTCTCCCCATGTCAGGGAGTCCGCCAAGTCATCAGATCCCAGGATTAGATGTATGAGGGCCGATGACGGCCCGAGGAATGCAAGTCAGCAAGTCTGGAGTTCGGGACCCTGTCATTGACTCGTCGTGGGGTTGATACCAAAGCTCTGAGTCCACAAGTCAGAGAGCACACTGTGGAAGCCAGAGGCCTGTCATCCGTGAGTCCACTGGAGGCTGGAGGCCTATCCTGGGGCTGGAGGACTGTCTGCGTGTGCGAGTGGGAAGGTGGGGGGGAGGAAAGGGTTGCTTTGCTGATGTTGTTTTGTTGCTTGTTGTATTTTCTCTTTTGTTGTGTTCTGTGTTGTTCTACTGAGCGTTGTGAACATGTTATATTGGTGTTGGAATGTCTGCTGACACTTGTGGCCAATGCCAGCGCATTCCTAGGTTGTGTTGCCTGTTAATATAAACGGCATGTTTCACTGTATGTTACAAGTACATGTGATAAATAAATGAATCTGAAACCTTGATTGCAAAGGAATCAAATAGGAGAAACTTTTGATATAAATACCAAATACTGGATACATTCTAAAGTTAAGGCAGCTTCTGAGTAGGGAAAGGTTCATTGGCTTTTCATCATCAAAAATAAGCGCTCACATAAGGTGCAAATTAGATCATGCAAGAGAAACAGCCAACGTGCCAGAGGGTATAAATTCAGGATGGTTCAGGTTAGAGGCTGTGAAATGAAGACGTAGAGTAAATTTCAAAGCATATTTCATTATAAAGTGGCTGTTCACCAGCTTTAATAAAACACCACTAGGAGCCACCTCAGAGGGCTTTGGGATTATTTTAAAAAAAGCTAAATGCTACACTAGTAAACAGTGTTATTTTGAATGAGAGGGGCCACAGCATCTCCTGGATCTGAGATTATTTTGTTATTTGCACATGTTGTTGCATGTTTTTATTTTGCTAAGTGCTGAACAGATTTAAAACAGTTCTCATTAAGTAGCTTTTCAACAATGTACTGTTAACAGCAGCTCCTTTTCTTTCCACATGTGGTACAACTAGGTCATTCATTCCCAGCAACAGAAACTACTTATCTTTGTAACTGTCCCAAGGTCAGGTATCTGCATCTTAATTTATTCGCATATAATGTAAGAACCCATTTTGCATTTTGCTCCGCCTCATACATTCTTCGTCTTTGGGAAAGAGCTGTCAGTGCTGTACAGTAGATGTCTTCATTGCAATGTAGTCTCCGGCAGTGCCCAAATTGTGCCTTCTTTTCCCTTGACCAAACCGCAGTGCATTTCCACTGTTTCATTTAAAAACTACTACTTTGGTTAAAAGCACTGATGACATACAAGATTATAGACCAAGTACTGGTAAATAGGTTCTTGATGATTGGCCTGAAGATATTGAGCTAATATTTTCTGTATAACTTTATGATTCCAATGAGTAAAGCTAGGTATGCGATCCTCTGATGAAAGGGGTGCGAGAATGATATGAGACAGCTATGTTGCATTATTGCAGCCATAATCTGATAGGCTATATTATTGTTTGTGTTACGGTACGTACTCAACCATGCCAGCTTTTGGGGTTTAGGTGCTCCGGTTCTCTAGGATATGGATAGCTGGCACAGTCCCTTTAAAGATTCAGGCCTACTCCACTAAACGGCGGCCGTGTCTTGGCTCCAGGATTATGACATTTAAAGAGCACCTGAACTCAGGTTTGGTGCTCAATCATCAACTCAGCTTAGGATACTCATCTAGCATTCTAGTCAGGAACCCTGTCCTCATCTCATTCTCATATTGTGTCTCAATTCTAGTCTCAGATACTCCAGCACTTGGGTCCTGACCATGTCTCATCTAGGTCTCTTGTCAAAGTTTGTCCCTAATAAAACACATTTATGTCACAAGGGATGAAACGAGGACAACTTCCTGTCCTTGTACAAAGAAAATCAATGTCTCAGTTTCCATTAGTTAAGAGTGAGTGTTTCTTTGACTATACTTCTAATAATTATAGTTAAGATAATTTATAATTTCAGAATGGCAATTGTGTACTATTACAGCTCCAAGTTTTCTCATCTTTCTATCCCTCATCTCTTTATCTCCTAACCTCCCTTTTTTTCCCATATTTACTCTCTATTACCTTGAATTTCGTACTGCAGTGTATCCTTCTTTGTTCAAACATAGGATTGCTCATCAATGAGTCTTGAATCTGAAAGGTCAGGGTGACAGATTAGTTCCTTACCTTACTCAAGCAACTCCCAGAATCACAATCTTCTTTGGATTCCAGGCAGCTGGGCACTAGCCACAGAAGTTTGCAGAAATTTTGTGGACAAATACAGCTCTAAGAACAACCAGCACCATTTAATTGTCACTCTGAACAATACCGGCCACAATCCATTAAAGCAATTTGACTTGCTATAGTTCTAAGATTAGTCAGAGCAGCTCTGATAACCAGAAATTACTTTCTCAAGTAACTTGCTACCATGAGATTTTTAGGTGGAGTCATGCACACAGAGATATTTAAGACAGGAGACATCGTTTTCAACAGCACTTGAAGTAATTTATGTAACAAATTTAAATATATTTTGAACTTCATAGTAATTATAATTTAAATGCAATATATCAAAAATTAAAATGAGCAGTATCAGGGGAAATTCCAGACCCATCAATATTTCATACCCTGCTTGCAATTTGAGCATGATTTCCTTTCACTAAGGCAATCTGTTCTCTAATGAGACAAGTAGATCCTTGGGCTGCAATTATTTCTAAATTTGATTCATTCTGAAATCTTGATATCATGATATTTTTTGATTTTGTGTATTTTGATATCTATATAGTCATTATACTCTGACATTAGTTAAAAACGATTTAACAACTCGAAATTCTGGCCGTTGAATGCAGTTTTAAGATCTGTCAAGCATAAAATGGAAGCTTAACCTTATATCCAAGTAGAAAAGCTCTCAATGCAAGCAAGCTTTTCCACATCACAAGAGCTAGAGATCATGGGTTAATGGTGAAAGGTGAAATGTTTAAGGGGAACATGAGGAAAAACTTCTTCACTGAGAGTGTGGATCGAGCTGCCAGCGGCTGCAGTCTCAATTTCAACATTTAAGAGAGTCTGGACAGGTACATGGATGAGGGGAGTATGGAAGGCTATAACCCCGGTGCGGGTCAATGGGACTAGGTAGAATAATACTTAGGCATGGACTAGGTTCTGTGCTGTAGTGCTCTATGACTCCATGACTCATATTCCATGTTCTCGTGATGGAAAAGGAGGCCATTCAGCTTATTGAGACTATGCTGGCTCTCAAAGCAGCCCCATCAATCCCTTTCCCTCACTTAGCTATGTCATGCTGTAATGGACTAAAGAAACCAAGTGGTCACTTGAACTGATCCTTGGCTATCTTATTTAGGAAGGCTGAAGATCACACAAAGAGACTTTCTGACAAGAGGGATGGTCCACCTGGAAATCAAGGATGTCAACCTGATTGGCTCTCCCATAGCCATTTCCATGGTGGATTTGTCTTCATGTATGTTTACACTAACAGGAGCCATGCGAAGAGCAGCCATTAAGTGAAATGTGAAAGGGTTATCAACAGCCCAAGCAGGTCCTCAAGGAGCGAAGAGCAAAAATGGAAAGATACATTGACTAACACCAAATTAACATTAAAGTAATCGAGGTGATGCTAATCATTTGTATGCGCTTGCTCAGCGATGGTAGCGATGCACTTTTTTTTGCTGGTGGGGGAGGGGGGATCGTTGCTCACTGCCGCTTACGCATGGGAGGGAGGGGAACGGGGGGGTACTTTGGGGTTCTCGCGTTTAACTGTCATTCATTCTTTGGGGCACTCCTCTGTTTTCGTGGATGTTTGCGAAGAAAAAGCATTTCAGGATGTATATTGTATACATTTCTCTGATATTAAATTGAACCTTTGAACATTTGAACATTGGAAATGTGTAGTTTGTAATATCCCGAAGACAACTATGGAAGACATTAAGAATAGTCTTTATTCTATTGTTCAACTTGTTTCAGTGATTATATGGTGACACAGAACAAAGTGGCCTCACACAAAGATACACAGGGTGAACACAGCTAGACTGAGCCTTTTTTTAACTCCAAACTTACATACACTAACTACTACCATTATGACAATTGGCAGCAGAGGATGAAAGAAAATTGATCAGGACAGCTAGAACCATAAGTGTTACTTTCTTTGTCTGAGATTTGGACTGAAGCAGATTGGGTTTCCTAATACTAAATTGATCCTTCAAACTTGCTCCAGTGGGGTAATGATATAGTATAAGTCAAGATGATCCTTTCATTTTCTTTCAATAGTTCATAGAACTCATTGATTATGTGGAAATGATGGAACTTTTTCTGGGAAATGATGTTGTAAAAGGGGAGAAGTCCATTTTTCAGACACCTGCAGGTGCTTGGAAGTAGAAAGTGATGAAAAGTAGCAGTATTAACGAGAAAACATTTGAAAGATCACATGACTGCACAAATTGAAAAGAGGAGGCTCAATGAAAAGGAATATTTGCTATGGACAAGACTGGAAGCAGCATCTGAACAAATGCAGGATTTGTAATTTGGCCAGTGAGAGTGCAGTGTGTATACAAATTGTGACCTTGAGCTAAAGCATTTATAGACAAAGGAAAAAACACTGGAAGCAAAATGTTACCATATCTGGCAGGTAACATCATAATGAATAGTGCAGATTAAAAATCTCTGTGTGTCGTAACTGTTGCATCAAGGGACACTTGTTAGCAGTTTGCTTATAAGCAAAGCAAGGCTATTGGGAACCTTGGGAAACTGTTCAGTGCAAAATCATTTGATAAGAGTTTTAAAGTCTACTGAACACCTGAACTAAGAGAAGAAGCCAGCGACCTAGGTGGACGATAGAAATCAGAACTCAGATTAACCTTTCTGTACAGTAGTATCCATTAAAGTACATACACAAAGTGCTGGAGGAACTCAGCAGATCAGGCACAGAAATTAATAAACAGTCAACATTTCAGGTCAAGACCTTTCATCAGGACTGGAAAGAAAAGTGGAAGATGCCATTATAGTAATCTGGGGAAGAGGAAAGAAGACAGGCTAGAAAGTGATAGGTGAAGATGGGTGGGTGGGTGAGGCGAATAAAGAAAGAAGATGGGAGGTGACAGGTGGAAAAGAGAGCAAGGAATCTGATAGGAGAGGAAAGTAGTCCATGGAAGGAAAGGGAGGAAGAGGGGCACTACGGGGAGGTGAGGAGAAGAGATGAGAGGCCAGAGTGTGCAATCGAAGAAGAGGGAAGAGGGAAGAGAAGAAAAAGTACAGGATGGAGAAATCGATGTTCATGCCATCAGGCTGGAGCCTACTTAGACAAAATATGAGGTGTTACTTCTCCAACCTGAGAGTGGGCTCATTGTGGCGGAAGACGAGACATGTCTGAACAGAAATGGTGATAGGAATTAAAATTGTTGGCCACCAGGAAATTCTGCTTTTTTGTGGATGGAGCGGAGGTGCTCGACTGCATTAAAGGTTAGAGTGCTAATGGGAATTGACACTTGTGCTACAGTACAGGTAACAGATGAGAGAGAAGTTTGGGAACATTGGCCAGATCAAACAATGAAGCTCAGTGAGTCATTCTCTTCGAATTGCACTTTGACTTTGTAAGGAATCAGGATGATCGGGAGTTGTAAAGCTGGAGTGAGAAATAGAGAATGTGAAGTGTAGATTCCTCTTCTAATTGATTGTGCCAAGTCAAGGATATAATTTGATAGATAAAGATAAAGATGGATTGGAGGGAGATCAATAACATCAACTGTATTTGAAATGCACTCTGAGTTATGAAAGCCAAGGCTGAGCTGGAGCACACTGCGACATCAAGTTTCTCAGAGCAGGACCTGTACCGTATAGCCTGAAAGAAAGTGATTGGGAAAAGCTGAGAAGATTGCAAGAAATAGGTATCATTGAACTAGCTGGGCTTTCTGCTTGGGATTTTCCAACCATTCCAGCAGTGAAGCCAGATGATACCATTGGAAACATGGTGATCATAGGGCAGTAGGTAAGTGATTATAGGTAGGGATGCTCCTTACTTCTGAGTAATGATTTGATTGCTTGGCTATGAGGAAGACAGATCTTCACAATCCTTCACATGTCACATGGTTACCCACAGATCAAGTTGGGCCACCATGGAATGCTCAACAATAACTACTCACCATTGACTATTCCAATAATCCAGGCTTCTGTCTGACTCCAAACATTTTCCAGGAAACAAATTCAAACATTAACTGAATTTCTGTATTATTATAAGAGCTCATCTGGTTATGTTAGTGTCCTTCAGAAGAGGAAATCGGTATTTTTGTCTTGTCTGTCTTGTATGTAGTCTTAGATCCACTATGCCCAAGCGGTGTCCAAGTCCCAAAACTAAATGAAAACAAGAATAGTTCTCTGTTATATTTCCTGATGGCGCTGGTATTATTTTATCACCCAGTTTGGAGAACGATGAGAGGAACCAGAAGGTTTTGCATTACAGTTCCTATCCAGAATGGGGAGATGATTAAGCTAGACAAAGGCAGTTTCATCACCATCTGTGAAGTAATAAAGATGATATTAAATGGATATGACATTGTTATAATCCCATTGCTCCTCCCTGTTGTAGTAGTGGGATAATGACACAAAAATAAAATGGCCTCACACAAAGAAATACATGGTGATACTGCCAGACTGAGTGTTTTAAATTAGATTTTTGCATGTGTGATGTTATAAAAGGCTGGTGGCAGTAATTAAGCTAAGGATGCTTTCATTTATGCTGTTCTTACAACTTCGGGATATCTGAAAGTTCTTCGTTATCAATGAAGTGTAAACACTTCTGTAATTGAGGATGGTGCAGTAGTAAATAAATGGAGCAGATTAAAACAGTCTTGACACCAGGAGCTGAATAAAACAATCATTTCAGGACAAACTTCTCCCACTGTTAAGGGCTATTAAGTTCTCACTGAAGTATATCTTTCTCAATTGGCTAATGCAATACCAACCGTTTGATAGAGCAGAGTGCAGGATAAGATATTTCATCAAAAGAGAAAATATAAACACATGACCACAGTCTCACTGAAAAATTGTCCTTAAGATGGTTCCAGTTCAGCAGATTAATATTGAAAAAGCTTATGCCAGGAACTGAAGAGTAAATTACTGCTAGACTATTTGAAAAAATGATGTTGTCTCTAATGTAGTGCTCCCGGCAATGCACTATGTAATAGTTATCCTGCATTTGGCCAAATCATAAGTATCTCAACTATAATTCTTTTTGCAAAAGATTAATCAATAACAAAGCTCTGATTTGTCACTGCAGCAAATATTACTGGTTGACTACTGCCCCATTAACCTCCTAATCATTTAACATATGAAGACAGTTGCAGATCATCAACCAGAAAGTGGCAGAAACTAAACAAGAAAATCATTCAAAATATCACATGGTTATTTCCCATAGAAATAATGTTCTAACTATAGTGAATAATCAGGGGTATATAATTCCCAGTAAAGTTAATAAGAATGCCAAAAGATTTTTAATTCAATGGTTAAGGTGCTTGGATGAAAATCATTCCTTTGATTAGTTTACCAGGATTTGATGATTGTATATTTTCTCTGTTCCTGCAAACTTGAAGCATCTGATGGTTTTTCAAATGTGTCTGTTAGTTTTTTATTTATTTACTCAAATTGTGAAAGTAGTTATTTTGTTTTTGCATTAAACTATTACTTCATTAAAATGTGAAAAGTAACATTTTTCTTTTTTTAATACAATTATGGACTTACTCTTTTCAGTTAAGTAGGAAGAATGCATCCTTATTGCAATGCCTGCCATTGACTTACCACGTGATAATGCTGCTGCTTTGAGAACCCTACAGTGACTGATACTCTTCATATATCTGTGACATCTTCACAATTCTGTTCATATATATTTCAACACATAATTTTCTGTTTCTAAGATCACCAAGTTGACTTCTGAGATGCACGACTTTTATCAAGTTATATTATGGTCTGCTGTTTCATGCAATCTCATTTTTAATATCAAAATAATACCTAACAGACTTTGAGAGGCGCACGTAAAGTCCTGGAGGAACTCAGCTGGTCAGGGAGCATCCATGGAAATGAATAAATAGTCGATCGTTTATTCTTTTCCCCAAATGCTGCCTGACCTGCTGAGTTCCTCCAGCATTTCATCAAAGTTCAAAGTTCAAAATCAATTTTATTATCAAAGTACATGTATGTCACCATATACAGCCCTGAGATTCATTTTCCTGTGGGCAAACTCAGCAAATCTATAGAATAGTAACTATAACAGGAATGAAAGACCACCCAACTAGGGCATTCAATCACACATTTCATGTTTGTTGCCTTGGATTTCCAGCACCTGCAGAATCTCTTGTATTTAAGACTTAACAGATCTTGTAGGGATCAATGATTTGCCTTGTGAGATAAGCTAGTCATTATTTAAAAATAAGAGTTCACCTATTTAGGACAGAGCTGATGTGAAGCATTCACCTCAGAGGGTTTTGATGCTTGAAATTCTTCCTCTTTGGGTAGTGGAAGAAGGGCCTTAAAAAAAAGCTTAAGGAAGAGACAGATATTTTGAAAAGTGAAAGGGTGATATTAGATTATGAGGACACGCAGTCCTCTTTTATTGTCATTTAATAATGCATGCATATTATCACAGATAGCTGCGAATACAAATCTGAGATTACAATAAGTTCAGTAATGATCATACTAATGGGACAGCAGACTGAAGGCCTGAGAGGCCAAATCTTACTTGTAATTTGTATGTTCATATTTGTATATTACTACTGCTCCAACTACTCTTGCAACATACATGAAGCCAATATATCTCTATATATGTAAAGAGACCATTTGAATCTTTGAAAACTAGAATACTTCTTGTATTAATTTCAGCAATCTATTTTTTTTCTACATGTGATTATACCTGTGCCTGTAGCCATGTGGCAATTAATCCATGTTGGTGCTTCCAAATGAAAAAAACTGCAAGTTCATAATATCTATAGACTTAATTAAGATAGGCATTTCAAGTAAATACTGGAGAGGATGTAAACTGCTGGAAGCACATAATTATATTGTAACCTGTTCTTCTGGTGTGAAAGGATCCCAGTGACACAATTTCCTATTTGTCAAACCAACAGTTCCCTTAAAGTAGAACAGTCACTCTCTCATTTTTGCTTTGTGTGTGATGTGACTGTATTATTTGGCTGCACTATAGCCCTTCAAGTAACCAGACTCTGTCACTGCAGCTTTTTGATTTGGTGAGACATTTCATGAGTGCAATGTTTTCTTTATAACCTAATAACTGCTTGAAAATGAAAATGTTGTCACTGTCTCCTTCATGCTTCTACTGAATATTTATCCCCTGTCAACTTTGGCTTTTAGTCCTAACAACCCATTTCAAATGTTAAACAATTCTACTACATCTTCCTTTCTCAATCTCAACAACATAAGTATAGCCTACGTGTACAGTCCCAGTAAATCAAACCGTTCCTGCGACACCATAATTTTCTTTTCACTTGATTGTTCAAGGAAATCAAATTCTTCTGCAGATTGTCTCCTTGTGTTTCTGCTTCTCAATACAAAGTCCAAATTGCCTTCAACATTTTTCTGTTTGCAGACCTCCATTTATTTTTCAATCTAGACTCATAAATCTTTGTGCTAATTTAAACTAAGAAGTATATTCATTTTCTATTCTCTTACCAGATACAATTGCTGCATTTGAGAGACACTCAGACAGACATTTGCATAGGCATGGCAATGGAGAATATTATCCCAATGGGATCAGTATCGATGGACTAAAAGGTTGACATGGATATAGTGAGCCAAAAGGCCCATTTTTGTGTTACATAACCAGCATTATAAATCTACATTAATCCTCTGTTTGCCTGCTTTTTTATGTCTTCCATGACCTTTGTTCCACGGCATATACACAGATACTTTTAAAATAATGTTCAATACAAAAAAAAAGTGCTAATCACTTGGGTTTTCATGGAAGTCTGTGTAATTGCATGGCATTGATTACCTGAGCAATATTAACAACTCTAGACAGCCTGATCTCGTCATGGGTTATAAATCCACTGTTTGTTCATGAGAAATAGATCTTGCATTTCGCTGCTGGAGCAGTTTGTTTCTGAGCATAGCTACTGACCTGAGTTTAGTTCTGGATGGGAAGGAGGAGCAATGGTGTGTCAGCTTTGGCCTTTGAGTGGTACTGGTGTAAGATCTAAACCAAAGGCTACCTCAGATTTTATTATCTTGAATCCGGTGCCAATTACACATCTGGCCCAGTTCACCATCTCCAGCTGTATTAGCTTCATGCATTTCTGGCTGTCATGAGCAGAGCTCTAGGTTACTAGGAGGCATTCTGGGTTACTCTTTTCAAATTGAACAAGGAGGTGTACTCTGACTACCTGGATGGATCTTCTAAAGTCCCTTTGTAGCAGTTCTCCCTGACCCCGCCAAGTTCCCTTTTCACTTTCTGATGCATGATTTGCCCTAGTGTTTGTCTAACTCTTGCATTTGGTCACACACTGGTGTGCTGGTACGGAAGTCAATGCTGCTGTCCCAATGCTTCAGGGACCCAGTTTCAACCCTGAGCTCAGGTACCTGGTACCATTGGTGCACAGTTTGCATGTCTCCCTGCGGTCACACTGGTTTTGACTAGGTTTTCTGCTTTCCTCCGAGAAAAACGCGCAAATAGATTAATTGGCTACTGTTAGCCCCCACTTGCTCCAGGTTAATGCAAAAGAATCAAAAGGGAAAGACGCCATTAATGTGTGAGAGAATGTTGCAGACCCGCAGAGGAATAAGGCATAGGACTGAGGAACTGATATGACTGGTCTGTTGGGAGCCAGCATCAATTTCATGGGTTGAAAAGTTTCCATGTGTCACAAACAAGAGAAACGCTGCAGATGCTGGAAATCCAAGCAACACACACACACACACACACACACACACACAAATGCTGCCGAATGGTCTTGGCCAGAAATGTTGACTGTACTTTCTTGCATAGATGCTACCTGGCCCGCAGAGTTGCTCCAGCATTTGTGTATATTTCTTATGTTTCCATGTGTGCTCGAATATGATCATTAAAGCAAACTTAAACCTATTTCACACCCTCAGGATTTTTTGACAAGACTCCCTGGATATTGAAACAAGGGTTTCAAAGATCAGAGCAGTGAGGCGTCATCATCCCCGACTCTGCCTGATGTTGCTCTCTCAGTCACATGTCTACTAGATTGGAATTTGGCAATGGTTAGTTGATTTCTTTCCCATTCATCAGAAATACCACAGGCTTTGCCAAATTATAATCGGAATTCAATTTCACTTCCATTATTTGCTTCCAATGGGAACAATCAATCAGTATCACACAATTTGTTACCTAAGTTACAATTCCTGTAGCCAGTTTGAAATTATCAACATAGCAACCAATCTACCAGTAATATTGCTGAAGGATTAGGGCTATGTTCTAAATGACTGAGTGTGGGGAAGGAGGATTTGCCACTAGAGAGTTTACAGAACAAAATGGTAATCTTAAACTTCTGTACTAAAAATGGTCTGATGGAAATAATTCTTGTCTTTTGTTGCCTGATTGCAGATGAAACACAAAGAACATGCCAGAAAGCAGAAAAAGAAAGCTGAGGGAACATATGCTGCTCTACAGGAAATGGCCCAGTTCCTTGTTCAATAAAGGAACAGGAGCAAATTCTTGATTGTAAGAATGTAGTTTGCACTGAAGGAAATGGAGGCATTAAAAATCCACTGATTTGCAGGTGGAAAGATGACATGAACACAAGCTTGAGGGAGTAAGGTTGTTTCTTGAGCCTTACCAAATGGCTGGAATTAGAGAAGCTTTAAACACAAGAGATTCTGCAGATACTGGAAATCCAGAGAAACACACAGAAAATACTGGAGGAACTCAGCATATCAGGCAGCATCCATGGAAAGGAATAGAGTCGACATTTCGGGCCAAGATCTTCATCCAGACTTAGGGAAAATTGTTGGAGTTGGTCTGTTGAGACAATTCACAGAATCCACAAGGAAAGTCATAAAACCTCAAGATCAATAAAGTTTTAAAAATTAGGTATACTACATCTCTAGTCAATGATTTTTTTTCCTCTATGACCAGCAAAATTGCTGTAAATCTTGGGAAATATTAAACAGAAAGTATTGTGATAATATCAAAGCTGCTTGGAAAGTGACCATGGAATAAGCAAATTATTGCGAGCATAGTTCAGAACCACTGGTTTCAAGACTGTCTATTGATTGCAGGATAGAGTATGGAGTCAGGCCAATAAGTCTTAGCACTCATCAAAACATTGGAAAAGTGCAAATGGTATGCACTTTCTAGCAATGCAGAAGATGATATTGAAGTCTGCTGTCATTCAACCAACAGCAACTCCTTTACACAAACTCTGCCAGGCATTTATAGGATTCTGTAAGTGGTCACCTTGCCCCTAAGAATATCGGCTCAATCTTCAAAAATTAACTTCAGCCTTAATCCCACATTCAAAGACTTCATAGTCCTCAAATCGTCCTTCCAAATTGCTAATGATTTTTGAATTGCTTGTCCAGCTTTTTAAAGGCTGTTTGTATGACACCACCCAAGGAATCAGGGTGCTTCAGGGAAGCTCTCTCTGCTCCACTACAACAACGGAAAGTTTAGACCTTGACCTCTCCTCTCTCATAGTACTTTCAGTAGTTCAAATTTCTTCAGATGTGAAAAGTGCAATTTGTTTTCACTCTTCCATTTTTTTTGTCCTTAATTTCTTCTCAGTTGGCATAGCAAAATGAAGATAAAAGAAAAAATAACTTCTGCTCCTTGAATGATAATGCACTGTGTCTGGCTGGGTTTTATTCTGAGACTTCAATTTTCTAAGACAATAAAATTAGCTGAGTAAACTAAATTTGCTGTGCAAACTGATGGCCAGAATCTCCTATCAGTGGGAAACAAAGGAATGTAACGTTTTGTGCTTTGTGGAGACCTGGCTGATGGAGGAGATACCAGATCAGCCATCGAGCCCTCTGAGTTCTCCCTGTTCCAGGTGGACAGGTCTAAAGACCTCTCTGGGAAGAGTAAAGGAGGTGGGGTATACTTCAGGGTCAATAATGCTTGCTGCATGCCCCAGAATGTGCATGCCTTCAAATACTTTTGTTCCCGGGATCTGGAGTACCTTGTGCTGCTGTGTAGACATACCTGGCTGCCTAGGGAGTTCACGGCTGTTATTATCACAGCTGTGTATATTCTGCCACAGGCTGATACTGACCTGGCTCTCAATGAAGTACGAGACTGTATGAGACCATCAGCATCCTGGAGACTGTACACCTGGAGGCTGCCTTCATCATTGACAGACTTTAACAGAGCGTCACTGTCTAAAGTCTCTCCGAAGTTATGTCAATACATCCAGGTGAGCACACGGGGAAATAGCATACTTGACCACTACTACTCTCCGTTCCGCTATGCTTACAAAGCGCTCCTCCGCCCACCGTTTGGGAAGTCTGACAACTCCTCCATCTTGTTTTTGCCCGTGTACAGGCAGATGCTGAAACAAGAGGCGGCCATAGATAAAATCTTCCGTTGTTGGTTTGACCAATCAGTCTCCATGCTACAGGACTGCTTTGATGATGTCATCTGGAACGTCGTTCGGGATGAGTATGTCTCTGAGCTCATGGAAGGGATCATGAGCTTCATCTGGAAGTGCATCAAGGACGTTGCTGCACTTTCCACCAACAACACACACAGCACATGGCAAGGTCTGCACGCCATCGCAGACTTCAAAGCTAAGCGGAGTGATGCTGCCAACATCGCTGCCTCTCTCCCAGATGAGCTAAATCTTTTTTACACTAGGCTTTTGCACCTTGGCCATCTCTGAGGCTGAAGTACGCAGGTGTTTCCAATGGGTGGACAGCGAGGCTGCGGGACCGGACAGCATCCCAGGACGGGTACTCTGGATGTGCGCGGCACAACTGGCTGGTGTGTTTACAGGCATTTTAAATCTCTCCCTCTCCCGGTGTAGAGTGCCCTTCTGCTTCAAAACATCCACCATTGTCCCTGTACCTAAAGAGAGCAAGGTAACATGTCTGAACGGCTGGCGTCCTGTCACACTCACCTCTATAATGAGCAAGTGCTTTGAGAGGCTGGTCAAGGACTACATCTGCAGCATGCTACCACCCACACTGGACCCCCTACAATTCGCCTACTGACACAACCGATCGACAGACGACACAATAGCCACAGCTCTACAGATTATCCGTACACATCTGGAGCAGAAAGATGCTTATGTGAGAATGCTGTTCTTGGACTACAGTTCAGCATTCAACAACATTATTTGCTCCAGGCTTGACAAGAAGCTCAGAGCCCTCGGCCTTCACCCTGCCTTTCATATCTGGATCCTGGACTTCCTATCAGATCACCGGCAGGTGGTAAGAGTGGGGTCCCTCACTTCCACCCCTCTGACCCTCAACACAGGAGACCCTCTGGGCTGTGTACTTAGCCCCCTCCTTTACTCTCTGGATACCCATGACTGGGTCGCCACCCGCAGCTCCAATCTGCTAATTAAATTTGCTGACAATACTACACGAATTGGCCTAATCTCAAATAATAATAATGCAGCCTACAGAGAAGACATCACCCTGACACAGTGGTGTCAAGAAAACAAACTCTCCGTCAATGTCACAATAACAAAGGAGCTGGTTGTGGACTACAGGAGGAGTGGAGACAGTTTAACCCCTATTGACATCAATGGATCTGGGATTGAGAGGGTGAACAGCTTTAAATTCCTCGACATACACATCACTGAGGATCTCACATGGTCTGAATATACCGGCTGTGAGGTGAAGAAAGCACAACAGTGCCTCTTTCATCTCAGATGGTTGAAGAAGTTTGGCATGAGTCCCCAAATCTTAAGGACTTTTTACAGGGGCACCATCAAGAGCATCCTGACTGGCTGCATCACTGCCTGGTATGGGAACTGTACTTCCCTCAATCGCAGGACTCTGCAGAGAGTGGTGCAGACAGCCCAGTGCATCTGTAGATGTGAACTTCCCACTATTCAGGATATTTACAGTGAAGGGTGTGTAAAAAGGGCTCGAAGGATCATTGGGACCTGAGTTACCCTAACCACAAACTGTTCCAGCTCCTACTATTCAGGAAATGGTACCACAGCATTAAAGCCAGGACCAACAGGATCCAGGACAGCTTCTTCCACCAGACCATCAGACTGATTAATTTACGCTGACACAATTGTATACCTAAGCAATATTGACTGTTCTATTGCATATCTTACTATGTCTGCCTGTCTAGGTACCATATCCGATGCGGACTTTGGTGACCATGGTTTTCCATATAGATCTATCCTTTGTTTTTTGGATGACTTCCATTTCCTCGATGTGTAGCTAGCTGGCTATGCTTTTGATGTACATTAGCCGAGGCCTTCCTCTAGGTTTACTCCCCTCAATCTTTCCAGAGAGTATGAGTTTTTCTAGTTCATCTTTCCACATGATGTGTCCTAGGATTCTGAGTTGTCTTTCTCTTGTTGTTGGTATGAGTGATCGAACTGCTTGGGCTCTACTGAGAACTTCTTCATTTGATGTTTGTGTGTGGTCCATGATATTTTTACCATTCTCCTGTAGAACCATTTCAGCTGCTTCTAGTTTCTTTTCCATTGCTGGAGAAATGGTCCAGCATTCACTTCCATCAGTCAGGATAGAATAAATGTAGCACTGCAGTATTCTGTATTTAGTGTACGTGCTCATCTTTCTGTCTGTTAATATGGTCTTCATTTTTTGGAAAGTTTCTTTCACCATTGCTATTCTGTATTTGATATCTGTGTCGCACCTGCCATTACTTGTTATTAGGCTGCCAAGATATTTGAATTTGTTGACTTGTTTGATGTTTGTATTTCCGATCTTGATCACACATTGTGGGATGTTTGTCTTTCTGGAGATGACCATGCTCTCTGTCTTCTTGGTGTTGTTTGAGAGGGCTCTGTGATTACTTTCTGCTGCCACTATAGTGAGTAGTTCTTGAAGTTTTGTTTCTGAGTCAGTGAATAGTACGATGTCATCAGCATATCTGATGTTATTTATATTATGGCCTCCAATTGTGAATCCTTTGATGTCTTTGATACTTCTCAAGATATTTTCACTATACAGGTTGAATAAGTCTGGCAAAAAGACACAACCTTGCCTGACTCCTCTCATGATATTCACATACTCACTCACTTCTCCTTCTATTCTGATGGATGCTGTCTGGTCCCAGTATAAGTTTCTTAAGAAACATATACCTTTCCCATCTATGTCAAGATCTTGAAGCATTTCTGGAAGATCTTGCTGTCTGACAGTGTCAACAGCTTTTGTGTAGTCAATGAAACATAGATCGCTGTCTTTTGGTACCTGGATGGCTCTTTCACTGATCATCCGCAGCATGAAAATTGCATTTCTGGTTCCAGTGTTTTCCACAAAGCCGCATTGTTCTTTACTGATTTCTGGTTTTATACAGCGTCTTGTTCTCGTCATGATTATTCTGAGAATAATTTTTGCCACGTGGCTCATCAGACTTATTGTGTGATGTAACTCACATTCTGTTGCTCCCTCTTTCTTTGGAAGTGTGATGAACACTGATTTACTTAAATCATCAGGTATCTCCCCACGATCATAGATTTCATTTGCTGTTTCTGTTATTTTCTCTATTCCAGAATCTTCTAAGGCCAGTATCATTTCAACAGCGATGTTGTCCGGACCAGTTGCTCTGTTATGTTTTGTTTTATTTACGGCTGCTCGAATTTCTGATTTTAGAATGCTTGTTCCTTCAAGATTCTTCTTTATGTTCGGTTTTTCTCCTCTTTGGTCTTCAAAAACTTCTTGTATATATTCTGTCCACCTGATTAGGATTTCCTCTTTGTTCATAATTAAGCTGCCATCTTTTGCCTTGATGCATCCACTTGCTGAACAAGGTAATTTCTCCGTTAGTTCTTCAGTCTTATTGAGCATCAACTTTGTTCCAGGGTTATGGGTTTGTAGCATTTCTATCTCTGAGCATTTCTCATTTAGCCATCTGTCTTTAGCTTCTCTGCATTTTCTTTTTATTGTCTTATCAAGTTGTTTGTATTCTTCGCTGTCTCTAGGTATCTTTGCTATATCTCACTATACATACTATTTATTACAATTGTCTTTAATCCTTGATGGTTTCATACCCACAAGAAGGATTAAAGATTGGATGATGGGTAGGGAGTCATGCCCACTACAGTCTTGGTTTAGGATACTGCTCAGAAATGCCAAAGCTGAAATCCAGCAGTGAATATAGAATTATCACCTGTTGATGAACAAGCCCTAGCTATGCTGAAAATATCTTTCAAGTAGCTGGGTAGATCTGGAAGTGCCTTTCGCTGCTCAGCTGTCAAGTGAAGACCCAATGTCATTAAGAGTCAAAGAGGGAGGAAGATAAAGACGTCATTGGATCTTTATTTGCTCACTTGCCTGCACAGGAAGCCAAGAACGCCATTACAAATACACAGCTACACCAGCAAGCAGGACTGCCCACAGCAGTGCTCCCACCCCTTATAACGCACAAGCCTCCACCTCTGGAAAAAGTTCAATCTAGTGAGGTTATAAAAGGATTTTGTCGCAAGTCCAAATCTGCAAAGTGACAGTACTCACAATATATCAGTGATCAACACTGATCAATGCTGTGAATCACTTATTCTACATAGCTCAAGTGGAAATTGGAATCATTCGATTTGTGGAATCACTGCAAGACAGACAAAAGCCCATTTGTTCCAACGTCGCTAACAGTTCCACTATTGCACTCTATTTTGTTATAGATAAATCAATTACTTTTTTGAAGCCCAAATGAATAATTGACTAGAATGCAGTACACTTTGCTTTTTTGGCTGCTGTCCACCATTGCTTGTGAATTATATCAAGGCCATTCCATGGACAGTGAGGGCTTTTATTTTGTAGGGGTTTAAAGTAGCTCTTTCAAACCTTGACCCGACCATATTTAAACTCTGAAAACCTTATGCACCCACAAAACGATGAAGTCAGCATGCAGGAAACCTGTCATAAAAGATGTATTATAGTACTTGTTAACACACAAACACATCAGATCAGACAGCATCTATGGAGAGGAATAAGCATTTGACATTTCAGGTTGAGACCCTTCATCAGGACTGGAAAAGAAGAGGACAGGAGCCAGTATAAGAAGGTTGAAGTAGAATTAAGATGGGTGGCCACTGGGAAATCCCATCTATTGCTGCAGACAAAGCAGTCCCCCAATCTACATCAGGTCTCACTATAATGTAGAGGAGGTCACACTAGGAGCACTGGAAATAGTAGATGACCCCAACAGACTTGCAGGTGAAAGCTCTTCCTCTCCAGGAGGGAATGTCGGGACCTTGAATGGCAGTGAGGGAGGAGGTGAAGAGGCATTTGTAGCACTTGTTCCACTTGTCTGTGTTGCTCTGATTTTCCAGCATCTGCAGAATCTCTAATGTTTAGCACTTGTCAAGTATCTTTTGAACCCGGTGTTTAAATCTCTGCAGCCCCCAAACTGGGATGCAGCACCAAGGTTGGGAGGGAATTGGTTGATAGGACCCTCTGGGCCTATCCTCTGCCAATTGACAATTGCTGCTCATTTATCCTGCAAGAGAGAGGAAAACGTGTTGTGAGCATTGTGCAATGTGTTCGGATGATTGAGTGGCTGAAATGAAGTTACAGAACTTAGAGTGATATAAAAGCGTGCAAGTGAAGCACAAGGAAGTAAGGTCCAAATCCTGATTGAGATAAAATAATTCTAAGCAAATGCCGTCATGGCTTGAGCTGTGTGTAAAAAGTGCATTCTCTGATCCTGGGTGATATGAGGTCATTAAACTTCTTGCAGCACTGTATTCAAATCCTCAGGAATCAGTGCGGTGCTGCAAGAACAAACAGCAAGCAATGACTCATCTCTGTGCTTGTTGATTGTGTCTTGAGTGGTGTCCTGTCCTCTTCCTCCTGTACCAACAACGTTTGTGGTCCCAGGTTCTTACCTCGATCTTGACTTTTATTACCTGCCTTTGGATGACCTTCAATTGGGGTTTGTCTCTCTTAAAAGCAGTAGGGCAAGCCGCAGCATGGTTGGAAGTGGCTGCATCCTGAAATCATTATAATCAGCTGTACTCTGTGTTTCCGTACTACACATAGCAGGCTGAACAGGCTTGGGTTAGTTGGAAAATATATTCCCTATAATTTCAGGCGGCTGTGCATTTCTAATTTCAGACTCTACTTATTCAATGGTTCAATTTAATATCAGAGAATGTATACAGTATACAACTTGAAATTCTTACTCTTTGCAGACATCCACGAAACAGAAGTAAAAACCCCACAGAATGAATATAAAAAAGCGTTAGAACACCAGAGACGCCATTCCATGCACAAGCAACAGCAAAAGCATCAACTCTGCCCCTCCCCCCACTTGCTCCAGCAAAAGGTATCAACTCCCCCACCCCCCACCCCTACCATGCGAACAACAGCAAAACCCCCCGAGACCATGATCTGGAATCTATCAGAAACTACTGGTCCATCCCAGCACTTCGACATCTCAGACAGGCTCTCTCTCTTACCAGCAAGGGAGAAAGAGATACCACTCCTACAACAACAAGAGGGGAGGCCTACAGCTTGCTGGTTCGATGTTGTGTCACTTGTCTGAGCCCCCCGACTTGAAGGACCAACAGACTCTCCCTCACCCTTGAGAGAGAGAGAGAGATGACTCAAGTGCAGGAGCCTCTGACAGCTGCGCACAGCGCCCACTGCCTCGACGCTTCAGTTGGCAACATCAGCGAGGAATCGGGTTGTCCACAGTGCCACACCCCAAAGGAGCACTTCTTCCAGGCCTGGAAACATCGAGACATCAGGATGCTCGGCAGCTTTCAAGAGCGAGAACCCACCCCACCCTTGAAGATCAGTAGTCCAAGCTGCAGCTGTCAATCTGGCAGAACCTCTAGCCGCCCTGAAAAGGGAAAACAGACATGAGAAAAGAAGAAAATAAAGAAATTGCAAGTGAAAATTAAAATGACCTACAGTTAGCACTTAGATCCACTGTGATAAAGTGCTTTGAGAGGTTGGTCATGAAACATATCAACTCCTATCTGAGGAGTGGCTTGGATCTGCTTCAATTTGCCTCCCATCACAACAGGTCAAAGGCAGATGCCATTATATTGACTCAGATCTGGAACATCTGGGCAGTGAAGGTATGCTCTTCACTGACTACGGCTCAGCATTCCACACTATCGTCCCCTCAAAACTAATCAGTTAGCTCCAAGACCTTGGCCTTGATACCTCATTGTGTAAATAGATCCTTGATTTTCTCACCTGCAGACCCCAGCCAGTACAGATTGGTAACAACATCTCCTCCACATTTTCCATCAGTAGAGGTGCACCTCAGGTCTGTGTGGTTAGCCCCTGCTGCACTCGCTTTACACTTACAGCTCTGCGGCTAAGTACAGCTCCAAAGCCATATTCAAGTTTGCTGATGACACCATTTGTTGTTGGCCTAATCAAATATGGTGAGGAATTGGCATATAGGCAGGAGATTGAAAATCTGGTTGAATGGTGCCACAACAATCTCTCACTCAATGTCAGCAAAATCAAAGAGATGATTATTAAATACAGAAGTAAGAACCCAGAGGTCCTTGAGCCAGTCCTCATTAGGGGGTCAGATGTGAAGAGGGTCAGTAACTTTTAATTCATTGGCATCATCATATCAGAGGACCTCTCCTGGGACCAACATGTAAAGGCACAGCAACGCCTCTGCCACCTTAGAAGTCAGATTCAGCTTAGCATCTAAAACTCTGATAAATTTCTATAAATGCACAGTGGAGAGTGTCCTGACTGGGTGCACACCACAGCAATGCCCAGGACAGAAAGGCCTACAAAAGTTGGTGGATACAGCTCAGTCCATCACAGGCAAAGTCCTCCCCACCATCAAGCACGTCTATAAGGAGCACTGCCACAAGGAAGTAGCATCCATCTTCAAGGACTCCTCCATCCAGGCCATGGTCTCTTCTCACTTCTGCCATCGGGAAGAAAATACAGGAGCCACAGCACAAGGTTCAGGAACAGTTATTAGCCTTCAACCATCAGGCTCCTGAACCATCATGGATAACTTCACTCACTCAACTCTGAACTGATTCCATGTTCTATGGACTTTCTTTCAAGGACTCTACATCTCACGTTCTCTGTCTTATTAATTTACTTTTTACTTTAAATTTATTTACTTACTTTTTTCCTTGCATATTGTCTTTGTTTACACATTGGTTGTGTGTCAATCTTTGTATGTAGTTTTTTTCATTGATTCTATTGCATTTCTGTGAAAACTGTAAGAAAGTGAATCTCAAGGTAGGATATGCTGATGTATACATACTTTGATGATAAATGTAATTTAAACTCTCACCTTTAAGATATTAGAAATCTGAATAAAAACAGAAAATGCTGGATAGCACAGATAGTGTCAAGGAAAAGAAAAACAGTTAGTGTTTGAGATCTTCCAACAGAATATCTGATGAAAGGTCTTGGGCCTGAAATGGTAACTGGTCCTCTTTCCATAAATTGTGTCTTATCTGCAGAGTGCCTCCAGTATTTTCTATTTTTGTTCCAACTTAGTCCAATTCAGCCTCTGTAAAGTTTAATCAAACAAAAGAGGTCACCAAGGGTAAAGAGGGTGCAGCGACAGAAACAAAAATGCTCCATTTGAAGATAGTGTCCTTGAGGTGCTGATCCAAGAATTGAACAGGAAGAGTACCAAAAAAAAATCAGCAATGTACAAAGTACATAGCTAGAGGGAGTAGTTGAATAATTTCAATATTATCTGCACAATTACCATGATAACAGTTGTATAAATGGCCTTCCAGGGTCCTAAAGCAACACTGCGAAGAATATATCCTCTGCAAAGTTCACTCACAGAGTGTGCAGACAAAGAATTCAAAACAGGTTATCTAAGAGCTGGAGTTGTCTATAGATATTCTTGAAGCCCAGAGCACAGTTATTTGACAAAACTTTTTAAATAAGTAACAGTCTTAAAGGAACAATCATTGATTAAAGACAATATTACAAATTCCTCTTCTTAGGCAGGTTCTCAGGATCGAGGATGACTTGCTTCCAGACCAGTTTTGTGGGCCCTGAGACAGTTAATGCAACCAGTTAGGGAACTGCAGAATCTTCCACAGATAAGGTGTTGGCTAGACGTAGGGGTCAAGAACATAGGATGAGTATGAGGCACATAGACATCAAAGAAGTCAAGAAGGATAATAGTTCTGGATGTATGTTGTAGAGTCTGTGGATGCAGCACACATGGTAGGTGAGGGAATTCCAGTGAAAGTGGTGCATGGACTTAACAAAATGCTGGAAATTTAGAAAAGATCAATGATGTGGAGTTGCTGTTGCTGAAAACTGAATTGCATTCAATGAGAAGTCAAAAACAAAGCCATAGGGAACCATTACAGATCAGTACAATTCCTGCTCAGCAGGGTTCAAATAAAACCAACAGTGGTAATACCATCCTGAATGGTATCAGTGTCAGTCTTCGGGAATACTGAAGGGGTGAGGTTGACAACTTTGTAAAGTCTGCACTGCAGGTTATCATGGTTTGAGAAAGGTTTGCAGA
This sequence comes from Mobula hypostoma, assembly GCF_963921235.1. Lineage (NCBI taxonomy): Eukaryota > Metazoa > Chordata > Chondrichthyes > Myliobatiformes > Myliobatidae > Mobula > Mobula hypostoma. The sequence goes on along the minus strand of NC_086102.1, from coordinate 72,929,468 downwards.
ATTTTTAATTTAATCATTAGAGAGAGTAAAGTTAAAGACCTTGGGTTGTGAGCTAACTTTATCACCTTCCTGCATCAACACTCAAAGAGATGAACAAAAGATAAACAAAAATAAAACAATGTGCGGATGGGAAAGGTAGATGCTTTTAGGACTATTTAATCAGCTGGATGACAAAGGCAGTCAGAAACTGGGTGGGCAAATCCTTGGTTTCCTTGTTGGTAACTTCTATGTCTTTTTTTTAAATTAGAGTGCAATTGAGCAACTATCTGTTGTTTGAGAAAGGAGTGATTGTAAATAGTAGATCATGTTATGCTTACTTTAAAATTTTGCACTCAGAAAAAGATCAAAGAACAAATTGCTGGAGGTCAAATGGAAAATGTCACTATCAACTTCCAAATACCCTTTGTTACCTGGTGCAACATTTCTGGTCTAGGATTAAAGTGGGCAGTTGCAATCAGACTTCAAAATTTGCTTAGTTTTCAAGCTTCATAATCTTCACCTTTTTAATTAAAACATAAGAAATCACTGCAGAGTGTGTTCTCCAAATGCAATGATTGGGAAGTTATTTCAGAATCGGATCCTTCCAAATCTTAAACCACTTCCAAAGCTATTTGTTTGTGCCTGCCTTTATGCACTATCAGCAATGGTAGGAATATAATGAAACTTTGCTGGATTAAAGTTTGACAGGGAGCACTGAATGTGAGCCAATGATTTCCACTGAAATTTACTCCACAATGCACAAAAATCACCACTACAGAAAACCTCAGCCTTAAAGACCAAATACAAAGGGTCTTACATCAAAAATCCTTTCCTTAAATTACCATTGAGTGTTTGCAACAGTAACTATCTATAGTAATCCAAAATCAGTCTGCTGCTGACTAAGGATTTTCTATGGGTATTGGCATGTTTAATTTCCAAGTGGTTCATTTAATTAACTGAACTGAAAAAAGATGTTTCAAGTGAAGTGGCAAATCTAAATGACTGAGAGAAGAATCCTAACTACAACTGCATTTAGATTGAGACTAAATTTTCTTGGTTTAATAGAGAGTTCACTTACCTATAGGGTGGGCTTTTTTTTTATCTCTCATGATCTAAAAAAAAATCTGTGGAGAAATTGGAAAAGCAAGTGAAAATTTGGTTTAATTGATGCAATAGGTAGATTCACCTTCCTGCTTTAAAAAGAATATATTAGTCTATGAGAGTAGAAGGAAATTTTAATTATTCTGCCAGAAGTATATCAACATTGTAATAGTGGTTATTGAGTTTTTGGGTATCTTCTGCAACTGTTGCAGTATTATTGTGAAACTTTGAAATGTTTGAATTTAATCCTGATATCTGTAAGAAGGAAGGGAATGGTGAGAGATTGTATCAGCATGAATAATAGATTATTGGAGAATGTAAATGCATACATTGTATTTTCTATATTTACTATATATGTATTACAGTATTTACTCAACAGTATTTCAGTATTTACTCAATGCACACATTATATTTTCTATATTTACTATGTAACCACTGCTAGCTGAATAGAGGGTATTCACTATGTAGCCATGACTTTTGACCTAATCACTATTAATTCATGAAGAGAACTAGAATGAAACCAAGTAGAAAGATAACGGTGGCGAGTAAGGTAATGAAATATGTGGTAGTATGTCACAACAAGACTAATTAAGAAATAACTGTGGTTAGGGATGAGGGGACACCTGGTCTAAAATGTAAACTAGGACATAATTAAATTGGGGAGTAAAACAATAGTGGAAAGTCGAGAGCGGGTATATTGATGATATGTAATCACAGGCCGACTGGATATGATAATGTAGCTAAGATAAGAAATTGCTATAAAAAATGCTGTATACAAGCCTCGGGGGGCAGTCAGCAACTAGCTTTCGGATTGTCTCAGCTTTGATTTGCAAATTAAAGTTTAAAACTTCTTGAAGGATTTTCTGCATCTCCTTGTCGTTTGTGAGAAACGAGAAACCACGACAAGATCCTCTGTAATCATGACTGTTCACTGCAGCTAATGTTAATGTCTTTGTGCTGACCTTAGTTAAGGTTTACTCCAACAAACAATTGTTAATCTTTAGGGGAAGCACCAGAAAATATTTTGAACATGGCATGCACTGCTATGTGGGTTGGTCGATGAAAAAACTTCACAAAATCACAAGACAAAGGAGCAGAAGTAGGCCATTCGGCCCATCGAGTCTGCTCTGCAGCTCCCTCATAAGCTAAACTATTCACCCATCTTGTTCCAATTTCCGACTTTTTCCCCATAATCCCTTGATACCCTGACTAATTAGATACCTACCAATCTCCTCCTTAAACACCCTCAGTGATCGGGCCTCCACAGCTGTATGTGGCAACGAATTCCACAAATCCACGACCCTCTGGCTAAAAAAATTTCTCCTCATCTCTGTTTTAACGGGGTACCCTCTAATTCTAAGACTATGGCCTCTTGTCCTGGACTCACCCACCAAGGAAAACAACCTTTCCACATCTACTTTGTCCAACCCTTCCAACATTCGAAACGTTTCTATGAGATCCCCTCTCATTCTTCTATACTCTAATGAATACAATCCAAGAGCTGACAAACGGTCCTCATATGTTAGCCCCTGCATTCCAGGAATCATCCTCGTAAATTTTCTCTGAACTCTCTCCAACATCAGTACATCCTTTCTAAGATAGGGGGCCCAAAACTGCACACAGTATTCCAAATGAAGTCTCACTAATGCCCCATAGAGCCTCATCAACACCTCCTTACTCTTATACACTATTCCTCTTGAAATAAATGCCAACATAGCATTCGCTTTAGTACAGCCAATCCAACTTGGTGGTTAACCTTTAGGGTATCCTGCACAAGGACCCCCAAGTCCCTTTGCACTTCCCCATCTAAATAATAATATACCCAATTATTTCTTCTTCCAAAATGTACAACCGTACATTTGTCAACGTTGTATCTCATCCGCCATTTCTTTGCCCACTGTCCTAAACTAACTAAGTCTCTCTACAACCGTTCTGTTTCTTCAACATTTCCTGCTCCTCCACCTATCATGGTGTCATCCGCAAACTTAGCCACAAAACCATTTAATCTATAATCCAAATCATCGATATACATCGTAAAAAAAAGCGACCCCAACACCGACCCCTGCGGAACACCACTAGTAACTGGCAACCAATCAGAATAGGATCCCTTTATTCCCACCCTTTGCTTTCTGCCTATCAGCCAATGCTCTACCCATTTAAATATCTTTCCTATAATTCCATGGGCTCTCATCTTATTAAGCAACCTCATATGCGGCACCTTATCGAAGGCCTTTTGAAAATCCAAATACACAACATCCACAGCCTCTCCCTTGTCAGTCTTATTTGAGATTACCTCAAAAAATTCTAATAGGTTGGTGAGGCAGGATCTTCCCTTCATGAAACCATGCTGGCTTCGGCCTGTCTTGTTAAGCACCTCGAGGTATTTCATAACCTCGTCCTTGAGGATTGACTCCAATATCTTTCCAACTACCGATGTCAGACTAACAGGTCTATAATTTTCTTTTTGCTGCCTCCTTCCTTTCTTAAATAGCGGAACTACATTTGCGACCTTCCAGTACTCCAGAACCATGCCAGAGTCTATTGATTCCTGGAAGATCATTTCCAATGCTTCCACAATCTCCAAAGCCACCTCCTTCAGAACTCTTGGGTGCACCTCATCCGGACCGGGAGACTTATCTATTCTTAGTCCACTTAGCTTCCCAAGCACTTTCTCTGTAGTAATCTTGACTGTACCTAATTCTATTCCCTGATACCTCTGGCTATCAGGTATATTGCTCAAGTCTTCCAGTCCTCATTTTTCCCACTAATTTTTGCTTCCTTGTACACCGTTTCTTTTGCTTTTATTTTTGCCTTAACCTCTCTCGTTAGCCACATTTGTGCAATTTTTCCATTCATGATTTTCTTTTTTTTTGGAATATATTTTTCCTGCATTTTCCTTATTTCTTGTAGGAATTTCATCCAATTCTGCTCTACCGTCCCTCCATTTACCTTACTTTTCCAATCGACTTGGGCCAGTTCCTCTCTCATACCACTGTAATTTCCCCTGTTCCACTGAAATATCGATACACCTGATACCAGCTTTTCCTTTTCAAATTTGAAACTGAACTCAATCATATTATGATCACTACTTCCAAGGCGTTCCTTTACCTCCAGCTCCCTAATCACCTCAGGTTCGTTACACAGCACCCAATCCAAAACAGCCGGTCCCCTGGTGGGCTTCTGGACAAGCTGCTCCAAAAAGCCATCCTGTAGGCGTACTACAAACTCCCTCTCCTGAGATCCAGTACCTTCCTGACATTCCCAGTCCACTTTCATATTAAAATGCCCCATAATTATCTTGACATTTTCCTTCTGACACGCTTTGTCTATTTCCAGCTGCAACTTGTAGTCCACATCCCGGCTGCTGTTTGGAGGCCTGTATATAACTGCTATTAGTGTCTTTTTACCCTTGCCATTTCTTAATTCTACCCATAAGGATTCTACCTCTTCTGATCCTATGTCCCTTCTTTCTATTGATTTGATATCGTTACTTACCATCAGGGCTACGCCACCCCACTTACCTACCTTCCTACCTTTCCTATACACTGTGTATCCTTGGATATTCAGCTCCCAATCACACCCATCATTTAGCCATGACTCGGTGATGGCCACAATGTCATATCTTTTAACCTGCAGTTGTGCAGCAAGGTCATCCACTTTATTTCTAATGCTGCGTGCATGTAAGTTCAGTACATTTAGATCAGTATCTGTTGCCGATTTTGCTATATTTCTATTTTGCAGCAAATTATCCTGTATATTCACCAGCCTGTCCTTCTTGCCATCTTTGCTGCACAGTATTTTTGACTTATTTCTATTTTCCTCTTCCTCGACCCTAACACCTTGGTTTCCTTCCCCTTGCCAACTTAGTTTAAACCCTCCCTAACAGCTATATTAAACAATCCCGCTAGGATATTAGTACCTTTTGAGTTCAGGTGTAACCCATATTTTTTGTATAAGTCATACCTTCCCCAAAATAGATCCCAATGATTCAAGAATTTGAAGCCCTGCCCCTTGCACCAGTTACTTAGCCACACATTCATCTGCTTAATTCTGCTATTCTTACCATCATTAGTGCGCAGCTCAGGCAGCAATCCTGATATTATTACTCTGGAGGTCCGGCTTTTCAATTTTCTCCCTAGATCCCAGTATCTTTCTTCAGGACCTCCTCTCTTTTTCTGTCTATGTCATTGGTACCAACATGTACCAAGACTTCCGGCTGCTCGGCCTCTCTCCTCAGAGTACTCGGACTCGATCTGAGACATCCCATACCTGGGCACCAGGGAGGCAACACACCATCAGGGTATACTTGTCCGGCTCGCAGAATCTCTTGTCCGTACCCCTTACGATGGAATCCCGTATAACTACCGCATTTCTTCTTGCTCTCTTCATTTCGGCACTGGGCAGAATGCCAGAGTCTCATTCACTGTGGTCCTCTTCTGTCAGGTCTGCCTCTTCAACAGTATCCAAAATGATATATCGATTTCTGAGGGGGACTGTCACAGGGGTGCTATCCACTACATCTCTATAGGTAGTATCTATCACCTCCTCACTTTCCCTAAAACTTGAATATATTTTAGGTAAAGTGAGAAAAGTAAAGAAGGAAAGAAGGTTTTAAATAAAGTGGATGCAGAGATATTAGAGTATAAACAATGGTGGTCTTTTTGGGCTGAGTTGCCTGGTTCGATGGTATGGAATCCTATGCCATCTAACCCTGACGTATACCGTAGGACTGCAGAGTTACCCTACCAGGAATGGATTCTGAAAACATTCCATGGAATAAAGACTTACGTTTATTCAACATTCTCCATCACCTCAGGACACTGAAGTACTTTACAGCCTTGAGAACTTCTTGAAGTACTGTGACAATGTGACAGCCAATTTCCACACAGCAGCTTCTTAAACTGGAAGAAGAATTTGACAAATATTTGCAAGATGCATAAAGAAGCAGCAGAAAACAGCAAATGTGAAACCAAACCAACCTCAAGACATTGTTAAAAACTGTAAATGCTGGAAATCGTTATTTAAATTTATTTAAATTTGCATATGTACAGGTTGTCGTCTTCTGCACTCTGGTTGATCTTTCATTGTTCCTGTTATAGTTATAATTCTACAGATTTGCCAAGTATGCCCACAGAAAAATGAATCTCAGGGTTGTATATGGTGACATATATGTACTTTGATAATCATTATTAATTCAGACAGCTTCTGTGGAAAGAGAAGCAGGTTAAAGCTTTGGGTCAAAGAGTCTTCATTACAACTCCTTTTTCTCCCAATTGTTTTCAGTTTTAATTTAGCCTCAGGTGAAACAGACCTGCCAAAGGAAGGCTGGATAGAAGACTTGACAGGGACCATAAGGAAAATAGTGTTATTACAGAAGATGAGATAATTTCAGATGAAAAAGCTCAAAGGCCCTGAGATTACAAAACTGCCCTCATTCATAGGATTCTGAATACGATCACAGGGCAGAAAACTCTAGAGCATTTTATGCAAATGACTGGAAGTTAAACGGAATGGCAGTCTCCTGGGTGTTGATGGTAGTCGCAGAAGAACACCTGAAAGAGTTTGCTTGCAGTTCTTAAAAAATACATCCAAAACCAGCCAAAGAAAATATCTTATGATAAAAATCAGAGAATTACAATAATTTTAAGAGCAGTCAAGAAAAGGAGGTGTCTTATAAAAGGTAAAAGGTGAAGCTGGCAATTAAGAAACTCTATAAGTGAATAATGTTCTTTCACAAGAGAAATAATGGTAACATGGCTTCTGATAAGAGCAGAGAAGTAGCTCAGGTGGTGAAATCAATATTAGAAGCAGAAAATAAAACTGAACTGAACAATAGTGTAAATCTGAAGTAGATTTGTATAGTATTTCTAAACATATGTAATCAATATTCAAGTACTCCTCATCTCATTGAAATTTGCATTTGAAGTATATATTAACATGAAAAACACCTCTTCATATTCTCATTTTTTTTATTGCTAATGGTGGTGATAGTTTATTAACTAATGAATTAATGTTTTTACTGTTTCAGTCAAGTGGATAAATAATTGATAACTTGGCTACACTCAACAATACTGCTAAGGGTATAGTATGAAGTAAAATATTCATTCAAACAAAGAGGATCAGTAGCTTATTTCCTGTCAATATTTGTAAGTTTAGCTATCTTGGTGTACAACTTAAATTTTGACAATTTCAAAAAGCATTTTAAACAGATTTAAATGGAGATATTCTCTGCAAAACAAAAACACAAGTAGTCAGTTCCCACAAACAGGATTGAAAGAAGAGTTGATAGTCCCATTTGATGATATTCATTGACAGGTAATTGTTTTACACTACACCATATTTCTAAGCTGCAAAACAGCATTTCCAGTAGTCCAGTATTCCCTCAGTACAACATAACGTACAGGTTCTGGAATGGAATTCAAACCCTTGCTATGTTAACAAAATACATATAATGCTCTCTAAGAGAGTGGTAGGATGCTCTATATTACATCTGCATTAAAATAGGCTTTAAAGAGCCCTTAGGAAGTAATGTTGTCCTTAAGAGAGGCAGCAGCTCTCCGGATAGGATTTGGATGATAATCTGCTGTGAAAGCTATTTGTTCACTTGCAATTGTTCAACAGTCTAATTTACTTCTCCCCTGCATCTCACAGTTACAGCCTCATCCACTGCAACCACTCACATTCATATTCACTGATTGAAGGAGCTGATATTCTTTCCATACTGTGTCAGTGAGAATCGCAAAGTAGTGTCTGGTCAAGGAACCATGTGCGGTCATCGGACCCTGAACCCTGGACTCTGTTTGCATACGAGTAAATTTAAGAATTACCTTCAATGAGTCTTTAAGAACACTGTTGACTGCCGTCACCTGGCAGTTAAATTGAAAATTAGAGCTGCCATAGACTATATATATATTTGAACTGCTCTATGGACAACCTGGCATTGGAATCACTCATTCTTTTTGCAACTGTTCTCCAATGAAGATCAGCGTATTTAACCATTGAGACAGCAGTGTCATGACAAGGTACATATATGTCATCATATACAACCCTGAGATTCAACTTCTTGACGGCTTACACAGTAAATCCGAGAAACATGACAGAATCAATGGAAGACCGCACCCAACAGTGTGGACAAACAACCAATGTGCAAAAGATAACCAAACTGGGCAGATAGAAAAAACAAAAATAAAAATAATCATAAATAAATAGGCAATAAGTAGCGAGAACATGAGATGAAGAGTCCTTGAAAGTGAGTTCACAGGTTGTGGGAACAGTTCAGTGATGGGGCGAGTGAATTTGAGTGAAGTCATCCCTTTTGGTTCAAGAGCATGATGATTAAGAGGTAACAACTTCTCCTGAAGCTGGTGGTGTGGGTCCTGAGGTTCCTGTACCTTTTTCCTGATTGTAGCATCAAGAAGAGAGCACAGCCTGGGTGGTAGGGGGCCCCAATGATGGATGCTGCTTTCCTACTAAGCCAGGTGATAAGTTATATATTGAATGACTTATTCCCAAGACTTGCCTGCACTTATCCTTGTACTCAACTAGCAGTCTTCTATAGAGATGTGTAAACTCAGTATCCCCAGGATCTTGAATCAGATTGAGACAAACCGTGACCCTCTGCAAACTTCATGTAGATGTGCTCAATGGTGGGGAGGGCTTTACCCATGATGGACTGGGCCTTATCTACTACATTTTGTAAGATTTTCTATTCAAGAGCATTGGTGTTCCCATACCAGACCGTGAAGTAATCAGTCAATAAACTCTCCATAAACTATCTATAGAGTTTGTCAAAGTTTTAGATGTCATGCTGAATCTCTACAAACTTCTAATGAAGTAGAGGCACTGCTGTGCTTTCTTCATAATTGTACTTATGTGCTGGGCCCAGGAAAGATCCTGTGAGATGATAACACCCATGGAATTTAAATTTGCTCATCCTCTCCACCTCTGATCACTTGATGAGGATCATGGACCTCCAGATTCCTCCTCCTGAAGCCAATAATCAGCTCCTTGGTCTTGCTTACATTGAGTTAGAGATTGCTGTTGTGGCACCACTGAGCCAAGTTTTCAATCTTCCTCATATATGCTGATTCATCGCCACCTTTGATTTGGCCAACCACAGTGGTGACATAATTAACACAGATGCTGGAATGCCTAGCATTGTTTTTGTTTTCATGTCACTAACTTTGGTAACAGCCCCACTGCTTACTTACCCACAGAAAAATCTGTACATCACTGAACAGCTATGAGAAAATTATCCTTAATTGAATCCCTGTTACCTGCAGCAAGAAGAGGTACTCTTAACCTACCTGGCAAGTTCAGCTTTGAGTTTCACTCCAAGTTTCTATTGGAGTCCTTGACACTGAAGTGTGTCATTAATGACTCACTATGTTCTTGGCTCCAAGTAAAAGTTTCTTCAACTACAGATTACAATATATAACATGGAACATAGAACACCACAACATAGTACAGGACCTTCAGACCACAAAGTTGTACTGACATTTTAAGCTTCTCTAAGATCAATCTAGCTCTTCCCTCATACATAGCCCTCGATCTTTCTATCATCCAGATGCCTGTCTAAGAGTTTCTTAAATGCCCCTAGTGTATCTGCCTCGACCACCTCCCCTCACGCACTGTTCCATGCTCACTCCACTATGTGTAAAAAAACTAATCTCTGACATCCTCCCTATACTTTCCTCCAGTCACCTTAAAATTATGCCCCCAGTATTTGTCATTTCTACCCTGCGAATAAGTCCCTGGCGAGCCACTCTGTCTAAGACCATAACACAAAGGAGCAGAAGTCGGCCATTCAGCCCATCGAGTCTGCTCTGCCATTTTATCATGAGCTGATCCATTCTCCCATTTAGTCCCACTCCCCCGCCTTTTCACCATAACCTTTGATGCGCTGGCTACTCAGATACCTATCAATCTCTGCCTTAAATACAACAAATGACTTGGGCTCCACTGTTGCCCATGGCAACAAATTCCATAGATTAACCACCCTCTAGCTAAAAAAATTTCTTCGCATCTCTGTTCTGAATGGGTGACTTTCAATCCTTAAATCATGCCCTCTCATACTAGACTTCCCCACCATGGGAAACAACTTTGCCACATCCACTCTGTCCGTGCCTTTCAACATTCAAAATGTTTCTATGAGGTCCCCCCTCATTCTTCTAAACTCCAAGGAATACAGTCCAAGAGCGGACAAAAGTTCCTCATATGTTAACCCTCTCATTCCCGGAATCATTCTAGTGAATCTTCTCTGTACCCTCTCCAACGTCAGCACATCATTTCTTAAATAAGGAGACCAAAACTGCCCACAGTACTCCAAGTGAGGTCTTACCAGTGCCTTATAGAACCTCAATATCACATCATTGCTCCTATACTCTATTCCTCTAGAAATGAATGCCAACATTGCATTCGCCTTCTTCACCACCAACTCAACCTGAAGTAGTATAAATCAGCCTTTATTCCCAACACTTGCCTACACTTATGCTTGTTTTCAACTTGCGTCTTCTATAAAGTTGTGTAAACTCAGGATCAGATTGAGACAAACTGTGACCCTTTGCATACAGATGATTTCTGTCCCACATTGCTTATCCCACTAGCCTGGCTGAAGCACACATAGTGTAGCATAAAACTGTATATGTAACAAAACATACAATCTCCCTTTTACAACCCATATTCAAATAAGCATGCTTTCACAATAATGGTCCAAATACTCAAGATTCTGCCTTTGGGTGGTGCTCTGTTTCCTTCAGGACAGCACCTCTGGAACTGTGGAGTTTCTCCTCATCTCCAATCTAAATCTTCTCCCCTGAATCTTGAGGCAATATCCCCTAGTTCTAGTCTCACCTACCAATGAAAATAACTTCCCTACTTCTATCTTATTTATCCCTTTCAAAATTTTGTACGTTTCTATAAGGTCCCTCTCATTCATCTGAATTCCAGAGACTATAGTCCCAGGCAACTCAATCTCTTCTCATCGGTTAACCCCTTCATCCCTAGAATCAACCTGGTGAACCTTCTCTGCACTGCCTCCAAAGCCAGTACATCCTTCCTCAAGTATGGAGACCAGAACTGCACACAGTACTCCAGGTGCAGCCTCACCAGTACCCTGTACAGTTGCAGCATAACCTCCCTGCTCATGAATTCAATCCCTCTAGCAATAAAGGCCAACATTCCATTCTTAATAACCTGTTGTACCTGCAAGCCAACTTTTTGCAATTCATGAACAAGCACTCCCAAATCCCTCTGCACAACAGCATGCTGCAATCTTTCACCATTTAAATAATAATCTGCTCTTCTATTATTCCTTCCAAAGTGGATGATCTTGCATTTACCAATGTTGTATTCCATCTGCCAGACCTTGGCCCACTCACTTAACGTATCTATATCCCTCTGCAGACTCTCCACATCCTCTGTACAATTTGCTTTTTCACTAAGTTTAGTGTCATCAGCAAATTTTGCTACGCTACACTTAGTCCCCTCTTCCAAATCATTAATGTAAATGGTAAACAGCTGCAGACCCAGCACTGACCCCTGTGGCACCCCACTCACCACTGACTGCCAACTGGAGAAACACCCATTTATTCCAACTGTCTGCCTTCTATTGGTTAACCAATCCACTATTCATGCCAATACACTTCCTCTGACTCCATGCATCCGTACCTTATTTATAAGTCTCTTGTGCGGCACCTTATAGAACGCCTTCTGGAAATCCAAATATACGACATCCACCTCTATCCACTGCACTCATTATGTCCTCAAAGAACTCCAGTAAGTTTGTCAAACAGGACCTGCCCTTTCTGAATCCATGCTGCATCTGTCTAATGGAACCACTCCTTTCTAAATGTTTCGCTATTTCTTCCTTAATGACAGCTTCAAGCATTTTCCTGACTACAGATGCTAAGCTAACTGGCCTATAGTTGCCCCTCTTTCGCCTACATCCTTTTTTAAAAAAGTGGCGTGACATTTGCTGTCTTCCAATCCACCAGGACCTGTCCAGAGTCTAGAGAGTTTTGATAAATGATTACCAACGCATCTACTATAACCTCCGCCTATTCCTTCAGCACCCTGGGATGCATCCCATTAGGACCAGGGGACTTATCTACCTTCAGGCCCTCTAGTTTGCTCATAACTATCTCTTTAGTGACAGTGATTTTATCAAGGTCCTCACCTCCCAGTTCATCCATAAAATCCACTGTATACCTCAGTGGTCTAGTTCTTGTAGCTATCCTACCAGGGGTCCACTTGTCTTCTCAGTAATCACACACTAGGACTTGGCAACTGGACGAACTGTTTATTCTGCACTTCCCTCCGTAGATCTGATTTCAGGAGGTCTATGTGAAATCCTGCTCATAAATAGCATTGCAGGTGTTTGATTTGTCATCACATGAACGGAGTTCTAATACACAAAAATGAAGTTGTCCACCTTATGCTGTAGAGAAATGTCCTCCTTGTCCATTGCTTTAATGGACTTCTCAAAGGTTTGAACAAACCTTTCAGCTAACCCATTCGTTACTGGGTGGTGAGGAGCTGACTTGGAATGTCTGATGTCATTTTTCTTCATGAGTAATCTGAACTCTTCTGATATGCATTGTTGTCTGTTCTCATTCACAATTCATTCAGATAAGCCATTTCTGAAGAAGATAATCCTTAGAGTCTTTTCTGAGGTGGTTGACTTCATTGGTATTACATCTAGCTACTTCAAATGAGCATCCACAGCAATCAGAGACAGGGACTCAGTGAATGGCCCAGTAAAGTCAATATATACTCTTTGCCATGGTGAAGACAGCCACTCCCATGGATGTAATGGTGCCTGTGGGGATGCATGTTGAACTTGGTGGCAACCCAATCAGCTTTTGGTCAAGTCTTCAAACTGTCTACCTATTTCTAGTCACCACATGTAGCTCCGGGCGAAACTCTTAATCTTGACAGTACCCAGGTGTCCTTCATGCAGATTTTCTAACACTCTGGGGTACAGTTCAGAGGGAACCACAACACAAGATCCACACATCAGCATTCTTTGACATACCAACAGTTGGTCTCGTCTCACTAAGAACTCTGGAAGCATAGGGTTACCATGAGCTGGCCACCTTGCTTGGTGAGTCACAGACTTTTGACAAAATCAAGTCATTCCTTGTTTCCCTTTGTATTTCAGAATTTGTGCCAGCAACTGGTCCACAAATGCTGTGTGAAACACCTCTGCTTGGTCGCAGAATGAAGACTTTTCTTCTTCAGTTGCCAACAGTGGAAGATGTGACAAGCCATCAACATTGCTGTGTTGTTTGGTACCTTTGAATTCTATGTCATAAGAGTGGACTTCCAGGAAAAGAGCCCAACATTGCAACCGGGTGGCAGATCTCACTGGGATTCCCTTCCTGGGATAGAAAATGGCCTCATGGGGCTAGTGATCTGTCACTAGAGTAAACTTTTGTCCATAGAGGTAGTGGTGGAACTTCTTTAATGCCCATACTAGACTAAAGGCCTCTCGGTTGATCTGTGTGTGGCTGCATGCTGCGTTTGTCATGATCTTGAAGCAAAGGCAATCGATCCATCTTTCATAGTGTGTGAGAAAACGGCACCAACGCCATAAGGGGATGCATCACGCGCCAGTGTGATGGGCAGAGTTGGGTCATAATGGGTGAGCAGTTCATCAGATGTTATTAGTCTCTTTGTTTCCTTGAATGCTCTTTCACATCTTTCTGACCATTCCCATTTTGCTCCCGTCTGTAACAGTGCATTCAATGGGTGCAGCCCATAGCAATGTTTGGGAGAAACCAGTGGTAGTAGTTTACAGGTCCCAAGTATGATCTGAGTTGTGATGTGTCTTCCGGTTTGGGTGCCTGTAGCACTGCTTCAATCTTCTCTTGTGACTTATGTAAGCCATGCTTGTCAATGACATGTCTCAATATGAGATTTCATTCTAGAAAAACTCACATTTCTCTCTCTCTGCACGCAGTCCAGACTCACTCAGCCTGATAAGCACTTCACCAAGGCCCTGAAGGTGCTTTTCATTATTCTTGCCAATCACAATGATGTCATCAAGATAACATTGTGTTCCAGGGACACCATGGAGAACTTGGTCCATTGCTCTTTGCCAAATTGCTGGAGCTGATGCAATGCCAATGAAGAGACGATTATGCTGGAACAGTCCCTTGTGAGTGTTGATTGTGAGGAACTTCCTGACTGACCCCTCAATCGCCATTTGCATATAGGCTGTGACAAGTCGATCTTTGAAAACCTCTTCTGTCTGCCAAAGATGCAAAAATGTCTTCTATTCATGGCAGGGGAAACTCCACAGTATACAACACCAGGTTGATGCTCATTTTAAAGTCCCCACATATGCAAACAGCTCCAGCCTTCCTTTTCTTGATCACGTGGACTGTGGGCACGGCCCAATCACTCCACTCAGCCTTGGTGAGAATGCCAGATGCTTCCAAGCTCTGAAATTCAGCAGCTACTTTAGGATGTAATGCGTAAGGCATGGGACATGCTTTATGGAATCTTGGTGTTGCTGCTTCACTCAATTTAATTCTGGCCTTCATGCCTTTGAGTTTACCAATTCCCTTCTCAACCACCTTGTCATCAGCATTAATCAGCTGTTCCAGTCTCTGGTTAGTGTTACCATTTGGGCTACCATTGCCTGTTGATGCCACACTGAGTGCTTTGATTGAGTGCCAGTCTAGTTGGATTTTCTCAGCTATTCATGTCCAAACAATACTGGCCCTTCACTGTTCACCACCTAAAGCTCTAACTGCTGTGTTTTGCCTCCATACGTCACATTTACTTTCAGTCTGCCTTCGGGACTTTTAGGTCTGTGTAGGTCTTTAGTATCACTAAGGTCTTTTCTAATGGTAGCTTAGAAAACAGTCTGTTGTAGTCAGCCTCTGAATTTACAGACAAAGCTGACCCTGTATTCGGCTCTATTTTCAGTTTTACACCAGACACATCTATTGTGATCCTTATGATTTCAGTAATGCTATGCAGTTCTGGGCATAACTGCTCACCTGGGTCGAACTTTGTGCTGTCTGATTCAGTTGCACATTGAATCACTTTGTGCATTTGCTTCATTTTGTGTTTGAAACTTTTCACTCTGTGTGTTTTTTCTCTTTCATTGTGCTTTTTGTCTGCCTTACACACTCTTTCTACATGGCCTTGTCTGTGACACTTTCTGCAGACTTTTTCTTTGAACCAATAGTTGTTTGCATCATGCAAGGAATTGCCACATCGATATCGTTTTTGGCTTTTGCACCATTGAGGGACATTTTGTGCATTTCACATTCTAAACTCTTTCTTTTAGTATCCTTTGCTGTAGTCCCTAACAATATTTCAGTGGTCAATGCCCATTCTAAGGCTAGGTCTGTTCCTGCCTGTAGCCTCTTTTGAGTGCGTTGACTATGCAGGCCACATACCAGTTTGTCCCTCAATGCATTAGAAAGTCCATCCATAAAGTTACAGTATTGGGAATGTTTGCGCAGTTCTGTAATGTATTCAGAAATGCTTTCACCCTTTGACTGGTTCCTTTTGCGAAACATAAATCTTCCAGTTATTACTAGTGGTTTAGGGCCCAAGTGATTTTGTAAAATTGCAACAATTTCATTGAATAACTTGCTTGTTGGCTTTTCAGGCATTACTAGGTTGCGTAAGAGCCTGCACATTTTAGCACCCATTAAGCTAAGAAGAGTGGAGACTTTGTTTTCCTCATCCACGTCTTTTGCATTACATGCCATCACCACATTAATTTCTCTTTAACTTTGCTAGCTGTTCATCTCTCTCTCCCTCTCTGTACAATGCAGTTACTCTTGCATCCACTTGTTAGCTTCCTTGACGGTTTTCTCTCTACTGATAAACTCTATCCTCTCACTGTCTCTCTCCCTTCCTCAGAAGTCTGTCATCCCATAACTGTCAGTGCAGTTGCTGATATTCGTTGACATTCCAGTTTGTACCCATGGCCAATTTGTTGTGTCTGTGTAACTACATATCAATAATTAAAGGCACATATGCAGAGGTGGCTTTAACTGGTATATTGACATTGCAGAGAGAGAACAGAGCAATGTACATGCATAGACAACAGGTAAAATATCAGTCCATATATAGTGCTAAGGGAAGTCATTACCCTAAAAGATATAGATTCATGCAGGTTCATATAGGTTGGTAAGTTGATGGAGAAGATCCTGAGGGCAGGATTTATGAACATTTGGAGAGACATAATATGATTAGGAATAGTCAGCATGGCTTTGTCAAAGGCAGGTTGTGCCTTATGAGCCCGATTGAATTTTTTGAGGATGTGACTAAATACATTGATGAAGGTAGAGCAGTAGATGTAGTGTATCTGGATTTCAGCAAGGCATTTGATAAGGTACTCCATGCAATGCTTATTGAGAAAGTAAGGAGGCATGGGATCCAAGGGGATATTGCTTTGTGGATCCAGAACTGGCTTGCCCACAGAAGGTAAAGAGCAGCTGTAGATGGGTCAGATTCTGCATGGAGGTCGGTGACCAGTGGTGTGCCTCGGGGATCTGTTCTGGGACCCCTTCTCTTCAAGATTTTTATAAATGACCTAGATGAGGAAGTGGAGGGATGGGTTAGTAAGTTTGCTGATGGCACAAAGGTTGGGGGTGTTGTGGATAGTGTGGAGCTTTCAGAGGTTAGAGCAGGATATTGATAGGATGCAAAACTGGGCTGAGATGCGGCAGATGGAGTTCAACCCTGATAAGCGTGAGGTGGTTCATTTTGGTAGGTCAAATATGATGACAGAATATAGCATTAATGGTAAGACTCTTGGCAGTGTGGAAGATCAGAGGGATCTTGGGGTCCGAGTCCATAGGATGCTCAAAGCTGCTGCGCAGGTTGACTCTGTGGTTAAGAAAGCATACAGTGCATTGGCCTTCATCAACCATGGGATTGAGTTTAAGAGTCGAGAGGTAATGTTACAGCTTTATAGGACCCTGGTCAGACCCCACTTGGAGTACTGTGCTCAGTTCTGGTCACTTCACTACAGGAAAGATGTGGAAACTATAGAAAGGGTGCAGACGAGACTTACAAGGATGTTGCCTGGACTGGGGAGCATGCCCTACAAGAATAGGTTGAGTGAACTCAGTCTTTTCTCCTTGGAGAGATGGAGGATGAGAGGTGACCTGATAGAGGTGTATAAGATGATGAGAGGCATTGATCATGTGGATAGTCAGAGGCTCTTTCCCAGGGCTGAAATGGCTAACATGAGAGGACACAGTTTTAAGGTGTAAGGTACAGAGATGTCAGGGACAAGTTTTCACACAGAGAGTGGTGAGTGCATGGAATGGGCTGCTGGCGGCAGCGGTGGAGGCGAATACGATAGGGTCTTTTAAGAGATTCCTGGATAGGTACATGGAGCTTAGAAAAATAGAGGGCTATGGGTAAACCTAGGTAATTTATAAAATACGTACATGTTCAGCACAGCCTCATGGGCCGAAGGGCCTGTATTGTACTGTACGTTTTCTATGTTTCTATGTTTCATACATTACACATGACAGATACTAGTTCGAAACAACAGCTGTTCCAGAAAGTATTGAGCATGAAGGATAACGAATAGCATTTTCCCCTTAGCAGCAAAACTATTAGTTGTAGACTGTCTGGAATATTCTGACCATGCCAGGTGCAATAAGCTCTCATCATTGAGATCATAGGCTTTATGAGGAGATTAATTTAAATCCTAGTACCAATCAAGCATTTCAGTCAGGCTATCAGTGAGATCTTCCATGACATATTAGGGGCATTTAAGAAACTCTCAAATTGGCACATGGATAAAAGGAAAACAATTTTGGAGAGTAGTCCTACTGCACTTCAGGCAGTACTACTTGAGTATCTTCCACAATGCCTTATACAACTGCAGTTGCAAGGTTTCAGTTATTGAAGAAGAGATTCATCATTTACTTTGTCTTTCTTTCCCCTTTCCCAATTACATTCTGGGAAAGTGTCTTTGGTAATTTTTCTCTCCACAAGCAGGAAGAAAAAACAGCTGCATTTCCCACGACATGGCAGCAACTCTTGGAAATTCCAATAAGATGCAAACAAGAGCCAGAAATGTGATTACAGGGGACTGTCTCCAATTTGATTCCATTGCATTGAAAGAAAGATATGCTCTGGGTTATTTAACGTATTTCTTATGTTTTTAATATCTGCTGCATCACCAAGTTCTAGTGCAGATGTAATTAGTTTCAGAAATAAAATCCTCCATTGAGTAACTGTAAGAGTAAAACATGTAACGTAGTCATACAACGCAGAAACAAACTCTTTGTCCGTGTCCATGTGACCATCTCTAATAAATATTGTCCATGGTCATTAACATTCAATGGCTATCCACGAATTGGCTGCTCTTTGCAACTCCACAGATTTAAAACATCTACTTAGATCCATTTAGAACAGATTTGGGGAAATAAGATTTTAAGGGAACAACTGAGTGTCAATACAATTGTACATATAACTAAAGACAAATTTTCCCCAGCACGTTATTGTCAGAGAAGTTTCTGTATTTAAATGCATTAAATGTAACAGTACCTACTATACAGCTGTGTAGGTTCCAATCTTGAGGTTGCTCCTTGACAGCACAGAAATTGACTACTTGAGACAACCAGTCCATGTTATTTTTTATGCCACATGCCGCCTTCTTTTCAGCATCTTTCATCTCATTAAAGGGTTAAGCTTCTATGGTTATGGATCCCGACTATCTACCTGCCTTCAGTTGTTTTGTTTTCATGGTAAGCATGATTGGGAGGGCAAGTAATTATAGACAGTGGGCTTGCGGTTAAATACTGCATACTGAGATATTAAAAAAGAACAAAGCCTCAGTAAAGTTCTTTTCTTTCTTGCATGAGGACAAAAACAGGAATAATCAGGGAATGGGCATGTGTGAAATTACAGTACTGTGCAAAAGTCTTAGGTAGATGTAAAAAATTCTGTAAAGTCAGGTTGCTTTCAAAAATAATGAAATGAGAAGTTTCAAAATATCAAAAAAATTAATATAAAGAACAGAAAAGAGTGAAAAACTAAATCAAATCAATATTTACGTGACCACCCTTTGTTTTTAAAACTGCATCAATTCCCTTAGGCACACTGTTGTGCAGTTTTATAATAAAGTTGGCTGCTAGGTTGTTCCAAGCATCTTGACATTCTGAAGTCCTTCTGCAGACTTTGGCTGTCTTGCTTGCTTCAGCATACAGAGAGGAAGTGCAGCAGCTAACAGACTGGTGCAGAGCCAACAACCTGTCTCTGAGTGTGCACAAAACAAAAGAGACGGTTGTTGACTTCAGGAGAGCACGGAGTGACCACTCTCTGCTGAACATTGACGACTCCTCTGTTGATATCATTAAGAGCACCAAATTTCTTGGTGTTCACCTGGCGGAGAATCTCACCTGGTCCCTCAACACCAGCTCCATAGCCAAGAAAGCCCAGCAGCGTGTCTACTTTCTGTAAAGGCTGAGAAAAGTCCATCTCCCACCCCCCATCCTCACCATACTCTACAGAGGATGTATTGAGAGCATCCTGAGCAGCTGCATCACTGCCTGGTTTGGGAATTGCACCGTCTCGGATCGCAAGACCCTGCAGCGGATAGTGAGGTCAGCTGAGAAGATCATCGGGGTCTCTCTGCCTGCTATTACAGACATTTACACCACACGCTGCACCTGCAAAGCTAACAGTATTGTGAAGGATTCATGCACCCCTCATACAAACTCTTCTCCCTCCTACCATCTGGCAAAAGGTACCGAAGCATTCGGGCTCTCACGACCAGACTGTGCAACAGTTTCTTCCCCCAGGCCATTAGACTCCTCAATGCTCAGAGTCTAGACTGACATCTACATAATTTATTATTATATTGTAATTTGTCCTCTACTGTGCCTATTGTTTTGTTTATTAATTATTGTACTGCCCTGCATTGTTTTGCGCACTTTATGTACTCCTGTGCAGGTCTGTAGCCTAGTGTAGTTTTTATGTTATTTTACGCAGTCCAGTGTAGCCTTGTGCTGTCTCACATAGTCTAATGTAGTTTTGTGTTGTTTCATGTAGCACCATGGTCCTGGAGGAACGTTGTTTTGTTTTTACTGTGTACTGTACCAGCAGCTTATGGTCGAAATGACAATAAACTTGACTTGACTTCAGGTAGTTCCAGAGATCAGGGCTTTGTGAAGGTCAAGCCTTCTGAAACCATATAAAAAATATGAGGAGTTCGAGACTTTTGCACGGTACCGTAGATATCAGAGCAAAGAGAGGAATTCTAATCTTATGCTTTTGTCCAATTGACAAAGCTTGGTAGGGTTGAGAATCAAGTTGTGTCATCATACTCACTTTAAATGACCCTCCCAAGTATCATTAACATAAAGATGCTACACTTTCTTAATTGTAAACAATGCCTGTGCTTGGATTTCTGATACGCATAAACATCTTTCCATGTGCTAATAATGTTACCTCCATCACCATTTGTGCTAAATTAAATAAAATATCATTTTCCAAAGGATATTACAATTTTGAAATGTAAATCATTTGTCAGAACTTGTACTTCCATGGACCCGATTAGTGCGAATCTTCCAGAGAGATTCCCTGGAGAAAGAGACAATACTTAAGCTCTGTGCGGAGTTAGAGTGCAATGTGAAATATTGAACACCCCATGTTGTCAGTGACTGTGAATTAATGGTGCTTTCTCAGACTGTGCTCTACCACTATGCCAAGATTCAGCTTGTCTACTCCCTGGGGTTAGTGTTTATTTAAAAGATACCAGCTCCAGGCCAGGATTTGCAATCTATGCCAGATCCAATTTATATCGTCAGCTCCCATGTTCCTCTCTGCCTTGGGATAATGGAATTCAATGGACTTTTTCATATTAAGGAGAAATTAATAAGACTGTACATTTGCCCAAGATCTTTCAAACAATTTTTAAAAAATTCTGTCATCAATGTCCTGTCTAGCAGCCATCTGATTGTACTAAATTACAACACAGTATGTAATATCAACGCTAATTTTAATGGTAAATGACGCTGAATTGGGCTGCATGAGGCTCACCAAAATGGTTTGTCATTTGTTGCAGGTGACAGATTCTCTCCAGTAACAACAAGCTGAACTCTCTGGAAGGTCAGCATTGAGGAATGCAGTCACGTAGGCTTTTTGTGTATGTGATTTCATTTTTCTGACAGGTTTTGTGGTATCGG
Organism: Mobula hypostoma; assembly: GCF_963921235.1. Lineage (NCBI taxonomy): Eukaryota > Metazoa > Chordata > Chondrichthyes > Myliobatiformes > Myliobatidae > Mobula > Mobula hypostoma. Next base: position 72,908,208 of record NC_086102.1, on the reverse strand, counting down.
AATCATAAAGATAGATTTCCCATTTCTCTAGTATTTCCAGTGGGCTCAGGTACCTAACGACCACTAAACTAAGTTGGGAAATTCTGCATCCGCTGAGAGGAATTACTTGAAGCATTGTGTACAAGTATGTTGCCTACATTAGATTAAGCCTTTATGTTCACCAGTTTGCCCAAAATTGGATGAAGAGGATTGTTTTGCTCATTACACACGTCAAGTCATTTCACTGACGTCAGCTGAATGAAAATCCAGAATAGGGCTGGGGACAAAAGGCACTTCTTCATGTGATGAAAAAAGATGTTATAAAAGACATGAAGAGCTGCCAGTGAAATATAGTATCAACCAAGAACTGAGAACATTACTAAGGGATAATTCATCAAATCAATTTTGATTACTTTTTTAAAATTATAATTATTTGCATTATAATCTGACATTAACCACTCAAATCCATGTACACATACCATTCTTGGACTCTTAAGCCAATGAGTAAAGTTACAAGACTCAAATAAAATCTCTAAGAGCATAAAACATTATGTTCAATTCTTTCTAGTTATATTCCACAGGTGACCTTTCCAGGGCCCTGGCAACACAGGAACCATTATATACTGCCAAGATTTGATTATCTGCCCTTTAACTGCAACTCTATTCTTACAAAGCGAGTGAAAAAAGAATTGGTTCTCTCTTCTAATTTCCAGAATCGGTTGTTCCATTTACCTGTTAACTCTTTTCATTCTGGTTGCATGCTTAGTGCTTCACAGTAATACAACTGTAGAAAATGTTGCTGAGAACCTACTTGGAGTATTGTGTACAGTTTTACTCCAATCATAGAAAAGACACAATTAAACTGAAAAGACAGTAGAGGAGATTAATGAAGATGCCACTGGGACTTCAGAGCCGAGGGAGAAGTAGGGACTACAGTATATTCCTTGGAATGTAGGATATTGAGGAGTGAAATTATAGAGTTGTATAAAATCATGAAGACCATAAATCGGGTGAATGCACATAATTTTTTTCCCCAGGAAAGGGGAACTAAAAGCTATACAGCATGTTTAACATGAAAGTGGAAAGATTTAAATGCATCTGATGCGCATCTGTTTCATGCAAAGGAAGGTGTACATATGGAAGGAGATTTCCGAAAAAATACTTGAAGCAAAGACAATATTTTAAAGACATTTGGATGCGTGTAGAAGGGTGTGGGCCAAGCACAGGACAATGGACCTAGTTTAGTGAGCACCATGGGTGTGTCGAACCGAAAGACTTGTTTCCACGGTGTATTACTCTGTGAGTCTATGACTTTATAACTTATAGAACTGCTGTCTCCCTGATGCAGGAGCCCATGTTTAGTCCTGACCGCCAGTGCTGCCTGTGTTTTCTCCTAATAACCACATTTTCCCTCAGATGCTCCTTCCATATCCCAAAGAGGTACAAGCTGAATGGCTAATTGGCCATGTCAAATTGCCACATTGTCCGATGTGGGTTTCTTTAGAAGCTAACTCTGTTAATAAATTTTCTACTATTTCCCTTCTTGGATCCTCACTTCCTTTATCCCTGAGTAAGTTAACTGAAAATTTGGTAGTTAAACATACTACGAGAATTTGGGTACAATTCCGAAAATACTTTGACTTATTGAGATTTTCTCTTTCAAATCCCATTTTTCCTAATTATTTTTTTAAATCTTCTATGATAGATGTGGCTTTTAAAGAATGGGATAGATTAGGTATTAAATGCTTCCAGGACTAGTTTATGGAAGGAAGTCTCCTTTCGTTTGAGCAACTGTCAGCTAAATATAGCTTACCCAAAACTAACATTTTTCGATACGTACAGATAAGAGACTTTTTACAGTCTCAAATATGTACATTTCCTAAAAGTCCTGATAAGAATATACGAGATGTAACTTTTAATTTGAAAGCTTTTTATAATGGATCTATAGCTAATATTTATAATATGTTGCTGGGAATGAGAAGTGTTCCTTTAGATAAAATTAAAAATCTTTGGGTACAAGACTTACAGACTTCAATTTCTAAGGAAACTTAGAATGAAATTTTTAAATTGGTTAACTCTTCATCGTTATGCGCTCACCACTCTCTCCTACAATTTAAAGTGGTCCATAGGGCCCACATGACCAAGGATAAATTGTCTCGCTTTTGTTTGGATATATCTCCTTATTGTGATAAATGGAAAAGCTTCACACATTCATATGTTTTGGACATGTCCGAGTCTTGAAAAATATTGGAAAGAAATATTTCAAACCTTCTCGGTAATTTTAAAGTAAATTTTAAGCCTAATCCTTTGACTGCTTTATTTGGTATTATTGGAGGAAAGGATATTATTTTGGAGAAATCTGATTTGCACATTTTGGCTTTTATTTCTCTTATGGCTAGGAGGGCGCTGTTGGTTAAATGGAAAGATGCGGTCCCGCCCACTCACGTTCAATGGCTGTGTGATGTGATGTCATGTTTAAATTTAGAAAAGATTCGGTGTTCAATTTCTGAATCTAATCAAGACTTTCAAACATTCTGGGGACCTTTTTTGAACTATTTTCAAAACCTTTGATTTGCCATTAAAGCACAGATTATAGCTAATAATATACTTTTTTTTCTTTTCTCTCTACTAATCAGCTTCAGTCATGGTAGTGGGTTAGATTTTTTTTCCATATAATAAATTTACTATATTTCAATATTATGAACTAACCAATTTGTATGAATATGTGGAGTAAGGAGTTTGTATGTGCGATTCAGTATACTGTAATGTATTTGATACATTTCTTTTTTTCTTGAACTCTGTATTCTCCTATGTAGAAAATTAATAAAAATACTGAAAAAATGGAATATCCTCTTTCAAATTTGGCAGATGAAATCCAAGACCAGTGAAACTCGAGCAATACTATGATGCCCGGATAGTCTCCGCATATTCAATCGAGTCACAGGTCAGTACATTCAAGATGGATTCCACAGGTCTGGAGAGCTTCAATGTGTATCAGCCTAACTCTCCATAAAGGCTATGATGCACCACTCTCTGCCTGATGTTATACAGTGTTGAGGCTTGGATCTGCAAAGTTCAGATCTAACTTGGAGGTTTCAAGAAGGAAAATGTAGATGAGGCAGAGGAAAGTAATGATGTCAATGAGATGGCAGCACAGCTCACAGTACTGGTAGGAGTGCTCAAATGAGGCAAAATTCAGCTAGTTGCTATTGTTGGATCAATGTTAAAACCTTTGCTCCTCAACACTTTGCAGTTAATCCACTTTGTGCATTGAGTTATGAATGAGACATACTAGCTCAATTCAGCTCTTTACCGGTTTTGTGGAGATTTGTCCCTCCTGTTACTGTCTTTCTCTAATTTGGACCTGGTTCCACAGCAGCACAGACTAAATAGGGAGGCATCTTAAAGTGGGAGACAGCTGACTACCCAGCATCTTTTATAAGGATACTTCTCTCCCTTTCAACATGAAGAATGGTTTTTGGCTTTGCTATTGACTACTTACTTTCTCAACTGCTTGCAAAGGCAAGTTCCATATCCCTTAAAGCAATGTTAAAAATACACTATTGTTGGTGCAACAACCTTGCACTCAATGTCAGTAAGTCTAAAGAACTGATTATGGACCTCAGAAAGCAGAAAGGGTAGGACGAGGAAACCCACACTAGTCCTCATTGAGGGATCAGAAGTGGAGAGAGAGTGCAATTTCAAGTTCCTGGGCGGCAATATCTCTGAGAAGCTACCAGGACACACCATATCAATGCAGTTATAAAAAAGGCAAGAAAGTGGCTATATTTCATTATGGATTTGTGGAGATTTGTTATGTCACCTAAAACACTCGCAAGCTTCTACAGAGGTACCATGGAGGGCATTCTAGTTGGCCGTATCTCCATCTGGTATGGGGGGGGGGGGTTGCTGCTACTGCACAGGATCGAAGTAAGCTGCAGAGAGTTGTAAACTTAGTCAGCTCCATCATGGGCACTAGCCTCCATAGTATCCAGCACATCTTCAAGGAACGATGCCTCAAAAAGACGGCGTCCTTCATTAAGGACCTCATCACCCAGGGCATGCCCTCTTCTCAATGTTACCATCAGGTAGGAGGTACAGAAGCCTAAAGGCACACACTCCGCAATTCAGGAACAACTTCTTCCCCTCTTCCATCCGATTCCAAAATGGACATTGAACCTGTGAACACTACCACACTACTTTTTTATTTCTATTTTTGAACTACTTATTTAATTCTATTATCTTATTTTATATATATATATTTCACAGTTTTTTCTCTCTATTATCATGTATTTCATTGAACTGCTGCCACAAAGCTAACAAATTTCATGACATAGGCTTGCGATATTAAACCTGATTTTGATTCATCTTCATCTTTGGGCTTTTCAATTTTCACAGAACCTTTATCACAGTTCCAGTGCTTGTTATTATAAGCAACAAAGTAAATGCATCTCACATTTTGAATCCTGTGGATTTTTTTTTTCAAACCTGGATGCCCCATCACAATAATATAGCAGCAACTGCACTTACATGTTACAATTACAAAAAGCAGAGATTAAATGAATATTCAAGGAATTTTAAACTTTATACTAATGTGGTACCAATCATAACTTGTAACACTGGCTAAAATGGGATAAATCTGACATCCCTTCTAAATAGATATCTGTAACTGGATATTCAGTCCAGTTACTTTCAGTATATGTAACCTTTTATCAACCGAGACATTCTTTTACACTAGATCTTCATTTGGTTTGTTCCTTTTCTCTTTCTTAACACTGATATCAGCCAGTCTCGATGCCGATCTCAATGACTCACTGCAAAACTTTTATCTCTGATTCACGGGGTAGATTTGTTTCAGCACATTGTCTTCATTTCTTGCAATGATTCACTTTCCAGCCTAATTTGCAGCAACACACTAGTTCTCAGAATTCACAGGAACTCTCACTTCTTCAAGGACTTAACACAAAGCTTTAGTTTCGCACAGAGACACAACAGTCTCTTTTCAGAAGAGCTCAGAACAACGTTTTCATCATTTACAGGGCTTTGCCACAAGACTCATAACTCTTGCTACAGCTGAGTCACCTCCATTTGCTCTTATTTTCCTGTTACCTTTAACAATTCATCATCAACTCACAAAATCCTACTGTGATTGATATGTGATTTTTATGATATTAGTTTCCAAAATACTATGTGTTGTATTTGAATTATTCTCCTTTTTTGATATCTTAATTAAGGTATAATGTTTATTGGTAAATAGTTCTGGCTATTTTATATTTATTTTGCATGATAATATGTAATTAATTATTGATTACTTTGTGATTACTAGTTAACTCCATATCATCATAAAGTCTTTACAGTAAGGTAGAATTTTATTCAATGCATGTGATAGACACAATTCCATCTTTCTTCAAATGTTTCAGTTCCATATCCTTTAAAATAGTGTTAAAATACATTATTGTTTTTCATTTTCAATGTTGGGCTTCTTAATCTTCACAGAAACTTTATCATAGTTCATGTATTTGTTATTCTAAACTTATGTGAATCCAGTTTCAACAGAAATCCATTTTGCAGAGCTTGAGATTGTAGTAGCTGCTGCTTGTGGTGCGTAGCACCAGATTCAAAAAGCAAGTGGGGCCTGTCAAGTTTGATATCCTTTAGGTTATCTCTTACTTGGCAAGGGCCAATAAAAAGATTGGGAAGCCCTGGGCCAAAGTTGAATATTGGCAGCCTGATGTTTGCAAGTCTGAGAGTCCGGGTATGAAGACTAGAAGCCCGGAGGATGCCTGTCCCAGAGCTGGAGGATTGTCTTTCACTCTTTATGTGAGGGACGGGGTAAGTGGGTAAGAGGCTTGCTTTGCTCTTCTTGACTTGCTATGTTGTTATTGCCTACACTATGTTCAACAGAAAAAGCAGGATCTCGCAGTTTAATTCCACTTCCCATTCCTATTCCGACACATGTATCCATGGCCTCCTCCACTGTCGTGAAAAAGCCACACTTAGGTTGGAGGAACAACATCTTATATTCCATTTGGGTGGCCTCCAAGCTGATGACATGAACATCGATTTCTCGGGCTTCCAGTAATGCCCTCCACCCCACCTCACTTTCACCTTTTCCCTCTCTTACCTTATCTCCTTGCCTGCCCATCATCTCCCTCTGGTGCACCTCCCCCCTTTTCTTTCTTCCATGGCCTTCTGATTCTTTCACCAATCAACAGCCCCACTCTTTATTTCACCCCTCCCCCTCCAAATTTCACCCATCACCTGGCGTTTCTCTCTCCCCTACCCCCACCTTTTAAATCTACCCTTGGCTTTTTTGCCTCCAGTCCTGCCGAAGGGTTTTGGCCTGAAACGTCGGCTGTGCTTTTTCCATAGACACTGCCTGGCCTGCTGAGTTCCTCCAGCATTTTGTGTGTGTTATGTGTGTTGTTATTGTTGTTGCTTGTGTCGTTTTGCTGAACATCGTGGGCACGCTATGTTGGCACCAGAATGTGTAGCGACACTTGCAGGCTGCCCCCAGCAAATCCTTTGGTGTGTTAGTTGTTAATGCAAATGGTGTGTTTCACTGTATGCTTCCATGTACAGGTGATAAATACACTCAGTGGCCACTTCATTAGGTATAGAAGTGGAATCCGGTGTGGTCTTCCATGGCTATAGCCCATTAAGGTTCAAAGTTCAATGTATTGTGTGTTCAGAGAAGCTCTTATGCACACCACTGTCATAGTGCATGCTTATTTGGGTTCCTGTCACCTTCCTGTCAGCTTGAACCAGTCTGGCCATTCTCCTCTCATCTGTCTTATTAACAAGGCATTTTTGCCCACAGAAATACTGCTTACTGTTTTTTTGTTTTGTTTTTCACTCTATTCCAGAGATGGTTGTGTGTGAAAATCCCAGGAGATCAGTAGTTTCTGAGATACATAAACCACCCCATCTGGCATCACAAGCATTCCACAGTCAAAGTCACTTAGATCATATTTCTCCTAGAGTGCTGTGTGGTATGAACAACAACTGAACCTCTTGACCACATCAGCATGCTTTTATGCATTGAGTTCTTGCCACCTGATTGGCTGATTAAATATTTGCATATACAAGCAGGAGACCGGGTGTGCCTAATAAAGCTGCCACTGATGGTAAGTCTGACTCCTAATCTGAGGTTGGAGAAGAGTAGTCATTGAGGGAGCAGTTAAAGTGTGAATGGGCAAAGGCTAAGTTCAGGTTTCTGTTTCTTTCTTTAACAGTCCCAACTACAGTAGCAATAATAGATCCCGGGGCATTGTGTGCTCCTCTTGCAAGATGTGGAAGATCTGGGAGACCTCCATTCTCCCGGAGTGCCACATCTGCCAGAAGTGCATCTGGGTGCAACTCCATGTAGACCTTGTTATGAAACTGGAGCTTGAGTGGAATGACCTATGGATCATTTGGGAAAATGAGTTCACAGATAGCAGCTACAGGGAGGTAGTCACACATAACTTGCAGGAGACAGGTAGCTGGGGGACTGTCAGGAGACAAAAAAGGCAGGCAGAATAGATGGAGTACCCCTGTGGCCATTCCCCTCAATAACAAATATATTACGCTGTATGCTATTGAGAGAGGGATGACCTACTATGTGGAAGCTGGAATGACCAGGTCTCTGGCACTGAGTCTGACTCTGTGTCTCAGAGGGGAAGGGGGAAGAAGAGGAGAGCAGTGTCATGGTCTGGTCCATGAAACCTGCGTTCCGGTTCACAGTCCGATCCATGGACTCCGGATTTCAGGTCTTCTGGCTGTCCCTTGTTTCAGTTGAGCTTAATCATAGGCACCTGATGGTCGTCTTGGGCTGGGAATATAAGTGGCCCTGGGTTCAAGTGTGGTGACTGGTTCATCTCATCAGTATCCCGTCCTCACCTCTGTGGGATAAGTCAGGTCGTCTTTGCTGTTACCCTGAGGTTGGATCTGTCCCTTCCTGTCCTTGCCTCCATTGGGTAAGCCAGGCTGTCTTTGCTATTACCCTGAGGCTGAACTTCCCTTCCCCTTCCTTCTGAAGCCTTGCCTGCAACCTGTGTCTGGATCCTTGCCCGCAACCTTGTCAAGTTCTACCGCTGGAGCAAGACCGGAGTCTTGCTGTGTCTAGATAAGGAACTGTTTATCGTTGTTTTGAACTGACTCTGTGTCCATGCCTTCGCTAGGTAGGTCCGGCCGTTTGCCACTACCTAGTATTGAGAACTGTCTCGTCGTGTTCAGTGTTCTGTGTAGAGCCCCGGCCCCAAGTCATGTTCCCAAGGAGGGGTCCCGGCTCTTTGTTCCATGTCCCTGCGTTCCTGTCTCTCAAGTCCAAGGCTCCGTGTTCCCATTCTCTAGACCATGGCTCTGTGTTCCTGTCCTCCCCAAGACCAAGTCAAGGCTTCCAGCTTTGTGTTCCCAGGTTCCTGTCTCCCAAGACCACATCACATCTTCGCCTAGTTCCGGAGTCCAAGCCCGAGTCAAGACCCAGGTTCTGGGTCCTTGCCAGTCTCTGGCTCGGGGTCCAAACCCAAGCCTCATTATATCCTCGCCTCGAGGAACCCAAGCTTCATCATGTCCTCGCCTCAAGGAACCCAAGCCTTGTCATGTCCTTGCCCCAAGGAACCCAAGCCCTTGCCTCGAGGAACCCAAGCCACGAAGAACCCAAGCCTCGAGGAACCCAAGTCATGTCCAGTCCTGTAGCCACGCCATGTCCTCGCCTAGTTTCAGGGTCCGAGCCTGAGTCAAAACCCAGCTTCTGGGTCCTTGTCCAGTCTCTGGCTCAGAGTCCAAGCCCAAGCTTCTAGTTCCCAGTTCCTTGTCCTGGTCCCGCTTGCCTAACCTATGTCCTAGCCCAAGTCTGTGTTCTTGTCCCAGCTCTCTAGTCTCTAGTCCTGTCCTGTTCTGAGTATTTCAGTGTCTGTGTCTTGCATTTGGGCCCGCCATCAACGCCCACCATGTGACAAGCGATGTTGATAGGGGATTCAATAGTTATGAGATTCTGAGGACATGAAAGAGACTGGCGGATTTTATGTTGCCTCCCATAAGCCAGGGTCAGAGGCATCTCAGACTGGGTCCATAGTGTTCCTTATGGAGAGGGTGGGCAGCCAGAAGTTGTGATGTGGTGCTCAAGAGCGAATATTGGGAGCTAGGTAGGAAGCTGTAAAGCAGGACCTGAAGGGAAATAATCTTTGGATTGCTGTGTGTGTAATACACCAGTGATCATAAGAATGAACTTAAGAGTAGACTGGTTTGGCAGATGAATGTGTAGTTAATTAGTGCAGGGGAAGATTTCAAATCATTGCCATCTCCTGGGGAAGATACGACCTGTACAAAAGGGATGGGTTACACTTGAAATCGAAAGAGACTACTATTCTGTGTGTAGGCTTGCTAGAGCCATGGGGAAGGGCTTAAACTAATTTGGCAGAGGAATAGGACCGAAGTGTCAGGTCGGAGAATGGGGAAGTTGTTGTAAAAGCAGAAGCAGTGTGTAGAGAGGCTGTGAAGAAGGATAGACACGGGAAAGGACATAATTACAGTCAATTGGATTATTTGAACTGTGCTTATTTTCATGAAAAATGTATCAGGAACAAAGGCAAAGTACATGGGTCAGTATGTGGAACTAGGACATTGTGGCCATCACAGAGACTTGGCTGTCACAAAGGCAGGAATGGCCCAGGGTTTAGATGTTTCAAAGGGGACAGGAAGGGAAGGTAAATGAGGTGGGGGAGTGGCATTGCTCATCAAGAATAGTATCACATCTACAGGCAGGGAGGACATTGTGGAAGAAGTCAGAAGCAGGAGGAGGGGAATCACTTAATAGAAGTATTCTAGACATTTTATTAGCAACAAAGACACTGAGAAGCAGATCTGGGAGGAATTTTGGGATATGTGTGAAAGTGCCAGGGTTACTGTCATGGGTGATTTCAAATTCAAATTGTTTAAGAGAGGTATTAGAAATAATCTTGGGAATTATAGACCAGAGGATCTTACGTCAGTGATGAGAAACCTATTGGAGAGGATTCTTAGGGACAGGATTTACGAGCTTTGAAGAAGTACAGTCTGATTAAGGTTAGTCTTCATGGCTTCGTTAAGGGGCAGGATGTGTCTCGTGAGCCTGACTGAATCCTTTAAGGAAATGAAAAGTAAATTGATGAAGGTAGAGTAGTGGATGTGGTGTATATGGATTTTAGTAAAGCATTTGACAAGGTTCTTCATGGTAGGCTCATTCAGAAAGTCAGAGTGATACACTTTTGAAGGTCAAACTTGAAAGCAGAGCACAGGGTTAATGGTTGGTTTCTTAACAGAATGGAGGAACAGAGGCATCTTGGGCTCCACATTTGTGGATCTCTCAAAGTTGCCATGCAAGTCGATAGAGTGGTTAGGAAGGCATATGATGCCTTGACCTTCATTAGCCTGGGGATTAAGTCCAAGAGCTGTGAGGTAATGTTACAGTTCTATAAAACTCTGGTTAGACCACATTTTGAGTATTGTGTTCAGTTCTGGCACCTTATTATAGGAAGGATGTAAAAGCTTTAGAGATGGTGCTAAGGAGATTTAGCAGGATGCAGCCTGGATCAGAGATAGTTTGAGCAAACTAGGGCTATTTCCTTTGGTGCAAAAGAGAATGACAGGTGACTTAAAAGAGGTATACAAGATAATTAGAGGCATAGATAGAATGGACAGCCAGTACTGTTTCCCAGGGTAGAAATGGCTAATACAAGAGGGCAAAATTTTAAGGTGATTGGACGTGAGTATTCAGGGGATATCAGAGGTAGTTTTTTTTACACAAAGTTGTGGATGCATGAAACGCACTGCCAAGGGTTGTGATAGAGGCCAAAGCATTCAAGACGTTTAAGAGCCTCTTCTATATGCACATGGATGAAAGAGGGATGCAGGGCTATGCAGGAAGGAGGTGTTAGAGTTTAGAGTAGATTAAAAAGCGTTGGCACATCATGGGCTGAATGTTCTGTACTATGCTGTGTTGTCCTATGTTCCATCTTCTAATTCAATTCAAAACAAATTTTGAACTTCAATACAGCCAATCATAGAGGATTGAGGACAAGTTCTCAGTAGCAAACTGAGACATTATAGTACAAGGTTTTCCGCTAGGTACAGAAAAAAATGGAAATGTTTCACAATATTTGATGAATTTACATTTATTTAATTGAGAAATAAACCTTCATGAAGTATTCTATTTCTGACTGAATAGGCAGCGCTAAACATAGTATTAATTTAAAAGAAGCAACTAACAACTTGATAAGAAAACACACAAGACTGAAAGACTGCTGAAGAGAGCAAACTAGCAAGAACTATTTTTAAGATTGTATGCACTTTAACAACTTCACTGGTGGGAAATCAGTATTAAAAATAAATGTGCATCACTTAGAGGCAAAGGCTGAAGATACTATAATGGGAAAGGAATATTATATCTACCTTCAATGTACAAGACATGATAAAATGTGGAGAAAATATTGATAGAGAGGAAACTGTAATGATAAACACTGATAAAGAAAAAAAATCCAGAAACATTAAGTGACATATTCCTTGGAAGAGATGGCCTGAATCAAAGGGTGATTGAAAGAGTGGCTGCAGATAGGGCATTTGCAATATTAACAACCTGCCAAAACTCCCAATAGTATCAGCAGATTGAAAGGTGACAAATGAAACATGTCTGAAGAGAAAAGAAAGCAACAGTTCTCTGGAGACGTTGTATTGTGCAGTGGGAGAGAGATCAAAAGAAGCAAGTAGAAGCAGTTAGGATATTTTGAACGCCAAAGTTCCCACGGAAGTGTTGAATTGTGCATATTTAGGTACTTGGCTAGGGCCAATAAAAAGAAGTTAAGTGTAGGTGGAGCGGCCATTGTGTGAGAGGGCCATTGTTAGAGTGGAGAGATCAAACTTTAGCACATAGAGGTTTTGATGAGGAGAGTCGGAGGCTGTAGGTGGATTTTTCCTTCAATATTTCTTTTGTTCTTATTGCACAGTTAGAGCAGTGGGAATGCCCAAGGGGAAGGTGGAATACTCCTAGTGTGGGATGTGGGAAGGGAGAGAGACATTCACTGAGTCGTGGCAGAAAGAAGGTCATAACTGGGAGCTTAATATTCAAGTATACACATTGTATCCAAAGGACAGGCAGGTATGCAGATGGAATGGGATGACTGTAGTAAAAAATGAAATTATATCATTGGAAAGAAGTGTCATTGGAGTGGAGATGTGGAATCCTTGTAGGTGGAGTAAAGAAACTGCAAGTGTAAAAAGCCCCTGAAGGAATTTATATTCAGGCCTCGGAACAGTAGCCAGGATATGGGTACAAATTACAACAGGAGGTGAAAAAGGCAAGTAAAGAGCGCAATATTATGATAGTCGTGGGGAATTTCAATATATAGGTAGATTGGGAAAATTAGGTTGGTGCTGGATCCCATGAGATAGAGTTTGTAGAATACCTATGGAATGGCTTGTGGTCGAACCCTCGAGGGAAAAAGCAATTTTGAATTAAGTGTTGTGTAATAAACCAGATTTGATTGGGGAGCTTAAGGTAAATGAACCCCTAGGAGGCAGTGGTCAGAACATGATAGGATTCACCGGGCTGTTTGAGAGGGAGAAGCTAAATAACATAATCAGTATTACAGTTGAGTAAAGAGAATTAGAGGCAAGAGAGAGCTGGCGAAAGTTAATTGGAACAAGACTCTAGCAGGGATGACAGCAGAAAAGTTAGAGTTTCTGGGAGTAATTTGGAAGGTGCAAGATAGACATGTCCCAAAGATGAAGAAGTATTCTAAAGGCAGAATGAAGCAACTGTGGCTGACAAAGAAAATCAAAAACAACATAAAAGCAAAACAGAGGGCATAGAATATAGTAAAAATTAGTGAGAAGTTAGAGGTTTGAGAAGATTTTCAAAACCAAAAGAATGAAACTAAAAAAAACCACAAGGAGAGAAATGATGAATTATGAAGGTAAGCCAATAATATCAAAGTGGATACTACAATTTCTTTTAGATATATAAAGAGTAAAAGAGAGGTGCAAGTGGATATTGGACCAGTGGAAAATGACACCAGAGAAGTAGTAATAGGGGACAAACATAATAAGTACCTTGTGTCAGTCTTCACTGTGGAAGACAGTATGCTAGAAATTCAAGAGTCGGGGTGGGGAGAGAAGCGAATGTAGTTGCTATCACTAAGGATAAGGTACTTGGGAAGCTGAAAGTTCTGAAGATAGATAACACCTGCATCAGATGGACTACATCCCAATGTTCTGAAAGAGGTAGTTGAAGAGATTGTAGAGGCACAATAATGATCTTTCAAATATCACTAGTTTCTGAGATTGTTCCAGAGGACTGAAAAATTGCAAATGTCACTCCACACTTTAAGAAGGGAGGGAGCAGACTTCTGTGGTTGGGAAGCTATTGGAGTTGATTATTAAGGATGAGGTTTCAGGGTGCTCTGAGGCACGTGCTGAAATAGGTCAAATTCAGCATGGTTTCTTTAAGGGAGACCGGAGGTGTTCCACGGGTAGCACTTCTTTTCACATTATATGTTAATGATCTGGATGGCAGAATTGATGGCTTTGTGGCCATGTTTGCAGATGATACGAAGGCAGGTGGAGAAGAAGGTAGTGTTGAGAAAGCAGGGAGTCAGTGAAGGTCTTTGACAGCTTAGGAGATTGGGCAAATAAGTGGCAGATGGAATATAATGCAGGGAAGTGTGTAGCCATGCACTTTGGTAGAAGGAATAAAGATATAGACTATTTTCTGAACAGTGAAAATGCCCCTGGGAGTACTCATGGAGGATGCCTTAAAGGTTAACTTGCAGGCTGAGTCTGTTGTAAAGAAGGGAAATGCAATGTTAGCATTCATTTCAAGAGTACTAGAATATAAAAGGAAGTATGTAATGTTGAGCCTTAATAAGGCATTGGTCAGACTGAACGTGAAGTATTGTGATCAGTTTTGGGCCCCTTATCTAAGAAGTGCTGTTCTTGGAGAGAGTTCTGAAGAGCTTGATGAGAATGACTTCAGGAAAGAAACAAAATTAACATATGAAGAGCGCTTGACAGCTCTGGGCCTGTACTTACTGGAGTTTTGAAGAATGAGACTTATTGAATATTGAAAGGGTTAGATAGAGCGGATGTGCAGAGGATGTTTCCTATATTGAGGGAATCTAGACCAGACAGCACAGTTTAAAAATAGAGGGATATCAATTTAGACACTATGACCATTAGACAATAAGACCATTAGACCATAAGACATAGGATCAGAATTAGGCCATCTGGCCTATTGAGTCTGTTCTGGCATTCAATCATGGCTGATCCTACCAATCTCTGCTTTAAATACACCCAACGACCTGGCCTCCACAGCTGCATGTGGCAACAAATTCCACAGATTCACCACTCTCTGGCTAAAGAAATTTCTCCTCATTGCCGATCCAAATATAAGAGCAAGGATGTGATGCTGAGGCTTTATAAGGCACTGGTGAGGCCTCACCTTGAGTATTGTGAAGAGTTATTTTAGATTATGAGGACACGCAGTCCTCTTTTATTATCATTTAGTAATGCATGCATTAAGAAATGATACAATATTCCTCCAGTGTGATATCACAGAAATACAAGACAGACCAAGACTGAAAAACTGACAAAAACCACATTATTATAACATATAGTTACAACAGTGCAAGCAATACCGTAATTTGATAAAGAACATACCATGGGCATGGTAAAAAAAAGTCTCAAATTCTCTCGAAAGTCCCATTATCTCACGCAGACGGTAGAAGGAAGAAAACTCTCCCTGCCATGAGCTTCCAGTGCCGCAAACTTGCCGATGCAGCATCCTGGAAGCACCTGACCACAGTCCGACTCTGAGTCTGTCCGAAAACTTCGAGCCTCCGACCAGCCCTCCGACACCAAGTACTGAGCACCATCTCCGCCGAGCGCTTCGACTCCAGCCCTGGCTGCCAGCAACAGGCAAAGCCGAGGATTTGGGGCCTTCCCCTCCGGAGATTCTCGATTGCACAGTAGCAGCGGCAGCGAACCGGGCATTTCAGAAGTTACTCCAGATGTTCCTCCATGCTTCTCAGGTCTGTCTCCATCAAATCCAAATTGTGCATGGCATCCTACTTACAAATACCGATATCATTCACGCGAGAGGCCATGCGCGCTGCGTCGCACCGCCATCTTCTCCTCCCTCCTCCTTTTGGGCCCCTCATCTTAGAAAAGATGTGCTGGCATTAGAGAGGGTCCAGAGGAGGTTCACAAGGATGATTCCAGGAATGAAGGGGTTATCATATGAAGAATGTTTGATGGCTCTGGGGCTGTACTTGCTGGAGTTCAGAAGGATGAGGGGAGATCGCATTGAAACCTTTGGAATGTTGAAAGGCCTAGACAGAGTAGATATGGAAAGGATGTTTCCTATGGTGGAAGAGTCTAGGTCAAGAGAGCACAGCCTCAAGATAGAAGCCAAATCATTGGGTATATTTAAACTGGTGGTTGATAGGTTCTTGTTTAGTGAGGGTGTCAAAGGTTATGGGGAGTAGGCAAGAGAATGAAGTTGAGAGGGATCATAAATCAGTTATGATAGAATATTGGAACAACTTGATGGACTGAATGGCCTCATTCCATTCTTATATATTATGGTCTTAATAACTCAGGAATATTAGCCAATAAGCTATAGAACAAGAGATCAACAAGCATTAAAAAACTTCCAGGATGTGCTAAGGACACACGTCCTTGGGATGAGATGTGTGTTGTTGATTCTTCACTTCAGATCTATTTCACTTTGCCAGATGCCTTGTTATTTATGCAATAGAAAGAGCCGTGAGGTTGTGGGTTAGTAGCTCAACACAGCCAGCTCCTTCCATCCAAGTGAGTAGTTGGAGTGGATTCCAGACAATGGAACAAGGCCATAATGATCCATAATCTGTTTGAGAATGTAAGTTGGCAGGGTTAGAAAAAATGGAATGAGTAGGAATGACACCAAAATACCACATGAGATTTGTTATAATAAATAAGGTTCCAAAGTGTTGTAAACAAAATATCAGCATTTTGAACAAAGCAATTTGAGCAATTTGATCAAAGGACAGAAAACAGAGAAGAGGAATAGATATTTTCTGCTTTGTTTGCAAGGCTGTGACCAGTAGTATGCCTCAGACATCGTTACTGGACCTGAAGCTGCTTGTAATTTTAATTATAATCTTGGATAAAAGATCAATGTGCACTACAAACAAGTTTCCTGATGATACAAAATGGGGAAAGCCACCACATGGTGTAAACAAGTCAACAAAGGGGCATTAAATTTAAATTTATGGGGCAGTGGGTGGCAGATGCAGTTTAATATGTAAGGATTTAGGGGAATATTCAGCAGGTCAGGCAGCATCTGTAATGAGAGAAACAGTTAATATTTCAAGTCAATGACTTTTCCTTCTGATTAAAGATCTGTGGGTTTCTCATGAAAGCTCATTGCACTGAACTGATGACTTTTTTTTCTCATTTAGATGTTGTCTGACCCTCTGAGTGTTTCCAACATTTTCTGTTTTGATTTTCAGTACCAGCATTTATTTGTTTTTCAATTACTATGAAGGGAAAAACATGAGTTTATTCATTCTGGAATAAGAAGAGGAAAATTGAATGTTTCTTACAAAATCTGAGGCAAGTAATTTTGGTGTGCATAAGGATACTGAGTCTTCATGCAAATCAGAACTTATATATGCCAGGAAACAAACAGTTGGCAATGAAATTATATATTGGTCTTTACTACAAGGGGCTTAGAGTTGAAGTGAAATGAGGCCTTGTGCAGGTTGCACAGACCCTTGAGGCCATACCTGGAATACAGTATGCAGTTTTGCTTTCCACTTTTCAGTAAGGGTACAGTTGTCATGGAGATGGTGCAGGTCTGACTTCTGGGTTATCCAAAGAAGAGAGATTAGGTAAGTTGCTTGACTGAGTTTAGAAGAATGGGAAACATTATCATTGACAGATTTTGAATCTGAGAGGGACTGAGTGCTCGGTTGCTGTGCGGCTGTTTCCTCAGCCGGGGGAGGGACTAGAAAGCATAGAGTCAGGAGAAGAGGCCAATAACTTGGCACTGAGATGCAGGAAGTTTTTTTTTCACACAGAGTTATAAATTTCAAAAATCTGTGCATGTTCACTCACTGAGCTTTTTCAAGACTGAGGTCAATAGAGTTTTGGATGCCAAGGGATTTTGGAGAAGAAAGAAGGTTCAAGTTACCTGAACAGCCATGATACTGAACAACAGAGTGGCTCAAGGGCTTTATGATACACTCCAGCTTCCCTTTCAACACTGACTTGCCTAAAGCAAATGGGGTTTATCACAACCTCTTTACCCATAATAACAGAGAAGTTTTTGACAAAAAAATTCGTTGGCTGGTTTTATTACTTACAGAGAATTAGATTGTTATTTCTCTTGCCTAAAGCAATTGAGGTTAACCGTGATCAATTTATATATGATAACTGAGAGACTTTAACAGAAAATTAATTAGCTGGTCTCATTTCTTACAGAGAATTACATTTTTATTGCTCTGTAATTTGTTGTTCTTTACAGTTATTCCTAGGGGAATTGTTTGTCCTAAACATCCAGGGCAATTCATGTTAGAACGAAGACTTGCTAGATCAGGACGTTTTGAGTCATGCACCGGTGGTGAAAATTCACTCCTGCACCTTTCAGATCATATAAAGTACTGGCAGTAATTTGCAAGAAGCACAACCTGATATCGGAGCAGCAAGATGAATATCAAATGAAGATCAAATGGATATCAAATTGTGTACAGGAAGAGAAATAAATGGGAACTAAAAATTGATTGGAAGAGAACAATAAAAAAGAAACAAAGTTACTGAAAAACTGTAACCTTTAAAATCTCAGAAGAATTTAATGCATGCATGAACAAAATTCAAAGGTTTAAATTGTTTCCTTTCTGGGCTGTGATATTGATGGGGATTGCATTAGCAATTATTCTGTTGTTGAAAGATTGCTTAGTTGTTAATTATGATGCTGAGCATACTATATTGAGTTTATTTTGTAAATAGTATGAAAGGCAAGGGCTTAATATGTGGCAAGACAAAGCATTAGAATTAGTGACACAAGCAGAACGTTTGGAGATTTCCATCTCATGCTATTTTCCTTACACTTTCCATAGAAATTAGATATTATTTTATTTCATTTGTTTTTCAGAATGGGGTCTTCCCCGAAGAAGTGGAAATGATCCCCCTCTCAAATCCTTGCAGGCTTTCTGTGAACTGATTTAGTAGAATGTTCCACAATGATGAAAGAACAGTCATAGACTAACTCAGGATAATAAGCAAATGAAAAGGCAACTTGTAGGTGGTGATGTCTCAATCCACTTACCAACCTGATCCAGTTTGATGGTAGAGTTCACATGTTTGGTTGGATTCACCTTCATTTCCCATTTTAGTTGAAGGACAAAGACCATAGAGGTGATTTTTGCCATTTATAAAGTTTAGAAAGAATGTTATTGGAGAAGTGAGTCAACTATACACATTCATGAGGAATCATTTGGTGACAATTATGATGTTGCACTTTGGGATTATATGGCTCCTGAAAATCTTCAATAGGCATGTCCAAATAACACACACTTCCTCTTAGAGGTTTTAGTTGAATTTGATGTCTGAGTTGAGATTACTGACAAAGCATGCACTTTGCAATCATCTACCAGACCAATTTCACCCCAAGAAATAGCATAGGAAAGGATATAATGGTTGATCTTTTAGTTTATGTGTGCAGTGTCTTGACATCGATAGAACCAAACTACATTGCCATAGGTATTTGATAACTAATTACTGCATTTTATGAGTTTTTAGCACTCAAGATTCTCAACTGAAATATTCTGTTATTCGAACTTCTATGATACAAAACTCTGTATTATGACTTTTCCTTGCCTCTATTTTATTCTGAAGAAATTTGAACCAGAGCAGTATTCTAAGATTGCCCCAACAGATGATCAATGTATTCAGCTCAGTTCACAGTTTCCAGCAGCGAAGAAGTATTTCTCCACAGGTAATTAAATTAAATGAACATTTGAAAGTTCTCCCGATAACTGTGTGGGCTTTCTCCAGGAGCTCCTAATACCTGCCACATTCCAAAGACATAATGTTAGGGTTAGTGAGTTGTCGGCATGCTATGTTGGCACCAGTAGTGTGGCGAAAAGAGTTGCCTTTACTAAAAAAAATACAAGTTTATATTTGAAAGCTATTGCAGAGACATGGATGGCTCTGGCTGGGGGAGCAGCTAGTATGTACTTGCCTTTCCACTCAGACAAGGATATTCAGGCCTAGATGCCCCTTGCTGTTTGACTCATTACAGTTCAAAGCTGAGTGGATATATCTTGTTTTTTTAATCTATTCACAGGACATTGACATCACTGGTAATGCTGTCACTTTGAGTAAGGATTTTGGTAAACAAGCTTCTTCTGAACTGAGAAAGCAGTTCAGCAGTTACCATCTTGGCAAGTCTGGAATTATGTATAGACCAGTCTGGAGAAGGAGAGCTGATTCCTTCCTGAAGGACGTTAATAAAACAGATATTCTTTTTATGATAATCTGGTTATTACATGGTTACTGTCAATGAAACTGGCATTTAAAGTAAAATTTAGTTAGGATCTGAAGCAGGCCATTTGGTCCATCTGATCATGGGTGTATTTCCAGTTCAACACTATTTTCTTGCCCCATCCCCAAATCCCTTGATTACTTTAACATCCAGAATCTTTCAAACACTATATTGAAAGCAATCAGCACTTCAGCCTCCTCCGTACTTTAGGTTAGATATTTCCAGCCTTTAAGAGTTTCTTTTCAGTTTTTGACCCTAAATGGCCTTCTCCAACAACTATGTTTAGATTCCAACTTAGGTCTCTGAATGGTTCTAGCTCATAGCTGTCAGTCCTGAAACATAACCGTTGTGTAATCATGCCTCTCAAATTTATTAGGAAGGCCTTCTTCATTATTCTATGCTTTACACCTTAACTTGTAAGGCATGCATTAATGTCGTGGCTTTTGATTAAAATTATTCACATTGGATGAAATTTTTCAGATCAATTGACTTTTTAGGTGGCCATTAAATATTATGGTTCAGGTCAGTCAAGTTACATTTTCTAAATACAATGGAAATTATGCAATAACAGGGACATTTCTAAAGGATTTATGAAAACTCATATAATAATGGGATGTTTGTTAGTATTTTGTGGGAAATGACTTGTATTCTTTTAAGACTTGCTACTAATAACTAACTCTTATTGCATCAGATACCATTTCAACTCCCACAATGGAAAAACAGAAAATCCTCATTATGAATTAAGCAGCTGGATTTTAAGATCTTTGTTAGAGAAAGGGTACATATCTGATCTTAATAAGAGCTCACCTGATATCAGGCCCTTCACATTAAAATCATTGCAATCAGGTCAAGTAACAAAGAAACTGAATGTGAATATATTTCATTAGCTAACTGAAAAGCAGCTATTTAATTAAAGAATAAGAATTTGCTGCCATTTTTTGTTATATATCCACTTATTATACATTTGCTGCTGTTTTCTGAAAATGAGTCAAGAATTAAATGGACAATTAAGGAACGAGAGTCCCATGCTACTGCTCTGACAAATTCAATAAACTACTGGAATTGTCAAGTTCGACAGAATAGTGATTAAAGAGTAATTCTACCCCCTTTGAAAAGGTACCACTATTGTCATCTTGTAGAGAGAGTTATACAATACTTACAATAGTTAAAAACCTTTTAACAGTTTTCCCCAGCAATATCTTTTCATTTGTAAATTATTGTACAGCAGACACACTTCCCTCAGTGCTCTGTTTATTTGTCTTTAGAAAGAGCAGTAGTTGTTTGTATTAGATATACGAAGACCTGAATGTACATATGAAAACTTTCCAAGGATTTTGGTCACAATGTAAAACTCCTGCAGTAATGTGTTCCAAGATTTATTTGGTTATTTCCAATGTATGGAATGAATATAAAATTAACATAAATGGGACTCAGTGGGATGAAGGGCCTGTTTCTATGCTGTATCTCTCTATGAACACCTCCATGGATTATGAGAAAAAAGCAGAAGTCATCATATTAATTTAAAAGTCATTAAATATGTTGCACAATGCTTTACTGTTTATTAATATACTTTGCTATGGATATTCACTCCTTGGTTGTTTGCTAATTTTGCTTTCTAAACACAGCAGCTGCCATTTGTAAGATCATAAAATGGCTTAAACTTCCAACTAATATCGTCGTGCTTGGTTTCTGGTTTTAAATGGGAGTCAGTCTTCAGTTCTTAAAATGAAACTGGCAAGCAATGAGTTAAAAACACAGCTCTGCAAACAAGCTCTGTATGGAGCCATAGACTGCTAGCTCATAATACCTGTCTAACTGCTGAAGGATATGCAGTATAAGACAATGGACTGTTTAATTTGGAATGATTGAAAACGGACAAGCTGATTCTAAGTTGCTTAGTTCAAGGAAACTTGCAGAGCAGATGGATAATATCAATTAGCACATCAAATAACTGATTTGTTAATTTTGGGAGTTTTATGTACTCAGGGAAGTTAGCTTTACAGTATTAATTGAGGTCTATGTCTCCAAGATACTTTTAGACTGTTTGTGTTAAAAAGATGTCTGAGGAAGCATCAAATGCTTCTGAAATTACCCAAGTGGCAGAAAAAGGGTATAAATGTAAAGAGAAGTTCAGGCTTATTAGGAATGAGTAAAGAACATCAAGAAATATAGAAGAAACATGGAGTCCACTAGAATCCATACTTCTAGCTTCAGTGTCCACAATGGACAGTTCATTCATCTTCATTTTTGATATGTCTTTTTAGGTATAGGAATTGTACCTGTGTTTTAGAAATCCTTTGTGCTGTGTGTTTTATAAATAGTTTGTAATTTGAAAATGTTTCAGATAGAAATCTTCTGTGTGTTTTAAATGTCATTGAAGAATGTTATTTGGATTTCAGTGTGTATCATTGAAAATAAATGAATTGTATTTTAAAGTATTTTGTTAGCTGGAAATATCTTCTCCTTGGTAGGGAGAGGGGAGTTGTTTCTCAAAAAATGGGTTTTGGCAGCTAAACTCACCATAGGGAATAAACAGGGAAGTAAACTAACCTTTGAAGTTTGGGTAGTTACATTATAATCTCCCTTCAGTGAGAGTACCTCTGGCTATTTATATCCCAGAGGGCTTACAGTCTTTATTTGAGTTTAGAACTTCACAGTCAGTGAACTCAATACCGTCACAACTTAGTCATGCTTTTGGTTTAATTACTTCAAAGAAGTAATTTTTTTAACCTGTCAATGGTCTAAACCATTTTTCAATTTTAGTTTATAGGTAGATATATAGATACTTTATTACTCCCAGAGGAAATTATAGTGTCACAGTAGCATTACAAGTGCACAGTTATGCAAATATTAGAAGAGATGTAGAAAGTAATAAAAAATAGGTTACCACAAACAGTCTATCAGAAGGGGGTAATTACTTCCCCAGCTATAGGTTGACTCATTATAGGGCCTAATGGTTAAGGATAAAAATAGCCTCATATATCGCTCTTTGGAGCAGCACAGTTATCTTAGTCTATTACTAAAAGTGCTCCTTTGTTCAGACAAGGTGGCATGCAGGGGGTGAGAAACAATGTCCAGAATTGCCAGGATTTTCCATAGGGTCCTTTGTTCTACTACAGCCTCCAATGTGTCCAGTTTGACTCCTATAACAGAGCCAACCTATCTAATCACTTTATTGAGCCTGTTAGCATCCCCCTTGCTGATGCCATTGCCCCAGCACACCACCACATAGAAGATTGTACTGGCGACAACAGACTGGTAGGACATGTAAAGGAGAGACCTGCATACTCCAAAGGAGCTCAGTCTCCTCAAGAAGTATAGGTAACTCTGGCCCTTCTTGTACATATCCTCTGTGTTGCTGTTCCACTCAAGTCTGTCAGCCAGGTGCACCCCCAGTTACTTGTAGGTCCTCACCACATTGATGTCCTCACCATTAATAGTAACAGGGAGCAGTGCAGGCTTAGTCTTCCTAAAGTCCATCACCATCTCCGTTGTCTTACTAATGTTACGATGCAGAGGATTTAGCTTGCACCATTTGACAAAGTCCTTCACCTTGTCCAACAGTGCTCTGTAGTTAATCCACCATATCTGTATTCTTACTATAGTTTACGTACCTGTGTTGGACTTTGTAGTAATTCTACAGATATTCTTGCTGTGATCTCTATTAACTTCGTTTAAAGTATTTAGTGTACTCCTACATTCATCTCCAATCAATGTACTCTTACTGAGATTAACTTACTCATACTGAACTCTCATTGAACAATCTCTGAAGGTGGGGTTTCAAGCCTGGAAGCACCATTTTGTTTTAAATTAACAATGTAGGCTCTTCAAACTGACAGCATAAGCCTTTAAAACATCACACGATGATGCCACAAAGCAATAAATCAGCTGCTGGTTAATCACAACATCACAGTATTTCAAGAACATAGCAGAAAAAAATTCAATTGGTTTTTACAAGCTTTTATGTTTCCTTGCAATTTTGGGATATTATGCTATTTTTGAAATCTGCACCTAATGCATATTGTCAAGTTGCCAGAAAATGACTGATACCATTCTGAACTTGTCTACGAAGAGAAAAGTAAATTATACATGGACTGCAAAATATCACAAGGAAGAACACAATAATTTGAAATAATTAAATAAAAAACTTTAAGTAGTTGGTCAATTATTGAATAAAGGCCAGACCTCCACTTCTGCGATGCACCTTAGTCCTCCCAGTTTGTTAATATCATAGTGTTACTGCAATATTAATTTATTGACATGTTGATTTAATATGGTTTATTGATATTATCCCACACCTACTGGCCCCAAAATGTATTTCATCAATAAAGCCTGCTTTAGAAGTAAGAATTTCATCCTAAACTTAATTTGTTTCAGGTTCTTAAAATAAAAATATCAGATGCAAACCTCTTGTGCTGCTGAAGTCTATTTATATATTCCAATCATGAGTACAATGCATACTGTTTGTCATTTAACCACTTGTAGTGGCTTAGATTTTCCCAAATTAGAAAAACTGCTGTATGAAATCTAATCACATTATCTTTCAACTCAATGAATTTCTATACATCTGTTTTAAGAACTTTACAAAATTCATAAACCTGGGAATGATTTGACTTACGATTAAAATGGAGTTGACAAAACGACAGGAGTAAAAGCACAATCAAGTATAACAGCAACGATAAATTCTGCGATATGTCTGGAAGATGAATGTGAAATGATTCATTGAAGGTTTCTGTTCCAACATTAGTTGACAGTCTAATTTGTCTAACTATATATTCATGTGACAAGATCATTTCCTAGCTGCAATAGTTAATAAAATGTCACATGCTTGGGGAAGTAGAGGTTGATTGGTTTGGAGAGTCTGTTGTACTCTTTGATATCTTCTGTCTGTAATTAGGCAAGGGATTGGAGACTTGCTTTGGTTGCTATCCATAATAGACCAGCATGTAACAGTAGATGGATGAAAAAAAACAAATCATAGGGAGATTTGTGGAAGTGCAGTGATACCAATCAGCTATTTAAATATATGTTGTTACTTTCAAATATAGGAAAACAATTTTACAGTTAAAAACAAGAAATCACTGATTAATGTGCCACCTAAGATTATAGTTTCATTGTCAATCCCACAGTGATGTGAATCGAATTGTAGCTATTATATTGTCAAATTTTCCACTGAATAAAAAATAAATTTGTGCAATTTGTAAAATAGGAATATTGTCTGTGCATAAGACAAAATAAGAATTAGCTCTGCAGAATGAGTCCATCTTCCGACCTTGGAGAGACTGGTTGGTAACCCGGGTTCTTGCCTCGATTTCCTCACTCAGTGTTGTTTGTTATTCAATTCCAGCCGTCCTGGTTCCCAGTGGAGTGCAGAACGTGGCCTTCATGATCTCCTCTCCTGAATGGGAGAGCCCTGGCCTGGGACACTGAGCATTGGGAATGGAAGATGGAGATCTGCTCTGGTTCAGAAAAATTCATGAACACCAAGAAGAGGGTGTTCCATCATCCATCCGGAGCTAACAGAGCCTCGGACTCCCCGATGAATGTGGCCAGTCAGCAACTGACTACGCTATTGAGTTTCAGACTTTGGCCGAGGAGCGTGGCTAGAGTGAGGAAGCTTGGCTACTCTGTACCTCCACAGACTCTGAGGCAAACTAAAGGATACCCTTGCCATGGGAGAGCCAGTAGAAGACTTAGAGGCTCTGATTGATCAGTCCATCTGCCTCGATAATTGCCTGGCAGAGCATAACTGGGACTATCTTGGGAGGTCAAAGAGAGCTAGCCCAAGCTTGCCTCAATGCATCACAGTTCCACTTCCTAACGTTGGACAATTACCAGCCCATCTTCTCCACAAGATCCTGTTGAGCCAAAGCAAATTGGCTGCACAGAACTCTCTGCCGATGAGAGCAGGTCACCTGCTGGCCAAATGTCTGAAGTTGCAGCCATCGGAAAAACTCCTAAGACCATCTGGTGTCGGAACGACTGTGACGGTAGCAGCCATTACTCCCAACCCTACTTATTCTGTGGTCTTGCTGAAGACAGAGAACTCCTGGAGAAAGAACCAGCCAGAGGTGAATGCCTTTGTGGACTCTGGGGCAGCTAGTAATTTCCTGTACTTGGGGACAGCCTGTCAGCTGAGCAAATTTCTTCTGAAGTTCAGCCAGCACATGACCACAACTGCCCTAGACGGTCACCTTCTTGGGTCTGGACACATCCAGCAGCAGACATTGGCTTTGGGAATGAAGACAGAGGAACACATGGAGGACATTCGTTTTCATATCATCATTTCTCCTCACATACCCTGATCCTCGGGTACTCTTGGCTATCCAAGCATAACCTTTTGGTGAACTGGGAAAAATGGAGAATCATCGCAAGAGAGAATGTTTACATGTGGTGTCCAACTCCCAGACTCGTACATGACCAGCGGCCGATGAGGAGGCAGACTATTGCTCAGGGTAACCTGAAGCCTTCAGAAGACCCAGTCCTGTCTCCAAGGGCAGACAAGTCAACTCCAGTCAACTCCTGTCTGTTCTGGAACTACAGAGAGAGGGTCTCTAGTTCAGGAGCAAGACAAGAATCCTGTCAAGGGGGTACTCAAGGACTCTGAGCCCTAGCAGCCAAGCCTGAGGGAACCAGTCACTAGGTCATGCTTAAGGGAAAGGCTCCAAAACATAGACGTTTGGAGCCTAGTCCCAGGAGGACAAAAACTACTCTAGCACCTCATTGCCATTGTCTGAGGATACCAATGAAGGTTTGGACTCTGTTTGAACTCAAGGCCTATGGAAAAGACTCTGTCATCTGCCGAACCACCCCTCTTATCTACGGAGGCTCAGGAGTCATCCTCGGAGGGATGTTCGGGAGTAGTTGCAACACCCAAGCTGGTCAAAATCCCTTCCACCTACAAGGATTTGTACGAGGTCTTCAGCAAGGGAACAGCCTCGACTCTCCCACCACACCAACGCTATGACCGTGCAATTGATCTACTGCCTGGTACCTTCCCTCCGCAGGTTCCATTACAGTATATGCACTCTCAGGTCCAGAAGGAAGTACATAAAGGAGGCTCTTGCCATGGGATTCATTTGGCCGTACTCCTTAAGTGGCCAGCTTATCTTCTTCTTTGAACAGAGAAAGGACTGGAGCCTGCAGCCATGTATTAATTATAGAGGTCTGAATCACATAACGGACAAGAATCGTTATCTCTTTCCACTCATGAACACTGCCTTCAAGATTCTCCAAGGGACAAGAGTATTCTCAAGGGATAAGACTTGTGGAGTGTGTACAATCTGGTCCACGTAAAGGATAGTGACAAGTGAAAGAAAGCATTCAACACACCAGGGCTCCATGAGAACTTGGTCATGCCGGTTGGCCCTGCTAACACACCGGCAGCTTTCCAAGCCTTTATAAACGATGTGCTCCAGGATGATCTCCACAAGTATGCCTTCATCTACTTGGATGACATCCTAATTTTCCTGAAGTCCATGGAGGAGCATGTCACACACATCAGAGATATCTTGAAGAGGCTTCTAGATCATGGACTTTATGCCAAGAAGGAGAAATACAAATTTCATGTAAGCACCATTTCACTTTTGGATTTTATCATCTCTAAAGGCAAGCTCAAGGTGGGCCCTACCAAGGCGCAGGCAATCAGAGATTGGCCACAACCATCCAATGTGAAACAGGTCCAATAATTCCTGGGATTTGTCAACTTTTACAGAAAGTTCACCAGGAACTTCAGCTCAGCAGCAGCTCTGAGGACAGCACTAAGATATCCATGGGCACTTTTGTTTAGACTACTGAAGTGGAGGCCACTTTCGAAGAACTCAAACAGCGGTTCACGTCAGTTCCCAGTTTGGTTTTACCTAATCCCAACCTTCCCTTCATCGTGGAGGTGGATGCTTTGGATGTCAGAGTGGGTGCAGTGTTTTTTCCATGGACTATCTTGGACAATAAACTGCACATGTGTCCATCTTCAGGCAGCTATCCCCAGCAGAGGTGAACTATGATGTCGGAAGTAGAGAGCTGCACGTGGTCAAGTTGGCTTTGGAGGAATGGTGTCACTGGCTCTAGAGAGCCAAGAACCCTTTTATTGTATGGAGGCAGCACAAAAACCTGGCTTATATTCAGGAGGCCAAAAGACTGAATTCCAGGCAGGCCAAGTAACAAAACCACTTGTCTTGTCTCATCAGTTCGACGAAACCAAAAGAGAGGAGCAGCCTATCACCATTTTGCCCCAAGCTAAGGTGATAGTACCCATTCATTGGGGAATCAACACTACCCATTCACTGGGGAATCAACACTACCCGTTCGTTTGGGAATCACATACTTGTTCACAACGTCCAAGCAAAAGGGGAGATTCACAAGAACTGTCCACCTGATCGTCTATTTGTCACAACTTCTGTCAGGTCTAAGGTACTTCAAAGGGGACACTCATCGCGAATGACCACTCACCCAGGGGCTGGAAAAACACTCGAGTTCATTAAGAGGAGATACTGGTGGCCTGGAATGGCTAAAGAGTTCCGATAATATGTACAGCCGTGCGAAGTGGGTCCCCGGAACAAGGAGCTCTGCACCCAATCTTAAAGGCTCCTTCACACTCTACCTGTTCCAGATGGACCAGGGTGAACATCTCCATGGACTTTATCATGGGTCAGCTGCCTTCCAAGGAAAAGACAGTCATCATGGTATTTGTAAATTGTTTTTCGAAGGCCTGCAATTTCATTGCGTTGGGCAATAATGACCGAGATTGTCCTGCATCAGGTCTTCAGAATTCATGGATTTCCAGTGGACATTGTGTTAGACTGGGGTCCTCAATTTGGGTCTTGCTTTTGGAGGGCATTCTGTACACTGATATGGGCCACAGCGAGTCTTTACTCTGGGTTTCAGCCACAGTCCGATAGCCAGACAGCGCTCTTCCCTGTTTAGGGTTCCTGCAGCCGAAGATCGCATCCGACGCTGCAAGGAGGAATGGACTAGGGCAAGGGAAATTTTGCAGGCCTCTATCCAGAAGGCTGAAGTGAAGGCTAACTGCAAGAGAAGACAGTGGCTGGCTTTGCAGCCTGGACAACAGGTCAGGCTGTCTACTCAGGATTTGCCTGTCCAGGTGGAGTCTAGGAAATCAGCACTCAAGTGTTACAATATGCACCTGACCACGTCAGCTTCCAGGGTTTAAACGCTCCAACTCTCCAGAAGATGCATAGCTCGCACAACCCCTTTAAAGGCTCAGTCCCACCTCCCTAATTGGCGGCCATGTTTTGCTGCCAGGATTTTAATATTTAATGATCTCTGAACTGATACTCAGTGCTTAATCCTCAGCTCTTCTTTGGATTTTCGCCCAGCATCTGATTCAGAACCTTGCCTTCATTTTGATCTCGTGTTGTATCTCGATTCAGGTCTCAGATACTCCAGGGAGGTCCTAACCACCCTTACCTGGGTCTCTCGTTACACCTTCACATTCCTTCCAATGGGTCGTGTTTCCATTTGCTTTGATATAAAAGGTCATCATTTTTTGAACAACAAAATATTTAAGAGAATGTCTTTAGAACATAGAAACATCAACTTGCCTCATTTTATACTAAGGAGCAAGTGTACTTGAAAACAAATTTGGTCAGTTTACTTGATGGACAGACTATAAATAATATTAAAATGTTAGCCTTCAGTTGGTAGAGTGAATGTTGTCAAATGCCGTTATTCTTTGCAAATCAAATACTGCAGATGTCAGAGATCTGAAAGATCTGTAACTTGAAATGCTAACCCTGTTTATCTTTCCAAAGAAGCATTTTATGTGATCATGCTTTGTCTGAAGATTACTTGCTATTCATTCTGTTTTCTCCTTCCAGTTTTAATCATCTTCCACAACAACCTGTAGTAACCAGTTTATACCATTTCCTTTCTATTATAGGTAGCTCTTCTCACACAAATTCAGATTAACTTTCTCTTTACATTTTGTGCAAAAATGGGAAAAAAGAAACTACATTTCAAATAACATCGTATTTTTCAGAAGCCCCTGAAGTGTCAAATATATGACAAATTACTTTTTCAAAAGTTGCTCAGCAGATTTACTTTGAAACGATATCTTGTACAGAGACCCCACAAAACAAAACGGTGTTGGTTGAGGTAAGAATGCACTTCAGCAAGAATAACTGGGAGAATTCCTGATTCTCCATCAAATAGTTCAGTAGGAATATGTTGATTAGCTTTTGGCTCAGATTTTCATCAGAAAAATACAGTACTTGTACAGTACAGTACAATTTCAAATCCTGGAGTATGACTTGAAATTAGAACTACATGTCAGGGATTTGGCGACTAGTGTTGTGCCTCAGGGATCTGTTCTGGGATCCTTACTCTTTGTGATTTTTATAAATGGTCTGGACGAAGAAGTGGAGGGATGGGTTAGTAAATTTACTGATGACACGAAGGTTGGGGGTGCTGTGGATAGTGTGGAGGGCCGTCAGAGTTTACAGCAGGACATTGATGGGACGCAAAACTGGGAGATAAAGTGGCAGATGGAGTTCAACCCAGATAAGTGTGAGGTGGTTCATTTTGGTAGGTCAAATATGATGGCAGAATATAGTATTAATGGTAAGACTCTTGGCAGTGTGGAGGATCAGAGGGATCTTGGGGTCCGAGTCCATAGGACTCTCAAAGCAGCTGCGCAGGTTAACTCTGTGGTTAAGAAGGCATGTGGTGTATTGGCCTTCATCAATCATGGGATTGAGTTTAGGAGCCAAGAGGTAATGTTGCAGCTATATAGAACCCTGATCAGACCCCACTTGGAGTACTGTGCTCATTTCTGGTCGCCTCACTATAGGAAGGATGTGGAAACCATAGAAAGGATGCAGAGGAGATTTACAAGGATGTTGCCTAGATTGGGGAACATGCTTTAGGAGAATAGATTGAGTGAACTCGGCCTTTTTTCCTTGGAATGACGGAAGATGCGAGGTAACGTGATAGAGGTGTATAAGATGATGAGAGGCATTGATAATGTGGATGGTCAGAGGCTTTTTCCCAGGGCTGAAATGGCTAGCATGAGAGGGTACAGTTTTAAGGTGCTTGGAAGTAGATCCAGAGGAGATGTCAGGGGTACATTTTTTACGCAGAGAGTGGTGAGTGCATGGACTGGGTTGCCGGCCACGGTGGTGGAGGCGGATACGATAGGGTCTCTTAAGAGACTCCTGGACAGGTATATGGAACTGAGAAAAATAGTGGTCTATGGGTAACCCTAGGTAATTTCTCAAGTAAGAGCATGTTTGGCACAGCTTTGTGGGCCAAAGGGCCTGTATTGTGCTGTAGGTTTCCTATCTATGTTTACAGTATACAATCTTTATAGGTTCCATTAGGAGCTTTTCGACAATGCCTGGATGTAAAGCTAACCTTGTTTGTTTACCATCAATTAAAGAAAATCATCTGTTGTGGAAATGAGAATGGGATGGTTTCCACTGCAGGTGATCAGTGTCCAAGTCATGAGTTCTTAGTGCTTTGTTGTATTCAGGTGGTTCACTGACATAGCCTAGAAGCAATTCAGTTCCAAAATCTGAGAGCATTGATTAGACATCTGATGACCCCATCAAAAACCTGTAAATGGCAGAATGTTTCAAAAATAAACTGATTGAAAAAAGGGGCTTTGATATCTGTTGATACACAATACAGTACAGATGTCCTGCCACTGTTTGTAAAGAGTTTGTACATTCTCCCTGTGATTGTGTGGGTTTCCTCCAGGTGCTCCAGTTTCCTCCCACAGTCCAAAGACATACCGGTTGGTGGGTTAATTGTCCCACGGGTAAGCCAGCATTAAATCGGGGGTCGCTGGGTGGTGTGGCTCGAAGGGCCAAAAGGGCCTTCGCTGTACTGTATTTCGAAATTAAATAAAATCTTCAATGCAGCCTATAAATTCACCACATACAGAAGTTTTTGCTGTTCTCAAATCTTCTGGCAAGGTGATGGCAGCAATGCCATGAATAAAGTTCGAGACACTACTGTAGAGAAATGCAAAGAATATGCTGGAACAGAAAGGCAGCTCCATCTTCTGCCATCTTCATATCATCCCTGTGCTGTTATCCTGCATCTTACAATGTGAATCTGAAATGAAACTGGTAATAACATATTAAATTAAGAATTCCTGATTTCTTCAAAATGTTAATTGCATTAAAATATAGCTTATTGTTTGAACATTAAATCTTTGAAGTTATGTACAGGTCAATGACAAAATACAGAGTTTTTGCAATAGGCTAAGACTTCCAGCTGGTGGCCTTGAAGAGGAAAGGGACTGTGCAACCATGAAGATTTTTAGTGAGGTTGTTAGATGGAAATAGCTTGATAAAAAAAATTGCCTTGGAATTCTTATGCAAGAGGGGATAATACATTTGAAATACATTACTAGTGGGCATTCTGAATATAAAAGCATACAAACTTACCCATTTCTGGTTTATATGATGTAACTTCCCAGATTTCTGTTTAAATGAGCACCTCCAGGTGAACTTCAGTTAATACAAAGCCTCCTGCTAAGACATTGGGGTCTCTGCTGCCCAGTTGCTTGCAGATTGTTTGGAGCTTTTCGAGATTTAGACGTTACAACTGCAGACAGGACTATTTTGGTGCATGTGGCAAAAATCCGGACTAGCAAGCTGGTGGGTAACATCAAGGGTAATGGCAGATTGCCAATGGTAGGAGGACAAAAGTGTTTTTCTTATCATTCTGAGTGAAGATAATATGTCATGTCCCTATGAAGCTTTCTGCATTTCCTAGTGCGATGCAATTACAGCTCAGGGCATCAGAGTTTGGAATTTACTTCTGGTGTCCTCTGTAAAAAAGTTGATATGTTCTTCCCTTGTGTGTGTGGGTTTCCTCTCAGTGCTCCAGTTTCCTACCACTGTCCAAAAACGTGTTGTATAGTGGGTTAATTGATTATTGTCAATTGTCCCGTGATGGTGCTATGGTTCCAGCTCTTTAGGCTGGAAAGGCCAGTACAGCAACACACACAAAATGCTGGAGGAATTCAGCAGGCCAGGCAGCATCTATGGAAAAGAGTGAAAAGCTGACATTTTGGGCTGAGACCCTTCATCAGAACTAGAGAAAAAATATGAGAAGTCAGGCCAAGAAGGTGGGGGGAGGAAGAAATACAAGGGGGTAGGTGATAGGTGAAAGCAGGGGTGGGGGAGTGGTGAAGTAAGGAGCTGGGAAGTCGATTGGTGAAAGAGATAAAGGGCTGGAGAAGGGGGGAATCTGATAAAAGAGGACAGAAGGCCATGGAAGAAAGAGGGGAATAGTGAAGAGGGGGCTATTACCAGAAGTTCGAGAAATTGATGTTCATGTTATCAGGTTGGAGGCTACCCAGATGAAATATAAGGTGTTGCTCCTCCAACCTGAGTGTGGCCTTGTCACCGTGGTAGAGGAGGCCATGGACTGACATGTCGGAATGGGAATGGGAAGTAGGAGTAGAATAGGTGGCCACTGGGTGATCCTGCTTTTTCAGATGAAGGATTTCAGTCCAAAATGTCGACTGTTTACCCTTTTCCATAGATGTTGCCTAGCCTGCTGAGATTCCTCCAATATTTTATGTGTGCCGCTTTGATTTCCAGCATCTGCAGATTTTCTCTTGTTTGTGGAAGGCCTTTACTGTGTTGTATCATTAAATTAAATAAAATTAAAAATAAAATAGTGCATCAGCAGCCCTTGGAGAAGATTCCTGGATTGTTATGATCTTGCGACCCTCTCTGCACACTATTCCAGACCTGTTGTGGCCCTGCTGGGTTTGTGGTGGACTGGAGTTTCACTGCAACCCTAAGACCACAAGTGGCACTGTTGCCTCCTAGTTACAGTAACCCTGATTCAATCCTGACCTCCAGTGATCTCAATGTGGGTTTCTTCCTACATTCCAAAGTCATGCACACTGATAGGTTAATTAATGTAAATGAGTAGAGAATCTGGTAAGAGTTCACAATACTACACCTAGAAAGTGTCACCTTTATGGCAAGAGTAGTTACTCTCACCTCTTTGGATTATGTTTAGATCAGTATTGTGATAAGGTCTGGAGATGATTGCTTCTGGCAACGTGCAAGCTGGGCATCATGGAAAATGCCACTTGATGATATTATTAATGACATTTCCATCAATTTGTTGATGACTGAAGGTAGACGATTGGGTAGTAACTAGTTAGATTGGATTTTCCCAGTTTATGAAAGGTGCAATGCAAATATTATATACTTTTATGATTTGGAAAGTCCATGAATGAGTAGCTAATCAATTAAAAATATGATGAGTGAAGAAGATGGAAAGATGCCGTGAAATTGGGGAGAAATTGGGATGGGCATAGTTGGATATCAGAGAAGGCAGGTGATGGGAAAGAAAACTGGTCAGGAGAGGTTGACAAAGGAAGAAGAAAGCAAGGAGTGACCCCGGGAGGGGGATGGGAAAATGAATAGAGTTCATAAATAAAAATAGATGATTCATGAACTTATAAACTTGAAGCAGTATGCTGAGAAAAGAGACCAAACAGCCAAGAAATTAACAGGGTGCAAATGAATGATGTGTTTAATTGTCTTTTTGGGAAAAACAGAAGCAAATGGGCTCTGATGTGAGCTGCAGAGAGTTGTTTCTTACCTTAAACAAGGCATCTGATTATCTTCTAGAAATATACTACTACATACTCATTCTATGAATACTGTTAAACTCTGCAAATAGAACTGATCGAGAGGTCTTGAATTCCTTTGATTGATTCCTGTATATCATTTATGTGCTGAATGCTATTAAATAAAATCAGACTACTTGTAAACAAAATAAGAACGCAGTGGTCTGAGGGATATGCAGAGCGAACGATTGAGGATTGATTCAAGATTCACAATTCAAGATTGCTTCCTGTCATTTGCATACACAAGGGTAAAGGAGAACAAAATAGTTGTTACTCTGGATCCGATCCAACATAAAAAATACAAGATAAAGGACACAATCATAAAAATAAACAAAATAAATATAAATATTTAATATAGCTTATGTACATTTATTGATTGTACATCCATAAAGTGACGCTAGGCACAGGAGTGTCTGTACAAAAGGTGAATCTGAAAGGAAATGATAAAGCAGTGGCGGGTTAGTGAGTGGAGATGTTGATATTCCAATGGCCCAATCAGTGGCAGGAGCAGACCACAGCCACAAAGCTTCTTGTAGGTCAGCAAAGCTTGTTTAAAAGTTCAGAAGGGACAAATGGGACGGCCATTGTCGGGAGTAGGCCAGTGGTGAGAGTAGGAGTGTCAGGCTTTGGCTCAAAGGAGACTTCGTCTTGAAAGAGGAACGCTACGGAGACCAGATTACTGGCATTGAGCTTGGGTACATGGTACAGAAGGGAAAGAGGGAGAAGAGGGGAGGGGTAGTGATAGGGGACTCAATAGTCAGGGGAACAGACAGAAGATTCTGTGGACATGGACGAGCGGTATATTGCCTCTCAGGTGCCAGGGTCAGAGCTGTCTCGGATCACGCCAACAACATTTCAGAGCAGGAGGGAGGGCAGCCTGATGTCTTGGTACATACTGGTGCCAATGACATAGGAAGGAAAAACAAAGAGGTCCTGAAAAGAGAATTTTAGCGAGCTAGGTAGAAAGCTGAGAATCAGGACCTCCCGGGTAGTAATTTCTGGATTGCTGCCTGTGCCACATGCCAGTGAGGGTAGAAACAAGATGATTTGGCAGATAACTGTGTGGCTGAGAAGCTGGTGCAGGGGGCAGGGCTTCAGGGTCTTGGATCATTGGGATCACTTCTGGGGGAGGTATGACCTGTTCAAAAGTGACGGGCTGCACATGAACACTAGAGGGACCAATATTCTCGCAGTCAGGTTTGTTAGTGCTTTTGGGGAGGGTTTAAACTAATTTGGCAGGGGAGTGGGAAACAGAGTGAAGGGACTCAGGATAGGACGGATGGTAAAAAAAAGATAGTGTGCAGTTAGACTGTCAGGAAGGGCAGGCAGACGATTGGACAAAATTGCAGCCAGCAGGGTGAGTATCACTGCATTAAGGATGCAGAATCAAAAAAGGATAGCAAATACAGTATTCAAAGTGTTGTATCTCAATCCATGGAGTATAGGAAATGAGGTGGATGATCTTTTTGCACTATTACAGATTGTCAGGTATGATGTTGTGGCCATCACTGAGTCATGACTGAAGGACGGTTGTAGTTGGAAGCTAAATGCCCAAGGTTACGTGTTGTATCGGAGGGATAGGAAGGTAGGCAGAGGGGGTGGTGTGGCTCTGCTGGTAAAGATTGGCATCAAATCAGTAGAAAGATGTGACATCGGATCAGAAGATGTTGAATCATTGTGGATAGAGATAAGAAACCGCAAGGGTAAAAGGACCCTGATGGCAGTTATATACAGGCCTCCCAACAACAGCTTGGATGTGGACCACAGATTACCACAGGAAGTAGAAAAGACGTGTCAAAAGGGCAATGTTATGATAGTCATGAGAGATTTCAACATGCAGGTCGATTGGGAAAATCAGCTTGGAAATACATTTCAATAGAGTGAGTTTGTTGAGAACTTATGAAATGGCTTTTTGTCATTGAACCTACTAGGCAACCAGCTAGACTGGAATGGGCATTATGTAATGAACCAGGGGTACTTAGGGAGCTTAAGGTGAAAGAACCTTTAGGAGACAGTGATCAGAATATGATTGTGTTGAACTTAAAATTTGATAGGGAAAAAGTAAAGTATGACATAACCGTATTTCAGAGGAGTAAAGGAAATTACAGTGGTAGAAGAGAGGAGTTGGCCAAAGTGAATTGGAAGGAGATGCTGGCAGGGATGACAGCAGAGCAGCAATGACATGTGTTTCTGGGAAAAATGAAAAAGGTGCAGGATAGATGTATTCCAAAAATGAAGATATAATGAAATGGCAAAAGTCAACCGTAATTGACAAGGTAAGTCAAAACTAATGTAAAAACAAAAGAGAGGGCATACAACAAAGCAAAAATTAGTGGGAAGTGTTTAAAACCCTACAGAGAGCAACTAAAAGAATTATTAGTAGGGAAATGATGAAATATGAAAGCAAGCTAGCAAATAATACCAAAGTGGACAGTAAAATCTTCAAGTATGTAAAAAAATAAAAGAGAGATGAAAGTGGATATAGGATTGCTAGAAAACGAGGCCAGAGAAATAATAAAGGAGGACAAAGAGATGGCAGATGAACTAAATGAGTATTTTGCATCAGTCTTCACTGTGGAAGACTCTAGCAGTGTGCCAGACGTTGAAGGGTGTGAGGGAAGAGAAGTGAGTGCAGTTACTACTACAAGGGAGAAGGTACTCAATAAGTCATCAGGACCAGATGAACTGCACACAAGGGTTCTGAAAGAGGCAGTGGAAGAGATCGTTGGGGCATTTAGTAATGATCTTTCAAAAATCATTGGACTCTGACGTGGTGCCAGAGGACTGGAAAATTGCAAATGCTACTCCACCTTTTAAGAAAGGAGGAAGGCAGCAGAAAGAAAATTATAGACCACTTAGCCTGACCTTAGTGGTTGGGAAGATGTTGGGAATCAATTGTTAAGGATAAGGCTATGGAGTACTTAGTGACAAAGGATAAGACAAAGTCAGCATGGGTTCTTGAAGAGATCATCTTGCCAGATGAACCTGTTGGAATTCTTTGAGGAGATTACAGGTAGGATAAATAAAGGGGATACCATGGATTTTCAGAAGGCCTTTGACAAGGTGCCACACATGAGGCTGCTTACCAAGTTAAGAGCCCATGGTATTATAGGAAAGTTACTGGCATGTTTAGAGCATTGGCTGATTGGTAGGAGGCAGCGAGTGGGAATAAAAGGATCTTTTCCTGGTTGACTGCCAGTGACTAGTGGTGTTCTGCAGGGATCGGTGTTGGGACCACTCCTTTTTATGCTGTATATCAACGATTTAGATGGTGGATAAATGGCTTTGTTGCCAAGTTTGCAGATGATATGAAGACTGGTGGAGGAGCAGATAGTGTTGAGGAAACAGGTAGGCTGCAGAAGGACTTAGATAGATTAGGAGAATGGTCAAGAGACTAACCATCCTGACGAAGGGTCTCGGCCCGAAACATCTACTGTACCTCTTCCTAGAGATGCTGCCTGGCCTGCTGCATTCACCAGCAACTTTGATGTGTATTGCTTGAATTTCCAGCATCTGCAGAATTCCTCGTGTTTATGCAATGATTCCATGCTGGGTAGGCATGCAGGATGTAAGGAGATTGCAGGGAAACTTCAAAGGGATATCAACAAAGTAACAAGGTGTTTGGTGATGGCCCAAGTGCAGAGCGACACACGCAAGTGGAGTGAACAGTTCACTGAGCTTTAATAAGAACTATTCAGAAAAAAAGGAAAATAATAAATGCTAGGCCAAAAGGGTCACTTATGAAAACTCTCAAACTGACTAAAAACTAACTCTATCACTGTGGCTTAGAAACACTAACATAATACTAAATTAACACCACTCCTTTACAATGTCAATTTAAATTGCAATCTTCTTTCCCAGAACGTAGGATTAGGGTAATTAGGGAGCTTTGCCTTTGATGTGCTTCGGTCAAGACTCGACAAGACTGAAATGAAAGGAAGGGTGTTAAATACAAACACCAAAAAAAACCCTGATTGGCTAAAAGTGTGATTTCTGACCCCTTCTCAGCTCCTCACCTGCAAGGATGCCAGGACTCCACAGCAGCAGCTGTGGGAGTGACACAGGTAAGCAAGTAAAGTCACCCATTTTGGTGAAAAAATAAAGTAGAATAATTTTTAAAATTAGAAGTCAAAATTTTTAATGCTCAGAGATCTGGTGTTCTTGTTTATGAATCACAGAGCATGCAAGTACAGCAAGCAATTAAGAAACCCAGCAATAGGTTGATTCTAAATGGTTTGGTGGAAGTATTTCAAGCATGGTAGTAGAGGGTTGGTTTTCAATTTGGAAGTCAGAGGATAGTCAGAGGCTTTTCCCAGGGCTGAAATAGCTAGCACGAGAGGGCATAGTTTGAAGGTGCTTGGAAGTAGGTACAGAGAAGATGTCAGGGGTAAGTCTTTTCCGCAGAGAGTCGTGAGTGCGTGGAATGGGCTGCCAGCAGCAGTGGTGGAAGCAGAAATGATAGGATCTTTTAAGAGAATCCTGGATGGCTACATGGAGCTTAGAAAAATAGAGGGCTATGGGTAAAGCCTAGGTAATTCTAAGGTAGGGACATGTTTGGCACAGTATTGTGGGCCAAAGGGCCTGTATTGTGCTGTAGGTTTTTTATGTCTATGTTTCTATGAAGCTGTGGCTGATATTATGCTGCAGGAAGCAGCACTGGTTCCCTGCTTTTTGCCATTTATGTTAACAGTTTGCTTGAGAGTGTCAGTGGCATGGTTAATAATTTTAAAGATCACACCAAGATTGCTGGTGTGGTGCACAGTAGGGTAGGTTTCTAAGGTTACAACAGAATCTATATCATCTGGGAAAATGGGCAATGAAATAGCAGGTAGAATGCATCCCAGGCAACTGAAAAGTGATATATTTTAGTAAGTTATGCTTAGACAGTACTTGCTCCATAACATGACGGTGTCCTGGGGAGAGTTGTAGAAAACAGACCCCAAGTGGTCCAGGTACAAAGTTGCTGGAAGTGGCAAGGTAATGAAGAAGGGTAATAGCACATTTTCCTTAACTGGCAGGGCATCGGGTATAAAAGTTGGACGTCACCTTACAACTGTTTGGGATGTAGATGAGATTTCACCTGGAGTATTGTGTGCAGTTCTGAATCAGAATCGTGTTTATTACCACTGATATATGTTGTAAAATTTGTTGGTTTGTGGTAGCACTACAGTGCAAGACAAAAATTACTATAAGTTACAATAAAAATATAAATCGTGGTAAAGAGGAATAGCGATGTCGTGTTCATGACTATTCCCAAATCTATGGTGGAGGAGAAGAAGCTAATCGTAAATCGCTGAATGTGCATCTTCAGGCTCCTGTAGCTCCCCTGTTGGTAGTAACGAGAAGAGAACATATCCCAAGTGGTGAGGTTGTCATACAAGGGGGGCAATGAGAGCAGACCCAAATTCAAGACACAGACACTGAAGTACTAGGAACAGGACTAGGTGTGTCAAGAAAGCAAGAGAAGTTGGGAAGAAACAACGCTGGACCAGACACAGGCCCTGGACGAGACTAGGATACAGGGCCTGGGCTAGGACTAGACTAAGAAAGTGGGACCAACCAGGACGAGGGACAAGGAACTTGGAACCTGGACAAGAACTCTGAGCCACAGACTGGACAGGGACCCGGAACCTGGGTCTTGACTCGGGCTCGGACTCCGGATCTAGGCGAGGACAAGACCTCGCTACAGGACAAGGAGTGGCAACAGGACTGGACGTGAGACTCCTGGGCAGGACAAGGGAACCCCAGCACAGGATGAGGGAACCCCAGCACTGGGCTGGGCGAGGCATGTGGACAGGATGAGAACACGGAGATTTGACTTGGTCGAGGGAGAACAAGAACATAGAACACAGAGATGGGACCCCTCCTTCGGAACAGGACTTGGGGCCGGGGCTCTACACAGAGTCAGGACCCCTCCTAGGGAGCAGGACGTAGGGCCGGGACACATACATAAAACACTAAGAGGCAGATCTCTACTCAAGGTAGTGGCAAACGGCCAGACCTACCTAGCGAAAGCGTGGACACAGAGAGACAGTTCCGAACAATGAAAGACAGTTCCTTATCTAGACACAGCAAGACCCCGATCTTGCCCTGGCGGTTCAACCTGACGGTGTTACAGGTGAGGACACAGGCGAAGGTAGCAGGCGAGGCTTCAGGCAAGGGCTACAGAAGGAATGGGAAGGGGAGGGAACAGTCCAGCAACCAAAGCATAACACAGGAGCTGTTTATGTAGGCAGCCCAAAATGAGAATCATGTGCCTCAATTAAGGCACCAAAAGATCAAGGGAAAACTACAAAACCTGGAATAAGGATCGATGGACCGGACCGTGAACTGGAATGTGGACCTCACGGACCGGACCGTAACAGAGGTGGCAATAATATTGGAAGAAGATGAATAAGCCATCAATGGTGCAGAAAACATTCACAAAGATATTGTCAGAACTGGAGGGCTGGAGTTGTTAGGAGAATGGATAGGCTGGGACTGCTTTCCCTTGGAACATAGGAAACTGAGGGATGGCCTGATGCAGACTTATAAAATCATGAGGGGCACAGATAAGGTGCATGTTCCCACGGCAGAGAAGTCTAAAACCAGGGGACATCAGTTTAAGCTGAAAGTGAAATGATTTCAAAGGGACGAGGAGTAAATTGAGGAGGGTGAGAATATAGAAAAAGCTTCCAGTGAAGTGCTGAGAACAATTACAATTTCTGGAGTACATAGATTACTGATTGGCAGGAAAGGTTCATGGACAGGAAGGGTTCAAAGAGATATGGGCCAAGTGCTGGCAAATGGGACATGGTCTGGGAGGCACTTTAGTCAGCATGGATGAGTAGGGACAAAGATTGGTTCTTGGTTTGAAGACAGATTTCTTCGAACTCAACAATTCAGGGTGGACGTTCAGTAGTGTTAGTATTCACACTACGCAAGTTTAAATGAATGAGAGTTGATCATATTGAAAAATACAAAGCGGTTCAGGATTTGATAAGATGATGGGACTTCTGTCTTTAAAACCAAGGATCACTCTCCTTATACTAAAAAGTGGGGTCATCCATTCAGGACTGAACTAAGATAAAATGACTATATCCAAGTGTAATTAATCTTTGAAACCCTCTACTCAACGGAACTGAGGAAGCTCTTTTGCCGAACATATTCAAGAGAGAGGTCAGTAGATTAATAGATGTTGAGGAATCAAAGGACAAAGGAGAGTAGCACGAGTTAAAAGATTATGAAATTATTGAATGGCAGAGCAGGCACAAGAGGTCAAATGACACACCCATGTTGCTATTTCTTATTTTATGCTATAATGCTGTTGATAAGCACCATACCATTTGGATGTTCAGTATAACACACACTTGGTGGAGGCACAGCGTATTCTTGCAGTACAGATTATAAAGAAACAAAACAAAAACAGCACATTGCAATCTCAAAACCAGCAGGCAGTTATACTTACATCTTAGCAAACTCACATGGCCACTTCCCGTTTTAAATTTGGATTTGGGAAGTATGTCAACATGTGACATTGGGATTTTTTTAGCAACCAGAAAGTGCACAAACATAATACTAGCTGTCCTATTCCAACCCATCTGATGCAAAATTTATTGAGTCTGGGCCTTTGCATCATTCACTTATCCGTTTCTTCAGAGTAACTTGTCTTTTCACAATGCAAAGACCTTGATATTCAGAAAAAGGATTAGCATTTTAATGTGTGGATGAATGCTTACCATGAAGTTGTAAGCAGAATTTAGCTTGTTCGTCTTCAATAGCATTCAGAACAACCAAAGCGGCTTGTTACAAAGTCATCTCCAGTCTGCTAATCTCCTTTTACACGGAACAAATATGTTGAAATCTCTTCAGGTTTGTGGAACGCACTTTGGAGAAAGAGTGGTCTGAGTTGCTGCATGAGGTGAACTGGTAAAATTTTAGGAAATCTGAAAGTCTATTGGAATCATCGATTAAGCAGCTCTGTCCAAATTTCACTGAAGAGCCTTGATTCTATCTAGGAACACCATAACAATAATCACAGACAGAAGATTTCATAGCAGAGTTAAATAACAGATTCTAAACAATTATAAACTAAACACACAAATCACAGCATTATTTAAGACTGAATCATACGTGATTCAAAGGCAGAACATTCCAAAAGAAGAGCTACACAACAAAGCTAAAGCTTTGCTATAAAATTGCTGATTTATTATTGATTGTGAGACAATTTCAATCTGTACTGCAAGCACTCACAAGGCTGCATCTCATTGTAGCCACCATATTCTGATTATGTTATTAGTGCAGTAAAACAAAAATCAATTGTGCTTCAATGAATGAATTATCCAACTCACAGCAAAAGACCTTGCTTAGCCACCAGTTCTGCATGGGGCTAGTTCTGGTTAATGAAGGTTACATGTCAAGTGGTTCAAGTGATGTGATTGCTTTTACAGTGTTTGCCAGATTATGCACCCTGTTGCTCGGCTGAACTATTCCATTAATTTGAGTTTAGATTGTAATGTACTTTTTGTCCATTTAAACAGATTCTGCTTATGGCTTGCACATTTAAGCATTTCATCTGTGGCAGTCAGTAAGCATGTACAACGCTAATGTACACAGCTATTAAATTTAAAGCCAAAATTACACTTTGTTCATCTGCAAAGGGGAGGAAATGTCAGGGCTGAAGGTGGAGTATGTTTCCACTTTAGTCACACAGTGCCAGCATCAGTCACAGACAAGTTAGCCACAGTACTGATGAATACAGAACATTCTACTTTGCCTTGCCAATAGCGTTTCACAACTTCAGTCTCAAAAACAGAGAGGCTTGAATATTTTGCTTCAATTTGCAACTTCTTTTGAATGAGATTACTGGTTTAATGCTGAGCAGTTTACTGTGGAAATTGCATACTTAATCCAATTGCCTCTAGCCAGAAGACAGTATCTTTTCACAAAATGACACGCTGCATGAACCATGCGAAAGATTACAGCCTGCTCACCTAATCTTGGCAGGTATTCCTTGTGCAGCAGATTGTAAATTCAGATTTTATGCACTGGCTGGCAATATGGACCAATTTGGTCTTGTGCACTTTGCATTGGTGCAGTACACTAATTCACATTATTTTCAGAACTCTACAATGCTTCAAGTAACTCTCTCTTTTTAACTTTCATTCCCCCACCCTGTATTTGTTAAACCAGATTTTCCTCCCTCCCTTCCCCCAATCAGAAATCTGTCTCACTTTGAGACGCTATTTAAGTCAGTTGAAATTTGTTTTAATAGTTAACAACTCTGTTTAACCACTGATCCTTTACTACTAGTTAGCTCACATTCATTACTATTACACTTTGAGTAACACATTCACCCTGTCAATAACTCCAGTTATTTCAAAACTCTTCATGTCCAGCATCTTCCCAGAATAAATTAAAAATCATCTTTCATTTCCAAAAATTGCACCAAACTAGCATTTTTTTAAAAAAGTTATATCAATCTCTGCCATCTGAGGCCAATACCATCATCAACCAATTCACCCAAGTACATCTGAAGCCACAACAGAATGCTCTCCTCACACACTCACTCGCTTGTCTCTCCAGTTTTC
Organism: Mobula hypostoma; assembly: GCF_963921235.1. NCBI lineage: Eukaryota > Metazoa > Chordata > Chondrichthyes > Myliobatiformes > Myliobatidae > Mobula > Mobula hypostoma. The sequence continues at coordinate 72,864,494 of NC_086102.1, read as the reverse complement.
TTCTCCCTGTCAACCCCTCCCCCTAAGTATCACCTTGCAGTGTCTGCCTCAGCCCCATTCCCTTCATGACTGGATTTGCCAATCAACCCCTCCACATCTGTTGCACCTGTCACCTACCAGCTTCTATCCCCTCCGCCACCACTTACTGATCTACATTGGCAATCTCCCCTTTCTCTGTCCTTCTACAGGATCTTGATCTGAACTGTCAGCTTACATCTTTTTCCACAGCAGATGCTGTTTGATTCATTGAGCTTTTTTCCGTGTTCCTCTCGTGTCTCTGTTTACGTTCTTTGTCCTGCGTCTGCCTGCCTACATGCTTTTTGTTTCTCTTTATCTGGAAATATAATATTCTCTAATTCTTCCCCCTTGCCCTTTACATAATAAGCAGGAACAGCTCAGTTTTTGTTTCAGGCTCCTTGGGTTCAAGTGGCTCATCACCTCCATTAACAGGAGCAGTAATGGACTCCTCTCAGTCAGCTTCACTTCATCACTTGCAATACCTGACCATTACACTAAAAGTGCAGGTGAAATGATATCAATCTGCTGTCACTGTGAAAGAATACACTGTCATCCTCTGTCAATTCAATCTGGCTCCATGCTTACAGTGTGTGTTGACTTATTGAGCGGCAGACCTAGAAACAGCAGGGATATGGGCAAAGTTCCCATCAATTGTTCTCTAGATTCAGCTGAACAATCTATGTAAACTTAAAGAGTCATGGTATGATTGGGAGCTCTGCTGGATAAGTCTCTATCCACAGATGGCTGTGTAGATTTGATTGGGATCCAAGGAGGAAGCCACACTTTGAAAAGTCTTTCAGCCTAAACAATCTAGAGTGGTCTGAAGACTGGCAGGCAGGCCTCTTAATTAGCATTTTCCTCACTGGCTGCGCTGCAACTGGCCTTCTTTAGAAGACAGACTACATTCTATAGAATTGTTGTAATGGGTTGCACCCAAAATTACAAGATTTCTGCATCCCATCTTCCAAGTTTCAGAACCTGGAGAAATCTCTCAAAAGTGCAACAATTAAGTAAGTTTCCTCTTTACAAATCTGAGGCTCTCTGGATCTGACCTGCTGTGCAAGAAGCTCATGGAACACCCTGGGATCTCCTGTTGCTTCTCATCCACTTCCTTCTACTCCAGTCCCCAGCTCAATGTGAACTACTTGCAAGCTGCCCCTGAGGTGTTGTTTCTGAGCCATTTCCTGTGTGTGTGTGTCTGGCAAAGTGTCCCAGGAAGTACCTGCACAATGCTCATTTCAGGTTTGCACAACTCGTTCACAGCTTGAACATACAAATAGCTACACGGACTGGTAATGGGAGACAACTTGGTTGGAATCAATTCTTATCTATCGGTATGATGTCAAATAACACTTGGTTTATGTAATAATCCCTTTGGTTAAAGCACTGGAAGATAGTGCCTGTATGATCCAGGTCTTGCCCAACTCTGTGTGTGTCCTTCCTCTTCGTAATTTCCAGCCTCCTGATAGCTTCAAATTACAGGATCTCCAGGATGCTCTCATCGGTACAATCGGATTCAATGTTGCACCGGAGCAACTTTGAATTCAGTTCCTTGCAGACTTTTTCTGTGGATAACAATTGTTCCTCTAGCTTCATTGGACACACATTCTGCCAGCCATTCTGTGATGAGGACATGGAGAAGAGGGCTGGGTTGCTTAATTAAAAGATCCAATAATTGAGATGTTTACAAGTTAACGTTTTCTTCCATGGGGTGAGGAGAGAGGCCAAGGGTGAGTGCACAGATGTGTTAATGTTCTACTATGGAAAATACAGATGGTTTCACAATCCGAGAAGTCCATGCGATAGGAGCAAGCCTCTACAACTAAGACCAGACCACACAGAAGAGAATTCTTGCTCTTGCATAAATAATCCTTTCTCCTGACATTCCTCAACCTCTATTGGCACTAAAGACAAGTTTTGTTCACTGTTCTGTCACAGTAACACAGTGTCCCGTCTGTTACCATGAATCACCCACTTAGCATTTCCATCTCATGATGGTGCACAAAACAAAACCGCTCCACTTTACAGGGTACTATATCATTTTGTTCACTGTTCATACTTCTGTGTCAGCCTTGGCACCTTTACGTTGTGGTGATCAGAAAGGACTGGCAGCCAATGATCTTCTTCCTCAAATAATGTCTGCTTTCATGCTCAAGGAAATGCAGACTCGATTGTGCCAAAGAAGCTTCTAGTTTATGGAATCTGTACACTCAAGCATGCAGCTCTATACAATTCTAAGCTACTTTTCAATGATCTGGTAAAACAGCCTGAAAATGAATGTAAACAAGAGCAAAGTGAAAAATCAACTCCACTTGTTGAGGGGGAAATGGGTCCATAAGATTTGTCCTGGAGCACTTGCTCCTGGGGCTGTGCACAATCACACAAAGCTCACAGACAGATCCAACAAATAGTGAAGAAGACAAATGGCACTTTGGTCTTCATTGCAAAGGGGCTGGGATTTAAAATTTATTTTTACAGTTGTACATGGTATTGATGAGGCCTAACCTGGAATATTGCATACAGTTTGGTTCCCTCATTAAAGAAAAGATATAGTGACGTTGAAGATAATATAAAGGAGATTCATCAGACTAATTCCTGGGATGACAAGGTTATTGTTAGATACGTGGGTTATGACCAAATGACAAATGTCTAGTGTCCTTGGGATACAGAGCAAGGGTGTTCAAAAATTGAACTTAACAAAAATTAGCAAAATTAGTGAAGAAGACTGCCAATATTTACAAAAAGCTATCTACCAGAAATCACAATAATAGCTCTGTACTTATTATTGTCTGGTGTGAACTCCTGCCAGACCTTTTCTCTCTCCCCTTTTGAGGGCAATCACCTCCTTTTTTGTTTACACACACTAGGACATACCATCTTTAATCATCAACAAAGTTAACTTAAGATTACAAATGAATTAGAATGTAATACAGCGCACAATGTAGTTATAGTCATATCACAAAATAAACGGAAGTGTCTAGCTTAAATACAGTATACAAACAACAGATAGATATTTACACATCCCCATTACTAAAGAAATGGAATATTCCACCCTGTACGCGGGAGAGGCACCGTAAAGCCAACCAGAGCACATCAGCCCAGTATAGGACCCATTATGGGAATATAACGGGGGGGTAGATATTGAAGTACACACACTCAGCGCAGCAACAGCAGAATGACAAGGCTGTGTGTGTGTGTGTGTGTGTGTGTGTGTGTGTGTGGGTGTGGGTGTGAATGCTCATGAGTAAGGAGTGTGTTTGCCAAGTCCTCCTCATTACAGGTACCTACCAAGAAAGAACTTATAGTTTGTGCATGAATCTTTGAATGTCGGACAACATTACTTAAATATACAAGATGCTAAGGGGGTTTGATTAGGTAAACATTGGAGCGGCTTCATTAGTGGGAGAGTTTTGAATAAGAAGACATACAAAATAACAGGCCGATCATTTAAAACTGAGGTACATGTAAATTTCTTCTTACAAACAATGGCAAATATTTGGATTTCTCTGCTCCTAGGGATAGTGGAAGCTGGATCCTTAGACATTTTTAAAGCAGAGGTGAATAAATATGTGATAGATTGAGAAATAGAGGGCTATGAAGAGGACTTGAGATCATCATAGATCAGCCCTGATCATATTAGACAGTGGGGCAGGCTTGAAGGGCCTGGTGGCCAATTGCTGTTCCAATTATTTTGAGTTCTTGTGAAACTGCTGGATACAGTGACAGTAACACACTTCCTGCACAAATATTAACACAATCTAGGCTCTTAGAAAACCTACAGCACATACAGGCCCTTTGGGCCACAAATTTGTGCCGAACATGTCCTTACCTTAGAAATTACTAGGCTTCCCCATAACTCTCTATTTTTCTAAGCTCCATGTACCTACCTAAAAGTCTCTTAAAAGACCCTATCGTATCCGCCTCCACCACCGTTGCCGGCAGCCCATTCCACATACTCACCACTTTGCATAAAAAACCTATCCCTGACATCTCCTCTGTACCTACTCCCCAGCACCTTAAACCTGTGTCCTCTTGTGGCAACCATTTCAACCTTGGGAAAAAGCCTCTGACTATCCACACGATCATGCCTCTTGTCATCTTATACACCTCTATCAGGTCACCTCTCATCCTCCGTCGCTCCAAGGAGAAAAGGCTGAGTTCACTCAACCTGTTTTCATAAGGTATGCTCCCCAATCCAGGCAGCATCCTTGTAAATATCCTCTGCACCCTTTCTATGGTTTCCACATCCTTCCTGTAGTGAGGTGACCAGAACTGAGCACAGTACTCCAAGTGGGGTCTGACCAGGGTCCTATAGAGCTGCAACATTACCTCTCGGCTCCTAAATTCAATTCCATAATGGATGAAGGTCAATACACCACATGCCTTCTTAACCACAGAGTCAACCTGCGCAGCTGCTTTGAGTGTCCTGTGGACTTGGACCCCAAGATCCCTCTGGTCCTCCACACTGTCAAGAGTCTTACCATTAATACTATATTCTGTCATCATATTTAACCTACCAAAATGAACCACTTCATCCTTATCTGGGTTGAACTCGATCTGCCACTTCTCAGCCCAGTTTTGCATCCTATCAATGTCCCACTGTAACCTCTGACAGTCCTCCACACTATCCACAACACCTCCAACCTTTGTGTCATTAGCAAACTTACTAACCCATCCCTCCACTTCCTCATCTAGGCCATTTATAAAAATCAGGAAGAGTAAGGGTCCCAGAACAGATCCCTGAGGCACACCACTGGTCACCGACCTGGTTGTGACTCCTAATAAGCGCATTATAGAGTCTCCCTCAGGAAACATACTTCCACAAGATTTCTGCTGAGATGATCATTCACTTCTAATACAGATCATTCCCAGGTAACAGAAGTGTTCCATTTTAACAGAGATCCATAAATCAATTGTATCCACGAGTTGGAAAATGCATAAAAATACTCAATAATGGTAACGATACCTCCATAGTATTATGATGAATGGCATCAAAAACACAAAACTAATAAGGAGGGACAACTAGTAAAAGTGGAGAGAGAGAGAGGAATCTTGTTCTGCCCTTCATAGGAACGAACATATGTACATATACCAGACTTGTGAATGTAATAATGTTGTGGAAGCTCACTCCAAAGTAATGCTGTCAATAAGTCAGGTGTTCACAATCCAGGGATGGCCTGTACACTGTTTTTCCTATCATGGGCTGATTTGCTGAAAGAGAGCAATAATTGTATTACTATACCTTGATAAAGTTAAGACTAACTCATGAAAGAGAAATTGCTACAACGAGGGCTCTCGGTAGCTAAATCATAGAGTAGTAGGGATATACAACACAGAAAATGGTCCTTCAGCCAAACTCATGCATGCTGACCAAGATATCTGATGAAGCTAGTCAGACCTGTGCTTATGCTGGGTTCATATCACTCAACATCTATACTACCCATGTAACTACCCAAGCACTTCTAAACATTGTAAATGTACTTACCTCTGGAAATTCTTTGGCAATTCATTCCATAGACCTACCATCCACTTAATAAGAAACCTGCTCCTTGGGCTCCCCTTAAATCTTTGCCCTCTCACCTTATAGAATCAGAGGTATCCAGCACAGAAACCGGCCTCTCAACCAACCCAGTGCACACCAACTATTAGCCATCCCTCGCACTAATCCCAGAATCTTTTTATTCTCCCAACATTTCCACCAGTTCATCCTAGATTTTACACTCCCCAACACACAAGGGCAAGTTACAGTGGCCAATTAATGGACCATCCTGCAAGTTTTTGGGACAAAACAAGAAACTAGAGCAGGCAGAGGAATCCAGCCTGGTCACTGGGAGAACATACGAACTTCTCCCAGGCAGGACCTGAGGTCAGGATTGAACCTGTACCCTGTTACGATGAGACAGTGGCTCTACCAGCTGCCTCACTCTGCCACTGAGCTGTCCTTCCATTCTACCTAATTGTCCCAGCTTGTCGGAATTTTTCCTCCAACTTGCACATCCTCCAATTCCAGTGTAAGTGTGATAAGTCTGTGCAAAATTTTAATTGTTGCAGAAAAACCCAGCAACTGATCTGGATAAGTCACATTCAAGTGTAGAAAAGTTTACTCATGGCTCTACCATTTGAACTGAAAGAGCTAAATGGGACACAATTCTTCCAGAACTGCAAAAAGTAGGCACAATGAAACCTCTGTTTCAGGAGGTAGTATAACTTATTAATTATTAGTGTTGTAATCTTAATTGACAATAATAAACAACACCGAGAACGAACTATATATTGTCCGAGAACACAAACACATAAGAAATAAGGGCAGCATCAAGACACCTGGCCTTTCAAGGCTTCTCTATCATTTATGGCTGCTCTTCTCCTTACACATTCCCCTGCAATACCTCCATATCCTTTGATTCATATCATGTCTGGAGGTCAATTGATCTCTGTTTTGAATGAACAATAAATGGGTTCAACGATCCTTGGAGTGCAGAATTCCAAAGGTCCACTGTCCTATGAGCAAAGAAATTTCTCTTTGATCATATTAGCATAATCTCATTAGCCACTGGTGCAGTTTCCACTGGAAGCTGTTCTGTTATTTAAAAAGATGTCACTTCAATAAAGTGTGAGGTAATATATTTTGGAAAGTGAAACCAGCATAGGACTTATATTATGAACAGTAAGGCCGTGGGGAGTGTAATGGAACAGAGGGACCTAGGAATACAAGTGCATAATTCGTTGAAAGCAGTGGTACAGGTTGTCATGGTGGTGAAAAAGGCATTTAACGTGCTGGCCTTCATCAGTCAAGGCATTGAGTACAGGAGTTGGGGCATTATTTTGCAGGCCTATAAGTCATTGGTGAGGCTGCACTTGGAGTACTGTGTACAATTTTACTCACCCTGTTATAGGAAAGATATGGTTAAACTGGAAATTGTGCAGAAAAGATTTATGAAGATGTTGCCGGAACTAAGGACTTGATTTATAGGAAGAGATTGTCCAAGCTAAGTCTTCATTCCTTGGAACATTGGAGAATGAGAGATAACATTAGAGAAATGCTTAAAATTATCAGAAGCATAGATACAGTAGATGGTAACTGCCTTTCTTCAGGGAAGAGGAGACCAAAACTAAGGAGCATAGATTTAGGGCAGGGGTTCCCAACTTGAAGTCTACAGACCCTTTGGTTAATGGTAGGAGTCCATGACATAAAAAAGGCTGGGAGCCCCCCCCCCCCCTTATTTAGGGTGAGAAGGAAAAAGTTTAAAGGTATCTGAGGGGAGTTTTCTTTCTTGCAGAATGTGTTGAGTATGTAGAATGAGCTGCCGGAGGAAGTGGTTGTTGTAGGTACAATAGTATCACTTAAGAAACACTGGGAGAGGTACATGAAGGGGTGGGGCTTAGAGATATATGGACCAAACACAGCAATTTGGGACTAGCTGTGCGGACACTATGGTCGACATGAACAGGTAAGGCCAAAGGGTCTGCATTCATGGTGTATTGCTCTGTGACTCCACTACTCTACGACCTTATTCCAAAACTGCATCCCCTGGTCTTAGCCTCCTCAGTCAGGGAAAACCTTTCATCAAAACCTTTAACTTTTTTGCATGTTTCACTGAGATTTTCTTTCATCCTCAAGGTAGTCACAGGGGAAGGTATATCAATTCAACCAAGTCAACCTGGGTATACTTGCATGGGAAGAATGTAGGGGAGATTTATCAGATTGATTCCTGAAATGGTGAACCTACCATTTGAGGATATCACCTATCCTGTGTTTACTGGAGTTGAAAATGAGAGGGGATCTCACTGAAGCCTATAAAATTCTTATCAAAATAACACAATGTTTCTTCATGTGGCAAGGCTAAGAAATAGTGGAGGTCTAGAATGAGGGGTCACAATCCCAGGGTACAGGCGAGACATTTAGGACTAAAGTGAGGAGAAATTCTCACTCAGAGGGTGATGACCTGTGGAATTCTCTTCCAGAGAGCATGAAGGAGGTGAAGTCACTACACCTATTTAGAAGGAGATCACTAGATTTCTAGATACAAAGAACTTTAAGGTGCATTGGTAGAGAAGAGGAACATAATATTGAGAGAGAGGATCAGCCATTATTTTGTTGAGCACAGTCAAATGGTCAATTAGCTTTTTAATGCTGTGTTTACAACTTCAGGCATACAAGTCCTAATTAAGGACATAGGGTGACTAAATGCCAATTCACCCACTTCAGATACTGTTTGTGATACCTTAATATCGAACACAGATTCTAAAGGAAAAATCCTACATTTCCATATAATCATAACTTGGAAATAGTCTATTCCAGCAGCCTCTGAAGACATATTTCCAAAGTCTGAACAGTGGTGACAAGGTTGAAACAAATTGTCAGCATTTGAAGAAATACTAGCACATTTGGGGGTAATCATAGTACAAAATTTTTGTAAAGAGACTATACAGAAAGGACCACTTAAATGTTTTCCTTGATTTCTGTTTCCACAATTTCTGAGGATTCCTTGAGTGTTCTATGTTCATTTCTTCACCATGATTTACCTAAAAGCAGATGAAACCAGTTATTTATTTCTTTAATTTGTGATATCCTTGTCAATAGTATTTGTCTTGCATATCTGCATGCAAAAAAAACAGTAGCTGCAGAGTAGAAATATTTTGATATGGTATGAAGGCTACAGTAATTGAAGTTACACACACAGAATGCTGGAGGAACTCAGCAGGTCAGATAGCATCTACGGAAAAAAGTAAATAGTCGAAATTTCGGGCCAAGACACTTCATCAGGACAGGAAAGGAAGGGGCAAGAACTCGACAGAAGGGTCTCGCCCAAAACATCGACTGTTCAATCTTTTCCATAGATGCTGCCTGACCTGTTGAGTTCTCCCACCATCCTGTGTGTGTTGCTTTGGATTTTTAGCATCTGCAAATTTTTCCTTGTTAATAATTTAAGTTGCTTTCTTTAACCCTTCACAAAGCTGCCCTGGTAATTACTCAACATGCTTTTAAGTTCCACATTAACCACTGCATAATAATACTTAAGCAATAGAGAAGAATAGCATTTTGAGTCACATTTTAGGATATAAGTAAGTCTTACTGGGGAGATAGTTTAGTAACGTGTGTAACAATGTACTAAAAATCCATCAATGCATCTAATTATGACCCAAAAACATATACTTAGCTTCCACATTGGATTAAATGTAAAGAACAAACTGAACCTTGAAGAATATTTTCTGGAAACCTGTGGATCATAGAATATTACATAAAATTACAGAGAAGAAAAACATTCCGTCACATCATTCAATGGAGTGTTTATGTTCCTCACTCTATGTCCATAACTGCTTCAGTCACTTACCTTAAGTATTTTACAATCAACTACTCTGTCCAACTCATTCTTATCCAAATTCCAGCATAACCACTGCTTATACACCTGAAGCATTTGCCTATGATTGATAGCTGTGTGATCTGCAACCTTCAAATCCCATACTGATGTAAGAAATTATATTTCCTTTTTCCCCAATCTGTCCAAAATTCTACTTTTCAACAGGAAGGCCTAAGTTCTTCTGTGCTACCAGATGGAAATTAAAAAGCAAAGTCCGCTCACTCAATGTGCAAATTTCAGTATTAGTTTTGCAGTTTCAGTCTTTGACTTGACATAGAAATCACTGGGTGCAGAAAATAACACAAATTATGTGCAATACTTGTCTCTGTATTTCTTGATCAAAATTATTCCTGAGGTATGCTTGTCACAAACACTGAAGTTGGTCTTAACCAACTCTGACTTTGTTATTACAATGTTTTAGTTGTTGATAATCACCTAGCCTCCCAAATTCTTCTGTCTCTGCTAGTGACCTCAGGCTCCTTTATACCATTCATTGCCGCTCGTCCCTCCAATCTACAAACCCCATCTGTCCAGGCATCAGCAGGAGCTACATCAGTAACCTATCTGGTCTCCATCCTCACTGAATGGTTGCCTCCGCCCCCACCCCCACAATCATGTACGGACTACCTCACCATAACCAGTCCCACCCCATTAACTGGATTCGCTCCTCATTCCACATTTGCTTATATCCCCCAAGGTTTAACCTTCTAGACTTCCCACCTACACCATGTTATCTGGAAAAGCAGCTGGAGTTGGATGGACTTGGGATGGTCTGAGATGGTTTTAGTAATATGATCATGCCTGAGATAGAGGCTGCAGATAGTCAGGTGACCACCAGGAGAGATAAGAGCAAACAACAGACAGTGCAGGATCCCCTTACAGCCATTCGTCTCAGCAACAAGTATGCCCATTTTAATACCGTTGGAGAGGATGACCTAGCAGGCACACAGCAGCTTCCCAGTCCGTGGCACAGTTGTTATTCTTAATGTCCAGCAAGGAATGGTCATCAGTCAGAGTAATAGTGATAGACGCTTGATAGGGAGGGTGGGTGCAGACAGGAGATTCTTTAGCCATGAAACTGGTGCCAGGATGGTGTCTTGCCTCCTCATAGCTAGGTTTGATGATGTCTCGGAGAAGCTACAGGGCATTCTGCAGGGGAAAGCACGAGCAGCCAAAGGTTAATGATAATTAATAATAATGCACATTAATACTAACGACATTAGGAGAAAGTGGAGGGATGGGGAGGAAGCTAGATGTTAAGACCAATAAGACCAGGCAGGAGCAAGGTAATAGACCCATGGGACAAAAAGGTTGAAATATATGGATTTTAATGCTAGGGGCATTGTGGATAAGGGTGTTTGGCAATTGATCCACATGGGTCAAATGTCCTGTTCCTTAGCTGTATATTATATATTCTATCATTTTGCTTTCTCCAAACGTGTCCTGCACTTTAACCCATCTCACTGATGCTCTTAGTCCATTCCCTACTCACTTAGAAAATAATATAATAAACAGAATTACCAGTAAGGCAATATCCCATGAATCTGCTCTGCCATGGCTAACTCTGTATGTCAAGTCCACTTCACACCCAATCCTCAAATCCACCAAATCTCTTCATGCCCAGAAATTTTACCCCAAACTGAAGCATTAATCTTAATGAGTGGAGAATAAAATGAGTTATGATACATTCAATGTAAGTGGGTGCTCGATGGTTGGAATGAAGGGATGAAGAGTTTATGTCTGTGCAGCACCTTTCCAATACTCGAGGACAGCACGAAAGTTGCACCTATGAACTGAGGCAAGAACAAGAAAGAGCTTGAATATGAGAACAACGATTGTTATTTCAACCACTGGACAGACAGGCCAGCATGGCTAGAAATGATGAGTGAGGAAGACCGTGTGCCAGGAAGATTCAGGTCAGTTATCTGCCGTACAATCGATTGATTGTGGAAGATTCTATAAGAGATGCACATTGTTTAGATTTTGCTGATGCTTAGTGGAAGAGAATTTTAAGATAGCATTTCATTAATATTGGAAAGTAAGCATAATCATATGGAACCACAGAGAAATGGCCAAATGGTGAAGTTGAAGGAGGGCAGAGATCTAACTGTTAGCATGGTGCACACAGAATTCTGACAATAAACTCATTGAGGGTATGTAAATGAGGAAGAACTCGGAACAATCCTGTGCAGAGGTCAGAAGTCATACAGTATAACAGCACAGAAACAGGCCCTTCAGCCCGTCTAGTCTGTGCCAACCAGCTCTTCTGCCTAGTGCCATCTACCTATACCTGGACCATATCCCTCCAAAGCCCTCCCATCCATGTCCCCATCCAAACTCCTCAACTGTTACAATTGAACCCACACCCATCACTTCTACATTCAGCTTGTTCCACACTCACACCACCCTCTGCGTGAAATTTCCATCAGATTGCCCTTAAATATTTCATCTTTCACCCTAAACCTATGACCTCTAGTTCTAGTATCAGCAAACCTGAGGGGAAAAGATTTGCATACCTTCACCCAATCGATACTCCTCAATTTTGTACACCTCAATAAAATCTCCTCTCATTCGCCCATAGTCCATAGTTCAACATTTCCCTGCAACTCCGATTTATGAAGGCCAATGTCCCAAAAGCTCTCCTTATGACCTTATCTATCTGTGATGACACTTCCAAGGAATTATGGACCTGTGTTCCCAGATCTCTCTGTTCTACTGCACTTCTCCGTGACCTACCATTCACTGTGAAAGTCCTACCTTGGCTTGTCCTTCCAAAGTGCAACATCTGAATGTTTGTCTACATTAATATCCATCTGCCATTTTTAGCCCATTTTTTCAGTTGGTCCAGATCCTTCTGCAAGTTTTGATATCCTTCCTTGCTATCCACTACGCCTCCAATCTTGATGTCATCTGCAATTTTTCTTATTCAGTTTACAACATAATGATCTAAATCATTAATATAGGGTTCCTATGGTTGTCATAGCTGGGGGCGCTAATGGGGATAAGCTCCCACTACCTATAAAGTGCTCCAAATGGCGTATATCCCTAACAGCCTCTGACAACCAAGTCCAACTCTTGGCCTTCATGTGTGGCTTAGTTACTAGGCCTGGCAGAACTGTTTCCACTGACAAGAGGAGGGGAAAAGGTGGACCACTGGTGCCTCAAAACCAGTTGCTTCGGCCAGGTGGGGCTCATCAGCCTTGGACGGCAGCCTGCCTAGGAGAAGGAAATTTCTGATTTTAAACCTCCACTGCCTTGCGGCCATACCCACCCACAGGAAGGGTTTCAGGAGTAAAATCCAAGGAAGAAATCTGGAGCTGGGGTCCCTAAGGCAATTTGATGTTGTTTACAACTTCTCTCTGGCAACCTCTGCGACAACACTGGTGCCAAGCTGTATCGGTGCTTGCCCTTCCCTTGGACTACGTCAGTGACGTGGAGAAGGGGTGCCCGCTGCATGGGCAACAGCCGGTTCTTCAAATCTTCCCACCCAGGCTTGTGCCCTGGAGAGGACACAGTCCGGCAGAGGCACAAACCCATGATCCCCTGGGATCGACGGCTGCCTACTACTATATTAATATAGATGATAAACAATAATTGACCCCAGCATTGATCCCTGTGGCACACCACTAATCACAGACCTCCAGTCATAGAGACAACCACCTACCACTAATCCTTGGCCTCTGTTGCTAAGCCAATGTTGAATCTAATTGGCTACCTCATCCTGAATGTCAAGCAACTTAACCTTGCATACCACTGTCCCATGTAAGATTTTGTCAAAGGCCTTGCTAAAATCCATGTGGACTATGTCCACCACTACCTATCCTCCTTCTTGACAACTCCCTTAAAAAACTCTATAAGATTATTTAGACATGATGTACCACACACAAGCTATGATGACTATCTCTAATCAGACCCTGTCTATCCAAACATTTATACTCCAATAATTTACCTACAACAGACATTAGGCTTACAGCCCATAATTTTTCCGGCTTATTCATAGAGCGTTTCTTGAACCCCAGGAAAACATTAAGCTATCCTGTGATCCACCAGCATCTTACCTGTGTGTTTTATTTTGCAACTCCAAAAGGAAAACACGGAAGCCCAGGAGAACATATCTTAGTTTCATGTTTACTTTAAGCGAGGTGCATGCATATGACGTGGTGGAGTGATGACATATGCCATCCACGTACTTTTACATGTAACCCAAAATGAATTACTTAAATGAACAAGAATGCTTAATCAAACAATATATTTACAATATTACTCAAATATTACTGAAATATTAAATACAGAGCACTTCTCCCTGCTTAGTTCTCAACTCCGACTCAATATAGAATGCATCTCAGCTTATATACAGTACATAATAGTGCCTATAAAAGGTATTCATCCCTTTTGGAAGTTTTCATGCTTTATTGTTTTACAACATTGAATCACAGTGATTTTAATTCAGCTTTCTTTTTTGACACTGATCAATAGAAAAAGACTCTTTCATGTCAAAATGAAAAGAGATCTCTACAAACACTCCAAACAACTCTGGAAAAAGGTTATTGAAAAGCATAAGTCAAGAGATGGTTACAAGAAAATTTCCAAGTCACTGAATATCCCCTGGAGTACAGTTAAGCCAATCATCAAGAAATGGAAAGAATATGGCACAGCTATAAATCAGCCCAGAGCAGGCTGTCCTCAAAAGCTGAGTGACTGTGCAAGAAGGGGACTAGTGAGGCAGGCCACCAAGAGACCTATGACAACTCTAGAGGAGCTACAAGCTTCAGTGGCTGAGATGGGAGAGACTGCGCATACAACAACTGGTGTCCAGGTGTTTCACCAGTTGCAGCTTTATGGGAGAGTGGCAAAGAGAAAGCTAGTGTTGTCTTTCTTAATTGCTTTCAGTTGACTCTTACAGGGGATGTGGCATGCAAAAGGTGGATGGATCTCCAAACATGTTGTAGTTATCTTAGCCGATCATAGCCCCACAATGTTACGCACCCCCCCCCACACTATTTTTACCACATACCAGCCCAACATGGCTTGTTGGTTGTTGCATTTCACTGTTACAAATGTCATTCCCACAAAAGTTATCTTTTCTCCAGTGTAAGTTTTTAGTTGTATATCTGCAGGCATCAGATCAGTATCTTTGAAATGCCATTCAAACTCATTTTGTGAAATGACTGAAATGGCTGAACCAGTGTCCAATTCAATTTCAATTAATTTTCCATTTACTTCTACTGTGAGCTACATTGCATGTTAGCTTTCATACGTAAATCCCAAGGCTACGCAGTCCTGTGTTACTCCCATCATTATCAGATTTTTCATCAACAGCATGCAGATTAGTGCTTTTTTTTAAACTGCAACTTGGCTACTTGTCTTTTACTATTCTCTATGAAGTCCATTTATATTTGTCTGCCTGATATGCTCTTTGTATGTGTCCTACTATGGCATTTTCTGCAAGATTAGTCTTTAAAGTTGTGTTGGTTTGGTGTATGTGATCTCCTGCCACAACAGTAACACAATTTATTCGGCCAAGCCAGTTTCCACTTAGAAGTTGAAATTTGGTTCACGCTCATTTTCATTCCTAATTTCAACTCAATTGTGATTCTGTCTATTTTTTCTATTGACACAGCTGTTTCAACTGCTCTTTTAAATGTAAGTTGTGCTTCAGTTTGGAGCCATTTTTGAATGCTTGCTTGTAAGATTCCACAAACTGAGCGATTCCTGAACTTACAGTGCTCAATCTCTTTTATTCAGCCTTGTACTCTGAAATGAACCCTTCCTTTTAAATTTATGATTATTATCAACCAGTATTCACTGTTTGTGAACCTGTGAATTTGTCTGTTTTCTGCCCTTTTTTTAACTGGACTATATCTCTCTCCTGCTTCCAAAGAGATACGTGCTATGGTGCTTTTATTTAACTCAAACATGTCGCTGGTCTACAACAGGTAGGTAGCCATCTCAGGTTCATTTAAAACTTCCTCGTTGACAATGTCCAGCTTTCAAATCCCCTCCAGCTTTCAAATCCCTTACTCACTCTTCCTTCAGTTAGTCCTGACGAAGGGTCTCGGCCTGAAACGTCGACTGTACCTCTTCCTAGAGATGCTGCCTGGCCTGCTGCGTTCACCAGCAACTTTGATGTATGTTGTTCGTTGACAATGTTATGTTTTGTAACTTTAAAACTGCGAATTGAAAGGAAAAGCTGGGAGCCCAGGAAAAAGGCTCAGTTTCGGTTTTAACTTAACGAAGGCATCTGAAAATTATGTGGTGGCATAATTCATATGCCATTCACGTAGTTTTACAAACTTAACCTATAATGAATTATTTAAACAAATGAGAATGCTTAATCCAACAATATATTTAGAATATTACTGAAATATTGTGGCGAAGGAAATTTTCAATATCTCTGCCAGGGTCCCTGAAAATCCTGCACTAGCCTCACACAAAATCTGAGGGGACACCTTGTCAAGTCCTAGGAATTTATCGACCATAACTTGTTTCAAAGCAACTAACACCACCTCTTCACCATATGGTCCATGATCTCACTACCCTTTTGCCTCAGTTTATAGACTCTGTCTGTCTCCAGACTAAATAAGCTGAGAAAAAAATTATTTAAGAGCTCCCTTATCTCTTTCATCTCCATGCATCCCCAGTGATCTTCAAGAGGACCAATTTCAATAGGTTTCAATAGGTACATTTAATGTCAGAGAAATGTGTACAATATATACCCTGAAATTCTTCTTCTTCACAAACATCCATGAAAACAGAGTGCCCTGAAGGATGAATGACAGTTAAATGTTAGAACCTCCCATGCATAAGCAGCAGCAAAGCAACGACCCCCCTCCCCCACCAGCAAAAAACCATCGGCACTCCCCACCAAGCACTCGAGCATACAGCGAAGCATCAATAATGACACAGACTTGCAGTACTCCAAAGACTGCTAGTTCCCCCAGTATTCACCATACAACAGGCTCTCTCCCTCTTCCTAATAAGGGAAAAAGAGATGTCCCCATTTCACAGCGAGAGGGGAGACATAACAAAAACAACTCACCGGTTTATGGTGTTAAAAGTCTGTTATGTCGCTTCTTCCAGGCTCTGTGCCCAGAGAACCTGTTAGCTTGGCCTCTTATTCTAACAGGAATATACAGGTTTTATACTCACATTTTTAAAAAAATTTGAAATCCCCCCTGTTACCAAACATCGTTGCCAGAAATTAGCCTATCCCAATCTAATCCTACCAGATCTCTTCTAGGACCATCAAAATTAGTCCTTCTCCCATTTAGAATCACAAACTGAGGACCAGTCCTGTCCTTCGCCATAATTATCCTGAAAGTAAAGGAATTCAGGTCACAAGGTCCTAGGTGTTTCCCTCCACACAGTTCTGTCCCCTGCCTCGTCCCACTCCTAAGAGGACATTCAGCATCACATTCTCTCTACCGGGGCTTTTACATATTGATTAAAGAAACTTTCCTGAGCATGTTTGGCAAACTCTTTGTTAACCAACAACTTCATAGTTTGCGTTTTCCAGGCAGCATGTGGAAAATTTAAAATATGTACTATTATAACTTTATTTTCCTGGCAATTGTCTGTTACCACTCCACAAGTTTGTTCCTCTAAGTTCAGCTGACTATGAAGACTTCTAAAATATAGTCCCAGTAATGTCAGAATCTTTTTTTATAACCCATAGTAGACAAGCCCTCCAGTATGTCCTCTCTGTGCACTGCCATGCGATTTTTCCTGATGAGCAATGCCACCCCCCACCCCCTTAATAGTACCCGCTCTATCATGAATACAACATCAGAACCCTAGAATATTGAGCTGGCAGTCCTGTCCCTCCTGCCACCACTAATAACTACAACATCATAAAGCCTCAAGATGATCCATGATCTAAGTTCATCCGCCATACCAACAATACCCTTTGCATTGAAACAGGCATACCTCAGAACAGTAGTTCCATCATGCTCAACTCATTTGTCCCTGCCTTTGTACGTTGGGTTAACACATACTTTCCCCACAGCCACTCCTCTAGCAACGTTGGCACGATAGTTCCCACTAGATCCCACAAGGAGATCTAGTTGTTCTTGTACATCAGTCACTGAAAGCTGTTACGTACCCCGTAACTAGGTTGCCAAACCAGCGGAAATGGACCACTTAGTTGGAGTCTGGATTACTGGAACTAAGAAAGTTCTATTAAAGAAACAAGTAACACAGTACTCTAATCATAAGGATATAAATGCAACAGGTTAGCACTGATAAAACACACATGTACACAGAACTAGGATAATAGGAATCAAACAAGCTCTATCGCAGTTTAGGGGTAAAATGATCAGTCTCAAGTGACGCAGAGTTCAGTTCAGCTTAGTACAGTTCGCAGCAATCGCTGTTATGCCGTTGGAGAGAGAGAGAGAGAGAGCGAATATGCAAATTTTCGATTCAAACAGACCTTTGATGTTCCTCGCAGTTAGCTTTCGGGTGAGCCTTTTTAATATCTTCTGAGGTCACCGACTGTGACCCCTCCGTTCTGGATACGATCGTTCTTCCGCGGTGAACCCAGCACCCAGGCAAGGGCGGACACACACACCAGGTTCCTGCCGATCGTACCTTTTCACCCTGTGCATCTATGGTCGGTCCTGCGACCATACCTCCAAACTCCCACCAATTTGTGGGGGGCACACCGCACTTCCAGGGTCTCATTATCTCGTGATCTCGTGGTGTCTGTCGTGCCTTAGCGAACCTGTTCCTTTTATTCCCCTGCTGGGGTATCTCCTGTCCATCAAACTTCAAACAGTTCAGGTTCAAAGCAACCGGTCTGTCAATACGCAGAACTGTGTCTCTTTTCGTTAATCTCTCTCTTCTCTCATTAACACTTTGAACGCTTCTCCCTTTTTCTCTCTTATCTCTCTCATCAGCATCAATCTTCTGATAACTTGGTTTTTTGTCACAAAGCAAGCATTCAAGTACAGCAGGCAGTGAAGAAAGCTAATGGCATGCTGGCCTTCATAACAAGGGGAATTGAGTATAAGAGCAAAGAGGTCCTTCTGCTGTTGTACAGGGCCCTGGTGAGACCACACCTGGAATACTGTGTGCAGTTTTGGTCTCCAAATTTGAGGAAGGGCATTCTTGCTATTGAGGGAGTGCAGCATAGGTTCACAAGGTTAATTCCCGGGATGGTGGGACTGTCATATGTCGAAAGATTGGAGCGACTGGGCTTGTATACTCTGGAATTTAGAAGGCTGAGAGGGGATCTTATTGAAACATATATGATTATTATGGGATTGGACATGCTGAAGGCAGAAAGCATGTTCCCACTGATGGGTGAGTCCAGAACCAGAGGCCACAGTTTAAGAATAAGGGGTAGGCCATTTAGAACGGAGTTGAGGAAAAACTTTTTCACCCAGAGAGTGGTGGATATATGGAATGCTCTGCCCCAGAAGGCTGTGGAGGCCAAGTCTCTGGATGCTTTCAAGAAAGAGATGGATAGAGCTGTTAAAGATAGCGGAATCAAAGGTTATGGGGATAAGGCAGGAACTGGATACTGA
This sequence comes from Mobula hypostoma, assembly GCF_963921235.1. Classification (NCBI taxonomy): domain Eukaryota; kingdom Metazoa; phylum Chordata; class Chondrichthyes; order Myliobatiformes; family Myliobatidae; genus Mobula; species Mobula hypostoma. The sequence goes on along the minus strand of NC_086102.1, from coordinate 72,845,590 downwards.
TTGTGGATGATCAGCCATGATCACAGTGAATGGTGGTGCTGGCTTGAAGGGCCGAATGGCCTACTCCTGCACCTATTGTCTATTGTCTATTGTCAACCCCATGCAACCCGCGTTTTAAACCCCCAGAGCAAGACTAGCAAACCTCCTGCAAGGATATTGGTCCCCATCTAGTTCAGGTGCAAACCATTCCATTTGTACAGGTCCCAATTACCCTGGAAGAGAACCCAATGTTCCTAAAGTTTGAAGCTCTCTCTCCTACACTGTCTCCTTAGCCACCTGTTAAACTGTATTATCATGCTATTCCTTGCTTCACCAGCATATGACACGGGTACTGAGATCACCACCCTGAAGATCTTATCTTTTAAGATAGTGTGGCGACCCACTTTCTAGCACACATGAACCGGCTCACGAAACAGCGTGCGCAGGCAGAGAGGCCGGCCCCAAAAAGGGCGCCAGGCCATCTTCACCAGCAGGGAGAAAAGTCCCGTGTGCGGAAAGTGTCTGGGAATATGCTCTCCCCACAGCAGTCCCGCCCAGGGAGGGCGGGAACGGGAAGGCTTTAAAGCAGGCCGCGAAGTTTGAATAAAGCTCTTTCATCGCAACTCTAACTCACCGACCACATGTGGTTATTTTAGCGCTGTGTGTAGCACACGGCTACAATTGGTGACCCTGATGACCCAAACGATATTTGGACCAGAGATGACCAACGCCGCATCTGTTCACACAGTTTCGTTAAAACTGCCAAGCTTTTGGCCGCTGAGACTCCGTTTATGGTTTGAACAAGTAGAAGCACAATTCCACATTCAGCAGATAACCTCGGAGTCCACTCATTACTACTACGTGCTGAGCTCCCTCGACCAGGAGACAGCTGCACAAGTTGACGAGTTTATACAGTCGCCCCCAGAGAACGGCAAATACACAGCATTCAAAGCCCTGCTCATAAGGACTTTCGGACTCTCACGGTGCGAGCGAGCTGCCCGCTTACTGCACCTGGATGGTTTGGGAGACAGGCCGCCGTCGGCATTAATGAACGAGATGCTGGCCCTGGCTGAAGGACACAAACCCTGCCTCATGTTTGAGCAGGCATTCCTAGAGCAACTGCCCGAGGACATACGCCTGCTGCTGTCCGACGCAGATTTCAGCAACCCCTGGGAGGTGGCGGCCCGAGCAGATGTACTGTGGAATGCCAAGAAGGAGAGAGGGGCGTCCGTCGCACAGGTCACCAAGCCGCGTGCCCAACGGCAGACCAGACCAGGCCCAGCAGCAGAGCCTACAAAACCCAGCGACGGGAGTGAGGAGCCCAATGAACAATTGTGCTTCTACCACCAGCGGTGGGGCACAGAGGCCCGCCGCTGTAGACCGCCCTGCAAATTCCCAGGAAACGCCAGGGCCAGCCACCGCTGATGGCTACGGCAGCTGGCCTCAGGACAGCCTCCTGTATGTCTGGGACAAGCAGTAGGGACGCTGCCTTTTGGTCGACACTGGAGAGGAGATCAGCATCTTACCTCGAACGAGTTACGACACCCGCAACAGAGAACTGGGACCCGCCCTGAGGGCCGCAAATGGCAGCACAATACGAACCTACGGCACCCGCACGGTGCGGCTACAGTTCAGCTCCAGCCGGTTCACGTGGGACTTCACACTGGCCGCCATGGCCCAACCACTCCTGGGCGCAGATTTTCTACGAGCCCACAGCCTGCTGGTCGACCTGCAAGGGAAGCGATTAGTCCACGCCAAGACTTTTCAGACGTTCTCCCTGGGTGAAGCACAGTTGCCAGCCCCACACCTGGACTCCATCACACTGTCCGACGATGAATTCACCAGGGTCCTGGCGGATTTCCCATCAGTACTGACACCGCAGTTCACGGCAGCCATGCCCAGACACGGAGTACAGCACCACATCCCGACCCAGGGACCACCCCTCCACGCCCGTGCTCGAAGGCTTCCCCCGGACAAGCTCCGACTGGCAAAGGAGGAGTTCAAGAAAATGGAGGAATTGGGGATCATATGACGGTTCGACAGCCCATGGGCCTCCCCCCTTGCACATGGTGCCCAAGGCAACCGGGGGCTGGAGACCATGTGGTGACTACCGCAGACTGAACGAGGCTACAACGCCAGACCGCTACCCTGTGCCGCACATTCAAGACTTCGCAGCAAACCTACACGGCGCAAGGATCTTTTCCAAGGTAGACCTCGTCCGGGGATACCATCAAATCCCTGTACATCCGGACGACATCCCCAAAACAGCACTCATCACCCCATTCGGACTTTTGGAATTCCTCCGAATGAAGTTCGGTCTAAAGAATGCCGCACAGACGTTCCAGCGGCTAATGGACGCGGTGGGACGCGACCTGGACTTTGCGTTCATCTATTTGGACGACATCCTCATTCGCTCAGGCGGGAGTAGAGCTGGCGGAGGTCGTCAGGAGCATCTGTCCCACCTCCGCCAGCTCTACTCCCGCCTGAGCGAATTCGGCCTTACAATCAACCCAGCCAAATGCCAGTTCGGACTCGACACCATCGACTTCCTGGACCACAGGATTACTAAAGAAGGGGCAACCCTGCTGCCCGCCAAGGTAGACGCGGTCTGCTACTTCCCCCGACCCAACACAATCAAAGGCCTGCAGGATTTCGTGGGTATGGTGAATTTCTACCCCGTTTCCTCCCCTCAGCAGCCCGAACTCAAATACAGTGCTTTCGACCGGGAGCTATTGGCACTATACCTGGCAATCCGACATTTCATGTACTTCTTAGAAGGTAGGCCCTTCACCGATTTCACAGACCACAAACCGCTTACCTTTGCGCTCACGAAGGTGTCCGACCCCTGGTCGTCCCGCCAGCAGCGACATCTGTCCTACATCTCCGAGTACACGACGGACATCCGGCATGTCTCAGGTAAGGACAACGTTGTGGCGGATGCACTATCCAGACCTACCATACAGGCCCTGTCCCAGGGGGTGGACTACGCAGCGCTGGCAGAGACACAGCAGGCAGACGATGAGATCCCCAGTTACAGGACTGCAGTCTCCGGTTTGCAGCTCCAAGACCTCCCCGTAGGCCCAGGTGAGAGGACCCTACTATGTGATGTAGCTACCGGCCAACCCTGCCCCATCGTCCCAGCAGCCTGGCTCCGGCGGGTTTTTGAATCCATTCACAACTTAGCGCACCCCTCCATCAGGACAACTGTCCGGCTGGTCGCCAACAGGTTCGTGTGGCATGGACTGCGTAAACAGGTCAGTGAATGGGCCAAAACGTGCATGCAGTGCCAAACGGCCAAGGTGCAGTGGCACACCAAGGCTCCGCCGCAGCAGTTCGAACCCACCCGCCGGAGGTTCGACCACATCCATGTGGATATCGTGGGGCCCCTGCCAGTGTCGCGAGGAGCACAGTACCTCCTAACTGTGATAGACCGGTTCACCAGATGGCCAGAGGCAGTCCCGCTCACCGACACCACCTCCAAATCCTGCGCCCGAGCACTGATCGCAACCTGGGTAGCACGCTTTGGGGTACCGGCCCACATTACCTCCGACAGGGGCACCCAGTTCACCTCCAGCCTGTGGTCAGCTATGGCCAGCCTTTTAGGATCACAGCTACACCACACAACTGCCCACCACCCACAGTCGAACAGACTGGTGGAGCATTTCCACCGTCACCTGAAGTCGGCTCTCATGGCCCGCCTGGAAGGGCCTAACTGGGTGGACGAACTTCCCTGGGTCCTGCTCGGAATCCGCACGGCGCCCAAGGAGGATCTGCACACCTTGTCGGCCGAGTTGGTGTACGGCGCACCCCTGGTAATCCCAAGAGAGTTCATACCAGCCCCAAGGGGGCAAGAGGAGGAACCTGCAGCAGTCCTGGACAGATTACGTGAGAGGCTCGGTAACCTGGCCCCCATACCCACTTCACAGCACGGACAGAGCCCGAACTGCGTACCCAAAGACCTGCAGAACTGTAAGTTTCTTTTTGTACGATGGGGCGGACACCGGGCACCGCTACAGCGGCCCTACGAGGGGCCGTTTAAGGTGATCAGGAACAACGGGTCCATGTTCGTGCTGGACACTGGGGGGAGAGAGGAGGTTTTCACGGTGTACCGACTCAAACTGGCCCATGTGAACTTGGCGCAGCCGGTCCAGGCTCAGGCACCGCAGCGCAGGGGCAGACCTCCCAAACAGAGGCCGATCCAGACTGTGGACATTGGGGGAGGTATCGCCGGTTCTGGGGGGGGGGGGTTATTAGCACACATGATCTGGCTCACAAAACGGTGCACGCCGGCAAAGAGACCGGCCCCAAAAAGGGCGCCAGGCCATCTTCACCAGCAGGGGAGAAGTCCCGCGCGTGGAAAGGGTCTGGGAATATGCACAGCAATCCCGCCCCAGGAAGGGCAGGACTGGGAAGGCTTTAAAGCAGACCGCCAAGTTTGAATAAAGCTCTTCCATCGCAACTCTAACTCACCGACTACGTGTGGTTATTTTAGCGCTGTGTGTAGCACACCGCTACAATAGCAGTTAAATTTCTGAACTCACATCATCACCCTTCCTTGCCTATGTCATTAGTACTGATGTGAGCAACATCTTCCTGCCGCTGTCACTAAAACCTTGAGAATGCTGTGGAGTCGATGCAAGATCCCTGACCTGGCAGCTGAGAGGCAACATTACATCTAGGAGTCTCATTCTCATCTTCAAATTCTCCTTTCACGTCCTCTAACCAGTGAATTCCTTATCACTACCACTCTCTTCTTTACCCGCTTCCCTTCTAAGCCACAGATCCAGACTCATTGCCAGGTACCTGGTCATAGGTTGTTCCTGCTATCCCCGCCTCCAAAGCACTATACGATATTGAGGGGAACAACCACAGGACTGCCCTCACTGACTGCCTATCACCTTTCCCTTTCCCAATGGTTATCCAGCTACCTGCAGCCTAGATCTGGCTCCTGAAACTCCTGTCTATATACTCCTCAGCCTCCAGAATGATGCAGATTTCAAGCAGCTGCAGTTCGCTACCATTATCGGTAAGGAGTTGCATCTGGATGCGTTTTTCACAGGGGCAGTCAACATGGACACTACAGACTACCTAACTTCTCACATCCTGCAAGAAGAGTATACCACAGCCCTGACTGTCTTTTTCATGCTCCAACTGTGCAATACAAAAACAGAATAAAGCAGAACCTCACCTTTGCTTCTGATAATTTCCTCCACCTCTTCATACGAAAGCCTCTTAAGCCAAAGCCTCAGCTCCTCACTCTAGCACAAGCCAACTCCAACAATGGCCACTTTGTTAACCCAAACTTCTTTTTATTGGCTGCTGCCTATTTGCTGATATTCAAACAACTTTCAACTAACAATTTCAAATGTAGTTCTTTTTGGTAAGGGAAATCTTTTCTGGACATCTTTTGGACGCAATCAGATAAGCAACGGATTTTTTTCTCAAGCAGCTCTTCATGTTGTCAAGTACAGAAGGATGACACATAAAGCATTTCGGTTGTTGAGGAGAATAATAAAGGATGGTGTACTTTGGGTGGTTATTCATAACTTTCTCAATAAGACAGGCATTGAATTGAATGACATATTAACAGATGCATTATTGATCCAATACATATCCAAGAGACGGAGTATCCTGTTGATATAGAACAGTAATCACCAGAGAGATTGTGACAGGTGGAACAATTTAACACAGGCTAATGTTTCTTTTGTTCGTTAATGAGACGTGGGAATCATTGTCAAGGCTAGCCTCTTTCTCAACATCTTTCATTGCCTTTGAGAAGGTGGCTATCAACTGGCTACTTGAAGCACACTGCAGATTCTCATGAGGGTCCTCCCACAATGCACTCAGGGAGGAAAGTCAAGAATTTAGATCCAACAGTGATGAAGCAATCATAATATTTCTCCACAAGTCAGGATGACGTGTGACTTGGATGGTAACCTGCAAGTGATAATGATGCCATATATCTACTTCCTATGTCATTCTTAGTGGCAGAGGTGCCAAATTTGAAACAAGTTATTGACATGCTTAAGTTACTGCTGTGCATTTTGTAGATGTTGCACAGTGCAACCAAGATGAGCTGATGGTGGAGGGAGTAAATACTTACGAAGATGGATGGGCTGCACTCTAGCTGGTATTGGGCTTCTTGAATGCTACTGAACCTACAAAACCTGGAATAATATTCTAAACTTATTGAGAGGAAAAATGAAAAATTACAATAAATTAACTTCGAACATGGAGGAAAAAGTGAAAGGGCAATAGGAGATAGAAGGAAGTTCAAGAAAACAACCAAAATGAAGAGCAGTAAAAGTGGTAAAAATAACAAGGTGATAGAGAGAAGAAAATGTGATGGTCTATTCCGGTTCACGGTCCGGTCTGTGGACTCAGGACTCTGGGTCTTCCAGCTGTCCCTTGTTTTGATTGAGTTAATCATAGGCACCTGATTCCCATCTTGGGGCTTGGAATATAAGTAGCCTTGGGGGGGGGGGGGGTGTGTGAGCTGCTGGTTTGTCTTGTCAAGATTACCTGGGAGTAATCTGCTGGTGGAAGTCTGGAGTGGCCACTTGCCATCTTTAGGCTGTGTTGGAGAACCATTGCTTCATGGAGCCTTGCTGTCAGTAGTTGTTGTTGCAGTATGGATTTGGCTGCTTCCCTGGCCAGCTGAGTGGCTGCCAGCCACTCTGAGCTAGGTAGGGATCTGGCTGTTTCCTTAGGCAGCTGATGTTGCTGGCTGAACTGAGACTTGGAGCTACCCAGATGCAGAGATGGAACTGGCTGTCTTTCTTTGGTGTTTGTTTTGCCTTGGGTCAGGCTGTTCTGCCTTTGGCCCATGGGGGGTCCTGTCTTGTCTTGTCCTCACTTCTGTGTGGTAAGTCAGGCTGTTCTGCTATTGCCCTGTGGGGGGGGGGGGGGGGGAGGGATCTGTCTTGTCCTCGTCTCTGTTGGGTAAGTCTGGCTGTTCTGCTGTTATCTGATGGATGGATCTGTCCCACCTTGGTGTGGAGATGAAGTTGAGTCCTGGCTTGGCTTTGGATATGTCCCAGCTCTGTCCATGTTCTGTCCAGTCTCAAGTTAGTGTTGTGTTAAAGATGAGTCCCGACTTGTTGAAGGATAAGTCCCAGCTCTATGTTGATGTTCGGTTCCCAGTCTGTCTCCGAGCTCCAGCCTCTGCGTTATTAGCCTCTGCATTCCAAGACCCCAGCTACCAGCCTGCCTCCAAGCTCACAAGCCAAGACCCCAGCTATGTCCTGTCCTAAAGCCATGTCATGTCCTTGCCAGGTTCTGGGGTCTGAGCCTGAGGCAAGACCCAGGTTCTGGGTTGTTGTCCAGTCTCTGGCTCAGAGTCCAAGCCTTGTCTCCTAGTCCATGGTTTCTAGTCATGGTTCCACTCTCCCTAGCCCAGGCTCCTAGTTCCTAGTCCCTTGTCCGGTTTCCCTGTTTCTTGTCCATGTCCTAGCCCAGGTCCTGCTTCCTTGTCCTGTTCCTAGTACTTCAGTGTCTGTGTCTCACATTTGGGTCCACTACCAGTGCCCCCGCAGTGACAGAAAAATGGGAAGTAGACCATAAGACAAAGGAGCAGAAGTTGGCCATTCGGCCCATCGAATCCACTCTGCCATTTTATCATGAGCTGATCCATTCTGCCATTTAGTTCCACTCTCCCGCCTTCTCACCATAACGTTTGATGCCCTGGTTACTCAGATACCTATCAATCTCTGCCTTAAATACCCCAATGACTTGACCTCCACTGCTGCCCGTGGCAACAAATTCCATAGATTCACCACCCTCTGGCTAAAGTTTCTTTGTATCTCTGTTCTGAATGGGCGCCCTTCAATCCTTAAGTCATGCCCTCTTGTACTAGACTCCCCCACCATGGGAAACAACTTTGCCACATCCACTCTTTCTATGCTTTTCAACATTTGAAATGTTTCTGAGGCCTCCCCTCATTCTTCTAAACTCCAAGGAATACAGTCCAAGAGCGGGCAAATGTTCCTCGTATGTTAACCCTCTCATTCCCGGAATCATTCTAGTGAATCTTCTCTGAACCCTCTCCACCGTCAGCACATCCTTTCTTAAATAAGGAGAACAAAACTGCCCACAGTACTCCAAGTGAGTTCTCACCAGTGCCTTATAGAGCCTCAACATCACATCCCCGCTCCTATACTCTATTCCTCTAGAAATGAATGTCAACATTGCATTCGCCTTCTTCACCACCGACTCAACCTGGAGGTTAACTTTAAGGGTATCCTGCAGGAGGACTCCCAAGTCCCGTTGCATCTCAGAACTTTGAATTCTCTCCCCCTTTAAATAATAGTCTGCCCGTTTATTTCTTCTGCCAAAGTGCAGAACTATACATTTTCCAACATTGTATTTCATTTGCCACTTTGCCCATTCTTCCAATCTATCCAAGTCTCTCTGCAGACTCTGTTTCCTCACTACCGGCCCCTCCACCTATCTTCGTATCATCAGCAAACTTAGCCACAAAGCCATCTATTCCATAATCCAAATCCTAGATGTACAATGTAAAAAGAAGCGGCCCCAACACGGGCCCCTGTGGAACACCACTGATAATCAGCAGCCAACCAGAATGGGATCCCTTTATTCCCACTCTGTTTCCTGCCAATCAGCCAACGCTCTATCCACATATGTAACTTCCCTGTAATTCCATGGGCTCTTATCTTGTTTAGTAGCCTCATGTGTGGCACCTTGTCAAAGGCCTTCTGAAAATCCAAATACACAACATCCACTGCATCTCCCTTGTCAAGCCTACTTGTAATATCCTCAAAAAAATCGCAATAGGTTTGTCAGGCAGGATTTTCCTTTAAGGAAACTATGCTCAATTCTGCCTATCTTGTCATATGCCTCCAGGAACTCTGCAACCTCATCCTTGACAATTGACTCCAACAACTTCCCAACCACCGATGTCAAGCTAACAGGACTATAATTTCCTTTTTGCTTCCTTGCTCCCTTCTTAAATAGCGGAGTGACATTTGCAATCTTCCAGTCCTCCGGAACCATGCCAGAATCTATTGACTTTTGAGAGATCATTGCTAATGCCTTTGCAATCTCCACAGCTACTTCTTTCAGAATACAAGGGTGCATTCCATCTGGTCCAGGAGATTTATCTAACCTTAGACTATTCAGCTTCCTGAGTATTTTCTCCGTCGTAATTGTGACTGCACCCACTTCTCTTCCCTGACACCCTTGAGTGAAGACTGACGCAAAATACTTATTCAGTTCCTCCGCCATCTCCTTATCTCCCATTACAATTTCTCCAGCATCATTTTCTATCCGTCCTATATCTACTCTCACCTGTCTTCTACTCTTTATATACTTGGAAAAAAGCTTTTAGTATCCTCTTTAATATTATTTGCTAGCCTCCTTTCATAGTTCATCTTTTCCCTCTTAATGACCACCTTAGTTTCCTTTTGTAAGCTTTTAAAAACTTCTCAATCCTGTCTTCCTACTAAGTTTTGCTTCCTTGTATGCCCTCTCCTTTGCTTTAACTTTGGCTTTGACTTCCCTTGTCAGCCACAGTTGCATCCTTTTCCCATTCAAAAATTTCTTCTTTTTTGGATTATATCTGTCTTGTACCTTTCTCACTTCTCGTATAAACTCCAGCCACTGCTGCTCTGCCATCCTTCCCACTAGTGTCTCTTTCCAGTCAACTTTGGCCAGTTCCTCTCTCGTGCCACTGTAATTTCCTTTACTCAACTGAAATACCAACTCATCGGATTTTGACTTCTCATTTTCAAATTTCAGTGAACTCAATCATGTTATGATCACTGTCTCCTAAGGGTTCCTTCACCTCAATCTCTCTAAACACGTCTGGTTCATTACTCAATACCCAATCCAGTACAGCCGATCTCCTAGTGGGCCCAACAACGAGCTGTTCTAAAAAGCCATCTCGTAGACACTCTACAAATTCTCACATGAGATCCAGTGCTGACCTGATTTTCCCAATCCACTTGCATGTTAAAATCTCCCATAATTATTATAACACTGCCCTTCCGACAAGCCTTTTCTATTTCCTGTTGTAATTTGTAGTCCACATCACTGCAGCAGTTTGGAGGCCTGTATATAACTGCCATCAGGGTCCTTTTACCCCTACGATTTCTTAGCTCAACCCATAAAGATTCTGCACCTTCCGAACCTATGTCACCTCTTTCTAATGATTTAGTATCATTTCTTACTAATAAAGCCACGCCACCCCCTCTGCCTACCTGCCTATCCTTCCGATACACCGTGTATCCTTGGACGTTCAGCTCCCAGAGACATGCATCCTTTAGTCACGTCTCAGTGATGGCCACAATATCATACCTGCCAATCGGTAGCTGTACAACAAGATCATCCACCTTATTTCTTATGCTGCGTGCATTTAAGTATAACACCTTAAGTCCAGTATTTGGTACTTTTTGCTTTGTTTGCACTGCAACTCATCCCAATGGCTGCAAATTTGCCCCATCACCTGCCTGTCCTTCCTGACATCTTTACTGCTTACTATCTTAGATTTATTTCTGTTTTCCCCCTCCTCTGCTCTATCATTCTGGTTCCCATCCCCCTGCCAAATTAGTTTAAACTCTCCCTAACAGTTCTATTAAACCTTCCTGCCAGGATATTGGTCCCCTTCAGGTTCAGGTGTAACCTATCCTTTTTGAAACTTCCATACTTCCCCCAGAAGAGATCCCAGTGATCCAAGAATCTGAAGCCCTGCCCCCTGCACCAGTCTCTCAGCCACGCATTCATCTGCCTGATCCTACTATTCTTGCCCTCGCTAGCATGTGGCACAGGTAGAGGAAGATAATAAATTAGGAATGGTTCGAACACACGAGAGAATAAGATTACCAGAAGGGATAGAAAGAGATAAGTGCAAACATTAAATTGGGAATTTGAGATGAGGAGAAATGTCCTCTCTCGGGTTAGAATTCTCTATCCCAGAGAATTGTGAAGTACAGGATATATTCATGGTGGAGACTGATAGAAGTTTGTACAATAAAGAAGTCAAAGGGTATGGGGGAAATGGGAAAGTGGTGCTGAGAATGAGAAAGGGATTCATTGGCCTCCTTGTACTCATACCTGTTATGTTGTTAATAAATTTAGTAAAGAATTTTGAAGAAATATATTTAACCAAGAGCAGTTAAAATGTGGAACCTTCCTCTCCATGTGGAGTCAGATAAAAATTACATTGAGTTTAAGGTCAGGCAAAAGAGTGAAGGGAGAAATGAATGAAAAAATATGCCAATTGTTAGACTGGAGTAGAAAGGAGGGATGGTCTCTCTGTACATCACGCTGGCAACTACACTTCAACAATGAACTTCCTTGGCTTTAATACAACTTTCTTAGGCACATCCTCAAATAGGATTCCTCTGTAAATGTAAGTCACTTGCTTTCTGTGAAGCACACATGACGTAAATGGGCCAAAACATCACAGTCTGTGTTAGAAATTCATTGTGACCTTGGCAAGCAAAGTAAGACGTGTGATTACAAAATGAAATTACGTTAGTAATTAGTTTTTTGAAATAGCACAGATGTATGAAAAAACTCTTCTTGGGCTTCTAGCCAGTTCCGGGTATCAATTTTAATCGACATTTCGTTGAGAAGTTCTGCCATCTTCATCAGGGATGATGCCTGGGCTTGTCTATTCTGGTGGCATTGACACCACCATCGTCCATCCTCCTGATTGGTTAGTCCTCATCCAATCAGATTTCTGATGTCCCACCTTGTTTACAATCAAATTCCAGTTCTTAATTAGAGCGAGACCTTTGTCTTTGTTAAAACTCTTGTCCTCTAGTTTTATTTCAGTGGCTTCCTTCACCAGGCAGTCCCAAAAACCATTGGTGTGGCACAGTAGTTCAGTGCCGCAGTCCATCCTATGCCCATTGTGAATGCTGTGTTCTGCTGCCGATTTCTCTAGGTAACCCAAATGGATACATCTCCTGTGATCCTTGATGTGGGTTTCCACCAAAATGTCGGTTAAAGTCGACACCTGGCCCCAGCTGGAAGCCCAAGAAGAGTTGTATTATTCATTATCAATGCCATGAAAGCATTAGATCATTTTTCAGCATAAATATATTTTAGATTCTTTTCATTGGCAAAAGGCATACTAAAGAGATGGAGTCTGTGATACTGAGAGACATCTTGCAAGCACACTTCAAAATTTCAATGATCCTAATGTCATTTTATATTGTGAAATGATGATAAGACAGCTTTCTAAAAAATGTAGAGTCAGAGTACACCTTGCAGCAGGATCTGCCAAGCATTTATGGAGGCATGTGATACTAAATTGACACTAAAAGTAGGTACTGAAATAGTCCTCAGTGTATTTTAAGTGGAAGATCATTTATGACGAGCTCTAGTCAGCACCATTACTTATTCTCAAATGGAAATCACAAATAATTGGCACAATTACTATAAACTATAAGAAGTCGGTTGGAGCTTCCCAAAACCACTCTCAGTGATTTGGTAATGACATTATACAGGTAGCTTCTCATAATTTCCATTATGTACAAGGGCAAAGACCTTTTCCCCTGATAAATCCTCCTCCACCCTCTCTTACAACAGAGTGCTGTTTTGTCATCCTACAGCAGGAACTTCAATTGACACACTTGTCAGAAAGTACTTATTGGAAATATTCTGAAAACAACAGAAAGTAAGGTACCAGTCACTGGAATATCCCCCCTTTGTTACATTTCCTTAAGTGCCAAAAGTCCTAGAAGCCAAAGTTTACCAAGACCAAGAGGACTTCACTGATGAATACAGATCTCAGCAGTAGCAGAGGTGAAAATGATTAGGGGAACATTTCAGCCAAGTGTGTAGGAAGTGTGGCAATGGAGGTATCTTGCTTGTAACTCTCATGAGAGTTAGACACTGCAGCATCTGACACACTTTGCCAAATAGATCTTGGTCACACTTTCTTTTTAAATCTTTTCCCAGATTACACATTCGCTGAACTACAATTACCATTATAAACGGTTTTGTGCGTCATCTGCCTGCGTGAATCATTATACCCAGGTAATTATCATCAGAATTATAATTTACATGGAGGCAGTAGAAGAATATGTGTGGGGGTGGTGTAAGTGTGAGTACAAAGTGGGAGGGATAGCACATATAGAGATTACACTGTGAATGTGTCAAGCAAGTGACTGTGCTGTCATATCTAGTCTGAGGATGCTTTGAACCATTCCATTTATTCTCTTTTCACTCTTACCATTAATTTCTGTACTTTAACTGCAGCAGAATTATATTTTCTGCATCTTTCTCCAGGTTTGTATTAGAGGTTAACACATTGCCTGCACTGGTGTGTAGCAGCAATTATTTTCATGCAGTGCATTGCTTATCTAGTTTACTTAAATGTGAGGGGTATATTGTTAAACAGAGTGGTCCTGGTTAGCAAATGGTAACCAGATGTTTTATCTTTTGTACCTCACTTAAACTGGTGACCATGCAGATTATGAACACTGTGGAGAGACAGCAATGCCCTTTTTGTAAACTGCAGTTAGTGAATGAGTATTCTCTCCTATTAGACTACTTGATGTCATTATGTTTGCTTGTTGCAAATGACAGTTCTTTCGATCAAATCATTTTCATGCATTCCTAGGCACAGAACAGCTTTTCCACAGATGAGTTCTGCAGTCTTTTTACCAAGTATTTCACCAATGGCAGCAATTGTCTGAATTTTATCACTGTTCTTCTTATCAATCTTTGCACCTTACAGCTGTTCAGTAAATTACTGGAATAGCTCGGGCTTGGAATCTTTCACTTTAATGGAGTCTAAAATATAGATTCCTACACTAAGTAAACTGCAGAGAGTAGTAAAATTAGTCAGCTCCATCACGGGTACCAGCCTCCGCAGTATTCAAGACATTTTCAAGGAGTGGTGCCTTAGGAAGACAGATTCCATCACTACGGACCCCCATCACCCAAGAGGTGCCCTCTTCTCATCGTTACTGTCAGGAAAGAGGTACAGAAGCCTGAAGGCACACACTCAGTGATTCAGGAACAGCTTCTTCTCTGCCATCCAATTTCTAAGTGGACATTGAACCCATGAACACTACCTCACTACTTTTTTCAATTTCTGTTTTTGCATTACTTATTTTAATTTAACTATTTAGTATACATATATACTTATTGTAATCCATTTTTCCTGTATTTATCAGGTATGGCATTGTACTGCTGCTGCAAAGTTAACAAATTTCACAACATATGCCGGTGATATTAAACCTGATTCTGATTTTGATTCTAAAACTTATTTGACAGATTGCTGTGAGTTTTTTAAATTGGCTATAGCTGTGTTTACTCTTTTTGCTTTGGCTAGAGGCTGCAGGTTGGAAGTTGCAGACCAGCTGTACAGAGAGATGGATGTTAGTGTCCAGATCAGAGTCTAGGAATGATACCATCACTTGAATAATAAAATAGCCATTGTGCCTTTCCATCTATCTAATAGATGACCAAAATACACAGCTGTTATATCTGGTAAGGTGCCACTTCACCCCAGCCCTCTGATATTCCATATATAAATTATTAAAGCCATTAAATATTATTTGTTCCTTTAGAAGTTTGTTGAAGATGTCGCGTGTTAGTGCAGTTGGAAAGGATACGACCAGGCAGATTGTTGGTATTTATAACAGAAATGGTGGAATTGGATGTTTTTCTTGAAGTAATTGCTTATAGTTTGGAAGATTTTGGATGACATTTTTATTTCTTTTAAGATGAAGAACTATTTTATGTTTCTTCCAAACTTTAAATGCTGCAGCAGAGTGCCAAAAATGCACAGTGTCCTCTCCACTTCCAAAATTAGCCTTCATCATCCAATTACAAGCAGGGAGAACCCTTTTAAACAGTTGGCTTTTACCCATGTAACTGAGCAGAAGCCCAGAACTGCAAACCTTCTGCCCGTCATCCTGTGGCTGTGCCATTGGAGGCCAAAGGAAGAACTTGAACCACTTCAGATTTCCCAGTGGGAATCGTCCCTGTTGAGTCTGTGGCAACACACCAACAAAGACCTACCACACACACACAGCAGGGACAAATGGTTGGCCAGAGAATGAGTCAATCTCCACTTCATTTAAATTAATCTGATAATGTTGCTGCATTTCAAAGCTCAAAGTACATTTATTATCAGAGTATGTATACAGTTTACAACCTTGAGATTTGCCTTCTTGCAGACAACCACAAAACAAAGAAACACCATCAAACCCATTTAACGAAAACCCCACACAACAAGATGGCCAGATGTGCGGGACAAAAAAGAATAAATCGAACTAGCAGCAAAAAGTGCACAAATAACACTCAAGACATTAAACATCAAATGGCCCACAGCCCTGGGCCGCCAAAGT
The DNA here is from genome assembly GCF_963921235.1 of Mobula hypostoma. NCBI lineage: Eukaryota > Metazoa > Chordata > Chondrichthyes > Myliobatiformes > Myliobatidae > Mobula > Mobula hypostoma. The sequence goes on along the minus strand of NC_086102.1, from coordinate 72,830,282 downwards.
GAGTAAATCAGTCCAGAAGCTGATGGCCGTGGCCACAGCCACCAAATCAATCAGTTCAGGGCTCTGTCGATGGCTGCAGACCACAGCCGCAGATCCAGTTTTGTGCTGAAATGCCTCGATAAAATTGCATAGATAATAAAGCACGTTCAGCAATGAGGGCAATATACATCAAACTGCAGCCAAAAGTGGGTCTACAGCCACAAGCTGCAGAGGTTCCAGCTTGGGACCCAGGATTCCTGCACCTTCTACTGACAGCAGCGAGAGGGAGACTGGTGAAACGCGGGCAGACAGCACTGGAACAGCTGTTCATTTTCCATTCTCTGTCTCGTTGATCTCTCTTGCTCAACACTTTAATTGCTGTGGAGTAATGAAGCCAAGCCCGGTTTCATATTCCATCATTAGGAATCGATGCAGCATATGCCCCCCAGTGACGACTGAAGCTGCACTTCATGCCCAAATCCCCCAGCAGATCGCGGAAGCATCAGATCGTTTAGGATCGTTTAGTCGGCCATAAAATACATTCTTAAAAGGGAAATTACAGGTTGCAATCAATCCCCGTTCAGAAGAAGTATATTTAGAAGAAGAAGAATTATTTTAATTGTTTTAAGTGTACTAATGTTTTTCTGGAATGTTATTAGTTTAAATAATCTTGAAAACTTGAGTATGTCCTGAACATCCCTCTAGTATTAATTTTTACCGGACAGTGATGCTGAGGGCAGAGTCCCACAGGCTATCAAGAATAAAGCCCTACACTTCAGTCCACAGAGACACTGCATCACATTGGCTGCTCTTCACTCAGCTGACAGCTTTTCTTTCCCCGCACTTTACAGCGCACCACCCTCTGCTCATTTGAAGACAGGAGACTCAAGTGGCCATAATGCTTTTCACCAGCCTCTTCAGTTTATGAAGTTTTGTTTAACCAAATGTTTTTGACAAATGTATTCCTTTTGTAAGTCAAGGAATAGCTGTATTTGAATTCCCTATTATTTCTCAAATAAATGACTATCTTTCTACTTAAAATGATAATAGTTTGTGTGATGTTGCTATGCATAAATTGGCTGCAGTGTTCTGACTGCACTTCAAAAGCACTCCTAAAATATTCAAGCAACATACATCAAAGTTGCTGGTGAACGCAGCAGGCCAGGCAGCATCTATAGGAAGAAGCGCAGTCGACGTTTCAGGCCGAGACCCTTCGTCGGGACTAACTGAAGGAAGAGTGAGTAAGGGATTTGAAAGCTGGAGGGGGAGGGGGAGATGCAAAATGATAGGAGAAGACAGGAGGGGGAGGGATAGAGCCGAGAGCTGGACAGGTGATAGGCAGAAGGGGATACGAGAGGATCATGGGACAGGAGGTCCGGGAAGAAAGACGGGGGGGGGGGTGACCCAGAGGATGGGCAAGAGGTATATTCAGAGGGACAGAGGGAGAAAAAGGAGAGTGAGAGAAAGAATGTGTGCATTAAAAAGAGTAACAGATGGGGTACGAGGGGGAGGTGGGGCCTAGCGGAAGTTAGAGAAGTCAATGTTCATGCCATCAGGTTGGAGGCTACCCAGACGGAATATAAGGTGTTGTTCCTCCAACCTGAGTGTGGCTTCATCTTTACAGTAGAGGAGGCCGTGGATAGACATGTCAGAATGGGAATGGGATGTGGAATTAAAATGTGTGGCCACTGGGAGATCCTGCTTTCTCTGGCGGACAGAGCGTAGATGTTCAGCAAAGCGGTCTCCCAGTCTGCGTCGGGTCTCACCAATATATAAAAGGCCACATCGGGAGCACCGGACGCAGTATATCACCCCAGTCGACTCACAGGTGAAGTTATGCCTCACCTGGAAGGACTGTTTGGGGCCCTGAATGGTGGTAAGGGAGGAAGTGTAAGGGCATGTGTAGCACTTGTTCCGCTTACACGGATAAGTGCCAGGAGGGAGATCAGTGGGGAGGGATGGGGGGTACGAATGGACAAGGGAGTTGTGTAGGGAGCGATCCCTGCGGAATGCAGAGAGAGGGGGGGAGGGAAAGATATGCTTAGTGGTGGGATCCCGTTGGAGGTGGCGGAAGTTACGGAGAATAATATGTTGGACCCGGAGGCTGGTGGGGTGGTAGGTGAGGACCAGGGGAACCCTATTCCTAGTGGGGTGGTGGGAGGATGGAGTGAGAGCAGATGCACGTGAAATGGGGGAGATGCGTTTAAGAGCAGAGTTGATAGTGGAGGAAGGGAAGCCCCTTTCTTTAAAAAATGAAGACATCTCCCTCGTCCTAGAATGAAAAGCCTCATCCTGAGAGCAGATGCGGCGGAGACGGAGGAATTGCGAGAAGGGGATGGCGTTTTTGCAAGAGACAGGGTGAGAAGAGGAATAGTCCAGATAGTTGTGAGAGTCAGTAGGCTTATAGTAGACATCAGTGGATAAGCTGTCTCCAGAGACAGAGACAGAAAGATCTAGAAAGGGGAGGGAGGTGTCGGAAATGGACCAGGTAAACTTGAGGGCAGGGTGAAAGTTGGAGGCAAAGTTAATAAAGTCAACGAGTTCTGCATGCGTGCAGGAAGCAGCGCCAATGCAGTCGTCGATGTAGCGAAGGAAAAGTGGGGGACAGATACCAGAATAGGCACGGAACATAGATTGTTCCACAAACCCAACAAAAAGGGAGGCTGGGTGTGTCAATGGAGAGGGGATGGTTGGGGTGAGAGGAAGATGGAGCCTCTGAGGGCCCAGGAGTTGACGGTGGGATCTGAGGAAGACGGGGCTGCGGAGTGGTGGTGGGGGAAGGGGAGACGGGAGTCACAACAGCAGCACATAAAGACCCGGCCTGGAGTTCAAGGCTGGAGTCGCAGTTGGTGGTTGCGCGATCGCTTTGAATGTCTCCATGGTCGTTGCTGGAGTCCGGCTTTTGAATATGTCCTGAGGTGTTGGAGCCGCCGAGATCAACGGCAGGGGCCGCAACAGAAAGTTCATGCCTGCTAGCGTCGGGGCCGGCAGGCTCTGCAGTCCGTAGATGTAAGATCTTGCGATCTTTGCCTAACATGACAAAGTCAAAGAAACGGCGATTGCAGGCGTGGATCCGACGGAGGATGAAATAGCGGGTAGGACCATTACAGACGGCGAAGAAAGTGTCCCGAAGGTGTGGAAGGGTCTGGGATAGGGACACCAAGTACCTCCTCATGGCAGAGAGCGTCGCCTTCAGAGCTTGACGGGAGAAGCGGCGAGAGGCAGAGTCAATGAAATGTGAGTACCTGGGATCCTCAGAAGGTCCAAATTGAGAGGCTTGGAAACGAATCCTAAAGCCAACTGGAGTAAGTTGGCGACGGAGGCATGTTCCAAGAAAGGATACATGGCTGTGATAGCGAGTTTGAGTCAAAGTCTAAAATATTCAACATACTCTGTTCACAAAAAAAAAACAAGATGTTCATTCTTTCCAGATCACCCTGAAGAAGTACATGATTGAGAAGTTTTTGACAAAACCCATGTATTGTTCTGGAGATAATTGTTAAAATATGTATTGTTACACAACATATTAGACTGGCCCAGAGTCCTTCACACATACCGTACCCTCACCCTGAGCTGGATGTGGAGAGGTGCTCCCCATGGCTGTCCTCATTCTCAGCTGAGAAAGCAATCTCTAAAAGGATACCAAGCTTTTGGTTTTGGTCCTGGAAACTCCAGCAGTCTTTAACAGAAGGCAGAATTTGAAGCTTTGTCTGTCCAATTTAACTTCCCCTCTCTGCAGGCTAAAATACTTGATTGAAATCAATGGTGTTTTCTATCCTGTGCCAGGTCTGACCTGGTCAGGATCTGAGAGGCGATTTCCCCCCGTGTAATGACCTAACTAATTTCACTTACTTGATGGTTGTTCAGAACCTTTGAGCCCCTGAACTAAAGTGTGTTTCCAATATCTCTTGTACTCATGGCACAAGACAACAGGAGAGAATAAAACTATTGTTCAAACCTGGTGAATGATGACTGATGGAGCAAGAATGATTCAGATTTCATCAATGTTAATAGTCAAAACGAAAAAGCATCTACAAATATTATTGGCAGTAACTGCAATCTTTCCCCAGTACCATGGATCCTGATTGTGGCAATACTCTGATGGCTTCTGACTGTTTATCTCAGATAAACATAATGAACTGAACTCATTTCAAAATAATTTCAGCTATTGTCTACCAGTGAGAATGATCCTGTGCTCTTATTTTCTACAGTATGTTATTAGTCTGCAATTGTGCAGGGTCTAATATTTGTTTATGTAGCTCAGCTATCACCATGACAACACCATTTATAAAAAAATACCTTTAATTCTGATGTATTATCTGTTTATCTGCTTGGAGCTGAAAGTACACAACTATGACCATTAATAAATGTACAGTCTCACCTTCAGAAGAAATGCCAAATAATATGAAATGATCTGCTTCTCAGACCCAGTAACAGAGTTTTCCACGTCCACCCCTTCTAATTCAAATTTCCTTTTCTGTTCTATTTTACAATATTTTACAACATTTTAGTGTGAATCATTCACCCCTGAATGTGTTGGTAGCTAATGTGCTGCAATTGATTCAAGAGATTTACAAGGGCTATTCCACCCTTTTCATCTGCACAAAGATTCACCCAGTGATAGAGGGTGATAGCGACGGGCACATTGTATCATCAGCTTTGTGGGAAACAACATAACTGTCAATTCTCTCTCCTTTAAGTTTCTACTTGTTTCAGCATTTTGAACCACCAGATAAAAATAGGACTAGAATTGAAAAAGGACACTCTACCTGAGGAGGAAAACATAAGCCAAATGGTTATCCTTTCTATTAAATACATCTAACAGATTCTGGCACCAGTACTTTTTCTCTGATAAATATGCGCAGGGTGTCTCTCAAAGACATAGAGTGGGCAGCCCTACAAGCAGCAGTTGAGAATTATTGATCATTGATCACTCTGGTGGTCACAGATGACCATTGTTCTGAATGGGAAACTGTGACCTTTCAGAATATTACTCCTTTTCCACACAGGTGTGTGGTCAGCCTGTTCACTCCAAAAGGAATGCCTCTTAAGTAGAATGACCATCTTGTCAGAAAATTACAATCTTACTGATAACTTTCAATGCTAGTGAAAGAGCAAAGAGTTATTGAAATTGGAGCCTTTCTTGCACACAAGCAGAATTTTCACAGAAGCAAACTCAATGGGGCATTGTGCTGGAAGATAAAATAAGCTATATCATCAAACAGAATTGTTTTTATGATTACTAGGAATATATCCCAGAAAAGTGAATATCATTATCGTGGAATGCTATTTCTCCATTTATCAGTCAGCTGCATTAACTTTTTGTCATGTCACTTTGCAATAGTTCATCTGTTCAGCTAGCTTTACCCTTTTCGTTGCGGCCATGAAGACATTTCACTTTCTGTTTCCAAACTCCTGCTTCCTTCAGTCAAGTGGCTTAACCATTTAGGACTTTGCCTGTTGATCTGCACAAGGTCGCACAAACAAACCTGAGTCCTCTGCTTTCCATCTACAGAACAAGAGCAAATGAAGGAAAAACACTTCGGTCAAAATTCATGCAGTTCCTCGATCGTCTCCATTGATCAAGCATTCAGATCAGGCTGAGGAGAAAACAAGTACCTTCCCTCCTGTTATTTCTATTCTCCTGAAAACTTGATTCCCTATTTCTCTGGCAATGTTTCACTGAAAGAATCAATTAAAACTCAAACCAAGAGTATTGTTTAGCAGGTGTCTATTCTGTGATAGAGTTCCACTTCAGTTGATTTTTCTTCACCATTGTTCCTGGGCTACAGATTGGAGGAAATTAACCTTTCTGCTTCATACTGTCCTATAAACTCCAGGCAATCACACCTGGGCACATGGGAATACCCATGCAGCAATATTCTGTCTGACAGAACACCCCGGACACAGTTCCAGTTTGCTGCTTTGTCAGTGTGATATCCTGCTGTGCTTATATTTAAAAACAGTTCTGTTCCTTCACACATAACAATGTATAAATATAATGGTATGGAAATATTTGTATATCCCTTGCATATGACACCATCACTGAACATTTACTAATATTTTATCTGCTTTCTCAAAGGCAATATGTATTTTACTTTCTTCAAAGGGATGCAGGCCTATTTATTGCCTTTTACACCAAACTGAAGATGGCACCGAGCTGCAACCTCCATTGATTTACTGTTTTTTGAGTTGATTAAATGGTTTTGGAGACAGAGAGTGGAGTTGAGCATCTAGTTAGGATTTAGGGACAGGGATGTGGGGGAATTAGAGAATAGGCCAGAGCCTTAAGCCTCCACTCTGCATTCAAAGACCAGTGATGTGGATATGGGAACTCTGCAGGAAGGGCTGGGATGTCAGACCAGCAGACCAGTGTGGATGTACACTAATGCTCCTCACCACACCCCCCACCCCAGAGTCAGTCAGTTGTCGGAAGGCTCCAGAGGTCGAAGTCCATGCAGGCCCAAGGAACAAAGTCCAATGACCCCTTTGGTTCATGAAATGGTGAGACTGGAGTCTGAGGCCTACTGATCAGGGTCCTGTCATCGGCAAGTCCAGCATTCAAGGCCTGGTGTTTGGTAATCGGTCAATGCTGAGAATCAACGCCCGAGGGTCAAATGGAAAGTCAGGAAGCCAAGACCAACTGGCCAAAGCTTGGGGTCTGTAAATCTCTGTAAGTCCTCTGGGATAGCGGAAAGCCCAATCTCTGCGTGTTCGAATACAAATCCGCGTCTGCTGGAGGTTGGAGGCCAAAGAAGATGGCCTGCTTGGAGGTGGAATGGTGGAATGGAGGAATGAAGCTTGTTTTGTGTTGTTTTGTGACTTCTTGTGTTTTGCTTTGTTCTGTTGAATGTTGTGGGCATGCTATGTTAGCACTGGAATATGCGGTGACACTTACTGGCTGACCTCAACACTCGCTTGCTGCTTTGGATAATAACACAAACGATGCATTTCACTGTATATGTCGATGTCTACGTGATGAATAAACTTGAACCTTGAATCTTTTGTTTGGTTGTTAACTGGAGAGCATGCATTTTGAGAATTGTGAATTGTTTTTCATTGTTCAACCTACAGCTCCTTATAGCAAGGTCGCAGGAAGCTGAGTAATAGGAAATGGGCACATCACGCGAGGCTTCTTTATTATCAAGAAAGAGTCTATTTAGAGCTACACAAGAAGGTTAACTGAGAAATCAGACCCATCAGCACCTGTTTTTCTAATGTACAAACACTTGATGCTTGACATCATTCCACGGGTAGTCATAGTCCTACTGATGTCACTAGTTGCACAATATACCTTTCTTTCCCTACAACATAAAATGGAGAATTTGAATCCAATGCACAGCCTTCATACAACACTCATGGTAAAACTGGGAGTGTATTGCCCTGTTTAACTGCTGTCTATTTAATGGGATAATCTGGTGACATTGGGACATCTGACTAGTCAGTTTCAGAATTAAATGCAGCTGATTCAAATACGTTCTAATATTCATAGATTCTTTTTACAGTGTGTGTTTAGCTACAGACATACATTAATGGAGAAATGGAATGGTCAAAAATAAAGTCAAAGTCTGTCCCGAGCCTTTGTGGCCCATCAGGCCAGTACTTGTGCCGGTTTCTGTGGCGTGAAGCGACTCAGAGTACAGTACGAGTCTGCCCTGCCCCAACCGGATAGAACACTAGTCTATCACAAGGTTAACCCCCAGCATTTGCCAGTACCCATTTTCAGCTGGGTGGACTGAAGCAGTGTGTGGTTAAGTGCCTTGCCCTGGCTGAGACTCGAACCCACGACTTTCAGATCGTCAGCCCAACGCCCTAACCACTTGGCCACATGCCACAGTAGCACTCTTTTATTGCAAACTCCAGTATTCCAACGGCTCCCTCTCAGATTAGTGGGTGATTCAGGTCAGGGGCAGTGGGGAACGCACACAAAATGCTGTAGGAGCTCAGGATCTTGTGTGTGTTGCTTGGATTTCCAACATCTGCAGATTTTCTCCTGTTTGTGGTGGGGTGGGGGTGGTGGGAAGAACAGCTTGCTCAAAATCTACATAATGTATTCACAGGTTCAAGTTTCCAAGACTATTATCACTGACATACATCACTTTTTGCAGGAAGTCCTTCAGTCACACTCTCACACCGGAATTGGAAGTCAAGGTCTCTTCGACTCTAAATCTTCTCTTTTCACATGTCTTCTGTGTTCTATAATATCCGGCATTAGAGAGGTTAGCCAAGAACTATATTAATGTAGAAGTGCATCCATAAGCTTTCATTTCATAGAACATAGAACATGGAAATTTACAGCACATTACAGGCCCTTCGGTCCACAATGTTGTGCCGACCATGTAACCTACTCTAGAGACTGCCTAGAATTTCCCTAGTGCATAGCCGTCTATTTCTCTAAGCTCCATGTAGGCCTCCACTACTGCCGCCAGCAGTGCATTCCACACATCCACCACTTTCTGTGTGGGAAAAACTTACCCCTGACGTCCCCTTGGTACCTATTTCCAAGCACCTTAAAACGATGTCCCCTCGTGTTAGCCATTTCAGCCCTGGGAAAAAGCCTCTGGCTATCCCCTCATCACCTTATTCACCTCTATCAGGTCACCTTTCATCTTCCGTTACACCAAGGAGAAAAGGCCAAATACACTCAACCTTTTCTGATAAGGTACGCCCTCCAATCCAGGCAACAGTGATGACTAGCTAATATTCTGGGTAATGGGATTTGCTAGCATTATGGACTTCCCACACTGTTCTTCTCTGCTCATTAATAACCTGGAATATTCATTAACAGGAAAGGCTTCCACTTCCTCAAAGACTTTGGCCTTGTAAGTCACCAGGATATTTTCCTGTTGTTGACTGCCATATTACTGGCAAGCATACATATTTTTCTTTTCTTTCTTGGAGAGATCACACTGAGACACTTTACACAATTGAGATGGATCGAAAGAGCCCAGAGTTTTCATTTCTCTAATGCCAATTTCTTGTCCTGTCAAAAGCTGCTGACTGCTATGAGCCAGGATTATTGTGGGGAAACCCCGCTGGCCTTCTGAAGTAAGATCTGAGTGCCTGCGTCAGTCCAAGTGCACCCTACCGTAAGTGCCCAAAGGTGTGAAGCCTTCAGCACAATGTACTGTGTGTTACTGAAGGTAGCAGCTTGCTACTGGAGGAAGAGTAGACTACATACCTGGAGCCTGAGCGAGATGAGACAAATCTGGAGAACAGCAGGAGCAGGGGTTTGAGCAAGATTAATGTATAGAGTTTCAGCAGAGTCCCATCAGCCTTGCATCCCAGCTGAGCCCATCCAATTCATCCCAGCAGAACGCTACCTGATTTTGCCCAGCAGAATACTCCCCACCTCATACCTTATATCACATCAATCACACATGGAACTGGGAACATGCTCTATGCTTTCAAAGTTCTGATAAAAAATGTAGCAACGCCATATAGGAATCTCTTGTGCAACAAGACCATAATGAGCAACCAGACAGAGAATTCCAACATGTGCTTATTTATGTCAGCATTTAATGGGGATAGTCACTCATATTTTCAAACCCTGCCTTTTATAGATGGGGAATTCCAAGACTCTGACATTCACACCTTATTGATTTGTGTCAGTAAACAAATATCTCGATTTCTCTGGGAAAGTTTTATTCAGTTTTTGGCTGCAGATGTAAAGGGTTAGGTTAAAAAAGTCCAAATTTTATAAAGGCATTGCTCACAGGTTAAACTGCTCATCAAACTTTCTAAACCAAAAAAGTGCAACAGGAATACTTATTCATCCTATGCTCCAGGAACCACAGAATGTATGAAGGTTGTCACTTCAGTTAAAGTTATAGAGTCCCACAACACAGAAACGGGCCTATCGGTCCATCATGGGCTTATCATCTACATTCATCTGATTTACCAATTGCAACTTGCACTAACATTGTTATGTTTAAATTGTGCATAATTTATGTTAATTTATGTTTGTCATGTAATTCTCTGTACTGCTGCTACAAAAAGCTAATTTTCAGGACATTTATATTCTGTGTATGCTTGCCTATGAAGTTGAAGTTTGCTCTACTTGGAATCAAATAAAATGCTAGGGTAGCTATCACTCACAACACCAAGTTTGTTCTGTTTCTAAAAGACATCAAGAACGCAATATTTCAAGAGGTGAGCTGTGCAAGAGCTCTGAAAAATATCATCGTTGAAAAACAAAACAACAATGTCTTCAGGATTGACTTACTGCCCAAGGAATTTTAGTCTGTCATTATTTATTCAGGGCTTGTATTTTTTGATGACATGTATGTTGGTCAGACAAAATAAATGTGGTTAAGTGTGTAACACACACAAAATGCTGGAGGGACTCCAACATTACCTCCAGCTTTCTGTGTTCGTTGCTTGGATATCCAGCATCTGCAGATTTTCTCTTGTTTGTGGTTAAGTATGTCATGTTGTGTTAGATTAAATAAAATTTATAAACACTGTAGTCACCGTTACAAACAAAATTTGACAAAATGTTTCAGTGCAAAACCACCCATTCATTGACATTAAGAACGGCTGTAAGGCACAATTCATAATTACCATTTAACTATTTCTTAACAGTTATCCCAAGCAGCTTCAATTTAAACATGAACTGAAGCTTCTTCCTCCTATCTGCTCTTGAAGATGTTTGCAATTTTACTGAGATTCTAAAGCGCCTTTTACTTTGCCATAAGACTTTATGACAAACTCAGGGGTCATTAACCTGGGGGTCCATGGATGGATTCCAGGGGGTTCGTGAACTTGAATGGAGAAAAATTGTCATTTTAATTTTCACCAACCTCTAACTGAAATCTAGCATTGACTTCAATTATGAATGTAGGCAACAAACCACAGTAGCATTATCAGTACCTGTGGACCTAGTCACCAGTAGAAATCACAGGTATTTTCATATCAGATTACAGTTACTGCAAATGCGTTTATAAAGAAGCACATGTAGGGGTCATGCGTCTGTTCCCTGTCTGCATTGTATTCTGCTTTGCACGTTTGCTATGGTAACTAGTCACATGAGTGGGGGTGTGGTAAAAGTGAAGGGAATAAGTTACGTATTTGTGCTTTGTCCGGGGCAGTTTGCTGGTGGGAGCCAAAGGATGTCATATCCTTTGATGCCAGCTTAGTTGCATGTATGTATGTTTAAGCACACTTAAATTGCATCACCTCAAACTGTATGTTTTGCTAGTCGCTAATAAAGGATCGAATATATTTCTTTGACTTTTGGAACATCATTACAGGTGCATTGAACGAATATAACAAGTCTGTGGGGGTCGCCAGCAGTAGCAATTGCCTTGTTCAAATTGGCCTCAACGATTACTATATCACAAATCTGATGTTTTAATATTTTGATAACTGTATTTCAATATAATTGGTTTCTTTTTTAATCGTAGGTATTTTATTTTATAGATTTAAACACATTACTCTGAGAAGGGGCCCATAGTCTTCACTGGACTGCCAGAAGGGTCCATGGCATAACGAAGATTAAGCACCTCTGCTCCAACTGAAGCTACCATCTTCTGTCAACTGTGGGGAATGTCACAAACTTCAGCTATTGTCTGTATTAGCATGTTCCCAATGGTATGTGACAACCTTTACTACAGTTATAACAAAGCTATTTAAGAAAGGGGGGTGTGATGAGGACTGCAGAACAGGGAGCCTGACACTCATCCTTGGCAATGATATTGGAATTTTACAGAAATGGTAACAGGGCATTATTAGATAATATGATCAGGAGGGGAAATATTTTGAGAATGTAACTAATAGAGAGATCCAATGGTCATAATGCATTTGGATTTTCACAAGGCATTTCATAAGATCCAGCAGAAAAACTTTCTACATAAAGGGCTACACACACAAAAAATGCTGGTGAATACAGCAGGCCAGGCAGCATCTCTAGGAAGAGGTACAGTCGACGTTTTGGGCCGGGACCCTTCATCAGGACTAACTGAAAGAAGAGATAGTAAGAGATTTGAAAGTGGGAGGGGGAGGGGGAGATCTGAAATGATAGGAGAAGACAGGAGGGGAGGGGTGGATCTAAGAGCTGGAAAGTTGATTGCCAAAAGGGATACCAGGCTGGAGAAGGGAGAGGATCATGGGACGGGAAGCCTGGGGAGAGAGAGCGGGGGGAGGGGAGCCCGGAGGGTGGAGAGCAGGCAAGGAGTTATAGTGAGAGGGACAGAGGGAGAAAAAAGAGAGAGAGAAAAAAAAGGGGAAAAAATATAAAGGGCTCGTGAGACTGTTGGTACATATTGGCATGAATAGAGAATTAGCAGAAGGGCAATAAACCTAAATGCTGATGTTTTCAAGTAAAATGACTTACCAGTGGGAGACCACATGGATTAGGACTGGATGCTTGGTTATTCTCACTTCATATTGAAGTCTCAGGTGAAAAGGCAGACTGTAGTTTCTCCATGTTTGTTGATGCTGCATAGCTGAGAGGGTGAGAGTTTATAAAAGAGGTAGACAATTTTTGCCGGCGGCAATGAGCTGCCAGATGGAGTATATGTGGAAAAGTGTGCAATATCTCACTTTGGAAGGAAGAATAGAAAATGGGCTTGACCAAGTGCACCAGATCTGCAGTGAGTATTAGGATGCCTAGTTATCCGGAACTAGTCTTTGGTGTATATAGGAAGAAGGGCCCGATGGAAAAAAAAACTCCTGGACCCCTTTGACAAGGCCCTGTACAATGCCAATATCACCCAAGGCATGAGCCTCAGAGACTAGTCAGTTCAAACCATGCCTCGAGAGTGGCTGAAATCTGGTTCTCACTGTCTAAGGGGGTGGTGGAAGCAGTTATTTTCACAATGTTTCACAGTGCATACACGGAATACCTTCTTCTTCATGTGCCTTGCGCGTTACGCACTTGGCCAATCATGGCTTTCCACATCGAACGATCCCATGCAACATCAATGATATCTCGCACACTTAGATCTGTTAGTTCTTTCACAGTGTCCATATATGTTTTTTCTTTGCCTTCCTCTTCCGCGTTTCCCAGGCATACAGCCTTGTAATGTAAGGCATTCTATTTCTCCCTTTCTGAAGACATGGCCCAGGAATTTAAGTTTCCTCTCATTTAATGTTCTCATTAAAGATCTTTTTGTATGGGCACGTTGGAGTACTGTCTCATTAGTTACCCTATCTCTATATGATATTTTCAGCATTCTGCTAAGACACCATATTTCTGTGCTTCTAAGTTTCTTTGGCATTCTCGTGTTATAGTCCATGTTTCGGAAGCATCCAGCAAGATTGACCAGATGTAACAGTTTAGTAGCCTAAGCCTTGTTGTCATAGAAATGTAAACATAAAATAATCTGCACATGCTGGGGTCAAAGCAACATTCACAACACGCTGGGGGAACTCAGCAGGTCGGGCAGCATCCGTGGAAATGTTGGTCGACGTTTCGTGCCGGAACCCTTCGTCAGGATGGTAGAGGGAAGGAGCAGAGGCCCTATTTTGTCATTTTTATTTTCACCAACCTCTAACTGAAATTCAGCATTGAATTCAATTATGAATGTAGGCAACAAACCACAGTAGCATTATCAGTACCTGTGGACTTAGTCACCAGTAGAAATCACAGGTATTTTCATATCAGATTACAGTTACTGCAAATGTGTTCATAAAGAAGCACATGTAGGGGTCATGCGTCTGTTCCCTGTCTGCACTGTATTCTGCTTTGCACGTTTGTTATGGTACTCGAGTGGAAAGTAAATTTATTTTCTTGTCACTTAAGTGTGATTTTTATATAAGCTTGTTGGTAAAAAAAAATATAGATGTTTGTAAATGGTCTCCTACTTCTCTAAGACTTTAAATCAAACTTTAAACTTATATTATGACATTTACATCAGCTCTCATGCTAATTTTCAAATATGACAGGTCTGAAGTCACTGCTGAGAAACTTCTACGTGACAAGATGCAAATTAAATTGAAATGCCCGATACAATTCTACAGTGCTTGGATTTCCAGTGTCTGCAGATGTTCTCTTGCTCCTGATTCTACAGTGTTGTTGTTCCTCTTTATCAGAGCCTGCTTTACAGTAGTAATATTTGCATGAAAATAATAATGATTATTGATTTAAATCAAATACAAAACTATAAGTTTTGTATCGTGAAAACAAGCAACAGCTTTTATTTTACTGTTTGAAAATGAACAAAAATCTCCAATAGGTCAAAACGTGAGTAGTTTTACAAACTTCATTAAGTATGGCGTAAAGAACACAGTGAAATTTCATGTTAACTCCAGGCGATTTTCACTTTTCACAATTACAATGTAACGATAAGCATTAGAGTTCTATGAGCATATTCGAAGATTGCAGTAATTTTGTCACAATCCCTTCTGAATAACATTCATAGACGACAAGTAATTCTTGAAAGAAATTAAAAAGCAGCACTTATTTCAAAGGCAGAACTATTTTCTACTCTACTATATTTGAGTGTCTAGTTTCAATTTGGTGATTTTGCAAAAGCACAACTCCAAATGATTGCCTCAGTGGACAGATCTTCTACGAGCTAGAGTTTGCCTGGCATCCACATGCTAGAGCAGACTGTTCCTTCCAGCATGATCGAGGCTGGTCTTCATCTCACTGGTGTGGTCACAGGCAGCCCAGAGCCAACTGCAGTGCAAGCAACCAGTTTTGACAGCTGGAGACACCTCCTCCCTATCTCACAGATAGACATCTGAATTTATGTCCTGATGAGTCTAAAGAGAAACTCTCACCACCTTCACTGAAAGCAGATACTGCCACACACTGTGTGCCTTGGAAAAACTAAATTTGCAGAAAAAAAACTAGTTTATAGGCTAAGAATCAGTGAGCATAGGGTGAGGCTGGATAGCAGGATTTGAAAAGGATTCCTGGATTAGTTTTAAGGTTTATTCTGCTCCTAAATTCGTGTTACTTCTGCATTCCAACAATTTAGGAGGAGGAGGAGAAGATGGCGGCGCGACGCAACGCGCGTGGCCACTCTAATGAATGATATCTGTAATCTGTCAAGTAGGGTACCGTGCACAATTCTGATTTGACAGAGACAGGTGTGAGAGTACGGAGGAACATCTGGAGAAACTTCTGAAATGCCCGCTTCGCTGCCGCTCCTACTGTGTGGTCCGGAATCTCCGGAGGAGAAGGCCATGAATCCTTGGCTTTGCTTGTTTTGGTGGCCGGGCAAGGTCGAAGGCGCTTCGCAGAGGATGGCACTCGGGAGGCTGTATCGGAGGGGCTGGTTGGAGGCTCGAAGTTTTTGGATGGATGGACTCAGTGTGGGCTGTTGTCAGGTGCTTCCAATTCATCGGCAGTTGTCGGTGCTTGGAGGTTTATGGCAGGGAGTTTCTCCCTTTTGCTGCCTGCTATCGGGGACTTGGGAGACGATCGGGATTTTGAGACTTTTTTTTACTGTGTCCATGGTCTGCTCTTCATCAAATTATGTTATTGCTTTGCACTGCTGTAACTATATGTTATAATTATGTGGTTCTGTCAGTTTTAGTCTTTGGTTTGTCCTGTTCTTCGCTAATATCACTCTGGAGGAACATTGTATCATTTCTTAATGCATGCATGCATTTCTAAATGACAATAAACGAGGACTGAGTGTTCTCGTACTCTAATTTACTGCAGCTTCTGGGTCACACAAAGAAACTATGTGACTCATGATTGCAACCGGAAACCCCATCGGTTGATGCTGCATCTTACTTTTGCAATTGATGTTGAACAGTACCTGAAATACATCTTATGGAAATGTTTGTTTGATGATGAAATTCAATAAAAAATAAATTACCAAAAAAAAAGAAAAGAAATAGATTTACTGTAGTCTACAGCTGAGGAAGTAAGAATCCAGAGGTACCGTACATGTGGTGGAAACTTCATTAAAAACATTCAAATGAGGCCATTCTTCCCTTGCTGGGATAAAAGCTTTGAAGTACATATTCCATCCAAGATGCAGTCTGGTGCAGCTTAGAGGAAGTTGCTATCAACATTAAAAGTAGACTTCCAATGCCTGATAAATTTGCACTTGTTCCATTCTGGAAGATAAATAGAAAATGTATAGAATCATATTTGTATCATATTATTACAATATAGAAAGAAGCCAATTGGCCCATCGAGTGTATGCCAGTTCACAGAGCATTTCCACTGGTGTTATTCTCTATGACCCGTTCTAACATGTAAGATCATACATATCACTTTCCACTTTTATCATCCCAGTTCTTTTACTGACTATCTATACCTGGGGCTGTTTGCAGCAGAAAATTTACCTCCAGTGGGTCTTTGAAATGTGTGAGGAAACTGGTGTGCCCACATGAAATCCATATGATCACAGGGAGAAAATGCAAAGTCCAGACAGATAGAATTGGAAGTCAGAATCAAGCCTGTCTTGCTGGAGTCATGAGTCAACTGCACTACCCGCAGTGTCATTCTGAAGAATGATATGCTTCAAACCAATACACACAAAATGCTGGAGGAAGTCATCAGGCCAGGCAGTATCTTGGAAAATAGTACAGTCAACGTTCAGGCCGACACCCTCCAGCATTTTGAGTGTGTAACTCGGATTTCCAGCATCTTCAGGTTTTCTCTTGTTTGTGCTTCAAACTAATTAGTACGCATCTCAATATGCTGCTTCTTACGTTTTACTCATGTATATCAGAGCACTGTTTTTGGAAGCAACATTCTTAAATATGAGTGTAATATTAAGGCTTTATAAGGCACAGGTGAGGCCTCATTTGGAGTAGTATTGAGCCCCTTATCTAAGAAAGGATGTTCAGTCATTGGAGAGGGATCAATGGAGGCTCAGAAAAAATTATTCCGGGATTGAAAGGCTTATCATATGAGGAGCGTTTGATGGCTCTGGAGTTCAGAAGAAAAAGGAGAATCTCATGGAAACCTATCAAATGTTGAAAGACCTCAATAGAGTAGATTTGGAGGGGATGCTTCCTATGGTGGGAGAGTCTAAGACCAGAGGACACAGCTCCAGAACAGAGTGACTTACATTTAGAACAGAGATGAGGAGGAATTTATTTTGTCAGAGAGTGGTGAATCTGTGGGATTTTTTTTGCCAGGCAGCTGTAGACTCCAAGTTATTGGATATATTTAAGGCAGAGGTTGATAGATTCTTGATTAGTCAGCACAAGAAGGGAGAAGCAGAAGATTGGGGCTGAGAGGGAAATGGATCAGCCATGATAAAATGGTGGAGTACACTCAAATGGGCCAAATGGCCTAATTTGGCTCCTGTATCTAGTGGTCTTAACTTGATTTCAATTGAGTTCAAATAAGGGGTCCCATCAGAACAATTTGCAGTAGAAGATGTGCGTGACTTTGAGATGTGTGTGGAAACTGGTGCACCAGGTTAGGGATGTTAGGCTAATCATATGTTAGAGATGGGCTCAGATATAAATAACAGATTTCCATACCCTAATCCTCTCCAACTCACTTTCTTTCTTATGATGCTGTATAAAATCCTATTTATCAATGTTGTCACTACTCCCAGCTCACTGATGTGATTTTTTGTGCCACGGAGGAAGCACTTAGAATATTCAACATGAAGAAACTTACTATGGAGAGGAAAAAAGAGCATTAGCAAAATGCATACCAGTTCTACTGTGCACTATAATAAGTTCATCTGGTTCTGCTATACATTATAAATAAGTTCATCCTTCTTGAATCAAGTAATTTTGTTCTTCTCTGATATTTCCTTTCCAGAGGGGGCCTTTTGGCCCAAAGAGTCTATGCCATCTCTCAGTGCAATTCCATTAGTTCAACGTGAAATCCTCTCTCTCCCAAACTCACCATTCCCACCCTGATTCTCTGAGCACTTATCTATACATGAGATGGTTTACAGAAACCAATCAACCTACCGAACAGTATATCTACAGATGTTGCAGAAGACTGGAGCACCCATAGGAGATCCAAGCAGACACAGGAAACAAAATCAAACTGTACACAGACACCACTAGAAGTCAGGATTGAACCAGAATCAGTGCAGATGTGACCCAATAGCTCTTCCTACCACTATGCCCACCCCCTATTATTTTGCCATGCAGAAAACATAATACTTTTCCAAGGACTAGAAGACATTTTAACTCCCAAGGTGACCCTCATGATTCCCCTGATGATCCATCTGCCACAAAACTTGAAAGAGTGGTGAGCATGAATTGTCGCCTCCTAACATCTCGAAAGCTTTTCCAAAACCAGATGAAGAGTCTTCACCTAAGTCAACGACTGTCATTTCCCTGCACAGATGCTGCCTGACCTGCAGCATCTTGGTTGCTTCTCTCGTTCCCAACACCTGAATTCTCTGGTGTCCCCTCTCCAGTATCTGCAAGGCATGTCAGGCATGTGACAGAATATTCTCAGCTTGCTGCATGGATCCCACTGCAACAGCATTCAAGAAACACTGTTTTCTGAACAAAGCAGCAAAGAGTCAACCTCACCATCATTCTGACCCATTCAAGCTGTTTTTGTGTGTGCTTTACACACTCAGAATCAGGTTTAATATCTCTGGCGTATGTTGTGAAATTTGTTGACTTTATAGCAGCAGTACAATGCAATACATAATAATTGAGAATTAAAACTGTGAATTACAGTAAGTATATTTATATTAAATAGTTAAATAAGTAGTGCAAAATCAGAAATAAAAAAAGTAATGAGGTAGTGCTCATGGGTTCAATGTCCATTCAGAAATTAAATGGCAGAGGTGAAGAAGCTGTTCCTGCATCATTGAGTGTGTGCCTTCACACTTCTGTACCTCCTTCCTGTCGGTAGCAATGAGAACAAGGCAAGACCTGGGTGGTGAATGTTCTTAATGATGGATGCTGCCTTTCTGAGGCATCACTCCCTGAACCTCCCATACAGCGGAACTGAAGAAAAATGGATGATACAAAATTCTAATTATTAGATTAGATTAGATTATGAGGACATGCAGTCCTCTTTTATTGTCATTTAGTAATGCATGCATTAAGAAATTATACAATCTGTTCCTTCAGAATGATATCACAGAAACACAAGATAAACCAAGACTAAAAAAACTGACAAAAACCACATAATTATAACATATAGTTACAACAGTGCAAGCAATACCATAATTTGATAGAAAAACAAACCATGGGCACGGTAAGGAGTCTCAAAGTCTCTCTAAAGTCCCATCATCTCACACAGACGGTTGAAGGAAGAAAACTCTTCCTGCCATGAGCTTCCAGCGCCGCAAACTTGCCGATGCAGCATCCTGGAAGCACCCGACCACAGTCCGACTCCGAGTCCGTCCAAAAACTTCAAGCCTCTGCCCAGCTCTCCGACACCAAGCACTGAGCACCATCTCTGCCGAGCGCTTCAACCCCAGCCCCGGCAACAGGCAATAGGCAAAGCCGAGTGTTTGGGGCCTTCCCCTCCGGAGATTCTCAATCGCACAGTAGCAGCAGCAGCGAAGCAGGCATTTCAGAAGTTTCTCCAGATGTTCCTCTGTGCTTCTCACGGCTGTCTCCATCAAATCAGGATTGTGCACGGCATCCTAGTTCACAAATATGATATCAATTTGGAGCGCCCGCGTGCGCCATCTTCTCCTCCCCTATTAAGCTGTTCACTTCACAGTGAATGAACAACTAGCAATCCTTTAGATTTGCCTTTTAACACACTGAGAGAAGATGGTGAAACTCTTCAGCTCCCCCACAGTAGAGGTAGGCATGCTTGATTCAAAGAAATCTATTTTTTAAAGTTGAATTGTAGTTTGTTCAGCGCCCTCTCTAGGACCTCAACTTCACTGTTTTCTGTTCAGAGAGGTCTCAATTGCAACACAGTATCCCAGTGCCAGTTTATATTCCAACCTGTCAGTAAAAGTAATCAAGGTCTTTCTCAGTGGAATGATTGTGAGCTATTATTTGAGTGCCAGTTTATGAAAATAAATGAGCTATTAACAGCCCATATGGAACTGACACCAACAACAGCTCTTCATCATCTTTATGTCTTAACAGTTCAATGCCAGTACTTAACCAACCTCCTGGTACACTGTGCTTTGTAAGCAAGAGCCATTACCTGAAGTATAGACGAGTACACTGCTGCAGAATTAGCTGGGCTTTGCCAAAGTGGACAGAAGTGCCCATAAAGTTAGCACAGATCCAGCATTCTCATATGATAAAGAAGGAAGGCCCCAGTTACCCTCATGTCCCTCGCTCAACATCTTGCACCATCTAAACTGTAATGCCATTTCAGGCCATTCTGCCCATCGAGTCTGTTCCGCCATTAAATTATGGCTGATTTATTTGCCCTCTCAACCCCATTCTCCTGCCTTCTCCCCATGACCTTTCATATCCTTACTAATTAATTGAGAATCGATCAACCTCTGTTTTAAATATACCCAATGGCTTAGCCCCCACAGTTATTTGGGGCAATGAATTCCACAGATTCACTACCCTCTGGCTAAAGAAATTCTTCCCATCTCTGTTCTAAAGGGACATCCTTTTATTCTGAGGCTGTGCCCTCTGGTCCTAGAATCCAACAATACTGAATACACCCTCTCCATGTCCACGCTATCTAGGCCTTTCAATATTCAGTAGATTTCAATGAGATCCCTCCTTATTATTCTAAATTCCTGCAGGTACAGACTCAAAGCCATCAAATGCTCATTATACATGAATCCTTTCATTCCCTGGATAATACTCATAAGTCTCCTCTGGACCACTCCAATGTCAGCACAACCTTTCTTAGATATGGGACACAAAACTGCTCACAATATTTCAAATGCATTCTGCCCAGTGCCTTATAAAAGTCTTAGTGTTACATCCATGATTTTATATTCTAGTCCTCTTGAAATTAATGCTAACATTGCATTTGCCTTCCTTCCCACTGATTCAACCAGCAAGTTAACCTTTAGAGAATTTTGCACCAGGACTCCCCAGACTCTTTGCACCTCCAATTCCTGAATTTTCTCTCTGTTTAGAAAATAGCTACACCTTTATTGCTTAGAGGTGTTGTGGATAGTGTAGAGAGTTGTTATTGGTTACAGTGAGACATAGGCAAGATGCAGAGTTGGGTGGGGAAGTGGCAGATGGAGTTCAATCTGGAAAAGTGCAAAGTGATACATTTTTCAAAATCAAACTTGAAAGCCATGTACAGAGTTAATGGCAGAATTCTTAGCAACAACAGACGGCTCTTGGAGTGCAAGTCCATCCATCCCCCAAAATTGTCATGCAAGTCGACAATTTGGTTAAGAAGGCATTGTAGTTTGCTGGCCCTCATTAATCAGAGGATTGAGTTCAAGAGCTGCAAAGTGATTTGGCAGATCTATAAAACTCTGGTTAGACCACACTTGGAATACTGTAAACACAAGTAAGTCTGTAGATGCTGGAAATTCAAAGCAACGCACACAAAATGCTGGAGGAACTCAGCAGGACTTCCTGACGAAGAGGCTCTGCCCGAAACGTCGACTGCTTATTAACTTCTATAGATGCTGCCTGACCTGTTGAGTTCCTCGGAATATTGTGTGCTTTTCTGGTCTCCTTGTTTTAGAAGGAATGTGGGATCTCCAGGGAGGGTGTAGAGGAGATTTACCATGGATTAGAGAATATATCTTATGAGGAAAGGTTGAGCAAGCTAGGGCTTTTCTCTTTGGAATGACAGTAGATGAAAGGTAACTTGATGGCAGTTTATAGAGGCATAGTCAAAGCAGCCAGCCAGCACCTTTTTCCCAGAACAGCAATAGTGAATACCAGAGGACATCTGTTAAAGGTGAGTGGAGAAAGGGTTAGGGGAGTTGTCAGAGGTGGGTTTTTTACACAGAAAGTTGCGGGTGTCAGGAATGCACTGCTGGGGATGGTTGTGGAGCCAGACACCATAAGGACATTAATAGTCTCTTAGACAGGTACACGAATGTAAGAAATGTGGAGTGCTATGGGCTGCATCGGAGGGAAAGATTAGATTGATTGTGGGGTAGGGTTACAGTGCATTGATAAAGTATTCAGCCCCAAGACTATTTGCACATTTTTACTGTCTCATTTTCTAAATTTAAAATATTTTGAAGTAGGATTTTTTGAGCAAATATACAAAGCATTGTGCATGTCAAGTTGAAAGAAAATTTTCAAAACACATCAACAATTTACTAAAAATCAAAAACCTAAATTGTGACATTGAGAAGTTTTCATTCCCTTTGTAATTACTATGCTAATATTCCTCAGGTGTGATATATTATTACCATACCAACTCACCCCATTTGCTGATGTAGAAAATTGGAGGATCACCCGTTTTCAATTATTTCATAAGAATAAATATCCCTTCTCTCTGTAAGATCCAACGGGCTGCTAGACTTCCAACAGACCAAACCAAAATGAAGACAAAAGGAAATGATAATAGAGAAGCACAATCTGGGGAAGGATACAAGATCATCTCAAAGGCACTGAACATATTTTGGAACTCAATGCAGTACCTCGTGAAAAAGTGGAATAAGCAGCCACATTTCCTAGGTCAGGCCGCCCCCCCCCCCCCCCAAACTCAGTCCCCCAATAAGAATGGCACTTGTAAGAGAAGCTACTGTGATGCAGACACTGAGATGCAGAAACCAGTGGCTGCAACAGGAGGCAAAGTTCATGGCTCCACAATCTCTAAGGCCTTGCACAAAAAGGGTATTTTATAAAAGAGTGGCAAGGAAGGAACTCTGGCTAAAAATAAAGCATACTCTTGCCCGTAAGGACTTTGCAAAATGTTACTTAGAAGGTAGTTTAAAGATGTGGAAGAAAGTCTTGTGGTCAGATGAGACTGAAGTGGAACTTCTTGGCCTCAACACTAAGTGGTATATGTGACATAATCTAATACAGCACATCAGCTAATTAACACCATCCCTACTGTGAAGTATGGTGGAGGTAGCATCATGCTATGGGGGTGTTTTTCAGCAGCAGGGAATGCAAATCTGGTCAGGATTGATGGGACGATGAATGTTACTAAATACAGAGAGATACTAGGTAAAAATCTTGCTAGCCTCTGCCAGAAAGCTTAAACTGGCAAGGAGGTTTGTCTTTCAGCAGGACAATGACCCCAAGCACACTGTCAGAGCAACCAGGGAGTGGTTTCAAATGAAGAAGATTGATGTCCTCGAGTGGCCCAGTCATTCCTGACCTTAACTTGATCGAACATCTCTAGAAAGACCTCAAGATTGCTGTCCATCACCACTCCCCAACTAACCTGGCACAGTTTGAGCAATTTTGTAAGGAGGAATGGGCAAATCATGCTCCATCACATTGTGCAAAGCTAATGGAGGCTTATCCAAAAAGACTACTGGCTGAAAAAGCTGTGAGGTGGTGCAACTACGTACTGAGCAAAGGGGAATGAATATCTTTAAACTGCTGATACTTGACTCTTCGAATTTTTAGTTTTTTAAGCTTTATACTTTTTCCAGTTATTGAGGCTCCACTTAGGCATGTGTTTCACAAATATAAAGTCGCAGTTAAATTGATCAAAATCTGGAGCTGTAATTCTCATTTATGTGAACAAAGGGATGGGGCTAAATACTTTCTCAAAGCATTGTATCTAGTTCGGCACCAAAAGGGCCCCTATTTTGCTCTAATGTTCTATGTTCTATGTTCTAGAATCTTTGAGTAATATTCCTATTATGTATTTAAGATTTCAGTAATGTTTGAGTAATGTTGTAGCTAAATTTGATTAACCAATCTTGTTCATTTAAATAAGTCATTACACGTTATATGTATAAATACATGAATTGCACATGTCATCTTGCTACCAGGTGATACGTCCATGCCTCGCTTAAAGTAAACACCAAGTTAGACGCACATTTCGGACTCCAATGTCTTCCTTTGAATTACTTTAATGATTTGAAGTTACAAAACATAACATTGGTGATGAGATATTTTTAAAAACTAACCCAAGATGGTTACTGACCTATTAAAGCGCAGTGAGGTTCGTTGAGCAAAAAAAAACACAGCCCAGCATGTGCAGAGACTCAAACAGGAATTCTGCAGATGCTGGAAATTCAAGCAACACACATAAAAGTTGCTGGTGAATGCAGAAGGCCAGGCAGCATCTCTAGGAAGAGGTGCAGTCGACGTTTCAGGCCGAGATCTTTCATCAGGACTAACTGAAGGAAGAGTGAGTAAGGGATTTGAAAGTTGGAGGGGGAGGGGGAGATCCAAAATGATAGGAGAAGACAGGAGGGGGAGGGATGGAGCCAAGAGCTGGACAGGTGATAGGTGATAGGCGAAAGGGATACGAGAGGATCATGGGACAGGAGGTCCGGGAAGAAAGCCGGGGGGGGGGGGACCCAGAGGATGGGCAAGGGGTATATTCAGAGGGACAGAGGAAGAAAAAGGAGACGGAGAGAAAGAATGTGTGTATAAAAATAAGTAACAGATGGGGTACGAGGGGGAGGTGGGGCATTAGCGGAAGTTAGAGAAGTCGATGTTCATGCCATCAGGTTGGAGGCTACCCAGACGGAATATAACACCTTATATTCCGTCTGAGTAGCCTCCAACCTGATGGCATGAACATTGACTTCTCTAACTTCCGCTAATGCCCCACCTCCCCCTCGTACCCCATCTGTTACTTTTTTTTATACACACATTCTTTCTCTCCCTCTCCTTTTTCTCCCTCTGTCCCTCTGAATATACCCCTTGCCCATTCTCTGGGTCCCCCCCGCCGTCTTTCTTCCTGGACCTCCTGTCCCATGATCCTCTCGTATCCCTTTTGCCTATCACCTGCCCAGCTCTTGGCTCCATCCCTCCCCCTCCTGTTTTCTCCTATCATTTTGGATCTCCCCTCCCCCCTCCAACTTTCAAATCCCTTACTCATTCTTCCTTCAGTTAGTCCTGACGAAGGGTCTCGGCCTGAAACGTCGACTGCACCTCTTCCTAGAGATGCTGCCTGGCCTGCTGCGTTCATGTGCAGAGACTGTCAAGTTTAAAAAAAGGAGGGCAGCACATGTTCTTTGGAAAGGAAGACATGATCCAGTTTGGAAAATAAAGCAGGACACGGAAGAATTCACAGGTTATTAAAGAGTGAGTACCAGGTGTTAATATCATAAAAAAAGCTGAAATGGTTGTCTACATTAAAAAAGATTGGTGAGTTTGATTACGCAACAGGTAACTGGCACATGTATACTGAGTTAATTGAACAGTATTTTGAAGCAAATTAAATACTTAAGAAACAAATACCAATTTTGCTGCGTGCATTGAATTTAAAGGCATACAGTTTGCTCCAAAGTTTAACTGTTCCAACCAAACCATCAGAAATAAGCTTTCCTGATATTGTGAAAGTGATGCAGGAATATTTAGAACCAAAATATTGTTGATTGCAGAATGCTTTAGGTTTCATAAGTGGAATCAAAAGGGGAGGGAGTCCATTTCCACATACGTGGCTGAATTGAAGAGATTGAGTATTGTCAGATCGGTGATGGGCTGAATGATGCACAGAGAGACCATTTAATTTTTGGAATTTTACAAGAAAGCATTCAAAACTAGCTCATAACTGAAGCACAGTTTATATTTAAAAGAACAGTGGAAAGAGC
This sequence comes from Mobula hypostoma, assembly GCF_963921235.1. NCBI lineage: Eukaryota > Metazoa > Chordata > Chondrichthyes > Myliobatiformes > Myliobatidae > Mobula > Mobula hypostoma. The sequence continues at coordinate 72,804,813 of NC_086102.1, read as the reverse complement.
TGTATCAATGGAAACAGCAGACAGAGACGCAATTGAGTTGCAGTCAGGAATGAAAGTGAATGTGAACAAAATTGCAACATCTAAACAGGAAACTGCCTGACTAAACAAATTGTGTTACCATTGTGGCAGGGGCTCGTGTACACCAGACCAATACAGGTTCAAGGATAAAACTTGCAGAAAATGCGACGAAGTAAGACACATACAAGAGTATGTGGGACAGATAACAATAAATGGACTGCACAGGAAAGAGAAAAAGCTATAAGGTCAAGTTGCAGTTTGAGGAAGAGCACTAATCTGCATGCTGTTGTTGCAAAACCTGATAATGATGAGAATGATGCAGGACTGGGTAGCCTTGAGATTTATCATTGTGAAGACTAACAACAGACAAGCCATATGGCTTACATCAGAAGTGAATGGCAAATTAATTAAAATGGGATCGGGCACTGCTTGGCTGTTTCAGTCATTCCACAAAATGAGTTTGAACAGCATTTCAAAGATACTGAACTGAAGCCTGCAGATATCCAACTAAGAACTTATACTGGAGAAAGGTTAATTCCTGTGAGAATGACATTCATAGCATTGAAATACAACAACCAACAATCCACATTCAGCTTGTGGTAAAAACAGGAGGGACAGCATTGTGGAGGCATAATTGGCTGAGACAACAACAACTTGATAGGAGATCCATTCTCCACTTCCCTGTCTCATTCCCTGCAATGAAGACAACTGAAAGTGAATTAAGAAAAGTACTGGATGATGCCACAACTATCTCCATGCCAAATATCATGAACTGTTCCCCAGCAGAGGGCAAACAGGTACTGGTGCCAACCACTGTGCCTCTGTTTGGAAAGCAATACTGGAACTCGAAAGGAGCATGTTGCTCGGAGGAATTGCAAAAGTGTTGAAAGCAGTGGTCCGACTACAACAGTTTTGCAGGCAATATATCTGAGAAAGCTTCTGATATGATAATCTGGCAGTTACTTGCAAAATGTGGCTTGGTTTTAAGCTGGAAGAGAATTCAAGGAGCTTCAGGAAAGTTGTAAGCAATCGGCTTTTGTGAGTATAAAGAACCAGAATCTACTCTATGTGCCTTAAGGTTATTGCATGAACTTCAAGTAGGAGACAAAAAAGCTGCTTGTAAAAGTAGGTACAAAGATCAAAGCCCATCTAGATGAATGGAAGGTCAAATAGAAAGTCGTCAATGCAAATATGAAAACAGAAGATTCATCAAGTGATGTTGTAGATGAGAAAACAAAGAGGAGAGATTAGATCATAAAGGAGCAATAGAAGTGTGAATAAGAAAACACTCCAGTGAACTAAATGGATCTTCCCAAGATCAAGATGCACAAACTAGAAGAAGAAAAAAGACGGAGAAGAAATGGTGTCCAGAGCTGTCAGAACCACTTCTTGCAATCTGAGAATCAACTCCTACATCCACCATGGAGGAGGTCCCAGAACCTGGGATTGCTTTCACAGCCACGTCTTGCCTGCCAAGCAGAGCGATCCCCCTTGTCAGGAAAGACATTATCCCTCCTGAGTAAGCAATCTGCCATGGCAATTAAATCTTTAAGCCTGAATGGAACTACTTAAAATGTACTGTGCTGCATAAAGTAGTTGTATTATATAGTATACTGTGTACTGTATATAGTTGAGATGCATTCTATATTGAGTTGGAGTTTATAACCAAGCAAGAAGGAGTGTTGTGTAAATTAATACTTCAGTAGCATTTGAGTGGTCATGTATATATATATTTAATTAAGCATTTTAGTTTGTTTAAGTAATTCATTACAGGTTATACACGAATTTCATTCAACATCACACTACCACATGATACGTCTGTGCCTTACTTAATGTAAACATGAAGTTAGACTCACATTTCAGACCCCTGCGCCTTCCTTTGAACTAGTTTAATGCTTTGATGTTATAAAACATAACCATCCCCTCTATTCCTCTTGCAGCAAAGGCCAGTATCCTACCTACCTGACTAATTGCTTGCTGTACCTGTACACTTAACTTCATATTCTGGGCTGGGAGGTGACCTGCATTACTGCCTTCCCTCTCCACCTTGATTTTGCAGTCTTTTCCACTTATTCCCTGACTCTCAAACCAAGCCCTATTGATGGCGGTACCTGAGCTTGGTAAGAGCCTGAGTCCTGCCAAAAGGGCAAAGAAGAAATTCGAAATGACTCAGCATCACTGAGACACACTGAACCCCTTGTTGAGTTCAGTGTGTCTCGACGGTGCTGAATCATTTCAATAGCAAGCGTGATGGAAGGAAGGAAGAAACAATATCACTGAAGTCTCTTCACAGCAGTTATCCCAAGTTCTTCCTTTGTTCTGTAGCAATATTGTTTTTCAATTCTTCCCAAAAGCAAGCTTTTGAAAAATATTTTAGAAAGTCTGCATTTCTACAGCTAAATCTAGAACCTTTACCCAAAGGAAAAATCAATGCAGTAAATTGCCCAGCTGTCCAAGTTGTCAGAAAATAATTATCCTTTCACAAACCAGGCAAGCTTTACTAACAGACTCCCAAGGACATTCCTTCCAGCTGAAAGCGTGGCTCTTTCATCAGCCAACAGTTACTATTTCACTATGGTGTACAGAGGAATCTGTGTCCTAACTTGACACCGTCCCACTTAACAAGTTCTAGCTCAATACCTCATACAGTCCAGGACTCTGACATTCTCCATTTCTAGCCTCCTAGGTGTCAGCAATGTTGATTGTTCTACCATGGGCACCCCTGCTTTTATCCATCATCTCTTTTAGCATGTCCTTGTATGCCGGAGAATTAAATGTTATTCCCTAACAGCTCTTGTAAGATTCATTTCTATAGCTACATGTTGAAAGATTTTAAACACATACTGTTTTTGCTTCATGGGATGTTCTAGACCTGTACAAGCTGTCAGTTTGCTGAGTTCACTTTGGCTATGTCCAAGTCCAGAAATCCAACATGATCACAGAGTAAGATCAAAAGGTCCAGCTGGAGTAAACAGGTTATTTTTAGACCAGTCTGTACCAAATGTGCATTTGTAACTCTGCCAATATTAGAACATCTTTTTGCCATTCTTTTCTGTGGTTTAGACCTTTTGGGGCAAATATAATTTTCTTCTTCAACAGACTGAATGTAATATGTTCTCCAAGTTCAGTTCTAAGCTATTTATAGCAGTGTTGTCAATTATACTATATTTGAACAATGTCAGTCACAGATTCTGTAAACCCTTAAACACAGTTCAACACACCATCATGAAAAGAACTGGAATACAATTAAAGGGAACCTTTCTTTTTGTGCTTGTCCTCCAGCTCAAAAGACTTCTTCATTTATGAAATGTTTGCAAGCCCATCTCAGAGGAAATGTGGTGAAGTTCACTACATGTCTCCTGACAGTGGCTTACAATAAGTATACTGGCCTTCAGAACAGAGGCAGAAAGAAAGTGCAGAGTGTGTGGATTGATGAACCTGGACAGGAAGGAAAATCTTGTCTATTTACTCTGCAACTACTCTGTAAGCAAACTGCTGATTCTTGAACTCCTGTATAATAGATGTTCCATTCTAAGATCAGTTATAAATATATTGACTAGGAATCATGCCAAAGAAAGACAAACTTGTTCCATGCTTACCTTAGTGAGAGCTAGAAGGAAGAATTTGCTGGAAGAAAGGTTCCTTGAATAAAATGGTGTCTTTATATGGCACTATGGACTTACAGTACATGATATAATCGGCCTATCTGGACAGACCAGAACAAGCCTTGTACAACACACAAAATGCTGGGGGAACTCAGCAGGTAAGGAACATCTATGGAGGGGAGTAACCAGTCAACAACACAGGGTGAGATCTTTCATCAGGACTGGAAAGGAAGATAGAAGAACGTGTGGGGAGGGGAAGAGTACAAGCTGGCAGGTGATTGGTGAAACCAGATGAGGAGGAATGTGGGTGGGTATGGGAGGAGTAATGGAGCAAGAAGCTGGGAAGTGACAGGTGGAAAAGGTAAAAGGCCGAAGAAGAAGGAACCTGAGAGTAGAGGAGAGTGGACCGTGGTAGAAAGGGAAGGAGGAGGACACCAGAGTAAGGTGATGGGCAGGTGAGGAGAAAGGAAGGTGTGAGAGGGAATCCAGAGCTGTGAATGGAAAAGAGGAAAAGGGGAAGGGGAAGAAATTACCAGAAATCATGCCATCAGGTTGGAGGCTACCCTGGTAGAATATGAGGTGTTGCTCCTCCAACCTGAGAGTGGCTTCATTGTGGCAGTAGAGGAAGCCATAGTCGGACATATTAGAATGAGAATGGGTTGTCACTGGGAAGTCTTACCTGCTGAGGCAGGTGGAGCGAAGGTGTTTGACAATGCAGACCCCACAAATTTAATGAAAACTCTTTGGACAGATCACAAGAAATGGAGTAATCCTCCAGGCCTAACTAGCCCTACTTTAGAACAAAAAAGGCCTTTTTATGAAACCCATGTCTCTTTTTCACTATCATAAATAAAAGGAGATTGAATTATTTGCCAGACTAAATCACCACAGATAACATTGTAGCTCTGTAAATCTCACACTAGGAATTATTTCATGGGCTTTAGATGCTAACTCATTTAAAATGATGATCTAGTTCTAGCATGCACACAGTAACATACAAGGTATTAAAGCACATTCACATCATAACCAATATATCAGATATCACTGCAAAACAACTCATGAATATGAGGTAAACAACAGGAATTCTGCAGATGCTGGAAATTCAAGCAACATACATCAAAGTTGCTGGTGAACGCAGCAGGCCAAGCAGCATGAATATGAGGTTATTGGAATTCCATATTTATTTATTTTATTGCGATACCACGTGGAATATGCTCTTCCAGCCCTTTGAGTCACACTGCCCAGCAATCCTACAATTTAATCCTAGCCTAATCATGGGACAATTTACAATGATCAATTAACCTAGCAACCGGTTTGTCTTCGGACTGTGGGAGGAAACCGAAGCACCTGGAGAAAACCCATGCAAGCACAGGGAGAACGTACAAACCTCTTACAGGCAGCCATGTCGCTGTCTGTAAAGCGTTGTGCTAATCACTATACTACTGAGCAACCACAAGTGTAAATGAACTCAAAGCAGAACATTATTTTAATCCAAATCTTTGGCATCCATAGGCAACACAATCAATGTTAGCATATCTGTACAAGATCTAGGTTACCATATCTATACAAAATAACACTGGGTTTGCAATAATTTGTCAGATCAGAAATAATGTATCCAATATCTGGAAAAGCTCAACCCTGATTAAACAATGAGACTGTCTGAAGAATGCTCTCCATTTCATAGAAGCTTATGGCATGGAAGAAATAGATGAACACCATTGCCTCTGTTCCATTGTAAAGACTAGTCTGTTTTTATGATGTCACTACTGGAACAATAGACATATGTACATAACATTTCCCTGCTTACGATTTTAAGGAACTATTGTTTCTGGCAAAGGCAATGCTAGAGGCCAAAGTCTGTCTGAAGAGAAGGCAAATCAATCAGATAATAACTATTTCAATGCAAACCCATGTGGTATTCTCTTCAGTTACAACTTATACAGAGATTGATCAAAATATTTTAGCGTTTTTGAAATAATATTTGTGTTTGCTCAGAAATTTTCATCAATAATCATGATATCTTTCTCCATAACCACACTTCTTTCTTAATTAGCTATGCCAGGATGCCAGCCTTGAAATTTTTCTTTCATCTGCAAAGTCGCTTCAAGGTATGCCAACTTTGAAGATTTTTTCTTCCACCATATATAGTCTGTAGTGTCTCCAGGTACTGGAACTATCTTTCAGGTCTCTTTCATTTGCAAGATAGTTGGAAACCACAGGAATTTATTAAACAGCCCAAAGGAAAACTTCTGTTCTCCCTAATAGTATAAGAAAATAATCCTTTCACAAAAGAATTATTTATTTATATTCCCTGTCAAGTCTTTATGATCTGGATGTATGAACCTTAGCTACACTGGACAGGTATCCTTGCGGTGTGCTTAGTGGAGTTATTTCAAAGTCTGAATGACTTGCGAACATGTACAGGAAGTTACGTTTAAAGTTGACTGTTTTTAGATGACATGGAACTCACATCTCATGAAGATATGTACAGACATATATCACTAATGCAGTCTGTTAGTATTGTAAGGGTGTTCATTCCCCGAATAGATTTTCTCTTCACCCATATAACCATATAACCATATAACAATTACAGCACAGAAACAGGTCATCTCAGCCCTACTAGTCCGTGCCGAACGCTTACCCTATCCTACCCCCACCGACCTGCACTCAGCCCATAACCCTCCATTCCTTTCCTGTCCATATATCTATCCAATTTAACTTTAAACGACAACATAGAACCTGCCTCAACCACTTCTGCTGGAAGCTCATTCCACACAGCCACCACTCTCTGAGTAAAGAAGTTCCCCCTCATGTTACCCCTAAACTTTTGTCCTCTAGTTCTCAACCCATGCCCTCTTGTTTGAATCTTGCCCACTCTCAATGGAAAAAGTCTAACCACGTCAACTCTATCAATCCCCCTCATAATTTTAAACACCTCTATTAAGTCTCCCCTCAACCTTCTATGCTCCAAAGAATAAAGACTTAACTTGTTCAACCTTTCTCTGTAACTTTGGAGATGAAACCAAGGTAACATTTTAGTAAACCTCCTCTGTACTCTTTCAATTTTATTAACATCCTTCCTATAATTCGGTGACCAGAACTGTACACAATACTCCAGATTTGGCCTTACCAATGCCCTATACAATTTCAACATTACATCCCAACTCCTATACTCAATGCTCTGATTAATAAAGGTCAGCAAACCAAAAGCTTTCTTCACCACCCTATCCACATGAGATTCCATCTTCAGGGAACTATGCACCATTATTCCGAGATCCCTCTGTTCTAAAGGATTCTTTAATGCCCTACCATTTACCATGTATGTCCTATTTTGATTAGTTCTACCAAAATGTAGCACCTCACATTTTTCAGCATTAAACTCCATCTGCCATCTTTCAGCCCACTCTTCTAACTGTCCTAAATCTCTCTGCAAGTTTTGAAAACCTACTTCATCATCCACAACACTACCTATCTTAGTATCATCTGCATATTTACTAATCCAATTTACCACCCCATTATCTAGATCATTAATATATATTACAAAAAACATTGGACCCAGTACAGATCCTTGAGGCACACCGCTACACACCGTCCTCCAATCTGACACACAGTTATCCACCACTACTCTCTGGCGTCTCCCATCTAGCCACTGCTGAATCCATTTTACTACTTCAATATTAATGCCTAACGATTGAACCTTCCTAACTAACCTTCCGTGTGGAACCTTGTCAAAGGCCTTACTGAAGTCCATATAGACAACATCCACCGTTTTACCCTCGTCAACTTTCTTAGTAACTTCATCAAAAAATTCAATAAGATTTGTCAAACATGACATTCCACACACAAATCCATGTTGACTGTTCCTAATCAGACTCTGTCTAGCCAGAAAATTATATATACCATCTCTAAGAATACTTTCCATCAATTTACCCACCACTGACGTCAAATTCACAGGCCGATAATTGCCAGGTTTACTCTTAGAACCCTTTTTAAACAATGGAACCACATGAGCAGTACGCCAATCCTCCGGCACCATTCTTGTTTCTAATGACATTTGAAATATTTCTGTCAGAGCCCCTGTTATTTCTACGCTAACTTCCCTCAAGGTCCTAGGGAATATCTTGTCCGGACCCGGAGACTTATCCAATTTTATATTCCTTAAAAGCGCCAGTACTTCCTCTTCTTTAATTGTCATACTTTCCATAACTACCCTACTTGTTTCCTTTACCTTACACAATTCAATATCCTTCTCCTGAGTGAATACCGAAGAAAAGAAATTGTTTAAAATCTCCCCCATCTCTTTTAGCACCGCACGTAGAGTCCAGAGTCCAGAGTCCACATATCCATCAAGTCTGCTCCACCATTTAATCATGCCTGATTGTTTTTCTTCCCCTCCTCAACCCCACTCCCCGGCCTTCTCCCCATAAACTTTGATGCCGTGTCCAATCAAAAACCTATCAACCTCTGCCTTAAATACACCCAAGAGTCTATTTTACCCATTCCCCTGAGTCTGAAAAACCTGAATTGTTTTTAAATGCCTGAATATCTTTTTGTCTGACAGAGGAGTGAAGTTGAAATTTAAAAGCTGCATTAATGATCAGAAGGAATTTTTTGCCATTCGCTGGTAAAATTAATCTCATTAATCAGAATTACCAGCAGTAAGCGTGAATGAAAGAAATGGGAAAAGGTGAAAAAACTGAGAACTGAGCTATATTTACATTTCCTTTCCTACAAATATAGTTAATTTACAAAATAATTGAGGTCAATATATTTCCCGTGCTGAAGATCTTGGCTGGAAATTCTTGTGAATAATTCTCAGACTGGAGACACTGCTGGTAAGACTGATACTTAATGCTCGTTTTCAACTAAACTATCTCTGCATTTGTTGGCCCAAAACAAAGTAAAAGAATAGAACCATGCTTCCAGGTCAAGGTGACATGAAATTTGGAGAGAACTTGGAGACTCAGTGTACTCTGCTCTTTATTCCATGGAAACGGTGCTGCTGAGGATTTTTGGCAACCAACTGGTGACCATGCACCTACTATGCAAGTAAAGAAATGAAATTCATTTATTATTGTCATATGTATCAAGGTAGAGTGAAAAGGTTTTGTGTGCCATTTATAGGAACAAATTCATCACATCAGGACATTGAGGTAGCACAAGGAAAAGCAATAAAAGAATGCAGAATATTGTGCCACAGCGACAGAGAAAGTGCCATGCAGGCCAGCAAGAAGGAGCAAGGCTACGGCAAGGATGATTGTGGGGCCAAGAGTTTATTTTACCATACAAGAGATTGAAGATAGAAGCTTCTCTGGAGTCTGGTGGTACGTGCTTCCAGGCTTTTGTATCTTCTGCCAGCTGGGAGGGAGGAGAAGAGTGAGTGTCTGGATTGGAAAGGGTTTTTGATATTGTTCGTTGCTTACTGAGGAAGCAAGGAACGTCCGTAAAACCATAAGATCATAAGACATAGGAGCAGAATTAGGCCATTTGGCCCATCAAGTCTGCTCCACCATTTAATCATGCCTGATTGTTTTTCTTCCCCTCCTCAACCCCACTCCCCGGCCTTCTCCCCATAAACTTTGATGCCGTGTCCAATCAAAAACCTATCAATCTCTGCCTTAAATACACCCAACGACCTGGTCTCCAAGCTGCCTGTGGCAACAAATTCCAAAGTTCACCACTACCCGAAAGAAATTTCTCCGCAACTCTGTTTTAAATGGACGCCCCTCTATCCTGAGGCTGTGCCCTTTTGACCTTGACTCCCCCAACATGGGAAACATTCTTTCCACACCTACTCTATCTAGGCCTTTCAACATCCGAAAGGTTTCAATGAGATTCCCCGTTCATCCTTCTAAATTCCAGTGAGTACATGCCCCGAGCCATCAAACGGTCCTGGTATGATAACCCTTTCACTCCCAGAATCCTTGTGAACCTCCTCTGAACCCTTTCCAAATCAGCACATCTTTTCTAAGATAAGGAGCCCAAAATTGTTCACAATACACAAGGTGAGGCCTCACCAGTGCATTGTAAAGCCTCAGCATCACATCCTGTTCTTGTATTCTTGTCATGGTCCGGTCCGTGAAGTCCACATTCCCGTTCATGGTCCGGTCCGTGGACTCAGGACTTCCAGCTGTCCCTCGTCTGGTTGAGTTAATCATAGGCACCTGATTCCCATCTTGAGGCTTGGAATATAAGTGGCCTTGGAGTCCAGTGTAAGCTGCTGGTTTGTCTTGTCAGTCCCCCTTGGAGCAACCTGCTGATGGAAGGCTAGTGAAACTATTTGTGATCTCTAGGCCTGGTTGGAGGACCACTGCTTCATGAAGCCTTGTTGCCACTTGTTGGAGCAGTCATTATGGTATGGATTTGGCTGTTCCTGTAGCCAGCCAAGGTTGCTGGCTGCCCCAAGACTGAGAGCCACCCTGAATTGAGCTCCTTTCCTGTCCTTGCCTCTGTTGGGTAAGCTAGGTTGTAATTGCCATTACCCTGTGATTGGTTCTGTCCCTTCCTGTCCCTTGCCTCTGTTGGGTAAGCAGGTTGTTTGCTGTTACCCTGTGGTTGAGTCTGTCCCTCCCTGTCCTTGCCTCCGTGGGGTGGAGTTCCGCGTCCTGCCCAGGAGTTCTGCATCCTGCCCAGGAGTTCCTCCAAGAACCCAAGCATGGAGGATCCCAAGCCAAGCTCCAAGAACCCAAGCCTGAAGACCCCAGCCTCCATGCCCCAAGGCCAAGGCCCCAGCCTGCAGCCAAGCTCATGACCCAAGACTCAAGCCTCAAGAGCAAAGACCCCAGCCTGTCTCCAAGCTCACGACCCAAGACCCCAGCCACGTCCTGTCCTGAAGCCATGTCATGTCCTTGTCTGGTTCTGGGGTCTGAGCCTGAGGCAAGACCCAGGTTCTGGGTCCTTGTCCAGTCTCGGGCTCAGAGTCGAAGCCTTGTCTCCTAGTCCACGGTTTCTAGTCCTGGCCCTGCTTGCCCTAGCACAAGTCTGCTTTCTTGTCCTTGCTCTTTGCCAGCATCCTGTCACGTCCCTACTCTAGTCAAGTCCTGTTCCTTGTACTTCAGTGTCTGTGTCTCGAATTTGGGTCCGTTCCCAGCACCCCATTTGTGACAATTCCAGATCTCTTGTAATGAATGTAAACATTTCATTTGCCTTCCTCACCACCAACTCTACCTGCAAGTTAACCTTTAGGGTGTTTTGCGCAAGGACTCTCAGTCCTTTCTTTCTTTTTAAATCTTTTTATTGAGTAAGTATACAAAAAAGGTAAGCCATATAAACATTAATACAATGTTAAAGTATAATAAAATTCCAAAAGATAACAATACCAAAAAGAAAATACTACAAACAATGTAATTTAAGCATAAGAAACCAAGATAACATAATAGTATACTAAATTTTATATATATCAATGGAAAAAAAAGAAAAAAAAACCCCCAAAAAAAAACCCACCGTGCAGCTAACTAAAAGCAAGGCAAAGCAATGGGCTAACTTGAAACCAAACAGAGTTAAACTTAAAATCACGTCCTCAATCCCGACGTCCATTAAAAACAGTGAAAAAAAAACAAGAAGGGTAAATATTACATTAAATGAAAATATCGAATAAAAGGTCCCTAAATCTGTTCAAATTTAAATGAAGAATCATAAAGGTTACTTCTAATTTTCTCCAAATTCAAACATAAAATCGTCTGAGAAAACCAAAAAAAGGTAGTTGGAGCATTAAGCTCTTTCCAATGTTGTAAAATACATCTTTTCGCCATTAAAGTAAGAAATGCAATCATTCTACGGGCTGAAGGGGAAAGATTACTAGAAATTTTAGGTAGTCCAAAGATAGCAGTAATAGGGTGAGGAGCGATATCTATATTTAATACCTTAGAAATAATATTGAAAATATCTCTCCAAAAAGTTTCCAAAGTAGGGCAAGACCAAAACATATGAGTTAAAGAGGCTATCTGCCCCGAACATCTATCACAGAAAGGATTAATATGCGAGTAAAAACGCGCTAATTTTCCTTTTAATTATCAGAATTTTGGATTTTCTCCCCATTTACAAAATATTCTATACATTTATTTCTTCTCTCAAAGGCCATGAACATGCATTTTCCAAACATTGTATTTCATTTGCCACTTCCTTACTCATTCTCTTAATCTGTTTAAATCTTCTGCAGCCTTCCTATTTCCTCAACACTGCCAGCTCCTCCATCATTATTCATGTCATCTGCAAACTTGACAACAAAACTATCTATTCCATCATCTAAATCATTTATATACAGCATAAAAAGAAGTGGTCCCAACACCAGCCCCTGCGGAACACCACTAGTCACTGGCAGTCAAGCAGATAAGGATCCTTTTATTCCCACTCACTGCCTCCTAGAAATCAGCCAGTGCTCTAACCATGCCAATAACTTTCCTATAATATCAAGGGCTCTTAACTTGGTAAGCAGCCTCATGTGTGGCACCTTGTCTGACAGATATTCCATCTAGGTAGCCTCCAACCTGCTGGCATGAACATCGATTTCTCAGATGTTCAGTAATTGCCCCTCACTCACCATTCCCCATTTCTGTTTCCCACTCACACCTTCTCTACTTACTTGCCCATCATCTCCCTCTGGTACTCCTCCCTGTTCCCTTTCTTCCATGGTCTTCTGTCCTCTTCTGTCAGATTCCCCTTTCTCAACTTCCCAACGCTTTACTGCACCTCTCCCCTCTCTTGCTTTTGCCTAACACTTGCCACCTTGGACTTCTTCCTCCCCTCCCTGCACCTTCTTACTGTGGCTTCTCCCCTTCCTTTCCAGTCCTGATGAAGGGTCTCAGCCTGAAGCATTGACTGTTTACTCTTTTCCATAGATGCTGCCTGGCCTGCCAAGTTTCTCCAGCATTTTGTGTGTGTGTTTATTTGGAACTCCAGCATCAGCATATTTTCTTGTTAGTGATACCAAGGATAAAATCAAAGTTGTGTTATCCACTTTCTGCGTGACTGCCATCGCACATTTTCATTTCCAAAATAGGTCTGGATAAGAAACTTTTGAAAAGAGCAAAGACCTGTCATATCTTTCACTCCATTCTCCTTTCTCTCTGACACTCACTGAGCCTTTCTGCAGCAGGCCAATTTATTCACAAACATGGCCCCTGCTGTCCATAAATACAAGAGATTCTGCAGATGCTGGGAACCCAGCGAAAAACGCACGCAAAATGTTGGAGGGACTCTGTAGGTCAGGCAATATCTATGGAGGGGAAAACAGTTGACGTTTTGGGCCAAGACCCTTCACCAAGTCATGGACTCTGTTCAGTAGCTGGGATGTAAACTACAGATTACAACAAGCATGTCAAAAGGGCAATCTTATGACAGTCATGGCAGATTTTAACATGCAGGTAGCTTGGGAAAATTAGGTTGGTAATGGATCCCAAGAGAGTGAACTTGTTGAATGAGTACAGTTTGTTGTTGAGCCTACTAGGGGATCAGCTATACTGGATTGTGTGTTATGTAATGAACCAGAGGCAATTAGGGAGCTTAAGGTAAAGGAACACTTAGGGGTGGTGATAACAATATGATTGAGTTCAACTTGAAATTTGATTAGGAGAAAGTAAAGTTTGACAGAGCAGTATTTCAGTGGAGTAAAAGAAATTACAGTGGTATGAGAGAGGAGCTGGTCAAAGTAAATTAGAAAGAGATATTGGTGAACAAGGAGTTTGCCTCTTTATGGTTTTGTACAGTGTAGATAAAGTTACGAGAGTGTGTTTTCATTTAGCCCATTACACTCTAAAAGTGAAAGTGTCATGGTCTGGTCCATGAAGTCTGCATTCCAGTTCACGGTCCAGTCTGTGGACTCAGGACTCCAGGTCTTCCAGCTGTCACTAGTTTAAGTTAATCATAGGCACCTGATTCCCATCTTTGGGCTTGCGATATAAGTAGACTTGGGATTGAGTGTGGACTGCTGGTTTGTCTCGTCAGTCCCCCTTGGAGCAACCTGCTGATGGAAGGCTAGTGAAACCATTTGTGATCTCTAGGCCTGGTTGGAGGACCACTGCTTCATGGAGCCTTGTTGCCACTCATTGGAGTGGTCTTTGCTGTATGGATTCAGCTGTTTCCCGGGCCAGCTGAGTGGCTCCCAGCCAATCCAAACTAGGTAGGGATCTGGCTGTTTCCTTGGCCAGCTAAGGTTGCTGGCCAAACTGAGACTTGGAACTTCCCTGGAGCAGAGATGGAACTGTCTGTCGTTCTTTGGTGTTTGTCTCCCCTTGTCCTTGCCTCTGTGGGGTAAGACAGGCCGTTTTGCCGTTACCCTGCAGGGGGATCTGTCTTGTCTGGTCCTCGGCTGTGTGGGATAAGCCAGGCCGTTTTGCCGTTGCCCTTCGGGGGATCTGTCTTGTCTTGTCCTCGCCTCCGTGGGGTAAGCCAGAAAGTTTTGCCGTTGCCCTGCGGGGGTGGGGGTGGGGGGGGCTGTCTTGTCTTGTCCTTGCCTCTGTTGGGTAAGTCCAGCTGTTCTGCTGTTACCTGACGGAGAGATATGTCCCACCTTGCTGTGGAGATGAAGTTGAGTCCTGGCTTGTCGGAGGATAAGACCCAGCTCTATGTTTATGTTCTGTCCTGTCTCATGTTTGTGTTGTGTTAAAGATGAGTCCTGGCTTGTCGAAGGATAAGTCCCGGCTCTATGTTGATGTTCAGTTCCCAGTCTGTCTCTCAGCTCCAGTCTCCGAGTTATCAGCCTCCGCATTTCAAGATGAAGACCCCAAGCCTCAAGGATCCCAAGCCAAGCTCAAGCTCCAAGAACCCAAGCCTCAAGGATCCCAAGCCAAGCTCCAAGAACCCAAGCCTCGAGGATCCCAAGCCAAGCTCCAAGAACCCAAGCTTCGAGGATCCCAAGCCGAGCTCCAAGAACCCAAGCCTCGAGGATCCCAAGCCGAGCTCCATGAACCCAAGCCTCGAGGATCCCGAGCCGAGCTCCAAGAACCCAAGCCTCGAGGATCCCGAGCCGAGCTCCAAGAACCCAAGCCTCGAGGATCCCAAGCCGAGCTCCAAGAACCCAAGCCTCGAGGATCCCAAGCCGAGCTCCAAGAACCCAAGCCTCGAGGATCCCAAGCCGAGCTCCAAGAACCCAAGCCTCGAGGATCCCAAGCCGAGCTCCAAGAACCCAAGCCTTGAGGATCCCAAGCCGAGCTCCAAGAACTCAAGCCTCGAGGATCCCAAGCCGAGCTCCAAGAACCCAAGGCTCGAGGATCCCAAGCCGAGCTCCAAGAACCCAAGGCTCGAGGATCCCAAGCCGAGCTCCAAGAACCCAAGCCTCGAGGATCCCAAGCCACGGTCAAGACCCAAGACCCCAAGCCTAGAGGGTCCCAAGCCAAGCTCCAAGAACCCAAGCCTCGAGGATCCCAAGCCAAGCTCAAGACCCAAGACCCCAAGCCTAGAGGGTCCCAAGCCAAACTCCAAGAACCCAAGCCTCGAGGATCCCAAGCCAAGCTCCAAGAACCCAAGCCTTGAGGATCCCAAGCCAAGCTCAAGACCCAAGACCCCAAGCCTAGAGGGTTCCAAGCCAACCTCCAAGAACCCAAGCCTCGAGGATCGCAAGCCAAGCTCCAAGAACCCAAGCCTCCAGGATCCCAAGCCAAGCTCCAAGAACCCAAGCCTCCAGGATCCCAAGCCAAGCTCCAAGAACCCAAGCCTCGAGGATCCCAAGCCAAGCTCCAAGAGCCCAAGCCTCGAGGATCCCAAGCCAAGCTCCAAGAGCCCAAGCCTCGAGGATCCCAAGCCAAGCTCCAAGAACCCAAGCCTCAAGGATCCCAAGCCAAGCTCAAGACCCAAGACCCCAAGCCTAGAGGGTCCCAAGCCGAGGACCAAGACCCCAAGCCTCGAGGATTCCAAGCCAAGCTCCAAGACCCCAAGCCTCGAGGATCCCAAGCCAAGCTCAAGACCCAAGACCTCAAGCCTCAAGGATCCCAAGCCATGCTCCAAGAACTCAAGCTTCAAGGATCACAAGCCAAGCTCGAGACCCAAGATCCCAGCCTGCAGCCAATCTCAAGACCCAAGACCCCAAGCCTCGAGGATCCCAAACTGAGCTCAAGACCCAAGACCCCAAGCCTTGAGGATCCCAAGCCAAGCTCAAGACCCAAGACCCCAGCTTCAAGCCATGTCACGTTCTTGCCTGGTTCTGAGGTCTGAGCCTGAGGCAAGACCCAGGATCTGGGTCCTTGTCCAGTCTCGGGCTCGGAGTCCGAGCCTTGTCTTGTCTCCAAGCTCAGGCCTCTAGACCCCAGACACATCCTGTCCTGAAGCCATGTCATGTCCTTGCCTGGTTCTGGGGTCCGAGGCTGAGGCTAGACCCAAGTTCTGGGTCCTTGTTCAGTCTCCAGCTCGGAGTTTAAATCTTGTCTCCTAGTACTTGGTTCCTAGTCCTGCTCCCGCTTTCCCTAGCCCAAGTCTGCATTCTTGTCCCTGCTCCTTGCCTGAATCCTGTCACGTCCCTACTCTGGTCAAGTCCTGTTCCTTGTACTTCAGTGTCTGTGTCTTGCATTTGGGTCCGTTCCCAGCACCCCATTGTGACAGAAAAGTACAAAAGGAAGTGCATGGCCTCAATTTGTCAATTAAGAGAGAAATTATTTCCAAAGGTGGGGAGTTGAAAATGACCAAAAAGCCATTGATTCTCTTATTACACTTTATAGTTCGCCAAATGTAATTCACATTAAAATTATTAGACACTTTTTTGTTAGTTTGTCAGATTACTCATGAAAATCAACAAGAAACTTTGTCAGTTCTGCTACCCTTTGTTCAGAGGACGAAAAGGATAACAATAACTCCTTTGTAGTTTTGTATCATTTCTATTATTTGATTTATTGACAAGATATTAAAAACAGCATTTTGCTTATATTCATTTAATGAGCATAGTTAATATCCTTTACAATAGATTAATGAATTCACATTCCAAAATTATTATTTGACATTAGTAACTGATAGAGATTGGAAATTCTGGTATCTTACGCACCTTAGCAACTTCTCAAGCAACACTAATCAAAGTTGCTGGTGAACGCAGCAGGCCAGGCAGCATCTCTAGGAAAAGGTACAGTCGACGTCTCAGGCCGAGACCCTTCGTCAGGACTAACTGAAGGAAGAGCTAGTAAGAGATTTGAAAGTGGGAGGGGGAGGGGGAGATCTAAAATGATAGGAGAAGACAGGAGGGGGAGGGATGGAACCAAGAGCTGGACAGGTGATTGGCAAAAGGGATATGAGAGGATCATGGGACAGGAGACCCAGGGAGAAGGAAAAGGGTTGGGGGGGGACCCAGAGGATGGGCAAGGGGTAGAGTCAGAGGGACAGAGAGAGAAAAAGGAGATAGAGAGAAAGAATGTGTGTATATAAATAAATAACAGATGGGGTACGAGGGGGAGGTGGGGTATTAGCGGAAGTTAGAGAAGTCAATGTTCATGCCATCAGGTTGGAGGCTACCCAGATGGAATATAAGGTGTTGTTCCTCCAACCTGAGTGTGGCTTCATCTTTACAGTAGAGGAGGCCGTGGATAGACATATCAGAATAGGAATGGGATGTGGAATTAAAATGTGTGGCCACTGGGAGATCCTGCTTTCTCTGGCGGACAGAGCGTAGGTGTTCAGCAAAGTGGTCTCCCAGTCTGCGTCGGGTCTTGCCAATATATAGAAGGCCACATCGGGAGTACTGGACACAGTATATCACCCCAGCTGACTCACAGATGAAGTGTCGCCTCACCTGGAAGGACTGTCTGGGGCCCTGAATGGTGGTAAGGGAGGAAGTGTAAGGGCATGTGTAGCACTTGTTCCGCTTACAAGGATAAGTGCCAGGATATACCGGCTGGGGTGATATACCAAAACGTCAACTGTATCTCTTCCTAGAAATGCTGCCTGGCCTGTTGCGTTCACCAGCAACTTTGATGTGTGTTGCTTGAATTTCCAGCATCTGCAGAATTCCTCGTGATAGCAACTTCTCAAGTTTGATCATACTTTCTTCAAAATAATTTTTGTCAGTCACATGGTATAATTTCCTCAAAGAGAATTTGTGTTGATTGGTGCTATGGAAAGGCAGGGATTGATAGGGTTAATCAGCATGATTTTGTTGAGAAATATTTTGTCTGACTAATTAGATTTTTTTCAAGGAGATGACTGATGGTGATGAGTCCAGTGCTGTTCATGTATTTAGTTACTGAGACACAGCACAGAATAGGCCCTTCCAAGCCTTGGAGTCACGCTGCCCAGCAAGCCCCCATACTGTATAACCCTAGCCTAATCACCGGACAATTTGCAATGACCAACTAACCTACCAACCCGTTTGTCTTTGGACTGTGAGAGGATACCACAGCACCTGGAGGAATCCCGCATAGTCAAAGGGGGAACATACAAACTCCTGACAGGCAGTGGCGGGAATTCAACTCGGAGTCAGAGGTACTGTAAAGCATTGAGCTAACTGCTACGCTACTGTGCCATGCAGAGTTTATAAGGACTTCAGCAAAGCCTTTGACAATATCCCACATGTGGCAATGGTCCAAAAAGTAAGAGCCCATAGCATCCAGAGAAATTTGGAAAATTGGATCACTAGGAAGCTTGGTGATATGAGGCAGAGGGTGATGGAGGAAGCTTGCTTTTGGGATGGAAAGCCTGTGACTAGTAGGAATCTAATCTGTGTCTGCTATATACATTAACAATCCGTTTGCAAATGCACAAATTACCAATGCATGTTTGCAGATGAAGCAACGTTTAGTTATGTTTTGGACAAAGAGAAGCATCATCTCCAGAACTAGAATCAGATTGATTGTCACTGACATGTGAAATTTGTTATTTTGTGGCAGCACTACAAAGGTGATGTTTGTGCGTCGTGTCCGGAGATGACAAGACATAAAAATTTCCAGAAGTTACAAAATAAAGAAATAGTACAAAAGATGAATATTGAGGTAATGTTCATGGGTTCATGGACCATTTGGAAATCTGATAGCAGAGAGGAAGAATTGAGTGTGGGTCTTCAGGCTGTCCGATGATAGTAATGTGAAGAGGGTATGTCCTGGCTAGTGAGGGTCTTTAATAATGATGGCATCTTCTTGAGGCATCATCTCTTGAAAATGTCCTTGCTGGTGGGGAGGATTGTGCCCATGACGGAACTGGCAAAGTCTGCAACACTTTTGTGTATGTTTCGGATACTCCATCCAGGCTGCGATGGAACCAGTCAGAATGCTCTCCACCATACAGCTATAGAAATCTCCAAGAGTCCTTGGTGGCCCAGCTTGAATGCTCTGTGCAATTCTAGTTACCACGTTACAAGAGGGCATAATTGCATTGAGATGGATGTTCAGGAGTGTCAGTGAGATATTGCCTGAATTGGAATGTTTCTCTCTGAGAAGGGTTGCAAAGGCAGTCTTTATCAGATGATGAGATGCATGTTTAATGCCTTGGTTTGGGCAAGCACAAGCTCTCGATCTCTTTTCTTTCGAACAGTTCTGACAAAGGGTATTGGACCTGAAACATTAACTTTCTTCTCTTTCCTCTGATACCACATGACCGGCTGAGCATTTCCAGCATTTTCTCAAGAAGTTCGAGTGCATTAGTTGCAACTTTTGTGAGATCAGTTCTGGTAAATTTACATTCACTGTCATTGCGCCATCCAAAATCCAAGGGTTCTTCACCAGAATGTGATTCCACTTGCAAACTCAATGTTCAGGCTCTAAGGATGTGAATTTTCATCCTCCCTAAGTCACACATGAGTGATATGAACTTAGTTTTACTGTCTACATGAGTACAGGCTGAACAACACATTAAGCAACAAAACGAACATAATCTGTCGCTAATTGCCTCTATTCATCCATATCATCTACCCACATACTTCCACTGGTATTCCTTTTGCCCTAACTGCCCAACTGCCCACCTTCTCTACAGTTCAAATCTGATTTACTTTTCTCTCTTTCCCAGTTCTGATGGAGCATCCTTGACCTTGCACCTTACTCCCATTTGTCTTCCCACAGTTTCTGCCTGATTTGCTCAGTGTTTCCACCATTTCCTTTTCTCTCATACGGCCCTTGTCCTTGCTTCTATCCCACAGGCAGCATTTCCCAAACTTAGTACTGAGTATTTTCTTATTGGATTGAAGTCTCCTGGCAAATAAAGAGCGCATGGGGCAGTTCTCACTGAGATGCTCTTTTAAGCTCAAGTTAACCTTGAGGTGATTCCTGAGACTTCAGAAGAAAACTACGCACTTCCTAAATTGGGACAACATACATATTTAGACCATAAGATCATAAGACATAGGCACAGAATTAGGCCATTCATCTCGTAGAGTCTCGCAGAATCGAGGGGCAGCATTGGCCAACAGATGTTCTACATGTGTCTTCTTGGACACACGTATCATAGGTTTGCCATCCCTGCAGTAATTGTGCCATCACTTATTTGTATTCAATAACTTATAATTGCATAAGAACAGCTGTCTATTGCTGAAGAGCTGCCAGTGCCTGTAAATCTGTCCTCCAGCATAAGCTACCTTTTTTAGAAAAGGAAGGATAGAAAAGTTATTACTTATGATTGTAAAATTTCAATTATAAGCACAAGACAATTTGACCCAGTTCATTTGAAATTTGCTTTGGGCACACTTTCAGTTGTTATTACTTGGTAATCATTTTTCCCTTATGAATCAACGAAGAGTGGAACTGGCTGTACACTTGTAAGACTCTTTGTTATGGATTTTCAGCATCCTAGTTGCATTCTGAGGTGAGTGTGCAACCGAATCTTTGGAAAATATCCGAGTGGATCAAAGGTTTAAAGGTAATTTTTTTCCACATTTCCACGCTGCTTGGTTGTGAAAAGAAAAATTAAATAGCTGTAGAAACATAATGTAGTTTGAAAATAGTACCAATGTAATCAAAAATAATTGATTTTTGAAACTGTAGCTGAGAGATTAAATTGCATGCTATTTTTAAGCACTGTGCGATTAATTCGTAGTATAAAATTGTTAGCTAAAGCACTTGGCACCTTATGGGACATAGAAAAATGCAAACAATTTCCCATGGGAACTGTTCGATCTTCTTTCATACTTGCAGCAAGCTGAGATATATGTTTGACTGTGTGCAAGCACTTAGTCTGAAACTTACTAGCAGCTGTTTAATAGACTTCTCCAGACTGTTCCCCATTGATCCAAAAATGGGGCAATTCCCAAATTTTAGTACTCTTGCATTCCCTTGTAAACACTTTCCTTAAAGCAAGGGGAAAATTTTATCTCAGAAATATGTAAAATAATTTTATTCTAAGTATTATGGAAGATGTATGAGCCCATATTTTTTTGATCACTTCTCTTTAGATGTTGAATTGCAACCTTATTGGTAGCACTTCGATGTATATCATACACTTCAATGTGCCTTTTATGTCCTACTACCATCCTTTCATTGTCCGAGGCAGCTTTTCTATCAGTACTCATCACCTCCTCATTCAGATGTATTTGCTTTATCAGGAGTATTACTTCACTATGTCAACAATCTTAAAATGATTCATCATTGTTCCAGAAATCAACACAGCTCATCCTTTGGGGAACACACACAAAATGCTGGTGGAACACAGCAGGCCAGACAGCATCCATAGGAAGAAGCACAGTCGACGTTTCAGGCCACAGGTCCTGACGAAGGGTCTCGGCCCGAAACGTTGACTGTGCTTCTTCCTATGGATGCTACCTGGCCTGCTGCGTCCCACCGGCATTTTGTGTGTGCTGCTTGAATTTCCAGCATCTGCAGATTTCCTCGTTTTTGCGTCATCCTTTGGGGTGTGCTGTTGCAGTACCTTGTCTTTCCTCATTCATCTCATCTACCCAAATTACAATTGCATTTGTCGACCAACTTTAAAAGGGTTAAACGTCACAAGGCACTTCAGGAAACTGTGAACAGTCCAAATTCATACATTGAGTGAGCATCATATTTTTTCAGTGCTACAGACCTCTCCTTTTTTCATTCATTGGGTGTGGCGAGGCCAGCATTTATACTGCCTCCTAATTTCCTTAGGAGACAACCATCTGCTTAAACTCTACCTATCAGTGCAGTGAAGACACAGGTATACCAATATAACGGAGGCACTAGTTTCATGAATTGGAGAAAAGCTAAGAGCCACAAATTATTAAAATCAGTCTTTTTGACAATTCATTTTCTACTCTTTGGGACCTGTGTGTTAACTAATGTCTATAATATATATTTTTTTCTTTGATGAAGACATCTAACTTTAATACTTTTAAAGCCACATTGCTGTCAGTAATCATGAGGCTCCCTTACTCAGAGGCCACAGTCAGACTTTGCACATATTTATATTTTTGACCAAAGCATTTCTTAGCTGTATCCATATGATCTGCTTTAAAACTCAAGCATTTTTCCAAAATAACTACTAAAAAAAATACATTAATGGGCACAAGTGTCCTATGTACTAAAATCATAAGGTTGTGCATTATTTTCATTTTCATAACTTGTAACATATGTATAAATGTTGGTAATTAGAATCAGAATCAGGATTATTATCACCAGCACGTGTCATGAAATTTGTTAACTTAACAGCATCAGTTCAATGCAATACATAATCTGGAAGAAGAAGTATAAAATAATAATAAAGAAAGAAAGAAATTACAGTATACATATATTGAATAGAGATTAAAAATCATGCAAAAACAGATATAATATATATTTAAAAAATGAGTAGTGTTTACGGGTTCAATGTCCATTTAGAAATCGGTTGGCAGAGAGGAAGAATTAATACAGTAAAGAATTAAAAGTATCATATGCACTGGAGAAACAGAGGAGAAGTGAGTGGTCATCATAGGCTATTCACACATGGAATTCAACCTTGTCTTAAAAATAATTAGAAACTTAGCAATTTAGACGTTTTTGCTTTGGCACTGAATACAGAAGCAACAGCAGGCCATTCTGTCCCTCATACTGGTTCCACCATTCAAACAGGCCATGAAGCTCATTGCTTACCTAAGGGACACCTTGATGAGATGACCAACAACATCTTTGGCCTCCAATGACTCTGTCTCAAATAAGTACACAGTGACTGAGTCTCCACAGCCATTCTGGGATGAGAATTCCAAAAAATTCCCCACCCACTGGGTGAAGCCATCTTTTCTTTTACCTGAATGACCAACCCTGTATTTTGAAACTGCAACCTGTTTTACTAAATAATGCATCCAGGCGAAACCTTCTCACTGCGCATACCCTGCCACATATTTTGCACATTTTAATGAGATCACCCTTCATTTCTTTAATCTCTATTGACCAAGTCTGCTCAATCTTCTCTGTTAGGACAAAAATTCCATCCCAGGACCCTTTAATCTAGCCTCTCCACCGTGTCTATCTTTCCTTAGTCAGGGAAGCAAGACCTGTACACAACATTCAAAGTAAAAGTTCAGCAGTGCCCCACTAAGCTGCAGTAGTATGGCATTGTTCTTATTCTTAAATCCTCTTCCAATAAAAGCCATTGGACTTCCAATTTGCTTGGTATACATGTAGCTGCAGTGATTTGTGTACAATAAAACCAGCTCCTCTAGTAAATGTCATACCTCAGGCCCTCACCATTTAAAATATAGAAACATAGAAAGCCTACAGCACAATACAGGCCCTTCGGCCCACAAAGCTGTGCCAAACATGTCCTTACCTGAGAAATTACCAAGGGTTACCATAGCCCTCTATTTCTTTAAGCTCCATGTACCTATCCAGGAGTCTCTTAAAAGACCCTATCGTTTCCGCCTCCACCACATCCACGGGCAGCCCATTCCATGCACTCACCTCTCTCTGCGTAAAAAAAACTTACCCCTGACATCTCCTCTGAACCTACTTCCAAGCACCTTAAAACTATGCCCTCTCGTGCTAGCCATTTCAACCCTAGGAAAAAGCCTCTGACTATTCACATGATCAATGCCTCTCATTGTCTTTGTACACCTCTATCAGGTCACCTCTCATCCTCAGTCACTCCAAGGCGAAAAGGCCGAGTTCACTCAACCTGTTTTCATAAGGCATGCTCCCCAATCCAGGCAACATCCTTGTAAATTTCCTCTGCATCCTTTCTACGGTTTCCACATTCTTCCTGTAGTGAGGTGACCAGAATTGAGCACAGTACTCCAAGTAGGGTCTGACCAGGGTCCTATATAGCTGCAACATTACCTCTCGGCTCTTAAACTCAGTCCCACGATTGATGAAAGCACTGCCAAGAGTCTTGCCATTAATAAGATATTCTGTCATCATATTTGACCGACCAAAATGAACCACCTCACACTTATCTGGGTTGAACTCCATCTGCCACTTCTCAACCCAGTTTTGATCCTATCAATGTCCCGCTGTAACCTCTGACAGCCCTCCACACTATCCACAACACCCCCAACCTTTGTGTCATCAGCAAATTTACTAACCCATCCCTCCACTTCCTCATCCAGGTCATTTATAAGAATCACAAAGAGTAAGGGTCCCAGAACAGATCCCTGAGGCACACCACTGGTCACCATCCTCCATGCAGAATATGACCCATCTACAATCACTCTTTGCCTTCTGTGGGCAAGCCAGTTCTGGATCCACAAAGTAATGTCCACTTGGATCCCATGCCTCCTTACTTTCTCAATAAGCCTTGCATGGGGTATCTGATCAAATGCCTTGCTAAAATCCATATACACTATATCTACAGCTCTACCTTTATCAATGTATTTAGTCACATCCTCAAAAAATTCAATCAGGCTCGTAAGGCACGACCTGCCTTTGACAAAGCCTTGCTGACTATCCCTGCTCATATTATGCCTCTCCAAATGTTCATAAATCCTGCCTCTCAGGATCTTCTCCATCAACTTACCAACCACGGAGGTAAGACTCACTGGTCTATATTTTCCTGGGCTAACCCTAAATCTCTTTCTTGAATAAGAGAACAACATCCGTAACCCTCCAGTCCTCTGGAACCTCTCTCGTCCTCATTGATGATGCAAAGATCATCGCCAGAGGCTCAGCAATCTCCTCTCTCACTCCCCACAGTAGACTGGGGTTCATCCCATCTGGTCCCGGTGACTTGTCCAACTTGATGCTTTCCAAAAGCTCCAGCACATCCTCTTCCTTAATATCTACATGCTCAAGCTTTTCAGTCTGCTGCAAGTCATCCGTGCAATTGCCAAGATCCTTTTCCAAAGTGAATACTGAAGCAAAGTAACCATCTCCTCTGGTTCCATACACACTTTTCCACTGTCACACTTGATTGGTCCTATTCTCTCACGTCTTATCCTCTAGCTTTTACATACTTGTAGAATACCTTGGGGTTTTCCTTAATCCTGCTTGCCAAGGCCTTCTCATAGCCCCTTCTGGTTCTCCTAATTTCATTCTTAACTTCCTTCCTGCTCGCCTTATAATCTTCTCGATCTCTATCATTACCTAGTTTTTTGAACCTTTCGTAAGCTCTTCTTTTCTTCTTGACTAGATTTACAACAACCTTTGTACACCATGGTTCCTGTCCCCTACCATCCTTTTCCTGTCTCATTGGAATATATCTACGCAGAACCCCACGCAAATATTCCCTGAACATTTGCCACATCTCTTCCGTACATTTCCCTGAGAACATCTGTTTCCAATTTATGTTTCCAAGTTTCTGCCTTATAGCATCCTATTTCCCCTTGCTTCAATTAAACGTTTCCCTAACTTGTCTGTTCCTATCCTTCTCCAATGCTATGGTAAAGGAGATAGAATTGTGATCACTATCTCCAAAATGCTCTCCCACTGAGAGACCTGACACCTGACCAGGTTCATTTCCCAATACCAAATCAAGTACAGCCTCTCCTCTTGTAGACTTATCTACATATTGTGTCAAGAAACCTTCCTGAACACACCTAAAAAATTCCACCCCATCTAAACCCCCCACTCTAGGGAGACGCCAATCAATATTTGGGAAATAAGAATCTCCCACCACAACAACCCTGTTATTATTACACCTTTCCAGAATCTGTCTCCCTATCTGCTCCCCGATGTCCCTGTTACTGTTGGGTGGCCTATAAAAAACCTTCCTATTCCTAACTTCCACCCACAGAGACTCTGTAGGCAACTCCTCCATGACTTCCTCCTTTTCTGCAGCTATTCCTGATCAACAGTGCCATGCCCCCACCACTTTTGCCTCCCTCCTTGTCCTTTCTGAAACATCTAAAGCCTGGCACTTGAAGTAGCCATTCCTGCCCCTGCACCATGCAAGTCTCTGGAATGGGCACAACATCATAGCTCCAAGTGCTGATTCACACTCTAAGCTCATCCACTTAATTCATAATACCCCTCACATTAAAATAATAGACATATCTCAAACCATCAGTCTGAGTGCATCCATTCTCTATCACCTGCCTATCCTCCCTTTTGCATTGTCTCCAAGCTTTCTCTATTTGTGACCCAACCTCCCTTCCTCTGTCACTTCAGTTCGGTTCCCACCACCCAGCAATTCTAGTTTAAACTTTCCCCAGAAGCCTTAGCAAATCTCCTCGCCAGGATGTTGGTCCCCCTCAGATTCAAGTACAACCCATCCTTTTTGTACAGGTCACACCTGCCCCAGAAGAGCTCCCAATGATCCAGAAATCCAAATCCCTGCACCCTGCTCCAATCCCTCAGCCACACATTTATCCTCCACCTCTTTCTATTCCTATACTCACTGTCACATGGCACAGGCAGTAATCCCAAGATTACTACCTTTGAGGTCCTGCTTCCTTCTTAACTCCCTGTAGTCAGCTTTCAGGACCTTCTCCTTTTTCCTACCTATGTCGTTGGTACCAAAATGTACCACAACCTCTGGCTGTTCTCCTTCCCACTTCAAGATATCATGGACACAATCAGAAACATCCCAAACCCTGGTACCTGGGAGGCAAACTACCATCCACGTTTCTTTCCTGTGTCCGCAGATTCGCCTGTCTGACCCCCTAACTATAGAGCCCCTGATCACTGCTGCCATCCTCTTCCTTTCCCTACCCTTCTGAGCTACAGGGCCAGACTCTGTGCCAGAGGCGTGACCACTATTGCTTCCCTCAGGTAGGCCATCTCCCCCAACAGTCGTCAAACAGGAATACTTATTGTTAACAAGGACAGCCACTGGATTACTCTCAGGTACCTTCTTCTTGCCCTTCCCTCTCCTGACTGTTACCCACTTATCTGTCTCCTGAGGCCCCAGTGTGACTACTTGCCTATAGCTCCTCTCTATCACCTCCTCACTCTGACCAGACGAAGGTCATCAAGTTGCATCTCCAGTTCCCTAACGCTGTCTCTAAGGAGCTGCAACTCGATGCACTTGGTGCAGATGTGGCCGTCCGGGAGGCAGGGCATCTCCAGGACCTCCCACATCTAACACCAAGCACAGAACACTGCCTCACACATATTCTTTCTGTCTGTATTCTAAACAGATAACCTACCTCGCCTCAACCCTTTATTGTCGAAGCCCCGTTGAGCCAAAGCCTTCCTACTCTGTCACCCGCTCTGTAAAGCTGAATTCTTTTTAAACTCTTCCCGCTGTTCTCACTGGCCGACCTCCACGCACTTGCGGAGTTGTGCCCCATTCAAACCGCTGAAGACGCTCCAGTTTTTTTCAGTGCTTGGTCTAAAGTGCATGACACACTTTTCCACATTGCTGCCTGTCATGTCCTCAGGCTCTCGTTTAGCCTGTCTGCATCCCCCTGCTGCTCTTCACTGTATACATTCTCACCCAGCTTCATGATGACAATCAGCAAATTTGGATATATTGCCCTTGGACCTCTCATCTATTTTTGTGATACAGTTTATGAACAGTTGGGGTTTCAGGCTCAGTCCCTGCAGAGCACCATGAGTCACGCCTCCCAGCCTGAAAATGCACTATTTATTCCTTTTGTCCCTCAACCCATCCTCAGTTTACACCAGGGTTTTATAATGGCACCTTACCAAAGACTTTCTGAAAATCTAAATGCTTTCCATTCATTAGGTCACCCTTATCCATCCTGCTCATCAGAAAGATCTAACGGCTTTGTCCAACTCGATTTTCCTTTGATAAATTCATGTTGATTTTCCAACTGTCATTTTCTTCCTGCTCACTTCTCAGCTTACCACTGCCTTAATAATAGATCCCAGCATTCTTCTCTGAGGAGCTCCCTGGGGTTGGAGAATGATGCTACCCCTATGCATGTTAGGGATGCAGAGGCAGATAGTGAGGCCAATGGGAGACACTTCCTCAGATGGGCTGGGGCCAGGTGACTTGTGAGCAGGGAAGTGGGTGGTTTCTGAAAAGGTGTGCTTTTCCATCACTTCTGCGGGACCTCGTTGATACATGTGCTTGCGATTCCCAATAGCATCAATGATGCCTGTTTCACCATGAGCTGCCATGGGCTAGGATTTCCTGGGAGTCAGGGAGAATGTTGCATTTCTTTTGAGAAGCTTGAGCACAACATTGAACGTTTTTCTGTGTACACCTGGTAATGTGTTCCACACAGCTGGATTCCGAATACAGTACTTGCTTTGGGAATCTGGCTTCAGGCATGTGAGTAACAAGCCCTGCCTGGTGTAGCTGATTGAATCCTACACCTGGGAATACAAGAGGACACTTCTATTAGTTTGTTTATCCTTCAAGTGAGTTTGGAGAATTTGATGGAACCCAGTGCCTTGAGATACCTGGCACGTTTCGTCCTGGCCTCAGAAGTCCAAAGGAGGGCCGGGATCACTGCTTCCCTGTAGGTGCTAGCTAAACTAACTTCTTTTTCCCTCCAGTTCAATACAGAGTCTTGACTGAAATGTGAAACATTTCTCTTTCCACAGAGGCTGAGTGTTTCCAATATTTTCTGTTTTTATTTCAGATTTTCACTACAGGTCAAATTTAAAACAGTTGAATTATAGACGTGGCCTCTACATGCAAACCCCCTTGGCTGTACCAAGCTTCAGTGCGTCCCTCAGCATGTACTCTTGCAGCCTGGAATGTGCCAGCTGGCAGCATTCCTCCATGGACATCATGATGTGCTGGCAAACCACAGCTTCCGGGCAGACCAAAGGAAGTTATTCACTGAGCTGATGGTCTGTCAGCAGCACTTGATGTTCACCTGCGTGTGTGCCCCTGGGAACAGCCCCTACGTAGGTCAGGGAGTCCTCTGTCATGCACCTACTTGACATAAACCACAACACAAGCCTTGCATTTTTCTCCACCCTCTTCGTGAACCCACAGTCCACGAAGCAGTGAGCTATGTTCTGTTCCCCACTCCAGCCATCCCGCAGGCAGCACGCACCGGGAGTGATCTCACGGGCAGCACGCAGTGGGAGTGATCTCACGGGCAGCACGCAGTGGGAGTAATCTCACGGGCAGCACGCTGTGGGAGTGATCTCACGGGCAGCACGCTGTGGGAGTGATGCTCCAGGCATGCAGGAAGGATCTGCTTGGGAGGGCCCCTCTCACAGCAGCCAGGCAAAGACTTGGTGCTTTTTGGTGAGATCTTGCAATAACACCAAATTCGCAAGTCCAATGTATGAATAACAAATCTGCTTTCCTTTTCACATTCAGTAATAGGATTTTCATATTCCTCTTATGTCCATTTATTACAATGCTCTGAGATACTACATAGAGTGATTTTGTGTGTTTTTGGACAAAATGGACTTCAGGGTGTCTGTCAACATAGAATTGTTTGTACACAGGGACAGTTGCATGAGTTTTGTGCCATCTCTTAATTGTCAACTACTCTTTCTCTTATCGACCAAAGTGTGCCCTGGCACTTCAAAGGAAGTGGCTATATCATCAGTGTTTGCCTTCACCGAGAGATGGCTCCTGAGATAAGAGAAGCAGTTTTGTCTTAAGGATTCATCATCAAAAGGCAGAGGACAGGTTAATAAAGCAAAATGGTTGGTATGGTATAGAGTGACGAGATTCACTGGGAAAATGGACAAAAATGGCAGATGAAACTTAATTCAGATAAATATGAAGCGATGTGTTTTGTGAAGTTAAATCGAGAAGGACATTCACTGTGAATGGCAGTGCCCCGAAGAGTGTTGTTGAACAGGGGTAAAAGTACGTAATTCCCTGAAAGAATCAATGCAGATAGGGTAATGAAGAGAATATATGACATGCTTGCACCCAGACCCTCTGCTCTTATCAATGACCTTATCAATGTCTCCTTCCCACTTGCTGAATACTGAAATGTAGCCATTTCTCATGTTTACTGCTACTTTGAAAAGCCTTTTTCCTTGACAAAATCTATCCTGTTAGCTACTGCTGAACCGTATTTCCCACTGGGATTTCATGACTTCGTAAATAATTATTTAAGTATTTGCCATAGATTGTATTCTATCGCATGTTTTAATCTAATGTCTAATGCTGTAGCTAGCTCATTCCTCACACCTTCTCGTTAGCTTTATTTGAGTTTAAACTTTAGTTTCAGATTGAACAGAATCTCTTTCAATCTTTATATAGAATTCTATCATATTATGATCACTCTTCCCCAAAGGTCCCTTCACTACTAAATTATTTATTGACCTTTGCTAAGTACACAGTAGGAGAAAACAAAATTGTTCCTGCATTGGTTCTTCAGCGTACTGATCCAGAGAGCTTTTCACCATAAACACATCCAATTGCCCTCAATAATCTTACTGCCAATTTGGTTAGCCATTTCTGAATGTAGATTAAATTCCTCTGATTACTATATTACTATTGTAATGTCAGAATCAGGTTTAATATCACAGGCATCTGTCATGAAATTTGTTGTTACCTTGCACTCAACGTCAGTAAGACTAAAGAGCAGATTGTGGACGTCAGAAAGGGTAAGATGAGTGAACATGCACCAATCTTCATTGATGAATCAGAAGTGGAGAGTGAGCAGTTTCAAGTTCCTGGGTGTTAACATCTCCGAGGACCTAATCTGGTCCTAGCATACTGGTGCAGCTATAAAAAAGGCAAGTCAGTGGCCATATTTCATTAGGAGTTTGAGGAGATCTGGTATATCACCAAGAACACTTGAAAACTTCTTCATGTGTACCATGGAGAGCATTCTCACTGACTGCTCTGGTATGGGGGAGCTACTGCACAGGATCGAAGTAAGCTGCAGAGAGTTGAAAAATCAGTCAAAATAGGTACTAGCCTCCATAGTATCCAAGACATCTTCAATGAGGGTGTCTCAAAAAGACAATGTCCATCAGTAAGGACCCCCATCACCCAGGACATGCCCTCATCTCATTGCTGCCATCAGGAAGGAGATACAGAAGCCAGAAGGCACACACTCAATGATTCAGGAACAGTTTCTTCCCCCTGCCATCCAATTCCTAAATGAACTTGGAACCCATGAACACTACCTCACTACTTCTTTATTTGGTTTTGCACTACTTATTTAATTTAACTATTTGATAATACATGCAAATACTTACTGTAATTCACAGGTTTTCCCCATTTTATCATGTATTGCATTGTACTGAACTACAAAGTTAACAAACTTCACTATATATGCTGCTGATATTAAACCTGATTCTGATTCTGTTATGCAGCAGCACATTCCAATACAAAAAATGAAAGCTGTAAATTACTGTAAATCCTGATTGGTCTCTCTTTCTGCTAAGTAGACCTACCAGTTTTCTCTGTGGGTGCGCTTTACAGTTGACCTCTCTCTCCTTCATTGCCCATCAGTTCAGTTTAGTGTCCTGCAGTCCAAGAGGACCAAAAGCCTGTCGTAGGGTGTGGAAGCTTGCATGCCTTAATGAACTGGAGTCAGGGCTTTATGCTTCAGCTCTTGGTAGGGTCAGCCATGTCAAACAGATCAAAGGGTAAAGGTCAGACCAATCGTGGTCCACCAGTCCTCCAGGTATGGGAGTTCAGCTCAAGGCTATCAACCCTGTTGTTGGAATCAACAACGAAGATTCCTTCCACATCTGAGTGCAACGGTATTCCTGAACCTCCACCAAGGTCTTGCATGATGGAGAGAGTGAAAACTGAGAGGAAGCTACAGACATGATGAAGGAAGCAATGAACACTGCCAGAGATGGAGGACTGTCATTGCTGCCCCAAACACCAGCGGTGTAATGGTCAGTAAGCAAATGTATTAATAAGCTTAATGAAATGAATAGTGCAGAAAGTGAAAAGGAAAGTAGTGAAGTAGTGTAGGTAAGAGGAGAAGAAGCTGTTCTTGGATCATTGAGTGTGTGCCTTCAGGCTCCTGTACCTCCTCTCTGATGGTAGCAATGAGAAGAGGGCATGTCCTGGGTAATTGGAGTCCTCAGTGTTGGACATCCCCTTTTTGAGGGATCACTTCTTGATGATGTCATGGATGTTGAGGTGGTTAGTGCCCGTGATGGAGCTGACAGAGTTTACAACTTTCTGCCAATTATTTCGATCCGTTGCAGTGAGCTTCCCACGCCCCCACCCCTGCCCGTACCAGACAGCGATGCAGCTCTCCACAGTACATCTGTAGAAATTTGTGAGTGTGTTTGGTGACATACCAAACCTCCTGAAGCTCCAAATTAAATATAGCCCCTGTTGTATTTGTAACCACATCGATACGTTGGCCCAGGTTAGATCTTCTGAGATGTTGACACCCAGGAACTTAAAATTGCTCACCTTTTCCACTTCTGATCCCTCGATGAGGACTAGTGTGTGTTCCCTTGGATTAGTCTTCTGAAGTCCACAATCAACTCTTTGGTCTTACTGACGTAGAGTGAAAGGTTGTTGCTGATACAAGCCTCTAACTTCCTGATATATACTATGCCAAAACGTTTCTATTTGAATGGAGGCTTTCCATATTCAGTTATGAATATAGGATTTAAACACAAAAGCAAATCTTAAGAAGCATCACATAACAATTTATGTTGTTTTCAAAAGCAGATTTGTTCATAAAAGTTGCTGGATATATGATTTATGTTAAAAATATAACGAAACTGACTCATAAAGTACATATCCATTTTTCTAATAATGGTGATATTTGTTTTACATTCATTTTATATACTGTATATTACATTTTCCAACTTGAAAATGACCGGTGTAATGTTCCTTGTTGACCAACTGATTTAAAAGAATAATCCTTTTTCATAAGGCAATAGATATGCAACAGAAGCTCTTTCTGGATATGACTGATGGCCTTTTACCACTGGGACTTGCATTTGAAATTCAGCCAGACTGTTTGGATGAAAGCCTTCTCTGTATGTAGTCTAGAAGGATTAGATGTGGAATATGCTTAAATAGATAGAATCCAGTTCAAAGTAAACAGGATCACAAAATATAAAATTTACACTAAATTAATTGCCTTGCCAACAGCCGTCACATTTTCACAGATGCTGGGTGTCCTCCGGTTTTATGTGCAACAAGCCAGTCTTCATGTGCAGCTATTGATAAGAGTACTGGGAGTCCATTTTCCTCTGACCTTTTATGCATTTCTATTTTTTTTTACCTGACATCCACCCACACACATTGTACATTGCTGGTCATTATGAGGCAACCCAGGAGTAAGAACTGCAGCAGATTATTTTTTTCTCCTTTAGCTCCAGAATAATAAAACCCCTGAGAGAACCTTAACTGTCAACCCGCTAAATTAACAAAATGCAGGCGTTGACCCCATGACCTTCTTCTCTATGTGATTCTTACTCACGCTGGTCAGTATAATTACCAATTAAGCCAAAAATATAACTTCCAGTAACTTTAAACAGGATCTTGACAATGTTTTACAGTTAGAAGGAATCACAATACACACTCTCTTTAAGCACATATTTTTTAGAACTAATCTTTTAGAACTAAGTAAGGTACGTGATCTAAGTATAATTCTTATAATCGGAAAAAAACAGCATTAGACATACCTTTAATTATTATCGTAACTTGAAAATATCTGCTATTCATCTAAACTACAAACCACTTATTTTTAGGGTTTTAAATGTGAAATAAATAATGTCTCCTAGGCAACTGGTATTATGGTATTTTACACAGTACTTAAGTAATAGTTATCTTAGTTATTTAAATGGTTAATGCTCTTACTGCTTAATTTCTTATATGAAGTCCTGTGGCTTTAAAGTATGCAGAATGGCAATTCATCATTTTTCTCCTCAAATGGTAGCTGCTGTTTTATAACCAAGATATTTGCATGTTGTACTTCAGTACAAGAAAAATAATCCTCCTCCCACTCATGCCTGCATTTCCAGGTAAGTTGGTATTGAATGAATGACATATGTACGTAAATAGATGGGTGGGAATTTGCATTTTCACTGGGCTCTGAAGATGTCAAAAGCCCAAAATGAACCTGTGAATTATATCTGGCATTTGCACCCAAAGTGTCTATCTGCTGCTAATTTTGACACTGATATTTTCAGGATATTTCAACAGCTCTCCTTTCCCATTTCTGCTTTTCTGAATTTCAAGGAAGTTGCTGAAACAGAACTATCAGAAAGCATATGCCTTCTCATACACTAAATTTCTCGTGACATACTGTACAAAGAGACCATTTGGCCCACTGATTTTGTGCCATTCCATCAGTCCCTTCCCATACTTTACCCCACTTCCCCCCCTTGTAGCCAACCCTTTCTCTTATCCTTGACAAATAATTCCTCCCCAGATCTCCTGCCACTCACCCGCACTCGGGAGTAATTTATAATGGTCAGTTAACCTACCTGCACATATTCGAGATGTGAGAGGGAAGCAGAGCACATAGTCACAAGGAGGAAGTGCAAACTTCATTCAGACAGCAAGCTTGCTCAGGGTTGAACTTGTGTCACTGGAATTGTGTGGCAGCAGTACTAGGTGCAGATTAGGTCCAGTACTAGGTCCAAGAGTACAGATTCAGTTAGACCCAAAACAGTGCATATGCTACCCACCTTCCCACATTTACTTATTGTTTTTGAGTGTGTTGACTTGGACTATGACACTGCTAGAGTAAAATATGTACTGCAATGCTACTAAAATGCAGAAGAGGTGTATCTATGGATGGAGGTTTGCATATAAGTACCCAGTTTAATGCCTCATGTTTGATCTCATACTGACACAGAACAGAGACACATATGCACACATGCATATGCATTTATATCTGTGCGTGCGCACACACACACACACACACACACACACACACACACACACACACACACACACACACACAGTATATACTGTATAAGTGAATGAACTTGACCATATTTGTTTTGTTTTGGGATATACTGTCTAGCTGCTCAACTCCAATGCATTTAAAAGGCTGAATGAAGTGTTTTCCATGCTAATCATGGTTGGTAGTGGAGGATGTAGAGTGCATTGTAGAAACAAGTTCATAAAACTCCAAAGAAATGATGCTAGAGAAAAGAAATAGGAAGAAAATCTAAGGAAAAAAATTATCAAAGAGAATGATGTGAACGAGTGTGCCAAAAATGAAATAGTAAGCCATGAAGTTATGGATGGTACAGAACATAGAACATAGAAATTTACAGCACATTACAGGCCCTTGAGCCCACAATGTTGTGCCAACCATGTGACTCTAGAAAATGCCTAGAATTTCTCTACCGCATAGCCCTCTATTTTTCTAAGCTCCATGTACCTATCTAAGAGTCTCTTAAAAGACCCTATTGTATCTGCCTCCACCACCATCACTGGCAGTGCATTCCACACACCCACCACTCTTCGTGTGAAAAACTTACCTCTGATGTCCCCTTGGTACCTATTTCCAAGCACCTTAAAACGATGTCCCTTCGTGTTAGCCATTTCAGCCCTGGGAAAAAGCCTCTGGCTACCCACATGATTGATGGCCCTCATCTTATACACTTCTATCAGGTCACCCCAGAAGGAATAAATAAAATAAAATTACTCCATTGGTCAGTTCACTGTGCTGGACTTCACATTGCTTGACTGGACATGTCCCTCATCCTAAGTTGTTGCATTTCTATGGTGGAGAAATGCTCTATCTCAGACTGCACAAGTGAAAGGGCCAGATGGAATATTGTCACCTGACATCATTTCGAGCCAGAATGGAATCTCAAACTGAAACACCAGTTTAGCCCGGGCTTAGCAGGAGATTTTATCTTGGTGAAGGAATTGTTGCACTGGGAGCAACTGCTAGGAGAATAATTGTTTCCTAAATTGTTTGCTAATTATTAGGAAGACTTTGTGGTATTTTTGGTGACTCATGAATTGTTGTATATAAAAATCTCTCAGCTCTGTGGTGCAGAGTGTTGAATAAATTCATGTAGAGTACGGAGCTCACAGGAACATGCCTGCTTGTAGGGACAGGTGTCTTAACTGCTTCTGCCTACAGTACCGTGATTTGGAGCACGGCTGCCTAAAGGAAGTAGCTTCTTAAAGCAGTGACTGTCACAAACACGGACACTGTGGTGGAGCCTGGGCACTCCTGCAGGCAGGCTGTGCAACGGGGTCAGCAATCACGCTTATAAGTATGCACGTTCCAGCCAATTAGTGTTTCAT
This sequence comes from Mobula hypostoma, assembly GCF_963921235.1. Lineage (NCBI taxonomy): Eukaryota > Metazoa > Chordata > Chondrichthyes > Myliobatiformes > Myliobatidae > Mobula > Mobula hypostoma. The sequence continues at coordinate 72,768,868 of NC_086102.1, read as the reverse complement.
TGTGATTGTATTTAGCATGTCAAGTCTTGACTAGAAGCAAAGTGACGTCATCGCTCCCTGCTTACCTTTGTCTTTGTTCCGGGAAGGGAGACTACCACTTAGATTGACACTGTAATGGAGCAGTATTAATTCAGTATTAAGTTACCGCTTCCGAGCCACAGTGTCAGCATTATCTTTCAGTTTGAGAGTTTTAGTTAATGGCCCTATTGGTCTGGCATTTATTGTTTCTCTGCCTTTAGTTCTGCACAATTCTTATTAAAAGCCAGTGAACTGTTCATCGGCTTCAGTGTCTCTCCCTCTGCACTTGGGTCATACCTGCACACTTCAGTCTGTGACAATCCGAAAGTTACAACTGAAACTAATATAACCTGTACCACATGGATGTTCTAAAAGCCTTCCCTGATTGTCTTGGATTGAACAAGGTATGGATGATGATTTCAGACAATATCTGAAGGTTTACTCATCATTTCATATTCGTTTTCTGCTGAATTTATAGAAAGCACTTCTGAAGTATAACAGGAGGCTTCCTGGGGGTGTTACAAAACTTGACCAACTTTCAGGATATTTATGACAGAATTTCACTGGCAATTTCATTCACAATTAGTGATCCTTTACCTTACTGATCTCGTTATTTCACCAAGGAGTAAGTGTGTGCGTGGTCCTGGCTACCTTGCTACATAGAAACATAGAACACATACAGCACAATACAGGCCCTTCGGCCCACAAAGCTGTGCCAAACATTTCCTTACCTGAGAAATTACCAAGGGTTACCCATAGCCCTCTATTTCTCTAAGCTCCATGTACCTATCCAGGAGTCTCTTAAAAGACCCTATTGTTTCCACCTCCACCACCTCCATGGGTAGCCCATTCCACGCACTCACCAGTCCCTGCGTACAAAACGTACCCCTGACATCTCCTCTGTACCGACTTCCAAGCACCTTAAAACCGTGCCCTCTCGTGCCAGCCATTTCAGCTCTGGAAAAAAGCCTCTGACTATCCACACGATCAATGCCTCTCATTGTCTTGTACACCTCTATCAGGTCACCTCTCATCCATTGTCACTCCAAGGCGAAAAGGCCGAGTTCACAAAACCTATTCTCATAAGGCATGCTCCCCAATCCAGGCAACATCCCTGTAAATCTCCTCTGCACCCTTTTGGTGGCTGAGGTGCCCCTCGCCGTGGATGAGGAGGAATATAAAGCAGCCACACAAGCACCTGTCTTCCTGTTTAACATGGCACTGGTGAAGCACAGCAAAGACTTGCTGGTGACAAGCAAAGCTACTAACAGCTTTATTAATCACACGTTTCATCAACAATGATCACTCCAGTCAATAGCCTGTAACTGAACTTTCCGACCGACTTGTACGACCGGGCACCTTTGCGGTGTGAACTGAAGTCTCGAAGGTGCAGGATAGTTGCGGCATGACGTGTATGGATCAAATCAAGGCGGCGGGGCCTGGGAGCACAGAACAAGCCAATGTTTGGCCTTTGCTGGAGCGGACTTGGAGACACTTCAAAGCAGCAGAACCAAGCCGAGGCGAGGTAGCGTGGAGGTGCAGGCCGGAAAGCGAGGATCAAACTGATGACTGACTGATTTAAGTGCTGGGCTGAATTGGAAAGATCGGGTATGGGACGGATAGAGGCAGCAGGTCCCGGGCCTGAGAGCATATTGAAGCACTGGGGCCTGGGTCCAAGAGCGAGGGTCGTCCCGATGTTTGGCTGATTTAAGTGCAGGGCCAGATGAAAAGGTCAGGGTGTCAGGGCTGGAGGCAAGGGGCAGACTGTTGTTCAGCTTGCTGCTCACGAGGTTTACTTGCCTCTGTGCTGAACTGAGGCTGTGGTCTGCAACTGATCGGCTGTGACTGACTTCGTGACTGCGGACTCACTTTCGTGAACTCCAGTTCTGAATGTTATTCGTTTGCTTCTAGTGTTTGCGCAACTTGTTTTTTAATGCATATCGAGTGTTTGACAGTCTGTTTTTTTAGTGAGTTCCATTGGGTTTCTTTGTTTTATAATTGCCTGTAAGAAGACAAATCTCAAGGTTATATATAGTGTACATACTGTACTTTGAAAACAAATGCACTTTGAAATTCAAAGGAACAGGCAGGATGTCCAACTAACATTGAAAGTTCTCCCTCCAGGGCCTCACTTTAGCTGTCATATACTTGACACCATTTCAATGCACTCTGCATCTTCAACAGAAGTGGATGGGAAAATTCCAAACGATCTGCCCCATGAAAGTTCCACCTGGTCATTATTTGAGTGATAAAATTGCATATCTTTTGATTTAGCAATTTAGAGTCAAGCAAATGATGATCAACAACTAAAGCAAAAGTCAGGCGGGAGCCTTGCGTGTTTTATGAGCACAGCACTCATTCCTACCCTTTGGTCAAAATAAATCCACTACGTGCTTAATTTCCAGACCAAAATGTACCACCCACTATTACTGTCACTCCTAGACTAAGTTTGTCCCTCTCTCACAGTCACTTTCTGAGCGATGTCAATCACCAGGAGATCTTCAGTCTGAATTTCCTGGGAGATTCAGAATGTGTGCTGAATTGATGGGTGGTGCTTTTGTGCACCCATTATAATTTCTGAAAGCCATTTGCATGTTACACTGTATTTTAAGACAAATAACTATGATGAGACCATATAAAACATTTTAAAGCATTTTACTTATTCCATTTATTTATTGGATTTGTTAATACTCATAAATATTTCGTGAAGAGTTGGTTGCTTCAAAAATGTTTGCTTTTCAAGCCATGCACAACCTTGCTGGGGATTCTCAGAAGTATCACTGGAGAAGTGTAGCAAACTGACCAAGTGGTGACCTGGCACCTCGTAGATAGTGGAGATTATTTAAAGGGCATCAAATACTCCAGATGATTTCCACTCTGAAATGACTCTTGACACCATCTTTTCAAACAGGTTCATTCTGAATATTAATATCTATGGTACTCTCTGCTGTAACAAAAATATGTTTCCATAAATTCTTTGTATTACCCTCTCTTGCTCATACACACCATGGTATATGTCAAGGCTCCCAAGGTAGCTTGAGTCCAAGCATGAACACTGGAGGGAATCTGAAGATGCTGGAAATCCAGAGCAACACACACAAAATGCTGGAGGAACTCAGCAGGTCAGGCAGCATCTATGGAAATGAATAACACATCGATGTTTTGGGCCGAGGCCCTTCTTCAGGACTGGAAAGAATGGGGGAAGACACCAGAATAAAAAGGTGGGGGAGGGGAAGGAGGACTTGTGAGAAGGTGATAGGTAAAGCCAGGTGAGTAGAAAAGGTAAAGGGTTGGAGAAGAAAGAATATGATAGGAGAGGAGAGTAGAGCAAGGGAGAAGGAAAGGCACCAAGGGGAGGTGATAGGCAGGTGAGGAAAAGAGGTAAGAGGCAAGAGTGGGGAATAGAAGAAGAGGATATGGGGAGAGGAAAAATTACCGGAAGGAAAAATCAATGTTCATGCCATCAGGTTGGAGGCTATCTAAACAGAATATGAGGAGTTGCTCCTTCACCCTGAGAGTGGCCTCATCGTGGCAGAAGAGGAGGCCAGGTCAGGACAGGAATAGGGATAGGAATTAAAACAGTTGGCCTTGGGGAAATTCAGCTTTTGGTGGCTGAGGCAGAGGTGTTTGACAAAGCAATCCCCCAAATTACGTTGGATCTCATCAATGTGGAGGAGGCTGCATCTGGAGCACCGGGTGCAGTAAATGCCCATAATAGATTTGCAGATGAAGTGTTGCCTCACCTGGGAGGACTGTTTGGAGCCCTGAATGGAAGTGAGGGAGGAGGTGAATGAGCAGGTGTAGCACTTCTGTCACTTGAAGGGATAAGTGCCAGGAGGGAGATTAGTAGGGAGGGACAAATGAACAAGGGAATTACGGAGGGAGAAATCCCTGCGGAAAGCTGAGAGGGAGAAGTTGAAAATATGTATGGTGGGAGGATCCCATTGAAGATAGCAAAAGTTGTGGAGAATGATGTGTTAGATGTGGAAGCTCATGAGGTGGTAGGTAAGGACAAGAGGAACTCTATCCCAGTTAAGGCGATGGGAAGATGGAGTGAGCGCGGATGTTTGGGAGATGGTGGAGAGGAGGTGAAGTCCTGAGGCGGAGTTCTGACATCACTTCCCCTCTCCATTTACTAAAATCAATAGGGGCTGTTGAATGATCTCAATTGTTAAGGAAATGAACCTCCTGATTTCCTCCCAACTTTGTGGTTAGGGTGATTTGGGATTATGGAAGCTGATGGTAGGGTTAGCTTATTGATGTAGCAGGTCCTGATTGTCTATTGATGTACCGTAGGACCCCTGAAGAGTGAGAAGTTTCAGCAGTGAAGCCGACTGCTTGTTGTCACCTGGAGATGTGGGTGAGGGCAGCATCAGTGGTGGAGGAAGGGAAACCCCATTCTTTGAAGAAGAAATAAGTGAAAACCTCATCCTGGGAACAGATGCGGTGGAGGTGAAGGAACTGAGGAAAGGGATTCACGTTTTTACAGGCGACAGTTGGGAAGAGGTATAATCGACATAGTCATGGGAATCAGTAGAGTTATAGAAGATGCCGGAAGACATTTTGTCTCCAGAGATGGAAATGGAGAGATTAAGAAAGGAGAGAGAGGAGTCAGAAATGGACCAAGTAAACTTGAGGGCAGGGTAGACGTTGGAGGCAAAGTTGATGACCTTCGCAAGCTCAGCATGAGTGCATGAAGCAGTACCAATGTAGCTGTCAATGTAGCATAGGAAGAATTGGGGAGCATTACCAAGGAAGATTTGGAATATGCACTGGTCCACATAGTCAATGAAAAGATAGGCATAGCAGGGGCCCTTGTGGATGTCCGTAGTTACTCCTTGAGCTTGAAGAAAATGGAAGGAGCCAATGGAAACATTTTTGAGGTTTCTGCTGGTCAGAGAAGGGTGGTGGTGGAGGGAACCAGTTGTTTTTTTTTAGAAAGAAGCAAAGAGCATTAAGGCCTTCTTGATAGTGATAGAAGTGTATAGGGACTGGACATCCAAGGTGAAAATGAGGTGGTCAGGGCCAGGGAATTGAAAGTTGCTGAGGAGATCGAGAGCACGTGAAGTGTCATAGATATAGGTGAGAACGGATTGGACCAAGGAGATTGAATGGAATTCAGGTAAGAGTGTTGCTGCCTGGCCTCAGCAAGGTAGAGGTCAGTCCACCATCCTACACAGCAACTCCTTTGTCTGCTGTTTGATAGTGATGTTGAGACTGGTGCAGAGAGAGTGAGGTTCGAGGAGAAGGGAGGAGCGCTGAAATTGAACTGGTTGATGTCTTGATGGATGTAAAGATCAAAAGCAGGCAAAGAATCGGAGTGGGGTGCTCAAGAAGAGGAGGACATTTGGAGGGGTCATCGGTGTGGGGTAGAGAATTCTTGCCAAAGAAGTGTGCTTGGAGATGGAGCCAACGGAATAAGAGCTCGGGGTCATAGTGGGCGTGGAACTCACAGAGGTGCGAGCAAACGGGGATAAAGATAAGTCGAAGCAGCCTTTTTCTTTTCTTTAAATGATGTCATTCCTGCCAAATTAATGACAACACACCAGAACACTTAAAATGTTCCCATATTGTGCCAACCAATCAGCACAAGGAGAGCACATAAACTCCATTAATAAGCCATCCGAGGTCAGGGTTGAATTCAGATCTCCTGACCAGTGAGATGGCAGAGGTAATATAAGATGATAAGATGTAGGAGAAGAATTAAGCCATATAAAGTCTTGTATTTTGACAGCTGCCTGTAGTAAAGAATTCCTCAGATTCAACACTCTCTGGCTAAAGAAATTCCTCCTCATCTCCATTCTAAATGGATGTCCCTCTATTCTGAGGCTGTGTCCTCTGGTCTTAGACTCTGCCACCATAGGAAACATCCGCTCCACATCTACTCTATCAGAACCTTTCACCATTTGATAGGTTTTAATTAGGTCACCCCTCATTCTGCTGAATTCTCATGAATACAGACTTAGAGCCATCAAACACTATTCATATGACAAGCTGTTCAAGTCTGGAATCATTTTTGTGAACCTTCTCTGAACCTTCTCCAGTTTCAGCACATTCTTTCTCAGGAAAGGGGCCCAAAACTGCTCACAATACTCCAAGTGAGGCCTCACTGGTGCTTCATAAAGTCTCAACATTGCATCCTTGCTTTTATATCCTAGTCTTCTTGAAATGAATGCTAACATCTCGTTTGGTTTTCTCACTACAGGCTCAAGCTACAACATTCCCGATGCATACCGGGCAGAGCCCCGCCCCCACCTTGGCTACTCAGACCACATCTCTGTTATGCTAATCCCAGCATACAGACTGCTCGTCAGGCGCTCCAGACCAGTTCAGAAGCAGGTGAAAACCTGGCCATCAGGAGCTATCTCTGCTCTTCAAGACTGCTTTGAGCACACTGATTGGCACATGTTCAGGGAGGCTGCAACCGATGGTGACTCTACCAACTTAGAGGAGTACATGGCATCAGTGACTAGTTACATCAGCAAGTGCGTTGATGATGTCACTGTGTCCAAGACCATCACTACACGCTCTAACCAGATGCAATGGATGGGTTGGGTGGCGGGGAGTATACCCCTCAACAATGGTGTGGTAAGGGGAATCAACGGAGTGCCACGTGGGTGACAAAAGTATGGATATGTAGAGACCATAAGGGAAACATATGTAGAGGATTGAGAGTCATTGAATGGTTTATTGTGTATCATTTTATTTGTGAATAAAGTATATTTTGAAATTTAAAAAACAGGAACCATGGATGACCGCGGAGCTGCGTGCGCTGCTGAGGACCCGTGACTCCGCCTTCAGAGCAGGCGACAAGGCAGCCTTAACAACAGCGAGGGCCAAACTGTCCCGGGCCATCAGAGAAGCAAAACGTGCACCCGCCCAGCGAATCCACAGCAACTTCCAGGACAGTGGCGACACGTGGCACATGTGGAAGGGCATTCAGGACATCACCAACTACAAGACAACATCACCTGCCTGTGTGGGTGATGCCTCCCTCCCAGGTGCATTGAACAACTTCTATGCTCATTTTGAGGCAGAAAATGACGTGGCGGCGAGGAAGACCACCCCTCCTCCAAACGACCAGGTGCTATGTCTTACCGTGGCCGCTGTGAGGAGAACCCTGTGCAGGGTCAACCCACAGAAAGCTGCTGGACCAGACAATATTCCTGGCAGAGTGCTTAGAGGATGTGCAGACCAGCTAGCAGAGATTCTCACTGACATCTTCAACATCTCCCTGAGCAGTGCCGTCATTCCTACGTGCTTCAAGGCCACCACCATCGTCCCCATGCCGAAGGTCTTCAGTGTCCTGCCTCAACGACTACCGTCCCGTCGCACTCACATCCATCATCATGAAGTGTTTTGAGAGGCTCGTCATGAGGCACATCAAGACCCTGCTGTCCCCCTCACTGGACCACCTGCAGTTCATGTACCATCCCAACCGTTCAACAGACGACGCCATTGCCATCACCCTCCACCTGGCCCTAACCCACCTGAATAAAAAAAACAAGTACGTCCGAATGATGTTCATAGACTTCAGTTCAGCATTCAACACAATCATTCCTCAGAAACTGATTGGAAAGCTGAGCCTACTGGTCCTGAACACCTCCCCCTGCAACTGGATCCTAGACTTCCTGACTGGGAGACCTCAGTCAGTCCAGATTGGAAGCAGCATCTCCAACACCATCACACCGATCACGGGGACCCCCCAGGGCTGTATGCTCAGTCCACTGCTGTTCACTCTGCTGACCTACGACTGTGCTGCAACACGCAGCTCGAACCACATCATCAAGTTCGCCAATGACATGACTGTGGTGGGTCTCATCAGCAAGAACGATGAGTCAACATACAGAGAGGAGGTACAGCAGCTAATGGACTGGTGCAGAGCCAACAACCTGTCTCTGAATGTAAACAAACAAAAGAGATGGTTGTTGACTTCAGGAGGACACAGAGCGACCACTCACCGTTGAACATCGATGACTCCTCTGTAGTGATTGTTAAGAACACCAAATTTCTTGGTGTTCACCTGGCGGAGAATCTCACCTGGTCCCTCAACACCAGCTCCATAGACGAGAAAGCCCAGCAGCATCTCTACTTCTTGCAAAGGTTGAGAAAAGTCCATCTCCCACTCCCCATCATCACCACATTCTACAGAGGTTGTATTGAGAGCATCCTGAGCAGCTGCATCACTGCCTGGTTCGGAAATTGTACTATTTCAGATCGCAAGACCCTGCAGTGGATAGTGAGGTCAGCTGAGAAGATTATCGGGGTCTCTCTTCCTGCTATTACAGACATTTACACCACACGCTGCATCCGCAAAGCAAACAGCATTATGAAGGACCCCACGCACCCCTCATACAAACTCTTCTCCCTCCTGCCATCTGGCAAAAGGCACCGAAGCATTCAGGCTCTCACGACCAGACTATGTAACAGTTTCTTCTCCCAAGCCATCAGACTTCTCAATTCCCAGAGCCTGGACTGACACCAACCTACTGCCCTCTACTGTGCCTATTGACTTGTTTATTATTTATTGTAATGTCTGCACTGTTTTTGCACTTTATGCAGTCCTGGATAGGTCTGTAGTCTAGTGTAATTTTTGTGTTGTTTTACGTAGTTCAGTGTAGTTTTTGTATTGCTTCATGTAGCACCATGGTCCTGAAAAATGTTGTCTCATTTTTACTGTGTACTGTACCAGCAGTTATGGTTGAAATGACAGTAAAAAATGACTTGACTTAACTTGAAGCTGCAAATTAACCTTGAGGGAATCCTGCACAAGTACTCCCAAGTCCCTTTATGTCTCAGCTTTTTGTATTTTCTCTCCATTTAGAAAATAGTCTATCCTTTTATTTCTTCTACCAAGGTGCATGACCATACACTTCCTGACACTATTCCATCTGCCATTCTTTGACTTAATCTGTCTAAGTCCTTCTGTAGCTTCTTAACTTCCTCAAAGCTACCTGCCTCTCCACCTATCTTCATATTTTCTGCAATCTTTATAACAAAGCCGTCAATTCCATTATCCAGATCATTGACATATAATGTAAAGAGAATCAGTCCCAACACAGATCCCTGTGGAACACCACTAGTTACCTGTACCTTTCCTGTACCACCATGGGCTCATAGCTTGTTAAGCAGCCTCATGTGTGGCACTTGTCAGGGGTCTTCTGAAAATCCAAGTATACAACATCAAATGATTCTCCTTTGTCTATCCTGCTTGTGATTTCTTCAAAGATTTCCAACAGATTTGTTAGGCAAGATTTTCCCTTAAGGATACCATGCTGACTACAGCTTATTTTATCATGTGCCTCCAAGTACCCTGAGAACTCGTCCTTAACAGTCGACTCCAACATCTTCCCAACCACTGAAGTCAGACTAACTGACCTATAATTTCTTTTTCTACCTCTCTCCTTTCTTGAAGAGTGGAGTGACATTGCAATTTTCCAGTCTTCCGGAACCATTCCAGAATACAGTGATTCTTGAAAGATCATTAGTCACACCTCCACAATCTCTTCAGCCACCACTTTCAGAACCCTGGGGTGTACACCATCTGGTCCAGGTGATTTATCTACCTTTAGACTTTTCAATTTCCTAAGAAACTTCTCTCTAGTAATGGTAACTTCACACATTTCATTAGCCCTGACACCTGGAACTTCCACCATACTGCTAGTGTCTTCCACATTGAAGACTATTCAGTTCATCCGCTTTTTCATTATCCCCTTTTATTACCTCTCCAGCATCATTTTCCAGCAGTCCAATATCCACTCTCACCTTGCTATTACACTTTATGTATCTGAAGAAACTTTTGCTACCCTCTCTTTGGCTTTTACATTGGCTTGGTCTTCTCTTGTTAGCCACAGTTGTGTCATCTTGCCTTTAGCATACTTCTTCCTCTTTGAAATGTATATATCCTGTGCCTTCTAAATTGCTTCCAGAAATTCCAACCATTGCTGCTCTGTCGTCATTCATGCCAGTGTTCTTTTCCATTCAATTCTGGTCAACTCCTGTCTCCTGCCTCTGTAATTCCCTTTACTGCACTGTACAAGACCCAATCCAGAATAGTTGACTCCATAGTTGGCTCATCCACGAGCTGCTCTAAATTGCCATCTCACAATCATTCTACAAATTCTGACTCTTAGAATCCAGCACCGACCTGATTTTCCCAATCTACCTGAACATTGAAATCCCCCATGACTATTGTAACATTGACCTTTGCATGCATTTTCTACCTCCCATTGTAATTTGTAGGCCACATACTTACTACTGTTTGGGGGTTTGTAAACAACTCAAAGCGAGTTCACTTTTCCCTTGCAGTTCCTTAGCTCTATCCACAATGTTCAACACTTTCTGATCCTATGTCACCTCTCTTTAATGATTTGATTTCATGTTTTTCCAACAGAGCAATGTTACCCCCTGTGTTTTCCTGCCTGTCCTTTTGATACGATATGTATCCTTGGACATTACGCTCCCAGCTATAATCTTCTTTCAGCCACGATTCAGTGATTGTTACAACATCATACATGCCAATGTGCAAATGTGCTACAAGTTCATCTACCTTATTCTGTATACTGCACGCATTGAAATACAACACTTTTCACCATTTTTGATTTTGTCCACCTTTTAGGTTGCAACCCAACTTCTTGACTGCAATTTTGCCCTGTCAACAACCTTTCCTCCTTAAACCAGCCAAGACCTTATCAAATGAAGAGGGTTTCTGAGTCCAAATGGTGTACTCCTGCTCCTATCTCCTTATGTTTCCATTCCAATTGTAATTTTAAAATTTAAGAAGTCCACTGACCTTTTGTACATGAATATCCAAAGTCTAGTTCTAACAATCTTATCCCTTCACAATTCTACTGGATTCAACATTTAGTATCTCTTCTTCCTGATTTATATTACATATTCTCGGGCTGTAGCAATATAATGGTCTCGATATATGAAGCCCCAGGTGAAGTTTCCCTCTCTACTTAAATAGAGGTACTAAAAGCAATAGGGGCTGTTGAATGATCTCAATTGCTATGACAATGAGCCTCCTGATTTCCTTCCAACCTTGTTGTTAGGGTGATTTGGGATTATGGAAGCAGGTGGCAGGGTTGGCTTAATAATGCAGTAGCTCCTGATTGTCTATTGATGTACAGTATGTTCCCTGAAGAGTGAGAAGTTTTAACAGTGAGGCTGACTGTTTGTTGTCACCTGACATACCTGATGATTTAGTTTTCTGCCTGGTACAGTAGGTTATCATGCAGGTTGAAGGGTTTGGGGAAGTAGGGGGCTACCACTTGGGGAGAAGTCCACAATCCGTTGGGACGCCCAAGTTGGTGCAGTCATTCATTGAATCTATTATGATTATTTTCTGTTATGGATTTATTGAGTATGCACACAAGAAAACAAATCTTAGGGTTGTATATGGTGACATATATGCAATTTGATAATAAATTTTCTTCTAACTTTTGAAATATGGACATCAAAGATGGCAGTGGTTGAGCACTTTAAGAGTTATAGAATATTGTGTTAAGCTGGAGACTAAAGGTGTAAATTGGAGTTTTTAACCAGTGAAGACACGAGAGACAACAGATATTGGTCTTAACAAGTGAATGGATTTTTCCTTCCTGATCTGGATGCAGAAGGAAACAAGAATGAATGGAGCATCATTGATTTCTTATTGTCTGGCAGAGACAGCAGGCGCATTGGGAGATGGAGGGAGCAAAATAAGGAAGTGGCTCAGGAAAACAGGCTCCAATAGATCAGACTGGGTAAGATCATCAGTGAGGAGGGAGCCACAGTTAACAGGAGAGTACAATGGTGCTTTGATATCCTTGTGGAGATATTGGGGGCAAACAAGGTTAACCATACAGAAACTACTTTCCTGTTCAAATTGATGAACTTGGACATAACATTGACAGCTCTTCATTGTTTCTAAAATAATAACAGTTCTACATCAGCACCACTCAGATAGGACTAATCTTGCTGCAGTTCACACAGAATATCAGCCACCCCACAGGGAAACCTGCAGAAGGCAGTTAATCTAATTCTGCCCACATCACCACTTTCCTTTTTTTGAAACAATAGCTTACACATGAAGGAGGGCCATGTGTGGGAAATAACTGTGGTATCCTGTGGCTACAAATCTGCATACTGAAGGAATCAGTGCTTTTGCAACAATGGTGATGAAAACTGGAGTTAAAAAATAACAAGCGCCAAGAGAAGGATAGTAAGCATGACTTTTCTTTATAGACCATAGAGAAACAGCTGGCGATGAAAAGAAAACTTCTAGCACGAAACAGAGTGGAGAAGGTTAGGAAAAAGGAATTTAATCGATCGTTCAGGATCTGTTGTTGTGATATTGTCCAACAGGGTGTTCAACACGATTGCATAATATTTCAAATTTGTATCCCTGTTTCTGTCCATTGTTGTAAGATTTCTACTTCAAATACATTTTACACTTTACTTTTCAAAGTGGACATCTAGAAATTGAAGCTTAATCTTAAATGAATTTCCAATGCATTCACATACATTTTTCCCCTTAAACGGTGAGCAATGTATCATAATCTGTTTCCATCTTGAGATTGGTTCATGTTGCAGTTTCTATGGAAACAACAGGACAGTTTGTGCTACTGTTGCTATGGAAAAGGAAGTTTGAATTTGTCACAATGATGATGATGATATGGTATTGGGCATTATGGGTGGTTCCTTTGAACATTGTGATGAAAATATTCTCCCTTCTCTTGCTTAAAATTATTTAAAGGGACCATAGTTAAAATAATAAATATATTCAATATAAATGCTTTCAAAATGCTTTAAAAATGTTAGAATCATTTTCTCTTGCAAAAGATCAGTGTTTTTCTCTCAGAAGCGGCTCAATAGATCAGATATTACTGAAGTTGGTCTTCTCACTGAAATGGCTGCCAACAATCCTATGAGGGGCAGCACAGTAGCACAGCAAACAGAGCTGCTGCCTCGCTACTCACGAGAGCTGGGTTCAGTCCTGTCCCCCCCCCCCCGGTGCTGCCTTTGTGGAGCTTGCATGTTCTCCCTGTGTGATTCTCCTCCAGCGTGCTCTGGTTTCCTCCCATATTCCAAAATATGCAAATTGATAGGTTAATTGATCAATGGAATTATCTGCTGTATGTAGATAAAAAGTAGAAACTGTGGGTAGGTGTTGAACATATGAAGGGAATAAAAAGTGTAGAATTATTGAAACATGCTTAGTGTGGAATTTTAAAGCACAAAATTAAAAATATAAAATAAAGCTAAATTGCCTTAAAATCAGTACAAAATATTCATAATAAACAGCACAAGCACAAAATGTGTTGACCTCTGTTAAAATATCTTAACACAAATTTTAGTGACCCTACTGGTATTAAACACTACATTTCTGCTAGTCAGAAATAACCCAGTGCTGTTGATTTCCATGGCCTGGTTGAAGACAGTCGTCATGAAAACAAGTGGAGAATGACAATTTTCTGTCTGAGCAAATGGTTCTGAATATTTCAGTGCTATTCAGTGCAAGTTAGCACTTGTAGATTTGAGCATAAATTAATTTTTATTAGACTTATTTATGATGACTTTTCGACAACCTAAAAATCAACCAGCCTAAATATTGAATCAGTTCCAATTTTTAATTATTGTTGGAGCTATTTAAATTACATACAAAAAAAAATCAAAAGTTTAAATGAATATTTTTAAAACCTTTTTGGATTTCTGTTTCACCTTTTCCCCTGATGTCTTTTGGATAATTAACTTTTCCAACTTAATTGGACTGGATATTAAACATAAGTCATAAGGTTAGAAGGTCTAGAAGTAAGGATTGTTTAAATCCTCCAGAATTTAACTGCAGGGTTCCCTTTAAGCGGAGTCACTGCACCACCTCACCCTGAGCAACCCGACAACTGATGCCCTTCTGAGAGGGAAGCCAGCTTCAAGAGGCAAATGCTTAAAGCAGCAAAGGATGGAACAAGCAAGACTGAAGGGATGAGATGCAGTTCTAATAGTTGTAACTTTGACAGTAGCTTGTGCAGACTGAGGTGATGAAGTTGGTAAGGAGATTGGAATTTAAACATTATAAGGAGAGATTGAAAAGGCTGATGTTTATTCTATTCTCACTGGATTATTACAGTCTGAGGAGTGCCCCTAGAACCTCTCAAAGTCCAACGCTATGTACCATTGGGAGAGGTGGAAACCAGTAAGGCCGGCCAACAGGGCTCTGGTGAAACTGTATATGCCAATCTCCTGTACACTGAGTACAAAGGATTACAGAAATATTGATGAACTTCAACCATACCATCAACTTTAGGCTATGGAGACGGGAGATCATCAGTGCCCTATGCTCCAGGGAGCTAAGAAGAAGAATTATAAAATTATGCATGACATAGGATAGGTAATTAGAATCTTTTCCCGGGTCAGAGGAATCTAGAGTCAGAAGGCACAGATGTAAGGTGAAAGAAGGTAAATTTGAAGGCAATCTGAGGGGTAAGCTTTTCACACAGAGAAGGTACCAGAGGAGGTGGAGAAGGCAGATACAATTACAAGGCATAAAGGAACTTGGACAGGTACTTTGGCACGAAAGGCATGTGGGCAAATGGGATTAGCATAGAAAAGCATCACAGTCAGCATGGACAGGAGAGCCCTACAGGGTCTGTTTCTGCGCTGTAAGCTTCTATGATTCAATGAATTCAATGGTAAGTTAGTTGAATTGAAGGAAACATTCATGCTCCTCACCACACAGAGACTGTGCTCAAGGGTTTGCCTTTTCTTTCTTGCTTTCAGTTCTCTGGTCTCCAAGGGCTTTTGATTACTGTGCACTGGTTTTTAACAATGGGAAGGTTCATCTGAGCTAGATGACATTCTAACCTTTAAATAAGTAAATCACTTCCTGTGCCTAAATCACTGAAATCTTGCCCTTGAAACCACTGTCTCTCCTGTTCCAGTTTCCCACATGGAAGGCTAGATTTCTTCTTCACTTATTCTGTAAAACATTGTCCTTGATGCCAACAACAGAGCTTGAGCTTCTTTTGAAGACTGAGTGTCTTTCAGTTTTGAGTCTAGCTGTATGTTTTAATACGTATATTTCCAGGGACACCGTAACTGCTGAAGGTGAGCCTTATCCATGTTTTCTTTTTGTTAACCTTTCGTTCAGGTATCTAACAAAGTGCCAGCAGAGTGTATCTTTGCCCTTTGTGCTTAATATCCTTGGTCAATAATAATTTCAATCTCTGATTTGAAAGTACCAGTTGATGGAAGATCAATTGAAAAGCTGAAGTGAGTTCTGGATTGCCATTCGTCTTGACTAGTCTTTGTATGTTAATAGATTCTCATGTAAAATGAGTGGAGCAGAGAAAACATTGTGAAGGGGTGAAGACAAAACAGCCTGCTGCAAGTGACAACCAGCTCACCATCTGCAACACCATGTGTCCTCTGTCTCTCAGTGACAGGAACTATTCTACACGTCAGCATTTGTGCAGGTAACAACTCCTGCACCAGATCTTAGGAATGAAGATAGAGGTTCCTGTGTGGGCCTGCACAAAATTTGGTTGTGCAGCCTGAAGGATCGGCAAAGTGCCTCACTGAAATGAAAGTTGACATGATAGGTGGGCACCAATAAGTTTTGCTCTCATTCCCACGAAAGTACAATACTGTAAGGTGAAGTGGAAGATAGTGATGACGTGACAGAGGCTCTTGCCAGAGCAGCTCTTAAGTTTTAGAGCTTTGCTGCTAATTCTGGGAGCCACACTGTTCATCACAGACACCTCCCACTCTTCCTGCTGCATTATTTGACTCAGTATCCAAGAACCATGGAAGGACAACAATGCTTCTGATTTAACTGACTTCATAGATGGATTCTTGTCGTCATAATTCTGGAGGCTAAAGTTACAGAAACTCACAGCTGCTGTTTTCTCCGTTTGAAAAATGTCTATCTGTGTAAGGAGCTGTAGGGGTTTATAAATATCTGCAACCTTTCCAACCTCCATGTTGTCCGTTGGCTGCTGGGAGTTTATCCTGAAAGTTAAAATGATGCAGAATAATAGAAAAGCTCAGATCTCTTACCCACCTCATTGGTGATGATGAGGAAATGGGGTGTAGGTTGGGAGCTGCTGTTGGAAAGTGCAGTAGATGTTCCAGCTTCACAGTCAACTATGCAAGGCCATCTACCCTATCATAACATAGTAGAGCATCAGTGTCCACAACTAGAATTCACATGGGTATGCTGATTTTTTAAACTTCATTTTTCTGAATTACTTAGTAAAACCTCAAGACAAGCTATGGTCATCCTGAAGTGCTTTACAGACAATTTTTCTGCTTGTTATTTGGTTATATAGAACAATTAACATAATTCAAGGTCTGACTATTCAAGCCTGTTCTACCACTCATTTGACTAACCACGTATCTACACCTCCCGTACCTAACAAAGTGGCCACTGAGTGTATATTTGAGGCTTTCTGCTGTTGTAGCCTGTCCTTTGACACGCTGTGCTTACAGAGATGCTCTTCTACACACCTCTTCCGTAATACATGGTAGGTTGAGTTACTGTTGCCTTCCTGTCAGCTTGAACCAGTCTGGCCATTCTCCTTTGACCTCTCTCATTAAAAAGGCTTTTCACCCACAGAGCTGCTGCTCACTGGATGTTTTTTTTTTGTATTTCACACCATTCGCTGTAAACACCAGAGACTGTTGTGTGTGAAAATCCTAAGAGATCAGCAGTTTCAGAAACAGAATCAGAATCAGGTTTATTATCACCATTATGTGTCGTGAAATTTGTTAACTTGGCAGCAGCCATTCAATGCAATACACAATATAGAAGAGAAAGAAAAAGAAAAAAAATAATAATTCAATCAATCAATTACAGTATATGTGTATTGAATAGATTAAAAATCATGCAAAAAAACAGAAATAATATATATTTAAAAAGTGTTCATGGGTTCAACGTCCATTTAGGAATCGGATGGCAGAGGGGAATTGCTGATAAACTCAAACTACCCTTCTGGCACAAACAATCATTCCACTGTCAAAGTTACTTAGATCACATTTCTTCCCCATTCTGATTTTGGTCTGAACAACAACTGAACCTCTTGACTGTGTCTGCATGATTTTTAGTCGTTGAGTCGCTGCCACATGATTGGTTGATTGGAAATTTGAATTAACGAGCAGCTGTACAGGTGTATCTAATAAAGTGGCCACTGAGTGTACTTTGCCCTGTGTGCTTAATATCTTTGGTCAATAATAGTGTCAATCTCTGATTTAAAAGTACAAGTTGATGGAAGAGCAATTGAAAAGCTGAAGTGAGTTCTGGATTCCTACTCATTCTGACTAGTAGAATTGTTTCAAGCTACTATCCTCAAAATTATGGCTCGAGCACATCTCTATATGACATCCTGGATTCCTCATCCAACAGAAATGTTTTTTTTTCTCTCAATCAATTTCCCTATAAGTAAAAACTTAAATCAAATCATCCCTGAGATTCTACATTTCAGAGACGAGGCATATCTTATTGAAGTATCTTCTGAGAATTTATCCCTGGAGTTCTGTTAAATCTGTGGTGCAGTCCTCTTTGTCCAATACATCCTTTCTGAGGTGTCAATCCCAGAACTGTCCACAAACTCGGTCTAACTCCAACATAACTTTTTAAACGTCTGTATAAATCCACTGTTCTATTCGTCTCTGATCACTTTCAGCACTTGCCTATTGTATTTACTGGTCTATTAAATGATCCCCCTCCACTGTTTTTAGCTTTTCACCAATTAGGAAGTTGATTATTTCTTCTTTTTAGGATCATACATACATCCATAATGTATTCCATTTGCTGTCAATCAAGATTTAAGTGTTCAAAGCAGTCATTTTCACTAGCCTTCTGTTTGGCTGAGAGACCTGGAAGCGTTAGAGGAAACACTTTAGACAGAACAGATGTTTTGACATGAGATTTCTGCAGTCACTCACGGGCATTTTGATAGGATAGGTGACAATCCAGACCAGGACAGCCTGGTTAGCCTCAAGGCCTGATCCTAACGGCACAGTTGAACGGACACGTAATCTGTATGGAGAGCTCCCGTCTGCCACGTCTGCTCCTTTACACAATTCTTGCATAGGGCCACCAAAACCAGGGACATCCAAGAAAATGATGCAGGAATTGTATCAAAGACAGCCTCCAATACAGTGGCATCCTGCAAGAGAGCTGAAGTCCTGAGACAGGACTGAATCACCGGGGCTAGAGAACACAGGAAGGCCTCGTCCTGGGCACTATCACTGTGTCCTTCCAGTGGCTCGAACGTTCTTGAGTGTGTGCTTTCAGCACTGGTCTTAGCGGTCATGCTAATGAAAAATTGCACAAATGATGCCATCTAACTCAATATTCATCACACATTGATCCCTCCTTTTAGGACCCCATATTCATTCATATTGAAATCCACTGCTTTACTTTTACTTACTTACTTAGTCTGTTACTATTTTGTAATCTTATGCTTCCATCCACACTGCTTAAAATCTTTATGCAATATACCGACGTGTTCTGGGCTGTCTATCCGACATCCTTGAAAGTACTTGGCAAAGCTCACTGAATCAATGCATCTTATTCAACTTCAAATATCTTGTACATGGGATCTCTTAAGTGTCTGTTTAGGGCAACACACATAAAAGTTGCTGGTGAATGCAGCAGGCCAGGCAGCATCTCTAGGAAGAGGTGCAGTCGACGTTTCAGGCCGAGACCCTTCGTCAGGACTAACTGAAGGAAGAGTTAGTAAGGGATTTGAAAGTTGGAGGGGGGAGGGGGAGATCCAAAATGATAGGAGAAGACAGGAGGGGGAGGGATGGAGCCAAGAGCTGGACAGGTGATTGGCAAAAGGGATACGAGAGGATCATGGGACAGGAGGTCCGGGAAGAAAGACAAGGGCGGGGGGGGACCCAGAGGATGGGCAAGGGGTATAATTCAGAGGGACAGAGGGAGAAAAAGGAGAGTGAGAGAAAGAATGTGTGTATAAAAATAAGTAACAGATGGGGTATGAGGGGGAGGTGGGGCATTAGCGGAAGTTAGAGAAGTCGATGTTCATGCCATCAGGTTGGAGGCTACCCAGACGGAATATAAGGTGTTGTTCCTACAACCTGAGTGTGGCTTCATCTCTACAGTAGAGGAGGCAGTGGATAGACATGTCAGAATGGGAATGGGATGTGGAATTATAATGTGTGGCCACTGGGAAATCCTGCTTTCTCTGGCGGACAGAGTGTAGGTGTTCAGCAAAGCGGTCTCCCAGTCTGCGTCGGGTCTCGCCAATATATAAAAGGCCACATCGGGAGCACCGGATGCAGTATATCACCCCAGCCGACTCATAGGTGAAGTGTTGCCTCACCTGGAAGGACTGTTTGGGGCCCTGAATGGTGGTAAGGGAGGAAGTGTAAGGGCATGTGTAGCACTTGTTCCGCTTACACGGATAAATGCCAGGAGGGAGATCAGTGGGGAGGGATGGGGGGGACGAATGGACAAGGGAGTTGCATAGGGAGCGATCCTGGCAGGATCTCCCAGTGGCCACACATTTTAATTCCACATCCCATTCCCATTCTGACATGTCTATCCACGGCCTCCTCTACTGTAGAGATGAAGCCACACTCAGGTTGGAGGAACAACACCTTATATTCCGTCTGGGTAGCCTCCAACCTGATGGCATGAACATCGACTTCTCTAACTTCCGCTAATGCCCCACCTCTCCCTCGTACCCCATCTGTTACTTATTTTTATACACACATTCTTTCTCTCACTCTCCTTTTTCTCCCTCTGTCCCTCTGAATATACCCCTTGCCCATCCTCTGGGTCCCCCCCCCCTTGTCTTTCTTCCTGCACCTCCTGTCCCATGATCCTCTCGTATCCCTTTTGCCAATCACCTGTCCAGCTCTTTGCTCCATCCCTCCCCCTCCTGTCTTCTCCTATCATTTTGGATCTCCCCCTCCCCCTCCAACTTTCAAATCCCTTACTCACTCTTCCTTCAGTTAGTCCTGACGAAGGGTCTCGGCCTGAAACGTCGACTGCACCTCTTCCTAGAGACGCTGCCTGGCCTGCTGCATTCACCAGCAATGTTTATGTGTGTTGCTTGAATTTCCAGCATCTGCAGAATTCCTGTTGTTTGCGTCTACTTAGGGCAGCAGTTTTGATTTGACAGCTGTCCAGGAAAGGAAGGAACGATAATCTCCTTTTGTCTTTTTGTTCCCAAACTCTGTGACCGTGACCGAGACCTTCTGTTTGTAGGCTTTTGCCAGGCCTGCTGGAGTCAACTTGAGTTCAGCTACCATACTGATGTCAGCCAGTAGCTCCATGCCACTATTCTGACCTGTAAAAATTAAGTTTCTATAGAAATTATGTAGTGGGTGAGCATTTAAAGGGGAACTGCACTTTCTCATGCTACTGAATATGATGGTGGATGAGATGTTTCCCAGACCCTGGAAGTGTCATGTGCAAAAAAAAAGCTGAAGGAAGTTCAATGCCAACTCCAATATAGTTTTAACTGGTTCTTGATCAGTAAGCTTCAGCCCCATACTGAAACAGGTCATAGCTGTTGGTACTTGAACCAACTGAAGTTCAAAGATAATTCTCTTTTTTTTTCTATCTCCCTTTCTTTTCACCATGCCTTTTCTTTTTCCCTCTCCTCTTTTTTTTTCCAAGCTATCCCACCACCCATTTCCCTCCCAAGATTTCTACTTACATTCTGCACGGATGTCTAAAACCCTCCCTCATCATTTGCCTCCAGTGGTTGGTGCCTAAGGGCCACATACCCTTCCTGTGCCAGCTGCCACTCTTTGTACCCTGACTGCGCGGGAAGCAGAGCTGCAATTTAATCCTGTTCCCTCATATCCCACTCTCCCCTCACTCCATCCTATTTGGCACAGGATCCACCCTGGTGTAGAATGTGTCCTATGCCAAGTCACCAATCTTAACATGAGAGGTGGTGTCGGAGAATCACAATTTGGAGTAAACAGCATTTTTTGTTATTGTAAATATAAAATAAATTGAATTTTGATCATTTTAATCATAAATCCATTGCATGCTGAGCTATAGCTGCAGATGCACAGTAAGTACAAGGAACACAATAGAATCAACAAAAAGCCAACCCAGCAGGGTGGACAAACAGCCAATGTGCAAAAGACAACAAACTATGCAAATACAAAATAGTAGTAATACTATATAAACAAGAAATAAAGATCAGGAACATGTGATGAAGAGTCCTTGAAAGTGAGTCCTTAGTTCATTGATGGGGAGAGTGAAGTTGAGTGAAGTCTATAGTTTGATGGAACAGTTCAGTGATGAGGTGAGTGAAGTTGAGTGAAGTCTATTGGTTGATGGAACAGTTCAGTGATGGGGCGAGTGAACTTGAGTGAATTTATCCCCACTGATTCACTAAATTCCCAGAGCCCTTGAACCTCTTCAATTAAAAAAATCTATCAGTCTCAGCTTAGACTACATTTAAATGTTTCAAACATCCCCAGCTTCACAGTGAAAAACCTCTGTTAATCTCAGTACAAATTGATCAGACATTCATAACAAACAGTCGGGTAGAGGAATTCAGCAGGTGTGCTGGGAAAGGAATTGTTGAAACCATCTCCCCCCACCCCCCCCACACACACACACACCCCATCCCCACACAAACACACACACACAGAAACACCTCACCCGCATACACACAGACACACACACACACACCTCACCCCCATATACATAGACACACACAGACACACAACACACAGACACACCTCACCCCCATACACACACACGCACACACACACACACACACACACACACAGACACACCTCGCCCCCATACACACAGACACACACTTACACACAGACACACACAGACACACACACACCACACACAGAGACACACCTCACCCCATACACACACACACACACACACACACACACACACACACACACACACACACACACACACTCAGCCCACTGAGTTCCTCCACCAGAAGGTTTATAAGAGGACAAGCTGTTTGGAAAAAATATAATCATGACGTAATATGTAGAGAAGCTGCCAACATGGGAGCCTATCATTTCCTACTTTGCGGAAATTCTTTATACTTGGTTACACTTATAGTAATGCACTTAAAAATAGACAAGCAACCAAATGTTCTCACTTTCAGTTCTGAAGTGGTGTTATTTTCTTGTGTTAAAGCACCTTGAAAGAGATGTTCATGTTATTTTAAATGTAAGTATTTGTTATGAGGTTTACAGCACCATCTGTTCACCAGTTACAGAAATCTTCAAGTTAGTCTCCAGCACCAGGACTTCTTTCCAAGGGGAAAGACAAATCCAGATTTGTCTTCATGGCAAACCTCCTCCTCCAATTCTCAAGATTATGCCCTTTCCATCCATCCCAAATGGCTTTCAACATTGAAACCATTACATTTCTTGCATTCACCCCTTTGAGCTCAATCACCTAGCCTTCAATGATTTCACTTCTGCATCTGCTTCTTCAGACTGCTCCTAATATTTTTTCTGCTTTGTCTTCTTTTCTCTTTCTCTCTCTCCATTGCCCTTTCTTTCTAGATCTACCCTCACTGCCCTTCCTTCCTTCAGATTTTCAACCCTTCCCCTCTATTTATCTTCTTCTCTCTCTTTTTCTCCCTCTCTTTTCTTAACTCTCTATTTTCCCCTTCTCCTCTTTCTCCCTTTCCCTCTCACTGTTTGACCCCACTCTCTCTTTCTTCTCCCCAACTCTGTAAATCTCTCACTGCCAATCCTATTCCCCTCTTTCTGCTCTCTCTCCCTACTTCTCCACCCACATCCCTCTTCACTCTTTCCTCTCTCTGTCACTAGTCCTAATCAAGCTATTTGAGCAGTAGCCAGTCGGAGATCAGAAGCCTCAAATGACGTAGCTCACTCAGGTTCACCAACTGATCAAAAAATGCAGTGACTTGCAGCAGTTTGGAGCTTTGAACAGCAGGAAATTGGAAATCGGAAGCCTGAGAAAAGAGAGCACACTCAGGATCACCAATAGAGCAGAAAGGCAACAACTAGCAGCTGTTTGGAGTTTCAAGCAGTGGTCAATCAGTGTTTGGGATTGATTGGCAAGAATAAATTAAAGTAAGGCAGTGGCAAGCAGGATGGCCATTCTTGGAGCAGCCATCATTGGAGTGAGCAGAGTTAGAGTGTGGATTTTGAGGCTTTAGCACTTTGAGGTTTCAGCACGGTGAGGCTTGAGAGAGAGACAAGGCAAAAGAGCTATAGGTAGAGTTTTTTTCACCCACTTTATTTATTGTTTTCCTTCTTTATATTTGCTGAGTTGGGACAGTAGTATTGCCAGGCAGGATAGTTCAATGCTCCTCTTGTGGGATATGGGAAGGCAAGGAAACTCCAGAGTCCCAGACAACTACACCTGTGTGAAGTGTCTCCAGCTGCAGCTTCTAACAATCTAAATTAAGGAGTTGAGCTGGAACTGGATCATTTGGGAGGCTGAGGGGGTGATAAGTCAGTCATCTAGAGAAGTTGTTGCACCCAAGTTTCAGGACACTGGAAACTGGGTGACAGTCAGGAAGGGGAAAGGGGCCAGTGCAGAGTGCCCCAATGGGCATCCCCACCAACAACAGGTACACCACTTTGGATACTGTTGGAGGGATGACCTCGCAGAATGAAGTCACTGCAGTCAGGTCTCTGGCACTGAGTCTGACTCTGTGACTCAGAAGGGAAGGGGGTCAAGAGGCGAGCTGTGGTCATAGGGGATTCATTAGTCCAGAGAACAGAAAGGAGGTTCTGTGGAGGAGAATGAGGTTCCCAGATGGTACGTTGCCTCTCAGGTGCCAGGGTCTGAGATATCTTGGATTAAGTCCTCAGCATTCTTTAGTGGGAAGGTGAACAGTCAGACTTCATGGTCCATGTAGGTATCAGTGACGTGGATAGGATGAGTAACAAGGTTCTGCAAAGGGAATTCAGGGAATTAGGTGTTAAGTTAAAGGGCAGGACTTCCAGGGCAGTGATCTCAGGATTGCTACCCATACCACGTGCTAGTGAGGCCAGAAATAGAAAGATTATATGGTTTAACACGTGGCTAAGGAGTTGTTGTAGGAGAGAGGGCATAAGATTTTTGGATTATTGGGCTCTCTTCCAGGGAAGATGGGACCTGTGCAGAAGAAACGGCTTGTACCTGAACTGGAAGAAGACTAATCACCCTAGCAGGAGGGTTTGCTAGTGCTGTGGGGGGGTGGGGGGTGTTTAAACTGGAGATGCAGGAGGATAGGAACCAGAGTGCCAGAACAGATACTGGAGAGGTTGTGGAGACAGATGTTAAGACCTCTGACAAAGTTAGGAATCAAATGGTTAAGCATGGTGCAACTAGCATCCTGAGATGCAAATATATTTCAATGCAAGAAGTGTCGCTGGAAAGGCAGTTGAGTTCAGGTCAGGGATCAATATCTGAAATGATGACATTGCCACCATTAGTGAGTCCTGGTTGCAGGAGGGGCAGGACTGGCAGCTCAATATTCTGGGGTTTTAGACGTGACAGGGTGGGAGGGCTTAAAGGAGGGGGGAAGTGTTACTAGTCAGGAAAAATGTCACAACAGTGCTCAGTCCAGGACAGACTGGAGAACTCATCTAGTGAGGCATTATGGGTGAAACTGAGAATAGGGTTATATTATAAACCACCCAGATGTCCAGGGGATTTAGAAGAACAAACTTGTGGAGAGATCACAGACTGTTGCAAGAAAGAAAATGCTGTGATTGTAGGTGATTTTAACTTTCTTCTCCCATACTGTAAAAGGACTAGATGGGATAGAATTTGTCAAGTGTGTTCAGGAAAGTTTCCTTAATCAGTATGTAGAAGTTCCAATGAGATAGCGTGCAATACTTGATCTGGGGAGGGAATCCGGAATTGGATCAGACTGCTCTACACACACATCCGTAGTGCAGTTCAGGTCAACGTGTGGGAAACAGATAGCTTCCCTATCAGGTCTGGAGTCAGGCAGGGCTGTCCCCTCTTCCCGTCTTGTTTGTCTGCTGCATAGAACCCTTTGCGGAAGCCATCAGGAGGGATGAGGGCATAAGAGGGGTGACGCTGCCAGGCAGTGGAGGGACCTAAGTGAAAACGTCCCTGTACATGGACGATGTCACCGTCTTCTGCTCTGATCCGAGGTCAGTTCGCAGGTTGATTGGCATCTGCGAACAGTTTGAGCTAGCATCGGGGGCCAGGGTCAACCGCACGAAGAGCGAAGCCATGCCCTTCAGCAACTGGCCCGACCGATCCAGTGTCCCCTTCACCAACAGGTCTGACCACGTGAAGGTGTTGGGGATCTGGTTTGGAGTGGCAGAGGCGTGCAACAAGAACTGGCAGGAGCGGACTGCCAAGGTGAAACAGAAACTGGGACTGTGGGGAGGGCACTCCCTGTCAATAACAGGCAAGAACCTGGTCATCAGGTGTGAGGTGCACTCAGGGCTGCTGTACTTGGCGCAGGTGTGGCCCATCCCCCGCTCCTACAGTTTGGAAATCACCCGGGCTGTCTTCAGATTCCATAAGACCATAAGACCATAAGACCATAAGACAAAGGAGCAGAAGTAGGCCATTTGGCCCATCGAGTCTGCTCCGCCATTTTATCATGAGCTGATCCATTTTATCCTATTTAGTCCCACTGCCCCGCCTTCTCACCATAACCTTTGATGCCCTGGCTACTCAGATACCTATCAATCTCTGCCTTAAATATGCCCAATGACTTGGCCTCCACTGCTGCCTGTGGCAACAAATTCCATAGATTCACCACCCTCTGACTAAAAAAATTTCTTCGCATTTCTGTTCTGAAAGGGCGCCCTTCAATCCTGAAGTCATGCCCTCTTGTACTAGACTCGCCCATCATGGGAAACAACTTTGCCACATCCACTCTGTCCATGCCTTTTAACATTCAAAATGTTTCTATGAGGTCTCCCCTCATTCTTCTAAACTCCAAGGAATACAGTCCAAGAGCGGACAAACGTTCCTCATATGTTAACCCTCTCATTCCCGGAATCATTCTCGTGAATCTTCTCTGTACCCTCTCCAACGTCAGCACATCCTTTCTTAAATAAGGAGACCAAAACTGCCCACAGTATTCCAAGTGAGGTCTCACCAGCGCCTTATAGAGCCTCAACATCACATCCCTGCTCCTATACTCTATTCCTCGAGAAATGAATGCCAACATTGCATTCGCCTTCTTCACTACTGACTCAACCTGGAGGTTAACCTAAAGGGAATCCTGTACGAGTACTCCCAAGTCCCGTTGCATCTCAGAACTTTGAATTCTTTCCCCATTTAAATAATAGTCTGCCCGTTTTTTCTTCTTCCAAAGTGCATAACCATACACTTTCCAACATTGTACTTCATTTGCCACTTCTCTGCCCATTCTTCCAATCTATCCAAGTCTCTCTGCAGACTCTCCGTTTCCTCAGCACTACCGGCCCCTCCACCTATCTTCGTATCGTCAGCAAACTTAGCCACAAAGCCATCTATCCATAATCCAGATCGTTGATGTACAATGTAAAAAGAAGCGGCCCCAACACTGATCCCTGTGGAACACCACTGGTAACCGGCAGCCAACCAGAATAGGATCCCTTTATTCCCACTCTCTGTTTCCCGCCAATCAGCCAACACTCTATCCACGTATGTAACTTTCCCGTAATTCCATGGGCTCTTATCTTGTTAAGTAGCCTCATGTGTGGCACCTTGTCAAACGCCTTCTGAAAATCCAAATATACAACATCCACTGCATCTCCCTTGTCTAGCCTACTGGTAATTTACTCAAAAAATTGTAATAGGTTTGTCAGGCAGGATTTTCCTTTAAGGAATCCATGCTGAGTTCTGCCTATCTTGTCATATGCCTCCAGGTACTCTGTAACCTCATCCTTGACAATTGACTCCAACAACTTCCCAACCACTGATGTCAAGCTAACAGGTCTATAATTTCCTTTTTGCTTCCTTGCCCCCTTCTTAAATAGCGGAGTGACATTTGCAATCATCCAGTCTTCCGGAACCATGCCAGAATCTATTGACTTTTGAAAGATCATCGCTAATGCCTCTGCAATCTCCACAGCTACTTCCTTCAGAACACGAGGGTGCATTCCATCTGGTCCAGGAGATTTATCGAACTTTAGCCTGTTCAGCTTCCTGAGTACCTTCTCTGTCGTAATTGTGACTGCGCACACTTCTCTTCCCTGCCACCCTTGAGTGTCCGGTATCCTGCTGTCTTCCTCAGTGAAGACTGATGCAAAATACTTGTTCAGTTCCTCTGCCATCTCCTCATCTCCCATTACAATTTCTCCAGTATCATTTTCTATCGGTCCTATATCTACTCTCACCTGTCTTTCACTCTTTATATACTTGAAAAAGCTTTTAGTATCCTCTTTGATATTATTTGCTAGTTTCCTTTCATAGTTAATCTTTTCTCTCTTAATGACCTTCTTGGTTTCCTTTTGTAAGGTTTTAAAAACTTCCCAATCCTCTGTCTTCCCACTAATTTTTGCTTCCTTGTATGCCCCCTCCTTTGCTTTAACTTTGGCTTTGACTTCTCTTGTCAACCACGGTTGCATCCTTTTTCCACTCGAAAATTTCTTCTTTTTTGGAGTATACCTGTCTTGCACATTCCTCATTTTTTGCATAAACTCCAGCCACTGCTGCTCTGCTGTCTTTCCTGCCAGTGTCTCTTTCCAGTCAACTTTGGCCAGTTCCTCTCTCATGCCACTGTAATTTCCTTTACTCCACTGAAACACCGACACATCAGATTTCGGCTTCTCTTTTTCTAATTTCACAGTGAACTCAATCATGTTATGATCACTGCCTCCTAAGGGTTCCTTCACCTCAATCTCTCCAATCACCTCCGGTTCATTACACAATACCCAATCCAGTACAGCCGATCCCCTAGTGGGCCCCACAACAAGCTGTTCCAAAAAGCCATCTCGCAGACATTCTACAAATTCTCTCTCTTGAGATCCAGTGCCGACCTGATTTTTCCAATCTACTCGCATGTTAAAATCCCCCACAATTATCATAACACTGCCCTTCTGACAAGCCTTTTCTATTTCCAGTTGTAATTTGTAGTCCACATCCCTGCAGCTGTTTGGAGGCCTATAAATAACTGCCATCAGGGTCTTTTTACCCCTGCTATTCCTTAGCTCAACTCATAAAGATTCTGCACCTTCCGATCCTATATCACCTCTTTCTAACAATTTAATATCATTTCTTACCAATAAAGCCACGCCTCCCCCTCTGCCTACCTTCCTATCCTTCCAATACACCGTGCATCCTTGGACGTTCAGCTCCCAGAGACATGCATCCTTTAGCCAGGTCTCAGTGATGGCCACAATATCATACCTGCCAATCTGTAGCTGTACAACAAGATCATCCACCTTATTCCTTATGCTGCGTGCATTTAAGTACAACACCTTAAGACCAGCTGGAGATTCGTCTGGGGATCCAAGATGGAGTGGGTGAGACGGACCGTCATGCACAAGTCCCTGGACAATGGGGGCAAGAACGTCCCCAATGTCACCCTCACCCTGATGGCCAACTTCGTGTGTGACTGCATCAGGTTGTGTGTAGAACCCAGGTATGTGGGGACCAAGTACCACTATGTGCCCAGGTTCTACCTGTTGCCCTGGTTACAAATGATGGGTCTGGCCCCACTCCCGCACAACGCCCCAGTCAGCTGGTCGTTGCTGCCGTACCTGTCCTTCGTAGAAAAGTTCTTCCAGGAGAATGCCTTTGGCCACAGAGCCATCAGGCAGTGGTCGGCACGTAGTGTCCTGCAGGCACTGCAGGAGAAGGACGTGATGGCCACAGTGGGGTGGTTCCATGAGCAGACCGTCCAGTTCATCTGGCAAAATGCCTCATCGCCAGATCTCAGCAACAGGCACCAGGACCTCGCCTGGCTGGCGGTAAGAGGGGCCCTCCCAGTCAGATCCCTCCTGTACGCCCGGAACGTCGTCTCCACACCCCACTGCCCACGGGAGGACTGCAGTGAGGAGCAGTCTGTGACCCACCTCTTTGCACACTGTCAGTTCGCAGAGAGGGTGTGGAGGAGGATGGATTGGCTAGTGTCACGTTTCATCCCCAGCAGTTGCGTAATAGAGGACTCTCTGATCTCCGGGCTGCTCCCGGGGTCGCACACGGAGACCAACATCCAGTGCTGCTGGCAGATCATCAACTCGGTGAAAGACGCTCTTTGGTCGGCCCGAAACTTGATGATCTATCAGTGCATGGAGATGTCCGTGGGAGAATGCTGCCGACTGGCACATTCTCGGCTGCAGGAGTACGTGCTGAGGGACGCACTGGAATTTGGTGCAGCCACCGCAAGGGCCCAGTGGGGAAGGACCACGGTATAGGTTTCTTCACCCACGGGAGTGGGAGGTTTGGGTGGCGGGGAGTATACCCCTCAACAATGATGTGGTAAGGTGAACAACTGGAGGGCCTCATGGGTGGCCATAAGTATGGATATGTACAGACCATAATGGAAACGTATGTAAAGGATGGAAAGTTATTGAATGATTTATTGTATATAATTTTATTTTTGAATAAAGTATATTTTGAAATTTAAAAAAATACTTGATCTGCTATTAAGGAATGAGACAGGGCAGGTGACAGATGTTTGTGTAGGGGAACACTTTGCATCTAGTGATCACAATGTCATTAGTTTCAAAGTAAATATCCAAAAAGAACGGTCTGGTCCATGGGTTAAGATTCTAAATTAGAGAAAGGCTAACTTTGATGGCATCAGAAAGGATCTGGCAAGTGTGGATTGCGACAGGCTGTTTTGTTACAATGGTGTACTTTGTAAGTGGGAGGCTTCAAAAGTGAGATTTTTGAGAGTACAAAGCCTCTATGTGCCTGTCAGAGTAAAAGGTAAAGATAACAAGTGTAGGGAACCTTGGTTTTCAAGAGATACTGAGGCCTTGGTTAAGAAAAGTAAGGAGGTGCATAGCAAGTACCTTATGGAGTATAAAAAAATGAAAAAGAACACTTGAGAAAGAAATCAGGAGGGCTAAAAAGAAGGCGTGAGGTTTCCCTAACCGACAAGGTGAAGAAGAATCCTATGGGAATCTACAGATATGTTAAGAGCAAAAGGATTGTAAGGGACAAAGTTGGTCCTCTGGAAGATCAGAAAGGTAGTCCATGTGTGGAGCCAAATGAAAATGGGGGAGATCCTGCATGAATTTTTTGCATCTGTATTTCCTCAGGAGACGGAGACAGAGCCTATAGAAGTGAGGCAAAACGGCATCAACTTCATGGACCCTATACAGATTATAGAGGAGGAGGTGCTTACTGCCCAGAGGCAAATGAGGGTGGAAATATCCAGGGTTTACTAGGTGTTCCCTTGGACCCTGCTGAAGGCAAGTGCAGAAATTGTCAGAGCCCTACAGAGATATTTAAATCAATCTTAGTGATAGGAGAGGTACCGGAGGACTGTAGGGAAGCCAATGTTGTTCTGCTGTTTAAGAAAGACTCTAATAATAAACCAGGAAGTTATAGGCTGGAGAGCCTGATATCCGTGGAGGGAAAGGTAATGGTAGGTATTCTAAGGGACTAGCTATATGAGTATTTGGTTAGACAGGGATAGTCAGCAGGGCTTTGTTCATTGAAGGTCATGTTGAACCAATCTTATAGAGATTTTGAGGAAGTTACCAGCAAAGTGGATGAAGGCAAGGCAGTGGATGCTGTCTACATGGACTTTAGCAAGACATTTGACAAGGTCCCACATGGGAGGCTGGTCAAAAAGGTTCAGTCACTTGGCATTCAGGATGAGGTAGTAAATTGATTAGACATTGTCTTTATGGAAGAACCCAGAGAATGGTGGTAGATGGTTGCTTCTCTGACTGGAGGCCTGTGGCTAGTAGAGTGCTGTAGGGATCAGTGCTGGGTCCATTGTTGTTCGTCATCTATATCAATAATCTGGATGATAATGTGGTTAACCAGATCAGCAAATTTGCAGATGTCAACAAAATTGAGGATGTAGTGGATAGTGAGGTAGGCTATCATGGCTTGCAGAAGGATCTGGACCAGCTGGAGAAAATTAGCTGAAAAATGGCAGATGGAATTTAATGCAGACAAGTGCGAGGTGTTCCACTTCAGTAGGGTCAATCAGGGTAGGTCTTACACAATGAACGGTAGGGCACTGAGGAGTGCGATAGGACAAAGGGTTCTGGGAATACAGGTCCATAGTTCATTGATAGTGGCATCACAGGTAGATAGGGTCATAAAGAAAGCTTTTAGCACATTGGCCTTCATACATCAGCGTTCAGTTCAGGAGATGGGACGCTATAATGAAGTCGTATAAGATGTTGGAGAGGCCTAATTTGAAGTATTATGTACAGTTCTGGTCGCCTGTCTAGGGGAAAGATGCAAACAAGGTTGAAAGAGTACAGAGAAAATTTACAAGGATGTTGCCGGGTCTGGAGGACCTCGGTGATAAGGAAAGTTAGAAAAGGTTAGGACTTTATTCCTCGGAATGTAGAAGATTGAAAGGAGATTTGATAGAGGTATAGAAAATTATGAGGGATATAGATAGGGAAAATGCAAGCAGGCTTTTTCCACTGAGGGTGGTGCTGCAACCAGAGGTCATGGGTTAAGGGTGAAAGATGAAAATTTTAAGCAAAACATGAGGGGAACCTTCTTCACTCTTCATGAGAGTATGCAACAAGCTTTCTGCACAAGTGGTGCTTGCGAGCTGGATTTCAATGTTTAAGAGAAGTTTGGATAGGTACATGGATGGTAGGGATATGGAGGGCTGTGGTCCCGGTAGAGTCGATGGGAGTAGGCAGTTTAAATGGTTTCAGCATGGACTAGATGGGCTGAAGGGCCTGTTTCTGTGCTGTACTTCTCGGAGACTCTGTGACTCTATTTTCCAGTCTCACAGAACCTCTCATTATTGTAATGCTTGCTGACAGCTGTTTTTAGCCTTCTTCAAAACTGTTCTCATTAACCCTTCTCATGAGACTTTCTATGCTCTACAATCAGCTCCACATCTCCCTTCCTTTACAAATTGCTCTAAATTTATCACCGCCCTTTGGCTGCATGTTCAGCTCTCTCACCCGATTTCATCAAATTCTGCCTTGTGCAGGTGGCTGAGTCACACTGTGGCACTCACAACAACCTACCTCCTGGGCTGTCTGACATACAGGTGATTCCGAATAGGTCTTGTTTCTGCAATCATTTCTTCAATCAACAGACATCCCACCCTGCAAAAACTCATTTCAGGGAGGCAGCACCATCAATTTGCGGGAGACTCCCGGAACTTCTGGGAGAGGTGGGATGTCTGCAATAGAGTCGAATGACACCTGTTAAACTCACCTCAACATGTCTTTTACGGTCTTAACCCACCATGGGCAATAGAAAAGTCACTGTTGCAAACAGTGCAGCGAGCAACACTGTCTCTGCCATGGCATGTTCTGTCTCTGTCTCTGCCTCTCTCAAAAAAAATCGATTTCTGGGATATTGTACATAATTTGCAGGCATCAGGAAGCCACTATCAATATACGGGAGACTCCCGGAACTTCCAGGAGAGGTGGGATATCTGAATTAATTTCTGCATCCCTGTGTAGCTCATGATTTCAACTTGAATTGCAACGTATATGTCTCTGCAGAACCAATTGCTTTTCATTTCCTTCAAAGTTGAAACTTCAAAGTAAAGTAATTATCAAAGTATGTATATATCACCATTGAGCACCTTGAGATTTGATTGTTTTATTTATTTATTTCTTATTGAGCGATTTCGTGTGGAACAGGCCTTTCCAGCCCAACGGGCTGCACCACCCAGCAATGCACCTATTTAACCCTAGCCTAATCTCAGGAAAATTTGCATTGACCAATTAACCTGCTAACTAATACATCTTTGTAATGCAACCAGATACCTGACCACCTGGAGGAGCACCCAGGCATATCACAAGGAAAGCATACAGATGGCACCCAGAATTGAACTCTGACCTCCCATGCCCCCGAGCTGTAATAACATCATGCTAACCGCTTTTCCACTGCGCCACCCGTTTTCTTACTGACACTCACACAGAGGAAAGAAATACCATGAAATCAATGAAAAACTACACACAAAGATTGACAAACAACTAATGTGCAAAAGCAGACAATCTATGCAAATATAAAAGTAATAAGTACGTAAATAATACTGAGAACATGAGTTGTAGAATCCTTGAAAGGAAATCCATAGGTTGTGGAATGACTTCAGTGTTGAAGAGGTGAATTTATCCACTCTGATTCAGGAGCTGAATGGTTGAGAACAATAACTGTTCCTGAACCTGGTGGTGTGGGATCTTGTACCTTCTTCCTGCTGGCAGCAGCAAGGAAAGAGCATGGCCTGGATGGTGGGGAGATTTGATGATGGATGCTGCTTTCCTGTGACAGCGCTCCCTGCAGATGTGCTCAATGGTGGGAAGGGGTTTTCCTGTGATGGACTGGGCTGTATTCATCAGTTTTGTAGTTTTTTCTGTTCTTGGACTTTGATTAAAGATGGTACCAGCATACATCGATGACTCCCAGTGGGCTACAGAAAATTGTCCCAGTTTTCCTCTTAAGTATTCTTCTTTTGAATTATTTTTACTGCAATTTGCAGCACATAAATTTCTTCTTAACAACGAACTATGAAATTAGATAGATCACGATCGAAGATTGAACGCGCGGAGCAGAAGTTGTGAGATCCAGCGGAGCAGCTAAGTGCTGCACCTTTAAGGGTCAACGCGATGGGCGGAAATGCGGCAGAAGAGGTGGAATCCAAAACAAGCTGAAGCGCGAGGGATGAGGCCTCCACTATCTTGTTGGCAAAAGTGCAGTCGCTGGAACGTCAGATTGACAATCTCAGGGCAAGGCTGCTGTATCAGAGGCAGATGTTTGTTGCACTCAGACTTGGACATCAGTGGACATGCTGGACGCGGTGATCAGACCAGAAGATTGTACAATTTTCAGAATGGGTCAAACCACACTCTCGTAAGGGAAAATAGGGTGGCGTGTACTTTTTAGCCAATTCTCTCTGGTATCCAGACGTGGGGGTTATGTTGGCCTCTTTTTTCTTTTGACTTAGAATGCCTAATTATCAAATGTGGAGCATTCTATTTGCCTCAGGAGTTCCCATCCGTGATCCTGACTGCAATTTATATACCGCCAGCAACTAATTATAAACAAGCACTCTCGAAACTGCACAATGTTGTCTGCAGGCAAGCAACAGCCCATCCTGACTCATTTCAAATTATTATCATTGACTTCAACCAGAAAACCCTGCCCAATTATCATCAGCATGTAACCTGTTGCACCAGTGGTCCCAACACACTAGACCATTGCTACCATAAGGAATGCCATCGTTACTTCCTGAGGCCGCATTTTGGCAAATCGGACAAATCTGCTGTACCCCTACTACCCGCATACAGACAAGCCTAAAAAGCAAGGCTCCAGAGATCAAGACAACTAGGAGGTGTTCTCAGGAGGCTGAGGAGCAGTTACAGGATTGCCTTCAGTCAGTGGACTGGGCCGTGTTCAAGCACTCATTTGAGGACCTGAATGATTACAACAGGATTGTAACAGACTTTATTAAAACACCTGTGGATGAGTGTGGCCCCTACAAAACCATTCAGGGTTTACCCCAATCTGAAGCCCTGGATGAACCATAAAATCTAGTATTTGCTGAAGTCCAGATCAGAGGCATTCAAGTCTGGAGATCAAGGATGCTATAAGAGTTGCAGATATTATCTCCAGAAAGCCATCTCTAGGGTGAAGTGGAGATTCCGAACTAGAATGGAATCAATAAGGGGTGCTCGACAGCTATGGCAGGGTTTGAACACCATAACCTATTAAAAGTTAAATCTAGTGACATGGGGGACAGCAGGGCTTCAGTTCCAGCTGAGCTCAATGCCTTCTATGCTCACGTCAACCTCCAGAACAGGGAAGAAAGATCGCACGATTGCACTTTGGTCTCAGTATCTGAAGATGATGTGTGGACTGCCTTCAAAAGAGTGAATCCAAGGAAAGCATCCCATCTGGACGGAGTACCTGGCCGAGTACTGAAGACCTGTGATGACCAACTGGCTGGTGTGTTCACTGATATCTTCAACCTCTCGCTCTGGCTGGGTGTGGTACCTACCTGCTTCAAACAGGCTTCAATTGTACTAATGCCCAAGAAGAGCGTGGTAACCTGTCTATATGACTATGGTCCAGTGGCACTTACATCCACCGTGATGAAGTGTTTTGAGAAGCTGGAGTTGAAACATGTCAGCTCCTGTCTGAGTAGCAACTTGGATCCGCTCCAATTTGCCTACCGAAGCAACAGGTCTACAGCAGATGCCATCTCATTGGCTCTTCAGATAACCTTGGAACATTTACTAGCAAAGATGCATACATCAGAATGTTCTTCATTGATTACAGCTTAGCATTTAATATCATCATCCCCTCAAAACTAATCAATTAACTCCAAAACCTGGAGTTCAACAAGCCCTTATACAACTGGATCCTGGACTTCCTCACTTGCAGACCCCAGTCAGTTCAGATTGGCAAAGGCATCTAAGCCAGAATCTCCATCAGCATTGGAGCACCTCAGGATGTGTGCGTAGCCCCCTGCTCTACTCACTTTACACCCATGACTTTGTGGCTAAGTACAGGTCCAACACCATATACAAGCTTGCTGATGACACCACCGTTGTGTGCCATATCAGAGGTGGTAATGAATTAGCATACAGGAGGGAGATTGAAAACTTGGCTGAGTGCTGTAATGACAACAACCTCTCACTTAATATCAGCAAGACCAAGAAACAGATTGTAGACATCTGAAGAGGGAAGCCAGAGGTCCATGAGCCAGTAATCAGAGATGGAGAGGGTCAGTAATTTTAAATTCCTGGGTGTCACTATCTCAGAGGACCTTTCCTGGACCCATTATGTAAATGTATTTGCAAAGAAAGCACAGCAGTGTCTCTACTTCCTTAGAAGTCTGTGGAGATTCAGCATGTCATCAAAAAACCTTGACAAACTTCCATAGATATGTGGCGGAAAGTGTGCTGACTGGCAGCATTATGGCCTAGTATAGGAACACCAAAGCCTTTGAGCGGAAAATCCTACAAAAGAGGTAGTGGATTCATGGATAAAGCCCTCCCAACCACTGAGCACATCTACATGAAACATCATTGTAGAAAAGCAGCATCCATCATCAAAGATCCTCACCAACCAGGCCATGCTCTTTTCTCCCAACTGCCATCAGGTAGAAGGTACAAGAGCCTCAGGACTCGCACCACCAGGTTCAGGAACAGTCACGACCCCTCAACCATCAAGCTCTTGAACAAAAGAGGATAGCTACACTCATTCTATTTCTGGTGTTCCCACAACCAATGATCTCACTTTAAGGACTCTTGCTATTTCATGCTCTCATTATTTATTGCAATTTATTTATATTTGCATTTGTACATTTTATTGTCTTCTATGCTCTTGCTCTTTTATTGATTCTGTTTACAGTTACTGTTCTATAGATTTGCTAATCATGCCCACAGGAAAAAGAATCGCGGGGTTGTATGTGGTGACGTGTATGTACTCTGATAATAAGTTTAACTTTGAACTTTGAACTTGGGTGTTTCCAAACCAGTCTGTGACGCAGCCAGTCAGGATACTCTGCACTGTGCATCTGTAGAAGTTTGTCAAAGCTTTAGTTGACATGCCTGATCTGCACTGACTTCTAAGAAAGTAGAGGCACTACAGGTTTCTTCTTCCTGTAGTTAATAATCAGTGGATCCAAGCCTTGTGATTTTCTTCATGTCTTGCATCATCCTAACATGTTAAATGCTAATAGTTAAAAGTCAGATAATGTCGGACTCCTTACTCCTTGTGAAAAGGTTCTTTATGATTATGGGAGTATTTTCAGCGGCACTGTTTTATTGGGGAGGTAGTAATCTCATGTCAAAAGACTGTAGATTCTCTGAATGTAAGTTGGGGTCTGATATAAGTAAACTCAGTAGCCACTTCACTAAACAGGAATAAAGTCTCCATTCTATCCCCTTGGATCAGTCCCTTCCCACCTACATCTGTGACATTTCTCATGTTCTCAATCTCCTCAGTTACTGTTAATTCTCTGGCCCTGATCGCCTCACTATCACCATGGACATCCAGCCCCTTTATATTTCTATCCCCCATCAAGAAGGCCTTAAAACTTGCCATTTCTTTTTCAATAAAAGAACCAACCAGTTCCCCTCCACCAACCTCCCCCTCACCCTCAACGATTTTTCCTTGGGTTCCTCCCACTTTCTCCAGACTTAAGAGGCAGCCATGGGCACCTGCCTGGGCCCCAGCTATGCCTGCCTCTTCGTTGGCCATGTAGAACAGACCATGTTCCAAGCCTTCCCTGGTAATTCCCCCAATTTTTGCTCCACTACATTGAAAATCACAATGGTGCTGATTCATGCATCCGTGCTGAGCTCGTTAAATTCATCAACTCTGCATCTAACTTCCATACTTAAAGTTATCTGATCATTTCTGACAACTCCCTCCCCTTTCTGTCTCCATCTCTGGAAATAAACTGTCAACCACCATCTTGTATGACCCTAATGATTACCACTGTTATCCTGACTATATCTCATCCCACCCTGCCTCAAGTAAAAATGCTATCCCCTTTTCCCAGTTCCTTCGTCTCCACTGCATCTTTTCCCAGGATATGGCTTTCCTTTCCAGGATTCAGAGATGTCATCCTTCAAAGAACACGTTTCCCTTCCTCTATCAAAGATGCTGCCCTCATCTGCACCTCTTCCACTTCCCGGACATTTACGCTCACCCCATCTTTCCATTGCCTTAATGGTGATAGAGTTTCTCCTGTCCCAAGGTGAGGCCATCTTCAGGGTGGAGGAGCAATTCCGTATATTCCATCAGGGCAGCCTCCAACCTGATGGCATGAACATCGATTTCTCCTTCTGGTAAAAAAAAATTGCCCTCCCACTCCCCTCTTCTTGTAATCCCCACTCTGGCATCTTAACTCTTCTCACTTGTCTATCACCACCACCCCCCCCTATGTTCACTCCTTCTTCCCTTTCTCCAGTGGTCCACTCCTATCAGATTCCTTCTGCTCCAGCCCTTCATCTTTCCTATCCACTTGGCTTCACCTATCATCTTCTCGCTATCCTCCTTCCCCTCCCCTCACCTTTTTATTCTGGCATCTTCCCCTTTCCTTTCCAGTCCTGAAGAAGGGTCTTGGCATGAAACATCGACTGTTCATTCATTTGCTTGGATGTTGCCTTACTTGCAGACTGTCTCCAGCATTTTGTGTGCGTTACTTTATTAGGTACACCTGTACACCTGCACACCTGCTCATTAATACAGATATCTAATCAGCCAATCATGTGTCGCAACTCAATGCATAAAAGCATGGTGACCACATGGTCAACAGGTTCAGTTGTTGTTCAGACCAAACATCAGAATAGGGAAGAAATGTGATTGAAGTGATTTTGACTGTGAAATGATTGTTGGGTGGCTTGACTATGTCAGAAACTGCGGATCTCCTGGGATTTTCACTCACAACTGTCTCTAGGTTTTACAGAAAATGGTGAGTTACAACAGTGCTGTGCAGAAGAGCATCTCTGGATGCACACCACGTTGAACCCTGAAGTGGATGGGCTTCAGCAGCAGAAGACCATGAACATACACTTAGAAATTTCCACTGGGTGCAACTGGAACTTCCAGTTGAAGATGATATTGAGTGAAGATCATTCAGAACTTTACTGTTGACAACGCAAATTGGCCTAACCACTTCAATAAAGTTATTGTAATAATTGCATACAAATAGAGTACAGCCATGAAAGCCACACAGATCAGTAGCATATTTCAGCCACCGCAGAGCCATGTGTCACATTGAAGTGAAGTTTCCTTATCTGGTGAACTTTGAAGTACCAAACTCTGAGATGTATGGTTTAACTTCAGAAGTTCTCTTTGGCAAACAAGGCTCTAGAAAATCAAGATTCTTTGACAAAATATGCAGAAAGAGGAAATGCCATTAATTTCTTGTTCCAAAAACATTCCTTTGAATAATAGATTTTGATGTATGGTTAATGCACATTAAAAATCAAAATAAGGTTGGAGTTTGTCTGGTGTTGTGGATTTGATCCTAGCCATGCTTACTGAATAACAGTTCACAGTTGCTGCTGAACTGGGTCATCTGTATCTGCATAATAACAAAAGAGTGTCCCAAACTTGGAGTTATTCTATGGTGATAGGCTTCTTACCAGTTCACATGTGAAATCACTGATGCCGACCACTGCCACGTATACTATGCTCAATGTAATGGTGAACATCAATTTTTCCCCTTCATTTGTATAACGCTTTCAAAGATTTTTGTATTTTCACAAACGTATTTTAAAGTCTCTTGGGTGCATTGTTTAGTGATATAAGACAATGATGTTTAGGGTTAAGTTTCTATAGCTGATGACCTGTTTCAACATTTACCATGTCTCACCCATTGACATACTGCTTAGGCTCATCACAGACAAACACAACTGTCAAGAGGACAGTCCTCCAGATAATGAACACTGAGCTGAACTGGAATATGCCTGGACTCTTTCGGTTTTGGCTTTTATATTCCGTGTTTCTCGATTGTATTTTTTTGTTGCCGTTTGAGTGATTCGTTTTATTTGCACGTGTGGGGGAGGTTTGATGTTTTTCTTTGAATGGGTCCCATGGATTTTCTTTGTTTCATGGCTGGCTGTGGGAAAATGAATCTCAGTATGCATGCATACTTCGATAATAAATGTACTTTCAATCTTTGAATCCACTCCCCTATCTCCATTAACAATCATTTCAAATATCTAAACTAGAGACATTCCACAGATGAGGAATAAAGACCCAAATGAAATATATGAACTAAAGACAGATTGATCAAACCTGCTCTGCCACCCAATAAGACTGTGGTTGATGTGACTGTAACTGTAACTCCTCATTTCCATTTGCCCCGGTAACCTTTCAGCACTTTGCCTCTCAAGAATCTTTCTGCCTCAGTCCTACAAACATTCAGACTCTGCCTTCTCCTCCTTTTGAAGAAGAACTCATGAGCCTTTAAGAGAAAACATTTTATCTCACCTCTGGCTTAATGTGTGACCCCATTAGGCTCTTCAATATCCTTAAACAAAGTCTGAAATTTTGTTCGGCTGAATCTCTGGAAAGAGAAAGCAGTTAACGTTTCAGGTCAGGGACCCTACCTCAGAATTCATCCAGCTGATCTCATCTACGTCCTTGCAATTTTTACACATTGCTTATGAAAACTGTAGATTTAGATTTAAATGTAGATGTAACTGTAAATGCAGATTAAATTGTTTTCATTATCCTGCAATTTTGGTGTATTTATGTAATCAAAACTGCCTGAGCCTACCAGCTTAACAAGTTACAAATGACCTAGTATCAAAAATAAATTTACTTCCATTACCGAGCCATTCTGCTGCCATAATACAATAAATTTCACATCATATAAGACTGTGATAATAAACTTGTATATATAGAACTCTTTATTTGCATGATTCCGCATGTAGAAGTTACGAGTTGGATCAAAGTCATCCTGAAATAATGCAAAGATGGCAATTTTTGTATTTGGCACACAATAAAAACAATAATCAGGGATTTTATGGAGATTTTATTGACCTAGTCACATCCCTGCTTATGAATGGCATGGCATTGATTTGTCCACCCCTTTCCATCAACAATATAGCATAAGACATAAAAGATACAATTACAAGGCAAGAAGTGGTGTACCGAAAAGAAGTCTAGGACTGAAACAAACAAATTACTGCATTTTTAGATCTCTATCCTATTTTCAAAGTGCTTTTTATTTATCATAATTCAATGCAATCAGTATATACATAGTAGTTTCAATTGTGATTTCAAAATAAGAATTAAATATGGGTATTGACATGTTATGACACAAAAGATAAAAGTTTACAATTGCTGGAAATCTGAAATAAATCAGAAACTACTGGAAATTTGTAACAGGTGAAGTAACGTCTGTGCTGGTTGAAAGTGTTAAAAGCATTTTGAATCAACAACCTTTCATCACACTGGCTTTAAGTTAGTTATTTCAATGAGAGAACATAAGACTTGGTATCAACCAATCTAATAAATTGCTTTCTTTATGGAGGTAGGAAAATGACAACACACGTCAAATAGATCTCAATACAACCATGCCAAAAATGGGATAACTCAATATTTCACCGTGAAACACAAATTGTTAGCTGGACTTTTCGACTAAAAATCTACCTGTTCTAGTAAGAAGGTTTCCAAATTGGTGCTTTTTAAACTTGTACACATACATGCTGTATCTTCTTATTGGTCTCAGACTAATTCAGCAAGGTCCTATGCTGTCGTGCTCAGCTCCCTGTTGAGAACCAGTCTCTGCAACTGAAGATCAAGGTAGTGCAGCCAGTTGGACTGCTGAATTACCTGGGGCACTTAGTGCCCCCTGGCCATCAGATCCAAATTATCCTGGCTCAGATCCAGTTTGTTCCTTCCATCTGTATTTTATTTTTGCTACTTATTTTATCTGATCCGCGTGATTACTTCTGCTTTAGTTTCCAAGTGTGGACCACAGCAGTGAGCTCAGTCACCTCACCATTTGCTGAACCACCAGGAGTCCAGGCCCACTAACAGTGTTGTCATCTTGTGTTGTCTTCCTTGGGTTTTTAAAGCTACTTTAAGCGTAATAAAATAATCCCAGATTAGGTAGCAGGTGCCTCATTAAATGGACATCAACAATAAAATATTCTGAAGTTGAAAGTTCATATATTTCACATTCCAAAATATTTGAGGGATATTCTTCAAGAACAAGCATTAAAGGATACTAACAAATACTGGAACTTCAGGAATTTACTCTGATACATAGACTATAAAATTAACATTGGGAAATATTTCCATGGAATTCTGTAAGTCTGCCAATACTAACAGCCGGCGAGCCTGAGGGCAGGCGCTGACTGACAACTAGAGCCAGTCAGGCGACCAGCCAGCCAGCCAGTCTCAGCCCTGCGATGAGACTCAGAATACAGCTGGGAGCTAACATCCCCTTGAAGATTGCACTTGGGGCAGGCTGATAGGAACAGTGTATTGTTGCCAAAGGCCAGCAAGGGGCAAGCCATGAAGCATGTCAGTCATCAGAAGATCCTGACTTATGTTGCCATTTGAAAAAAAAATTAATACAACTAATTCTACAGAGTTTTGCTGCTAGCTAAATTCTTCCACAGGTGTAACTGCAGCTTATTACTGAGCATTGCACTGACAAAACACAAGGTGTAACGGTAGTTAATAGTGTTAATCCCATGCCATACTGTTAGCCACTCCCACAAGGGAAGAGGTCACTGATGCACCATCAATAACTCCAAAAGACTGGAAGTAGAGTAAATACCAAAAGGCTTTTATTAGCAGTAAAATGTGACCCCCAGCATGCTGAGTGTCTGCCCCTGGACTGAGAGAAGGAGCCAAGGCCCAATCACCTTTAATCAGGGGTCTGTGGGAGGAGCTACAGGGGCAGTCAGCAGAGGGGTGTGTCCAGACAGGTAACCCAGTTACAACATTTATACATGGTTTACCACATTCACCCCTCCTTTTTTTTAAAAAAGAGTCCTGCGGGGTGAAGTCACTGACAATATTTACAAGTATAGTTACAGGTTAAGTCTATCAGGCGGTCGAGTCCGTCGCTGTGATCTACGTAGCACCGGTGTTGATTGCACTGG
Organism: Mobula hypostoma; assembly: GCF_963921235.1. NCBI lineage: Eukaryota > Metazoa > Chordata > Chondrichthyes > Myliobatiformes > Myliobatidae > Mobula > Mobula hypostoma. The sequence goes on along the minus strand of NC_086102.1, from coordinate 72,726,196 downwards.
CGACGGCGGTTGTGCTGGCTCCGGCCTGACTTGAGGTGTCAGCACTTTAGGCATCGGTAATCCCTAGTGCGTGTGCGTCGTGCCCAGTATGGGAGTGTCGTGTGGTGTCTGTGTAGGGCTTGGAGTGTACAGTGTCTCGTGGGTATATATATCGGTGGACACGGGGTTAAGTCACCATGGAGTGTTCAGGGTAGGGGCCCAGTGCGCCTGCGGGCGCCAGGTCATGGATGGAGACTGTGTCCTCCCGCCCATCGGGTAAAACCACATAGGCATACTGGGGGTTCACATGAAGTAAGTGAACCCTCTCGACCATCAGGGAGTATTTATTGCTCCTTGCATGTTTCCGGAGCAGCACTGGCCCCGGAGACATCAGCCAAGTTGGTAGGGTGGTCCCAGTGGTCGACTTTCTGGGAAAAGAAAAGAGCCGCTCATGAGGGGTGGCATTGGTGGCCGTGCATAACAGGGAGCAGATGGAGTGGAGTGCCTCGGGAAGGACCTCCTGCCAGCGGGAGACCGGCAGTCCCTTTGACCTGAGGGCTAAGAGTGTGGCTTTCCACACTGTGCCATTCTCCTTCTCTACCTGTCCATTCCCCCGGGGATTATAGCTCGTGGTCCTACTGGTTGCAATTCCCCTAGCCAGTAGATATTGGCACAGCTCGTCACTCATAAACGAGGACCCTCTGTCACTGTGGATATAGCATGGGTATCCGAACAGAGTGAAGAGCTTGTGCAGGGCTTTTATAACTGACATGGTAGTGGTATCAGGGCAGGGGATGGTGAAGTGGAACCGCGAGTACTCGTCGATAACATTAAAGAAGTACACATTGCGGTCGGTGGAGGGAAGGGGGCCCTTAAAGTCAACACTCAGTCGCTCAAAGGGGCCGGTGGCCTTGATTAGTTGTGCCTTTTCAGGTCGGTTGAAGTGCGGTTTGCACTCTGCGCAGACTTGGCAGTCCCTGATCATCGTCCTGATCTCCTCAAGGGAGTAAGGCAGGTTCCGGGCTTTCATGAAGTGGAAAAGCCGGGTGGTAAAGATCTACATGTAGGGCGTATAGCCGGTCGATCTGCGCGCTGGTGCACGTTCCCCAGGATAGGGCATCGGACGGCTCATTGAGCTTCCCAGGCCTGTACATGATGTCATTGTTGAAGGTGGAGAGTTCGATTCTCCACCTCAGAATTTTATCATTTTTGATTTTACCCCGCTGTTGGTTACTAAACATGAATGTGACTAGCGCTGGTCAGTCAGCAGGGTGAACTTTTTGCTGGCGAGATAGTGCCTCCAGTGCCTAATAGCTTCCACTATGGCTTGGGCCTCTTTCTCCACCGCAGAGTGCCGAATTTCAGGGCCTTGAAGGGTACGGGAGAAGAACTCCACTGGTCTTCCTGCCTGGTTGAGGGTAGCAGCCAGCGTGAAGTCGGAGGCATCACTCTCCATTTGGAAGGGAATGGCCTCATCCACTGCATGTATTGCTGCTTTGGCAATGTCCCCTTTTATGCGGCTGAAGGCCGTGCGGGCCTCAGCTGAGAGGGGGAACGTGGTGGACTTGACCAGGGGGTGGGCCTTGTCTGCGTAGTTAGAGACCCATTGGGCGTAATATGAAAAGAAGCCCAGGCACCTTTTGAGGGATCTGAGGGTGTTGGGAAGAGGGAGTTCCAACAGGGGGCGCATACGGTCGGGGTCAGGGCCAATGACTCCGTTCTCCACGACACACCCAAAGATAGCAAGTCTGGTGGTTCCGAACACCCACTTGTCCTTGTTATAGGTGAGATTGAAAACTTTGGCTGCTTGGAGAAATTTTTGGAGGTTGTTGTCGTGATCCTGCCGGTCGTGACCGCAGATGGTGATGTTATCCAGATATGGGAACGTGGCCTTCAGTTGGCACTGGTCCACCATCCAGCCCATTGCCCTCTGGAAGACAGATACCATTCGTGACACCGAAGGGGACGCGCAGGAAGTGATAAAGCCTGCCGTCCGCCTCGAAGACGGTGTAAGGGCGGTCCTCCCGGCGGATGGGGAGCTGATGGTAAGCAGATTTTAGGTCTATGGTCCTTGTACTGTGCTATCTGATTGACCATATCCGCGATGCAGGGTAGAGGGTACGCGTCAAGCTGCGTGAACCTATTGATGGTCTGGCTATAGTCCACAACCATCCTATTTCTCTCCCCGTTCCAAACAACGACCATCTGCGCCCTCCAAGGACTTGTGCTTGCCTCAATGACCCCCTCCTTGAGCAGCCACTGCACCTCTGACTTGATGAAGCCTCTGTCCCCTGCGCTGTACCTCCTGCTTTTAGTTGCCACAGGTTTACAGTCAGGGGTCAGGTTGGCGAACAGCGGTGGGGGAGGGATCTTGAGGGTGGAAAGGCCACAAGTGGTGACCGTAGTGCAGCTGTTGGCATGGTGTTGGGTGGGATGTACGGGTCGGTGTGTGTGGGTGGTCAGTAGTGGGGTTTGTGACATATTCCTACAAAACTGAGGATTTACGACAGTGATTGATGGGAGGGGCCCATCATACTCCATTGTCACGCTTTTCAGGTGGCTCTGGAAGTCGAGCCCCAATAGCACTGGGGAAAGAGTTGAGGCATGATCGGTAACGTAAAGTCTCGATATTCTGTGCCCTGCACCACTAGCGTCGCTACACAACCGCACCCCCCACCCCCAGATGTCCGTTGTATGCGACCCGGAAGCCATGGCGACCCTCTGACTTACCGGCTGTATCATGAGTCCACAATGCTGCACCGTGTCCGGGTGGATAAAACTCTCCATGCTGCCTGTATCAAACAGACAGATTGTCCTGCGCCCCTCCACCAGGATGTCCATCAATGACCTTGCGAGCTGGTGGGGAGCGCTTTGGTCGAGGGTCACGGAGGCCAGGGTTGAGTCACTGTCTTGGTCCGGCGCGGTGGGGATCCCCCTGAGCACCCGTTGGTCCTAGGTGGTGGGAGGTGGTGCCGACCAAGAAGGCCACCCCTATGTCTCGCATGTGGTGGCAACATGCAGGGAAGATGGCAGCAGGCAAGACGGCGACCCCCATGCCTCGCACACGGTGCTGCTCGATCCCCGCTGTTTGGACTTACAGGCCTTGGCAAAGTGGCCCTTCTTTCCGCAGCTGAAGCAGGTAGCTTCTCGGGCTGGGCAGCGTGTCCGGGGGTGCTTCTCGAGCCACAGAAATAGCACGTCGCAGACTCGCGACTGGCAGCAGCTGAGGTCGATTCGCCGGCAGGTTGCGGGGTCTGCGGTGTCCACGAGGCCGTCGGGGGATCACGTGCCTGGAGAGCCTCAGAGTTGTGCAGAGCAGCCTCCAGCGTGTCGGCCAGCTCAATCGCCAAACGTAAGATAAGATCAGCTTTTTCCAGCAGCTGCTGGAGGACATACACTGACCTGGTCCCCATGACGAAAGCATCTCTCACTGCCGCAGGTCCACACGGGCATCTGTCGTGCCTGGACAAACTCAGCACTCGACTCTCCAGGCTTCTGGTGCCATGTCACTAAGCGATGCTGCGTGTAGACGGTGTTTACCGACTACAGGTATTGTCTTTTGAGGGCGCTCGTCGTGCTGTCGTAGCTCGGTTGGTCTCTGATCATCGAGTATGCCCGTGGACTGACCCTGGAGAGTAGAACTCTGCGCTTTGCTGTGGACTCGGTCACTTCAATCGCCTCTAGGTATGATTCGAAGCAAGCCAGCCAGAGTTCGAAAGCATTTCCAGCTTCAGGTGTTTGCGGGTCGAGGTCTGACTTGCCCGGTCTCAGGGAGACATTCCATGCTTTAAAATTACTGCTAATAAAATTGATGCACCATCAGTAACTCCAAAAGACTAGAAGTAGAGTAAATACTGAAAGGCTTTTATTAGCAGTAAAATATGACCTCCACCATGCTGAGTATCTGCCCCTGGACTGAAAGAAGGAGCCATGGCCCAATCACCTTTATTCAGGGGTCTGTGGGGGGAGCCACAGGGGCAGTTAGCAGAGGGGTGTGTCCAGACAAGTAACCCAGTTACAACATATATATATGGTTTACCACAGTCACGTACTGTACAAGCAGGATTATCAATAAAGTTCAGTGGCGTATCCTGCTGTGTGCTCTACACCATCCCCCAATAATGAACACAACACGAGGGTCTTGATTGTTTTAATCAAGATAGGTGGGAAGCAATGGGCGGTATGGACAATGACTTCAGAGCTGAGTAGCACAGTTGAAACTCACTGTTTGCTGACATTTACAGGTTGCACTATTAAATGTCACAAACAAAACATTGATACATTTTACAAACCAAAATTACAAAAGAATTTACCATGTCTTCCTGTTATGGTTTGGCCAGTTCAATTTCACAAAAATGAACAACATAGTGATTTGCTTCTGTTAAAATAAAACTTATGAAATAGAAGCAAGAGCAGGTCATCTGGCCCTTCGAGTCTGCCTTTTATTATTTATTGAGATACATCACGGGGAAGGCCTTTCCTGCACCTTGAGCCAGGATGTCCTGCAATCCCTCCAATTTAATCCTAGCCTGACCAAGGGACAATTTATAATGACCAATTAACCTACCAATTGCATCAAACTTTGGACTGTGAGACGAAACTGGAGTACCCAGATGGGTTTACTATACAGCGTTAGGATAGATCCATAGAGTCTCTCAAAAACAGAGGTGGAGGAGTCTGCCTCATGATCAGCTCTTCTTGGTACACAAATATATCAATGCTAACCCAATTCTGGTCACCAGACCTGGAATATCTACCAGTAAAGTGCCATCCTTTTTACCTCCCACGGGAGTTCTCCGGAGTCATCTTGCTTGCAGTTTACATCCCATCTCAGGCCAATGTCAAGCAGGCTTTAGATGATCTGAGCAATGGGATCAATATGCATGAAAGAGCGCACCCTATCGCCTTCACCATTGTTTTGGGAGATTTTAACCAGGCCAGTCTGAAAAAATTACTAAGCAATTATTATTATCAGATCACTTGCAATACCAGAGGAAACAACACACTGGACCATTGCTACACCACCATCAAGAATGCCTACTGTGCTATTCCATGCACTCACTTCGGGAAGTCTGATCACCTGGCTGTACTTCTACTCCCTGAGTATAGGCAGAGACTGAAGACTGCAGCACCAGCAGTGAGAACCAAGAATGTATGGACAAGGGAAGCACAGGAGCGCCTACAGGACTGCTTTGAATCGGTGGAATGGACTGTATTCAGGGATTCATCTTCGAATCTGGATGAGTATGCCACAGTTGTTACCAACTTCACTAAAAGCTGTGTGGATGAGTGTGTGCCCACAAAGACTTACTGTACATTCCCAAACCAAAAGCTGTGAATGACCCAGGAGGTACATCTGCTGAAGGCTAGATCTGTGGCATTCAAGTTTGTGAGGAGGGCAATTTCAAGGGTGAAGAGACAATCTTGTACAAGACTGGAGGTGATTTCAGATGCACGGCAACTCTGGCAGGGTCTGCAAGACATTACTTCCTACCACACGAAACCCCATAGCATGAATGGCAGCGATGCTTCACTACCAGATGAACTCAACGCGTTCTATGCACGCTTTGAAAGGGAGAGCACAACTACAGCTGTACCTGATGACCCTGTGATCTCCGTCTCAAAGGCCGATGTTAGACTGTCTTTAAAGAGAGTGAACGCTCGCAAGGCGGAAGGTCTCAATGGAGTACCTGGTAAGGCTCTGAAAACCTGTGCCAACCAACTAGCAGGAGTATTCAAGGACATTTTCAACCTCTCACTGCTATGGGCGGAAGTTCCCACTTGCTTCAAAAAGGCAACAATTACACCAATGCCTAAGAAGAATAATGTGAGCTGCCTTAATGACTATCGCCCGGTAGCACTCACATCGACAGTGATAAAATGCTTTGAGAGGCTGGTCATGACTAGACTGAACTCCTGCCTCAGCAAGGACCTGGATCCATTGCAACTTGACTATTGCCACAACAGGTCTACAGCTCTCACTGGCTCTCCACACGGCTTTAGACCACCTCGACAACACACACACCTATGTCAGGATGCCGTTCATCGACTATAGCTGAGCATTTAATACCATCATTCCCACAATCCTGATTGAGAAGTTGCAGAACCTGGGTCTCTGTACCTCCTTCTGTAATTGGATCCTTGACTTCTTAACTGGAAGACCACAATCTGTGCAGATTGGTGATATCATATCCTCCTCACTGACGATCAACACTGGCGCACCTCAGGGGTGTGTGCTTAGCCCACTGCCCTACTCTCTATATACACATGACTGTGTGGCTGGGCATAGCTCAAATACCACCTATAAAATTGCTGACGATACGACTATTGTTGGTAGAATCTCAGGTGACGATGAGGGGGCGTACAGGAGTGAGATATGCCAACTAGTGGAGTGGTGCCACAGCAACAACCTGGCACTCAATGTCAGTAAGACGAAAGAGCTGAATGTGGACTTCAGGAAGGGTAAGATGAAGGAACACATATCAATACTCATAGAGGGATCAGAAGTGGAGAGAGTGAGCAGCTTCAAGTTCCTGGGTGTCAAGATCTCTGAGGATCTAGCTTATTCCCAACATATCAATGTAGTTATAAGGCAAGACAGTGACTATACTTCATTAGGAGTTTGAAGGGATTTGGCATGTCAACAAATACACTCAGAAACTTTGATAGTTGTACCATGAAAGCATTCTGACAGGCTGCATCACTGTCTGGTATGGAGGGGCTACTGCACAGGACCAAAAAATGCTGCAGAAGGTTGTAAATCTAGTCAGCTCCATCTTGGGTAGTAGCCTACAAATTACCCAGGACATCTTCAGGGAGCGGTGTCTGAGAAAGGCAGCATCCATTATTAAGGACCTCCAGCACCCAGGGCATGCCCTTTTCTCACTGTTACCACCAGGTAGGAGGTACAGAAGCCAGATACAAATCACTCAGTGATTCAGGAACAGCTTCTTCCCCTCTGCCATCCGATTCCTAAATGGACATTGAATCTTTGGACACTACCTCACTTTTTTTAAATATACAGTATTTCTGTTTTTGCACTGTGACGAGAATACACATAAATTAAGATGTTTGCTGGCCGGGGCTAGCACCAGTGGCATCAGTAGTTGGTCTGCCACCTGCCCTCAGGGGAGGGAGAGATAAGGAACACAATGAAGCAGCAATTGGAGATGTTAAGGAAGGAGCCATCAGTCTGGGTATTGTCAAGATTGGCTCCCCCTTTGAACCCTGAACTGTTTGAAGTGATGGACAGGCGATTTGGAGATGTGTAATGAAGGGACGGGAGAGAGAGCTGTCTAGAGCGGCTCCCCCTTTGAAACCTGAACTGTCTGAAATGATGGACAGGCGATACCCCAGCAGGGGGATAAAAAGGGACAGGTTCGCTAAGGCAAGACACACACGACACCCCGAGGTAACGAGACCCTGGAAGCGGTGCGCCTCTCACAAGTCGGTGGAAAGCTCTTGGACGGCTGATCGCGTGATCAGCGTTAGACGTACAGGGTGGAAAGCTACGATCAGCGGGAACCCGGTGTGTGTCCGCCCTTGCTTGGGTGCCAGGTTCACTGCAGAGGATCGACCGCATCTGGAGGAGGGGTCACAGTCGGTGACCTCAGGTGACATCACCAAGGACTCGCCTGAAAGCTGCTTGTGAGCAATATCGCAGGTCTGTGTGTGGAAGCCGTTTCTGAATGATCATTCATTCCCGTTCTCTCTCTCTCCCTCCCCCTACATTGTCCATCACCATGGCAACTATTACTGCGAACTGAACTAAATTGAACTGGACTTTGTGTCACTTTGAAATTGGTCATTTACCCCTAGACAACAATAGAGCTTGATTGATCCTGTTATCTTAATTCTGTGCACATGTGTGTTTATCACTGCTGAACTGTTGCATTTATTATCCTTTCGATTACTGTGTTGCTTGTTTCTTTAATAAAACTTTCTTAGATCTAGTAATCCAGACTCCATCTGAGTGATCCATTTCTGCTGGTTTGGCAACCCAGTTACGGGGTACGTAACAGCATTTAAAAAAATCTATTCAATATACATAATTGATTTACTTGTTTATTTATTATTATTTATTATTTTTAATTTATTTTTTATTATTATTTTTTCTCTGCTATTATGTATTGCATTGAACTGCTGCTGCTAAGTTAACAAATTTCATGTCACATGCCGGTGATAATAAACCTGATTCTGAAACCCACATGGTCACGGGGAGAACATACAAACTCCTTACAGGCAGTGATGGGAATTGAACTCAGGTCACCTGTACTGTTATATGTTGTGCTCACCACTACACTACCATGCTCTACATCAGCATCATTTTCCAGCACTATCCTGCATCCTTTGATTCCCGTAATATACAGAAATCTGTTTTGAATGAAACTAACAACTGAGCTTATCAAATTCCAGAGGTTCTCTACATTGGAGTGAAGAAAGTACCCCTCATCTCAGTCCTACATGCCCACACTTTATTCTGAAATAAAACAACTTGTAAGAACAAAAGAACTAAAGTATTTATTTCACCAGACAACCAATAATTTATGTTCCTGTTATACCATATAGTATTTTAAAATCCATAATTTTAATTCATCAAATAAAAAATGGAATTGCATAGTTTGGTGCTTGGATAGTATTTTCTGTCCCTCACCAAAGTATGTATTTTCAATGAAACTTTGAAAATATATTAATATTTAAACCGGGAACAATAATCTGTTTATTGACTACAGCTCAGTGTTCAACACAATCGTACCACCAGTACTAATCAGCAAACTCCAAAACCTGGGCCTGGCTACCTCCGTCTACAACTGGATCCTTGACTTCCTCACCAGGAGACCACACTCTGTGTGGATCAGAAATAACATCTCCACCTTGCTGACAATCAACACTGGTGCATCTCAAGGATGCGTGATTACTCCACCACTGTACTTTCTCTACATCCACGATTGGCGTCGCAGCAACAATCTTGCACACAATGTCAATAAGACTAAGGAATTGATTGTGGACTTTAGGAAGAGGAAGTTGAGGGAACACACACCAGTCCTCATCGAGGGATCAGCAGTGGAAAAGATGAGCAGTTCCAAGTTCCGGGGTGTGTCAACATATCTGAGGATCTATCCTGGGCCCAACATATCAATGCAGCTACAAAGAAGGCAAAAAAAAACAGCCATTTTTCTTGAGAAGTTTGAGGAGAATCAGTAGGTGACCAAAGACATTTTAACTGGTTGTATCATTGTCTGGTATGGATGGAATAAGAAAAAGCTGCAGAAAATGTAAACTCAGCTAGCTCCATCCTTGGCACTAGCCTCCCCTGCATTGAGGACACCTTCAAAAGGCGATGCCTCAAAAAGCAAAAAGAAGGCATACATCGTTCAGTACCCCCATCACCCAGAACATGCCCTCTTCTCATTGTTACCGTTGAGGAGGAGGTACAGGATCTGAGAGCACAGACTCAACATTCAATAACAGCTTCTTCCCCTCCACCATCTGATTTCCAAATGGACAATGAATTGAACACTACCTCAGAGTTTTTCCCTCTCTTTTTGTACTACAATTTAATTTTTATATATATACTTCTTATTGCAATTTATAGTTATTTATTTATAGTTATAGTTATTATTATGTATTACAATGTACTGCTGCTGCAAAACCACAAATCTTATGACAAATGCCAGTGATACTAAAACTAATTCTGATTCTGATTATGAGTATGACTCCTGGACTTAGTTTAACACACAAAGTATGCCGTTGTCAAAGCACGGTACCTACAAAATTCCATCTGAATTACCTTGAATTTTGTGTATTAGCTTAATTACTTATTCTTTGGGTGTATTCCTATTCAAAATACATATTTAAATAACATGCTATGGGTTCTTAGAAGCTAGTGTTGAAAAGGCCAGTCCAATCAAAATCAACACCAATAGATTGGAAAAGAAAAGCACCATATTTTCAGCAAAATGTTTGGATTACTGATTTCACTTTCAGGTAGGTTAATTACATACCTAATTTTTTTTTTGCAATGATTTGCACTGTGAGGTCTAGCACTGAGCTGAAGGGAAGAGTAACACAAGGCAGAATAGACAAATGATGACATCAGTGAGTCTGACTGTCAAACCCTCAAAACCAGACTCAGAATATAAATATGCATTTGGGAAAATCTCAAACAACATTATTTTGTGCAAAGTAAGGAAGGTAATATTTGTGTCAAGAACACAACTTTGCATTTCTACTTTACAGGAGGCAACAAGGGCAAAGTAATGTTGTTCATTATTTGTATGAGCAACATAAAATTGCCCATAATTTGATCGTACAAATAAATATATGTCATAGAAAGAAAATACTGGAATATTTCCATTCCCTAGCTCCAGCAAACCTGTTCCATAGTTACCAAGTATTCCGCAAGAGCTCTTTATTGAAATGTTGATTGCAACATTAATTCCACAATCTCCATTATCCACAGACAGCATGCTTCCCAGTCAAAAACAAGGAGCCTCCACTGCCCGTTGCTAAGCCCACCAGTAAATTGGCAGTCTCACTACAACTGGCTCAGATTTTGACTTCACATAACACGCTCAATAACACAGATCTAAGAAGTAAGTCAAATAAATGGCTCACCAAAGCTAACACAGCTGTCAGGTTAATTATGCATGCTGGAATGGAAATAAAAGGGAGCAATATTACTCTTATTGTCCATTTTCAAGATCCTTTTAAATCCCTTCTGTTCCACTAATTTGGCAAGTAATCCAGGATTTCATCTAAACTGCAATGAGATCATCAGGTAATGTAATTGGTGGAGACATATATAATTCACAGCCACCGGCATTGAGTAGGGCTCACTATAAGAGGCTGGTCTGACGTGATGACGTAATTTACTTAAAGTCCTTTTACCGCATTTTATATTCAGTGTTTAGTCTACAATAAATGAGTTGCTAGGGTTTTTCTTAAACATAAAACGCCCTCACACCATTTTTATTTGTAAAGACATACATGAATAATTCAAAATCACACTTTGAACTCCACCTTAGAGTCAGTATTGGTAGAAACACGTAAAGGATGATGGTATCAGTAGTTGCTGACTTGATGCTGGGAAATTGTCTGTTCTGTAAACCTCACTTTGCATGACTTATGCCAGAAATATTAAATTATATGAGCATCTCTGCTAAAATCAGGTTTTAGGGAGTTTAGCACACTGTGCATTCCAAGTTCTTGACTGTATGACCCTATTCGACTGTATATAACATAATCTGATGGAATATGCTGGAATACTTCTAACTTTGATTTCAATCATTTGCACCTAGATAACAGGCTGTACTGTGATTTTCCATAGCACAGAGCCATGTCATCTGCTGTGTCAAAGAACATGAGCTGAAAAAAGGGGGTGTTCAGTTCAGTTATTTACTTTTTTCAGATAAATTCTGTGAGAGAAAATTTTATCTGATAACTCAAGTTTTTGGTGTCGTGATTTGTGAATTCCAGAGGAGAAAATTTCCATAACTCGAACAGCCATAATTCAATGGACACCTATTTATCAGGAAGGAGAACATTTGGCAGTTAGTATAAGATGGTCAGGTCCAATTTTTGGATTGGTGGACCAGGTGAAGGTCACAACTATGTATTTATGATAGGAGTTGTGTTCTGCGTATTTCTGAGGGTGGAGTGGTGCTGGCTAGGTTGCCATCTAAATAACTCCCCAGAGTTAGGCTCCTTTAACTCACACTGAAGCAGCCTTCCCTGCATTTGTATGTGCAAAATGAAACAGCAATGAATACTTCGGTTGGCACTTTCAAATGACTTGATGCTGTGAAAGGCCCTATATAAATGCAATCCCTTTCCTAGGATCAGTTTAGCTAATGAAGATTGGAAGTGGCAAACTGAAATTATGAAAAATAATGTTTTTTCCCCTCTTCACTTAAAGCAGTCTTCGGTATTAATGGTAGAGAAACCAATACATGCAAAGGACTCTAATTGAGTCCTTCTGGAGGGTTTCAGCTCAAAATGTCGACTGTACTCTTTCCCATAGTTGCTGCTTGGCTTGCTGAGTTCCTCCAGCATTCTGTGTGTGTTGCTTGGATTTCCAGCATCTGCAAATTTTCTCTTGTTTCTAATTGATTACTGTATTGATTCCGCTTTCTGTTTGTCTATGAAATATAGAAAAAGATTAGAAGTTACAAGGGCATTTCCAAGGGTAAATGTCTGCCAGAAAATTATAATCTGGAAGTTTTGACAGCACAAGTAAGTTGAAGTAAGCTAAGAACGTCACCATTCATTGTTACACTCACAGGAAAAAAAATCAATGGATTACCAGTTATGACCCAACAAGTGATGGCCCAAGTGCAGAGGGAGAGACACTGAACAGAGGAACAGTTCACTGAATTTTAATAAGAATGGCTGAGAAGCAGTAACTTTATACTAAATTAATTTCACTCCTTTACAGCATCAATTTGTGCTGAAGTCTTCTTTCCCAGAGCAAGGACGAAGGTAAGTGGTGAGTTTGCTTTGGTCAAAACTTGCCAAAACTAAAATGAAAAGAAGAGAGTTAAATTCAACCATAATGAAATACAGATTGGCTGGAACATGCATGCACACAATGTGATTGCCAACCTCATCCAGCTGCCTGCATATGAGGGTGCCCAGACATCAGCTGTCCATTTTCCTCCATGAATACTGCCTGACCTGTTGAGTTCCTCCAGCACTTTGTGTGTTGTTCCAGATTCCAGGATTTGCAGTCTCTAATGAACCCTGCGATATCTCAGCAAACTCCTCCAAGTCTATTGAAATGATAGGCAAATTTGTTTCAGGGCAGCATATCCAGCTGGGATTTTGATTACATCCAACTGGCTGCAATGAGTGAGGCACATTGTATTCCTGAAATAAGCACTCTACAAGCTCCATCAAAGGAAGAAGTAAGGAAAATAATTCATAGGTATTCTCAAAGTGACCTTGAGAAAGTCTAAACACGAGGAAATCTGCAGATGCTGGAATTTCAAGCAACACACATAAAAGTTGCTGGTGGCCTGCCGCGTTGAGAAAGTGTAACACGCTTACAGGGAACCTCTGGTCCATGACCACTTTAGGTGGAAAGAATGCAACTGAGAAAATACTGGACTTGGTTCTCTTCAATTGTAGCGTGTGTAGCCCCAATGCAAAAAGCAGTAGGAGCCCATAACGGTGTTATATGCATGCAACTAACCTAAACATTCAAGCACCAACTACCCCACCCATGTCAGGATCTCGAAGTCTTGCAAAAGGATTCTTCAGCCACATTAGTGCCCTCAGAACTGGAAATGGAAACGGGATGAAAATATCATCTACTATGGGGCAACTGCCCAAAAATGAAGATCATTTTAGCAGCTGCATAAACTTGGAAAATGGTCATATGTAGAAGGTCTTTTGATAGGGAGAGAAGCCTGAGAAAATTATTGTTGGATTGAAAATGATCCCCATGATTGTACATGCTGTTCTCTCAGAAATAAAGCTTTTTGGTTTAGCTGAAGCATTCAGTGCTTTCTGACGTTACACAGAGATGAACAAATTGGATGAATATTACTATGGGCAATGATAGGAATTTTGGAAGTCAAATAAAATCTTGCGTCCATTTCTAATTTAGGAAGAATATGAAGGCCTGAGAAAGAATATAGGAAATGATTCCACTGGATAAACTGGGATTCCAAGGAACAAAGTAAGTTGAGAGGAGAGCTGATAGACATTCACAAGGTCACAATAAATATCGTATGAGATAAACTGAGGAAAGCTGCTCCTATAAACAAGGATCAAGAGACATATTTTCAAGGTGTTGAGCAAGAGGTGTGAATGCAATGTAGACAGGAGGTACAATGAGGAACGCGCTGCCTATAATGGAATTGGGAAAAATTCCCTTAGGGAATTGGATAGTCAGCTGAGGAAAAATAATTTGCAAGCTAGAGAAAGTGAGCCTGGAAAACAGAATGAGTGGATTGCTTTAAAGAGAGCTGGCATGGACTTGATGATTCAAGCAAATCCTGCACCATAACAAATCTATGTTTTTATGCTCTGCAGTGCTACTTATTTTATAAATTGAGTTAATCCCCTGATCTGTGATTAATACCTTATCTTTGTTTTGACAGGATAATATGAATCACTCTTAAATTCTCAGTTGTAGTATTTATGGGAGTTCTGGAATTATTTTGCCCATTATTCAACTCATTATCTCAACATCTCTAAGCATACGACTCTGTTCTTGGACTTTTAATCATCTGGGTTTCATTATACATACACTTACATAATATATTTTAAAACTAATTTTACTTGTGAAAATTTCACATGCGATAATCCTGAACCACGTAGCCAATTAATCAACGTATTTGGCTTACCAAATTACATCTCCTTGCACATTTTTTATTTTCCTATAGATTTTAAGGCACAGGGCGATGAAATATTTTCAGAAAATTACCCAGATTAATATTGCTAGTACTGTTTGAAGTTCATGTATTAGGTAAGAAAGACATAATGCATAGTCTAATCATTAACTTCACACAGTATTGTTTCTATGAAGTTTGATGGAAAATATCTCAGGACTCACTAAAACTGACAGACCTTCATAAATCAAAATCCAAATTCTCTTATGTTTTATAGTTATTCCTGATGAGCTTACATTTTAAACTAATTCTTTTAGTCAAGCCTCTTACAAGGTTTGAAAATCCTAGATACAAGAAAGTGGTAGCAGGCAATATGGATCATCGCCGTCATGGGCACTCGTATATTTAGATATCATAAATGGTTCACATGTATATTTTTTAATGAATTAATCCAGATGCCACTTTGGTGCAAATACCTATCAGAATTATACAGTGCAGACTAATCCTGTTGTTAGTCATGAATTTTAATTGTCTGGCAAAGCTGATTTGACACCAATATTGCCACTTTTTACTTCAACAATCTAGCTTGCATGACAACAGAGAGGAGTACCACTAGCACTCAGTGATGTGATCATTAATTATCTGTAAATTGCTTTTTAAGTTCTTCTGACTCTTCCTATCAATCATTGGTGCCTTTAAGACGATGACAATGATGTTATTCATGCAGAAGGGCTTTTGCTGCATTTAACACATCTGCATAGAGGACCCATGCCATTGCATGGCCACTTCAGTAGCATTCATGGTCAGTTAACAATATAGTCAGTGCACCTGAAAGATGGGTGGAAGGCAGGTACTGTTGCAGAAGTGAAGAGACTGCAGAAAGACTTGGACAGATTAGGCAAATATGGGTAAGGAAGTGGAAGATGGAATATAGTGTGGGGAAGTGTATGGTCATGCACTATGGTAGATTATTTCTAAACAAGGAGCAAATTCAGAAATCAGAGGAACAAAGGAATTTGGGAGTCCTCATGCAAGATTCTCTACAGGTTAACTTGCGTGATGAATGAGTGGTAATTAAGACAAATGCGATGTTAGCATTCATTTTGGGAGGACTAGAATATAAAAACAAGGATGTAATGCTAAGGCTTTATCAGGCATTGGCCAGACCGCACTTAGAATATTGTGAATGGTTTTGGGTCCTTTATCTAGGAAAGGATGTGCCGGCACTGGAGAGAGTCCAGAGGAGGTTCATGGGAATTAATGGCTCTGGGCCTGTACTCACTGGAGTTTAGAAGAAAGATGAGGATTTCACTGAAACCTATTGAATAGAGAAAGGCTTAGATAGATTAGATTTGAAGTGGATGTTGGGGGCGTCTAGGGCCCAAGAGTAGTGAATTTGTGGAATTAATTGCCACAGATGGATGTGGAGGGCAGGTCGCTGTGTTTGTTTAAAATAGAGGCTGATAGGTTCTTGATTAGTAAGAGCGTCAAAGGTTACGGGGAGAAGGTAGGAGAATGGGGTTGAGAAGGTTAATAAATCGCCATGATGGAAAGGCAGACCAAACTTGATGAGCTGAGTGGCCTAAATCTGCTCCAGTGTATTACGTCTTATGTATGCATTATTTCAAAATTGTGTCATAGTTATTGAGTGACAGAGCACAAAAACAGTCTCTTCAGCCCAATCGGACTATGCCAACAAAAATTCCCATCTAAGCTAGTTACATATTCAATATTCAGGAGGGATAGACATGAAGGAAGGGGAGGTGGGGTGGCGTTGCTGGTTAAAGAAGAGATTAACGCAATAGAAAGGAAGGACATAAGCCGGGAAGATGTGGAATCGATATGGGTAGAGCTGCGTAACACTAAGGGGCAGAAGACGCTGGTGGGAGTTGTGTACAGGCTACCTAACAGTAGTAGTGAGGTCAGAGATGGTATTAAACAGGAAATTAGAAATGTGTGCAATAAAGGAACAGCAGTTATAATGGGTGACTTCAATCTACATGTAGACTGGGTGAACCAAATTGGTAAAGGTGCTGAGGAAGAGGATTTCTTGGAATGTATGCGGGATGGTTTTTTGAACCAACATGTCAAGGAACCAACTAGAGAGCAGGCTATTCTGGACTGGGTTTTGAGCAATGAGAAAGGGTTAATTAGCGATCTTGTCGTGAGAGGCCCCTTGGGTAAGAGTGACCATAATATGGTAGAATTCTTCATTAATATGCAGAGTGAGATAGTTAATTCAGAAACAAAGGTTCTGAACTTAAAGAGGGGTAACTTTGAAGGTATGAGACGTGAATTAGCTAAGATAGACTGGCAAATGACACTTAAAGGATTGATGGTGGATATGCAATGGCAAGCATTTAAAGGTTGCATGGATGAACTACAACAATTGTTCATCCCAGTTTGGCAAAAGAACAAATCAAGGAAGGTAGTGCACCCATGGCTGACAAGAGAAATTAGGGATAGTATCAATTCCAAAGAAGTAGCATACAAATTAGCCAGAGAAAGTGGCTCACCTGAGGACTGGGAGAAATTCAGAGTTCAGCAGAGGAGGACAAAGGGCTTAATTAGGAAGGGGAAAAAAGATTATGAGAGAAAACTGGCGGGGAACATAAAAACGGACTGTAAAAGCTTTTATAGATATGTAAAAAGGAAAAGACTGGTAAAGACAAATGTAGGTCCCCTGCAGACAGAAACAGGTGAATTGATTATGGGGAGCAAGGACATGGCAGACCAATTGAATAATTACTTTGGTTCTGTCTTCACTAAGGAGGACATAAATAATCTTCCAGAAATAGTAAGGGACAGAGGGTCCAGTGAGATGGAGGAACTGAGTGAAATACATGTTAGTAGGGAAGTGGTGTTAGGTAAATTGAAGGGATTGAAGGCAGATAAATCCCCAGGGCCAGATGGTCTGCATCCTAGAGTGCTTAAGGAAGTAGCCCAAGAAATAGTGGATGCATTAGTGATAATTTTTCAAAACTCGTTAGATTCTGGACTAGTTCCTGAGGATTGGAGGGTGGCTAATGTAATCCCACTTTTTAAAAAAGGAGGGAGAGATAAACCGGGGAATTATAGACCGGTTAGCCTAACGTCGGTGGTGGGGAAACTGCTGGAGTCAGTTATCAAGGATGTGATAACAGCACATTTGGAAAGCGGTGAAATGATCGGACAAAGTCAGCATGGATTTGTGAAAGGAAAATCATGTCTGACGAATCTCATAGAATTTTTTGAGGATGTAACTAGTAGAGTGGATAGGGGAGAACCAGTGGATGTGGTATATTTGGATTTTCAAAAGGCTTTTGACAAGGTCCCACACAGGAGATTAGTGTGCAAACTTAAAGCACACGGTATTGGGGGTAAGGTATTGGTGTGGGTGGAGAATTGGTTAGCAGACAGGAAGCAAAGAGTGGGAATAAACGGGACCTTTTCAGAATGGCAGGCGGTGACTAGTGGGGTACCGCAAGGCTCAGTGCTGGGACCCCAGTTGTTTACAATATATATTAATGACCTGGATGAGGGAATTAAATGCAGCATCTCCAAGTTTCCGGATGACACGAAGCTGGGTGGCAGTGTTAGCAGTGAGGAGGATGCTAAGAGGATGCAGGATGACTTGGATAGGTTGGGTGAGTGGACAAACTCATGGCAGATGCAATTTAATGTGGATAAATGTGAAGTTATCCACTTTGGTGGCAAAAATAGGAAAACAGATTATTATCTGAATGGTGGCCGATTAGGAAAAGGGGAGGTGCAACGAGACCTGGGTGTCATTATACACCAGTCATTGAAAGTGGGCATGCAGGTACAGCAGGCGGTGAAAAAGGCGAACGGTATGCTGGCATTTATAGCGAGAGGATTCGAGTACAGGAGCAGGGAGGTACTACTGCAGTTGTACAAGGCCTTGGTGAGACCACACCTGGAGTATTGTGTGCAGTTTTGGTCCCCTAATCTGAGGAAAGACATCTTTGCCATAGAGGGAGTACAAAGAAGGTTCATCAGATTGATTCCTGGGATGGCAGGACTTTCATATGAAGAAAGACTGGATGAACTGGGCTTGTACTCGTTGGAATTTAGAAGATTGAGGGGGGATCTGATTGAAACGTATAAGATCCTAAAGGGATTGGACAGGCTAGATGCAGGAAGATTGTTCCCGATGTTGGGGAAGTCCAGAACGAGGGGTCACAGTTTGAGAATAGAGGGGAAGCCTTTTAGTACCGAGATTAGGAAAAACTTCTTCACACAGAGAGTGGTGAATCTGTGGAATTCTCTGCCACAGCAAACTGTTGAGGCCAGTTCATTGGCTATGTTTAAGAGGGAGTTAGATATGGCCCTTGTGGCTACAGGGGTCAGGGGGTATGGAGGGAAGGCTGGGGCGGGGTTCTGAGTTGGATGATCAGCCATGATCATAATAAATGGCGGTGCAGGCTCGAAGGGCCGAATGGCCTACTCCTGCACCTATTTTCTATGTTTCTATGTTTCTATATTCCTCTAAACATTTCCTATCCAGGGACCTTTTAAATGTTGTTAATGTACCTGCTTCAGCTGCTTCTCTGGCTCCTTACTCCATGCACGGACCACCCTCCAGTGAAATGGTGTCCCTCAGGTTCTTATTAAATCACACCCCTTTCATCCAAAACCTACGTCCTTGAGTTCTTGATTCCCAACGTTGGAAAACAAACTGTGCACATTTATCCTATGACCCTCATGGTTTCATACACATCTATAACAGCACGCTTCATTCTCCTGTGCTCCAAAGAATTACATCCCAGCATGTTCAACCTCTCTGCATCACTCAGTCCCTTGACATCCAGCAACATCCTTGTAAATCTCCACTGTACTTTTTTTCAGCTTTCCTAAAAAAAAGTGTAAATTCATTTTATTCTCCGAAGTCACACATCCTGGTACTGTTCCTATTTGATAACCTCACAACAAGAGTTCAAAATTCAAAGTAAATTTCTTATCAAAGTATATATATGTTACCATTGAGATTACTGTGAGATTCATTCTCTTACAGGCATTTACAGGGAGAAGTAGAATTACAACAGAATTTTACCAAAACACTATGCACAAGCAAAGACTGTCAAACACCGACGTGCAAAAGAGACAAACTGTGCAAATAAAAATGGAGTCATCAGGTCATTGAGTCATAGACCACTGCACCACAGAAACTGGTGCTTCGGCCAATCTAGTTCATGCCAACCTGTTGTTCTACCCAGTCCCATCAACGCACACCTGAACTATAGACCTCCATACCCCTCCCATCTTGTACTGTGCTTATCCTAACTTCCCTTAAATGTTGCAATCAAACTCGCATCCAGCACTTCCACTGGTAGCTCATTCCACCCTCTGAATGAAAATGTTCCCTCTCAGCTTCCCCTTAAATATTTCACCTTTCACACTTAACCTATGTTCTCTAGTTCCAGTCTCACCCAACCTCATTGGAAAAAGCTTGCTTACATTTATCCTCTCTATCCCCTTCAGAATTCTGTATACCTCGATTGAGTCGCCCCTCATTCCCTTACACTCCAGGGAAAAAGTCCTAGCCTTTTCAACCTTTCCGTATAATTCCCGTCTTCAAGTCCTGGCAACATCCTTGCAAAATGTTTCTGTACTCTTTCTAATGATGCAGCTTCCACCGCCCCCCGAGGCAGAGATCCAGATATTCACTACACCCTTGAGAAGGAATTCCCTCACACCTCAGTCTTAAATGACCAACACCTGAATTTGTAATTGTCACCTTGTTCATAACTCTCCCACTGGTGGAAACACCTCAACATCTGCTCTGTCAAGCTGCCTTGGGGTATTATATGTTTGAGTAAGTCCATTCTTTATTCTGATAAACACCATGGAATACGGCTCCAACATGTCTAGCCTCTCTTGATAGGACAACTCTTATATCCCATGAATTATGGAAGCCTCTCTTTTGGCTAATTTGTCTCTTGGGCTAACTGGAGTGGCTGGACGGATATGATTGAGCATGAGTACCAGGGGCTGTACTCTGTGGTGAACTGGTCTCATCATGGGTCCTGAACGTGGACAGCAGTTGATTGTCAGAGGCCCAATCAAACCATCAGCGACATACAAAGTGCTCCAATACTGTACCAGCCTTATCTGGAGCTGGTCCATTGGACAGACACTCTCAAGTTTTCACCTCCAAGACTGCTCTTGTAAACCTGAACGTGAAAGGATGAGGGTGGCAGGGTCACATTACTGTTCCTGTTGAAGAGAGTTGATTTTCCATGCGCCACATTTTTGCTCCTGCAGAACAGTGATCTATCCGTGCAGGAGAATGTTCACTGATGTGTAGCAGTTCTGTCAAGGACCGCTGGCTGCTCCCCTAGAGCCATGAATAAATGAAAATTAGAAAAACTGAAGATACTGCAAATCTGAAATGAAAACAGAAAGTACAGGATAAACTCAGCAGGCCAGGCAGCATCTCTGGAAGCTGGAACTGTGAACACAACATGTCTGGAAACCTTCATCTGAATTGAGGAGGAACAAGTTTCAGTCTACAGGTTAAGTGTTTCTCTTTCTGCGGAAGAAGCCTGACCTGAACTTGTCCAGAATTCTCAGTTTTCTGTTTTTACTTCAATATTTTTAATTGTCTGCACAGTTTTGTGTACATAGTTCAACTGTCTGTAGATTCTCATTCTTGGAGGAAGCAACTTCAACCACCTCCTACCAGAATGCTACTTTGGCCCCTCTGGCCCTCTGACATACACAGAACCTTCTTTTTGGTGTGTACCTCAGTTCTCAGCACTTCAATGTGCCTTTCGGAAAATTGTGTAATTCTCTCCCTCTCTCACATAGCCTTGAACTCCCCCTCAGGTAGTCATAGTTTGTGGTGTCGTTGTTCATCAAAATGCTGGAAGTTAGCTGAACAGAATGCGTTCCCATTAGGATCTTCAAAAATCCTGTTGTAACAAATGGACCACAAATTGCTGTTTCATATTTGTTTTTGACTGATTTAGGTTTTTTCCCCCGGGGGTGGGGGTTGATAATTAGTCCTTACGCTAGACATAATATAGGCAAAATCTAGGGGGAGGGCTTGTTTCTAAAGCAGATGTAATCTATTTAAGATGGCTATAAGGAGGAATTTCTTCTCACAGATATTCCTTTGGAATTCTCTACCACACGGTTGTTCAGTATACTGTGTTCAGGATAGAGAAAGATAGTTTTTAATCTACAAGCAGAGTGAAACAATGTTGTTGAGGTCAGGATTTGACCTCAGCCATGATCTCACCAAAGAGCCAATTGCCTGTTCATGTTCTTGTGCATTTTAGCTTCAACTAGAACTAGATATACTTATTAATCTGATGATGTCTTCAGGCCAAAGACTGGATGGACACTCGAAACATGCCAGTAACTGGTTCAAACAAAATTACTATGCAGACTGCATTCTATCAAACGGACTGCAGCTAGCTATGCACTGAAATCTCTGTACTGCATTTTGGGAGCTATCCAGTTTTGACCCGGAGTTCCATTACAGCCAAGACTTCAAAGATACAAAATATTTCATCTTTACTATGCTTGCCAGGTAAGTTGCAGTTCTGTGGTATATTAGTATGATATTCATTACTGAGACCAAAGTCTAATTGATAAAGGGTTTGTTTTTCAGGCCTGTTTCATACCTACTTAAACATTTGAAAAGCTATTTGGCCAGTTCAAACACAATCCATTTCCCTGTAACTAATTCTCTCCACACAACTATCCATTAACACAACCCCAATGATTATTTTACCACCCATGTAGTCTGTGGGGCAAGTTATAATGGTCAATTTCATTGAGATGTAGAAGGTTCCTGGAGCCCACCGAGCCCATGCAAGTCAGGAAAAATGCACAAACTACACCCGGTACGGGAGGTCAGCATTGAATCCTGTACACCCGGTACAGGACCTCCTATACACCCGGTACAGGAGGTCAGCATTGAATCCTGTACACCTGGTACAGGACCTCCTATACACCCGGTACGGGAGGTCAGCATTGAATCCTGTACACCCGGTACAGGAGGTCAGCATTGAATCCTGTACACCCAGTACAGGACCTCCCGTACACCCGGTACAGGAAGTCAGCATTGAATCCTGTACACCCGGTACAGGACCTCCTGTACACCCGGTACGGGAGGTCAGCATTGAATCCTATACACCTGGTACAGGAGGTCAGCATTGAATCCTGTACACCCGGTACAGGACCTCCTGTACACCCGGTACGGGAGGTCAGCATTGAATCCTATACACCCGGTACAGGAGGTCAGCATTGAATCCTGTACACCCGGTACGGGAGGTCAGCATTGAATCCTGTACACCCGGTACAGGACCTCCTGTACACCCGGTACGGGAGGTCAGCATTGAATCCTGTACACCCAGTAGAGGACCTCCTGTACACCTGGTACAGGAGGTCAGCATTGAATCCTATACACCCGGTACGGGAGGTCAGCATTGAATCCTGTACACCCGGTACAGGACCTCCTGTACACCCGGTACGGGAGGTCAGCATTGAATCCTATACACCCGGTACGGGAGGTCAGCATTGAATCCTGTACACCCGGTACAGGACCTCCTATACACCCGGTACGGGAGGTCAGCATTGAATCCTGTACACCCGGTACGGGAGGTCAGCATTGAATCCTGTACACCCGGTACGGGAGGTCAGCATTGAATCCTGTACACCCGGTACAGGACCTCCTGTACACCCGGTACGGGAGGTCAGCATTGAATCCTGTACACCCGGTACGGGAGGTCAGCATTGAATCCTGTACACCCGGTACAGGACCTCCTATACACCCGGTACGGGAGGTCAGCATTGAATCCTGTACACCCGGTACGGGAGGTCAGCATTGAATCCTGTACACACGGTACAGGAGGTCAGCATTGAATCCTGTACACCCAGTACGGGAGGTCAGCATTGAATCCTGTACACCCGGTACAGGACCTCCTGTACACCCGGTACTGGAGGTCAGCATTGAATCCTGTACACCCAGTACATGACCTCCTGTACACCCGGTACAGGAGGTCAACATTGAATCCTGTACACCCGGTACAGGACCTCCTGTACACCCGGTACAGGAGGTCAGCATTGAATCCTGTACACACGGTACAGGAGGTCAGCATTGAATCCTGTACACCCGGTACAGGAGGTCAGCATTGAATCCTGTACACACGGTACAGGAGGTCAGCATTGAATCCTGTACACCCGGTACGGGAGGTCAGCATTGAATCCTGTACACCCGGTACGGGAGGTCAGCATTGAATCCTGTACACCCGGTACAGGACCTCCTGTACACCCGGTACGGGAGGTCAGCATTGAATCCTGTACACCCGGTACAGGACCTCCTGTACACCCGGTACGGGAGGTCAGCATTGAATCCTATATACCCGGTACGGGAGGTCAGCATTGAATCCTGTACACCCGGTACAGGACCTCCTATACACCCGGTACGGGAGGTCAGCATTGAATCTTCTACACCCAGTACAGGACCTCCTATACACCCGGTACGGGAGGTCAGCATTGAATCCTATACACCCGGTACAGGACCTCCTGTACACCCGGTACAGGAGGTCAGCATTGAATCCTATACACCCGGTACAGGAGGTCAGCATTGAATCCTGTACACCCGGTACGGGAGGTCAGCATTGAATCCTCTACACCCAGTACAGGACCTCCTATACACCCGGTACGGGAGGTCAGCATTGAATCCTGTACACCCGATACGGGAGGTCAGCATTGAATCCTGTACACCCGGTATGGGAGGTCAGCATTGAATCCTGTACACCCGGTACAGGACCTCCTGTACACCCAGTACGGGAGGTCAGCATTGAATCCTCTACACCCAGTACAGGACCTCCTATACACCCGGTACGGGAGGTCAGCATTGAATCCTGTACACCCGGTACGGGAGGTCAGCATTGAATCCTCTACACCCGGTACGGGAGGTCAGCATTGAATCAGGGGCACTAGAATAAACTCATAAATGCTGGGAACGCTCAGCAGGTCAGGCAGCACCTGTGGGGAAAAAAACAGTGATCTTTTCAGGTATGAGACACCTAGTCAGAACGGGAAGACAGAAAAACAAATTGGTTTCCAGTAGCAGAGGTTGGGGGGCGGGGGGGGGGAACAAAGATGATATATCTGATAGGGTGATCCTAACCCAAACAGGTAAACCTGACAGACAGAAAAACATTCTATGTCTGTGTCATGTAAGGTTCATAGTAGGGCTGTGGGACATGCATAGCAGGCCAGACTATACTAAGGGAGGGGGAGAAAACCAACAAAATCACACTGGCACCAGTGGTCAATTCTAAAACAGACAGAAAGAAAAAGTGAGTCACTAATGTTGGAGAATTTGACAGTGGATCTGGAAAGCTGCAGTGTGCCCGGACAGAATATGAGGCATTTGTCCTCAAGTTTGCCTTTTGCCTTGTTTTAACTGTGCGATATGTCTCAGAATGAGAATGGGATGGTGAACTAAAGCAACAGGCAATGAGGAGCTTGTCCTGCCAAAGGGTTTTAGATTATGAGGACACTCAGTACTCATTCATTGTCATTTAGAAATGCATGCATTAAAAAATGATACAATGTTCCTCCAGAATGATATCAAAGAAACACAGGACAAACCAATCTGGGTTTCAGCCTGAAATGTTGACTGTACTCATTCCCTAGATGCTGCCTGGCCTGCTGACTTCCTCCAGCATTTTGTGTGCTTTGCTCAGATTTTCTGTTGTTTGTAATAGGGAACTCAGGGTCATTTCTACAAAATGAATACATAAGAAATCATCCAGTCTGTGTTTGCTTTCTCCAGTGTAGTGAAGACCACATTGTAAACAATGTACACTAGAGTGGAAGACATTCAGGTGAATTATTGCCTCATATGGAAAGACTGCTTAGGTCCCTGGATGGTGGGAAGGGAAGAGGTGAAAGGACAGTGTTATGACGCATCTGGTTTCATGGGAATGCGCCATTGGTTGGGAGCTGTAACGTACCTGCATTACCTGCAGTGCACTGCCCTAAATAACCTCAAGAGCTGAGAAAGGTATCTGCAAATGAGTTTTATTTGTTTTAGGAATCACTGTGACATGAGCAATCTTTCAGCATGTGTTGCCAGCTTTCATAGTAATTTTACCTGCTGTTAGCATAGAAATTGACAAATTTATTGGTAAATTTCACAACTAATCATGCTGTGACTCATGATTTTTAGGATGCCTGTCTATATATCTCGACAGTATGATACAGGATGCTGCAACATTTCAGAAACCATGATAGTTGCTCCAATGAGGGTGAAAAGGTAGCATTCAACTTTCTACCTTCACTCTGTTCAGAATTTCGGTTTGTAGCTTCACTGAATAAATGGTAATAGTGAACTTAAACAGAGCTAAGTATCATTCACCGTCAGACATAGTGTTGCAGCAGAGGCAGAAGTTTCACTCTGTATGTTAGTACCTTATTCTCCACCCCAGTCAGTTGTCAGGTTTTAATATATTCATGGACTCTGTATGTAAATCTCATCTCAATTCTCAGGACGTTCCTTGGGACTGAGAACAGCTTGCTTTTACCTTTGTTTTATGGGTCTCAGGTAGAGGATAAGGCCAATGTAGTCACATTTTTCTGTCTGGTCCAGATCCCACTGCAAACCATGGTAGCCTTCCTCGCTGTCCACTGCCCCGCCAATCTTGCTGTCATCCACAAATTTGCGGATCCAGTTAACGGCATTATCATCCAGATCATTGACGTTGTTGATAAACAACAATGGACTCAGCACCGAACCTCTGTGGTATTCCACTAGTCACAAGCCTCCAGTCAGAGAAGTAACCATCTACTACCACTCTCTGGCTTCTCCCACAAAGCCAATGTCTAATCAAATTTATTACCTCATCTTGAATGCCAAGCAACTGAACCTTCTTGACTAACTTCCCACATGGGAGTTCGTCAAATGCCTTGCTAACAGCCATGTAAATGACATCCACTGCCTTGTCTTCATCAACTTTCCTGAAAACTTTCTCAAAAAACTCTATAAGATTGGTTAGACACAACCTAGCATGCACAAAGCCATGCTGACTATCCCCAATAAGTCTATGTTTATCCAAATACTCACATACCCAGTCTCTTAGAATATCTTTCAATAACTTTCTTAATACACATGTCAGGCTTACCAACCTATAATTTCCTGATTTATTGTTAGAGCCTTTCTTAAACAGTGGAACAACATTAGCTATCCTCCAGTCCTCTGGTACCTCACCTGTCACTAAGGATGATTTAAATATTTTTGCTAGGGCTCCACCAGTTTCTGCACTTGCCTCCCACAAGGTCTGAAGGAACACCTTGTCAGGCCCCGTGGATTAATCCACCCCAATTTGCCTCAAGACAGCAAACACCACCTCTTCTGTAATCCGTATAGGGTTTGTGACCTTACTGCTTCTTTGCCTCACTTCTATAGGCTCTGTGTCCATCTTGTGAGTAAATACAGATGCAAAAAGTCCATTTAAGATCTCCCCCACCTCTTTTGGCTCCAGACATAGATTACCATTCTGATCTTCCCAAGAACCAACTTTGTCCTTTGCAATCCTTTAGCTCATAACATCTGTATAGAATTCTGTAGGATTCTCCTTTATCTTGTCTGCTAGGGCAATTTCATGCCTTCCTTTAACCCTCCTGATTTCTTTCTTAAGTGTTCTCTTGTATTTCTTATACTCCATATGCACCTCATTTATTCCTACCTGCCCATACCTGCTATGCACCTCCATTTTCTTTCGTAACCAGGCCCTCAATATCTCTTGAAAGCCAAGGTTCCCTAAAGCTGTTATCTTTACCTTTTATTCTGACAGGCACATACAAGCTTTGTACTCTCAGAATTTCATTTTTAAAGGTCTCCCACTTATGAAGTACACCTTTGCGACAAAATAGATTGCCCTGATACACACTTGCCAGTTCCCTTCTGATACCATCAAAATTGGCCTTTCTCCAATTCAGAATCTCAACCCACGGGTGATTGGTGGAGGATTACGTCCCTTCCCATCCTGGCATTGAAGCCATTCATGAGGGTTAGGTTGTCTCCATTTAGGATGCTGGTATCAAGATTGTAATGGAAGTCCTCATTTGTCTTTACTGAAGGTTCCATAAATGGGCTATATATGCATGGGTGAGCACAACAGGCTGTTTCAGTGTTAGAGTCAGCCAATAGATCTTAAGAATTTCATTGATTGAGCAGGGGGAGTTACTTAGATAGTGGACTAACATGCTCTTTATGCCCCTTCCATTAAGGTGGAATTCCCCTTCCAGTTTGCCTCCCCAGAAGAAAGTGTACACACCTTGTTTTTTAAACTGTACATATCATGCTATCAAGTCTCACTCAATGTGATCATATGATGTCAAAGTGTCTGAGTTCCAATGCTATCATAGGTAGGAGAGCAGTATGAAGATCTGTTGTTGCTGATTGTCCATAAATTTCTTGATATTTAAGTCCTGAACTCTATATTGTGGAGTGAAAGTTGTTGTGTGTAGTTCATTTAATGTGGGGTAGTTGTTGCATACCAACTACAGGTGGCATGGTAGCATAATGGTTAGCACAACGCTTTACATTACTGGCGACCTGGGTTCAGTTCCCGCCACTGCCTGTAACAAGTTTATACGTTCTCCCCTGACCGCGTGGGTTTCCCCCAGATGCTCCGGTTTCCTCCCACAGTCCATAGACACACTGGTTGTGTGGTTGGTTGGTCATTGTAAATTGTCCCGTGATTAGGCTAGCATTAAATCAGGGGATTGCTGGGCAGCATGGCTCAAAGGGCCAGAAGGGCCTTCTCTGTGCTGTATCTCGATAACTAAATAAATACATCACTGTATGGGCTTCACAGAGTAAATCCTTGTTTCAGTAGCGAGGCAGGGGAGGGGTGGGTGGGAAGCTGCAAGAAGTTGTTCCATTCTTCATCAACCTAAACATACTATTCTTTTCTTTAAAAATACAGGGCATGGTATATTTAATTTGCGCAAACTATTTAGACAGGTTGTTTATTTATTGATGATTTATTGATTTATTGATCCTATACTTTTATCGAGGAATGGAGAAGAAGCAAAATTGCTCTGGGGTTTTGAGAAACATCCAATACAAAATAGGATCCATGTCCAAAACCTCTTCAATGCCCCAGGGCTATCCAGAGATAATACCTAATGTACTTAAATAACACCCAAATGCTAATATTCACAAAAGAATAAAACACTAGAAAATTAACATCAAGTGTTTTGAATTTCAATATTTATTTGGTAGCTGCAATAGCACATTAAATACAAGAACAGAGATTCTTTATAATTATTTCATAAAATTAGTAAGTTAATCTTTAATTTCTGAAGAACATCTTCTGGGATATATGAGTCAGAACCCTCCAGAGCTATAAACAGCATGTGTGCACTGGAAAACACTATGATATAAAGTTATTTTTGGTGTGTTCCATTTTGAAAAAAAAAGTGTTGTATTTAATTCCACTAATCCTGCAGAGTGGGATATTTCCAGGCCAGAAACAGACTGGCTGATTTCTGTTATTTTTAATATAGCACAAAATAACATTCGCAAAGAAAGAACAAACTGCTGATCTGTAGAAGTACATACTCTACATTGACCTGGATTAAAACCTAATGTTCGGCATCACAATTCTGTTAAATTCAGATTAATTCTGTGTAATATTATGTTTCTCTCTAATTACTCACAAAACTATTAAGTAACTTATTGAGGAAAGTACTTTGAATTGATTAAACATCTAGTTAAAAAGCACCACAGAAAGGTAATTTTCTCTCTTGCTCCTGTTTTAGTAGAGCACTGATATGTGTTACACTATGAAAATGTAGCGATGTCCTCTTAATGTCAGGTATTATTAAAATAAGAATTAAAATTCTGAAATAGGTTTGGTATAGACCAAAATTCATCCGATTGCAGCAGAAGCTGCAAAGTGTTACAGTCTTTAATTTGAGGCAAAAAAATCCTTTAAGATCACATAATAAAGCAAGACAAACATTTCACTAGGTTTTTTTTAAGCCCTGGGGATGTCCTAATGTACTTCTTGACTGATGGAGCACTTCAGCTCTGTATTCACAGTTATAATGTGTAGAAAATTATGACATCAATCAATATTCAGTCAGGTTGCACAAATTAGATCCTGATACACTATTTTTTCTAATATTAAATGAGGGCTAAACGTTAGTTAGGAAAACTAGAGCGTGTCTTGCTTCAGAGTGTAATATGGGATCTTTCACATCAACTGTCTGATGACAAGCATGGTCTTGATTTAAGAGTTAATCCAATAAACAATGCCTCTAATTGCCTATAATACTGTACAATCATCAGAACATGTATGAAATCCATCAATCTACCACAGAAACAAAGAAACACCCACTCCATATTCTGTAATATTTTACACTGATATGTAATCTGCTCTCATATTTCTGCAAAGACGTTATTCTCATGGTCATTGAGGGATTTTAGGCAGTCTCAATTGACTTGAGATCCATTTGTTTCTATGAGTTTCTTGTTAATTTTCTCAAATGTTGACCTGAGATTAAAGAAAAGCTTGTCACGTGGCAATCCATGATTGTATCCAGGTATGAAATTCCTCTGTAGTACTATAAAGCATTATATGTCAACAAACCTTTTGCTTTTGACAAAAAGATATGAGCCAGTGCTCTTTCTCCATTATGTGCAATTGTAAAGTCAAAAATAATAAGAAAATTCCTGATACTATTTGAATCTGAAAGGCAGCTCCGTGCAAGCTGTGTTAAATGACAATATCGTTATATTAGCCGAGGCAAGTAAATCTGTTCTTAAGGAATTAACACTTCCCCTGGAATGATTGTCTTCTATGCCATTGTATTGCTTCATTTACTCTATTTTCTGACCTTCAAAAGATGTAATGTAAAATTTTGCTGAAGTGTATATGTTGTTGCAAGTTATAGGCTTTTGTTATCAAGCTGGTAATAAAAACTGAAACAAAATTCATTCAAATGAATTTTGTGCTGGTTAATAAGCTTTTACAAATAATTGAAATCAATTTTCAAATGACCTCTAACCCTACCATTAGCTGTGAACTAGCATCTCTCTATTACTTATCTCTCCTCTCCCTTGTGCACTTTCTGAATTCATCTTGCCTACAAATCCTGATTCCTGATCCTTATCCCAGTCCCACCAAATTGACACCTACCATGCTTTCCTTCCTGGTTCCCATTTCTACAAATATTGTTTATGTTTTTCTTTCCTCAGTTAATGTCCTCCCCCCGCCCCCCCATTCAAAACTCAGCTCGGCTTAAAAACCATCCCTGGCTTTACAAGATACTGACCTCTCTCCAATGTCCCTTTCCACTTTTGGTGGTGCAATAGATTGACATATTCATGCCAATATTTCCCAGAATTTTTGTCTGAATTGCTCTTACCAGCAATTATACTGAAATGGTCCTTGTCAAAGTCACTAAAGGTAATTAATGTAAGGAGAGGGCAGAGAGATTTAATTGGAGTCTGAGGGACAACTTTTCCCAACTAGAGTGTGGTCAGAATATGTACTGAGCTGCCAGAGGAAGTGGGTGAGGCAGGTACATTAACAACCTTTGAACAATACTTGGACAGGCACAAGTAGAGGATATGGAACAAACATGGGCAAATTGAACTAGCTTAGGTGGGAATCCTAGTCAGCCTGGACCAGTTTGACCAAAGGCACTATTTCCATGTTGTTTGCCTCTGTGGCTCATATGACTTAAAAAGTAGTCAGTTCTCCTCCTTCAGCACTATCACAGCTCAGGGAGTTCCAGAAGTCAGAGGTCAATCCTGGCACCATTCTGTAAGGAAACTCTGTAAGTCCTCCCCGTGGAATGTGTGGGCATTCTCCAGGTGTTCCTGTTTCTTCTTACAGTCCAAAGATGTTGGTTAACTGGTCATTGTAAATTGTCCCGTGTTCAGGTTTGGGATAATCAGGGTTGTGGGGTCGCTGGGGTGATGTGACTCAAAGGGTCAGAAGGGCCCTACTCTGCACTGTGTCACTAAATAAAAGCAAATAAAAACACTGACCATTTGAGCGTGACTGCGTTTGGCTAGTTCAATTCTTATCTAACCTGCGATAACCAAAGAATCTCTTACTGTGCATCTCATTCCATACTTCAACAATATTCTGCTTCATTTCCCTACCTATTTTATTCCCTTCAGCATTATCATCCTGCTACTGCATAAATGTTGACAATACCCTGCTCAACCTTATCAGCAGATCACATGACCAATCCACCACCCATAAATTATTAGGCAGCTCATTCAGAGCCCAGTAATCGATGAGAAGGCATTACTTCCAAATAAATATTCCAATCAGCTATCTTTCAATTACTATAGCCTCTGTACGCTTTTGCCATCTACTCCATCCACTTCAATGGATGGAGTCTAAATTATGCAAAGCTCTTGTTTCAACCACAGATTATGTTTCGGATCATATATGCCAACTATTCCTCCACAGAGTAAATTTTCCACCTATGTGACTGCCCTTGCCTTGGCTCATCTGCTTTTAAAACCCTTATCAGACCCAAATCACTTTACTGGCTCCCTTCTTTCTGACGTCTTTAAACTTAAGATTATGCAAAACTCGGTTGTCATGCCTTCCAGAAACAAAGCAATTATGAAAAATATCATTTTTGCAAGAATATTTGTTGTACTTTCAATGTTAATTTATTAGATCAATTTCTATTTATTCGTGCATAGAAGGAAAGTTCTAGTGCATATTGTGAAAGATTATTTGCTCACAAGACCAATGGAAATTAACATGCATATAGTTTCAATATCTATAGTAAATCAAGGCACATAGAAAGATTTTCTTCAGCAACACACAATCCAAAGTTGATTTTACACGAAATAAATTACATTGCTGATCACCTCCAGGTGAAATTCCACCATTCAAAATATTGAACCAGGACTTCAGCTCACAATCACACCAGCATTCCTGAAATCTACTCAGCTTTTAGCTCGCACCTAGTCTTTGAGCAGCTCAGGTTTCAGAACTCCCTGGCACAGAATGGAGCTCAAACTTTCGCACAACGGCCATATGCAACACTATCATGAAAATCAGCATGTATCTCATAATCCTCTGGCTCTTACTCATGATTTGAAAGGACACTATACCATATTCATACTTCATGTTTCTGTGCAACAGAGACAGAGGCTTATTCAGCCCATCAGCTCTGTGGTTAGACTGAGTGATCCATCAATCTCATTCACCCACTTATTTCCCTATAACCTATTTGCTCAAATATGCCCAGTAACACCCACTGATTCACCCAAGAGCCAATAAGTTTACAGGATCCAGCTAACCAACGCATGATTGGGATGTGGCAGGAAATCAGAGCCCTCAAGAGAACGTGGGTAGTCACATGGACAATATGCAAACTCCACACAGACAACCCTGGTGGTCAGAACCAAGCTTGGGTCACTGGAGCTTCACGTGAGAGTGGTACTTCGAGTGCTGCTTTCAGACAGACCCTCTGTGGAGGTCAAGGTGATGGCGACTCTCAGCTTCTTGGCTTTCAGATCTCAATTTGCTGCTCACTAGAGCATCAGGAGTGTCACAGATTTTTGCTTTGTCACATCTCAGTGTCTGTTAACAATTCCTTCAGGAGAAAAGATTTCCACTCTGTCAAGATTCCGGTTGAAAAACCTGCCTCATGGTGGACCTCAGGTTCCCTGACAGCTCCAATGGCTTGAACCTGCACCAGTCTGTACTGCCTTTCCCTTTCAATATCTGGCTGTGCCCTGAATGGTGGATCCTGGGGGACAGGAACAACTTTCTAATCCTGGAGTTTAGTCATTGATTCGAACTCCAACTGCATAATAAGATACAACTAGAAGCACATAAGACCATGGTGGAGGATGTCCTGGTCTTATTATATTGAAATTCTTGCCTTCCTCAGACCAGGACACCCGATAGTATGCACTCAGTAGATCTGAGGACTTCATCATAAAATGCTACATGCTGGACAACTTTGCAAATCCCAGATAGTAAGCAGCCAGTGCCAAAGAAGGAGCAGTGCGGAGAGCTGCAGCCCAAAGGCCATGAATCAGATCAGACCCAAAAGCAAGAGCAGCAGAAAGGCATGTAACATACTAAGAGAATGTTCCTGCCAGCAACGTCATCTCCAAACTGAGTGGAGGAAAGAAATATTGTTCTGCCTTTCAGTAAGAGACTCTCTTGTAGGAAGGGTGCACTTCCAGGCAACCTACACAACTAAATGAATCTCTCCACATCTTACTTGCTTCCAGCAGGGGTGTCTGAATGAGGCATAAACCTTACCTTATGTCCCCCTTTGCAGATCCCCTCTGGAATGGTTATGACATAACAGTGAATGTGTCTCTTTTGGTTGCTGCCATTCATTATCATTCCCTTCATCATCCTGTCCTTCAGCTCCTTCTGAAGCTCCTGCTGCTCCGGCTCAGGGGAATGGAAGACTCTCCGGAACCCCTGCAGAGACAACACGTATGATAGTTGGGGCTACAAGTTTTGTGGTATCGCAAATGGTAATGAAGATGTACAGATCTGATCATTTCACAGGGCTTGCAGTAATCGCAGAGAGGTATTCTCAGATCCCTCTGTTCTACTGCACTCCTCTGTTCACTGTGTAAGACCTACCCTGGTTGGTCCTCTCAAAGTTCAACATCTCGCACTTGTCTGCATTAAATTCCATCTGCCATTTTTCAGCCCATTTTTCCAGCTGGTTAAGATCCCACTGCAAGCTTTGATGGTTTTCCTCACAGTCCACAACACTCCCAATCTTGGTGTCATTCGCAAATTTGCTGATCCAGCTAACCACATTATCATCCAGATCATTGATATAGGTGACAAACAACAACGATCCCCTGTGGCACTCCACTAGTCACAAGCCTCCAGTCAGAGAGACAGCCATCTACTACCATCCTCTGGCTTCTCCTGCTAAACCAATGTCTAATACAATTTACTACCCATCAAGAATGTCAAGCAATTGAACCTTCTTAGGCAAGGCCATGTCAAAGGTCTTGCAGAAGTCCATGCAGACAACATCCACTGCCTTGCCTTCATCCTTGTAACTTCCTCAAAAAACTCTATAAGATTGATTAGACATGCCATTCCATGCATAAAGCCATGTTGACCGTGCCTAATCAGTTCCTGTCTATCCAAATATTTATATACCTGGTCTCGTAGAATACCTTCCAATAACTTGATCACAACTAAGGTCAGGCTCACATTCCTATAATTTCTGGCTTATTCTTAGAGACTTTTTAAAGCAATGGAACTGCGTTATCTGTCCTCCAATCCTCCAGCACCACATCTGTGACTAAGGATGTTTTAAATATCTCTACTAGGGCCCCTGCAATTTCTGCAATAGTCTATCATAGGGTCCAAGGGAACACGTTGTCAGGTCATGGGGATTTATCAGCATTAATTTGTCTCAAGACAGAAAACACCTCCTCCTCTGTAATCTGTATAGGGTCCATGACCTCTCTGCTGCTTTCTAAAGACTCTATGTCCATCTCCTGAATAAATACAGATGGAAAAAAAAACCCATTTAAGGTCTTCACCATCTCATTCAGCTCCATGCATAGATTATCACTCTGATCTTCCAGAGCACAAATTTTGTCTCTTGTTGGCATTTTCCTCTTCATATATCTGTAGAAGACTTTACGATTCTCATCCACCTTGTATGCTAGAACAACCTCATGCCTTCTTTTAGCCTTCCCGATTTCCTTCTTAAGTGTTCGCTTGCATTTCTTACAATCCTCAGGTACCTCATTTGTTCCTACCTCCCTATGCCTGCTAGGCACCTCCTTCTTTTTCTTAACTAGGGCCTCAATATCTCTTGAAAGCCAAGGTTCCGTAAATTTGTTATATTTGCCTTTATTCTGGCAGGAACATACAAATTCAAAATTTCACTTTTAAAGGCATCTCATTTACCAGGTACACTTTTGCCAGAAAGCAAACTATCCCAGTCCACTCTTGCCAGATCCTTTCTGATGCCATCAAAATTGACCTTCCTCCAATTTAGAATCTCAACCCAAGGACTAGACCTAACCTTTTGTATAATTATCTTGAAACTAATGACATTATGATCACTAGATCCAAAATGTTCCCCTACACAAACTTCTGTCACCCGCACTGTCTTATTCCCTAATAGAACATATAGTATCGCACTCTCTCTAGTTGGGACATTTATGTACTGATTAAGGAAACTTTCATGAACATATTTGATAAGCTTTTTCCTGTCCAGCCCTTTTACAGTATGGGAGTCACAGGCAATATGTGGAAAGTTAAAATGATCTACTATCACAACCTTACGTTTCTTGCAACAGTCTGTGATCTCCCTATAAATCTGCTCCTCTAAATCCCGCGTACATTGGGT
The DNA here is from genome assembly GCF_963921235.1 of Mobula hypostoma. Taxonomy (NCBI): domain Eukaryota; kingdom Metazoa; phylum Chordata; class Chondrichthyes; order Myliobatiformes; family Myliobatidae; genus Mobula; species Mobula hypostoma. The sequence goes on along the minus strand of NC_086102.1, from coordinate 72,690,512 downwards.
GGTCTATAATATAGTTCCATTTCTTATTCCTCAGTTCTACCCATAAAGCCTCACTAGATGAGTTCTCCAGTCTGTCCAGACTGAGCACTGTTGGGGCATTTTCCCTGATTGGAAACCCCTCCGCTTTAATCCCTCCAGCTGTATCAAGTCTAAAACAATGGAACCCTGGAACATTGAGCTGCCAGTCCTGCCCCTCCAGCAACCAAGTCTCACTAACAGCTACAATGTCATAATTCCACACGCTGATTCATGTTCTAAGCTCCTCCACTTTTTCCACAATACTCCTTGCATTGAAATATATGTAGCTCAAAATATTAGTCCCACCGTGCTCAACATTTTGATTCCTGACTTAGTGTGTAGGCTTAACAACATCTTTCTCCACAACTACACCACTGTCTGTTCTGGCACTCTGGTTCCCATCCCCCTGAAACTCTGGTTTGAACTCCCCTTCCATGCAACACTAGCAACTGTCCCACGAGGGTATTAGTCCCCTTCCAGTTCAGGTACAAGCCATTCCTTTTGTCCAGGCCCCACTTTCCCTAGAAGAGAACCAATGATCCAAAAATTTGAAGCCATCCTTTCTGCACCATCTCCTTAACCACATGTTAAACTGTATGATCTTCCTAGTTCTGGCCTCAGTTGCATGTCATAGGTGTAGCAGCCCTGAGAGCACAACCCTGGAGGTCCTGTCCTTTAAATGATCACCTAAATCCCTGAAATCACTTTACAGAATCTTGTCACCGCTCTTACCCCATGTCTTTGTTACCGAATGGACCACAATATCTGACTGCTCATCTTCCCACTGTGGTCTCGACCTGAGATGTTCCCGACCCTGGCATCTGGGAGTCATCCAGGATTCTCATTCTCATCCACAGAACTTCCTTTTGGTTCCCTTAAACAACAAATCCCCTGTCACTGCAGCTCACCTCTCCTAACCCTCTTGCCACAGAGCCAGTCTATGTGCCAGAGACCTGTGGCTGTCTCTGCTAGGTCAGTCCCCCCAACAGTATCCAAAGTGTTATTGAGGGGCACAGCCAAGGGGTACTCTGCGTTGTCTGCCTATCCCCTTTCTCCTTCCTGACAGTCACCCAGTTACCTGTGTTCTGCAACTTGTGCGTAACTACCTCCCTGTACATCCCATCTATCATCCCCTCAGCCCCCCAAATGATCTGGAGTTCATCCAGTTCCAACTCCAGTTCCTTAACATGGTCTAAAAGAAGCTGCAGCTGCACAGGAGGTCTCCCTGCCTTCCCACATCTCACAAGAGGAACATTCCGCTACCCTCCATGGCAATAAAAAAGAAAGGAAGAATAAATAATGAAAAAAAATCTACCTACTTCCTATGTCTCTACTTACTGAAGCCTCAATGAATCAAAACCTCATCTCTCCAGTCTAACACTGGCCACTCCGCTTAAACCTAACTTATTTTAATTGGAATTTGCCAAGTGTCTAATTATGGATGATCCAATGTCTCCTTGGAAACTGTGGCGTGCAAAAAACGTGCCGACTGCCCCGCTTGCTTCTTTTAAACTCCCTGTTTCTACATACTGTACTTCTCCAGATGTTGGTATACACTGTCTCTAAAAATCCTGCCCATTAGTCTTTATCATGCAAGAAATCTGTTCAAGTCTGTTCATAATAGCATGATGGACGTGGAGATGGGGAGAAGGATCATCACATCAACCCAGGTTCTGTGGTGCCCTTGTGAAGGCTGCTCACATGGTGATGTCTCTATGTTTCAAAGATCATGAAGTTATGTCTGATATTCTACCCATGATAGACAACTTGAGAAATCTCCAGCCAGGCTCTTGTTAGGCTACCTCTGCCCAGTCTCAGGCCCTCTGAAGCACAATATCTTCTACCCAGCAGGGGCTTCATGAACTACTTCTATGTCCAATGGATTTCTCTCCTTTTTTCTCCCTCTCTCCTGCAGCCTCTCTCTCCTTCGTGCCTACCACTTTCAGGTCGACATAGGGACAGTGCATTTAAGGGCTGATACCCTTCTCTGACAGCCATGCAGGAAAGTGGTTGCAGCTGCACTGAAATTTACAGTGGGAACTGCAGAGGTGATGCACACAATGTGCTGGAGGAGCTCAGCAGGTCAGGCAGCATCTATGGATGGGAATAAACCATCGACATTTCCGGCCGAGACTCTTCATCAGAACTGTAGGGATGACACTTCATCACCTCATTATTCCTTTCTGTGCATAAAAACCTAATATTGCTGAATACTTTTTTCCCCACCAATTTCAAGATTTTTTGATGGAAACCCTTGTAGAGCAGGTGCTAAAAGTAACAATAGTTTATCACATCAAAGATAGGTGCAACACAATTTCAAGGGATGTCTGAATTTATAATTGAGAGTAGATACAATTTAACATTGCATCCATTGATCCAATAATCAACCAGAGACAATCTTGTAAATCCTGTTTTCCTTTGATTCCCTCTTAATTAGGAAATAGAGAGAACATTGCCCTAAGCCTTTAAGTATTCGTTGTGGAAACTATATAGAGAAACATAGCAGTTTATACAACTAAGTAAGCTGTGAGAGCATTTACAAGGTTTCTAAGGTATGCAACCAATCTAAATATTGTTTCAATTCAGTTTTACACTTGATCATGCAGTACTAAATCTTCAATGTTTATTTCCATAGGAGTTCTCATACTATTTTCATTGCCCCCTCACTCCAATACCAATTAGACAGTGACCCATAATTACATGGTCACTGCTCCTTTCTTGCAAAGTGGAAATTGGTATTACTGCAGTATGCAACCAGATACTAATACTGGAATTATACATTATTGAATTTGCTGTTTGTAAGGTGAGATAGTTAATGAAGGTTCTGTTCTTAAGAATCATGAATTCCTAAAGAACTACAGGGTGTTTAAAATTTTGTTTGAAATTGAATGCAACGATCCAAAGTGATCTTACCCAGATTAGATTGCATCAATAATCATACCTAGGTGAAATCATATTCATCGGGAAATTTGTCTAGTTTGTTTTGTACACAATTCATTTGTAAGTGCATCAGACCTATTTCCATTGTCAGTAATGCAGAATGATGTCAGGTGTTTCATAAACCCTGTTTCCTCCACTGCTGACATAAAGTGGAGTTTTTGCATGCGACCTAACATCTCCGGTAAACCCTTGCAGAAAATGTAGTAGCACATTTATGCACAAGATATCCTATGAAACAGCAATTATAAGTAACACACATCAAAGTTGCTGGTGAACGCAGCAGGCCAGGCAGCATCTATAGGAAGAGGCGCAGTCGACGCTTCAGGCCGAGACCCTTCGTCAGGACTGCGTTCACCAGCAACTTTGATGTGTGTTGCTTGAATTTCCAGCATCTGCAGAATTCCTGTTGTTAGCAATTATAAGTTTCTCCTTTCTGACATTGATATCTTGCACATAGCATTTGCCAGCTTCAGTTATCAGTACTGAGGAAATTTGAAACTAATTACTGGCTGTTCCATCATTGATTGCACGCCTTTTATGTTATGTATATCAGATTTATGAGCTGTGATCTTCACCGCTTCATCACCCTGAAACTCACAGTAACATGGGACATGAGGGAAGACTATTCCATGGACATTGCCTACATGCAGAACAAAATCCCATCTCTCCCACACTTTCCTCATCTTAATGGCAGACTTTTATGCAGCTGTTTTGCAGCTGCCATTGGGAGAAATCCCTGATATCCTTTGCACTGTCCAGAGCAACACAAAAGTGGCAGCTGGGAGTTTCTCATGTTGCTCCCATTGGGAAAGAAACAAGAAACAACTCCCTTTATTACACTTGTTTCTCTCTTAAAGTGGTTCAAGTATGACCATGGGTTAAGTATTACTTCCTATGATTCTTCAGAAAATTTCAGGAGATTTTTGTGTGGGAATGTCCAATTAAAATTGGCTTGATATGTAGCACCAGTTTAGTAAAGCAGGAAAAGGCTGAAATGCAACTTCTACACAATAATTGCAGATGGCTAGCTTGTTAGTTTGCAAGATTTTTAATTAGGATATTTTGTAACTTTACACAATGTATAATTTTTTTTAGACCTACAGCGTGGAACAGACCTTTTTGGCCCAATGGGTTGACCGCCCAACAACCTTAAGCTTAGTGTAATCATAGGACAATTTTTACAATGACCAATTAATCTACTAATTGGTATGTCTTTGAACTGTGGGGAGAAACCGGAGCAACCAGAGGAAATGCATGTGCTCACGGGAAGAATGCACGGAAGACACTCCAAATTCTGAGGCACCAAGCTGTAGTAATGTTGAACTAACTGCGTTGCTACCTTGGTGCTCCAGTATTGGCTAACAATATTTCTGAAGGATGATTTATCTGAAGGCCATGATTACATTACTCTCTTCTCCCTCCTCCCATTGGGCAGAAAATAAAAAGCCTGAAAGCACATACCATCAGGCTCAAAGATAGCTTCTACCCAGGTGTTATAAGACAATTCAAAGGTTCCTTAGTACAATAAGATAACTCTTGACTTTACGATCTATCTAGTTATAAAAGAAGAAAAAAAAATTGCCTTTAAACTCACAAGAGAGCATAGGCCATCAACTTTTTGCTGTTGATGTTTCTGTAGCAGGCAATTTCTTTTTTTATGAGGTCGCGTTGCTAGCTCGACGCTCAACCCAGCACAGACAGAAAGTGTGCCAGGGAGCCGGCTGGATTCGAACTCAGGAGCCTTTGCTCTGAAGTCCGGCGCTGATGCCACGGCACCACCAGCCAGCTACCTAGTTATGACCTTGTTCCTTATTGTCTAGCTATAGTGCACTTTCTCTGAAAGTGAAGTACTTTATTTTGCACTTTGTTATTATTTTACTTTGTTCACTGTTGTAATGTATTGATCAGTATGGATGATATGCATGGCAAGTTTTTCGCTGTGCCTCAGTGCATGTGTCAATAATAGGTCAATTTACTAATTTATTCCTGAAAAACAGGTGAAACTACATGAACTACTTCTACAAACAACAGGAATTCTGCAGATGCTGGAAATTCAAGCAACACACATCAAAGTTGCTGGTGAACGCAGCAGGCCAGGCAGCATCTCTAGGAAGAGGTGCAGTCGACATTTCAGGCCGAGACCCTTCATCAGTTTTGGGCCGAGACCCTTCAGGACTGACGAAGGGTCTCGGCCTGAAACGTCGACTGCACCTCTTCCTAGAGATGCTGCCTGGCCTGCTGCGTTCACCAGCAACTTTGATGAACTACTTCTAAGAACTTTTACTCCAGATCGTGCACCTAATGCTGGTAACACGCAGCAAAAGTACTGTAGTTGTTGGAAATACAAAACAAAGTCGGAAATAGCTGAAAGCAGGTCAGGATGGAACAGTCAATATTTCAGATCAAGGATCCTCCATCAGAAAAGGGAAAATAAGAAAACAACTAAGTTTAGAGATGCAGTGGGGGGGGGGTGGGAGAATGGGGAGTACAGAGGGAACATCCATGGTAGGATACAGGACAAAGTTATCAAGGGAACAATTGCTTCAGAAAAGATACGAAAAAGTAAAAATGAACCAATTGGAACAAAAAGGCACAGCAACATCTGTGGAAACAGAGCGAAAAAAAAGCTGGATGTTTAGCTACATGAAATTATTATATTCAGTGCTAAGTCCTGATGGCAGCAACTTATCCAGACAAAATTTGAGAAGTTGCTCCTTGAGCTTGTGTTGCATGTCATTGGAGCAATGGAGGAGGTCAAAGGTAAAGAGGTCAGAGTGGGGTTGGGATGGAAAACTAAATAAACAGGAGACTGGAAGCTCAGGGTCATTCTTGCGGCCTGATGAGAATCATTCTGCAAACCAGTAATCCAATCTGCATTTGGTTTCTCCAAATGGACTGGGTGACCTCTGTTCAGGAACCAAACACAGGTTGAAGAATTTAGTGTATAGAATTCAGTGCTCACTGTGTGGTCTCTTCTAGTTTGCTCAGGTCCTGGGTTGGCCATGAACTCAGTGGTGTCTTAAGTCATGCCCAGTTTTACCTGGCATCCTGAATATTTCCAACCTTCTGGAAATATTGATTGAAAATAAAGTTCACTCAAAATTCCAGGCAAATTTTGAATTTCACCGTTTACTATCTACAACTGCACCACGATAGCATAGCGGTTAGCACAACGCCATTAGAGCTCGTGACATCGGAGTTCAGAGTTCAATCCCAGCATCCTCTGTAAGGCGTCTGTATATCCTCCCCATGGAATGCGTGGGTTTTACCCGGGTTCTCCGGTTTCCTCCCACAGTCTAAGGACATACCAATTAGGTCAATTGGTCTTTGTAAATTGTCCCATTGTTAGGCTAGGGTTAAACCAGGATTGTCCGAAGTTTCTAGGCAGTGCTGCTCGAAGGGCTGGAAGGGCCAATTCTGTGCAGTATCTCTAAATAAAAGAAGGCTGGCTTTTGATGAGTCCTATATGTAGCACACCAACAGCAACTATTTGGACAAAATGCAAGGTTGTTACTTGCAAAACTCTGTCCAATTACCTTCCTCAAATGAAGGGAGTTTAAAAAAATAAGTCTATTAAGGCAACAGAAAGATAAGGGAGACATGTGGAAAGGCTTAGAATCAGAATCAGTTTTGTTATTACTAACACGTCATGAAATTTGTTGTTATGCAGCAGCAGTACAGTGCAATACATAAAATATACAATAAGTTATCAGAGCTAATAAGATATACACATATAAGACAAATAATTAGTGCAAAAAGAGAGAAAAAATAGTGAGGTAGTGTTCATGAGTTCATTATCTGTTCAGAAATCTGATGGTGGAGGGGAAGACACTGTTCCTGGAACAGCACTGTATGTCATCAGCTCCTGTTCCTCCTCTCTGATGGTAGTAATGAGAAGGGGCGATGTCCGAGGTGTTGGGACTCATTAATGATGGATGGTGCCTTTCTGAGGAATCACCTTTTGAATGCGCCCTCCTTGGTGGGGAAGTTAGTGCCATGATGGAGCTGGCTGAGTTTATCATCCTCTAAAGCTATTTCTGATCCTGCTTGGAGGCCACTCCACATTAGACGGTGATGCAACCAGTTGGAATGCTCTCCACGATACATCTGTATATATATTAACTGGACTCTTGGTGACATACCAAAGCTCATACAATGTTGTAGGACATGGAGAGGGGTACTTTAATGTTAAGGTGTTGGTGTTGAGTTGTTAACAGAAGGATTTACAAGTGATTAGGTTTATAACTTTCATAATAAGAGCCTCTGGATGGAAAAAAATGTGATCTCCTTCAAATGCAAAAACAAAATGAAAGCCCTCAATGCACAAACACGTGTGCCAAACCAAACCCCTGAAATTCAAACCTAACTTTTTAAAGAGATGCTTCTAAAAACTCTGTGAGATTTGGAAGAAGATGAAATACAGAAGGAGGTGGGAGGGATGGGAGCAGAAGAAAGGGCGTGTGAAATGGAGAAAGGGGGAATGGTTAAAGGAAACAAGGATGCATGTGGGAAGGTGAGGAAGTAGCAGTATTAAGGAAGGTGAAGGATGCAAGTTTGAAAGCAGGGAGTGGGTGTTGGAACTGTGACTAAAAGAGCAGAAGGTGAAAGCAATTGATGGAGAAAGCGCATTGTTAATGAAGTGGGCCTATAACCGATGGCTAGAAACAATCCAGAATTTTATCTTGGAGAGCACTCGGACATCTTAATCCACGTATTTGTAGGTATCTCTAGAAATGCTATTTTATGATAGTCTGGAATGTTGTTTATATAATTCCTGATGAGGCTCCACATGGAACATTTTCCTGTCTGCATCTAGCTGCATACAGACACCTTATTGTTACAGTGATAGTGTAAAATGGGTGCCTGACTCCCCATGAAGATGCAAAGGGTATAATAGCTAATTTAGATTGGGATTTTCAATGTCTTGTTTGATGCTGATACCAAAATATCAGCGTTTATTTGATTTTCCATTTGTTTTATGTCTGTAAAAGAGCCACAATTCTTTCCAAGGCCTTATCTCTTATCTGGTCTTTAAAAAAAAATTGCATCCAGGTGCTTTATTTCATATGCAGGCTGACTCTGCTTGTATTTTAGTAGGCTGCTTATTTACAAAAATGCTGATTCATTCAGCTTCTGTACTCAAACCGATCTGAGATCAATTTCAGTAGCTGCATAGAAAAACAAGCCAACAGGCACAGTAATGCAGCTGGTAGAGCTGCTGCCAGACACGGCAGGAAACCTGGGTTCAATCATAAGACCATAAGAACAAAGATATAGGAGCAGAAGTAGGCCATTTGGCCCGTCGAGTCTGCTCCGCCATTCAATCATGGGCTGATCCAATTCTTCCAGTCAGCCCCACTCCTCTGCCTTCACCCCATACCCTTTGATGCCCTGGCTAATCAAGAACCTATCTACCTCTGCCTTAAATGCTTGGCCTCCACAGCCGTTCATGGAAACAAATTCCATAGACTTACCACTCTCCGACTAAAGTAATTTCTCTGCATCTCTGTTCTAAATGAACATCCTTCAATCCTGAAGTCATGCGCTCATGTCCTAGACTCTCCTACCATGGGAAATAACTTTACCATATCTAATCTGCTCAGGCCTTTTAACATTCATAATGTTTCTATGAGATCCCCCCTCATTCTCCTGAACTCCAGGGAATACAGCCCAAGAGCTGCTAGATGTTCCTCATACGGTACCCTTTCATTCTTGGAATCATTCTTGTGAATGTTCTCTGAACCTTCTCCAATATTGGTCAGTATATTCTTTCAAAAATAAGGAGCCCAAAAATGCACACAATACTCCAAGTGTGGTCTCACGAATACCTTATAGAGCCTCAACATCACATCCCTGCTTCTTATATTCTGTATCTCTAGAAATGAATGCTAACATTGCATTCGCCTTCTTCACCACTGACTCAGCCTGGAGGTTAACCTTTAGGGTATCCTGCACAAGGACTCCCAATTTACGTTTTGAATTCTCTCCCAATCTATTAATAGTCTGCACGTGTATGTCTTCCACCAAAGTGCATGACCATACACGTTCCAGCATTGTATTTCATTTGCCATTTCTTTGCCCATTCCCTTAAACTATCTAAGACTCTCTGCAGGCTCTCTGTTTCCTCAACACTACCTGCTCCTTCACCGATCTTTGTATCATCGGCAAATTTAGCCACAAATCCATTAATCCCACAGTCCAAATCATTGACATACATCATAAAAATCAGTGGTCCCAACACCAACCTCAGTGGAACTCCATTGGTAACCGGCAGCCAGCCAGAATAGGATACCTTTATTCCCACTCTCTGTTTTCTGCTGATCAACCAATGTTCTATCCATGCTAGTAACTTCCCTGTAATCCCATGGGCTCTTATCTTGCTAAGGAGCCTTATGTGTGGCATCTTGTCAAAGGCCTTCTGAAAATCCAAGTACACCACATCTACTACATCTCCTTTGTCTAGCCTGCTTGTAATTTCCTCAAAAAATTGCAGTAGGAAAGTCAGGCAGGATTTTTCTTTCAGGAAACCATGCTGGCTTTGGCCTATCTTGTCATGTGCATCCAGATTCTCTGTAATCTCATCCCTAACAATCGATTCCAACAACTTCCCAACCACTGATGTCAGGCTAACAGACCTATAGCTTCCTTTCTGCTGCCTCCCACCCTTCAAAAATAGCAGAGTAACATTTGCAATTTTCCAGTCATCCGGTACAATGCCAGAATCTATCAATTCTGGAAAGATCATTGCTAATGCCGCTGCAATCTTTCCAGCTACTTCCTTCAGAACACAAGGGAGCATTCCATCAGGTCCAGGAGATTTATCCGCCCTCAGACCATTACGCTTCCTGGGCACCTACTCAGTCGTAATTTTCACCACACATACTTCACTTCCCTGACATTCTTGAATGTCCGGTATACTGCAGATGTCTTCCACTGTGAAGACTGTTTCCAGACCCTAGAGTGCTGCATCGTCTCTCTGTGACACTGAGACTTTCAGCTAAGTGCCCCCTACCTCCCAAAACATGTTCAGGGTTATTGGCCAGTGTAAATTACTCCAAATGTGTGGATGATAGGTAGCATCTGAGATAGTTGGTAAGAATATGGAAGAATACAGAATGGGATTAATGTAGGTTTAGCGTCAATAGGTACTTGATGGCTAGAACAGATGAAGAGTTGGGAATGCTTTGGACAGAAAATATAGCACATTGGTCTACACACATTGGTTTGATAATGATGGACATTTCACCTTTCAAAAGGGGAAATACTCAAATCTCTTGCCATTGACTTACTGCGGATGGTGGGGTGAGGTGGAAAAAGAGTTCTCCATATTTGGGCAGATTAACTCATACGCGACCTAGGCAAGTGAACCAGCTTTAAAGCAATGGAAGTGGACTATTAGCTAATTTTGCAGGTAGCACAAAAGTGCCCTACAAATTGCATTTCCAAAGAACAATAAGAAATCTGGAAGGTAATTAGGCATTGATTTCAAACTGCATGCTCTGTAATAAAGAGAACTAATTAATCTAATTAAATCTGTAAAAAGTTATTAGGGATCTCAGGCATTGAACTTCAAAATATTTGTTGATGTGTTTTGCCTGGATAATATGCACATCCACAAATTTTACAATGTTCCCAAAATCTTAAAACATTTTCTAAAATTTAAATGTAAGATATGTACTTTACATTTACTAGAAAACACATATTGCATAGAAATATCTAGTATTTTATCTTTTTCGTGTTGGGTATCATTTGTGATAATACTGGAAAGGACACTGTGTACAATAACAGGTAACATGTCCTTGAGGTCAGACAGGTACTACGTGAAGTAATGCACAGTGAAGTAGAACGTGTTTAAAGTAGGACAGTTCCATTATTGGATTTAAGGACTTTATGTAGGTACATTCAGACAACCAGAAGAAAATGCTGCTAAGTGAAATTTTTGAACTGGCAGTTCATGTCATAAAAAGGAATCAGAATACTAATGCCTTTGTTTTTAACACTACATTTTAAGATTTTAATACTTCTTAAAAGATTGCTATCTTTCATTTCAAACTTATTTTTATAAATATATTTTAGAGTTAATCATCAATCCAACTTGCATGAAAAACTAAGAAATGAGAAGTTCAGCACCTATAAAAATTGATTCTAGAATTAACAAGTTAACCGATTTAATTTTCACAAAAATGGATAAAATGTATGTGTTTTGTGCATTGTGGGGCATAATGCATTTTCCAATTCTGCATGAACCAATCATTGTGATGTACATTAAATTATCTTACCTGCACGCATATCATATCTACAAGACATAGAGTACGTCCTGTGTGTTCTTCCCATTTGTATTTTGAACTGCTGCTGAAACGGACAACCTTCTACCATACCCAGTGACATAACCTTTTAGTTTGGATGTTTTCCGCTTCTCACTCTTTACAATAATACAGTCCAGTCTACACTTTCTCTGTTTTAAATTTAATTATAAATTATATTCCATAAATTGAAATATTATATAAAAGTCAGGCTGCAAATCCATGATATCAATTTATGAATTAACATCTGCATATACTATTTCATTGCCCCCTGGACTGTTCACAGCACAATAAATGTTAGTGTTACATTTTACAAACTGGAGTAATTACCATAACTAGTAAGCTTGAAAAGGGTTATCCCACTGATGGCTTTTAACATATTCTTTCCAGCTGGTGGCGTAGTGGCATCAGTGCCGGACTTCGAGTTTGAATCCAGCCAGCTCCTGTGCACGCTTTCCATCCATGCTGGGTTACGAGCTGGTGATCTCTTTGGAAACTCACCTGGCAGAAGGCAATGGCAAACCACTGCTGTAACTTGCCTCATACGCGGTTCCCCATTATGTCAGAGAGGCGTGGAGGGAAATCGTCTGCTAACCGGAGAAACTCCAGATGCAACGTACCCTTCCTTTCCTTTACTCTAAAATTACATTGTGAAATTAGTACCCCTTTAACATTCAAGTTCAAGTAATATACTGTACCCTAAATGGTATGAGTGAAATATTTTTAAAGCTTGTTTGCAGCTTATTTCATTGCACAAGAGTTCCAGAATGTGTCTTCTAATTTAATTTCTACTGTTTGATTGTAATTACTTCAACATGATCAACATTATTTTTCAAAAATAACATGCTTTCTAAGCAGCTCCCAGGTAAATCATTTCCTAGATGTTTGGAAAACATATTTCTGCAGTCAATTAATTTCTTCGGTATTATTCATTTTGAATCAATGCTGCCTCAATCCTCAAGCCCTGTCCTTTGAACTCAGGCAAGATATGTGTCTGTGCATCAACTTGATGTTTTCAAACAGTGGAGAAGAATATAGTTAAGAACCTGAAGTAAAGTGTTTCTTGAAATTACTTTGAGAAATTTCTACGTTTTTAGAGTAAGTTCTAAATCATTTTTGTAATGCTTTGAACCTTATTTATGAGTTGTATTTGACAAATATTATTAGAGTTGTATAATGAGTTCAAAATCTGCACAGTGCACTGATGGGAAATAACTAGCAAGCCCACGTTCATTTGGGAAAAAAATAATTTTTTGAATATCTACCCTGAATGGCCCTTTCTGGTGTGTTATGCTTCTGAAAAATGGGGGAGATGCTGTACTGTTCATGAATTTGCAATAGTTGGCCAATTAGTATGAACCACACACAAAATGCCAAAGGAACTCAGCAGCTCAGGCAGCCCGAAACGTCGACTTTCCGTAGATGGTGCCTGACCTTCTGATTTCCCCCAGCATTTTGTGTGTGCTGCTTGGATTTCCAGCATCTGCAGATTTTCTTGTCAGAATAATCTGTAGTTTCTGTCATTAAAATGCTGGAGTTGCACTTTCTTGAGTTCTTTGTAAACAAGGGATGGTTAAGAACCCAGTGAAAGATTGCTGAAGAGAAAGCAGTGCCAGAAAACACCAAGTCTGCAATCATTCAACATGATGTTACAAATAGAAAAACGAATATCCCTGTTATCTTTCAAATGGATTCAGCAGAATGAAGCACGAAGAATGAATTCGAAAATAATCAAGCATCTTTGATGGAACCTGAAGCAAAAGATCCTCTCAGGTCTTCATGAAACGAAGTGAGATGTTTTATTATTGGAAAGATTGTATATAAGCTGAAAGTTATTTATATTGTTATTAACAAACATCGACTGCATTGTTTGATTTTCCAGTGGGATTTTTACCTCCAACAGGCCGGACTGCTGTGTACTCTTGTTATACTCAATTAACACTGGTCACAAGCTGGGAGACTATTATCAAGGAGGTTTCTTTGAAAAAAAACAGGTTTTTGGCCACTGTTGCTGTGATCTAGTTCTCAGAAAGTGAATTGCGATTGTTCGTAGAACATCAAATACAGAAGGCTCAAGTGATACTCTTGCTTGACTACAGAAAATTGATATGTCACTTTGCTTTTTCTTTTCTTTCAACAAGAAGTTTAAAGTTGCAAAGTATGATTGTTTAAAATTGAGCAGAATGTGTAATTTGAACTCCTCATCAATGTACTGCATAACCAAGTTCTCAAACAGCTGGCATCAATCTTGGAACAGAGGCGAATCACCACAAATGCTCTCCCACAAACATTGGCAGGAAATGTCCACATCACATGATTTGTACGAGCAGGCCAACCTCCAGAGCACCATATAACCATAAAACCATAAGACCATCAGACAAAGGAGCAGAAGTCGGCCATTCGGCCCATTGAGTCTGCTCCGCTATTTTATCATGAGCTGATCCGTTCTCCCATTTTGTCACACTCGCCCGCCTTCTTACCATAACCTTTGATGCCCTGGCTACTCAGATACCTATCAATCTCTGCCTTAAATACACCCAATGATTTGGCCTCCACTGCTGCCCGTGGCAACAAATTCCATAGATTCACCACCCTCTGACTAAAAAAATTTCTTTGCATTTCTGTTCTGAATGGGCGCCCTTCAATCCTTAAGTCATGCCCTCTCGTACTAGACTCCCCCATCATGGGAAACAACTTTGCCACATCCACTCTGTCCATGCCTTTCAACATTCGAAATGTTTCTATGAGGTCTCCCCTCATTCTTCTAAACTCCAAGGAATACAGTCCAAGAGCGGACAAATGTTCCTCATATGTTAACCCTCTCATTCCCAGAATCATTCTAGTGAATCTTCTCTGTACCCTCTCCACCGTCAGCACATCCTTTCTTAAATAAGGAGCTCAAGCGAAGCGGCCAGTGAGTGAGTGGGCCAGTGAAGGAGTGGAGCTTTGAGGCTTTGATCGAGAGGCTTCGAAGAGAAGAAGCAGAGGACAAGCTTGCTTGCAGTTAGTCTTTACAATGCCTCCTGAGATGGTGATGTGCCTCTCATGTGAGATGTGGCAGTCTTGGGGGAACGCCCCTTTCCCGCAGAGTCACATCTGCCAGAAGTGCATACAGCTGGGCGATCTAGAAGACCGTGTAAGGAACCTGGAGCAGCAGCTGGATGACCTTCAACTCATAAGGGAGAATGAGGCAGTCATAGATGACAGCTACAGGGAGGTAGTCACACCTAGGCTGTCGGAAGCAGGTCACTGGGTGACAGTCAGAGGGGGGAAAGCGAAGGTGGGCAGACAGGTAGTGCAGAGCACCCCTGTAGCCATTCCCCTGAATAATAAGTTTACCGTCCTGGATACTGTTGGCGGGGATGACCAACCAGGTGTGAGCCACGGTGGCAGGCCTCCGGCACTGAGTCTGACCCGGTGGTGCAGAAGCGTGGGAAGGAGAAGAGGAGAGCTGTCGTCATTGGAGACTCTATAGTCAGGGGAGCAGACAGGAGATTTTGTGGATGTGAGAAGGACACCCACATGGTGTGTTACCTCCCGGGTGCCAGGGTCCGGGATGTCTCTGACCGGGTGCACGACATCCTGGTATGAGAAGGAAAGCAACCAGAAGTCGTGATACATGTTGGGACCAACGACATAGGCAGGAAGAGGGATGAGGTCCTGAAGTGTGAGTTTCGGGAACTAGGCAGAAGGCTGAAGAACAGGACCTCAAAGGTGGCGTTCTCAGGATTGCTGCCAGTGCTACGTGACAGTGATGGTAAGAATTGGAGGAGATGGCAGTTGAATGCGTGGCAGAGGAGTTGGTGCAGGGAGCAGGGTTTTAGATTTTTGGATCACTGGGATCTCTTCTGGGGAAGGTGGGACCTGTACAGATTGGATGGGTTGAACCTGAACTCGAGGGGGAGCAATATCCTTGCAGGTAGGTTTGCTAGCATGGTTCGGGAGGGTTTAAACTAATTTGCGAGGGGGGATGGGACCCAGAGCGATAGAGCAGTGAAAGAACTGTATGGCGTAAAGCCAGATCTAACATAGAGAGAGGCTTTGAGGAAAGAGAAGCAGAATAAACAGTGTAAAGACAGTAAGGTAGAAGGGCTGAAATGTGTGTACCTCAATGCAAGAAGCATCAAGAACAAAGGTGATGAACCGACAGCTTGGATACATACATGGAATTATGATGTATTGGCCATTACAGAGACTTGGCTGGCACCAGGGCAGGAATGGATTCTCAATATTCCTGGATTTCAGTGCTTTAAAAGGGATGGGGGCGGGGGAAGGGGAGGAAGGGTGGCATTACTGGTCAGGGATACTATTACAGCTACAGAAAGGGTGGGTAATGTAGCAGGATCCTCTTTTGAGTCAATATGGGTGGAAGTCAGGAACAGGAAGGGAGCAGTTACTCTATTGGGGGTATTCTATAGGCCCCCTGGTAGCAGCAGAGATACAGAGGAGCAGATTGTGAGGCAGATTTTGGAAAGATGCAAAAATAACAGGTTTGTTATCATGGGTGACTTTAACTTCCCTAATATTGATTGGCACCTGATTAGTTTCAAGGGTTTAGATGGGGCAGAGTTTGTTAAGTGTGTCCAGGACGGATTCGTGTCACAGTATGTTGACAGGCCGACTAGGGGGAATGCCATTCTAGATCTAGTACTAGGTAATGAACCAGGTCAGGTCACAGATCTCTCAGTGGGTGAGCATCTGGGGGACAGTGACCACCGCTCCCTGGCCTTTAGCATTATCATGGAAAAGGATAGAATGAGAGAGGACAGTAAAATTTTTAATTGGGGAAGGGCAAATTATGAAGCTATAATGCTAGAACTTGCAGGTGTGAATTGGGATGATGTTTTTGCAGGGAAATGTACTATGGACATGTGGTCGATGTTTAGAGATCTCATGCAGGATGTTAGGGATAAATTTGTCCTGGTGAGGAAGATAAAAAATGGTAGGGTGAAGGAACCATGGGTGACAAGTGAGGTGGAAAATCTAGTCAGGTGGAAGAAGGCAGCATACATGAGGTTTAGGAAGCAGGGATCAGATGGGTCTATTGAGGAATATAGGGAAGCAAGAAAGGAGCTTAAGAAGGGGCTGAGAAGAGCAAGAAGGGGGCATAAGAAGGCCTTAGCGAGTAGGGTAAAGGAAAACCCCAAGGCATTCTTCAATTATGTGAAGAAAAAAAGGATGACAGGAGTGTAGGTAGGACCAATTAGAGATAAAGGTGGGAAGATGTGCCTGGAGGCTGTGGAAGTGAGCGAGGTCCTCAATGAATACTTCTCTTTGGTATTCACCAATGAGAGGGAACTTGATGATGGTGAGGACAATATGAGTGAGGTTGATGTTCTGGAGCATGTTGATATTAAGGGAGAGGAGGTGTTGGAGTTGTTAAAATACATTAGGACAGATAAGTCCCCCGGGCCTAATGGAATATTCCCCAGGCTGCTCCACGAGGCGAGGGAAGAGATTGCTGAGCCTCTAGCTAGGATCTTTATGTCCTCGTTGTCCTTAGGAATGGTACCGGAGGATTGGAGGGAGGAGAATGTTCTCCCCTTGTTCAAAAAACGTAGTAGGGATAGTCCGTGTAATTATAGACCCATGAGCCTTATGTCTGTGGTGGGAAAGCTGTTGGAAAAGATTCTTAGAGATAGGATCTCTGGGCATTTAGAGAATCATGGTCTGATCAGGAACAGTCAGCATGGCTTTGTGCAGGGCAGATCATGTCTAACAAGCCTGATAGAGTTCTTTGAGGAGGTGACCAGACATATAGATGTGGGTAGTACAGTGGATGTGATCTGCGTGGATTTTAGTAAGGCACTTGACAAGGTTCCACACGGTAGGCTTATTCAGAAAGCCAGGAGGCATGGGATCCAGGGAAGTTTGGCCAGGTGGATTCAGAATTGGCTTGCCTGCAGAAGGCAGCGGGTCGTGGTGGAGGGAGTACATTCAGACTGGAGGATTGTGACTAGTGGTGTCCCACAAGGATCTGTTCTGGGACCTCTACTTTTCGTGATTTTTATTAAGGACCTGGATGTGGGGGTAGAAGGGTGGGTTGGCAAGTTTTCAGATGACACAAAGGTTGGTGGTGTTGTAGATAGTGTAGAGGATTGTCAAAGATTGCAGAGAGACATTGGTAGGATGCAGAAGTGGGCTAAGAAGTGGCAGATGGAGTTCAACCCGGAGAAGTGTGAGGTGGTACACTTTGGAAGGACAAACTCCAAGGCAGAGTATAGGATGGATGTGGAAGCATTGGAAAGGGTACAGCGGAGATTTACCAGGATGCTGCCTGGTTTAGAGAGTATGCATTATGATCAGAGATTAAGGGAGCTAGGACTTTACTCTTTGGAGAGAAGGAGGATGAGAGGAGACATGATAGAGGTGTACAAGATAATAAGAGGAATAGATAGAGTGGATAGCCAGCGCCTCTTCCCCAGGGCACCACTACTCAATACAAGAGGACATGGCTTTAAGGTAAGAGGTGGGAAGTTCAAGGGGGATATTAGAGGAAGGTTTTTTACTCAGGGAGTGGTTGGTGTGTGGAATGCACTGCCTGAGTCAGTGGTGGAGGCAGATACACTAGTTAAGTTTAAGAGACTACTAGACAGGTATATGGAGAAATTTAAGGTGGGGGCTTATATGGGAGGCAGGGTTTGAGGGTCGGCACAACATTGTGGGCCGAAGGGCCTATACTCTGCTGTACTATTCTATGTTTTATGTTCTATGTTCTGTGTTCTAAAACTGCCCACAGTACTCCAAGTGAGGTCTCACCAGCGCCTTATAGAGCCTCAACATCACATCTCTGCTCCTATACTCTGTCCCTCTGGAAATGAATGCCAACATTGCATTAGCCTTCTTCACCACTGACTCAACCTGGAGGTTAACCTTAAGGGTATCCTGTACGAGGACTCCCAAATCCCGTTGCATCTCAGAACTTTGAATTCTCTCCCCATTTAAATAATAGTCTGCCTGTTCATTTCTTCTGCCAAAGTGCATAACCATACACTTTCCAACATTGTATTTCATTTGCCATTTCTTTGCCCATTCTTCCAATCTATCCAAGTCTCTCTGCAAATTCTCTGTTTCCTCAGCACTACCGGCCCCTCCACCTATCTTCATATCGTCAGCAAACTTAGCCACAAAGTCGTTTATTCCATAATCCATAACATCAACAGCTGTGAGCATTCTGCAGGTTGTTCGGGATTGGAAAATGGACGTGGACTTAGAAAAAAAGCTTGTGTTTCCCCCAGACGTTGTGGCTACAGCACTCAGGCCAGACCTGGTCCTGTGTGTCCACAACAGACAAGCTGGAATATGTTGTGGAATTGAAGATGGTGTAGAAGAAGCTTATGAGAGGAAAAAGACCAAGTACTCTGAACTGGCAACTGGAGCTGCCCAGAATGGCTGGAAGACCAAGATTTTCCCTGTAGAAGTGGGATGCAGGGGATCCGATGCTACATCTACGACCAGTCTTTTGAAGAAGATAGGGGTGAGGGGTCACTCCCTCCAACAAGCAAATAAGTCCTTGTTAAATGCAGCAGAAGAAAGCAGCAATTGGATTTGGATTAAAAGGAAAGACAACAACTGGGCTGCAAGATGAAGATAGTAGGGTAGGGAACTGAGGGGGGTGTACCTGGGACTCCAGGTAGCACCATTAAGCCCTCTGGAGATGTTGTGCGCTTATCAGTGAAATGTCAAAGAAGGAGGGTGCCCACCTGATAACCCCGATGATTTACTTACCCTCCTTGTCACCACTCCAAGCCCACTGCCAATATCAAGAGTGTCAACTTACTATAGGGATTGAAACATCAAGTCCTAGTTGCTCTAATGCTAATTGTAGATCTAATTTTATCGTGCAATTCACTTTATTCCCACCAAGAAGGCCTTAAAGCTCTTTGCTTCTTGCTTGACAACAGATCCGACCAGTTCTCCTCCACCATCACCTTCCTCCATCTGGCAGAGCTGGTCCTCGCACTCAGCAGTTTCTCTTTCGACTCCTCCCACTTTCTCCAAACGTGCATGGCCCCAGTTATGCCTGCCTCTTTATTGGGCACATGGAACAGTCCATGTTCCAAGCCTTCCCTGGTAATGCCCCCCAACTATTTCTGCGCTACATTGACATCTGCATTGGTGCTGCTACATGCACCCATGCTGTGATCATCAATTTCATCAAACTTGCTTCAACTTCCACCCTGCCCTTATATTCACTTGGTCCATTTCTGCCGCCTCTCTCCCCATTCTCGATCTCTCTGTTTCCATCTCCAGAGACAAACTGTCTACGGACATCCTTTATAAACCTACCGATTCCTATGGCTATCTCGACGATGCCTCTTCCCACCCAGTTTCCTGTAAAAATGCCCTTCCTTTTTCTCCGTTCCTTAATCTCCATTGCATCTGTTCCCAGGATGAAGCTTTCCTTTCCAGAACATCAGCGATGTCCTCCTTTTTTAAAGAATTGGGTCTTCGTTCCTCCACCATTGACGCTGACATCACCCACATCTCCTCCATTTCCTGGACACCTGTGTTCACCCCATCTTTCTGCCATCTTAACAGAGACAGGGTTCCTCGTCCTCACCTACTACCCCTTTTTCCCTCCTCTCCCTTCCTTCTTCTTCAATTCCCCACTCTGCCCCCCACCTCTTTTCCTCACCTGCCTCTAGTGCTCCTCCTCCTTCCCTTTCTCCTTTCCTATCAGATTCCTTCTTCTCCAGCCCTTTGCTGTTTCCACCCATTGGCACCCAGCTTCTTACTTCAGGTCCCCCCCCTCCACCCACCTGGCTTCACCTATCACCTGATAGCTTGTCCTCCTTTCCACCCCCACCCTCACCCCACCTTCTTATTCTGGCATCTTCCCCTTCCTTTCCAGTCCTGATGAAGGGTCTCGGCCCAAAATGTTGATTATTCATTAATTTCCAAAGCTGCTGCCTGACCTGCTGAGTCCCTCCAGCAGATTGTGTCTGTTGCTCTGAATTTCCAGCATCTGCAGAATCTGCTGTGTTCATTAATTGTAAATTTGTGTATTTTTTCTTCCCAGCAGAGTGATGCAACTTTAACCCATGGGGACTTTCTTAGCTATATATTTTTGAGCAATGTGCTCATTTGCAAAATTTCTAGATACCTTCAACTCTGCAGAAGATCATTCCATTGACCACAGCAAATTTCCTAATCTTTTACCACTTCCACTCCTTTGCAATTCCCTTTCTATTTTTTTTCTCTCATTTCCATCTTCCTTTAAGAGACTCTTCAAAATCTACATATTTGAATATTCTTGGATACATCTTCAAGGAGCGGCATCTTAGAAAGGCAGCATCCATTATTAAGGATCCCCAGCACCCAGGACCTTCCTTTTTCTCACTGTTACCATCAGGTAGGAGATACAGAAGCCTGAAGGCACACACCTTCAGCGATTCAGGAACAGATTCTTCCCCTCTGCCATCCGATTCCTAAATGGACATTGAACCCATAAACACAACCTCACCTTTTAATATACATTATTTCCGTTTTACACTATTTTTAATCTATTTAATGTACATATATATTTACTGTAATTGATTTATTTTTTTCTTCCTATATTATCATGTTTTGCATTGACCTGTGACTGCAATATTAACAAATTTCACCTGACCTGCTGGTGATAATAAACCAGATTCTGATTCTATTTGTGACAGTGCAAAATGCTTGATAAGGAGCATTTGGGACATTTTATTGTGTCACAAGCTCAGTTATTGGTGCCATACGTAGTAAAAATGAACATTTTCAATTCATTTCTTTAACCATGCCAAGGCTAGGATGGACAGCAGAATTAGAAGGTATGTGTCAACATGCACCACAATGCCTGCACGCATTCATGTTATTTATTATCCATGGCGATGCCATTCCTCGCAAGCTGGGTGACATGTGGGCAACTCCACTGGTAACAAAACATGGTGGTCTCACTTCTGTAGTAAGGTCCTGAGATTTTTAACCACTCTTTAATTTTTTTATGGCTGTCCTCCACTCGCTGCGCTCTTCCAGGAATATTACCCTGTCTTGGTGAGGGCACAGATTGGCAGTGCCAGTATTAAGAAAGCAAAATTTAAAATCTATATTTGTATTTCAAATGTGGAATGAACTGTTGCGCAAATTTTGCTTCTCCAATATATTGCCAAGCAACACCCGCTACCCACGCTTACCGGTGACTACATCACGCTCAGCTAGCGTGCATCCTCGTGCTGCATTTAATGCAATCGCTCACCTTTGATTCAGTTAGTGACCCTTTAACCTCCCCTCACCCTAGTTCCCCGTACAATAACCGCCCCCCCACCCCCGCCCCTCATATCGCACAGCGAGCTGCAAGTTCGCAGCGCGTTGCACACACGGGCGTCTGCCGTCATCCCGGGAGCGCGTGCGGGCAAGTGAAGGGGTGCATGTGCGCGCGCGGGCCAGCGGAGAGCGCCGTCAGCACGCTCAGCCGGCGGGCAGGGAGCTCGGGGCTTCCGTGACAGACAGACACAGAGCAGACGACTGGCCGGCAGAAAAGAGCCGGAGCAAATTCGCGGCGGCTGACAAGACGCTGCATTCCTGCACACTGCACTTATCACAGTTCACACAGACCTCGACCCACCCCACCCCATCCCACCCCTCCTACCCAGCCTGAAAAGCACTTTCATTCTCTGACAATTAAATGAAAAATATTCTCTCCCCCCCCCTACAAGAACCTACAAGGACTATTTTGCTGGTGATAATTATTCGCAACAGGCAAACTTACAAGTCTTGAGAACAGACGAAGAGGGAGAGGAAGGGAAGAAACGCTTTGCAGGGAGAAGCGGCGGCTGACAGCCTCAGGGAGAGAGGATTCCACCGGCACGGGGACGGAGAGCAAGTGACAGAACGCTCCGGGCTACGTTCGAGACGAGCCCCGCGTGCCAATTATATTGTATCTGGTTGTCTCCCCGGGGGACGAAAGTTCTTCATGGCTCTCATCATGGAACCCGTTAGTAAATGGACCCCGAGCCAAGTGGTGGACTGGATGAAAGGTAAACTGCATGTAACAAGTTGTGTGGGGTGACCAACTGGCTGCTTGCTCGGGCAGGGAGCGAGTTCGGAACTGCGTTGTTGCATTTCACAAACCCCCTTTCAACCCGCTAGCTATACTCTTCCATTTCAGGTCATTTGTAGATTTATTGTTCGGAAGTTATAAGTGAGCATTGATCGTTTAGCAAAACCTCCACGAGCGGATTGTGAATGTTTGCTAACAGGACTCTGGAGGCAGGTTTTAGCTTGGGATATAACACTTGCTAGTTGCTGTTACCTTTTTTGTGTGTGTAATTGAAGATTGTAATTGCGTCTGCATGATCGTTTATTTTCATCGCTCCGTGGAGCTGCCTGTCTGTGTGATAACCATAGAAACCTGCTCACATACTCGATAAGTGTACGAATAGAGAAAAGCTCTCTCGATAAACACTTAGATTTACCCCCAAAATATCCATCGTCGGCATCAGGCTTAGAAAACTCAGCTCACACTTTCTCATGGAACGTGTATCAACTTTTGCTTATCAAATGCGCCGTTTCTCCGCGCGGATTTGCACAGAAATGCCACGTTAAGGAATATGAAAGCGCTGTTTCCCTTGTGGGTCGTTGTTGACAGAAGATGCCAGGGAAAATTGAGTTACATTTACACGCGTGTACGTGGGGGCATCGCAGCTGGCGATGCAATGTAGCTACAGTACTTGTACGAGAGAACTGCTTCGTGAGTCGGCGGAGGTGGGTGGGGGATGTTGGTGGAGGAACGTCACCACTTTGGCTTAGTTTGTGGAACTCCCGCCTGCAGTGAGAGTAGTTTAATTTATCCACATCAAAAATCAAAATGCGATCTGCAATGACCTTCTGCTCTAAATCGGAGACTGTAAACGGCATTGGGAGACCCTCAGGTGTTTAGTGAGTCTTGGTTAACTGGTTGGAAGGAGGGATGATGTGTCAGTTTTATGTTTACCAGTAAATCTAGACATTTAAACGCAAATGGAGAAACCCTGCTGGTACCTGCGTAGATTGACATTTCGCAGATGGGCATGCTGAGCAGATGGCAGCTGTGCACTCTGGCCCACCTGCTTCACGGTGGATTGAATTACAGTACTTCGAGTTTTACAGCACAAGCACAGGCCATCGCACCCAGCGGATGCCGGTCCGTGCCTCTGTGGCCGGAACAAATCTCCCTTTCACCTAACTCCATGTCACCTCAAGGCATTCAGCAGACTGACAGAACTGAATCCCGACAAATAGAGTATAAATCAAAATAAACTGAGCAGTGAATGTAATGATGAAGTATTAAGTGATTATTAATTTAATTTGATCGTGCAATCCGTTTTGTACAAATTAAGCTAGCTGTTCTCTGGCATTTAAAGCAGAACACATTTTGATCCCATTTAAACCATTTATTCTCACAGCAAAATGGGGTGTACAAGGATACATTTAAATGGGATATTTGCATGCGAATGGAAAGCCACAGCAAATAGTCTGTCCACTATTTCCTGACAAATTTACAAGCATAGTATAGAATAATTTCAAGTTTGTGATCCAGGTGGAAATTATAATTTTGCAACTTTGTTCCTATCACTAGCATTTTGTTTATTTTCCCACAATCTCTGCCAAGTGTGAAAGTTTTACTTTACGGCTTCATGTGTACAGTGAGATTATTTCATCCCTGTGCAGTTTTTCTTCTGAAGCAAAAGACCGTAAAATGGTGAAAAAGGTCTTTATGATAAATGTGCCATCACGCTTGTTTTCCACAGCTGTTGGGTAAAAAAGAACGTTGTGGATGGACTAAACAAAATTTTTCAACAAACTAGACAGCAGAGGAACACCCTGTAATGGGCTTGTTGGGGGTAGATGGAGATTTCCAGAAGCTGCGGGTAAATTTCAACCTGAGTTCTTATTTATAAAACTTCAGATTAAGAGTCAGTAGCCAAACAACATGAACATCAATAGGGTATCTATTCATTATGCTTAAATCATGCAGCATTTTCAGTGAGCTAGTTTTAGGGTATCTCTTCCAACAGAGGGCATTTGGTTACGTTTTACCTGGACCATTTATGCAAATTATTGAAATACAAATAATTTGGTTCTCAGCTGTCAGGGAGAGTGGCTGCTGGATATTTCGAGAATTTCTAATAGAGGGTTAGAGTTGAGCATTTTGCCTGTCAGCTTCCTTTACATTCTAATATGCTTACTTTGTGTTTCCAACATTTTCTGTTAAAGGCTTCAAATTCAAATGCTGGATCTTTCCTAACATATTCATTGCATTAAAAATAAATCCACATTCTTTAAAAGCAGAATCAAGACCAATTTTGATAGAATATTCAATTGTCTTGAGTGAATATTTGACTGAGAAGTAAACCCGTCGCATTAGGTCTCTTTGTGTTTAAACCATCTCGGAAGATATTTTCATGTGCCAAATAAGGTAGTTGTTCAGCCTACCGACTCCATCCTGGCTCTCAGAGCAATGTTATCAATTCCCCCCCCCCCCACCTACCTCTCTCCACAACCCATTTCTCTCTCCTCCCACCTTGACTCCCTTGCCGTCCACCCACACTTGCTGTCATTTAGAGCGCGATGTAGATAGAAACTGGAGCACCCAAGAGGTTATGCTAATTCCACATAGATAGCAGCAGAGGTCAGAAGTGAAACAAGGGTCACTGGAGCTATGAGCCACTGGTAGTTACAGAGATGGCCGAGGGAGAATTTGTAGAAAGTTGAACATCTAATTTCCTTGTTGCACTGAGGTTGCTCTGTGTGCCACTATTAGAATGAGTGTAGTTCAGGTCATCCAGGTGACAACCAGGTTCCCTTCCTGTGAAGGTGCCCATAGCTCTGCGGCAACTGGCAAATCCAACCTGCTAGTCTCCCAAATGCTTGTTCCTATATGCAGTCCATATGGGAGTTTGGCATTTGTACATTGGGAGGACCTCCGTGCAGTTTTAGACAACCAGAAAATCCTGTTGATGTTTTAAAAGTGCATTGGAGTAAGGGGATTGTTTCAGTCACTCAAAGGAGCAGGATTACGGTTCATATCTTCCAGCTTATTCCACCAATTAATTTATCAGAGATCCATAATTTAACTAGCCACATAACCTTGGTGCCATACTCCCTAGCACCTGTGCCTAATAACAACTCATTTGTCTCACCTCATTATGGTTGAGGAAACTATCATAAATTTCTCCACTATATTTTGTTTCTTGGAAGATAATTGAAGATGTAACATTTTGTCTAATTTCCAAGAAATAAAATGCAATCTTTAGCTGAGAACTGACATGTTAAAATTAGAGATGCAAGTGGTTTTGTTATTAAGCAATTTGTTGGAGTAGAACCAGTGACAAGTAATTTTTTTTCCCAACAAAAGAATAATTTAGTTATGAATATTTTTGGGCACTGAACCAATAATTACTCATTACATGAAGCTTAATACACAATAAATTCCATTGATTTGAGTAACTTTCAGACAGTATTTGGGTTCTAATAGCAAAAGAATTGATAAACTGCTGGAGGAATTCAATGGGTCAGGCAGCATCTGTGGAGGTGTTTTGTGTCAATCCAGATGAAGAGTCTCGACATGAAGATTTATCTGTTTAATCCCCTCTACAGGAGTTGCCTGACCTGTCAGTTCTTCCAACAGCTTGTTTTTGTGCTCCATATTTCTGCTTCTGCAGTCTCTTGTGTCTCCATATGAGTTTCAACAGATGTATTTGGATTGCTGATTTTATGTTTGCAATCCTTACTGACTTTGTTCAAAGAAAAATTATTAATATACGAAATGTATGCGTTTTCTGTTCTTGGATATCTTCCATCAATAACATTTGATGTGTTGAATCCCATGAGTGCAAGTAATTGAACTATTGAATTTTGTTGGAAATTGGGAGATGCCTCCCATTTATCACTGAGCTATCCCGAGTTCAACTTGCTTTGTGAAGTGATGTGGAATAATTGTGGAGGTACAATTGTGTGTTTGTTGTAATGTCAGCAGAGGCCTGGAGGATGTGAGATATCTTTGCAATTTTTTTTACAGCTCAAATGGGCAATAGAGAAGGATTGGAACAGCAGGTTGTGACACTGAGTAGGCTAGATTGGAGCTCATAGAAGCAAATTATTAAAATAAAGAATTGGAAACCCTTTGCACTTTTCTAATCATTACAGCTGACATCAAGGTTCAATGTGTGTATCTCAATACTAAGTAATGGGAGGTGTGGAATATTATTATTGTGCAGTTTAAGAACTGAGTTCACACATTTATATTCTCACGGTATTGTTGTTTGCTTCTGCATTTTCAGTCCGTTTTATGAACTCACTTGTAAGTTTTAGTGAAATACTGCAGATTGTTGCCAGATGTTCTGGTTTTCAATTTGTTAAAAAAATTAAGCAGGTTATGAATGGTTTACTGTTAACAAATTGTTACAATTTACTGGGAATGTGCAATGGATTTGAAAATAGTTTTTTAAAATGTCTAAAGACATTTCAAAGCTTTAAAGTAAAGCAAAAAAAAAGCAGGTGGAAATACTCAGCAGGTCAGACAGTACCTGAGGAGAGATGCTGCCTGACCTACTGGAGATCTGAAGCATTTTATGTCTTATTTTAAGCTTACTGCATCTGCAGTGTTTTGTTTTGGATGCAATAATTTGATTTGGGGTAATGTTCAATAAAACTGAACTTTAGGAGGAGATGAGAAATACTACATACAATTTAAAAAGAAGCAACACACACACAAAATACTGGAGGAACTTGGCATCTATGGAACCTGCTGAGTTCCTCCAGCATTTTGTGTGTGTTGCTCTGGATTTCCCACATCTACAGAATCCCCTGTGTTTATCCATTTTAAAAGGGAGCTTTATTATCCAATCCGAGCCATCACTCCCAGGTCCTCTTAAGGTAGAGGTTCTAACAGACTACTTAGGATATACTAGAATATAGTTTAATAGATTTATTTTGAATTATTATTTTAGCTATGCATTATTTTAACTCAAAAGTCATATTGAAGTTTGCATGATTGTTATAGTTTGTGTCGAATAACACCTTTATTACATACCAAAATATTATTGCAAGATTTTGCCTACATTTTCAGTTGAGTAAGCTTACTAGAACTACTTAGCTTGGTATGTAATTAAGTTTGGAACTGAAAATCTTCAATTATACATTGATTTGGTTCAACCCATTGACATAATTCAACTCCACTTGATCTATTATTTCTAAGAGATGAATTACAGGAGACAGAAAAAGCATGCCAAAATGACAATGTTACAATAATCATGGGGATTTCAAGATGCAGGTAGATTGGGAAAATCAGGTTGGTGCTGGATCCCAGGAGGGGGTTTCCTAGAATGCCTATGAGATGGCTTATTGTAGTAACCTGTGGTTGAGCTCACTAGGGGATCAGCTATTCTGGTTTGGGTGTAATGCAATGAACTGGAATTGATTAGAGAGCTTAAGGTACAAGAAACCTGAGGAGCAAGTGACCATAATGTGATAGAATTCACACTGCAACTTAAGAAGGAGAAGCAAGTCAGATATATCAGTATTACAGTAGAGTAAAGAGAATTATAGCCGGCTGGTGGCGTAGTGGCATCAGCGCCGGCTTTGGAGCAAAGGCTCCCATGTTAGAATCCAGCTGGCTCCCTTGCGCACTTTCCATCCGTGCTGGGTTGAGTGTCGAGCTAGCAACTCGGCCTCGTAAAAATAAGAAAGCCTGCCTAAAAAAAACGCTGTCATGACGGCGTCCGGATGGCTCCACTGGGAGTTAAGGGCTTTCTTCTCAAAGGGGATTATAGAGGCATGAGAGAAGAGCTGGCCAAAATTGATTCAAAAGGAACACTGGCAAGGATGACGGCAGAGCAGAAATGGCTGCAATTTCTGGAAGCAATTCAGAAGGTGCAGGTTATATAAATCACAAAGAGGAAGAAATATTCTAAAGCAAGATGACACAACCATGGCCAACATAAAAGCCAAAGAGAAGACCTATACTGGAGCAAAACTTAGAGTGTTGTTACAGGATTGGGAAGCTTTTAAAAACCAAAAGAATGCAACTAAAAAAAATCATTAAGAAGCTAGAGATGGAATACAGAAGTAAGGTAGCCAATAATATTAAAGGGGTTACCGAAAGTTTCTTCAGATACATAAAGTGTAAAAGAGAGGTAAGAGTGAATATTGGACTGTGGAAAACGATGCTGGAGAGGTAGTAATGGGGGACAAGAAAATGGTAGACGAACTGAGTAGGTATTTTACATCAACTGTGAACGTGGAAGACACTAGCAATGTGGTGGAAATTTGAGAGAGTTGGAGGTCAGAGGTGTATGAAATTGCAATTACCAGAGAGAAGGTTCTTGGGGAAACTGAAAGGTCTGAAGGTAGGTAAGTCACCTGAAACAGATGGTGTACACCCCAGGGTTCTGAAAGAGGTGGCTGAAGAGATTGTGGAGGCATGAGTAATAATCTTTCAAAAATCACTAGATTCTGGAATGGTTCCGGAAGTCTGGAAAATTGCAAATGACACTCAACCAAGAAGGGAGAGAGGCAGACGAATGGAAATTATAAGCCATTTAGTCTGATTTCAGTGGTTGAGAAGATGTTGGAGATGATTGATAAGGAGGTGGGTTCAGCGTACTTGGAGGCACATGATAAAATAGGCCATAGTGAGCATGGTTTCCTCAAGGGAAAATCCTGCCTGTCAGATCTGTTGTAATTCCTTGAAGAAATAACAAGCAGGGTAGACAAAAGAGAATCAGTGGATTTTGTGCACTTGGATTTTCAGAAGGTCTTAGACAAGGTGCTGCACATGAGGCTGTTGAACAAGTTAAGTGCCCGTGGTATTACGTGAAAGATACTAGCATGGATAAAGCAGTGGCTGATTGGCGGGAGGCAAAGAGTGGGAATAAGGGCAGCGTTTTCTGGTTGGCTGCCAGTGGTTAGTGGTGTTCCTCAGTGGTCTGTGTCAGGACTTTTCTTTTTACGTTATATGTCAGTGACTTGAATGACAGAATTGATGGCTTTGTTGAAAAGTTTGCAGATTATACAAAAATAGGTGGAGGGATATGTAGTTTTGAGGAAGTATAGAGGCTGCAGAAGGATTTAGACAGGTAAGGAGAATCGAAAGAGGCAGATGGAATACAGTGTTGGGAAGTGTATGGTCATGCACTTTGGTAGAAGAAATAAAAATGTAGACATTTTCTAAGTGGAGAGGAAATTCAAAAATCTGAAGTGTAAAGCGACTTGGGAGTCCTTGTGCAGGAACTACTAAAGGTTAATTTGCAGATAGTCATAGTCATAGTCATACTTTATTGATCCCGGGGGAAATTGGTTTTTGTTACAGTTGCACCATAAATAATTAAATAGTAATAAAACCATAAATAGTTAAATAGTAATATGTAAATATGTAAATTATGCCAGGAAATAAGTCCATGACCAGCCTATTGGCTCAGGGTGTTTGACCCTCCAAGGGAGGAGTTGTAAAGTTTGATGGCCACAGGCAGGAATGACTTCCAATGACGCTCAGTGCTGCATCTCGGTGGAATGAGTCTCTGGCTGAATGTACTCCTGTGCCCACCCAGTACATTATGTAGTGGATGGGAGACATTGTCCAAGATGGCATGCAACTTGGACAGCATCCTCTTTTCAGACACCACCACTAAACCAGTGGTGAGGAAGGCAGGCAAATGCGATGTTACCATTAGTTTCAAGAGTACTAAAATATAAAATCAAGGATGTAATGTTGAAGTTTTATAAAACACTGGAGATGCCTCACTTGGAGAATTGTGAGCAGTTTGGGGGCCCTAATCTATGAAAGGATGTGCTGGCAGTTCAAAGGAGGGTCATGAAATGATCCTAGGATTGAACGGCTTATCATCTGAAGAGCGTTTGATGGCCCTAGGCCTTTACTCACCGGAATCCCGAAGAATGAGGGGTGACCTCATTAAAACCTATCAAATGTTGAGTGGATGTGGAGAGAATGTTTGCTGAGGTGGGAGAGTCTAAGACCAGAGGACACAGCCTCAGAATAGAGGGGAACAGAAATGAAGGGGAGCTTCTTTAGTCAGAAAGTGGTGAATCTGTGGAATTCTTTGCCACAGGCAGCTGTGGAGGCCAAGTCTTTATGTATATTTAAGGCCGAGGTTGACAGATTCTTGATTGGTCGGGGTATGAAGGGATACGGAGAGAAGTCAGGAGATTGGGGCTGAGAGGAAAGCTGGATCAGCCACGATGAAATGGCGGAGCAGACTCAATGGGCCAGATGGTCTAATTCTACTCCTGTATCTTATGGTCTTATGGTCTAATTAATACAAGGTTATGTGGTTTATAAATTAAACATGTCCTGTAAACTGCAACATACTGATAACCCAATGAATTAAGAATTTGTCTTTTGGATGTAATTTTTCATTTGTTTCTATCAATTTTCCAGCCATCATGCTGGAATCTAAAGCATTCTGAATACATATTTGCAACAATACTGACAGCTTCACAATACTTCCTAAAAATTAACTCAGACTCTGATTTGATAAACATTTCCCATAATAACTATCAAAATGTATATATCTCACCAGATTGACAAAGTTTTGCCTTGTGTAGGAGCATAATCCATTATGAACTGAGGTCTTGTCATTGAAGTAATGGAATTGTTCATGAACAGATTAAAGTTAAGGGAATACTTGATCTTTCTCAACAAACAAATATCTGCACTATGTTGTCTGGTTCTTTGTTCCTTTCTCAAAATTGCTGTTTCAGTGGTGGTACAGCTATTTACAAGCTTTTTTTAATGCAAGTTGTAAAATTGCAGTTATCAAGATGTGCATTGCCAAATCTTCTGGAGGTGACAGCAAATCATTCACGCATGGCATGCAATTCCGGCTCCATGTCAAAGATGAAGTAGAATCACTGCTTTCAGGCACTTAAATGTGTAACTTGATTATTGGAAAATCACGGCTGCTTTTGTAAATGCATTTGGCTCTGTAAATGGCCTGAGTGTTGTCACAATTATTGACCAGTCTACTTTGTAAAGCGATTACTTACATGTAACCATTACAGATACTCAGTAAAGCATGACACAGATCTTTATGTTTGATTATATTACAAATACAAAATGCCATTTTATTGTAGGAGGGATTTAGGTTTACCAATGCTTGGTGTTTGGTTTATCTCAATTGCAGCAAAATGCTGGCTCTAAAGTTTTTTTTTCAGAAATATGTGTGTAAAATTGTGTGATAGTTACATGTACGATAAGAGTCACAAAATAAGGTGAAAGAGGGGGCTGCAGATCTAGTGGGAAGTGGAAGGTGTTCACAAATTCATGGCTGTAGTATCTCCATTGCTTCCTAGCAGAAAAGCAGAATGTCTCTTTGTAGATAGCTGCTGACAAGTTTACAGTAAAAATATTAATTGGGGTACTTTTTGAGCACTTTATGTGTACTATTACGCTGTCATTTATGAATCCCTATGTTATACTGAGGAATGGGAGTGATTGCTGTTTCTACAGATGTGCGGGAGTTTCAGGTCATTGTATCTACTCCGCATGGAAATTGATGGCGGGGAACTGTCAGGAAATGTTGCTTGGATATGTTTAATGTTGCAAATGTACTCTGCTTTACATTTTAATACTGTTCCAACTGCTTAATTGTTTTATTTACTTTAAATTAATCTGGGATATTTTTGTATGTCATTAGCGTTCATAATTCTTCATCAGGGGACATGCTTAACTGGATCTCAAAGTTTTTTTGTGGGTGAGACTGATTCTGACCAACCTGATGAGCATAAGCACTTGCCACCCTGCAATGTTTTGTGGCCAAGCTTGGATTGACAGAGGCTTGTCACTGAAGGAAACTTGCTGGATTTTGTTACATGTTGTAGAATTTTCGATTGAACTAGTTGCTTGCCCTTTTTATAGAAACAATATGCAGCCCAGGGGAAAGTCAATTAACACATCACCATTTCTTAAATGCCAAGATTTAACCTAATCCAGTTAGATAGGACACAGTCCTTTCACTGCCTGCTGTACGGAACTGCTGTAAGCAGTCACAACCTAATTGCACTTTGAAAACTGACATCAAATTGGCAGTTTCAGCCAAATTGATTGCAACTTTGCTGGATGCTGGAAGGAGGAAAGGGCACAGTGGTATGACTACAGAGCCAACTTCTGCTTTGAAAATTTTTGGAAAGGGAAGTGAGATATTTGTGAGGTTGCTGATCCCAAATGTTCAATATGTTAGTAACAATGTGGGAATTACATGGGTAGTTTATAGATCAAGGAGATTAGAGGACTTTCCTGTGATAAAAGAGAGAGTTGCTGTGTTTAAAGGTATGGGGCATTTTGTTTTCCATTTGACTTTGTCTCTCTTGTTGCGATTGTACCAAGCACTGACAGAGATTAGTAAAACTGGCACAGCCCAAAAGGGAAAGCATGGTAGGAACTGGTGAGTGGCTTCACACCCCGGGACAGCTAGCAGCCAGCAGCTGGAAAATGGGGATGGGTGGGTATTCAAAGATTGAATGGGGAGAGAAATGACTCAGAGAGGGAGACAGTTCAGGGAAGTGGGACAGTTATGGTGGATTAAAGGAAGAAACAAAGAAATGGGACAGAGAAGGAAAGGAATATGGATGGTGGGGAGGTATAAGGGAATTATCAGTGAAAGTGAGGGCATATCTGTGTGTGTCTTTTACTGTATTGGTGCGTGAGGTCAGGGTGTGTGTGTGTATGTATGTATATATGTGTGTGTGTATATATATATATACACACACACACACACACACACACGTACGTATATAAGTGGTCTATATGTTTTGTTTAATGCGTGTGTTCTGAGTGTGTAATGTAAGTGTGTGTGTGTGTGTGTGTGTGTGTGTGTATACACATGCACATATAAGTGCATTTGATAAGTTTTGGAAAAAAGCCTGGTTTCCACTTGTATTCTTGGTGTTGAACTAAGATCTCGCTCTGCCCAGACTGAGTGATAATCAGTGTGCAGTCATCACCCCACGTTCAAAGATTTCACACACACTGACATCCTCTGCTCTTTGGACCTGGAATAGAAGGAACCAAGTCATCCTCAGTCCTAAAATGTAGTCGATGAAGAGAAGAGTGTGAGGGGTTTGATTGTGTTCCTGACTGGATTTCAGTGAACTGTGCACAAATTGAAAATTGGAATGCCCTTTTCAGGAGTCCTTTCAATTAATTCCTACTTCACTTCAGCCTTGTTGCATTTCTCCTTGGCGTGTGATATTGAGGCCAATTGTAATGTGCAATCTGTCATCCTGGTTCAAGTTCAAATGTACATAAATGCATGAAGAGTTATAAAAAAGGTTGATGAGCTGCAAATGCAGTTGACCCATGGGGGATGATGATGCAGTGACAACAACAGAAGGGCAGGTAAGAGCCTGACATATTTCCAGGTACAATGTGTACAGGAAAGTTCGGAAAAGGGAAATGGTGTAAGAAAACTTGCAGTACAGGAGGATGCCCAAGAACCATCAGAGATAGAATCAGTCTGTTTAGGTTTGAGGAGATGTGACTCAGAGACAGAGCAGATTTATTGTCACTGACATATGTTGTTGGTTTGTGGCAGCAGTACAGAGCAAGACATAAAAACTACTGTAGCTTATAAAATAAATAATGTAAAAGACAAATAATGCAGTTTATGGACCTTTCTGAAATGGGACAGTGGAGGGAAGAAGCCGTTATTCAAACAGTGAGTGTGGTTTTCAAGCTCCTTACCTTATCCCCGCTGGTAGTAATGAGAAGAAAGCATGAACTGGATGCTGACGATCTGTAATGTTGGTTGATGCCCTTTTGAGGCACTGACTCTTGAAGATGTCATTGATGGAGGAAAAGTTGTACTCATGATAGAACGGGCTGAGTCTTGAGGTTTGCCTATGTTAATTATCACTGAGGAGGAGATGTTATTACTGATTCGCACTGACTGTAGTGTCCTCAATAAGGCGGTATCCGTCATTAAGGACCTTCAGCATCTTGGACATGCCCTCTTCCCATTGCTACCATCAGGGAGGAGGTACAGGAGCCTGAAGATACACGCACAATGATTCACTAACAACCTTTTCCCCTGCACCATCCGATTTCCTTCTCCATCCCATTTCTTTGTTTCTTCTTTTAATCCACTATAGCTGTCTCACTTCCCTGAACTGTCTCCCTCTCTGAGTCATTTCTCTTCCTATTCATCCCTCGAATACCCACCCATCCCCATTTTCCAGCTGCTGGCTGCTAGCTGTCCCCGAGTGTGAAGCCACTCACCAGTTCCTACCATTCATTCCCTTTTGGGCTGTGCCAGTTTTACTAATCTCTGTCAGTGCTTGGTACAATGGCAACAAGAGAGACAAAGTCAAATGGAAAACAAGATGCCCCGTACCTTTAAACACAGCAACTCTCTCTTTTATCACAGGAAAGTCCCCTATATAAAGGACCATGAACCCATAAACTCTACCCTCACTTTTTGCACAACAAAATAAACAAAATAACAAATTTTGCGACATGTTTGAGTGATAATAAACCTGATTCTGATTCAGACTTGAGGTTAGAAATAAGTGATGTTAAGGAGAAAAATTAGAGGATAAGTTGTGGAGATCAATGATTTCAATACTATATCCAACCTTAGAACAAAATAAAAATACCATAAGGGGCAAAGAAGTAGGTTGTTTGCAAAGTGTGTTCAGGAAATTTTCGTAATTCGCACATTTCTGGTCCAACGAGAAAGGCAGTGGCGCTGGACTTGAGTTGGGGAAATGAGTTGGATGAAGTGGACCAAGTGTTTCGGGAGGAACATCCGGGGGGAAAACACATCTTATAGTCTGGATTGCTATGGAAAAGGATGTTGACCATTCCAGATTAAAGACTTGGAGATGGGCTAACTTCATTGGATGAGAACTGATCTGCCGAGATAATGGGAATGAAAGTTTAGGAGCCAAAACTGTAAATGAAATATGAGAGATATTTAAATGTTTCAGCTTATAGTTTTGGTACATTCCTGTGGAGAGGAAGGGTAGTGAAATGAAACTTCCAACTCCTCCAAAAGCAAAAAAGATAGAAAATATCTTTCTTTCTTTGCTGCCACCAAGTGAACACATTTACATGGATAGTAATGGCATGGATATTAAACCTGGTTCTGATTATATTCCGTATCTGAAATTTTTGGGTGCGGCTCTGTGAATTCACAGGGGCAGATTTCTTTAACCTGAATAGCCATAATACAGGGTTACCTGAACTAGAATGATTGGCTGCACTTAAAGTTCTTGCCTGTGATGCAGGCAGAATGCATCCTGCATTGCGATGGGAAATAAGGCACAGTATAGCAGAGCTACTGGCCATAGTCTTTGTAAATCTCTAGATTCATAGGGATGCCTGAGGGCTGGAAACTTGCGGCATTGTTACAGGTGTATGGATAAATTAAATTGATGCCAACTAGCCAGCTTAATCTCAAGGGTGAAGAAAATTTGACATACAACAATTAGGGATTGAGTAAGTAGATGCGAGGAGAATGAAACGAGGCAGAGTGGATTTGTTAAAGGTAAATCATGCCGAACACATTTGATAAGAATATTTGATGAAAGAACAGAGAGGGTCAATGAGGAAGACATGGTTGCTAGGTTACATATGGACCTATAAAAGGTGTTTGATGAAGAACCACAAAATAGGCATATCATTTAGACTGGAGTCTATGGAATAAATAAAGGACTGGTTAGAAACTGGTGAAGAGATGTGAAACAGAGTATTAGTGAAAGCTGAACTGGAGGGAATCATACAGTGAAGTTCCTCAGGAATCTGAACCAGAATCAATTGCTTTTCTTAATATATATAATTGACTTGGTTGTGCAGCACAGTTTCTGATTTGCAGATGGAAGCTTACTGAACAGTGAGGAGATCTGCTGGGAGGATGGGTGAATAGTCAGCAGTCAAAGTCCATAGGCATCTGCTAGTCTTGTGAGACCATGGATTTGCACCTTGGAAGGTTTCCAGGGCGCAGGCCTGGGCAAGTTTGTATGGAAGACCGGCAGTCGCCCATGCTGCAAGTCTCCCTTCTCCACACCACCAATGTTGTCCAAGGGAAGGGCATTAGGACCCATACAGCCTGACACCAGTGTCGTCACAGAGCAATGTGTGGTTAAGTGCCTTGCTCAAGGACACAACACGCAGCCTCAGCCAAGGCTCAAACTAGCGACCTTCAGGTCACTAGACGAACGCCTTAACCAGTTGGCCACGCGCCAGCACAAAGTATAATGCAGAGAAATGTGAGGTGTCACAATTTGGAATGCAAAGAGGCAACAGAAAATAGACTGCAAGAGATACAAGAATGGAGGGATTTGAGGGTATATTGAGAATTTTGTATACTGTATTCAGCAGCATAGAGAACAAGAGTAAATAAATCATAATGAATCTCTATAAAACATCAGTTTGACCACTGTTGGAGTACTTTTTCCTGTTTCCTGTGGAGCTCTTTAAGACATGTATATCGGCTTTAGAGAGGATGCAGAAGAGATTTACTGAGCTCCTTCTGGGAAGTGGGATTTCAGTTGTTTGGATTAATAGGGAAATGCTATAATTGTTTTCCTTAGAAAAAAAGATTTGATAGAAATATTTGAAGTCATAAAAGGGAAAGCCTAATTGATAAAGAGAGAGCTATTTCTGATTATGGTAGGGTCATGAACCAGAAGGTGCAAATTGTAGGTGATTAACAAAAGAGTCAGAAGTGTCAGGGAGCATTTTTCTGTGCAATGTGTGGTTAAGGTCTGGAATGCACCGTCAGGCAGTAGCACAGGCAAATTCATTTGTAGTGTTCAAAAGACAAGTGGACAGAAAAAAATTGCAGTCTTGAAAGAGAAGGCAGCTGGATTGCTTTTACTTACACTGCACTGAATAGTCTCCTTCTGTGATTCTGTAAAGTTCGTGAATTCTGAGCAATTTGGGAGAGTATGTATTCTGTTTGAAAAAGCTGTGTTCCACGTACCACGGAGTATTTTCAAGCATTCAGTTAATCTGCAAATATTTACAAATTTTCTTCACTATTGCCCAATGATTATCTGGTCCTGTGTCTGTTGGGAAGAGGTCCATGCTGTGCAGAAATCTTTATCCATAGATGAACTGGGTAGCAGTTTGGATTTCACGCTCAACATTACCCTTGTTTGGACTCGTCATTTCGAAGTTGTTCTGTCTACTGGTTCTATGAAGCTTGCGCACGATGTGTTCAAGCAGGTTTGGTCTGATGTTATTTGGTAATATGCTGATTTGTCTGAAGGATGGTTGATATAGAGGAAGGGGTAAAAGGTTCTCAATTACTTTTTCTTTCTGGATCTGACCAGGGAATACAGATATTAACCTACCCATGTGTTCCCAACCCTGACCTCAGTGTGTACAGATGTGTGGATAGACAGTGCACACGTAAGCTCAGAGTCGGGAAAACATGGGTAGGTTAATATAAAAGACAAAAATGAAACTA
Source organism: Mobula hypostoma (assembly GCF_963921235.1). Taxonomy (NCBI): domain Eukaryota; kingdom Metazoa; phylum Chordata; class Chondrichthyes; order Myliobatiformes; family Myliobatidae; genus Mobula; species Mobula hypostoma. The sequence goes on along the minus strand of NC_086102.1, from coordinate 72,652,816 downwards.
ACATAGAACTTGTTATCTCCATGGAGAGGTTGATTACTATATATCATTGCTATTTGACTATCATTACCAGAGGTTCTAATGTTAACTATTTTCGATGCCCTTTTTTGTTATCTGTGAGATACATGTTCACTTGCAAATAACAAGTAACAAGAGTGTTTCACACAGAACAGCATCAGAAAGTACCAAGGAATTTGCCCCAAGGAATGAAGAAAGGGTTCAGAGTTAGAGGAGCATTGATATCTTTGAAGATTGCAGAGCTGATAGAAATTACTGGGATAGGGAATCCCGAAGCCATGAAGAAATTTAAGAACAAAAATGAAATGTTTAAAATGGTGTTGCGTAACAGAAGATGATCAGCAAAGACAGGATACAGATGAATGGGTCAGTGTGAATTAGAAGAACAGGAGCAAGTTTTGGATGACCATGTGACAGACCAGAGTGTCAGAGAGTGGCCAGATGTTTTTTTTTAGGAATGCCAAGACGAAGAGATAGCAAAGACATGGATGAGGCTTTCGCAATGGACAGAAAAGTAGAAGTAACTGACTTTATTAAAGGTAGGAATCCCTGGCCCCGATCTCACTTAAGACTGAGATAGTTTCCTGAGCTAGTGAGTGATCTGCCTCAGCTTCCAGCAATAGTTCATCCAATCATAATTTTTCTTAATGAATCCGACAATGTAATTTTGAATCAATACTGAAAATGTAAGCTCAAATTAAAATATAACTGTAGACCGAGTTAAGCACAAATTATGGAATTTATAGCAGGTGGTTGAATATATTTAGTAATGCAGCAGATGTTTTACCACAGCTAAAATAATTCGGAAACTTTGGAAATATCAGTACTGCGCAGAATTGCTTACATCATACATTCTGAACAAGTCAGTTCAGGTGGAGATACAGATTATTAAGTTTAAATCTCAATTTTTGTTGTTCTGAACTAAAGTTCAACAAAGTTTTTATGAGAGTTGGAGATACTTCTATGTTTTATGGATCTCAATTCCACACTAGTTTCTGCAAAATATTTTTTCTGCCTATGATCTGACCATCCATCATTTCAATAATACTTAGTTTAATTTATACTGTTTTAAGATATCTGATCTATCATGTAGATTTCTTGAAACACGAAGCAACCCAGCAATAAGAGATGAATTACCTGAGTGCTACTTAGTAATGAGGAGAACTGTAGAGTGTAGTCTTCATTCCTCCATTTAAATTTTTTCCTTTCTATATGAAAATGTGCATTTTCTGCTGACATTCCTTTGTATGGAAGGATTATATTTGCATATTTATGCAATAAATACAATAGATATGTCATAACATTTTTATATCTATAATGGAAGCCAAATTTATCCTTTTATTTGCTGAATGTGAACATCTCCTGGAAGTCCAGAATTTGTTACCCAGCCCTAGATGTGTTCACTTGCAGACTTTGATGAAGAAATTCCAATACAGTTCCAGGATATAGTCCGAGAGATCATGTAACTTTGTGAACTGTTTTTCTAATTCAATTTGCAAACCAGCAGAACAGTTTTCATGAGGCACCATTTCTCGCCTCCCTTAAAATGCACTATTAAATGTATTTAGTAATGAACTCACAAATTCAGAAAAATTTGATAACACACTTTTTTTTCTTTAAAACAAGGTGCACTATAAACAATGCTGTCCCATCATCTTTTAACATCCATCTGCTCTTGGCTTGAGAAGGTGGGCTGCTACTTCCCTCATAATGTTCCTGCAAAGTTATCTAAGGGGAGCTTCCAGGATAGCCTGGTAACATTGACAGAAGGGTTAACATGGCCTGTGGTTTGGGGGTGTGTTGGTGTGTTTCCTTGATATTGCTTGATGGTAAAAGTTATGGACAAGAAGGTTCATGAAATGTGGTGCTGCATTTCATCCTGTCCATCATTTGTACCAGAAGAACTGTGCATATTGACTCACTGGCCATTAGAGTCAATATGCACAGTTCTTCTGGTATAATTCTGAACTGAAGAGTGGCATCTTTAGTCATAGTTTGTGTTGGCTGTAAATGTTGTTGTTGTTGTTTATAATTAGTGAATATTCCATTATATTTCAACACAATAGGATGTGTATGTTACTATCGGAGCCTTCTCAATTTGTGTACCAGTTAAACAATATTGATATTACCAGCTACTTTACCATCAGGGGAAATACAGTAGTAAATTGAGGTAAGGATACTGATCCCCATGGAATAATCAACAATAGCTCCATTCTCAACCTGCACAGAAGTCTTTGTTCATGAGCTCTCAATACAATGGATATTGGAGTACGCGGAGGAAATCTATAAACAGTCTATGATTTGAATGAAGGATCATGGTGTAGAAGGTTGAGGGTGAGGTGCAGTGGGATGGGAGAACATCAAGTGTGTTAGCTCATGGGTGATGCCCAGTTTGAATGGCATGATAGTTAGTGGAGATGATTAGGGATTTGGAGATGTCTGGGAAAGGGGGGTGGAATTAGTAAGAATTGGGAACATCACATTGGTAGCGAAGGGACTGAGGTCTACTCAGTGTGGGGGGGCTCCATGTCATTTGTTAGGGGAGATGCTTAGGGATTGTCTGGGAAAGGGGGGTGGAATCAGTAAGAATTGGGAACATCACATAGGTAGTGAAGGGGCTGAGGCCTACTCAGTGTGGGGGCTCCATGCCATTTGTAAGCCTCTCACAGGGTACAATTTTGTCCCAATGCCACAAGAGTGAATAATGCAAAATAGTCCTGTGCATGCCCAGTTGAACCACAGAGATCTTGAAACAAAAATCCAGGATGTGCTCTTGACTATCAGATTTTAGATCAAATCCCATCAAACAGCAAACAAACAAACTGTTCTCCACCACAGAATTTCCAGGGCAACCTATTCAGAATTGATGCTGCAAGAGGGAACTGTCTATGTATGGTGCATTTTGGAGAAGAAGGGCTCAATAGCAGAAGTTGTCATGGTCCGGATCGGGGTCCCTTTAAATTTACCTTGTTTATGTTACAATCCGGACCGTTGATTCCCTGTTTTCCCGTGTCCCTCGACTTTGGTGATTAGAGGCAATTAACACTCGGCTGAACCGATAGTTTATAGTCCTCAGCTTTCAGCCGTTCGGCGCGGGAGCATCTGCAAAGTCTGCAAAGTCATTTAAGGTACGGTGTGCCGATGTCATCTGGCCGGAACAAGCCTAGTCTCTGCCGAAGCGAGTGCCGGTAATTCGCCTGTCCTCACTGGAGCACCCCGTCCAGTTACCTCGCCAAAGCGAGCCTGCAAAGTTTCCTCACCGAGGTGAGTCCCACCGGAGGGACTCAAGAACCGCTGTCTACTGTTCCCGGGCCGAGTCGAGAGCTCACCACTACCCAGAGGCTCCAAGTCAAGTCCTGGCTCTGGCGGCATTCAAGCACCAAGTCAAGTCCTGGCCCTGGCGACATTCTAGCACCAAGTCAAGTCCTGGCCCTGGCGGCTTCCCAGTTCTGAGTCAAGTCCTGGCCCTGACGGTCTGTGATTCCTGTCCTACCCCACTGTCTGAATCCCTTCTCTGCCCCTCTTGCCTCTAGCCCTCGTCTGCAGCCCCCGCCTGCACTTCGGTCTAGTTCCATCACCGGAGCTAGATAGGTACTGTCTGGTGTTCATTCGTGTTGGTCTTGTCTTGTCCTGTCCTCGCCTCCGTGGGGTAAGTCAGGCCATCTTGCCGTTGCCCCACGGGGGGTCATGTCTTGTCCTTGCCTCCGTGGGGTAGGTCAGGCGGTCTTGCCGTTGCCCCGTGGGGGGTCATGTTCTGTCTTGTCTTGTCCTCGCCTCCGTGGGTTAAGTCAGGCCGTCTTGCTGTTGCCCCGCAGAGGGTCATGAGTCCTGGCCCTATGTCCTGTACCCAAGGAGGGGTCCTGACTCTGTGTTCTGTGTATGTGTCCATGGTTCCATGTACCTGCTCTCCCGAGACCGAGGCTCTGTGTTCCCATGTTCCTCCTCTTCCTAGCCCATGTCAAGTCCTTGCCTGGTTCTGGGGTCCGAGCCCGAGGCAAGACCCACGTACTGGGTCCTTGCCCAGTCTCTGGCTCGGAGTCCATACCCTAGCCTCTTCATGTCTCCCCTAGTTCTGGGAGCCGATTTCGAGTCCAAGCCCAGACCCCTAGTCCCAGCCTAGTCGTAGTCCTGAGTCCTTGTCCAGTTTGCTACTCCTGCTCCTGCCTTGCTCTCCTGGTATTGAACAATAAACTAAATCTAAGTAACCTCACAAGATATGTCTTGCATTTGGGTCCACCTCTGCTCCCATGCCGCTGCCAGTGTGACAGAAGTATTAAATCTAATGAGTGGTAAACTTGAATTAAAAAGTGATACATTCTTTGTCAACGATTTCTTCCTCCATCATAGGTCAAGTTAAATAGAAAAGGCAAGAAATCTTGAACGGACAGTCATAGTCAAAGTATGCTTATTTTCAAAGTACCCTAAGATTAATTTTCTTGCAGGCATTCACAATAGAACAAAGAAATATAATAGAATTAATCTAAAACTACATACAAAGACTGACAAGCAATCAATGTGCAAAAGATAAACTATGCAAATTCAAAAGAAAACAAATACTACTACTACTAAATAAATAATACTGTACTGACAACATGAGTTCTCGAGTCCTTCAAAGTTAGGTTGTAGAATCAGTTTGTTGTTGAAGAAAGTTAAGTTATCCATCCTAGTTCAGGAGCTTGATGGTTGAAGGGTGATAACTGCTCCAGAACCTGGTGATGTGGGATCTAAGGCTCCTGTACCTCCTTCCTAATGTTAATGGCCAGAAGAGAGCATGGCCTGGATGGTGGGGGTCCTTGATAAGAGATGGTGCTTTAAGAGATGGTGCTTTATTTGTGGCAGTACTCCTTGTAGATTTGTTCAAAGGTGGAGAGAGCTTTTCCTGTGATGCATCCAGTCAGGATACTCTCCACCATGCATCTATAGAAGCTTATCAAAGTTTTAGATGTCATGTCAAATCTGTGGAAATGTTTAAGAAAGTAGAGGCACTGCTGTGCATTCTTTGTAATGCCACTTACGTGCTGGTCCCAGGACAGATCCTCTGAAGTGTTAACACCAGGGAATTTAAAGTTACTTACCATCTCCACCTCTGATCCCCTAGTGAGGACTGGCTCATGAACCCCTGCTTTCTTCTTCCTATAGTCAATAATCAGCTGTTTGGTTTTGCTGACAATGAATGTGGCACCATTCAACCAGATTTCAAATCTCCCTTCTATATGCTGATTCGTCACCATCTTTGATTTGGCCAAAGACAGCAAGCTTAAATATGGCATTGGAGCTCTACTTGGCCTCATAGTCACCAGTATCAAGTGAGTAGAGCAGGGTGCTAAGCACACAGCCTTGTGCACTTGTGTTGCTGATGATTGTGAACTAGCTGGAGTTTCACAATCAGTTCAGAACTCCACATTGTCTCATGTTATTAAGGCAGCAATGGGGAAGTTTCCGAGTATAAACCTCTGATTTCTGAGATGTCTGATCTCAGTCAAAGAATTAGTAGACTCACTGTGCACTTGCCCTAAACTGTAGGGAGGGAAATAATTCTGCAAGGTCTCTCTCTGACTGTCAGGTTTGAATCACTGATAAATAGTAGCAAATGTATATTTTAAAGAGAAAGATTTTACATCATGGGATTTGGCACCTGAGATTAGAAATAGTTTTGCATCTTTCAAAATATCATGCTAGAGTTAATGGCTAGTTACTAAATATATTTGGGGAAAAAGCCAAATACATTGTCCTAAAATTCTAATAACCTAAAAAATCTGGGACTGTAGGATTTTGGTGGTGCTGGACTGGCAGATTTCCAAACTTGGATGTTACTCTTCATTAATGCATTAAGCAACTTTTAATTCATCTTTATTGGATGTCTTGAATAAAGCAGAATCAAATCTATTATTCCTGACTTGTATGATGTTGTCATTTAAGCAGTGCAGTGCAAAGACATAAAACTGTTATAAATTACAGAAATAAATGGTGCAAAGAAAAGGAATAATGAAGTAGCATGCATGGTGCTTCATGGACCATTCAGAAATCTGATGGCAGAGGAGGAGGAACTCTTTCTCAATGATTGAGTGTGGGTCTTGAAGCTCCTATACCTTCTCTCTGATGGTAGTAATGAGAAGAAGGCATGTCCTGGGGAGTGAGGGTCCTTTTTGATGGATGCCATCTCCTTGAGGGACAAATCTCTTGAGCCCTTGATGGTGGGGAGGATCGTGCCCATGATGGAACTGGCTAAATCTACAACGCTCTTGTGATCCTGTGCACTTGAGTCGCCATTGCCAGGTGCAGGTTGTGATGCAATCACTCAGAACGCTCTCCATGTATGTACATCCAGAGAAATGTGCAAGTCTTCGGTGACAAACCAAACCTCCACAAACTCCTAACGAGGTAGAGTTGCTGGTGGCCGCCTTTATGATTGTATCAATGTGTTTGGCACAGGATTGATCCTCTGAGATGTTGATGCCCAGGATCTTGAAACTGTTCACCCATTCCGTGCAGTAGTATCAACAATTTTCCAGTGAAGTATGTGAGTTTAAGCAGCATGTGGAAATAAAACAGTGCGAGTTTAAAAACAGCATGGGAATAAGTCTCCTGATGTTACAGGGAGTGTGAGTTTAAAAATGGGTGAAAATTAGTTCCTGGAGCGTTTTAAAGGAGTGTGGGAGCTGGGTCCCAGTGAGTTTAAAGGCAGTATAGAAACATCACCAAATGAGTTAGATGATGAACCACTGGGATTTCCAAACAATTTGTAAAGCAGAGTTTTAATGTTCCTTTATTGCACGAGAAAATTATTGAGCAGTCAAACGTCGTCAAGTAATTTCTACGTGTTCACTAGTACTTTGCACTGGGAGATTGCCTTATCAATTTTGGGACTCGAGGCAGTGAATCTTGAGGTGGAGAGTAGAAGTGGCAGTCTCTGTCGTATTTAAAAACTGTTTGCTCCAGCATGGTGATGTGTGTAGCAGCCTCACATCACTGAAATGTTCCCACAATTTATGGACTCACTTTCCAGGTCTCTTCATCTCATGGTCTCTATATTTATTGCTAATTTATTTGTTATTATTATTACTTCCTTTTTGTATTTGCAGTCTTTTGCACACCGGTTGAATGCCCAAGTTGGTGCAGTCTTTCGTTGATTCTGGTTTGGTTATTATTCTGTAGATTTATTGAGTATACGCACAAGAAAATGAATCTCAGGGTTGTATATGGTGACATATATGTACTTCGGTACGCCGGCCGGTGATGTGGTGGCATCTGGACAGGACTTTCAAGGCGAGTGGTTCCAGCTTCGAATTTTCCATTCGTGCTGGGATTAGTGTTGAACTAGCAACTTGGCCTCATGAGAAAACAGACAAATGCTTAAAAAAAAAGGCAAGGTTACCATTCATTGTACCACAAAGCATAGAGAGGAACAAAAAATATTTATAATATATATAAGTATGTAGATACAGATGCAGATATATATTCTATTGTGTACATATATATTCATTTTAGTTTCTTATCTGATCAGTTAAGTTAATCATATAATTATATAATATTTTTGTGACCGTAGTGTGAGCTATAAATGCAACAGTAGAATGGACTTCATGTTTTGCATTTTGAAGTGTTGTACCCACAATCCAATCCACTTAATGCAGACCTTTTAATTACGTGGTTGCCATGGATTCACATTCAGAGTAGAATCACAGATGCAACAAAATAACACTTCCATGGCTTTTGGCTTTTAGCTGTCTCCTTTAAATGCGATCACTGTACATAAACAGTAAAAATAATCAGTGCAATTTGCATCACAGTAGGAAACTTATTTTAATAAAATAAATCAAGTACTGTTAGTTACAGAATTAGTGAGAAATAATTCAATCTTAAAAGCGGCTGTATAATTTGTTGTTAGATATGCTGTCATATTTTAAATCTTCTGAGTTAATTGAAGCTTGTCTGTTGTGAATATGCAGCCACTGCATGACTCATTTATCATCTGTGAAGTGTATTTGCATAATTCTTTAAACATTGGTGTGTGTGATTCTCTCCTGCCTTTAATGACTATAGTGAGATGCACAGAGGCCGATTTCCAATTATAATTGCTGGATAGTTTATTTCCCAGCTACATTAATGAATTCTGAAAGCAAAACTGGTGCTAATGAAAGAATGTGAGTTAGGACACAGAAATGAGTAATATGAGACTCAAAGGGCAAAATTAACCATATTCGAAGGTTTGAATGGGGGGCAGAAATAAAACAAATATAATGAAAATTATAAAGTGAGGAACGTCTGAGTCAGCGATTGATCTTGGTTCCGATGGAAGTACAGGAACTTTGTGAAGAAATGGGAATTCTTGAAACCTTGGAGGCAGTCTGTTTATATTTGCTGATGTCACATTGTGGTAGACTTTGTAATTTTAAAATGTGTATTTTACAGTGGAAAAATATGAATGAAACCATGGAGTACAAAAATATAATGTGTGGTTTGTTCCTAATCATTACATTGTGGCTGTATTTCCTGTTTTAATTCATATGAGTTTGATGGGCCAAATTGTTGGACTTGCGTTATTTCTCCTAGTGCATGCACTGTTTCTGTGGCCTCCTGTGCCCATGTTTAAGTGAGCTGGATGTTAAAGGCCAGTCTTGTTGGTCCTCCAATTTCCAGATTCCAGTGGTGTGATATAAGCAGCAGTAAGGTCAATGACTTGTGAAAGGAGATTTTTCCCCTGAAATGTATCAAACAGTCATTGACAAAGCTGGGAACAAAGTCTCGAAATTCTTCCATACTCTTAAGTGTTCTGACAGATGTAATTAAAGTAAATAATGGAAAACAGAAAGATGGGAAAATAAATTGGAAATGAATGAAGTTAACTAAATGCAAATAATTAGATGTATTAAAAGGAAGTAATTTAAACTGACTACATTCTTCTTTCCCTCCACTCCTTGGCTCCACAATCCCCTTTGACAAGAACGGGTCTTGCATTCTGAGTGTGGTCTGGATGTGAGAGGTGATGTTTTCACCATTGTGGAGTCCAGCAGTGGAATGAACTGATGAAGTTGTCCATTCAAATCTTTAAGTTCTGGACCTTTACACTGGACAGGGCTTGTGCAAATGCCCAGGAGTTGTAGCAATTTCAGACAGAACCATTAGCTGATCCAAAAGCCATGCTGCGTTTTCCACCTGATGCACATGGTAAGTAGACTACTGGTTTTGTCATGTGTAACCAAAATACCCAAAATAAATATTTCAGTATTAAATTAGTGTACTCAGTAGCTCAAAATAATTAATTTGTATGGATTGTTATAAATCTTATGAACGTTGCTTTCAGCTTGGGGTACCTTCTGAAAGCCTGCAGTGTAATAGCCTTATTACTATACATAACTGTTGCCGCTCAAAGTTATTGTAGTAGTTGGAGGTAGCCTATCACAGCTCAAATCTACAACCTCAGACATTACATTAATACCTGTGAAACTCTTGTACATGTTTGGACCCAAATATGATATAGGTCATGAAAGTCTCCAAAGCCATTTTAATTACATGCTTTAATAATTCAATTTGTTTATATTTATAAGCAAAGGCAATTTGCAAAACTTAATTACCCTTTGGTGGTGAAGTAATATACAGCACCTTGTTCCTTTCAATTGAGATTTAAGGTTTTATTATGAAATGATTGGAATCTGTTTATTTCAATTGGAAGTGTGGTAATTTTCATGAATGATCTTGCCTTTTATTGATGTATTTATGGAATCGGTAATAAATTACTTAAGTAGCTGGTGTTAGGGAGTCTTCTGGAGTTATGTGAATATAGTAGATAATAATTCAAACAAGAACCAGCCTTTGATTTTTATTGTAAATTGCAAGCAGGAAACTGAAGTTAAAATCCCACAGATTGAGATTTGGTTTGCAAAATGGTGACCATGAGATATTTGCACATGCATGAGCCAAAAGTTAAGGCAATGGGGTTGTGTTCATTAGCCGGCATCAAACCAGGCAACATGGGCCATGTTACCTGCACCATTGTGACTTGAACTCAAGCTGACAGACCAGACAGATGTTGTCACTTAGCATATAAAACATGGTAACCGGTATAGGCAACCAAGAGTTTCTGTGTACTTAGAGATAGTCCTGACAATGTTAATTTTGGGTGTCTAGCTCTCTGTCTTCAGAATTTTCTAGAATATCTGTTATTTTTTCCCCAACAAAGGCATTTGAAATATAGGCATGTCATATCAATTACGATCTTCCATCTTAAATATGTACTTCAAAGGAACCATTTGTCAACCCAAAGTATTGAACTAAACAATGTCATTGGTGTTAGCTTTCATAAGTCGCGGGATGGAGTTTAAGAGTCGCGAGGTAATGATGCAGCTCTATAAAACTCTGGTTAGGCCACACTTGGAGTACTGTGTCCAGTTCTGGTCACCTCACTATAGGAAGGATGTGGAAGCATTGGAAAGGGTACAGAGGAGATTTACCAGGATGCTGCCTGGTTTAGAGAGTATGGATTATGATCAGAGATTAAGGGAGCTAGGGCTTTACTCTCTGGAGAGAAGGAGGATGAGAGGAGACATGATAGAGGTATACAAGATAATAAGAGGAATAGATAGAGTGGATAACCAGCGCCTCTTCCCCAGGGCATCACTGCTCAATACAAGAGGACATGGCTTTAAGGTAAGGGGTGGGAAGTTCAAGGGGGATATTAGAGGAAGGTTTTTTACTCAGAGAGTCATTGGTGTGTAGAATGTACTGCCTGAGTCAGTGGTGGAGGCAGATATACTAGTGAAATTTAAGAGACTACTAGACAGGTATATGGAGGAATTTAAGATGGGGGGTTATATGGAAGGCAGGGTTTAAGAGTTGGTACAACATTGTGGGCCGAAGGACCTGTACTGTGCTGTACTATTCTATGTTCTATGTACTGTTACCTTTGATTTTAGGATATAAAAATGTGATGTACTTTTGGGTTTGTGAGCCTCTACTGAGATTGTCTCCATGAGAATGCCTGCTTGCTGTGATGGATAATTACTTCTATATCACCAGCTTTAGTGTCTCAACAGTCACAACGGCTAGAATTTCTTACTAATGATCAGTCACAACATTTAGGAGCTCGTCTGGGATACCTTTGTGACCCACTGATTTCAGTGATAGTGATTTCAACAGTCTAAAGGGGCTGAGTATTTTTTTAAGAGTTGCACCTACGCTTAGATCTGTTCCGGTCATTGACCAAAGGATCACAAAGTATCAAAGAACATGGTGGAGAGATGAACAGGTAGATACAAAAATGTGTGTGTGTGTGTGTGTGTAAGGGACCAGCTATCGGCAGTTTTGGGTGGCTTGGTGAGACTGGGACAACAGTTGTGAAAGGTGGTCACTGGCGCCTGTGAGCTGTGTGTATACTCGTCTGGGAAACCATATTGCATGCTTTTGTTTTGAGAACAAGTTTGAAACTTTGGGGTATAGACTTCTATAGGAAAGGGAATACAACAGGTATCATGAGTTCAGTGACACAGAAGTGGAAGATTGCAGAGTACATACTCTATGGTTTCAAGTGTGTACTGTTCAATTTTTATCCATCCCTTATATTTTGCTTGAATTAGTGTAGAGAGCAGCAGAAGACCATGAGATCTGAGCAATTGAAAGTGTACAGATAGAAACTACTAGAGGCAACTTGATAAGATTATATGGGAGTGCAGAGGACCATTGTAACCAGTTTAACATGATGAGGGACAGAGCAAAACAGCAGTAACATTGCTGATCAAAGAGGGCTAGCAATAGAGAAAATCGTCCTCCCACACCCAGGAGACCAAGTCATGATAAGGGAGCTGCCTGAAAAGGCAGGGTTTGCTCCCAGAAGGGTAGGACCAAAGGTAGTGCTTCTGATAAATGACACCCGAGTCTCTGTGTAGACCCAGCGAGGCAGCCAGTGGAAACTAGACACAAGTTAAACTATGTAACTCGCCTTGACCCCCTTCACAGGCAGAACATAGGATCAAGTCTGCCCAGTGACAGTGGCATTACAGAGAACCGAAGTGATGAACAGTAGCTTGCTGCTTCACATCTGACCACTCCCAATGGAAGTAGAACCACAGATGAACGAGAATGGAAACGTGACTGGAGAAGTCAGAGAGGGCGTGTCAGCAGGTCGTGAATAATGCACTAAATATGATGGTGATGGTACACTGCAATGAAAGCCTGTTTTTGATGGTGGATGATTAGTTATATTGATCAGAATAGAAAGATATTGGGGAAAATAAATGGGAAGGGATCTGAGTTACAGCAGAGACATGCAGCTCCACAATCTCGAAGACAAGGCGGACTGAGAAAGAGAAGAAATTGCACACAGTGTGAAGGCAGCCAACCCAGAAAGAAAGGGGAGTGAAAGCAAATGAGCTAGAGGGGGGTGCCACCAGGGTGAGGTCCTTCAAATTGTTACCACCCCATTGATCAAAGGGACTGAAGGACGTATAATCAGATTATTTTAACAATCCACTGTCATGGCATGGAATTTGATCTGTCATCTGTGAACCTGAAGTGAAGTTACCTTGCTGGTGCCCCTGCATACCGAGCAATTACTGATAGCACTGCTGAATTTTAGCTGTCAGAGAATAAAGGGGCGAAGATAAGGATATGTAAATTGCAATGAGCCAGCAGGGAAGGTGGCATCAAGCACAAAGCTGCATTTTAAAGACTAGTTGACATTGAAATGACAAAAGTATCCAGGAAGAGGATGTGATCAAATTTCTGGGACGTTTTATTGTCATTTCCCCTTAGTCTTATAGATAGCCAGTTAGGGATGATAGTGTAGATGTATGTGCACAGAGGGACATGATCTGTTAGCTCTTGGGGAAGGGATCTGAAATGAAGGGCATTTTTTTTTACTGCCCTACTTAGTTAAATCCTCCTTAAAGTTTCGCCTTCCTGGGACACATTTCTGTCCAGATGCCAAGAGGGAGGGTATATTAGGGAGTATTTTGGAGTTGTGAATATAGCAGATATTAATTCAAACCAGAATCAAGCTTCAGTTTTTTATTGTAAATTACAAGCAGTAAACTGAAGTTAAAAGCCCATAGACTAAGAGATTTGGTTTGCAAAACAGTGACCATAGGATATTTGCATATGAATTAGCCAAATGTTAAGACAGTGGGGTTGTGTTAATTGGCCTGCATCAAACCAGGCAACATGGGCTTAGTTATTTGCACCATTGTGACTTGAGTTCAAGCTGGCAAAGCAGACCGATGTTGTCACTTAGCATACAAAGCATGGTCACCGGTATTGGCAATTAAAAGTTTCTGTGTACTCAGTGAGAGCCCTGACAACATTAATTTTTGGTGTCTGGCTGTCAGTCATCAGAAGTTTTTTGTATATCTGAGCTAATTATTTTTTCCCAAGAAAGGTATTTGAACTGTCAGAGAAGTCTTATCAATTACAATGTGCTTCCATTTTAAATATGTATCTCAAAGGAAACATTTGTCAACTCAAAAGTATTGAAGTAAACAATGTCATTGTAACTATTAAAATTATATTTAATCACCGACTTTTAGCTTTGATTTTAAGGGTATGAAAATGTGATATTACTTTGGGTTAGTGAGCCTCTATTGAGAGTGTTTCCATGAGAATGTCTGCTTGCTGTGATAAATGAAGACTTTCCTATCAGCAGCTCCAGTGTCTCTCCGGTGATGTAGATCACAGTCACAACAGTTGGCTTTTCTCACTTATGATCCTGATGGAAAAAGCAGTTGCAAAAATAGTCTAGACCCTACACTTCAGGACAAAAATAAACCCACAATACATGTAAAATCAAAATGAAAATTCTTTAAATATTTGTCAGTGTTTGTTGGAAAGTGAACAAGTTGTCAAATCCTGATAAAACAAGTGGCAGTAATAAAATTCAAATAATTTATCATTTGCAGTTGGCTACTAAAGGGGTAGTTACAGTCTGAACTCTGTTCTATGGTAACCTGTTCATTTTTAAGGAATATTAAGCTTCAAGACGATGTCAGCAGGTAGGTGAAATGGATGGACACTTGACAGGTAACATTTAATGTAGAATAATGTGAGGTGTTACACTTGGGTAGGAAGAACCAGCAGAGGCAAAAAGCAAACTAGAGGGCAAATTCCATCAGAGATACTGATGAAAGTGATAGAGCAGGGTGAGAAAACAATGAAAAGGCAATGTGTGAGTTTGTGCTTTATAAATTCAGGACAGATTACAAGAGCAATGACGTTCTGATGACACTTTGTGTCAAATTCTGGCACTACACAGTAGGAAAGATGGAAGGGCTGCAGATAAGGTGCAGAAGGGATTTACTCAATTTATGTCAAGGCTGAGGGACTTTAGTTATGTAGAGAGACTGGGGAAGCTGGGGTTGTTCTTCTTAGAAAACAATGTAGAGGTGGTGTCTGATGAAGCTACTGAACATGAAGGGTCTGAGTTCATTATCATTATCATTATGTGCTGTGTCATAGAATGTAGCTGATCTTGGTCTATGACCATGATTGTTCAGGGCAAATCCTACAAAAGTGGTTTGTCATTGCCTCCTTCTGGGTAGTGCCTTTACAAGACGGGTGACTCCAGTCATTATCAATGCTCTTCAGAGGTTGGCTGCCGGGCGTCAGTGGTCGCATAATCGGGACTTGTAATATGCACCAGCTGTTCATACGACCGTCCACCACCTGTTCCTATGACTTCATGTGACCCTGATCAAGGGGCCAAGCAGGGTATTGTACCTTGCCTAAGGGTGACTTTCAGGCAGCAGAGGGAAGGAGCGCCTTGCACCTCCTTTGGTAGAGACGTATCTCCACCCTGCCACCCATGGTCTAAGTGTAGCTGGAAAAAAACACTTGTTTCTATTGGCAGAAGGAACTAGAGTCATGGCATTTTTGTCGGAGCGCTGTGATTATGCAGCGATTATTTAGGATCTGGAATATATTTCTGGGTGGGTAGTGGAACGACATTAAATTCAGAAGGGAATGCATTACAACTTGAAATGGAAAAATCAGGCAGGCTGTGAGGAAAGTGGAACAAAGTGAGTTACTTTTGCATGGAATCAGCATGGGTGGAGTGACTTCATGCGTCGTAGACTTGTCTCTAAATATCTCTCAAAGCAGTGGATGTTGAAGTTGGTTTGCCTTTTAATTTATTATGGTATTGATTAAAAGTAAGGAATAATTATCCTGCTTATTTATGTTGGCTCCTCAAGAAATAATAGCAAATTTATTGCCACAAGCTTCTTTTTCCATTTATAGTCCTCATTAAATGTATATTCACATGAACTCTCTTTGTAGAAGTATGAATAGACAAATTGTTTTCTCCCTTCTTTTAGACAGTCATTTTCCTCCGCATGCTTTCAGTTTATTGGTATTTGGTCTGCTTTATATGATCACAACAGTTTGAATGACCAAGTCCTCTTGTCTGAACTTTGCTTTTCTCTCTCTATTATCTTCCATTTATTTTTCTTTTGCTTGCTTTATTCTGACTTACTTCCCCGTTATTACCAAGCTCTTGCATTCATCATTCACTATCTCAGTGTATTGATAAGATGAGGTGAATTTTTGAGCAAGGAAGCAGAGTGACATGCCTCTGTTTCTGCATTCCTAGTAGCTATAAATTTGCCACTAAGATGATTTTGGATCATTTAGATGCAAAGTGACTTACTGCTGCTTCTGAGATGCATAAGATTTCCCGTGTTCTCCTTTAACCATGTGGTATTCTAGGTACCCTGCTGTTGTCAGCAAGACCAATGAACTGATTGTAGACTTCAGGAGAGGAAACGCACAGGTCCATGAGCCAGTCCTCATTGGAGGATCAGAGATGGAGAGGGTTAGCAACTTTAAGTTCCTCGGTGTTATTATTTCGGAGGACCTGTCCTGGCCCAGCACGTAAGTGCATTTGTGAAGAAAGTTTGATTGTGCTTCTACTTCCTTAGGAGTCTGTGGAGATTTGGCATGACATCTAAAACTTTGACAATCATCTATAGATGTGTGGTGGAGAGTATATTGACTGGCTGCATCACAGCTTGATATGGAAACACCAATAACTTTTGAGCGGAAAATCATACAAAACATACTGGATTCGGCCCAGTACATCATGGGAAAAGCCTTCCCAACCATTGAGCACATCGACATGAAGTTCTGTTATGGGAAAGAAGCATCCATCATCGGACATCCTCACCACGCAGGTCATGCTCTCTTCTCGCTGTTGCCATCAGGTACAATATTCAAGATTCTCAGCACTTGGCCCACCTTTGCTTCAGGCTGCTGAACCACAGGTGATAACTTCACTCAACTTCACTTGCCCCATCATTGAAATGTTCCTACAACCAATGATCTCCCTTTCAAGAACTCTTTATTTATATTTTCATTTATTTATATTTTCATTTGCAC
The DNA here is from genome assembly GCF_963921235.1 of Mobula hypostoma. Lineage (NCBI taxonomy): Eukaryota > Metazoa > Chordata > Chondrichthyes > Myliobatiformes > Myliobatidae > Mobula > Mobula hypostoma. The sequence goes on along the minus strand of NC_086102.1, from coordinate 72,636,445 downwards.
AGTTTGCTGTCTTCTTCACTCTGGTTGACCTTTCATCGATCCTGTTGTAGTTACTAATATATAGATTTGCTGAGTATGCCCATAGGAACATGAACCTCAGGGTTGTATGCAGTGACATATATATACACCGTACTTTGATAATAAACTTTACTTTGTAGTTTTACTTTTCTTTAATTTAACCCCATCAAAAATATTAACAAAGGTTACTCTTTGACCGAGCTAATTTCTGTTCTAGAACCAAACTTTGCAATGACGGTCTGAAATAGAATGTAATTCAAGTTAAATAATTTAGTTTACTTATATTGTAGCTTTGTATTTCCAGTGCTTGAGCATCACGTGGCATTTAGTGAATCAAATGGAGGGCAAATGAACTGATTAACCATTAACAAATCAAATCAGATTTTTTTCCAGTTGTTAAAGCATCAAACAATAGCAAGGAAACATTTTTTAAGTTTGCCTGCCTCAAACTAATAGCAGAAAACAGTTATTTTCAAGTACTGATGAGTAGAGATTTGAGCCACTGAATTTATTTTATTGTGATCTGAGAATATACTACCATAGCTATCATAAAATGCTCGAAAAATAAACATTTTCCGGATGTGTTTAGTTTTTCCATTCATACATTCCAGGAAGATATAATAGCCAAAAGTTGAATAATTATCACTCTGCTTATCATAGGCAGGATAGACCAAGGAGAGTCAGCGGATGTTGTTTCCTTGGATTATCAGAAGGCCTTGACAAGGTGGTGCATGAGGCTGCTACAAAAGATAAGAGCCCATGGTATTACAGGAAAGACACTAACCTGGATAGGTGACTGACTGTCCAGCAGGAGGAGTCCTCTTCTGGTTGGCTGCCAGTGACTAGTGATGTCCAGCAGGGGTTGGTGCTGGGACCGCTTCTTTTTTACGTTGTATGTTAATGATTTGGATGATGGAATTGATGGCTTTGTGGCCAAGATTGTGGATGATATGAAGATAGGTGCAGGCAGCATTCATTTCGAGAGGACTAGAATATAAAAGCAAGAATGTAATGCTGAGGCTTTATAAAGCATTAGTCGGTCTGTATGTGAAGTATTGTGAGCAATTGTGGGCTTCTTATTGAAGAAAGTATGTGCTGACATTGGAGAGGGTCCAGAAGGAGGTTCATGACAATGATCCTAGGAAGGGAAGTGTTAATGTACGAGGAGTGTTTGATGGCTCTGGGCCTGTACTCACTGTAGTTCGGAAGAACTAAGGGGATCTCATTGAAAGCTATCGAATATTGAAAGGCCTATATAGGGTGAAGGTGTAGAGGACATTTCCTAAAGTGAGGTAGTCTACAATCAGAGGGCACAGCCTCAGAATACAAGGACATCCCTTGAGAATGGAGTTGAGGAATAATTTCTTTAGTCAGAGGGTAATGAATCTGTGGAATTCATTGCCACTGGTGCCTGTGGAGGCCAAGCCATTGGGTATATTTAAAATGGAGGTTGATAGGTTCTTGATTGATAAGGGTGTCAAAGGTTACGGGAAGAAGGCAGGGGAATGGGGTTGAGAGGGAGAATAAATCAGTCATGATGGAATGATGGAGCAGACTCGATGAGCTGAATTGTCTGATTCTGCTCCAAGTGTCTTATAGTCTAATATTTGCATTTCCCTGCTATACAATTAGACTTCTTACAGAATAGCGCAGCTCCAGAACTAATTGCTCAGCAAAAATAAGTGCTTCCTCATATCAGTTTAAATTCTGATTAAATTTGTAGTTTCCCCTTACACAGCATCTTTTCTTCTTGGGTATCTTGTCCGTTTCTTTTGATTCATATGTGAGTTTTTAAATTTGAAGCTTAATATGTATTTTGTGAATTAATTTGTCTATATTCTTTATCCTGCTGTCATAGTTTTTAGAGTGTAGTTTTTTTTTGTTCAGCCATGTCAGGAGCTTGCTGCTTCACCTTCCATCATGTCTGAAGAGTCTCTGGCACCCAAGGACCTTCTCAATTGTGATCCTTCTTCATTTTTCTATATCTATGAGAGATGGCATTTATTAGTCAAACATCATCCTGAATGAAATTGTATGCAGTTTCATCAGCTACATCAGAATTCCTCTGCTCGACTTGTATACGTTAATGCCCCTCTTCCATATGCAAATTCTTGTGTCCAAAACTGGCTGTGGGATTTTTGTCTGCCTGATCCACTGACCAATTACACCCAGTACCAGTTTACCCAGTCCTTTGCCCATATACACCACACCCCTATAGTCACTCGCCCTCCCAACCACTTTCACCCCCCCTTTAATTTTAAAGTATATTTATTATCAAAGTATGTGTTATTGCTCCAACATCTTAAATCAAAGTATGTATACATTATACAACTTGAGATCTGACTCCTTACAGGCAACCATAAAACCAGAAACCCAAAAAAAAACGATGAAAAAAAAATGACAATCACTGTGCAGAGAGAGGGGAAAATAAAACAAATCGTGCAAAAAAAAATAGAAGTAAGCAAACAGCATTTAGAACGAAAGTGAGTTCTGAGACGTGAAGCCTGGAGCAGCCAAAGCAGGCCCACAACCTCAGTAACACTCACAAACTCAGCAGGCCGGGCAAAATCTGTGGAAAAGACTAGGCAATGTTTTGGGCCGAAACCCTTCGGCAGGACTGGAGGGAAAAAAAAGCTGAGGAATAGGTTTGAAAGGTGAAGGAAGGGGAGAGAGAAATGCCAGGCGATAGGTGAAACTTGGAGGGGGAGGGATGAAACAAAGAACTAGGAAGTTGATTGGAGAAAGAGACTGAAGGCCATGGAAAAAAACAAAAAAGGGGTGGGGGGAGGAGCACCAGAGGGAGACGATGGATGGGCAAGGAGATAACATGAAAGAGGGAAAAGGGGATGGGAAATGGTGAAGGAGGATGGAAGGCATTACTAGAAGTTTGAGAAATCAATGTTCATGCCATCAGGTTGGAAGCTACCTAAACAGAATATAAGGTGTTGTTCCTTCACCCTAAGTGTGGCCAGTGGAGGAGGCCATTGATTGACATATCGGAATGGGAATGAGAAGTGGAATTAAAATGGGTGGCCACTGAGAGATCCCGCTTCTTGTGGCAGACGGAGCGTACATGTTCAGCGAAGCGGTCTCCCAATCCACGTTGGGTCTCACCGATATACAAAGCGCCACACCTGGAGCTCCAGACATAGTATATGACCCCAACAGACTCACAGATGATGTGTCACCTCACCTGGAAGGACTCTTCGGGGCCCTGAGTAGTAGCGAGGGAAGAGGTGTAGGGGCAGGTGTAGCACTTGTTCCGCTTGCAAGGATAAATGCCAGGAGGGAGATCAGTGAGGAGGGACGAATGGACAAGGGAGTGGCATAGGGAGCGATCCCTGCGGAAAGCAGAAAGTGGTGGGGGAAGGAAAGATGTGTTTGGTGGTGGGATCCAGTTGGAGGTGGCAGAGGTTTCAGAGAATTATGTGCTGGATGTGGAGGCTGGTGGGGTGGTAGGTGAGGACAAGAGGAACCCCATCCCTTGTAGGGTGGCGGGAGGATGGCTAAGAGCAGACGTGCATGGCAGTTGTACACAGGCCTCCAAACAGCAGCTGGGATGTGGATTACAAATTACAGCAGGAGATAGAAAAGGCGTGTCAGAAAAGCAATGTTATGATAATCACTGGGGATTTTAACACAAAAGTGTTATTCCTTGGAGTTCAGGAGAATGAAGGGGGATCTCATAAAAACATTCTGAATGTTAAAATGCCTGAATAGATTAGATAATGGCAAAGTTATTTCCCATGGTAAGGGGGTCTAGGAGCAGAGGGCCCGATTGAAGGACGTCCATTTAGAACAGAGATTCGGAGAAATTACTTTAGTCAGAGGGTGGTAAATCTGTGGAATTTGTTGCCACAAGTGGCTGTGGAGGCCAAGTCATTAAATGTATTTAAGGCAGAGGTAGATAGGTTCTTGATTAGCCAGAGCATCAAAGGGTATGGGGAGAAAAAAGGGGCATGGGGATGACTGGAAGAATTGGATCAGCCCATGATTGAATGACGGAGCAGACTCAATGGGCTGAATGGCCTACTTCTGCTCCTATATCTTATGGTCTTAAATGGAAGAGATGTGTTTGAGGACAGCATTGATGGTGGAGGAAGGGAAGCCTCTTTCTTTTAAAAGGAGGACATTTCTTTTGTTCTGGAATGAAAACTCTCATCCTTAGAGCAGGTGCGGTGGAGACGGAGGAACTGAGAGAAGGGGATGGTGTTTTTACAAGAGCAGGGTGGGATGGGGTATAGTTCAGAGAGCTGTGAGAGTCCATGGGTTTATAATAGACATCGGTGGATAATCTCTGTCCAGAGATAGAGACAGTGAGAAAGGGATGGGAAGTGTCACAAATGGACCAGGTAAATTTGAGGGCAGAGTGGAAGTTGGAGGCAAAGTGGATGAAGTCGACGAGTTCAGCATGGGTTCAGGAAGCAGCAACAATGCAGTCGATGACGTAGCGTAGGAAAAGTGTGGGACGGTCACCAGTATAGGCTAGGACATAGACTGTTCCACGTACCCGACAAGCAGGCAGGCATAGCTGGGGCCCATGCAAGTCCCCATGGCTACGCCTTTTATTTGAAAGAAGTGGGAGGAACCAAAGGAAAAGTTATTTAGAGTGAGGACAAGGATTTCCCAGTGACCACCCATTTTAATTCCACTTCCCATTCCCATTCTGATATGTCCATCCATGATAAGGCCACACTTAGGTTGGAGGAACAACACTTTATATTCCGTTTGGGTAGCTCCAACCTGATGGCACGAACATCGATTTCTCTAATTTCCAGTAATGCCTCCCCCAACTTCACCATTACCCATCCCCCTTTCTCTCTCTCATGTTATCTCCTTGCCCACCCATTGCCTCACTCTGGTGTTCCTACCCCACCCCCGTTCCCTTTTTTCTGACTTCCATGGCCTTCTGTCTCTTTCACCAATCAACTTCCCAGCTCTTTGCTTCATCCCTCTCTCCAAGTTTCACCTATCGCCTGGCGTTTCTCTCTCCCCTCCCCCACCTTTTAAATCTACTCCTCAGCTTTTTTTCTCCAGTCCTGCAGAAGGGTTTCAGCCCGAAACGTCAACTGTGCTTTTTTCCATAGATGCTGCCTGGTCTGCTGAGTTCCTCCAGCATTTTGTGTGTGTTGCTCGGATTTCCAGTATCTGCAGACTTTCTCTTGTTTGTGATTTTATTTCCACAACCTCAGCCTCAGTTCAAAACCTAGTGGAGTAAATGTTGAAGAGTAGCGAGCAGAATCAACCCGACCCTCACCTCCGGACTGAAACCTGGCCTTCTCAATCCATCTGGCCCCACGTTTAAATTGTCCAAACATCAGGTCATTCTTTGCTTTAGGAGCTATGCCCTGTTGTATTGATAACACTCTGGGCCTTGACCCTGCCCAACCCATACCCAACCTCACTCCGCACTCCTCCTGAGCTTCACCCACTCTCTTCACTGTTAGTCACCATACCGCATCTTCCCTCTAACTCACCCTCTTCGACCTGGTTCACCCTCCCCCACCCTCATCCATTCTCATCCACCCTTATTCACCCTACCCGACTATTGATCAGGTTCCCCAGATTTATTTAGATCCTTTTGTTATTAGATATCATGTTTGATCAATTCATTGGAGTTCTTAGAAGAAGAAACTGTGCTGAGGTTGAAAGGGAACTGATGGACACCCTACGGTTTGATTTCCAGAGAGCAATTGATAAGGTACCACATCAAAAGTTGTAGAAAATAAATGGCCATAGTCGTGGAGATGGCATATGGGCTGGCACAGTAGCGTAGTGGTTAGCACAACGCTTTACGGTACGGGTGACCTGGCTTCAATTCCCACTGCTGCCTGTAAGGAGTTTGTACCTTCTCCCAGTGACCGGGTACTCCGGTTTCCCTTTCCCGGTCCAAAGACCTACTGGTTGGTCATGGTAAATTGTCCTGTGTAAAATGAGACAAAATATTGGCATAGAGAGAGGATTGGTTGGCAAAATGCACCAAGTTCTTGATACAGACACGTTTCACCTATGAGTATGATAATAAGACCAGGGACGTTTTTGTTAAACTTCTGATGACTCAAAAGCAAATGGGGAGTTAAATTGTGAAGAGGATGTATGGAAACTACAAAGAGAGAGAGAGATAGGTTAAATAAATGAGTATACAACTGACAAAATGTGTGTATAATGTTGCAGGACAAATAAAAGATAGTGTCTAAATGATAGAGCCCTGAGATGCTGTGGGAACTGGGTGTTGCAGGGTTTAATCCACAAAATATTCGTATGCACCCACAGCAAGTAATGGGAAAGTGAACAGGATGTTTTTTGTTATTTACAAAAATAAGGAGGTTGCACTTCTTTTATAAAGGGTATTGGTGAGACCATATCTGGAACCTCTCATTGGTCTTGATTTCCTTATTTACACAACGATGTAAATACATTGAAAACAGTTCATTGAAGCGTTTTGGACAGCTAGCTGCAATAGGCAGATTGTCATACGTATAACAATTGGTCAGGCTAGGCTTGCATCTACCCAAGTTTAGTCAAGTAAAGGAAGACTTGATTGAAACTTGTAATATCTTCAGAGGTCTTGGCAGGTAGATTGTGGATGATGTTTACCCTTCAGGAGAATCAAGAATTAGGAGGTCATTATTTGGAAATAAGTCTCTGACCATTTAAGACAGTGATGAGCTGATTTTTTTTTCTCTCTCTCTCAGAGAGCCGTAAGTATTTGGCACTCTTTTCCTCAGTCGGTGGTGGGTGCAGTCTTTGAATGTTTTTAAAGCAGATATAGAGAAATCTTGTTAAACAAAGGAGTGAAAGGTTGTGCAGAAATGTTGAGTGAGGTTACAGTCAGAGCAGCCGTGATATTACTAAATAGTGGAGCACGTTTGAAGGGCCTACTCCTATTCCGAGTTTGTCTATTTGTAAGTTTGTCAACTTAAATATACATTGAATTTTAAATTGATAAAAAGTAGTATAAATAATTAAAGCACTGAACCATTGGGAAACACGAAACAATTAAATATATCCATATATTTAAGCTAACAAGTAGCTGCAATTAATTTTAACAAAGTACATGATATGAAACTTAAATGTTGCCCTGATTGTCATTCCTCATAATTGAAATGAGTGAGTTGCTCGGGATCAGCAGGGGAATACCAGCTCACTGCAGAACTCCCCAGGGGTCCAAAGTCAGAACTGAGTTGCAATGGTGAGAGTGGGGACTTCAGTGAGCGCAAGACTGGCACCCAGAGGTGTTTCAGATTATAAATATGAGCTTCCTCACTGGCCCCTCTGGTTTAGTTCCTTCCATCTGTTCATGATTTCACAAAGTAACAGTTAAATCCATTGTTATTAGAACTCCTGCAACACACATCAAAGTTGCTGGTGAACGCAGCAGGCCAGGCAGCATCTCTAGGAAGAGGTACAGTCGACGTTTCAGGCCGAGACCCTTTGTTGTTGTTTGTGTTATTAGAACTCCTGTTAGTTTAATAGATCTTAGGAGTATTTCCTCCAAACCTTTCCCTGAACTAGTTTCTAGGCAATGCATTCTTCTGCTTTGAGTCTCGATTGCCTTCATTTTTGCCACTTATAGATTTTGTCTAGAATCCTTTGCTCATATCTTACCATTTTATATTCGCAGTTGTGAGTTTCCTTCCATTGTTTTGCGCAATGTTTGAAACTGGTACAAATTATGCTTCCGAATCCAAATCATTTCATGTTGCACAGCATGGCAGAGTGTGCTGTAAGTGTGATAATGGAGGTTCTTGTTCGCAGTTTATTTATTTAGCGATATAGTGCAGAGTAGGCCTTTCCGGCCCTTTGAGCCACACTGCTCCAGTAACCCCCAACAAACACGATTAACCCTAACCTAATCAGGGGATGATTAGCCAATGAACCTATCTGATAGGTCTTTGGACTCTGGGAGGAGACCAAAGCACCCAGGGAAAAACCCACGCATTTCACAGGAAGGACCTATCGACAACGGCGGAATTGACCTCTGAACTCCGGAACGCCCCCGAGCTGTGATAGCACTACATTTGCAGTTTCCACCTATTCCACGGTCATCTACCCTGATCACAAAGAAATCTCTCTCACTTTCAGCCAATACTCCACTTATTTTGAAGTCTCACTGGAGTACCCACTATTTTAAACTTGTGTAATTGCCTTTTGAATGCATTGTAATAGATGTCGTTCTGTAAGCTTAGTTAGATACTGCATTGCAGGTTTTGAAGAGCCCTTGGGATGCAGCCTCCACAAAGAATAACAAGGAAACAGTGGAGGTGGTAAGTTACTTATGTTTCCACAGCAATTACACTTACTGTAATCCTGAATACCCTAATTTAACTCTGCCTTCTTCCTTTGATTTATTCCATTGATTATGGGTTTTTTTCTTTAAAAGCCAATTCATACAGGATGTGGCCCACCAAACTTCATCCCCAACTGCTTTTGATTAACCTGGGGCAGATGCAGATGAAATTCCACACCAAGGAAGGATTGCACAAGATACAGTGAGATCTCAGCAGCAAATAGGTTTTAGCCAATGTACCACTGAGGCCTTGCATCCCCCCGCCCCCGCCGCCAAGATGGCTGACCGCCTTTGATGGGAGGCAGAGCTGGGAATGGAACTTTGTCCCCTATCAAATCCCTCAATAAAATGAAAATGAGTTTAAACAGTAAACCTTTTCCTCATAGCCTCCAGGCTGATGGTCCTCATTGTTCTGTTTCTGGGCTAAATATGGTGCGCAGTGACAGGGCAGTGTGTTTGGATGAAGCAGCTGCTGTCATTCAACGTATCCTAGACTTGCTGTGGGTCAACCTAATGTCAGGATGACTTGTCATTGCCAGGGTTAAGGCTGAAGCTGCAGGCCACAGCCAACGTGATTTGGCCTGCAAGTTTTAAATTATCTACGATATGAGCGAGTGTAAGTGAGGCCTCAGGCAGCCAGGTTCGACCATGGATGTAGCATCCTAACTGTCTACGTACGCAAGCCTGGGTAGTACGCCATGGGGAGCAAGCTGTTGCCCTTGTAGCAAACACTCTCTCTTCACGCATCTGATAAACCCAAAGGAACGGCAGAGGCCGATATAGTTTGGTACCAGCAGCGTAGCAGGAGTTGCCAGTCAACATAGGACTGCTTTAGGGACTCCAGCCCAGGATTTTCCATGGAGGTTTACCCCATGAGTGGGTATAGCTGCAAGGCAGTGGAGTTCTGAGATCAGTTTCCCTTCTCCTAGATGAGCTGCCGACCACGGCTGATGAGCCCCATCTGCCTGAAATCTACCGTGTACTTGTAATTAATATCCATATCTATTCTTTCTCAGTTAACTATTGCTAACTTCTCTGTTTCTAATAATTGATCATTTCATGGTTTGTAAACAATTTTTCATACATCATTTACTGGAGCCTTCTTTACAACCTGCTTGGCTCTCTTGCTTTAATATTTTGTTTTGCTGGTACAGCTGATCCAATCCTAGCTTTATCTTTGGCTTTAAATGTCCTCTGAAATCTAATCTGTGCCGAACCATTTAAACTGCCTACTCCCATTTACCTGCACCAGGATCACAGCCCTCCATCCATGCACCTATCCAAACTTCTCTTAAATGTTGAAATTGAGTTTGCCTGTTGCCTTCCTCAGGTAGTGCCTCATGTAGTTACTACCGTGACTGGTGAGCACTGTTCCTGTGATATATTGGGCAGAACCCACTACTCTCAACAGCTTCTAATGTACCTGCGTATATGAACACCACCACTGTAGGAAGGAATTACTAGATACTTGCAGGTTAGTTGGCGATTGATTTCTACCAGCTCTTTGCAATGCTCCTACTAAAGATTCTGGTCACATTTCAGCATTTTTTAATAAAGTTGGCTTTGCAGAGGGAGATGTGCCAGGTGCTGAAGAGCTTGCCTTTGTTTCAAGGCTTCTCCACAGTTTTAATTATTCCTCAGCATGGGTTGACCAGGAGACATTCCCCTCGGAGTACAGCATGATTTGAAAAAAAGAAACCGAGGGCTTGCGGAGCAAGCAGGCTGCTGGGAAACGGAGGAGGAGGAGGAGGGGGCGGGAAGAAAGGCTCCCAGCAGGATACCGTATCCATCAAGGACGTTCGGAGAGGAATTCTACACCTGAAGGATAAGTGGGTGAGATTAAAACCTAAATCAAAACATTTTGGATGCTGGAGACGTGAAATCAAGCAGAAAATGCTGAAAATATCAGAAGGTCATGCAGCACTTCTGGAGAAGGAAATGTAGTTTGTTTTAATTTAATAGCTTTGCAATAAAACCTGGAAACATTGGAGGTAACCGGGTTTTAGGATGTGGTGATATCAGCGATTAAGTTGCTGGTTCAGAGTCCAAGTCCCGCTACAATGGAGTTTACATTCCATTACTTAAGTAATTGGTATTTTAAAAAGAAACTATCGAAATGGTGTCCATGCAATATTGAATTAGAAACCTCTCTAGTTCACAGTGTCTTGCTGTGGAGTATGTACTGCCCTTACCTGGTTGCAGATGTGCCTCCTGACCTTCAGGAATATAAGTGCCTAGCAAGGCACCCATTTATAACATAGCTGCTAACTTAGAACAAAATAAGGATAAAGTGGATGGACTACATCACTGAAGTCAGATCCAGTAAAGTCGGCCCTAGCCTAGACTCGCACCATCCCCCTTACAAGTATCGGGGACTGGTGTCCATATTGGAAGAGCTGTCCCATAGTTTGGTTAAGATAATCATATTCACAGACAACAAGCTAGTCTCCTTCACTACAATACTCAATACGTTCCCTCACCGGGTAGACCTGCCAGAGATGGTTGGACAGTGGAGAGATGTGGGAGTGAGTGGTACTGGGAGACGGTAACATGAGTCTCCAACTCATGAAGTCTCTTGGTTTCAAGACAGCTGAGGACAAGAATGCTCCTCCTGATTATCACTTATCATTTTCTGCTGATGAAAGAGTGCTCTTTCCTGTTGAATAGGGTTTAGAAGAAGCATTGAGATGGTATCAGATTTGGCAGCACAAAACTCAACAAGTTGAGTTGAGCATCATCAACTGTACACTGCCACAGTGTCTTAACCTCATGGAGCATCATTGTGGCCGTGATACCTTCCCTGTAGCAGTTCACTGCCTCCTTCTCAATAGCAATTAAGGCGGTAGGTAATAGAAGCTGGATGTACAAGTGATGCTCAGATTTTGAAAAAAGAATAAAGAAAAAAGTAACTTTCTCTAGTACCTATAAATTTAGCCCCTACATATATCCTTGAAAGCCCTTTATTCTTGTCCTTGGAAGTTATGCTCCGCATGTTTAGTTTCCATTGTCCAATGGTGATGCTATTCACTGATGATAAAAACTTCCTGCTGAATAAATATTATTCATCATTTAAACTGACCCTGTCAAGAAGAACTGAACATTGGTATGTAATTGCAGTAGTTGCTCAGTGTGGGAGTCAGAATGGATTGGGCTGCAAAGTGACAAAAATGAGTTCTTAAAAGAATTGATTGCTGGAAGTTTCTTTTCTTTTTAACTTCTCTTTCACAGCAACTCCTTGATTTATGAAAGTGCTGTCTTTTGGAAGTTGCTTTCGTTACCTATTTTTTCATTTTGATGACTTGAATTCTGTTTTTGACTCTTGCTGATGTCTGCCCTGCCTTCTGCTCCACTACACCTCCACCACCACTTCCAAATCCAATTCCATCTCCACCTCCACCTCCATCACCACCTCCACTTCCACCTTGTGGCTGTTGTATCAACCTGGGATATGAAACTATGGATTTGTCACAGTATGCATTTGCATGAAGTTTTCCACTTATTTCAGTAGAAGCGTTAACCCATTTAAAATAAATGAATTTTTGTCTCCACAGAATTAGCAAAGAGATGAATTTTGAGATTAAATATTTAACCTTTGGCATTACTTTCAACTAATGTTATGCATTGCATCATTTTGTCTATTGTTTTGTTTTCTAATCTGTGCTGAAACCACAGTGTTTATCAAATTTGAATCTCAGTTTCAAACCACGCATCTGATCCAGCTTTAAAGACACTTATTTCCACCGGCTTTTACACCCACATCAACATCTTCACTCATTTATGCAAGATCGGTTTATTCTTAAATGATTTCTTCCATATTCTTCTTGATGGCTCTCTTGCATTGTATAGCAAGTCTTATTTTTTCCCAATACCCAGCTGCCTATATTCTGCCCTTTACTGCATTTGGCATGGCTATCTATTGCTCCTGTTGATCTGCACCTTGCACTCAAATGCATTCAATTTCAAATCATATTATAAAAGCAGGATGCCCTGGAAACACTCAGCAGGTCAGGCTGTATCTGTGAAATGAGAAAAAAACAAGAGTTAACGTTTCAGGTTGAAATGCAGCCTGACCTGCTGAATATTTCCAGCAACTGCAGATCTTTTGACTTTTAATACCTCTCAATGGCTTTATCTGTGTAACTGCTGCCAGCCGTGAATCCCACTTACTTCTTATTGTGCAGCTTCTGCCACTTTACTATTGGCGACAGATCTTGTGTCCGTCCTGTTATTGGAGCATCCTCCCCAAACTTTCACTTTTTGTTAGTCTCCATGTTATCTAAAACAAAGGATAATTTATAGTTCTTGTGCAGTCTCTCAGCCTGTAAATAAATCCAATTGTGCTGTTAATATCTGTAATTCAGTCATTTACATTTTCCTTCTCTTGATTGGGCTTTTTTTCAAAGGTGTATTTTCATTCTGCTGTGCCTTACTAAAGTGGGCTTTATGTGTGTATTAGCCAAAAAAACTATGTACCAGTACGTTGTTGCATCAGAGTCTGCAGAGCCTCTGAAAAAGTGCAACTGGTTTAAGATCAACATTACCAAGTCTAATTGAAGCTGCCAACAATGGCGCAGATGTGAGCGATTCATTCAGGAGAGCTAAGATTTTAATAGTTTCTGCAATTCATCTACATTCTATATAAATGTCGTCTTTGAAGTTTCATAAATTTGCAAATTCCATGAACACTCTTGGATACCTTTTTATTCCTTTCCTATTCATAAACCAATGAAAAGGATATCCATGCTAAATTGGATGGCATTTAAAGGCTGATAATCATTTCCTTATCTTGCACTTACGACTTGACGACATTGTAGTAGAAATCTGAGGGAAGTTTGAGGAGACCAACCACTGACAAAGCTGTGCGCATTGTTCTTTGAAGTTAGCACATGGCGCATTTCCAAAGTTCAATCTTAAATCTAGATCTAGGAAGCGACATGACACTTGGCTGGTGATTTATCGAGTGAAATATAAGCTGTGATGCAGTGAGGAAGAAAAAGGTTGGCCGAATTATCCATGGAACGACTGAAATCCTGCACTTGCTAACTACTTGTGTGACCTTGAACTGGCTTCTCAGCGAAGCCAGTGCCAACCTGTGACGTGATGAGTGTTGCTTATATAATCGTATATAGTTCCTGGTATACAGCTGTATGGGTGGGAGACCCCAGACTTAACAGCTGTCAGAGTTATTCGGGACATGGAATATTTATCATTTTCTCAGATATGTGAAAATATTCAGAAACTAATGAAAAGTATTTTTTAATTTTTTTAAAAATCATAAACAAGAGAAAATCTGCGGATGCTGGAAATTCAAGCAGCACCCACAAAATGTGTGTGTGTTCAAATTTTTTATACTATTTTAAAAATAATTATTTGAAACCCATATCCCTATGAAAAATGCTCAAATGAAAATGAGTAAATTACATGCCTTTGAACTTAGCATGATGTTTTTCAGTCACTCCCCTCTATTCCTGTTGATGGGTTGATATTCCTGTGCCAGGTCTAACTCTGGGAGGCTATTTGGCAGACCTTTCACTGTAGCTACTGTAGTAGCTCACGTTCCACTGCTGGACTCAGTGAGGATCTACATCAGCCAGTTTGACATTTGTGAATTCAGACATGCTTACCCTGTAGTGATAAACTATCAATTAAGCACAAAGGCTCACATGTAGAAAAGCTGGCTTTTTGAAAGGAGATTTTTTTTTTGTAATGATTGCTGGTATATGCATTCAGTGGCCACTTTACTAGGTGCAGTAGAGTACCTAATAAAATCCCTGCAGGAATGGAATCCAGTGTAGTCTTCTGCTGCTGTAGTCTATCCACTTTACAGTTCGATGTGTTGTACGTTCAGAGATGCTGTTTTGCACACCACTTTGTAATGAGTTGTTATCTGAGTTCCTGTCGGCTTCCTGTCGTCATGAAGCAGTCTGGAAATTCTCCTCTGACTTCTCTCATTAACACGGTGTTTTCTGCTACTAAACTGTCGCTCACTGGATTTTTTTTTATTTTTATTGCACCATTCTCTGTAAAATCTAGAGAATAATGTGCATGAAAATCCCAGAGATGAGCAGTGCCTGAGATACTCTAACCACCCTGTCTGGCACCAACAATCACTCCATGGTTAAAGTCACTTAGATCACATTTCCTCCCTATGGTGATAATGATCTGAACAACAACTGAACATCTTGATCATGTCTGCATACTTTTATACACTGGGTTGCTGCCATATATGGCTGATTAGATATTTGCATTATTAAGCAGGCATACCTAATAAAGTGGCCACTGAGTGTATGTTCTTAAGAAATAATTATTAATATTTCAGCTTATTGTAACAGTAAATTGAAATATAAAATAGTATTAGAAAAATCAGTGTACATCCTTTGAAATTTTTTTCTTTGCTTTGGTTTTAAGTTATTTTCTCTCAGGGACATGTTGGAAAACAAGTTCAGCAACCTGTCAGATTTAAGGATATAGATTCTGATCTTTACATATGTTTCTAGTGGCAGAGTTTAAACTTTCACATCACCAGATCTCTTTGTGCCTGCTGCAAAATTGGATTAATGAAGGCTTAAACTAAAGACACCAGCTGCCTTTTTGGCAGAGGCTGGTGTAGATATTTTCAATAATGATGACTCACTGAGTTGGCAAGTTAAAATAGATGAAAACTCTATTTTCTGAGGGCGACTGAGGTTTTAGGAGGAATTGATTGACACAAATTTATAGGAATATTTTCAATATGATGTCCAGGCAGAAATAGGAAGCATTTTGTTTATCGAGCAGTAAAACTTTTGAATGGCTGAGACTTAATTAAGAAATAAAAGTTATTGCCGCATATTGGAAAACATGTAATATTCTTGATATAATTAGAAGAAAAAGAAATATTTTTCTGCATCCAACAAAGCATTTTTGAGGTAATTCAGAAGGAAGTTTTGGCTTTCAATTCATGACACTTATAAGAAATGAATCGGCTCAACACCATTTATTTAGCAAAACAATTATCTTTATTATTTCGTCCCTTCAGTTAAGCGTTTTGTACTCTTTCATTGGACGTGGGCATTGCTGTAACGGACGAGATGGGTAAAGGAGAGCTAGTAGTTGTAGAGCATATTTGAATTTCCTGAAAGCACTTTATGAGATGCCATATAATATGTCACCTCGCAAGGTAGCTGCTCATGGTAATATATGAGCAGAGAGTAAAGGTAATTGGGTCAATTGCAGCTACTAGGTAAGTGGAGCAGGAAGGACGAGTGTCTCAGCAGGGTGGCAGCTATTGGCATGCCTCATTACTGAGGATGAGGGTGACAGTGATGTCTCTTAAGTTTGCTGATGGCACAAAACAAGGTGAAAAGCAAAGCTGTAAGGCCACAAGAAGTTTGCCTGGACTGAGACAATGAATGGCAAATGGAATTTTATGTTGGGGATTCTGACAGATAGCACTTTGAAAGGGAAATTAGAAAATCGTTTAAATCGATGAGCCAAATGAATCCAGGTATTTAGAGAAAGGTGGCTGTCTTTGTATATGAAACAATGTTAACGTGCAGCAAATAATTAGGAAGCCAAACGGAATGTTTGAGTACAAGAAGGTTAGAGTACAACATAAGGATAGTTTCATGCCCAGTACAGGGCTGCAGTAACACCAACCCTAGGAGACTGAGCACAGTGTGCTCTTCCTCTTTAAAGGAAGGATGTACTGTGTAGAGAGTGACTCTGAGGAAGAATCAACCTGGTGAACCTACAGGTTGTCTTATGAGGAAGGATTGAATAGGTGGGCCTATAATCTCTGGAGTTTAGAAGAATGAGTGGTGGCACAGAAACTTCTAGATTAGATTTATTTCTGGGCATGTACATTGAAACATACAGTGAAATGCATCATTTGCTTTTACAACCAACTCAATCTGAGGATGGGCTGGGGGCAGCCCATAAGTATTGCCATACATCCAGCACCAACATAGTGTGTCCACAGTTTTCAGCAGAAGAGGACACACAGCCAACATAAAACATGCAACAACAGCAAAGCAAACCACTTTTCCACGCCCCCCCCCACCCACCTCCCAGATTCAAAAGCGCTTGAAAAGTTAAATGCTGGAAACATTATTCTCCTGCTGGAGATGTGGTGGTCAATAATTAGGGGTTGTAATTTCATATTAAAGGATTGGTCATTAAGTTTGAGATGAGGTACCTTTGGACTTGTGGTAACTGAGTTATAAACTACTTAAGATTGAGATAGAAACATTTTTGACTAATTTATGGTAACATTGACTAATAGAAGAGGTTTTAGGGTCATATGGGCACTTTTCTATTTCTTTACTTTCTGTGCTTTCATGCTGGCAAAACCCTCTGCATTTACTAACTTGAGAAATTGGCCAGGAGCCACCTTGAACTATTGCAGTCTCTTTGAACGTCCTTCCCCCCACCCCGCAACCCCCTCAGTGCTGCTAACTAGGGAGCTCCTGGATTATGGTTAATTCCCAGTGACCGTGAAGGAATAGCAAGTTCTTTCCAAGTCAGAGCAGTGTATGATTTGGTGGGGAACTTGGAGGTGATAATGATCTGTTATTGTTATTCCTCTTGATGCTGGAGATTTGTCTTTGAGAATTGTTTTTAGAGGAACTGACAATTTGATGCAGCCAGGTTGAAGCGATGATTGAGGAACTGAAAATGTAATGGAATTTTTACTACCCAATGACTGTCTCTGTTACAATGCTCTGCACTAACCAAGAAAACAGCTTGCATGATACAGTATTTTGCACATGTAAAAAATATTCTGTAAAGCAAAGATGCTTTCAAAATAATGAAATAAGAAGTTTCTAAATATCAAAAATATACTATAATGAACAGAAAAAAAACAAATCAAATCAATATTTGATGTAACTATCCTTTGCCTTCAAAACGTATCAATTCTCTTGGGTATACTGTCTTGCAGTTTTGTAACAGAATTGGCTGGTAGGTTATTCCAAGCATCTTGGAGAACTTGCCATAGTTCTTTTGCAGACTCTGGCTGTCTCGCTTGCTTCTGTCTCTCCAGGTAATCCCATTCAGCCTCGATGATGTTGAGATCAGGGCTCTGTGGAGGCCCTATCATCTGAAACCACATGAACAATTCAGGGCCTCAATCAGTCCTTCCAGGTGAGGCATCACTTCACCTGTGAGTCGACTGGGGTGATATACTGCGTCCGGTGCTCCCGATGTGGCCTTTTATATATTGGTGAGACCCAACGCAGACTGGGAGACCACTTTGCTGAACATCTACGCTCTGTCCGCCAGAGAAAGCAGGATCTCCCAGTGGCCACACATTTTAATTCCGCATCCCATTCCCATTCTGACATGTCTGTCCACGGCCTCCTCTACTGTGGAGATGAAGCCACACTCAGGTTGGAGGAACAACACCTTATATTCCGTCTGGGTAGCCTCCAACCTGATGGCATGAACATCGACTTCTCTAACTTCCGCTAAGGCCCCACCTCCCCCTCGTACCCCATCTGTTACTCATTTTTATGCACACATTCTTTCTCTCACTCTCCTTTTTCTCCCTCTGTCCCTCTGAATATACCTCTTGCCCATCCTCTGGGTCACCCCCCCCCTTGTCTTTCTTCCCGGACCTCCTGTCCCATGATCCTCTCGTATCCCCTTCTGCCTATCACCTGTCCAGCTCTCGGCTCCATCCCTCCCCCTCCTGTCTTCTCCTATCATTTTGGATCTCCCCCTCCCCCTCCAACTTTCAAATCCCTTACTCACTCTTCCTTCAGTTAGTCCTGACGAAGGGTCTCGGCCTGAAACGTCGACTGCACCTCTTCCTATAGATGCTGCTTGGCCTGCTGCGTTCACCAGCAACTTTGATGTATGTTGCTTGAATTTCCAGCATCTGCAGAATTCCTGTTGTTTACTGTATCATGCAAGCTGTTTTCTTGGTTAGTGCAGAGCTTTGTAACAGTGACAGTCATTGGGTAGTAAAAATTCAATTACATTTTCAGTTCTATGCCCAGGTGATTTCTTTACTGTTGTTTTGTTCACTTTAATTAAAGGTATTCCATCGTGTTTATGAGAGTGATATCTGACTGTGTAGTTTGAACTGTTTGGAATCCACAGATGCAAACTTGTACCAAAATGAAGTTACAAACATTTGTAGATTCACCCATTTACATTTGATTGGCCAAAGCACCAGCCCACATCCAGCAAGCACCTACTGGAAATATGCAGAACAGACAAATTGTGCTACCAGGCAATTGGCAACACTGTTTTAGTATCACTGCTGCAGTTAGGGAACCTCTCCATTAATCTCAAAGAACAATATATATCACGTGACCGTCTCATATTTGCCCTTTAGTTGCTATTGATTTCCACTGCTTTTGACTTTCAGGAATTGTTTGCCATTCTTCAGTATTATTAAAGCATGTGCTGAACTGGTGGCAGAAGTATATTAAAAACGCAAACACGAGGAAATCTGCAGATGCTGGAATTTCAAGCAACGCACATAAAAAAATGCTGGTGAATGCAACAGGCCAGGCAGCATCTATAGGAGGAGGTACAGTCGACGTTTCATGCTGAGACCCTTCGTCAGTCCTGAAGGGTCTCGGCCTGAAACGTTGACTGTACCTCTTCCTATAGATGCTGCCTGGCCTGCTGCGTTCACCAGCATTTTTTATGTGTGTTGGCAGAAGGATATGTTGATTTACTGTACTGTACAATAGTCATTGGCACATATATATAGCTAGACTTCTGCGCAGTACTGTTATTGTCAATGTGGAGTGGAGAGCGAGTTTGTAAATCTGGCAGGAAGAAAGGACGTTGAGAATGGCGAGACTGGAGCGCTGTGAGAGGGGTATGGAACAGGTGGCAGAGAAGGAGTGCCGGGGCAAGGGGTTTGGTGCGGGTACTGACACACCCAGCTCTGAAAGACCAGGCAACGTCATTTGATTCCAAACAATTGGCTTATTGATCATTACAGTGTGCTTTTGTGGTGTTTCCTGCTTCCTCCCTTCTCCCTTCCCCTTTTCCCAACCTTTCCCTGCCCCCTTTCCAATCTCAGTCCACAATAGAGACCCATTTCAGAATCAGATTATTATTACTCATATATATCATGAAATTTGTTTTTTTGCAGCAGCACATTGCAATATATAATACAGTAATAAATACTATAAATTACAGTAAGTATATACAAAAAAAACTAAAATTTAAATAAATAGTGCAAAAAGAGAAGACTACTGAGGTAATATTCCTGGATCCATTGTCCATTCAGAAATCTGATGGCAGAGGGGAAGAAGTTGTTCCTGAAAAGTTGAGTGTGTGTATTCAGGCTCCTGTACCATCTCCTTGATGGTAGCAATGAGAAGAGGGCATGTCCTGGGTGATGGCACCCCTTTTGAGGATTCACTTTTTTGAGGTGTCCTCGATGCTAGTGCCCATGATGGAGCTGACTGAGTTTACAGCTTTCTGTAGCCTTTTCCAATCCTGTGTCATTGTCCCTCCACACTCAATGGTGATGCAACCAGGTGGAAAGTACATCCGTAGAAATTTGAGAGCAACTTTGCTGACATACCAGTTCTTCTCAATCTCCTAATGGAATATAGCCGATGTCGTGCTTTCTTTGCAATTGCATCAATGTGTTGGACCCAGGATAGATCCTCAGAGATGTTGATACCCAGGAAATTGTTCACCCTTTCCACTTCTGATCCCTCGATGAGGACTGGAGTGTGTTCCCTCGGCTTCCCCTTCCTGATGTCCACCATCAATTCCTTGATCTTACTGGCGTTGAGTCCAAGGTTGTTGCTGTGACACCACTCAACCAGCTGATCTATCTAATTCCTGTATGTCTCCTTGTCACCATCTGAAATTCTGCCAACAAGAGTATATGGATGGCGTTTGAGCTATGCATAGCCACAGAATTGTGGGTGTAGAGAGAGTAGAGAACATTGGGCTGAGCACGCATCCTTGAGGTGCACTACTGTTGAATGTCAGCGAGGAGGAGATGTTATTTCCGATCCTGTGGTCTCCTGGTGAGGAAGTCGGGGATCCAGTTGCAGTGAGAGGTACACCGGCTCGGGTTTGGATCTTGTTGATAAGAACTGGGGTATGGTTGTGTTTAATGCTGAGGTGTGGTTATTGAACAGCAGCTTGATGTAAGGAGCTTATTGTCCAGGTGACTTAAGGCTGACTAGAGAGCCAGTGAGATTGCGTCTGCTGTAGACCTACTGTGGTGATAGGCAAATTGCAGTAGGTCCAAGTCCTTGCTAGGCAGGAACTGATTCCAGCCATGACCAGCATTTCATCACAGTAGATGTGAATGCAACTGGGCAGCAGCCATTGAGGCAATTCACCCTGTTCTCCTTGGGCACTGCTATGATTGTCATCCTTTTGAAGCAAGTAATAGAAAGCACATCATGGAAGACAGTGGCTGTAGTCCTGGCACTCTGCATGGTGCTTTAACCTACAACGTTTCAAAAGTGCTCTCTCTGCATTTGAGTAAGCATGACAAGGGAGTGTTTGGCTTCTGGATAATGAAGGCTGATTACACACAGACCTGGCTGGCAAGCCATTTGAAATTTGATGCTTCAGACCGTCAGTGTATAGAAACGATGATCCTTTTGCTTGGACTGCTCTGGAACAACATGGCAGTAAATGGTAGAGAGTTGCTTAAAGATTGGGTGTTAGCCTTTTGCATGCAGCTCTATCACAAACAGTGTGGTGGAGAAGAAGGAGAAAAGAAGACAGCAAATTAGTCATATCCTTTCTGATGGGGTGGATGATTAACAATGCATATTACTGTACAACCATTAACATCTATCTCATTCCTCATTCATCAGGCATCCCATACTCTACCATTCCTCAACATACTAAACGTTGGAATGCTTGCTTGTTCAAAGTTCAGAAACTGATGCAAAATAATTTTTATTGCATTGAGATACCAACAATTTTTGCCCGTGCTGTCCTGTTTGTGCCACCTTCTTTCTGTCCTGGTGCTTTCCCAGAGAGCTGATCCTCTATTCCAGTGGCAGCAATATGGAGGAAAGTTGTTGATTTCAAATGGAGAGATCAGAGTTGCAGTTGGAGGAGAAATTTGGGGCCCTGCTTCCCTAAAACTAGTAGTTTCAGTTTGCGCTGCTTAGCTGTCCGACAATCAGAAACAAATATCATCCAATAATGAATTTTGGACAAATCTGCTTCATGAATGACATCAGACTTGTGTGTTTAATTTTTATCTCGTAGCCTTATTGAAGCTTCCAATGCCTATGAGCTGTATTGGTGTTGAACTTTGAAAGGAAGTAACATGAGCAAATTAAAAGGATATTGTATTTCAATCTGTTTAAGAATTGCTCTGCTAAAATACAAGAAAATAAGTGGAAGGCTTTTGAGGTGAAGGCAAATGGAAAATAAGTTTGCTGGTGCAGATTAATTATAGGTTGAGAATGTAAATCGTTATATATAGGAACATTATGTAACAAAAATTCCAGTTTTTTGTGTCTAGATGTGAAGAATTGACAGTAGATTTTACATTTACTATGAACTGGGAGCCTAAGGGGTTCATTAATTCATTTCCTAATGATTGTCTCAATTTGTTTTTTGGATTATTCTTATTAGAACAGTGTTTTTTTTTAAATAATTAACACAGAGAGGTGCGATCTTTTCCTTTCTCTTTGGTGCCAGCAAACATCTAATTTGTTTTTAATTTTACTTCATTCTTCAGGGTCTTGTTAAAAGAAACATATCAAACAGCTTCTGTTTACAATCTATATATATCTTTTCTTACTGACATTATTAATAGATTAACATCTTGCAACTAAAACCATCATCAGAAAGATTTGCAGAACCACCATGCTTGTAGCTGAACGAACTGTGAAAACTGGCATACACGAATATTTAAATTTCATCCCACTGACAGGTATTTATAGTACAGTGTGGGCTCGAGCATCGTGACTGACCTGTGAATATTATTTACGTACTGTTTGTTCCTATTTGTGAAGGTTAAATCTCAGATTGTCTTGTGCAATTATTTTTTTTAAAGTGAATGATATCACCAGTTCAACAAGAGTGACTCACAGCTCCTGCAGGATGACACTTTTTGACATTAGGAGTAATTTGTAATAGCCAAAGATCCTATTATCTTAATGACCCTGGGGCACATAGGGAAATTTAAATTATGCAGGAGAATAAAAAGGAAAGAGAAGGACAATGGGAACTAAATTTCTAATGGCTGGGAGTGAGTGTGGGGATCGCATTGTTGAATTAATCCACACTTGATTACACAGCAGACAGTGGGCAAAAAATTGTGAGTGAGCAGGAATAAATCAGCTTCCATTACTTAACTGAAGTGAAGGGGTTGGGTTTGGGGGCTTTGCCTGCAGCTGGTGCTGGTATATATTCTCTTCTGCAGCATGCCAATAAATGGGAAATAAACGACTCCAAGATTTTCTGATTTTTGCACTGGTGATTTGAATGGACAGTAGGAAGGGTGTCTTGTCTTGTCCATACTGCTGGGCTATAAATGTGCAGTGTAATTACTTAGAGGGGATTTGGTGAATCTCTGGACAAGCTCTGCAAAGGTAATGAGAGAAGGTAGCTGTGGCAGTCAATGCCAGGAGTTAGTCCCCAAGGAGTGTTGAGCAAGACACTAATTGAACTCAAGTTCAGATTCCAGTTCCTGGACATCAGCATCGCAGAGGATCTATCCTGGGCCCGACACACTGATGCAATCATGAAGAAGGCATGCTAGTGCTCTACTTCATTGGGAGTTTAAGGAGTTTTGGTACGTCACCAAAGATTTGCAGATTTTTACAGATACATGGAGGAGAGCATTCTGACTGGTTGTTTCGCAGCCTGGTATAGAGTCTCCAACGTGCAGATTTGAGAGAGGCTGTGAACAGTTGTAGACTCAGCCAGCACCATCATAGGCACAATCTGCCATACCATCAAGGACATCTTCAAGAGGTGGTGCTTTAAGAAACTTGAGCTCATAATTAAGAACCCTCACCATCCAGGACATATCCTCTTCTCAATATTATCATCAAGGAGAACCTGAAGACCTGTACTCAATCTTTTAGGAACAGCTTCTTCCCCCTCACTATTAGATTTAGAACAGTCTATGAACCCATAAGCACTACCTTATTAATTCTTCTACTGTACTGCTGCCACAAGACAACAGATTTCATGACTAATGTTAGTAACGATAAACCTGATTCTCATTCTGAACTGCCAACAGAGTAATCCTGTTAGTTCCAATCCCTCTGTCTGCCTGAACTCCTGCAGCTTACTCTCTCTCACCCTTGGCCACCAACTCCCTCATCCCCAACCCTCTGATTCTTTTAACATACTCAAAGTGGTAATTTACAGTGGCTAATTAACCTGAAAGCACATACTGTATTTGGGATGCAGAGGGAAATCAGAGAACCTGGAGAAAACCGAGGCAATTAGCCGGAGAATGTGAAAACTCTGCAAAGACAGCACCTGAACTCCAGGATTGTACCTAGGACACCCCTCCAGACTTGATCATGCAGCTAAAAGGCCTAACCTCCTTTTGTGCGGCCAGAAACACTGCAATCTCCAGTAGACCCACGGAGGAGATCTTTGGGTCTACGTCAACAAGAACTGGTGTGTGAACATCTCGGTAGTAATGACCCACTGCTCACCGCAGATGGAGTTATCGATGGTCTACATATTGACTTATTGAGGAAGTTCACTGCTATTGCTATTATTGCTGTTTACATCCTTCCCCCTTGTGCTAATGCTGGGGATGCACGGCAGGAGCTCTACGGTGCCATCTGGAACCTCAAAGCCACTCACCCTGATAGTTCCTTCATTGCTGCTGGTGACTTCAAACATGCCAACTTAAAAACAGTCCTACCAAGGTCCTACCAGCATGTCAACTTCGCAATCAGAGGAGAGAATGTATTAGACTTGGTCTATACCAACGTTTGTGGAGCCTACAAGCCTAACCCCATCCCCTGTCCTCACCTCATACTCGGAGCACATATCCATGTTGTTAATCCCTACAAATGGACCTCTGGTTAAATAAGTCAAACCAGTTTACAAGAAGATCAGGGCCTGGGTGGAAGATGCCACCTCAGTGCTGCAGGACTGTTTTGAAAGCACAGTCTGGTGACAGGTACCTACGATCATCATGTCAATATTGATGGATATGTGGGATTGGTGACTGGCTACATAGGCAAATGCATCGAGGTCGTTACAGTGATTAAACACTACACTGCCAGGGCAAACCAGAAACCATGGCTAACTGCAGAGGCTCGTGCACTACATATGGATCTGGATGCTACCTTCAGAGCAGGGGTTAGGATGGCTTTCAGGTCAGTAAGAGCCGTGCTCTCACATGCCACCAGGAAGGGAGAGCGAGAGCATTCACAGAAAATTCACAGACACCTTTGTGACACCAGGGACACACGACACATGTGGCAAATTACGTAAACCGTATTAGATAACAAATCCACCCAGTGTGTCAATGACAGAGACTCCTCCCTTTCTGATAGGCTGAATGCATTCTATGCACTTATTTGACACAATGAATGATGTGACTTCATGGAAAGTTCCCTCTTCCCCCCTGAGGAACAGGTACTCTGTCTGGCTGTAACTGAGTTGAGGATGACATTAGTTCAGGTAAACCCACGCAAAACTGCAAGGTTGGACAAATGTACCTGGTCGGGTGCTGAGGGATTGTGCGGCCCAGCTAACGACTGGCTGTATCAATGCTCCTGAATGGAAAATCCTACAAGCAGTAGTGGATGTGACCCAGTCCATCATGGTAAAGCCCTCCCCACCATTAAGCACATCTACACATTTGTGTTGTCGTAGGAAGGCAGCATCCATCATTAGAGACGCCTACCACCCAGGTCATGCTCCCTTCTTGATATTGCCATCAGGGAGAAGGTACGGGAGCCTCAGGACTCTCACCATCAGGTTTAGGAACAGCTATTACCCCCCAACCACCAGGTTCTTGAACCAAAGGGGATGACTTCACTTGCCTCATCAAGGGAATGTTCTCACAACCTATGGACTCACTTTCAAGGACTCTTCTTCTCATGTTCTTGTTATTTATCGTTTATTTATTTATTATTATTTATTTCTTTTTGTATTTGCACAGTTTGTTGTCTTTTTCATACTGGTTGTCTGCCATGTTGGTGCGGTCTTTCATCGATTCTATTCTGGTTATTGGATTTATTGAGTATGCTCGCAAGAAAATGAATCTCAGGGTTGTGTATGGCGATGTATATGTATTTTGATAATATATTTACTCTGAACTTTGAACTAAATGGATATCTTTAACATCTCTTTGCAACAGTCCACTGTCCATGAAGGCTTCAAGGCAGCCGCCATCATTCCACTGCCCAAGAATGTGATGGTAACTGGTCTAAATGATTACTGCCAGCTTCACTGACCTCAACAATCGTGAAGTGCTTTGAGTGGCTGTTAATGGATTGTGTAAGCTCCCATGGGCCTTCCAGCTATACTCAGCCCCTTACAGTTTGCCTACCACTCAAACCGGTGCACTGCTG
This sequence comes from Mobula hypostoma, assembly GCF_963921235.1. Classification (NCBI taxonomy): domain Eukaryota; kingdom Metazoa; phylum Chordata; class Chondrichthyes; order Myliobatiformes; family Myliobatidae; genus Mobula; species Mobula hypostoma. The sequence continues at coordinate 72,610,642 of NC_086102.1, read as the reverse complement.
ATGCCATAGCCTTAGCCCTCCACTCCGTTCTGTTCCACTTAGAACATGATGCCAGGTTGTTGTTCATTGACTTCAGCTCAGCATTTAACATGATCATCTCTCAGAGGCTGGTGGGTCAACTAACCCTATTGGGACTCAACACCCCTCTCTATGTGGATCTTGGATTTCTTGATTGAAATACCCCAGTCACTCTGAGTTGGCAGCAACATCTCAAGCTCTATCATGCTAAGCGCTGGTGCCCCCCACCCCCACCCTCACCCCCAGAGCTGTTGATCAGCCAGCTGCTGTTCACATGCTGAATCATGACTGCACTGCCAGATCCAGCTCAAACTGCATTATCAAGTTCGCTGATGATACAACAGTGGTTGGCCTCATCAGCAACAACGATGAATTGGCACACAGAGAGGAGGTAGAGAGGCTTGTCAAATGGTGTGAGAACAACAGCCCGAGTCTCAATGTGGAACAGACAAAAGGGATGATTGTGGACTTCAGGAAGTTGCAAGTTGACCACTCTCCATTGCACATCAAAGACTCTGCCATGGAGAGAGTGAAGAGCACCAGTGTCCCTGTCTACCATCAGTGATACTCAACTCCATTAGTTGGTACTTGTGGACCCACCTGTTGCACGATATCTGATGGCTGATGTTTCAGCTTCCACTGCTGCTCAAACAGAATGAGTGCTATTGCAGTCATGCACACTGCTTTCAACGAGTGACATTGGCTGTGTAGACCTGTGCAATCCTGAGCCAATAGGATAATGACCTCCTCTCTGACAGTGCCTTTATTGGTGTCTGTTCATCAGACTATTACCAAAGATCAGTGTTCCAGGCTAACGCTATTTGAGGTTGCTCTGCTCCTCCAACACAAAGACAGGCCTTCCATCCACCCTGCCGCAGCCATGGAGAATCACGGATCCTCCAAACGACACAGAGAAGCTCTACTCTGAACAGATACAGAAGGGTGATCAGTTGATGTTTCAGGAGTTGTGCTAAATTAGATTTTGAGGACACTCAGTCCTCGTTTATTGTCATTTAGAAATGCATGCATTAAGAAATGATACAATGTTCCTTCAGTATGATATCACAGAAACACAAGACAGACCAAGACTAAAACTGACAAAACCACATAATTATAACATGTAGTTACAACAGTGCAAAGCAATACTGTAATTTGGTAAAGAGCAGACCATGGGCACGGTAAAAAAAAGTCTCAAAGTTCCGATAGCCTCATCATCTCACGCAGATGGTAGAAGGGAGAAACTCTTCCTGCCATGAACCTCCAAGCGCCGCAAACTTGCCGATGCCGCACCATTGGAAACACCCGACCACAGTGGACTCTGAGTCCGTCCGAAAACTTCGAGCCTCTGACCAGCCCTCCAGCACCAAGCACCAAGCGCCATCTCTGCCAAGCGCTTCAACCCCGCCCCGTCCGCCGAGCAACAAGCAAAGCTGAGGACTTGGGGCCTTCCCCTCCAGAGATTCTGGACCACACAGTAGTAGCAGCAGCGAAGCTGGCATTTCAGAAGTTTCACCAGATGTTCCTCCATGCTCTCATGTCTATCTCCATCAAATCAGGATTGTGCACGGCATCCTACTTGACAGATAACAGATATCACCACTGGAATGGCCACTGTGATCTGTGTCGCGTCGCCATCTTCTCCTTACATGGAAGGAGAAGCAGGAACGCGGATTATAGGGTACAGATTTGGGTTTCATCGTGCAGAGACATTAATGCTATCATACAAAAGGAGTGTAAGATGAATAGGAATATGTGGTTTAGACTGAATCGTTTACGGAATCATAGCTGGATTACTTGGCCTCTGACCACTCAGTATGGGAGAGGCTACTGACATGGCTTCCTTGCTGCTCAGCTACTCCCTCTTCCTCTTGCATTGCCTTCTTCAGATGGTGAGCCCGCATTGGTGTAGCATGACAGAAGAGCAGTTGGTTTGGAAACCCACTCAGGACTGAGCAATGGAGAGTCCCTGCATCAGTCCGTCCAGAAGAGGCATTGTTTGAGGCCAGCTGTAGCAGGTATGTGGGTCATATGCAGGTGAAACTTATCACCAGTCAGCCTGCTGGTGGTCTGACTCAGTGGTGCGAATAACGTAGGACAAGCAGGTTGCTCAGAATAATGGATTCATGACTGCTACCCTGTGCTTTAATTAACCATCCAGATGTCCTGATAAGAGTGCTAATTGATGGATGAGTTTGCAAGTAGTGAAACGCACCTGCCTACAGTGCTGTGCTGGAAAGAATGGGTCTGATTTCTAAGTAATAGCCATTGCTGGTAGGTGAGCGATGTGTGTTACAGTGAGTTTTGTGCACAGCTATTCATTCATTATTGGAGCAGGGTGCTAAAGATGCTCTGGATCATATGAAGTGTTTCATCTTCCTCGACCAGTCCCAGAACTTGAGGACTTGAGTACTGTCATTCTCTTCCTCTGAAGAATTCTCCCACTTCTGTTTAACCAAATGCCTTACTACTATTCCTTTGGTTGGAGGACTGTTCTTTGCATTGGCCAGCAGTGCTTCTTGAACATCTGAGAATATAGGGATTCACTCCATCTTCTCTTGCCACAGTAACCTCCCAGTTATGGAATGACTTCAAACAACATTTGATGTCACAGTTTACAAAATATTTAAGGCTGCATTTAATTGTTGCCAGCTAGCTCCAACCCTCCATATCAGGGGTTCCCAATGGTATGGCACTGAGCCTTAACAATAACCGAGAGGTCAGAGAACCCCAGGTTGGGAATCCCCATTCCAGATATTGAGATGCATGTATTGGCATTAAGGCTGCAATATTAATGTTGTGAGTGGTCAATCCTAGTCATGATAATGATTGCAAATTTCCCAAGGGACTTACATCGACTCATTCAGGAAAGATAATTACAGATTGGGAGGCCCATATTGATTTTGCAGTGCCATCTAATTTCTGCCTCAATATATATCACAGTGTCAATAGTTATCCCTTGTCAGTTTGGAAGAGTGAAGACTAAGCTACGCTTAGGGTTACTCAAGGTCATGGATTAAACAATGACAATGAGTTGTGTTCATTAATTTTTAAAGTGAAATTGGCTGAGGGATGTCCACTTTAATCAGTTTTGCTGTTCAAAGTGGATATGCCTCAAATCGATGTATCTTTTTTTCGTCTTGGCTTCCTTGATTCAGTCATTACACATCTGTGTCCTGCATAAATTACCTCTGTCTCTTTGTCCCTCTTACAGCATTCACTTCTCCTAGTTGTTTTGCATCTCTTCAATTTTTTTTTCCTAATATTGAGCACCTTCCTCTTGTCTCTAGCACAAGGGATTTTGCAGATGCTGGAAATCCAGAGTATCACACACAAAATGCTGGAGAAACTCAGCAGGTCAGACAGGTCTTTATTAAGGCACCCACATCTACTGCGATGAAGTACTTTGGTCATGGCAAGAGTTAACTCCTGCCTAAAAAGCACCCGGACCTGCTGTTGGCACAATAGATCTACAACGGATGCAACCTCACTGGCTCTCCATGGAGCCGTGGATCATCTGGACAATAGCAATACCTATGCCAAGCTGCTGTTTATTGATTATGGCTCAGCATTCAACACAATCATACCATTAGTTCAAATTAGCAAGCTTCAAAACTTGGGCCTCTGTACCTTGCTCTGCAACTGGATCCTTGCCTTCCTCACTGGGAGACAATATTCTGTGCGAATTGAAATTGACATCTCCGCCTCACTGACAATCAACCTCAAGGATGCACGCTTAGCCCATAGCTCTACTCTCTCCGCACCCACAACTGTGTATGGTTAGGCACGGCTCAAATGCCAACTGTACACTTGCCGATGTTGGCAGAATTTCAGATGGTGATGAGGTGGTGTACAGGAGTAAGATAGATCAGCTGGTTGAGTGATGACACAGTAATAACCTTGCACTCAATATCAGTAAGACCATGGATTGTAGACTTCAGGAGGGGGAAGTCGAGGGATCCAGGGATCAGAAGAGGAAAGTGTGAGCAGTTTCAAGTTCCTGGATGTCAACATCTCTGAAGATCTGTGCTGGGCTCAAAATATTGCAATTACAGAGAAGGCATGGCAGTGGCTCCATTTCATTTGGAGTTTGAGGAGATTTGGTTTGTCACCAAAGATGCTCAGAAATTTCTACAGATGTGCCGTGGAGACATTTGAACTGGTTACATCATCGTCTGGTATGGAGGGGCCACTGCACAGGATTGGGAAAAGCTGTATAAAGTTGTAAACTCAGTCAGCTCCATTATGGGAACCAGCCTCGCCAGCATCCAGGACACCTTCAAAAGGTGATGCTTCAAAAAGGTAGCATCCATCATTAAGGACCCCCAACACCCAGGACACAGCCTCTTCTCATTGCTGTCATCAAGGAGGAGTCACAGGGGCCTGAATACCCACACTCAACATTTCAGAAACAGCTTCTTCCACTCTGCCATCAGATTTCTGAATAGACAATGAAACCATGAATACTACATCAGTACTTTTCCTCTCTTTTCATACGACTTACTTAATTTTTTATATATACTTATTGTATTTGATAGATTATTATTATTATGTATTGCAAAACAAAAAAAAAATCATTACATGTGCCTGAACCAATTCTGATGCAGAATGCTGGATTCAGCAGGTCAGGCAGATCTTTATTAAGGCATAATGAGTCGATGGTTCAGGCTTCATCAGGATTGGAAAAGAAGGGGGAAGAAGCCACAATAAGGAGGTGTGTGGGGAAAGGGAATGAAGTAAGAAGTTGGGAGTTTTCTGTCTTTTGCTCTCTTTTTATTCATTCTGTCTGTCAGCCTCCTCCTCACTTACACACACCACTCCCTTCTTCTCCCATATCCTTCACATGCCATATTCTGCCTCCATTTTCTCCTTCCTCTGACCTCACTTGCTTCCTCTCTTCCTTTCTTTATTTTATCCTTTCTTTCTCTCCTTCTCACTCTTTGCTCCCCTCTCTTTCTACTGTGTTTGTTTTCATCTCATCTGTTTACTCTGTACCTGACCTTTCCTCGCTGTCGCCACCCTTACCCCCCCCCCCCTTGCCTCCGCTATCATTTGAAAATAGTTAAAGTGTCGAACTTTGAAGATAGTTCTGAGGTCCAAGCCTGGATTTCTTTGTAAGTCATTTGGAAAATGAAACATAATTGCATTCTAGGCAGAAGAAAGACACTCAGTAATTGCACACTGATGCATGTTGGAAATTTCCCCCACAGCGCACATGCTGATGTTGAGGTTGAGCTGTAATTGTTGATTCTCTTCATCTGTCAGTGACAACTCTGGGAGAAATATCAACTCAAAACATAGGCTTTTCATTGAGACCTGCGTCCAGTAAAACACTTATGAAAGCATTCAAAAATATAGAAGGCAAATCACAATATGTGTTTTGTGCTTGTTGTGCAAGATATAATTTTCATGTTGTTTTAATTTATTGAATACATTACTTCCAGTGGCTAAATATATTTATTGAGAAAATAAAGGTGGTTGCCAAAAGTGGTTTACAAAAATTGTTGAGATAATATATGATAATGTATGAAAATGTTGAAAGCAACTTGAGGAAATTTATATACTTGCAAAATAAAAAAATTGGGACATTGTGGACCTTGTTTATACTGGGATGCAATAATCAGCAACTGTTTGTAGACAATACTTAATTAAATATTAAAAATGAACTGTATAAATGATACAGTTGTCTGTGTTGAAAGCATTGATGATTGTGTAATTTATTTAAAAGCAGTATTTTCTCAGCCACGGTTCAGTAGTACCACTCCCATCAGATGCAGTGTCAAGGAAACTCCAGTGCCCAGCTTGGTCAATATAATGGTACAGTCTGGTAATCTGTGTTATGAACCTCTGACTCATTGTCAGCAAGACCAAAGAGCTGATTATTGGCATCAGGAGGAGGAGACCAGAGGTTCATGAGTCAATCCTCAAAGGGGGAATTAGAGGTGGAGAGGATCAGCAACATTAAATTCCTCACTGTTATCATTTCAGAGGATCTGTCCTGGACACATAACTGCAATTATGAATAAAGTACAGCAGCGCCACTACTTCCTTCGAAGTTTGTGAATATTCAGCATGCCATCTAAAACTTTAACAAACTTCTATGGATGTATAGTGGGGAGTATATTGACTGGCCGCATAACAGCCTGGTATGGAAACACCAAAATCCTAAAAAAATAGTAGTGGATACAGACTAGCCCATCACAGGTAAAGCCCTCCCCACATCTACACAGAGCACTGTCACAGGAACGTCACATCCATCATCAAGGACCCCCACCACCCAAGCCATGCACTCTTCTCTCTGTTGCCATCAGGAAGCAGGTACAGGAGCCTCAGGACCCACACCAGCAGCTTCAGGAACAGCTATTACCCCTCAGCCAGCAGGCTGTTGAACCAGAGGGAATAACTTCTCTCAACTTCACTCATGCCAGCACTGATCTATTCCCACAACCTAAAGGCTCACTTCCAAAGACTCTTCATCTCATGTTCTTGTTATTTATTGCTTGCTTATTCAACCATCCGTCTGTCTGTCTGTCTATCTATCCATCCATCCATCCTTGCAGTTTGTTGTCTTTTGCACATTAGTTGTTTGTCCTTCCTGTTGGGTGCAGTCATTCATCGATTCTATCGTGTTTGTTGGATTTACTGTGTATGCCCGCAATGAGTCAAATCTCAGGGTTGTATATGGTGACATATATGTACATTGATGATAAATTGACTTTGAATTTTGAAATAAACATTGTCGGGGTGAGAACTCTTCTGTTATTCTTTAAAGACAAGGGATCTTCTGTATCCACCCGAAAAGATAGATATATTTTATTCAAAGATGCTACTGTAGCAGTCCCTTAGCGCTGCTCCAGAATATTTATTTACGGTGTTTTCTTTGGTCACTGGCGTGGTACTGGAACTCACAACATCCAAGTGTTTGCTGAAGTTGTAAGACTGTCTTTGGGTGCAGTGGAAACCTGATGCCCTTTAGTGATGGCGCTGATGTAAATTGACAAGCGATGCAAGTCGTGGTTCCTTTATTTGCCTGGAGAACAGCCTAACAGCCTTGGTTCTGGAGAGGCCGGTGGAGTTGGGAATTGAAACCTGCTTGCACAGAAGTGAGCAGGTGTAGCCAATTAACGTGCTTTGCATTCTGTCCTGTCTTCTCGGATGTCAAAAATGGTTGGTCTCTGGACCCACCTCCACTCAATGACACCGCAGTATTAGAGAGCTTGTGGACGCTGTTCATTTGATCGTACTGCAACGTAATCTTGTAGAATACAAATCTGTATTGCTTGAGCTTTTGTCTCCTTTTATTGCCTGCGAAATCAAGATTCAGTTAAAGATATAAACCGGCAGCTATGGTTTCTCTGCTGTTGCAATATTTTCATAGATTAGCAAGATAGAGAACAAAAGAACTTCCAAGCATTTGATATTTATTTAAACAAGCAAAGTTTACAGGGAGATTCTTCATTAACAGTTGTGGAGCATTCAGATTTCTTCCCAGAGCCATAAATCTTTAATGAATGTTATTTCTGACCCACTCACCAGGGTAACATTCTTTCTGCATATGAATTGTCACTGAGTTTCATGTGCCTTTAAGATTATTATTTTCAGAGCCCAGTGCGAGAACGATAGACTTGTAAGTTTGTCTGAAACTCGGCTGCCAGCAATGGATGAGTGACCGAGTGAAAACAGAATGTTCTCTTTTGGTGCAATACGTTTTCTGTGCATCGTGTGCAGTTAGGAATTAAACCAACAAAGATATTTGGAAATTTCTTCAAAGAATGAACATGCATCTTTTTACCCTTTCATGATTTAATCACCTTCTTGCTTCTTGTCTGACATGTGAGTCACAGCTTCGCGAAATCAATTGTGTATGTGATTGCTGAAAATACAAATTATGCATCAAAGCTAGTCAAGTCCTTGTCGGGATAGCTCAGATACACATGTCAGAATGCTTGTGAGTTGGTTCTTTTATTAACTCTTGTGAGACGACGTGCAATGTCATACAGTGTCAGAAGCAAGAATGCAGCATAAGCAACAGAAAAAGAGATAGCTTTTGGAATATAATTGTGTGCTGCCATTCAGAGTGGCAAACCTGTGGACTTCTCTGTGCTGGGACGTTGTGGAGGCTAGCTCATCAAAAATATTTAAAATGGAGGTGGATAAATCTTTTGAAATATTGGAGGATTAAAGACTAGGAAATCTGGCATAGAGTAGTTCAGATTATGTTCCTATTGAATGGCAGAGAAGTATAAGGAACTAAGTGGCCTACTCCTACTCCTATTTTTCATAAGTTTGCGTGTTCCTTGTTGGTCCAGCATGCAACATGGGTCCTCATTAAAATCTTATTCGGGCAACCAAAATCTATCGAGTCAATTCCTTCAGATTGACTACCATGTGCCCCTCCTAGCTGTACCTATTTTTCATGAATGTTGCATATCTCTGATTGTGATGTGGGTTTTCTTGGTTTTGAAAAGCCCCTGCTAATTCAGTCCATTAAATTCCTATCGTTATCCACATGGGATATGTATCATCAGAGCTGCCAAGTATTGATGACATATTTTTATTGAAGGATAAAACAGAGCAAGAACCATCAGTCACAACAGTCCTTTTTTATGAAAAACAGTTTGTCTTTGATGAACTAAGTGAAATTTCTGATTTAAAAAAAAACATAGAAAATCTATAGCACAATACCGGCCCTTCGGCCCACAAAGTTGTGCCATACATGTCCCTACCTTAGAAATTACTAGACTTCCCCATAGCCCTCTATTTTTCTAAGCTCCATGTACCTATCCAAAAATCTCTTAAAAGACCATATCGTATCCACCTCCACCACCGTTGCCGGCAGCCCATTCCATGTACTCACACTCTCTGAGTAAAAAAACTTACCCCTGACATCTCCTCTGTACCTACTCCCCAGCACCTTAAACCTGTGCCCTCTTGTGGCAGCCATTTCAGCCCTGGGAAAAAGCTTCTGACTATCCACACAAATTTTGTTTTGTGATCTTTGAAAAATTGTATGACTCTCATGGGAAGTAAATGGACTCTGAATGCCCTCTCTTTAAAGTTAACAGATCTCATTTGCAAAAGTGGTAAGACCACTTTGTAGGTTGTTTCATGTTAGCGAAGGGAAAAGAGAACCATTGCTGCTGCTTACCTCCAGTCAGTCAGTTATATAAGTGCCTCTGCAAACTGGTGATGAGCAGATGTTCGTCATTACTGATTGTCAAGGCACAAATGTGAAAGACTGTTGATTCCGACCAGACGCAAAATGCTTTGGGTGAAACGAAAGTGAAATGATGAAAGAAGGCAGAGGGGAGAAGAGCAACACAAAAAAAGACAGTATGTTCCTCGTTATTCCCTGTCATGGAGTTGTCATTGCTTAATCCATTTGCAGAGGCAGCTGGGTATTTGTATTTTCACTATCTAACCTGGAACACAGTACATATTTTAACAATCTACAGTGTAATATTTAGTGAGTACAATGCCACAGTAATTAAAGCTGCCATTTCCATCTGCCCGAGGATCAATCCTGACCTTGTTGTAAGCAAGGATGTCTTAAGGCTTTTTCAAGCACTGGTGAGGCCTCACTTGGAGTATTGTGAACAGTTTTGGGTCCCTTATCTAAGAAGGGATGTGTTAACATTGGAGAGGGTTCAAAGGAGGTTCACAAAAATAATTCCGGGATTGAAAGGCTTGTCATATGAGGAGTGTTTGATAACTCTGAGCTTTTACTCACTGGAACACATAATAAAGAATGACCTCATTGAAACTTATCAAATATTGAAAGACTTGGATAGAGTGTATGTGTGGGGGAGTCTAGAACCAGAGGGCACAGCCTCAGAATAGAGGGATGTTCATTTAGAACAGAGATGAGAGGGAACTTCTGTAGCCAGAGTGGCAAACCTGTTGGCTGTGGAGGCAAGTCATTGATTATATTTAAGGCCGAGGCTGATAGATGCTTGATTTGCCACGGCATGATGGGATATAGAGAGAAGCAAGAGATTGGGGCTTAGAGGAAAAATGGATCAGCCATGACGAAATGGCAGAACAGACTTAATGGGCCAAATGGCCTAATTCTGCTCCTATATCTTTTGGTTTTATGGTCTTATAACCCCTGGGAGATTGTGCTTCCTCCCACAGGACAAAGATATTCTGTGTGATAGGTTAATTGGTTACAGTAAATTGCCCCTAAAGTAACTGGTTGGCAGTGGCATTGAGGGAAGGAGTTGATGGGGCTGTAAGAGATAAAATGGTATTAACGTACGTGGGTGCTTTATGGTTGACATGGACTTTGTTGTTGTGTGAATGAAGTCACCAGAGAAAATTACTGGTAGATACAAAGCAGCTTCTTTATTTGACAAACCAAGGTACAGCAGGCCTCATATGGAGACACTTTCGGTCAAAATGTCTGGCTAAGCCAACATGGGGCTTGATATTTATGTGCCAAACATCAAAGGATAATTCCATATTTACAATGTATAGACAATGCTTTCTTTGAAACTACATGTAACCTTCACACTTCCCGATTTGCATCTACACCACACACATCCAAGTGAATTTTAATCAGCATTGTCTGGGATTCACGGCTTTTAGGAACCCATTTTTCAGAGCTGCACTCCAAATTAAATCCACAACACATTTTCAGACGTGAAGACTGGTAGCCAAAATCATTGCTAAATGTATATGTCTTAAACCCAAAAATCACTCTAACAGGCCTGGAGGGTCAAAGGGCCTGCTTTTACACTCTGTGATTCTATGATGCTATTAGCAGAGAAATCCTGTTTGTAGCCTTTAACCCAAAACATTTCTGCCAAAGGTATTATCAACTGTAAGAAGGTTACCACTGAAGCTTTTTGATGAAGAGATATTGAAGTAATCAGCAAATAACAAGTAATATCATCCAATAAATATAGTAAATAAATATTATATTTTTAAATAATAGCTTAATTTTATTTATTCAGTCTCATATTCTCTCTTGTTCAAGAAGTTGAGAGATGTAAGTCTTCTAGTTAGATTGTAAGGTCTGAAGGCAAGGTGAAGAATTTTCTCTTTGTATCCATCACAATTTATGAATGGCTATTTGAACAAAAAAAACTTGTCATGATTGTCACATACAAATGGATCATTCTGGTTTATTATTGATCCCTGTCTTGTATTTGTTGGACAGTTTCATATTGTTCTGTTTTTATTTTGCAAGCAGTTGTGAAGGAGATGCTTGATTTCCAAATGACAAAGTGCTGGAAGTACACGCGGTTGCTTCCTTTTTAAAGGATAGGTTGGTGTTCAGAGGAAGGCCTTGGAGGTTGTTGCAGTCAGTGTTGAGTGGGTAGCAACCTTGTGAGGAGATTTTTCAACTGCTGCCAAAATCAAGGCTGCATTTTATTATTTCCCCAATGTGATACACTTTTATTAAGCTGAAAATGATGATGAAGAGTTAGAATGCAACATCTCTTTTCAACAGCTTATGAACTGCTTACTGTCACAGTTTGTAGAAAGTTTGTGTGCTAGATGATACACAAAACCAGTGCTTCAGTAACCCCTGAGTATAATTCTATATTGTTCTTCCAAACAAAATGTCCTCCTTTCATCACCATCAGTCAGACCTGTCACCTCAAACTTCATCTCAGCCTATTTTATTGAAAATCTCAGGTTATTTTGGGTGTCTTATTGCACCTTTCCATAAGCTCAACAAGATTATACAGTGGATGGAAAAGAAACTGTTGGAGGAACTCAGGTGATCAGGCAACATCTGTGAAGGTAAAGAGATGGTCAGTGTTATGGATCAAGGGAATGCATGAAGACATTTAAACCGTATAGACCAATGAGATCCTAGATTTAATCCCTAGCCTGTATTGAATTAGGTAAACTTTGGTCGGTTACTATGGTTTACCTCCACTGGAACTTAACAACCAGGAAAAATCAACTAGAGTTCCTTGAGTTCTCATTTCTTATCATTAAAACAGTCAGAAAATGGGCATGTAAATACTCAGCCAGAATGCCCCCTCGGATGTTTAGAGTCGTGTACGAGTTGTGAAATTGTAGAGTGATATAGCATTTAAGGAAGGCTACTTGGCTCATTATGACTGTCCTTATACTTCAACAGCGCTACCTAACTAGTCCCATTTCCTTTGGTCTTTTCCAGTCACCCTGAAGTTTATATTTTGAAGCATTTATCCTTTTGTAAGTAATTTCCATATTTGCTTCTGCCACCCTTGTCACTGCAACTGATAGCAAGTCAATACTTCCAAAACTAAAAATCCCTAGACTTTTTTCCTATCTGTCTTAAATTTGGGAAAATCAAAGGGAAAATAAATAAACTGCAGTTGCTGGGAGTCTGAAACAAAATCAGAAAGGCTAGGACCGGTCATCAGGTTGGGAAAAGGGAAATGGTTGATATTTCATGTCCAAGGCCTTGTATCAGAAATGGGAAAAAGAGGAATAGGTTAGTCTTGCTACCAGAGTAGATGGAGGAGAGCGGTCAGTGGAACAAAAAATGTAGAAAAGATTCACAAGGATGTTACTGGAACTGGAGTTATTGAGAGAGATGGAGTAGGAGTTATACAGGAGGCTAAGGGGTGACTTTAGTGGGGTACTGTATATACTGTTAGATCATGTGGGGGCATTGCTAAGGTGAATGGACATAAACATCTTCCCAGCGTAGGGGAATCTCAAAATAAAGGGCATAAATTTATGGTGAAAGGGGGAAAATTAAAATGGATGTGAAGGGCAACTTTTTTCATAGAGAAGGTAGTAAGTGTGTCGAGTGAGCTGCCAGAGGAAGTTTAAGATTTTGTACAATTACAACATTTAGAAGACGTTTAAACACTTGCATGGAGAAGGAAGTTTTAGAGGGAAATGGGATTAATTTAGGTAGGCAACATGGATAATTTGGACTGAAAGACCTGTTTCTTTGCTGTATAATTATGGCTCTAAAGAAAATAGGGAGATGCAATGAGCTCACATGGCCATTAGAATGAGCTCATATTTCTTTCATTGTTATGTTCATAGGGGCTGTTCGATATGTTCAGCTGGCTGAGGCTATAATAATGGAAAGAGAAAAGGGACGAGGGAGCTGAAGTACATTTTGGTTCCTTAGGATATGACTGCAGTTCATAGTCAGAAACAGAAATTAGATGTTGTAAATAATTATTTTGAATAATTGCCTGAAGAGAAAGTGGATGCTCTGGTTGTTTTCTACCAAAATTCCTTGCATTCTGGAGAGGTCCCGGAAGAAAAGAAAGGAGGAAGATAAAAGATACAAAAATTAACAGGCAGTTGGGTCTAAGCTTCATTATGGGGGTGGAGGGGGAATGTGGTTACTAAAGTAAAATCAGAAAATTATTAACACTGATGGGCTGAATAGCCTTTTACTATGCTGCAAGGAACTCTGAAAATAATCTGATTATATGCTTATTTTCTTGGCATTGGCAGAGTTTAATTTTTGGCAAGGATTTGACAAGCTGGAGGTTATTAAAAAGACAACACAATATGCTTTTTTTTTTCTTTGATAGCTGTTTGGGGGTTAAGCTCTGCAAATCTAGCCCTGCACTGTTGTTGGTCTGTTGTGATGTCTTTCTATAATGCTTGACAACCGAGAAATAATTGATGTTGTTCTAAATAATCACATTTGTCATTACAGGTCCAGAGGGGATGTTTCATAAAATCCATCTTGCTTATCATTTCACTAATGAACACTGTTTTTGGTGTTGCTGTGTAAGTTTAAGAACGAGCAATCTTTAGGTGATATGGAGCAAGATGGTTGAAGCTAAAACAACCAGGATTGAGGTGACAGTGAAATTGTTGTGTGAAGATATTAGCTAGGGAAGTTACCTTGCAGAGGTGGGAAGAAACAAGTGGTGTGATTAGAATCACATAGTGGAGTAAAGAGTATATGCTCTCAACTCCATCCCATAAAGGACAAGTGCAAAAGCAAAATTAAAAAGGCAGATGCTGAAAATCTGAAATAAAAACCGAAAATGCTGCAAATACTCAGCAGGTCAGGTAGCATCTATGGAGAGAGAAACGGAGTTGATGTTTCAGGTTAATAACCTTTAGGACAGACCACACAACAGATAGAGTGCTGGTTAATTCTACTAAAAGGTGATGGAGCATAATCGAGTTTGACCAGTGGCCAATCCGTGAGTATGGAGAGAAGGGGACTTCAGAACAGATCACACAACAGATACAGTGCTGGCTAGTTCTACAAAAATACGATGGAGTGTCCAATCTGTGAGTTTGGAGAGGAGTGCGCTGCCCGAGGATAAGGCACAGCAGCAGCAGGTCGCAGCAGCATAATAGAGCTTTGACTAGTGGCTAATTGGACATTGGAAGTTTGGAGAGAAGAGACTTCAATCAGGCACACTGCCCAATGATAAAAGGCAGCAGTGGGTCACGGAGCTTTGACCAACCACCAGTCAGTACCTGGGATTGGTGAGTGAGAGCAAATTAAAGGAAGGCAGGGGTACGCACAGTGGCCTTTCTCTGAATGGACATAGAGTGGTGATCTTGAGCCTTCAGCTCTTCTAGGCTTCAGCAAAGAGTGGCTTCAGCCAGAGTTAGTCAAGGAAAGAAAAGATAGTTTTTTCATTCTCTCTCGATCTGCTCAGCCAGGGACAGCAGGGATGACAGGCAGGGTGGTGGAATGCTCCTCCTGCTGGATGTGGGAAGGCAGGGAGATCTCCAGTGTCCCTGACTACTGCAACTGTGAGAAGTGCATCCAGCTGCAGCTTCTAATAAACCACATTAAGGAGTTGGAATTGGAACTGGATGAACTCCAGATCACTCGGGAGGCTGAGGGGAGGATAGATAGGACATATAGAGAGGTAGTTACATCTGAGGTGCAGGACACAGGAAACTGGGTGACAGTCGGAGAGAGGAAAGGGGTTAAGGAGCCAGTGCAGAGTACCCCTGTGGCCACCCCTCTCAACAACGGGTATATTATTTTGGATACTGTTGGGAGGGGGCGATGACTTAACAGAGAAAGTCACAGTGATCAGTCTCTGGCACTGAGCCTGCCTCTGTAACTCAGAAGGGAAGTGGGGACAAGAGGCACACTGTGGTGATAGGGGATTCATTAGGGGAATGAACAGAAGGTTCTGTGGGTGAGAACGAGATTCTTGGATGGTACGTTGCCTCCTGGATGCCTGAATCCAGGATATCTTGGATCGAGTCCTAAGCATTCTTAAGTGGCAGGGTGAACAGCCCAGAGGTTGTGGTCCATGTAGGTACTAGTGACATGAGTAGGATGAGGGACAAGGTTCTGCTTGAGGAGTTCAGGGAGTTGGGTGCAAAGCTACAGGGCAGGACCTCTGGAGTTGCTTCCTGTGCCACATGCTACTGAGGCCAGAACTAGGAAGATTATATAGTTTAATATGTGGCTAAGAATTTGGTGTAGGAGGGAGAGCATACGATTTTTGGATCATTGGCTCTCTTCAGGGGAAGTTGGGACCTGTACACAAGGGACGAATCGAACCTGAACTGGAGGGGATGAATATTCTAGTGGGAAGGTTTGTTAATGCTGTACTCTGGGGTTTAAAATAGAGTTGCAGGGGGATGGGAACTGGAGAGACAGAACAGTTAGTGGAGGGGTTGTGGGGACAGATGTTGGAAAGACCCCAGATAAAGTTAGGAATCAAAAGGTTGTGCATGGTGCAACTTGTGTCCTGAGTTTCATTTATTTCAATGCAAGAAGTATCGTAGGAAAGGTGGATAATAGTGTTGAGGATGAGGTAGCTGGTTTACAAACAGAGGCAATGTGTAATGACACGTGGCCAAGTGGTTAAGGCGTCAGTCTAGTGATCTGAAGGTTGCTACTTCAAGCCTCAGCTTGAGCAAGGCATTTAACCACACATTGCACTGCGACGACACCGGTGCCAAGCTGTATCGGCCCTAGTGCCCTTCCCTTGGATAACATCAATGGCGTAGAGAGGGGAAACTTGCAGCATGGGCTTTGACAAGGTGCCACACATGAGGTTGCCTAACAAGCTATGATCCAGTGGTATTACAGGAAAGATTCTAGCATGGATAAAGCAGTGGCTGATTGGCATGAGGCAAAGAGTGGGAATAAAGGGAGTCTTTTCTGGTTGGCTGTCGGTGACTAGTTCCAAAGGGTCTGTGCTCGGACTGATTATTTTTATGTTATATGTCAATGATTTGGATGATGGAATTGATGGCTTTGTTGCAAAGTTTGTACATGATATGAAGATAGGTGGAAGGGCAGGTAGTTTTGACGAAGTAGACAGGCTACAGAGGGCCTTGGACGGATTAGGAGACTGGTCAAAGGAATGGCAGATGGAATATAGTGTCGGGAAGTGTATGGTCATGCACTTTGGTAGAAGAAATGAAAGGGTTGACTATTTTCTAATTGGAGAGAAAATGCGAAAAAAGTGAAATGCAAAAGGACTGGGGAGCCCTTGTGCAGGATTCCCTAAAGGTTAATTTGCAGGCTGAGTCAGTGTGAGGAAGACAAATGCAATGTTAGCATTCATTTCAAGATAACTAGAATATAAAAGCAAGGATGTAATGTTGAAACTTTATAAAGCACTAGTGAGGCCTCACTTGGTGTATTGTGAGCAGGTTTGGGCCCCTTATCTGCAACTGTAGAGGGTTCAAAGGAGATTCTCAGAAATGATTCCAGGGTCAATTAGCTAGTCATGTGAGGAGTGTTTGATGCCCCTGGGCCTGTATTCACTAGAATTCAGAAGAGTGAAGGGTGACCCATTGAAACCTATCAAATGATGAAAGGCCTTGTTAGAGTGGATATGGAGAGGATGTTTGCTGTGGTGCGATAGTCTCGGACCAGAGGACACAGCCTCAGAATAGAGGGGGAGCCTTTTAGAATGGAGATGAGGAATTTCTTGAGCTAGAGAGTGGTGAATCTGTGGAATTCTTTGCAACAGGCAGCTGTGGAGGCCACGTCTTTATATATATTTAAGGGAGAGGTTGATAGATTCTTGATTGGTCAGGTCATGAAGGGATACCGGGAGAAGTCAGGAGATTTGGGCTGAGAGGAAAATTGGATCAGCCATGATGAAACGCCAGAACAGACTCGATGAGCCAAATGGCCTAATTCTGCTTTTGTGTCTTATGGTTCTTATGGTGATCACATTGTGCTAATCCTGATCCCCCCTCCCCGGGTGCTAGATATTGCGAAGTATTTTCAGCGCTTTTTAGTTTTTTGTCATACCTCCTGCATCTGTTGAATTTTGCTTCTTCAGTTTCTATGATACATCTTCTGCGCTGATTTTTGGTTCCCCATCCTCCTCCTTTTTATTTGCCACCTATTCATCACTTGCAAACAGATCATCTACAGTTAACAAACCTCTACCATCCTCTTAAGTAGCACAGTCACCATTGTGTCATTCAGTCTCTCCTGGACACCACATTATCACAGTTCTGTTTGAAACCTGAAAAGCTAGTTACCTGAAATTACTGAATTCATTTCCTTGAATCTTGCTTGGATGGAAGATGAAAGCAAATGCAGACTGGATGACTGCTTTGCAGAATTTCACTATTCATTCTGCAAAGATGTCCCCGAGCTTTTGATTGGCAGTTGATTTAATTCTTAATCTCACTCTCTCTGACCTTTGTCTCTGATCTTCCTCACTGTTCCAATAGAGCTCAGGTTAAATATGACAAATAATGTATTATCTTCTGACTTGGAACATCCTAGCCCTTGGGTGCTAGTAGAGTTATACTGGATTCTGGATAACTCATTTATGTTTTGCCCAAGGTACCTGAGTGTTGCCCTTTCAAAATGCTGGATCTGGTATGTGCCTGCATGTGTTTCATCCACCAAGGTGAATTAATCAAAAAATACTTTAAGGACTTAGTCTGGTCGGCTCTGGCAGGATAAAAGTTGATAAAAACCCATGAACAAAGCTGCTGTTCCATTTGTTTTGGGGATACATTGCTGTGTTCACTTGGAGGAATTCTACAAGAATGGAGGGTAGGGAAAAATGTGTAGACCCTCTGACCCCCCACCTTACCAATGGACAATGCATACAACCAGACTGAATATTTTGGCATAGAAAAGGATTGTGAGATGTTTCAGTTCTCTCGCCAAACAGATCAATCACAGGGGAAAGAAGTTTTGTATGTTAGGGCCATGCCTCCAGTAGGGCATTTACCTTCAGAAAATTGGTACAATATAGCATCAGTTCGTTTATGTGTCCATACTACTTAAAATAGAACTATTTTAAACATGTGCAATATGGTGGAAGAACAGTGCAAACAGTTCCAAAAAGTGATTCAAAGCAACATTAGTAGAGAAAAAACACATTGAAAGTTATTTCTTTTGAATTGAAGATTATAGAGTAAAAACTGCACAAATTCACAAAAAAGTAACTCTAATATAATTAACTATTCAAATTATTTTAATGCTATTAAGAGGGGGTCTGGAGCACATAGTCTACATGACTGTTGTTTGCAGGCTACTTCAGAAAGTGTGTGTGTGTGTATATATATGGAGAGGGATACCTCCAATTTGTTTCTAACTATCCTGTTACTCTTGATCGTCTGTAACTATATCATTGGTGATGAGGTAGGATGGGGATTGCTTGATAGGAAAGAGAACAATTTTGCAAGGATTGCAAAATTGCTAGGTTAACTTGAAACTGAAATATTAATCAACTTGCTTTACCTACTTACTGAGCCCTATAGTCATAATCTCCTTCACCACCCCCCCCCCAATCATTTGGGTCCATCCTGCTCCATGTTGTGACTCATTCTAATATCAGAATCATGTTTATTATTAGTGACGTTTGAAACTTGTCGTTCTGCAGCACACAGTACAGTGGAATACATAAAACATTGGCGCAAGGTACTATAAGAAATATATTAAAAAAGTGAAAAAAAAGCAAAAAGCTGAGGTAAAGTTCATAAATTCATGGACCGTTCAGGAATCTGATGGTGGACTGGAAGAAGCTGCTCCTAAAATGTTGAGTGTGGTCTTGAGGCTCCTGTACCTTCTCTCTGATGTCATTATCTCATCATGTTTACACTTCTCATGTCATCTTCTGGTGTTTACACCTGTACAGTTATCCCACTTAATCTAAAGCTGCCTAATATCCTGCTCTGTGCCTCCTCACAACCCCGCCCTCCCCCATCAAAATCGTCTTTTGGTTGCACTCCAGTAGCCTTCTTCCCTTCAGGTAGAAGTTCTGCTATTTCTGTTCATTATGTTCATTTCAGTCTCTGGTTCCTAATCCTCCCCCTGTCCACATACCTGTCTCTGCATGTTCCCATGAAGATGCATCCTTGCTGCTCTTGTTCTCCTTGCTCGCTCCGGAAGGTGCAGAAGTGCACGGAGGGTAGTACAGTGGAAGCAGACCAGCAGCAGCCTCAGAAAGCAGGGCAGAAGATCATACAGTGGCTGAGTCAAGGCCAGAACATAACTGATATGCTTTCAGTTATTGGTTGTGCCATTGTGATTTCTGTTCCTGGCCCATATGGAGACAAATAGGATGCCAATTATAAAAGAATTGTTTTAGCTAATTAGTGGCAGTTTCTCACTAATACAAGACATAACTATAGCTAGTGTTTCCAATGTCCTTTTGCATGTCTGGTTTAAACCTAGGAGAAATTAAGTGCAATTGAGTTCTAATCCATTTTTTACTTGATGCCCTATTGTGAGTGAGTTCACAAGAATAATTGGAAATAATTGGTTGTCACGTTAGCAGGACACTGTTACCGCTCTGGAGTTCAGAGTTCAATTCCAGCACTGTAAGGAGTGTCCTGTACATTCTTCCCCGTGGAATGCGTGGGCTTTCTCCAGGTGCTCCGATTTCCTCCCACAGTCAAAAGACATACCGGATAGGTTGACTGGTCATTGTACATTGTCCTGTGATTATGTTAAGGTTAATCAGGGTTGTAGGTTTGCTGGGGTGGCATAACTCGAAGGGCTGTAAGAGCCTACTTTGCATTGTATCGCGAAATAAATAAATAAATTGGCTAAGCCTCCTTAGGGAGAAAAGCTAAACTCCAGTTATGATTGATGAATCTTTATCTGTGGAAGTTAACATTTGGCTTATCTAATTTATAATGTAAAATATTTTACTTCAAGTAACTTCTAGGTAAATTTAACATGCCAACAGCTTTGATTTGTTTCCCATTACCTCTATTTCTGCAGTAATTGTTTTCAGTCATTCTTTGTCAATAATGTTTTTTAAATTCTGCTGGCTCAATTCAAGAACGAGACTGTAATGCTGCGTAAGAATATGTCCTGAGATCATGTTTTGGTTGATTAGGAATACATTGAAAAATTAAGTAAACTGTCAACCCACATGATCACACTAATTATCTGTTCATTTGACCATATGACAACTTGAAAACATTGTTTGTCCCACATTTAGTAACTGTTGCTCCTTAAGTGTTGTATTGTCTGACGGTGATATCAAAAGAATGCTTTCATTAAATTGCAGATTTCTATCACACGTTGAAGCTCAACAACAAAACCATTTTATCTTGTTACCAGGTATCAGTTCTTATGTCCATTCATGGTGTCAAAAGAATCTAATGTTTGCATGTAGTGAAGGTTCCATCTTCCTCTGAGAGGGTGGTTCATTTAGCCGCAGTAGATCAGATAACGTTGTGGCCCGTGGCATTCATTGTTGCTCACATGCAAAGCGTGCAGCAAAGACACCAAACACAGATTTGCATGAAGAGTCAGATGTTGTTGTCTGTGATACGTCGGTTGCATAAAGTGTGCAAAAATTGCATTTCTCTCTAATTCCTTATTTAATTACATTGAGCCTTGAGGTCCAGTATTTACCTCAATACTGTATGTTATGAACTAAACTTATTATAGAAGGTTAGGCTCATTCATTTCCATTAAGCAACCCTTCAATGTGGTATCATGAAGAAATAAGAAATAGAAGCTGGAATGGGTAATTCAGTTTCTCTAGCCAGTCCTTAAGGGCCACTGTTGATCTTGTGCTTCAACACTCTTCTATTTTATACATCTTTTAACACTTACGCAACCCAATAAGCAACTACTATCAGTCTGAAGAAACTCAAGCACAAGGCCTGCTTGCATTCTTGGTTAGAGAATTTCAAAGATTCACATGAAAAAAAATTCCTCTGATCTCAGTTCTACTTAACAGACTTGTTATTTTAAGGCTGTGACACCTTGTTGTAGACATACAGCCTGGGAAAATATCAACCTAGCATCCGCTTTGTCAATCTCTGAAAAATGTTTGTATATCTCAATGTAATCTTTTAAATTCAATCTGCTGACCCTTTGTATCACAAATATATTCTCCATGGAAAAACAAGATGGGAAGCCAAAGCTGTGAGTAATATTTCTGGTTTGCACTCATCAGAGTCTTATACAATTGAAGCTTAATTTACTCTTGTATTCAGTGCCTCCTGCAATAAAAGTTAAAGTAACACTGGCCTCTCTAATTGCTTGCTTTACCTGCTTGTTAATTTATGGTGGTCCACGTTTAAAGTAATCTTTTTAAAAGATAATTTCTACAAAAGTATATTAACTCACATGTTTCTATATTAAACCACCTGCCATGTCCTGCCCACTCACATAGTCTATATTCCTTTGAAGCTTCTCTGCATGCTCCTCAAAGATCAACCTACTTAGTATCGTCAGCAAAATTGGATACGTTACATTTAATCTGAATTATTGATGCAGATTCTGAATTTACAGTGCCTCTACAGCATCCCACCAATTACAGCACCTCAATCCAAAAACATGTGTGTTTATTCCTACCATATTCCTGCTTGTTTATTTCTACTACTACTTCTAGCCATTTCCCATTCCTACACTGACATGTCTGTACATGATCTCCTTTACCACCAAGTTGAGGCCAGTTGCACGTTAGAGGAATATTGCATCATATTCACCTGACAGCATGAACATCGATTTCTCCAACTTCTGATAACCCCACCCACCTGACCTTTGTTTTCCCTTATCCCACTGGCCTCAATGCCATTTCTCAATGCCAATGCTGTGCCCATCACCCACATATTCTTCTGTCTGGTTTTCCTCTATACCTCCTGCCCTTTATTCAATGGCCCACTCTCCTCTCCTTCCAGTTCTTCAATCCTTTGCCATTTCCCACCTATCATCTCCCAGTTTCTTGTGTCGTTCACGCTCCCCCCTCACCACCTGTCTGCCTTCTTCCTCTCACCTGGATTCACCTGTCACCCATCAGCTCGTTTCATCCCTCCTGCCACCCTTTAAGAGAACAGACTAGTACAGCACAGGCCCTTCGGCCCACAATGTTGTGCCAACCCATAAACCCTGCCTCCCATATACCCCCCCCACCTTAAATTCCTCCATATACCTGTCCAGTAGTCTCTTAAATTTCACTAGTGTATCTGCCTCCACCACTGACTCAGGCAGTGCATTCCACGCACCAACCACTTAGTAAAAAACATCCTCTAATATCCCCCTTGAACTTCCCACTCCCCATCTTAAAGCCATGTCCTCTTGTATTGAGCAGTGGTGCCCTAGGGAAGGGGCGTTGGCTGTCCACTCTATGTATTCCTCTTAATATCTTGTATACCTCTATCATGTCTCCTCTCATCCTCCTCCTCTCCAAAGAGTAAAGCCCTAGCTCCCTTAATCTCTGATCATAATCCATACTCTCTAAACCAGGCAGCATCCTGGTAAATCTCCTCTGTACCCTTTCCAATGCTTCCACATCCTTCCTATAGTGAGGTGACCAGAACTGGACACAGTACTCCAAGTGTGGCCTAACTATAGAACTGCATCATTACATCGTGACTCTTAAACTCGATCTCTCGACTTATGAAAGCTAACACCCCATAAGCTTTCTTAACTACCCTATCTACCTGTAAGGCAACTTGCAGGGATCTGTGGACATGTATCCCCAGATCCCTCTGCTCCTCCACACTACCAAGTATCCTGCCATTTACTTTGTACTCTGCCTTGGAGTTTGTCCTTCCAAAGTGTACCACCTCACACTTCTCCAGGTTGAACTCCATCTGCCACTTCTCAGCCCACTTCTGCATCCTATCAATGTTTCTCTGCAATCTTCAACAATCCTCTACACTATCCACAACACCACCAACCTTTGTGTCATCTGCAAACTTGCCAACCCACCCTTCTACCCCCACATCCAGGTCATTAATAAAAATCATAAGAAGTAGAGGTCCCAAAACAGATCCTTCTGGGACATCACTAGTCACAACCCTCCAGTCCAAATGTACTCCCTCCACCACCATCCTCTGCCTTCTGCAGGTGAGCCAATTCTGAATCCACCTGGCCAAACTTCCCTGGATCCCATGCCTTCTGACTTTCTGAATGAGCCTACCGTGTGGAACCTTGTCAAATGCCTTACTAAAATCCACGCAGATCACATCCACTGTACTACCCACATCTATATGTCTGGTCACCTCCTCAAAGAACTCTATCAGGCTTGTTAGACACGATCTGCCCTTCACAAAGCCATGCTGACTGTCCCTGATCTGTCCTGTCCTGACGAAGGGTCTTGGCCTGAAACGTCGACTGCACCTCTTCCTACAGATGCTGCTTGGCCTGCTGCGTTCACCAGCAACTTTGATGTGTGTTGCTTGAATTTCCAGCATCTGCAGAATTCCTGTTGTTTGTCCCTGATCAGACCATGTTTCGCTAAATGCCCATAGATCCTATTTCTAAGAATCTTTTCCAACAGCTTTCCCACCACAGAAGCAAGGCTCACTGGTCTATAATTACCCGGACTATCCTTACTACCTTTTTTGAACAAGGGGAGAACATTCGCCTCCCTCCAATCCTCCAGTACCATTCCCATGGACAATGAGGACATAAAGATCCTAGCCAGAGGCTCAGCAGTCTCTTCTCTCACCTCATGGAGCAGCCTGGGGAATATTCTGTCAGGCCCCGGGGACTTATCTGTCCTAATATATTTTAACAACTCCAAGACCTCCTCTCCCTTAATATCAACATGCTCCAGAACATCAACCTCACTCATATTGTCCTCACGGTCACCAAGTTCCCTCTCATTGGTGAATACCGAAGACAAGTATTCATTGAGGGCCTCGCTCACTTCCACAACCTCCAGGCACATCTTCCCACCTTTATCTCTAATTGGCCCTACCTTCACTCCTGTCATCATTTTGTTCTTCACATAATTGAAGAATGCCTTGAGGTTTTCCTTTACCCTACTCGTCAAGGCCTTCTCATGCCCCCTTCTTGCTCTTCTCAGCCCCTTCTTAAGCTCCTTTCTTGTTTCCCTATATTCCTCAATAGACCCATCTGATCCTTGCTTCCTAAACCTCATGTATGCTGCCTTCTTCCACCTGACTAGATTTTCCACCTCACTTGTCACCCATGGTTCCTTCACCCTTCCATTCTTTATTGTCCTCACCGGGACAAATATATCCCTAACATCCTGCAAGAGATCCCTAAACATCGACCACATGTCCATGGTACATTTCCCTGCAAAAACATCATCCCAATTCACACCCTTAAGTTCTATCCTTGTAGCCTCCTAATTTGTCATTCCCCAATTAAAAATTTTCCTGTCCTCTCTGATTCTATCCTTTTCCATGATAATGCTAAAGGCCAGGGAACGGTGGTCACTGTCCCCCAGATGCTCACCCACTGAGAGATCCGTGACCTGACCCAGTTCGTTACCTAGTACTAGATCTAGTATGGCATTCCCCCTAGTTGGCCTGTCAACATACTGTGACAGGAATCTGTCCTGGACACACTTAACAAACTCTGCCCCGTCTAAACTGTTGGAACGGATCAGGTACCAATCAATATTAGGGAAGTTAAAGTCACCCATGATAACAACCCTGTTATTTTTGCACCTTTCCAAAATCTGCCTCCCAATCTTCTCCTGAGTATCTCTGTTGCTACCAGGGGGCCTATAGAATACTCCCAATAGAGTAACTGCTCCCTTCCTGTTCCTGACTTTCATCCATACTGACTCAAAAGAGGATCCTGCTATATTCCCCACCCTTTCTGTTGCTGTAATAGTATCCCTGACCAGTAATGCCACCCCTCCTCCCCTTTCCCCCCCTCTCTATTCCTTTTAAAGCACTGAAATCCAGGAATATTGAGAATCTATTCCTGCCCTGGTGCCAGCCAAGTCTCTGTAATGGCCGCTACATCATAATTCCATGTATGTATCCAAGCTGTCAGTTCATCACCTTTGTTCCTGATGCTTCTTGCATTGAAGTTCACACACTTTAGCCCTTCTACCTTACTACCTTTACACCCTTTATTCTGCTTCTCTTTCCTCAAAACCTCTCTATGTTAGATCTGGCTTTACTCCATGCACTTCTTCCACTGCTGTATCGCTCCAAGTCCCATCCCCCTTGTAAATTAGTTTAAACCCACCCGAACCATGCTCGCAAACCTACCTGGAAGGATATTGCTCCCCCTTGAATTCAGGTGCAACCCATCCAATCTGTACAGGTCCCACCTTCCCCAGAAGAGATCCCAATGATTCAAAAATCTAAAACCCTGCCCCCTGCACCAACTGCTCAGCCACGCATTCAACTGCCATCTCCTCCAATTCTTACCATCACTATCACGTAGCACTGGCAGCAATCCTGAGAATGCCACCTTTGAGGTCCTGTTCTTCAGCCTTCTGTGTAGTTCCCAAAACTCACACATCAGTACCTCATCCCTCTTCCTGCCTATGTCGTTGGTGCCAACATGTATCACGACTTCTGGTTGCTTTCCCTCTCGTACCAGGAGACATCCCGGACCCTGGCACCCGGGAGGCAACAAACCATGTGGGTGTCCTTCTTACTTCCACAAAATCTCCTGTTTGCTCCCCTGACTATAGAGTCTCCAATGACGACAGCTCTCCTCTTCTCCATCCCACCCTTCTGCACCACCGGGTCAGACTCAGTGCCAGAGGCCCTGCCACCGTGGCTCACACCTGGTCGGTCGTCCCTGCCGACAGTATCCAGGACGGTAAACTTATTATTCAGGGGAATGGCTACAGGGGTGCTCTGCACTACCTGTCTGCTCACCTTCACTTTCCCCCCTCTGACTGTCACCCAACGACCTGCTTCCAGTAGCCTAGGTGTGACTACCTCCCTGTGCTTTCATCTATGACTGCCTCATTCTCCCTTATGAGTCGAAGGTCATCCAGCTGCTGCTCCAGATTCCTTGCACAGTCTTCCATATCGCCCAGCCTATGCACTTCTGGCAGATGTGACTCTGCGGGAGAGGGGAGTTCCCCCAAGACTGCCACATCTCACATGAGAGGCACATCACCAGCTCTGGAGGCATTGTAAAGCCTAAATGGGAGCAAGCTCATCCTTTGCCTCTTCTCATCAAAGCCTCTTGAGCCAAAGCCTCAAAGCTCCACTCCTTCACTGACCCACTCACTCACTGGCCACTCCACTTGAGCTACTCCTCTATTTATTTGTTTGAGCTTTTCAAACTGCTTGGTCACCTGACCTCAACTGCCCAATCAGCTGCTTTCTGCTGATGTCTGAGCTATTCAAATCTTGATTGTCTAATCAACTGCTTTCTGCTGAGTTATTCAAATCTTGATTGACTTGATCACACAATCTTGATTAATACTGACTATCTTTCTTTCTTCCATTCTTAAAGAGGGGGTCGTGGTCTGAAACATCGACTGTCCATTTCTCCTCATAGATGCTGCTTGACCCGCTGAGTTCTGCCAGCATTTTGTGTAGTTTCTCTTGTGTCTCCTACTCCCAATTCACCAGCTTGTTAACCAGTCCTCCATTCTCACCACTCTATCACCCTAATTCTATATGTACTTTTTTTGCTTAATGAACTTCTGCGTGGCACATTAGTGAAGGTCTTCTGAAAGTCCAGATACTCTGTCTTCTCAGCATACTCCCCACTTTTGGTATCAAGTTAACTGGTCTTCATTTTCCTGTTTTCTTTTTTCTTTTATTTTATACACACTGCCCTCAACTCTGTTGGGAGTGCTTTATGATCTGTGATAGGTACAAGATCTTGTGGTCTTATATGAGCTTTCATTTCCAACAATATCTTTAATATTACACTTTTTATCAATATATTTCATCTATTCATTCCCCGACATACTGTTCTCTATTACTTTTAGATGACCATTAACTCTTCACAACTGCTGGGCAATTCCTCTAACACTAAAAGTTAACTTTTATGAGAGAGGAGTCATCACCTTCAGAGTTTAATTGCTGGTGAGCTTTTTCTGTTTTGCTTGTCACATTTTTTATCAAATCCATCTTTCCTTCTGTAATGCCCTGGTTCATTTTTTTAACTGTTATGCTGTATGTATTTCATTTTATGCTGTTCTGTGCGAGCTGCTAGTTTTCTGCTTATGTTTGGGTTATTGTTGAAGTTAAAAGATGAGGAGACATGTCTGCCATCCAGTTAGGATGGTGGAATTGAAGGGGTGGTTTCTCTGGTGAGGGACACTAAGGCTGGGCTTGGGGATTTTTGTTTATATGGTTTGAGAGAGATGAAGATAGAAGACGTTGGAGAGAAGAGGTTGTAGGATTTGACCCGGAGCGGGACCGTGGTTCGACGAAGCCCAGGGTGAGATCGATTGAGGATCAGTGACTTGGGGAAACCGTGAGCTTCAACTTGTGCACAATTAGACTGTTTCATTAAACTGGGGCCTTTTTTTTTTGTTCTTTACTAATCCTTTAGTCAAATTAAGAATTATAAAGCCAAATCTTTCAGTTGTACGCGGTGTACTACCTGTTATTTCCTGGCACTCAGTAGTAACAGGGTAATGAATTACTCAACATCCACACAAATCGGGGTTTTGGGGTGGGCTTGTGCCTCAATATCCCATGTTTGGTGGGGCCGGAGATTGTCTTTCCTAGACTCACGCAGCCGAGGAAACCAATCCTATTTAGTTTTGTTTCTGCACCTAATTTAAATATTAATGTCCATTTTCTCATTGGTCCTTCTCTGCTTCCAATTCTTCACATTTCATGAAAGCTTCTTCAGTCTGATTAGTTAAGGAGACATGTAGCTGATGTGTTCACACAGAAGAATGCATTTTGATTTCAGTCTTGTAGTAACTTTGGTGCAAAACATCAAAATTTAAACACACGGGTTTGCTGGCAGTAGTAATTTCTGACCCAGTATGTCTTTTTAGATGGTCAGTCACTAGATTCAGTCTGTTTCAACAGATCCCTATTCTGATAATGTATGAATTTAAATTAGCCACAAATTACAGTGACCAGATTGGTTAGCCGTTATCTTTGGGATTTGAATGAACAGTGATATGCAAGGTGAAATAACGTATTCAGTGGAAAGTTTCAAAAAGTGTTCGACTCCTTTTCTGAGAAGCAGAGACCAGGACCACTTGTCATTAGTTCAATTTCAACCTTGGACATCAATGTACTAATAACTGAAAACGTCTGGTGCCTCCCCAAAAAAAATCTTTATACGAGCTAACTCTGGTCAGTTTGTGTGCGCAAAGCTGTGTCTCCACAAACAGATCAGTTTGAGTTGAACATATGCAGCACAATCTTAGAATGACAGGGACAGGAATTCCTTGATTCAGTAAATTAACTAATTAGGCTTGGTCAAATAAAATTAAATGGACATAACTTTTCGAGTCATTGAGTCATAGAGGCATAGAAGCAAATCCATTGGTGCAGTAAGCCCATGTTGACCATCAAGCGTATCTCAAATTCCACCTAATTCCAACCACCCCCACATTCAAGCATTCGTTCACACACTAAAGAAAATTTTGTGTCCAATTAATCTATCTAATCTGCTTGTCTTTGTTTTATGGGAGGAAACTAGAACACCCAGAAGAAACCCATATGGTCTCTTTCTGCTTTGTTTGCATCAATTCCTAATTGATCACTTTGTTTCAGAAAGATTGTTTATGTCCCATGCATTGATATTTTTCTGATTTTTTTTTCTTTGATACTGTAGCTTCCTGTAAGTATGATTTTAATGATGGGAGAACTCCACCTTATTGCTTATTGGCCAGCTGTAATGTAGTACAACCACTTGATGACTTGGGGGTCAGGTTGAGCACCAATTCATTTTTGAGGATAGCATCAAGATATTCCAAACAAGTCACAGCTACATCTTTAGATTTTTCTTACAGATGCTTGAAGGACTTGGCCAGAGCAAACCAGAACTTTCAAGAAAACTAGACAATGGGCCAAACTGGCGGAGATCCTTTCTACCACCCCTGGGGCCCAGCCTCCTGCACTTCTGTTTGTTCAGATACTGATGGCTGGATAACCTAACACTCCTTATCCTACACGTCTGGAGCAAAGTGTCATTGTGGCGTAATGGATCTGCTGTGATCCTGGCCCAACCCTAGTACACCTTGACAGTCTTTGATTACCTGAGATGGGTGCTTGATAGCTTTTTAAATTAAAGAAAAGTTGCTTTTTTTTCTGCTGTCATAATTATATGTGCTGTGTGAGATTGTTGGTACTGTGTATTGCACCTTGGCATTAGAGGAATGCTGTTTTGTTTTCACTCCATGCCTGAATATGTTTGAATGACAATTAAAATTGAACTTAATGTTGTCAAAGACTTTCCAGTTATTTTTAATATCTTTGATAGGTCCAATTAAATTTAAATGGTTATAGAATCACAGAGCTTTTTACAGAATAGAAAACCAACTTCAGTCCAACTCATTCATGGCCTCAGTTTTTAACTGAGGTAGTATCATTTGCCGGTGTTTGGTCCCTACCCCTCAATACCTTTCCAACTTATTAACTGTCCAAGTATCCTTTAACTGTCATAACTGTACCCACCTCTATCACTCCCCCCCACCTCTGTGAAAAAAGTGACCTTCAGATTCCTTTTAGATCTTTCCCCTCTGTCTTTAAATCTATGCCCTCCAGTTTTGGACTCCCCCTAGCCTGGTGGGCACCACCGTAATGGAGCAGCTAGCTCAGCACTATTACAGTTCAGTGCATCGAAGTCCAGAGCTCAGTCTTGCTGTCCTCTGTAAGGAGTCTTTGTACGTCCTTCCAGTGGAATGATGGGTTTTCTCCGTGTCCTCCAATTTTCTCCCACAGTCCAAAGACCTATATTCATTTGTCATTGTAAATTACCCCATTTAAATCAGGGTTTTCGGGGGCAGCTGGGTGGGGTGGCTCGAAAGCTCTATTGCGCACAGTTATCTCTGAATAAATAGCTAAATAAATAAAGACTATTCACCTTACCTATGCCCTTCGTGATTTTAGAAACCTCAATGTCACCTTTCTGCCTCCAGGGGAAGAGGTTCCGGCCATTCAAACTGGGTGAATTTAAGCGTATGCTGACTTCCGGTAAGGGTTTGGTTTGCAGTTTGGGAGCAGTTTCATTGTTTCAGTGGCGGCTGCTTTGAGAGAATGAGTTGTGTACAGTGTCAAGAGAAAACTATCAGGAGAAACCTGTATATGCAGAAGGATAAGCAATTCAGTAAGTCTTGTGCTGGTATAATGAAGAATTCTCCAATATTCCTGATTTCTGATGTTCTTTTCACCCGAATTCCAGTGTAGATCACATTTTGCAATCTCTGTTCCATGTTTCACTGCATTAACACTTCTGACACCCTTTCAGTGGTCTAATCTTGTTTTCAGAGATTTGCAAATTATCATGAAACGTTTAACCTTAATCCTCTTTAGCTCCTGTAAAGTAAGTGTGGCTGAATTTTATTCTTTTCTGAAGTATTTCATTGCCTACACTCAGCTGGGGTGTGGTGTGTCCCATCGACTGACAATAATTCTTGATACATTGTTTCATTTTTATGTTTTTTTCCTTTCTGTATTATGTTAAAAATTGTAGATTTTTTTTCTCAATAGAATGTCATGTAGCTGAAAAAGATTTTGCCTTATAGCTCAAATATTGAACTTCTGATGAATGTAGAAGTTGATTAAGATTTATTCCTGGTGCTTGATATCTTGAATTAAATTATTGCTCTATTTCTCTCCAGGTTTCTGCTACATGATAAGGTTTTTCTATTTGAAAACCATTAAATTATATAATAAACCAGTTCTTAGGTAACAGGCCTTCTTATCAAATCATCAAATGACTCTTGCTTCAGGGATGACAGATCAAGAGCTTAAACAAAGTTTGAACACAACCTTAAAAATCTGAGGAAGCTGGGGTTAGAGTAAGGAATAGTTTCCTTGACTCTTTCCCTCCCTCCCTGTCCTCTGTTTGGAGTTCTGTCTTCAATTGGCTATTATACACTTCAGAAGGAAACCAAGGAAGATAAGATCTGTTGTCAGATCTTGTCATTTATTATTATAGATAGATTCAGAAGAGTGTAAAGTGCAAGCCTTGTTTACATTTCAGATCCTTGCTTTCAGGGTATCAGAGGCCTTGTATTTTATATCTGTAACCTGCTCCTGCTTCCATTCTGGCATGTTTCACATCTTCAACACTCCATTTTGAATGTTAAACCTCTCTGTACTTTTACTTCGGTCTTCTGTTAAATCAGTTGTTTACATCTGCCAATTTACCGAGCTTTCAGTCACCTGTCTTCCACTGAAGGTCATGGGCATTTTAGTGCACTAATAATGTTATATAACTGCAAGTTATTATACAGATGAAAAAA
Source organism: Mobula hypostoma (assembly GCF_963921235.1). NCBI lineage: Eukaryota > Metazoa > Chordata > Chondrichthyes > Myliobatiformes > Myliobatidae > Mobula > Mobula hypostoma. The sequence continues at coordinate 72,579,140 of NC_086102.1, read as the reverse complement.
GCAGCAAACCACCTTGAACATGAATGACAATTCAACTGGTGAGCAAATAATGCATGGGAATGATGAGCTTTTAATTGTTAGTTTGGTGGTGCTGTGCACATCGTGGTTGATGAGGGAAAGCCACTTCATCAGGTGCTGTTTAATTTAACTTAGGGCTTCTGTATGGAAGAAATGAATGTCAGTCACTGTGACATAAGTAAACTCTTAGGCATGTATGTCTTCCAAGAAGACCACAACTTTGTCATGGGGTCTTGAGGCTTGCATGCTTCAATGACCCAGAGATTTATGTTGGCTGGAGCCTTGTGCTTTGATTCTTGGTAGGGTCACCCATGCCGAACAGGTGAAAGGATAGAGACCAGACTAAGAGAGAGCCACCAGTCCCCTAGGTTCAGGGGTTCAGGGGTTCAGCTCAGGGCTAACAACCTGACGGGTCAAAAAAAATGGTTATGCAAACAGCAATAAATAATCTTGTGTATATCTGTGTGTGGTGGTATTCCTGAGTCTCACCCTGGACTTGCATGGCTGACAGTAGTGAAAACCGAGAGAAATCTACTGGCACAGTGAAGCCCTTGAACAACAACAAGACCAAGACTAAAACTGGGATTTGGAATGTATGAACCATGTACAACACTGGCAAGCTAGCACAAATAACTGCAGAAATGTGTCTCACATATACAGCCTACATATAGTGGGTGTCAGTGAAAGGAAATGGACAGGGTCTGGCAGACTAAAGGCAACAATTGGTGATATACTCATGAAGGGAAGATGGTCAGCATCAAGCTGGTGTAGCTGTCATTTTGAAGAAGGTCATTGAGAAGTGCTTGCTGGAGTGGAAACCAATCAGCAGTAGGCTGATGAGAGTCAGGCTGAAAGGGAAGCAAGTGTGATTCTGTGCTATGCTCCAACTGACAATAGTGACATTGAAGAAATGAGTGCTTTCTCTGAACAGCTGCAATCGGAGGTAGAGTTAACTCTACGCCATGACATAATCATTGCCATGGGAGATCTAAACGCAGAAGTGGGAAATAGCAGCTCACCAGGGTCATGGGCACGCAGGGATGTGGACGATGAGGAGCGATGAATAACAACGGTGAAAGACTGATGGAGTTCAGTACCATGAACAATCTGGACTCAGGAGTGATGCTCTTTTCACAGTGTGAAATCCACAGTAACATGGTGCTCACCCAATGGACATGACAAGAACCAGATTGACCATTTAATGGTCAATGGTATGTGGAGATGGTCCTTGCAGGATGTAAAGGTGAAGAGAGGAGCAGATACAGGAAGTGATCACCATCTTATTGTAGCAGTGATGAAAGTCAAGCTGAGAAGCATTGGGACCAGAACACGTGTATGTGGAGACAATTTTGATGTTGAAAAGCTCAAGGACACCAGTGTGAGATCTGCCTTCACCATTCAGTTGAAGAACAGATTCCAGGCCTTGCAAGACCTTGAAGAGGATGTGTCAGTAGACAGGATCGGCACAATGTGGAAACTGATTGCCCCAGTCTTCAAAGAGAGCAGTGAGGTTTGTCTCGGATACAGAGCCAAAAAGAAGAACAAAGAATGGATACAGCAGGAAACACGGACAGCCATAGAAAAAGATGGAAAATTAAGAAGAAAGTGTTAACACGAATTAGCATACACTGAAGCTAACAAGAAAGTGAAGAGAGTTGTAAGAAAGGAAAAGAGAGTCTACATGGTAGACCTTGCAGTGGAGACTGAAGCAGCAGCCAGTCAAGGTGATCAGGGAAATATGTATAAGATCTCAAAACTGGTGTGTGGAAAGAATGGTCTGCTTTTGACAATTGAGAAAGAACAAGAAGCACAAATGGACAGTGTATTTCAGAGAGTTACTGAATAGTCCATCACCAGATGAAGAGCCTGATGTACAAGAGGCAGCAGAAGACCTTGACATCAACACTAATCCTCCCAAGACTGTGGCTGCGATTAAATCGCTAAAGAACAGCAGAGCTCCAGGACGTGACAATTTGAATGCCAGTCTGTTCAAAGCTGAACCAAAAATTGCAGCAACCATCCTGCAGCCACTGTTTACTATTGTAACTCTCTCACAAGGGCCCGTATACAAACTCAGCTTGTTAGCCGGCTCTGCTAACAGCCACCTGACTCAGCGGTGAGAAGGCCTCCTTTCAAAACAATATACGTCCAGGGTCGGTATGACTTGGGGTTCAACCAAACAAGACATTGGAAATTCTGATTAACGGAACCTCGCTTTGAGTGAATGCTCTGTAAACACTGGCCATAGGCAATTACCAGTTGGCAAGAGATAACAGATCATACACTGTGTAAAATTTTATAAAGAGGTATATTTACTAATTCAAGCTGTAATCAAACAGTTAATAGAGAAAAAAAGAAAAGAGAAAAATAAATAAAAGGTACCATTACAGTTAAACCAGTCTAAATGTGCACACAAATGTTGGAGCTCATTTCGGTAGTAGATGGCTGTACAGCTTTACTCTCGCCTCTATATTCTCATCAACCAATCACAGGTAGAACTTCACCTTCTCGGACTCCTTGGTTTCATGAAGCACTCCTTGCACTAGGGTCATCCTTTCAGATCAGATCCCCCAGGCGACCTCCTGGATCCTCTCCTTTCTGCATCTCCTGCCAAAAAGCCATGAATCTGATTACTGTCTATCAGAAGTCTCTCTCTAGAACCTTCTCTCCATCCCACCATCCTCACTGGCTGACACAACATTCCTAAGTTGAACAAAATGGCTCCTTATCTTTAGCTGAAACCAAAACGTTCTTGCCAGCAGAACATACTGCTGCTTTTACAGAAAACTGCTAAAATAAATATCTCACAGCATGGCAATAGAATTCTTAACCAGGACATTACACTATAACCTGGGAACAGGGACAAGTACCCAAGAACTGGACAAAGGGAGTTATTGTTCACATCCCCAAAAAGGGAGCAGTAACAACTGGCGTGGCATCACACTTTTGTCAGTGCCCAGCAAGGTTCTTGTCAAAGTCATTGTCCAAAGGATCACAGATGCTGTCAATATGTACTTGAGGAAAAAGCAAGCTGGTTTCAGGAAGAACAGAGGCCATGTTGATCAGATCTTCATGCTGTGTAACATCATAGAACAGTGGCAGAGACAACTGTATGTGAATTTTATGGACATTGAAAGGCTTTAGTTGGCCCTGGCAAATTCTCAGACCACACAGGATTCCTTCCAAAATTGTCTAGCTTATCCAGAGTCTCTTTGCTAATTTTACCTGCACAGTTAGGGACTGAAGTTTGAGCTTTGAAGTCAGGCGAGGTGATGTTAGTGATATTATTTAACCTGGTGATTGACTGGGTTATGAGGCAAACAATGAAAGATAAGCAGAGAGACATTAGGTGGACTCTATTCTCTACTTTATAAGACCTTGACTTTGTGGATCACCTCTCATTGCTATCACATACACACCAACACAAGAGAAAACTCAGTCCCTGTGTATCTTTGGTACACAGGTTGGACTCAGAGTCAGCCAGAGAAAGGTTAAGACCATAAACTCCAATGTAGAGTCTCCTCCTCACGTCAAGGCACATGGCATCGACTTACCCAGCACTGACAGTTTCACCTACTTGGGTAGCACCATTCAGCAGAATGGTGGGACCAAGGACGACATTCAGTGCAGACTCAGCAAAACGAGAAATGTCTTCAGGTCAATGAGCAACATATGGGACCAACCAAGTACAGCGTCCACACCAATGTGGTGCTGGTGCATGACAGACAACGACCATGTCAAGCCGTCGTCATTCCATACCATGAGCCTCCGGAAGATCCTCTGCATTTTCTGGCCAAGAAAGATCTCCAAGCACGCTTTACTCCTTCGGCATCACCAAGATGACATGCCACAATCATCATGAGCAAACTTCGGAGAAGGATTGGGCACTTGATGAGAAGAGAAGCCAACTCCATCATCAAGACAGCACTTCAATGGACCTCTGAACTTAAATTAGAACTTTGAACTGAAGGGTGGAGGAAATGCGGGAGACTAAAGACAACTCGGCGCTGTATCGTAGAGGCAGTAGTATGACCCTGATCCACACCTGGGACACAATAGAGAAGATGGCCAAGGACAGACAGTGATGGAGCACCTTCATTGCTGCCCTAAACATCAGCAGCATAATGGGCAGCAAGTAAGTAGACAAGAATGTGAATGTTGCTTTAATTTATAATTGCACAAATATCAGTAGCCATGTTATTTTCTGATTAGCGGTTCCGTAAAATGGTATATATATTGCTGGCTGAAGTTCTTTATTGTGCAAATTTCAAAGCATTGCAAGGGGTTAAGATAAAGTTGTTGGAAAAATAATGGGGGAAAGAGATGGAAATATTGTGATATTATACTGTGATATATATGGTTGAAATGTAATTTTCGTGTTGTCAAAAAATGCTTAAATTTGAAGATTTGGTATATGGACTTCATCCACCTACTTTTCCTTTCTCCTCCCATGTACAATAAGTGATATGTAGGAGGACTGAAAGGATATTCAAATCTGAATGTTTATTGCACACACAATGAAAACACAGTTCTATTTATACAAGAAATTAAAATAATGTTGTTGTTTGAACTTCAGGTAATTTAATTTTAGTTCTTTCAATTTTAGTTTTCAAAGGTGAAGGAAAAGTCATAGTGTATTGAGATTCATTTAATTATTACAATTGAATTTTATGTTTTATTTTATTTTTTAGTATGCTTTCTCTCCTTTTTTTCTGATACTATTAAGAACGAAGAGTCTGAGTGAGATTTTCCTCTCTCACTCACTTATTTCAACCAGATAGTTATTTCTTCAGCTTAAATTGTGATTGTTGCTCTCACAGTTGAGAATGATCCTCTCCATAAGCAATCTCTCCAGTAGCGTCACAAATACATTAACAGCCACCTTTCCCAGTCCTTTAAATCAAGGCATTTTGAAGTCAGTGGTACCACCCTTTATTCTTAACAGTGCAGTCTCGAAAACCATCTGAATATAGCACTTTACTTCCTTGCAATACGTTCCTTTTGACTGGTTGAACAATGGATCAGAATGCTTTAATAAGCATTTTTCAACAAACTGAAAAATGATAGCCGAGAAATTATTTTATAAGGTAACTTTACAAACTAATTCTATTTTAAAGATTAAAATTAAACTTCTATTTCTATTTGGTTAAAAGACAAAAAAATAACTATTAGTCTTTTCATTTGTCTTCCTTATACAATATAAACTTGTATTATATTGCCAGGTCAGGCTCATTTGATAAAACACATACTCCCACTTGCAGCATGCAATCAAGCAAGTGAAAAACTCAGTGCTAGTGCCCGGAATGCAAATTTATTGCTGGAAGCATAATTTTAATGTCACTAGCTTTGCATCTCAATCTGTTCCTGTCATATTTAGACCTGTAACCCAATTTTATCACTCCTTAGGGTGACAGCTCAATCTGACATTTGCGTGTCCATTCCACTATTTCTTCTCTGATCTTCTGAATATCGAGATTTGGTTGCTGAGAGCAGAATTCTTGGGGCAAGGATGAGGGGAATCATGCCAGAATCTATTGTTTCTTGAAAGATCATTACTAATGCTTACACAATCTCTTCAGCCATCTCTTTCAGAACCTGAGGGCGTAGACCATCTTGTCTAGGTGATTTATCTACCTTCAACCCTTTTAGTTTCCCAAGCACCTTACCAGTATCCAAAATGGTATACTTATTATTGATGGGTATGGCCACAGGGGACTCTGCAATGTCTGCCTATTTCCCTGCCTTCTGACCATCACCCTGTTACTTGCCTCCTGTTCAGTTCCATTTAATTCAATGTGAAGCCCATTGTCTAAACTATATGGTATAATTTGAGACATTCAAGTCATCGCCAGCTTCCTTCAGTGTTATCTAAGATTATTGAAATTGCAAAAAAAGGGTTTTGATTAGTTGTAATTTTTTTTTAAAGAAACATAATTATATGCAGCGTGGAAGACAAAAAATATTTATCTTGCAAATAAACTATTAATTTTAGTTTAAGCATACTGGCAAAGCAATTTCAGCCCAAAACGTCAACTGCTTTTTTCCATGGATGCTGCCTGGTCTGCTGAGTTCCTCCAGCATTTTGTGTGTGTTGCTCTGATTTCCAGTGTCTGCAGATTTTGTCTTGTTTGCAAAGTGATATTTACTGTCTTTTGATATGTGGTGAATACGGTAGAGGTCTTATGTTACCGATGATACTCCAAACCACAATTAAAATATACTCTTTAAATTCTGAAGCATAAACCCACCACGCCAGGTAAAACAGGTGCAGATTTTAGCCCATGAGAGAATTGAGCTGAAAGGTTTAACACCAATGAGGACACCTTTTTGCAAACTGGATACTTAATTGGCTGTGGAATAAGCATGCACTTATTGAGCTGGAGCTGCATTGGCCAACACATTAAGTCAATCAGCCTATTCTCAGCTTGTGCCTGCTTGGAGAACAGTAAAGAGTGGCCAACGTGATGATAATTTAATGTTGATCTGAGGTCGCTGACCTCACTTCAGAGCTCAGTACACCAGCTGGCATGCTTACTTAACCTCACACAGCTGAATATGCGTTCAAGAGCAGGAAGGACACCAAACGGTTTTATTTAAAGGGATTGCATATCCATGGAATAGTTACTGCTTGATTTGACTAACTATTGCTTCAGCTGTACAGAGGTTTAGTGCAATGTATGTTATTTTGTGATTGTTAAAAGGAGTTGTGAAATAGATGCTGAAGAATTTATTCTAATTTCACAACCTCTGTGCAGACCTGTTGCTGGGAAACGTGGATGCATAGGTAGACGTTCCCCAGGGAATGTCACACACACACACACACACACACACACACACACACACACACACACACACAGAACAGGCATTGTCTCAAACTTTGAAGTTAGTATGTGAGACTCTTTTATTCTTATTTAGAGATACAGCATGGTAAAGAGGCACTTCTGGCCCAAAGTGCCCGCATCCTCCAATTACATCCTTGTGACGAATTAACCATCTTTGAAATGTAGGAGGAAACTGGGGCACCCGGAGGTCCACATGGTGATGGGGAGAGCTCATTACGGACGGTGGCGGAATTGAATCTGGGTCTCAGGCACTGCAATGGCGTTAGTAACCACTACCTCACGGAGCCCTACCATGCCACACTCTCCTTTTCTGCAGTGATAATGTCCTTATTGAAACCTGCCATCAGCATCAGCCATAACTCCACCTTCAAACCAAGATGAGGAGCACATTGGCACTGACTTTGTGTTGTGTGAAACCAGGTTTGCAGGTTCGGTGAATGTAGACACAAGACACTCACTACCAGTAAGTTGGTTAACAATTTATTTACAAGATGAGACCGACACTAAGCATTCAGTAAACCCATCAAGCTACTCTCGGTTACAAACACTGAACGCCTGAAGGGGCAGGACAAAACAGACACTAAACATACACACAGTGACAAGTACTTAGCTAAAGTGTGCACCCATGCCCTCTGTACTGCAGCACACCCCCACTGTTTACTGTTTCCATGGCATTGCCGATCAGTCTGAGAGCGGAAAGAGGTTTCATGGTTACCCATGTCAGATTTAAGCTCTACCTGTGTCGTGACATCATCAACTAAACAGCAGCTAGTGGGAGGGGCTGCAATGCTCCTTACATGGGCCAACCTCTGCCCCTCACAGGAGAGTAGCTTTCAATGAGCAGCTAATTTAGACACTTACTGCAACACTGTGACAGTGGACTGTATTCATAATTTGCAATTTTCTGTCTTCTGATGCCATTGAGGAAAATGAAGTATTCTCGTGGGTCAGAGAGCAGCACCAAGAGTGCATAACTGTGCAAATCTGTAGACTTCCTAGTGATACCACTGTCACTGTTAGTGTATACATTGCATGTTGACTCTAACATATACTATAAACATCTTCCACTCTTTCATTGCCCATCTGGGATTTGACCACATGCACCATGTAATGTTAGTTAATACTGAGAGTGGTCCTGATGCCTTCGTACTAGGGGCTATTTGCTGTGTTGCATGCATTTGAGCCTTTTAACTAAGAATTAGTTAGCTCGTGTATGAGGAGGGTTATCCATTGATTGCATAGCTCATGAAACTGGTTTGGCAACCAGGCATATATGGACAACATGATGGAACGAAGGCATTGCTGCCAGACAAAATTTTATAGAGTAGACCATCGGTCTGTCTACATTCAATGTCTGCGGTACCTTGTATGAGCCTTGCAGTTCTTGAGTTGGTGCAAAGGTTTATGGTGGTTTCTTCCACAGCTTTACCATATTGTGACAACCTCCCCTGCCACCATCTAGGGAGCAAGAACACAACAAGGACAGGAAGAAGGAGAGCAAGTTAGGAAGCCATCTAAATAGCTGGCATCTGAAACATCTCATCCAGTTGTTCTACCAGCAACCTCAGTTCTCATTCACCAACAGCCACCATTCCTTCTCATTGGCAATGACTATCGTAGTGTCTGTATGTCCACAATGCTATAGCAAAAACCAATTTAGAATAATCATTTCAAACCAAATTTATAAATGAAAAATTACTCATAACTATCAACTACTTTCCTTAAGGATGTCATCTTAGTATTTTCACCATCCTAGAATCCCAGTGCCATGCTTGCACTATAAGTGGTGTAAAGTTATTGCAGATAGCCTTGAGAACAGATTGGAAGGCCTGGCCTTGCACTGAACCTTCTTCACAGGCAGAATGTGGACGAGGCTGGTTGAGGGAATGGTTTCATGCTGGGACAAAGCAGGATCATGCTTTACAGTGCCACCGCCACTTTCCAGGTGCCGTCTTTGCCAAGGATAGCATTGCTAGACTGCTGCTACACTTGGAAGATTGGGACATGATAATAATAGCACTCATAACTTGCCCATCAGAGGTCAGCAATGTTCAGAGGCATCTGCTAACTAATTCTGCTCTAATAGAGCTTAGATAAGGGCCATCAGGTCCTACAATATCCCTGCTGGGTCCATGCATACCAGAATTCTCTGCGCTTCAATTTCTGCACAAAACCCTCCTTGAGACTGGCACTGGACTGCCACTTGCTCGACCTTAGACACAGGTTTTTGATGCGTGTTATTGTGGGTGTCCATCAGGATCCACCAAAGTGCTCTTCTGTTTATGACTGACTCCCCTTTCCCTTAGGTGTGGCCACTATATCACATTTCACTGGCTGCATATTGAACCTTTAAGTGACTGTTATTTACACCCAGCATTTGTGTCTGAGTTGATAGCTGTAAGTGTTGTCGCTGATTAACTGGACTCTGAAAACTCATACTCATTCCTTAATCATCCTTCATTTTACTTGTACACAAGCAGATCAGCATGGTCCCTGTTACCACACTGTTCTGCATTCTGAACAGAGAAATGCAATTTTTATACAGAATTGACTAGCAATAACCAATATTGACTATTTGGTAAATTGTGTATCTTTGAATTTCTTACTTGCAAGATCAATTGCAATTCACAACACAGGTGTTTAAGTCATAGGAACTACAAGCTAACAACTATTGATATATTGAAATTAGTAATGTCAGACATCCCACCTCTCCCGGAAGTTCTGGGAGTCTCCCGCATATGAATAGTGACTCCCTGATGCCCGCAAATTATATACAATATGACGGAAATCAATTTTTTTTGAGAGCGAGCGAGAGAAAGCAAGAGAGAGCGCAAGAGCGACCACGAGAGAGCGAGAGAGAGAGAGAGAGAGAGAGAGAGAAAGCAAGCAAGCGAGCGAGAAAGCAAGCAAGAGTGCTTGACAGCACGCGAACGACCATGAGAGAGAGAGAGAGAGAGAGAGAAAGAGAAAGCAAGCGAGCGAGAAAGCAAGAGCGCTTGAGAGCGCGCGAGCGACCACGAGAGAGAGAGAGAAAGCAAGCAAGCAAGCGAGCGAGAAAGCAAGCAAGAGCGCTTGAGAGCGCGCGAGCGACCACGAGAGAGAGAGAGAGAGAGAGAGAGAGAGAGAGAGAGAGAGAGAGAGAGAGAGAGAAAGCAAGCAAGCGAGCGAGAGAGCGAGCGAGAGAGAAAGCACACCATGGCAGAATGTTCCAAAAAAAATATAAAACGTACGTCACCCCAGACTACACTAAAGTGTACCCCTGCCTAATAGGGGTCAAAGTAATGACAGTGTTGCTCCCTGCACTGTTTGCAACAGTGACTTTTCTATTGCCCATGGTGGGTTAAGACTAAAAGACATGTTGAGGTGAGTTTAACAGGTGTCATTCGTTCATTAGCATAGCTAACGTTATTTAAACTAGCTGGCTAGCTGCTAAGGAGCTACTCTATTGTAGACATCCCACCTCTCCCGGAAGTCTCCCTCAAATTGATGGTGCTACCTCCCTGAAATGAGTTTTTGCAGGGCGGGATGTCTGTAATATAATTGTCCCTCAGTTGGTGTATGTTCTTTGAATCTTCCATTATATTCTTAACTTGTCTTTGTAAGCAAAATGGCTCTGCACCCCCTCCCCCCACTGTGCAAAGGGAATCCATGCTCTACAGAGACCTATCACCTACCACTTGTACTTATTCCTCCCTTCCCTCCATCTTTTTCTTGTCTTTTTTTCCTGTTCTGATGAAGGTTCTCAGCCTGAAATGTCAACTGTTCATTCTTTTCCTGAGATGCTGCTCGGCCTGCTGACTTCCTCCAGCATTTTGTGTGTGTTTCTTCAGAGACCTTGCCTGGATGTTAATTAACCCTTGCCTTGCTGCAACTTTCACACAAGGATTAAATTGATTGATGCCCCTTCATCTTCACTGTCGTTTTGCCTTTTCCAGCCCCGTAAAGAAGGATGGGGGAGGTTTGTTCTTAGACCATGTGTATCATGTGAATCAGAAGCGTAAATGTGATAAGGAACAAAAGCTCATAGATTGAAAGAATTCTCTTTATAGAGTGTGTTTCATTTCCCTTTGGGGATGCCCACATAATTTATTTTTTAACTGTAGCTACTGTTGTACTGAAGGAATTGCATCAGCAGGTTTTCACAAGAGCAGCTTGATCTTGACCTGATGTAGATAGCGAGAAGCGACAGAGGGGTTAGCTCCACCATCAACCTTTAGAGTAGAACCACTGGAACTTTTGCAGATGGAACCTCGGTTTGAAGTCTTATCTGAGATGTGGCATAGTCTTAACAGCGCGGCATTCCCTCAGGATGTCTGTGCTCAAGTCTTTGTACTGAGTCTTGAATTGCTGAACCTCTTCCTCAAGATCTGTGAGTTCTACCAACAACTTAGACACATCTGACAGCATGTGCGAGGATAATGTCATCTTCCATGATTTGAACATTCTCATTGGTTAGGTGTATCAAAGCTGTTCACATCAATCTCAGCTGCATTGCTTTCTCCAAGATGGGGAGGAAGTGCGAGAGTGTTAGTTCCTTATTGCCTTACTGCTGCCAACACAACAGTCTTTTGCAGGTTGACCTGGAAGAATGAAGAATGTGCATCACTAAACATAATAAACGTGTTTGGGTGATGCTTGTGTCATTGTTGAATAGGTTGCAATGTGGGCAAGTCATGAGAGGTGAAGATGAGGCACATAGTAATGAAGACTGTGGGAGAAGTGAATGTCATGTATTCGTGCTTCCTGATGAAGGCTGCTGGTGGGTGAGTGATGAAAGCTCAGAGCAATGCAGTTGCAGAGTGTAAAAGGTGAAATGTGTCTTTACGTTTTGCAATCTGCCCCTGATATTGATTCCCTATTGAGATGTTCTGTCACTCAGCTGCAAGGGTCAGTGCTGTTGGTGCTGATTACCCTGGCATTTGAAGATGCATTCACTGACATTGACTGCACGTGTAGTGGAGTTGAAAGTCTGATGACACCGATAACTAGCAAGTAGAACTGTATTATTATTTTATGATAGATTGTGTCTTTAAGTTGTGTGAATAACATATTTGTGTTCTATTTCCAAAAACATTTGCAAAACTGTATAGGTTGGAGAGTGGTTTCAAATTCTTGTAAATAAATGTTCAGGCTTCAACAAATGGTTTTTATTTTAGCCAAATGTTATTTATCGTTTGGTTGAGTATTAAATACAAGTTAATGTGCATCCATATACATTTAGTACAGTGCAGCCAATTCACTATGTAAATACAGTGCAGCCCTTCAGAAATCCCTCTCACCACCCTCTCTTCCTTTCCACTTACTCTTGTTTGCTCTCCAGTCACGTTTCACAATCCTTTGTCATTCAATCATTTTCAATCCATCCCTTTCCTTCTCTGTCATGTGGCCCTTCTTGTTTCTTCCTCCTTGTTCTTTCTTCGCTTACTTCTTTTACACCAGCCCTTGTTTTTCTCACAGTCTCTTACTTCTATCCCTTTCCTCCCTTCTTTGCTCTTCCCGCCCTCTCCCTCCTGTCTTTTCCCTCACTGGTTTGCAAGCCTACTATCCTGCCTTCCACTCCCTTCACCTGAATTTGCCCATCCTCCACCCACCACATGCCTCTGAATCCTTCTTGCTTCTCACCCTCCTTTCTCCCTTCCTTCTCTTTTTTTAGTTTCCCCTTTTCATACCATGCTCCCTTTTTCACATTCAGATTCAGATTAGTTTATCGTCATATACAGTATTCCAGGACACAATTCCATGCTTCCTTTTTTCCTCCCCCCACTTTCATTCCCATTATCTTCTGTTCTTTTTATCACCCTTTTTGTTTCTTTTTCACATACTACTTTCTCTCTCTTCCTTTCACCTTTCAGTCGCTCATGTTCTCTTTGCTCTTTTTTTCTCAGCATCTTCCTCTTCTTTCTCACCTGCTTCTCTCCATCTGTGCCACTGTTGTTTGTACTGCATTTACTTAGTCTGATTTGAAGACTGCACATTATTTTAAATATTTACAGCAGTTCAATGGGTCAGCAGATCTGCATGATAAATATGATTCCTTTTAAAATGATCACATAAATAGCATATGTTGACATAAATCCAGGAAGAATAAGTTTGCTGTCTTTGTATCACTGAAGAGCAATCCTTCAGTCTAATTTTGCATTCTGTTGTCTGGTTATTCAATGATTGTTGCCATTTGGATTTCAGTATTGTCATGGTTGGATATGGAACAGATTATTCTAATTTCTAATGATGGATCTTGCTTACATGTGCAGAAGTTTCCCAAAAGAGCAGCACAAGGTTTTGTGAGAATAACCTGGTGCTTTCATTAACGGTCTGACTGACAAGTGAATAAATTGGAGCCATCTTGAGATTGTATCAAGGTTGTACACCAAACATGGATTCATGCCTGGATATATTATGCCTTTTCTTCCTTGTGGTTCTTGAGCAGTATGTTACCATGGTGACAGGAAGCTCACATTCAATTTGACGTGCTGTAATCTTGGGGGCTTTTAATTTCATCAGTGCATGGTTTAGACTGGCGATGCATTTTTCTGCATGGCACTTTGTCTCTATGCAAAACCTACTATTAATTGGGCTTCATTATTTCACTTGACGATTGCCTGAGCACCTTGTCATTTTCTCCCATGGGTTTTCGGCTTTTATCTTAAGATTGTGACTCTGTGTGGGAAGGACGGTTACTCATCAGAAATTGTACACGTGTCCCAGTTTAGCAGGCTCTGGCTGGGCTAGCTGGGCTGCAGGTGACGGTGTTTGTCAAGCTGTGAAATGCAGCAGTGAGCATGACACAAAATGTCCCCTAGCTGAGGTCAAATGAATGGCTCCAGCTGTACATTTATTTCCTGAGCAGGAGGCAGTAGCAAGGTTTCAAGATCACCGAATCCACTTGGCTGTCTTACTCCTGTACTCACAAAAACTATGATGAATTGGTTTAATTCTGCCAGATTTGATCTGCCAAGGAGGTGGCCAGAGTGGGGCGGGTGGAGGGGAGGAGGCATCACATGTCCCTGTACATCACATTCCTCAATCAACTCCATCTGTTACCTTGTCAAAATATTCTATCCAATTGATTAAACACGACGTGTTCTTCACATATCCATGCCAGCTCACTTTAGTTGTCCATTTTATTCCAGGTGACTGTTATCCCTGCTTCAGATAAATGTTCCTAAATACCTTTCAACCATTGAAGTTAAATTGACTGGCCGGTAGTTGCCGAGCTTTGAATAAGGGAGTATCATTTGCTCTTCTCCAATTTTCTGGTATCACCCCAGAGAGTATTTGGTATGATCCCAAAACAGTTCTAAAGGTGGAATGTGGTCACCAGTTGAGATCTTAAGCTGAAAGAGAGGGAGATTCATCATTTGAGGTGGTGGGTGAGGCTGCAACTGACACCAATGGCTCAGGGAAGAAACTATTGTAGAGGCCTAATGTTGCAGTATCTACAATTTCTTCAAATGAAGTTGTTTTCTAGAGATTTAATGGGTTTGGAGTTAACGAGGACTTCCAAAAGTATTTGATAATACTTTGGGAGGGGGGAGAAGATGGCGGCGCCACGGCAGCGTGTGCGGCCACTTTGGTGATGAATATCTGTTATCTGTCAAGTAGGGGACTGTGCACAATTGTGATTTGATGGAGACAGACGTGAGAGCACAACAGAACAAATGGAAAACTTCTGAAATGCCCGCTTCGCTGCCGCTGCTACTGTGTGGTAACTGGAATCTCCGGAGCTGAAGGCCCCGAAATCCTCGGCTTTGCGTGTTTCAGCGGCTGGGATGAAGGCATTCAGCAGAGGATGGCGCTCGGGAGGCTGTATCGGAGGGCTGGTCGAAAGCTCGAAGTTTTCAGACGGATGGACTCAGTGTTGGCTGGGGTCGGCTGCTTCCAAGGTATCGGCAGGTTGACGGTGCCTGGCGGTTTATGGCAAGGAGCTTCTCCCTTTTGCCGCCGCTATTGGGGACTCGGGAGTCGATCGACTCAGGACTTTGAGACTTTTTTTTTACTGTGCCCATGGTCTGTTCTTTACCAAATTATGGTATTGCTTTGCACTGCTGTAACTATATGTTATAATTATGTGGTTCTGTCAGTGTCAGTCTTTGGTCTGTCCTGTTTTCTGTGATATCACTCCGGAGAAACATTGTATCATTTCTTAATGCATGTATGCATTTCTAAATGACAATAAAAGAGGACTGAGTGTTCTCATAATCTAATAATACAACTGGAGATTGTATTGAAGGTAATTTTAGTGAGAATGTTGTGATTTTTGTTGGAAACAAGACATTTGGAGACTGGTATGGTTGTGCTGCATGTGAAGTGGTGCATTCAGGGATAGCTATGAGGACATCAGATGTTCTTGATATTAACTGGAATTGGTTCATTGTTGTCACATGTACTGAGACACAGTAAAAAGCTTACCTTGCATACCATTCATAAAGATCAGATCAGTACATTGAGGTAGATTGAGATTAAAAAAAATGCAGAATAAAGTGTAACATCTACAGAAAAAGTGCAGTGCAGGTGAACAATAAGGTGTAACCTCATAACGAGGTAGATTTTGAGGTCAAGAGTCCTCCTTGTGGTCACATGTAGAGCTGTTGCCTTGTCAAGCTGCTATGGATCCATGAAGGATGCATCCTGTGGTGCACCAGGATAAATTAGTAAGATTGACAGGGACATGTCAAATTCCTTTAACCTCCTGAGAAAGTACAGGCATTGGTGATCTTTCTTGGCTCTGACATCTACGTGGTTAGACCAGGACAGGCTGCTGGTGATGTTCACTCTTAGGAACTTGAAGCTCTCCACCACAGCACCGTTGATGTAGACAGGAGCATATGTGCCTCCAAATTGTATTATTAAATTAGGCAGCGCACTAAATTGTATGGATGGGAACAGGAATTTACTAAGTGAGTGGTAGAGGGAGTTGGTGGGGTATAGCATGAAGTGAATGTGGAGATTATCAAAATCTTTTATTGATATTGAAGATAAGGAGTTAGTAAAATGCAACTACATTTCAGTCTCTGTGTACATAAATAACCAAAACAATGGAAGACACAATAAATCTAATAGAATAATTGTATATTACATTTTATTTTTAACAGGTGAGAATCAATAAAAAGATGTTCCAATTGTTACAAAATGTAGGTTAGTGTCCATCTGGAGTATATTAGTTTTGGCCACTTAACCTCAGGATAAATTAAGCTATTGGAGGCAAGGATTCATTCTGAGTCCAAAAACATGAGGAATGATCTGGTTGAGTTGTTTTAAAATTTGTAAAAGTGTAGAATAGGGTGGAACTAATCCTTTTTCTTGGGGCATCCTAGGTAAGTGTGTAGAGTCTTAAAGACGGAAAAGCCAGCATACAAAGCAAGTCTGGCTGAATATGTGGAAAGAAATAGAGTTAAAAGTTAATGACTTTAGATCAACTGTTATTTAAGATTTCCAATGTCAACCACATATTGGTATTGTAATTGTAAAATTAAAACTTGCCCGGTTAGAAGTGAAATCACATTTCACACAAATGATAGTGGAAATCTGCAACACTCTCCGTCAAGACCTATGGAGTCTGGTCCTAAGATTTTTAAATCCTTGATTAAAACTTTTAGTTAGGCTCTTAAAAAATCACATAATAAAAAAATCCCATTTGGTGAATGGGTTTGAAGCACAAATTTGCTGTGATTTTAATGAAGAGATCGAGGGTCTGAATGGGATATTGCAGCTCCAATCAGAATGCGTGATATTCCTCCCTTCCCTCTGCTGCCGGACTTCATGGATAGAAATCGTTTTAGAGGGATATGGGGCAAACACAATCCACTGCAATTCGCCTACTGCTGAAACAGGTCTATGGTGCTGGATGCCATCTCCCTTGGCCTTGCATTTATCTTTGGAGCATTGAGACAGCTAGGACACCTATGTAATAACATTGCAGCTTTGCCTTCAATGCTATTATTCCAGCATGCATCACCAAACTCCTGACCCTAGCATTCAACACTTTCCTCTGCATCTGGTGACTTTCTGACCAACAGACCGCAGTCAGTAAGGATAGGCAGCAAAACCTCCACCACCATGATTGTAAACACTGGCGCCCCATAAGGTTGTCTTCAGCCCTTACTCTACTCCCTGTACGTGCATGACTACATGACCAGATTCTGCTCGAACTCCATCTACAGGTTTGCAGGTGATACCATCATAGTGGGCCATATCTCAAATAACAATCAGTGGGCGTACTGGAAGGAGATAGAGAACTTAGTGCCAGGGTGTCATGACAACAATCTTTTCCTCAATGTCAATAAATAAAAGAGCTGATCATTGACTTCAGGAAGGATGTCAGTGCCTATGTTTGTATCTTTACTAATGGTGTTGAGGCTGAGAGGGTTGAAAGTTTCAAGTTCCCGGGGCTGGACATCACCAAGCGCCTGTCCTGGTCCAACCACATTGATATCATAGCCAAGAAAGCTCACCAAAGCCTCAACTTCCACAGGAGGCTAGAGAAATTTGGCATGTTCTACCTCAATGCACTATGTAATCATTTTATCTGTATAAGCAGTGTGGACAGATAAACTTTTCACGTGTATCTCTGTACATAAACCAAGTATAAATCAAAACCAAAGCATGAGGTTAACTTAGATGGTTAGCATGTATGACTTGGGCCAAAGTGCCTGTTTCCATGCTATTTGACTCTAACTCCACCAATACCTAAGCACAATGCTAGTTTTAGTGGTTACAGTCCAAAGGATCAGAATTTACACACATATTAAAGATATCCAACTTCATTTTTCTGGGCTTATGTTTTCAGGTTTTGCTTCTCCTTTGGATCAATCACAATTTAAGTTCAGCATCAGGAAGAATATTCCCAGATAATTAAGCTCAGTACAACAAACTTAGTGCCTTTTCTGTCTAAATTGCACGGAAATGTCTTGGAAGGGTCTCTGTCCAGTGCTGCTGTAGCATATACTTGAATTAGACTCCATAACAATTTCTCCATTGAAACCTCTTGCTTTGGTGTCTGTGCTGATTCCTTCTGTCTATCTATTGCTGAATAATTGGCTGGATGGCCACAATCATTGTCCCTTTCTAAAGTACCCAGGCACGTTCTTTATACTTGTGCTGGTTTGTGAATACAGAAGTTGTGGAATCTTGCTTAAAAAGCAGCTTTTTAAATAAAGGTATAAAGATAAAACATCTTCCCACATTGTTCAAGCCTTTTACTGCAACAACATTCTGGACCAAAAGTTTTCCTCTTCACTAAGAGGAGAAAGATTTGTTTTACCATTACTTTTTCTTTGCATTTGTTGTCCATGCTGTAAATGTACTTCAAGTAATGAATGCCTTATGATGCCCTTGTTGGAATGGTAGTCCAGTTGATTAATGCATCTGGCTGTTTAGAGTCAGAGTTATAGAACACTACGGCACAGAAACAGGCCCTTTAGCCCATCTAGTCCATGCTCAATTATTTATCTGCCTAGTCCCATTGACCTGCACCTGGACCAAAGCCCTCTATGCTGCTCCCATCCGTGTAGCTATCCAAATTTCTCTTAAATGTTGAAATTGAACCTGCATCCACCACTTTCACTGGCAGCTCGTTCCACACTCTCACCATATTTTGAGTGAAGAAGACCCACCTCATGTTCCCTTAAATATTTCACCTTTCACTCTTAACCCATGACTTCTTGTTCTAGTATTTTCCAATCTCAGTGGAAAAACCCTGCTTGCATTTACCCTATCTATACCCCTCATAATTTTGTATACTTCTATCAAATCTTACCTCATTGTTCTACACTCTAGAGTCCTAACCTATCCAACCTTTCCTAATAATTCAGGTACTCCAGTCCTGGTAACATCCTTGTAAATTTTCTCTGCACTCTTTCGATCGTATTGACATCTTTTTTGTAGGTAGGTGACCAAAATTGCACACACTTCTCCAAATTAGGCCTCAACAGCATCTTGTACAACTTCAACACAACATCCTAACTCTTGCACTCAGTACTTTGATTTATGAAGGCCAATGTGGCAAAAGCTTTCTTTACATCCCTATTTTCTTGTGATACCACTCTCAAAGAATTATGGATCTGAATTCTTAGATCCTTCTGTTCTGCAGTACTCCTCCATGCCCTACAGTTCCCTGTGTAAATTCTACCCTGGATTAGATTAGATTATGAGGACACTCAGTCCTCATTTATTGTCATTTAGAAATGCATGCATGCATTAAGAAATGATACAATGTTCCTTCAGAGTGATATCACAAAAACAGGACAAACCAAAGACTAACACTGACAAGAACACATAATTATAACATATAGTTACAGCAGTGCAAAGCAGTACTTTGATAAAGAACAGACCATGGGTATGGTTAAAAAAACGTCTCAAAGTTCCGATTGACTCCCGATAGTCCCCGATAGCAGGGTACAGAAGGGAGAAACTCTTCTGCCATAAACCTCCAGGCACCGACAACTGTCGATGCATTGGAAGCACCCAACCCCAGTCAACTCTGAGTCCGTCCGGAAACTTCGAGCCTCCGACCAGCCCTTCGACACTGAGCAGCAAGCACCATCTCTGCCAAGTGCTTCGACCCCATCCCGGCCGCCGAGCAGCAAGCAAAGCCGAGGATTCAGGGCCTTCTCCTCCGGAGATTCAGGATCACACAGTAACAGTGGCAGCGAAAAAGGCATTTCAGAAGTTTCTCCAGATGTTCCTCCGTTCTCTCACGTCTGTCTCCATCAAATCAGAATTGTGCATGGCACCCTACTTGACAGATTACAGATATCATTCACCGGAGTGGCTGTGCAAGCTGCGTCGCACCGCCATCAGCTGTCCTCCCAAAGTTCAACACCTCACATTTGTCTGCTTTAAGTTCCATCTGCAATTACAGCCTCTTTTTCCAGCTGATACAGATCCCACTGCAAGTTTTGATGGTCTTCCTCGCTGTGCACTACACCCCCAATCTTGCTGTTATTGGCAAATTTGCTGATGCATTTTATCACATTACAAACCCAGATTGTTGATATACTGTAGATGAAAAATACCAATAGACCCAGCACTGATCCCTATGGCACTCCACTAGTCACAGGCTGCCAGTCAGAGAGGCAATCATCTATAACCACCCTTTGACGTCTCCTGCAAAGCCAATGTCTAATACAATTTACTACCCCATCTTAAATGCTCGGTGATCCAGCATGGAGTTTGGGTCAGGATTCCTAGCAATACATCAACTCATGGCTTTCTCGTCTCTGTTATAGCTTTAGCTAAAGCAGTTTTGACTGTTTGGTTCATCCTTTCTACCGTCCCTGAGCTCTGAGGGCGGTAGGGTACGTGGAATCATTGACAAGTCCCTAACAGCTGGCACATTTCCTTCATCACTTTCCCTGTGAAATGTGCTTCCTGACCCCAGTCCACCTGGGCTGGGGTTCTCCACCTGAGGAGGATTTCCTGAGCTAAGATATATGCTGCTGTACTGGTGGTACCATCTGTTGTTGGGAAAGCCACTACCCACCAGTGATCTATGATTACCAGGCAATAGCTTCTCCCCCTGCATTTTGGCAGGGGCCAATGATGTTGATCTAGATGTTTTTCCAGGGCCCCCACAGCCAGGCTTGTTTGCCAGCTGCACCTTTACGCCCTGACCGGGAGTATGCTGGGCTTAAATGATACAATAGTGACAGAGGTTTCAACATCTTTACTTATCCCTGGCCACCACTGGGGCTGCCGGAGGGTCATGATATTGCTGTGCCTTCCCTGATGCATTACCTCATGATATAACTTCAGTAGTACTTGCATTGTGTTGGCGCGTGGCCAAGCAGTTAAGGCGTCGGTCTAGTGATCTGAAGGTCGCTAGTTTGAGCCTCAGCTTGAGCAAGGCACTTAACCAGGCGTTGCTCTGCAACGACACTGGTGCCAAGCTGTAGTGGCCCTAGGGCCCTTCCCTTGGACAACATCGGTAGCGTGGAGAGGGGAGACTTGCAGCATGGACAACTGCTGGTCTTCCATACAATCTTGCCCAGGCCTGCGCCCTGGAAACCTTCCAAGGCGCAAATCCATGGTCTCATGAGACTAACGGATGCCTATATAAAGTAATTGCGTTACCTCATGATATAATTTCAGTAGTATTTGCATTACCTCATGATATAGCTTCGATAGTATCTGCATCACCCCATGATATAACTTCAGTAGTACCTTTGTCAGAATGCTATTTATTGACTATAGCTCAGCATTTAACACTATCATTCCTACAGTCGTGATCGAAAAGCTACAGAACCCGGGCCTCCGTACCTCCCTCCAGAACTGGATCTTCAACTTCCTAACTGGAAGACTACAATCTGTGCAGATTAGAAATAGCATCTCCACGTTGCTGACAATTAACACTGGTGCTCCACAGGGATGTGTGCTTAGCCCACTGTTCTACTCTGTCTACACCTATGACTGTGTGGCTAGGCACAGCTCAAATGCCATCTATAAATTTGCTGACGACACAACCATTGTTGCCAGAATCTCAGATAGAGGGCATACAGGAGCGAGATACACCAGCTATTGGAGTGGTGTTGCAGAAACAACCCTATATGCAACGTTATCAAGACCAATGAGCTGATTGTGGACTTCAGGGGAGATAAGATAAGGGAACACATACCATTCCTCATAGAAGACCTAATATGGATGCAACATATTGATGCAGCTATAAAGAAGGCAAGACGGTAGCTATATTTTGTTAGGAGTTTGAGGAGATTAGGTTTGTCAACTAAAACACTCTGAAACTTCTACAAAGTGGAGAGCATTCTGACTGGCTGCATCACTGTCTGGTATGGGGTGGGGCGGGGGAATACTGTGCAAGATTGAAATAAGTTGCCCAAACTTGTAAAATCAGTCAGCTCCATCATGGGTATCAGCCTCTGTAGTATCCAAGGCATCTTCAAAGAGCGGTGCCTTAGGAAGGCGACGTCCATCATTAAGGATCCCCACCACCCAGGACATACCCTCTTCGCACTGTTACCATCAGGAAGGAGGGACAGAAGCTTGAAAGCACACACTCAGCCGTTCAGGAACAGGGGCCTTCCAATTTCTAAATGAGCATTGAACTCATAAACACTACCACACTACTTTTTTTCTGCACTACTTATGTTAACTATTTAATAAACATATATACTTAATGTAACACAGTTATTTTTTTCTCTATATTTGCTTATCATGCATTTCATTGTACTGCTGCCATAAAGTTAACCAATTTCACAACATATGCTGGTGATGTTAAATCTGATTCTGATCTTGTTCATGGTACATGGTAGGGCTGCTGGGACTCCCTACTCCCCATGGGTCCAGCTCCCATATGATCACTCCTTTACTCCCTCTCACCTCCACCTCTTCATATAATTTTACTGAACTGACTCCTGTAGTTTCTTCCTGCAGATTTACAATTTCAGTTGCCTCTTGTTCTTCTGCTGCCCTTTTTTTGTCCTGATGTCTGGCCACTCATTCCTGCTTCGATCTTTATTCTCCCCTTTCTGTTGAATCTTTAATCACTGCAGCCTCTGCTGGCAGACTCGCTGCTTCCAGCAGTTATTGTAGTGGGCGCCCGCATTGAATGTTTACCCCTTTTCAGGTTACAAATCCTCATTGTATCCAGGCCAACAGCTAATGAAGAAACACCCCAAAAGCACACGTGCTGTCTCTGTATATATGTATATGTATGTGTGTGTATATATATATATATATATATATATATATATATATATTAGCTGTCTGCCCTTACTGTGCTTCTGTCGGAGTCACCAGATCCCCCACCTGGGCTGAGCAACCTCCGGTCGGTACTCCCTCACCAGTCCATGCCTTCCCATCTATGTACCTCTGAGCCCCATCTGCGGAAATTTGCTCTGCGTCCCCTTCCAGAGGTGTTTTCCTCACACCAATATTTTCCTGCTGCTCCGTTTCCATTTGGCACTCGTGTTTCTCCCCTACTATTAGGATGGTGCTTGCGGGGTTCATTCCAGTGCCCCTTACTATTGCCACCGATTTGTCTTCAAGGATGAGAACTGACTCCCAAGCTGCCCTTCTGCCATCGGTGACTGCTCACGGCCTCCCTGTGTTCAGACGTCCTACAGTGGTATGGGGAGCATGCGGTGCAAGTTGTCCCATTATCAGGACGGTTCCTCTACTTGCACTGCCCACGCTGCAGAGTCTAATGTCTTGCAGTAGCAGGAGCGTGAATTGTTGAGTAATATGCCACTGGTGTTCTTGTGTCCCCATAGGCCTGCACCACCACTACATTTTAACACTCTCCCTCGTTTCTGCAGTAAAAGTGAGAGGAGCGAGCTGCATCAGGTAACCCTAGCTTTCTTGATATCTGTGAAAGCCTTTCCTCTCATCTGGCTCCCAATTTACTTCCCGCAGAGGTCTCTTCCCTTGCTTTGATTAAGGCCTGGAATCATCGGGGTTCTGAGGTTCTGAGCCTGTTATTGCCTTGTCTCTATAGGTGCCATTCCAACAGGCGGTACTGGGTATAACTTCTCCTGTTTGTAGCTACTTTCCCACTTGTCAACTGCCTGGACCAGCACTTCCCAGTTTACCTCATTAGGTGTGCCGTTGCCCACTGAAAGAGTATACATGCACCCTCTGGAATCCTGAATGGTCAGTTCCCACCTTTTGCAACTGGTGACCCTGTCTCGACAAACTACCCAGCGCTGTAGCACCCTCCCAATGGCAGCAGCGTGGATGGACGGTGGAGGTCCCTGATGATGGATGCTGTTTTCTTGTGGCACTACTCCTTGTACATATGTTGAATGGTGGAGAGGGCTTTGACTGTGATGGACTGGGCTGTATCCATCACTTTCTGTAGGCTTTTCTGTACCTGGCCATTGGTGTTTCCATACCAGACAGCGTCAGTAGTTTGCTGAGACAGGGCCACCAGCTTCAACCATCAGCTTCCCATAATTCAAGCCTTCCAGTCCCAGTACTAACTTCATAACACGTTTTTGTACTCTCTCAAGTTTAATGAGATCCCTCCTGTAGCAGAGTGACCAGAACAGTATGCAGCACTCCAAATGCTGCCTTGTATATCTGCAACATGATTCCTGTACTCAATATCCTGACCAGTGTAGGCAAGCATGGCAAATGCCTTCTTCAACACCCTTTTTTTGCTTTTCCACTTTCAATGAGCTATGTACTTGTACCTCTAGGTTTTTCTATTGTGCAACACGTTCAAGTATTGCACTTCTTGTGCAGTCCATCTCTGCACAGCTTGTCTCTCTCTTCATAGCTGTAGCCCCACACCAATTTCCACTCCCTTGGCTCTAATAAATTCAATTTCTTATTCAATTCCATCCTTTAAATCATTAGTCTATCTTTTCTAATGTCTCTAATTTATCACACCCCATGGGTTACAGAGTACCTACCTGAAAATGGCCCTCTTACTCCTACTTTTTAGGTGGCTTTTTGCTGAATGGCTTTTGAAAGTCCAAACACGTTTCATCTTCTGTTTCAATTTTGGTGCACTGGCTGATACCTCCTCAAAGATCTCTAATCAGACGTGATTTCCCTTTTATAAAGTCACGCTGACTCTGCTTGATCACATTGTTTTCTTCCAACAGTTTTGCTACTAATTGTTTGTAACATCTGTCTACTCACTGATGCTTGGCTAACATCTTTGGGATGTATGCAGAAATCACACCACTCCCAGTAGAAATCTACATGGTCACATGGAGAACATGCGAACAGAGGTCAGCGTTGAACTTGGGTTGCTGACGCTGTGAGAAGCAGCTCTATTCACTGCACCACTGTGCGATCTCCCTTGAGAGCCAAACATAACTTGCCAAGTCCCCAAATTATCAGCAGTTTGCAATCCAGTATGCTATAGCTTCCCATGTCAAGTTTACAAAATGTTGTTTTAGATGCTTCAATGGCTGCTATTGGTAGACTTATCAATATGGGTTACTTACTATTTAATGTTATCTGTTTCGTTTTACTGTTTAATACATTTATTATATAACTCTTGATTAACTGGCATTTTAGCACTTGTTAAGTCTGACATGTATAGGTCAGTGAGTTTTTACTGTAATAGTATTTCTGACCCTCTTTCCTACATTGAATGGTAATCGGTAAGTTTTATTGCTAATTGGTTTTACAGTTACTGCTGGCGACACACTGCTTCATTCTCCTTGCTAGGGTGTAATTCATATCCAGTTTTCATCACGTAAGTAATAACTGCAACCATGTTTCATCAGTGAATATGTTCTAGAGCTTGGGTTCCCAACCTGGGGGCCACAGACCCCTTGCTTAATGCTATTGATCCATAGCATCAAAATGATTGGGAACCCCTGCTCCAGAAAGTTCCTTTCTCGTTCTTCATTCCCAGTCCTATCAATTCCCAGCATTTAACCCCCATCAATTTTTATGTGCTGTTGAGCCACGCTCTTGAAAGTTGCTAAAAACCTTTGCAATCTTCACACTGCTCACTAAATCCTTGTGATTGGAACATTAATTAAAAGCTCTGTATTCACATACTTTGAGAAATTTGACTCAAAGGAGACTGTATAATACCCATTGCAGAGCTGTTTGAATTCGTTCAGGAACAGCAAATATCAACAAGTGTAAACAGTTGATGTCTAAAGCTAGCCATAGTGTTTTATTGTGCATAGTTAAGGAGATTTTCCTTTTCATCTCTGCATTCTCTGTTGCTTACTTTGTGCCAATCACTCCAAAGTCTGCCTGATGTGATGGTCTGGCCCGTGGGTTCTGTCAGAACAAAGAATTCTGGAAGCTGTCGGGTTTTTTTATATATATATATATATATATATATATATATTTAATGTGAAGAATTACATAATGTTCCTGGAGCATTCAAAACACAATTTCAGAGCATATGGTTGTGGTGCAGGATTGTGGGTGCAGATCAATAACTTCTTACTTTGAGGCAAAGAATGCTAATAAATTTAGGTATTATTCCACCAGGTTTACTTGTTGAGAAGTGTTGTGGACGTTGGCCGAGAAATTTAAAAGTACAGCACATGTTTTGAGGGGCTAGCAAATTGATTTTTTTTTAAATCTCAAATATATTCAGTGTAATTGGAGACAATTGATTTATGGCAGATGTTTGAACATTGAGATTTGTGATTGAATGCACATGCCCAAAAATACCCCCAGCATGGAGAGGTAACATCAGTCAGTCAGAATGGTACATGTGCTTCGTGCTGTCTCAGTCATAGTGGGCTGCTTGTGTTCTGCAAAGAAAGCATTGGGACCAAGCACAGCCAAACATAATGCACGAAAACCTAATGGACTTGTTCGAAATTACTGGATTGGCTAAAGTGATGGAACAATTTTGTTATTCATGGAAGGCCTTCAACATGTAAGGAGTCAGACTGGCGTAGAGTCATACAGCTTCAATGCAGGACGTTCATGTTGACCAGTGGCCACCCATCTGTACAAACCCCTTCTTTCAGCACTTGGCCCATAGCCTGCAATGCCTTTGAGACGGGAGTGCTCGTCTGAACACCTCATAAATTATGTTAGTGACTCTCTCAGGCAGTGTGCTGAAGGCAATTACCACTCCCTGGGTGAAATAGATCCCCCTCAGATTCTTTACGAATATCTTACCCCTAGTCTACATCTATGTCCTCTAATTTTATTCACCTATTAGCAGGGAGAAGATGCCCAGGGAACACCTCATAATTTTATATACATCAGTCATGTTCCCTCTTAATTTCTTCCATTCCAAGGAAAATAAACCAAGCCTGTCTGGTCTTTCCACATTATGGAAACACTCTACCCCTTGTAAATTTCCTCTGTGCCACATCCTTCCTATAGAGTGGTGACCAAAACTCTACCCAGTACTCCAGCTGAAGTCTAACCAATGTTTCATAATGTTTGAGCATAAACTCCTTAGTCTTAAATTCATTGCCGCAACTGATGGAGGGCAGTAGCCCATATGCTTTCTTAAACACATTATCTGCCAGCTTCAAGGATCTGTGGCCCTCTGTTCCTCATTACACCCTAGGACCATTGCATTCATATTGTATGCCCTGTTATCATTAGCACTCCCAAAATGCATCACCTCAAATTTATCAGAATTAAACTCCACCTATCATTTCGCAGTCATTTCATCAACACACTGCTATCATCTTATACCCCAGGGCTAGATCCACACGGTCAACAACTCCGCCACATGTCACCTTCAGTCTCATCCAAATCATTCACGTGTTTACAGTCAGCAAGGGACCCTGAACTGGTTCCTGTGGAAAACCGCATAGGCATTCACTCACAAAAGCAATTCTCTAGTATTGCCTTCTGTATCTTATCGTCATGTCAATGTTGGATCCAGTTTGCCAACTTGGCCTGGATCCCTGGATTCCTAACTTTTTAGACCTGTCCTCCATGTGGGATCTTGTCAAAGACCTCACTGAAGTCCATTTAAACCAGATCTACTGCACTGTTTTCATCCATATGTTTTGTTACATCCTCAAAAAATTTAATCAAATTGGTCAGACAAGGTCTGCCCTTCCTATACTGACTACCTCTGATTAGTACCCAGCTTTTAAAATAGTTATTAGTCTTGTCCTTAAGAATTATTTCCAATGGTTTCCTCACTCTTGATGTTAGTCTCATAGTCTATAATGGTTAAACTCTTTCTGTAGCTCTTCTTAAAAGGGGAGCCCCTATTTGCCATTCTCCAGTCTGATGTGATCTCAAGTGGTAGGTATGGCCCAGTCCATCGCAGGGAAAGCTCTCCCCACCATTGAGCAGATTTACAAGAGAGACTGACACAAGAAAGCAGCATCACCACATTCAGTCCATGCTGTCTTCTCGTTGCTGCCATGGGAAGAATGTACAGGAGCTTTAGGCCCCACACCATCAGGTTCAGGAATAGTTATTACTCCTCAACCATCAGGCTCCTGAACTGGTGTGGATAACCTGACTCACCTCAACTCTGAGCTGGTTCCACGACCAATGGACTCATTTTCAAAGACTTTATAACTCATGTTCTGAGTTCCAGTTATTTACTATTTGTTGTGTTTTGCATTTGCACACTTTGTCGTCTTCTGTACACTGGCAGTTTGTCAATCTTTATTTCTATGTTTTTTCATTGATTCTGTTATATTTCTTTGTTCTATGTGAATGTCTGCAAGAAACTGAATCTCAGGATAGTATATGGTGACGTGTGTGTACTTTGATAAGAAAATTATTTTTGACTTTAGTAGCAGAGGTGGTACAACCTTTCCCTCAAACTCTTATCTTTGCTTCCTGACCATTA
The DNA here is from genome assembly GCF_963921235.1 of Mobula hypostoma. Taxonomy (NCBI): domain Eukaryota; kingdom Metazoa; phylum Chordata; class Chondrichthyes; order Myliobatiformes; family Myliobatidae; genus Mobula; species Mobula hypostoma. The sequence goes on along the minus strand of NC_086102.1, from coordinate 72,551,060 downwards.
TTTTGAAAGAGAAGTTTGAATGTGAACTGGAAGTTTATCAAGTATACTGAATTATTAGCTAGCTGAGTTAATTTGATGTATGTATTGTTCTACTTAAAATCCTGTTCACTTCCTTCCTGGAACTATCATTAATTCTTGTAATGCTATTTTCCATCATATTTGTATTCCACTGCAGGATATTACACTGTTTATAATATTAACACTGTGAGGCTTTGGAACAGTAGGTCTGTAAGTTCGAGTGTCCGTCAGTATTGAGATTTTCATCAGTGCTGGCTGAATCTCTGGTTCTTATCTACTTCCCGGTCCCTGTTGTACCATCCTATGCTCCTTGAAAAATTACAGTATAAATCTTATTGTTTTGTCTGTAATGTAACTCAAGAGAAAGCAACAACCTTGACTATTGTACTATGGCACAGGTGAGTGAGTGAAGCATGCTTTGACAACATGATGATCTGCATAATGAATCATGGACAAAATGCCTTACGGGCTAGATTTTTTTTAATGTCTTGTAAGTACAATAGCTATAATTATAACAGGATATCTGGATTTTACTAAAACTTTATTGTTCCATAAATGTACAGTTGCAACTGTACAGTTCCCTTTGAACCACAGCTAAATTCTTGTTATAAAAACAGGGTCCTATCTTGCCTGAAGTAATTAGTTTCATATACAGTGAATTCCGGTTAATTGGGCCATTGGTTAAATGGGGCAGCCGGTTATTTAGGACAACTTTCAAAGAACAAAAAGTGAATTGAGAAAATAGCTGGGATTTCCTTTGTTTATGTGGGACACTGTGCTGCTCAATTGGGGCAGGAGACCGTTGCCAAACAGCTTCTAACTAGCGTCAGTTGGATGCACCGCCATGGCCATTAGACTCAACATCATGCTCAAATGATTAGCTTTTAAATAGCATCAGTTGCGTGTGTTTGGGTTCAAAGAGAAGTGAATTTTGTTACCGATGATAGTTGGCAAGAAATAAGTAGTATGACAGTTTGGAACTGTTTTCCACACCGTGGTTTCAAGCATTCAGGCATGGAGATGCCAGATAACAGGCAGGAATGAAAATGAAATGATTTCACTATTTCAACAAGTTAGGAACTACAAAGGTATCAACAATCATCTCGAATATTACAATGAAAATTAAGATATGGAGGATGCAGTCGTCTAAAAACTTTGTATGAAGGCAGTCCGTTATCTGCAGTAGATGTCTCTGCTTATTTCGTTCATTTACATTGAATCAAAAGGATACGGCAGATGAATTCCTTTGTTGACAACTATTAGGAATTAATACACAGTTTTGTAGTACTGCAGAGGTATTGGTAGTGCTCTAATTTGTTCTGTATTTCATTTAAATATATAAATTGTTACTCAGTTAAACAATAGTTTGTCTTTTTATATATCTTAACTATTTCCATGAAATTTCGGCTAATTGGGGTAGCTGCTTAATTGGGTCAAAATGTACTGGTCAGGATGTGTCACAATTAACTGGCATTCACTGTGTGTGTCAGTAAGAAATTAGTAATGCCAGGAGACTGATTTAAAAATAATAGAATTGGCATTTATGATTTCCATTAGGTTTCAAGTAGCTGCAGATCACATTGACAGGTTACACATTTTCATTGTACAAACTATACCATTAGACCATAAGATATAGGAGCAGAATTAGACCATTTGCCCCATCGATTCTGCTCCACCATGTCATCATGGCTGATCCATTTTTCCTCTCAGCCCCAATCCCCTACCTTCTCCCCGTATCCCTTTATGCTCTGACCAATTAAGAATCTATCAACCTCTGCCTTAAATATACATAAAGATTTGGCCTCCACAGCTGCCTGTGGCAAAGAATTCCACAGGTTCACCACTATCTAGCTAAAGAAATCCCTCTTCATCTCCATTCTAAAAGGACGCCTCTCTATTCTGAGGTTGCCTTGCTCTGTACCATAGCTACCTGGCTAAATTCTATGTCTCGATCAAAGAAAGAAAATAACTATTGTACTGGAACTTCAGCTGCCGAGTTACCCTCACTTTAGTTATAACATTAGGCTAGTTTTATGATCGGTTGGTGTGATGTTCACCTGTCCATAAAAACAATAAGAAGTGCACACAAGCAAACTTGTAAAATTTTCCACAGAAGCCCACTTAAATACATTGCTTACTGAATGCCTTACATTTTGCTTCAAACATGGCATAGGTTGGTGGAAACTAGCTTGTACAGCAGGCAGGGGGAGAGGTTCAAAGCAAATGCAAGTTGCCATAACAACAGCACCTTGTGTATAAAGAGTGTTTTCAGCACAACTAAGTCACTTCACTGCAGCACAATCAGAAAATTTGGCTCTGACTCAAATGGAAATCATTTTTTAAAAAAATATATTTACTTTTTGGGGGCTCAACGGTTCTCTAACTGGTCTTGAGAAGGGGGTGATATTGTAACGCACTGTTCTCCTTCTCATAAAGTTATTGCCATGGTGCTGATTGATAGGGAGTTTCAGAATTCAAACCCAGAGATGATCCAGTTGACTCTGTGGATTTTTATATCAGGATAATGAGTACCTTGGGATAGAGATGCTTCCAGTGAATTTTGTAGATGGATACACTGCAGTCGTTGTATACTGGTGTTGGAGAGAATGAATGAATGTTTAGGAGCATGTGAATCAGCTGGCAATCAAGTGAGCTACCTAACACTGGATGATACTTATCTTAAAAGTTGTTCCAACTGTCCTAATGTAGGCAAGTGGACAATTTCCCATCACATTCCCAACTTGTGCCTTGTTTGCACTGGAAAAAACATAGGGATATCAATAGGTAAGCCACTCAAAGCAGAATGCCCAGCATCTGACCTGCTCTTCCAGCCACAATATTTATGTTGATGATATAGTCATGTTTTTCATGCGTTCTCTCAGGATATTGACATGGCCAGGAGTAGATAGTCGGACCCTCTCTCTTGGTAAGGGTGATCGTTACTTAGAATGTGTGAGAATGGAAAATAGCCAATGTTGTTCCACTGTTTAAGAAAGACTTTAAACATAAACAAAGAAATTAAAGACTGGTAAGTCTGACATCAGTTGTGGGAAGTTATTGGAAGGTATTCTAAGGGATCAGATATAAAAGTATTTGGATAGACTTGGACTGATTAAGGATAGTCAGCACAGCTTTGTGTGTGGTAGGTCATGTCTGACTAATCTTATAGATTTTGAGGGAGTTACCAGGAAAGTGGATGAACACAAGGCATTGGATGTTATCTACACAGACTTCAGTAGGGCATTTGGGAAGGTCCCACGTGGGACATTGGTCAGGAAGGGTCCATCACTCAGCATTCAAGATAAGGTAGTAAATTGGATTAGACATTGACTTTGTGGGAGAAGCCAGAGAGTGGTAGTAGTTGGTTGCCTCTCTGAATGGAGGTCTGTGACTAGTGGGGTGCCGCAGTGATCAGTGCTGGGTCTATTGTTGTTTATCATCTATATCAATAGTGTGGGCACATGGCCAAGTGGTTAAGGCATTGGACTAGCTACCTGAAGGTCATGAGTTTGAGCCCCAGCCAAGGCAACGTGTTGTGTCCTTGAACAAGGCACTTAATCACACATTGCTCTGCGATGACACTGGTGCCAAGCTGTACGGGTCCTAATGCCCTTCCCTTGGACAACATTGGTGTTGTGGAGAGGGGATGCTTGCAGCATGGGCATCTGCCGGTCTTCTTATACTCCTCATGTCAGAATCAGGTTTAATAACACCGACATATGACATGAAATTTGTTAATGTGGCAGCAGTACAATGCAATACATGACAATATAATATATTAAAAATACTGTAAATTACAGTAAGTATTATATATGTATATTAAATAGTTAAATTAAATAAGTAGTACAAGCACAGAAATAAGAAGTAGTTAGATATTGGTCCATTCAGAAATGGGATAGAAGAGGGGAAGAAGCTGCTCGTGAATCTCTGAGTGCGTGCCTTCAGAACTTCATTTGTTCCTTGTTGTCTATTCCTGCTTCACACCAATAAGTTCCAAAATAATATACTTGTCATAGATGGGAATGGATATAGGGGTACTCTGCACTGACTGCCTATCCCCTTTCTCTCTTCTGATGGTCATCCAGTTACCTGTCTCCTGCACATTAGGTGTCACTACCTCCCTGTATCTCCTGTCAATCAACCACTCAGCTGGAGTTCATCCAGCTCCAGTTTCATTTCCTTATCACAGTCTGTAAGAAGCTACAGCTGGATGCATCTCTTGCAGGTGTGATCATCAGGTCTCCCAATCTTCCCACGTCCCGGAAGAGGAGCGTTCCATCGTTCTGACTGTCATTCCTACTGTTCTACTGTATCTGGGCAATACGAAGAAAAGAAACTTAACAGAAGCTTACCTTAGTCTTCACTTCATCTCGCTAAGTCTCTTGAGGCAAAGCCACAGTTTCCAACTCTAACATTGCCCCCTCTCTCATTGACTGCTCTCACAATGGCTGTTCTGCTTTAGTCTAACTTCTTTTTATCAGCCCCTGCCAATTGCCTGATAACCCAAACCATTACAAGCTTCACTGGAAGTCTTGACAGACCCCGATCAATTTTTAAATCGCACACTTATTCACTGCGCACAACATCTCGTGTAATCTCAACTCAGCTGAGAGATGGTAACTGGTAATTAAGGGGAGATTTCCTTGCACTGTTTCATCTGATGCCATGAGGCTTCATGGGGTCTGGAGTCAATATTGAGAACTCCAAGGACCACTCTTACCTGTAAGGATACTATTGTGCTGCTACCTCGGCGGGGGGGGGGGGGGACTGTTCTGCTGGTGGGATTGGGGACACCCAGGCATTGTAATGGAGGAGTCTGGCTCATTGTCTGTAAGATATGATTTTGTGAGGATGAAAATATCTTAATTAGTCACTAGTCCCCAGATAGTCGTGAGAAGGACCTGATAGGATTGACTGGCCTTGAGACTCACTGATTAAGTCAATGAAGTGTAAACCATCAATATTATTCTTGCATTGTATGAGTGTTGAGACAAAGGGTAAATGAGCTATTATAAACTGCTTAAAAATCAACCATTTTTGTGGGTCTGGGGTCACATTTAGATCAGGATATCTGAAGGTACCAGATTTCTTGTAGGTATGAATCAGGTGGAGTTCCCTTACAAACATTTTGAAGATCAGTTGATATTCTACCAAAATTCAGATTATTAATCTGAATTTATATTGTACAGGGGTGGGATTTGAATTTGGGACCTGAGATTGTTACTCATCTAGTAACTTAAAGAACTGTGCAATTATTATAGTGTTAAGATTGGTGGGGTCAGTATGAAGGAGAATCTCAAAGGAAGGACAAGGTTGAGATGGGGGAGTTTACTTGGGAAATTCTAGTGATTTGGGTCCAAGCTAATATTTACATTTTAAATCGGAGGAATCCCAAGAGGAATGCGTAGTTCAAGGATTATGTGGCTGAGGGGGGTTACAGAGGAAGGATGGGACAAGTTATCCCCATGTTTATGAACATCTCAAAATAGAGGTTTTGCTGGACTGGGAGTCAATACCTGTTGATGGCCATGGGATTAATGGGTAAAGAGAATAGTGTGAGTTGGATGTAGGCTCACTCTAGAACCCTCTTGCAATTTGAATCATTCCACCACAAATGGTGTCTAAATCCAAAATTGTAATGCGTTTATTTTTCCACCTGGATGTGGTTATGTAATATTTGCTTTCAAATTTGAAGACCACTACTTTATTCCAGACCTTGAATCTTAGAACTATAGATTGTGCCTAGTTTTATTATATTGGCAGCTGATTAGTTGTTCTTGTAGGGTAGAATTTATAAATAGTTTTACAACATGGACTCAGGAAAATGTGTTGTAATGTATTTTTTATATATAGATGCTGGACTGGACGTTGGAAGCCAGCTTTTCTAGTGGAGCAAAAACTATCATGTTCTTAAGAGTAGTGATCATTCTGGTCCCTGCAGAGCATAGTGAAATTAGCCAGAAAGGTGCTTGAAACATCATTACAATGATGTACACCCAGAAACATGCAGTAAAATGATCCTGCAGGGTTCCCTAACTAAATACATTCAACTGAACACATCTCCTGACACTTTGCCACACACCAGTGACAAACTGGCATCAGCCCTTAAAGGTACATTCACCATTGTGGCCAGGTAGCAGCAACATGTACAGGGGACACATAGGAGAGGGAGAGAGGGAGAAGTTTTGTGACGCTGCTCTGGACCAGTGCAAATGCTGATTGTTCATGTTGACACAAACACACAAACTCCTCCTCTAAGCACGCTCCTTCATTGGTAGAAAAGGCAGAGTGGTAAACCAATTATACAGAAGTTTATTCTCCTCGGGTGTAATAATGTAAAGATCACACAGAATCCAGCATCAACCTCCATTTAAGTAAAGGCAGCAAGGAATGAAAGTTAGACTATTGCGATGTTGTCTCATACAAGTACATGCAACTCCTATTAAAGAAATTATTCCATAACTAACTGGCAGAGGAGACTTATCCAAACCATGTCAAAACTTCTATAGATGTGTGGTGGAGAATATGTTGACTGGCTGCATCATGACCTGATATGGAAACACCAAAGCCTTTGAATGGCAAATCCTACAAAAGATAGTGGATTCGGCCCAGTACATCACTGGTAACGCCTACCCAACCACTGAGCACATCTACATTAAATGCTGTCACTGGAAAGCAGCATCCATCATCAGAGATCCTCACCACCCAGACCATGCTCTCTTCTCACTGCTGCCATCAGGTAGAAGATATAACAACCTCAGGACTCATACCACTAGGTTCAAGAACAGTTACTGCCCCTCAACGATCAGGTTCTTGAATAAAGGAGGATAACTGCACTCACTTGCTCCATCATTAAAATCGATTATCTCACTTTATGGACTTTGTATCTCATTGTCTCATGTTCTTGTTATTTATTGCTGGTTATTTATGCATTCATTTGCACAGAGTTTCTCTTGCACTCTGTTTGATTTTTCATTGATCCTGTTGTCGTTACTGTTCCATACATTTGATGAGTATGCCCACAAGAAAATGAATCTCAGGGTTGTATATGGTGACATGTATGTACCTTAATAATAAAATTTACTTTGAAGAGTGAGGGTGATACACAGTTTGCCAGTTATGCTGGTTAACCACATTTCATTGTGAGTCTTGCTTCTCAGTTGAATCCACCATTGCTGACATGCTGTCCTGTTGCATCACCATAAAGGAGCTCGCACAACAAATATTCTGATGGGGAATTAAGGATGATGGGGAACTGGCACAGCAGTTGATGCCACCTTATATCAACCGCATCATATTGAGTGGTAAGGTGAGCTTGAGGGGATGACTGGACTAATCAGGAGGGCGAAAGGAAGGAATGACGTTGCTCCAGCAGGAAAGGGCTTCCACAGGTACATTAAGAGCAAAAGGATAGCAAGGGACACAATGAGTCCTCTTGAAGAGCAGTGCATGGAACTGGAAAAGATGGGGGAGATCTAAAATGGACTTTCTGCATCTGTATTTTCTTGGGATTTGGACAGAGAGTTGATAGAACTGAGGCAAAACAACAACAATATCATAAACTACATGTGGATTACAGAGGAGGAGATGCTTACTGTCTTGAGGAAAATTAAGGCGCATAAATCCCCAGGATTGGAAAAGATGTCCTCTCAAACCTTGTGGGAGGCGAGTGTAGAAATTGCAGCGGTCATAACACTGATATTTAAAACGGCCTTGCCTAATGGTTCAGCACAGCCAAGAAGGGCCAAAAGGCCTGTTTCTGTGCTGTAGTTTCTATGGTTCTATGGTTCTATGGGAGCGGTCCTGGAGCAGGGGTTCCCAACCTGTTTTTATGCCCTGGACCCCGACTGAGTGGTCCATAGACCCAAGGTTGGGAACCCCTGTAGCTGGAGGATTTGAGGATAGCAAACGTTGTTTCATTGTTTAAGAAGGGCTCTAAGAATAAGCCAGGAAATTATAGGCTGGAGAGCCTGACATTGGTAGTGGAAAGTATTCTCAGGGGCCAGATATATGTATTTAGATAGACAGGGCCTGATTATGGATAGTCAAAGTGACTTTGTGGTAGGTTGTGACTAACAAATCTAATAGAGTTTTTCCAGGAGATTACCAGGAAAGTTGATGAAGGAAAGGCAGTGGACATTGTCTATACTTTATACTTCATTGTCGCCAAACAATTGATACTAGAACGTACAATCATCACAGCGATATTTGATTCTACATGACATTAGCAAGTTCTTTGACAAGGTCCCACATGGGAGAAAGATAATAAATTGGAATAGACATTGTCTTCCCGGAAGGAGCAGATAGTCATAGTAACCTCTCTGACTGGAGGCCTGTGACTAGTGGTGTGCCGCACCACTAGTGGTAAACACGCTTGTAGAGGATACCGAGATTGGGGGTGTAATGGAACAACGAGGAAGGCTATCAAAGTTTGGAGTGGGGAATAGACCAGCTGGAACAATAGCAGACAAGTGTGAGTTGTTATATTTTGAGAGGACTAACCAGTGGTGAGTATTACACAGTGAGCAGTAGGACACTGGGGAGTGCCGGAGATCAGAGAGAGCTGGGAATACAGATCCATAATTCTTTGAAAGTGGCAGCATAGATTGATAGTATTATAAAGGAAGCTTTTGGCACAGTGGCCAAAATTCAGAAATCCATGTTGGTATGTTATGTTGAAATTGTGCAATACGTTGGTGAGACCTAACCTGGGGTATTGTGTGTCGTTTTGGTCACATACCTACAGGAAAGAATCAATAAGACTGAGAGAGTGCAGGGAAAGTTTCTAAGAATGTGCTGGAACTTGAGGACCTGAGTTATAGGGAAAGGTTGAAGAGGTATAGAATGGGAATATGGGATTAATTTGAATATAGGAAAGCAGATTGAACGTTAGAATGGGCACAATTTAATCTGGAAATAATAATCAGCATGATTTAATGCATTTTTCCATGATTCTACATAAAAGCCATTTTGATGTATAACTTGTATGCATTAGTTGACTGCATTTCATTCCAGTTCTTTTAGTTAAGAAACCAGTTTAACTTGGAGTGTTGAGTTTATGTTACTACCAGATGCCAACAGGACCAAGAGAAAATATTGTGTATATAGATTAAAAATTTTTTTGCTATTTTCTGTATTATGCATTTTTTCTGTACTTAGATGAAGTGTACTGCTAAAAAAGAAAAAAATAGCTATTCAATTTGATGGATTTTTTACTGAAATTTCCTGAGTAACTTTTTTTCAAACAACTTCTTTTACATAGAGTGCTGATTTATGATTGACAGTTATACCTACTTTCCTGTCAGTTTGTGAAACTAGATGTTCCCCACTGATCAGTATTCAACAAACAACATCGTAAATTGGACACATAGTAGCTTTGGTTCAATTTGCCAAATGTGGTAGAAGGCCTGAAGTGCAATGGCCAGTTTGCACTGTGACACTCTGGAGAGCAATACATTGCTTCTACTTCATTATGAGCATGGACTTGATCCAGAACCTTCAATCAGAAAGATCGGTTGGATAGCCTTGTAAAATCATGACGATGGCAAGTCATAAAAACTTGTGCCTTCAATGGCCACTAACATTAACAAAATTTCAAAATAATTTTCCAGTTGTAACTGTTTTCTTTTGTTTGGAAATTTGTTATTTGTCAGTATGATAAGGTTTTTTTTGCAGAAGGATTCAGAAAAGAGTGCTTGTTCAATCTGCATTTGGCTGAACTCATACATAATTATTCTAAATGCTTGCCTGAACAGTGGGTGTTAAACATAGCACAACAATTTTATTCATAGCTTGAGGATAACTATTCACTATTACTAGAGAAGTGTGCATTTATATAGTGCCTCATAAAAAAAACGTGAATATCTTTTTAGTTGAGGGACTCGCGCCCAAGCTTGGCTTGGTGCGTTGGAAAGGTAGTTTTCAAGTGACCCAAACTAGAGAGAACACCAGAGCTCCTACTCCACAAAAAAAAAACAATTCAGCATGATATGGTCAAATTCAATAAGAGATGGAAGGGTCTGGGAAGTGGAAGATTGGCAGTGAAGGTAGCGTTTACCACTTAAGGGCAATGTGAGACGAGAATGAAAGAGCCTTTTAACCATGTGTGCTTCAAGCCGTCCCTGAGCTGTGAATGCTTGCTTGTGCCAGTTGGTGATGAAAAGTACTTCATTCTTCCCAGCTTGAATACATAAAGTCACTGAAATAAAATTTATGTTCCCTGTGGTCATTGAACGAGGTGATGGGCATGAATTATGAACAGCAAACAGGAATTAACATACAGAGCTCCTTATTTCAGGCAGAAAGTGTTCCTATGTTACAGAGGGATTAAACAGAGGCTTTTCAGTTTGCCTAAAACCTCTACATTTATGTATTCCCTCACTTCACAGTTGTTGTCAGAGTTGGGTGTATATGACTCCTGCTGTAGTCACAAATCAGTTTCTTATTTCTGGATTCTTCTCATAAAACTTCCACTGCAGCACATTTCTTTTTATGTCCTTTTCAATTATTCAAGTGGTTTTATCTTAAATCAATGAGACTCCTTTACCACCCCCAGCCATTCTCATCTTTGAATATTATGACCTGATATATTCAACTACAACTACTGTTGGTTTTTCAGGTACAATCCAATAATGTCTGCTGTTTCATAGGCTCCAAGTTGAATCTACACTTGTGGGTCATTCAATTTACCATAAGACAGAGGAGTAGAATTAGGCTATTTGACCCAGTGAGTCTGCTCTGCCATCAGATCATGGTTCATCCATTTCCCTCCCAACCCTGTTTTCCTGCCTTGTCCCCGTAACCTTTGATGCCCTAACTAATCAGGAATCTATCAACCTCCACGTTAAATACAGTACATGCACCAACCTGGTCTCCACAGCCTGTCTGTGGCAATCAATTCCACGGATTAAGCACCCTCAGGCTAAAGAAATTCCTTATCTCTGTTCGAAATGGATGTCCCTCTGTTCTGAGGCTGTGCCCATTGGTCCTAGACTCCCCCACTATAGGAAACATCCTCTCCACATCCATTCCACCAAGGCCTTTCAACTTTTCATAGGTTTCAATGAAATCCCCCCCCCCCCTCATTTTTCTAAATCCCAGTGTGTATGACCCAGAGCCATCAAACACTCCTATATGATAAGTTTTTCATTCTTGGAATCATTTTGATGAACCTCCTCTGGACCGTCTCCAATGTCAGTACATCTTTTCTTAGATAAGGGGCCCAAAACTGCTCTCGATACTCCAAGTGTGGCCTCACCGGTGCCTTATAAAGCCTTAGCATTACATCCTTGTTTTTATATTCTAGTCCTCTTGAAATGAATGCTAACATTGCATTTTCCTTGCTCACCACCGACTTAACCTACAAGTTAATCTTTAGGGAATCCTGCACAAGCACTGCCAATTCCCTTTGTGCCTTAGAGTTTTGAACTTACTCCCTGTTTAGAAAATAGTCTACACTTTTATTCCTTTTACCAAAGAGCATGACCGTACACTTTCTGACACTGTATTCCATTTGCCACTTCTTTGCCCATTTTCCTAATCTGTCTGAGTCTTTCTGAAGCCCCCCGCTTCCTCAACACGACCTGTCCCTTGACCCACCTACATATTGTCCGCAAACCTGGCTACAAAGCCATCAATTCCTATATCCAAATCAATAACATACAACATAAAAAGAAGTGTTCCCAACACTGAACCCTGCGAAGCACCCAAGTGACCAGCAGCCAATCAGAAAAGGCTCCCTTTATTCCTACTCTCTTCCTCCTGCCAATCAGCCACTGATTCATCCATGCTAGCACCCTCATGGGGCATTTATCAAAGGCCTTCTGAAAATCCAATTACACAACATCCTCCAATTCTCCTTTGTCTATCCTGCTTGTTATTTCCTTAAAGAATTCCAACAGATTTTTCAAGCAAGGTTTTCTCTTAAGGAAATCATGCTGATATTGGCCTATGTTATCATGTTCCTCCAAGTACTCTGAAACTTCATCCTTAACAATCAACTCCAACAGCTTCCTAACCATTGAGGTCAGGCTAACTGGCCTTTCTTTTCTTCTACCTTCTTTCCTTCTTGAAGAATGGAGTGACATTTTCAATTTTCTGGTCCTCCGGAACCAGGCCAGAATCGCGTGATTCTTTAGGGATGTTACTTGCCTCCTCAATCTCATCAGCTATCTCTTTCAAAACCCTGGAGTGTAGTCCATCTGGTCCAGGTGACTTCATTACTTCAGATCTTCAGCTTCCCAAGCATCTCTTCTTAGGAATAGCAACTATACTCACTTCTGCCCCCGACACTCTTGAACTTTCAGCATGTTGTTAGTGTCTTCCACAGTAAATGTTAATGCAAAATACTTATTCAGTTCATCAGCCATTTCCTTGTCCCCCATTACCACCTTTGTAGACAACTCACACAAAATGCCGGAGGAACACAGCAGGCCAGGCAACATCTATGGAAAAGAGTAAACAGTCAACGTCTGGGTCCGCGACCCTTCATCAGGACTGGAAAAAAATGGTGAGAAGTTAGAGCAAGAAAGTGGGGGGAGGGAGAAGGAAGTACAAGGTGGTAGGTGATAGGTGAAACCGGGAGAGGGGAGGGGTGAAGTAAAGAGCTGATTGGAGAAAGAGCAAAAGGGCTGGAGAAGGTGGGGGTGGGGAATCTGATGGGAGAGGGTAGAAGACCATGGAAGAGAGGGAAGGTGGAGAAGCACCAGAACGAGTTCAAGAACTCAATGTTCCCCCTTCTCCAGCCCTTACATGGACACTTTCCCTATTCAGTGATTTGGTGTTCCTTTTTCTTCTTGGTTTAATCCCCTCTTTACCCTGCTGTGGTAAAAACACAATTTCAGAGTGTTATTAGAATATTTTATTTAAATCTTTCTGATTTTCCAACCCCTCCCGTGCGTGCGTGTACACACACACACACACACACACACACACACACACACACACACACACACACACACACCCCTGTAAGGATGCCAGAAAGTAGTCTCTTTTCCCCTGGAATAAAGTCTGTTTTGAATCTAGATCATTTAATTGAAATGAACAACATTCCTACTGGTGAGTGTTTTAAGCTTTAAATGAAAGCAAATTTCCATATTCACTTTCAGCCTTTGCTTTTGTATTCAGGCTTCTCCTCTCTATCTCAGCACTGAGGAACTTACTTCCTTATTTAATACCACCTGCTCTTCTATTCTGAATACTGTTGCTCCCTTTAAATTCAAAAAGCCTAAGCCTAAAGGTCTGCCTTGGCTTAATGACACCACCAGAGCCCTGAGGAGGAAGTGCAGAATATCTGAACGAAAGTGGAAGCATAATAAGCTTCAAATTTCCTTCAAAATTTTGAGATACAATCTTCACAAATATCAGGATGCAGTTAAGGCTGCGAGAGCAAAATACTTTCCTGACCTAATTTCTAATAACTCTCATAATCCCAAGGTCTTATTCAATACCATAAATTCTGTGATTTGTCCCGCCCCCAGTATTAGTTTAGATGTGTCCCCCGCTATGTGCGAAGAATTTTTAAAATTCTTCATTAGCAAAGTTGAAGACATCAGAATGAACATTTCCCCCCCACCCGTGACCTAACTGTTTCACTGCTCTGTTCATCTAAACTGGACTGTTTCCAACCCATCATGCTACCCTCCTTACAAAGATTGTTTCCACCATGAAACCTGCAACCTGCTCCCTTGACATTGTCCCCACTGCCCTCCTGAAGGATGTCTTTGACATAGCCAGTCCCAGCATCCTCTCTATTATCAACAGCTCCCCGGCCACTGGTACTGTTCCAACCTGCTTCAAGCGTGCCATGGTCCAGCCCCTCCTGAAAAAAACAACTTAGACCCTACCCTACCTAGTAACTACAGACCTATTTCTAAACTTCCATTTCTGTCAAAGGTTCTCGAAAAGGTTATTTTTAGTCAATTGTTGCCCTACCTACACCAAAACAACATCTTGGAAAGATTTCAGTCAGGTTTTAAGGCTTATCATAGCACAGAGTCTGCCGTGCTGGAAGTGTATAATAATCTCTACCGACTCAGGTGACTCTGCCATCCTAATTCTTTTTGACCTCAGCACAGCATTCGATACTGTGGATCATGCCATTTTAATAGACCGTCTCCAGTACGGGGTTGGTGTTGATGGCACTGCTTTGAACTGGTTCACATCCTACCTCAAAAATAGAAGCTTCTCTGTCAACCTAGGCAAATTTTCCTCTTCTCCAGCTAGTTTCTCCTGCGGGGTCCCACAAGGTTCCATCCTAGGTCCCATTCTTTTCTCTATATACATGCTTCCTCTCGGTCAAATCATTCAAAAACATGACATTTCCTTCCATTGTTATGCTGACGACACACAGCTTTTTCTCCCCTCGAAACCAAACGACCAGTCAAATCTAGTCAACTTCATGAACTGCCTTGAGGACATAAAGTGTTGGATGGCACAAAACTTCCGACAGGTGAATGAAGGCAGTTCTGAAATTGTCTTATTTGGCCCCCCTGAATCCATCAAAGTGATTACCAACAGTCTTGGTAACCTGTCCACCCTTGTCAAACCCCATGTCAAAAACCTTGGTGTGATACTTGATTCCGCCTTTAAGTTTGACAAGAAAGTTAATGTAGTGGTAAAAGCCATTTTTTTCCAGCTTCGTACTATTGCCAAAATCAAGTTGTTTCTCTCTTTCAAAGATCTTGTGAAAGTCATCCATGCCCTTATATCCTCCCGCTTGGACTACTCCAACTCCCTGTTAACTGGGATTAGTCAGTCGTCCCTGTCCCACCTGCAACTGGTCCGGAATGCTGCAGCCAGGCTCCTGACAGGTGCCCAGAAGAGGGACCATATTACTCCTATCCTGGCCTCTCTCCACTGGCTACCAGTACGGTTTAGAATTGATTTTAAGGTTCTCCTGTTTGTTTATAAAGCCCTAAATGGGCTGGCCCCCTCCTATATTGCAGACCTTCTAAGCCCTTATTCTACTTCCAGGTCCCTCAGGTCAGCTGACTTGGGGCTCCTGGCTGTCCCGCAATCACTGCATCACTGTAGTTCATTGTCGAAGCCTTGCTAGTTTACTTACAAGTCTTTTTCCCTGCAAGTTGCTGGTAGATTAAGGAGAAAGCAGAGAACATAGTAAAGAGTTATGTAGCCGTTGTATCATACAATGTGGAAATAGGCTATTTGGCTTAACATGCCCATGCTAAACAGCTGGCCATACTAATCCCATCTCCCAGCACTTTGTCTTCTATCTCTAGATGATGTCCCTAAACTATTGCCCTCTTCACTGTGGCACAGTAATACTTGGTCATGTTGGAGGACAACTTGTTAGACCAGTGTAACAGTACCGGAAAGCCATCGTAATTTGATCATCCACTACAGCTCTCCATTGTTGGATGGTGACAATGTGTGTTGGTTGGATCTGTCTCCTGGCTTCAGGCTTTTAAAATGCCTAGCCAGTGTTGGAGCTTGACTCTTCAACCTCCTTGATGTTGAAGTTGTGCCGTCTGGCATGTCAACCAATGACCAAACATATAGTGCCTGTTCATCAGCCTCCCAAATTCATTTCTCTCACTGTCATTGTCTCTGGATCATAACTCATTTTGTCCTGTGGGCAGTGGGCATCTGGGAAACTTGTGTCCCTGCCATACAAGACCAGATGGACTTTTGACCTCACAATCTACCTCAGCATGGTTTTGCACTTTGTCTGTCTGAAATTCACTCTCTCTGTAACTGCAATACTTTACTCTGCATTCTGTTACTGCTCTCACTTATGCTACCTCAGTGCTCTATAAATGGCATGAAAAAGTTTTCACTGTGTTTTAGTACGTGTGGCAATAATAAACCATTTCGATTTACCATGTTACTGTGCTCCCTTGTCCATCTAAGTTGATGGGTGGTGTAGGTTCAGGAGGTGCTGTTAAAGAAGTCTTGACAAGTGGGCATGATGCATTGGCAGTAGAGAATGTGAATATTTAAAATGTGGGTGGGAAACTTTGTTTTGAATTGTGTTAAGCTTCTTAAATGAAATTGGAATTGCGTTCAGCCGGGCAGACATATATCACAGTCCTGGCTTATACTTTTAAGGTGGTGGAAAAGCTTTGGGGAATCAGGAATTGAGTCAGTCCTACTCAGTATACCCAGCTCTGACCTGTTCATTATGTAGGGGAGTCAGCGATGGTAATAATTTCGAAGTCAAGGGGAGGGATATGGCACCCTTTTGTTGAAGATGATCACTGCTTAGCGCATTTACAGTGTGGATGTTATTTAATATTAGAATCAAGCTTTCCAATTATTGGCCCAGACCCAATTGTTGTCCAGGTCTTGTTCCATGCACACATAAACTACCTCATTATTTGAGCTTTGGGAGTGGAATTGAATAGATTTATGTATCAGTAAACATCTCCACTTATGACTGTATGTTAGAATGAAGATCGTTGATGACAGAGGTTTGAGATGGTTGGTATAGTTCTATGTCCTGAGGAATGAATACACTTTGGGAGTACTTTCTGCCCCAGTGCTTTGTAAAGAAACATTCATTTTCTCTCCACATTTGCCCTATCTGAGCAGCGTTGGAGGCTGGGTGATGTGATTGTTGCTCCCTCCAGTGGCCAGCCATCATCTCAACAAATGAAGGCACAAGAAATGGCAAACGCTGAGCTCTGGAGCAACCGGCCAGATGCTGGAGGAACTCAGCGGGTCAGGCAGCATCTGTGACGAATAGTTAATATTTCAGCTTGAGTCCGTTCCGAAATATCAACTGCCCATCTCACTCCACAGATGCTGTCTGATTTGCTGAGCTCCTCCACTTCTTGTTTGATGCTTGCAACAAATGACTTGTTATTTGTAGAGTGATTTGTAGCACATTTTTGCAGCAGTCAGGTATCAGAAATAGGGACAGAAGATGACCATTCTGCCCTAGTATCTGCTGTACCATCCAGTAACATTATGATTGATCATTTATCACAGTGCCTTCCCCTGCACTAACTCCATAACCTTGGTTTCCCTCCTCTTTATGCGATGCAGACCTGGAATACATCAGCATGGGCCTTTTGCAATGATGCAAGCCATGCATAAGTCTTGGAGCCTGGGAGCAACACCAAAGCCAACCCTAAAACAATTAGTCTTGGCTGGTCAGTACAACAAAAAACAATACTATCTGAACAGAAATCTTTCAGAAAGCTTCAAAGGTTCAAGCACTTGAGTTTACTTCCACATGGTGACACTGTGCCTATTTTCAATGCTACCTAATTTCTCCCACTCCCCCCCCCCCCACCTGTGTCACCTAATTAACTGTATGGCTTTGGCATCATGATTATTTTTAAAGTCAACAATAATTGTCTCTTAATATCACAATGTATTCCGGTTAGAGCAAGTTGCCCTCAGAATTTGTTTATTGATGGAAAACCATCGCATGATGGTTGTCTACTTTAACACAGGCCTGTCATCCTAGTCTTTCATTGCCCAAATCTGAGCAACTGTGGAGACAGAAACAGTGATTGTAAAGTAATTGCATGATTGTACATTCTATAAATGTCAGTGGTAGTCTTCTGTAAATAATAAGAATGAATGTTACGTTAATCAGTATTGCTTACACATATAAGGCTGAAAACAATGAAGAATGCTTGAAAATGTTAAGCCTTTCTTTACTTTCATTGAGTCTTTCAATCTGCTTTCTTTATCCACTGGGTGCTTAAATCTTGCTTCGTTAAATAATCTTGAACTATTATCTATCTGATTTAGAATGCAGTGGACACTGGATTCTCTACTGATCTACATTGTGTTATTTCTAGAACTGTTTTCCAATCGTGTTCATCTTTGGACTACAGCCCTCCTCCCTTTGAAGCTGATGTTTGAGCTATTCTGCTTGGTCTTGACTTCAGGCATTACACTTAACTGTATGCCTTCAGCTGTTTAAATAGCACTTATGCAGCCGTTTCATTTTCCCTATACTCAAGGACAGTGATTTAATAATGTTGCGCTAACTTTCAAATAACAGCTTTTGATATAGGCAGCATGTTTGTGCACTCAGTGAATTGTTCATAATATGTGTGCCAATTGTCAAAACTGGTTTCCTTCACACTGAGTCGCTTTGCTTTGCTTCAGTACCAAAGTACCTACAAATGTTACCTAACAGGCTGCAATCAAGAATACTGTGTCATTGTGTGATGAGTTGGCTTCTGGAAATACTCTAATAATCTAATAGTCAAACAAACATAGTAAATCATCTAATCTGACGTGTCTAGAGTGGAAACTAGAGAAAAATTTTTGAGTATCGAATATAAGGTATTAAAATTGTATCTATAATTATTGCAGTAATTATAGAAACCTATCAATAGACAATAGGTTCAGGAGTAGGCCATTCAGCCCTTCGAGCCAGCACCGCCATTCACTGTGATCATGCTGTTCATCCACAATCAGTACCCCGTTCCCGTCTTCTATCCATATCCCTTGACTCTTCTATCATTAAGAGCTCTATCTAACTCTTTCTTGAAAGCATCCAGAGAATTAGCCTCCACTGCCTTCTAAGGCAGAGCATTCCACAGATCCACAACCCTCTGTGTGAAAAAGTTTTTCCTCAGCTCCGTTCTAAATGGCCCACCCCTTATTCTTAAACTGTGGCTTCTGGTTCTGGACTCCCCCAACATCAGGAACATGGTTCCTGCCTCTAGCATGTCCAATCTCTTAATAATCTTATATGTTTCAATCAGATCCCCTCTCATCCTTCTAAATTCCAGTGTATACAAGCCCAATCGCTCCAATCCTTCAACGTATGATTTTCCTGCCATCCCTGGAATTAACCCAGTGAAGCTATGCTGCACTCCCTCCACAGCAAGAATGTCCTTCCTCAAATTTGGAGACCAAAACTGCACACAATACTCCAGGTGGGACAATGGCAAACATAAAGCTTGTGCACCATGGAAGTCAACAGAATAGATAGTTTCTGACATCAGTCAATGTGCAGTACTAACAAGATGAACCTAGATCCATATGTTCAACTGTAGTAGTGATTCTAGCACTTGGCAAACAGTATCATCCAGCGTTACCATCCCTACCATCAGTTCTCTTCAAAAAGATGGAGGTTTTCTTTAACTAATTAATTATGAAATCAGTTGCTAATTAGTGTTTTATTAAGCTCTGTGGCATTAAGAGCAGTTGTGTTTGCCAGGGCTTCCTTTCACGATAGTTTTAATTTTGTTTTTATTCCTATTTACTTCTAAATGGTTGACATAGCAATTCTGGGTACATGCCCTTTATTCAGCCGGGTTAGCAAAGAGGCCACTTTTCCTAACACAGGAAAGGACATGCGAGGTTTGCAGATTCATCATTTGTGAAGGAAACAATGTGTAGTCATCAGCAAGCACGAGAGCCAGATACCGGATGGTTGATATACTGTATGGAAGCAAAGTTGTTGAGACTAGTATATTGGATATATTTAGGACGCCTGTAGACAGGTATATGAATGGCAAGAGCTTAGAGGGATAATGGCCAAATAGTAGGAAATGGCATTAACTTGGATATGCATCTTGATCAGCATGGACACTTATAGGCTGCAGACCACAATCTGTGCAGATTGAAAATAACATCTCCAGTTCAACACAGGGATGTGTGCTTTGCCTACTACTCTACTCTCTCTATACCTACGACTAGGCATAACTGAAATGCCACCTAGAAATTTGTTGATGAGACAACCAATGTTGGCAAAATTTCAGATGGTGAAGAGAGGGTTACGGCAGTAAGATATACCTGTTGGTTGAGTGGTGTCGCAGCAACAACCTTGCACTCAATATCAGCAAGACCGGAGAGGTGATTGTGGACTTCAGGAAGGGTAAGATGAGTGAACACAAACCAATTGACATGGAGGGATCAGAAGTGGGGAGAGTGAGCAGTTTCAGGTTCCTGGGTGTCAATATCTCTGAGGTCCTAATTTGGACGCAATTTATTGATGCAGCTATAAAGAAGGCAAGCCAGCGGCTATATTTCATTAGGAGTTTGAGGAGATTTGTTTTGTCAACTAAAATACACAGACTTCCACGAATGCACTGTGGAGAGCATTCTGACTGGCTGTATCACCATCTGGTATGGGGGAGGGACACAAGAGCGAAATAAGTTGAAGAAACTTGTAAAGTTAGTTGGCTCTATCATGGGTACCAGCCTCTGTAGGACCCAAGATATCTTCAAGGAGCGGTGCCTTGGGAAGGTGATGTCCATCATTAAGGATCCCCACCACCCAGGATGTGCTCTCGTCTCACTGTTACCATCAGGTAGGAGGTACAGAAGCCTGAAGGCACACACTCAACGATCCAGGAACAGCTTCTTCCCCTCTGCCATCAAATTTCTAAATGGACATTGAACCCATGAATATTTCCTCACTACTTTTTTATTTCTGGTTTTTTTGGCACCACTTATTTTCACTGAACTATTTGGTGCGGTGAGGCAAGGTCTCCATCAGTCAGAGTCGACCATGGATATTGCATTCTAGCTGTCTAGATTCGCAAAAC
Source organism: Mobula hypostoma (assembly GCF_963921235.1). NCBI lineage: Eukaryota > Metazoa > Chordata > Chondrichthyes > Myliobatiformes > Myliobatidae > Mobula > Mobula hypostoma. The sequence goes on along the minus strand of NC_086102.1, from coordinate 72,530,559 downwards.
TGGGTGGTACTCTTGAAGCTTTCGCAATGAGTGGGTATAGCTGTAAGGCAGCAGAGGTTTGAGATCACAACTCTCCTTCTCCGAGGTGGACTGCTAATCATGGCTGACAAGCCCCATCTGCCCAAAGCAACATGTTTTAAGGCTCCAGTAACCCGCCTTTGCCCCTTCTCCTGTCAGTAGAAATGGTTCTGCCAGGCTTAGTAGCTAAGCCACACGTGAAGGCCAGGAGCTGGTCTTGGTTGTCTGAGGCTCTTTGAGGTACACGCTATAGGGAGCATTTAATAGGTAACTTAACTATTTAATGGATATATATATATATGTGTGTGTGTATATATATATATATATATACACACACTTAATGTAACTCAGTTTTTTCTCTATATTTATTTATCATGTATTTCATTTTACTGCTGCTGTAAAGTTAACAAATTTCATGACATATACCAGTGATATTAAACCTAAATTTGATTCTGATTCCATGCCATACAATTCCATCGCTCTTTGGCATAACCATCCTCGGGTGCCAATCCTAAGCAGAGGGGAATCTGCTACAGTGTCATCCTGGCAAACTCGATCTTGTTGATTCCTGACTGGCGCATTTTGTAGCCCGAGTGTCACAAGTCAGATTGTACAGCCCAGCCATAAAAATGGCACAGCATGCTCAAGAAGATTATAGCCTTTTCTTATTTATAATGGTCCAACCAGACATCATAGACTTTTTCTTCTGGCAGCAGTGACTGAGAAGAGATTGAGGAAGAAGTGGAGAAAGCAAAGAGCAACATCATGAACTCCTTTCTAATCAGCGCTCTATGACTAACTGATTGTATTAAGGTTTCAGTGACTGCACTCCCGATTCCCAATGTACATAACTGAAGTTCACCATCTCCAAATAACACACACAATTTTTCACAAAAGTTAAGACAACATATTATCACTGTATGAAGTAAAAGCTTAATAGGTGTACTTATCATAAAGGGCTTTTATTATGTGTCATTGCTGCCTGTTTTGGAGTGCAGTATTTTAATTTAATATGTTCTTGAAAGAAGGGGATCTTAATGCAATATCCAAAGTATTTCATGATCACTATTTTGACTACAAAATTAAATTGAATTACTTTCATAATTTACAAGATTCAGTATTGGTAATGTTATGAAGTGGTAGAAAAGGCACTAGGATCCATTTGCTTACTCCAGCTTTCAGCTTCTAAAATGTTGTAGACCTTTCACACAACTTTATCATTAAGATATTTAAAAAAGATGTTTTCTTACAGGAGTTACAAAACCAAATGATAATTTTGTTATGCAGTGTTTGTATGTCAGCAAGCACCTGGAACACAACACTGGAATGTCAGGCTGGACCTTGTCTTTGCAACCTTCTGGGTCAGAGACAAGGGAGCTGGCGCTGAAAGTGACAAGATCGGCACTGAATTGTTGAAATATTTACTGTGTATTTTCATCTTCAGTTTTGGTATGTGTATTTGAACATCCACATCAACTGCACTGAATATCAAGTTATGACCTGCAAAAGTTAATATTGTTGCTCAATGTTTCAAAGCTGATTAGTTGTGGAGCACATGGAACTACGGGGAAATTAAAACTACAAACATTTTTGCAGGTATTCTCTGCAGTTACACATGGCTCCAAGTTTGGTAATAAATAGCTAATCTCCAAGAGCGGTATAGCTGATTTAACTTCTGTTCTAATCTGTACTGGGACAGTCTGCATATTTAAATTTATTTTTTACACCAGATTTTTTTTCTCTATTCCTAACCATTAGGCCTTGATGATTGTCTCCAGCAATACATAAAGAACTTTGAGAGGGAAAAAATCAGCGGAGATCAACTTCTGCGTATTACTCACCAGGAACTAGATGAGCTTGGCGTCACACGCATTGGCCACCAGGAACTTATCCTAGAGGCAGTAGACCTGTTGTGTGCTTTGGTAAGTGCAACCACTGACTTTATCTTTCCTGCCGTCATCACTTTTAAAAAGTAGAATCCCAACTCATCTGTCTTCAGTAGAGATAGTATCTTCCCAGAAACAGAATTTTTACTGAGCTGTTGGGGAAGAGTGGGATTGGGACTAATGGTAGAGATTTCTCTTTGAGATCCAAAATGACTACTTCCTTGTTTATAACGTACAATTGATATCCTGCAATATGTGGCATTATTTTCCATATGCAACGGACGTTAAGATGTATAATGTTCCACTTACTTCTTTCCTTTTATCCTTTACCTTTCCTTTGGTTGGAGTGGGATGGTAGAACAATTACGGATATCCACTTGATGAAGCTTAAGGTTGCATTGTTTGGTTTATAAATGTATTGGATTCCGGGTGTTTTAAATTCTTCAGTTATTTTCTATTCTGTTTTTCGAGTGATCATATTTCAATAGGACTAGTGAGGAGCATTATGAGTTAACAAGATTTTTATATTAACAATCTGTATGGAGGCATGCTAATAAAGAAGGTAAATGTCATGCTGAATGGAGCTTTTAATAATGCTTGTTGAACATAATCATAATTACCAATGCTTTGCAATCCAATATTTTTGTCATCATTGTACCTTTACACAGCATTGTTTTTTAAGGCACTTTGAGTAAAATCAACCTCCAACAACAATACAGTGGCAAAGTAACCTTTGAAGAAATGTAATATAGCAGTGATAGGAAAACTGAATGCACAGAAGTCCGACCTAGCCTGCTGAATGACAAATTATCTTTGTGACTAAATTAATTACGGTTGGACTAAGTTATCAAAAAGATTTCATAACTTATTTCGTAATAAGTTGCATAATTGGACATAGCTTAGATAAGGAAACATGGAATGCTGACATACTTTTAGCTTAGTTACGTTCTTTTTCATGTCCTGCTTGGAAATGGTGTATAAATTCCCCTGTCTCCAAAATAATAGATTCCGGAATGTTTATTTACTTGAATATTCACTGTGCTTAACCTTGTCTGACTACTCACTGATTACTTTCATAGGGAGTTACTCCACACACCTTCATTTATTTTTAATAGGAAACTATTCTGCCTATGCATAATGCTCCTGGTATTGGACAGGCAGAATTTATCTCAAAGGTAACCAATTAATCGTACTTTACTCTTCACAGATAAAATTTTATTTCAAATTTCCAGCACCTGCAGTTCTGATGTAGGGTCTCGGCCTGAAACGTCGACTGTTTACTCTTTTTCATAGATGCTGCCTGACCTGCTGAGTTCCTCCAGCATTTTGTGTGTGTTGCTTTGGATTTCCCGCATCTGCAGATTTCCTCATGTGTGATTCACATCGTACTACTGGGTTTTGTGCTGTACCTTTTCAAGGCCCTGTGTCTTAAACTTGTGATGATTGACAGCTTTTATTTTTTATTCCTCCAACAAGCCTCAGGAAATCATTGCAACCAGATAATTCACTTCGCTGAAAACCATGAAATGCTGGTCAGACAGCATCTGTGCAAAGAGATGCAGCATTCTCATTTCAGGTTGAATGCCCTTCATCAAAATTCACTTGGTCTGTGCAGCTTCTTTTCCGAAAATCAGAATCAGGTTTAATATCACTGGCATATTTCCTAAAATTAGTTAACTTAGTGGCAGCAGTACAATGAAAAACATGATAATAAAGGGAAAAATAAATAAGTAAATCTATTACAGTAAGTGTGTGTGTGTATACACACACACACACACACATAATGCATATACTTATTAAATAGTTAAATATAGTGCAAAAACAGAAATAATAAAAGTGAAGTAGTGTTCATTTAGTCTCCATTTAAGAATCAGATGGTGGAGAGGAAGAATCTGTTCATGAATCACTGAGTGTGTGCCTTCAGGCTTCTGTACCTCCTACCTGACAGTAACATTGAGAAGGTATCATGGGTGATGGGGATCCTTAATAATGGACGGTGCCTTTCAAAGGCACCGCTCCTTGAAGATAACTTGGACACTATGGATGCTAGTACCCAAGATGGAGCTGACTAATTTTACAACTTTCTGTAGCTTCTTTCAATTCTGTGCAGTACGCACACCCCCCATATCAGACGGTGATGCAGCCTGTCAGAATGCTCTCCATGGTACATCTGTAGAAGTTTTCAAGTATCTTAGGTGACGAACCAAATGTCCTCAAACTTCTAATGAAATGTAGCTGCTGTGTTGTCTTTTTTATAGCTGCGTCGATATGTTGGGACCTGGTTAGAACCTCAGAGACTTTGACACCCAGGAGCTTGAAATTGCTCACTCTCTCAACTTCTGATCCCTCGTCCTACCCATTCTGAAGTCCATAATCAGCTCTGTGGTCTTATTGACGTTAAGTGGAAAGTTGTGGCTGCGACACCACTCCACCAGCTGATATACCTTGCTCCTGTATGCCCTCTCGTCTCCATCTGATATTCTGCCAACAATGGTTATATCATCAGCAAATATATAGATGGTATTTGAGCTATGCCTATCCACACAGTCATGGGTATAGAGAGAGTAGAGCAGTGGGCTAAGCACACATCCCTGAGCTGCACCAGTGTTGATCATCTGCGAGGAGGAGGTGTTATCACCAATCCACACAGATTGTGGTCTTCTGGTTAGGAAGTCGAGGATGCATTTGCAGAGGGAGGTACAGAGGTTCTGTAGCTTATTGACCAGGACTGTAGAAAAGTTGGTGTTAAACGTTCAGCTATAGTCAATGAACAGCATCTTACATAGGTGTTTGTATTGCCCAGGTGATCTAAGGCCGTGTGAAAATGTACATGGGTGCTCAGGTTGCTTTTTATTTCATTGATGAGGCATCCCTCATGAATATATAATCATTCTTCCCCAGTAAATGGAAGAAAGATTTCCCAACGTCATCCTGGATGGATAAACCATCATTTAATTTTTCACTCACTGCTGGCAGCTACATAAATACACTTTGTGGCCACTTTATTTGCACCACCTGTCCCTAATAAAGAGGCAACTGAGTGTATCTTCATGGTCGACTGCTACTCTAGCCCATCTACTTCAAAGCTCTTCTGCATGTCACCGTTGTATCACATGGTTACTTGAGTTACTGTCCTTCCTGTCAATTTGAACCAGTCCAGCCGTCCTCCTCTGTCTGTCTCATCGACAAAGCATTTTCGCCCATAGAAATGGCACTCAATGGATTTTTTTTTGTTTTTCGCACCATTTTCTGCAAACTCTAGAGACAGTTGTTCACGAAAATCCCAGGAGGTCAGCAGTCTCTGAGATATTCAAACCATCCTGTTTTGCACCAACAATCATCCCATGGTCGAAGTCACTCAGATCACATTTCTTCCCAAATCTGATGTTTGATCTGAACAACAGCTGAACCCCTTGACCGTGTCTGCATGCTTTATGCATTGAACTGCTGCCACATGAGCTGATTAGATATTTGCATTAACGGCAGGCGTTCAGATACAAAGTAGCCACTGAGTGAATAGCTGCTAGATGTTTAGATAAAAAGTAGCAGACTCAGATACGTATACAAAATGAAAATTGCAATGGCGCAGTTCTGACAATGGTATGAATGATGTGAACTGCCCCAGATCCACACGGAGGAAAGAGAATCAAACGTGTACTTAAGCAAGAAAAATCGGATCTTTTAATATAATATTCTGATATCTTATTCATCTCAATATGAGCTACGGGCAAGAATAAAAATTAGACAACTTCCTGATTTGATGAGCAATTCATACTTCTGGTTTCCAGGAACAAACAGGCAGTTCCTTGCATGAGCTCATTACCCAGTAAGGAAAGTTAATCAACCTTTATCAAAGTTATACCTTTCTTTTGACTTGTCAACTTAATCGTTTATTGCAGTTCTAAGTCTGACAGTTGACCCGAATTATTACTTAGAGTGGAAAATGTAAAGTGCACAGGATACAGAATTGTCAATGTGATTGTTTCATCATTACACACCATTACGGAAATTCTTGGCCATATGAATTTACAGCAAAAAGATGGAGAATGAAAAGATACATAATAAGATCACCCGTAATGTTTGACCAATGTTATGACTGTTGTCACTTCCAAATTAATTCCTTGGAAAATGGTTTCATTGGAGAACGAGGTTTCATGGGAGCTTCGCTATTTTTGATGAACAGATTTGAAGTTTGAAGAATATGTAGTCCAAACTACTTGGTGTTTGATGTACCTTGGTACAAATATTGAGTATTAATAGCAGTTTAACACTTAGCAGAGGCATTGTAGATGTATATGTTTGTAAAGTCTAGTATTATTTTACTTGTGAGGTAGGAAAACAATGGTCTTGAGGGTTGTCTTATTGCTGTTTGTACTGTCCCACACAATGAAATTGTATGTTACATTAACTAAACATGTTTTTAATTTACCTTTGTACATAATTTGTGAGAAAATTTCAAATAGCACAAAATAGAGGGTGTAGTGGATTGCTTTTCGTTGAAAGTGTAATATAAATGTATTTTGTTGCCTGGGGTAAGTACATTTATTCTAGTAGAGAAAGAGAGAAGAAAAGTAACTTGATATCCCAAATCACTTCAAAAACTGAGTGTTTATTGCTACAAACAAGGCTGCATTGGATGTGGTTAACAATACTACACTATATTGATCCTTTGGCATAAATTGGGATTTTTGGGGAGGCAAATCATAAATGAAATTTATGCTTTATAAATTTGATTTAATAGGTGGATTGTGGAAAGAAAAAATAGCATTAATGTCAAGTTAGTATAAATAGGTAGTTGATGACTGGCACAGTCTTGATGGTCTAAATGGCCTATTACTGTGCAATATTTCACTTTGACTCTTCGTGGGAAGTCTATTCACCCTGAACAAACGAGGTGTTATTTTGTTGCTATGCTCAGTGCAATGTTATGCTTGAATAATATAGGAAAAACAGTGTCTAAAAAAAAATTGAGCCATTCTTAATTGTCAGGAAATGACAAACTTATGTACAAAATGCTTTTGTTTTTTTTTCAGAACTATGGGCTTGAAACAGAGAACCTTAAAACACTATCCCACAAACTGAATGCATCTGCCAAAAATCTTCAGAATTTTATAACTGGTCGAAGGAGGAGTGGACACTATGATGGAAGGTCCTCCAGGAGATTACCTAATGATTTCCTGACATCAGTGGTGGATCTTATAGGTGCAGCTAAAAGCTTACTGGCATGGCTGGACAGGTAATTCTTTGAATAAGACCCTTTTTACACTTAGTGGGAAAGACCGAAAATCTGGATGACTGAGAACATGATTATTTTGGAATTAATGAAAGTATAGGTTTCTTTGATACTTAAACATTGCAAATCTCCAATTTCTTACAAGCAGCATTTTTGTCTTTCATTTCATTATTTCGGAGCTTTAGAAGTCCAAGAAAACCTATTTAAAGGTGTCGACTCTTAATAAATAATTTCTTTATAAGGGCAGAGTCCTGAGCTATCAAAATGTTTGATCCCAAGATCTTGTTGGGGGGAATGTGCTTACAAGGACTTTATGGGAGATTTTTCTGCTTGGACATTGCTTCCTTCAGCTCATTGAGCCAAATCATGCTGCCTGTGGCAGCTGGTCCTGAAGGTAACTACCAGCTTTCAGCGCTCCCAGGTAAATCCTGGATTTGTGTCGGCCCACTGTGAGTCCGGTTCGTGCTGAGTGACAGGTGTCGACACATCTGTCACTCGGCTCCATCACTGCACTCTACAGGGATTATATTGGCAGAGCCCAGGCATGCTGGGATTCCCTGGCATCTGATGGGGAAATCCATTCTCTGGTATTACAGTGGTCAGACCTGGCGTATGATCTGAGATCACATTCACTTCAGTGGCGGGGGGGGGCGGAGTGGGGGGGGTTCCTATCCTGGAACTAGGAGAAACAAGATAAGTCATTTGTTTGGGGGGCATTTTGACATTTTATATTTTTTAGCTTTTTTTTAATTTTGTTATGAACTTTATTTAAACTTTTTTTGGTTAACTTTAACTTTTAAACTTTTTATTGCTATTGTAAATGTCATGGAACATCAGATTTAAGTATGATTATGAGGTTGCATGCCTTCCATTTTAAATTTAATCTTGCTGCCTGGAATCCAGGTGTTAAAACAGAGCAATAAAAGAAAATCCAGTTGGGAAATTTATTTACACAACCTGCTAGATGCAGTTCACGTGTCACCACTGCTCTAAATGCCACCATGATTAGACAAACACTTCCGTGCAAGTAATTGTAATAATCCATACTTATTCTTCCCTCTGCTAAGGTCCATAAATGCAGCCTTGGATTTCTCTTTTCAATATCCCCCATACTTTGCTTCTTCAAAACCAGCCCGTTCAATCTCTTCCCCCTGAGGTCTCTGATCTCTCCCAGGAGACCTACAGTCTGCCCTTCCCTCATTGGCTTTTTGGACACTTCTCCATGTGTGTTGCAATCTCCCGGTCATTGATGTCTCTTATCACCTTCCCCAGGTGTCTTATCTCCATTTCTTGTCTTTAAAGCAAAAGATGATTTGGCAGAATGTACAAAGTAGATCTCATTTGGAAGGTGGTACTGGACAGTACAGACCATCTTGCTGAAATATGTAAACTGCTACTGAACTTGTCATGTGGCCTTTCCAATACCTTTTTTCCTCCTCAGTATCTGGTGACTAAGGCTTACTTGGCCACAGTTTGGCTTCCTTCGGGATGTCGCTCTCCATGTCCATGAAAAAAACAGTCAAAAACATTAAGGAGGATATGCTGTAAAACTGAACGGGGTTTTAGGGAAGCCCCTTCTGGACTTTTTAAATGCAATTTTGAATTGAATTGACTTTATTACTTACATCCTTCACATACATGAGGAGTAAAAATCTTTACGTTACGTCTCCATCTAAATGTGCAATATGCAATTTATAGTAATTTATAATAAATAGTATGTACAACGGGATAGTCAATATAACATAGAAATAAGTTGTGTCAGCATGAGTTAATCAGTCTGATGACCTGATGGAAGAAGCTGTCCTGGAGCCTGTTGGTCCTGACTTTTATGCTGCGGTACCACTTCCCGGATGGTAGCAGCTGGAACAGTTTGTGGTTAGGGTTACTCATGTCCCCAATGATTCTTCAGGCCCTTTTTACACACCTGTCACTATAAACGTCCTGAATAGTGTGAAGTTCACATCTACAGATGTGCTGGGCTGTCCACACCACTCTCTGCAGAGTCCTGCGATTGGGGGAAGTACAGTTCCCATATCAGGCAGTGATGCAGCCAGTCAGGATGCTCTCAATTGTGCCCCTGTAGAAAGTTCTTAGGATTTGGGGGCCCACACCAAACTTCTCCAATTGTCTGAGGTGAAAGAGGTGCTGTTTTGCTTTTTTCACCACACAGCCGCTATATACAGACCATGTGAGATCCTCAGTGATGTTTATACCATTGTTCACACTTCCTGTCTTCAGGCTGTCTTGGGGGTGGAATGTTGTAACATTTAAGACAAGGTAATGCTGGGGATATTAATCGTCATTCTGAAAACAAAGAAAGGGGGTTCTTTCGTTAACGTATATTAATGATTATAAAGTACAAGGACAGCAAAAAAGACAAATGTATAAACATCTTGGTGAGCATGACAAGTGGAGGATTGGCAAATTTGTCTTCATAAAACTTGCCCTTTCTTAACTCGATGATTCAGAATTTTGAAAATTCTGTATCATGTCTTTGGCTAGAAGGTGAGACACAGGCTGGCACATCCATGCACACACTGAGGTTGGGTGGGACTACAACTAGAGGTCATGGGTTAAGGGCGAAAAGTGAAAAGTTTAAGTGCAACATGAGGGGAAACTTCTTCACTCAGAGGGTCATGAGAGCATGAAATAAACTGGCAGCGGAAGTGGTTCATGCTGGAGCTCCATTTCAATGTTTAAGAGAGGTTTGGATAGTACGTGGATGGGAGTGGTAGGGAGGGCTGTGGTCTCAGTACAGATTGATGGGAGTAGGTGGTTAAAATGGTTTGTCACAGACTAGTTGGGCCAAGGGGCCTGTTTTCGTGCTGTACTTTTCTATGACTCTCTGTCATATCACCATCATCATCAGCGATCACTCGTAGTTGGGTATGATTCTTCTCCTGGTGCTTGATCTGGTCACTTGTGGGTCTTGAGGTGACTGAAGAGACCGACCTGTGATCCGCAAGTCCTATTGCAGCGTTGGCTGGTGTGAGTCATTGAGGTGGTGGCGGATGGAGGTGCTTGGGCCTTTCCCAGGCTCAGTCTCAGTGGCATGGTGGAGGTACCCTTCGAGCTGTGCACTCCCCCCATAGACAGTCCTTCTCCAGGTTCTCCTACCCTGTGCATGCACACATGTGGAATCGAATAAATGCTCTTTGTCATCTTGTTATTTCTGAGTCAATGTTGGTCTGTAATTCATGTTGGTTTTTCCATATTATATCAATACCGAACCACAGATCAGGGTTTCAAATGAAGATCAGATGTTGCCACAAAGCCGTCACTAACACGTCTCAAAATGAATGAAGCATGTATTCATCTTACAGTTGACTGTCTGGGGTGGACATCCACTGTCAGATATGAAGGAGCCTTTAAGCTGGTAGTTGTTCAGCTGCATAATATGTTTCTTAACTGGCTAATTAGTCAGCGATATCTTGTGATTCTGAGCCACCCAAGAATTTGCTGGAGTTCAGATACACTAGATAGAATTCCACTGTGTAGCACTATGTTCTTTTGTACAGAGCTCCATGTGACGGAATTTCTGGGAGAGATATATATTCTGGGTGAGAAGGTCTCCTTTCATAAATGATATATGTCTAGGGTTGGTATGATTTGGAGTTCAACCAAACAGGAACGTTGTGATTTTCCGATTAAAGAAACCTCGATTTGAGTGAATTCTGAGTAAGTACTGCCCACACATAATTGTCGGTCAGCAAGAAATAACAGATCGTACACCACATAAAATTATAATTTCAGCTTTATCAAACAGTTATTAAGAGAAAGAAAAGAAAGAAACAAAAAAAAAGGGCCCATCACAGTTAAACCAGTCTAAATGTGCACATAACCGTTGGAGCTCATCTCTTCCAAAGCTTGGTATAACCGTTAGTCATGGCGCCAAGCCCGTGATTTGCGTGAAAGCCCCCGCCACAGTCTGAACTTCCCTTGAACTCCATCTTGGCCAGACTAGCTCTCCCTCAGGAGTATGGGCCCTCCTCCTTGCAGCCATTCATCTGCACAAAACACTTCTTGCAACAGGGACTCTCCTTCCCACGGGTTTCTGTGGCATCTTCCCTTCTGTCCCACTCCACAAATCTCACCAAAATATACCCCAAATCAGACTACTGTATGTCACAAGTCTCTCTCCACCCCACTCTCTTTAAAGCTTTCTCCAGATCCCACCATCTTGATTGGCTGACACAAACATCCCGAAGTTGAACAGCAGGGCTTCTTATCTTAGCTGAAACTCAAACATACTACCAGCAGGACACACTGCTTTTGCAGAAAATGGCTAAAATGCATTGCAGTAGAAATCATAACCAGGGCATTACATAATATACACAGAAGCCCGTTTTTATCTTGATGGCACCTACACAAAATTATAAAGTATGGGTGAGGCCTGTGAATACTAGTGAGCTATGACACAGAAGTAGCTCATAATCAGGGTGGGAGGGTGGAGGAATTGAGAATCATGTTGGCCTTATTTACTCAGAGCTTATGTTTATCTGGACCGCTCTCTGGGAATACAATACATCTATCTCTTTCCACACACGTCCTTCGTTAAAGCTTACTTTATGAATCCCAACACCTCTTTGATGCTCGTGAGTATTTGTCTGGCCAACACATTCCCACCTTCCCCCAAGTTTACTGCTTCCCCTTCCAATCTCTTCCCATACCAATGATCCACTGGTCTCTCATCTTCCATTATCATCTCCTGTGATTGCCCTTACTGTAAAATCCTCTCTCCATGTCCCTCAGCTTTCTAACCCCCCCGCCCCCACCGATCTCTTTACGCTGCATCTCTCCACTTGAATTCACCAAACATGCATGTGTCCGTAATCTACTCCTAAAAATATCTTCCCTGTGATCGTCAGTCTCCATGGTTGTGCAAATTCAGAGATGAAAGGCCTCTGTGGGAACCTTCTTGGGCAAAGCCTGTATTAACACACACATTGTCTTGGATTTTGCATGGATGAAACCATCACTGGTAGCCATCTGGAGTTAACAGAAGCTATTGTTTGATGGAGCTCTAAATATTGCAAGTGCTCTTCTGCACTTTGATAATATACTTTTCTTTAATGCCGCCATTGTCTGCTGCTGTCATCCACTTAAGGTGTTGTCCTCTTCTCAAATGACTTTCCTGCTCCGACAGTTGTTTAGTTCTGCTTTCAGCTACCTCACTTAAATTCTTCTTAAATGGTTTCTGCAAACTCTTTATTGTGCTAGTTGTCTTGCATCCTGTTCTTTGGATATTGGGGCCACAAAATATCATCATTCTTGCATTTTTGAAATGTCCACAATAGACTTTAGAAACCAGTCATTAGAGATCCACATTAGTCCCGGTTAAAGGATTGTTGCTTGTCAGGCCAGCAGCTGTATCGTGCTACCACAGTAAATGTTGTTACGTACCCCATAACTGGGTTGCCAAACCAGCAGAAATGGACCACTTAGTTGGAGTCTGGATTACTGGAACTAAGAAAGTTTTATTAAAGAAATAAGCAACACAGTACTCTAATCAAAAGGATATAATTGCAACAGTTTAGCAGTGATAAAACACACATGTACCCAGAACTAGGATAATAGGATCAATCAAGCTCTATCGCAGTCTAAGGGTAAATGATCAATTTCAAGTGACGCAAAGTTCAGTTCAATTTAGTTCAGTTCAGTTCGCAGTAATCGCTGTTGTGCCGTTGGGGCGGGGAGAAGAGAGAGAGCGAAAGCGAATGAATATTCAAAACGGATTCCAAACAGACCTCCGATATTCCTGGCAGTTAGCTTTCGGGCGAGCCCTTTGTAATGTCTTCTGAGGTCACCAACTGTGACCCCTCCGTTCCAGATACGATTGTTCTTCTGCAGTGAATCCGGCACCCAGGCAAGGGCGGACACACACACTGGGTTCCCACCGACCCATACCTTTCTACCCTGTGCGTCTATGGCTGGTCCTGCAATCAGACCTCCAAAACTCCCACCAACTTGTGGGGGCACACTGCTTCCAGGGTCTCGTTACCTCGTGGAGTCGTGTCTCGCCTCAGCGAACCTGTCCCTTTTTATCCCCCTGCTGGGGTATCGCCTGTCCATCAAACTTCAAACAGTTCAGGGTTCAAAGCCACCGGTCTCTGACAATACTTGGATCTCTGTCTCCTTTTCGTTAATCCCTCTCGTCTCTCTCTTATTAGCACCTTGCATGTTCCCCCATTGTCCTCTTATCGGCATCAATCTTCTGATAACTGGTTCTTTTGTCACAATGTCCACAGTGATGAAGCTGCAGTTTTCATGCATTTCCTACCACTTTAGGAAGTGCTTGGTTGAATTTCGAGAGTGGCAAGACGCAACCCAGAAATGGTCACAATCTCCCAACTCAACCCATAAGTGATTTTCAGCCGCGGGACTCTGTGAGTTAATTTTCTGGCCAGCATTTCAATTTTTATGAGAGTCCAGATGTGTGGCTTGTTAAAATACTGTAGGCGACTAATAATTCCATTAAGGAACTTAGGGAAACCTCTTCAGCCAGAGTTGATAGAGTGTGGAACTCATCGCATGCAGTGGTTGGGGTGGATAACACCAATGCACATATGGGGATTAAAACAGTAAGTGCTGGGAACAAACACTCAATGGGTCAGGCGGCATTGGAGGAAGGAGAAATAGAGTTAATATTTCAGGTTGAAGACCTTTATCAGAACCTTGCACTGAAATGGGAAGTTGATAAAGATATGGGGAGGAAAGTGAAGATAGATGTGCTCGCAGGGTTAGAGAAGAACAGCATGGGCTGAGACTGAAACAGCAATGGAAACGTCTATCCCAGACCTTGACAACTGTCCTTGTATTGTTCACGAAGGCTTGCACTTGCATTCATTAGCTGGTTTGCAGATGAATTATCTTGGGCTCCACAACAGTCCTAAGCTACTTGCCAACTAAACAACAGATGTTAACTAGAAGCTCTAAGCCTGCAAAAAATATAAATCAAGTTGTTTATTCATGAGACATCTGTAAAGTGCCCAGTAGTCACTGTTTTTAAAGTCTTTTAACTGGTTGGGCTGCATGCACTTTTCAGAGTGTTTGCCAGGCACTAGAATGAAGAAGACAATAAAATCTGCAGATGCTGGAAGTCCAAGCGACACACGCAAAATGCTAGAGGAACCCAGCAGATTAAGCAGCATCTATGGCAAAGAATATACAGTCAATGTTTTGGGCTGAGACCCGTCATCAGGACTGGAAGGGAAAAAAAAATGAGAAGTTAGAGCAAGAAGGTGGGGGATAGGGAGGAAGAAGTACAAAGTGGTGAAGTGAAACTTGGAGAGTGGGAGGGGTGAAGTGAAGAGCTGGGAAGCTGATAGGTGAAAGAGATAAAGAGCTGGAGAAAGAGGAAACTGATAGGAGAAGATAGAAGGCCATGGAAGAAAGAGAAGGGGAGGAGCACCAGTGGGAGCTGATGGGAAGGTAAGGTGATGAGGTGAGAGAGGGAAACGGGTAGGGGAATGGTGAAGGACTGGGGGCAATTACCAGAAGTTCGAGAAATCGATCTTCATGCCGGATTGGAGGCTACCGAGATGGAATATGAGGTGTTGATGTCCAACATGAATGCGGCCTCACCGTGGCAGTAGAGGAGGCCATGGATTGACACGTCAAAATGGGAATAGGAAGTAGCATTGAAATGGGTGGCCACAAGGAGATCCCACCTTTTCTGGTGGACTCCTCGGGGATCTTCGTAGGTGCTTGGTGTAGCAGTCTCCCAATCTACATTGGGTCTCACTGATATACAGGAGGCCACACTAGGAGTACTGGATGCAATAGATGACCCCATTAGACTCAAAGGTGAAGTGTCACCTCACCTGAAAGGACTGTTTGGGGCCCTGAATTGCAGTGAGGGAGGAGGTGTAGCGGCAGGTGTAGCACTTGTTTCGCTTAAAAGGATAAGTACCAGGAGGGAGATCATTAGGGAGGATGAGTGGGCAAGTGAGTCGTGTAGGGAGTGATCCCTGAGGAAAGTGGGGGAGGGGTGGAGGGAAAGATGTGCGTGGTGGTGGGGGATTCCATTGAAGATAGTGGAAGTTTCGGAGGATTGTGTACTGGACATGGAGGCTGCTGAGGTAGTAGGTGAGGACAAGAGGAACGCTATCCCTGATGATGCGTCAGGAGGATGGGGTGAAGGCACACATTCGCAAAATGGAAGAGATGCAGTTGAGGGCAGCGTTGATGGTGGAGGAAGAAAAGCTCCTTTCTTCGAAGAAGGAGGACATCTCATTAGTTCTGGAATGAAAAGTCTCATCCTGAGACCATATGCGGCGGACAAGGTAGAACTGAGCGAAGGGGGTGGCATTTTTCCAAGTGACAGGGTGGGAAGAGGTATAGTCCAGGTATCTGTGAGAATCAGTGGGTTTATAGAAGATATCTGCAGATAAGCTGTCTCCAGAGTTAGAGATGGAGAAATTGAGAAAGGAAGGAAAGTGTTGGAAATGGGCCAGGTAGATTTGAGGGTAGCGTGGAAGCTGGAGACTTCACAAGTCCCACTTAGAGTCATCCATCTACTCCCAAATTTCATCAGACAGAAAAGGCAAGGACAGCTTCTCTACTGGTTAATTGACAGATATGTTAGAATTGCTTTGGATGTCACAGCTCCTAACATAATGATGGTTAAATTTGCCAAAATAAAAGAAATTATGGATTAATTACTATTCAAAAACCTGGGCAATACTGTTAGATTTTTTTTTGCTGACAGTTTGTGACTTTTACATTTTCCTATTTTCATTATCACTCAATATTTGTGAATTAGTTTCTTTTAACCTTCTATTGACCTTTCTGAGATGGATAAACATGTGAGGGAAGGTTGTAGTACAAGCAATGAGGTGACTATAGCTCTCATAGGTAAATGTTGTGGTATTGATTTAGGTGGACAGAGTAAAAGTATAACACTATTGATGAATGAATATCAAGTAAATGAAATGTGAGAGATTAACCAATTGGTTGGTTTCATTGATCAGATGATGACCACAATTTTCACATGCTATTTTGGCTGGCATATAATAAAATAATACATTCTGGTTATATAAATGGATACAATTATTGGCATGTCTTGTGTATGAGGAACATGTTTTCCAAAGGATAATAGTTCCTTAAATATTGTTTGTGAAACAACAATATGCTGTATAATTGTACATCTTCAGTCATACTTATGTTTGTAATCTTCCTGAAATCCAATTCTTTTTATATGGAAGTCTTAGCTGTTCTTTTTCCATTATAAATAGTTTATGTTGCATTTCACAGATACATTTGTTCAATAAAATGTAGTTATATGAGAGTGAAAACTTTCAAGTTAGCTGCTTGATACAAGTAAGGGGGGAGGGAAATAGATATCTGTTGATTGAGTATATCTGTGACAGCTTTCAATTCTGCCCTGATCTCATTAACTTTATTTCCTCGCTCACCTCACCGCCCCCCCCCCCCCGGTATCTGGAGTGATATTTTCTCTTTCATCTTAATAAGCATGAACTTTTCAATAGTTTAGAAAGTTAGTTTTGAAATATTACTGAATAACCAAAGGAATTAGTTTGATGATATTTGAAAACACACACAAAATCAATATGCAATACTGATTGATCTGTTTGAATGTACTGAAATACTGATTTTATCTTTTTAGGTGTTTTGCACTAATGCCATTTTATCCTCGTCACGCAAAGATCACAAAATTGCTTAATACTGGGTGTGCTACAGTGCTGATGTAGCAAACTTATTTTAACCAATTTTCAACCAAATAGTTCTGCTTTAATTTGTGTAGATTTGGGCTAAACGTGTCCAGTAGGAAGATTGGAAACATCAGGTGAGCATTTGATGCTGATGAAGCATCAGGCACACTAATGTGGTTCATGCTCAGAAGGAGAGGCACAAGAGACTTCAGATGCTAGAGATCTGGAGCAGCTCACAAAGGTGCTGGAAGAAGTCTGTAGGTCAGGCAGCATCTGTGGAGGGAAATGGACAGTCAGTGTCTCGGGTCAGGACTGACTAGAAAAAGGAAAGGAGACAGATAGTATAAAATGATGGAGGGAAGTGTGGAGCAAGAGCTGGGAGGTGATAGGTGGAAATGACAAAGGGCTGAAGAGCCAAAAGACACTTTGTCACTTCCACCTATCATCTCCCATCTTCTTGCATCATTCTCTCTGTGCTCCCTCCCTCATTGGCCTATCATCTCCTCTCACCTGGATTCACCAATCACCTGCCAGTTCTTGCTCTACTCCTTCCCTCTATCTTTTTATACTGTTTATTTCACCTCTAGGTGCAGGGTCTCAAACCAAAGTGTCCCTTCATAGATGCTGCCTGACACACTGAGTTCCTCTGACACTTTTTGGATGTTGTTCATGCTCAGAGGGGCCTGGGGTCCAGCTTTGTGATTGGTGGGATTTTGCCTGGAAATGACTATCAAACAAGGTTGTTCTGGACCAATATAATAATGTGCAATGCAGCTTCAAGTCTCTGATGTAAGCATGTAGTGGACATACCCAGAATTGTCCAGATATGCACAAATAGGAACGGGCCTTGTTTCACTGTTGTTTCTTTGTTGTATGATGTGTTTTGTGTTCTTCTGCTCAGCATAGTGGGCATGTTATATTGACACTGGAGTGTGTGGTGACACTCACGGGCTGTCCTCAGCACATCCTTATGCACGTCAGTTGTTAATGCAAATGACACACTTCTCAGTGTATTTTAATACATATGTGATCAAAGATCTATATCTGATCTGTTCTAATGTAGACTTTTGACACAATTTTCTTGAAGCACCGCATCTGCACAATGCAATTGTAAGGAGAAAGCATCAGGTGCAGCCCAAACTACCGAATGCCTTGCGATCAACTGCATGCATGCTGGCAGACAAGTTACTGGGGAGGCAACTGCATAATGATTGACCCAGTGAAGACGGCCTCAATTGGCATTTGATTTTACAGCTCATTTTGGCTACAGGAAGCTTTTAAATACAAAATCTCTAGGGAACAATCCCTCTCTTTCAACATTCAACTCCCTCGCCACACATCCACTTTTCCACACCCTTCCCCCATTAAAACCTGAATCATGCTAAATGATTTCTCTCTAATTCATGACTTTATGCATGTTATTATATTATTAACTCTTTGGGCAATATCTAAATACATTTCTGACATACATCTAAATCTTCCAGTCTGTAGTTTATTAAAATATCTTATTTCTCCTTTTGGTTAGCTGTCTTAATTTAAATGAAAAGAGTTTTGAATAATCACCACTTTGTTATACTGGGCAGGGTCCTTTATACATTGTGTTTCTCTGAAAGGGACAACTTCCATTATCTCATACTGTTGAGCTGATTGTGAATCAAGAGTGCCTATTCATTTTTGGTAAAGCTGTTCACAGGGTAACCAAATCTACTTTCTGCAACTCATGACTATTCTCTCAGACAAAGTTGCAGGCACATTTCTGCTTTGTTTTGAAGAGTTTTTAATCCACGAAATAAATATTGGATAGTTTAATAGTAGTCTGCCATGTCATCCTTTCGCATAGGAGCATGTGTAAAATTTCATGTTTAGTTCTTTTTTAAGTTCTCATTCAAAATGAAACCAAGCACACCTATAGAGCATTGTCTATTATGTGCCAAAGACGATAAAAAGTAAAGTATTACACAACGTTTCATTTGTATTGCATTTTAATGTGATATAAACATTCCAGTGAACATCAAAAGGGTGGTAACACAAAGAAAGCTGATGCACATAAAGCCACATAACAAGAATATAGGACAGATCACCCAATGATAAGGTACAGGACTGGCCTTTCAGGTTGTATTAAAAGAGGAAAGAGAAATTCATGCTGTTGCAACCATTTCAATGCTAAGTTTTTAAGAGGATGCAACTGTGGAGGAGCTCCGACAGCAATTTCTGGACTTCGTTCTTCAGCTGTGCATGTGTAGATGCCAGACGTTACTGTGAGGTTATTCCCACCGCACTCGTATAGCTATAAGCCTCATCATTGTTAATGCAGAGTCTTCCAGGATACAAGAATTATTGGGGTGCCTGTGGATCTATGATAAACAGTAAATTTTAGATCTAGGACTGTCCGATGACAATATCTTGGGAAATATAATGATAGATTTGCGATCCAGTGAACATTCGGTAATCTGGGATTCAATTTTTTGGAAATCTGGCTTGTTTATTAGTCTGGAATGTGAGCAGGATATGTGGCCAGAGCTTCGAGTCTGGAATACTGCTGGTTTTGGAATCTGGATTGTGGGCACGGTGTTTAGCTGGAACAGGGGTGGGGTCTGAAACTGTAGAAGTCAGGAATGTGTGTCAGTTTGCAGCCAGATCTAGAGCCTGGAGACCCACTCCCCGTAAGTTTACTGAGTTCACTGTAAGATTTCTTATATCATTGTTAAACCAAAGATAAACTAGAAAATTGTTTGGGTATTAATAGACTTACATCCAGTAATTCAGAAACTCTGCTCGTCTGGCACTAACAAAGTCCCAAGGGTGTCATGTTATCAGTGTTTCTGTGAACTCACTTTCTGTGAAACTAGCTGGCAAGTTTCCTCACTGGATTGCCTTCTTGTTTCAGATGCTCTTTATGTTCCTTGATCACCCCCCGTTTTAACTTTATTAACATATTAAATGCAACCTTATGAACATAATTTGGACCATTAGTTCAGCTGGGTCACCAATCAGAGGATTCTTTATACTGTATTACAATCAGCTCCATGAAATACAGCAAGAATTCTCCATGACATGATGCAACTATCTTTTTCTTTGTGTCGGGTACAGTTTTTTATCTGTCAACATCTAAACATTATATTGATATTCCATTTACTGCTGGCTGTAGAATATTGCTGTGTGGGGGAAAAAGGCTGCCTCATTTGCTTTCTGCATTCAAAATAGCTTATCATGTGGGAAGCACTTGGAGTTATGCTGAGGAGGAATGTGGCATAATTGGGAAGTATATTTTAACTGATCCTTTCTTGTGTCAAATACTACCATTCAGTGGTAGAGCTCTGTAAGGTCAAGCACCAGTTGACCATTCTATATGTTAAATCCTACACATGCGACTTGAAAAATGTGACAACTTTTGCATTTTATGGTTTGAATAAAATTGGAAAATATATTTATTCCAATGAATCTTCCTCTTTTTCACTTAAAATAGATCATCTGTAGTTTATATTTTAACTAAAGATCTATATTTTTAAATTGTATCATTTGAATTTACTGTTTCCTGCTACATTTTTCAGAATGATTGACTCACTATTTAATCCTGTGTTCCGACTTGTATTGAAATTTTAATACGTTGATTGTTACTTTAGGCAAAGCCTAATTAATTCTATTATTGATGTATTGGACTTTGTAAAATAGAGCTGTTTGACCTGCAATTGTTTTTTGTTATGCATTATATTAATTATATTTACAACTTTACTTTTTCCCCAGATCTCCATTTGCTGCTGTGACAGACTATTCAGTTACTCGAAACAATGTCATTCAGCTCTGCCTGGAACTGACTACTATTGTACAACAAGTAAGGGAAACATAACCCTTTTGAGAAATTCTGTTGCTTCTTTGTTTCTTCAGTGAGCCCTTGTGTCAGTGATTATTTTTTTTGCCATCTTTAGTTTGATTGATTTGAAATGATCAATTTCTGCTGATTCAATACATCAGATATTTATCTTGATGTATTGAACTCTGTAAGCCTTGTTTAATAAAAAGTCGACAGTTTTAAAATAAGCAAGAAGGGAATCATCTTAGTGGAAAAGTTGGAGTTGAAGGCAGAAAATGTATCTGGTTTAAAACAATTATGTGACTGATATTATGCTGTCTCTAATGTTGTATTCCAATCAATAAAATAGATTATCAATATTTTGCAGCTAAAGTTATAATCTCTGCAGAACTTTACAGTAAAGACAGATATGGTCCTTGTGGGAGGGTTTTAAATTGGAGTAGGGCAAATTACGAGGGCATTAGTCAGGAACTAAGAAGCGTTAATTAGAAATACCTTGTCTCTATCAAATCTATGTCAGAGAGTGGAGGGTGTTTAAAGATCAATTGTACAAAGTACAGGAAGGGTATGTTCCTGTTAGAAGGAAGGACAGAGATGGAAAGACAAGAGAACCTTGGATGTCCAGAGAGATGATGAATTTAGGCAAGAAGAAAAAGGAAAAGTATGTAAATCTTCAGAAGTTAGGATCTAACAAAGTACATGAGGGGTGCAAAGAATCTAGAAAAGAACTAACAAAAGGAATAAGGAAAGCCAGGAGGGGCATGGAAAGTCTTTGTCAAGTAGGATTAAAGTGAAATCCCAAGGCATTCTATATATGCATCAAGAGCAAGAGGGTAGGACCACTCAAAGATAAAAGGGGGGAACATTTGCTTGGGTGCAGTGAATGCGAGTGTGGCACTTAATGAGACTTTGCTTCAGTATTTACCAAGGAAAATGATGTGGAGCACCAGGAGGTCCGTGCTGAGTGTATATATACATTAGGGTGTTTGGAGGCCAAGGAGGAGGAAGTGTTACTCCTAATTAGTATTAAGGTGGATAAGTCCCTAGGGCCTGATAGGATTTACTCCATGTTATTGAAGGAGGCAAGAGACGAGATTGCTGGGCCCTGGACCAGTATCTTTTTGGCCTCTCTAGCCACAAGCGAGGTCCTGGAGGACTGGAGAGTGTCTAATGTTATACCTCTATTTAAGTCGGGAACTGGGGAAAATCCTCGGAACTACAGGCCGGTGAGTCTTTTGTCTGTTGCAGGGAAATTGCTGGAGAAAATTCTTAGGAATAGGATATATGAGCATTTGGAAACCTATTACCTAATTAGGGAGAGCCAACGTGGCAGGTTGTGCCTTACCAACTTGATTGAGTTTTTGACAAGTTGATGAGAGAGATTGATGAGGGTAGGGCAGTGGATGTTGTCTACATGGATTTTTATTTAAGCATTTGACCAAGTCCCTCGTGGGAGGCTAATCCAGAAGATTAAGGTACATGGCGTCAGTGGTGAATTGACTGTTTGGATTCTGAACTGGCTTGCAGATAGAAGACAGAGGATAGTGGTTGAAGGGTCTTGTTCAAGCTGGAGTTCTGCAGGGATCTGTGCTGGGACCTCTGCTGTTTGTGATCTATACAAATGACCTGGATGAAAATGTAGATGGGTGTGTTCATAAGTTTGTGGATGATACCAAGATTGGTGGAGTTGTGAGTAGTGTAGAAGACTGGCAAGGAATACAGCACGATATTGATCCGTTGCAGAAATGAACAGAGAAAAAGCAGATGGAGTTTAACTGAGATAAATGTCAGATTTTGCACCTTGGTAGGGCAAATGCAAGGAGACAGTACACTGTTCAGTACAAGATCCTTAACAGTGTTTCTGAGCAGAGAGATCTTGGGAATTCAAGTTCATAGCTCCTCGAAAGTGGCTACACAGGTCGATAAGGTGGTTAAGAAGGCTTATGGAATGCTTGCTCTTATCAGTCAAGGCATTAAGTTCAAAAATCAAGAAATTATGTTGAAACTTTATGAAACTCTAGTTAGGTCACATCTGGAGTATTGCATACAGTTCTGGTCGCTCCACTATAAGAAGGATGTTGAGGCTTTGGAGAGGGTGCAGAAGAGGTTTACCAGGTTGCTGCCTGGTTTAGAGGGCATGTGCTATCAGGAGAGGCTGGATAAACTTGGGTTGTTTTTTTTCTGGAGTGCCAGAGGCTGAGAGGAGATCTGATAGAGGGTTATAAGATTATGAAAGGCACATATAGAGTGGACAGAGAGTATCAGTTTCCCAGGGATGAAAGGTCTAACATCAGAAGGTATACATTGAAGGTGAGGGGGGATAGTTTCAAAGGGGATGTGAGGGTAAGTTTTTTTTTACTCAGAAAGTGGTGGATGCCTAGAATGCGCTGTCTGGTATGGTGGTAGTGGCAAATATATTAGAGGCTTTTAAGAGACATTTGGAGGGATACGGACATTGTGTTGGTAAAAGGAATTGGTGTTTGGTTGTTGTTAATTTGCTCTTTAGCTGGTTTAGCAGAACACTGTGGGCTGAAGAGCCTGTTCCTGTGTTGACTGTTCTATGTTCTATGTTTCTACTTTCCATGTTTAAAAGGGGCTAAATGATTTAACAATTGAAATTAATAAACAACTACAGTGATTAAGAGCACTTTCCTATTCTTTTCCTTATCTAAAGTTTGCTGTTGAAAAATGCTGAATAGATACCATGGCAGTTGTTGTCTCTGCATTTTCTATTTATGTTTCATTTATATTGATTTCAAGAAATTTTGCTCATTTGCAGGAATCTCAGCTTACAATTACCAATAAAAAATTAATACCGCATTTTCCAAAAAAAAACTACGACTGAAGTGGTATCTTGATGTTTCACCATTTCAACCAGTGAATTTAAATGTTAGTTTGAAAATAATCAGCTTTCGATGGAAGTTAAAGAATTTATGAAACTTGCACAGTTAGCTTGCTACTAAATGTAACTGAAACTTAATTGAAGAATTATGGGTAACTGAATATTATCATAGTTGATATCTTGAATACTGAATGCATATAATACTATTTTAAATTCCCTTTACTCATCAATGTATATATGAAAAATATTTCCATGTTCAAAGCCATTATTTTCTTAACAGAAGAGGGGATGCCTTGGATATGTTAAGATGATATACTATTGAATTTAAAAAATGACTTTAGGATCTAGGATTTTGATTTTGCATGAATAGATGTATTTATTAGTTGTAGATCCTGTGATGTACACAGCATCCATTACAGTTGTGAACATATACGTGAAAATTCCGAAAATCGTATAGAAACATAGAAACATAGAAAATAGGTGCAGGAGTAGGCCATTCGGCCCTTCGAGCCTGCACCGCCATTTATTATGATCATGGCTGATCATCCAACTCAGAACCCAGCCTTCCCTCCATACCCCGTGACCCCTGTAGCCACAAGGGCCATATCTAACTTCCTTTTAAACATAGCTAATGAACTGGCCTCAACAGTTTGCTGTGGCAGAGAATTCCACAGATTCACCACTCTCTGTGTGAAGAAGTTTTTCCTAACCTCGGTCCTAAAAGGCTTCCCCTCTATCCTCAAACTGTGACCCCTCGTTCTAGACCTCCCCAACATCGGGAACAATCTTCCCGCATCTAGCCTGTCCAATCCCTTTAGGATCTTATACGTTTCAATCAGATCCCCCCTCAATCTTCTAAATTCCAACGAGTACAAGCCCAGTTCATCCAGTCTTTCTTCATATGAAAGACCTGCCATCCCAGGAATCAATCTGGTGAACCTTCTTTGTACTCCCTCTATGGCAAGGATGTCTTTCCTCAGATTAGGGGACCAAAACTGCACACAATACTCCAGGTGTGGTCTCACCAAGGCCTTGTACAACTGCAGTAGTACCTCCCTGCTCCTGTACTCGAATCCTCTCGCTATAAATGCCAGCATACCGTTCGCCTTTTTCACCGCCTGCTGTACCTGCATGCCCACTTTCAATGACTGGTGTATAATGACACCCAGGTCTCGTTGCACCTCCCCTTTTCCTAATCGGCCACCATTCAGATAATAATCTGTTTTCCTATTTTTGCCACCAAAGTGGATAACTTCACATTTATCCACATTAAATTGCATCTGCCATGAGTTTGCCCACTCACCCAACCTATCCAAGTCACCCTGCATCCTCTTAGCATCCTCCTCACTGCTAACACTGCCACCCAGCTTCGTGTCATCCGCAAACTTGGAGATGCTGCATTTAATTCCCTCATCCAAGTCATTAATATATATTGTAAACAACTGGGGTCCCAGCACTGAGCCTTGCGGTACCCCACTAGTCACCGCCTGCCATTCTGAAAAGGTCCCGTTTATTCCCACTCTTTGCTTCCTGTCTGCTAACCAATTCTCCACCCACACCAATACCTTACCCCCAATACCATGTGCTTTAAGTTTGCACACTAATCTCCTGTGTGGGACCTTGTCAAAAGCCTTTTGAAAATCCAAATATACCACATCCACTGGTTCTCCCCTATCCACTCTACTAGTTACATCCTCAAAAAATTCTATGAGATTCGTCAGACATGATTTTCCTTTCACAAATCCATGCTGACTTTGTCCGATCATTTCACCGCTTTCCAAACGTGCTGTTATCACATCCTTGATAACTGACTCCAGCAGTTTCCCCACCACCGACGTTAGGCTAACCGGCCTATAATTCCCCGGTTTCTCTCTCCCTCCTTTTTTAAAAAGTGGGGTTACATTAGCCACCCTCCAATCCTCAGGAACTAGTCCAGAATCTAACGAGTTTTGAAAAATTATCACTAATGCATCCACTATTTCTTGGGCCACTTCCTTAAGCACTCTGGGATGCAGACCATCTGGCCCTGGGGATTTATCTGCCTTCAATCCCTTCAATTTACCTAACACCACTTCCCTACTAACATGTATTTCGCTCAGTTCCTCCATCTCACTGGACCCTCTGTCCCTTACTATTTCTGGAAGATTATTTATGTCCTCCTTAGTGAAGACAGAACCAAAGTAATTATTCAATTGGTCTGCCATGTCCTTGCTCCCCATAATCAATTCACCTGTTTCTGTTTGCAGGGGACCTACATTTGTCTTTATCAGTCTTTTCCTTTTTACATATCTATAAAAGCTTTTACAGTCCGTTTTTATGTTCTCTGCCAGTTTTCTCTCATAATCTTTTTTCCCCTTCCTAATTAAGCCCTTTGTCCTCCTCTGCTGAACTCTGAATTTCTCCCAGTCCTCAGGTGAGCCACTTTCTCTGGCTAATTTGTATGCTACTTCTTTGGAATTGATACTATCCCTAATTTCTCTTGTCAGCCACGGGTGCACTACCTTCCTTGATTTATTCTTTTGCCAAACTGGGATGAACAATTGTTGTAGTTCATCCATGCAACCTTTAAATGCCTGCCATTGCATATCCACCGTCAATCCTTGAAGTGTCATTTGCCAGTCTATCTTAGCTAATTCATGTCTCATACCTTCAAAGTTACCCCTCTTTAAGTTCAGAACCTTTGTTTCTGAATTAACTACGTCACTCTCCATGTTAATGAAGAATTCCACCATATTATGGTCACTCTTACCCAAGGGGCCTCTCACGACAAGATCGCTAATTAACCCTTCCTCATTGCTCAAAACCCAGTCCAGAATAGCCTGCTCTCTAGTCGGTTCCTCGACATGTTGGTTCAAAAAACCATCCCGCATACATTCCAAGAAATCCTCTTCCTCAGCACCTTTACCAATTTGGTTCACCCAGTCTACACCCAGTATGTTTTAGAAATGAAAGCTAACCCACATAAGAATGCAGAGGGAAACATTAGTCATGTGTCTTATTGGGCAGAACACCAAAGGATGAAAGTATGAAAATAAATGACAGACTTTTCTTCCTACGGTCTCTGTAACACAGTGCTATTAAAATACCTCAGGGAACAAGTAAAATTACATTGAGAAGTGCCCAGTCAAATTTTTAGAGTAACATAAAATAACCTGGAAATGTAGTTATCATATTTCACTTCATGTCTGGTACATTTTCAATCATGTAGCACCGAACTCTACGCACTCAAATTTCTGGACTTACATCTGCAGTTCCTGTGCATAGTTTGTGATCTCCAAGGAGATGGTCAACTTTCATAAGCTACTACACTGCTCAGAGTAAAAGAGAATTGATTATTAACTGAGCTGCCTCAGAAGCAAGTAATTGAATAAAACAGGATAGTGTAAGAGCACAAAGTGAACAGTAATGCCGGGTTTAAAATTAAAATTACAGACATTATTCTGACATCAGATTTAAAGACTGATTTTTTTTTTAACTGATTTAGGGTTCTGTGTTCCACAGAATGATCAAAACACTCCGAGATCTTAAGCCTTATTGTACAAGATACAGTGTGGTATCAGAGCTCTTTGCAATTGTTAATGACCCACCAGCTCTCAACTAATTGAATCCAGTATTGTGATTTGATTACTTCATGCTTGTAATGTGGATCTGAAATTTTCAGGTGTGAATCGGATGGGGTTTAGAAGCAGAATTAAATTGGGTACTCAATGTTCAGGAACATAAAGGTAAAATTGTCCTTATTATGTTACAAGCAATACCAATTATGGCCTCATTAAAATAGGAAGTCCCCTTGTGGATTCTCAACAACTTTTATTTCTGTGGCAGACTTGAATCTGTTAAAAGTTTTATAATTTTATAAAGTTTTTAAAAGTTTGATTTTAAGGGCAAAGCATATTTTCATGTAGCTGCATTTAAATTAATCCCCACTGCCTTCTTGGACACTGGTGAATTTTGGCATGACATGTAAAACTTTGACAAACTTCTATATATGTGTAATAAAAAGTATATTGACTGGCCACATCACAGCTGGTATGGATTCACCAATACCCTTGAATGGAAAATCCTACAAAAAGTAGTGGATACAGCCCAGTCCATCACGGGTGAAGGCCTCGCCACCATTGACCATATCCACATGAAGCGTTGTCACGGGAGAGCAACATCTATCATCAGGGAACCCCACCACCCAGCTCATGCCCTCTTCTCATTGCTGTTATCAGGAAGAAGGTACAGAAGTCTCAGGACTCCCACCGACAGGTTCAGGAACAATTATTACCTGTCAAACATCAGGCTCTTGAATCAAAGAGGATAACTTCACTCAACTTCACTTGCCCCGTCATTGAAATGTTCCCACAACCCATGGATTCATTATCAAGGATTCTTCATCTCATGTTCTTGATATTTATTGCTTATTATTATTATCGTTATCATTATTATTTCTTTCTTTTTTGCATTTTCACTGTTTGTTGCCTTTTGCACACTATTTGAATGCCCAAGTTGGTGCAGTCATTCATTGATTCTATTATGGTTATTATTCTATTATGGATTTATTGAGTATGCCTGCAAGAAAATGAATCTCAGGGTTGTATATGGTGACATATATGTACTTTACTTTTGATCTTTGAATTTATAAAGGCATATCTAATCCAAATGATATCAACTTCTCCTTTATGAACTGTATTTAAAAGAGCCAAAGCAGAATGAAATTCAGTTATTTGTTTATTGCAGTGATCTATAAATATCAACAAAAGAAGCAGCATGCCAAAGGAGTCATGAATAAGTAAACATATAACTACTACTTTAAGCACCAGTACTAAAAATACAGATAGCGTGTATTTATTGCTGTATTACTTTAACGGGAGAGAGGCCCAATAAAGCCAATGATAAAGTGCTTGTCATCCTGGCAGCTGGTTGTTGATTTGAGCTCCAAAGTTTTCTGCCACTTAGTCTTGCCAACCACTTCTTTTGTGTGAATTTCGCTGATTCTAAAAGTGTGAGTTGTATAACGGTACACAAGATTTCCTGACATAAGGCATCTCCGTGTGGGTGCAAGAGTGGGAATCTTAATTAGTAACAGGCTCCAGATCCTGTGAATTCATTGCTTCTTTGTCAAAATAGGTCTTCGTCTATAACTGGATCTTAAATCAAAAACAACTGAAGCAAAGCAAAGCAACATTCTGTCAGAGGAACACCTACACTGCTTGATTCTCCACCTGCATGTGGCCCACTTGACTTCCTAATTCTGAGCCATCCCAGAATCAGAGACCCTGAGTGCGGATTGAAATTTAGCCACACTGTGCATCATTCTTGGGTATGAAAATAATGTGGGAGGTAGGAAGAAAGAACTTCATATCACAGTCTCCCACACTAGATCTTAGCTGTTTTGTCAGCTGGCAGCTTCTAGCTTTGCAGGATGCCATTTTGAGTAAGTCTCTGCATTAGCAACAGAATTCAGAAAATGCTAGAAATACTTAACAGGTCAGTCAACTATAAATATGGGAACCTTCTGCTTTTACATTCATACATAGAAAGAGGCATTTGACTACATTGCAAGGCCTTCAAGAGTGCAAGCTTCATGGAAGTGTTTCGAGTTCTTACACACTGCTCTTTTCAAGAGTGCCCTTTGCACAATAAAACTGCCCCCTGCATGCACTGTTCTTCAGAAGACTATGTCCCACTGCGAAGACCTTGGCAAACTCCACTCCTCTCCTACCATTCAAGAATGTGCTCCTTCCTCATCACCAACTGGGAGTGTGACCCTTCTTAAGGGCTACTTCCTAAGCTCATACTTAGGAAGGAATCTGCTAATCAATGATCTAGCCCTTTAATCACAGTATTTCTGAAACAAGATACCACCACCTCGGTTCAACAATTGGTGCTAATGCATTTTTAACATAATACTGGGGTCATTACTAAACATCAGTGAAATGGCATCCAAGGAATTTCTTGGCCAACATGTCATTTTACTGTTGTTTGACCTCTGGGTAATCAAATTAGGAACCCAACAGTAGTTATGGGTGAGCAAATGAATGGAGCCCTTGCTGTGCATTGTCTATTCACTGTTCTGACCCTTGAGTGGCTGAGCCATTGGCTTTTGTGAGATATGAAAGGATACTGGAAATGAGTAAGGGAGTATTATGTTCCTTGTAGTCAGAAGGAGAAGGATTTCATAGAAATCCTATTCTATTAGAAGAAAGAATGCTTACTAATTTATTCTCTTGCATTTTTCCTGTCACCACCAACTTTCTTATCACTAACACCACCTTCATTCCCCTTTCTCCCCCAAATATATATATAGAGAGAGAGAGAGAGAGAGAGAGAGAGAGAGAGAGAGAGAGAGAGAGAGAGAGAGAGAGTGAGTGTTTGTGTGTGTGTGCGTGCACCATCATGATGTAATTTCGGTGAGAATTCAAATGTATTTGGGTACATTTTTAGATAGTTCTGCCGACCCAGCAGTAAAACACAGTATAAAGTGAATCAATCAACACCACCTGTTCCCTTTCCTTTGTCATCAATACTTGCTTCAATATCTTACTGCCTAACCTTTTATTTCGAGGTAATCAATTGACTTTTCCTCATTGCAACTCATTTTCATGAACAATTTCTGAAGAGGTCTTTGAAAGGAAGCTCTCCAAGTACGCAGGACTGGTCAGCAACTGTCAGCAACTGGATGGAGAGCAAGGTGTCTCCCAGTGGAGGCTGGTTGTAGGGGATTCATAGCCCGTTCTTTAGTTAGAACCTTCAGCATTTTGGGCATCGAGGGAGAGAAGAAGAGGAGAGCCATCCGCAGTACCACCAATGCGGCAGAGAGGGCCTCAAGATGGCTGTGGCTCAAAAGAGGGGAGCCATGGAGTCATAAGTAGCTAGCCATCTGGACACAAGGTGGGGTCTGATCAGCCCCAGCTGGGTCACCTGGAGGAGGTTGTATGATGTTGAAAGACCCGAATCACCCGATGATTCCAGGAACATCACTGAAGATGTGTCCAGAAGCATCAATAGATGTATGTACACAGTATGTGTGTGCGTGTGTGTGTGTATGTATGTATATATATATATATCTATAGTGAGTGTTTGCGTGTGTGCGCACACCATCATGATATAATTTCAGTGAGGATTCAAATGTATTTGGATACATTTTTAGATAGTTCTGCCTACTCAGCAGTAAAACATAGTATAAAGTGAATCAATCGACACCACCTGTTCCCTTTCCTCTGTCATCAATACTTGCTTCAATATCTTAGTGCCCAACCTTTTATTTCGAGGTAATCAATTGATTTTTTCTCATTGCAACTCATTTTCATGAACAAATTCTGAATCTGTTTCAATCTATGGAGCAGATTTCATGCTGGCGATAATCCTGGCTTTGTGAAGGGAACTTTCCAAATACAAGCGAGTAACAAGCTTAACTACTGTGTGATCTTCAAAACTGGGAAGTTTAAAATATATGCCTTTTTCATTCTTAGTACTGATAATTAGTAGTAGTAATTGTACACCCAGATTTTTTAAAATGTCCCAGTTAAATTGATTAAAACAGCCTCCTGTTGTATCAATATCCAGGGATTATGGTTCAATTACCATTCTATAAGAATGGAAAAATCTTCTATTAGCATGTTAATTTGCACATTTTGATGAGGCTATTCTTCCATACCCCCACACCTCTTTCTCTGCAATTAACACAGATTCCCAACTGCAAGATTGTTTTAATTTCATAACCTACTAATACTGACTTACGTCTGACACATCACAGGTGCCAAAAAATTAAATAGTTTATCAGTTAATTTTGTAATTTACTTGCTATGAGGCCAACTCTGTAACTGATACCTTGTGCCCTTCAAATATTTGTACCTACCTCGAAATTTAAATGAGGAAAGAAATGTGATTTAAGAACCTCACTTGCTTTCTCATGTAGGAATATTCATGTGTTTGCAAGTAGGATTTCCTTTTATTCGTAACCAACATTCACAGAGAAAGTTAGGAGGGGAGGTGAAACCAGGTAAATTCTATAGTCCTTTAATGCACCCATTATTGCCTTTTAGTGTCTTCCAATTTTGCTTTATAAGGATATTTATTTGATGACTGAATTAGTGGGAGGAGAGTTCAAAGTGGAAGATGCCCTCAGGTGTTCAGAATAAACCTCAATAAAAGGTTTATTTTGCCTCCCTTGAAGATCACTGTGTTCATTTTTGACTGTCTGTGGCTTGAAAGGAAGTCGGGGCCTGAAGGACATGGAGCAGATTTAACCAAGCACCAGAAAGTCAAAGTCAGGTGGTATCTGCGTGGAGAAAAGCAATTGATATTTTAGGTCAGCGATCCACATCAGAACTCTTAAAGGCCATTGACCTTGAAAGGTTAGCTCTGTTTCTCTCTCCACAGATGCTATCTCACCTGCTGAGTATTTTGTATTTCTATCAGATTCTGCATTTATTTCTGATTTCCAGCATCTGTCCCCTTCTGCTTTTTAATCAGCAATGTGGGGCCAAAGTTTACTGGTGATACTGATTCTTCTCTGCACATTCGAAAAGATTGAGGGAGTTTGGTGTGGTGTTTAAAATCAGAATGGTTTTAATAAAGAAAATGTGTTTACAGTCGCAGAACTTTCCTGAACTGGGAGCTCAGGTTTAAGGCAATTTGATAAAGATAAATGTGTCCCATATTCATCGAAACATCCTGTAAAATGTGCCATTAACAATAAAGCTAATCTTTAATGAGCCAATGATACATGGGGAATTAAACTTATTTAAAGAAGCAGGCTGCCTGGTAACTTGATAACATACCTGGTCAGTTGCTGAGGGATTGTGTAGACCAGTTAAAAGAGGTCTTAGCAGACTTCTTTAACATCTCTTTGCAACAGTTCACTGTCTCTGCAGGCTTCAAGACAGACACCATCATTCCAGTGCCCAAGAGAGTGACAGTAACTGGCCTAGATGATTAGTGCCCAGTGGCATTCACCTCAACAACCATGAAGTGCTTTAAGACAAGAAAATCTGCAGATGCTGGAAGTCTAAGCAACATACACAAAATGCTGGAGGAACTCAGCAGGCTAGGAAATATCTATAGAAAAGAGTAACCAGTTGACATTTTGTCCTGAGACCTTTCATTGGGACACATGAGTCCTGATGAAGGGTCTCGTCCCAAAATGTTGACTGTCTGTAGAAGCTTTCTGGCCTGCTGAGTTCCTTCAGCATTTTGCATAAAGTGCTTTGAGTGGCTGGTAGTGGATCTATAGAATCCCCCCTTCCAGCTATATTGGACCTTTTCCTGTTCCCCTACCACTCAAACCGGTGTACTAATGATGTCATAGCCTTGGCTCTGTCCTGTCCCATGTAGAACACGATGCCTCATACCCTAGGATGTTGTTCATTGACTTCAGATCAGCATTTAACATGATTATCCCTCAAATGCTGGTGGGTAAACTGTCCTCATCGGGACTCAGCACCCCTCTATGTAACTGGATCTTTAACTTATTGACAGAAAGACCTCAGTCAGTCTGAGTTGGCAGAACCATCTCAGACTCCATCACGCTGAGCACTGGTGCTCCCTTTTGCTCTGTGCTCGGCCCACTGCTGTTCACACTGCTGACTCATGACTGCACTGCCAGCTTCACCTGAAACCACATCATCAAGTTCGCTGATGACATTACAGTGGTTGGCCTCATCAGCAAACAGAGAGGAGATAGAGAGGCTTGTCAAATGGTGTGAGGACAACAACCTGATTCTCAAAATGGTCAAGACAAAAGAGATAGTTGTGGACTTCAGGAAGGCATAGTTCAGCCGCTCTCCATTGCACATCAATGGCTCTGCCATGGAGAGAGTGAAGAGCACAAAGTTCCTTGGTGGGCACATAATGGATGATCTAAACTGGACCCACAGCACCTCTTCATTAATCAAGAAGGCACAGCAGTGTCTACACCTTCCGAGGAGATTGAGGCATACCGGGCTTGCTGACCTCATTCTAACTGTTTTCTACAGGAGCACCTTCACGAGTGTCCTGTCTGGCTGCATCATTGTGTGGTACAGAAGCTGCAAGGCATTGGACTGTAGGACCCTACAGGGGATAGTAAATCCCTCTCCCCCGCCCCATTATGATTTGTAACTTCGAAACGTTAAGCTAATTCAAAGAAACTCACGTGAGTCCAAAAATACGGGAGTATTTGAGTTTGCTTTAAGCGGGGTGTAGGATGCAATTAACATATTTTTGCATATAAGCTGTAATGAATTATTTAAACAAGAATGCTTAATAAATCAATAAATGTAGGAGATTACTCAAATAACACTAAAATATTTAATACACAACACTTCTCCCTGCTTCGTTATAAACTCCAACTCAATAGAGAATGCATCTTACTAAATATGCAGTATACTATATACAAAAATGCAACTACCATATACAGACACCCACAGTGCAGTAAATTTTAAATTGTCCCATTCAGGCCAAAAGTTTCATCGCTGTGGAGGCTTGCTTACTCCTGTGAGATAATGTCCTTCCTAAGAAGGTGGTCACTCTGCTTGGCCAGTGAGACTTGTGGCTGTGAAAACAATCTCCGGTTTTGGGGCCTTCTCCGTGGTGCTTGTATGAGTTGAATCTGAGACTGCAGGAAATTGTTCTGACGGTTCTGGATACCTTTTGTCTCCTTTTCTCTTTGGATCTACTTCAATCCCTTTCTTTTTCTTTCTCATGTTCCTTCTCCCTCTTCCTCTTGTTTTTTTTTCTTTCGAGTTTGCTCATCTTGATCTTAGGAAGATGCACTTAGTTCACTGGGGTATTCTCTTATTAATCCTTCTATTGCTCTCTTTAGGATCTGATCTCTCCTCTTGGTTTCCTCATCCACAACATCATCCGATGAATCCTCTGTTTTTGTATCTCTGTTGACTGCTTTTTTTGGCCTTTCATTCATCCAACTGGGCTTTGGCCTTTGCATCTAATTTTACAATCAGCTTTTTGTCTCCCACTTGAACTTCAATGCACACAGAGTAGATTCTGATTCTTTATACTCACAAAAGCCAAATGATTGTACCTTTCCTGAAACTCCTTGAGCTCTCTTCCAGCTTAAAATATAGCCTCATTCTGCAAGTAACTGCTTTATTAACATATCAGAAGCCTTTTCATATGTTAGCTACAAAAAATGTCATGGTCGGACCACTGCTCTCATCACTTTCATGCTTCCTCTGAACTGCATGATCCTGCCTTGATCCAACATGATTTCCAACCAGAGGCACAGAGGCTGGCATCAACACCTGGTTCTCCTCTGTTGTGCAATAGTTTGTCTTTGGCATGGAGAGAGTGTGCCATTATCCAGTACCTTTCTTAATTCACTTTCAAATGGCTTCATTGCAGGGGATGTGGCATGCAAATGGTGGATGGATCTTCAGTCAAGTTGTCCCCACAGTGCTGGTCCTTCTGTTTTTTACCACATACAAGCTCAATGTGGTTTGTTGGTTATTATATTTCACTGTCACAGATGTCATTCCCACAGGAGTTATCTTTTCTCCAATGTAAGTTCTTAGTTAGCTGCAGGCTTCAGTTCAGTATCTTTGAAATGCCATTCAGACTCATTTTGTGGAATGACTGAAACAGCTGAACCAGTGTCCAATTCCATTTAAATTAATTTGCTGTTCACTTCTGGCATAAGCCATATTGCTTGTTATTGTTAG
Source organism: Mobula hypostoma (assembly GCF_963921235.1). Taxonomy (NCBI): domain Eukaryota; kingdom Metazoa; phylum Chordata; class Chondrichthyes; order Myliobatiformes; family Myliobatidae; genus Mobula; species Mobula hypostoma. The sequence continues at coordinate 72,495,447 of NC_086102.1, read as the reverse complement.
TTTGCATGCTGTTAATCTCAAGGCTACACAGTTCTCTGTCACTCTCATCATCAGATTTTTCATCAACCACCTGCAGACTAGCGCTCTTTTTGAAATTGCAACTTGACGTTTTAGCTTTTTCTCTTCCCTGTGCAGTCCATTTACTTTTTGTCTGCCCGACGTTCTCTTTGTACATGTCCTACTTTGTTGCATTTTCTACAAGTTTCGCATTTGCATTAAAATACTGTTCAAATAGCTCAGTATACATGAGCCAATTACCCATGGAGTAAACATCAATCTTTCCTATTTAAATATCTATTTCTCTCTCTTTATCACCCGCTACTCAGTCTTTATGAACCCAGAATTCTTCCGTTTACAAACTTTAAAAAAAAATTGATTGTGACTTCCCTTCTGAAGACACGTGCTACCCTGTTTCAATGTTGCTCTATTTTGAACACCTCGCTGCAACACATCAATTGCTGTGTCGGGTTCATTTAAAAACACCTCATCACAAATATTATGCTTTGTAATTTCAAATTATTAAACCAATTCAAAGAAATTCACGGGAGTTGAAAATACTGGTGTAGTTTGAGTTTACTTTAAGTGAGGTATGCACATATAACATGTTAGTGTGAGGTCATATGCAGTTTATGCAATTGATGTATTATTACATATGTAATGAATTATTTAAATGAGCAAGATTGCTTAACAAACCTATAAATTATACATACAAGATTAATCAAATATAACTGAAATATTAAATACACAACACCCCCTATTTGTGACATTTACCAGCGAAGAACCCAAAACATTATTGAGGATCCCGACCACCCATTCGACAATTGCTCTGACCCACGACTGTCAGAAGCATCAGAACTAGGATTGCCAGACTGATTAACAGCTTCTTCCGCCAGGCTGTAAGATTAATGAGTACTCTGCCACCACCAACGTCTCATCACTAGGACAGCAAACTGCATACTGTTTAACTGTTCAGCACACATCTCAAGTACTTTGAATGAAATTTTATTAGCTTATTGATGGTAATATTTTGTTTTACGTGCTACGTGTGATATATTTATTGTGGGTGCATCAGGGTTCAGAGGAATGTTGTATTTTTTGGTTGTACAATTGCCTGTAAAAAGTATTTGCCTTCCCTTGGAAGTTTTTGTTTTATTGTTTTACAACATTGAGTCACAGTGGATTTAATTTGGCTTTTTTGACATTGATCACGGAAAAAGACTCGTGTCAAAGTGAAAACATATCTCTACAAAGTGATCTAAATTAATTACAAAAGAATACTCCAAGCAACTCAGCAAAAAGACTGTTGAAAAGCACAGGCAGGGGATGGAGACAAAAGAATTTCCAAGTCACTGAATATCCCTTGGAGTACAGTTAAGTCAGTCATCAAGAACTGGAAAGAATATGGCACAAGCTGTAAATTTGCCTAGAGCAGGACATCCTCAAAAACTGAATGACCGGGTAAGAAGGGGACTAGTGAGGGAGGGCACCAAGAAACCTATGACAGTTCTGGAGGAGCTACAAGCTTCAGTGGCTGAGATGGGAGAGACTGTGCATACAACAGCTCTTCCTCAGGTGCTTCACCAGTCACAGCTTTATGGGAGAGTAGCAAAGAGAAAAGCCACTGTTGAAAAAAAGCTCATATGAATTCTCGGCTAGAGTTTGCCAAAAGGCATATGGAAGACTCTGAAGTCAGTTGGAAGAAGGTTCTATGGTCTGATGAAACCAAATTTGAGCTTTTTGGCCAACAGACTAAATGCTATGTTTGACATAAACCAAACACTGCACATCATCAAAAACATGGTGGTGGCTACATCATGCTGTGGGGATGCCTCACTGCAGCAAGCCTGGAAGGTTTGTGAAGGTAGAGGGTAAAATGTATGCCGCAAAATACCGGGAAATCCTGGAGGAAAACCCAATGCAGACTGTAAGAGAACTGCGACTAGGGAGAAGATTTGTTTTCCAGCAAGACAATGACCCCAAGCATAAAGCCAAAGCTACACAGGAATGGTTTAAAAACAACAAAGTTAATGTTCTGGAGTGGACAAGTCAGAGTCCAGTCCTCAATCCAATTGAGAATTTGTGGCTGGACTTGAAAAGGACTGTTCATTCCTGATCCCCATGTAATCTGACAGAGCTTGAGTATTATTGTAAAGAAGAATGGAGGGAAAATTGCAGTGTCCAGATGTGCAAAGCTGATAGAGAGCTATCCACCCAGACTAAGGCTGTAATTGCTGCCCAAGAAGTATCTATAAAATACTGACTTCAAGGAGGTGAATAATTATGCAATCAATTATTTTGTCTTTAATAATTGTAATAAATTTAGAGCAGTTTGTAGAAATTTGTTTTCACTTTGACATTAGCCTTCTCTGTTGATCAGTGTCAAAAAAGCCAAATTAAATCTATTGTGATTCAATGTTAGACCATAGCTGTAAAACATAGAAGCACAATTAAGCCATTCAGCCCATCGAGTCTGCTCCACCATCTATCATGGCTGATCCCATGTCCCACTCAATCCTGCCTTCTTGCCATAATCTTTGATGCCATGACCAATCAGGAAACTATCAATTTTCACTTTAAATATACCCATGATCTTGGCCTCCACAGCTATCTGTGGCAGAGCATTCTACAGACTCACCACTCTCTGGCTAAAAAAAATCCTCCTTAACTCTGTTTGAAAGGGTCGCCCCTCTATTCTGAGTCAGTGTCCTCTGGTCTTAGATATTCCCAGCATAGAAAACGTCCTTTCCACATCCATTCTATCAAGGCCTTTCACCATTCAATAGGTTTCAATGAGGGCATCCTTCATTCTTCCGAATTCTAGTGAGTACAGGCCCAGAACCATCAGATGCTCTTCATCTGGCAAGCCGTTCAATCCTGGAATCATTTTTGTGAAGCTCTCTCCAGTTTCAGCACATTCTTTCTAAGATAAGGGGTCGAAGCCTGCTCACAATACTCCAAGTGAGGCTTCACTGGTCTTTATAAAGTTTCAACATTACATCTTTGCTTCTATTTTTTTTAGTCCTTGAAATTAATGCTAACATTGCACTTGCCTTCCTCACCAGCATCTCAACCTGCAAATTAACCTTTAGGGAATCCTGCACAAGGCCTCTCAAATCCCATTGCACCTCTGTTTTTTTTGTATTTTCTCTCCAATTAGAAAATAGTCAACCCTTTTATTTCTTCTGCCAAAGTGCATGACCATACACTTCCTGACACTGTTTTCCATCTGCCACTTCTTTGCCCATTCTCCTAATCTGTCTCTCCTTCTTTAGCATTTCTACTTGCCTCTCCACCTGTCTTCATGTCATCTGCAAACTTTGCAACAAAGTTATCAATTCCATTATCCAAATCATGGACATATAACTTGAAAAGAATCGGTCTCAACACAGACCCCTGTGCAACACCACTAGACACTGACAGCCATTCAGAAAAAGTTCCCTTTATTCCTGCTCTTTGCCTCCTGTCAATCAGCTACTGCTTTATCCATGCTAGAATCTTTCCTGTAATACCATGGGCTCAAAGCTTGTTAGGCAGCCTCATGTGTGACACCTTGTCAAATGTCTTCTGAAAATCCAAGTACACAACCTAACTGATTCTCCTTTGTCTATTCTGCTTGTTATTTCCTCAAAGAATTCAAACAGATTTGTCAGGCAAGATTTTTCCTTGAGGAAATCATGCTGACTGTGACCTGTTTTATCATGTGCCTCCAAGTACCCTGAGACCTCATCCTTAACAATCGACTCCAGCATCTTCCCAACCACTGAGGTCAGACTAATTGGCCTATAGTTTCCTTTCTTCTGCCTCTCTTCCTTCTTGAGGAGTGGAGTGACATTTGCAATTTTTCAGTCTTCCAAAACCATACAAGAATCCAGTGATTCCTGAAGGATCATTACCAATGCCTCCCCAATCTCTTCGGCCACCTCTTTCAGAACCATGGGGTGTACACCATCTGGTACAGGTGACTTATCTACCTTCAGACCTTTCAGTTTCCCAAGAACCTTCTCTCTAGTTATGGTAACTTCACACATTTCATGCCCTTGACACCCGGAACTTCCTTCATACTGCTAGAACCTTCCACAGTGAAGATTGTTGCAAAATACTTATTCAGTTCATCCAGTATTTCATTGTCCCCTATTACTACCTCTCCAGCATCGTTTTCCAGAGGTCCACTCTTGCCTCTCTTCTACGCTTTTAAGTACAGTATCTGAAGAAACTATGTACAGTCTTGTGACAATGAAGTTCAGGTTGCTGTGATTCCCAAGGTACTGCATGAAAGGCTGTTGTAAACAGGTTTAACAATAACCTGACACTTGGGTAAATAATTAGTAGCAGAAAGAACTTCTCAAGGAAAGGGGGAAGAGCTCCTTAACAGCATTAATATAATGGGCTGCATGATCTGTTCCTGTGCTGCATCATTTTCAGATTCCATGAAAAGTTTCAATTTTTAAATTTTAATTCTGTATGTTCTGAAAAGCCTTGATATGGTCGACCCTTTGGCTGGTTACTGTTTGATTTCACCAGTTAGTCAAAGCATCATTATTTCTGAAAACACAAATGGGGGTATTTGATACTCATTTACTAGTTTGAGGCAGCATTGGCAAATCATGTTAGTTTAACAGCAGAGTGTTATCTGCAATCTGTTATAAATGTTTGAGGTATTTATACTTTATGGCCGCCTTCTGCTTAAACCAAGCATATCAACTGCAAATTGAATTTGGTTAGATGAGTCTAACATAAATGCAGAAATTCCATTCTTCTTTTGGTCCAATGTATGTATTAAATTAAGTATTGCCCTATGCTTTACAATGCATGAAAGAGAGATCATAAATTTAGAAATGAACTGAATGAAAATTTGGTTACCGATTCTACCCCCCCCCCACCCCATCGCACTGAATGATTAGTTTTCAGCATTTTTAATGTTGTTGTAAAATACTGTTTGCATTAAGCTGTCTGCTTTGCTGAAGAATAATTGCTTTAGGTGTGGGCGGGAGTGACAGCGAGAAAAGATTTTGAAGAATATACAGCTGCATATATAAAGACTTCGAGTTTATTTACAAGATTGGAAAACAATTTGTGCTTGACCTTTTAGAAAGCTCTAGACAATATTGTATTACCTTAAACTTTTAAAATTGACTACAACAAGCATTGAAACACAATTATCTTTGCATTTAGTATTTTATAAGTATATATAATCTTGTCAGTCTTGCCTAATTTACCACTTTCCTCCCTCACAAAACACTAGTAAGATGCTGAATAATAGGCTGCGTTGATGAAATATCAATTGTATTGAAAGGTTGCAAAAATAGTGTAAGCAAAATCTTCCTAAAAGATTTAAAAGGAGAACACTAATATTTGATTCATGCTAAATCTAGATGTCTGCCTCAAACTGAATGCCACAAATTATATCTAGTTATTAACTGGCAAAGCTGAATTTTGTTCCTTTATTTCCCACTATAATTCCATGCTGTATCCTCCAGAGAAGAGGTGGGTGGACTGTGGAGGTGATGTTTGCATATTGCCTGATGCAAAGCAAGTGGACACACTTGTGGAGTTGGAGTGCATTTCTTCTGCTGGTTAAAAATACTTAATTTTTCCTCAAAGCTATTCTTGGTTCCTTGTGATCTTACTCAAGGTGTTAAAAAAAACCCTTTTGATTTTGCTTAAACCAGTAGTTTGGAAAGCCATTACATCTTCTGAGAGTTTAACAACCCTACTCATTTAAGCCCAGGAGTGACTGGGCTGAAAGTAGGTTTGCGTTTTTAAAGATATAAATTCTCGGGACTTGTGTCCAGAGACTTGGTCTAGTGATCTTGTAACAAAAATTGAAATTCCACATGGCAACTGAGAATTTTTTACCTCAAGTAACTAAATAAATTTGGAGTGAGAAAAAAAAATCCTATTGTCAGCATTCTAATGTCAGCCAAATTGTGGCAGGAAAGAAATATCTGTTGGCTAATATCCTTCAAAGAAGAACATCTGTTTACCTTTCCCAATTGGATGCATATGTGACTCCAGACTCTTGATAATTTGATTATCTCTCAACTGGCTTCTGAAATGGCCTATTTGGCTGAGCCACTTCCATGTGACTATTGGACTTACAAGTTGTTGGAGGTATGGTATCTGCCTGAGCCCCACATGACTCTGCACACTGCATGAGATGCTTGTCTCCCTTGCTGAATTTCCTTACTCAGATCTGGGGTTTGAACTAGGAGTTCCCTGGCTTCTGTTTCAGATGGCTGCTTGAGTCTGCAGAGAATGAAGATCAAATCTGGCAACTACTTGATCTTTGTCCCTTTATTCTCACTGGGCTAAACTCTGATTAATCTGGGAAGATTTCTTTTTTTTTCAATTAAAAGAATCACTTCATATCATGCATTAACAATTAAATGATTGAAAGGTGTAAAGTAATACTGATAGAACACTATAACACATTTTCATGTTGCAGTAGTTACATGACAACTCTTGAGAGGCTTCTGCTGAAAAAATCTGTTTGAGCATGTCAACACTTAACTCATTTGCACAAAATAAATAATAATGAGGTATGAAAGAAATTCGTCATTTGTTACATCACTTATTTCAATGCTACTAGTTTTTAAATAGTTATGGAAAAAGATTGGAAAAAGATTTATTGTTAAAATACATATATGTCACAATATACAACCTTGAGATTCATTTTTGTATGCATTTACAGTAGATACCTTTAAGTACCCCGTAACTGGGTTGCCAAACCAGCAGAAATGGACCACTTAGTTGGAGTCTGGTTTAACAGAAGCTAATAAAGTTTTATTAAAGAAATAAGTAACACAGTACTCTAATTGTAAGGATATAAATTCAACAGGTTAGCAATAATAAGACACACATGTACACAGAACTAGGGTAATAGGAATCAACCAAGCTCTATCGCAGTCTAGGGGTAAAATGATCAGTCTCAAGTGACGCAGAGTTCAGTTCAGCTGAGTACAGTTCACAGTAATCGCTGTTGTGCCGTTGGAGAGAGAGAGAGAATGCAAATTTTGATTCAAACAGACCTTTGATGTTCTTCACAGTTAGCTTTCGGGCGGACCCTTTTTTATGTCTTCTGTGGTCACCGACTGTGACCCCTCTGTTCCGGATACGACCGTCCTTCCACGGTGAACCCGGCACCCAGGCAAGGGTGGACACACACACCAGGTTCCCGCCGATCGTACCTTTTCACCCTGTGCGTCTATGGTCGGTTCCCGCGATCAGACCTCCAAACTCTCACCAACTTGTGGGGGGCACACCGCTCTTCCAGGGTCTCGTTATCTCGTGATCTCGTGGTGTGTGTCGTGCCTTAGTGAACCTGTTCTTTTTATCCCCCTGCTGGGGTATCGCCTGTCCATCAAACTTCAAACAGTTCAGGTTCAAAGCAACCGGTCTGTCAATACTCTGAAATGTGTTTCTTTCTCGTTAATCTCTGTCTTCTCTCTTATTAGCATTTTGAATGTTTCTCCATTGTCTCACTTATCTCTCTCATCAGTAGCAATCTTCTGATAACTGGGTTTGTCGTCACAATACAAAGAAACATAATAGAATCAATGAAAGACTGCACATGACAAAGACAAACAATCAATGGGCAAAAGACAACTAACTACAAATACAAAAAAAGAAAAATATATAATAATAATAAAAGGCAATTAATATCAAGAACTCAAGTTGTAGTCTTAGAAACATAGAAAATAGGTGCAGGAGTAGGCCATTCGGCCCTTTGAGCCTGCACCGCCATTCAGTATGATCATGGCTGATCATCCAACTCAGAACCCTGTACGTGCCTTCTCTCCATACCCCCTGATCCCTTTAGCCACAAGGGCCATATCTAACTCCCTCCTAAATATAGCCAATGAACTGGCTTCAACTGTTTCCCGTGGGAGAGAATTCCACAGATTCACCACTCTCTGTGTGAAGAAGTTTTTCCTAATCTCGGTCCTAAAAGGCTTCCCCTTTATCCTCAAACTGTGACCCCTCATTCTGGACTTCCCCAACATCGGGAACAATCTTCCTGAATCTAGCCTGTCCAATCCCTTTAGGATTTTATACGTTTCGGTAAGATCCCCTCTCAATCTTCTAAATTCCAACAAGTATAAGCCTAGTCGATCCAGTCTTTCATCGTATGAAAGTCCTGCCATCCCAGCTCCCTGATCCTGCACTGGAATCCACTTGCTATGAATGCCAGCATACCATTCGCCTTTTTCACCGCCTGCTGTACCTGCATGCCCACTTTCAATGACTGGTGTACAATGACACCCAGGTCTCGTTGCACCTCCCCTTTTCCTAATCGGCCACCATTCAGATAATAATCTGTTTTCCTGTTTTTGCCACCAAAGTGGATAACCTCACATTTATCCACATTAAATTGCATCTGCCATGAATTTGCCCACTCACCTAACTTTTCCAAGTCACCCTGAATCCTCTTAGCATCTTCCTCACAGTTAACACTGCCGCCCAGCTTCGTGTCATCCGCAAACTTGGAGATGCTGCATTTAATTCCCTCATCTAAGTCATTAATATATGTTGTAAACAACTGGGGTCCCAGCACTGAGCCTTGCGGTACCCCACTAGTCACTGCCTGCCATTCTGAAAAGGTCCCGTTTATTCCCACTCGTTGCTTCCTGTCTGCCAACTAATTCTCTATCCACATCAGTACCATACCCCCAATACTGTGTGCTTTAAGTTTGCACACTAATCTCCTATGGTATTGTAGATATGTTTAGCCATACAGTCACAAATGTCAAATGAGTAGATCAGAGAGCTAGGCACACAGCCTTGTGGTGCACCTGTGCAGATGGTGTTGGAGGACTGTGTATGTGTGTGGGAGGGAGGAAGGGGCTTGTTTTGCTGTTGTTATTTTGTTGTTGCTGTATTCTGTGTTGTTCTGCTGGACATTATGGGCGTATTTTGTTTTAGCTGGAATGTCTGCCGCCTGCCACCTAGCACACCCGTAGTTAGTTGTTAATGCAAATGACATAATTTACTGCAAGTTTCGATGGACATGCGATAAATAAACTTGAATCTACATGGAGCCATGGGATAGGTGAGGTGTCAAGCAAATAAATAAATATCCTCTCTGTATTTTCCAGTGGAGGAGATCATTACAGATGAAGGAATTCAGTGAAGTGAATGGTGATGTATTGTAACATGCCTAAATTACCAAAAAGGAGGTACTGCTAGTCATAAAGGATACTTAGATGGATATCATTAAACTGGAAAAGATGCAACAAAAGATTTACAAAGGTATTACCAGAATTGGAGGGCTTAAATTATAAGGAGTAGCTGGATAGACTAGGACCTTTCCTCCTGGAGCAAAGGACTTTGAGGGGTAACTTTATAGAGCTATAGTTATTCATGAGGGGCATATCTGGAATGAGCTGTCAGAGGAAGCTGTTGAGGCAGGTACAGTTACAATGTTTAAAGACATTTGGAGAGCTACATACAGTAGCTGGGGAAGGCAGAGTAGGATATGGCCAAATACAAGTATATGTAACTAGCTCAGATGGACATCTTGGTCAGCAATGGCAAGTTTGGCTGAAGAGCCTATTTCTATACTGTCTTGCTCCAAGACTCTAATTTTACTTAAATTGTTCAGCAAAATCGGACTCATCACTTCTGATTCAGCATAAAGTGAGAATCAGACAATGTAGAAAGGTTCACTACATGTCTACATGTAGAAAAGATTTCCAGTATCTGCAGATTTTCTCTTGTTTGAGAAAAGTTTCTTACTTTTTTAAATAGATATGTGTTTAGCAACATAGAAAACCTACAGCATAATACAGGCCCTTGGGCCCACAAAGCTGTGCCAAACATGTCCTTACCTTAGAAATTACCTAGGGTTACCCATAGACCTCTATTTTTCTAAGCTCCATGTACCTATCCAGAAGTCTCTTAAAAGACCCTATCATATCTGCCTCCACCACCGTCACCAGCAGCCCATTCCATGCACTCACCAATCTCTGTGTAAAAAAAACTTACCCTTGATATCTCCTCTGTACCTACTTTTAAGCAACTTAAAACTGTGCTCTCTCATGCTAGCCGTTTCTGCCCTTGGAAAAAGCCTCCGGCAATCCACATGATGAAAGCCTCTCATTGTCTTATACACCTCTATCAGGTCACCTCTCATCCTCCGTCGCTCCAAGGAGAAAAGGCCAAGTTCACTCAACCTATTCTCATAAGGCATGCTCCCCAATCTAGGCAACATCCTTGTAAATATCCTCTGCACCCTTTCTATGGTTTCTACATCCTTCCTGTAGTGAGGCGACCAGAACTGATCACACTACTCCAAGTGGGATCTGACCAAGGCCGTATATAGATGCAACATTACCTCTTGGCTCCTAAACTCAGTCCCATGATTGATGAAGACCAATGCACCGTATGCCTTCTTAACCACGCAGTCAACCTGCATAGCAGCTTTGAGTGTCCTATGGACTCAGACCCTAAGATCCCTCTGATCCTCCACACTGCCAAGTCTTATCATTAATGCTATATTCTGTCATCATGTTTGACCTACCAAAATGAATCACTTCACCCTTATCTGGGTTGAACTCCATCTGCCACTTCTCAGCCCAGTTTTGCATCCTATCAATGTCCCGCTGTAACCTCTGACAGCCTTCCACACTATCCACAACACCCCCAACCTTTGTGTCATCAGCAAATTTACTAGCCCATCCCTCCACTTCCTCATCAAGGTCATTTATAAAAATCACAAAGAGTAAGGGTCCCGGAACCAATCCCTGAGGCACACCACTGGTCACCGACCTCTATGCAGAATATGATGCGTCTATAACCACTCTTTGCCTTCTGTAGGCAAGCTAATTCTGGATCCACAAAGCAATGTCCCCTTGGATCCCATGTCTCCTTACTTTCTCAATAAGCCTTGCATGGAGTACCTTATCAAATGCCTTGCTGAAATCCATAAACACTGTATCTACTGCTCTACCTTCATCAATGTGTTTAGTCACATCCTCAAAAAATTCAACCAGTCTCGTAAAGCACAACCTGCTTTTGACAAAGCCATGCTGCCTATTCCTAATCATATTATGCCTCTCTAAGTGTCCATAAATCCTGCCTCTCAGGATCTTCTCCATCAACTTACCAACCACTGAAGAAAGACTCACTGGTCTATAATTACCTGGGCTATCTCTATTCCCTTTCTTGAATAAGAGAACAACATCCACAACCCTCCAATCCTCCGGAATCAGCAATCTCCTCCCTTGCCTCCCACAGTAGGGTACATTTCGTCCAGTCCCAGTGACTTATCCAACTTGATGCTTTCCGAAAACTCCAGCACATCCTCTTCCTTAATATCAACATGTTCAAGCTTACAGTAGATGTGTGTTCACAATACATTAGTAGACCTGTCGCTTGATCATTAGAATGCCATGTATATGTGTATATACCTTGATTCTGTGCCTCAGCCAATAATGGAAATTAATGGTTCAAGGTTGTTTAATGTCATTTCCAGTACACATGTGTAAAGAAGAATGAAATAATTATTACTCTAGATCTGATGCAGGATGCGAATAAGATATAGAACACAATAATAAAAAAGCATAATAAACTTAAGTACATAATATAGCTTGTATACCTAGATTGACTGTATGTTCATAAAATGACACTAGGCATAAGAGTGTCTGTACATAAGATGACTCTGACAGAAAATGACAAAGTAATGGGGATAGGGAGGGGTGCATTAGTGTGTGGAGTGGGTAGAGATGTTGATCATCCTTTCTGCTTGGGTAAAGAGCTGTTTTTGAGTCTTGTTATCCTGGCGTAGGTACTATGTAGCTTTGAGACTGGGACAAACATTCCACGAGCAGAGTGGCTGGGATTCTTCCTGATATTACTGACCCTTTTCCTCCTGTATATATGTCTTGATGGTGGCTGGGCTGCTGCCAGTAATGCATTTATCTTCTTAAGCAAGTTAATTATTAATCACAGAATTTGTAGGTATCCACTCTAAAGTCCTTCCGTTCCTAGAGATTCTTCTGCATCCTACCAGGTTTTGTGTATTCTACACATTTACAGTACACCAATTGCATCCTGTTGCCACTTTGTTGCTGACTTGACCAGTCAAAGTGGTCTATAAATTAGTCAACACACACAAAATGCTGGAGGAACTCAGCAGGCCAGGCAGCAGTTAATTCATATCTCCCAAAGTTCACAGTTTTCTTCCTCGCTATAATACTATCAACTGAAAATTTTGGCAATCAAGCCTCCATATTTGAATCATTCCAAAAATATTTTAAAAACATACAAAAGGTTATGGAACCTGACTGGTATTAACATTTCTGCCACAAATACAAGGTTATTATACACTCGTGAGGATCAATGTATCAATGAAGTGGAGAATGTTATAAGTTCAACATTTGCACATGACCCAAAGTGTAGACATGTAGTAAACAGTGAGTGGGAAAGAAGCTGACAAAGTGCACTGATACGTCCAAGATGAAATTTAATTTACAGAAGTATGAAGTGATAGGTTTTAATCGGGTGAACAAGGAGTAGTTACACCTGTTTACCTCAGCTACTCCCTCTGTTAGCTGGTTTGACATTCTCCCCACCCTCTGGGTAACAAAGATTCTTCATTCCCAGTATGGTGAATGTTTTGTATTGATAAGATTACTGTCAATAGAAAACATTCACTGAGCGATAACCAATCATAATTTTGAAGATCTTAAGAGAAGGAAAAAAAAGATAGATGTTCAGCTTTTCCCTACGAAGAGAACATCATGGATCTCCTGTCATTTATATAATCCTCCCCATTGACACCGTGTGGAAGCCAGAGCAGAATATAGGGCACTAAATGGGGGGCTTTCAATTTTCAATACTGGTAATACTTCACTGATATATTTATGTATTGCTTCTTTTCTCATTCACTCTGTTCCTTTGGGAGTGAAGCTTCATGCATGGTTTGATTTGTTGACATGTGTTGTAACAGCACAAGTGAATTATGTAGACTCAAGACTGCAGATACTGGAACCTGCAAAATACAAACTGCTGTTGGAACTCAGTGGGTCAGGAAGCATCTGTGAAATGAAATGGAGAGTCGATGTTTTGCTTTGAGACCTTTCATTCCATTTTTTTTGCTCTGCTGCTCCAGTCCAGATGAAGGGGCTCAAACTGGAACATTGACTGTTCTTTTCTATCCATTTATGCTGCCTGGCCCGTTTGAGTTCATCCAAAAGTTTTTTTTAATAGTGAATTTTGTACTCTGCCATTAATAAGTAGTGTGTAGCCTGCTCCTTTCCTGTGATGGGTGATTTATCTTTTGTCTCCATCCTTTAATTTCCTTTCTTACTAATGTGTGTATTAGTGATTCTCCTGTTATTATCTTTACTAAGTGTGGATTCATCACCTCCCATTCTACCCGTTCTCTTCTCTAAACATAGTGTACCTGCCATGCTTGCTCCCCAGTTTGGAGTGTTTCTTTTGCAGTTTTGTCTCAGTTACTCTCGCTCCCCGACTATTGTATCAGATTTTCTGGATTGTACAAACGTATTATCATTTCCAGTTCCCACATTTTATTCTGAACATGAGCTATTACTGCAAAAATAATTTAATTCATTTTTAATAACAGTTCTCATTTTACTTCTAGCTATCTTTTTGCGTAAGTGTTCTTTATTATTCTCTAGCCAACTATATTTTCTGTGAAGTTGCTCTTTTCTCTTTGGTTGGGATTAAAGCTAGTTTCATTTCTGGTCGATTCCCCCACCCAACCTCACCCATGCTGATCCATCAGCAATGTCCACACCCTCTGGGAGAAAAAAGACCCCTTAAGCAATCCCCATGTTCAATCCCTCTGTACCAGTGATGACACTCATCACCTGACCCTATACATCGAAAAATACGAACTTCAAACCCAGCATGCCAGAAGTCTTTATATAACTAATCAATAGAAAGCAATACATCTCTAATCTAATCAATTTGCCTGGAGCCTTAGAGTCTTCTGTTTGCTTTTGTTGTCCTATTTCTTATTCTCATGGCTTCTTCCCATAATGCCAGTAGAAACACTGACCACAGGCTGCTTAATTGCTTTGAAGGATGACCTTCAATAACACTCCATGTGAATAGTCCAGCTTTTAACTATACCACTTTGCTGTCCTGAGCTGTAATCACAGCAGGTGCTTGACTGGTTACAAGGAGAGCACTTTTCAAAAGGCAGTGGATGGAGCATGAATGGTATTATCTAGGGGGAGAAAAAAGACATCTGTTTCATATTCAAAGCTGAGGTCCAACCTGAGAGTGATGCATCTAATAGTAATCTAGAGAGGAGATTACTGGAGTACTGTGACATTTTCTGAACCCTGCCAGCACTGAAACCTAGAGCCACAGCTTTAAACACGTAAAGTAGAAGTCTGAGCCATTACCTATGCTACAATTGAAGCTGAGGACCATTGGGCTTTAAGCATCTCATAAATCCACGTGCATATTAGAACATGACTCTTCAGTCTTCTTTTTTCACAGGCTTTCAGGTTGATCCAGCAATTTGTCAGGAATCAGACATACATACAAATGAGCTTTCATCTGTAAACAGCTCTGTCACAATTCTCATCAACAGTGACACAAGGGGAAACTTATTTATGCAGCATGTGGTTGGACTCTGGAATGCCCTGCCTAGAGATACATGGAGGGAGTTTCCAATGTACCTCTACATGAGAACTGGATAAATATGAAAGTGGAGAAACATTTGAAAGGACGTGGAAAAAGATCCAGGAATGGAGCTAATAAGTTGCTCCGGTAGAGAGACAGCATTGACATGATGGTCTGAAAGTTGTAATAGGTTGGTGAATCTAATTGAATCATATAGAGCAGGGGTTCTCACCCTGGGGTCTACAGACCCCTTGCGTAATGGTATTGGTCCATGACGTAAAACTGGTTGGGAATCCCGATCATTCTAGAGCATAACCAGTGTGCAACTTTGCCCTTTGTAGTCCTGTCAACTGTTGTTTTCTACTTCCCTTGGCTACAAGCCACTTGCCATTGGCTTGCCCGGTACAAGTCTTGGCGTACACTCAATGCGGTAAATAGTTGTGTTCTGTTCATAACCATTACAGATGCTAAGCTACCCATTACTGTGTGTATAAGCGCAGTATTCAGGCCTGGTGTTGAATATTAGATCAATTGAGTCTCGATACTCTGCTGCATGATTGAGTGCTTGGTGGAGGATGCTGATGCTTTTTTTGCTGGTGCAGGGCGGGGGCGGGGTTCGTTAAATGGGAGCTGGGGGGAGGCTTTGGGGTTCTAAAGTTTTAACTGTCATTCATTTTTTTGGGGCACTCCTCTGTATATGTGGATGTCTGCGAAGAAAAGGAATTTCAGGATGTATATTGTATACATTTCTCTGACATTAAATGCATCTATTGAAACCTATTGACTATTTGTCTTCATCGGTTTTCTGCAGCTCATGATCTGGGGGCTGAATTATGAGGGGTTATACGGTTGTAGAATTATGTGGTCACACAACACAGAAACAGGCCTTCCAGTCCACTACATCCATGTCAGCCACTGAACTTGTCTATACTTGTCCCATTTACCCATATGTGGTCCATTGCCGGGTATCGGGTTGAAAGGAAAACTGGAGCGGGTGGTGGGGAAGAGAGATAGCAACATACACAAAATGCTGGAGGAACTCAGCAGGCCAGGCAGCATCTACGGAAAAGCGTAAAGTTGACATTTCAGGCCGAGATCCTTCAGCAGGACTGGAAAAAAAAGATGAGTAGGCTTCTTACTCTGAATAACTTAATATACTTGGTATTTGTTGTTTCCTTAGTAAGACCATAAGACATATAACAAAGAGCAAGTTGTAATTTCCTCCCTACAATAGTTATTTGTGATTATGTAGAAGAGTTGGGAGAGAACATTCGAGCTATAAAGAGGATTAAACAAGAGTATATTCAGCAGTTTCTGAGTCCAAATTCCATGTCAGCTGTTCAGGTGATGTACAAAAGCCTCTCCTCCAGATAACTGTCTACAACCAGAGTAATGGCCATTATAGTCCAATGCTGTTGGAGTTGTAATGGTCATTAGACTTGGTCATAGGAAAGACATTTTCACACAGCATATTCCTACATGTGACTGGGACTGAATCATCAGACTTACTTTTGGTTGGAGAACAAGTATTGGCACCACAATGGGGGCAATTCTCCTATTTCCCCTGGAAATATCATGGGTTCCTTTTAACCACCTAAGACTGGGGCATCTGCAGTACAAAGTGCCTTATGCACAGAAACATAATACAAGGTGGAGTGCTGCACGCGATAGGAAACAGTGGGAGCAATGTATTTACAAATAACTATTGTAGGGAGCAGATTACAACCTGCTCTTTATTATATGTCTTATGGTCTTATTAGAGGGCACTAGGGCAACAACAAAGTTCATGTCATCAATTAGGAAATCACCAGTGGAGTTCCTCAATATTGTGCCCTGGTCCTTGCCATCTTCGGCTGCTTTATCAGCGGCCTTCCTTACGTCGCCAATTTAGAAATGGGGACATTCACTGGTATGCAGTTTCATTTGAAACGCCAGAGAAAAAATAATCTGTCATTGCCAGTAAAACAGATGGCCCAATGTGTCAAATAACATCCATGACACTTCAATTTCAAGTAATAGCTATCCCTACTGAGCGAGATTCAAAACATATGCCCTAGACATTGCTCTTGGCAAGTTCCTCACCATCAACATCATAAGGGTCAACATTGATTGGAAGATGAACTGAAATCTGCCACATAGACACAGTGACTACTCAAGCAGGTTGGGTATCACCTACCGGTCCCCAAGCTTTTCCAGCTCCTGTAATGTACAAGTACTTACAGATGTAAATAGTGTGGCTCCAACAACATTCATGATACTCAACACCTTCCATGACAAGGTAACCAGTTCGATTGGTAAACCATCCACAACATGTATTTTCATTCTCATCAGCTCACCTGGACTGCAGACTGTAAGACTACTAACTTATTTAAGCTACCCTATATTCGGACAGAATCTCAAAAGCCCATGATCTCATCCACTGAGAGAAAAAAGAGCACATGGGAACACCACCACCAGCAGTTTCCCCTTTAAATCAGACACGGCATGGACTTTGAAATATTATTGCATGTTTATTCATCATCCCTGGAACTAAATACTGAAAATGCTCACCCAACCATGCAGTGGTTGCATATCACAACAATGACAGCTCACCTTCTCAAGGATAGTTGGGGACGGACAATGAATGCTGCCCAGATCACATAAGTAATCAGAAGGCAAGTGAATGTTGATTTCAGGAGAGTTGACTGTTCAGGTGGACTGAGAAAGAAGCTCTCGTGGCAGTATTTCAAAAAGGGGTAGGGAAGTTCTTCCAGGATGTTGCCCACTATTTATAAGACCATAAGAAATAGCGACAGTGCGTGGCACAGTAGTGTAGTGGTTACTGAAACTTTTTACAGTGTTAGCAATCACCAATCAGGGTTCAATTCCTATCATCGTCTGTAAGGAGTTCGTTCATTCTCCCCCTGACCACTTGGGTTTCCCCCAGGTGCTCTGATTTCCTCCCACATTCCAAAGATGTACGGTAAGAGTTAGGGTTAATGAGTTGTGGGCATGCTAAGTGGTACTGGAAGCATGGCGACACTTGTGGGCTGCCCCCAGCACAATCCTCGGACTGTGTTGGTCGTTGATGCAAACCATGCATTTTACTGTGTGATCTGATGTACATGTTACAAATAAAGCTAATCTTTATTGTTGTACTCAAGCTTGTTCCTCCTTTGGTAATATATTTGCTGATCTGACCTTCCTTAACCCACGCTATAGATGGGTTTCATCTACCTTGGGAATGTTAAATTGAGATGCTGCTCTTGCATCATTCACACTCTGACCCATGAGATATGGGTCAATGCTCTTGTAGCTGTGGTGAAGATTAGAAAGAACAACGGTTAGAGTTATACTATTCAAAACCAAAGGGGACAGGAGAAACAAGAATGAGAGGTAGGTAATGGTGCATGGCTCCCACTGACTAGGGACCTGTGAGAAGTTCACAGTCTTTATAGAAGCTGATCAATAGCAATTTTTTTAAATAGAAGTTCCGGCGTACACTGTATTTTTCAACGTGTATAAGTGATGTTCCAGGCATCACAGTTCACTGCTTTCAGTTTGATGACAATTATTTACAGATGTTGATCCAGTTCATTACCTAAAGCCAGCATGCACAGCCATGCCCATCACACATAACAAAATGTGATAAATCAAGGCAAAGCAGCACCTGCATTCGGGCGAAACCTGATAGGAAGTTCCTGCTTTAATTTTCCAATGAGTGCAACTTCAGCAGGCAATGGGCTCAGAGCACTTCAAACTGGACACAAAGAAAACAATCAGAACTAGTCAGTTGTTGCATGATGTGTTATCTGAATAGCAAATGGCCTTGTGTACTGCATTTCTGTGGTTCAACATCGCAACTGGGGATAAGTTCATCACGGTCCCCAAACCCCCTGAGTAGTGGGTCCTTGTATTGGTACTTGAAGTAGACTGTTTCTCTAGTTAATCTGCCTGGCAGAGATTATGATTTGGGTTATGTTTCATCATCATCATAACTTCAGAAAGTGAACATTCAGGTCATCGTAGCATTGTTTTAAATACTGTTGTCTATTTGGGCTGGTTTATGCCATTTTTAAGAGCTCTGGATACTGCTTTTAATTCTCTGATGTACAGCAAGTCATCACTATAAAATGTAAAAACTACACACACAAAACACTGGAGGAACTCAGCAGGCCAGGCAGGACCGAAACATCAACTGTACTTTTTTTCTCATAGATGCTGCCTGGCCTGCTGAGTTCCTCCAGCATTTTGTGTGTGTTGCTTGGATTTCCAGCATCTGCAGATTTTCTCTTGTTTGTGACAATAAAATGTAAATTTGTTCTAAAAGAACCCTGAATTCACACAAAAATGAAAAAAAATGTTTGATAAACAAGCCAAGTAACTATTTCTAAAAATATAATGTTTCATCAGAATAATTCCCTATAAGTAACTGCTCTATCATCCTCTGTAAAAATAATTTCTTTAAAATGTTTTGTAAGCTATAAATATTTAAATATTAATTTATTAATTCAGGTTTTTCCATGCAATATGTTTATTTTCTTTTTGTTTATTCTTTAAAACATTGCTTGTTAACCACCCCAGGAATAATGGAATTTTCATCATCATCATCATCAGGTGCCATGCCCAGTTTGAGCTTTGACTGCCATGGCCCACACACTCCAGTGTAGGGTGAAGTGTATCAATTCATTGGTATTCATTTCCAATTCTCTGGCTGCTGTCTCCATCATCATTTGTCTTTGTCTTCTTCTTGCTTTCTTCCTTTCAACCTTTCCCATAATTACCGTGCATTCTAACTCCTCTTTCCTAATCACATGTCCAATGAAGTTACGTTGCCTTTTCATGATCTCATACATTATTTCTCCTTTTGTGTTTGCTCTGTTCATGACATCCTCGTTAGATGTTTGTTTTGTCCATGATATTCTTTGCATCCTCCTCAAAAACCACATCTCTGCTGCTACAATTCGTTTCCTCATGTTACTAGATATTGTCCAACATTCTGAGCCATATAACATATAAATGGAATTCTAACTGCTGAAAAACTGACCTTTTCTCTGGTAAACATTAGTTATAATGCAGGGTGAATTTACTGTGTCAATTTCTCACTAAAGCTCTTCCACGAGTTTCTTTGAATATCTTTCATTTATTTCAAAGCCTAGTTAACAACTGCCTTTCAGAAATTCGGAATTTTCTCATTCATTGAGCCATTTTGCTATGTCCCAATTGAGCCTAAATATTTTATATCTAATGGTACAGTTCCTTAAGGTTGCTTTAGCCAGGAGTGGTAATGGGGATAAGCTCCCACTACCTATTAAATGCTCCCAATGGTGTGATCTCACATGTCCTCTGACAACCAAATCCAATTCCTGGCCTTCATTTATGGCTTAGCTACGAAGCCCAGCAAAGCCCTTTCTACTGACAGGAGAAAGGGCAAAGGCGGGTTACTGGTGCCTTAAAACCAATCACTTTGGCTTTGGGCAGATGGGCTTGTCAGCCGTGGTTGGCAGCTCATCTAGGAAAAGGAAAACTCTGATCTCCTTATGTCTGTACCTACTCGTGGAGGAGGCTTCGAGAGTAAACCCTGAGGAAAAATCCAGAGCTCAAGTCCCTAAGGCAGCCCTAAGTTGAGTTTGATGCTGACAGGCAACTCATGCAGTGCCACTCTTGCCAAACTGTATTGGTCTCGGCTGTTCCTTGGATTCATCAGCTGCATGGAGGAGGCAACAGCTCGCTCTCCATATCCTGCTGCCCAGGCTTGCGTATCGCAGAGACAGCTGGGAGGCAGACAGTTGACCCTGACCAACGGAGGGCCTCACAGTGCCATAGCTTGCTTGGGCCCTACTTTTATTGCCTTATATTGCACATTCTGTCTTTGATTTTGTCGGTCACGAAACAACCTGTTTTGTTAATTGTAAGGACATAGTGCATGCAGAAACTGTTATGTGTATTGTACCTAAATAAGTTTTATCAGCATACAAGCAATGTAAATACAGATATTCTACTTTAATTAAAATGTGAACATTTAAGATCCCAGACACATACACTCTCGTGCTGAATTGAAATGTTAGGTAGTTTCATTGGCCTGGAATTTGCGGCTCCCTCGAGGTCAACATACTGGATGTATGTGACTCTAGCACTTGTGAAGAGGAGTTGTATCATACATAGACCTTCTATGTTAAACATCATCATGTGTGGTGTGTTACAACAAGCATCACCCCAATAAACAGCTGTAAACCCCTTGGTTTGATCCGCTGCCCAAACAATAACAGACTTAAGCAAGTGGTAATAATCTAAATGAATGGACAGCCTCAGTATGTTCGATCAAGTGCTGCATGATTTCACAGCTGCCAGTGGCACACTCCAGCATTAGAGTTTCATGGTGGAGTTCCTAGACAACAGCGAGCCGAGCCACCCTGAGGGTGGCCAGGGGGGCTACCTACAGGCTGTTGCCATATTTACTTTTGCTGATGACACCACTGTCTTTGGCTGAAGCAAAGGAGGTGATGAATCAGCATATAGGAGGGAGATTGAAAATCTGGCTGAGTGGTTCCGGTGACGTCATCATCCAGAATGGCAGCTTAAATCAATAGCTCCTCCAGAAAAACGCATATATTGCCCTGTTAATCCATCAAATATAAGATCTTTCGAAAATATCTGAATTGATAAGGGGGGCAAGAATGGGGAAAAAGAATGGAGATAAAAAAAGCATCACTGCGGAGCCTATGGATGAGAGAGTGGCAACGCGCGGCTCTCCTACCTGAACGCGTGCTAGCAGGGCTGACGATGGGCCTCATTCAGGCGAAGCAGCAAATATGATAAAAATTCTGGAAGAGATACGGGGATTTCAAAAAGGTATTAAACAGCAACTCAATTATATCAAGTTAGAGCTCGCCAATGTCAATCAAAAAATAGCGGTGGCAGAGACTTGAATTGAGAAGGTGGAAGATCGCGTGCAAAACGTGGAATGGATACTAAGGAAGACAATAAAAATATTAAATCAACAAGAAAGTAAACAGATTGACCAGGAGGGAAGATCACGACGAAAAAATATCAGGAATATACAATGTTCCCGAAGGAGCGGAGGGTTTGTCTATGATGGAGTTTGTAGGAAAGTTGCTGCGGGACATGCTAGAGATTCCCTCCACTACGGAGCTTGAAATTGAGAGGGCGCATCGTGCGCTCGTCCCGAGGCCTACTGGAGACAGAGGAGATAAGCCACGCTCAATAGTAATTAGATTCCTCCAATACAATACCAAGGTGGAGATTCTATGAAGCGCCTGGGGTAAGAAGATGGTGTTTTTGGACGGAATATTAATATATTTCGATCAAGATTACCCCCCCCCCCCGGTGGTCCTGCAGAAACGTAAAAAATACTCTGCAGCAAAGCGAGTATTACATCAAGGAAAGATTAGATTCCAAACTCCGTACCCTGCTAAACTGCGGGTGTTTTATGAAGATGGTACGCAACCGTATCAGACAGTGGAAGAGCCGACTACAGACATGAGGAGCAGAGGGCTGCCCGTCAGCGTGATCAAACCGAGGGGAAGCCTGGCTGAGCAGTTATCCCGATCTGCTTGGGAAATAGTAAGAGAACCGAGAAAGCAGGGGACGGGAGGAGGGCGAAAGAATATCAGGAAGAGACTGTGAGTTTTCCGAAGGCAGCCCTCACCCCCTCCAGAAGAGCCAGAAGGTTTGGCTAACTTTAAAAGTGTTGATAAGATAAACGGAAGCAAAAGTAGATGATGCTATACCTATTTCAAGAAATACTTATTATAACGTGGATTTTATATTACTCAATTTGTTTTATTCATTCATTCACTCTTTTTTCCCCACCCAAATGAGAATATATATATGGGAGGAATACACAGAGAAATCTTTTCTGTGTAATGGACATAGACTTCTTCACTTACTATTATGGGTACTGTAATGGGGGCCCCCAACTCATGGGGGGAGGGGTTATCCCCCATGGCTAGTTGTTTCCTCCAGCTCAACCCAGGGTCATCTACTAGAGACCTCAGCCTTGGAATCACACCTTCGTTGCCTTTTTTTATTATTTGCGTTTCTTGGTTCTTATTTGTTCAGGGAGTAGATCAATTAAGTTTTATTCTGCTAATTTCAATGATATATTGACAGATAAATACACATGGCTAAAGATAAAGTAAAATTAATTTCTTTTAATGTCAATGGGCTGTTAAATCCAATCAAATGCAGTAAAATTCTATTCAAAATGAGAAAAGAACAAGCCCATTTAGTATATTTACAGGAAACTCACTTAAGTGATAATGAGCATGGAAAGCTAAAGAGAATGGGCTTCACTAATTTGTTTTTCTCCTCACATAAATCAGAACATAGGAGAGGAGTTGCTATTCTCATCTCAAGCAAGCTAAATATTGAAAAAGTATTTGAAATGGGAGATAAGAAGGGCAGACATATTCTGGTAAGGGGGACTATAGATGGAAATTCAGTTACGCTATTGAATATATATGCACCTCCAGGAAGTGATATTAGTTTCTTTCAGAAAATTACTAATATTATGGTAACAGAAACAGAAGGTCTCCTGATATGTGGGGGAGACTTAAGTTTATAATTACGACCAAAGTTAGACTCTTCCAATAGAAAAATCTATGAAACAAAATCCTTACATAAGAGAGTTAATACACTTTTTGAGGATGTTGGTTTAATTGATATATGGAGGGACCTTTTCCCCGACAGAAGGGATTACACTTATTATTCTGCCCCCCATTCTGTATATACAAGAATAGACAATTTCATAACATTTGGAAAAGACAAAGACAAAATAAACACCTGTGGAATTGGGACAATAGATGTAAGTGACCATGCACCTAGATATTTATCTGTTGATTTTGACCTACAACCAAAGAATACTATTTGGAAACTAAATTCAAGTCTACTCAATGATCCCTACTTTAAGGAACAAGTTAAAAAAGAAATTGGCCTTTAGTTAGAATTCAATGATAATGGAGAGGTTGCACCTCCCATTCTATGGGATACTCTGAAGGCTGTCTTAGGAGGGAAAATTATAGCGATATCTTCATATAAGAAAAAAATAAAGAATAAAACATTAGAGGAATTACAAAATAGGCTGAAGGAACTAGAAAAAAAACACAAATTGAATTTGAAACAGCATACATTAGAGGAAATTTTAAAAATTAGGAATGAAATTAATAGCTTGGCTACGCAAGAAATCAGGAAAAATTTGATGTTCTGAAACAGAGACATTATGAAAGTGGATCTAAGTCTATGAAAATACTGGCGTGGAAACTGAAGAAAAAGATAGCAAAAAATACAATTCATAGCATTAGGGATCCAGGAACAAAAATGATAAAAAATAAGCTGTGAAATTCAAGAAGCTTTCGAAGTGTTTTACAAAACTCTATATTCCAAAGTTCCAGGGGGAAGCATAACCCAAATTGACACTTACCTGAATTCTCTAGAGTTACCCACTTTAAGTGAAGAACAAAATAGAACGATGACTGCTGACGTAACTGAAGTTGAACTAAAAGCTGCAATTAGTAGGCTTAAATTAAGCAAGTCACCAGGTTCAGATGGGTATACGGCAGAGTGGTACAAAGAATTTAAAGATGAGTTAATTCCTGTCTTACTCGCCACACTGAAATGGACTCTAAAGAAGGCACAAATGCCACCCAACTGGAAGGAAGCGATAATCTCAGCTATACCGAAAGAAGGCAAGGATAAAATGGAATGTGGGTCATTTAGTCCAATATCCGTTCTTAATGTAGATTATAGATTATTTACCTCCATCGTGGCCAAATGATTAGAAGAGGTTTCTACCCATACTGATACATAAGGATCAGACAGGTTTTATACAACGCCAAACAGAAGACAATATAAGAAGGACACTTCACATTATGGATCATATACGAAAAAATAAAATCGAAGCAATAGTGATAAGCGTGGACGCTGAAAAGGCATTTGATTCGGTTAATTGGAATTTTGTTTACAGAGTTTTACATAGATTTGGTTTCCATGACACAATTATTAAAACTATACAGGCACTATATGACAACCCTACTGCTAGGATTAAAATCAATGGATATTTATCAAATAGTTTTACCCTAGAAAGGGGCACGAGGCAGGGTTGGGCATGGTCACCGCCACTCTTCACATCATAGCTCAATATATCAGGCAAAATGAAGATATCAGGGGAATTACTATTAAAGGGACAGAGCATAAATTAGCCTGTTACACGGATGACATTTTGATCTATCTAGGGCAACCAACTTACTCTTTACCTAAATTGATGCAATCCTTTGAACAAGATGGTCAATTATCAGGATACAAGATCAAAATGGATAAAACCCAATTACTTTCGTATAACTATAGCCCACCAAGAGAAATTGGAAGTAGATATCCCTGGGCATGGCAAACAGAGTCTTTGAAATACTTGGGCATCATTATGCCAAAAGATTTGTCAAAATTATCAGAATGCAATTATCAACCTATATATAAAAAAATTAAGGAAGATATAACAAGATGGAACCTAATTCCTTTTTTTTAGTCTCAGTTCAAGGATTGAATCTATTAATATGAATATATTGCCCAGACTATTATATCTCTTTCAGACTCTACCAAGAGTGATTAATCAGAATCAATTCAATGAATGGAACAAAATGTTATCAAGATATATATGGCACGGTAAAAGGCCTAGAGTTCATCTCAAAACTTTGCAATTAGCCAAGGAAAAGGGGGGATGGGGCCTACCTTCTCTTAGAGATTATTATTTTGCAGCACAGTTGAGAGCTGTGATATGTTGGTACAACCCATCATATGGCGCTCAATGGAAAAACATTGAGGAGGGGATACTTCCCATTCCCATACAGGCAATTTTGGCTGATAACAACCGACAAAGGTACATAAATACTATTGATAATCCATGGGTGAAATGGACTCTTAAAATATGGAAAACTATTATAAAAGAATATAAACTAGAGGGAGATATTGCAATTCTTAAATGGTGTGCATATGACTCAGATTTTACGCCGAATAAGCTGGATGCTGGATTTAAGGACTGGACAGCTAAAGGAATAACGGTTCTTTGCAATATAATGAAAGAAGGAACACTGTTCAGTTTTGAAATGCTTAAAGAGAAACACTTATTAGAAAAACTAAACTTTTATTGGTATCGATAGATGTGACAGTATGCTAATAGGAGGGTTAAAAATGTAACCAAGGCAAGTACATGTTGGATAGAGCTATTTAGAAAAGCATATAATTTAGATAACGGTAGTAGCATCATTTCAAGCGTGTATAAGGGTTTGTCAAATCTTAAAGCACATTTGACTTCATACATTAAAGCAAAATGGGAGAAGGAAGGAGGGATAATTATATCTGAGGAAGAATGGACAATAATATGGAGGTATCAATGGAAGTGTACCAGTTCACAGAAATGGAGGGAGTTTGGATGGAAAAACTTGATAAGATATTTTATTCCACCCTCTCAGAAATTGCTTTATGATAGGAACCTCCCTGTTTGCTGACTAAATTGTGAAAATCAAATGGCAAACCATTAACATATTTTCTGGGATTGCCCCGTTATCAAAGACTATTGGAGTGGGATACACAATGCCCTAAAAGACATTTTTAAATGTGAAATACCCTTAGAAAGTAAGACCATATATTTTGGGTATATACCTCAAGAATGGTTGAAAGATAAATATTTAATGAATATACTGCTGGTGGCTGGTAAAAAGACTCTTACCAGGAAATGGTTATCACAGAGAGCCCAACTTTAAATGCATGGATGGAAATTACAATGGACATTTACAAAATGGAGAAGGTAACAGCATCTGTTAATCATAAGTTGGAACAATTTGATTCATACTGGGAAAAATAGTTCAACTTACATAACACCTCATAGGCCCGATTTTATTCTCACAAACCAATGAATATGTTGTAAAAAAAAGATCACTCCCTACTTGTACATAGTTTTCTCCTTTTTCTTGTTCTTTCTTTCCTCTCCTTTCTATAGTGTATAACTCAGATAAATATTATGTGGAGATTTGTGGCAAATATAATTATATGATATATATGTACAATATCTGAAATACTTCTTATGGAAATGTTTGTTTGATGAGGAACTTCAATAAAAAATAAATTACAAAAAAAAAGAAAATCTGGCTGAGTGATGGAACGGCAACAACCTGTCAATGTCAACAGGACTGAGGAGCTGATTGTTGATTTCAGGAGGAGTAAACTGGAGGTCGATGAGCCGGTTCTCAATGGGTGATCAGAGGTGGAGAGGTTTAGCAACTTAAATTCCTCGGTGTTATCATTTCAGAGGATCTGTCCTGGGCCCAGAATGTAAATGCAATTATGAAGAAAGCACCAGAGCGCCTCTACTTCCTTAGAAGATTCGGCATGACTTCGGTATCCTGGTTAATGGACAACCTGACTGGCAGACCACAGTTTGTGCGGCTTCAGAGCTGTGTGAGAGACATGGGTATAATCAGCACTGGGACTCCAAAGGCAACTGTATTAGCTCCCTCTCCATGTTCTGTTCTCAGTAAGGGCCTCACGTTTGTCCCCCTTCGCCCACACCTCAGCGAGTTCCGTGTTCACCACGATGCGGAACTTTTCTTCCGCCGTCTCCGTCTCCGAGCCTACTTCTTCGGCAAGGACTCTTCCACCCCCACCGATGACCCCTTCTCCCGTCTTCAACCCTCCTCTTCTTCATGGACACCCCGCTCTGGTCTTCTGCCTGCTCTGGATCTCTTTATTGCCAACTGCCGACGGGACATCAACCGTCTCGACTTCACCGCACCTTGTCCCCATTCCAACCTCACTCCTTCGGAACGCTCTGCTCTCCACTCCCTCCGCACTAATCCTAACATTATTATTAAACCCGCTGATAAAGGGGGTGCTGTTGTAGTCTGGCGTACTGACCTCTACCTTGCCGAGGCACAGCGACAACTCGCGGATACCTCCTCTTATTTACCCCTCGATCGTGACCCCACTAAGGAGCACCAGGCCATTGTCTCCCACACTATCAACGACTTTATCCGCTCAGGGGATCTCCCATCCACTGCTACCAATCTTATAGTTCCCACACCCCGCACTTCCCGTTTCTACCTCCTACCCAAGATCCACAAACCTGCCTGTCCTGGCCGACCTATTGTCTCAGCTTGATCCTGCCCCACCGAACTCGTTTCTGCATACCTCGACACTGTTTTATCACCCCTTGTTCAATCCCTTCCGACCTATGTTCGTGACACTTCTCACGCTCTTAAACTTTTCGATGATTTTAAGTTCCCTGGCCCCCACCGCTTTATTTTCACCTTGGATGTCCAGTCCCTATATACTTCCATCCCCCATCAGGAAGGTCTCAAAGCTCTACGCTTCTTTTTGGATTCCAGACCCAATCAGTTCCCCTCTACCACCACTCTGCTCCGTCTAGCAGAATTAGTCCTTACTCTTAATAATTTCTCCTTTTGCTCCTCCCATTTCCTCCAAACTAAAGGTGTAGCTATGGGCACCTGTATGGGTCCTAGCTATGCCTGCCTTTTTGTTGGGTTTGTGGAACAATCTATGTTCCGTGCCTATTCTGGTATCTGTCCCCCACTTTTCCTTCGCTACATCGACGACTGCATTGGCGCTGCTTCCTGCACGCATGCAGAACTCGTTGACTTTATTAACTTTGCCTCCAACTTTCACCCTGCCCTCAAGTTTACCTGGTCCATTTCCGACACCT
The DNA here is from genome assembly GCF_963921235.1 of Mobula hypostoma. Lineage (NCBI taxonomy): Eukaryota > Metazoa > Chordata > Chondrichthyes > Myliobatiformes > Myliobatidae > Mobula > Mobula hypostoma. The sequence goes on along the minus strand of NC_086102.1, from coordinate 72,467,138 downwards.
CCCTCCCCTTTCTAGATCTTTCTGTCTCTGTCTCTGGAGACAGCTTATCCACTGATGTCTACTATAAGCCTACTGACTCTCACAGCTATCTGGACTATTCTTCTTCTCACCCTGTCTCTTGCAAAAACGCCATCCCCTTCTCGCAATTCCTCCGTCTCCGCCGCATCTGCTCTCAGGATGAGGCTTTTCATTCTAGGACGAGGGAGATGTCTTCATTTTTTAAAGAAAGGGGCTTCCCTTCCTCCACTATCAACTCTGCTCTTAAACGCATCTCCCCCATTTCACGTACATCTGCTCTCACTCCATCCTCCCACCACCCCACTAGGAATAGGGTTCCCCTGGTCCTCACCTACCACCCCACCAGCCTCCGGCTCCAACATATTATTCTCCGTAACTTCCGCCACCTCCAACGGGATCCCACCACTAAGCATATCTTTCCCTCCCCCCCTCTCTCTGCATTCCGCAGGGATCGCTCCCTACACAACTCCCTTGTCCATTCGTCCCCCCCATCCCTCCCCACTGATCTCCCTCCTGGCACTTATCCGTGTAAGCGGAACGAGTGCTACACATGCCCTTACACTTCCTCCCTTACCACCATTCAGGGCCCCAAACAGTCCTTCCAGGTGAGGCATCACTTCACCTGTGAGTCGACTGGGGTGATATACTGCGTCCGGTGCTCCCGATGTGGCCTTTTATATATTGGTGAGACCCGACGCAGACCGGGAGACCGCTTTGCTGAACATCTACGCTCTGTCCGCCAGAGAAAGCAGGATCTCCCAGTGGCCACACATTTTAATTCCACATCCCATTCCCATTCTGACATGTCTATCCACGGCCTCCTCTACTGTAAAGATGAAGCCACACTCAGGTTGGAGGAACAACACCTTATATTCCGTATGGGTAGCCTCCAACCTGATGGCATGAACATTGACTTCTCTATCTTCCGCTAGGCCCCACCTCCCCCTCGTACCCCATCTGTTACTCTTTTTTATGCACACATTCTTTCTCTCACTCTCCTTTTTCTCCCTCTGTCCCTCTGAATATACCTCTTGCCCATCCTCTGGGTCACCCCCCCCCCCATCTTTCTTCCCGGACCTCCTGTCCCATGATCCTCTCATATCCCCTTCTGCCTATCACCTGTCCAGCTCTCGGCTCCATCCCTCCCCCTCCTGTCTTCTCCTATCATTTTGCATCTCCCCCTCCCCCTCCAGCTTTCAAATCCCTTACTCACTCTTCCTTCAGTTAGTCCTGACGAAGGGTCTCGGCCTGAAACGTCGACTGCGCCTCTTCCTATAGATGCTGCCTGGCCTGCTGCGTTCACCAGCAACTTTGATGTATGTTGCTTGAATTTCCAGCATCTGCAGAATTCCTGTTGTTTGTATTAGCTCCCTTCCTGTTTACCCTGTATACCTCGGACTTTAGATAAAACAGTAAGTAAGGTCCTCTGCAGAAATTCTCTGATGACCCAGCAATAGTTGGGTTTATAAAGGGAGGACAAGAGGATGAATAGAGGGCCCTGGTGAAGGATGTGGTCAAGTGGTGCAAGCTGAATCATCTGCAGCTCAATGTCAGTAAGACAAAGGAGATGGTGATGGACTTTAGGAAGACTAAGCCTGCATTGCTCCCTGTTACTATTGATGGTGAGGATGTGGATGTTGTGAGGACCTAAAAGTACCTGGGGGTGCACCTGGATGACAGACTTGAGTGGAGCACCAATACGTGTCCAAGAAAAGCCAGAGTTGCCTCTACTTCCTGAAGATACTGAGATCCTTTAGAGTATGTAGGCCTCTCCTTCACATCTCCTACCAGTCTGTTGTCATCAGTATAGTCTTCTGTACAGTGATGTGTTGGGGCAATGACATCAACACAGGTGATGCCAACAGGCTCGATAAACTGATTAGACAGGTTGGCTCTGGTATAGGAGTCAAACTGAACATGCTGAAGGCTGTGGCAGAATGAAGGACCCTATGGAAAATACTAGCAATTTCAGACAATGTTTCTCACCCTCTGCATGCCACCTTGGCTGAATAGAGGAGTACTTTTAGAAACAGACAACTGTGCTTCTCCAAAGGGCGCTATATAAGGTCATTCTTACCCTTGTCCATTAGGCTCTGTAATTAATCAATCTATAGCTGGAGAAGTGATGACCCTCCAACTAAGACTGTTTGAGGTAACTTATTTTTTTATTCTTTCTTACTTCTCTTCCTATATTTGTATATCTGTGCACTTATAATGCTACTGTGACACTGTAATTTCCTTTGGGATCAATAAAGTATCTATCTATCTATTTAAAACTTTGGCAAACTTCTATAGATGTGTGTTGCAGAGTGTATTGATTAGCTGCATCACAGCCCAGTACGGAAACACCAATGCCTTTGAATGGAAAATCCTACAAAGAGTAGTGGATCTGGCCCAGTTTATCATGGGTAAAGCACATCATCAGGGACCCCCACCACCCAGGACATGCTCTCTTCTCACTGCTGCCATCAGGAAGAAGTTAAAAGAGCCTCAGAACTCACACCACCAGGTTCAGGAACAATTATTACCTCTCAACCATCAGGCTCTTAAACCTTCACTCACCCCAAAGCTGTTCCTATAAATTATGGACTCACTTTCAAAAATTCTTCATCTCGTGTTCTTGATTTTTATTGCTTGTTTATTATTATTATTTGTGTATTTATTTTCTTTTTGTACTTGTAGTTTATTGTCATTTGCACATTGGTTGTTTGTCCACCATGTTGTGTATAGGTTTTCATTGATTCTGTTGTGTTTCTTTATATTTACTGTGAATGCCCACATGAAAATCAATCTCAGGTTTATATCTGGTAACATTTATGTACTTTGTTAGTGCGTACTGTTTATTGACTCTCTGCGTAGTTACATTACTTGTGTTTCCGAGGAGAAGGGATGTTGATCTTGAGGGGAGGAGCTTCTTTATCCTTTTGCATTTTTAAAATCAGAAGTCAGAAGAGATGAGACTGAGGAGGATGGTGAGAACAAGGATTAAGCGTGGCATGTGGTATAATTGGTGGAAATGATACGTCACCTCCTTGTTCAACTCCAACCACAAGCACGGTTTATGTGGAGATTTCTCTTTCTCCCTGTGACCACAGGGGTTTTCCATTTTGTGATAAATCGGTAAATTGTTTTATGATTGTCACATGTACCAGGGTACAGTGAAAAAATTTGCATGCCATCCATACAGTTCATTTCATCATGTGAGTATATTAGACCATAAGACATAGGAGCAGAATGAGGCCATGCAGCCCATTGAGTCTGTTCTGCCATTCCATCACAGCTGATCCCGGATCCCACTCAACCCCATATACCTGCCTTGTTGCCATATCCTTTGATGACCAGACCGATCAGTAAACTATCAACTTCCACTTTGAATATACACACAGACTTGGCCTCCATCACAGTCTGTGGCAGAGCATTCCATAGATTCATTCCCTTGGGCTAAAATAATTCTTCCTTACTTCTGTTCTAAAAGGTCGCCTTTCAATTTTAAGGCTGTGCCCTCTAGTTCTGGATACCCCATCATAGGAAACATCCTCTTCACATCCACCCTATCTAGTCCTTTCAATATTTGGTAGGTTTCAGTGAGATCCCCCCCACATTCTTCTAAATTCTGATGAGTACAGGCCCAAAGCTGGCAAACACTCCTCAGATGTTAACCCCTTCATTCCCGGAATCATCCTCATGAACCTCGTCTGGACTCTCTCCAATGACAACACATCCTTTCTGAGATATGGGGCTCAACACTGTTAACAGTACTCCAAGTGAAGACTGACTAGTGTCTAATAATGTGTCAGCATTATCTCCTTGCTTTTATATTCTATTCCCCTTGAAATAAATGCCAACATTGCATTTGCTGCCTTTATCACAGACTCAATCTGTAAATTAACCTTCTGGGAGTCTTGCACGAGAACTCTGCACCTCTGATGTTTGAACCTTCTCCCCATATTGATAACAGTCCGCACTACTGTTCCTTTTACCAAAATGCGTTGTCGTACATTTCCCAACCCTGTATTCCATCTGCCACTTTTTTGCCCATTCTCCCAATTTGTCTAAGTCCTGCAATCGCATTGCTTCCTCAGCACTACCTAATCCTCCACCTATCTTGATATCGTATCATCCGCAAACTTTACCACAAAGCAATCAATTCCATTGTCCAAATTATTGACAAACAATGTGAAAAGTAGCAGTTCCAATACTGACGCGAAGAACACCACAAGTCACTGGCAGCCAACCAGAAAAGACCCCTTTTACTCCTGCCTGCCAGCCGTTCCTCTACCAACGCCAGTGTCTTTCATGTAATGCCATAGGATTTTGTCTTGTTAAGCAGCCTCGTGTGGCACCTTATCAAATGCCTAATGAAAATCCAGGTAATTGACATCCACTGCCTCTCGTTTGTCCACCCTGCTTGTTACTTCCTCGAAGAACTCTAACAGATTTGTCAGGCAAGATTTCCCTTTACAGAAACCATGCTGACCTTGACCTATTTTATCGTTAGTCACCAAGTACCCCGAAACCTTATCGTTAATAATAGACTCCAATACTTTCCCAAGCACTGAGGTTAAGCTAACTGATCTATAATTTCCTTTGCTTTGCCTTCCTCCCTTCTTAAAGAGTGGAATGACATTTGCGATCTACCAGTCCTCCAGGACCATGCCAGAATCAAGTGATTCTTGAAAGATCATGACCAATGCATCCGTTATCTCTTCAGCAACCTCTCTCGGGACTCTGGGATGTAGTCCATCTGGTCCAGGTGACTTATCCACCTTAAGACCTTTGAGCTTGCCTAGGACTTTTTTCTTTGTAATAACAATGGCACTCACTTTTGCTCCCTGACACTCACAGACCTCTGGCTAGTGTCTTCCACAGCGAATACTAACATAGAACAAAGGATAAGCAACAGCACCATGCAGAACATAGTGTTACTTTTTCAAAGAAACCACAGCGCGGGCAGACAATAAGGCGCAAGGCTATAATGACTGTCAGGTCCAGAATCCTTCTTATTCCATAAGTAGTCTATTCAGGAGTCTTATAACAGCAAGCTAGAAGCTCTCCTTCAGTCTGATGGTACATGCTTTCATGCTTTTGTATCTTCTGCTGAGGAAAGGGGGAAGAAGAGAGAATGTCTGGGGTGGATGCGGTCTTTATGTTGGCTGCTTTACTGAGGAGGTACAAAGTGTAAATGTGGAGTGGAAGCTGGATTTCATAATGTGCTGAGCTGTGTCCACATCTCTCTGCCATTTCTTGCAGTCTTGGGCAATCCAGTGGCCATACCAAGTCGCGATGCATCCTGAAGTATGCTCCATTTTCCTCCAGTGTTCCAAAGATGTGCCGGTTGGGAGAAAAATTGAATGCTAGAAATTGGTCTGAGTGTGCAGCTGAGTTGTAAAATCTGGGGCTGATGGGAATGTGGGGAGAAGAGGGGCTAATGTGAGAACTCCTGTGAACTGATAAAGATTCAATGGGCTGAAATGTCCTCTGTTATAAAGGAATATGGAAATATAAAAGTCTGAAGGTACCATCTTCTTTTTTCCTCTTTGCTGGAAAATGTTGTGTTAATGTCGAACACTGTTTCCTCCATGTGGCTAAGTGTACAAAGATTGAACCTGCCCCCTGCTCCTTTTGCCTCCTGTTATGGATCAGCTGAAAGGAGGAAATGCCTCACCATATGCTGAACAGCTTTTTTGGGGGATACAACAAAATAGTTGACCAAGTGAGCAAAATGTAGCCGTGGTGTAATGCATGCACCTACTTGAAGAGCTAGTGGAGCATATGAATATTGATATGAACCCTGATTAATAAAGGTTCCTAGCAAGTGAGTAGCAGAATGTTATTAACATTTGTTCTTCCAATTAATTGATAATAAATCTCCTAATGAACTAACTGGGAGAAAGAGGGTTGAAATGAAAAATGAAATAGACAATAATCCAGAAATATCAAAACATAAAATAATATTTTAAATTATCCTCACACCCTGGATTTATTTTAGGTATTTGGGTAGATGGTTGAGCAACATATATTGCAAAATCACACATAAAAGTTGCTGGTGAACGCAGCAGGCCAGACAGCATCTCTAGGAAGAGGTGCAGTCGACGTTTCAGGCCGAGACCCTTCAGTTAGTCCTCGGCCTGAAACGTCGACTGCACCTCTTCCTAGAGATGCTGCCTGGCTTGCTGCGTTCACCAGCAACTTTTATGTGTGTTGCTTGAATTTCCAGCATCTGCAGAATTCCTGTTGTTTTTATATATTGCAAAATGTATGGATTTACAAATGATATCATCAGAGATTAGTGTTACACAACAAATTGCCTTCTGTAGAAGGTATAGAGATAAACCCAGCAGGCAGAGACAAGTTGTTGCTCAGTGGTGAGTAAAATTCAAGGGTTAATGGAAGAATTGGCAGTCATGAGGACCTATATGGATTGAGCAAACGTAAATTGTGTCTAACTAAATATATTCAGTGAGCAATAGTTTTATGGTCAAAAAATGCATTGTTAATGAGAGAGGTCAGAGGAGAATGGTCAGATTGGTTCAAGTTGACAGGAAGGCAAAGTAAACTCAAACAACCAGGTGTTACAACAGTGATGCGCAAAAGAGCGTCTTTGAACACACAGTATGTCAAATCTTGAAGCGGATAGGCTACAGAAGCAGAAGACCATGAAATATATTCAGTGGCTGCTTTATTAGGTACAGGAGGTACCTTATAAAGTAGCCACTAAGTGTGTAGATGGGTGGAAAAATCTGAGGAATATGAAGTATAACGTTTGGTAGAAAGGATGAAAAAAGGCAATGTAAACTAGATGGCAAAACTCGAAAAGAGTTCAATGGGGAATTAAAGGATATATGTACAAAGTTTGTAGAAAGTGGTTAAAGGTATAAACCTGAGAATCTGAAGATGCTGGGAATCCAGAGAAACACACAGAACATGCTGGAGGAACTCAGCAGGTCAGGCAGCGTCCATGAAAATAAATAATCTCGACATTTTGGACCAAGACTTTTCAACAGAATTGGAAAGAAAGTGGGAAGATGCCTGAATAAAAAAGGTGGGGGGATGGGATGGAAGGACAAGCTAGAAGGTGATAGATGAAGCCAGGTGAGTGAGAAAGATAAAGGGCAGCGGAAGAAGGAATCTGATAGGAGAGGAGAGTGGATTATGGGAGAAAGGGAAGAAGGAGAGGCACTAGGGGGAAGTGATTGGGCAGCTGAGGAGAAGAGGTAAGAGGCCATGTGGGAAATAGAAGAGGGAAGGGAGAGGGGAACAGGAAAACAAGAGAAGAAAGTATACCTGATGTTCATGCCATCAGGTTGGAGGCTACCTGGATGGAAGTGTAAAAGTGTATAGAATATATTGCATCTGCAAGGAAGACCTGATAAACTGTTACAAAACACTAGTTCTGTCATAATTTGTATCATTAGAAAGTTTGCAGACACAAAAAATAGCAGAATTGGGGATAGTGAGGAAGTTTGACAATGAATACAGCAGGATATGTATCAGTTGGGTCTTGGGGGTACAAGCTCATACATTCCTGAAAGTGGCAACAGATTTGGATAGGGTGTGAAAGAATGCATACAGTGTACTTCCCTTCATCAGTTGGTGCTCTGTGTGTGAAAGTTGCTGCTCAATAACACTTTGTTTTACTGCACTTGGAGCACCATGTAGTTCTGAAAGGATTTGCATGCATTGGAGAGGGTGCAGAAAATGTTTACCTGGATGTTGCCTGGAGAGTATTAGATATAAGGAAGAAGTTGGACAAAGTCTCATTATTTTCTCTGGAGTGTTGTCGGGTGAGGGGCGACCAGATAGAGATATATAAAGTTAGGAAAGACATCGATAGGGTGGATATCCTAGGCTGGAAATGTCAAATGCTAAAGGGCATAGTTTTAAGGTGAGAAGGAGAAAGTTTAAAAGTGATGTCTGAGGTTACGCTGAGTGGTAAGTGTCTGGAATGTACTGCCAGTGGATGTGGTAGAAACACATAGATAGCAATGTTTATTCATCATTTAGACAGGCATGAACGGGTGAAGCATGGGAGGATATCAACCCTGTGCAGATGGGATTTATTTAAATTAAATCATTGCTGGAGCAGACATCATGGGTCAAAGGACCTGTCTTTGTTCTATGATCTATCTATGTACCATGGACAGTTCTATGTATGACAGATTAGGAATGATGTAAAGTATAAAGGAAAGGTGCAGAAGAGATTTAGCAGAGTGATTGTGAGTTTGAGGGCCTACAGTTACACGGAGAGACTGGAGAATTAGAATTGCTTTCCTTGGAACAGAGGAAGCTCTGAGGAGACCTGGTAAGGTCATGAATTCAGTGAGATCGTCAAGGTAGATTGAGTTCATATTGGTGGAAGAATCAAGAACCAGAGGACATAAAATAAAAGTGATTGGCAAAAGCACAAAAAGTCATAAAGTCCAACAGCCTGGAAGCAGGTACTTTGGCCCACCGAGTCCGTGCTGACCCTCCATCACCCATCCATATCAACCCCACTCTATTCTCCTCACATTCCTATCAGCAACCTTCAGATTCTATCTGTGCAGTTACTGTATCTACAACCTATGAGCAATTTGTGATGGCTAATTAACCAAACACTCTGAATGTCTATTGGGAAGAAACTGCATCATCTGGGAGGATGATCAGGTCACATCAGAACGTGTAAACTCCACGCAAGATGGAGGTCAGGATTTCTGGAACTATAAGTCAGCGACTCTATTAGTTGCAGCACTGTGCAGCAACAAAAGGAGATGTGTGTGTGTTTTACCTAGCATATAGAGCCTGGAATGCATTGTCAGCGTGGAGAGAGATTTATCTGTGGCTTACAAAGTGTGCTAGGTTAAGTATTTGAAGAGAAAGAATTTGTAGCTTATGGTGTGAGAATGCAGGGAATCGGACTAGCTGGATTGTTGGTATAGAGTTAGTGGGCTGAATGGCCTCCCTCTGTGATTATAGCCTTGAAATCATTCTTGGTGTGACATTCAAACGTCAAGATTTACATGTTTGACAGCCAAGCTACAAAAGTCCCCTCCCCTAACAAAGTCAGCATTGAATACTGACTAGAAATTGGACCATAATTTTTTGGCTTTGTTATGCATTAATTGCAAATGAAAAGTCACTTTTTGCATGTTTTGAACTATTTATACTGAAATCCTGCTGAAGCCCCAGCCTGAAATGTTGGATTGGGCAGCTCCAGATATGAATCATCCTCAAGCAGGTGACAGTTCCCCGTCATTGAATTTGCAGCTGTTGATGTCATCCACATACGTGGTGTTATCTACCTCCATTCCAACAGAAATCAGATTGAAGTGACGTAGCCCATAAACTCTTCTTTTCACTCACAGTGAAACCAGAAGCAAATTACAGAGCAAATTTTGTGCACGCTAAAGGATCCCCATCGAGACTTTAATAAGCATTGACTCTGTGTTATTTGTTACTCTTTACATCACAGGCAGCACTGACTCATGTTGCAGTAAATATCTTTGAATTGTGCACCTCAGTGTGTTACCAATGCAGACATCCCACCCTGCAAAAACTCATTTCAGGGAGGTAGCACCATCAATTTGCGGAAGACTTCCGGGAGAGGTGGGATGTCTGCAATAGAGTAGGTCCTTAGCAGCTGGCCAGCTAGTTTAAATAATGTTAGCTATGCTAATGATCAAATGACACCTGTTAAACTCACCTCAACACGTCTTTTACTGTCTTAACCCACCATGGGCAATAGAACAGTCATTGTTGCAAAGACTGCAGTGAGCAGCACTGTCATTACTTTGACCCCTATTAGGCAGGGTACACTTTAGTGTGGTCTGGGGTGACGTATGTTGTATATTTTCTTTGGAACACTCTGCCATGGCGCGCTCTCGCTTGTGCTCTGTCTCTCTTGTGGTCGCTCGCGTGCTCTCAAGCGCTCTCGCTTTCTCGCCCGCTCTCTCTTGCTTTCTCTCTCTCTCTCTCTCTCTCTCTCTCTCTCTCTCTCTCTCTCTCTCTCTCTCGCTCTCTCTCTCTCTCTCTCTCTCGCTCTCTCTCTCTCTCTCTCTCTCTCGCTCGCGCACTTGCCTTCGCTCTCGCTCGTGCGCGCTCTCATAGTCTCTCTCGCTCTCATAGTCTCTCTCACTCTCTCTCATGGTCACTCTCGCGCTCTCTCTTGCTTTCTCTTGCTCGCTCTCAAAAAAATTGATTTCCGTGATATTGTATATAATTTGCGGGCTTCAGGGAGCCACTATTAATATGCGGGAGACTCCCGGAAGTTCTGGGAGAGGTGGGATGTCTGCCAATGCTCATGGTGGTTTGGGAACTAACCAAGCCACAAGGACATCTTCATTATGTGTGGTAGAGGTGCCTCTGGAGGAAACCAATTTCATATTTCTTGCCCTTCCAGAAGACCATAAGATATAGGAGCAGAATTAGGCCATTTGGCCCATTGAGTCTGCTCTGCCATTTCATCATGGTTGATCCATTTTTCCTCTCAGCCCCAGTCTCCTACCTCCCCCCCCCCTCCATCCCTTCATGCCCTGACCAATTAAGAATCTGTCAACCTCTGCTTTAAATTTACATAAAGACTTGGTCTCCATAACTCTCTGTGGCAACGAATTCCACAGATTCACCACACTTTGGCTAAAGAAATCCCTCCTCATCTCCATTTAAAAGGCCATTTCTCTATTTTGAGGCTGTGCACTCTGTTCTTAGACACTCCCTGCATCGGAAACATCCTTTCCACACCCACCTCTATCAAGGCCTTTCACCATTCGATGGGTTTCAATTAGGTCACCCCTCATTCTTCTGAATTCCAGTGAAAACAGGCTTAGGGCCATCAAACGCTCTTCAAATGACAAGTCGTTCCCTCATCTCCACCTATATTATTCCCCACTTCCTTTGATTTCCCTCATCTTGGCAGCCAGTTCTGATAAATTATCTATTTTGTTTCTGGACTCTATTGATTGCACACGCTTTCTGTAAGTTAATTATTAACATTTTTGGTAGTATTATTGAAAATATATTGCTTAATATTTTGTGGGTGTTATTTTATTGCATTGCGCCAACAGCTTGTTATGCCTTCTACTGGGATATACTGGATATATGCAATTGAAGCAAGGTGCAAAAAAAGTGAAATATATTAAAATGTCATCTTCAATAAAAAGTCTATGCATCTATTTGCAAAAGAGGATGTAAGTGGGTTCTGCAGTAATGCAAAATAAGTCACGGTATTATGCCCTCACTGCCCAATCATTTTCATTGTGACTCGTGAGTTATTCAGTGCTTGGCGATTGTTGATGTACCTGTTCAAAATCATATGTACCAGCATGTATTCTCTATTTAATTAACATTAACCAACAATAAAGACAAGGCAATGATCTTAATGGCATGGCTCTTGAGTTAATCTAAAAAAAATTGTAATTGTATGTTTTACTTTCGATGTTCTAGACAAGACTAGTCCTATGGATGAAGCAATCTTTTTGATTGATATGGTTGCCTCATCAGGAATACTGTGCTGTGTCTCTCATGCTTCTGGTTTGGAAGTTCTCAAGAAATAGAAAATGAATATAATTTCTCAGCATTGACTTATTGGAAAATAACATTTTTTGTAATTCAAGTTGTTCGAGTCCATATAATGATAGATCAGATTTATTTTACAAATACAGGGAGATCTCTTATCATTATTTTACTGTTATTTCCAGAATCTAACTAATTAGTTATTAAGTATTTCATAACAATATATATATTTACTTTTTTTCTTTTTTTCTTGGCAGGACTGTACTGTTTATGAAACTGAAAACAAGATTCTTCATGTGGTAAGTTTATTGAATTTTGGCTGGGTAGTATTTGAAAGATATTGACAATTGCATTTTATAGCCTTTTTAATCCATAACATTTTTATAGTGTGTGAGAATACAACAGGAAGAAAAGACTCCCAAGGTAGAGGAGAGAGTTTGATGATGGACATTTTACTGGTTTGAAAACAGGGTTTTTCCACAAGATTTTATGGGAGGACAGAGTTGTAATGGTTGAGAAAAAAAACTTTCAAACAACTTGAATAGTGATGACTGAATAATCGATTTAATAACTGGGAGGGAGTTAAGGAACTGATGGATTTTGGAGGGCATCTATAACTGTCAGAATTTGGTGTGTGAAGGAGAAATAAAGCTTTGGAAAGATTTGAAGAAGATAAAGATTTTTATTGGGTTATAGATGTGTTCTGAGAATTACACCAACTCCATTTGGGGAAAAGCAATTAAGTATTTTATGCATCAGAGGACATAGAGATTTTTTGAATAAGTTGGATTTGGTGGAGGTAGCTGAAGTCAGAACTGAGAGGAAAGTATTGCTGTAATTGACTGTATGATACAATATGTATTGGATGCAGATGAGGTGATCAGCTGTCTGTCAGAGCAGGCCATCTTGTGCAACATCTCTCAGTGTGCCCAACATCTGGAACATTCAAAAACTATTAAGAACAAAACCAGAAAATTGTATCATTTTTTCACAAGTTTTTATTCCTCTGGATAGTCTCCAGCATAATGACGTGAATGTGGAAATTACCAGATTCAGGTAATTCAGTCTACCGGAAAAGGCTGTCTCTCTCCCTCGTTCACCTTTCCCTTCTCCCCCATCTCCTGCCTAGACTTGTCATCCTCTGCAAGCGGCTTCAATCTGCCTGTAGCCACATACCATTCACCTGGCTTACTTCTAATTTGGTTCACTTTTCCTATCCTCTTCCTCAGCTCTCTTCATCTGTCCCCGTCTCGGTCCTTCCCCGCCCGTTCCCGTCTTGGTCTTTCCCCACCCGTTCCCATCTTGCCCCCTTCCTCACCCGTCCCCATCTCGCCCCTTCCCCGCCTGTCCTTGTCTGGCCCCTTCCCCGCCCGTCCCCGTCTCGGTCCTTCCCCACCTGTCCCCGTCTGTCACAATATTTTTATGTTTCCACCTTCTGCCTACCAGCCTTGGTCTCAGCCCACCCTCCCACTTCAATAACTTTGCCTGCATGTTCGGACCTGATGCAGGGTCTTGACCACGGCCATCACTTTACCTTCACGGATGCCATTCGACCTGCTGAGTTCATTCACTTTGTTAGTACTTTGATTGGGTCTGTATAAATATCATATCAACTTTTTAATGCCAATATTTTACCCTGATTGAGTCACATATTGAATCATTGATGTCTAGACATCAGCTGCAGTTGATCATGATTCTTCACTTCTGTGAGATTTTGATAGAAGAATTTTTCAAGACTGACAGTTTTTTGGATTTCATGGGATCAAAAGTTACAGGGATGGGGCAGAGAAATGAATTTGAGGCCAGTGATCATTACAGCTATAATCTTCCTGAATGATAGTGTGACAAGGGAGTATGATCTACTCCCCTCATTTCACACCCAGACGACATTTGTGGAATGGTAATAGTTTGGTGCAAGGATACTTATAAATTATTAACAATGATTTAGTCACCTATACACAGCTTGAGTAACTCCTTTTGATCTTAAAGTAAAATATGGTATACTTAGTGGCCACTTTCTAAGTACACCTGTACACCTGCTCATTAATGTAAATATCTGATCAACCAATCATGTAGCAAGCAACTCAATGCATAAAAGCTCGCAGATATGGTCAGGAGGTTCAGTTGGTGTTCATACCAAATATCAGATTTCGGAAAAATGTGATAACGTTGGCCATGTTAATTATGATAGTTAGTGCCAGGCAGAGTGGTACCTTAGAAACTGCTGATCTCCTAGCAAATTTATGCACAACAGAGGTTACAGAGAGTGGTGGAAAGAACAAAAATAAAATCCAGTGAGCCGCATTTCAGTGGTGAAAAAACACCTCGTTAATGATGGAGGTGAAGGAGAGAATGGTCAGACTAGTTCACACAGAGAGGAAGGCTGTAGTAGCTCAGATAACCACGTGTTACAACAGTGGTGTGCAGAAGAGCATCTCTGAATGTACAACACATTGAATCTTGAAGTGGATGGGCTACGGCAGCAGAAGACCACGCACATACACTCAGTAGCCACTTCATTAGGTGCAGGAAGTACCTACTAAAGTTGCCAGTGAGTAGATGTTTACATTATGCACAACAAACGTTATGTTGTTTTCTGACAATTATGAAAATTCACAGAATAAAAATGGGGGAGGCTTATTTGAACCGAGAATCTGCACTTGCTTTATTGGGTCTCTCTGTAATTAATTTTCATATTCTGCTAACAGATGTTTCACAGAAAACATTATCCCTACATTAATTCATTCACCTGTTGCTCTATTAGTGGCTTCTTCTTCATCCCTATTGTGGGATCCTAACATGTGATCACAGTAGATTAAAAGCTGTAAAAATTTAACATGATTTCCTTGCGCTTAAATGTAGTCCTTCAGATATGAAAACAGGTATTGTGATCCTTTCCTTATCCTCTAGACTGCTGTTTAATGACCTGAGTATGCGTACAAGAATGATCCGCTTCTTCATAAAGTATTAATGCGTCTTTCTCTATTCTGAGTTTTCTGATATTTAAGACAGACATGATTTCAAGTAATCTTCTCAAGAAATATTGTCCCAAGTGGAGAACTTCATTCAATTAGGAAAGGGTCCCATACTAAATTCTATTGTAAATGGGCTTTGGGAGCTAATATTCTGCTGCAGTTGATGAATATTTTAGCATTCGGCAACTACAATTTCTGTCATTAGGCATGATCTATCCCAACAAATCTGGTGACTTAATGGCTTTGTTTAAATTTTACCACTATCAAATAAATGAAGTTAGTGAATGCATTTAATATATAGGGAAATCAAAAGGTTTCTGTTGTATATCCAGCCAGTTACAAAGAAAGTTCAATGCTTTCAACCATCTGCCTTACTTTCTCTTGCCTCTTCTTTCACATGTTAGGGTGCCTCCATAATTGCACAAAGTTTTCCATGGGTTCTCCCTCAGAGGTGGGGCTTGGTTCTGGAATTCATGGAAATTCAAAGCAGATTATTAATTAAAAACCATAAGGAGGTCAAATATTTGGAAACTGTACACCTTGAACATTCTCAATTGCAGATCAAACGATTCCAGATTCTTTTAGCCTTGTGCTGTAGGTCTTTTCAGATGAAAAGGTCACGAGATTCTGCAGATGCTGGAAATCCAGAGTAACAATGGATTTCCTAGTGGACAACCATTTTAATTCCAGTCCTCACTCCCTATTCCAACCTGTCGGTGCATGGTCTCCTCCGCTGCCCTGACGAGGCTGTTTCAGGTTGGAGGAGCATTTCCTCTTATTATGTCTGGGTAGGCCCCAACCTGATGGCATGAACACCGATTTCTCTAACTTTTGGTAATTTTTCCTCCTCTTCCTTCCCTCTTCATCTATTCCCCACTCTGGCTCCCCTCACCTCTTCTCATCTCCTCATCTGCCTACCACCTTCCCCCAGTGCTCCTCTGATTTCTTTCATAATCCACTCCCCTATCTGATTCCTTCTTGTCTTTTCTTTACCTTTACCTTTTCTGCCTATTACCTCCCAGCTTCTCACTTCATCGTCCCTCCCCCACCCACCTGGCTTCACCTATCACCTTCCAGTTTGTATTCTTTCTTCCCCCCCACACCAACTTTTTCTGGTGTTTTCTTCCCTTACTTTCCAGTTCTGATGAAGGGTCTTGGCCCAAAACACCAACTGTCCGTAGATGCACCCTGACCTGCTGAGCTCCCCCAGCATTTTGTACTTTATACTTTATTGTCGCCAAACAATTGATACTAGAATGTACAATCATCACAGCGATATTTGATTCTGCGCTTCCCACTCCCTGGAGTACAAATCGATAGTAAATATTAAAAATTTAAATTATAAATCATAAATAGAAAATAGAAAATAAGGTAGTGCAAAAAAACCGAGAGTGTATGTGTTACTCCTTGCAGATGAATACCAGTTTCATACCATAGTATTTCAATGATTCACAATGCAGGGTCTTCCTGGGTTGACCTGACTCGCGAAAATCTGATTTTGACACAACTTCTCCCATATATTTTAAAGCATTTTCAAGATCGTAATATATAATAATGTTTCATGGTATTAATTAGTTATTGGATTGTGCTGTGTGATTATTAAATGAAGTTCAATGTTCATTTATTATCAAAGTATGTATGCAGTCTACAGCCCTGAGATTAGTCTTCCCCACAGACAGTCACGATACAAAGAAAACCATAAACCTGTTCAAAGAAAGACATCAAAACCCCACTGAGCAAAAAAAATTGCGCAGACAGCAAAAAAAAGAGCGAGAAACACAGAATATAAAACACCAAAGTCACCGACAAGTCATTGAAAGAGTCCATATTCAGTCCAGACCAGCCCAGTGCTGTGTCTTTGTTATCTGCTGGCACCATCTTCTATAGCCAAATAATTATAGGAAGTATAGGTAAAGCAGTACAGTATGTAAGCTACAATTCATGGGCATTTCTCATGTATGGAGAAATTGGCTGCCCAGCAGTTCTCAGGAATGGAACATCTACATCACCCAGGGATTGCCTGTACTCCAAAGACTACTACCTCTCCACAGGGTGGGTGCCAGCTGTTATCCTTCCAACAGTTGACCTCTCACCATTTGGCTAAACACCCTGAGCTTAAATTGGCTTTTCTCATTGCTACCACCACTTCTTCAGCATTTTCATACTCTTCAATCCTTCAATAATTCTAGCGCCTCTTTGCACATTGCATTGTTCTTGTGAAAAAAAGGTGTTACTAGGCATTTTTATGATTTATAATTGCTCTACTTCAAATTGGACATATCTATATTCACACATACTTTGAAACACATCTCTGGTTGCCATCACTTAATGTATTTGATGGTAGAGTCAGAGGTTATACCCTGTTTCTATAAATCATCCGGTTGAATTCAGTGAAATTGAATCTGGAGACAGAAATAATTTGTAGGCTCCACTCACAAAAAAAGAGAATATCTCCAGATGCTGGAGATCCAAACAACACACACAGGAACTCAGCAGGCCAGGCAGTGTCTATGGAAAAGAAATATAGTCAACGTTTCGGGCCGAGACTCTCTACGATAAGACTGAATTTGTAGGGTACAGTGTTTAAATGAGCTATTTTTTAAGGTGTAACATCAGATCATTGTGGCCAAAAAGTTCTATTCAAAAGGTTCAAAGGGACATCTAAACAAGCCTGATGCATTTTGGAAACAACTCCTGTGGACTAATGAAGTTAAAATAGAACTTTTTGGCCGCAATGAGCAAAGGTATGTTTGGAATAAAAAGGGTGCAGAATTTCATGAAAAGAACACCTCTCCAACTGTTAAGCACGGGGTGGATCGATCATGCTTTGGGCTTGTGCTGCAGCAAGTGACACGGGGAACATTTACTGGTAGAGGGAAGAATGAATTCAATTAAATACCAGCAAATTCTGGAAGCAAACATCACACCATCTGTAAAAAAAGCCGAAGATGAAAAGAGGATGGCTTCTACAATAGGATAATGAACCTAAACACACCTCAAAATCCACAATGGACTACCTCAAGAGGTGCAAGCTGAAGGTTTTGCCTGGCTTCACAGTCCCCTGACCTAAACATCATCGAGAATCTGGATAGACCTCAAAAGAGCAGTGCATGCAAGACGGCCCAAGAATCTCACAGAATTAGAGGCCTTTTGCAAGGAAGAATGGGTGAAAATCCCCCAAACAAGAACTGAAAGACCCTTAACTGGCTACGGAAAGCGTTTACAAGCTGTGATACTTGCCAAAGGGGGTGGTACTAAATACTGCCATGCAGGGTGCCCAAACTTTTGCTTTGGGCCCTTTTCTTTTTTTGTTATTTTGAAACTGTAAAAGATGGAAATAAAGAAGTTTTCTTGCTTAAGATATTAAAGAAATGTGTCATCTTTAACTTTATGTCTTTTGGAAATCAGTTCATCTTTTAGTCCTGACGAAGGGTCTCGGCCTGAAACGTCGACTGCGCCTCTTCCTAGAGATGCTGCCTGGCCTGCTGCGTTCACCAGCAACTTTGATGTGTGTTGCTTGAATTTCCAGCATCTGCAGAATTCCTGTTGTTTTCATCTTTTAGTCAGTTAGCTATTCACAGTAACAGGAATTTTGACCGGCGTGCCCAAACCTTTGCATGCCACTGTAAGTCTTTAATAAGTTGACGTGCCTGGGTCACACACTTTCATTATATTTATCAAAATGTTTAATTTAGTTTTCAGATCTTTTGCATCTTATTTGGGTTCATATTTCCTTTTACTACCTTTCCTTGTATCCTTTTATTCCTTTTGTGAGATCAGCTAAATTTCAACTTTTCATGCAGTACTTTTGTTTCTATTTAATGTAAGCTCTTATTTAATTTGTTGACCATGGTTTTGGGGAGCTGGGTCTGAAGGCCATCATATTTGGAGTGGCATAGTGGTGCAGCGTGTAGCTGTGGAATTCCATCCCGATTATTGGCGTTGAGTAAGTGGAGTTACATATTCTTTCTGTGTTACGTGTGTTTTCTCCATCTGCTGTGCTTTCCTCCTTTCATCCCTTCATCCCAGAAACATGCTGGTTGGTAGGACTGGATGTGTCGTTGATCATAAAATCTGGAAGGTGCGAGGGGGATAGAGGGAAAATAAAGAGGGATTAGTGCCGGATTAGTATAGATGAGAATGAAATGGTTGATGGAGACATAGGCATGTCGGGACTTGTCTGTGATGCAGGAGATTGCATGGGTTAATTAGCAAGGGCCAGTTTTTTTTAAAGTGGAGTTTGAGCAGAGCAGCCCCTGTGTGAGTGAGCAGTGGTAGAGTGGTCAGGCTTTAGCTCAACAGGCTTGAGTGAGAACAGCTGGAGGTTAGAATTTAAGTTTGAGAAGTTAGAGGCATAATAAGAGTAAGCAGGATGGTAGTGGAATGCTCCTCCTTTAAAATGTGGGATTTCAGGATACCTAATGGTCTGTCTCCCTGATGATTACATCTGCAGGAAGCACACCTAACCTCAACTCCTGACTGACAGGGTCAAGGAACTGGAGCTGGGCTGGATGCCCTCAGGACCGTCTGGTGTAGGCTTCAGATAATAGATGGGTGACCACCAGGGGAAGTGAGGGTAGTAAGCAGTCAGTGCAGGGTTCTCCTGTGGCCATTCTCCTCAGCGACAAGTATACCCCTTTGGATACTGCTGGTGGGGGTTGTCCTATCAGGGTAGAGTGGCACTGTGTCCAGCTCTGAGGCTCAGCAGGGAAGGGTAGAGTAAGGCAGAGCGACAGTGATAGGAGACTTGATAGTTAGGGGAGTGAACAGGAGATTCTGTGGTTGTGAAATGGAAGCCAGGATGTTGGGTTGCCTCCCAGGTGTCAGGGTCCAGGATATTTCAGCGGCTGCAGAAGGTTCTCAAGCGGGTATGTGAGCAGCCGGAGATTGTGGTAGAAAGGGGAAGAGGCCCTGTGCAGTAAGTATAGGAGTCAGGGAAGAGACTGAAGAGCAGGTCCTCGAAGGTAGTAATCTCTGGATTACTCCCAGTACCACGTGCTCGTCAGAGCAGGAATAGGATGGTACGGATGAATGAGTGGCTGAAGAATTGGTGCAGGGGATAGGATTTCAGATTGCTGGTTCATTGGGCTCTCTTTCGGGGAAGGTATAACCTGTATAAAAAGGACAGGTTACATCTAAACCCGAGGGGGACTGATAACTTTGCAAGTGGGCTTGCTAGAGTTGTTGAGGTGGGTTAAACTAAGCTGTCAGCAGGATGGAAACCTGAGTGATGGGGCTGAGGATGGGGCAGTTGGTATACAAGTCAGTGCAGTAGGTATACAAGTCAATGCAATTGGGATACAAGTCAGTGCAGTAGGTATACAAGTCAGTACAGTTGGTATACAAGTCAGTGCAGTTGGTATACAAGTCAGTGCAGTGAGACTGTGAGGAAGGACAGGCAGATGACAGGGCAGAATTGCAGTCAGTGGGATGAAGTGAAGTGTAACGTAGGGGTGAAAACAAAAAAGGTGGTGAATACAGGTCTGAAGGTATTATATTTGAATACACAGACTATAGGGAATAAGGTAGATGATCTTGTAGCACAGTTAGAGATTGACAGGTACAATGTTCTGGGCATCACTGAGAGGTAGCTGAAAGAAAGTCAGAGCTGGGAGATTCACATTCAAGGATACGTCTTGTATCGAAAGGACAGACAGGTGGGAAGAGGGGGTTGAGTGGCTCTGTTGGTTAAAAAAAAATGAAATCAAATCCTTAGGAAGAAGTGACAGCATCAGAAAATGTAGGAGCCTTGTGGGTAGAGTTAAGAAACTGCAAGAGTAAAAAGACTCTGATGGGAGTTATATACAGGCCAGGATTTGTGATAAGAATTAAAATGGGAAATAAAAAAGGTATGTAATAAGAGCAATATTATGATAGTCATGGGGGATGTCAAAATGCAGGTACATTGGGATAACCAGGTTGGTGCTGAATCCCTAAAGAGGGAATTTGTAGCATGTCTGTGAGATGGATTTTTAGAGTAGCATGTGGTTGAGGCCACTAGGGGAAAGGTGGTTCTGGAATAGGTTGTTGTGAAATAAATCAGATTTGATTAGGGAGCTTAAAGAAAAGCACCGTTAGGAGGAAGTGATCATAATATGACAGGATTCACCCTGCAGTTTGAGAGAGAGAAGCTAAGATCAAATATATCAGTATTAAAGTGAGCGAAAGGGAATTACAGAGGTATGAGAGAGGAGCTGGTCAAAGTTGATTGGAAAGGGACACGAGTAGAGTTGATGGCAGAGCAGCAACAGCTGGAGTTTCAGGGGGCAATTCATAAGGTGTAGGATAGATACATCCCAAAGATGAAGAAGTATTCTAAAGGGAGGATGAGGCAACCATGGCTGACAAGGGAAGTCAAAGACAGTATAAAAACAAAAGAGTGGGCATATAATAGAACAAAAATTAGTGGGAAGTGAGAGGATTGGGAAGCTTTTATAAACCAACAGAAGGCAACTGAAAAAAACATAGGGAGGGAAAAGATAAAATATCAAGGAGAACTAGTCAGAAATATCAAAGAGGATGCCAAAGGTTTTTTTGGATGTACAAAGACGAAAGAAGAGCCGCAAGTGGATATTTGACCGGTGGAAAATGATGCTGGAGAGGTAATAATGTATGACAAAGAAATAGCGGACGAACTTAATTAGCATTTTTCAGTCTTCACTGTGGAAGACAATAGTAGTATGCCTCATATTCTAGACTGTCAGGGGGCAGATGTGAGTGTTGTTGCTATTACTAAGGAGAAGGTGCTTGGGAAGCTGAAAAGTCTGAAGGTAGATAATTCACCTGGACCAGATGGACTGCACTCCAGGGTTCAGAATTTTGGAAGCTTTAATAATAATCTTTCAAGAATCACTAGATTCTGTAGTAGTTCTGGAGGATTAGAAAATTGCAAATGTCTCCCCACTCTTTTAGAAGGGAGGGAGGCAGAAGAAAAGAAATTATAGGCCAGTTAACCTGACTTCAGTAGTTAGGAAGATATTTGTTGTCTATTGTTATGAGGTTTCGGAGCACTTCGAGGCACGTGATGAACTAGGCTAACGTCAGCATAGTTTCCTTAAGGGGAAATCTTTCTGACAAATCTGTTGGAATTCTTTGAGGAAGTAACAGGTAGGCTAAACAAAGACATGTCAGTGGGTGTTGCTGATTTGGGTTTTCATAAGGCCTTTGACAAGGTGCCGCACAGGAAGCTGATTAAGATGATAAGAACTCATGCTATTGTAAGAAAGATGCTTGCATGGATAGAAGATTGGCTAACTGGCAGGAGGCAAAGAGTGGGAATAAATGGAGCCTATTCTGGTCAGCTGCCAGTGACAAGAGGTGCTCTGCAGATGTCAGCATTGGGACTGCTTCTTTTTATGTTACATGTCAACAATTTGGATGATGGACTTTGCAGATGATACAAAGATAGGTGGAGGGGCAGGAGGTGTGGAGGAAGCAGAGCATCTGAAGAAGGACAAGGACAGACTGGGAGAATGGGCAAAGAAGTGGCAGATGAAATAGAGTGTAGAGAAGTGTACGGTCATGTACTTTTGTAGAAGGAATAAAGGCATAGACTATTTTCTAAGTGGGGAGAATATTCAAATATCAGAGGTGCAAAGGGATTTGGGAGTTCTTGAGCAAAATTCCCTAAAGTTAACTTGCAGATTGAGTCAGTGGTAAGGAAGGCAAATGCAATGTTAGCATTCATTCTGAGAGGACTAGAATATTTCAGGAAGATGTGATGCTGAGGCTTTATAAGGCATTGGTCAGACCGCACTTGGAGTATTGTGAGCAGTTTTGTTCTCTTATCGATAAAATGATGTGCTGACATTTGAGAAGCTCCAGAGGAGGTCCACGAGAATGATTTCAAGAATGAAAGCGATAACATATGAGGAGCTTGATGGCCTTGGGCCTGTAGTCGTTGGAGTTTAGAAGAATGAAAGGAGTGCTGATTGAAACCTATGAAACATTGAAAGACCTAGTAGGAGTGGATGTGGAGAGGGTGTTCCTTATAGTCGGTGAGTTTAAGACCAAAGGGCACTGTCTCAGAACAGAGGGATGTCCATTTAGAACTGTGATGAAAAGAAATTTCTTTAGCTGGTGGGTGGTGAATTTGTGGAATTTATTACCACAGACGGCTGTAGAGGCCAAAAAAGTCATTGACTATCTTTAGAGCAGAGGTTGATTGGTTAGTCAGGACATCAAAGGTTATGGGGAAAAGGTAGAAGAATGGGGTTGAGAGGGATAATATCATCAGCCATGGTAGAATGGCGGAGCAGACTCAATGGGCTGAGTGATCTAACTGCCTCTATGTCTCGTGGTCTAAAAAAGAAAAGGGAGTACAGTCGGCCCTGCGTATCCGCGGGTTCCGCATCCGTAGATTCAACCAGCCGCAGATCAAAAATATCAATCGTGGATCGCAATGTTGGCGTCTGTACTAAACATGTACAGACTCTTTTTTCCTGTCATTATTCCCTAAACAATACAGTATAACAACTATTTACATAGCATTTACACTGCATTAGGTATTATAAGTAATCTAAAGATGATTTGAAGTATACGGGAGGATGTGCGTAGTTTATATGCAAATACTATGCCATTTTGTATAAGGGACTTGAGCATCTGCGGATTTTGGTATTCACGAGGGGTCCTGGAACTAATCCCCTGCGGATACTGAGGGACGACTGTAATGGTGATGGGAAACAAGGAAGTGGCTCAACAGCTTTTTGTTCCTTATGTAGCAGAAACAAAGTGTAATTATACTACTGGTTACATAACAGAAGTTCTGAAAATGGACTAATTCTCTGGATGTGATGGTCTGTATCCCTGTGGTCTAAGAAAAGTGGCTGGACAGACAGCAGACACAATGGCTGCAAGCTATCAAAATACCCTGAATAATGAATGGTTCCAGAAATATAACACTATTCCTCAAGATACTTCCCATCAAAATGACACACAGTGGTAGCCTCTATCAAGGTTGTGGCTCAGACTTGGTCTTTTTTTTAAGTTTGTAGGAATGCTTTTGGGGTCAGGGAGGGGATTTAGAGGCAGATTGGGGACAGAGATGTGGAGGAGTTAGAAGTTAGACCAGAGTCTAGGCCTTCACTTCATGCTTCACTTTGGAAGCCCAGTGACGTTGGCATGTGATGAAGGACATCTGCCGTCTAAGCCACAACTCCACGCTTGATGGCCAGTAATGTGGATGTGTGATGTCGGGCCAGCAAGTGCTGTGGACAGGGATCAGTGAAGACGAGAGTTGGTGGCCCACCAGGTCAGCGAGGCTCCCCAGTTCAGTGGATAACAGGATTCAATATTTATGTGAGCAGGGGGGCACGAGGTCTGCTGACTCCCAAGGTATGAGTCGGCGAGTCTGAACTCCCATCATCGGTGAGTCCAGGGCCTGAGGTCTGGAGTTTGGGGTACTATCACTGAAGGTCAATCAGATGACTGGAAGCTGAAGCCTGATGGATATACTGGGAGAGTCAGAGCCCAGTTGGATGCTAATCCACACACCCTCTGGAGGCTAGAGGCCCGGAGGTCTGTCCTGGGGTTGGAGGATGGTCTGTGTGGAAAGGGGATTCCTCACAGATGGTTCAAAATGCTTGTTGCATTTTGTTTCGTTGCATTCTGTGGTGTTCTGCTGAACATTGTTGACATGCTGTGTTGGTGCCAGAATGTGTTGCACCACTTGCACCGCACAATATTATGGGCCAAAGGGCCTCTTCCTGTGCTGTACTAATATGCTGCATCCACAGTTGGCGAGCGCAGGCAAACTGCGTACCAACTGTGCTGAAGTGAGGTTCATGGAATTTGATCATTGAGCCCTGGCATTTCTTGTGCAGCGGGAATCCTCGTTTCCCCATCCTGTCTGGTGCCTTCTAAAAATACAATTGCATGGGCAAACCTGGAACTCTATGTGAATGGAACAAATCCTTGTTCCTTCCAATTATCGACCTTTAACTGTGTTTGAAGAAATTGTAATTACAGTCGTAACATTTCCTGATTTACCATGCTAGTCACATCGTCAACAAAAATAAAACTTGCTTTGGATCATGTCGACTAATTGTGTCATTTTTTAAAAATGTTGCAATCACATCTTTACTTATGGATGCAAGCACATTATTAACAACATGTCAGGGAGCTAGTTTGCAATTCCCTTTTATCTCTACCCTCTTTTCTTGGGGAAACAGTGATACATTTTTGGAACCATTCCAGAATTTAGGGGAATTTGGTAGATTGCAACCATTGTGTCTGGTGTCTCTCCAGCCATCTCTGGGATATAGGCTGTCACGTCCAAGGAATTTGTCAGTCGTTACAACTTTTCTTTTCCCTAGTACTGTGATTAATTTTTGTGTCCTCTACCATAAGCAGAAAGCTGTTAAGCCACTCCCTTGCTACCCATCGCATTACACGTTTTCTCATGCACTTGTGTAAGGGTTTATATATTTCTTTATGCAATTACTCATATCTACTTTCCTACTTGTATCAGTGTCTCTTCCGAGCAGAAACATTCTTAAAAAGCAGTCTTTAATCAAAACCTATTAATACTCAGAAAAAAATTATGAAGCTAGATGTGAACAATTATAATCTGTGATCACTGTTTTATATGACTACATAAAATAATAAAATTATGTTTTTATAGTTAGAATTGCAGTTTGATAAGGAATGTGTTTTCGTTTTCAGAACATGAATTCTGTTATAATGCTTATAAATAAATCTGATTGATGGAACTGAAATTCATATTGAATTATATTTGGAATTTATTATAGTACATCATTTCAATTGTCTCATCTGGAGTCATAATTGAAACAGTGTCTAACCATTTTATGAACCATTCTAACAGATCAGCTTCTGAAAGTGAAAATAAATGGTGTATTTTATTTTCTTGAAGAAACAAGACATGAAGGGTATGCCAGCCGGTATCAATCACTATCTCGCAGCACACCCATCTCTTCCGTTCCAGCCTCTGCAGCTCAAACAAGTCTTTAATTGATTTTCTGAAATAGTGGAGAACAAATTCCCAGGTACAAGCTGTTCCTGGGTTAAAAGTTTTTATAGACATCCAGGAGTTGATTTTTTACTTAAGCCAGAAAATACACAAAATCACTCTGCACAGTAACTGGACCACCACCGTATTGTAATGAATGGTATAGATGAGGGGTGGTTAACATGAACACTACCCAGTCACAATATTACCAAATCGGTATGCCCCACTCTCAATAGCTGGTTTCTGTGGTCTTGTAGTTTTGCGTGTTACATTGTATTGTTGCATAAAAATCAATATAGAAGTGATTTCATATCTATTTCCAGAGCAGTTATCTGAAGTGTCCTCTCCAGGGGAAGACGTGTAAACTTATTTTTAATCCAAGGCTGGTTCCTGCTTGAATTTCTAATGTTTATAGGAGCCCATTCATTTATATGGGTGGCCATAAGTTGGGCATTTGTAACCCGTAGAGGACCTGTAGTAAAACTATATGCATATGTATTGAATTTTGGAGATAGATTAAATTAAAACTGCCTTCATTGTTCTTGGTAAGGGAGCCTCCAAGGGGAATTTCTGGTGTCTGATGGCATATCATGGACTCCTGTCGTGCCTCTATGAGCTGAAGGCTTTTGCTCTTATTAGTTTATTTCAGGGGTCCCCAACCTTTTTTTGCACCGCAGACTGGTTTAATATTGACAATACTCTTGCGGACTGGCTGATCGGTGGGGGGGGGTGGTATTCAAGTAGGGTTAAACTCACCTCAGCACGTCTTTTACAGACTGTAGGGTTGCCAACTTTCTCACTCCCAAATAAGGGGCAAAAGTAGCAGTCAAATCCTGGGACACTTTACCCCAGGAAAGACTACCATGACCATGAAGCCTTGCGCAGGCACCTGTGTGCACATGCGTGTTCATGCCGATTTTTTCTCCCAGAAATTGGTTTTGCCTTCATTTCGCGACTATACTGTACATACATTATTTCTACTTTTTATAGGCTGTGTATTTATCATATCATTCCTGCTTTTACTATATGTTAGTGCTACTTATTTTCGGTTTTATGTGTCATTTGATATGATTTGTTAGGTTATTTTTTGGGTCTGAGAACGCTCAAAAAATTTTCCCATATAAATTAATGGTAATTGCTTCTTCGCTTCACGCCATTTCAGCACGAAAGATTTCATAGGAACGCTCTACCTTAGCGGGGGAAATACGGAACAAACCAATTTAGCCCAATATACGGGATGTCCCGGCAAATACGGGACAGTTGGCAACCCTATGTTCAAGTTCAACAGTGTGTGACAGGGAATGAGGAAAGGTGCAGCTGACTCATATCGTTTCCTCACGGCCCAGTAGCACATGCTTTGCGGCCCGGTGGTTGGAGACTGCTGGGTTATTTGATAACGTTATTAATGTCAGCATATCAGTATCTGGAAGAACTTTGGATGCAAAACTGGGTAAAGTTGAGCACAATATTGCAACATACCAATGAAGTATCCTCATTATTGACCCCTCATTTAGGCATAAGTGGTTCTACTTGGTAGTTCTTTCAACCTTATTCCCACAAAACGAAGTAGGGTGATTTATAAACCAGATTTTAATTTTTAAATGAGTACTTTTTCTTTTCAGGGGTCTCCACAGTTCACTTAATCACAATAAAAATGGGGAGTTAAGCATGAATTTGAGTTTGGATGATGGTTATAGGATAAATGGGTTAGAATGGAAATTAATGATAAGGCTTAGGGTGTTTTTTTAAAGGCATGGAGAAAAATGGCAAAATGGAGCAAGATGTAGCACCCAAAAGCAACAGATTGTTGGCTGAACAAGCAGCAGCCGTTGTCGATACGGACTGAGAAATTTAGGGAAGTGGATGATCTAAGGAATGTGAGGCAGGACGAGGTGACTACAGTAGAGTAGTAGTAGACTACACTGGAGAAGTCTTGTCTTATGATTTTGAAGGTGGATGAAGGTGAAGGTGCTGCATTTTTTAATTAATGGAACAGGTTTAGAAAACAAACTAATAAAGGTAAAGGCATCCGTTAGTTAGACCATGGATCTGCACCTGGAAAGTCTTCACTCTGCAGGGCGCAGGCCTGGGCAAGGTTGTATGGAAGACCAGCAGTTGCCCATGCTGCAAGTCTCCCCTCTC
This sequence comes from Mobula hypostoma, assembly GCF_963921235.1. Taxonomy (NCBI): domain Eukaryota; kingdom Metazoa; phylum Chordata; class Chondrichthyes; order Myliobatiformes; family Myliobatidae; genus Mobula; species Mobula hypostoma. The sequence goes on along the minus strand of NC_086102.1, from coordinate 72,439,547 downwards.
CACGACACCAATGTTGTGGCCACAGCTTGGCACCAGTGTCGTCGCAGAGCAATGTGTGATTAAGTGCCTTGCTCAAGGACACAACGCATGTTGCCTTGGCTGGGGCTTGAACTGACGACCTTCAGGTTGCTAGTCCAGTGCCTTAACCACTTGGCCACGTGCCCACACAGAAAACAAACTAGAATACTGGAATTTGAGAGGATAACTTGGCTTCTCAATCAGTTGACATTTTTCATTACTCGACCTAACCAAGTGTACAGTTTTATGAGCTGGGAGCTTGCCGTGTTTGAGTGGCACGGAGATTAGTAGTTCTGTTAACACATCTCTCTGGTATGGATATCCTTGATCTGTTTGCTACCTTCACACAGTACAGCTGCAGTGATTAATTGCCTCATGTTTGGACATATATTTCCAGTTTTTCATTATACATTGGACCTCTGACTGTTGTGGATAAGCTCTGTTCAGGAGCAGTTATTATCTCTCTATCATCAGGCTCTTGAACTAAAGGGGATAACTTCACTCAATTCCACTCAGCCCAACACTGAACTGTTTCCTCAACCTATGCATTCACTTTCATGGACTCTTCATCTCATGTTCTTGGTATTTATTGCTTTTTTATTTGTTGTTATTATTATTATTATCTTTTATTTTCTTTTTGTATTTGCACAATTTGGTGTCTTTTGCACATGGGTTGTTTGTCCAATCACAAACGAGAAAATCTGCAGATGCTGCAAATCCAAGCAACACACGCAAAATGCTGGAGGAACTCAGCAGGCCAGGCAGCATTTATGGAAAAAAGTAAGCAGTCGACGTTTTGGGCCGAGACCCTTCAGCAGGCAAGGGTCTCGGCCCTAAGTGTCAACTGTACTCTTTTCCATAGATGCTGCCTGGCATGCTGAGCTCCCCCAACATTTTGTGTGTGTTGCTTGAGTTGTTTGTCCATCTTGTTTGCGGTCTTCCATTGATTCCATTGTGTTTCTTCGTATTTACTGTGAGTGCCTGCAAGAGGATGAATCACAGGGTCATATATGGTGATGTATGTACTTTGATAATCAATCTACTTAGAATTTTGATCCTCTGATTGTCCAGTAAAACAGCACATTTGTACCTGGAACAGAATTCAATTAAATCGTCTTTTTGAAAGTATAACTAGCATTAAAAATAACACAGTCAACAAAAAAGAGTGTTGAATTTGACAGAGTGGAACCAAATCTTGAGAGGAAATCTCGATGGAAAAGCACGTACTCATATGAATTAGGAGTCAGTGTAGTGCACTGACTCTTGAACCTCCTTTGCCATTCAGTAGTATTAAGGCTAATTTCAACTCTGCATTTTACTTTGCCCAGATAACCTTTAACCCAGTCCTTATCTAGGTTGTACTCACCGCGGAGGCTGCCTGTAATTTTTGTTTTGATTTTCAATTCAAAGTGCTAATTTTGTGGGTTTCTTTGCTAAACTATGCAAATTCTCTGGTTTTGCCATCTTTCTCCATTAATATACCCATGACCATCAGTAGAATGGAGAATGAAGGAGTTGGTGGACCTCATGATATTATTAACAGTGAGTTGGAAATTGGAGGATTCAGTGATTATTCCGTAGCCCGAATAGCTAACAGAAAATGGACTAACACAGATGCTGTAAACTGGAGCCAAAATGCTAACTGCCGAAGGAATTCGGCAGATTACGCAGCATTTGTAGAGGCAGAGATCTGGTCAGTGTTCTGAGTGGAGACCCTGCATCAGGATGGAAAATAACTGTTTGTGCCAAGCTATTAAATGAAAATAATGAAAAGAAAGTATTCTCTGTTCAATCAACACACATAAAAGTTGCTGGTGAATGCAGCAGGCCAGGCAGCATCTCTAGGAAGAGGTGCAGTCGACGTTTCAGGCCGAGACCCTTCGTCAGGACTGTTGTTTGCGTTTAAATTCTCTGTTCAATGATTGATCAACATCAAATGTGTACTTTCAAGTGGATTATTATCTGAGGAATTGGCTCTGTTAAAAGCTTTAATGTTGTTAGTCCGATTTTATTTGCGAAGTAGTTTGACATTTGTGATATCAGCTTGAATATATTACCAAAGATAATGTTACAAGGTTTAGTAAGACCAACAGACAAAGCTGGTTATTCAGAGTAATGAGGGGGAACATCATCTCAAAGTGATTCACAGAAGTTAAATGTCATTAAGGATTAGTTATCTGGAGATGCTGTTAAAATCCAAAGTAATTTTATTCATTCTAATGAAATTTAAGAAACTGAAAATTGAAACAAGATAGACTATCTAGAGGGGTGGAAATGAAATATAGTAAGTCATGGAATTATTCCTCAGTTACAGAATTTTATCACACATGATGTTAAAGAGGAGAAAAAAGATTCTTGGTAAGGTGTGGGAGAGGAATCCTTTCACTGGGAAGCCAACAATGATGACTCAGTACAATAATGGACTTTATTGTAACATACAGTAGGTCTCTGTAGCCCTAGTAATGGCTTTATGTGTTTCAGCTGATATTGCATCATCTTATGAGCAGCTATTCACACTGTTAGGAAAGTGGTTTAGTAAATTAATGCAGACTGATCGTATAGCCACAAAGAAAAGAACTTGCAGTTTGAAAAAGAGTAAAGTTAACAATTCAGATTGACATTTCCAATATAAATTACAGGCAGTATCTGTTGAAAGTTCAGAGTAAATTTATTATCAAAGTACATATATGTCACGATATACAACCCTGAGATTTGTTTTCTTGCAGGCATACTCAGTAAATTCAAGAACCATAATAGAATCAATGTGAAAGACCGCACCCAACAGGATGGACAAACAACCAATGTGCAAAAGACAACAGACAGTGCAAATACAAAAAAAAAGAATAAATAATTAAGCAATAAATAGCAAGAACATGAGATGAAAACTCCTTGACAGTGAGTCCATAGGTTTTGGGAACAGTTCAGTGATGGGGTGAGTGAAGTTATCCCCTTTTGTTTAAGAGGCTGATGGTTAATGGATAATAACTGTTCCTGAACCTGGTGGTGTGAGTCCTGAGGCTCCTGTACTTCCTGATCGCAGCAGTGAGAAGAGAGCATGGTCAGGGTGGTGGGGGCCCCTGATGATGAAAGCTGCTTTCCTGCAACAGCGCTCTGTGTAGATGTGCTCAATGGTTTTTCAGATTCTTACCCTTTCATCACAAAATGTTCAACGAAATGTCATCAGTTTTGTTCCTATCATCATGGATGCTGCCTAAGTAGCTGAAAATTTCCAGCATTCAGATTGAGATGCTGAAAGCTCAAGATGATTAGCACAGGGTTAAGAAGATTAGAGAGTTAAGTATGTGGCTCAAGGATTGGTGTGGGAGAAGTGGGTTTGAATTCATGGGAAACTGGCATCAATATTAGGGAAGGAGGGAGCTGTTCCATTGGGACGGACTCCACCTGAACCGTGATGGGACCTGGATCCTGGTGAATTGCATAACTCGGGTTGTGGATAGGGCTTTAAACTAAACAGCAGGGCAGTGCGTTTGACAGATTGGAGATGTATGGATAAAGTAAAAGAGAAAAGTATGGATAAAGATAAAGTAAAAGTTAAAAAAGATTGGGACAACTTTAAAAGCAACAAAGAACCACTAGGCGAGCAATAAAGAAAAGGAAATGAGATTATGAAAATAAACTAGCACAAAATATAAAAACGGATAGTAAAAGCTTTTATAATTATATATTGCGGAAAAGGGTGGCTAAAGTGAATGTAAGTCCCTTGGAGGACAAGAACAGGGAATTGATATTGGGTAATGAGGAAGTGACAGAGGCTTAAAGTGAATATTTTGTGTTGGTTTTCATGATAGGGGACACTTCTAACATGGGGGGGAGGAGAGAGAGACAGAGACAGAGACAGAGGGAGAGACAGAGACAAAGAGAGAGACAGAGATATATATCTATATATACATATATAGAGATGTTATGGATGTGATGGGAGGTGAGGACCTCGTTACAATAGCTATCACTAAAGAGGTAGTGCTGAGCAATCTTGTGGGCCTAAAGATAGACAAGTCCCCTGGTCCTGATGGAATGCATCCCAGGGTAATGAAAGAAATGGCAGAGGTTATAGCTGAGGCTTAGGTGATAATTTACCAAAATTCTCTGAACTCTGGGCCGGTCCAGGCGGATTGGAAAACGGCAAATGTCACGACACTGTTCAAAAAGGATGTAGGCAAAAGGCGGTTAATTACACGCCACTTAGTTAGCATCAGTAGTTGGGAAAATTTTGAAGCTATCATTAAAGGAGAAATAGAGAGGCACCTGGAAAGAAATGGATCCATCAGGCAGCCACAGCGTGGATTCAGCAAAGGCAGGTCCTGTAGGGGAGATAGATATATCTATCTATCTATTTATCTCTGCGTCTGAACCCCACCTCCTGTCTCAAAGCCCCCGTCTCTCCCCCCCCACACAAAAATGGTACAAAAACATCCAGTAAGTGCTGGTTCTATGGGTGAAAGTGCCTTGTTAGTGAGAGAGGTTAGAGGAGAATGGTCAAACCGGTTCAAGCTGACAGGAAGCAGTCAGTAACTCAAATAACCCCATATTGTAACAGTGGTGTGCAGAAGAGCATCTCTGAAAGCAAAACAGACCAATCCTTGAAATTGATGGGCTCCCACAGCAGAAGACCATAAACATACACAGTGGCCACTTTATAAGGCACAGGAGTACCTCAAAATGGCCACTGACTGTATATTATCATTAACATATTCTACCTTGAGATTAATTTTATTGCAGGCATTTACAGGAAAAATATCAAAAGTACAATGGAATTTATGAAAAATCTGTACATCAACAATGACTGACAAACAACCAGTGTGCAAAAGGAAACGAATTGTGCAAATAAAAAATAATACCAAGACCACGAGTTGTAAGAGTCCTTGAAAGTGAGTCTGTAGGTCAAATAATCAGTTTAGAGCTGAGGTGAGTGAAGTTATCCGAGCCAGTTCAGGAGCCTGATGGTTGTCAGTAATCATTGTTCCGGAACCTGACGGTGTGCCTAAGGCTTCTGTAGCCCTGCTCAATGGTAGTAGCAAGAAGAGAGTGTGTGTGGTCTGGATGGCAGGGACCTTGATGGTGGATGCTGCTTTCTTGTGGCAGTGCTCTTTATAAATGTGTTCAATGGTGGGGAGGGTTTTGCCTGTGATTAAGTAAGCTATAGCCACCACTTTATGTAGTCTTATCTGTTCTTGGGCACTAGAAGTTTGTCAAAGTTTTTGGGGACGTACTGAATCTATGCAATCTTCTAAGAAAGTAAAGTGTAATTGAGTCATCTTTTTGATTTCACCTGTGTGCTGGCTCCTGGACAGATCCTCTAACATGTTAAGGCCAAGGAGTTTAAATCTATTGAGCCTCTCCACCTCTGATCCCCTCATGATGACTGGCTCATGGACCCCTTCTTTAGCCAGTAATCAACTCATTGGTTTTGTTGACGTTGAATGAGAGGTGGTTGTGGTACCACTCGAACAGATTCTCAGTCCCCGTCCTGCATGCCAATTTGTCACCACCTTTGATTCAGCCAACAACGGTGGTCCCGGTACTTAGCCCTTGTGTAGATCCTGCAACAGGGTCAGCACCCTGTTCATCATCATAATGTCAGCACCCTAGGGATGGCAGAACTGGTGAATTTTGCTGAGCTCTTGATCACCCAGCTTGGAACATCTAATGGTGACGTGGTGCCCATGCTTCTTGCCATAGGAGTGACGGCAGCTGAGACAGATACGAAGCCTGTACTCAGTGAACTATACTCTGTGACTAACGACCTGAAACTGGATACCCTTTTCATCAGTGCCTGTGACTTCAAACAGGCCAACTCCAAGAGTGGTACCACAGTACTACCTCCATATCTCCTGTCCCACCAGGATCCCAAACACCCTCAACTATTGCTAAGCTACTATTAAAGAGGCTTACTGAGCCACCCCCATTCACATTTTGGTAAATCAGACCACGGGCTTTGCTCTTACTCCTGCATATAAACAGAGGCTGAAACATGAAGATTTGGTACTGAAAATCTTAGTGCTGGTCTGAAGAAATAGATCCCTTCCTACCTATGTTCCTGACACTTCTCACACTCTTTAACTTTTTGATGATTTTAAGTTCCCTGGCCCCCACCGCTTTATTTTCACCATGGATGTCCAGTCCCTATATACTTCCATCCCCCATCAGGAAGGTCTCAAAGCTGTCCGCTTCTTTTTGGATTCCAGACCTAATCAGTTCCCCTCTACCACCACTCTGCTCCATCTAGCGGTATTAGTCCTTACTCTTAATAATTTCTCCTTTGGCTCCTTCCACTTCCTCCAAACTAAAGGTGTAGCTATGGGCACCCGTATGGGTCCAAGCTATGCCTGCCTTTTTGTTGGCTATGTGGAACAATCTATGTTCTGTGCCTATTCTGGTATCTGTCCCCCACTTTTCCTTCGCTACATCGACAACTGCATTGGCGCTGCTTCCTGCACACATGCTGAGCTCATTGACTTTATTAACTTTGCCCCCAACTTTCACCCTGCCATCAAGTTTACCTGGTCCATTTCCGACACCTTCCTCACCTTTCTAGATCTTTCTGTCTCTATCTCTGGAGACAGCTTATCTGCTGATGTCTAATATAAGCCTACTGACTCTCACAGCTATCTGGACTATTCCTCTTCTCACCCTGTCTCTTGCAAAAATGCCACCCCTTCTCGCAATTCCTCCGTCTCCGCCGCATCTGCTCTCAGGATGAGGCTTTTTATTCCAGGATGAGGGAGATGTCTTCCTTTTTTAAAGAAAGGAGCTTCCCTTCCTCCACCATCAACTCTGCTCTCAAACGCTTCTCCCCCATTTCACGCACATCTGCTCTCACTCCATCCTCCCGCCACCCCGCTAGGAATAGGGTTCCCCTGGTCCTCACCTACCATCCCACCAGCCTCCGGGTCCAACGTATTATTCTCCGTAACTTCCGCTACCTCCAACGGGATCCCACCACCAAGCACATCTTTCCCTCCCCCCCCCCCGCTTTCCGCAGGGATCGCTCCCTACGCGACTCCCTTGTCCATTCGTTCCCCCATCCCTCCCCACTGATCTCCCTCCTGGCACTTATCCTTGTAAGCGGAACAAGTGCTACACATGCTCTTACACTTCCTCCCTTACCACCATTCAGGGCCCCAGATAGTCCTTCCAGGTGAGGCGACACTTCACCTGTGAGTTGGCTGGGGTGTTATACTGCGTCCAGTGCTCCTGATGTGGCCTTCTATATATTGGCAAGACCCGATGCAGACTGGGAGATCATTTTGCTGAACACCTACGCTCTGTCCGCCAGAGAAAGCAGGATCTCCCAGTGCCCACACATTATAATTCCACATCCCATTCCCATTCTGATATGTCTATCCACGGCCTCTTTTACTGTAAAAATGAAGCCACACTCAGGTTAGAGGAACAACACCTTATATTCTGTCTGGGTAGCCTCCAACCTGATGGCATGAACATTGACTTCTCTAACTTCCGCTAATGCCCCACCTCCCCCTCGTACCCCATCCGTTATTTTTTTATATACACACAATCTTTCTCTCACTCTCCTTTTTCTCCCTCTGCCCTCTCACTATACCCCTTGCCCATCCTCTGGATTTTCCCCCCCCTCTCCCTTTTCCTTCTCCCTGGGCCTCCTGTCCCATGATCCTCTCATATCCCTTTTGCCAATCACCTGTCCAGCTCTTGGCTCCATCCCTCCCCCTCCTGTCTTCTCCTATCATTTTGGATCTCCCCCTCCCCCTCCCACTTTCAAATCTCTTACTAGCTCTTCCTTCAGTTCGTCCTGATGAAGGGTCTCAGCCTGAAACGTCGACTGTACCTCTTCCTAGAGATGCTGCCTGGCCTGCTGCGTTCACCAGCAACTTTGATGTGCGTTGCTTGAGCATCTGTGTGATTAGACTCAATTGCTAGCTTAGCTGAGTATGTCACTACTATCACAGACTTTAGCAGCAAAAATGTTGAAGACTGTGTACCAAAGAGGACTTGAATGCACCTGAATCTACGGTCACTGTCACAGACACAAGATTAGTCATCCGGAGAGTGAACTGACAGAAAGCATCTGGCATGGATGGTGTCCTTCGATCCTCTGTAGATCAGCTGGCAGGGTATTTGCAAAGGTTTTTAGCTTCCCTGTGCTTCAGGCTGTGGTGACCACTATCAACTCAGTACTTGACAAAAACAAGATAACATGCCTTACGACTACCACTCCTGACGAAGTCCTGACGAAGGGTCTCGGCCTGAAACGTCGACTGCGCCTCTTCCTATAGATGCTGCTTGGCCTGCTGCGTTCACCAGCAACTTTGATGTATGTTGCTTGAATTTCCAGCATCTGCAGAATTCCTGTTGTTTACGACTACCACTCTAGCTTTTCAGACAACCTCATCCCACTGCAGTTTGCCAACTACTGAATCAGATCCCTGGCCATACACCCGTCCCCAGAGCATCTGGACAGTAAAGGTACCCACATCAGACCATTGTTTATTGGTGATTATTCTAAACACTGGTGATCCTTAAGGTTGTATCCTCAGCCCCCTACTCTACTTTCTGTACAGTCATGACTGCTTGATCAGATTCTGCTCAAGCTCCATCTACAAGTTTGCAGATGCCTTCGTAGTGGGCCACATCTCAAATAATGAGTTGGAGTACAGGAAGGAAACAGGGAGCTTAGTGACAGGGTGTCATGACAACAGCCTTTCCCTCAATGTCAGCAAAACAAAAGAGCTGGTCATTGACTTCAGGAAGGGGGTGGTGCACATGCTCCTGTCTTCCTGAATGGTGTTGAGGTTGGGAGGGTTGAGAGCTTCACATTCCAAAGTGTGGACATCACCAAGAGCTTGTCCTGGTCCAACCATGTTGATGTCACAGTCAAGAAAACTCACCAATGTCTTCACTTCCTCAGGAAGCTAAGAAATTTGGCATGTTCTCACTGATACTCACCTTTTTTATAGCACTCTAGCTGGATGCGTAACAGCTTAATATGGCAACAACTTTCCATGTAACTGCAAGAAACTGCAGAGTTGTGGACACAGCCCGGCACATCATTAGAACCAAACTCCTCTCTAAGGACTCTGTCTGTCTCAGTAAAGCAGCATAATCAAAGACCATATCCACCCCCAACACTCTCTCTTCTCCCTTTCCTGTTGGGAAGAAGATGTAAAAGGTTGATAGCATGTACTACCAGGCTCAAGGACAGTTAAATCCCATTGCTTAAGAACTTTTACTTTGACCTCCTGTATGATAAGATGGACTCTTGACCTCACGATCTACTGTACCTCCTTATGAATTTGTAGTTTATAACTTACTTGCACTGCAGAGCACATTACATGAAGCAACTGGGCTTCAGGCACTGGGACCTGTGCTCCAGTCTCAGCACCAGCCTGCTGGCCACTGACAGCTGGTTCATGTAACTCATAAGCACAAAAGGTTCTGCAGATGCTGGGAATCTTGAACAACACACACACAATGTTGCAGGAACTCAGCAAGTCAGGCAGCATCTATGGAAGGGAATAAACAGTCAATGTTTTGGGCCGAGGCACTTCATCAGGACGGGAAAAGAAGGGGGCAGAAACCAGACTAAGGATGTGGAAGGGGGAAGGAATACAAGCTATCAGTGATAGGTGAGACAAGGAGAGGGGGACGTTGGGTGTGTGAGGGGTGGGGGATGAAGTGAGAAGCTGGAAGGGACAAGTGGAAGAGGTAAAAGCTTAAGAGAAAAAATCTAAAAGGAGAGTACAGTGGACCATGGAAGGAAGGGAAGGAGGAGAGAAACCAGAGAGGTGATGGGCAGGGGAGCAGAAGAGAAGGTATGAGAGGGTAGCAAGAATGGGGAATGGGAAACAAGAGAAGGAGGGATTGGGGATATATTACCAGAAGTTGGAGAAATCAACATTTACGCCACCAGGTTTGAGGCTACCCAGACAGGATATGAAGTGTTGCTTCTCCAACCTGAGTTTGGCCTCATCAATGCAGTAGAGGATGCCTTGAACAGAGATGTCAGGATGGGAATAGAAACTCAAATTGAGATGGGCAACCACAGAGAACCTTCGTAGTGACAAGGGCAGAAGATCAGACACACAGCGTCTGACTTGAGGTAATTCCCTAAAAGTGATGTCACAGGTAGTTCAGGTAGGGAAGAAGGCATTTGTAATATTGGTCTTCATCAGTTAGGGCAATGAATACTGCCTCTGGGGCATTATGTACAAGATATTGGTGTTCTCACACCCAAAATATGGTTACCCCATTATTGGAAATATATCTTTAAGTTGAAAAGAGTGCTAAGATGATTTAGAAACATAGAAATATTGAAAACCTACAGCACAATATAGGCCCTTCAGCCCACAAAGTTGTGCCAAACATGTCCCTACTTTAGAAATTACTAGGCTTACCTATAGCCCTCTATTTTTCAAAGCTCCATGTACCTATCCAAAAGTCTCTGAAAAGACCCTATCATATCCGCCTCCACCACCGTTGCCAGCAGCCCATTCCACGCACTCACCACTCTCGGAGTAAAAAACTTACCCCTGACATCTCCTCTGTACCTACTCCCCAGAACCTTAAACCTGTGTCCTCTTGTGACAACCATTTCAGCCCTGGGAAAAAGCCTCTGACTATCCACACAATCAATGCCTCTCATCATCTTATACACCTCTATCAGGTCACCTCTCATCCTCCGTCACTCGAAGGAGAAAAGGCTGAGTTCGCTCAACCTATTCTCATAAGGCATGTTCCCCAATCCAGGCAACATCCTTGTAAATCTCCTCTGCACCCTTTCTATGGCTTCCACATCCTTCCTGTAGTGAGGCAACTAGAACTGAGCACAGTATTCCAAATGAGGTCTGACCAGGGTCCTATATAGTTGCAACATTACCTCTCGGCTTCAAAATTTAATTCCACGATTGATGAAGGCCAATACACCGTATGCTTTCTTAACCACAGAGTCAACCTGTGCAGCTGCTTTGAGCGTCCCATGGACTCAGACCCCAAGATCTCTGATCCTCCACACTGCCAAGAGTCTTACCACTAATACTATATTCTGCCAACATATTTGACCTACCAAAATGAACCACCTCACACTTATCTGGGTTGAGATTTACAAGAATGTTGCCAGGACTTGAGATATAAGGAGGCAGGTTAGGATGTATCTTTGGGGTGACCTAATGGAATTTTACCAAATCATGACAGGCACAGGTAGGATTAAGGCACATTTTTTCTCAAGGTGAAGGGAATGGGAAAAAATAGAGGGTGTACTGTAAGTTTCAGGTGAGAGGACAAGGAATTAAGTTAAATGTGACCTGAGGGGCAATCTGTGCATTGAAAGGGTGGTGCAAAGGAAGTGGTTGGTGCAGGTATGAAACAATATTTAAAAGACAGGTATGTGGACCGGAAAGATTCACGGTGAATCTTGTGTATATGGGATCTTGGCTGGAATGGATGAATCAGGCCAAAAGACCTGTTTCCATGCTTACCCTTTGACTCTGTCACCCCCAACGCACTTCTGACCCCCAAATTGTACTGTGTGTGTGTGTGGAAACTATTTGTTTTGAACTGTGGCATTTTATATGTCTTTACAACTGGTTGAGGCTCACTCTTCCTTAACACTTCTTATTATTAAGAATAAAAATGACTTATTATTCTTTGAAGGAGCAAGTGAGAGGGTGACCTAGTTGCAGGGCGGGAGCCACTTGAAAACAGCGAGTCTTGTCAGGAGTGAGTTTTATTTGAGCCAATAAAACGAAGCAAGGTGCAAAAGAAGTGGCCATTGTAGAGTGACCAGGGTTAGAGTGGTCAGGTTTTGGCTCAACAGGCTTCGGTGAGCACAGGCACAGGCAAAGGCTAAAGTCATTTGTTTTCGATTGTGGAACTTGGGTTTGAGAGGTTAGAGCCAAGGTATAATAAGTTCAGTGAGAAAAGGCTGAGTAAATGACCCAGGTGAGTGTGGAACTCAAATGTTTCAGAGAGAAGGATCAGGTAAGAACATTTAAACTTCTTTTGTCTGTAAGTCCTTGGTCCTTAGTTCAGTGTTGGCAGGATGGTTAAGGCAGTGGAGTGTTCATTCTGTGAGATGTCAGATTTCAGGGTACCTAACTGTCTCCCTGACAACCACATCTGCAGGAAGTGCACCCAACTTCAGCTCCTGACTTACAACGTGAAGAAACTGGAGCTGGAGATGGATGCACTTAGGACCATCCAGGAGGCTGAAAACCTCAAAGATGAAACTTTACTGAGGTGTCATAGCCAGAGTTCGGATAGCAGATAGATGACCTCCAGAAGTAAGGTGAGTAAGCAGTCAGTGCAGGGTTTCCCTGTGGCAATTCCCTTCAGCAACAAGTATACCCCTTTGGATACTGCTGAGGAGATGACCCATCAGGGCACAGCAGCAGCTGCCAAGCCAGTGGCATTGTGTCCAGCTCTGAGGCTCAGCGGGGAAGGGTAAAGATAGGCAAAACAGTAAAGTGATAAAGAGACTCAATAGTTAGGAAGATGAACAGGAGATTTATATGATTGCGAAAGAGGCACCAGATTGGTATGTTGCCTCCCAGGTGCTAAGGTGTAGGATGTCTGAGAGTGGCTGCAGAATATTCTCATGGGGGAGGGTGAACAGCCAGAGACCATGGCGCACATTGAAATCAATGACATAGGTAGACAGCGGGAAGAGAACCTCTGCAGAGAGTATTGGGGGTTAGAAAAGAGGCTGAAGAGCAGGACTTCCAAGGTCATCTCTGGGTTCCTCCTGTGCTAGTCAGGGCAGAAACAGTATGATGGTACAGGTGAATGAGTGGCTGAGGAACTGGTGCAGATTCTTGGGTCATTGCAACCTCTTCTGGGCAGGGGTGGCCTGTACACAAGGGACAGTTTTGAACCTGAACTGGAGGTGAACCTGTATCCTGGTCAGGAGGTTCGCTAGTTCTACTCGGGAGGGTTTAAACTAGTTTGGCTTGGGGATGAGAAGCAGAGCACCATGTCAGAAAGTGCAGGACAGGTATGTTCCAGACAGAAGGTCAAAATGGAAGGTAAGAGACCTTGTATGTCAAGGGAGATGATGAATTTAGTCAAGAAGAAAAAGGAAAAATATGTAAATCTTTGGAATAAATAGTCGACATTTCATGCCGAGATCAGAACTGGAAAGGAAGAGGGAGGATGCTAGAATAAAAAGGTGTGGGAGAAAATGGAGGACAAGCTAAACCAGGGTTTTTTTATGCCATAGAACCTTACCATTAACTGAGGGGTCAGTGGGACCAAAAGAATATAAGGGCAGGGTGGAAGTTGAAGGCATAGGTGTAGCCATGGCCACCTGCATGGGCTCCAGCTTTGACTGCCTCTTCATTGGCTATATAGAACTGTTCATGTTCCAAGTCTTCCTTCGTAACGCTCCCTAATTCTTTCTGCACTACATTGATGACTGCATTGGTGTAGCTTCATGCACCCAAGCTGAACTTATCAATTTCACAAAATTTGCCTCCAATTTCCACCCTGCCCATCAATTCACTTGGTCCATCTCTGAGACCTCTCTCCCCTTTCTCAATCGCTCTGTCTCCATCTCTGGAGACAAACTGTCTATAGCCATCTTTTATAAATCTACCAATTCCCACAGCTATCTTGACTGTATCTCTTCCAACCCCGTCTCCTGTAAATATACTATTCCTTTTCTCAGTTCCTCCGTCTCCAAAGCATCAGTTCCCATACATACATCATAAGCAAGAGGATAACAAGGGAGAGAGTAGGACCACTCAAGGATAAAAGGGGGAACATTTGCTTTGACGTGAATGATGTGTGACGTCCTTAAGACTATCTTACTTCGAAATCCCCTGGCATATTAATACTATCGGCACTGAACTCCCTATCGTCCACTTCTTTCTTCTTGGTAAATACTGAGGTAAAGGAGGAGATAATGTGGGTCCCTTAATGCCCCATGTTACTGAGAGAGCCAAGTGAAGAGTTTACTATCCTTGAGCAATATCTTTGAGTTCTCTCTGGTGTTACGTACCCTGTAACTGGGTTGCCAAACCAGCAGAAATGGATCACTCAGTTGGAGTCTGGAGTACTAGAACTAAGAAAGTTTGATTAAAGAAACAAGCAACACAGTAATCAAAAGGATAATAAATGCAACAGTTCAGTGATGATAAACACACATGTGCACAGAATTAAGATAACAGCATCAATCAAGCTCTATCGTTGTCTAGGGGTAAATGACCAATTTCAAAATGACTCAAAGTTCAGTCCAGTTTAGTAGTTCAGTTCGCAGTAATCATTGCCATGGCGGTGGACAACGTGGGGGAAGAGAGAGATAGAATAGGAACAACTCATCATTCAGAACGGCTTCACTCACAGACCAGCAAGATGGCTCACAGACCAGCGAGATGGCTCACAAACAGCTTTTGGGCGGGTCCTTGGTGATGTCACCTGAGGTCACCGACTGTGACCCCTCCTCCAGATGCGGTCGATCCTCTGCAGTGAACCCGGCACCCAGGCAAGGGCGGACACACACCGGGTTCCCGCTGATCGTACCTTTCCACCCTTGTCGTTGTCCGGTACTTCTCACCCACTCATGAGAAGCGCACCGCTTCCAGGGTCTCGTTACCTCGGGTGGCGTGTGTGTCTGTCTTAGCGAACCTGTCCCTTTTTATCCCCCTGCTGGGGCATCGCCTGTCCATCACTTCAAACAGTTCAGGGTTCAAAGGGGGGAGCCGCTCCAGACAGCTCTTCCTCCCACATCCCTTCATTACACATCTCCAGACGCTGCTCCATTGTTCCTTATCTCTCCTTCCCCTGAGGGCAGGTGGCAGACCAACTGCTGATGCCACTGATGCTAGCCCAGGCCAGCAAACATCTTAATTTTATGTGTATTCTCGTAACACTGGATATAGGTGAGATCCCAGAGGACTGGTAAGTAGCTAATGTTGTTCCACTATTCAAGAAGCTTGAGTTCCTTCCTATATCTTGTGGCGCATTGAGCAGCACTTTGCCATTTCTTTAGCATTTGTCTTTTTTTTAAATGAGTCTGAGTTGCTAGCTCAACATTCAACCCAGCACGGATGGAAAGCGTGCAAGGAGCTGGCCAGTTTTGAACCTGGGACCACTCAGTTTGAAGTACAGTGCAGATGCCACAACATCACCGCTGGCTATTCAAGAAGGGGACCAGGGATATCCTGGAAACTATAGAACAGTGAGTTTCATGTCAGTGGTAGAGAAGTTACTGGACAGAATTCTTAGGGAATAGGATATATGAGTATTTGGAAAACCACAGCCTAATTAGGGAGAACCAGCGTGGTTTTGTGTGGGGTAAGTTGTGTCTTGCTAATTTTGATGAGATGCCAAGGGTGATTGATGGAGGTGGAGCTATTGATGATGGATTTTAGTAAGACATTTGACAAGGTTTCTCATGGGAGGCTTAGCCAGAAGATTAAGATGGATGGGATCCATGGTGACCATTTAGATCCAGTACTGGTTTACCCATAGAAGACAGAGTGTAGTGGTTGAAGGGACTTATTCGAGTTGGAAGTCTGTGATTAGTGGTGTTCTGGCTCTTCTGCTGTTTGTGATGAATATAAATGACCTGGATGAAAATGTCCTGTAGATGGGTATGTTAGTAAGTTTGCAGATGACACAAAGATTGGTGATGTCGAAAGCCTGGGAGACCTCCAGTCTCCCAGATAAACACATCTGCACCGCATGCACTGAGCTGCAGCTCCTGAGAGAATGTACTAAGGAACTGGAGCTGCAGCTCAATGGCCTTTGACTCATACGGGAGAATGAGGAGGTGACAGACAGGAGCCACAGGGAGGTAGTTACCCCAAGGTTGCAGGAGACTGGTAACTGGGTGACTATCAGGAGAAGGAGGAGACAAACGTTCCCCTCAATAATAAGTATATAACTTAAGATACTATTGAGGGAGACGACCTACCAGGGGGAAGCCACAGTGGGCAAGTCTCTGGCACTGAGTCTGGTGCAGTGGCTCAGAAGAGCAGAGAGGTGAAGTGGACTGCAGTGTTGATAGGAGATTTCATAGTCAGAGGAACAGAGACGAGATTCTGTGGGCGCGATAGACACACTCAGATGGTATGTTGCCTCCCTGGTGCTAGAGTCAGGGATATATCGGATCGGGTCCATGGCATTCTCAAGAGTGAGGCTGAGCAGTCAGAATTCTTGGTGCATATTGACACCAATGACAGAGGGAGACTGGGAGAGGAGGTCCTTAAGAGAGATTTTAAGGAACTAGGTAGAAAGCTGAGAAACAGGACTCCAGGGAAGTAATCTCTGGATTGCTGCTGTGCCAGTGAGGATAAGAATAGAATGATTTGGCAAGTGAATGCCTGGCTGAGAAACTGGTGCTGGGAACAGGGTTTAGATTTGTGAATCATTGGGACCTCCTCTGGAGAAGGTATGACCTATACAAAAGGGGCAGGTTTCACCTGAACCCGAAGGAGCCAATATCCATGTGGGCAGGTTGGTTAGAGTTGTTCGGGTGGGTTTAAACTAATTTGAATGGGAACTGGAGTGATAGTGCTGAAGGTGAGGTAGTTGGTTCACAAACAGAGGCAGAGTGTAGTGAGACTCCTAACAGGGAGAGGCTATTGACAGGGCAAAATGGCAGTCAACAGGATGAACTGCAATGTAAAAGGTGGACAAAATCGAAAAGGGTGAATACAGGACTGAAACTGTGATATTTGAATCCACGTAGTACACTGATTAAGGTTGATGAACTTGTACCACAGTTACAGATTGGCAAGTATGTTGTTGTAGGCATCGCCGAATCAGGGCTAGAAGAAGATTATAGCTGGGAGCTTAATGTCCAAGGATACATATTGTACTGAAAGGAGATGCAGGTAGGCAGAGGGGGTGATGTGGCTCTATTGGTAAAAATGATTTTAAATCATTAGAAAGAGGTGACATAGAGTCAGAAGGTGTTGAATTGTTGTGGATAGAGCTAAGGAGCTGCAAGGGTAAAAAGACCCTGAAGGGTGTTATATACAGACCCCCCCCCCAGGGTGTATGGGGTGTCAGGGAGGGGTAGCACCTCTGGTGGGGGAACATGTCACGTCCTTTTCAAGGCAGGTAGTCAACCTTTGGTCCCCACCTGGCACTCAGCTCTCAACTGAGGCTCCCCGTAGCTGTTAGCATGCGATAGCGGCCACACCCCGGGCAACGGCTTCCACAAGCCGGCTAAACCAGGTGAGGGTAGACGACGGGTCTCAAACCCTCCGTGAGATAGGGAGATGTCTATCCCAGCATGTGAAAATGGACTCCGGCCGATTGAGTGGATGAGACCAATGGAAGATCCAATGGTCAAGAAGGCGGTCTCTGCAAGCTTTGTGGAACATGTAGAGCAGGACAAGACACAGAAGGCGTACTGGTCATCCACCGCGCCTGGTCCCATCTCCAGCCGTCTCAACACTGTCTTGCCACTGGATCTAGATGGGAATTGGGAAGAGAGAGTGAGGCTAACGCTGCGCAACTCTCCCTCACTTAAATCCAAATCACACGCTAGTCTCGGCACCATCATAATGGTGTTGAGGTCCTCATTGACGTTGACGATGAACGAAAACACAATACAGACCCCCAAACAGTAGTCAGGATGTGGTTTACAAGTTAAACAGGAGCTAGGAAATGCATGCCAAAAGGGCAATGTTACAATAGTCATGGGGGATTTCAATATGCAGGTAGATTGGGAAAATCAGGTTTGTGCTGGATTCCAGGAGGGGGAGTTTCTAGAATGCTTACAAGATGGCTTTTTAGAGCAGCTCCTGGTTGTGCAAACTAAGGGATCAGCTATTATGGATTGGGTATTGTGCAATGAACCGGAATTGATTAGAGAGCTTAAGATAAAAGAACCCTTCGGGGAAAGTGATCGTAACATGATCGAAATCACCCTGAAATTTGAGAGGGAGAAGTTAAAGTCAGATCTATCAGTATTACAGTGGAGTAAAGTACAGAGACATGAGAGAGGAGCTGGCCTGAATTGATTAAAACAGAACACTGGCAGGGCCGACGGGAGCAACAATGGCAAGAATTTCTGCAAACAATTCGGAAGGCACAGGATATGTACATCCCAAAGAGGAAGAAGTATTCAAAAGGTAAGATGACACAACCATGGCATGAAGTATAAAAGAGAAGCGAGAGTAGATATCGGACCGCTGGAAAACGATGCTGGAGAGGTAGTAATGGGGGACGAGGAAGTGGCAGACAAATTGAATAAGTATTTTAGACAATAGACAATAGGTGCAGGAGTAGGCCATTCAGCCCTTTGAGCCAGCACCGCCATTCACTGTGATCATGGCTGATCATCCACAATCAGTATCCAGTTCCTGCCTTATCCCCATAACCTTTGATTCTGCTATCTTTAAGAGCTCTATCCATCTCTTTCTTGAAAGCATCCGGAGACTTGGCCTCCACAGCCTTCTGGGGCAGAGCATTCCATATGTCCATCACTCTCTGGGTGAAAAAGTTTTTCCTCAACTCCGTTCTAAATGGCCTACGCCTTATTCTTAAACTGTGGCCTCTGGTTCTGGACTCACCCATCAGCGGGAACATACTTCCTGCCTCCAGCGTGTCCAAACGCTTAATAATCTTATATGTTTCAATAAGATCCCCTCTCAGCCTTCTAAATTCCAGAGTATACAAGCCCAGTCACTCCAATCTTTCAACATATGACTGTCCTGACATCCCGGGAATTAACCTTGTGAACCTCCGCTGCACTCCCTCAATAGCAAGAATGCCCTTCCTCAAATTTGGAGACCAAAACTGCACACAGTACTCCAGGTGTGGTCTCACCAGGGCCCTGTACAGCTGCAGAAGGACCTCTTTGCTCTTATACTCAATTCCCCTTGTTATGAAGGCCAGCATGCCATTAGCTTTCTTCACTGCCTGCTGTACTTACATGCTTGCTTTCAGTGACTGATGTACAAGAACACCTAGATCTCGTTGTTCTTCCCCTTTTCCTAACTTGACTCCATTTAGATAATAATCTGCCTTCCTGTTCTTACCACCAAAGTGGATAACCTCACATTTATCCACATTAAACTGCATCTGACATGCATCTGCCCACTCACCCAGCCTGTCCAAGTCACCCTGCATTCTCATAAAATCCTCCTCACATTTCACACAGCCACCCAGCTTTGTGTCATCGGCAAATTTGCTAATGTTACTTTTAATTCCCTCATCTAAATCATTAATATATATTGTAAACAGCTGTGGTCCCAGCACTGAACCCTGTGGTACCCCACTGGTCACCGCCTGCCATTCCAAAAGGGACCTGTTAATCGTTACTCTTTGTTTTCTGTCAGCCAGCCAATTTTCAATACATGTCAGCACTCTGCCCCCAATACCACGTGCCCTAATTTTGCCCACTAATCTCCTATGTGGGACTTTATCAAAGGCTTTCTGCAAGTCCAGGTACACTACATCCACTGGCTCTCCATTGTCCATTTTCATAATCATATCCTCAAAAAATTCCAGAAGATTAGTCAAGATCGATTTCCCCTTCGTAAATCCATGCTGACTTGGACCGATCCTGTTACTGCTATCCAGATGTGTCATAATTTCATCTTTTGTAATTGACTCCAGCATCTTTCTCACCACTGACGTCAGGCTAACTGGTCTATAATTCCCTGTTTTCTCTCTTCCTCCCTTCTTGAAGAGAGGGACAACATTAGCCACCCTCCAATCCACAGGAACTGATCCTGAATCTATAGAACATCGGAAAATGATTACCAATGCGTCCACAATTTCTAAAGCTACCTCCTTAAGTACCCTGTGATGCAGACCATCAGGTCCCGGGGACTTATCAGCCTTCAGACCCAACAGTCTATCCAACACCATTTCCTGCTTAGTATAAATTTCCTTCAGTTCATCCATTACCCTAGGTCCTTTGGCCACTATTATATCTGGGAGATTGTTTGTGTCTTCCCTAGTGAAGACAGAGCCAAAGTACCTGTTCAACTCATCTGCCACTTCCTTGTTCCCCATAATAAATTCATCCGTTTCTGTCTTCAAGGGCCTAATTTTGGTCTTAACTATTTTTTTCCTTTTCACATACCTAAAGAAGCTTTTACTATCCTCCTTTATATTCTTTGCTAGTTTACCCTCGTACCTCATTTTTTCTCCGCGTATTGCCTTTTTAGTAACCTTCTGTTGCTCTTTAAAAGTTTCCCAATCCTCCGGCTTCCCACTCGTCTTTGCTATGTTACACTTCTATTCTTTTATTTTTATACTGTCCTTTACTTCCCTTGTCAGCCACAGCCTCCCCTTAGGATTTTTCTTCCTCTTTGGAATGAACTGATCCTGCACCTTCCGCATTATTCCCAGAAACACTTGCCATTGCTGTTTCACTGTCATCCCTGCTAGGGTATTGTTCCATTGAACTCCGGCCAGCTCCTCCCTCATAGCACCATAATTCCCTTTGTTCAACTGTAATACTGACACTTCCGAGTTTCCCTTCTCCATCAGTCTTCACTGTGGAAGACACGAGCAGTATGATATTCTAGGTGTCAGGGGTCATGAAGTGTGTGAAGTTACAATTACTAGGGAGAAGATTCTTGGGAAACTGAAAGGTCTGAAGGTAGACAAGTCATCTGGACCAGTCAGTGTATACCTTAGGGTTCTGAAAGAGGTGGCTGGAGAGATTGTGGAGGCATTAGTAATGATCTTTCAAGAATCACTAGATTCTACAATGGTTCTGGAAGACTGAAAATTACAAATTCATTCTACTCTTCAAGAAGGGAATGAAGCAGAAGAAAGGAAATTGTAGACCAATTAGTCTGATCTCAGTGGTTGGGAAGATATCGGAGTCAATTGTTAGGAATGTTATTTTGGGGTACTTGAAGGCACAGGATAAAATAAGCCGTAGTCAGCATGGTTTCCTTAAGGGAAAATTTTGTCTGACAATTTTGTTGGAATTCTTTGAAGAAATAACAAGTACGATAGACAAAGGAGAATCGGTTAATGTTGTACTTGGATTTTCAGAAAGCCTTTCATAGGGTGCCACACATGAGGCTGCTTAATGAGTTATGAGCCCATGGTTTTACAGGAAAGATTCTAATATGGATAAAGCAGTGCCTGATTGGCAAGAGGCAAAGCGGGAATAAAATGAGCCTTTTCTGGTTGGATGATGGTGACTAGTGGTGTTCCACAGGGGTCTGTGTTGGGAATGATTCTTTTTACATTATATGTCAGTGATTTGGATGATAGAATTGATGGCTTTGTTGCAAAGTTTGTGAACGATATGAAGGATTTAGACAGATTAGGAGAATAGGCAAACTATGGGTTGAGTATTTTCTAAATTGTGAGAAAATACAAAAATCTGAGGCACAAAGGGATTTGGGAGTCCTTGTGCGGGATTCCCTAAAGGTTAATTTGCAGGTTGAGTCTGTGGTGTGAAAGGCAAATGCAAAGTTAGCATTCATTTGAAGAGGACTAGAATATAAAAGCAAGGATGTAATGTTGAGCCTTTATAAAGCACTGGTGAGGCCTCATCTGGAGTATTGTGGGCAGTTTTGGGCCCTTTATCTTAGAAAGGATGTGCTGAAACTGGAGAGAGTTGAAAGGTGCCTCGTGAAAATGTTTCCAGGATTAAACAGCTTTTCATATGAAGAGTGTTTGGTGGCTCTGGGCCTGTATTCACTGGAATTCAGAGCAATGAGAGTTGACCTTATTGAAATTTATCAAATGGTGAAAGGCCTTGATAAAGTGTTGATAGAATGGAGACAATGTGTCCTGTGGTGGGAGTGTCTACTATCAGAGGTCACAGCCTCAGAATAGAGGGGCATCCTTTTAGAACGGAGATGAAGAGTAATTTCTTTTGCCAGAGGATAGTGAATCTTTGGAATTCATTGACATAGACAGCTGTGAAGGCCAAGTTTTTATGTATATTTAGAAGCTGGTAGATTCTTGATTGGTCAGGGCATAAAGGGATACGGGGAGGAAGGCAGGAGAATGGAGCCAAGAGGAAAAATGGATCAGCCATGATGAAATGGTGGAACAGACCCTACGGGCCAAATGGCCTAATTCTGCTCCTATATCTTATGGTGTTGATGACTGTTAAAGAATACAGCAGGATATATATCAGTTGCAAATATGGGCAGATGAATGGCAGATGGAATTTAACCTGGTGAAATATGAAGTGTTGCATTGTGGTGGGTTAAATGTAAAGAAACCCTTAACAATGTTGAGTAGTAAAGGGATCTTTGAGTCCAAGTTCATAACTCCCTGAAAGTGGCTACGTGGGCTGAAGGGGTAGTTAAGAAGGCACATGGCATACTTGAGTTCAAAAGTCAGGAAGTTATGTTGCAGCTTTATAAGACTGTAATTAGGCTGCATCCAGGGTATTGCATACTGTTTTGGTTGTCCCATTGCAGGAAGGATGTTGAGGCTTTGGAGAGGGTGCAGAAGGTGTTTACCAGGATATTGCCTGGATTAGAAGGTATATGCTATACTGAGAGTTTGGACAAATGGGTTGTTTTCTCTGGAGCTGCAGAGGCCAAGGGAAGATCTGATAAAGGTTTATAAGATTTTGAGAGGCATATATCGAGGAGACTAACATTTCAACCCTTGTAAAAAGATATCGTCTAATACCAGAGAACATGCATTTAAAGTGAGAGGGGAGTAATTTCAAAGGAGATGTGAGGGGCAAGTGTTTTTTTTTAAATGGAGAATGATGGGTGCGTGGAATGTGCTGCCTGGGGTGGTGGTGAGGCAGAGACATTAGAGACTTTTAAGAGATGTTTAGATAGGCACACGAATGTGAGGAAAATGGAAGGATATGGACATTGTGTAGGCAGAAGGGATTAGTTTAGTTGGTCGTTTGATTACCTATTTAATTGGTTTAGCACAAGATTGTGTGCCAAAGGGCCTAATCCTGTGCTATACTGTTCTACTCTCTCCCCTCCTGTGTTCCTCCTTCTCAGCCTCTGAACCTATCCCCTTTCCCAGCTTCTCCCCTCCTGTGTTCCTCCTTCTCAGCCTCTGAACCTATCCCCTTTCCCAGCTTCTCCCTCCTACCTCTTCCACTTGGCCTTTTGTCTTCACTTGGTCTTGAGTCATTACATATGAGGATAGATTAACCATTTGCAGTATAAATCTAATCCAGGAGATTTTTGGCAAAAAAAAAGGTAGCAAAATTGAATCTTTCTTCTTTATCTGCCCTAATATAACATACTGTTTAGTGCAGCAATCGGGTTTTGCCACACTCCACATATTGGATGGCAAGACCCTGACATCTTGGTGTGTCGTGTACTTTTTTTTTAAACACAGCTGTGACAGATAGTCAATTCAGAATTCATAGTCAGTCAAGAAATGCAAGTTAATTGCCAATGCTACTTGTAATGATTGAAAATTCTCTTGAGTATGGAAGATTAAGGGTTTGACTGAAGTGTTAATGATGAGTGAAAGATCTAATTGGTTTGATAAAAAGAAACAAATTCCTCTGATGGAGGTCTAAAATAAGGAGCTGTAATCTTAAAATTAGATTACAGTGAGGTCAGGTAATATTTCCGTGTTCAAAGGGTAGAGAAAATCTGGAAATGCATTGCTGCAAAGACTATCGAGCCAGGGTAAATTGAACATATAGCAGCAGCATGAGAGATTGTTAATAGGTAAGAGTTTGAAGGAGCCAAGGCATGTAATTGATTTTGAGATACAGATCAGCTAATTGAATAAGAAGACTAGCAGGACTAAATGGCTCTTCCCATGTTTGTTGATGGTTGTGTTCCAGTGATACTAAAATGTGAACAGTGGTATTGTGGGTTATTGGAAACTACTTAAAGTTGAAGGATTACTTTGACTTCTGAACAATATACACAAAATGCTGGAGGAACTCAGCAGGTCAGGCAGCATCTGTGGATAGGAATAAACAGTCGATGTGTTGGACCAAGACCCTACATGAGGACTGGAAAGAAAAGTGGAAGAAGCCAGAATAAGGAGGTGGGGGAGTGGAAGCACCTCAAGCTTGCGGGTGATAGGTGAAGCTACAGTGCCTGTAAAAAGTATTCACCCCCACCCCCTTAGACGTTTTCATATTTTATTGTTTTACAACATTGACTCACAGTGGATTTAATTTGACATTTTTGACACCGATCAACAGAAAAGACTCTTTCGTGTTAAATCGAAAACAAATTTCTACAAATTGGTCTAAATTTATTACAAATATAAAACACAAAATAATTGATTGCTATGAACTTGGACTCACCCTCTTCAAGTCAGTATTTAGAAGATGCCCCTTTGGCTGCAATTACAGTCTTGAGTCTGTGTGGATAGGTCTGTATCAGCTTTGCAGATCAGGACACTGCAATTTTTCCCCATTCTTCTTTACAAAACTGCTCAAGCTCTGTCAGATTACATGAGGATCATGTGTGAACAGCCCTTTTCAAGTTTAGCCACAAATTCTCAATTGGATTGAGGTCTGGACTCTGACTTGGCCACTTCCAGACATGAACTTTGTTGTTTTTAAGCCATTCTTGTGAAGATTTGGCTTTATGATAGGGGTCATTGTCTTGCTGGAAAACAAATCTTCTCCCATGTCACAGTTCTCTTACAGACTGCATCAGGTTTTCTTCCAGAATTTCCCTGTATTTTGCTGCATTCATTCTACCCTGTACCTTCACAAGCTTTTCAAGGCCTGCTGCAATGAAGCATCCTCACAGCATGATATAGCCACCACCATCTTCATGGTAGGGATGGTGTGTTTTTGATGTGTAGTTTTTGGCTTATGCCAAACATAGCATTTAGTCTGATGGCCAAAAAGCTCAATTTTGGTTTCATCAGACCGTAGAACCTTCTTCCAGCTGACTTCAGAGTCTCCCACATGCTTTATGGCAAACTCTCACCAAGGTTTCATGTGAGTTTTATCCAACAGTGGCTTTCCCTTTGCCACTCTCTCGTACAGCTCCGACTGGTGAAGCACCTGGGCAACAGTTGTTGTAAGCGCAATACCTCCCATCTCAGCCACTGAAATTGCAACTCCTCCAGAGTTGTCCTGTTGGTGATCTCTCTCACTAGTTCCCTTCTTGCATGGCCACTCAGTTTCTGAGGACAGCCTGCTGTATGCACAATTACAGCTATGCTTCATGGTAGGGATGGTGTGTTTTTGATGTGCTGCGTTTGGCTTATGCCAAACATAGCGTTTAGTCTGATGGCTATTTCTTGATGATTGACTTAAATTTACTCCATGGGATATTTAGTGACTTGGAAATTTGAAACATATTTGGCCACTTTGCAGCTGCACCCACTACTACCAAGAAACTTGTGCCATGAATGGTCTGGCAAAATCCACATGAATCCTCTGCTAGGGCATTTCCAGGGATGGAGAGGTGTTGCTCTTCGGATCTTCTGGATTTGGTGGCATCCTGAACAGTGCATGGCAAGCTGCTCAATCTGCTGATCTATCCCAGGCCACCAGATAAAGCTTTGAGCCAACGTTTTCATTTTAACCATGCCTAGGTGACCGGCATGTAGCTCCTCCAACACTTCAGCTCTTACCTTGGATGGTACAACAACGCTCAATCTCCACATAAGGCAACCGCCGTCAAGTGCAAGTCCACTGATAAAAATAGGGGAAATGGAATTTCTGATGCACATTCTAGGCAGTTTGGATTGCCATGCACATCAGAGACAAGTTCACGATATCAGCAAAGCTCATTTCAGCTGGTTTGGTTGGAGCAGTCAAACTTCTAAGCAAACTGAGTGCTTTTCCACCTATTACATTCAGTAAAACTTCCACTCACTTTTCATTAGCAATTTCAAAATACTGCTCAATTCATTCAGTATACATCATCCACTTATCTGTTAGGCAATCAAATGTGTCTATCTTTCCGATGTAGCCAGCCATTTCTGCTTTGTCTTGTGATTATTATCACCCAGTACTCACTGCTTATTGAACACATGAATTTCGTCTCGTTTCTGTCTTTTTTCTAACTTGTTCTCTTCCCAAGAAACGTGCTGCACTTCAGCAGGTGGTTTGTCATCTCAGGTTTGTTTTAAGACCACCTTGTTGCCACCATTACGCTTTGTAACTCTAGAAACTAATTGAAAGGAACACACGGGAGTCCAGGAAAGCACGTCTACTTAGTTTCACTTCCTTTTTTTAAAAGTGAGCTGCTCACATATGACATAGTAGCACAATGACCTATGCCATTCATGTACTTCATATATATAAGCTGCAACCTGAGGGTGGCCTCATTACCAGAATGGAGAATTAAAATGGGTGGCCACCGGGAAAACCCACCTTCTCTGGCAGAAGGTGCTCGATGAAGCGGCCCTCCAGTCTTCGCCAGAGGAGGCCGCACCGGCAGTGCTGGCTACAGTAGATGACCCCGACAGACTTGCAGGTGAGGTGTTGCTTCAGTTGGGAGGTCTGTTTGGGGCTCTGAGTGACGATGAGGGAGTAGGTGTAGGGGTACGTGCAGCACCTGTCCTGCTTGCAGGGGTAATTGCCAGGATGGAGATCAGTGGGGAGGGAAGAATGGACATGGGAGTCATACGAAGTATAATCCCCGTGGAAAATGGGGAGTAGGGTGGGGGGGGGGAGGGAAAATGTGTTTAGTGGGAGGATCCCGTTGAAGATGACGGAAGTCATGGAGAATGATGTGCTGACTTCTGAGATAGTGTAAACAGCTTTTCTTCCTGATGAATGCACATGAACTGGCGATGAACAGTCACTTGGAGATGTCAGCCAGTAGCTTGAACAGCAGCTGAAGACCATCGGTGACTCGGAAAAGTTGGTTCAGACGAAAGTACTGATTAGCACAGACTGGTATTGCTCTGACAGATGCATCTTTCAACCACACATAGTTTTGTTGTGAAGCGCTGCGGTTGGGAAATCTCACAGTCAGAGTTTGCCTAGAGTTGACAGCTGTGATTTTAGAACTGCAACTTCAGAATTCCAGAGACGGTAATGTATATTTATAAAATGAGAAAGGGGAAGTTGAAGCAAACAGTGAAGGTATTCATTTGCAAATACCAATCTTCTGAGGTGAACCAGTACTGAGATAGTACCAGCATGTCTTACATTGTGTTATAAGCTTTTAAAAAAACTAACTGCTGATATCTGCATTTGTATCTAATTTGGGCAAATTATTTTGAATATGGCAATAGGGGCCCAAGTTCAGTTATTTAAAATAAGGAACAATGACGATCCCTCTGAATTTGTAAAACATGTTAATCAATACTGACACTCCAAAGTTCAAAGTACATTTATTATTGAAGTATGTTTATGTTATGCAACCTTGAGATTCATCCCTTTACAGGCAGCCACAAAACAAGAAATCCAAAAGGACCCATTTAAAAATAGTCCAACAAACACCCGTTGTGCAGAGAGAAGAAAAAAGAACAATTCATGCAAACAATAAAACTAAGCAAATAACATTTAGAACGAAAGTGGGTCCTCAGATACCTAGGCCAGAGCAGGCCCACAGCCTCAGCTGCAGTTCAGTATAAATCACGGAACCGCAAGCAGAGACAGCTCCGACCTTGCCTCTGGTCCCGACACCCTGCCTTTTCAATTCATCTGGCCGGCGTTTAAATCCTCCAAACATCAAGTCGTTCCTCACACTAGGACCCGGTCACAGTCACATCGATACACTCTGGGCCTGGACCCTGCCACCACTTTTCAGCCTGTACCTGACCTTTCCAAACAACCCGGCGGTTAGACCGATCAAACCTTGCTCTTGGTTCCGGTGGGTGGGCCCCAAACCTGCCCCTCCTCCTTTTCTGACTTTTCGTCAGCTCTGCTTGCTCAAACTTCGTCTCGAAGATGCCTCAACCTCGCTCGAACTTCGCCTTGCACTCGCACACTTCGACCTTGACTCGGCCTTACCTTTGCTCGCCTCTTCATTGTTTGCGGTGATCATTTACTTTTTACAGAATAAGTGTTACTAATAAAGTATTTAGTTGCATTTCTAGTTTTGGGAACCACCAGTGAGCTGTCACTTGCGTTTAGCAGTGCCACCTTAAATCAAAAGTTTGAACTTTGAACTCGAAAGAATCTTAAGGAAACTGTCATCACTGTAATTGTTTCCACGCCTATATTATGAAGTCAACCATAATTTTATTTTGCTTAACCTAATGATGGGTTTATTGTCTTGAAGCAATGTAGTTTAGGGTGAGTACCTAGAAGGTCACTAAGTAGGTGCTATTAAAAACTTCTGTTGCCTTTAAGTACTGATACCATCAGGAATTTGTTATATGAGTTTAATAGATCAGTGAAAGAACATTCCAGCTGATGTGGAATTTTTTTTAAGTGAGCTCCCAAATGTTGAAGAGTACAGTGAAGGAGATGACTCTGTTGCCCCTCCATAGTTGCTCTGGCTCTTCTGAAGAGAAATCCATTTAGAAACACCCTTCATTTGTTTCACCATAAGCTTGGATTTTTTTTCCTTTCTCGACAGTTTATTCCATTCCTTTCTAAAAGTTATTACTGAAAATCTTCCAAGGCATTCAAAATCCGGAAGGCTTATATGTAAAATGATTTAAATTTGTAAGAAGATTTCCCTCATGTTACCTTGTGTTGTTTTCCATTCCCCTTAAATACTGTATGTGCATTGCATAAGCAGTTGTTTCTGTTTCACCCTTCACCCACAGTATAGCCACTTATATTTTATCTCATATTTACAGCTGTGTAAAATATTGCTTTAAAGTATATTCACATCTTTAATGTGATTGAAGTGAATGGGATGGATATATTTAAGGAGAAGCTGGACAACAATGTGAGGGAGAAAGGAATAGAGAGTTGTACTGATAGATTTAGTTGAGGAAAGAAGGAAAGAGACTTTAGTGCATAAGAAATGAATACGTGGGCAATATTGAGCTCATTTTGAATGGGAAATAAACTTCAACATTACAATAAGACATTTTCAGGTGATTTGAATTTATCTGTGATGTCTTAAATGCAAGTTCTAAATTTTTTATTTGTACACCTTGAAATTATAGAAATGTATCAAAAGTTTTCCAGATTTATCAGTGCATTCTGTCATGCATTGCCATGTTTACCAGGCATCACAGGCTGGTATGGAGCCCCCAGTGCACAGGATCACAAGAGGCTGTAAAGGGTTGTAGACTCTGCCGGTCCCATCATGACACAACCCTCACCGCCATTGAGGACATCTCAAAAAGGCAATGCTTCAAGAAGGTGGTATCCAGTACTTAAGACCCTTACCATTCAGGACATGCCTTCTTTGTGTTACTGCCCTCAGGGAGGAGATACAGAAACGTGAAGACCCACACTCATCATTTTAAGAACAGCTTGTTCCATTCCGTGATCCTATGAACAGCACCTCACTATTCATCTTTTGCACTATTTATCTATCGTTTGTAACTTTTAATACTTGCACAATATTACTGCTGCAGAACAACAAATTTCACAGCATATGTAAGTGATAATAAAAATGGTGCTGATTCTACATAGCCAAAATTCCATATACATTTTACATTAACAAAACCCAAGCGTTCCCATCCTCAAAAAGTTCAGAACAAAAAAAGAGGTGATCATATAAAGGATGGGAAGTGCTGGGAAGCTGATCTTTTTGGATTCTGTGAACTTATGCACCTTTTTTCCATTCAATGGATGATTACCTGCTCCTGCCTCATACTTGCACTTATGGAAACCTCTTTTGGAATTCAGCCTATTACAACACCATAACCTTTAAAATTAGTTAGAACTAAACATGTTATGAGAACCATTGAGGACTTTAATGGCCCCAAGGTCTTTATTAGTCAAGGATAATTGATCTTGAAAAGGATTAATTATAAATTGGTTTAATTATAAGCTGGTCACATTCTGGCATGTTGGGTTCTGATTTACTTGGATTTGTGTAGGATTATCATAGTTTAGTAGTTGCTGTAAGGTGTTTCTTTTGCTCAAGGTATCTGACCCACCATCAGCATGAGGCGCTAATGAAGCGTTCTGAATCTGAAAATGTGGGGACTCCTGACTGGAATGGTTGTTTTCTTATGATTTAAAAGTAAAATAATTCCCATTCAGCAGTTTATTAAATTAATTTGCTTATTTTCCCATTGGTTCTTAGAAATGTGCATTTATCTCTTATTTTTTCTCTCTCTCGTAGTGTAAGACACTGTCAGGAGTCTGTGACCACATTATCTCTCTCTCTTCTGATCCACTGGTTTCACAGTCTGCTCACTTGGAGGTCATTCAGCTGACAAACATCAAACCCAATGAAGGATTGGTAAGGTTCATTTGTCTCCTGAATCTAAGCTCCACTTTTGGAGTTGAAGTTTTTAGCACAAGGCCCTGGAATCCCTAGATTCTACGACTTACTCATACTCTAGAGCCAATTTAGTGTTGTCAATTAAACTACCAAGCTGCAATTCTTTGTGGCATGGGAGGAATCCAGAACACCCAGAGGGGATGCGTGTTGCCACAGAGAGAGGAGAAAACTTCACATTGATTGTAGTTTACTGGATATAAAAAAAATTGGCAAATGTACATGTCTTCTGTGATTTGAATATCTAAGTACATTCAGTTATGTCTACACATCATCGTGTGGTTTAAAGTTAGAACAAATTTATTCGTTGTGTTTGCATAATAAGATCTCCATGTGTTCTTGAAGCAGTGCCCATTCTTGATGACAACATCGAAGTATTAGAATATAGCCATCTTCCTGTTCCTTTCTAAAGATATGTGATTTTGTGGTGCATAATTCTGAACAATTTGCAACCTTACCCCACATTATTATAATTAAAGATAAATATGAGAATCTTATACTTCAAAATTATCTGCAAAATCCCGATCATTTTTCCTGCCAACATGCAGGAAATTCTGTTCCTGCAAATACTAATGTTTGTCTGATATTTGGGCAGGTTCCTTAGAGTTGACAAGGTAAGCAAAATCAGTATCATGGTGTTGCAATAAGTGGGACAGTCCTGAATGTTGGAACCTCGCATTGTTGGTAAATGAGAAGAATGTTTTGCTCTGTATGTAGTCTTTGCTAGAGCAGAAAGAGGAGAGCCAAATATTTTATGTAATTAGAATGCTTTCTAAAATTCAATTGTTGACAATGTTAAAATAAAATTATCTGTCTTCTGCCCTTAAGAATATTTAGATGGAGCTCAAAGTCATGATACTCCTATATCTTTCCTCATTGTACACATTAAATTACTGGACATATCATGCTAATGACATTGATAACATCATCATAAGGATGGGTAATGTTACATCCTTTATCATATCTAATTGCTATGGGACTGGCATTGTATTAGTACAGCAATATCAAATGATGTGCTTATGGTTTAAATTATGGTTACGTCAATTACATCAAGGACATCCTATCTGTGAGTTATTAAAACTGGAATTGTTTAGGAATGCTGAGGCTATCAATAGTCCTTCCAAATGATCATAAAGCTTACTTAGAATAATTTATAATGAAGTGAATGATTAAATGGTTCCGACGACACCTTCTGTATTTATTTTTCTTGTCCCTGTCTCTGTTTGTAGGGCATGTACATCAAATCGACATACGATGGTCTACATGTAATCACTGGCACAACTGAAAATGTAAGTTATTTTCCAATGAGCTAATGACTTTTACATTACCACCAGCAGAAATAATTTAACTAATAATTTGTAATTACCTGGGCACTTGGGGCAGTGCATCAAATAAACAGTAACATGAAGAATGAGAGACCCCAAGACCTACAAGCAGAATTAGACCATTCAGCGCATCAAGTCTGTTCCGCCATTCAATTATGACTGTTTTTACTTTTCCTCACATAAGCTTCTCGCCATAACCTTTGGCACCCTTACTAATTGAGTACCTATCAACCTCCGCATTAAATATTCCCTATCCTCCACAGCAATTTGTGATAATGACTACCACAGATTCACCACCATATGCCTAAAGAAATTCCACCTCACCTCTGTTCTAAAGGAAGCCTTTCTATTCTGAGGCTGTGCCTTCCGGTCCTACATTCCCCACTATTGTCCCATCATCTTTACATCCACTCTCTCTAGGTCTTTCGGTATTTGATAAGTTTGAATAACATACCCCACTGATTCTTCTGAGTTCCAGCAAGTGCAGCCATCAAATGCTGCTCATATATTAATCTTTTCATTGCCAGAATAATTCTCATAGACAACCTCTGGTCAGCACATTGTTTCTTAGATATGAGACCCAAAACTGCTCACAATTCTCCAAATGGGATCTGATGAATGTCTTATAAAACCTCAGCATTACATCCTTGCTTTTATATTCTAATCCTTTTGAAATGCATGCTAACGTTATATTTGGCCTTCCTTATTATTAACTCAAACTGCAAGTTATCCTTAGGGAATCCTGCATTAGAACTCCCAAGTCCCATAGCATTTTTGATTTCTGAATTCACTCCCCATTTAGAAAATAGTCTTCACCTTTATTCCTTCTATCAACGTGCATGATCATACACTTCCCTACACTGTATTCCATGTGCCACTTTTCTGTCCTAGTCCTTCTGTAGACACCCTTCCACTTCAAGACCATTGATCAATATAAGTAACATACAATGTGAAAAGTAGCAGACCCAACACCAACCACTGCAAAACACCACTAGTCACTGGCAGCCAGAAAGGACCCCCTTTATTCCCACTCTTTGCCTCTTACCAGTCAGCCAATCTCTGACCATGCCAGTATCTTTCCTGTATAATCATGGGCTCTTATCTTTTTTTTTAGCAGCCTCATGTTTGGCACCTTATTTAAGTCCTTCTGAAAATATAAATTAACAACATCCACTGACTTTCCTTTGTCTATGGTGCTTGTTATATCCTCAAAGAACTCCAACAGATTTGTCAGGCAAGGTTTACCCTGGAGGAAACCATGCTGACTATGGCCTATTTTATCCTGTGCTTCCAAGCACCCCAAAACCTCATCCTTAACAATGGACTCTAACATCTTCCTAACCACTGCAGTCAGGCTAACTGGCATAACATTACCTGTCTTTTGTCTCCCTCCCTTCTTAAAGCACAGAGTGACATTTGCAATTTTCTGGTCCTCTGGAACCATTCCAAAATCCAGTGATTCTTGAAAGATCATTACTGATGTCTCCACAATCACTCCAGCCACCACTTTCAGAACCCTGGGGTGTAGTTCATCTGTTCTAGAGACCTATCTGCCTTCAGACCTTTCAGCTTTCCAAGTGCTTTCTCCTTAGTAATAGTGAGTACACTCACTTCTGCCTCCTGACATGCTCGAATTTCTGACAAGCTACTGGTGTCTTCCATGACGAAGACTAATGCAAAATACTTAATTTGTTCACTATTTCTTTTTACCTCATTACGATCTCTCCAGTGTAATTATTCAATAGTCCGATGTCCAGTTTTGCCCCTCTTATGTTTTTATATATCTGAAAAAACTTCTGGTATCCTTTTATATTATTGGCCGGCTTACCTTCATATTTCATCCTTTTTTCTCCTCATTACCTTTCTAGTTGCTGTCTATTGGTTTTTAAAAACTTCCCAATCCTCTAACTTCCCATTTCTTTTACTTTTATGCTGTCTTTGACTTACCTTCTCAGCCACAGTTGCCTCATCCTCCCTTTAGAATGCTGCTGCTTTTTTGGGATAAACCAATACTGCATCTTGTACTCCACCACCATCCCTGCTAGTATCCCTTCCAATCGGCTTTAGCCAGCTTCTTTCTCACATCTCTGTAGTTACTTTTACTCAACTTTAATACCAATACATCCAGTTTTAGCTTTTCCTTCTCAAAATGTATGATGAGTTCTATCATGCTATGGTCACTGACTCTCAGAGTTCCTTTATCTCCCTAATCAAATCAAATCAAATCAAATGGCTTCCCCTTAATGGGCTTGACCTTTAGCTGCTCTAAAAAGCCCTCCCGTAGGCATTTTACAAATTCCTTCTCTTTGGATCCAGCACCAAGAGAACTGCATCTACCTGAATATTGAAATCCTCCATGCTCTTTTTACATGCCTTTTCTATCTCCTATTTTAATTTTAATAGGCATATCCTGCCTACTGTTTTGGATGCCTGTATATAACCCCCATCGGGGGCTTTTTACCCTTGCTGTTTCTTAACTCTACCCACGAGGATTCTACATCTTCTGACTCTGTGTCACTTCTTTCTAAGGACTTGATTTCATTTTTTACCAACAAGGCCACCCCACCCCTTTTTGCTGCCCTGCCTGTCCTTTTGGTACGATGTGTACGCTTAGGTATTAAGCCAATTTCCAACTGTGCTACAAAATCATCTACCTTATTTTGTATAGTGCATCCATTTAAATGTAACACTTTCAGTCCTATATTCACCACACCTCTCTTCAATTTTGTCTCCATGTTGCCTAAATTTAACTTCTTATCCCTTTCTAAACTTTTTATTTTATTCTTTATTCTGGAAACTTCAGTAACTTCTGAGAGCTGCAGAGGAAATGAGGGATCTTGTATGTCCACAAAGATAAATTGTTACAACAGCTGGATACAAGGGAAATTCATAAGGATGTAGCCAGGATTAGATTGTTTTCTTTGGAACAGAGATGGCTGAAGTGGAGTTTAATTGAGATTTATAATATTATTTGGGTTTCAGAAAAGGGGATATAGGAAAAACTTGATTTGCTTGGCAGAGGCATCGGAAATTAGGAGGCATGCATTTAAAGTTACTGGTAGAAAGATTTGAAGGAGGAATCTTAGGTGATAGGATTCTGGACCTTGCTCCCTGAAAGGATAATACAGGCCGAAATGCCCAGCTCATTTATGAAGTACTTGAATATGCATTAGATGAACCTGCAGGGTTACTGACCCCATGTTGGATGATGGGATCAGGATGTTTGGCATACTTAAAACAAGAATGACACAGAATTCCCTCTTCTGTGTCAGAAATTTTCTGGAATGATGCTAGATTATTGAAAAAAATAATAATTTCATCATCAGCCATAACGCAATTGAAATGTTTGGAAGAATTTTTAGTGAGAGTTAATGAGTTGCACCTGCTATTGCACTGATGGACTTTGCACAGTGCAATTTTTTTTGGATGAAAGAACTATTAAACAAGAAAGATTATTGTTTTGTTTAAGCATCTGAAATCAGTTTTGCAGGTGTTACCAGTCAACATAGTTACTGATTGATTCCAGTGAAGCCTGCAAATAGTGAAATTGGTGTTCATTTTGGTTAAGGATGTGGTGAATATATCTTGATCACCAATTAGGTGCAATTAGGTGCACGTTATTCTACCATTGCTTGGCTTCAGATACAGAAACTATTCTTGATCCTAGATTGCAACTATTCCTGGCGGTAAGAATCCTTTGCATATTGTCCTGTCTAAAGGAAATTGTAGCATTTTCAATCCTAACCATGTTGTATTTATTTTATAGTCAAACGTTCATCTTTCTAAATTCAGCAAATAGCTTCACTTCAGAATAGCTGATACAAAGGGCAAAGCAAAAATGATGTATATTACAAAAGGTGTCCAAATTAAAGCACCTCAGAGGTCTTTTCATTCCAGCTGACCAATTCTGTTGCTTCCTTTAATTGTTATTTGATGATGTTACGTACCCCGTAACTGGGTTGCCAAACCAGCAGAAATGGACCACTTAGTCGGAGTCTGGCTTACTGGAACTAAGAAAGTTTTATTAAAGAAATAAGCAACACAGTACTCTAATCACAAGGATAATAAATGCAACAGTTCAGCAACGATAAAACACACATGTACACAGAACTAGGATAATAGGATCAATCAAGCTCTATCGCAGTCTAGGGGTAAATGACCAGTTTCAAGTAACGCAAAGTTCAGTTCAATTGTGTTCAGTTCAGTTCGCAGTAATCGCTGTTGTGCCGTTGGGTGGGGAAAAGGAGAGAGAGAGCGAAAGCGAATGAATATTCAAAACGGATTCCACACAGACCTTCGATATTCCTCGCAGTTAGCTTTCGGGTGAGTCCTTGGTAATGTCTTCTAAGGTCACCGACTGTGACCCCTCCGTTCCAGATACGATCGTTCTTCTGCGGTGAACCCAGCACCCAGGCAAGGGTGGACACACACACCAGGTTCCCGCTGATCCATACCTTTCTACCCTGTGCGTCTATGGCTGGTCCCGCAACCAGACCAACAACAACTCCCACCAACTAGTGGGGGGGGGCACACCGCTTTCAGGGTCTCGTTACCTCGTGGAGTCGTGTGTCTATTGCCTTAGCGAACCTGTCCCTTTTTATCCCCCTGCTGGGGAATCGCCTGTCCATCAAACTTCAAACAGTTCAGGGTTCAAAGCCCCGGTCTCTGACAATACTCGGAACTGTGTCTCCTTTCCGATAATCCCTCTCGTCTCTCATTAACATCTCTGAAGGTTCCCCCATTGTCCTCTTATCGGCACCAATCTTCTGATAACTGGTTTCGTCACAATGAGAAGCTTGAGGGCTACATGTCACCTCTACTTTTGGCACGTATCAGCTATTGCTGTTGAGGAACCAACAAATAGCTCAGCTGGGAGAGTGTTAGATGGAAGGTCTGAAGGTCCCTGGTTCAATCCTATGTTTCAGCAGTGAGCTGTCCCCTTTACTTTGTAAGGGCGGCATTGATTTACCGTGCAGTGATCACTGATCACGCTTTAATGCTGTGATGTAACTGTGTGGACTCCAAAATTCAAAATAAATTTATTATGGTGGTGTGGTGGCATCAACAACGGACTTCAAGGTGAATAGTCCTGAGTTCCAGTCCGGCCGGCTCCTTACACGCTTTCCGTCCGTGTTGGGCAGAGTGTTGAGCTGGCACCTCAACCTCATAAAAAAGCAGTCAGGCGCTATGAAAATGGCAAAAATGCCGCCCAGTGCACCACAAGGCTCGAAAATGAGCCAACAGAAAAGAAAAACCCTACCCTCAGGGACTATACATAAGTTGCAAGCAATTGTTCCATGATAGTTAAAGTCAGCAAATGCAGTTAACATACAGTGCCTATAAAAAGTATTTATTGCCCTTGGAAGTATTCATGTTTTATTGTTTGACAACATTCAATCACAGTGGATATAATTTGGCTTTCTTTGACCTGATCAACAGAAAACACTCTTTTGTGTCACAGTGAAAACTAATTTCTACAAATTGGTCTGAATTTATTACAGTTATTAAACACAAAATAACTGATCGCATAATTACTCACACCATTTGGTCAGTATTTAGTAGATGCACTTTTGGAAGCAATTACAGCCTTGAGTCTGTGTGGATAGGTCTCTATCAACTTTGTACATCTGGACAGTGCAATTTTTCCCCCATTCTTCTTTAGAAAACTGCTCAAGCTCTGTCAGATTGCATGGGGATTGTGAGTGAACAGCTCTTTTCAAATCCAGCCACAACTTCTCAATTGGATTGAGGTCTAGACTCTGGCTTTTCCACTCCAGGACATTAACTTTGTTGTTTTCAAACCATTCCTCTGTAGCTTTGGCTTTATACTTGGGATCACTGTCTTGTTGGAAAACAAATCTTCTCCAAGACAGTTCTCTTGCAGATTGCATCAAGTTTTCCTCCAGGATTTCCCTGTATTTTGCTGCATTCATTTTACCCCCTACCTTCACAAGCCTTCCAGGGCCTGTTGTAGTGGAGCATCCCCACAGCATGATGCAGCCACCATCATGCTTCACGGTAGGGATGGTTTGTTTTTGTTGATGTGTGGTGTTTGGCTTAAGCTAAACATGGCATTGATTCTGATGGCCAAAAAGCTCAATTTTGGTTTCATCAGACCATAAAATCTTCTTCCAGCTGACTACAGAGTCTCCCACATGCCTTCTGGCAAACTCTAGCCGAGGTTTCACGTAAGTTTTTTTCTTTCCCACTCTCCCATTAAGCTACAACTGGTGAAGCATCCGGGCAACAGTTTTCGTATGTGCAGTCTCTTCCATTTCAGCCACTGAAGCTTGTAATTCCTCCAGAGTTGCTATGGGTCTCTTGGTGGCCTCCTTGGTCCCCTTCTTGAACGGTTTTTTGCTTTGCCACTCTCCCATTAAGCTACAACTGTGCCATATTCTTTCCATTTCTTGATGATTGACTTAACTGTACTCCAAGGGATATTCAGTGACTTGGAAATTTTCTTGTATCCATCTCCTGACTTGTGCTTTTCAATAGCCTTTTCACGGAGTTGCTTGGAGTGTTCTTTTGTCTTCATGGTGTAGTTTTTGCCAGGATACAGAGTCACCAGCAGTTGGACCTTCCAGATACAGGTACATACTTGACTGTATACAGGTGATCTCTATTTAACTAGTTATGTGACTTCTAAAACCATTTGGCTGCACATGATTTGGTGTGCCATATTAAAGGGTTGAATTAATTTAGATCACTTGGTAGAGATCTATTTTCCCTTTGACACGAAAGAGCCTTTTTTCTGTTAATCAGTGTCAAAACAAAGCCAAATTAAATCCATTGTGATACTATGCTGTAAAACGCTAAAACATGAAAACTTCCGGGGGGGGGGGGGTTGTGGGGTGGTTATTTTTTATCGGCACATTATCTAGTTGAAATTAATTTTGAACTTTGTTTCCATTTGAGGAACTTCAATAAATTAAACAAAATTGGAACATTTAATTTTAAATTCCGTGATCTAATTGCCCTTGTGAAGGTGGTAATGAGCCACATTCTTCATTGGCTGTGTTGCTGCTAAGCAGGGAAGTTCCAGGATTTGGATTAGCAATGATGAAAGAAGTGGCAATGTGTTTCCACGTTAAGTCGATGTGTGACATGGAGGGCAACCTGCAGTGCGCCTGACATCCTTGCATTTCTTAGAATGCTAGTGGTTACAGGCACTGCAGGTGTCTGTACAAATAACTGCAGTTCATTTTATAGATTAAACTCATTGCAGCCATTGTGAATCATTGATGGAAGCTCTGAATGTTGGGTGTTGGATGGAATCCCATTCAAGCAGGATGCTTTGTCCTGGACGTTGTTAAGCTTCTTGAGTATTGTTGCACCTATATTGGTCTAGGAAGGGGCAGATCATCCCATCACACATTCTTGACGTGCTTGTCTTTAAGTTTCAAGCAATGAGTCACTCACTACAGGATACCCAACTCTTGTAAAAAGTTGTATCTCAGGTTAGTCATAATCCCTGAGGATGTTTATGGTGAGATGGTCAGCAAAAGGAATGCACTAAATGTCGAAGGGTTAGGTGCTTATACTCACTCTTTAGAACTGGTCATTTTCTGGTAGATTTACAGTCTGAATGCTATTTACCAATTAACAGCTCATGCTCTAGTCTAAGTTTTACTGGATGCAGGAGTAACTTATTTGTTGCCGAGGAATTTCAAGTGGAATTGACATCACACAGTCATAAACAATATTCTTATGCCTGATCTTATGAAGGAAAGAAGGCTATTGATGAAATAGCTGAAGATGATTGGGCACGGGTCACTGTCTTGAGGATATCCTGGGTCTTGGATGACCTCCAGCAACCACTACCATCTACATTTGAGCAAGCTATGATTCCAGTCGTTGGAGTGTTTCCCCCTTGATGCACAGTGACCTCCACACATCTTGATGCCACACTCTGTCAGAGGCAAGCTTGACATCATTGGCAGGGACTATCATACATAATTAATTCTTTGGTTGATATTCGGACGAAGGCTCTGATAACTGAAGGGTCCAGGTGAAACTCCAATTGGGCATTGTCGTGCAGATTATTGGTGGCTGGGTACCTTGATAGCACTGTCAACAATATCTTCCATCACTTTGTTGCTTCTCACTCTGGTGCAAGTTGGAAGTAAAGTGCAATTAACAAATATAAATAACTTGATTTGAGACTGAGTATTATGCAGGAACAACGGTATGACTGAAAATGGACCTTTGTGTCAATAGTTGTTTCAATTAATCATGACTACAATGAATGTAAGATTATGCTGTAACTTCTACACTTTTCTCCTAACCTCTTATTTCTGTGAAATTAAGAAACATTATATAAGATTTAATGATTTTCTGTCACTTAGAAAATCTGTTCACTTGTTTAATGGTGCTTAATTAATTGTAGGAGATTGGACAATGAATTTCACTGGAGTGAACCTTCAAATAAGGAAATACATTTGAATTAAACTGTAATGATGAGTGTTAATCAGGTTAGCAAGGATATCTAACTGCTTTGCCTCTTCATATTGTATAAACTTGCCTTACATGGCCTGGAGTTCAGGGAAAAAAAATGAAGGTGATTAAAATGGTAGAATGATTTAGTTCAGGGAAACCATTTCCACTGGAGGTAGATTTCACACAAGGAGAGAGAATTTTAAAATATAAGTCAGTTGCATAGCAGATTTAGGACGTACTTTTCTTGAACACAAAAGAAGCATAAAAATTTCCTTGGACTGCATTTGATCCTAGGATTATTAAAATTTTCAAGCCTAGGATTTCCATGTTATTTGTTTTGCTTTTCATGAAATATGGAATGGAAACAGATTGCTGTACTCATGACCTTTTGGAATTGAAGTTTGGATGGGGTTAAGGGAGTAAGGCTCAGTCGTATACGCCTGCGTCTCTGTGTATGATATAGAAAGCATTCCTCACTCACTATAAGGAGTTTTACTTGCAGAATTCTTAAAACAATGTCTTATATATTCTTAATGTATTAGATAATCAGTAGCTAATTAAATTGCATTTGGTTACTGGGACTTTTGTTTTTGATGTCAAATTTGCTTTCTGATGAATTTCAGTAATCCAATACAGAGCATTATCATCTAAAGGGGATCCAGTGTAAAGTCAGGAAATTAATAACTCAAAGAAAATGTGACACTATTTAGTTAGATATGGCCCTTGTGGCTACGGGGATCAGGGGGTATGGAGGGAAGGTTGGTGCAGGGTTCTGAGTTGGATGATCAGCCATGATCATAATAAATGGCGGTGCAGGCTCGAAGGGCCGAATGGCCTACTCCTGCACCTATTTTCTATGTTTCTATGTTTCTATACTTTATTATAACAGAAAATTATGGGACATTTTTAAACATTGTTAATAAATATTTTCAAAGGTATACACCAGATCCTTGGTCCGTGAGAACCAATTAAGCTTGGCATGAATTTGTTCAGGAAATGTGAATCTTTTCTACATGGCAAGTTATTAAGATCCTGAATGCATTCACTGAAATACTAAAAATACTTGGAGTGGGAACATTTGCCTGGGGAAATGGGGCTAATTGGAGAGCTGACATAAATATATTTTCCTATGCTGAATAAGTATAAGTAGTAGATACCATTTTTACACTTCCTCAAGGGATAGATGATGGGACATGGGATTTTATTAAGGGTTCAGGAAGCATATCGCATCAGGAAGAGTGCAAACCTGCAGAAAAGAGACTGGTCACTGTTGCTGAACACTTAGGGCAATATAAGCCACCTATACTATTCCCCTCTCAAGCATTTGCTTTCTTTTAAATCCTGAAACCTAACATTTGCACATGAAAGTGGTAAAGCTTGTGTTTGTAAAATGCCTTTTAAGACATCCCAAAGTGCTTTACAGCCAATAAAGCACCTGTAGTAGCATAGGAGATGTGGCAGTCAATATCCGCCCAGGAGGTCGGCAAAATGTGGTCATGGCTGTATATACAGTGTACACTTTTAAAGATATCATATTGCCCAGGACATCAGGGTTATTATTCCTGCTGTTTGAAATAATATTTTATTTGCAGCAACCTAGAAGAGGAGATAGTTCCCCAGTTTAATTTTTCTTTCAAAATGAGACACCCCCAGCAGTTGAGCACTCCCTTGGCACTACACTATCATGTCAGTGTAGATTTTGGTGCTCAAACACAGGACCTGTTGGTTTAAAGGTGAGTGTGGTACACACTGTGCAACGGATGACTCTCGGCCAGTACAGCTGACGGGCAGAGCTTTGTGATGACAAACAAAGATGAATATCTCTCCAACTGACATAACATGACATGGCTTAAATACAGTTCTGATGAAGGGTCGCAGCCAGAAATGTTGACTGCTTATTCCTCTCCATAGATGCTGCCTGACCTGCTGAGATCCTCCAGCATTTTGTGTGTGCTACACTGTATAAATAAACTACTTTTTTCTGTTAAAATATTGATCTACTTTTCCAAATAAACAATTGAAGAACTAGCTTATCATAAGTAATGCTCCCAAATTTTATTTGCACCAGCCTGATTCAAACTTTAATTTATGAAAAGAAAATTGTCTACAAAATCGCCAGTCTTTCAACTGACATCTGGCATGTGTTAAAATGAGGTTATACTCCAAAAGGTGCTCATATGAGCTGCTTGTGACAATAATTGCTGGACTAA
The DNA here is from genome assembly GCF_963921235.1 of Mobula hypostoma. NCBI lineage: Eukaryota > Metazoa > Chordata > Chondrichthyes > Myliobatiformes > Myliobatidae > Mobula > Mobula hypostoma. The sequence continues at coordinate 72,397,346 of NC_086102.1, read as the reverse complement.
CGTTAAAACTTCAGTCTGTGATATTTATATTGGAGGCTAAAAGCCTACCTCACTGGGTTCCACAACCAGAATCTACTAGGAGAATCTGCAACAGATATTTCACTGTTTTTATTTATATTTTCCATGAAATTACTCTCACTGAGCTGCTTGTTTCTGTCGGAAGAGCTGGTTTCCATGCCTGGAAGTGAAGGCAATGTGATAATTTAGGAGAAAAACGTCTTCTTTTCCTCTAGGAAAAACAGAACAAGGAACAATTGGGTTCAGTAGTGTCTGCTGTTAGAAAGCTACTGTAAGCATGCTTAAGTATTGAAAATGGCTCTGTGCATACACCATTCCAAAATGAAAAACGCTTGCTGCTCAAGTCAGAGTCATGTAACAATACAGCACAGATCATGCGTCTGGTATCCTTGAGGCAGTGCTTACCCACTGACAGTAATCACACAGTAATCCCATTTATTATTCTCCCATACTTTCATAAACTCCCCTGATTTTACCATTCACCTACACACAAGGGGCATTTTACAGATGTCATATGCACAACTACCTGTTTGCACAGGTGTACATGTAAGGACATTAATCTACCGGCCCGCATGTCTTTGGGATGTGGGAGGAAGTGGGAATGCCTGGAGGAAGCCTGTACAGTTACAGGGAGTACAGGCAGACTCTATATAGACTGCACCCATGGTTAATATTGAACGTGGATCTTGGCACTGAGAGGCAACAGGCCACATGTTAGTGCACTGCCCGGTCCTTTGTTAATGAATGTTCTCCAAAGTAAGCGAAACTTGATGTCACTCTGTCTTGACACCAACAGTGCCATTTAGTAGCTCAGGTGATTGCACATAAGGCTTCTCCGCCTCATTTGAAAAGACCTTTGGGCTCCTACAGTTGTTTTATGTCTTGTGCTTTTTGTAATTCTACACATTTGGTGAGTTTTTCATTCTTTTGGCCGTTTAACAGCTTGTACACAGAGCAACTGCTCCCAGACTTCCTCATCATGATCAAGGCTTTCCTTGGCTTTGAACAAAATTGAGGAAAAGATCAGTGCCCATGCAGAACAGTATGGGCTATAGGGAGTGAAAAGGAAGAAAAGTGGTTAATTTCTACGAACTGATTGGGAAGGTAGATCTGGATGCCGAGTTCAAAGCATCTATTCAAACTCACAGGACAGAAAGCTAGGATTGCAGCAGAGGTGTTGGGTTTTGTTTGTCTTTCGGTGAACTTCCTGATTCCCATTAATTCCACAAGTGCTAACGAGGCTAGTATTCATTCAGTCTCCAAAAGGATGACTCTGAACCCTACGCATATCTCTGTGCAATCTTTCTGCTAGGCATCTCTATGCTCTTTAACATTAAGCACAGATTCTCCTGTGCTCCATCAGCTCTACCTCAGTACTGGTTCCGACTTTCCACTATATTTGGGCTTTTGCTGATATGTGCAGCCTGCAATCATTTTAAGAAGAAATAATTATAATGAAGTACCACAAGGTTTTTGGACCACCTGGACTTCAACCAACAGGTCCATCTTCACCAAATATTGCAATTATATTTAAAGGTAGTTACTTTTGACCTCCTGCTTAATCGAAATGTAAACTATCCGTTCATTAATGCCATTAGGAGAGGAAATTTACCTCTTTAAGGCCAACTTATACTTCTGCATCAAATCTACACCATAGGTACAGCGTAGCCGCATACCCTACACCATAGTCTGACGCGCACCTCCCCAAAAATGTAACTGCGCGTCGCGGTGACGCAGACCACAACAACTGTGATTGGTCCGCTTGGTAGCATTGCATTTCCTCCTACACTGCAATAGCTTCCCATTGGGCGACTGAATGGCAGGGAAGGAACTCTGGCTGCAATGCTTTCTATAAGGTTTTACAGACCTCCGAAATTATGGAGGACCCTGTGATTGACGCCAGTTTGTAGCTAGCTGCTACAGCCTGTTGACTTCCACCTGAAGCTAGAACTCGAATGGTGATTGCCAGTCTCTGAGTATACTGTGCATACACTGATGCAAAATAAATGGTTGGAGACGATGAACCAAATCGTCAAATCTACCTGCCGACATCTGAAAATATTTGAAATGCATTTGCTCGTCTATGTCTCTCAGTGGCTGGACAAGCACAGAAAATTCACCCTCCTTCAGTTTGTCACCATTGTTTGAAGTTTGAGTTTCTTTGTGTTGAGTTTCAATACGAAAAAACTCAACACAATGGCATAGAGACCCCACTGTCAACTAGCGTTTTGGCAGTGAATTGCAGAGCGATGCAGACACACTAACGCACAAGTATAAATGCTCACAACGGCATAGGCCACTTGTGTAGGCTACGGCATAGGTTACTACGCAGAGGTATAAATCAGCCTTTATTCAGTTTAGTGATTGCAAACCCACAGTAATTTGATTGTCTTGCTTAACCAGTTAAGAGTCAATCAGTTCTGCCAAACTGTTATGAATAACAATAAAATCAATTAGCATTTTAAGGACACCCCTCAGTAGAACTGTAATGCTTTGCTGAGGGTTTCCATATTCCACTTTTATTTTGGAATTAGTGTCTGTGATATTTTGGTTTTGGGTTGGAGTTGGACTAAGAGTACGTCCACACTACACCAGATAATTTTGAAAACGAAGCTTTTTCTCTTTGTTTTGACCTTCTGTCCACACTGAAACAGCGTTTTTATCCCCCGAAAACGGAGATTTTCAGAAACGATCTCCAGAGTGAATAAAGCTGAAAACGCCTAATATCTGTTGTAGTGTGTACAGGGTAAACGGAGAGATTTAAAAACGCTGTCACGACAACACCACGAAAACAATGCTTTTTCTGCTTCTGCTTGGTACTGCGCAAGCTATTATAATGCGCAGTCGATGTGAATGGCGTGAGAGTTAAGTTGTAAAGTGAGCTTTTCTGACTATTTAAAAACGCTGTCATGACGTGCCGGAACAGATAGCCACAGCACGGCATTTCGTTGTTTTCTTGAACGCAACCACCTAACAATTTCAGAACAGACGGCAACGAGACTGAAGCCAGAAGGGTTAGAAATGTACTCACCAAATACTTTGACCCATAGCTTACTGAATAAATACGTATACTCACTTTGCCCTGTTTTCTGTCCTTGCTTGTATGAAGGTGGTTTACCTATTTATGCAAGTATTTCTCTGACAATAGATGTGTAACAGCCTAATGTAACATTGTATGGAAATACAAGTTAACACCGATGCAGACGTTTTATACATTTAACAAGGTGCTTTATTAATGCAACAGAGTTGGTCAGTTTTTCAATGTTCGTTGTCAGCCGGGTCATACTGTCCGTGAACTCCCTGTCGGTTGCCTCCATACGCTCCAGTATTTGTTTTTTTTTTAGTTTTAAGTCCTCCTGCGTGAGAGCCAAGAGCAAGTCCTTTTAAGTTTTTCTACTCTAACTGGACAAACACGTATCAAGTATACCGTTTCCTCTTCGCTTGTTTTCTGTGTGTCCTGTGCGTGCCCAGCAGGAGGAGATTCACCTAAATATCTGTCTAATGTGGACTGAGATATTTTGAAAAACGCTTAGTGTGGACGCCTGTCATTTTTACTCGAAACCGGCGTTTTCAAAATTATCCGGTGTATTGTGGACGTAGCCTAAGTAACAGAAACTCTTATCAGCTTGTTTCATTTCAATTTAATTGCAGCAGTAGTGAAGAATCACTAACAGAAACTTTTCAATTTCTGCACTAAATTGAGCACCTGAAATTCCTTTCATTGTAACTTCAGTAACTATCCGTTATTTGTACCAGTCAACGGTGAACAAATTTGCTCAGAGTTGTGTGCCTGGAGGATAGGGGGGAAAGGTTATCAAGCGATGTAACGTTATCATGAGTGTGAATTTATATTATTGTGTGTTGACTTATTATTTTGACCTTTTAGGATGGAGTCTTGCTGACCAGCCACAATATGAGTTGAGTTCTTGAGACTGGGAAGTACAAATGACACAATGACGCGGCTAGTGGAGCAGCTGCCTCACAGATCCGGTGGTTGGGGTTCAGTCTTGATCTCGGGTGCTGTCTGTGCGGAGATTCCACGTTCTCCCTCTGACCGTGTGGGTTTTCTCCAGGTTCTCGGTTTTCCTCCCACATTCCAAAGACGTGCAAGTTGATGGGTTAATTGGCCAGTGTGAGTTGTCCAAGTGTGTCTGAGAGTGATACCATTCTAAGGAGGAGTTGATGGAAGTCGGCATGGCATGAAACAGGATTGGTGTAAGTGAGTATTTGATGGTCAGTGCAGGCTTGAGTGAGCTAAAGGAACGGTTTCTGTGGGCTGAGTGACTCCAGCAATATTTATTAGACTGTACAGTTGCCAGGACAAGGATCTTAGGAATGGTGCTTTGTTTTCAAGGCAAGGAGCTGGCAGGAGTATACTCAGGAAAATAGTGAACACTCAAGAGTCAGTACTGTCAAGAATTCAAGGTAGAAGCATGATCCACCTAGCACAATTTGAGAGTGACTTGGATTTCGAATTACAAGCACAACCAGAAAATCACACCATTCTTGGAAAAGGGCAAATTACTGTGAGATGTTCTGGAGCTCCCTCCCCAACTTTTGTCTCTCCTCCCCCCCCCCCGTATTAAACAAGATGCTGGCACAACTCAGTGGGTCAGGCAGCGTCTGCAGTGGAAATGGGTAGCTGACGTTTTCATGTGAAGACCCTTCACCTTGGACACAAAGGCCCATGTGCCTTCCCTCTTTGTTTGATACACATTCCACCAATCATTTCAGTTGTTGAGTTCTTTGCCATTTTTAATTTTTAGAATTTAAGAAACTGCATTTTCTGTTCAGACAAGGTAATCGACCACATATTCATGGCAGATGGTGCGCATGTTCCTTGCAGGGAGGAGGTAGGAGGTAAGAACTGGTTATTGCAGTCGGTGTTAACTTCACCACAGTCCATCACTTGGTTATGAACAATCTTTAAAGGTGGAATGTCATATCGTGTGCTCTTACTGCTGCTAGTCTTGCATCTTCAGCATACAAGGTGCATCATTATGACACATTATGTGACTGTGGTAGCGTATTTTCCATTCCCAACAGAAGAAGACAGTGCTCAATCTGAAAGAGCAGCGATAAAACTTGCAGGAACTACATCAACTGTGTCCATTAGGGAGAAGATATGAACATTATTGGAGAAGCCTCTACCATGGACTGAATGTATTGAAGATGGTGGTATATCATTGAATTCTATTCACTCCTCAACCGAAACTTGTCATCTTTAAGCAACAGTGAATGGCAAGCCCCAGTCTAGAGAGAGGGCTACAGACCTGGCATGCATTTGCCTTTTTACTGAGATCTACTCCCCCTCCCTCCACCCTCCTTCAGCACCTTATCATGATCTGTCTCTGCTTTCCCTGTCAGGCTATACTTTGAAGGTGATGTTTATTATTGCTCCCATGTCTGGAAATAACTTATTCCACCAGCTTCAAACCCCACCCCCGTCATTCTCTGCAGACTTGTGCAAGATTGAGATGCACCAAGCCAAGTTCAATTGAAGCAATACACAATAAAAAGTAAATCAATAACTGGTTCTGGGATTGCTGATGTTCTCTTTGGGGTACGTCCTGATGTTGAACTAGTGTTCAGCCATATGAGGTTATCACATGGCAGCAGCTGGAACTGGGTCAGCATTGAATTAGTGGTGCGTTAGTGACCTTACAGATTTCTTTCTCTTTCACACTTGTGCCTTCCTATTATGGAGGATAGTGTATATGGTGCTGCATACAAGTGGATTTTTTTTGCATTGGAACCAATTTAATTCTGAAATAGCATGCACCTGCAATCTAATTTGATGGCTTGATTGTTTCCAGCTTTTTCTGCTGCAGATAATGTTTACAGAGTTTTAGAATCTATGACTATTTCAGTAGTGACCTCACTGGATGCAAGTATCATCACACGCTGGACGTTTTCAACAATTCTAGGGGAAAAGTCACTGAATTGGAGCCAGGACCCAGGCTAGGTGGGGAAAGGGATGGATGAGATGGTAGTCAGAAATCAGGACGACCATGTGCCCATGAACCAATTGTGAGCAATATGGCAGTGGAGAGACAGCAGCAGATGAGAGAATGATCTGTAGTTTTTCACACAAAGGTGATGCGGGTTACTGGGGTTGGAGCAGGAATCTCCTGGCTTGATGATTTATTGAGGATTGGTGGAGCAAGGTGTCCAGAATCAATGACAAAGGCCAATCAAAAGCAGCCTGGAAATAGAACCATAGAACCATAGAAACTACAGCACAGAAACAGGCCCTTTGGCCCTTCTTGGCTGTGCCAAACCATTTTATGCCTAGTCCCACTGACCTGCACACGGACCATATCCCTCCATACACCTCCCATCCATGTATCTGTCCAATTTATTCTTAAATGTTAAAAAAGAACCCGCATTTACCACCTCGTCTGGCAGCTCATTCCATACTCCCACCACTCTCTGTGTGAAGAAGCCCCCACTAATGTTCCCTTTAAACTTTTCCCCCCTCACCCTTAACCCATGTCCTCTGGTTTTTTTCTCCCCTTGCCTCAGTGGAAAAAGCCTGCTTGCATTCACTCTATCTATACCCATCATAATTTTATATACCTCTATCAAATCTCCCCTCATTCTTCTACACTCCAGGGAATAAAGTCCTATGGGAATTAAAATAGTCAGGTTATTACATTTTATTTTGGGGGATACATTATTTTCAATTGTATTAATAATATTATGGAAAACATAGAAACACAGAAGACCTACGGTACAATACAGGCTCTTCAGCCCACAAAGCTGTGCCAAACATGTCCTTACCTTAGAACTACCTAGACTTACCCATAGTCCTCTATTTTTCTAAGCTCCATGTACCTGTCCAGGAGTCTCTTAAAATACCCTATCGTTTCCACATCTTCCATCGCCACTGGCAACCCATTCCAGCACTCGCCACTCTCTGTGTAAAAAAAATTACCCCTGACATCTCCTCTGTACCTACTTCCAAGCACCTTAAAACTGTGCCCTCTCGTGCTAGCCATTTCAGCCCTGGGAAAAAGCCTCTGACTATCCACACGATCAATGCCTCTCATTATCTTGTACACCTTTATCAGGTCACCTCTCATCCTCCTTCGCTCCAAAGAAAAAAGGCTGAGTTCACTCAGCATATTCTCATAAGGCATGCTCCCCAATCCAGGGAACATCCTTGTAAATCTCCTCTGCACCCTTTCTATGTCCTTCCTGTAGTGAGGTGACCAGAATTGAGCACAGTACTCCAAGTGCGGTCTGACCAGGGTCCTATATAGCTGCAACATAACCTCTCAGCTGTTAAACTCTATCCCACGATTGATGAAGGCCAATGCACCGTATGCCTGCTTAACCACAGAGTCAACCCGCGTAGCAGCTTTGAGTGTCCTATGGACGCGGACCCCAAGATCCCTCTGATCCTCCACACTGCCATGAATCTTGCCATTAATGCTATATTCTGCTATCATATTTGACCTACCAAAATGAACCACCTCACACTTACCTGGGTTGAACTCCATCTGCCACTTCTCAGCATCCTATCAATGTCCCACTGTAACCTCTGACAGCTCTCCACACTATCCACAACACCACCGACCTTTGTGTCATCAGCAAATTTACTAACCCAGCCCTCCACATCCTCATCCAGGTTATCTATAAAAATCACAAAGGGTAGGGGGTCCCACAACAGATCCCTGAGGCACACCACACGTCACCGGCCTCCATGCAGAATGTGACCCATCTACAACCACTCTTTGCCTTCGCTGGGCAAGCCAGTTCTGGATCCACAAAGTAATGTCCCCTTGGATCCCTTGACTCCTTACTTTCTCAATAAGTCTGGCATGGGCTACCTTATCAAATGCCTTGCTAAAATCCATATACACTATGAGGGGTGATGATAAGTTTGTGGCCTAAGGTAGAAGGAGCCAATTTTAGAAAACCTAGTACATTTATTTTTCAACATAGTCCCCTCCTACATTTACACACTTAGTCCAGCGGTCTTGGAGCATACGGATCCCTTCTTTGTAGAAGTTGGCGTCTTGGACTTCCAGAAATTGGTCCACAGCAGGGGTGATTGATAAGTACGTGGCCTAAGGTAGAAGGAGATGAGTTATACAGCTCTTGTTACATGCACGTGCAGTTCAACTCTTTGAGTGATTATGCAGAAAGTTTGAAGTTAAGAACTCATCTCCTTGCAACAGCCTTGGTACATACACCACTGTTCCTGTGCCCTACCATCCTTTCCCTATCTCATTGGAACGTACCTGTGCAGAACCCTACGCAAATATCCCTTGACATTTGCCACATTTCTTCCATACGTTTCCCTGAGAACATCTGTTTCCAATTTATGCTTCCAAGTTTCTGCCTGATAGCCTCATATTTCCCCTTACTCCAATTAAACTTTTCCCTAACTTGTCTGTTCCTATCTCTCTCCAATGCTCTGGTAAAGGAGATAGAATTGTGATCACTATCTCCAAAATACTCTTCCACTGAGAGGCCTGACACTTGGTTCATTTCCCAATACCAGATCAAGTACAGCCTCTCCTCTTGTAGGCTTATCTACATATTGTGTCAAGAAACCTTCCTGAATACACCTAACAAACTCCACCCCATCTAAACCCCTCACTCTAGGGAGATGCCAATCAATATTTGGGAAATTAACATCCCCCACCACAACAACCCTGTCGTTATCGCAGACACGAGGAAATCTGCAGGTGCTGGAAATTCAAGCAACACACACAAAATGCTGGTGGAACGCAGCAGGCCAGGCAGCATCTATAGGAAGAGGTACAGTCGACGTTTCGGTCCCGACGAAGGGTCCCGGCCCAAAATGTCAACCATACCACTTCCTATAGATGCTGCCTGGCCTGCTGCGTTCCACCAACATTTTGTGTGTGAACCCTATTATTATTACTCCTTTCCAGAATCTGTCTCCCTATCTGCTCCTTGATGTCCCTGTTACTATTGGGTGGTCCATAAAAAACACCCAGTAAAGTTATTGACCCCTTCCTGTTCCTAACTTCCACCCACAGAGACTCCATAGGCAACCGCTCCATGACTTCCTCCTTTTCTGCAGCCATGACATTATCTCTGATCAACAGTGCCACGCCCCCACCTCTTTTGCCTCCCTCCTTGTCTTTTCTGAAACACCTAAAGCCTGGCACTTGAAGTAGCCATTCCTGCCCCTGCACCATTCAAATCTCTGGAATGGCCACAGCATCATAGCTCCAAGTGTTGATCCATGCTCTAAGCTCATCCGCTTTATTCATAATACTCCTCGCATTGAAATAGACACATCTCAAACCATCAGTCTGAGTGCGTCCCTTCTCTATCACCTGCCTATCCTCCCTTTTGCACTGTCTCCAAGCTTTCTCTATTTGTGAGCCAACCTCCCTTTCCTCGGTCACTTCAGTTCGGTTCCCACCCCCCAGCAATTCTAGTTTAAACTCTCCATAATAGCCTTTGCAAACCTCCCCTCCAGAATATTGGTCCCCCTCAGATTCAAGTACAACCTATCCTTTTTGTACAGGTCACACCTGCCCCAGAAGAGGTCCCAATGATTCAGAAATCTGAATCCTTGATCCCGGCTCCAACCCTCAGCCACACATTTATCCTCCACCTCATTCTACTTGCTGTCATGTGGCACAGGCAGTAATCCTGAGATTACTAGCTTTGAGGTCCTGCTTCCTTCCTAACTCCCTGTAGTCTGCTTTCAGGACCTCCTCCCTTTTTCTACCTATGTCGTTGGTACTAATATGTACCACGACCTCTGGCTGTTCTCCTTCCCACTTCAATATATCGTGAACGTGATCAGAAACATCCCAGACCCTGGCACCTGGGAGGCAAACTACCATCCGCGTTTCTTTCCTGTGTCCACAGAATCGCCTGTCTGACCCCCTAACTATAGAGTCTCCTATCACTACTGCCATCCTCTTCCTTTCCCTACCCTTCTGAGCCACAGGGCCAGACTCTGTGCTCGAATGCCTCCTTGTTGCTTCCCCCAAGTAGGCCGACTCCCCCAATAGTACTGAAACAGGAGTACTTATTGTTAAGGGGGACAGCCACTGGGGTACTCTCTAGCACCTGCTTCTTGCCCTTCCCTCTCCTGACTGTTACCCACTTATCTGTCTCCGGAGGCCCCGGAGTGACTACCTGCCTATAGCTCCTCTCTATCACCTCCTCACTTTCCCTGACCAGACAAAGATCATCGAGCTGCATCTCCAGTTCTCTAGCGTGGTCCCTAAGGAGCTGCAGCTCGATGCACCTGCTGCAGATGTGGCTGTCCGGGAGGCTGGGAGTCTCCAAGACCTCCTACACCTGACATGGAGCACAGAAAACTGGCCTCACACACATACTTTCTGTCTGTATTCTAAACAGATAACCTACCTGGCCTCGACCTGTTATCGCCGAAGCCCCATTGAGCCAAAGCCTTTCTTCTCTGTCTCCCTCTACTCCGCTGCCTGCTCCTCTGTCACCCGCTCTGTAAAGCTGTTTTCTTTTTAAACTCTTCCCACTGTTCTCACTGGCTGACCTCCATGCGCTTGCGCAGTCGTGCCCTGTTCAAACCGCTGAAGAAATAACTGTGACCTTTTCAACTCTGCTCGCTTTTAAACTCTTCCCACTCTTCTTGCAATTAAACTATCTGGACTAAATATTTCTTTCTAAAACAATTTTCTTTTTTCAGAAGCATCAAAAAAGCTGAATTTCTACAATTAATTTACAGTACTTCTTGCATGATTAAAAAATGGTCATACTCGCAGTGTTTTTTTTTCAGCAGGAGTTTGTAATTAATTCCCCAGATCTAAAAGAAATGGAAGTTCAGTATTCAGGAAAATAAGATCGCAGTGAAACAAGCTCATCAGCCCATCAGGTCTGCATCAGCTATCAATTACACTGATCCCAATTTTTCTTTTCCACACATTCCCATTAATTGTCCCTAATTCAACCACTCAGCTGTACACTGAGGACAATTTTGAATAGCCAGTTACCAAATCGTCTGCTCCCTTTTAGGATGTGGGAGTGAAGTCAGAGCACTTGGTGGAAGCCTGCACGGAAGAATGTGTCAACTTGGCACAGACGGTTGATACTCATATTACAGGAAAATTGCCCCACTGAGAATGCTCAGATATAATTAATAACTTTCTCAGTTGTGGGTAAGTACACAGTCAAGAGCACAGGCCTTTGAGTATAATTTTAATGAATGGTTTAACAGATGTCATTAGTAGGTCCACTGGATACTAGATAGTTTGTATGTGTGCCTTTTCTCTAAATCCTTTATTTTGAAAACTTAAAATTGACTCTGAATGTGAATAAAAATTCCGCGTGAACGTGTGCAGTTTGGAAAATTTATCTGCTCCACACTGCCCCCAGGAGGCCAGAGCATGGATCAGGGGAGGTGCAGATTACCTATCAACAGAAAATCCTCTCAAAAACTTTATCAAACCAAATAAGAATATTATCAATCAGTTTTAAATAATGGTTCATACTTGCATTAGATTTTTGAATGAAAAACTGATGCAATGTAACATTTAATATTAAAATGTAAAATATTGATGTGCTTAAGTTCCAAAATCTAGAACTGATAGAAATCACTATAGGACTGAAACCTGGGAAGACTATGGAGACAACAAATAAATAAAAGTGCCATTTAATTGTTTTCCTTTAGTTAAGTATTAATAGCACAAAATAATCTGCATTTGAGTTACTGTCCAAAAAGTCAAAAATGTACTGCATGTTATTTGCTAAACTTGGTGCAACAAATTATTTCGTAATTGATTTTCTTTTGTGACATGACATTTTGGAATCCAGCAGGCAAGCTGTCAAGATCTTTACTGAGATAAAAGACTGAGGTTTAGTTGACATAAAGATGGCAGCTTACTAGGTTTGTATCATAGGAAATTGGAGCTGTGTTGGTTTCCAATTGTAGACAAAAGAAACTGCAAGTACTGGAACAAAATTATAAACTGCTGGAGGAACTCAGTAGGTCAGGCAGTGTCTGTAGAGGGAAATGTGCAGTTGTTGTTTCTGGTAAAGACCCTTCATTTGGAGTGGATCGACCCAAAACAGCAACTGGTCAATTCCCTGTCTAGATGCTGCCTGATGCATCGAGTTCCTTCAGCAATTTGTTTTCTGATCTTCAATTGTGATGCCTTTTTAATTCTAGCAACTCAACAATGAAATAAGCGAATTGCCCGGTGGTCTCAGAGTATTATTATGAACACATTTCATCTCAGGTGTGTCACTGAATTATTCACCCACTGTTTCTGTAAGCATCAGCAGAAACACATTACGAGTCTTAGATAAGTAGCAGAAATCAGAATAGTAATGCTCTGCACTAAATAAGCCGCAGGAAATAACTTGAAATTACGTTAGTACATGCCAAGTATGATATGCTCAAATTAAAAAAAAACATATTGACAGAATCTTTAAAAACTGAAAGCCATGCTAAAGTCATGAATCACTTTTGATGTGTGGTCATTGTTGCTGCAAAGAGGCTGATTTGTCTCCAGTCAGATTCAAGAAATAGTAAAAAAATTGAATGACCACTTGATCCATCTGTGATTCAACACCAAAATACTGCAGCTGATAGAAACTTGAGGATAACAACAGCAAATGGTGAAATACTCTGCAGGGTGGACTGTATCTGTGATGGGAGAAACACATATCTCATCTCCTTTCCTAAGGATCCAACATCAGTGTTGTACTCCAGGAGATCTCCTTTACCATTCAAGTGGAACTGTTATAGTTAACTGCTGAGCTGTCAGTTCAACATCTGGAAGATAGCAAATCCAAATATGCAGCACTCTGTCAGTCGTACAATGGGCCACTCTTGATCAGATGTGGGAATGAAGAAGCTTTTCTAATATTTCCCATAAAGCCTGCCATGATGTTTTCCAGCTTTAACACAACATTGTGCTTTCCAAAATTTTCAAATTGCAAATTTACTGAACCAACAAATTGCTTAATAAATGAGAGAGAAAATATTGCATACTTATTTGAAACTGAAAAAAAAAACAACAAATCACCATGGATTAGCTATTAGGATATTATTAGCCTGCCATTTTATAAAATTTGTTTAAGATCCTTTCTGCCCTTTGTTCATTCTTCTTGAAAACAAAGAGGCATAGAAGTTCCACTCTGCCCATAATAGTGCTAAACCTAGCTGTACTGAGGTGCCAGTGATCTCTGAACACTGGCCTTCCTGCTGAAAATTGTCTGTGAATGGACCATTCCATCTTTACTTCCTTTGAGCTAAGAAAGAGTTTAGCTGTGAGCTCAATTGAGACATCTGCTGTAGGCAGGGTGATGGGAGCAGGGAGCAAAGTAAATAGCAACTTCTCTGGGGGATGCAGGTGCTCTGAGATGGAAGTGTAGTGTTGACAGTGGGAGAGGCAGATGGTTGGCACTTGGTACCAGCATAGTTCCAGCAGCTGGAATTGGGCCATGCTGAGATGGGAAACTAATTGTGGTCTGGAGGACAAATGATAAGATCGACATGATGGTAGGTGAGTGAGAGGACAGTGGTATGACAGTTGGTGACGGGGCGAGAGCGGTCTAACTCTGGCATCGTGTTTGGCAAGAGATAGGAAGCAGAAGATTGGCAGTGTTTTACGGAGGAGGATGAAATGTAGAGATCAGAGACTGTTAGTATGGTGGGAGGAGGGCAGGTAAAGGGCGTAGAAGCTAGCAGTGTGTGTGGAAAGAGACCAGATACAAGGAATGAGGGCTGGCTGTATGATTGGCAGGATAGATAGAGGGAGTGGGAACTGACAGAGTGTACGTACATGGAGTGAGAGCTGGCACTGCATTTGAAAGGAGGGAAGGTACGGTGAACAGGAGTTGGCAATGTGATAGGGGTGATTTGGGTGTAGGGAGAGAGGATAGGCTGGATGTTTGAAAGGGGACACACAAACAGTTCTCAGGAATGGCACCCTTACATAACCCTGGAACTGCTTGTATTGGAACAGCACATCATTGCAGTGAAAGCTACATCATTGTAATGCAGTCCACTTTAATGAGAAGGAGGGCAAATCCTACTGCCTTGCACTGTGCCCCATCTCAGACCCTGACCCCATACCGAAAACTATACCCAGTTCCAGACCCAGTCATAGTACCAGGTCCATATCCCAGCAATGGACCCAAACTCATGCTCAGCAGTGGGCCCTGTCCCAGTTCCCAGTAATTCATCCTGGCCAGCACACTACCTTGATTCCCAGCTGAACACACAATTTGTATGTAAATTTGCAATGTAATAATGAACTGATTTATTTCCTTTTACATCACCATCTGATATATTTAATTAAGATCAGATAGGGGTGAGGTAGCTGAGATCAACTAAGGTGTTGATAAAAAGCTGACATATGGTTAAGCACAAGTGTATGGTTATTATGAGTACTAACCATCCACAGTATTTGCCTCTTGCTGTAGCATACAACATATTGAGCAACATGAACTGTACAATATAATTATCTGGATATGCCGTAGGCAGCTAGAGCAGCGGGTGGTAGATAACCACCAATCTTGATCCCAGTGACAGGCTCAGGGACAACCAGATTCAGCCTTCGTGACTATTGCATTCTCAGCTTGCCTCAGACACTCCCATACAGCCAGTATGGAGAGGTAAGTCTGGTGTGCAGAAAATAATCTTGAGTCAGGTCATTAATGATGGACAACAACATACCTCCACTCCATTAGTTTTCCAGTTAGAATTAAGATAGGACTAACTGGGGCAAACTGAAATAGAAGAGACCGAATAATCAAATCTGTTGCTACAACATGCACGTATCTGGCAAACTCTGGTTTAAGATGACGAGGGACGGGCTGGTTCGGGTCACTGCTCCATGACTTGGCCCTGTGCTGAACTATGGGACTCTCCTTGCGGACTTCAGATTGCTGTTTGCTTGTGGTTATTGTTTACGTGGTGTTTTTTTTTCTCTCTGCACATTGGGTGTTTGATGATTTTTTATGAGTTCTTTTATTTTCATGGGTCATTTTGTTATTCTCATAATGTGTGTTTTATTTCTCTCTGCACATTGGGTGTTTGGTCTGGGTTCATTTGGGTTTTTTTGTTTCGTAGCTGCCTGTTACGATGAGTCTCAAGGTTGTCTAACATATACATACTTTGATGATTTAATGCACTTTGAACTTTGACATTAGACATCAAATTGGTCCTCTGTGCCAACTATCTCAGTAAAAGTGCAGCTGTTGAAATAATTTCGTATACGTCACAAAAACGTTGAAAAATTAAACCACAACAGTATTGAAAAGTGGCAAGTTTTATTTGGCAACATTATTGTTGCCATTTAACCCCTTGAATATGAAAAATAAACATTTTTAAGTAAAACTTTCTTGTTTTAATGTTTTACGGATTCAAATTGTCAATGCTTTTGTTTCTCCTAAAAGTGAATACTGTGGAATTGTTGATGCTTATTTCTCAGTAATTTTCCATTAGTGCATAGGAACTGGAGAGCTTGTGAGGGGGAAAGTCTGTTTGGTAAATTACTGGGCTTGCTGACGGTCATGATGAAAATGGTCTTTGTCACAGCCTCGTGCAAGATTGTGATGTTGTTCTCTTTTGGACTGTTTTGACCAAGAAATGTAATTCTCTACCCTGAGACAGCACCTCCAGTAATATCACTGTTCAAAACATAGTCCATCCTTTTCAATCCAGTATAACATTCTCAGCATTACAGCCTCCTGAGTTATCGATGAATGTTCTCTGGCTTCATCATTTAGATGAGAGTGTGACACTACATTTTGTTTGTATCAACTGTGACAAAGCACCAGTTTATGCAAGAATTTGAGAGGGACGACAACTTGCCCAAGTTGCCATGTTTTCTCAAGAAGCTTGTTTCTCAATAAAATGCATTTTTCCAGAAAAAGTGCATGAAATTTATTTGATAAGGTGCATATAACAGATGGACAAACCAAAATGTCAGTGTGTAGTATATGTCAGACTGGAAAAAGTTGCGTCTGTAATATAAATTTAGTGGCTCCGAATAGGCTATCAATTAATATTCAGTAAACAAAAAAAGGAAACAATGCAAATGTTGTAATTATGAAATGAAAACAAAGTTGTCAGTGCACATCTGTTTGGCCATTACACTGTATTTCCATTTTACAGTCTTTATTAAATAAAATTTCCTTTTTTGTATTTGATTGAAATATAGTTAAAATGCTTTTGATTGCTTGAGAGTAAAACATGATCCAGTATTTCATAACATTAGAGTTAATTTTCATTTTATGTTTATTTGAGTCTGTTTGAACAGTTCATCAGCCAACATATAGAACATGAACCTCTACATTCAACAGATCCTCCTCTGTAACTTCCACCATCTTCAATGAGATTCCACCACGAAACACAGCTCCCCCTCCGCTCACCATTTTCCACAGGGATCGGTCTCTCACAGCTCTCCCTCCGCTCACCATTTTCCACAGGGATCGGTCTCTGCATAACTCACTTGTTCAATCATCCCTCCCCACTGATCGTCTTCCTGAACTTATCCCTGCAAGCGGGACAAGTGTTACATCTGCCTCTATGCCCACTCCCTCATCCACCATTCAAGGCCCCAAGTAGTCGTTCCAGGTGAGGCAACCCTTCACCTGCGAGTCTGTCAGGGTCATCTACTGTGTCTGGTTCTCCCAGTGCGCGCTCCTCTACAATGCTGAAACCCAACGTGAATTGGGGGAACATTTCATCGAGTACCTTTCCTCCATTCACTACTAAAGGTAGAATTCCCCTGTGTACCAATTGTAATTCGACTTCCCATTCCCATTCCGTCATATCAGTCCATGGCCTCCTCTACTGCTACAATGAGGCCACCCTCAGGTCAGAGGAACCACACCTCATATTCCATGTGGGTCGCCTCGTACCCACAAGTTCTTCTCCCCCCCCCACCCTTCTCTCTTTTTCCATTCCCTACTCTGGCTCCCCTCCTATCCCTTCTCTACTCCTCACTTGTCTGTCACCTCCCCCTGGTGCCTTCCCTTTCTCCCATGGTCCACTCTCCTATCAGATTCCTTCTTCTTCAGCAATTACCTCTTCCACCTATCACCTTCCAGCTTCTCACTTTGTTGCCCTCCCCCACTTTCCCACTCACCTAGTTTCACTTATCACCTGCCATCATGTACTCCTTATACTCTTCCCCCACCCACCCTCTTATTCTGACTTCTCCCCCCTTCCTTTCCAGCCCTGCTGAAGGGTCTCAGCTCGAAATATTAGCTGCTGTTTTCCTCTGTAGATGTTGCCATATCTGCTGAGTTTCTCCAGCATTTTGTGTGTGTTGCTCTGGAGTCAAATAACTTGCGTGTAATATATAGAATCTATCAGTTTTCATCCCATTAATCACACTGAGGTGCAAGTCAAGTGAGTTGTTTGATGGACAGGCTAATGTACTCAGCCAGTTGCTGCTTCACACATGGAAGCAAAAATCTATGTTCAAAATTGTAATAGCTTCTTTTCACAAATCCTTATCTGTCATTAGATGCTATTGACTTTGCTTATAGTGAGTTGAAACAATTTGGTTAAAGGCTCTTGAGTGTCTGCTTTGTGTACACCTATTTGCAATTAAATAGCTGTTTTATTGGTCATCTTTGCTGCCGATAACATTCTTTTTTTCCTCAACATGTTTGTTCCTATCTCTCTCCTTTGATCCATACTATATCCATTGTGATCCAGGTGAACTTTTGTAGAACCAGATCTCTTAAAAAGACTGATCTGCAATTGATTAAATATTTCTTCTGAGAATCTGCTCTCGTCTTTCCACTAGGACCTGTACACATTTCAGACAACGTAGAAGAGATTTGCAGAGGTACACAGGCCTAAAATAAATAAAAAGTTGAAGGTTTTTCGATTGGTCTGTGGTGGCTTCCTGTACTAACAGCCTGACTGAGGGCTGAAAGAACCACCTACCATCAAAGAAATAACTGTCCAGCTTGAGGCACTGATTAAAACATGGGTGGAGATGGGGACTAGATTTGGATATGGACTTAAATTCAAGGTGCCAAGAGACTACAAGGATTGAAAGATCTAATAGGAAGGAACACGAATAAAAGTACAGCTAGAAAAACATGTTGTGAGAGTGTATATGTTATACAGCTTTTTCCAGTTACTGAATTCAGTTTATGTTTTCATTGAATTTAAACTACAATGGCTTTCTCAGAGCGGCTTTCTCTACGTCGGTGAGACCTGTCGTAAACTGGAGGACCACCTCAGCTCCATACACCAAAAGCAGAACTTCCCAGTGGCCAAAATTTTAATTCCATTTCCCATTCCCATTCTGACATGTCAGTGCATGGCTTCCTCCATGTTGTAAAACTCTAGAATGACTAGTAGAGGAGCATCACCTCGCATGTTGTCTGGGTAGCCTCCAACCTGATGGCACGAAGATCGATTTCTCTTTTTAGTTGAAAAGATTACCCTTCCCTCTTCTTCTATTCACCATTCTGGCCTCTTACCTCTTCTCGCCTGCCTATTACTTCCTCCTGGATCCTCTTCTCTTTCCCTTTCTGCTATGATCCACTCTCCTCTCCTAACTGAATCCTTCCTCGCTAACCCTTTATCTTTCCTACCCACCTAGCTTTATCTGTCAGCTTCTAGTTGTCCTCCCCCCACCCTTTTATTCTGGCATCTTTCCCCTTCCTCTCCAGTCCTGAAGAAGGGTCTTGGCCTGGCCTGCTGAGTTCCTCCAGCATTTTCTGAGTTTTGCTTTAGGTTTCCAGCAACTGCAGACTTTCTCCTGTGTATAATGGCTTTTTCCCCCTAATCTGCTCTTTACCAGTTCTTGCTGTTTGCATTCATGAAGGTGTTTGGCATGCTTGCCTTCATTGTCAAGGTATTGAATATGAGATATCAGGTTGCAACTGTACAAGTTGCTGGTGAGACAACAGCTGGAGAACTCTGTGCAGTTCTGGTTCCCAGTGATAGGAGGGATGTCATTGAGCTGGAAGGAGTACAGAAAAGAGTCACCTGGATGTTACTCAGACTTCAAAGATGAGATGTAAAGAGAGGCTGGATACCTTACCACTTTTTCCCTGGAGTATAGGAGGTTTGACCTTGATAGAGAGGTGTAGATATAGTGAATGGTCATCGCCTTTTTCTCAGGGAAGAAAGTTAAAAGCTTTCAGGTTTCATGACAGGAAAGTTAAAAGCTTTCAGGACAGGTTTAAAGCGAGTGGGGAAAGATTTAAAAGGGACACAAGAGTAAACTTTTCCACACAGACGGTAGTTGGTATGTGGGATGTTTTACCAGAGGATGCTGTAAAGGGGGGGAACAAATATGATGTTTAAAAGACATTTATGGATAGAAAATGTTTAGAAGGACAGGAGACAAATAGGACCAGATCGGATAGGCATCTCAGTCAGCATGGATGACTTGGGCCAAAGGGCCTACTTCTGTGAGGTACAATTCTGATGAGTCTGTGACAATATTTGCAGCTGTTCTGGCATCAACCATATTGAAGGAGTCTGAGCCAACAGCACCCACAGAATCTTTAAAAATGGGATCTAAGAAACATTTAAAGCGATTGCACAAAGGCATAGCATAGGATCAAAAATATGTCAACTATGTTGTAAAAAAATTCTAGAATGACTATAAGAAAGCAATTTGCTAACTGTGAATTTGCATAAATTACACTGACAGTGATGGAATTAAGCTTCTTTAGCATAAAATTGGCTACACCCATGAGAATTGCCTCACTTTTGACCTCAAGTTTTTCTACACAAACAACAGCGTTTCGGCTTCCAGTCAAATATTATTCTTGTATTAATTACCACCTAGTTTAGCCCACTGTGTCTCTGCCAAACCTCAGAGCAAACCTATCAATCACATTCCCCCATTTATTTCCCCATAACCTACTCTCTCTCGCATTTTCCCATTAACGTTCTGCTGATTCTCACTGCCGACCATACTTGGGCAACTTAGTTCGAGTTGAAGTTCAGTTTATTGTCATTCCACTGTACACAGATATATCACCAAATGACACAGCGTTCTTCCGAAACTAAGGTGCCTAGCAATGTTCATATAAGTCATACACACAACACATAAAGTAAAGTTACCACAAATAAGCTGAAATATAATAAGGTACATTTACGACATAAGTTAAAAAGTAAACAGTATTATGCTACAGGCGTTTCATATGTGTGAGACCTAGATTGTGGGAGAGAGTTCAGTAGTCTTACAGCCTGAGGGAAGAAGTTGTTTCCCATCCTAATAGTTCTTCCCAGTTGAATGTTAGGAAGCTGAAAGGTCTGAAGATGGATAAGCCATCTGCACCAGATGGACTGCACGCCAGGGTTCTGAACGTGGTGGCTGAAGAGACTGTGGAGGCTTTAGTAATGAGCTTTCAAGAATCACTAGATTGTGGAATGGTTCCAGAGGACTGGAAAATTGCAAATATCACTCTACTGTTTAAGAATGGAGGGAGGCAGAAGAAAGGAAATGATAGGCCAGTTAGCCCAACTTCAGCGGTTGGGAAGATGTTGGAGTGCATTATTAGGCATGAGGTTTTGGGGTACTTGGAGGCACATGATAAAATAGGTCAAAGTCAGCATGGTTTCTTTAAGGGAAATCTTGCCTGACTGTTGGAATTCTTAGAGAAAATAACAGGCAGGATAGACAAAGGTAAGTCAGTGGATGTTGTGCACTTGGATTTTCAGAAGGCTTTTGACAAGGTGCTGCACATGAGGCTGCCTAACAAGATAAGAGCCCATACATGGTCTTATAGGAAGGATTCTAGCATGGAAAGTAGGTTGTCTGACTGGCAGGAGGCAAAGTGTGTGAATGAAGGGGGCCATTTCTGGTTGGCTAGTGGTCTTCTACAGGGGTTGGTGTTGGGTCTTCTCCTTTTCACATTTCATCTTCGTGATCTCAGTGAAGGAGTTGATGGCTTTGTGGCCAAGTTTGCAGAGGATACAACAATGGGTGGAGGGGCAAGTAGTATTGAGGAAGCAGAGACTCTACAGAATGACTTGGACAGATTATGAGAATGGACAAAGAAGTGGCAGATGGAATATAGTGTTGGGAAGTGTATGGTCATGCACTTGGTTATAAGGAATAAAGGCATAGTCTACTTACTAAATGGGCAGAAAATTAAAATATCAGAGGTGTAAAGGGTTTTGGGAGTCCTTGTGCAAGGTTCCCTAAAGGATAACTTGTAGGTTGGGTCAGTGGTAAGGAGGCAAATGCAAAGTTAGCATTCATTTTGAGAGGACTAGTATATAAAACCAAGGATGTAATGCTGGAGCTTTATACAGTATTGGTCAGACTGCATTTGGACTATTGCGAACAGTTTTAGGCCTCTTATCTTAGAAAAGATATACTGGCATTGGAGAGGGTTCAGAGGAGGTTCATGAGAATGACTTGGGAAATAAAACGGTTAATGTCCTGTCAAAGGGTTTCGGCCCGAAACATTGACTGTACTCTTTTCCTAGATACTGCCTGGCCTGCTGAGTTCCTCCAGCATTTTGTGTGTGTTGCTCAGATTGACAGCATCTGCAGATTTTCTCGCAGCCTTTGATGGCTTTGGGCTTGTAATCACTGGACTTTAGAATATGGAGGGGGGATCTCGTTGAACCTATCAGGTATTGAAATGCCATACATACCAACACATGCAAGAGAAAACTCAGCGCCTATGTAGCTTTAGTGGACAAGTTGGACTCAGAGTCAGCCAGAAAAAGACTGAGACCGTGACCCTCAAAGTAGAGTCTCCTCCTCCCATCAAGGCACACGACATCAACGTACTCAGCACTGGCAGATTCATCTCCCTGGACAGCATCATTCAGCAAGATGGTGCGACCAAGGATGGTATCCACTGGAGACTTAACAAAGCTAGAAACATCTTCAGATCATTGAGCAACATGTGGGGATCAACCAAGTGCAGCATCCACACCAAGGTGAAGCTGTACCGGAGCTGTGTTCTGTCCACACTCTTGTACTGGTCAGAATGCCGGTGCATGACAGAGAACGGTCTTGCCAACCTGTCGTCATTCCACACCACGAGCCTCCGGAAGATCCGCCATATTTTCTGGCCAAGAAACATCTCCAACCACACCCTACTCCTCAGTGTCACCAAGAGGACATGGCCACGATCATCATGAGGAAAGGTTGGAGATGGATTGAACACATGATGAGAACAGAGGCCAACTCCATCATCAGGACAGCATTTCACTGGAACCTGAAGGGCGGAGGAAATGGGGGACAACAAAGACAACTTGGTGCCGTACCGTAGAGGCAGTAAAGAGGACGCTGAACCATATCTGCAGCACAATAGAGAAGATGACCAAGGACAAACAGAGATGGAGGACTTTCATTGCTGCCTAAATGCTAGTGCGAGATAGACTGGATGTTTCCTGTCATGAGACAAGGCTGACCATGTAAAACAGAGATGTGGAGGATTTTCTTTAGCTAGAGGATAGTGAATCTGTGGAATTCATTGCCACAGAATGCTGTGGATGCCAAGTCATTGGGTATGTTTAAAGCGGAGGTTGATAGGTTCCTGATTAATCAGGGCATCAGAGGTTATGAGGGGAAGGCAGGAGAATATAGTTGACAAGGGTGATAAATCAACCATGATGGCATAGTGGAGCAGACTCAATGGACCGAATAGCCTAAATCTGCTCTCATACCTTATGGTATAATGCAACAGTATCTCCTGCCTGATGGTAGGGAGTCAGAGATTTTCCAGGTGGGATAGGAGGAAGTAGAGTGCAGAGGCTATGCCATCACCAGTGAACCCATCTGAGCAGTACGTCAATTAGAAAGGGTCTAATATAGCAGGGTGATGGGATTTGGTGAGATCCATAACAGCCACTCAAAGCACTTGGTTATTGTTGAAATCAGTGCCACTGGACAGTAATCATTGAGGCAGCTTACTGTTGCCTCCTTGGGCACTGGGATGATGGAGGCTGCCTTGAAGCCTGTTCTAGGGAGATGTTGAAGATGTCTGTTTGAACCTCTGTTAACTGAGCTGCCACACTCCCTCAGCACCCGACCAGGTATGTTATCAGGCCGTGGAGTTTTACGTGGGTTAACACAGGCTGGGGTCTTGCTGCGGCCAGACAGAGTGCCTGCTTCTTCGGTGGTGGGGGGAGATGAGGGGAAGGGAGTCCTTCTTTGCTGGCATGTCATTCCGTGTATCAAACTGAGCGTAAAAAAACATTCAGCCTATCAAGAAGAAAGGCAAAACAGTCGTTGACGTGCAGGGTGGACGTGATCTATCATGGTTTGGATGCCCTTCTGCATGCATTTCGTGTCTCTGCTGTCACAGAGATGGCTGTATATTCTCTGTGAATAATCCTGTTCTGCCTTCCTGATGGTGCGGGAAAGTCAAATTAACTTGGGAATCTGAGTGAGCTTGGAATGTGGGGAAAAAGTCCAAACACCTGGGGGAGACCTCTGCAATCACAGGGTTAACATACAACCTCCACACAGACACCACTGGGGCCACGTGCTAACTTGGGCTTCTGGAGCTGTGAGACAGCTGCACTCCCAGCTCCACGGCTGAACTTGCTTTTATACAGAGGTTTAACATAGCAAAATGACCAAAGGCACTTCGTGTTACCTAACAAAATTCGACACAACATCATGAAAGGGCAAATACCAAATGTTTGGTCAAAGGAGTAGGTTGAAAAGTATCTTTTTTAATTTGTCTGAGAATGGCTCAGCAATTTAACAGAGAAGCACAGTTTTCATATCAAGATTTCATATTGTTATTGTCAATATTGTCAATTTCATATTGTTAACTAGTGTAACAGAACCAACTACATGTGTCCAGTTTTTTTAAAAGCAATGCTGAAACATGTCAGCTGAATACCTACAGTATGCAAAACACTGCAGGAGCCAAGAAATTGTACACTTGAACAAACCAAAGATAAGGCATAAATACTGCCTGGAAAGTGAGGCAATAACATGCATGCAACACACATCAAAGTTGCTGGTGAACGCAGCAGGCCAAGCAGCATCTATAGGAAGAGGCGCAGTCGACGTTTCAGGCCGAGACCCTTCGTCAGGTCAGACTGACGAAGGGTCTCGGCCTGAAACGTCGACTGCGCCTCTTCCTATAGATGCTGCTTGGCCTGCTGCGTTCACCAGCAACTTTGATGTGTGTTGCTTGAATTTCCAGCATCTGCAGAATTCCTGTTGTTTGCAATAACATGCATAATTGAATTGAAGAAAAGTTAAAATATTTACCTCATTGACAAAGAGCATATTGTGAATAGAGAAATTGGAACCTACTACATCTTCAGATGGTAGTTTATTGTCCATTCAGAAATCTGATGGCAGAGGAAAAGAAGCTGTTCCTGAAATATTTGAGTGTGTGTCTTCAGGATTGAGTGCCTCCTCCTTGATGGTATCCATGAGAAGAGGGCATGTCCTGAGTGATGGGGGTCCTCAATGATGGATGCCACCTTCTCGAGATGTTGCCCTCAATACTGGGGAGGGCTAGTGCCCATGATGAAGCTGGCTGAGTTTGCAACTTTCCTCAGCTTTTTCCAATCTGGTGTAGTGGCCACTCCATATCAGATGGTGATACAACCGGTTAGAATGCTCTCCATGGTGCACCTGTAGAAATTTGCAAGGGTTTTTGATGATTAGAGTAGATTAGATTATGATGACACACAGTCCTCTTTTATTGTCATTAGTAATGCATGCATTAAGAAATGATTCAATATTCCTCCGGTGTGATATCACAGAAACACAGGACAGACCAAGACTGAAAAACTGACAAAAACCACACAATTATAACATATACGTTTGTAGTTACAACAGTGCAAGCAATACCGTAACCTGATGAAGAACAGGCCATGGGCACGTTAAAAAAAGTTCACAGTCTCTCGAAAGTCCCACATCTCACGCAGACAGGAGAAGGAAGAAAACTCTCCCTGCTATGCCCAACCACAGTCCAATTCTGAGTGGTACGAAAACTTCGAGCCTCCAACCAGCCCTCCGACACCGAGCACCAAGCGCCATCTCTGCCAAGTGCTTCAATCCCAGCACCGGCCGCCAGCAGCAGGGAAAGCCAAGGATTTGGGGCCTTCCCTCCGGAGATTCTCTATTGCACAGTAGCAACAGCAGCGAACCGGGCATTTCAGAGGTTTCTCCAAATGTTCCTCCATGCTTCTTACGGCTGTCTCCATCAAATCAGAATTGTGCACGGTACCCTATTTAACAAATACGATATCATTTCACCAGAGAGGCTGCGCGCGCTGCGTCGTGCCACCATCTTCTCCTCCCGCCCTTTGATATAACAATTCTCCTCAAACTTTAATGAAATATAGCCACCTCTGTAACTGCATCAATATGTCGGGCTCAGGAGAGATTTTCAGAGATGTTGACATCCAGAAACCTGAAACTGCTCACCCTTTCTACTGCCGATCCCTCAATGAGGACTGATGTGTGTTTCCTCGACTTCCCCTTCCTGAAGTCCACAATCAATACCTTGCTATTACTGATGTTGAGTGCAAGGTTGCTATTGCAACACCACTCAATCAGCTGATCCACTTCACTCTTGTACACCTCCTCATCACCATCTAAACTCTGCCGACAATAGTTGTGTCATCAGCAAATTTATACATGGTGTTTCAGCCTAGCCACATAGTTGTGGTTGTAGACAGAGTAGAACAGAGGACTAAGCATGGATCCTTGAGGTGCACCAGTGCTGACTGTCAGCGAGGAGATGTTACTTCCAATCTGGTGAGGAAGTCAAGGATCCATTTGCAGAGGGAGGTACTAAAGCCCAGTTTTTGGAGCTTGTTGATTAGAACTGAGGGTATGATTGTGTTGAGCGCTGGGCTGTAGTCAATAAACAGCAGCCTGGCAGAGGCATTGCTAGCATCCAGATGATCCAATACCAAGTGGAGATCCAATGCCAAGTGAGATTGCATCTGTTGTAGACCTATTGTGGTGATAGGCAAACCACAGAGGATACGAGTCCTTGAATACGCAGCTGTTGATTCTGGCCAAGACCAAACTTACAAAGCATTTCATCACAGTAGCTATGAGTGCAACTGGGTGATAACCACTGAGGATGCTCACCCTGCTCTTCTTGGGCACTGGTATGATTGTCGCCCTTTTGAAGCAGATGAGAACTTCCAACTGCAGCAGTGAGAGATTGAAGGTATACTTGAACACTCCTGCCAGTTGGTTGACAGAGGTTTTCAGTGCACTACCACGTACACTATCTGACATTGGCCTCCAAGACAGAGATCACAGGGATTCTCTAAGGCTTAGTTTTATTCTCCCTTTCAAACCGTGCAGAAAAGGCGGGAGTGAAGCATCACAGCTATTCATGATGCTATGTTTCACCTTGTAAGAAAAGTAATGGCCTGCAAACCCTGCCAGAGCTGATGTGTATCTGATTCTGTCTCTAACTTCCATTGGAATTGTTTTTTCACACTTCAAGTCACCTTCTGTAGGTCATACCTGGACTTATTTATAGCTCTTGATCACTGGTCTTGAATGCCACGGATCTAGCCCTCAGCAGACTATGATTCTCCTGGTTCTTCCATGCCTTTTGGTTTGGATATGTCCAGTATGTTCTCAAAGGCAGACATTCATCTACACAGATGTTGATGAAGTCACTGACAACTGTGGTTTATTCATTCAGAGTCAGAGATGAATCCCTAAATATTGTCCAGCCCACTGACTCAAAGCAGTGAAAACAGCTTCGTAATTGAGAGAAAGCTGTTGCAGATTTGTTTAGAAACTTAGAAGAAAAAATGTCTGCATAAACCGGTGGTTATCACACATTCTATGGTAAGTGTCAAATAGAATAATCTATTACATCCTATGAATTCCCCCCCCCCCCCCCCCCAAGCGGGTGGTCCATTTATGAAGTGAGATGCTCAAGGAATTGGCTGGGACAGTTAGATCAACACATAAAAGGCATTTTGACAGCTACACGGGGAAGAATGGTTCAATATGGGCCTAATGTCAGCAAATGGGACGAGCTTAGATGGGCGTCTTGGATGGCATTGAACTGTTGGACCATGTGGCCCTTTTTCAAAGCTGTATGACTGCGAGTGCAACAATGCCAAATCATTATGTTGAATTACATGGTAATCTGCACAATGAATGTACAGTACTACAGTGATGGATATGCTCCTCAGGCTACTCCTACTCTGGGTGACACTGAAAAGCCACACTCTCATTGTTACAGATTGAAGCAGCAGCCAGTCCAAAATGCAGAATTGGTCCTAAATGTACCTCAGACTGAGTGACTAAGCAGTGATCTGGAATGAAAAGTGCCTTAGGACCCATTTGATGCAGATAAATTGACCAGTTCTTTCACCAAATTTAACACCCACAACCACGCTCACCGTAATGGAAGATAAAGTAATAAATGAAAATGCTGGAAATACTTATCAAATCAAATTAGAATGTAGGCGAGACAGGTTGAGGGATTGCTGTACTCTGATCCGTAGTACATCCTTGCACATGACAATTGTCATAGAAAAATGGTTGACTTGCTTATCCTTGACCAATGGCCATTTCAAAGCATCTCAAGTTTTGTAAGGCTCGGAAAATGCCAATTGAGAGTTACCATTCCAAAACCTGATGGATGTCAATTATTCCACATTGAGACTACTTGGTCATATGTGGGGTTTTATTCTAGCAGTTGCAAGCCTGGAGATCCCCAGGGCTACTGTTCAGCAGTCAGATCTGCAATAGAGGAGTTGTAACTATGATCAAAGTCACTGGAGAGACACTGAAATTGTGGATATGAAATTCTTTATTCATTGTGGTTGAGTCACACAAAGTCAAAAGTACATCACATTTTTATACTTTTAAGATCAAACGTAACAGCAGGTGATTCAGCCCAATTTATTAGTTACAATGACAATGTTTACTTAAGTACTTTGGGTTGACAAGTTGTTTCTCTGAGGCACATATTTACAGTGGAAGCACGTTGTTATTGATAAGACACCTGTGAAAGTTCAATGCCTCTGCTGTGAGAAATTAATTAACATAGATGTTCTAAGAATATCTGAAGTCAGAAAGCAGACTAAATCTATAGCTGCTTAGTTTGATGCAGGCCAATTAACACAGTCCCATTGTCTTAATGTTTGGCTGATGTGTATGCAAATATCTTACGGTCACTGCAAAAGTGTGTTTTTAACTTCAAACGAAATGCAATATAGAATTTGCATTATGAAATGAGGACCAGTTTTCATTAGAATTAATATCTGATATATTCACATAACTCCAGAATACTCGCTAACAGAGGAACAAGCATCTGGAGGGCAGACAAGTTAAAGTTCTGAATTAGCCTATTAGTTACTGGCAAGGCTTTGTGATGTTAACTTGAGGGCAGTGGTGACCTTCATCATCGCTATTCCTGTGGATATCTGTGAACCAGGTGCAACAACACAATTCACTGCTCCTCTGTGTCGTAAGGTAGCTGAAACTGCTGCAGTACAGTCTGTATATATGTGCTTTGTCACTTGTGCTCCCTAGGCAACTTCCACTGCAATTTGTCTGCAGCTGGTTATGACAGTGTACTCACATGTTGAAAAAAATCTGATTCACATGTGCCACTATTATGCTGATTCTTGACTCACTGGTGAATGCTGTGACCTGGTACAATGTGTTTACATTTCAGTTCGTAATGCAGATGTGGGATACTGCAACCTTAGTGCAAACAGCTAATAGCCTAAGGCAAAGGCTCCCAACCTTGCCATTAACTGCGCTCTCTTCTTGATTTACTGACTTCTCCTACACCACCGCCAACACGTTTTAAAGATTAGTTTTACTTGTCACATGTACATCAAAACATACAATGAAATCTATTGTTTGCATCAATGTTCTGAGCGTAGCCCGCAAGTGTTGACAGGCTTCCGATGGCAATATAGAATGCCCACAACTCACTAACACTTACCAGCCTGTACAACTTTTGGGATGTGGGAGAAAACTGGAGCACCTGGAGGAAATCCACGTGGCCACGGAGAGAATGTACAAACTCCTTACACGGAGTAGTGGGAATTGAACTCCACTCACCAGGGCTGTA
This sequence comes from Mobula hypostoma, assembly GCF_963921235.1. Taxonomy (NCBI): domain Eukaryota; kingdom Metazoa; phylum Chordata; class Chondrichthyes; order Myliobatiformes; family Myliobatidae; genus Mobula; species Mobula hypostoma. Next base: position 72,368,339 of record NC_086102.1, on the reverse strand, counting down.
AAGCATTATGCTATTTGTTATATTATCTTGCTGCCCACATATACTGTGCATTAACAACTTGTATAACTTTATAAAATTCAACATTGTTAAATAAAACTGCATCAATTATTTTTTGCTAATTTACACATGAACACTGTGCCTTACCCTATCTATTCAATCTGCCCTCACCACATCTTTCCACTACCTTAACAGTTATAGAGTTCCACCCCCCAATGTGCCTCCACTTCCAACACATCATACTTCACAACTTCAGCCACTTCCAAAAGGATCTAGCCGCAAAATGTATCTTTACCTCCCCCCATCTCTTTGTTTTCCGCAGGGATCGCTCCCTCCATAATTCCCTTGTCCATTCATCCCTCCCTATTAATCTCCCTCCTGGCATTTATCCCTAAAGCGGCCAAATGCTACGTCTGCTCATTCACCTCCTCACTCACCTCCATTTAGGGCCCCAAACAGTCCTTCCAGGTGAAGCAACATTTCACCGGTGAATCTGCTGGGGTTGTCTATTGTTTCCAGTGATCTTGATGTGGCCTCCTCAACATGGGTGAGACCCATCGTAAACTGGGGGACCACTTCATTGAGCACCTCCACTCCATCCACCAAAAGTGGAACTTCCTCGTGTCCAAACATTTTAATTCTGATTCCCATTCCCGTTCCAACATGGAGGTCCATGCCCTCCTCTTGTGCCTCAGGGTGGAGGAGCAACACCTTATATTCTGTCTGGGTAGCCTCCAACAATGGAATGAATAACTGTTTCTCTTTCCAGTATATAAAAAAAATTCTCTCTCCCCCACTTCTTCTGTTCCCCACTCTGGCCTCTTACCTCTTCTCACATGCCTATTACCTCTCCCTGGGTCCCCTCCTCCTTCCCTCTCTCCTATGCTCCACTCTCCTCTACTATCAGACTCATTCCTTTCCAGTCCTTGACCTTTCCCACCCACCTGGCTTCACCTATTACCTTCCAGCTTCCCCTTCCCCCCCTCCCCCACCTCTTATTCTGGCATCTTCCCCCTTCCTTTCCAGTTCTGAAGGTGGTCTCGGCCCAAAATGTCAACTGTTTATTCATTTCCATGGATGCTGCCTGACCTGCTGAGTTCCTCCAGCATTTTGTATGTGTTGCTTTGGATCTCCAGCATCTGCAGACTTCCTCATGCTTACCTTTTCAATGTTCTAACTTTATAAGTACAGAATAAATAGCTCTAGTACAACTTTAAATTGCAGACAAGCATCAAGAATGAGGTCAGGAACAATGTACATAATTTACTTGCTAGCTGAGGAAGAATCCGTAATGACTTGCAGGGAAATGGTTTTGCAGGGAGCTTGAAACTTCCAGTCTTGATGAAGGGTCTCAACTGTTTACTCTTTTCCATAGATGATGCCTGGCCTGCTGAGTTCCTCCAGCATTTTTGTGCATATTACTTTGATTTCCAGCTTCTGCAGATTTTCTCTTGTCTGAAAACTCCAGCTCCAATTTACTATGCACGTGAAACTGTATCACAGGTACCCTCCTTTTGGCTGACAGGAAAGCACCCATCTGCTCCAGCATCACCCACTAGCACGGAAGATGTAGAGGAACTGGGTTGTGCACTCCAAATTGAGAAGCCATGATATAATAAGAAACATTGTTGTGTGCCTATGTTAAATACCTAAGGCCTTATTTGAAAAGGAAAATAAAATTGACAGTCTTACATTTATTCCCATATACTTCTCAGTTGACTCCCACTACAGAGATGTATTACATACCCCTGATGTCTGTGTTCTACAGTTCGGCAACTTCTTGTATAAAGGAAGCCCCCTTCTAGTTTAAGCAGGAGCTGTCTATTAGTGAATTTGATAGAGAATCCTCATCTCAAACATCAAAAGAGGTCCAGATTTTGTATTGCTTATACTATACTTGGAAAATCCAGTGGTTATAGATTACCTTTCCAATAATTCAACATTTAGTTGTGTTGTGTTTTACTCCAGTAAAGAGGTTTAATTCATGCATTTGGTTTTTGTTTTGAACTTGGCATTGGGTTAAGCCACGTTGCAAAATTGTCTTACTAGCAATTTTTCTTTTGGACCCTTACCTGGCACACAGGTGATGTCACTTAAGGATATAACCTTTCTGAAAATATCTGTGTCTCCTTCCAAATATTTCCGTGTGTGAATGTACGAACTTTGTGTTCGTGTGGTTGCACTGATAATGCTGTACATTTGAATGACCTTCCGGTATCTTGTGCAGTGTATGTGTTTAAATTGGATAGATCAACTGATCAAATAATATTTGAAAGCGTCTTCCTTACAAAAAGGGCATGTTGTGATTCAGAATATTGTTCTCAATTCTGCCATAAAAATTAGACATTTAGAAATTAGTTAGGCATTAACTGTATTATTTGGAAAACATTAGTTCAGCAGACACAAAATGCATTAATCACCATGTATATTATTTCCGTTGTGATGCCTGTTAGTCATATGTTTATGTAAAATGAATAGGAGATGTAGAAAACATAAGTAAATGTTGCATATTTTAATGATGTTTCCTTCTGTGTATCTTCAACTGGGTTTCCTTTTTTTCCCCTCCTTTTAAAAGTCTCCTGCGGATCGGTGCAAGAAAATCCACGCTGGGGATGAAGTGATTCAGGTCAATCATCAGACTGTGGTATGTGTCACAACAGGGCTTTGTGGGATTTATTTTGGAGGTAGGATTTGCTTTAACTGTGAAGAATAGCACCCAGCTTCTAATAATTGATTTTTGTTAAATTTACATTCTTTGAAAGTGCTTACTATTAATCAGTGGATAGCAAATGCCAGGTAATCGTTGTAAGTGGGAAGTGGTTCAGCAAGATATTCTTCCTTTATTGACCATTTGTCTCCGAGACGTATTAATCTAAACAGGAAGTGAATTTTGCCAATATCATTTCGTTCCAAACACATCTTTGCCTCTCCCCCACTCACCACTTTCCGCAACAATCACTCCTTCCGTGATTCCATGGTCCATTCGTCCTGTTACTTATACCTGCAAGCGGCACAAGTGCTATATTTACCTATTCACCTCCTCCCTCACCTCCATTTAAGGGCCCAAACAGTCCTTCCAGGAGAGGCAACACTTCACCTGCGAACCTGCTGGAGTCGTTTACTGTATCAGGTGCTCCCGCTATGGCCTCCTCCACATTGATGAGACCTGACGTAGATTGGGAGACTGCTTTGTCGGGCACCTTTGCTTCATCTTCAAGAACCAGTATTTCCTGGGGGGCCAACCATTTTAATTCCTATCACTCTTCCTGTTCTGACATAAGACCATAAGATATAGGAGCAGAAGTAGGCCATTTGGCCCATCGAGTCTGCTCTGCCATTGGATCATGGGCTGATCCAATTCTTCCAGTCATCCCCACTCCCCTGACTTCTCCTCATACCCCTTGATGCCCTGGCTAATCAAGAACCTATCTATCTCTGTCTTAAATACACCCAATGACTTGGCCTCCACAGCCGTTCATGGCAACAAATTCCACAGATTTACCACACTCTGACTAAAGTAATTTCTCCGCATCTCTGTTCTAAATGGACGTCCTTCAATCCTGAAGTTGTGGTCAGTTCATAGCTTCCTCTTCTGCCACGATGAGGCCACTCTCAGGTTTGAGGAGCAAGACCTCATATTCTGTCTAAGTAGCCTCCAACCTGATGGCATGAACATAGATTTCTTCAACTTTCTGTAGTTTTTTTTCTACCCCTCTCCCTTCCCTCTTCTTCCTTTCCTTACTCCAACCTCCCTCTTATCTCATTTGCCTATCACCTCCCTCTGATGCCCCTCCTCCACCCCTTTCTCTGTTGGTCCACTCTCCTCTCCTATTAGATTCTTTCTTCTCCACACCTTTAACTTTTCTACCTGTCACCTTCCAACTTGTCCTCCTTCCCCTCACCCCACCTTTTTACCCTGGATCTTCCTCTCCCTTTCCAGTCCCAATGAAGTGTCTCAGCTCAAAATGTCGACTAATTGTTCATTTCCATGGATGCTGCCTGGCCTGCTGACTTCCTCCAGTATTTTGTGTGTGTTGCTGTGGATTTCCAGCATCTGCAGAATCTCTTGTGTTTATCATCTTTTCCAAGCAAGTCAAATACAAAAACAATCAAGTTAATCTAAACTAATAATGGATTCTGACTTGAAGCAATATCTGTAATGTTGTTAAAAACACCTTGAAATTATATTAATTAATTGAAAAAGGGCTGTTCCACTTTTTGAAATCGACTATTTAGAAAACATGGGACAAAGGAATTTTGAAAAGTTTCTAAATATGGTTGGAGAGAGTGCAACATTAATTCATATTTAGTTTCTTTAAGTTATGACATAATTAGACAAACTTCTATCAAAGTTATGATGCAAGATTGGTTATATTTGCCTACTTGGGTTAGTTTGTGGTTTGTTCAATTTATTTGAGTGTACTTTATGGCATTAACAGATGTGATCTTATTTTAAGTTATAGAAGTGCTCTGAAGTAGATGAGCAATGCAGAGAATCGGACTGCATTGTAAAATCTTGCTTTGTGATCCTCTGTAAGCTAAAGTTCCAGTTGGATTTAGGTGGAGTGCTCAGTGGAGGCTTCAGAGTCAAAAACTGGTTATTGAATAAACTAAGTGATAAGCTGGAAGAATGGGAGTTATCAGACTCATTAGAGACTATAATAGCTTTAGTAAAAGAAATATAAAACTAAATACCTCCACTTAAGTATTTAAAAGGAAGGATGTTGGAGCATAAACACAGATTCTGCAGATGCTGGAAAACTTGAGCAGCACACACAAAGTCGTGGAGGAACTCAGCAGGTCAGGCAGCATCTATGGAGGGAAATATGCAGTCGATGTTTCAGGCCAAGACCTTTCATGGGTCTTGATGAAGTGGCTCAGCGTGAAATGTTGACTGTTTATTTCCTCTCATAGATATGGCCTGACTTACTGAGTTCCTCCAGCATTTTTTATGTATTGCATAAGAGAATGGACAGGAACATGGAATCAGCATTGAGACCCGGTGCCAGAACAGACGAGAGATGAAATAGTCCCCCTCGATATTGTAATTTCTCTGTGGCTTTGGTTAGCTGGAGGTTTCCGAACTTTAGAATATATTGCCAGACCTTTCAGTGTACTGTTTATTAGGCTATCTTCTGGTAAACTTTTCATTAAACCTTAATGGATGTTACTGAAGATGGAGGGAAAATATGAGGAAGAAATTTGTCTAGGCCAATATTATTCAGCATGACTATCAAAATTTCTTCTCTTAATCACTTCAACATGATTACTCCAATAGGTTGCAGAAATGGTCCTGTCAATGGCCATTTTTGCAATTTCCATTCTTTGTGGTGTTCCCAACAGCCTGCCAACAGTTTTGAATGCAGCTTTACCCCTGGCCACATAGAATTAAATTACTCTTTTAATAAGAATTTGTGGGCTACTTGTTTTGACCTGTTGATGAAATTTCTGAAAAGTGATATGTTTCAAAGGCACTCCTTCCAGTGATCTTGTGAGTGGCTTGTTAATTCACATCTTCTGAAGAAAAGGATGAAACCCACATTGAGGCCTTACATCCCCTTCCCCCCAGCATTGACTAAGAACCCGGGAAAGATGAACCACAGTGCATTGCAACACATTCTAGCATTTTCCAGCAATGGTTTCCTTTCCTGTTGCAGACAAGCAATGTTGACCTTGAAATATTGACCTTGTGTGATATTCCTCTGATTCCAACAATTATGTTTCTGAAATGGAGGTGAGGAGAAAATGCACTGTTCTCTCCACAGAGAGAAAATAATTTTCTGTTCCTCCTGGGGGTGTGCATTTAGGAATGTGCTGGATGTTATAAAAGCAACAGACTTGTAGGAATATTATTGGTGAAGGATAAGGATTGGGTTTCTGATCGGAGAGAGGGAACGTGCAAATCCTTCACGAACATGCTTGAATGGATTCTGACTTGTCTTGTTACACACACCTGTTAGGGTGCATTCTCCAGTTACCTTATAAGGTAACCGTAGCCTTCAGCCAGGAGCAGATGTCATCAGGTAGTTCCCAACCTTCACAGAGTGTTTCGACCCTTAACCCCGACACTCTCCACTTGGTGGGCCGGCAGTGGTGGCCAAATCACTGCCTATCTGCTCCTGGCTTCCAGCTTCCCTCCTCTCGCCTGCTCCAAATCCAACAAGAGGCGCGTTCTGCCTCTTCCCTCATCCTACGAGCTGCTTGTTATTTGCTCCTTTCGTCCAGGCCCAGATCTGACAACAACCGCCATGCTGATTTGGCTGGGAAACCTCTGCAGCCGATCTCCACAGGGAACAACCATGCCTGCCATCCCTTGTCTTTACACTCCTGCAGTAAGGGCTGGTACTTCAAGGCCTTTCTCTCTTGGGCCTCTTCCCATTGCACAGTCAACTCAACCAGAATTATTTTCTTGTCTTCGGTTGACCACAGTACAATGTCCGGGCGTAGGGTTGTGTGCACCACATCTGGGAACTGCAATCTCCTTCCCACATAGACCCTCATCTCCCAGGACCTGGCCGTTAGCAGCAGATTGGGCTTTGGTTGTTTGATTACGAAAGGCCTGGCTCCCTCTTCGATGAAGGTGATGGCCTTCCTCAAATCTGTGCCAGCCGTCCTCTTCTTGCATCTCTCCCGCTCTAGTGCGTCAGCAAGAGCCAGGAGCACCTTCTCATGTTGCCACCTATACCGTCCTTGAGTTAGAGCTGTTTTACACCCGGACAGTATATGAGCCAGTGTCCCTTTTTGACCACAGAGCTTACAGTTCAGGTCCTCTCTCATCCCCCATGTGTACAGATGTAATGGCAAAGGAAGGGTGTCATACACAGATCGCAAGAGGAAGGAAATACGGAATGGCTCCAGTCTCCATAACTCTGCCCATGAGATCTTGTGCTTAGGCAGATCCCATTTTGTCCAGGCACCCTGGGACCCTTGTTCCACTGCCTTTGACATCCGCTTCTCTTCCTCATGGATCCGTACTTATGCCTGTATCATGTCTCGCCTGTTCCTTACGCTTGCATTTCCCCACTTCTGGAAGTGAACTGAGCCGAGGCCTTGCCGCCCGACGCAGGGGTTGCTGATGATATCTCGCAGCTTCAGAGAACACACTGCCTCCTCCACAGCTGCGTTGGCTGCCCACTTGCACCCAGATCTGGTTGTAATGCCTGATTGCTTTACCAAGACATCATTGGAATCTCTCAAGCTTAATAAGGCTCTGCATTTTGCCACCTTGAATTCCTCCACAACAGATGACAGGGGATGCTGCAGTTGCCCAGAACGAATGTAGAGGCCCACTGAAGAGAAGCTTGGGGGAACTCCCAACCATCTCCGCAGGTGTTTGTTGGTTTTCCTCTCGATGTTCTCTACAGCAGTCATGGGGAACTCATAAAGTGTGAAGAGCCAGAGAAGCCTGGGCAGAATGCCGTATTGGTACAGCCAGGTCTTGAATTTACCCGGAAGTCCGGATTTATCAATCTTCTTCAGCCATTCCTCTGTCTGCTTCACAGCATTGGTTACATTGGCCCCATCTGTCAGTGACACATTAAACCACCTCCCCAAGCATTTTATCAGGTTATCTTCGATGGAAGGGATGACCTCACTCTGAACTTGGAGGCTAAACTTGCTCGTAACTTTGCCCTTTCTGATCACCATGCACCTGGACTTCTTGGCCTTGAAGGACATCCTCCCCCAAGTGGCTACATTACCCAGGGTTTCCAATACCCATCTTGCTTGGACATGTGACACAGTTGTTATAGTGATGTCGTCCATGAACCCTTATAGAGCCAGCTGAACAATGCCTGGCTCCAGCATCGGGCCACGGGTTACATCTTCTGCTGCTGATAATAGGAGATTCATTCCCATAATAAATAGGATGGGGGAGATGATGCACCCTGTTGGAATCCTCTTCTGGAGGTCCTGCCAACTAGTTGTGAAATGGGCTGATGTAAATCTGAGTTTGAATACTCCTAGGTAGCTGGTGATCATGTCTCGAATAGCCACTGGGATGTAGTAGTGGTCAAGTCCATCTAGGATGAGGTCATGTGGAATAGACCCATAGGCGTTCGCGAGGTCTAACCAGACAACTGTTAGGTCGCCTTTTTTCTGCTTGGCCTCACGAAACAAATGGCTAATCATTGAGATGTGTTCCAGACACCCTGAAAAGCCTGGAATACCGCCTTTCTGGATGGATGTGTTGATATAACGGTTCTGCTTCATGTAAGAAGTCAGCCTTCTTGCGAGCACAGAAAAGAAAATCTTACATTACACATCCAGGAGAGAAATTGGCCCAAACTGGGCAATTGTGGAAGAAACCTCTTCCTTTGGAATAAAGCATCCCTCTGCCAATTTCCAACTTGATGGAATAGTACCTTTGGCCCAGATCTTTCTCATGAGCTTCCACTGCCTCCGAAGAAGTTTTGGGCATTTCTTATACACCTTATAAGGTATGCCGCTTGGGCCTGGGGCAGCTGATGCTTTAGCTTTCCAGATGATGTCCTGGATTTCCTGCCACGTAGGCTCCTTCACATTCAGCTCAATTGATGGATTTTCTGGTCTACGCACAGCCCGATTGGTTCCTAGTCCCTGACCCCTCCGTGGGTCGCTGTGTGCCTCCTGCAGGAACTGCTCTACCTCTGGCTTCAAGCTGGATAGTATACCAGATTTTTGTTGGCCGAGAAGAGTCCTGGTGAAGCTGAATGCATCTCTCACAAACTGCGCTCGCCTTTTCTCTTTCCTCCTCCTTTGCTGTCGCAGATGTCTCTCCCTCTGGAGTTTGTACAGCTTTTCCCACAGTATACTGGTTAAGTCCTTGATACCTTCTTTTTTGGCCTGTGAGCTGGTTTTAAACCTCTTGTTGAGCATCATTAATTCGCCTCTCAAGCGACGCATCTCCATTTCCCTCCTATTTGGTTGCCGCGGTAACTCCGGCTGGCTTCTCTGCTCCATTGGGCCAAATCGTTCCTTAGCTAGATTGTACGCTATGGCTGTGAGTAAGTCGATATTTCTGTGTACGGGACCTGCTAAGGCCACTTCCAGGATGCCGTCTAGATCATCATCGAACTGTATCCAGGTGACGTTGTCTGACAATCTAGGCCATTTGATCCTGTCTTTCTTTGACGAATAGATTGGGGTAGCCGAAGAGGAACTCACTAGGTCTGTTGTTCGGTGCTGAGGCAACTCAAGTGCAGAGAGATCTTCAGCTCTGTGGAGTGCTTCCTGGCTGGAATTCTCCTTCGTCTCACCTGACACTAAGTCCGTGTGCTGCACTTGGGTCACCATTGATCCACATCTAGACCTGCTCTGGTGTATCTTGAGCCCGCTGATGTTTTTGCAGACTTTCTCGCAATGACACCTTACCGTGAATTCCTCTCCGGTCAGTGTTGTTTGCTTTAGCTTCCTCGTAGTCGTGTTTCCTGTCCTGGCCGTTGCCGGTATGACCGTCCTGTTGAGTCTCTCATCCTCACCCACTCTCGGGAGACTCGGGGGGGGTATTGCTCTTTGTGTTCAATGGTAGCTTGAGTGGTGCCCTCTTGTGAGTGCTGCCCACAAGGTTGCTAGCCTTGTGAGCCCGTGCCAGTCTTTCCAGTCTTTCTTAACACTTCATCATAATCCATCTGTTTATGAATTTTAAACCATTTTCATGCCAGTATAAGTTTTCCTGTTTTATCGAATATATCATAATCTGCACAAGTCAGCAGAATTTATGCATCAGAGTATCAATTGGCATTAACTGAATTTAACAGAAGCGTTTTCCCTTCAGCATATGTGGTTTTGTCCCCTATTTCATAAGTAGTGTCTTTCTGAACTCTCAAGTTTCTTTATTGGTTGCTGGATTTTGTAAATTTTCAGTCATTGTGAATGCTCACTCTTTATTGTATACTTTCTCCCTTCCTCTTGGTGCAAAAGTTGCCCATTTCTGCCCCTTCTGATCACTCAAAATACTCTCATGCAGCTTAATACAGCTGTGCTGAAAGGAATCAACATAATAATCATGCTTCATTGCCCTGCTTATGCAAATCTCCAGTGTCAGGAAACTCATCTCCGCTTGCATGGGCTAATAGCATCTGTATGTTGTATTCTGCCTCCAAAATTTGTTCTGCTGGCTCCACATGAGGAGCAGATAAGTTGGTGTTAGACTATACCCGATAGAAATGGTAAACTACTGAGATGGGTCTGTGAGAAGTGTGTTGCTAGAGTGGACCTAGTGGCCGCTGATGTCATATGCCAACTATAAGCTGCTTGGTTTATGCTAGGTAACATGTAGTTATTTATCCCGGTAACATTTACGAATGAGATGAACCAGCATCAAAGCTTTTTGAAGGTGGAGTTTGAGAAATCATCAAAAAGTTTGCACTGCTCCATTAACTAAATGTAATAGATAATTAATCACAGACTCTGTGCATCTTCTTAAACTGTAGTCAGCACCGGGCTCATGCTCAGAGCACCAATTAAATACCATGTTCAGCTGGTCTATATTGTTCAGTTTTAATACACAAATATTCCAGTTCCTTCATAAGGACCAATGGCAATGTTGGTTTCTGTCTTTACAGCCTAGAATGTCAGAATTTCCAATCTCTGAGTGTGTTGGAGACTTATAAAATGATATTCCATCCTCATTACTCCTCATTCAGGCCATCACAGAATTCTGTTTGTGAGCAGCTTGAATTTCTGTCTCATCCACGTGAGAATCAAAAGTGAGTTAGCTGAAACAGTAATTTGTTTTAATCCACTTGCTGAGTATATGAGACTCCCTTCATAACAAACATCATGAATCAGCAACAGGAAGAATTTAGCAGCTTTAATAAATGTGCAATAATAAAGGCAAAATATGTTTTGTTATATTGTCATCCACCAAAATATATTTTGCAAATAATTCCTCTTGTAATTTTCAATCACTCAGTGGTATTTTCTGAAGTCCACAAGAAATAAATACTCTTTGTTTTCAGTGAACTAGTCCTATGAAAAAATGGACAGTGAAGCACAGGGAAAAGCCTATTTGTCCATTCATATTTATCCACAAGAATGAGCCACCTAATGCTTTAGATTGTAAATAATGTTTACTCCACCTTTCCAAATGTGACATAATTGTTATAGAATCATAGAAACATACAGCACAGGAATGTGTCCTTTTTATCTACCTCATCCTTGCCATCATGATGCCTTTCGATGTTAATCCCATTTGCCTATATTAGCCTCATAAACCTTCACACCATTCCAATCTAAGTACTTCTCCAAGGGCCTTTTAAATATTGTAATTGTATCTGCCTCCACATCTTCTCTGGTGCTCACCTAGATAACCACCACTCCCTGTGTGGAAGAACTTGCCCTGAAATCCCTATTAAGTTTCTCCCCCTCACCTCTAACTATTGTCTCCAGTTTAAGACTCTCCTGCAGCAGGACTTAGACAAATTGGCAGAAAAAGTGGTAGACGGAATACAGAGTTGGGAAATGTATGATAATGCATTTTGGTAAAAGGAACAATAATCTGGACTTTTATCCAAATGGGGAAAAGGTTCAAACATCAGAGGTGCAGAGGGATTTGGGCGTTTTCATGCAAGACACCCAAAAGGTTAATTTACGGGTTGAGTTTATGGTAAAAAAGGCAAACACAAGAAAAAACTTATTTCAAGGAGAATAGAATATAAAAGGAGATAATGCTGAGCAATCAAATCAGAAACAAGACAAAATCTGCAGATGCTGGAAATCCAAGCAACACGCACAAAATATGCTGGAGGAACTCAGCAGGCCAAGCAGCATCTATAGAAAAAAGTACAATCAATGTTTTGTGCTGAAACCCTTCAGCAGGACTGGAGAAAAGAAAGATGAGGAGTCAGAGCTAGAAGGTGGGCGGAGGGGAGAGAGAAACACCAGGTGAGAGGTGAAACCGGTGGTGAGGGGAGAGGGGTGAAGTAAAGAGCTGGGAATGTGATTGGTGAAAGAGATACAGAGCTGGAGAAGGGGGAGTCCAATAGGAGAGAACAGAAGGTCATGGAAGGAAAAAAAGTGGGGAGGCACACCAGAGGGAGGCAATTAGCAGGCAACGAGATAAGGTGAGAGAGGGTAAAGGGGATGGGGAATAGTGACAGGCGGGCTATTACCGGAAGTTGGAGAAATCAATGTTCATGCTATCAGGATGGAGGCTACCCAGTCAGAATATAAGGTGTTGCTCCTCCAACCGGAGTGTGGCCTCATTGCAACAGCAGAGGAGGCCTTGGATGACATATCGAAATGGGAATGGGAAATGGAATTAAAATGGGTGGCCATTGGGAGATCACGCTTTTTTTGGTGGATGGCGCGTAGGTGCTCGTCAAAATGGTTTCCTGATCTATGTTGGGTCTCACCGATATACAGGAGGCCACACCGGGAGAACCAGATACTGTGTATGACCCCAACAGACTCACAGGTGAAGTGTCACCTCACATGGAAGGACCAGTTGGGGCCCTGAGTGGTGGTGAGGAAAGAGGTGTAGGGGCAGGTGTAGCACTTGTTCCGCTTGCAAGAGTAAGTGCCAGGAAGGAGATCAGTGTGGAGGGGCAAATGGACAAAAGAGTTGTGTAGGGAGTGATTCCTGTGGAAAGCAGAAATTTGGGGAGGGTGGGGGAGAGAAAGATACTTAGTGGTGGATCCCATTGGAGATGGCGGAAGTTCTGGTGAATTATGTGCGGGAGACAGAGGCTAATGGGGTGGTAGGTGAGGACAAGAGGAACCCTATTCCTCGTAGGGTGGCAGGAGGATCGGATAAAAGCAGACGTGCATGAAATGGAAGAGATGTGATTGAGGGAGCATTGATGGTGGAGGAAGGGAAGCCCCTTTCTTTGAAAAAGGAGGACATCTGCTTCGTTCTAGAATGAAAAGCCTCATCCTGAGAGCAGATGCGGCGGAGATGGAGGAATTGAGAGAAGGGGATGGCGTTTTTACAAGTAACAGGTTGGGAAGAGGTATAGTCCATGTAGCTGTGAGATAATGCTGAGGCTTCATAAAACTCTACTCAGGCCACACTTTAGATTCGATTAGATTCAACTTTATTGTCATTGTGCCGAGTACAGATACAAAGCCAATGAATGAAATGTAGTTAGCATCGAACCAGAAATGCAAAGGATAGTGTTATTTACAAAATAATTGCGAATAAAAAGTAACAAATATAAAAGTACTGAGGCAGTACAATATGGATGCAATACTGCTTAGCGCTGTGATATGAGGTTCAGCAGGGTCACAGCCTCAGGGAAGCTCTTCCTGTGCCTGCTGGTGCGGGAGCAGAGGCTCCTGTAGCGCCTACCGGATGGGAAGAGAGTAAAAAGTCCATGATTAGGGTGAGATGCATCCTTGATAATGCTTTTCTCCCTGCCCAGGCAGTGTTTATGGTAGATGTTCTCAATGGTGGGCAACTGGGTGCCGATAATCCGCTGGGCAGTTTTCACCACACGCTGGAGTGCTTTGCAGTCCAATATGGGACAATTGCCATACCACACTGAGATGCAGTTGGTGAGTATGCTCTCAATGGTATAGCGGTAAAAGTCCGTTAGTATCCTGGGATGGAGGTGAGCTTTCTTGATGTCCCGCAGGAAATAAAGGTGCTGTTGCGCCTTTTTGATCAGGATGGAGGAGTTCAGGGACCAGGTGAGATCCTTGGAAATGTGGACACCAAGGAATTTGAAGCTTGATACACGCTCCACTACAGCTCCGTTGATGTAGATGGGGATGTGAGTGTGGCTCCTAGCATGCCTGAAATCTACACAGAGTTTTGGCTCCATATCTCAGAAAGGATGTGTTGTCATTGAAGAGAGTCCAGAGGAGGTTCATGAGGATGATTCTGGAAATGAAAGGGTTAACATATGAAGACTGTTTGCCAGCTTTGGGCCTGTACTCACTGGAATTTAGAAGAATGTGGGCGGATCTCATTGAGCCAACTGGATGTTAAAAGAACTAGATAGGGTGGATGTAGAGAGGATGTTCCAATGGTGGGGAATCCAGAATTAGCCTCAAAATTGAGGGGCAACCTTTTAGAGCATAGGTAAGGGGGATTTTTTTTTTTGCCAGAAAGTGGTGTATCTGTGGAATGCCCTGCCACAGACTGTGATGGAGGCCAAATCCATGGGTATACTTACGGCAGAAGTTGATAGTTTCCTGAATTGTCAGGGTACCAAAGGATAAGGCGAGAAAGCAGGTGTGTGGGGTTGAGTAGGATCTGGGATCAGCCATGATGGAATGGCAGAGCAGACTCGATGGGCTGAATGGCCAAATTCTGTTCCTATGTCTTATGGTCTTATGGACTAAATGATATAGCTGAATTATACAGAACATCGTACAACAATACAGCACAGCACAGAGCCTTAGGCTCATGATGTTGTGCTGTGCCACTAAATCTACTCCATGATCAACATAATCCATCCCTCCTACCCAACCCACACCCTCCATTATCTTCTATCCATTTGCCTATCTGAGTCCCTATTGTATCCGCGTCTACCACCACCCCCGGCAGTTCATTCCAGGTACCTACCACGTTCTGTGTAAAAATAAAACCTAGCTCTGACATCTCCCCTAAAGTTTTCTCCACTCACCTTAAACAGATGTCCTCTGATATTGGCCACTTTTGCTCAGGAAAGTAAGTTGTGTAATCCAGGCAGCACTCTGGTAAATATCCTCTGCACCCTCTAAAGCTTTCACATCCTTCCCATTATGAGGTAACCAGAAGTGAACACGTTATTCCAAATGTGGTCTAAGCAGAGTTTCATAGAGCTGCAACATTACCTCATGGCTCTTGACTTCAATCCTCCTACTAATGAAGACCAGCACACCATACGCCAATGACCCTATCAATCTGCATGGCATCTTAACACAATCCATGGTTTTAGACCCCAAGACCCCTCTGTTCTCCCACACTGCAAAGAATCCAACCATTGACCTTGTATTCCACTTCAAGTTGGATCTTCCAAAGTGTATCCCTTCACACTTTTTCAGATTGAACTCCATCTGGCACTTCTCTGTCCAGTTCTGCAACCTATCTACACTCTGTTATAAACTATCACAAACTTCTACACTATCCACCAGACCTCTAACATTCGTGTGGTCTGCAAACCTCCTCTTCCACCCCTCCACTTCCTCTTCCAAGTCATATCACAAAGAGCAGGATTCCAAGAACAGGTCCCTGCAGAACATCATTCGTCACTGACCTACAGGCAGAACATTCTCCCTCTTCTACCATCCTCTGCCTTCCATGGTCAAGCCAATTACGAACTCACACAGCCAAATTCTAATTGATCTGGAGCCTTATGACTTTCTGGATGAGCCTATCTTGGGGAATCTTGCAAATGCCTTACAGAAATCTATGTAACCACATCTACTGATCTACCTTCATCAATTTGTTTGGTCACCTCCTCGAAAAAGACTCATTGAGGTTCATGAGGACAATCCAACCCTTGCAAAGCTTCTCCAAACACTCATAAGTTCTGTACCTAAGAATCCCTTTCATTAGTTTGCCTTCCACTGACATAAGACTCACTGGTCTATAATCAACAGGATTATCCCTCTTGCATTTCCTGATCAACGGAACAGCATTTGCCAATCCTCCAGCAGTACTCCTGTAGGCAGGGAGGATGCAAAGATCATTCTCAACACTCCCAGCAATCTGTTCCCTTGCTTCTCATAGTACCCTGGGATATGTCCTATCGAGCTCTGGAGACTTATCTGTTCTAATGATTTTCGAAATTTTTTGTGAGTGGAAAGCTGTAAAGGAAAACTGACAATATTTTGTCATATTATAGGAACTATTTTGAGTCGTGTTACAAAACATATTTTTTGAATTTGTCATAATATTTAGTCACATAGATTCTAGTTGTAAATAGGAAATCAAAGTAAGCAGAATAAAAACACTGTAAAGCTAGCTTTTGTGTGATTAGCCAGAGGCCTTTTCCTAGGGCTGAAATAGCTAACACAAGGGGTCATAGTTTTAAGGTGCTTGGAAGTAGGTACAAGGGGGATGTCAGAGATAAGTTTATGACTCTAGGTTCACAACTGACTGTGCGAGAATCTTAGACTTGGTGCACTTACACGGGAAAATGTTTCACCCACAACTTGCGACAGTTCTCTGAAAAATTCATGCCGACATGATGGAGTTATTTGTCCAGTTATGATATTATAATTGCTGTGCTGTCGATATGGTCATTGGTAGACGAGTTTATATCTATTCTGACCTGTGCTGTGACATAACTTTCAGTTACTGTTGCTATAAAATTGTAATATAACATGGGGTTGGGTGTTCAACACAATTCTGTAGAGACTACATTGCATAACCTTCCCTGAATGAGATAATTTCACACCACTCTAGTTTGACACTGTTTAAGGTTTAACACCCAAGCAGTGACAGATGTGCTCAGGATTTCTAATGCTGGTCTTCTGGGAATGTGTGAGTCTCACAGGCACTGATATGAAATGTTTAGAAGAGGCTGTTCTATTGTTGTATCCTATTATCCTATTCTCTTTGTGGCAAGACCACCATCTAATATGTTGTTTAATTTACATAGTTATTGTTTAAACACATTTAATTTGCACTCATTTCCCTCCATTTGAATGGAGATGAAGTTCCTTTGGAACATTTTGGAGCACATTGGAAAAGAGGTATGGAATAGTAAAATCAATTTAAAATAGAGTTAAAATATTAAATTGTAGGCAGCACGAGTGAATGCTGGAGGTGAATTGGATTAGTTATTAAGTGACAAATGATCAGCAGTATGATTTTGACATTTTTAAATGTGGACTGAGCTTGAGATTTACCCCAGGTGTGTATAGAATTATATGATTTTAAGCATGATGCCTGCTTCAGGTAAATCATCCCATTGATAAGCAAATAATTTCAGATAATGCTAGTTTTGCATTACTAAATAATTCTCCAAAAGATACTCTTTTTATCCAGTCACATCTGAATAAAGCTTATCTTTAATATTGTTGGATAGAGCAACTGAGTGCCCTCTTCATCTTTCAAGGCTTATTAAGCTATAATCTCTCAAGCTACTTTTAAATTGTACAAATAGAGATCATATATAAAGAAGAGAGTTCTGATTGATTGCACTGATTGATAGTTTGCCTGTTTACATTTGTAACTGAAGCTTGAATGTATTATAGACTGAAGTGATATGTATTTCTACTTCTGAAAGGCCTTGATTGGAAGACTTCTAAATGTGAATAAAGTTTCTTATTCTGAACAAGCACAATTCACTGTTAGAAAAGTTATCACTGGGTGCACAAGAGCACTAAATTGGTATATTCAGTTAGGAGGCATGAGGATCCTCATGTGGGAATTGAAAAATCCATGTTGGTAGTGTGAAAGATCTGTCAGTTGGGTTGAAGTGCATTCTTAAAAAAAGTAAGTTAAAGTTATACTTTACAGTACCTGTTCTGGAACAGTGTTTACAAACGGAAGTTCTTGGTGAGAATGTGAAAGAATGAATGGCATTTCTCTCAAAACACTGCATGACTCATGAATTTGATGTGATATTTTTCTATGGCTTTTGAGATTGAAGCATCAAAAAGCTGAGCTAGAGGTTGAATTTTAAATACAAAAAGGTCTTAAATACATAGCATGAGTGTTATTACTGAATAACCATGCCAGTATCTTTCCATGGCAGGTACAATTTAAAATGAAAGCAAACATGAAAACGCATTTATGACATGATTGATGTGTTGTTTAATTGATCCTCAGATTTATTACATACCTGTTTCAAAAATGGGTGGAGGCATCTGAAAGCAAAAAAAAAATGCGAACCACAATAGAGTGATTTATATTTTATATCCAAGAGCTAACATTTTTGTATCAGGTATTAAAAGTGCTGTATTAGCATCAATGCAAGATAAACAAATAATACTTTCCTTGTGAAGGAACTGGAGACAATTCCACAAATGTGAAAAGGACAAGCCAAAACAACCATATTAGATGGCGTTTAGAGATCAACCAATGCTATTTAATGTATCTTGGGGAATGTGTTATAATGTAGACATCCCACCTCTCCCGGAAGTTCCGGGAGTCTCCCGCATATTAATAGTGGCTCCCTGATGCCCGCAAATTATATACAATATCACAGAAATCAATTTTTTTGAGAGTGAGTGAGCGAGAGAAAGCAAGAGAGAGCGCGAGAGTGACCACAAGAGAGAGAGTGCGCGCGTGAGCGAGAGAAAACACAAGCGAGAGCGCGCGAGCGAGAGAGAGAGCGAGAGCGCGCGAGCGAGAGAGAGAGCGAGAGCACGCCATGGCAGAGTGTTCCAAAAAAAGAAAATATAAAACGTATATCACCCCAGACTACACTAAAGTGTACCCCTGCCTAATAGGGGTCAAAATAATGACAGTGTTGCTCGCTGCACTGTTTGCAACAGTGACTTTTCTATTGCCCATGGTGGGTTAAGGCTGTAAAAGATATGTTGAGGTGAGTTTAACAAGTGTCATTCATTCATTAGCATAGCTAACATTATTTAAACTAGCTGGCTAGCTGCTAAGGAGCTACTCTATTGCAGACATTCCACCTCTCCTGGAAGTCTCCCACAAATTGATGGTGCTACCTCCCTGAAATGAGTTTTTGCAGGGTGGGATGTCTGTATAATGTATTTGGTTGGTTGAGGAAAAGGGCATTCAAAGATGAGCAACCATGAAGATAATGATCAGCAAAACACGTTAAATCTAACCCCTCAGTCTTTATCTATCAGTCATTAAAGTATAGCTACTTATGCAAAAGTAGAAACACTAACTCAAAGTATAGCAATAGCTATGTTCAATATATTATCAAAGGACGACTTTACCCTCTATTTGACAAAGTGCATTATGCAATAACTATTACCAGTATGATGTACTGTACATACTAACTTTTTCACCTGGACAACTCATAAGAACATAAGACAAAGGAGCAGAATTAGACCATTTGGTCCTTCAAGTCTTCTCCTCAAATCAATCACAGCTGCTTTATTTTCCCTTTTAACCCCATTATCCCCTCTTCTCCTCATAATCTTTGACAAGCTTACTAATCGAGAACCTATCAAACTCTGATTTAGGGTAATTCCAATGACTTGGCCTCCACAGCCATCTGTAGCAATGAATTCCACAGATTCACCATTCTTTGGCAAAAGAAATTCCTCCTCATCTCTGTTCTAAAGGGATGTCCTTAAGGGGTTGTTCCCTCTGGTCCTAGACACACCCACAATTGGAAACATTCTCTCCACTCTACATAGGCCTTTCAATATTCGGTAGAATTCAATGAGATTCCCCCTCATTCTGTTAAACTCCAGTAAGTACAGGCCCAGAACCATCATACGCTCCACGTTCATTAACTCTCTCCAATGCAAGCATGTTCTTTCTTAAATATGGGGTCCAAAACTGCTCACAGTTTGCCAAATGTGATCTGACCATTGCCTTATAAAGTCTCAGCAACAGCTTCTTCCTTTTATATTCTACACCTTTGTTCCTTCTACCAAAGTGCATGACCATACGTCGCCCTACACTGCGTTGCACCTGCTACTTCTTTACCCATTTTCCTTATCTATCCAAGTCCTTCTGCAGACTCCCTGCTTCCCCAGCACTACTTACCCCTCTACCTATCTTAGTATCATCTGCAAACTTGGCCACAAAGCCATCAATCTGTCGCCCAGATCATTGATATAAAGCATGAAAAGTAGCAGACCCAATACTGACCTTGTCACCAGCAGGCAACCAAAAAAGACCCTATTTATTCCCATTCTTTGCCTCCTGCCAGTCAGCTAATCTTCTGACCACGTTAATATTTTTCCTGCAATGCCTTTAGTTCTTATCTTCTTTAGCAGCCTCATATGGAGCATCTTGTCAAAGGCTTTATGAAAATCCAAGTAAACAACATCCACTGACTCTCCTTCATCTATCCATCCTGTTATTTCCTCAAAGAATTCCAACAGATGTGTCAGGCAAGATTTCCCCTTAAAGATATCATGTACCTCCAAGTACCCTGAAACTTCATCCTTAATTATGGACTCAAACATCCTGCCAACCACTGAAGTCAGGCTAATTGGCCTGTGATTTTCTGTCTTTTGCCTCCATCTCTTCTAAAAAAGCAGAGTGACATTTGCAATTTTCCAGTCCACCAGAACCATTCCAGAATCTAGTAATTCTTGAAAGATCACTACTAATGCATACATGATCGCTTCAGCTACCTCTTTCAGAACCCTAGGGTATGGTCCATCTGATACAGGTGACTTACCATTCTTCAGATCTTTCAGAGTCCCAAACACCTTCCCATTAGTAATAGCCATTGACATTCTCAAAATATCTGGCACCTGCTGGTGTCTTCCACAATTAAGACTGACACAAAGTACTTACTTAGTTCATCTGTCATTTCTTTGTTCTCTCCAGTCAGAAACAAAAGAAAATCTGCAGATGCTGGAAATTCAAGCAAAACACACAAAATGCTGGAGGAACTCAGTAGACTGGGCACCACCTATGGAAAAGAGTACAGTCGACTTTTCAGGCCGGACCTTTGGCAGGACCGGAGGAAAAAAGCAGAGGAGTAGATTTAAAATGTGGGGGCAGGGGAGAGAGAAACACAGGGTGATAGGTGAAACCTGAAAGGGGGGGGGGGATGAAGTAAGAGCTGGGAAGCTGATTGGTGAAAGAGACAAGGCCATCGAAGAAAGGAAAGGGGAGAGGCGCACCAGAGGGAGGCAATGGGTGGGCAAGGAGATAAGATGAGAGAGGGAAAAGGGGATGAGAAATGATGAAGAGGGAGTGGGGCATTACTGGAAGTTCAAGAAAACGATGTTCTTATCATCAGGTTGGAGGTTACCCAAACGGAATATAAGGTGTGGTTCCAACCTAAGTGTGGCCTCATCACGACAGTAATGAGGCCATGGATAGACATATTGAAATGAGAATGGGAAGTGGAATTAAAATGGGTGGCCACTGGGTGATCCTGCTTTTTCTGGTGGGTGGAGTGTAGATGCTTAATGAAACAGTCTCCCAATCTACATCGGGTTTCACCGATATACAGGAGGCCACACAGGGAGCACCGGACACAGTATATGACCCCAACAAGCTCACAGGTGAAGTGTTGCCTCACCTGGAAGGACTATTTAGAGCCTGAATGATAGTGAGGGAGGAGGTATAGGGGCAGGTGTAGCACTCGTTCCACTTGCAAGGATAAATACCAAGAGAGAGGTCAGTAGGGAGTGACGAATGGACAAGGAAGTCACGTAGGGAGCAGCTCCTGTGGAAAACAGAATGTGTGGGGAAGGGAAAGATGTGTCTAGTGATGGGATCCAAGTGGAGATGGAAGTTTCAGAGAACTATGTGCAGGATGTAGAGATGGTGGGGTGGTAGGTGAGGACAAGTGGAACCCTATCCCTGGTAGGGTGGCGGCAGGATGAGGTAAGAGCAGACATGCATGAAATGGAAGAGATGTGGTTGAGGACAACGTTGATGGTGGAGGAAGGGAAGCCTCTTTCTTTGAAAAAAGAGGACATCCCCTTCGCTCTAGAATGAAAAGCCTCATCCTGAGAGAAAATGCGGAGGAGACAGAGGAATTGAGAGAATAGGATGGCATTTTTACAAGTAACAGGGTGGGAAGAGGTATAGTCCAAGTAGCTGTAAGAACCATTGGTTTATAATAGACATCAGTGGATAAGCTGTCTCCAGAGATAGAGACAGTGAGACTGAGAAAGGGGAGGGTGATGTCAGAAATGGACCAGGTAAATTTGAGAGCAGGGTGGAAGTTGGAGGCAAAGTGGATGAAGTCGAAGAGTTCAGCTTGGGTGCTGGAAGCAGCACCAATACATAGCGTAGGAAAAGTGGGAGATGGTCACCAATGTAAGCTTGGAACATAGATTGTTCCATGTACCCAACAAACAGGCAGACATAGTTGGGACCCATATGGGTGCCCATGGCTGCACCTGTTGTTTGAAGGAAGTGGGAGAAGCCAAAGGAGAAATTTAAAGCGAAGACAAGTTCTGCTAGGCTGAGGATAGTGGTGATGGAGGGGAACTGGTTAGGTCTGGTGTCCAGAAAGAAACGGAGAGCTTTGAGGCCTTCCTGGTGGGGGGGAGGGGGGTAAAAGTGCATAGGGACTGGACACCCATAGTAAACATAAGATGATGGGGGCCAGGTATCTTGAAATCATTGAAAAAATCCAGAGTGTGTGAAGCATCACAGATTTAGGTAGGAAGGGACTGAGCTAGGGGGTATAAAACAGAGTCGAGGTATGTGATATGAGTTCAGTGGCACAGGAACAAGCTGAGACGATGGGTCTACCTGGACAAGTGTGTTTGTGGATCTTGCATAGGAGGTAGAAACAGGGTGTGTGGGAATTATAAGGTTGGTGGCAGTGGATGGGAGATCCCTAGAGTCAATAAAGCTGGGGTAATGGTGTGGAAGACAATGGCCTGGTATTCCTTAGTAGGGTCCTTTTGAGGGATGAGTGAGAGGAGGTGTCTGAGAGTTGGCACTGGGCCTCAGCAAGGTAGAGGTCAATACGCTAGACTACTACAACACTTTCTTTATCTGCGGGTTTGATGGTGAGGTTAGGATTGGTGTGGGGGGAGTGGAGAGCAAAGCATTCGGAAGGAGTACAGTTGGAATTGGAGAGAGGGGTGTTGAAGTCTAGACAGTTGATGTCCCGCCAGTATCATTTTCAGTAGTCTGTTATCTCCCTTTTACTCTTCATATATCTGGAAAAACACTTCAGATCCTCTTTTACATTATTACTTAACTTATATTTATATTTCATGATTTTTCTTGTTATTATTTTTTCAATTGCCTTATGTTGGTTTCAAAAACTTCCCAACCCTCTAGCTTCTCACTGTTTGTTTCTATATTGTATACAGTCTTTTGCTTTTATTCTGTCAAAGACTTCCCTAGTCAATCATGGTTGTGTGGCCCTATACAATACATCTTCTTCTTTGCGATGAACTGATCCTGTGTCTTTCTAATTTCTACCAGAATCTCCAGCCATTGATGCTCTGCTGTCATCCCTGCCAGTGTTCCTTCCAATCAATTTTGAGCAGCTCTTGCTTTATGCCTCTGTAGTTAATTTTACTCAACAGAAATACGGATACATCTGATCTTTGTCCTCTCAAACTGCATGTGAATTCTATTAAATTATAATCTCTAGCTCCTAAGGGTTCCTTTACCTTAAGCTCCTTAATCAAAAATTGGGTTTATTAAATAGCACCCAATCCAGAATTGCCTTTTCCTTAGTAGGCTTAACCACAAGCTGCTCCAAAAGCTCTCTTGTAGATACTATACAAACTCCTCCTCTTGGGATCCAGCACCAACTTGTATTTCCAAATCCACCTGCTTATTGAAATAGCCCATGACTTTCGTAACATTGCCCTTTTTGCTTGCTTTTTCTATCTCCCATTGACATTTGTACCCCACATCCTGCTTTGCCCTTGCACTTTCTCAACTTTACCCACAAGAATTCTGCATTATCCAATGTCACCTCTTTCTAACGACAATTTCATCTCTTGCCATTCAAGCCACCCCATACCCTCTGCCCATCTTCGTCTCCTTTCCATACAAAATGTAACCTTGAATGTTAAGCTCCCAGCTGTGATCTTATTTCAACCATGACTCTGTGATGTGCGCAATATCAACCAGCCAGGTTGGTTAAAGGCCCCAAATGACCAAATCAGCACTCGCCATCCCACTGCAGTGACACACTAATATATTTTGCTTCCATGAAGACATCCTACTTCTAGGTCCAGTGAACTTCAGTAATGTCCAGACAGTAGATGAGCAGCATGCTGAGATATATCCCAGCTTCTCAACTGTCAGTGAAAGAGTTAGCACTGTGTTGAAGCTTGGCCACGAGTGTGAGCAAACACAGGTATTCTCTGCTTACAGCAGCTTGACAACTCAACTTCAGTTGACTTTGATACTGAAATGTCATAAGTTGAACAGTTCATGGAATCTCACAGGAGTATGGGCCTCAGTCTGCAAGACTAAGGTCCCCTATCCACTTGCCTTCAATACATCCTACTGCCTTTCAATAGCAAAGGTACACAATGAGACAACTATCACCATTAATTGCAGCACAGCCTTTGGTCAGGAAACAAAAAGATGATTTGATGATATAAGTACCACATGTAGAGAAGAACTCATGGTCCACTAGGGAGTGGTGATCTAGATGATTCTCAGATCTGGAGTACCATGGAAAGGAAAGATTTCATCAATGCTGTTTCACCAAACTCCTCGAAATTCACTGGATGGATAAGTTATCTTCTATCTGTTCTGTGAATGAGCTTGTGATTCCTATATCGGCTTCGTAGCCATCTTAATATCAACAAACTCATCCTTGATTCTAAGGGATTGCTGAAGGAAAGAAGACAGGGAGATCCCTAGCATCTGGCTAATACTACTATCCACATAGAACATAGAATATTACAGAATAGTACAGGCTCTTTGGCCCACAATGTTGTGCCGATCTTTTAATCTACATTAAGACCAATCCAACCCTTTCCTCCCACGTAGCCCTCCATTTTCTGTCGTCCATATGGCGATCTAAGAGTCTCTTCAATCTCCCTAATGTATCTGCCTCTGTCACCACCCCGGCAGCATTTTCCACTCACCCATACTCTGTGTAAAGAGGTTACCTTTGGTATCCCCCTATTCTTTCCGCTAATCACCTAAAAATTATGTCCTCTTATTTCCGCCCGGGGAAAAACTCTCAGGCTATCCACTCAATCTATGCCTTTTATCATTTTGTCCAGCTCTATCAAGTCACCTCTTAACTTCCTGCTCTCCAAAGCTAAAAACCCTAGTTTCCTCAACCTATCTTCATAAAACACATTCTCCAATCCAGGCAGACTCTCCTCTGCACCCTCGCTAAAGCTTCTACATCCTTCTTATAATGAGGCAACCAAAACTGAATACAATATTCCAAGTATGACTTACCAGGGTTTTATACAGCGATAACATTACCTCATGGCTCTTGAACTCAGTCCCCAGACTGATGAAGGCCAATACACCATATGCCTTCTCCATATGCCTTCTTAACCATCCTATCAACTTGCACGAGAATTTTGAAGGATTTAGGGACGTGGACCCCAGGATCTCTCTGTTCCTCCACAGTGCTAAGAATTCTGTCATGAACTCTGTACTCTGGGTTCAAATTCGACCTTCCAAAGTGAATAAATTCACACTTCTCTGGATTGAACTCTGCAGCTTTGCAATAATATGGCTATACTTATGACTTCTGTTTATTGATAAATTAGAAGAGTAAATGACTTCATGCTATTGCAGTTTGGTAGTTCTTGTGACATAAAGCATAGATTCAAAGTTCAAATGAAATTTATTATCAACATACATATCCGTCACATTGTACTACCCCGAGATTCCTTTTCTTGTGGGCATTCACAGTAGATACAAAAAAAGTAGAATCAATGAAAAAACTGCACACAGAAAATGAGCAAACAACCAGTGTGCAAAAGACAACAAACTATGCAAATACAAAACAAAATTATAATAATGATAGTAATAATAATTAAGCAATAAATAATGAGAACACAAGTTGAAGAGTCATTAAGAGTGAGTCCATAGATTTTGTATGCAGTTCGGTATTGGAGTGAGTAAAATTATCCCATCTGGTTCAAGAGCCTTGTGGCTGAGGGGTAGTAACTGTTCCTGAACCTGGTGATGTGGAACATGAAGTTCCTGTACCACCTTCCTGATGGCAGCAGTGAGAAGAGAGTGTGGCCTGGATGGTGGGGTCCTTGATGATGGATGTTACTTTCCTGTGACAGTGCTCCATGTAAATGTGCTCATTGGTGGGGAGGGCTTTACCTGTGATGGACTGGGCCATATCCACTACTTTTTGTAGGTTTTTTCATTCAAGGGTATTGGTATTCCCATAGCAGGCCATGATACAGCCAGTCAGTGTACTCTCCCCCAAGCATCTATAGAAGTTTCTCAAAGTTTTAGACGACATGCCAAATGCTACCTTGCTTCTTTGGCAGGTACGTGATGAACCCAGGGCAGATCTTCTGAAATGATAACGCTAAGTAATTTGAAGTTGCTGACCCTCTCCATCTCCGATCCCCTGATGAAGAATGGCTTATGGACCTCTGGTTTCCTCCTCCTAAAGTCAATAATCAGCTCTTTGATTTTGTTGACCCTGAGAAGTAGTTGTTGTGGCACCATTGAGCCAGGTTTTTAATCTCCCTCCTGTATACTGATCAACCACCACCTTTGATTCAGCCCATAACAGTGGCGTCATCAGCAAAGCTCAATGTGGCATTGGAGATGTACTTAGCCTCACAGTCATCAGTAAAAAGCTAATAGAGTAGAGGTCTAAACACACAGTCTGTGCTGATACTGGTTGTGGAGGAACTGTTGTGGCCAATCCCAAATAACTGGGGTCTGCACGTGAGGAAACCAAAGATCCAGTTGCACAGGGAGTTATTGATGTCTTGGTCATGGAGCTATCAGGGGATGATGGTGTTGAATGCAGAGCTGTAGTCAATGAAGAGCATTCTGATCTCTTCATCTTAACTGTGCAGGTGTTCCAGGGTCTGGTGAAGAGCCAACAAAATGGCAACTGCTGTTGACCTGTTGTGACAGCAGACAAATTAGAGTGGATTCAATTTGTTCCTTAGGCAGGAGCTGATGTGCTTCATCAGCAACTTGTCATCACAGTAAATGTAAATGTAAATGTAAATAATCATTGAGGCAGATTACCATGTTCTTCTTGGGAACCCATATAACCAAGGCCTGCTTGGAGTAGGTGGGTACCTCAGACTGCTGAAGCTAGAGGTTAAAGCTATCATGAACACTCCAGGCAATTGTATAGCACAGGTCTTCAGTACTCGGCTGGTTACCCCGTCTGCCTTCCGTGAGTTCACTCTCCTGAAGGATGCCCTCACGTTGGCCTCAGAGACTGAAATCAGAGGGTCATCAGGGTCTGTAAGAGTTTGTGAATGTTCCTCCATCTTTTGTCGGTCAAAACGAGCATAAAAAGAATTGAGCTCATCTGTGAGTGAACCCTTGTTCAGGCCCATATCTTTAGTTTTGGATTTATTGACTTTCCATCTATTTGATGAATGTGAAATTACTCCACGGGAGTGCAGTACCCAAGATTAAGTGACGATATGACTACAATTTTTCTCATATGCTTGCAATCCCACCAATAACTAGGGTTAGACTGCTGCAATAAATATAATTTTTGTGAGACTCCAGCTCTCTAATTTGAGTGAAATAAGATTTGAGGTTAAAAATCTAAGCGTACAAATATCCACCCAGGACGAATGTCACAGTAATGTGGCAAAAGCAAACACACTGTCCGAAAGATTACAAAAAGCTGCTTTGGAGGGTGCAATGTATTTAAAATACAAATACAGGTTCAGGTACAACAACAGGGCTGCAGCTGCAGCTGGCATGCAATCCCAATTATGCAACTTTTTAATTCCATCCATTCCATGCATAATGATCACCAGGTAAGTATTCTTTTGAACCCTCAACAATAAATCTAAACTCTGTTTACTTAGATTTCATTTCCTCCATATCCTTCCAGTTAGTATAATTACAGAAGCAAACTGGCTGATTTCGATGTGGGGTATATCAATCACTTATAATTTAAACTATTACACCTCTTTCCAAGGTCTATTTTCTAGTGACCGTTCTATGTTTGAGACCCGTACCGTGTGAAAATACATCAATCATTTCCACGTTATTTTTCTCACACAGAACCAACTATATTTGGACACACACTGATATCCCAATGGCAAGCCACATCCCACTTGAAATCTGATGGTCTCAGTGTAATCTTGCTTCAAAATAAAGGAGTCTAGAGACCTGAGTTGATCACATCTCTTTAATCCTAATGTGTCAGCTGTGGGAAAGTTAACAAATATATACTTATATTTGTCAAATTCAGCATTCCTGAAAGTTGTCAAAAAAACTGATCTTAGTTATGCACTCAGTGGCCATTTTATTAGGAACCTCCTGTACCTAATAAAGTGGCCACTGAGAGTATGTTTGTGGACTTCTGCTGTTGTAGCCAATCCACATCAAAGTTCAATGTATTGTGCATTCAGAGATGCTGGTCTGCACACCATTCTTCTAACATGTGGTCAGTTAAGTTACTGTCACCTTCCTGTCAGCTTGAACTAGTCTGGCCATTATCCTCTAACCTCTTATTGACAAAGCATTTTCGCGCACAGAACTGGATTTTTCTTTTGTTTTTCGCACCATTCTCTGTAAGCTCTCCAGAGAACATTGTGCGTGAACATCAGCAGTCTCAGTGGTTCCAGTCATTTAGATCACCCTTCTGATGTTAGGTCTGAACAACAAATGAACCTCTTGCCCACGTCTGCACGCTTTTGAGCATTGGGCTGCTGGTTGGGTAAGTAGTAAGGAAGGCAAATGCAATATTACCATTCATTCAAGAACTAGAATATAAAAGCATGGATATAATGATGAAGCTTTATAAGGCACTGGTTAGACCGCTCTTGGAGTATCGTGAGCAGCTTCAGGGCCCTTATCTAAGAAAAAAATGTGCTAGCATTGGGGAGGGTCCAGAGGAGGTTCATGAAAATGATTCTGGGAAAGAAAGTGTTAACACATGAGTGTTTGATAACTCTGGGCCTGTACTTGCCAGAGTTTAGGAGAGTGAGGGCAATCTCACTGAACCTACCAAATATTGAAAGGAAACAACAGGAATTCTGCAGATGATGGAAATTCAAGCAACATACATCAAAGTTGCTGGTGAACGCAGCAGGCCAAGCAGCATCTATAGGAAGAGGTGCAGTCGACGTTTCAGGCCGAGACCCTTCGTCAGGACTAACTGAAGGAAGAGTGAGTAAGGGATTTGAAAGTTGGAGGGGGAGGGGGAGATCCAAAATGATAGGAGAAGACAGGAGGGGGAGGGATAGAGCCGAGAGCTGGACAGGTGATAGGCAAAAGGGGATACGAGAGGATCATGGGACAGGAGGTCCGGGAAGAAAGATGGGGGGGGTGACCCAGAGGATGGGCAAGAGGTATATTCAGAGGGACAGAGGGAGAAAAAGGAGAGTGAGAGAAAGAATGTGTGCATAAAAATGAGTAACAGATGGGGTACGAGGGGGAGGTGGGGCCTTAGCGGAAGTTAGAGAAGTCGATGTTCATGCCATCAGGTTGGAGGCTACCCAGACGGAATATAAGGTGTTGTTCCTCCAACCTGAGTGTGGCTTCATCTCCACAGTAGAGGAGGCCGTGGACAGACATGTCAGAATGGGAATGGGATGCGGAATTAAAATGTGTGGCCACTGGGAGATCCTGCTTTCTCTGGCGGACAGAGCGTAGATGTTCAGCAAAGCGGTCTCCCAGTCTGCGTCGGGTCTCACCAATATATAAAAGGCCACATCGGGAGCACCGGACGCAGTATATCACCCCAGTCGACTCACAGGTGAAGTGATGCCTCACCTGGAAGGACTGTTTGGGGCCCTGAATGGTGGTAAGGGAGGAAGTGTAAGGGCATGTGTAGCACTTGTTCCGCTTACACGGATAAGTGCCAGGAGGGAGGTCAGTGGGGAGGGATGGGGGGGACGAATGGACAAGGGAGTTGTGTAGGGAGCGATCCCTGCGGAATGCAGAGAGAGGGGGGGAGGGAAAGATGTGCTTAGTGGTGGGATCCCGTTGGAGGTGGGGGAAGTTACGGAGAATAATATGTTGGACCCGGAGGCTGGTGGGGTGGTAGGTGAGGACCGGGGAACCCTATTCCTAGTGGGGTGGTGGGAGGATGGAGTGAGAGCAGATGTACGTGAAATGGGGGAGATACGTTTAAGAGCAGAGTTGATAGTGGAGGAAGGGAAGCCCCTTTCTTTAAAAAAGGAAGACATCTCCCTCGTCCTAGAATGAAAAGCCTCATCCTGAGAGCAGATGCGGCGGAGACGGAGGAATTGTGAGAAGGGGATGGCGTTTTTGCAAGAGACAGGGTGAGAAGAAGAATAGTCCAGATAGCTGTGAGAGTCAGTAGGCTTATAGTAGACATCAGTGGATAAGCTGTCTCCAGAGACAGAGACAGAAAGATCTAGAAAGGGGAGGGAGGTGTCGGAAATGGACCAGGTAAACTTGAGGGCAGGGTGAAAGTTGGAGGCAAAGTTAATAAAATATTGAAAGGTCTGGATAGAGTAGGTGTAGGGAGGATATTTCCTATAGTGGGGGTCTAGGACCAGAGGAACTCAGACTAGAGGGATGCCCATTTAGAACAGAGATGAGGAGGAATTTCTTTAACCAGAATGTAGTGACTCTGTAGAATTCATTGCCACAGATGACTGAGGAGGCCAAGTCATTCATTATATTTAAAGCAGAGCTTGGTAGGTTCTTGTTTATTCAGGGCATCAACGGTTATGGAGAGAAAGTAGGAGAATGGGGTTGAGAGGGATAGTAAATCAGCCATGATGGAATGGTGGAGCAGACTCAATAGGCTGAATGGCCTAATTGTGCTCTTATGTCTTGTGTTCTCATGGACATGTTATTGCAGTATTGAGGAAGTGCTTTGTTGCAAAGTTTCTTTTGCTTACTTTGACTTCTACCTATCACCTCCTGACTTCTTATAATTTTTCCAGTCTCCCCCCCACCCCCTTTAACTGTCTATCATCACCCTCTCCTGGATCCACCTACCACTCACCAGCTTTTGCTCTACCCCTTTTTCCCTGCCTTTTTACACTACTTATCTCCCCTCTTTCCTTCCTATCCTGACGATGGGTCTCAACCCAAAATGTTGACTCTTTATTCCCTCCATAGACACCGACCAAACTGCTGAGTTCCTTCAGCTTTGTCTGTATTGTTCCAGATTTCCTGCATCTGCACTCCCTTGTTTTCCAACTTTTCATCCAGTGTAAATTAGTTCTTTCCTGACCAATGTTGCTTGTTCAGCTTGGCAACCATTCTCTAACAATGCAACAACAATGAACACAATCCAAAAATAATTTTCCGTCGAAAATATACTTGGAAAATGTTGCAAAATTGTTGTAAGATGAAGTTCTTCCTTTCTTTAACATCATGAAAACAAACAGCAAAAAAATGGAAGCCAGTAATAATCATCCTATTTTTAAAAAAGCCTATGATATGGTGATTGTGAGATCAAGTTTGAAATGTAACTATTTTGCTCTGCAACTTTTTTTAGACTTTCTACCCCATCCTCCTTTCCTGAAGGTAATAGCTCAAGCATGTGCAGATTCCTGCGCACTGCTTACATTGGGGATTATTCCTTACCCGTATCGTTGGACTCAGAGAGCTGAGTAACCATGTCATTCTCTCCTGAAGGTCTCCCGCGTGCATAAACATGCAGGTTTCTGGCCATGCATGGCAGCCATAATGACAAAGTAAGGCACACACACGCTGTTCCTAAATGGTGAGATTTTTCACATTCCTGCAAAGCACTGCATCCTCTGTATTTTGTTCATTGTGACAAGCAAATGAGTTTCTTTTCATTTCGGTCATTAGGTGTGTGTGAAGCTTGGTGGTTCTATAATCAGAAGAGAAAATGCTGAAAATACTCAGCAGATGAAGCAACATCTGTGGAGCGAGAGATGGTTTATGTCAGGATTCTGGTATTAGTTACTCTCCTATCTTCAATTTTCATTCTCTGTGCCACTGAATGAAGCATTGCTGTTCCAATTTTCTCAGCAGTTGGATGTTTTATTTTGATTTGCATCAAGGGAGTTGAGTGATGTTGATGTTACTGCAGTGGCTATTGTGCTATATTCTTGCAGCAAGTGATTGCAGGAAAGTGTCACCTTTGATATTAATATCATTGCCCAAAGTGAGATGAAATGGTCAGAATGTCACCTTAAATAACAGACTGGCTGGTACACATGGTTCTGGAAAGGCAATCCTAATGAGAAAGCCAAGCTTCTTTTGAGTTAGTCTTCCCATCAACAATGACTCACTTCTGGCGTCTCAGCGTTGTTTTCTCACTGGTATTAATAATAACTCATGACAATTCAGCTCTCTCTATTATGCAACCAGTACACTATAGTCACCAGATTACTTCTCCAGTTTGATCTGTGTGATCTGACAACCAATGGAAGAGGAATTAATCCTCCCCTACAAATTCAGCACAGTGGTCTCAAACAACAGTTTTTTTGTGAAGATCAGATTGGCAAGGACAGAGAAGGAAAAACTAATTCTAATGGAATCTTCACCTTGTTCTGTCATTATTAACGCTGTTCATCATCCTGTTAGCAAGGCACAACATCAGTTAGATGACACCGCCATCCAAGCACTCACGCGGACATCCACAGCCCGGTGCAAATGACTGCTGGTTGACCACCACCCCATCCTGTCACCTTGATCAACTGGTGACAGAACAACACCAGTAACTGAAAAGCCAACGTCACATACCTCAAGGACCCCACAGAGAAAGCTTTTTAGAAATAACAGAATTCGGCTATCCCCAACCAATAGCATGCCTGTGATGGCTGGATTGTCCTGATGCCCACCATAATTGACACTCCTGAAAAGACTTCTTGCTTCTCAAGCAGAAGATGCCAACTGAGTTGAGAAGATAAGTTAATCAGTTATAAAAACAATGTGGACTGGGGACACCTTCAGATCTCAAAGTAAGATGAAGCTCCACAGGAGTCTGAATGAGGAGGTCCAACAAAGCAAACTCTTGATTTAACGAGCATATGGTAGGTGGAAAATGTGCAGGGGATCCAGGTGACAGCTCCAACATGTGTGGCATTCTTCAATATATGTCAAGTCCATCCATATCTCAAACACCTGAGGACTCAACATTCTGTAAGAAGAGGGATAGCTTATTAGGAAATGTGAACAATTGGCTACCATTGGAAGAACAACTTAAGACGTCTCCTCACACAGGATTCTATCTTTGATAAGTGTTCTTGAATTCACCCCAGCAAACATTATCCTCAACAGTCTTGGGATTATCACAGTCTCGAAAGATATTTAAAAAAAATGGCATCCAACAGTTAAAAAACGGCAAGGCCTCTAGTGCAGACAGACTCTATGCTGAAGGACTGAAAAAAGCGTGCAGATGTATTATTGGCCATTGAAGTGCCAATGGCCAACTGCTGCTGTTTGGTATTTCTCATTGTCCTCATCTGGGTAAAGGAGAGTATTGTAGAGGATCTCAGAGACACTGGAAACCTGATCATTTTCCAGTCTCTACAAAAAGGTCTGCCTGCTGTCTGCCACTGGGAAAACCATTGCAATGTTTCTCCTCAATGACTTCCTCCCAGTAACCAAAGAATTCTTTCTGGAAATTTCAAGTGGAATCCATCAGTCAAGAAGCAGAGTGGACATAATTTTTACCATGTGACAAATCCAAGAAGTCCCACCATTGCTGCTTCCCTCCAAACCTTCCAAATCCATTGGCTATACAGTTGAACCAGCATTGCCATTCTCTTACAGGCCAACAGTGCCAGCACTGAACCAGTTCTGTTGGGCAGAACACACTGTCTGTAAGCCTGGCAGAAATCCTAGAAAGTGTATTTTATGCTGGGTTCAATCAGGACTGGTAGAATGCTTCAAGAACATTTTTATGGCTTCCTTGCAAAATTGTACAGGTCCTCCCCATGCATACAGCCCATGCATACAGCTCATGCATATGAGCAAACACTTGGGAGATCAGCAGGATGGATTTGTCAGCTGCTGTGAGGCTGCAGGTATCTCTGCTAAGTGGGAATTCAGTTCATAGACACATTTCCTAGCAGTGAACTGTTCAGGTTACAAACAGTTTACAGGAAAATAACCTTGTCTTAACCACAGACAAGATTAGGAAGGACCTGCAACATCTGTTGGGAAGGACCTGCAACATCTTCTCCAATGTATGGGAATCCCTGGCCTGCAGCTGCTTTCAAGGGCAAAAGTACATCAAGGATGGGCAGTTGGTTCCCTGGGTCTGTACAAAAGAAGCACACAAATACTGTGGACAAACTGTGGACACATTCCAAATGGCCCAACCACCCAACTTTTCTGTCAAGCAGCAGCTGTTCCATTTGTAACAGTCTGTAGATCCCACACAGAACACACCAGTCACCTCAGGATTCGCAGAACTAGAGTGAAAGCAAGTTATCTTCTACTTTGGGAAACTGCCTCAGAAGAAATTGTAGATTACTTGAGGGATGATAAAGGCCTTGGGATCTCTGGAAAGGAAGTAGCATAGTTGCAAAGCAAAGAGAAACACTTTCCCTCCTTCTGGCCAAAGTTTATGTCTGCTGGAATTTGTTAAAATACAAAGAATTAGTTTCTTTAAGGAACTAATATGCCTCTAGACTGAAGTGTTTCTTGTAGGCGGGGCAAAAGGAAGGAAAGTAAGTCTTGAGGATACTTTGGCTCTCCCCTTTGCCCATGTCCACAAGAACCACATTTTGAGGTGGATCGGGGGAAAATTTTATTTTGAATAAGCTAAATTACAAGGCTAATTTTTATATACAGTAAATAGTCAATAGAGAAATAATAATGCACTTTATTATGATTTTGTTAGTACAGTGATACCTTTGATTTGGATAGATATTGGTCTTGTAGAGGCTTAAGTGTTGGTTATAGGTTAAATAGTTCAAAGTTCAAAACTTATTATCAGAGTGCTTACACGTCACCACATACAATCCTGAGATGCTTTTTCTGCAGGCGTACTTAGCAAATCTATGGAACAGTAACTGTAAACTGTAAACATCGGAAACTGTTAACTGTAAACAAACTGCAGATATAAATAAATAGCAATAAATAACGAGCATGAAATAACAATATAACAGATGCCTTAAAGGAGTGTAGCTGTCCCCTTTTGTTCAAGAACTGATGGTTGAGAAGTAGTAATTGTTCTTGAACCTGGTGGTTCGAGTCCTGAGGCTCCTGTACCTTCTACCTGATGGCAGCAGCAAGAAAAGAACATGGCCTGGGTGGTGAGGATCTTGGATTATGGATGCTGCTTTTCTATGGCAACATTTCATGTAGGTGTGCTCAGTGGTTGGGAGGGTTTTACCTGTGATGTACTGGGCTGAATCCACTATCTTTTGTAGGATTTTCCACTCAAAGGCATTGGTGTTCCCATACCAGGCCATAATGCAGCCAGTCAGCACACTTTCCACCGCACATCTATAGAAGTTTGCCAAGGTTTTCGATCACATGTCGAACCTCTGCAGACTCCTGAGGGAATGGAGGTGCTGTCGTGCTTTCTCTGCAATTACATTTATATGATAGGTTCCGGACAGGTCCTCTGAGATAGTGACACCAGGAATTTAAAGTTGTTGACCCTCTCCACCTCTGGTCATCTGATGATTACTGGAGCTCTGGTTTCCCTCTTCTGAAGTCTACAATCAGTTCCTTGGTCTTACTGATATTGAGTGAGAGGTTGTTGTTATGACACTACTCAGCTGAATTTTCAGTCTCTCTCTTGTATGCTGATTCATCACCCCCTTTGATATGGCCCACACCAGTGGTGTCATCAGCAAACCTGTATATGGTGTTGGAGCTGTACATAGCCACACAGTTATAGGTGTAAAGTGAGTAGAGCCTTGGGCTAAGTACACATCCTTGTGGTGATCCTGTGCAGATGGAGATTGTGTGGGAGATGTTTTTGCCAATCCAAACTGACTGGGGTCTACAAGTGAGGAAATCCAGGATCCAATTGCACAAGGGGGTATTGAGGCCCAGGTCTTGGAGTTTACTGATTAGTATTGAGGGTGTGATGGTGTTAACTGCCAAGAGATAGCCAGAAGGAACAGCACGAAGGTATCATTAGGTAAATATTTTGAGGTTAAAGAAGAGTTATATACAGAGTCAGCAATAATGTTTTGAAAGGAGTTGTAGACATACTGAAAGAAGCACTGTGGGGATATGGGGAATGTTGTGGGAGCAGAGTTAGAAATGATGGAAGTACTGAACTACACTTTGACAGTGATGACACCATCTCAGGGTTGTACCCCTGTGCCTTTTCTTGTCTGGTTGCAGCTTCTTGGTGTCTATTATGATTTAGCAATGACTCTTAATGAAGTGAGTTTTAGAAGCAGGACACAGTGTCCTGATCTAATCACACTGTACCTTCAGTTTTACTGACCAGGGATGAATTTCGGGGGCAACACACACAAAAGGCTGGAGGAGCTCAGAAGGCCAGGTAGCATCTATGGAAAAGAGTAAACTGTCGACGTTTTGGGCCGCGACTCTTCATCGGGAGTGGAAAGGAAGGGGGAAGGTACCAGAATAAGAAGGTGGGGGAGGTGAAGGAGGACAAGCTGGAATGTGCTAGGTGAAGCCAGGTGGGTGGAAAAGGTAAAGGGCTAGAGAAGAAGGAATCTGATAGGATTCCTCTTCTCTCTCCTCTCCTACCTTCTTATTCTGGCTTCTTACCGTCTGTAACATTTAACCTAGACTGTTGCTATCACTGAAATTCAGGATAACTTGCTGCACAATAGCAACTATCCATTCATGAGTAAACATTGTTCACTAGCTAGATCAACTTCTTAAAGGTAGAAATCTTCATTCTTCAGAATAAGAAAATTACCCGATCAATCTAGAGATCCATTTGGAACAGTTGTAGGCTTACATCAATGCTGTTATGTTCCTCCTACCCAAGGGAACCAATGAAGATGATCACTGTCTTCATACTTAGGAGGAAGGAGATACAAATCCAGTGCAGTTACAAAATAATCTTGACTTTTCTGATTATAAAAAAGTGATGTGTCTGATATACTACCTTTTTGGCACATGAGACAGCAAAGCATTCCTGTCCTACTAATAACATTTGGAAAGCACAGAGAGGTGGTATAATGTATTTAAAAATAATGTGTTTATCTCAAAATAATGTTTAAGTATTTAGCTTGCAGAAATCATATGTTTAGCTTGGTATCATCCATAAGATGCACCTTTAAAATGTAGGGTTTCCCCATAGTAACAATACTTACTTTGGATGGGCAATCAGAGGGTTAGTAAAATAGGCCATTCTTTGACATTGTAAATATGTTCAGGAGCTCATTAAAACATTTTGCAGTTCATCTATGTAAGATAAGTGATACAGTATTGACGTGTGCCGTTCTTGTTATTTTGTCCTTGTGATTTTCAGTTTAATCTTAAATAACCCTATATTTTTGTTTTTAACTTTGACAGTAGTTTTATTGAAATCATTTTTGTTCTTACTGTTGGTTTCTAGGTAGGTTGGCAGTTGAAAAACCTGGTAAATGCACTTCGAGAGGATCCCAGTGGGGTTATCTTAACCTTAAAGAAACGACCTCAGAGTATGCTCACCTCTGCACCTGCTTTGCTGAAGAATATGAGATGGAAACCTCTAGCACTGCAGGTAAAATAAATCTGATCATGGAAACAGCAGAAGCTCCTTAATAGGCAACCTCAGTTCATGAGATAGCAAAATTTAATTTAGACAGGTAAACACTTACCCTATTATGTTTTGTTCACATTGAGTATATTTTGTCACCAATATTCTTTTTTTAGGGGTTGTATTTAAATTGGTGTTGAAATTTAAAAAAAGTTTTATCTGCTGATTCTTAGATGTAGCTGGCCATAATTGTGTCAATCATCTCTTTCTCTCTGTTTGAAACCTCCAGGCCAGCCCAAGGTTGACATTCTTTAAAAGTGATCAGTGAATGCAACATCGTCAATATTAGTAATTTTTCTCGGGACAGCACTGTTTATGTAGTGCTTAGCCCTCTAGGAATTTTAGCATGGAATCTGCTACTCTCTGTATTTTAAAAAATGTTTCAGTGTGGAATTGAGCAGAACCAGAACCTATGTGGTAGCTGGGACTGAATAGAAATGTTGTATATGCTCTGTAAATTCCTTAGTTTCAGGTAGTTCCTTGTTAGTAAAAATTACCAGCTGTTCACCAGTAGTTTAGTGTGCAACTGAAAGAAATATACTGACAGATATGCATTTTATGAATTACAATTTTCACTATTTTATATCCCAGTTTACAGATTACAACCACATTTAAGTGATGGTGACTCTTATCCTTCTGATTTGGATCTACTTTCTGTAACTTAAATGTCTTCTTTATCTGGCTGAGCACCGCATCGCCCCCCCCCGCCCCCGCCGTGGCCAACATATAAGTTTTGTTGCCTCCACAGAAGAGCTTTCAAGTAGTTACTCAAAGCAAGTCTGGAGGGATTCGGATGAATACAACAAAGGGAGCTGTTACCTTGCAGTGACATCAGTATGTTTGTTTGGGTTTTAGAACAAATGCAGCTAATTATTATTACATTCTATTTTGGGGTGATAAGCAACCTTTGAATTCTTTGGAGGGCAGTTTACTAGAATTAATGGAAGCTGCTTTCTTGGCTTGTGGGGAAAGCTACTGGTCAAATAATTTGATTTCTGAATAAAATAAATTATAAAATAATTCCTTGAATTACATTAATGATTAAGCATTTTTAAATGAATCTTTTTACATTGATTTACCTAGTTCCTTATCCAACCATTTTTATACCATAAGGAAGTTTTATACTTTTTTATCATGGTGTGCTAAGAGGAAGTAGGGTAGGCAACTTATGTGGAGCATTAGTATCGATTCAGACCCATTGGATTAAGTGGTTGTTTCTATGCGGTGACATCC
The DNA here is from genome assembly GCF_963921235.1 of Mobula hypostoma. Classification (NCBI taxonomy): domain Eukaryota; kingdom Metazoa; phylum Chordata; class Chondrichthyes; order Myliobatiformes; family Myliobatidae; genus Mobula; species Mobula hypostoma. The sequence goes on along the minus strand of NC_086102.1, from coordinate 72,329,847 downwards.
AATTTCTGGACAATCTGCAATAAATAACGTTTACCAGACAGATCTGTGCAAAAGTCCTAGGCACATATACATAGCTAGGATTTTTGTACAGTACTGCATTTGTCAACGTGCTGCGGAAAGTGAGTTTGTAAATCTGGTGGGAGCAAAGAATGTTGGGAATTAGGAGGGTGAGGCACCTCGGTGGGTGAGTGGGGGGAGGTGCAACAGGTGGCAGAGAAGAAATTCCAGGGGTGGGGATTGGTGTGGGTGCAGACACTCCCAGCTCTGAGACACCAGGCAAGGTAACTTAATTCCAAACAATTGGTTGACTGATCATTACAGAATGTCCCTCTGGTGCTTCCCACTCCCTCCCCTCTCCCTTCCCCTTTTCCCAACCATGATTCTCCTCTCCCTGCCCCCATCCCACTCTAAATCCACAACAGAGAGCCGTATCAGAATCACGTTTATCATCACTCAGACATGCAATGTAATTTGCACTATGCAAAAGTCTTAGGCATCTTAGCTATTTATATGTGCCTAAGGCTTTTGCACGGTACTGTAAATCAAACAAATAGTTCAAACAGAAATTCTGCTTTCAATGAAATGGTGTCTCTGCTTAAGATGAGTCTGGACTTTAAGGAAGAGTAAAGCTGACAGAATGTGTTAGAATTACCTTAAATCAAATACTCAATTTATCTGGATCTAAACAGCATGGAAACAGGCACTTCAATCCAACTTGTAAATGCCAACCAATGTGCCTACCTGAACTTGTATTATATCCTCGTACCTGTCCAAATGTCTTTTAAACATTGTACTTGTATCTGTCTTTACCACTTCCTCTGGCAGCTTGTTGTACACACCCAATACCTTCTGTGTGAAAACTTGCTTCTCATGGCCCCTTTAAATCTTTTCCTCCTGACCTGATACCTCTCTAATTTTAGACTCCCATGCCCTAGGAGATAAAAAAATGATCATCTATTAATACTAGAAACTTCTGTTGTTACCCCTCGGTCTTATTTGTTCCAGGAAAACAATCCCGGCCTTTCCAGTCTCACTTTATAATTTAATCCCTCCAGCCCTAGTGAATTCATGTGGATCTTTTCCTGCTCCCCTTCTAGCTTAATCACGTCCTTTCTGCAGTGTGCCTCCCAGAAATGCACACATATTCCAGGTGTAGTCTGACCAACAGCTTATACAGCTGTTACATACTGACCCAACCCTTGTACTCAGTGTCTCGACCCATCAAGTTAAGCATGCCATACACCTCTTCACTGCCTTGTCTACCTGTGTTGCCACTTTGAGGGAACTATGTACAGTATTTCTATCCCTAGATCCTTCAGTTTCATAACACTCTCCAGGGCCCTATCATTCACTATTTACATCTACCCTAGTTTAACTTCCCAAAATATATCATTTCACACTTGTCTCAACAAAGTTCCGTCTGCTTTTCCTTTCCCTGTATCCCAGTAAGTTCCATCTGCTTTTCCTTTCCCCGTATCCCAGTAAGTTCCATCTGCTTTTCCTTTCCTCACTTTTCCCGTTGATCTCAATCCTGTTTTAACCTTAGAGAACTGTCTTCACTGTTTTCTATGCCATCAATTTTGGTGTCATCCAGAAATTTACTTACCTTTGTCACCTGCATTCTCAACCAAATCATTATTATATATGGCAAACACCAGCACTAATCCTTATGTACATCACCATTCACAAGCCTCCAATCTGGAATAGAACTCTGCTACAGCCTTCTGACCCCTTCCACCAAGCTAAACTTGTATCTAAATATACCCTGGATTGATGTGATCTAATTTTTGGACCAGCCTATTATGCAGTTCCAAATGAAATCCTCTAAAAGCCAGATGCCTGATGGCAACAGTACATCTGTGTACTGTAGGTAAAAGATATTGGCTGCTGAGGATAGCATACCTTTTAAATTTTAATACTGCAGTGATGGTATTGTTGCAAAGGATTCTGTGCAATGTACACATCTTACTTTAGATCTTAGGGATCTTAGCTATACGTCATTCATTAACATTCAAAATGTATCTGGTAAGATGTTTCCAATTAATGTGATATTGTTGACCAGATTAAGGAATGTTTGTCTGACCAGTGAGAAGAAGGGTATGGGCATCAGATGTGGGTTTTGAGCCATGGAGAATAGTCTACCGGAGTGCATCTGGAGATAAATTGATTGCAAAAAATTTGTAACATAGAAAGGAAGTCCTCAAAAAATATTTCTGCCTCCTCCCCATTTCCCATGATTTCTTTTTGACATGGATCACAGGAAACTTCCAAATTTAATTGTGAAATATTTCTCATTGAAAGCTCTTCAAATTTTTATGCACTTGAATATGAAGTGACTATTGAAATCACAATGGTGAAAAGGTGGAATGTAAAATATTGTGTCTGCTGTATTACATAGTCACCTTAACCACCATGTCAGATGGTCTATTATAATCTAATTATGTTCTGTATTTCATTACCATAATTAGGTTCAAAACAAATATTCCCCATTTGTTATGGGTAAAAATGGCCAGGTGATTCAGGAGACGTTGCTCTCTGAAAGTTCCTTGCAGAGTTTCAGCAGAGCTCAAAACTGTTAGCATGAACATTAGAGTTTAGGGTTTTATTTATCTTTCTGTCCTCAACTGATACCATTTGAAAGTTCTCCAGATCATTGGCCCCTATTTGAATATATTCATCAATGACAAGAGTTGGTCTTTGCAAGCAGGACATTTCCTTTGGTTCTGAGCCAACCTTTAATTAATGGTTACAAAAAAAATGTGCAAGGGATTGTATAAACTAATTCTCATCTCTCTCAATGAATAAAGATTAATTTGAAAACTATAGATGAGAGATATTTTCTGTTTTTCATTGACAAGCCAGAAATATATGAACCTAGTCTTGATTGATTCAAAGACAAAACCTTCCATCCTCTAAATCAGGGGTTCCCAGCCTTTTTTATGCCATGGACCCCTACCATTCAATGGGGGGTCCATAAAATGCAGGTATGGAACCCCTGCTCTAAATCAATGTTCAACAGATTTTAAGTTTTGTCAATATACTTTTGCTATTGGATGACATCGTGTAATTAGGGTAGTATACAATACCATGCAGTCAAATTCTATTCCAAATAAAATAATTTGATTTTTTTTCTCTCATTTCTATTATTAACATGTAATATAAGGTTTGATTGTGCCAATTGATTTTCTGATTGGGCATTGCACAAAAAATATTTAGCAATCGATGGGACCAGTTGGAAGCTTTGTCCAGACTCTGCAGGGCTGGTTATTGTTGAAATGTAAAGGTTAATATTCCTATGTGGGTCATGTAATGAAAATTGTGCTAATCCTTTATTAAGTTAATAGTTCCAGAAATCTTAAAAAATATGCGCTTGTCCTTAAAGTATTAATGGGTTTGAGCAATTTGACAGTTCATTTCCCTTGGCCACGCTTCATGGTAAGATTGACTTAAAACCTTAAATAAGGAAATTGGTTCTATACATGGTATTTGTTTTGATAGGTCGTTCAACATCTGGACGAAGTTGGCAGAGCAATGATTAAAGCAGATGTTAATATTTCAGATGTTGTAAAACCTGATCCCTTCATCCAAATTAACTCATCTCTTCCTCTTCTAGCTTCCTTTGACAGCTCTCCTTCCAGGCTCAGTCAGCCAAGTGAGGAAATTATAAATTATGAAGCCACTGCAGCAATTAATTAAACTTTGAAATAGTGATGTGTTCTGACTACTTTTATATAATTCTTTCAGTATTATAATGATTTTATCTCAGATATAAAGGAGGCAGAAACTGCTGTACTGTACTGCCACACAAATTCTCCTGAATATTATGTTAGTCTGCAAAGTGTAACCCTGAACTGAGCACTTCCCCTCTTAATTTGCTACCAGGTTCCCAGTTACTCTGTTGCTGGAAGCCTCAGAAGCAGCCCCTCACCTCTCAGTCAAGTAGCTCAGGATTTTTTATTCTGGCCTCTTCCCCTAACATTTCAGTCCTGAAGTAGGGTCTCAGCCCGAAACATTGACACTTATTTCTGTAGATGGTGCCTGACCTGCTGAGTTCCTTCAGCATTTTGTGGGTGTAGCTCAGGACTCAACGTTTTTTTAAACATTTTTCAGGGGCCTATCCATCATAATGCTGTTGCCAGTTGCATCACCTACACTCGCTCCTTCTCGTTTCTACAATTACCAGCTCATTGTGCCTGCATCAGTGTCATCTTTGTTATTTAATCATTCCATCCATCTCTTTTGTTCTTATTTCACCTCACCCCACTCTTTTCCCTGCTTATGGTGTTTCTGTACTTGCTGACCGGTTCCAGCATTTTCTGCTGATGGCTGAAATTTCCTGTGTTATTGTATAAAAACAATGGACTGTGCCAGCGAAATTTATTATTTCAGATTATCTTTTTATTTAGTATGGTATGACTAAAATTGCATGCACCCCAAAGTGGCAAAAAGGATTGTAATTAATGTCTAAGTCATTCCTTGTCACAATACTCTTGACAGCTGACTGAGTACTTACTTTAGTGGAAGAAGGGCCTTGTGTTATTTATATACAGACTAGTTCTGCTGGTTTTAGCAGAAGGCAGGAGGGTTACACACGGTCTAAATGAGCAGCTAGAATTTGCACACATTTATTTTGGATGGGTGAGCTAAGGGATTCCATTGTATCAATGTAGAATATTACAGCAAAGAGAAAAGTTATGAAACAACTTCACTGTGATTGGGTCACACTTTGCGCGGTGTCATGTCGCTCTGTAGAATGGCGATGAATTTCTGTCGGTATCCAAATTCGAGAAGGCTTACGAAGTCCAAAGTTGGGAAGGATTCCCCACAGTCTTTTTCCACATGTTTTGGTAAGGTCACAAAAAAGTACCTGAATACTGGTTGATGCTGCTGCCTTTGTTTTAATTGGAGTTGCTGTGCAGTGAAGATCATGTTCACTGTTTAGGATAGTGGTTTATATTGCAAACTCAGTTTGAGGCGTTTGATTTTGCGGCGTTCGCCGAGCTTGGCAATTACCTTGCAGACGTTTCATCACCAGTCAAGGTAACATCCTCACTGTGCAATTGGTGTTTATTTCTGGGAGTGCTCATGTTTATATAACTCCATCCCTCCCACCATTCACTTGCCTCAGTCCTGATTGGCTACCCCTTCAGTTGACCTTTGAATTCTATTGGCTCACATTTCTTTGACCCTTAGGGGTATGTAGATGGCGTCTATTTCGATATGTTCACTGTGCTTCTTGATGAACATGATCTACACTGCAATTTGGGAAGCAGCTCTTTGGCCACTAGGTAGAGGCAATGGAGAAGGACCCTTCTGATGACTTTTTCTGTGGCAGGTAGTAAGGAGATCAATGTGCAGCCTTTCAGTCGGCATCATTCTGGTCAATACCCTTAATTCTTTCCATTTAAGGCCTTCTAGATTTGAAGGGAAGACAAATTTTGAGTATTAATCTTCATTAATGAAAGCTATCTCCTTGAAATATGGTTCAAGAACCAATTGCTTCAGTCTTGGGCAAAGATAATGGGAGAAGCAAAGTCCCTGTAGAACATCAAAGTTGCTGGTGAACGCAGCAGGCCAGGCAGGACGAAGGGTCTCGGCCTGAAACGTCGACTGCGCCTCTTCCTATAGATGCTGCCTGGCCTGCTGCGTTCACCAGCAACTTTGATGTGTGTTGCTTGAATTTCCAGCATCTGCAGAATTCCTGTTGTTTCCCTGTAGAACATGTTGAGACAGTGGTAGTCTGCACAAATCTTGTCACGTCAAATGTATCTTTTTGCTGTAATTGGAAAATCTGACGTAAGACGAGTATCTATCTAGAAGTGCTTCCAATTTTGACATCCAGTGCCGACCTAGACATTTATAGCCATGCCAAATACCTTTTTGGAAAGGCACTAGATTCTATCACACACTGGACATAAGCAGCATAAGCTGATTATTATGACACTAAATGTGCAATGGTGAATTGCACCTGATTCTGAGTTCAACAAGTGCAACTAAATCAGATGTTTGATATCAGGAAGGACATACCCACATCTTTACTGTTTAAAGGAGTCCTATATTACTTGGAGATTTGGTATTTCTTATGACAGAGTCGGAGGCCTTTTAGCCCATAAAGTCTGGCCTGGCTCTCAGAGCATTTCCAGCTTCGACCAGTTTTCCCGTCGCCTACACAGAGATTTCTTTCTCAGTAATCAATTAACCTACCAACCAGCACATCTTTGGGATGTCCTACCAGGAGCACTCCACATGGTCTTAGAGGGAAAGCGAAAAGTCTGCACAGACAACATTGGAGGCGGGGATCCATTTTGAACTGTGCAGGCACCACACGAATTGTAGTGCCACTGTGCTGCTCTCTATGGGGTGCATGGACGTGACTGGATGGCCACTGTGTTCTTTATCCAGGGTGAGCATCACAAAGTTGCAAGGTTACCTGCAGGACACTGAAAGGATTCACCAACAGAATCAACAAGCTCATTTGTAAGGCCAGTGATGTTGTGGGGATGGAACTGGACTCTCTGACGGTGGTGTCTGAAAAGAGGACACTGTCCAAGTTGCATGCCATCTTGGACAATGTCTCCCATCCACTACATAATGTACTGGGTGGGCACAGGAGTACCTTCAGCCAGAGACTCATTCCACAAAGATGCAACACAGAGCGTCATAGGAAGTCATTCCTGCCTGTGGCCATCAAACTTTACAACTCCTCCCTTGGAGGGTCAGACACCCTGAGCAAATAGGCTGGTCCTGGACTTATTTCCTGGCATTTACATATTACTATTTAATTATTTATGGCTTTATATTGCTTTATTTATACTCTATTCTTGGTTGGTGCAACTGTAACGAAAACCAATTTCCCTCGGGATCAATAAAGTATGACTATGACTACATAATCATCGTCTCAATTTCTCCTCCTGATTGTAGGCCTCCTGAATTTAGTCCCTTCTGTGCACTATGTACCTGTATCCGTGACAATAACATTTCAGTCATTGTAGACCAGCAACATGAACAATTAAATATGCAAAGTAAACTGTGGCTCAGCTCAGATATTGGTCTGATATGTAAAAGCTCTCTAGTAAATACAAGCCTCACTGACAGTAACATTGTAGTACTGAAATGTTCCATTTGTGTTCAATATGTCAAGAAACAGCTGAAAAAGTATTACAGGAAAACTGATGAGGTCTGTGGGTCTGCAGCAGAATGCTCAGGATGAGAGCCAAGTATAGTATCAATGAATAGGTTGTTGGTGTGTAAGTGGTGCATAACAACATTATTATTGACACTGTCATCACTTTCCTGACATCTGAGTGAAGAACACCTCCCATCAGATAGCTGTTAATTCAGAATAGATATTGCACGTGGAAAAGGGCAGCACTGAGGAGCACTGAATCTCACAACGTTACAGATAGACTGCAGGGGAGCTATAGAGAAAGAAAGCTGTGAGACAGTGAAAGCATTTGTATGTTAAACAATTTCAAAATCAAGTAGTGCCATCCTGGAAATGATATGGATCAGTAAGCTCAAAGTTGATGGGAGAAAAGTAGCTAAAGCAGATCCCTAATGTATTCTCAAATCCCTGTGATGACTTCCTTATCATTGAAAATGCTTCACATTATGATTGCCCATGCACTGAAGAAGATAAAAAGCACAGGTCAACCAGGAAGATGCTGAAATGATCAAACAAGAAGATATAAAAGTTATGAGGCATCTACTCTGCAGCTTATTTGTCATCCTTATGATATCTAACACACCAAGTCATGACAAGGGCAACTAGTAATATGCAGCATTCATAGCTAAGAGAAAAAAAAATTGCTTTATTTGTCACATGTACATCGAAATATACAGGGAAATGCGTTGTTTGTGTTAAAGACCAACACAGTCTGAATATGTGCTGGGGGCAGCCCGCAAATGTTGCCCAGCTTCCAGCACCAATACAGCCTGCAAAGCATCAAACATAAAAAGAATTTGTAAAATTAATAATATGCCTCTGAAAATTGTATGCAAATAGCACACTTAAATTTGAGTCAGTCTGAACCTGTCAATAATCATTCAAGTCTAACCTGGGTTCAGATATCCACAAGTGAAGCTCCTGCTTCAGTGCACTGACATCTTTTCAGTTTCTGATTGTAGTAGAGGTAAAACGAACATATTGACCATAAACACGAGGAAATCTGCAGATGCTGGAATTTCGAGCAACACACACAAAAGTTGTTGGGGAACGCAGCAGGCCAGGCAGCATCTATAGGAAGAGGTACAGCCGACGTTTCAGGCCAAGACCCTTCGTGGATCTCGGCCCGAAACGTCGACGGTACCTCTTCCTATAGATGCTGCCTGGCCTGCTGCGTTCACCAGCAATTTTTATAACTGACCATACTAATCACTTTGCTAATTGCTAATATTTATCGAAAAAGAAAGCTGATGTTGTTGAGTTCAGAATGTTGTAAAGTAGCTGGTGCTAATTGACAGTAGGAGAATTTGCAGTCTTCTTCACCTTGAGATTTAACTTCCTTATTCATGTGGGTCCTTTGGTGCAAAAGTTGGCCATAGATTCTAGAGAGAGTTAGCCCCAAAGGCATGATATTGGCAAGTGAGTGCTCTGAATTTCATATGGAAGGATTATAATATTAATTATATAATAATAATATTAATAACAAGATGATAATAATTTACTGAAATGTCAGTGAAATATCTCAGCACAGAGGGTATTAAGTGTTCAGTGCAGCTGGTCTTGAATTATTTTTTAACTTGAGCTTGCCATAATGACTTGCAAATGGTGGTATATTGTTTAGGCAATGAGGCAGATCAGTAGAATCTATAGATCATGGAAACAAACGTCAAAGAAATGTTTTGGTGACATTTGGAATCGAGACAAATGCTCAGTTTTCCAATTTAGGATGTAACTGTTGGATGAACATAACGTTCTCCCCCCGCTTTAGTGCAGCTCGAATAAGCATCTTTTCAGATGATTGAAAGATACTCATGTTGGGTTGTTGCTGGTTCGGAAAAGTGTTTCAAGTGCTAAATTAAAATTCAAATTCAAATTCTGTAACTTGTGCAGGAATTGGCACAAAGTGACATTAAGAATTATAGACTAGTATCAGCAAAGAAGGAGGACACTAAGCCTTCCAAAGCCATAATATCTCTATATCTATACCATCTCTCACATATACCATCTCCGTATCTATACCATTTCTCCATCTATACCATCTCTACATCCATACCATCTCTTCTGTATCCTACCTCTGTAGCTCTGCATGATTATTTTCTTCCAAGTGCTGATCCAACTCCTTTTTAAAAAGCACAAATGAATCATCCTTCAAAATTGTGAAAATGATGCATTTGTAATACTAACCACCTGCGAATAATTTTCTTCATATTATCTTTTGTTCCTTTCCCAAGTGGGTTAGTTTCTTTATTGTGGTTTTTAACCCTTCCTCCAATGAGAACAATTTCAGTCTGTCTACTCAATCTAGACCTCTCTAAAATAATCACACAGCTACTACACCTCATCTCTTTTATCCCCTCTGGGGAGAGGAATTCCAAATTATTCAGCCTTTCCCTCTAATATCGGTGCCTTATCCAAATAAACTTTCTATTGAATATTTTCTATATTTGCTCCAAAGACTCCCAATACTTCCTCCAACATAGCGATCAGTATTGGATGCAGTTCCCCATCTGCAACTGAGTCATTTTTTTATGGAGATACGTTATAACTTGCTTGCCTTAGGATGATGCAGCCAAGGATCCCATGTGTCATTTTTCAGATCACTTTATTGACGTCAACTTTATCAAATGCACTGCTGCATTCAAAGACTTGTTAACAAGAGCACTCTAGTTGCTTTGTTCCTGCATCCCTTTAGTTTGTTTCCCACTCCTCCCACCACTTCACACTTTTCTACATTAAATTTCATCAGCCAAATGTTTATTCATTCCACCATGACCTCCTGAAATCAATTGCTGTCTTCCTCTGGAATTTTAGATATCACAGAGTAATGCTTTTCCAAACAATGTTTGTTTTACCTACTTACAAAAAAAAATTAGTGACACCCTGAATGCAGTATCTTAGAAGGTTTAATAAGTCTTAGACACCTTTTAACCTGAAAGCACAGCAAATTCTAGACTTTACATCAGCTAGCAGGAAAAAGTAGGAGCTCCTGTCCCTAGAAAAGCACATGTACTCAGAGCAGTACCACGAGATATACTGGTAAACAGAAATAAGTGAAAGGTGATACATTATGTGTTTCCACTTGTTGATGTAGTTTTATAAAATGGATGATTGGCCAAGTTTGATGTCTGAGATTATGGTAATTTTTCCGTTGTTTTTCTTGGCACCAGCATTTTGTAGCAATAAGACTAACTTTGTCTCTTTTTTTAACAAGGATTTTTTGTTTAATTTTTGCTTATAATAATCTTGCTTAAGCTCAAGAATTTTATTCTCCATTTTTTTTTGTAAATAGCCAATCATCCCAAAAAGTCCAACTGGGAGTGTTGCCACACCAACTGGTACTCTCAGTACACCTACAAAGCGAGACAGTTCTGCGCTACAGGACCTTTACATTCCCCCTCCTCCGACAGAGCCATATACTCCCAGGTAAGCATTTGATACCATTGTATAATTTATTTATAGAAGTAAAGAAGAACAATACATTCCCTTGTTTTGAAATGCTGATAGAGTATATGATGCATTGATGACTCATTCAGTGCAGTTCATTTCTATATATAGCTAACACCTTCACACAGCATGTTCCTGTTAAATTTGGAACTGATTTTCTATAACCTTTGGATGCTTCTTTCACATCAAAAAGTTACACAGTATGCTGTCACCCAATATAATTTATCAACTAGATCTTCACTTAAAGAATAGGAAAATACCATGAATTAGATTGTGAGAAGTGGAATCAGTGAGTGGAATGTCCATTTATAATTTTAAAAGTTGAAATGCACATGACATTTCTCTTGCTGTATATCACAGTAAAACACCCAGACTGAAAATCTCACAATGTTAGGCAGCAGTTAATTTTATTCATAAATTATTGAGTTTCCAGTCATGAAAAGATATAGCTTCTGTTTAATTTGAACATGATGCATTTTCTGCAAAGAATATAAAGAGCAAAGCTGAAGTTCTAATTGTAACAGAAATGGAACAATTTACAGATAGAAGACAAAATGATAGGCTCGGTGATAAAACTGAAAAACTGCATTCACTGTTTCATCTTAGTGAGATTTTGTAGATCATCCAATGTCTGGTGGTATCAGACATTAGTCGCAAATATCTCTCTGGCACTGTACTTTGTAACTGAGTGCCAAATACAACTCCCATTTGGAGTCAACTCCTCTGTAACTGAATCATAAATTCACTGCGTAAGCAATTGTTTTCTTTTCTCTTGGGTATTTGGTCAGCTGAGAATTATTGTCTTTTCACATAGCACATTACAGGAAAATGAACAAGGCCAGCTTTCTATCCATTGCACAACACTCTGACCTATGCACAGTGCATAGCATTTCTTAATACAGGTTGAGTACCCCTTATCCAAAATTCCAAAATCTGAAAACCTCTGAAATCCAAACATTTTTCGACGCTGACCAGATGTCACAAATGGAAACTTCCACAAGGTGCTGGGAAGGTTCCCAGGCAGTGTGGGTCTCTGTGCACCACAGACGGTTCTGAGAAGTAATTTCACATCTGTAATGAACAGAAATCAATGAAAAATGGATAAACATTGCATAAGGTGAAAAAATGAAGATCTTGAATGTGTTTTGAAAGTGGATTTGTCAACATTGGAGTGAAAATACACTGCTTAACAGTATTGCTGATCTTGAAACAAATAAAGATCTAGCATGACAAACTGAGAGCTTAAGGTAATTGTGAACATTCAGCAGGCTGGTTGCAAAAGTTTAAGAAAAGGCATGACATTATATTTTTAAAGATTTTTAAAATTTTTAAGATAAAGCATCTGCTAATCATGAAGCAGCAGAGAAATTGATTGATTACGCTGTGAATTTCGAAGATCATCACTGATGAAAATGTAACACCAGAACAAGTTTACAATGTACTGGAACCTTTTAATCAAAAACTGGCATTGTAGATGGAGACCGAAAGCCTGCTGCTGTCTGTTGTTGTTCAACGGCTGATTCAGGTATTCTCCTGATGTTACTGTGCTGCTTTTGTTACCCTGCTCACATTATATTTTCATTATATTAATGGTGTGTAATAATGTTTACTGTTAACTACATGTGTGTGATGAACAAATGTAGAACAAAAGACTGCTTAATGGTAGCAGATAAATTCAGAGTCAGAAATGATGGTGATCTCAAGCTATCTCATTATACGTTCCAAAATCCCCCAAAAAAATCCAAAAACTGAAACACTTCTTGTCCCAAGCATTTTGGATAAGAGGTACTAAACCTGTATTAAGATGGCTTTTCATGATCTGTGAAAATCCTGAGTTGTTCAAGTCAGATGAGGGATCTTTAATGGCTCTATCTCCAAATGCTGATTTCCCAGTCTCTGAAATTCCTCTTCACCCTTCACTGCCTTCCTTTTAAAATGTTTGATAAAATCTACAGTAATTCTTTTTGTTGTCTATCCAAATAATTCCATTTTTTAAATGTTTGGGGCCAACATTTTTTGGCACTACACGTATGAAATGCATCAATTGATTTTTTATGTTAAGGATGTTACACAGAAAATATTTTTTTGCAGCTAACTGCAAAATAGAACAAATCTTAATAATATGATAAGGTTTTAAGATGCCTTGAAGCTTTAACCAAAATAAACACTTAATAGCAGTACACAACTGAGAGTTGTAGATTTGTTACAGTAATTAAATAAAAAATTATGCATGAATTATTGATTTGCTTCCATATACAGTGGTACCAGAAAAAAAGCAGTTGATAATCTTGGCTTAAAACTTATCTTGACAAATGTCCTTCTGGTAGTTATGACTAAATTTGTAATCTGAATAAAAATGCAGAATTACCAGATGATTGTGAAGATCTAGTTAGAAGCCTATTGTTTTTGTAAAAATATAGAGTTGCAATTCAAATTCTCTACTTGGTATTATGACTTGTGTCTCAAGGAAACTCCTGAAGCCATTTCATCATAGAACTGTTCGGCTTAGTTATGTCAAAGAGCTGCCAGTGTTGCTTTTGTATTCTGTTGTACTACAAATATCAAATACAGGTTAAGATTTATAAACTAGATAAACCATTTCATAATGTGTCTTATTGCACATCCCCTTGGCAGTCTGTTTCTTAAAGGTATATTCTTTGATGATATGTCTCACTGCAGAAGGAATTTTGACTACCTAAGATAGCAGCATGTTAATGTTCTTGTGCAATGTGTCTCTGAACTGTGCTGAAAATATCTCAGAGCTCCCTTCACCCTATTTCTAAGTCAGTATCCAGTGTTGTTGCAAACTCTTCCATATGTCTGTGAAGTTCATCATAGTCAGGTTCAAGCTCACTAATGTTCTTTAGCAAATGATGACAGCATTTCAGCATTGTTTTCTTTAGTAGTGACCTTTGCCCTGTTGTCATGTTGCAATGCTTATCTTAAGCTAGAAATTGGATTCATCCTGTAATTTGATGCCCTGTACTTATTACATTCATTTATGATCTTGTGAAAAAACTGTGCAACTAAAAGGCATTAGAGGATATGCATTCAGATGGAACTCATATGGTTGCTGAGAGGGTCACTTTCAGCTTTACATGGACAGTTGTGCTTCTATGCTCATCAGTGAGAGAAGAACATCGGTGCTTAAAGACAGAGGATGTTGACGACGTCTGAATGCGAACAGTGACTACCATCTGAGGCAGGCTGATTCCAGCAGCGTAATATTGAGGAGACAGAGGATGATGCTCACTGTGTTTGAGTGGGAAGGAGATCTGCTGGATCCAATATGGGAAGAGCTGGAATACATCATCCAGAACATCCGAAGTTCCTAAGGCAGCACCTTCCAGTCTCACGACCACTACCTTCTAGAAGGACGAGAGCAGCAGATCCTGGGGACACCACCACTTCGAAGTCCCCTTCCGAGTCATTCACCATCCTGACTTGGAAAGATATCGCTGTTCCTTCATTGTCATTGGGTCAAAATCAGGGAATCCCCTCCCTAGCAGCACTGTGGGTGTATTTACACCTCAGGGACTGCAGCAGTTCAAGGAGGCAGCTCATCACCACCTTCTTAAGGGCAACTAGGGATGGGCAATAAATGCTGGCTTAGTTGGAGATGCCCACATCCTGTAGATGAATTAAAAAAAACATTTCTGAACTATGGAGCAAGCTGGAAGAAATGTCATGACCTTACTAGAAATGTCTCTAGATCAACATGAAACACACAGAAACAAACTGTAAACCCATCAACTCTTCCTCTATCCACTCAAATAGAGGCCAAGCTTCCAAAAAGTTGATGATGAAAACCTCAGTCGATGCCCTTCATTGCTTCCCTTTGGTCAAAGACAGTGAGGAAAAGGAGAGCCACTCTGAATGAGAAGGGGGTTCCCTGACCACAGCACACATTCTCAGTGGAGAAACCCATCCTGCAGCTAAATGACTGATGGGGCACCTATCCCCAAACAACATACAGGGAAAGGAATAAGTGAAGTTAGAGGGATTGATGATAAACCAGGATAAAGTTGGGCACCAGATGTAGGGAATCTAGTGTAGGAATTTGCCAGATGAAAGACTGAGGACCACGTTATGACAAAGCTGATGCTGGTGCAAAGCACAATAGTTTGTGAGCTGTCAGGCCTGCCTCATAGTGGCTGCAGGAATGCAGAGGACATCATCTCCAAGGTCTTATCAAAGATTATGTGAAGCCATGTCATTGCAAACTCCATTCTGGTGGTTTTGTTTGCTTCTTGCCCAGGGCCTGGTGCGAATCCTGTCATGTAGCACTCACTGGGCCAGGTGAGGTACACATAAAGACACACTAATTTTTTCAGCTTCCTCACAACCTTGCCCTGATTAGGCGCCAAATCTCACAGGCACTTGGGAGCAGCAGACGTTCTAAAGGAATGGCGTTATGGCACCAGGGCCAGTTTGATGTCCTCACTGAGTGGCAAGATGCCATTTGCAGGCAGAATGCAGCTCACGCTGTAACCCACCAGTAGCTCCACAGTTCTACAGCATTAAGTGGAAACTGCTTATCCACAGCTGACTGCTCTCTGCTCCCTGTCACCAGTTTGCTCCCCGTACAAGAGTTGTTGTGCATGAGCAGAGACTGGTGATCCTGTAGCACACAGGAACTGCTATCCACTCTGTTGGAGCAGGATTGTACTCCTGCATTCAGACATCAGTCCAACATGATCAGAGCCCTGCTCTAATTGTACCAAGTCATTAATTTTAATTTTATTTTATTGAGCTACAGCATGGAATAGGCCTCTCTAGGAAGCAATCCTGTCATTCAATCACTGGACAATTTACAATGACCAATTAACCTACCGACCGGTATAGCTTTGGACAGTGGGAGGAAACCGGAGCACCCAGAGAAAACCCACGCCATGGTCACAGGGAGAACGTACAAACTCCTCTTAGGCAGTAGTGGGAGCTGAACCTGGGTCGCCTGTACTGTAAAGTGTTGTGCTAGCCACTTTGCTACTGTACCACCCCATTTCCAAGAATAGAAATAAATATAGAAGGGTTTGGACATCTTAGGTCTATCCACTGGTCATCTCCAGGTCTGGAGGTTGAAGCAGATGGTGGAGCAGTCCCAGTCCCATTGGAACACTTTGTATTCAGTCCCTCGAGAGGTGGTCTTTTTTGCGGGGTCAGGAATCAATTACCTCCTTCATGAGGAACCCAAATCAGCTCCCACATTAGCAGATTACTCACTTGTGTCCCAGAGCCATGCAAACAGGCTACTCCTTCAAAGATCCAGCATAAACGCAGCCGGCTGATCCAGGACAGGGCTGTGGTGCCTGGACTCAAACTGAAAAAGACCAGCTAGACCACGGCCACAGAAAGGATGCTGTGATGTTGTGTGACCATGTTAAAAGCACCCATAACAGTGTAAATCAGGCAAGTGTATTCAAATTCGGCTATGCATTTGAATTTTTCTTTTATCTTGTGTTGCAATAACTGAGTCTGAACACACTAGCTCCAGTCAGATGTAGTGGTAGCTGCTGTTTTTCCTGTAGAAGTTTGCTAATGGAGGGCTGTCACTGAATGAGTCTGTCAACAGCTAGAAACACGGATTGGAACAAAGTAGAAGAAGGCCATTCAACCCATCATGTCCATACTAGCTCTGTATAAGAACAATCCAGCTAGTTCTACTCCACTGCCATCTCCACTTAGCACTACAAGTTCTTTCCATTCAGATACTTGTTCAGCTCCCCTTCGGAAACTATTATTGAGTACATCTCCACTACTGTTCCAGCAATGCATTCCAGACCCTATTTCTCCCCGTGTAAAAATAAATCCTCTCTCCTTTCATATTTAGTTCTTTTGCCAATCACCCTCACTCCATGTCTCCTGCTCCTTGCTAGTTTACGCTCCCTCCCCAGTCAACTGCTTCTCATATCACCTGTCACCTCTCTGCCCTTTCCACCAGGTAGTTCCTTGTGAAAGCCCGTTAATATCCTTCCCAGAGATCACTAGCCTCATCATTTCAATGCTGAATAATAATCCACTGTTAATGTTGGCACAGAAACGTCTGGGCAACCTGCTCTCCCTATGTCAGCAAAGTGTTTCTTTAAAAGCAAACAACAGAAGCCCCAAAGTAGTCCGTGTGCTCCTGGTGGTAGTCCCCCATCGGTCATCAGTTGCACCCTTGAACTCCTGTTTGTAGCAGGAGTTGATGAACAGTGACCTCATGTTTGATAGCACAAAGAAATGACTGGCCCACTTTTGCAAGGGGCATAATTTTGTGGGTAAGGTCAGCCATTGCTCATAAAAAGTATGGAAATCAATCCAATTTCTAGGCTCTTCTGTCCTGCTGTCTGTGAATATCGTTTGGTGTCTTGGTCTTGGTTATTGTACTGCTTTTCATAATTTCTATAAGCAACTTTCACCCTTTTTCTGCCTGTTTGGGAGGAAAGGTATAATGAAACACCGTTGTCGTGGTAATGGCTGAAGTGAAGTTGAAGAGATAGCAAGTGGAAATCACTCCTTGAGTCTTTAAAAGCAAACTGAGCCGAAGTCACCTTGTGGCGGATCATCTTGGCCTTCTTTTTGTACCAATTACCTTTAAGTTTGCAGTTACTTCTTAAACCTTAATTTCACAAAATAATTTGCGATATAACTTGTGGGTATATTTTTAAATGTTCCAGCTGTTGTCTGGGCTGTACTTGTGGGTGCTTTATGCGTGTGACTTTTTTTGCAGAAGGCTGGGAAGTTCCAGTATCTCTAGAACTAACAGGTAAGTCCTTGTGAGATGTGTCTGTTCAATTATTGTGATCCAGTTAATCACAGAGCCAAAAATGTAATGTGTTTACAAGATTTTTTTTAAAATAGAAAATGCACATGCTGCCACAGCTCTTTGATCCCACAACCAAGTTGTGTTTCTTGGCTGTGTATGACTAGAGGATGTGGATGTAAATAGTAGGCCCTTCTGGCCCTTGAGCCACACTGCCCAGCAATACCCTGATTAAATCTAGCCTTATCATAGGACAATTTACAATGACCAATTAACCTACTAACCAACAGGTCTTTGGACTGTGGGAGGAAACCCACATGGTCACGGGAAGATCATACAAACTCCCTACAGGTGGCGACGGGAATTGAACCCCGGTCTCCTGTACTGTAAACCGTTGTGCTAACCACTACACTACCATGCCACCCCTTTTGAATTGTTCGTGAGCAATTATGGCTGTCTTGTAAATATAAGGTAGAATATAAACTCAATATAAATATATGACAGATATGTCACATATGTCACATGGTTAATTGTTTGAAGTGAAAGTTTAAAAAAACTCAGTTTTTTATATGAAAAATAGAGCAAGCTGACACTTTACAAGATTGAGTTGCAAAATATCCTCACACTAATGAACTTTGATTATAAACAAATTTAAAAATTTCTGTGTAATCTCTCTCTGTTTTAGTGATTGCAATAACAAACTTTAATATGAAGCAAAATGTTTTCATGCCAAATGCTGACATTTCAATTTATTTCCAAACCTGAAAGATCACATTGCCATAATTCATTTCAGCTAGACAATGTCTCTGGATTGTTTGAACTTTTTCCTTGTTTCTGGATTGTATTCTACTTCAGCACTTTGAACAGCAGAAACCAGGCTGTCACCCATAAAGAATTTTGCTTTTAACTGTTTACAGCTTACCTTACGATATCAGACATGTCTTTCTATGAATAAAACCTCTTTTAACATAATACATACTTTTTCTGTGGCCAAGGCACATTTCATCTATTTTTAGATTATGAAGACATGCAGTCCTCTTTTATTGTCATTTAGTAATGCATGCATTAAGAAATGATACAATATTTCCTCCGGTGTGATAGCACAAACCACAGGACAGACCAAGACTGAAAAAACTAACAAAACCACATAATTATAACATATAGTTACAACAGTGCAACAATACCATAACTTGATGAAGAACAGTCCATGAGCACAGTAAAAAGTTTAAAGTCTTTCAAATGTCCCCCATCTCACGCAGACAGGAGAAGGAAGAAAAACTCTCCCTGCCATGCCCGGCCACAGTCCGACTCTGAGTCGTCCGAAAACTTAGAGCCTCCGATCAGCCCTTCGACACCGAGTACTGAGCACCATCTCTATCCGAGCGATTCAACCTCAATATCGGTCGCCAGCCGCAGGCAAAGCTTCAGTAACTATTTTGATGCATACAGCTGAAAATAAATATATTTACGTAAGCCTCAGCTTGGCTCAGTCTGGAGTACTTAAGCCTTCTAGCCAGTAGGTTATACATTCAAAAATTAGTCCAGGATCTGAGTTCATAATCTGTGCAGCTATATCTCTAAAAATTGTACATATTGTTCAAGAACAGTTTTAAGAAACAAAGATAGGTCATATCACCCTGTAGGCCTTCGGGTCTGTATTTCTTTGTTCCATACTAATTTCCATTTTACAGTATCCGTAATCTAATAATTCTCATTTTGAGCATGCTGAGTGACTGAGCATCCATCATTTGGGCTGGAGATTTACAATGGTTTACAGTTCTCTGAGTAAAGAAATTTCTCTTAATCTCAGTTCTTCATGGTTAATCCCTTATTCTCAGTCTAACTCTGGATCCTCCTCCCCAAGAATCTGGCCTTTCAGCATTCGCCAGAATAATAGAATTCCATTCTTCTGGTGAATATAGGCAATTCATACTGAACCTGGATAACCCCTAAAATGAATTTAGTGAAGGTATGTTGTACCTATTTTCTTTCTTACAGATAAAACCCGAACCTTGTGATGAGTGTGGGTTTGCTCAATTGTTGAGAAGTTGCTGCAAACCTCATAATGATTTATATTCTAAACCCCCCCAACACACACACACACACACACACACACACACACACACACACACACACACACACACAGTTTGCCCTAATCAGCAAGTTGAAGTCTTTTTTTTAAAAGAGGTTTCATCGGCATAAAGCCTCACTCAGCCATTAATAGCAGAAACATTAATTAATCTTGCATCTCCTTTCGTTCTTCTGCTCCTGAGCATTATTGAAAATAATCAGTACAGTTAAAGTGAGATGCTTCATAAAATAAGCAATTCCAGAGTTGCCATGCCCTTAAAATAGATTCACAAATGTTGCTGCCACTGTTGCTGAGGAACGTGGCTTTTGTAATGATCCACATGGTATTTGATCACCTCACTTGATAGCCATTCTTATAATTTTTCATACACTTCACAGACAAATATTTATCTATTTTTTCATTAAACTGACACATATTTCCTGCTTTTGCAAGGCTTTTTGTGTACACATTCAAAAATCTGATCAGTGTGAACATTTTCCAAAATCTAATTTCACCTGATAGATTTGAAATGTGTGGCTGCTATAATGTTCTTAGTTTAAGTGCAGTTTTAAATAGTGTATATTCATCACTTGAAAAATAGTCTTTATCACTATCCTTCAACTTTTAGCATATTTAAATTACATGGTTCATCTGTTTTTGAATTTCTGCTCGAAGTTGGACAGTACGTGATACATTAAGACAAGCCGCAAGCCCTGTCTCCATAAACAACCCCTGAATTGAATTATTTAATATGCCTATTAGTTGTAAAAAAGGATGCCCAGTAGTTTCCGTGGACAGATACAACAAGGCCATTACAATAAATGATTACCAATTCTCAATTTTTGACAAACTCATGTAGATCATAAAATATTCTGTTGGAGAATGGGTTGTAGCATTGATGTTTTCTGAAGCATATCTCAGCTAGCAGTACTAATGGAAGACATGGCTGTAAAAAAGTCCACTTCCTAAACTTTAATTCACTTACCACATAGGAGAGCTGAAGGAAAATAAATGGGCAGAAAACAAATTTAGTTTTGTGCTTCTACTTCTTGTACCAATGCATTAGATCCAGAGCTATTTCAGATATGGCAGCAAGGTGCCACAGCAGTTAATGTTACTGCCTAACAAAGGTTCAATATTGACCTTTGGTTCCGACTGTGTGAAGTCTGCATGTTCTCCTCTTGACAGTGTGGGCTGTATCAACTAGGGGCTCTGTTTTCCTCCCAAAGACATGATGGAAAGTTAATTAACTAATGCATTTGCCACTCAGTGTAAATACATGTCAAAAGTATTAAGGGGAGTTGGTGGCCTTGTGAGAGAGAACAAGTTGCAAAGGACAGAGGAAAAGAAGAATGGGACTGCAGAGGTAAATGGTCTTCTATGCCAAATCAGAGATTAAAGGGGTATTTGAATGCTGCAAGGTCAATTAAGAGGCTTTTTTTCTTTGTTTCTTTCCTTAAGGATTGAAGTACACAGGTCTCAGAGATTTAAATGATTTAAAAAATAATTCTTCACAGGTTCCCCTGAAAATCCTCTGTACTCGAAACCGTGTCCATCCTTTAGTGGTGTTGATAAGTTTAACCTAAGCAATGCCACAGACCTAGAGACAGAAAATAGGAACCCAGCAAGTGGACATTTAAACAACTCTTTAGATTTTTGCATCATTTTTGAATTAATATGATTGTAAATAAAATAATCTTGCAGCATGAAGGAAATAATCAGTTTATCTTTTTAACCTCACTTTATAATGGCCTTTCCAATAACAATTCATCATACTTCATGTTTCTGTAAACGAATCTCTCAGGCAATGTTACTGTGACTTTACTGGGAAATACCAATCTCATAAGCATTAGTTTATCTTCATTTTGAATGAATTTGAACAGGGAACTCTGAGGACAGTTCTGTCTTAAATAACAGAAGGAAATATTTGACACAAGTATGCTGAAGTAGCCATTTGATAAAATTGGTCATGGTAACTTCTTGATTTGCAATCCTTTAATGTGTGTTTTTTCCCCACTCTGCTGATCATGGTGTTCAATAATATTTCTGGGGTATAATAATCCTCCACTTCATGCACCAGACATTAACATTCAGCATTTTCACTTTAGCCAAATTGTGATCTAAAAGCCTCACATTTATGTACTTCCTTCTGTCTGAGGATTCAAATTGTAAATGTTAGTTTATTGAATAGCAGTGATTAAATTGCTCCAACTTCTGCGTGGAGATAAATCATACTGAATAGAACAAGTCTGTCATAGAGGAGAGGACTTCCTGCAATGCAGCAAAATAAGTTGGCATTGTATCATAGAAAATTCTTATACTGCAAATGTATATATCATACTCCAAGTGGAGTGCCAATCGAATTATCTTTATTACATATGAAAAGAAACACTGTTTACAAAAAAATCACTTTTCTCTATTGAAAAGATATTACCAAGTATTGAGTACAGGAGTTGGGATGTTAAGTTGAAATTGAAGACCTAATTTTGAGTATTGTGTACAGTTCTGGTCATGTACCTGCAGGAAAGATAGCAATAAGATTGAAAGAGTGCAGAGAAAATTTATAAAGATGTTGCCAGGGCTTGAGGACCTCATTGTAGGGAAAGTTTGAGTAAGTTATGTCCTATAACACGCAGTGTTCACAGCAAAAGAAAAAATTCTCCCCCATTCAGTTCAGTTTCTCCCCCATTCAGACAAACATTAATCATCTTCTGGATGTAGATTACATTCAGCAGAATGTCTTTCATTGGAAGCCAGTTACACCAAGGATATTTTGAAATGGCAGATTCCACTTTTTTATCTTTGCTGCTAAATACTCCATGGTTTATTATTCAAATAAGATTGAACTTTGTTGGACTTATTTCGTGAAAATAATCAGTATGTCTATCCATTCCATTTCCAGAGTGCTATAATTTGATTGCAGAGAACAAAGCTAGTTCTCCAAGCACTTCCTTACAAACTCTCATAATCTAGAAACAATGCCATAAGTACCATGAAACTCCCTGTTTCAATGCTAATCATCCAGGCTAGATCTGGGTGCCATAGTTTCTCTGGGATCAGGAGATTAAAAAAAAACAAAGATTTTTGCTTTTGCGAGTGAACTGTTTAAATGGTTGAATAGTCTGCCAGTGCTGATTACCTCGCCTACTTACAAAGAAGAAACAGTTGAACAAGGCAAGGGAGGATACAGCTATTCTTAGCAGCACAGGAGCAATCCTGTGGTGACAGAACATTTAGGCTCAGAGGTGGATTATAAGTCTTTATACAAGAGCCACCAACGCACTCTTGAGTACAGAATCCCTGCCGGAGCTGCAGCCACACTGCAGGCTTCTGATACGCCTGCACAGCTCACTCTCAGAAGAGAGAAAATTGAAAGGAACAAATGTTTTCCTTCAAAACAACTAAATCATGTTGTATTGGTTTGAGATGTACTGCTGCTACTGATTTATTCTCACAACACTGCTTTAATAATGATTCAATGACTGATATTTAGCACACTGTGCTGCTCTGAAAGTGGTATTGTGAGAAGACCAAATCCCTATCCAACTTCAATCATACTTGAACATAACATTGCTTTTTCTAACAGTGTAGAAACAATTACAACTCGACCACAGATTATAATTTATTTCCCACCAGGATTAATTTACTTGGACAGTATTTTATAGAAAGCAGTTATATCAACTGTGTGTTTTTTTTAATGGTGCCACTGTAGATTTGCTTGCACAGTAAAAATGATCCTGTACCTTTTACGCATTTTTAAAAATATAAATGTCTTTTTCAAAATGACTGCATTTTGCATGCACTTGATTATAGTTATTCTGATGACTTTTTCTGTTTCAATTTCTCCACCACCGTTTCTGTCACCCCACAGCCTGACTATCCCCACCAAAAAGAAAGTCTCAGAGTTCTAGATTTCTAAACCCAAATCAACTTCTGTACTTCACTAATCTTAACTTTCATCCTAATCATTCTAACATGTCCAAATGTTCTTTTTCACCTGACAATGCCAGCAACAATGATTGACACAAATTAGTTACTGAGTTGTGGATTGTGTGGATGGCAGCTTTTCCCCCTGACACTTGATTGACAAAGTAGACAGTTTTACATTGGAAGATTCTGGTCTAAAGATATATATTGAGCATCTTGAATGAAGATGTTGTCACTTTTATTTTTGGCCTCTTCAGAATTCAAGGAAGCACTAAAAAATACATTGCCACAAAAGTCCAGTTGATCTTGTAAGAAGATGATTAACTCGGCTACTTGGTGCTTTATTGATCTTTATTGATTGATCATGAAGTAAATACATTTTGTTAGTTAGCAATTTGTACCCTGCGACATGATAAATAAAATGTCCATACTAGATAGAATTTAAAGAACGTCGCAGGTCCTGCTCCCTTTATTTCTCTCTCTTCAGTGATCCTTATCCTTGCACAGTAGCACTGGCCCCTCGAGTTTCATATCTGCAGCCCCGTGATAAATGTTGTTGGGTGAGTATGTGAACTGAGCCACATCATTCACGTTAAATGAAAACGTGGAAGTTTGTTTCTCAGGTTGGTGGCAGAAATTGAAATACTGTCATGAGAAACGGTATTGAAAATCCTTGTCCAAATATGGTAGAATTGGTTGTGATCTTCCAAGTTTCAAACCTCATTTCTTAAAAGCAGAATTTTCCTACCAATTATGCTTATCGGTTTAAAGTAGATTACAACACCAGGTGGTATCTTCTCTGGCAGTGGGGAAGCGCAGCAATTTCAAATCCTATCATTTCTGGTATCCATGGTACCGAGTGGTTAAGATTTGCTGCAAAACTGTGATGAATGTAGCTCAAAGAAATTGCAGGTAGCATTTCCACAGGACAGAATGACTGTAAAAGGGCACTTATCATAACATGAGCAAATCAAGTCACTGATATTCTTATTACTAAGATAATGACTATCCACTTCTTAGAACTTACCAAATGCCTCCTGTGACATAAATAGGTTTGACATGTCACTGTATTCAGTTTTTTCCTAAGATGGCCAAGGTTAAAATGCTCAGCAAAAGAAGTAATGTTTGATCCCATTTAGAGTTTTGTTTACCACTGCAAGTGATAATATAGATTCCACTGACCACAATTTCCTCATCAATGGCAGGTAGATGAACAATTGCAAATGGAAATGCAGCAAAAATATTGTTTGAACCTGAAAACTCAAGGGTATTGGCACCATTTGTCATTTTATATTATGGACATTCTTCCATGCGTGTCATTGGTTTGATTTCTGTTTGCATAACCAGAAAGATTTTTTTAAGCCATTTAACTGTTCTTTTTTCCAAATAAAAGGGATGAAAAAGGCAACCTTCCCATTGAAGAGCCCAGCAGGCACGTTTTAGGCAAACCAGTGCACAAGGGATCAGAGTCTCCCAATTCTTTCCTGGATCAAGAATATCGGAAACGTTTCACCATGATTGAGGGAGATGCAATGATTCTCAGCTATGATTACGACACGACCAGATCAAGTGTTCCAGGCAGAAGAGAAAATACTCTGACTTATGGTAATTTACCTCCTATTTATTCTTTTTTGTTTTCAGTGTTCTTTGTTCTTGAAAACAAAAACATAGGATTTGAAAAAATACACTCAGGGGCCACTCTATTAGATTCAGCTGTACACCTGCCCACTAATGGAAATATATAATCAGCCAATCATGTGGCAGCAGCTCAATGCATTAAAGCATGCAGACATGGTCAAGAGGTTCAGTTGTTGTTCAGGCCAAATATCAGAATGGGAAATAAATGTGATCTAAGTGATTTTGACCATGGAATGTTTATAGATGCCAGACACAGTGGTTTAATTATCTCAGAAACTGCTTATCTCCTGAGAATTTTATGCAAAATAGTCTCTAAACTTTTTGCAGAAAATAGTGCAAACTGCAAAAATCATCCAAGTGAGTGGCAATTCTGTGGGTGAAAATACCTTGTTAATAAGAGCGGTCAGAGGAGAATGGGCAGACTGGTTCAAGGTGACAGTAACTCAAGTAACCACACATTAAAACAGTGGTGTGCAGAAAATCATGACACATCAAACCTTGAAATGGACGGGCAGCAGCAGCAGAAGGTTACACCAGATTCCACTCCTGTAGCTAATAAAATCGCCGCTGAGTGTATATCCAGGTGATTTTTCTCGGATACTCTCAATTAAATTCAGGAAGCAGAGATCACATTTCAGTTTTCAGTCAAGCATATTCCAGTCTCTTCAGCGATTGAAAAACCAGAGCCAGTCCATAAGCTCATCTTCTTTCATGATGAAATTTTCCACATTTCATCTTCTTCACTGACTGACTCATAGCCACATGTGACCAGATCTTCCTAGACCCAGCCCAACTCCCAGAATGCGCACTACACATTCTCACTTAGCTGGGCCAGATGCAGAGGACTGATCTTGTTGGCTCACCCTACCACTTGGTCAGGCAGGTGAAGAGCCTGATTAATTTCTTTATCTCCACAGATTCTATTTCCTCCATGTCGGTTCACCATTAAAATGTTGGGCTGTTCAGCAAAGCTCCTCCTTTGCACTAATACTACATTAATTGCTTTTGTTAATTTTCTCCAAGTCTCCCTCAGATTCTGTCACTCCCCTACATACTAGAGTCATGGGAGGAAACTCATGCCACCATTAGGAAGAACCTGTAAACTCCACAGAAACAGCACATGATCTTGGAAATGTCAGAAGTTTTTGGCACAGGGAGACAGTGACACCATACCGCCTGTAATGGCAGCAAATAGCCTGAAGCTGCTAACATGTAGATGATAATTAAAAACATTAAACTATATTTTATAAATTAAAACCACAGGTAACATGATCAAGAGCTTTAGTCTAAAGTAAAATTAATTTTAGGAGATTTACTTTCCCCCTTGCGCATAGATTCCCAGTGGGCCTCAACTCCGTGCTGGAAAACAGAGAGGTGTTGCCCAGTGTGATACTGAGGAATCCCAGCAAGTTTGGGTTCCACTGTTGGCACTCATGTGGAGTCCATTACCACTCAGTAAACTCCAGACTAC
Source organism: Mobula hypostoma (assembly GCF_963921235.1). Taxonomy (NCBI): domain Eukaryota; kingdom Metazoa; phylum Chordata; class Chondrichthyes; order Myliobatiformes; family Myliobatidae; genus Mobula; species Mobula hypostoma. The sequence continues at coordinate 72,303,386 of NC_086102.1, read as the reverse complement.
ATCTCATGTGCTCACCACATTCAAATGACTGAGTGATAGTAATTACCCTGGGATCTGCCATCTGCATCCAGCAAGTTCTGTCCCACTGGTTAGTCACAAACTCTGAAAAAAAAGGTTTGAGTGGATTACAGGAGATATCACTATTCTTGATCACCAGTAGATCATTACAACAGTTTTTTTCATTCATAAACTCGGGGGGGGGGGTGGCAAGTGGTGAGCATCAGAATAGGAGGCCTTCCCATCTCTCTTCTTTTGCTCTCTGCACTATGTTTCTTACAATATTGCCAGTGTTTTGATTTCAGATTTCCAATATTCATAGTTGTTTCCTTTGGTGTTTTCAGCTAACAATTCCACTTCTCTCAATTAAGCCTCCTCCACATCAGCCCTTTATTCCTGTTTCCTGTCCCACATTTTACATTGCCTTTACAGGTTTGTTTCAGCATCGCTGAAGAAGACCCTGACACAGGAGCTTAGCTGACCAGATCAATATTTTAATAGTTAATAGACATGGAGAAAATAGAATCTGTGCAAATAAAGAAAATGTTGTGCAAATGAGTGAATTTCAGCTTTGAGTTGGAATTCATTTACATGAATTAGCTTGTAATTTCATGGTTTACTTAAGGTGTCATTGAATTACGTGAATTAATCTGTAATTTCATGGTTTACTTAAGATGTCTGTCCCAGTAACAAATGATTATGAGCTGATAAGAATTTACTAATAGTCTCCTCACCCCATCCATCATGAACTTGAGACATTCCGAAACCCAGCAACCTCCACTCAGTGGCAACTTTATTAGTTACACCTGTACAGCTGCTCATTATTGTAAATATCTAATCAGCCAGTCACATGGTAGCAATTCAATGCATAAAAGCATGTGGACATGATCAAGAGGTTCATTTGCTGCTCAGACCAAACACCAGAACGGAGAAGAAATGTGATCTAAGTGACTTTGACCATGGAATGATTGTTAGTCCCAGGCGGATAGTTTAAGTATCTCAGAAACTGCTGATCTCCTGAGATTTTCATGCACAACAGTCTCTAGACTTTACAGAGAATGATGCAAAAGATAAAGAAAGCATCCAGTGAGCAGCAGTTCTGTGGGGGGGAAACATCTTGTTAATGAGAAGTCAGAGGAGAATAGCCGGACTAGTTCAAGTTGATAGGAAGGTGACGGTAACCAAGTAACCACACTTTACAACAGTGGTGTGCAAAAGAGCACCGCTCAATGCACAGTACATTGAACCTTGAAGTGGATAGGCGAAGACGGCAAACATACACAGGAGGTAGCTAATAAAGTGACCACTGAGTGTGTATACCATTTTGCACCAAGTTCCTGTTACCCTCCAGCTTATTAATGTACGCTGCCTTCCACTTAAGCACTGCCTTGTTTTTAAATCCATCAACTGCCATGCTCCTCCAAGGTAGGGTCATTCTTCCACGTCTGGATTCCTGGCTCTCCTGCTCAATTTCTTTGCTCCAGTGTTGGTGGCCTTGGTTGTAATCACCATGTATCTATACCTTGGTGTTCCCTCTCTAATCTTCCCCATCTTTCTGTCCATACGTATTGGTCATCCGTCCTTGTATCTCCTTACGTGGCTCATAGTCAGGTTTTGTTTCTGTAAATCGCCTTGGAATGTTTGACCATATAAAGAAAAGATAGAATATGTGTTGTTTTTGACAATAACAGCAGAAAATAACAATTACTGACCAAAATTTCAGTGCAGGTAAATCTGATAATTTGATTGAGAGTAAATGGTTATTTCCTTTAAGATCTGTACAAGTTAAATAACAAATCCTAATGTAAACTACTATCACTACAATCTGAAGCCTGTAATTTCCCTTTAAGAAGCGTAATTTTGAACCATCTAAATGAACTAGCGATTTTACAATCTTCTGAAGGCTTCAGCGAGCTTGACTCGCTTGAATGCAGGTACGGCATCTTGAAGCAGACAAAGGCTGGCCATTGCCAGAAGAGAGGACGCCCAGGTGAATTTCGAGACAGGCTAAAAGTTCTATCCTTTAGTCTAGCAGAGTCTATGCAATTACCTCTCCCTTGCTTAATGTTAAATAACGTACAGTCACTGGAGAACAAGGCAGAGAACCAGAGGGGAAGATTGCTGTATCGGTGGGAAATAAAGTATTGTTGCCTTCTCTGTTTTGCTGAGACGTGGCTCACCCCCCACATACTCACACTCCAGACACTGTGCTACAACCCGAGGGGTTCTCAATCCACTGGATAGACTGAACTGCAGATCTGAGAAAGGCAAAACGCAAATGTCAAACTAGCACTCGATGTATTGAGCACCATGATTAACAAACAAAAAACAGCCTAACCAGACACCAGAGACTTCAGTCAGGTTTGCTTGAAAAAATCATGCCCAAATACAATTAGTACATCACTTGCAGCACCAGGGGACCCAACGCACTTGACCACTGTTGCCCACCATTCCATCCCTAGAGTACATTTCATGAAATTTGATGATCTGTCTGTCTACCTCCTACCTATCTTAGGAATAGTCAGCATGGCTTTGTCAAGGGCAGGTTGTGCCTTACGAGCCTGATTGAATTTTTTGAGGATGTGACTAAACACATTGATGAACGTCGAGCAATAGATGAAGTGTATATGGATTTCAGCAAGGCATTTGATAAGGTATCCCATGCAAGGCTTATTGAAAAAGTAAGGAGGCATGGGTCCAAGGGGACATTGCTTTGTGGATCCAGAACTGGCTTGCCCACAGAAGGCAAAGAGTGGTTGTAGATGGGTCATATTCTTCATGGAGGTCGGTGACCAGTGGTGTGCCTCAGGGATCTATTCTGGGACCCTTACTCTTCTTGATTTTTATAAATGACCTGGATGAGGAAGTGGAGGGATGGGTTAGTAAATTTGCTGATGACACAAAGGTGGGGGTGTTGTGGATAGTGTGGAGGGCTGTCAGAGGTTACAGTGGGACATTGATAGGATGCAAAACTGGACTGAGAAGTGGCAGATGGAGTTCAACCCAGATAAGTGTGAGGTTGTTCATTTTGGTAGGTCAAGTATGATCGCGGAATATAGTATTAATGGTAAGACTCTTGGCAGTGCAGAGGATCAGAGGGATCTTGGGGACCGAGTCCATAGGACACTCAAAGCAGCTGTGCAGGTTGACACTGTGGTTAAGAAGGCATACGGTGTATTGGCCTTCATCAATCGTGGAATTAAAATTAGGACCCGAGAGGTAATGTTGCAGCTATATAGGACCCTGGTCAGACCCCACTTGGAGTACTGTGCTCAGTTCTGGTCGCCTCACTACAGGAAGGATGTGGAAATCATAGGAAGGGTGCAGAGGAGATTTACAACGATGTTGCCTGGATTGGGGAGCATGCCTTATGAAAACAGGTTGAGTGAACTTGGCCTTTTCTCCCTGGAGCGACGGAGGATGAGAGGTGACCTGATAGAGGTGTACAAGATGATGAGAGGCACTGATCATGTGGATAGTCAGAGGCTTTTTCCCCCAGGGCTGAAATGGCTGCCACAAGAGGGCACAGGTTTAAGGTGCTTGGGAGTAGGTACAGAGGAGATGTAAGGGGTAAGTTTTTTTACGCAGAGGGTGGTGAGTGTGTGGAATGGGCTGCCAGCAACGGTGGTGGAGGCGGATACAATAGGGTCTTTGAAGAGACTCTTCGATAGGTACGTGGAGCTTGGAATAATAGAGGGCTATGGGTAATCCTAGTAATTTCTAAGGTAGGGACATGTTCGGCACAACTTTGTGGACCGAAGGGCCTGTATTGTGCTGTAGGTTTTCTGTGTTTCTATGCATGCAGGCAAAGGCAAAAGAGCAAGTATCAGAGGTAAAGACAACAAAGATTTAGTCACGGGAGGCAGAGGAGTGGCCACAGGATGACATCAATTCAGTGGACTGGGCCATGTTAAAGGACTCATCAGATGACCCAGATAAATGTGCCACAGTTGTTACACACCCTATAAAGACATTTGTGAATAAGTGTGTCCCCACAAAATCATTCCGTCTTCCCCAACCATAAGCCGTGGATGCACCAAGAGATCTGCAAACTATTGAAGGCTAGGTCGCTGGCATTCTGGTCCAGTGACCTGGGAAAGTACATTAGGTCCAGCTCAGGCCTCCATAAACCCATCATAATGCAAAATGGCAATTCCAAACCAAACCTGAGTCAGAGAAGGATGCTTGACAACTGTGGCAAGGTTAGAATGCTATCACTTCCTACAAAGCAAAATCAAGCAACATATAGTAGTCATGGTAGTCATAGTCATAGTCATACTTTATTGATCCCAGGGGAAATTGGTTTTCATTACAGTTGCACCATAAATAATAAGTAGTAATAGAAATATTAATAGTAATATTACTATTAGTAAATAGTAAATAGTATAGTCATAGAAATGATAAATAGTAATAGAATAGTAATAGAAAATAGTAATAGTTAAATAGTAATATGTAAATTATGCCGGGAAATAAGTCCAGGACCAGCCTATTGGCTCAGGGTGTGTGACCCTTCAAGGGAGGAGTTGTAAAGTTTGATGGCCACAGGCAGGAATGACTTCCTATGACGCTCTGTGTTGCATCTTTGTGGAATGAGTCTCTGGCTGAAGGTACTCCTGTGCCCAACCAGTACATTATGTAGTGGATGGGAGACATTGTCCAAGATAGCATGCAACTTAGACAGCATCCTGTTTTCAGACACCACCGTCAGAGAGTCCAGTTCCATCCCCACAACATCACTGGCCTTACGAATGAGTTTGTTGATTCTGTTGGTGTCTGCTACCCTCAGCCTGCTGCCCCAGCACACAACAGCAAACATGATCGCACTGGCCACCACAGACTCATAGAACATCCTCAGCATCGTCCGGCAGATGTTAAAGGACCTCAGTCTCCTCAGGAAACAGAGACGGCTCTGACCTTTCTTGTAGACAGCCTCGGTGTTCTTTGACCAGTCCAGTTTATTGTCAATTCGTATCTCCAGGTATTTGTAATCCTCCACCATGTCCATACTGACCCCCTGGATGGAAACAGGGGTCACCGGTACCTTAGCTCTCCTCAGGTCTACCACCAGCTCCTTAGTCTTTTTCACATGAAGCTGCAGATAATTCTGCTCACACCATGTGACAAAGTTTCCTGCCGTAGCCCTGTACTCAGCCTCATCTCCCTTGCTGATGCATCCAAATATGGCAGAGTCATCAGAAAACATATGCCCATCCTCTGGGTTCCCCCCCCCTTTTCTTTCTCCCTGGGCCTCCTGTCCCATGATCCTCTCATATCCCTTTTGCCAATCACCTGTCCAGCTCTTGGCTCCATCCCTCCCCCTCCTGTCTTCTCCTATCATTTTGGATCTCCCCCTCCCACTTTCAAAGCTCTTACTAGTTCTTCTATCAGTTAGTCCTGACGAAGGGTCTCGGCCCAAAACGTCGACTGTACCTCTTCCTAGAGATGCTGCCTGGCCTGCTGCGTTCACCAGCAACTTTGATGTGTGTTGCTTGAACATATATGACAACAAGGCTTTACTGACAGATAAGCCCAATGCCTTTTATGCTCATTTTGACCATCAAAACATGGAGCCACTTTCATGAACTCCTACAGTCCCCAACAAGCCTGTGGCTTTAGTCTCTAAGGCCAACATGAGAGCATCGTTCAGGAGGGGGAGCCCCTGGAAAGCATCTGGCCCAGGTGGTCAAGTGCTAATGACCTGTGCTAATCAACTGGTTGAAGTGTTCACTGATATCATTAGCCTCTTGCTTTGACAGTCAGAGGTATCCACCTACTTCAAGCAGGCTTCAATCACGCTGGTGCCTAAGAAGATCTTGGTACCCTGCCTCAATGACTGTCATCCAGTAACACTTTTACATCCACTGTGATGAAGTGTGTTGAGAGGTTGGTCATGAAGCATATCAACTCCTGCCTGAGGAGTGACTTGGATCCATTCCAATTTGCCTACCGGCACAACAGGCCAACAGCAGATGCCTTTTCATTGGTTCGTGACTAAGTTCTAGAACATCTGAATAGTGAAGGTGAATACATTAGGATGCTCTTCATGGACTACAACTCAGCACTCAATACTACCATCCCCTCAAAACTACTCACTGGGAATCAATACCTCCCTGTGCAAGTGGATCCGCAAGTTTCTCACTGGCAGATCCCAGTTAGCATGGATTGGCAACAACATCTCCTCCACGGTCAACGTCAGGACAGGGACACCGCAAAGATGCTTTCCTGCTCTACTCGCTTTATACTAATGACTGAAGCTAAATACAGCTCCAATGCCATATGTAAGTATGCTGATGACGCCACGTTAATGGGCGAATCAAAGGGGGTGACGGATCGGCAGATAGATTTGGAGATTACCAGTCTGGTTGAATAGTGCCACAACAACACCATCTTACGCAAAACCAAAGAGCTAATTATTAACTACAGGAGGAAGAAATTGGGGTCCATGAGCCAGTCTCCATTAGGGGATTGGAGGTGGAGAGAGTCAGTAGCTTTAAATTCCTTGGCATTATCATATCAGAGGACCTGTGCGGGGACCAGCACTTAAGTGCCATTTCAAAAAGCCATGGCAGTGCCTCTACTTTCTCAGAAGTATGTGCAGATTTGGCATGCCTCTAAAACTGTGACGAACCTCTATAGGTGCATAGTGCAACATACTACTGGTATGGCCTGGTATGGAAACACCAATGTTCAAACGTGAAAAAGCCTACCGAGGTTAGTAGATACGCTCAGTCCATCACAGCAAAAGCCCTCCCACCATTGAGGACATCTATAAGGAGCACTACCACAAAAAAGCACCATCTGTCATCAAAGACCCCCACCATCCAGGCCACCTGCAAGCAGTTACAGGCGCCTTAGTTCCCACATCGCCAGGTTGAGTTATTCTTTTAATTACCAAAGGAAAGAGTGGCATCCTTGCGGGACAGGAACCATTTGAAAAGGACAGGCCGCATTGGGAGTGTGTCATTCTTTAAAATTAATGAGAGAGAGAGAGTAGCATCGTTGTAAGGTGCGAGCTTCTTGAACAGGACAAGTCTCATCGGGAGTGAGGCTTTGACTCAACAGGCGGAGGAAAGAGGAGTGCAGTTGTGATAGGCAGAGTAAGAGACAGGAGATTCTGTGGATGTGAAAGTGACACATGGGTCCTATATTGCCTCACAGGTACCAGGCTCAGGGATGTCTCAGATCAGGTCCACAGCACTCTAAAGGGGAAGTTAAGCAGCCGGAGGTGTGGTACATATGATGTAGTTAGGGAAAGGCAGGATGTTGAAGAGAGAATGTGGGGAGTTAGGCAGAAAGCTGAAAAGCAGCACCTCCAGGGTACTAAACTCTGGATTGCTGCCTGTGCCACAAGCCAGTGAGTGTAAGAATAGGGTGATTTGGCAGATGAACGTGTGGCTGAGGAACTGATGCAGATGGCAGGGGTTCAGACTTCTGGATCATTGGGATCTCTTCTGGGGAAGGTATGATCTGTACAAAAAGGACAGGTTAATCTGAACACAAAGAGGACCAATATCCTGTCAGACAGGCTTGGTGGAGCTGTTGGGAGGGTTTAAACTAATTTGGCATGGGGGTGGTGTGGGTACTGTTGTGATAGAGCTGAGCATAGTACGGTTGGTATACATGTAGATGCAGTGTGTCATGTGACTGTGAGGAAGGACAGGCAGATGATAGGGCAACATTGGAGTCAAGTGGAATGACTTGAAATGTAACATGGGGACAAAATCAAAAGGGCAATGAATACAGAACTGAAGATGTTATACTTGAATGCACACAGTACATGGAATGAGGGAGATGTTCTCATAGCACACTTATCCAAAAATGCACATAATATTGAAAGGAAACGCAGGTAGGCAGAGGGGGTGGAGATGCTCTTGGTAAAAATGAAATCAAATCTTAAAAATAGATGCAATGGATCAGAGGATGTTGATTCCTTGTTGGTAGAGTTAAGAAACCACGAGGCAGGAGTAAAAAGACCCCGGTGGGAGTTATATACAGGCCTCCAAACAGTAGTCAGGACGTGGGATGCAAATTATAACAGGAGATAGAAAAGTTGTGTAAAAAGGACAATGTTAGAATAGTTCTAAGGGATTTCAATATGCAGGTAGATCGGGAAAATCAGTTTTGTGCTGAATCCCAAAAGTGAGAATTTGTAGAATACCCAAGAGATGGCTTTTTAGAGCAGCTTGTGGTTGAGTCCACTAGAGGAAAGGCAATTCTGGATTGAGTGTCATGTAATGAACCAGATTTAATTAAGGAGATTAAGGTAAAGGAAGACAGTGATTGTAATATGTTGGAATTGATCCGCAATCTGAGAGGGAAAAGCTAAAGTCAGATCTATTAGTGGAGCAAAGGGAATTACAGAGACATAAGAGAGGAGCTGGCCAAGTTCATTGGAAGGGGACATCAGCAGGGATGACGGAAGAACAGCAATGGCTGGAGTTTCTGGGATCAATTCAGAAGGTGCAGATAGATACATCCCAAAGAAGAAGTAGTATTCGAAAGGAAAGATAACACAACAATGGCTGACAAGGGAAGTCTGACAGTTTAAAAGCAAATGAGAGGGCATATAATATAGCAAAAATTACTAGGGAGTAAAAGGATAGGGAAGCTTTTAAAAACCAACAGAAGGTAACTAAAAAAGCCATTAAGGCGAGAAAAGTTGAAATAATGTGGTAAGCTAGCCACATTAAGAGGATACCAAAAGACTTTTCAGATAAATAAAGTGTAAAAGAGGTGAGAGTAGATGTCTAACTGTTGGTAAATGATGCTGGAGAGATGGTAATGGGGAACAAAGAAATGGTGGACGTCTTTAATATGCATCTTACATCAAATTTCACTGTAGAGGACAATAGCAGTGTGCCAGAAGTTCGACGGGGCAAGGAGGCAGAAGTGAGTGAGGTTGCTATAACTAAGGAGAAGGTGCCTGAGAAGCTGAAAAGTTTGAAGGTAAGTAATTCACCAGCACCATGAGGTTTTGAAAGAGGTAGCTGAAGAGACCGTGAAGGCAATAGTTATGATCGTTCAAGCATCACACTAGATTCCAGAATGGTTCCAGAGAATTGGAAAGATGCCTCTGCTCCCACTTTGATACAATGGTTTTCTCAGCTGATGCTATGACTTAGTTTGGAGAAAATCAGAAGTTGAACTTTTGATCCTCGATTTGACTATGAGAAAAGGTGGGGTTCTTTTGCCCGCTACTATCATCTGATTTGAGTTAATTAAGATGGTTTCCTTCTGATTCTTGTTTAAATGGTTTTGAGTTGGCGGATTGATGTTTTCCTTTTATGGAAGCTCGTATGGTGTATATCTCCGGGGTTGTGCTCCCAATGGCTTTTTTTTTGGTTTGTTTTTGTTAGCAGGGTTTTTTTTTGTTTTAGTTAGTAGGGATTCTTTTTTCCCTTCTTTCTTTTTTTCCAAAAAAAACCCAGTTTTAACACTTATTTTTTCTTATTATTATTGTTATATTGTTTAGCTTTATTAATCAGTTATTTGGTAATTTAATTCCTCATTGTACATATTGACATGATGACTTGATTACTTTAATTTATTTTGTTGAATGTCAATAATAATTAATAAAAAAGATTTAAAATGAAAATGGAAAGGTTATCATATGAGCATCAATTGATGGTTTTGGGTCTTTACTCGCTGTAATTTAGAAGAATGAGGGGTGATTTCATTGAATGTTGAAAGACCTAGATTGGATGTGAAGATGATGTTTCCTTTGGTGGGGGAGTCTAGGACCACAAGGCATAGTCTCAAAACAGAGGGATGTCCACTTAGAACAGAGATGAGAGGAACTTTGCCAGCCAAGTGGTGGTAAATCTGTCAAATTCATTGCTACAGGCGGCTGTGGAGGCCACATCATTGGCTGTACTTAAGGCAGAGGTTGATAGGTTCTTGGTTAGTCAGGACATGAAGGGTTATAGGGAGAAGACAGGAGAGTGAAGTTAACAGAGAAATGGATCAGCCATGACGGAATGGTGGACTCAAAGGAGCAAAATTTGGCAATTCTGCCCAAAGTCTTATGGTCTTAAAAGCAACACAAAACTGGGGAATACAAATAGTAACTCATGGTAAGGTGAGATGGAGAATTAAAGTGGCAGAGAGCTGAAAGCTTTCTGAATTTAACTTTAAATACAACAGCACCTAACTATAATTTCTTCCAGTTATGACCACACTAAGCTCTGGAACTTATTTGTTTTCAGTGCTTTTGCCTTACAGTTTTACTCCATTTAGCCTCACCTTCTTGCAACAGATACACCTTCCTTGTTCTCTCTTCCCTTCCCAACAGTTCTGTATGTTAAAAACTGTCTTGTAAATTTTTCCAGTTGTCATGGTGAATTTGCACAAATTGCTGCCCCAGTTTCCCACTCCCTCTCTAGCCTACCCTCCTGACTACTTCCAAGATTCTATGGTTTTATTTCAGATTTCCTGCAGCTGCAGTATTTAGTATGATTTGAGCACTTTGTTTTGGTGTTTCTAGGCAAACTAAGGCCAATTTCCATGCCAGTCGAATACAGCTGGGTAGGAGAATACGAAGATTCTTACAGACCAAAAAGGGATGGACGAAGAGGCAAGTTATATTTCTTTAATTACCGTGTGATCTCATTGACCTTCTTGTCTATTTCTTCAAGGAACTCAAATCAAATTTGTACAACATGATTCCCACGCACAAAGCCATGCTGACTATCCCTATTCAACCCTGTCTTTCCATGAGCTTATATATCATATCCCTCACAATCCTCTCTAGTAGTTTACCTACCATAGATGTCAGGCTTATTAACCTATAGTTCCCAGGCTTTTCTTTGTAGCTCTTCTTAAATAAAACCACAGTGGCATCTACCCTTCAATCTTCTGTCACTTTATCCATCTCAGCCAGGGCTCCCACAGTTTCTTCCCTAGCTTCACAGTATCCTTTCTTAAGCTGATTTTCATTTCTGATGCAGAATAGTTTCTGGACTATTGCAGGAGCAAAAAGTGAGTGTGGGGCTTCATATGCTGAATGGATTTTGAGCATGGTCTTTGCCTGTTTCAGATGATGTCAGTATATGTGACTGAGCAGTCTGGAAATAGGAGTTCATCCAGGCATGATTCTTGCTTTAGTTTTTTGAGATCAGTCAGAAACCACTCTGCCCCAAGAGGAATGAGACCAGAGCAATTAAAGACTGCTGTCTTTTCTTGCCAGAGTGAAGTGGCAAAACATAAACCCTGTAATCCCCGGGGGATCTTGAGGCTGCAGACGGAAGGAGAGGCAACAGTGACCCAGCTCACTTGTGGAGTCTTGAGGTGCTCAAATCACTTTGGCTTTGTCTTCAGCCTGCACAGCATACACTGGCCAATTTTAACCAAAAATGGTATCAGTTTGCGAGATATTTCATTAGACCTTGAGTTGGAGAATAAATTGGGCCACCACCCAAGGCATCTGCAGCTGGTGGGCATGTCTTCCTGCTCTGCATTTTGCATCTTCGATATTCTTGCATGTTCTGTTTCTTGGCCTTCTTTGATTCACTCATTGACTGGATAACCTCGTTTTCAGTTTGCTTAAACCAGTTTATGCCCTGGTTTTACCCTATTGGAGACATCCCCACTCCTACCCTCCCAGTTTTGACAAAGTGTCTTTGATCTGAATTGTTGGCTCTTTTTCTCCTTCCACTGATGTGGCCTGACCTGCTGAGTAGTTCCTGTACTTTCTGCTTTTATTATTGAAGCAGATAGACTCTTTGGCTACGCAGAACAAACGATGCAAGATTGTTAACCATTGTGAACCAGGATGAATGAGAAGTTTACCTTCTGATGCTGTTAGCACCTTACAGTGCTACAATGTAAAGTTGAAATTGACTCAGACACATACGTTATCAAATGACCCATGACAGAAGCCAGCTGTAGTTCCAAAGCTAGATATTTTGTTGGACTTGTGCTTCTGAACAACTTGACCATTAGCTCGTGAGGTCTTGATGGAAGCAGCACAACGAATCACAGATTGCATTCTGTACATATGGAGAACAAATTAAACGCATTCGGACTTGATAATAATTTCCCAGTTCTTTGTTCAACTGTAGCTGGAAACTGTAAATACTGGAAAATGTGAATCATTTTGGAAAGCTGTAAAAGCTCCAACTGTGCAGCATTACTCACAGTATGTAGGTTGAGATTAGTCTTTAAGAATTTAGCTGGGGAATTTCAGTCTGCTTTATATTTGCCCAATAAATTGACTGTTAGTAAAATGTATTGATTTCATTTAGAGCAAAGAGACACCAGGATTATATGTTACTGTTATTTCCTATTATTATACAGTTTCAATTACTTTTTGCACGCGTTAATGCAAAGTAGTGATATCTGTACCTGTCATTGATTGAATTCTTCTGTACTCATATCGTGGAAAAATACCTAACTCCCTGAAATTAGGAGCATCAAGGAACCACATATATTTTATTTGAAGATCATAAACTGCAGGTGCAGGAGATTTAAAGCAAAAACAGAAAATGCAGGAAGCTCTCTCCAGTCAGGCAGCATCCATGGAAAGGGAAGCATCATTATCCTTTCAGTCGATTCAGACCACTGCTCAAAGCAGCAGAACATGATGTTCAGATGGAGGGTTAAGCACCAGGCCAGATTGAAAAGGTCAGGGTGTTGGGGCTCAAAGCGAGGTATGGGTATGGGCCAGTTAGGAATGCTGCTCCACAACATTTACTCCACTCTGCACTGAACTATGGGTCTCAGAATCTCTTTACAGACTCCAGTTCAGAAATGCTGTTTGCTCGTGGATACTTTTTGCATGATGTTTTTTCTCACTGCACATTGGGTGTTCGACGGTCTTTTTATGGGTTATTTTACTCTTTTATTTTCTATGAGTTCTTTTTTATGGGCTTGACATGGTTTTTATTCTCTGCACATTGAGTGTAGGACAGTTTTTTAAAAATATATATGTGGGGTGTTTTTTGATGTTTTTGTTTCCTGGCTACTTGTTAGGAGATGAATCTCAAAGTTGTATAACGTATATATACTTTGTACTTTGAACTTTGATCTATTTATTAAGGCAACCACCTCTGAACTGAAGTATCATGTATACATTGCAGGAAAAATTAGCCAACTTACCTCGTACATAGGTTAATAAGGTAATGGCAAAGCCACCGACTTTACGGTAACAGTTAGACTTAACAGTTACTGTACAGGAGTCACAAATTAATATACATGTACCACAGTACAAATAAATGAATACATTTACACTAAAAAATTGCATACTGGTAACTTAACAATATCATTCAAGAACTTCTGTCAAATTTTTGAAGATTTACCTACACATAAATATTCAATATGCGATCACATAAATATTCTTAAACCTCTGAAATCTTTCCAACTGTGTTTATGTTTACAATACCCTGCCCCACATCTGCTACGGATACTGATGGCAGTCATGGTCATCTATCTTACCATATCCTCTCATGGCTAATTCTGTGTCCTAGTTTCACTCTGGCTTTCCTCCTGCCCTATAGAGATCACTATCTCCAAATCTTACTGTAACTCCTATGTCTGATCATTGCCAGGTTTATATACCCTGATATCCTGGCAGGTATATTTATTCATTTGAACTTTTAGAAACTATTGCATGTTTAATGTATTCCTGGCCTCATTCCTGGATTGTGAAATTCTTGGCTGCTCTTAGATCCCCTTGTCGTCTTGTTACTCTTCATCACTGCTCTGCTTTGAAGCTTTGCCTCTTGATTCACTCTGACAATCTCTTAGAGACAATTCCTATTGGCCATGATCTTTTCCAGAGTGCTTTAAAGCCAGTTCTGTACTGCAAAAGTGACTGCATGCTGAGCACACGCCACCAGTAATCGTCCCAGCCTCTGTCTCCTTTGACTAACTTAACTTGTGTCCAAGACCCTGATGTTGTGTGACCACAACTTTGTGAACCTTTCTTGCAACTTGCAATTTTATTTGTTGACTCTTTGGACAAGTTCCATAATCACCAATAGCATGATGGAAGCCAAATATTGAGCCATGCTTTAAGGCAGATACATTGCTTGAGCTCCGATGAGGAAAGTGACATAATTTGAAACTAGAGCTGGTTCTACTGTGGACTTAAGTTTCCATTGCAGTATCGGGTCTTGTTTATTCCAGGCCGACTGAACTAGCTGAAAACCAAGTGGATTGTCACTTTGCTTCTATTAGCTAAACAAGGCAGATTCTACATCAAAGTCTTTGAGAAGTACCTTTTGAAATCTCTGCTAAATGATGCCATTTGTTGAACAGATTAAACTCACAGCTCAGCTCAGGGGCCCAAGCTGGACTTTTTGGTGCAGACTCGATTCAAGCCCTTTCTTCCTGAGGATTTTTCTCAATGCTTTCTTTAAGTCCTTGGACCTATTTCCTTCATCCAGATTCCCAATGAGAGTCAGGAACTAACGGCCACCAACACTTTAAACACATGCCCTTTCCAGTTAGTTCCTTGCAATCATCAAATCCTTCTATTATCTATGTCATTTGTCAGGTGATGATACAGGGTTTACTGCTGTTCATTTATGTAGTTTTGGGGTAGTTTCTATCTTTAATTGTTTTATATTATGCAATGCCTTTCTCTGAGTAGCTTTTTGGCATTACTTTCGGACCTGACATGGACCTTCTGACTCAATCTCCATTGCCCACTTTTACTTGAGTGGCTTCCCTTACCCCCACCTCGCTGCACCAAGCCAGGATTGGAGCATCTTATTCATCCATTTACTCCTGGTGTTTATCTGCCATATTGGACCTGTTGCTGGTCAGTAGAACCTGGCTAAAGGTGTGCCTATCTCTCTCCATCCCCCACCCCCATTTGTCACCAAAGTGCTATGATGTCAATCGTCGTTGTGGCTATCCCTCGAGGTCTTCATTCTGAAGAAGTGGCCAACAGAGTGAAGATGCCTGTGCATGTATTTGTTTAACGTGTACTTGATGTTGCACTCCAAGAAGTACACAATACTTCACAAATCAACCAACTGATTCCAATGACATGGAAACCACAACAATTGGGGCTGATGGATTTGTTGCAGCCTTCATACGTCTTCACAGCCGTTGAGTTCAAAGTAACTTCGTCCACCTGTTCCACCATTGAGGTCTTGGTTAGATTGTTCTTTGTCAGGGACCCTCGACCTTACCACCATGGGTGACCCTACCAGGAGCATAGGAGCATGATGCCAATAGAGTCATAGGAACACTACAGCACAGAAACAGAGCCTTCAGCCCACCTCATCCATGCTGAACTATATGCTGTCTAGTACCACAGTCCTCCATATACCCCCCCAATCACGTACCTATCCAAATTACTCTCGTGTTGACATTGAACCTGCATCTGCCACTTCAGTGGGCAACATGTTCCACACACTCATCACCCTCTGAGAGAAGTTGTTCCTCCTCATGTTTCCCTTAAAGATTTCATCTTTCACCTTTAACCCATGACCTCTAGTTCTAGTCTCACCCAACCTCAGTGGAAAAAACCTGCTTTCATTTACCCTGTCTATACCCCTCATCATTTTGTATATCTATCAAATCTCCCCTCATTCTTCTACACTAAAGTCCTAACCTATTCAACCTTACCCTCTGAATCAGGTCTTCAGGTCCTGGCAACATCCTTGTAAATTTTCTCTGCAATCTTTTAAACTTATTGACATCTTTCATTTAGGTAGGTGACCAAAACAATGCACAATTCCCCAAATTAGGCCTCACCATCATCTTATATGACAGCAACATAACATCTCAACTTCTATACTCAGTACTTTGATTTATGAGGGCCAATATGCCATAAGCTCGCTTTATGACCCTATCTACCTTTGAGGCCACTTTCAAGAAATTATGGATCTGTATTCCCAGATCCCTCTGTTTTATTGTACTCCCCAGTGCCCTTCCACTCATCGTGTCAGTCCTACTCTGGCTTGTCCTACCAGTGCAACACCTCGGATTAGTCTGCATTAAATTCCATCTGCCATTTGTCAGCCCGTTTTTTTCACCTGGTCTGGATCCCACTGCAAGTTTTCATAATCTTCCTCTCATGTTCATCACAAATGCACTGCTTTGAAGCTGGTTTTAAATTCACCTTATTCTATTCCTCGGTCATCAGCAATTTAGCAAGCAGCCTCCCATAACTTCATTCAGCCTTTTTGTAAGCAAAACATTCATCCGATTTGCTTCACTGCCTGTGAGACTACGCATGGCCTGGCATTCTCAGTGTCTGCCAGATTCTCCTTGCCTTTGCAAACCCATGACAAGTGTTCTGTTTCACTGCAATTTGGGGAGCACAGTAGCGAAGCAGTTAGCATAATGTTTCTACAGCACCAACGATCTGAGTTCAATTAGGCTGCTGTCTGTAAGGAATTTGTACATTCTCCCCGTAGCTGCTGGGTTTCCTCCAGGTGCTCTGGTTTCCTCCCACAATCCAAAGATGTACGTGTCAGCAGATTAATTGATCACGTGGATGTAATTGGGCAGTGCAGGCTTGTTAGGCCGGAATGGTCTGTTACGATGCTGTATCTCGAAACAAAATAACATAACAATAGTCTGTTATGAAGGGGAAAAGCAAGGCTGCATGATTTCATAGTCATAGAAAACTACAACACAGGAAAAAGATGTTCGACCCATCTAGTCTGTACCTGCCTAGTACCATTTATCTGCACCCGTAACAACACCTTAAGAGTTGCAATCAATCCTTCATCCACCACTTCCACTGGCAGCTGGTTCCACATTTGCTCCACCATTTCCTCTCTCAGTAGCCTCCTGTCTTTTACAGTTATGTAGTTAGAAACTTCCCACCTTTCAGTTCTGTCTGCTTTGTTGCTTACCTGACCTGACAAAGCTACTTTTACCCTTGCTAGCTATGATAATAATGCTGAAAAACCTGTGCCAACTAACTGGCCGGAGAGTCCAGGGACAACCGTCGGAGGTTCTCACCTGCCCAGGGTGAGCTGCCTCAATGACTACCATCCAGTTACACTCATATCGACTGTGATGAAGTGCTTTGTGAGGCTGGTCATGGCTGGAATCTTAGGAAAGGACATCTTCAAAAGGTGATGCCTTAACAAGGTGGTATCCATTGTTACAGACCCCCATCACCCAGTACATGCCCTTGTATCATATCTATCATCAAGGAGGAGGTACAGGAGCCTGAAGACACACACAGTGTTTTCCTCTCCACCATCAGATTTCTGAATGGGCAATGAACCCATGTACACTACCTCACTACTTTTTTTCCTTTTTTTGCTCTTTGAACTACAAACGTTTGTACTTAATTAATTGATTTTTTAAAAATTCTTATTGTAATTTATATTTTTTTATTATGTATTGCAATCTACTGCTGCCACAAAACAACATATTTCAGGAATCAGAATCAAGATTATTATCACCAGCATGTGTCATGAAATTTGTTAATTTAGCAGCAGCAGTACAATGCAATACATGATAATATAGAAAGAATAAAAATATAAATCAATTACAGTAAGTGTGTGTGTATATGTAGTGAGGTAGTGTTCATGGGTTCAATGTCCATTTAGGAATCATATGGCAGAGGGGAAGAATCTGTTTCTGAATCACTGAGTGTGTGCCTTCAGGCTTCTGAACCTCCTTCCTGACAATAACAGTGAGAAGAGGGCATGCCCTGGGTGGTGGGGGTCCTTAGTAATTAACGCCACTTTTCTGAGGCAATACTCCTTGAAGATGTGGAGGCTAATAGCTAAGATGGAGCTGTCTAATTTTACAGCTTTCTGTAGCTTCTTTTGGTCCTGTGCACAATGTATGTCAGTGGTATTAAACCTGATTCTGATTCTGAATACTTCTTAAATTCTATCATCTTTCACATCTCTACACTGAGTTCTCCAACTGTAATCCAACCATTTCTCTTAAGACAATCATTCTATCCAGATTTGGCTTAGTCATCCTTGTCTGAACTGCTTCTAATGCATCAACATCCTTTCTTAACTGTGACCAATAGTATACATAGTACTCTGGATGTGACCTGTATAAGCTCCCTTGTAATAAACAATAACATTCTGTTAACTTGCTCAATCTCTTCCTGGACTTGTATGCTAGCCCTTTGCAAATCATGCTCTAATACCCATGGATCACTGTGCATCTCAAAACTCTGTAATCTCTCAACATTTAAATAATATGCATCTATTTTTTAACTTCTCCTGCCAAAATGCGTACTTTTACATTTTTCTATATTGTACCCCCTCTGCCAGATTTTCATTCTTAAGTTCTCCATATCCTGTTATGCTGTGTCTTCCTTATATCTTCTTCACAACTTACTTTCCCACCTGCTTCAGTATTATCAGCAAAATTTAGCAACCATGCATTTGATCTGGGTCATATAGGAAGCTAAAACTCAAGTGCTGATATGTGTTCCACGCCTCTTGTTACATCTTGTAATCAGAAAAAGGCTTAGTTATGCTACATTCTGTGTTTTGTTGGCTAATTAATTCTATTCACATGAATGTTATCTCCTACACCATGATCTTATTTTTTCCACAAAGCACTTTGATGCATTTGAAAACCTAATTATAGCACATTCACTGCTTCCCTTTGTCTACAGCATATGGTACTTCTTTAAAGAACTACAGTAAACCTGATCATATATGATGTCCTTTCCATAATGCTGGGTTGACTTTGCCTGTCCAGTTGGAATTTTTCTAAGTGCCATGATACAACATCTTGAACAGAGTCTTTGATATTTTTACTATGACCAATTGAGTTCTGGTGCCAACAGAATCACTACAAATAATTTGCCTCCCTGACATTCTGTTGTAAATGACAGACATTTCAAACTGATTTTAAAACTTCCACTGAGTTCTCTTCTTTTTCTCTGTGTGTACTATTATGATTTTAATTAATTGGATTAAACTTAAACTGTAGCTTTTGCAATATGCAATAGCTGGGTATTTAAACTAATTCCAGTTGTAAAATCTAGTGAAGACATTAAATCTAGGGAATTGCATGTCACCTAGACCATTGTAAGATAAGAGATATAAGCACTGATTTTGAGAGATATGTAAGCCATATCCTTTTACAATTTGTAGCACAGCTCCATTTGGCAGCTAAGAATTATTTGAGAAAATGAAGCTGGTGAGCAACTTGCCCAATGTCAGTTGTGACATTCCTGGATATTCCCCTATGTTCCTCTTACAGAGTGGGTAAACAAATGTACTGCTCTAACTGCATTCTTCTCTCAAATTCTGTTCTTCAGCTGGAAAACTCTGGGCAAAATGTAATTTATTTTGGTGGAAGATTGATTTTTGTATTTGACTCCATTATTAGTTCTTATAGAAGTCGTTTCTTGCACTGCAAGTTTTTTTTTTAAATCCCTCTTCTGTCAGCATCCGTGCTAGAAAACAACTGAATTCTCCTTTAACAGACGTGGGTTCCATAGTGTCCAGTTCCTCAGATCCATAAGCTGTGGCCTTCCCCTGGGAAGTCCGAGGAAGGGAGCTGCATTGAGCTTCATTGTGTCTCGCAGTACGTAGCCCTTGTAATGTGCCAGTCAGCTATATTTGGTTGTGGGCAGATTATTACACTGGAAGACCAGCCAATTTCAAGCAGAGTGGTACCTTTCACTGAGATGATTAACTTCCAGTGGTAGCAAATGTTTCTCTCCTCCAAGCTGCTGGGAACAGCAGTCCCATGTTGAGCAGCTCAAGATAAAGACTGCTAAAGCAAATATCAAATTGCTAGACGAACTCAGCAGGTCGGGCAGCATCTGTGGAGGCAGAGGGATAGTCAATATTTCAGATCAAGACCTACATCATCTTCATTCTCTCTTGTCTCTAAATACCAGCACATCCTTTTTCAGACCTTTATGCCAAAAGAGCACTGCAGGAGACGATACATCCGTACACGACCATCTGTAGGACAGCATGTGGTGGAATGGAGACTCTTCAACCGTTCACAGAGATTTGACAGGAAGATTCTTTTCACCATTGGCCAAGCAAATTCTTGGTGCTTATTTGGAAGTCCTGCTGATGAGGCATTCTGCCAAATGATTTTCACGGTCTGCTCAGATAACCGTATGACAGAACCCATCATCTCCTTTTCCTGCATATCTCAAGGAGTTTCTGTGCAGATGGCCGCTGATTGATGTGCTCCCAGGTGTTTTTCAGCAGAAGGATTTCTACAAGCAGAAGATCTAACGGAGCATCACAGTCCAGCTGAGCAGACTAGTATGCAGCAAGATATCATGTCTTCTCTACTCTTGGGGCAGGTAGACATTCAACACATAGTAACATTCAGTATTTGTACCGCTACCGATAAAGGTAGCATCAGGATAAGAATGCCATAAGGGGGTGATGGAAGCGGAACCAAATGCAAGACACAGACACTGAAGTACTAGGAACTGGACTGTGTTTATTAAGAATGCTAGGGAAGCCAAGGAGCGAGGACAAAATGATAATATGAAGGTAGACGAACAGTGACAAACCAGGAAACCTGGACTTGAACTTGACAGGGAACTCGGGTCATGACTCAGGACTCGAGTCTTGGCAGGGACTCGGTACCTGGGTCTAGACTTAGCTCTTGGCTTGGACTTGCACTTGGACTTGGCTTGGACTGGACTCAGACTTGGCTTGGACTGGACTCAGACTTGGACTTGGAACTTGGCTCTCGACTTGGACTTAGAACTTGACTCTTGACTTGGACTAGGCTCAGACTTGACTTAGACACAGGACACAGAACACTGAGCAGGGGCTCCTCCTTAGACACAGCACATAGAGCTTGAACTCTTCTTAGATACAGGGCACAAAACACTGACCCAGGGCACCTCCTTGGACACAGGACATAGAGCCGGAACTATTCTAAGACACAGGGCACAAAACACTGAGACCATTCCCCCCTCAGGGTAGCAGCAAACGGCCGGACCTACCCAGCAGAGGAGAGAACATGGAGAGACAAAATCACACAACGATAGACTGTTCTTTATCTTGACACAAAAAGGCTCCAAGTAGCAGCAAGCCCTCAACGCGGCCCAGGAACTACAGACAACGGCTCTGGTCTCACTCCGACAGGTTAACTTGACGGGGATTCTGACGAGGTTACTGACAGGGATGGTCCAGCAAGGAATCACTGGACTCCAGAGCTATTTATGTTGTCAGCCCAAAACGAGAATCAGGTGCCTCAATTAAGGTGCCCAACTGAACAAGGGCATAAAGGAATAGCCAGAATACAGAA
This sequence comes from Mobula hypostoma, assembly GCF_963921235.1. Lineage (NCBI taxonomy): Eukaryota > Metazoa > Chordata > Chondrichthyes > Myliobatiformes > Myliobatidae > Mobula > Mobula hypostoma. The sequence goes on along the minus strand of NC_086102.1, from coordinate 72,282,206 downwards.
TCCACGGACCAGACCGTGAACCATAATGCGGACTTCACGGACCAGACCGTGACAAAGAATTATAGTTGTTACTGTTTTTCATTCCCTGAAAACTTGTACAAAACATTCCTTCATTTTGTAGTACGATCTGGACTTTGCCTAATGCGGGTGTAACACCGGGAGTACCTTGCAACTGGTAACCAGATGCATTCGCACAGTAAGAGGAGTATTCCCACTATTGGTTGGTATTGGCTGGATACTTCACCTGTTCCTTGGTGTACATCCTAGCTCACTGAGCTATATTCTAGCACCTTCAGACTAGACAAAGGGACACAGGATTGGTCAGACCCATTAATGAAGAACTGGCCTTCTTCTACTGCAGTTGACGCTAACTCCTGAAGCCAGTTCACACTGTTCCTCACCGTGTTGGCCGAGCAGGAGACAACCAAGTTGTCCATGTGCAGGAAAGGTGACTCCTTTTATGTCCATGCCTTTTTTGATGGATTCAGCAAAGGGCTCAGAACAATATGCAAGTGAGGCAGAGGAGAGAGGGCAACCTGGCCTGACTCCAGACTTGATTGTGAAGTTTTCTGTTTCCTACTTGTTAATTTGGCTGTGCAACAGGCGTCTCTATTCAGCGATTGTATCCAGTTACACACCTCCCATCCAAACCCAGTTTTAGAGAGCAAACTGACCATGATACTCTGTCAATGGACTTCACTAGGTCCAAGCTGACCAGACAAGTGTTGAATTGAATTGAATTGACTTTATTTCTTACATCCTTCACATACTTGAGGAGTAAAAATCTTTCTGTTACGTCTCCGTCTGAATGTGCAATGTTCAATTTATAGTATTTTATAATAAATAATACGTACAACAGGACAGTCAAGATAACATAGAAATACAGATGTGTCCTCCCTCCTGTCCTGCATATCCCTGATGATATCTCCGAGTGGTGTGAGCCTGTCAACCATCATCCCGCTGGGCACAGTCCTAGAGCAGAGGTTGACTCATCGGATACGTAACCGCTCAACATGGTGAACTTTGTGCCTGCTTTCCCTGTTTAGCTCACACAACAGCTTCATGCAGAGAAAATTACTATACAATAATTCCACACTAGGAGCCAGTTGAGACAGGGCATGTTGAAAATCCGATGAGATCAGCGGATACATCTTTAGCAGTCAGATATAACACTCAAGTTAGCTTGAACTGTAAAGCTGTGACCAGCCAGGAGTAGCAATTACCATTTTTAGTTCAGCTTCTTAAAGAAATTGCAATAAGGACTACTGTATCGAGCTAAGGAGAAAATTACCCCAATTTCCCACAATCCTGACATTAATGGCAGTCTTCTTCCCTGCTGTATCTCCATCAGCAATATATAATTCGGTGACGACTGGTCCTTAGATTGAGAATTTAACGGAAGGAATGAGTTTTTATGAGTGCAGTGGACTATTTATGTGTTCCTATTTTTGTTTATTCTCATGCTATGCACGTAGCTTGTAACACTTGGATTTAAAAATCCCGATTTCATCACCCTTGAGAAGATGTTTGAGTCACTCCACTCCAGGTTATGAAGTTGCCCCCACAGAATTGCTAGCCAAGTGACAACGAAGGAAAGATGAGTTCTTAACTTCACAAATTTCAGCCTGCGCTTCCTTTCACTTCCCAAAGTGGATCAGCATTCACAACTGCTTGCCACCAGATAAAAACCAGTTCCCAATGGGGGAACTGCTGGTTGTGTTGTGTCCCACATTGTTGTCTGACATCCAAAAGGTCAAGCAATGTTAAAGTAATACAGGACACTGATGATCCAGGGCATACCTAGACATTAGATCTCAAACTGAAAATGGTTCTGGCAAAGGTAAGAATATGCAGGCTATTGAGTTGGATAAATGGTCACTGCTGAGGGATTTTTTTTACCCAAATGACATTTTCCTCACCTATCTCAGAAAGGAACTTCATTTGAAGAAAGCAAAAAAAAAGATAGGGTGGATTATTACTGCCCACTTCCTTTTCATAAACTTGCACTACCGCCTTCTCAAAGAAAGTAAGGATAGGCAATAAACTTATTGATTTATTTAGGGATACAGTGCAGAATAGGCCTTTCGAACCCTGTTGCCCAGCAACCCCTGATTTCACCTAGCCTAATCACAGTACAATTTACAATGAGCAATTAACAGACTAACCTGTATGTCTTTGGACTGTGGGAAGAAACCAGAGGACCCAGAGAAGACCCACATTTTCCACGAGGAGGCGGTACAGATTCCTTACAGGTGGTGTCAGAATTGGACTCCAACGTCCTGAAATGTAATGGCATAGCACTAACGGCTACGCTGCCTTGGCGCCTTAAATATTGGCCTCACCAGCAATGCTTAGATCCCAAAACTGAATATGTAAAGAAAAGATGTAGTGAGAACATCAACACTGAGCGTTGGAGATGAGAGTGAATTTCATCATGCCATCTTCTTGCTGTTCTGCCTAACTCAGGTGCGATTCAAGAAAGTGAAGAATGCCCGGATGTCCTGAAAATTAATTCAAATACAGTACATCAAAATAAAATTTGGAAATATTCTAGAGAGCATAATCAATGTTTAATCTTTTCAAAGAGTACAGCAAAACAATATTAAACCTACAAGACACGTAAGCTTACCATTAACTATGGAACATCTGGCATTCTGCATGAAGGTGCAAGAAATTAAAGCCAAGATGTTGAACAGTTTGTTCGTATATTTCTTGCAACGCTTTCTCATTCAACATTTCTGCAGTCAGTCTTGTGTCAGTTCAGGACTGTGTCGTGTTAGTACCACTGGCATTCAGATAACCACTCAACAGTTGTATTCATGGATACAATTTCCCACAGAGTATGATAGCTGGTTCTATCAGCTGATGATCTCTTTTTCCCGTTTGGCTGACAGCTATTTTTCTTAATTAATATCTAGGGTCTGCTTTTTTTTCACAGTCTCCTTCCCAGCTACTTCTCAAAAATCTCTGCAGATATTGCTCCCCACTTTCAGTGCATTGCTCCCTTTCTGTTACAGTGCTGTTTTCTGCACTGTATACCGGAAAAAGTCTAGCACATCACATCTTCACCTATCCTGGTCGAGGAAGCTGGTATGACAGCTTAGAAACTTGTAGCAGTAGGATGACCACTCTTCCATCAAAGCACAAACATAAAGTTTGGGCAGAATTAGGATCACTGCTGTCACCACCTCCTCTCCCTCCATAGATGATTGCGCAGAAGACATTCAGCAAAATTGTGAGCTTTTAATAATATTTATCACCAAGAAGAAAATGCAGATCTCTTAGAAGCCTGTGTTTTTCCCAAGAAAATTATAGTAATTTTGATATTTTATTTCTGAAAAAGAGACAGTAAAATTTTTCAGGTGGAAAATGAATTAGCTGTTGAAAACAAAACAATATTGTATGTACACAAGAGATTCTGCAGGCAGGTGCTGGAAATCTTGAGCAATAAGCACACAAAATTCAGGTCCTGATGAAGGGTCTATGCCAGAAATGTTGACTGTTTATTCCCCTCTATATATGTTGCCTGATCTGCTGAATTCCTCCAGCATTTTGTGTGTGTTGCAAATTATATTGTATGTCTTCTTATTGTAAAAATACGCTTGATATCTAACATAATTTCAGAATGCATTCTATATTTTGTAGGAGAAGTTCATGTACAAGTTGATTGCTCATGCCATTGTTGTTTATTGTGCATTATTTCTGTTAATTTAGAAAGCTCGCTAATGAGGTACATGAGTGATGATAAGATCCCTATCATTCAAGAGGAGTATTTAGTTAAAAGAGACACAGGCAAAAGATCCAGAAAGAAGAGTGACAAGTTAGGCAGTCCTAATCACCCCATCAGTCATTACGCCTTGCCAACACCGGTACATCTAGATGCTGTTCGACAGGAGTCCCTGAGTACACCTCTGCCAGAAACCAACACCATCACTCTCTACCACGTAAGTGAATGATAACTTTATGCCTGTCTCGAGCAATCCCTGACTCGGAAGTTTGCTTTGAAAAGTTCCTTTGTTCACTTAAGTATGCTCTTTCCCAATGAATCAATGCTTAGTAGAAAAGCAGTGACTTACAAAACCTATCGTTCCTTATAGACATTTAGAGGCAATAAAAGTTACGAAATGTATCATGTTTAATTAGTGTTGACTGACTAAAGCAATAGAAGTACCGTCTATGGTAAATTGTACCTGTGTTTCATATTGCAAAAGGATGATCACAGACAATAAATCTGGGTGTTATTTAGAAACTAATTTCAGATGGTGGTATTAATTCACTGCCAAATAATTTATGAAGTTACAATAATTCATCTGTTAAATTGGTCATCATTTTTGCTGAAGATATGTGGATAGTGGTGATCCAGGGGAATAGAATTCATGATACATTGTAGTTAATTATGGTGTTATTATGCTCAGAGAAAAGTATCCTGTAGTACCTATAATGTTACAGGTATTCCACTGAGTAATTTCATTGATCAGAACATTATTGTTCTGTCACAATAAATATTGTTGAGTTGAAATCAAATAATGATTCTGTCCTGACAAATGCAAGGCTGATTGCAGAGGTCCAGAATGATTTATAGTTAATGTGTGTAATTTTCTGGCTCTAAAGTCCTAGTTGTCAGTTTCTTCTGTCTAATTTGCTGCATGGTTAACCCTTACCCATACTAAGGTTCATAGCCTCCATTCTCTTCTCCACCAAGGTTTGACACAGAACATCGCAAACAGATTCATTTTCTCCAAAAGGAGATGGAGTAAGGTGTTCGCCCGTGTGCAGCATTCTCTGTGCAGTGTACCCCCTGAGTTTAATGTTCCATGATCCATCAAACTTAATGTAGAGATACTACTAACTCCTCTTAGTAATAATTTTGATGTGGTGAACTGTCCTCTGACAGAACAGTCAGAGAAAATAGGCTTTCAGCATTTAGCCAATTAAAATCTGATTGTTCTAAAAAGCTTTTACTAAGTCTCTCCTCAGTCTTTCCTGCCCCAGTGAAAGGAGCCATAAGGTTTTGCCTGCCTTTCCATTCTTTGCATCAGCCATGTAAGTTTCTACTGTGTTTTCTTTCATGGCGTAGATTTTCCTTTGAAAATAATCGGTCTACAACTTCTAAGTTCCGTAGTAACTAAGTGCTAGTCTCAACTTGCTACTGATATAATTTTCTGCATGCAGCTTGAAGCAGTCCATGCATACATCTATGCATATATGCACATACACATCTATGTCTACCATGCAAATGTACACCACAAAATTCAACTGCAGGGTTTATTCTCCTAAGATTTGTCCAATGTACAATACCTAAACCATACTCCTCCTGTACTGAACCATGACCAATTAAAATAGGAAGCAAAAGAGGTTTGGGTCTAGAAATTCATACCCAGATGCAATGTGCTCCCTGAAGGAATTATTTGAAGATAGAAGGACCAGACTTTTCCAAAGCCATGAATCAGCAGACAAGCAGAAATTACTCAAAGCTCCCACCAGAAAGGGCAACATCCATGAAGAGAGAAGCAGATTTAGCATTTCAGAACTGCATTCTTCCATCAGTGTTGTTAAAAGGTTGGTCTTGTCAGGCTTTCCCAGGATTCAGGATGACTGCTATTCTGTAGCTTCAGAGATAGCTAATGAAGACAATATGAGTACTGCAGACTCTTCCACAGCTGGATCAAGGAGTGAGATAGGAGTGGGGCTGAAGTAAGTGGCTTGAGAGCTGCTGCACTTCTTCTACCACTTCCACAAATATGTGTGCTTTTGGTGCTTAGTCCCAATGTTCTCAACGCCATCGCAAATACTTCTTCAATACTTGGGCAGCTATACCTCCGCAATAATTGGATCCTCAATTTCCTTATCAGGAGATCTTAGTCAGTACAGATCAGTAGGAACATCTCTTCCTGTTTGAGAGTCAGCACAGGCACACTTTAAAGATGCATGGTTAGCCTATTACCCTACTCTACGCTGGTGACTGTGTGGTTAAACACAGCTCAAATGGCAACTATAATTTTGCCAATGACACCATTGTTGCTAGCAGAATCACAGATAATGATAAGACAGTTGTGAGATAGATCAGCTGGTTGAGTAGTGTCACAACAAAAGCCTCACTCTCAATGTCAGCAAGACCAAAGAATTAACTGTGGACTTCAGGGAAGGGGATGTCAGGAGAACGCACACCAGAACTCATCAAGGGGTCAGCACTAGAAAAGGTGAGCACTTTCAAGTTCCTGGGCATCAACATCTCAACACATTGATGCAATCACAAGGAAGACATGCCAGCGGCTCTACTTCATTAGCAGTTTGAGGAGATTTAGTATGCTACAAAAGACACAAAAATTTCTACAGATGTTTGGTGGAGAGCATTCTGACTGGTTGCATCACAGCCTGGTATGGAGCTTCCAATGGACAGGATCACAAGAGGCTTCACTGTGTTGTACACTCAGCCAGTTCCATCATGGGGACAGTCCTCTCTACCGTCAGGGACATCTTCAAAAGGCAGCGCCTCAAGAAGGCAGCATCTATCGTTTCAGACCCTCACCATCTGGGACATGCCCTCTTCTCATTACTGAAGACCTGCACTCAATGTTTAAAGAACAGCCTCTTCTCCTCCGTCATCAGATTCCAGAACAGTCCATGAGCCCATGAACACTACCTTGATATTCGTCTTTTTCATTATTTATTTATTTTTATAACTTACACTGTAGGAACTTTTACTCCTTGCACTGTACTGATGTCACATAGCAACAAATTTCACATCTGTCAGCGATAGTAAAGTTGGTTCTGACCATTATTTTGATTCCTTCTGTATGTTGAGCAGTCAAGCACCAGAGTCAATGGGGATGTTATGTTTCTTCAAGGAGGATTTGAGCCCTCAAGTCTTTTGTTCCGTCAGCCTGGTAATCTCTTTGCATGACAAGATCAAGATTGTTTCATACCATTTCCTGTAAGCAAGAGTAAGAGAACAAAATAATTGTTAGTCAATAAATATAAATCTTTAAGATAGTTTATCTATGTAGATTGATTGTACATCCATAAAGTGATGCTAAAGTGTACATAAGATGACCAACAGGAAATAATAAAGTAGTGGTGGAGTTAGTGGGTGGAGGTGTTGTCAATCTTACAACTTGGGGGGATTAACTGTATTTGAGTCTGATGGTCCTGGTGTGGATGCTGCGTAGCCTCCTCCCTGATGGGAGTGGGACAAAGAGTCCATGAGCTGAGTGTGTGGGATGCTTCATGATGTTACTGGCCCTTTTCCCCAGAAATGTCCTTGATGGCGGGTAGGCTGGTGCCAGTGAAGCATTGGACAGTTTTTACTGCCCATTGCAGAGCCTTCCTGTCCACAGCAATGCAGTTTCCATACCAAGCAGCAATTCCCTTGTTAGGGTGCTGTCTACTGCACACCTGCTGAATGACATGAGTACGGATGTGCGAAGTCCAGCTCTCGTCAGCCTCCTCAGAAAGCGTTGGTGAGCTTTTGTGACTGTGTAGGATGTATTCTGGTACCACGAGAGATTGTGTGTGATGTACACTCCCAGGAGTTTGAAACTGCTTGTACTTTCCACTGCTGTGCTCCTGATGTAAAGTGGTGCGAGTTCTCCTGAAGTCGATAACCATCTCCTTTGTCTCTTGACATTAAAGAAAGAGGCTATTTGCCTGGCTCCAGGCCTTGAGCCCTTTCACCTCCTCTCTGTTGTTGGTAATGAGCTCCACCCCTGTTGTGTCATCGGTGAACTGGACGGTGTGACTGCTCGGCTAGCCGTGTAGTTATATGTGAGCAGAGTGTTCAGCAATGGTCCTGGGGGCACTGGTGTTGGGGATAATGGGTCCTGACTGTCCGACATCTGTCTGTTAGGAAAGTCAACACTCAGTTGTACGGTGGTGTATTTAGACTAAGGAGTAGAAATTTGTTCATCATGGTCCCTGGGACAATAGTGTTGAATGCCAAACTGCAATCCAGAAACAGCATTCTGACAAGTATCCTTGTTTTCTTGGTGTGCTGGGGCTAGGTGCATGTCAGATTAGGCACCTGTCATAGAGTGGTCCAGCCGGTGAGCATATTGGTGAGTGTCCGATGTGGCAGCGATGGAGTTTTTGAGATGTGCCATTACCAGCCATTCAAAGCACATCATGATGTTTACTGTCAGTGTCGTTGGGCGGTAGTCACTTAGTTCTGAAGGTGTAAGGTTTTTCGGTACAGGGATGATGGGGCCTGATTTGAGGCATGTGAGGACAGCACCGTGGATGAGTGAAGTGTTGAAGATGGCTGAGAATACATCAGTGTGCTGCTGTGCACATTCCCAGAGTACTCGGCCTGGGATGTGGTCTGGCCCGGCTGCCTTATTGGGATGGGCTCCCTGCAGGGCCTTTCTCAAACCTGCTGCTGGTGCAGACAGTGGCTGCTCACCCGGAAGAAGGGGTAGCTTTAGTACTGGTGTTGGGTTGCATGGCTCGAAGCCTGCATACAGGTTGTTTAGAGTATCAGGGAGAGAGGCATCACTGGTACAGTCAACACTGTTTTTCCTTGCCTGGTCGGTAATGCCCTAGATGTCCAGCCACATGAGCCAGGGATTGTTATCGGACAGATGTCCCTGAATTTTTTTGTGTGTAGATGGCCTTTGCCCTCTTGGTGCCTAAGATGAGATTTCTCCTGGTTGCTCTGAGAGCTGTTCTGTCATTGGACTTGAAGGCAGTGTCCCGGGTTATTAGTAGGGCGCGCAACTCTTATTTATCATTGATCTCTCAATCACTTTATTTGTTTATTTCTTTATACATTGAATTATCTATCTGTTTGTTTATGACAGAGCTTGGAATAAATTATCTGAAAGTGAGTAAGAGGCAGAGAAACCAGGCTTATTCTGTGATGGGAATCTGGGAAAGGGAAAAGAGAAGCTCTATAATTAGAATGGTGAGCAGTGTAATTGAATTAAAATCCTTTGCCAAGGAGCTGCTGCTTATTGGAAACAGAGGAGGTGATTGATAGGCAGCTACAGGGAGCTAGTCATCCGTAAGTTATCTGGGTGACTGTCAGGAGAGGGACAGGGAATAGGCAGCCAGTGCAGAGTACTCCTGTAACCATTGTCCTCATACTGTTGAGGGTGTATGACCTACCAGAGGAGCTGCAGCTACCAGGTCTCTGGCTTTGAGTCTGGTGCTGTTGCTCAGAAAGGTAGAAGAGGAATGCAGTAGTGATTGGGGATTCCATAGTTAGAGGAGTAGGTACAAGATTCTGTTGTCGCAACAGAGGCATTCTGATGGCATGTTGCCACACAGGTGCCAGAGACAGGGATGTCTCTGATCGGGTGCACAGCATTAACAATGGGGTGGATGAGCAGCCAGAAGTCTTGCTACGCATTGACACCAAACATAGGTAGGAAAAGGGAGGAGGTCCTGAAGAGAGATTTTAGGGAGCTAGGTAGAAAGCTGAAAAGCAGTACCTCCTGGGCAGTAATCAGTAGATTGTTTCCACGCACCAGTGAGGGTAAGAATAAGATGGTTTGGCAAATGAATTCGTGGCTGAGGAACTGGTGCGAGGGGGGTGTAAGAGTTTCAGATTTCTGGATCATTGGGATCTCTTTGCGGGAATGTAGGTACTGCACAAATGGGACAGGTTACACCTGAACCCGAAGGGGACCAATATCCTTTTGGGTAGGTTTTCTAGAACTATTGAGGAGGGTTAAACTAATTTGGCAGGGGGATGGGAACAGGAATGATAGGGCTGATGATGGGACAGTTGGTATATAGGTTGAGACAGTGTGCAGTGAGACTGTCAGGAAGGACAGGCAGGTGATAGGGCAAAATTGCAGTCAGTGTGATTAGTTTGTAATGTAACAGGGGTCAAAATCAAAAAGACCAAAGAATACAGGACTGAAGGTGTTATATTTGAACGCATGCAGTATATGGAATAAGGTAGATGATCTTGTAGCGCAGTTAAAGATTGGCAGGTGTGACGTTGTGGGCATCATTGAGTCATAGCTGAAAGAAGACTATGGTTGGGAGCTTAACATCCAAGGATACACGTTGTACCAAAGGACAGGCAGGTAGGCTGGCATGGCGCTGCTGGTAAAAAGTGAAATCAGATCCTTAGAAAGGGGTGACATAGAATCAGAAGATGTAGAATTGTTCTGGGTAGAGCTAAGGAACTGCAATGTTAAAAAGACCCTGATGGAGGTTATAAATAGGCCTCTGGACAGGAGCCAGGATGTGGGCTACAACTTACAATGTGAGACAGAAAATGCATGTCAAAAGGGCAATGATTTCAATATGCAGGTAGGTTAGGAAAATCAGTTTGGTGCTGGATCCCAAGAGAAAGAATTTGTAGAATGCCTACAAGATGGTTTTTATTTTAGAGCAGTTTGTGGTTGAGCCCACTGATCATTTATTTATACCCCTCAACTCGTATTTAGGACTTTCTTTCCCTGAGAACAGACTGACTTTGTGATCTAACATCTTAAACCGCACAATAAGAATAGAATAAAAAACAACACCTTTGAAATGTCTGGGTAATCAGACTAATGCACCAAACAATATCGTTGACTAACCATTGATTCATGATTGTTGGTGCCAGATGGGGTAGATTGTTGGTGCTGGATTGGGTGTTGTGAAATGAACCAGGTTTGATTAGGGAGTTTAAGGTAAAGGAACCCTTGGGAGACAGTGATCACAATATGATAGAATTCACCCGCAATTTGAGAGAGAGAGGCTGAAGTCAAATGTATCAGGATTACAGTGGAGTAAAGAGAATTACAGAGGCATGAACAAGGAGCTGGCAAAAGTTGATTGGAAGGGGACACTAGCAGAGATGATGGTACAGCAGCAATGGCTGGAGTTTCTGGGAGCAATTCAGAAGGTGCAGGATAGATACATCAAAAAGAAGACAAAGTCTTGCAAGACAGGATGACACAGCCATAGCTAATAAGGGAAGTCAAAGCCAGCACAAAAGCAAATGAGAGGGCATATAATAGAACAAAAATTAGTGGGAAGATAGAGGATTAGGAAACCTTTAAAAACCAACAAAACAATAAGGAGAGGTAAAAAATGAAAGATGAAGCTAAGGTGGTCAATAATATCGAAAAGGATACCAGAAGTTTTTTCAGATATATAAACAGTAAACTAGAGGCGACAGTAGCTATCAGACCACTGGAAAAAGATGCTGAAGGACAGGGAAATGGCAGATGAATTGAATAAATAATTTGTGTCAGTCTTCATTGTTGAAGGTGCTATCAGTATGCCAGAAATTTAAGAGTGTCAGAGGGCAGCATTGAGTGCAGTTACTATTACTAGGGAGAAGGTACTTAGTAAATTGAAAGGTCTGTATATAGACAAGTCATCTGGACCAGATGGACTACACCCCAGGGTTCTGAAAGAGGTGGCTGAAGAGATTGTGGAGGCATTAGTAGTGATTATAAAAGAATCACTAGATTCTGGCATATTCCCAGAAAATTGCAAATGTCACTCCACTCTTCAAGAAGGGAGGGAGGCAAAATGAAGGAAATCATAGGCCAGTTAATCTGACCTCAGTAGTTGGGAATGTGTTGGAGTCAATAGTTAAGGCTGAAGTTTCAAGGTACTTGGACGCACATGGTAAAATAGGCCAAAGTCACCATGGTTTCCTTAAGAGAAAATCTTGTCTGACAAATCTGTTGTAATTTTTTGAAGAAATAACAAGCAGGATAGACAAACAAGAATTGGTTGATGTTGTGTACTTGGATTTTCAGAAGGCCTTTGACAAGGTACCACACATGAGGCTGCTTAGCAAGATAAAAGCCCATAGTTTTACAGGAAAGATACTAGCATGGATATAGCATTGGCTGGTTGACAGGAGGCAAAGAATGGGAATAATGGGAGCATTTTCAAATTGTCTGCCAGTGACTAATGGTGTACTGCGGGGGATGATGTTGTAACCACTTCTTTTTGTATTGTATGTCAATGATTTGCATGATGGTATTGTTGGCTTTATGGCCGGGTTTGAAGATGATAGGAAGATAGGTGGAGGGGCAGGTAGTTTTGTAGAATCAGGGAGGCTATGGAAGAACTTTGGCACATTAAGAGAATAGGTGAAGAAATGGCAGATGGAATACAGTGTCAGGAAATGTATGGTCATGCATTTTGATAGAAGGAATAAAAGCATGGATTTATTTCTAAACGGAGAGAAAAATCAAAAATCCTAGGTTCAAAAGGACTTGGGAGTTTCATGCAAGATTCACTAACTGTTAACTCGCAGATCGAGTTGGTGGTGAGGAACGCAAATGCAATATTAGCATTCATTTCGAGAAGACTAGCGTATAGAAGCAAGGATGTAATGTTGAGGTTTTATGAGGCACTGGTGATGCCTCATTTGTTATATTGTCAGCAGTTTTGGGACCCTTATCTAAGAGAGCATATGCTAACATTAGAGAGGGCTCAAAGGAGGTTCACGAAAATGATTCCGGGAATGAAAGGGTTATCGTATAGGGAGCATTTATGGCTCTGGGCTTGTACTAGCTGTAATTTAGAAGAATGAGGGGTTATCTCATTGAAACCTACTGAATGTTGAAAAGCCTATATAGAGTGAATGTAGGGAAGATGTCTTCTATAATGGGGGAGTCTATGGCCAGAGGGCACAGCTTCACAGTAGAGTCATCCATTTAGAACGGACACAAGGAGGAATTTTTTTTAGCTAGAGCATGGTGTTGACAGTTCATCAGCGGAACTAGGTTAGGAAACTCACTATGCAACTCATAATTAATCGAAACTCGCACTTTATTGTCTCTGCACAAACAACATAACAATGTTGACCCTGGGCCAACAACTTAGAATATGATTCTGCTGTTCCCCCTGTACCAATACTCACTCAGACAACTTTTCCAATTTGTAACACTGAAATAGGAGATCTCTGTAAGCCAGATGATCAACCCTTTCTTCTCCCAGCCCCTGGCTGGGGTTTCTGCCTAGTGATGGTGATTCTCTGGAGTTATCACTGATGACGCAATCAAAATGTCCACTTTTATATTCATTTTTTATCAATTCAAATGTAGCATTCCAATGTCATTGGCTATAGGTCATGTGCCTGACCTTTAGTACCTTTTTATTGGCTCTGCTCCAGGCCAGCATCCATAATCCCCTCTTCCTAGCAAGTGACAATCAGCAATTCGTGGCTCTTGGTTCTCAGTCAGCAATGAGCTTGATTCATGCAAGACAGATATGACTCCAACAGTCACAAACCTACATCTTATATCCAACCAAAGAACATCTCACAGGTAACTTATTCGGGAATGATCTCTAGTCCAGCAGATTACCTGAAGCATCATTGTGTCTTCTTTAAAATACTAATCAAACCAAGCAACTAACACATAAAATGGAAGACGTAGAACAGTTCCGCAAGACAGCAGTCTCCCATCTCCAAGCACGTGGCAGGACCAAGACAATTTACCTATTTGAGTTCAACATTTTCTTCCAGATTTCAAATCTGCCATGGCCAATGGTGGTGAATCTATGGAATTTATTGCCATAGGTGACTGTGCAGGCCAGTTCATGGGGTGTATTTAAAGCAGAGGTTGATAGATTCTTGATTAGTCAGTACATGAAGTCCATTAGTCAGCACTCAGAGCATGAAAGGTTATGGGGAGTAGGCAGGAGAATGGGGTTGAGAGGAAGATGGATCAATCATGATCAAATGGCGGAGCAGACTTGTTGGGACAAGTGGACTAATTCTGCCTCGATGTCTTATGGTCTTATTACGCCTTCCATTTAACATCTTAAAACCCAGAAGGAAATTGCAGAACTATTCAAAGCATTCACAAAGCACTTTGATCAAACCAGTAAGTCACCTTTCAAAACAATAAAAACAGTTATTTGCAGCTTGTGTGCATCTTTTATGCCTTCTGCTCATTTACATAATTGCTTACAAGAATATGAGTCCAGGTCTGTTTTAATGAGGATGATATTCTCTGCTCTCATTCCATCAAGAAATTGACAACTTTTGTACCTGCATGACTTAACACAGGATTGCAGAATTGTTTTCACTGTTCAACCCTCCTGCATGGTTTGATTTTTTTGGAATCTTCCATATCGAAATCTTGAAAATCAGTGTATTAACAAAAACCTTTCCAAAGGTTTATGGTATTTTTTTAATGATGTGATCAGTCATAATTTCTGGTGAACAAAGCCATTGGTCCAATCAAATCTAGAGTTTGAGTATTTTGATTGTAATTCTCTTCATAAATATTTTAAAATACATTGGATTTCTCCGTACCATTGCATTGTTATATAACCCTGTCACTGTAGGCTCATAATGAGTTGGCTTCTACTGTGAATTCAACCTAACGGCAACATAACTCTCCAATGCATGGGGAATAATGATGACAAGGCCATTTTCACTAAATAAACACGTCTAGGATAAATATGATCCGGGTAAACTCAAACATAAAAGATTGAATGTTCCTTCTAAGGGAAAACAAAGGCAATTACTTGTATGAACGCCGACACACTCAATCAATTTTACCCTTCACCGGGAAGCAATAATTTAACTCACACAAGTATAAACTTAACTTGAAATTGTATTGACAAAATATGTTAAACTATAAAACAGGATAAAGAAAAGGACCCATTACATACAGTATAGAGTTGCCTATTATGTGTACATAATCATTGGAGCTCATTGTTACATAGTCAATCCAGTTTACTTCACTTTGTTTACTCACGGTACCGAAGAGTTCCACCTGAAAACCCAGTCCAAGCAAAACATAAATAAATATCCACACAACGTCCGAGGACAGGGTGTCGAACTTTCTCCAGGGTCATGTGATAACTAGCTAAGTGAAAGTTAACTGTACATTCTCCGTGAAACCAAAGTCTGCATAAGGATTTTCCGACAGTGTTATCTCTCCTTCTGAATGAGTTCTGTGAGAGTTTCGTCATGTTCTTCTGCAATGTTCATTTTCCATTGCCATTCTGCTTCTTGCTCCCTCTTTGATCCCTCGGTCTCCCCAAAAATGGCCTCCCTGTTCCCTCTAGAATGTTCCAGGACATCTTATTGGCCATAATGTTAACAAGTACAAATCCTATAGGCTGGTACAATAAACCTAACTTAACCAACTGAATTATTATTTTAAAACAGCAAAAAATGTACCTGATTATATAATGTAATTAAAGGAACACATTGCATTTTGAGAAAATCAGCAGAAAATAAAATACCCTGCAGCATAACTTCTAATAAAATAAAGCATGGTCTTAAACCAGGCTGTTACAGTTATAATGCAGAAGGAAGGCCAATCACCCATCAATTTAAAGTTGGTTCTCAGTAGAGCAATCTTTTCAGTGCCTCTTCCTCCTGTTGTTTTCCCTTAGCCTTGAAATTACTTCCACCAGCAAATTAAATTGGCTCTATGGGAGGCAGGCCTGACCTACCGTTCTTTCAGCAATCAAACAGCAATGAATTGCAGTTTTCAGCTGCAGTTATCGTTTTCCTTTGCAAGCCACAATGTGTTTTACCCATCACGTCGAATCTTTGTGCCCTAATTCTTGAACTATCCACTAATAAAAACTATTTCTATTAACCCTGTCTAAGTCTGTCAAGTCCAAATTTAATTGTCATTCAACCATACATGAATACAGCCAAATGAAACGGCGTTACTATAGGGCCAAGGTGCAAAACACAGTACATGGCACCAGGAATATATGACATATGTAAGATATCAGTAAAATAGTCACACAGAAAAAAATTGTCCGAGACCCAGAGTCCATGAATGTTACAGAAATCTGTGGTCGACAATGATACAGCTTGTCTTCTGCCACTTGGGGGCAGCACCAACCCCAGTGTGGACTCCACTCCACAGCACCTCCAGTGGAGCACACTGACTCCAACGCCTCTCTCCTGGACAGCTGCAGACAGGCAACACCGTGGCTCGAGGCCTCGTCCTCGCTGTGAGTAAGGCCACACAGCTGCCCCGCTGTTTGCCTATAAATCAGTGAATCGGACTTGCAGCATTCCACATTAACAACGTCCAACAGGGTCTTGCACTCACAAGAAAAGCAACTAAGACAATCTCTCTCTGTTAGACCGCATGCTGCCTTCATGCACTGACTCCTCCAACGCCTCTCTGATGCAGGCAGCAGCGTGATCCACACCAAGTCCAGCTCCTTCAGTTTCCCTGCCAATGAACAACTTGCTGATGGGGTAGACCTATAGGACTATTAAGTTTCTAATGTCCAGCAGGGTCTTGCAATAATAAAAAAATACATTTGAAAAGGACAATGACACCTTTGGCTGACCCCGTAGAAGCCACTGAGATTGAATGCACCCGTATCTGACCAGGAGTTTATTTTACCTTTTGATGATTTTATCAGATCTCCTCCCAACCTTCTTTTCTTCATGGAAAGCAATTCAGCTAATTTCAATATTTTACTGAAATCCCTCATCTTCAAACCATTCTACTAAATTTCTTCATGCCCTCAAGAGGTTTATCTCTTACCCTCAAGTATGCGGACAAGAATCGGAGCTATGCTCCAGCTGTGGTTTAGCTATTGATTTTAAGAGTTGAACATCGGCTTGGTTCCTTTAGACTCGATGCCATTATTAGTAAGCCCTGGATTTCATTTGCTTTACCACTTCAGTGTCATGTACGACCACTGGGCACCACGGTAGCGTAGCGTCAGAGCTTGGAGTTTAGTTCAGTCGTCCTCTGTAAGGAGTCTCTGTACACCTTCCCTGTGGAATGTGTGGATTTTTCCAGGTGCTCCGGTTTCCTCTCCCAGTCCAAAAGACTTACTGGGTAGGTAAACTAGACATAGTAAGTTGTCTGGTAATTGGGCTAGGGTTAGTGTGCTGGGGAGGCCACAGCTCAAAAGGCCAGAAGGGCCTATTTCATGCTGTTTCTCTAAATGAAATAAATAAAACTTTAAAGTTTTTATGTATGCTCATGAGTATTGCTGCGTACTCTTCAGAATTACTTTTTAAATGTTTCTTTTCGTTTTAACAGGTTTGTGTTTCAGCTGCTATATACATACTTATTTGCCAATCTTTTTTCACACTCCTTTAATCATTTAAAATTGACCTTAAAATATGCTACCCTTCTGTCCTGTTTGCTGCTGATGAGAATTTTTCAATGTGATTGGCTGCTCATGCAGTTTGCCGGCATCTTCTTTAATGGATGCAGGTATCCTCCAGAACTGATTTCTGACAGAAACCAACTCCATTATGGATTAAGTCCATTCCATAAAGATGATCAGATCATTGTGAGTTGATTTCTTTGAAATAACTAATGAGGAAACTTGCTTGCTGCTGAGTGTTAGAGTTATTTTTGGGTTTTGGACATATACATTTAACAACCGACTTTGGCTACCAGTCTTCATGTCTGAAAGTGTATTGTGGATTTAATTTGGAGTGCAGCTCTGAAAAATGGGTTCTAAAAGCCGTGAATCCCAGACCAGACAATGCTGATTGAAATTCACTTGGATGTCTGTGGTGTGGATGTGAATCGGGAAGTGTGAAGGTTATGTGTAGTTTCAAAGAAAGCATTGTCTATACATTGTAAATATGGAAATGTCGTTTGAAGTTTAGCACATAAATATCAAGCCCCACGTTGGGTTAGCCAGACCTTTTGACTGAATGCATCTCCATATGATGCCTGCTATACCTTGCTTTGTCGAATAAAGAAGTTGCTTTGTATCAACCAGTAATTTTCTCCGGTGACTTTGTTCACGCAACACCACTGATCTCAAAATCCAGGCCCACATTTTGATGTTAGTAAAGAATTAAGATTTATCAAATCTTTATCGATGCAAGAGATTCCCTGTGATAACAAAATGGCCACTACCCCAAATACAAATGGCTGAGAGAGGTAAACATAATGCAGTCATTTTTATTTCTGAAATATTTTATTCCTTCGAAACCATCCAATCTGACTTGAAAACCTGGGACTCGGACAATTACATTCCTTTGGTTTGCAGGCAGGTATAAATCTTCTCCACATGGGTTCCCATTAGAATCAGTTTGGATTAATGCATAATTGTTGAAATCTATAAACTTCAATCAGAGCTAAAGACAACAAAATTGATGAAATAAAATTTTTCAGCAGCTGAAAACTGTAAGTGAAAGAGGCATAATGTTGCAGTATGCAAGTACAGTATATAGATAGAATGAGTGATTAAATTCTCTGGCACTGTGGGATAATGGACCTTTTTGCTTCAGTGATTAGTACATTTTCCTCTTCTTATTTGCTTTGTTTCATATTGCTTATTGCACATTCAGCAGAAAAAGATGTTGCATTATTTACAACAGCTTTTTTTATATTTTGTACTGTTTTATCTCCATTCAGCCTGTGCTGACAAGCAGAAAAAAATGCCTAAACTAATGATAGTTGCTTCTTCTCACTTTGAAAATAAGCTGAATGTATGAACTGTACCTACGTTGTCTTGGATGTTATTTTCACAATTACTGCTGCTTAGTAAAACTAATGTAGACAGTCATTGTATTCCACTGAGTGAAGGTAAGTTGAAGAAGTGAAGTGCAGAGAAAAAATGATAAAGGCTTAGAAGTAATATTAACCTGCATAATAATTATAAATCTGATGGTAATACAGCACAGAAACAGCCTGCTCTGCTCGTCACTCAAAGGCTTTTATTCTGATAAAATCAAAAGCTTGTAATTTGAATAACATCTTGCAACCATGTGATTAATAGATTTTCTGCAATGCCAACACAATCGCAATGAGAAACTGCAGTTCACCAGGCCACACTTAATGTATATGTTATGACAGTAATGATAATCTCTCCCAAGATTACTCTGTATATTCTGGTCAGTTCCATGTCACAGAGTCATACAGAGCTACACCAAGGAAACCGGCCCTTTGGTTCAGCAAGACCACCCATTCACACCAAGCCTGCATTAATCCCATTCTGTATTCTCATCACCTCCCTACAGATTTCACTACCCAACTACACATGAGAGGCCATTTCCAGTGGCCAATTAACCTCACAACCTTCACTTCTTTTGTCCTGGTGAGGGGGGGGGGTGGGGGGAATAGTGCAGGGTGTGAGAAAATTAGTGAGCCCGGAAGAAATCCACAATGTCACAGGGAGAATGTGCAAACACCACGTACACAGCACTCAAGGTCAGGGGTGAACCTGATCCCGTCAGGCAACAGTTCTACTGTGTGAGGTCAGGGGTGAACCTGAGCCTCTGATCCCATAAGACAGCAGTTCCACTAACTGTGTTACTGTGCAGGAAGCCTTTATGTTCAAACCTGTTGATTCTCCAACTAGGAAAGAACTACCACTTTGGGACATAAAATTAACTGAAGGTAGAAATACAGCAAAAACATTGAGAGACACTGCTAGGCAACTGATTGCTACAATATAAAAATAATATTTTGCTTCCCTCCTTTATAGTGTGCCATTAAAAGGGGGTAACACAGAATAAGTGAACCACCAACTCCTCCACAAGGTTATGGAGAATATAAAAGACCACAGTTTATCAGTAATTTGTTCTAAACTGTAAGAAACTATAACATACACAAACATTAGGTCCTTCAATTCTCACAGGATACCTAAATGCCCAAGTGGCTTTGTGCTTTAACACTTGTATTCAACAATGTACTCTGCTTATCGTTCCTAAGGTTGTCAAGCCGAGGAGTGATAGTGGGGACAAGCTCCCACTACCTAAAATTGCTCCTCACGGTATGCGCCTCAAATAGCCTCTGACAACCAAGTCCAATTCCTGGCCTTCTCGTGTGGCTTAGCCTCTAAGCCCGGCGGAACTGTTTCTACTGACAGGAGAAGGGGCGAAGGCGGGTCCTGGCACCTTAAAACCAGTGCTTCAGGTAGATGGAGCTCGTCAGCCTGGGAAAGCAGTCCATCTAAAGGAGGGAAAATTCTGATTTCAAATCTCCGCTGCCTTGCAGCCATACCCACTCATGGGTAAGGCTTCGGGAGTAAACCCTGAGGACAAATCTGGATCTGGAGTCCCTAAGGCAGTCCAACGTTGCCTTCAACCTCATTCTGGCAACTCCTGCGACGTCACTGGTGCCAATCTGTATCAGCCCTTGCCCTTCCCTTGGACAACATCGGTGGCGTGGAGAGAAGAGACTTGCTGCATCGGCAACTGCCGGTCTTCGATAAAACCTTGCCCAGGCTTGTGTCCTGGAAACCTTCCAGGCACAGATCCATGGTCTAGCGTCTAATGGTCTAGTGACTAATGGTTGCCACCATCACTCTGCCTTTGGACAATTATCACTATCAATTAAAAATTATGTATCTTCTACCCAGTGGAAGTGGGAACATTAGAGAATGGCCAGAGTGGGTAGGGTCTTTGATTATGCTGGCTGCTTTAACAAGGCAATGAGAAGAGTCCATGGAGGGGAGGCTGGTTTCCATCATGTGCTGAGCTGTGTCCACAACTCTCTGCAGTTTTTTGTAGCATTGGCCATATCAGTTGTCAAACCAAACCACTGGATCCTCACATTTCAGCTTTGGTTTGTGTGCAATCAGTCTGGTGGGCTGATTTATTGAAGTGTGGTTGGGGGGGGGGTGTGGTTGACTCAGTAGGCATCTTTGCTCATTGTGCACTATTGATCAAAGATGTTTGGAGTCCTGGTGAGACAGAAGATATACAAGTAGCATTTTGGTAACGCACTCTTGAAATGAGTACACAGAGTATAGTGCAGGCGTCACATCCTGTATTTTAATCTAAATATAAAGTAGGCAAACCAAATTTTCTGAAAGATCATTTATGGAATGTATTGGAGCTAGTTTTCTTAAACAGTAGGTTGAGGGAACAGTCTGGGACAAGTAATCCCATGGGTGGCATGGTAGAGTAGCAGTCAGCATAATGCTCTTACAGAGCCAGTGATCATTGATTAGGGTTCAATTCCCACTATTGCCTGTGAGGTGTTTGCATGTTATACCCGTAACCACGTAGGATTCCTCCAGGTGCTCCAGTTTCCTCGCACAGTCCAAAGATGTGTTAGAAAGTTGTGGGGATGTGGTGATATGTGTGGGCTGCCCAGTACAATCCTCGTGATTTGATTTGAGGCAAATGACGCATTTCACTGTATGTTCCGATGTTTCAATGTTCATTTTACAGATAAAATTAATCTTAGCCGAAAGCAGTTGCATACATTTCCAGAAAGAAACAAAAAGTATGAAAAGAAAACTGAGAAGGTTTAGCTTCATCTCCAAGTTGTTCTTTAAGCATCAGCTTGTCTTTAGGTTAGCAAATTGACAGATATTTTAGAATGACTCTCATGACAGCTCCCTAAGCTGTTGAGTATTTCACATTATTCCAGTGCCTAAGAAGAATAATGTGAGCTGCCTTAATGACTATCGCCCAGTAACACTCACATCTACAGTGATGAAATGCTTTGAGAGGTTGGTCATGACTAGACTGAACTCCTGCCTC
Source organism: Mobula hypostoma (assembly GCF_963921235.1). NCBI lineage: Eukaryota > Metazoa > Chordata > Chondrichthyes > Myliobatiformes > Myliobatidae > Mobula > Mobula hypostoma. The sequence goes on along the minus strand of NC_086102.1, from coordinate 72,260,839 downwards.
AGCAAGGACCTGGACCTATTGCAATTTGCCTATCGCCACAATAGGTCAACGGCAGACAGAATCTCAATAGCTCTCCACATGGCTTTAGACCACCTGGACAACACAAACACCTATGTCAGGATGCTGTTCATCAACTATAGCTCAACATTTAATACCATCATTCCCACAATCTGATTGAGGAGTTGCAGAACCTGGGCCTTTGTACCTCTCTCTACAATTGGATCCTCGACTTCCTAACTGGAAGACCACAGTCTGAGTGCATTGGTGATAACATCTCCTCCTTGCTGACGATCAACACTGGTGCACCTCAGGGGTGTGTGCTTAGCCCACTGCTCTACTCTCTCTATACCCGTGACTGTGTGGTTAGGCATAGCTCAAATACCATCTATAAATTTGCTGACAATACAGCCATTGTTGGTAGAATCTCAGGTGGTGACGAGAGTGCGTACAGGTGTGAGATGTGCCAACTAGTGAAGTGGTGCCACAGCAACAATCTGGCACTCAACATAAGTAAGACAAAAGAGCTGATTGTGGACTTCAGGAAGGGTAAGACAAAGGAGCACATATCAATCCTCATAGAGGGATCAGAAGTGGAGAGAGTGAGCAGTTTCAAGTTCCTGGGTGTCAAGATCTCTGAGGATCTAACCTGGTCCCAACATATCGATGTAGTCATAAAGAAGGCAAGACAGCAGCTATACTTTATTAGGAGTTTGAAAAGATTTGGCATGTCAACAAATATGCTCAAAAACTTCTATAGATGTACCATGGAGTACATTCTGGCAGGCTGCATCACTGTCTGGTATGGAGGGGCTACTGCACAGGACCGAAAGAAGCTGCAGAAGGTTGTAAATCTAGTCAGCTCTATCCTGGGTACTAGCCTACAAAGTACCCAGGACATCTTCAGGAGCAGTGTCTCAGAAAGGCAGCATCCATTATTAAGGACCTCTAGCACCCAAAGCAGGCCCTTTTCTCACTGTAACCATCAGGTAGGAGGTACAGAAGCTGAAGGCACACACTCAGCGATTCAGGAACAACTTCTTCCCCTCTGCCATCCGATTCCTAAATGAACATTGAACCCTTGGACACTACCTCACTTTTTTAATATGCAGTATTTCTGTTTTTTGCACATTTTTAAATCTATTCAATATACTATTCAGTAATTCAATATGTAATTGATTTATTTATATATATTATTTTTTTCCCTCTTCTATATTATGTATTGCATTGAACTGCTGCTGCTAAGTTAACAAATTTCACGTCACATGCCAGTGATAATAAACCTGATTCTGATTTTCATCTTAGGCCACGAACCAAGGTTTATTTTCTCCTGTGCTGTACAATGTAACCGAGTTAATTAATAATCTAAAAATACTGGTGAACCAGGATTATTCCTGTGGGATGGAGCGCACTTAAAGCAAGCTGGATGTATTTGCTTGGAATTAATAAGGGATGGTGGGAGCAGTGGTAGAGATTAGGGAAGTTATTTTTATGAAGGAAGTTGCATCTATCGATAAAAGTCTACTTTGGAGAATAGAGAAGCAGTTTAGGTAAAATCAAGAAGATTATATCAAGAAGGGACATATTGCTTAATTATAGTAATATACTACCAGCTGCAACCAAGTTCAGAGGAAATTTAACAAATTAGTTTATCTGATGGTGCTGCATTGGAGCTGATCTCCAGGTCATGTGTAAGAGTGGATGATTCATCTTTCTTCCAAATTGTACCTGGCTGCAGCTGAGATGATTATGTGTACATTTGAAAGAGTGACAGGAACAAACACTCATCATAATACCTAGTAACTACAGCACAGTGCCATCCTTGTACATTTTAGTATCACGTTTTAATCAGTTAAAGTTAATGGAAATGAACATTTAGGGAGATATAAAATGGGACATTGGTTTGCTGGGTATGTACAATTGCGCAGTCAAAGTTGTTCTGTTGCTGCTGCTACGTATATATTTGAATAAGTGTTGATAACATGTATAGGTATTGATGGCAGAGACTTGCCTCTAGTCCGTGTTATAGGGCATTAACTTGAAATTTGCTTCATTAGAAACATACTTAGCCATACCTCTCTTATAAAAAAGTGAGTTCAATATTTCAGCACTTAAGTATCCATCAATAAAATCAACTGATTGATTAGCTTTCAGGGTAATTCATTGCAGTCAATGTTTCAAAGCCTTGTTGTGCCTTGATTCACAAATGTACCTTATGCACATTAATGAAGTACTATATCGTTAGTGATATTCGTTACATTCATGGGTTAGTATGATAAATTGTTTGATTACAAACGAATAATTTATCATACCAAATTCTCATATAAGTCTCTGTTTCAGAAAAACATTGTACAAGAAGTCATTTATTTGACCAATATAATAGCTAATTAATTATCAAATACTCCGTGATCAACTAATTTTCACATTTTTTTGGTGAGGCTTTCTTTACATTATCTTTTGATAGATTTTTGTGTTCACTGCAGCAAACAAGATATTTTCCAGTAGTTGTTAATAAAGAGAAGAATTTGTTTAACCGTTCCAGTAAATTCCATGAAAATCAGTTGTGTTTTTCTTATATTGCGTTTCTGACACAGTTTTCAACCATGCGCCCGTATAACTACAAAAGTCCTGCATTTTAGCTAAATGAAAATATTCACTTACCCTCATTCTCTGATGGGTTTCAGAAAGATTAAGGAGGCAGTTCCCAGAAACTGTGCGGTAGCATGTGGTGATATCTGTGTGTGTAATGTGCAAATGCAGAGGGAATAATGAATGTGCTTTTTATATTTTAGCGTGCAATTAATGTTGTTGTAGGATCAATATTGGTAGTTTGATATGTTGGAATTAGGTGTTTCCTCTCAAGTAAGAACAAAGTTTCTGAAACGTTTAAAATAAATGTGACAATCCTGCCAGGTTGAAAGAATTGAAATTCAGACTAAATTGAAATTATCAATAAATTTAATTGAAGAATCTAAAATGAAAGTCAAATATTGAAGTTGGTAAGATAGTGGATCTTTTTGAAGCCTCTAAATTTCAGGGATTTTATTATGCTCTGTGGCAACATGTTCATTATAATCTGTTTTACATTTTATTCAAGTTTGAAGAGGAGTGGTTGAAAGCATTCTCACATTTAGCATAGGTGCGCTGTGCTTCATTTTCACTTCGGTATTAATGCAAATTAAGGCAGCTGAAAGTTAAGGAATCACTAGTGGTACTTTGCGAATATTTCATCCGCTCTCCCCCTCCCGTCCATTTGTGGTGTACAGTTACATTTTTTAAACTTCCTTTTGGTTTATCAATTGTTTAACAATTTTAAGGAGAGCCTATACAGAAAGTCGGAACAAAATGACACAAATTAAGAAATGGCAGATAATTTTATTTGTCATACATGGAGCACAGAGTAGTATAAGATGATTGACAAACAAACATAATGACGTGTTCTACATGGTAATAAGAAAAAGGAATTCGAGATTGCCTACTGGTTATAATGTGACCATTTCTGGTTATTATGAAGATATCAGTAAGATGATCAACTGCTTTTCACCGTTTTGACAGCTTTTGGTTGTAATTAACTATATTATTCTGTCTAATTTTTGTTCAATCTCCCATCCAAAATTGGGTTGGAAAACAACAACTTTGTGGGAAAAAAAATAGCTAAGGAACCTCTTCCAGCCGTGCAGCCTACACTTGTGTGTACTTCCAATCACTACCTGCTCCTTCCTTCTCTCAACCTGGTACTGATTATTCCTCCTGTTACTGCTTCTCCCATCTATGGTAAAAGATGATGGTAATTTCAATGCAGTGATCATAACCCCTTTAAACTGTATTAAAGGAGAAGAAGGCACAATGAAAGCAGCCCTGTGATTCAGTGACAGAACATAACAGGCACTGCTATTTGCTGAACTAACCTAAATTCAGTTTATCATACAGGTTCACCATACGGAGACACGGGTGAATGATACTGAATACTTTATTGTCCTAGGGCTCTGGGATACTCAAGAAAAATTTATTCAAAAAAATTAATATTGTTTAACTGCAAATTAGTTTAATCTTAAACCTATCTTGCAAAAGAGTTTGGTTTCTTTCTCTGTGCATCAATATCAAAATCTGCAGTTAATGGGATTCAAAATGGGATTCTGCAGTTAATGGGATTCAAAACTTAAAGTGGTATTCCTTGCTCTTGCAAAGAATGTGTGGAGGCTTCTTTATATCTTTGTAAGTGAAGGTTAAATTGGCTGTGACCAGTCTTATAATTTGGGATATGCACACTTTGTGTTATCAGGCATACTCACCAAATCTAGGTACTAAAAGTCAATTGTATTCTGAACTGAATGCAGATATTGATTATACCTCATCCGTTCCTACTAGATTTATAGAAAGGACAGAACAACTGAAGTATTACACCATTGGCAATATTATCATAGCACCACCTCACTGATCAAGCAAAGTACTCTGGCAATATCAAGGGGAAATCATTTCTTCAAGCAGATGTGCATCAGGGAAGTAGTGACGCAGATGTGTTATCTGCTGAAAATCCAATCAAAGTTGCTGTTCAGTATGTGTCCACTCACACCTCCAGACCACAACATAAATCAGTGTATAGTATAGAGACGTTCCAATGAGTCAGGATGCTGTATTGACCTAACTATAGTAACCCTCTTATCGCTCCTGATTAGTTATAGAATGGGGCAGTCGCCGCATGCTCTGATAATAATTTGCAGTTGGTCAAGTGACATGCAAGATTGCAAGACACAAAATGCTAGAGGAACTCAGCAGGCCAGTGAGCATCTATGGAAAAGAGTACAGTCGACGTTTCCGGCCAAGACCTTTCAGAAGGACTGAGGAAAAAAGATGAGGGGTCAGAGTTAGAAGGCGGGAGGAGGGGAGGAAGAAACACAAGGTGATAGGTGAAACTGGGAGGGGGAGTGGTGAAGTCAAGAGCTGGGAAGTTGATTGGTGATAGAAATACAGGGCTGGAGAAGGGGGAATCTAATAGGAGAGGACAGAAGGACATGGAAAAAAAAGTGGAAGGAGCACCAGAGGGAGGAGATAGGCAGGTAAGGAGAAGAGGTGAGAGAGGGAAATGGGAATGTGGAATGGTGAATGGTGAAGGAGGGGATCATTACTGGAAGATTGAGAAATCAATGTTCATGCCATCAGGTTGGAGGCTACCCAGATGGAATATAAGGTGTTGCTCCTCCAATCCCATGTCGGAATGGGATTGGGAAGTGGAATTAAAATGGGTGGCCACTGGGAGATCTTGCTCTCACCTTATCTCCTTATGTGTCCATCACCAAGTTCTAGTGCTCTTCCCTTTTTCTTTCTTCCATGGACTCCTATCCTCTCCTATTAGACTCTCCCTTCTCCAGCCCTGTATTTCTTTCACCAATCAACTTCCCAGCTCTTTACTTCACTCTTTCCCCCTACCCTCCCTTCCTGGTTTCATCTATCACCCTGTGTTTATTGCTCCCCTCCCCACACCTTCATACTCTGACTCCTAATCTTTTTTTTATAGTCCTGATAAAGGGTCTCGGCCTGAAACATCGACTGTCCTCTTTTCCATAGATGCTGCCTGGCCTGCTGAGTTCCTCCAAAATTTTGTGCACATTTCTTGGATTTCCAGCATCAGCAGATTTTTTCCTGTTTGCAAGATTACAGCATTCTGTTTCTCAGACAGTGTCGTTAGCAATTTCATTCCACTGCAGGCATTCTTACCATCATTATTTGAAGTGACAACAGATAAATATTTCGATGCCAAGATTAGGCATTTAGATATGAAAAATAGTTGCTGGTTTACATGTTGAGTCAAGCAAAATAAGGCCCATTTCCCATATTGGTGCTGGGCCTCAACTGCTCTTCAGTGACTTCACTCTTTGCCACATGCTCTGTAACTGCAGAGAGGTTTGATTGTAGAGAGTCCAATCCACAACAGTGACTGAAACAAGACTTTCATACCAACCCACCATCAGTCTTTGTGGGTCTCCAGTGTTCCATTACGTGTTCATCCAAGAGACATTTAGCTAAATGTCAAAACTCTTTCTCTAACTCTTTCATGACAGAAACTGGAACATTTGTGACTTTACCAGGTTATTATTTCCTTCTTATTTTCTGTGTAGATAATTATCTGCTACTATTCAGAGACACGGAGCTCAATTAACCAGCAGGTTAAGCTCCAAATTTCCAGTCACATGCAGTAAACTCCCATAGAGTCTGGGCTAATCATTAACACTAAGAAGTTGGCTAAGTAAAATTGTGCAAGACACACAAATGCTGGAGGAACTCAGCAGGCCAGGCAGCATCTATGGAAAAGAGTAAACAGTCAATGTTTCGGGCCAAGACCCTTCATCAGAACTGGAGAAAAAAGGTGGGGTCACATTAAGAAGATGGGGGAGGAGAGGAAGAAATACAAGGTAGTAGGTGATAGGTAAAACTGGGAGGGGAAGCAGTGAAGAGCTGGGAAGATGATTGGTGAAAGATAAAAGGCTGAAGTAGGACAGAATGCCATGGAAGTAAGGAAAGGGAGAGGAGCACCAGAGGTAAGTGATGGCAGGTAAGTTGATAAGATGAGAGAGGGAAATGGGAATGGAGAATGGTGAGGGAGAAAGGGTGTGGTGGCATTACCGGAAGTTTGAGAAATCGATGTTCATCCCATCAAGTTGGAGGCTACCCAGACTGGATATAAGATGTTTCTCCTCCCTGAGTGTGGCCTTATTGCGACAGTAGAGGAGGTCATGGATGGACATGTTGGAATGAGAAGTGGAATTAAAATGGGTGGCCACTGGGAGCTCCCACTTTTTCTGGCAGACAGAGCCTAGGTGCTTGGCAAAGTGATCTCAGCAGTCTCCCAACCTATGTCGGGTCTCACTGACATACAGGAGGCAACACTTTAGCTGTGAGGCTGTTGGGGTCATCTACAGTATCCGTTGCTCCCAGTGTGGACTCCTGTATATTGGTGAGACCCAACGTAGCTTAGGAGACCACTTCAGCGAGCACCTACACTCCATCCACCAGAAAAAGCAAGATCTCCCAGTAGCCACCCATTTTAATTCCACTTCCATTTCCATTCTAACACGTCAGTCCGTGGCCTCCCTCTACTGCCACAATGACGCCACACTCAGGTTGGAGGAACAACACCTTTTATTCCATCTGGGTAGCCTCCAACCTGATGGCATGAACATCGATTTCTCGAACTTCCTGTAATTCCCCATTTCCACTTCTCTCTCTCACCTTATCTCCTTACCTGCCCATCACCTCCCTCAGGTGCTCCTCCCCGTTCCCTTTCTTCCATGGCCTTCTGTCCTCTCCTACTAGATTCCCCCTTCTCCAGCCCTGTATCCCTTTCACCACTCGACTTTACTTCACTGTTCCCCCTCCTGCTTTCACCTATTACCTACTACCTTGTATTTGTTGTCCCCTTCACCCCTCACTTCTTACACTGACTCCCCATCTTTTTTTCTCCAGTCCTGATGAAGGGTCTTGGCCTGAAATGTCGACTGTTTACTCTTTTCCATAGATGCTGCCTGGCCTGCTGAGTTCGTCCAGTACTTTGTATTGCTTGGATTTCCAGCATCTGCAGATTTTCTCTTATTTGGAATTGTGAAGGGTTACCAGCAGCTTGGAAGTCCTGTCATTTTGTTTTTAATATCGTCTTTACAGTCTAATAATCAGTGTTACAATTACTGACTTTGTCATAGCCTTCCAGCAACTGTCATCCCCTGAATCTGAGTTCCCTTGTCAGAAAGGCTGCATGCAGCTTGATATAGCTCGTATGGAGGCAGTGAAACCATGTTAGTTACTTTAATTTTCCAGAAATTCTGTCCCATATAATCCACCGAGAATGACTATCAGCGATGGCTAGTAAATCAGGCACTTTATTAAAATGTGGCATTCTTGCAGAAGCCAATGCATAATTGGAGTCTGCTGGATTACAGGAGACACAAGAGACATTTACTGGAATCTGGAGCAATAAAACAAATCTTTGGAGAAACTCAGCAGGTCAGGCAGCATCCATGGAGGCAAAGGTAGAGCCAGATAATTATTTGCTGCTTTGCAGAGACATGCCGCTCAATTAACCAGTTCTTGACCAGAACTATCAACTATACCTCAGCCTCCACAGATGCTGTCAGTGCCTCTAGACCCAATAGGTACCTCCAGCAGCTCATTTTATTCTGAATTACTGACATGTTTCTGGGGAGCATCCACTCTAGCGCCCCTGCAGTTTCTTAACCATTTTGCATTTGATTCTGAAATTTACAGAAGTTCTTCAGGATTTCTTTTTCCTGTTGGATTCTCGGTAGGTCTTTGGAGATGGTGCACTGGAAGTTCAGCCGAGATTACCAGCTTTTGGAGAAAGATCCCCAAAACAAAATTATGTCATAAAATTATTACCTTTTGCTGAGCAGCCCTAGGATTTGATTCAGAGTTGAATTTGGAATCATACGTCCTTCAGATATAAGAGTGAATCTTTATAACTATGGCAGCATGGTAGTGTAATGGTTAGCACAATACTTTACAGCACAGGTGACCCGGGTTCAATTCCTACTGCTGCCTGTAAAAGTTTGTATGTTCTCTCCTTGACGGTATGGGTTTCTCCAGGTACTCTGGTTTCCTCCAAGTGCTGATTGGTAGTTTAATTGGTCATTGTAACTGGTTAATTAGGTTAGGATTAAAGTGGAGGAATAACAGGTGACATGTCTCAAAGGGCTGGAAGGGTCTACTCCGTGCTGTATCGCGAAAGATAAATAAATAAAGTTAATAAGGGTTTCTGAGGTCCCGACCGGACTGTGCATAAACTAAATAGTACATTTAGGGCACTCAGATCCAGTTAGATTACCTGTTGTTCTGAGATACAGGATGGAGTTTGTTAAGTCTTCATTTAAGCTTGTCAACATGTGTTGTTGAAAGGAATACTGCAATGTGTCCAGAGTGTTGTAAAGTGCATCATTGTCACAAGAATCTCAATCTAATAGGTAGCTGTGGAAAACATTGTCAGTCTCATCCTTTAAGGTAAATTGGTTTAACATTTTTCTCATCCACCATGTCTTGAAACTGGATTAGATGTCCATACAATAAAGTTTGACCTCATATACCTGCAGTTTTTATCAAGAGGACAACAGAGCTTGGTCAAAGGCAGTATAGTGGATGCAAGGCAGTATAGTGGATGCTTCTCCTGTGGGGCATGGGACAGCAGGAAGTCCTCCAGTGTTCCTGGCAACCTTGCCTGCAGCAAGTGCATCCAGCTGCAGCTTCTAACACTCCAGTAAGGAGATGGAACTGGAACTGAATGAACTCCAGATCATTTGGGAGGCTGAGGGGGCAATATACAGGATGTATGGAGAGGTAGTTACTCCTAAGGTTCAGGTCACAAGAAAGTGGGTGACAGTTAGGAAGAGGAAAGGGGTTAAACAGACAGTGTGGACCCCTGTGGCCATTCCTCTCAAAACAGATATATCATTTTGAGTATTGTTGGGGGGTGGGGTAGGAGTGCATGTGACCTAGCAGAGGAAAGTCACAGCAGTCAGATCTCCGGCACTGAGTCTGACTCTGTGCCTCAGAAGGGAAGGGAGGGAAGAGGTACACTGTGGTGAGAGGGGATTCGTTATTTATGAGAACAGAAAGGAGGTTCTGGTGATGAGAACAAGATTCCCGGATGCTATGTTGCCTCCCTGGTGCCAGGGTCCAGACACCTCAGATTCAGTCCTCAGCATTCTTAAGTGAACAGCCAGAGGTCATGGTCCATGTAGGTACGGAAGTTCAGGGAGTTGGGTGTTAAATTAAAGTACAAGACCTCCAGGGTTGTCATCTCAGGATTGATACCCGTGCCACATGCTAGTGAGGCCAGAAATAGGAAGATCATACAGTTTAATGTGTGGCTAAGGAGTTGGTGTAGGAGAGAGGGTGTCTGATTTTTGGATCATCGAACTCCCTTCGAACTCAGACGAAGTTAAGAAGCAGAAGGTTTTCTGAGCTGCATATATTTCAATGCAAGAATTATTGTAGGAAAGGCATATGAGCTCAGGGCATGGATCAACAAGTGGAATAATGACATTGTGGCCATTAGGGAAATTTGGTTGCAGGAGAGGCAGGTCTGACAGCTCAATATTCATGGGTTCTGTTGTTTTAGACACGACAGAGCAGGAGGGGTGATGTTACAAGTCAGGGAAAATGTCACCAATGTGTTCCATCAGGACAAACTGGAGAACGCATCTGGTGAGGCTCTATGGGCAGAACTGAGGAATAAGAAAGGTTTGAGCATGTAGAGATCACTCAGCTGTCTGTGGGATTTAGAGGAACAAACTTGTAGAGAGATCACGGACTGTTGCAAGAAAAATAAGGTTGTGATAGTAAGTGATTTTAACTTTCCACATATTGACTGGGACCCCCCCCCCCACCCCATGTTGTAAAAGGACTAGATGGCATAAAGTCTGTCAAAAGTGTTCAGGAAAGATTCCTTAATCAGTACATAGAATTCCCAAAGAGAGAGCGTGTAATACTTGATCTCCCATTAGAGAAGGAGACAGGGCAGGTGACAGAAGCTTGTGTAGGGGAACACTTTTCTTCAAGTAATCATAATGCCATTAGTTTCAAAGTAAATATGGAAAAGGATTGTTCTGGGTCTGTGGGTTGGGATTCTAAATTGGAAAAGGGCCAATTCTGATGGTATCAGAAAGGATCTGGCAAGTGGGGATTGGTGCAGGGTGTTTTCTGGCAAAGGTGTACTTGATAAGTGGGAGACCATCTGTTCTGAAATTTTGAGAGGACAGAGCTTGTATGTGTCTGTCAGTATGAAAGGTAAAGATAAGAAGTTCAGGAAACCTTGGTTTTCAAGAGATGTTAAGACCCTAGTTAAGAAAAAAAAATAAAGAGCATAGCAGGTATAGGCAGATAGGAATAAATAAGGTACTAATGTGGTGTACACTGCTGATGACTATTGGTGTTCTACAGAGGGCTGTGTTGTGATCGCTTCTTTTTACATTATATGTCAATGACTTGGATGATGGAATTGATGGCTTTGTGGCAAAGTTTGTGGATGGTACCAAGATAGGTAGAAGGCAGGTAGTTTTGAGGAAGTAGAGAGACTACAGAAGGACTTTGACAGATTGGGAGAATGGGCAAATAAGTGGCAGATGGAATACAGTGTCAGGAAGTATATGGTCTTGCACTTTGGCGGAAGAAAGAAAAGCTTAGACCATTTTCTCAATGGAGAGAAAATTCAAAACTCTGAATTACAGAGGGACTTGGGAGTCCTTGAGCAGATTAATTTGCTCCCTAAAGATTAATTTGCAGGTTGAATTGGTGATGAGAAAGGCATATGTAATGTTACCATTCACTTCAAGAGAACTAAAATATAAAAGCAAGGGTGTAATGTTGAGGCTTCATAAAGCATAGGTGAGGCCTTGCACACAAAATGCTGGTGAACGCAGCAGGCCAGGCAGCATCTCTAGGAAGAGGTACAGTCGACGTTTCGGGCCGAGACCCTTCGTCAGGACTAACTGAAAGAAGAGATAGTAAGAGATTTGAAAGGGGGAGATCTGAAATGATAGGAGAAGACAGGAGGGGGAGGGATGTAGCTAAGAGCTGGAAGGTTGTTTGGCAAAAGGGATATGAGAGGATCATGGGACAGGAGGCCTAGAGAGAGAGAAAGGAGGAGAGGGGAAGCCCAGAGGATGATATAGTGAGAGGGACAGACGGAGAAAAAAAGAGAGAAAGAAAGGCTGGAGGGAATTAATTAATTAATAAACAAACAACCAAACAAATAAATAAATGAGGGATGGGGTAAGAAGGGGAGGAGGGGCATTAATGGAAGTTAGAGAAGTCAATGTTCATGAAAGGCTTGTCATATGAAGAGCATTTGATGGCTCTGGCCCTGTATTCACTGGAATTCAGAAGAATGAGAGACAACCTAATTGAAACCTATCGAATGGTGAAAGGCCTTGATAGAGTGGATGTAGAGAGTATCTTTCCTATGGCGGGGGAGTCTAAGACCAGAGGACACAGCCTCAGAATAGAGGGGTGTTCTTTTAGAGTGGAAATGAAGAGGAATTTCTTTAGCCAGAGAGTAGTGAATCTGTGAAATTCATTGCCACAAGCAGCTGTGGAGTCCGTCATTGGGTATATTTAAGGCAGAGGTTAATAGGTTCTTCATTATTCATGGCACAATGGGACACAGGGAAAAGGCAGGAGATTAGGGTGTTTGATACAATGGCCTTCATAAATCAAAGTGTTGAGTACAAGCAGTGGGATGTTATGTTGAAGTTGTGTAAGATGTTGGTGGGGTCTAATTTGTAGTTTTATGTTCAGTTTTGGTCACCTACCTACAGAAGAGATGTAAATAAGGTTGAAAAAGTACAGAGAAAAATGTACAAGGATGTTGCTGGGTCTGGAGGACCTGAGTTATAGGGAAAATAGAATAGAATTTATGCCTTGGAACTTGGAAATTGAGGTGAGGTTTGATAGAGGTACCAGTATATAAAAACATGAGGGGTATAGATAGGGTAGATGTAAGCAGGCTTTTTCCACTGGGATTGGATGGGAGTACAACTGGAGGTCATCAGTCAAGTGTGAAAAGTGAGTAGTTTAAGGGGCACATGATGGGAATCTTCTTCATTCAGAGGGTGGTGAGAGTGTTTGATGAGCTGCTGCCAGTGCAAGTGGTGCATGTGAGCTTGATTTCAATGTTTAGGAGATGTTGCACAGGTACGTGGATGGTAGCAGTACGGAGGTCTATGGTCCAGGTACTGGTCGAAGGGACTAAGTAGTTTAAATGGTTGTTGGCCGAAAGACCTGTTTCTGTGCTATACTTTTCTATGACTAGGCACAGTTATTGAAATATTGAAATAACTTCTACAAAACTAGAATAGCCCATGTGCCTTTGAGTTTAAAGAAATCAAGTTGAATTGTAAAATGTCAAAATTAGATGTATGATGAGAAACAACTTCAATCCACCCTTCAGGTATAAGTCATACATTTTTGTCTAATATTTTGTACATTAGCTAGTGTAATTTTTGAATTTCAGCAGTTCATTTTTTTATTCTATTTTAAGCTTGTGATGATCTGGTAAATCAGAATGGAACATATAGTGACCTGGGAACATGCTGTTCTTACAAGATGTTTTAAGTGAGATTATTTCGCATTTCACAGCAATCATCATGTATTACTGTAACGACTGTGCATATGCTTTATGTCCTGTTTGGGAAACAACCTTTTTTTAATCATCTGTCTATTATTTAAATGCCAGCGGTAATAGACAAGTATGTATGTGCAGGAGTTTAACCTAAGTAGGCTGCAGCCTTGTTTGATGTAGTGGCATCATTGTCATACTTTGTGACGCAAATTGTGCAAGTTTCTGCCTTGGAGCTTTCTTACAGCATATCTCTGTTCTAACTGTGCCATTAAAGATGCCATTATAGATCTCATGCCTCTGTAGTTCATTTCAATTCCATCCTTCAGTTGCTTGCCCATCTGGGAGTGCTCTGTTTTTGGGGATGTCACAGATGTGGTGGGGTCAAAAATTAGAAAGTGTTCCTTCAAAGAGCAGTGACATATTTGTGATGCATTAGGGTCGATATTTAACATTTTTGTTGTTTGGACAATGCAAAATTAACTTTTGGAAACCTTTAAATAATTAGAGAAGTATTTTTAAATGTTGCTACCACCTACAAAATTACGGAAGTTTTTTTTAAATGAACAGTTTGTTACGATGCCTAGAACAAACCAAATTAGTACATTGTATAGAATTTAAAATAGAAATTGAGAAGAAGGGGATGATAGAGAGCATAGAAAACAAATATTTTGACCTTTTTCATGTAAAATTATGATCTTAGTAGTCTAGGTTTAATATAATAATAAACTTACCCTGTCATCTTAAGCATATTGTTAACCAATCTCAACATTATTTTCAGTATACGAGCTCAAAGTTCATGAAGCCTCTTGTCTGGGGTAATGGGCAACAAAATCTGGCTCCATAGCACATATTTTGGGGCAGTGAAAATACCAATGTGGCTCCAATATGATGGCACGAGATACTGCAGGGGCTGGAATCTGTGTAGATCAGGGGTTCCCACCCTGGGGGCCTCGGACCCCTTGCTTACTAGTATTGGTCCACGGCATAAGAAAGGTTGGGAGCCCCTGGTCTGGATGAGGGGTCTCCACTGGAAGTGCAGAATGACCATTTTTCTCCAATAGATGCTGCCTGAGCCAGTGAGCTTTTCCAGCATATGTGGCTCCAACAAGATGTCTGATGTACACTTGCATTGCTCCAGTTGCTGTGAAGGCAGAGTTGTACAGAAAGCACTCACTACATCAGCACTGGCATTTTGGAGAGCAGTGCTCCAGCAAACAGCTGAGAATGGGTACATCAGCCAGATCCCTCTACCACATTAAAAATCTAGGCTGACACTCCGTGGTAGCATGGAGGAAGCTCTTCACTGTTGAAGATGCTGCATTCCTTCGGAAGGCTCCTCAGGTGAATGTAAAAGATCGTGTCTTTCAAAGAAGATCGTGAGAATTGCCTCCGATATTCTTTTATCCTACAATGAACTAAAAATAGATTGATGTTTGTTACATTTCTGTTTATTGGAGCTTGCTTTGTATAGATTGCTTGCAACAGTCCTTATGCAACTATGATTCCACCTTAAGAGTACTTCAGCAACTTTAAAGGGCTGTTACACATCATGAAAGAAATATAAAATCTCAAGCATAAATACACATTTTCCTTTCCTTTATTTAAAAGGATCATAAGCTATTCTCAGAGTAGTGGCTCATTGGTTTCTTCTCACTGTTGCTATGATTACAGAGGCATATGGCACTTTCTACAGAGCTGTGACAGTCTACAGGGAGTGGTGTGGAAGGTGCTTAAGAAACTTGCCTTCAAAGCTTCTTTGCAAACTAATTGGTCTCCAGAGTGTTGCCTCTAGTGTGATAGATGGCATTCTCTTCCAATGCATCATGGCAAGAGGAATGATCAGAAGGGACACAGAGTAGGACACTATTGGCGAAGAGTCCAAAAACATTCTTGGTAAGGAGGCCACATTAATTCAAGGTGTTCAGGGAGAAAGTCTCCTATGTGAGCCTCAGTGAGGAACAACATAACAAGTATTTCCACTTTTGTCAGGATGTGCTCACTGAAATGTATCATCCTCTACAGCTACAAAGCAAGGGAAAGGCCAAGTTCCCAATGACTGTCAAGATGACTATTGCCATGAATTCCAGACCTTGGTCTCCTTTCACATGGCACATGGAGATATTTGCAATATCTCTGTGTTTGCCGTCTACTACCGCGCTTGCCAAAGGGCAGTGGACAGAGCATAATGTATGTTTTGTGAGAATTGTAAGTTCCCACAAGGTAAAGGGTATCATCTTTTGCAGGCCTATAACTGTAGGAACTGTATGTCAACTCCAAGCAGTAGAGCAACCAAAAGTCAAAATGCTTTCTCAAACTCAGAGGAAATGCTACGTGAAAGTAGGTGATCACAGCTGTGGTTGCAGTCACGACCCCTTCGTTCTGTGGCTTTTACAATGTCATCTACATTTTAGCCATCATAACAAAAAAAAACTAATTGCTGCCAGGTAATCAGTACTCTCCACTGACATTGTGAGTTGGATGCATACTGCACACGCTGCCCCGTGAAAGGTAGAAGAACAAACTACAGGTGTGCTGGAGCAACACTTCTCCCTGCCTGACCATTCAGATGTAACCTGGATTTTCAACAAGCGAGATTTGTGCTGGCCTGCTGGGTGCTGCCTTCGTTAAAACAACATCTTTGTTGCCAGTCAAATGCAAGTAGCTGAGAGAAGAGAAAGAGGCAAACTAGAAAACCTAGTTATGTGAAGACTAACTGTGAACAGCTATCCTAACAGTAAACTGAATTCCAAAACCCCATTTGTCACCTTGGCTTTCCCCGAACCTATTCTAAAATTTGGCTACTTTGCAAGGTTAAAGCCAAGAAGAAAAATCACATCATGACTAAATTTACAATGCAGAGCATGTCAAATAACACACAAGTCCCAAATAATCAATTTAGTGTTAGTATTCATATTTTTCTCT
Source organism: Mobula hypostoma (assembly GCF_963921235.1). Taxonomy (NCBI): domain Eukaryota; kingdom Metazoa; phylum Chordata; class Chondrichthyes; order Myliobatiformes; family Myliobatidae; genus Mobula; species Mobula hypostoma. The sequence continues at coordinate 72,244,797 of NC_086102.1, read as the reverse complement.
TCTACATATCAAAAATTCTGATACAATACATCTCACTAATGGAGTAAAATAAACTACCATGGCCTTCAGGGTGAATTCAGAATTGAAGCTATTCAGTCATAATCTCAAAGATTGTATCTTTAGACTGCCTTTGTTCCACTGTTCCACTGCAGTAGGCGTAATGTGACAAGTGGAAGGATGTTGATTTTCTGTGGAGGAACTAGATGGCTTTGATGGAATACCTCGAGCAAGTCTGGGCCTAGAACTGTGGATTGTGTCAAAAGAATTGACAGCAACTTGTATAAAGATAAAGTATTGTAAATGCTAGAAGTAAGAAATGAAATGAAACAGGAGGGAAGGTAGATGGATTCAAAATTAAGTTATCATCTAATTTCATCATACAGTATAATCTTTACTGTCATTCTATCACTGACCATTAATTTTGTCTCCTCACCCACCTAATTTTCTACATCTTTATACCTTTCTAAATCTGACTTTTTACTTCATTTACCTGAGACAATGACTGAATATCTCTCCGCAGATGGCGCCTGACCAGCCGTGTATTTCCTGCTTTGTTTCTGCTTTTATAATAGCAGTAAATAATTATAGTGCCTTTAACGGTCCAAAGCTTAATTTTCATGCCATTCTCATCCTCGAGCATGGATGGAAGTTTGTATATTAAGAGCATCTTTCTAAGGCTCTTATTTTTCTGATGATATCTAAGATGCTTCACTTGGCCTGCGACACCAGACAATGTTTGCTAAGATTTGTTTCTGTATAAGTATTTCTCTCATCAGAAGATGAAGATTTCTTCCAAAATTGAGAAAAGTTCATATGATTACCAACCAAGGTTACTAACAAAATTCTATTATAAAACATTGCTGTAAAATCAGACAAGTGAATGGAGAACATGGGGTGCTACAGATAGCAATATTGAGGTTGGAATTAAACCATAAGGTTCTCATCACAGAACATACACTTATTAATGTAAATATGTTTATATTAAGAAAAAGAAGCCAACTAAGGGATATGTAGATCCACTCAAGGATAAAGGAGGGCTTGAAAAACAAGACCTGCTGGGTTTTGTGGCATATTTCCCAGAGTACTAAAAGAAGCAAGTGGGGAGATTGCTGGAGCTTTATGTCTACACTAGCAACAAGCATTGATAGGCCAGCGAGCCTTATGTCATTGGTAGGACAACTATTGGATGGTATACAGAGAGATGGGATCTATGTGCATTTGAAAAAGCATAGCCTGCTTGGGGACAGTCAGTATGGCTTTGGCTTTGTGCGAGGCAGGTCATACCTTCCAAACTTCATTGAAATTTTTGAGAAAATGACAAAGGCGCTTGATGAGGGTAAGGCCATGGACATTATCTACATGAACTTTAGTAAGGCATTTGATAAGGTTCATCATGGTAGGTTGATTTTGAAGGTAAAGATGCATGTAATCCAGGATGAGTTGCAAGTTTGAATTCAGAACTGCCTTGCTCATAGAATGGAGAGAGTAGGGCTGGAAGACTCCTATTCTGGCTGGAGGTCCATGATCAGCGGTGTTCTACAAGAACCTATTTGTGATATGCAGTATATCAATGACTTGGATGAAAATGTGGGTGGGCGGATTAGCAGGTTGCAGATAACACCAAGTTTGGTGGATTGTGGACAGTATAAAGGATTATCAAAGATTACAGTGGCATATGGATCAGTTTCGGATATGGAGTATTTTGTGAAGTATGAGGTGTTGTGCTTTGAAAGCAAAACAGATACAGTTAATGGTGGGCACTTTAATAGCATTGAGGTACGGGTGGATCTTGGGGTCAGGTCCATAGCTCACTGAAAGTCACTATGCAGGTGTATAGGATGGTAAAGAAGCCCTGCGAAGGGTGTTGAGTGCACAAGTAAGGAAGTCATGCTGCAACTATGTACAACTTTGGTCAGACCACACTTGGAGTATTTTATTGTGTGCAGTTCTGGTCACCCTGTTACAGGGAGGTTATGGAGACCGTGGAAATGATGCAGAAGAAATTACCAGGATGCTGCCTAGATTAGAGTGAATGAGCTAAAGGACAGGTTGGACAATTTGAGTGTTGGAGGCTGAAGGGAGACATGGGCAAGTGTTTTAAAACTACGGGAGGCATAGATAGGATAGACAGTCAAAATCCTCTCCCCAGGGTAGAAATGTCAAACACTGAAGAGCATGCTTTTAAGGCTGGGAGTTGGGGGTGAAGAGTCTAAAGGTAACGTGAGGGACAAGTTTTTTATACAATGGTTGTTGCCTTGAATAGGGTACTGGGGATAGCAATGGAAGCACGCAATTTGCTGGTGTTCAAGAGGCTTTTAGATAAAAGCACAAAAGTGAAGGGAATGGGGGGATGTGGATGATATACAAGAGGAGGACATTTAGTGTAAAAGGTCAGCATCGAGGTCAGCACAACATTGTGGCCCAAGTGGCCTGTCCAGTGCCGTACTGTTCTGTGTTCAGGGTCAGGCAGCAATGGTGTTAAAAGAATCAAAGTTAATATTTCAAAATGATGAACTTCTGTCAGAGACATTCTCTTTGTTGTTACCTGACATGCTTTTCTTCCAACAATTCTTACTGTTATTTCAAGTCTCTTGCAGATTGAATATTTTGCCTTTGTATAGCATAGTTTTTGACTAGTCCAAGTGACAGCATCTTTTATCTGTAGATATTTAAGGTGGTTCGTTATTCTGCTTTTGTCTTTCCACAGACACGTAATCCTCCAGATGCCATTACATTATTCTATACTGCTACGCCAATTTAAAACAGCGTTTGAGTAGATTTGCCCTCATCTTTAATTGGTATGCAGTTGCTGGGTATACTAAGTTGTGAAGTTTTTGAAGGGAATAGGTTATGTGCCATGTTGCATTGTTTTGGGTGGGAAGGGGACGGGGTTTGAAAGGCAGCTTTTGCGTGGGCAGGCCAGTGTTCCACAGGAGCTGCTGTTCCTTACTTCACCTGAGAAGCAGTACCAGATAATAAATTATGTAAGGTTGCTCATTATTGGCAAACCTGGATATATTTAGCATGTTTAAGAACAAAATGCAGGCTCTCTTCTGTTGAGAAACAACAGGTGAAGTTGAAAACTAACCCACTGCAAAAACAAGAATTGGTAGAAGAATTGATTTATTGATGTCACGTGTACCAAGATAGAGTGAAAAGCTTTTGTTTACGTGCCATCCACAGAGATCCTTTCATACACGTTTACCTTGAGGTATTAAAAAGAACAACCGAATGTAGAATGTTAGTTACTGAGAAAGTGCAGATAGACAGAAAACATCCCTCCACCACTCTCCTACGAGTCCTTTGAATCACTGCCCTCTCCAGCTTTTCACAGAGTAGCCTTAAGTGAGTCTTTACAACCAGGTAGATTACAAGTTTGAAAATGGATGTAGCGGGGATGAACTGGAGCATTTGTTAAGCAGTTGAGCAAAAATGACTTGTGTGGCCATAGGAGCCTCTTGGCAATCTAAAATTATCATTATAACATTTACAGAATGCCACTGGGTGCAGGAGAAGTTTCCTCAATGTGGTGAATTTTACCACAGCAAAGAACAATAATGGAAGGAATATGTTCCAATGCAACAATTAGCCGAATGTGCAGGCATGTGCCTGGTGCTGTGTGTGGTAGCGTCCAGCAGCAGGTGGGAAGGTCAATGGCTTTTTAATCTTGCCACCTAAATACCATTTCATTTCAGGGTTTACCATCTGATCAAGGCCAGTGGGCGTGGTGTGGACTGATATCATGTGATTACAATCCTTATTTCGGAAGATGAGACAGATTGAAACATCTGGCGTGGGCTGACAGAGCCAGATGTTTTGCTGTGGAGTTGACAGTTCAGTGTTCAATACCATCATCCCGCAGAGACTAGTGGAGAAATTGTCACTGCTTGGCTTTAACACTGCCATGTGTCACTGGATTCTGGATTTCTTGACAGAGAGACCACAGTCAGTCCGTGTTGGGAGGCACATCTCTGACTCCATCACACTGAGCACTGGATCCCCACAAGGCTGTATGCTTAGCCCATTGCTCTTTACACTGCTAACACATGACTGTGCAGCCAGATTCAAGGAGAACCTGATCATTAAATTTGCTGATGATACCACAGTGGTGGGGCTCATCAGCAAAAATGATGAAACAATGTACAGGGAGGAGGTCAAACACCTAGAGAGCTGGTGCAGTCATAACAACTTGATGTTTAATGTCACCAAAACCAAGGAGATGATCGTCGATTTCAGACGGTCTCAGCCTGAGCACACACCCCTCAGCATCAGTGGCTCCACAGTGGAGAGAATGGAAAACATCAAGTTCCTTGGGGTGCAGATCTCGGACAATCTCACCTGCTCCAGGAACACCACTGGGATTGTGAAACAGGCCCAGCAGAGATTGCACTTTCTGAGGAAGCTTAAACAAGCATCACTCCCCACTAACATCTTAACTACATTCTACAGAGGCGTGGTTGAGAGTATGCTGACCTTTAGCATCACAACCTGGTACTCCAGCTGCAGTGCTGTCAACAAAAAAAGCCTTGTAGAGGGTGGTTAGGGGAGCAGGGAAGGTTATTGGGATCTCCCTACCTTCTGTCCAAGACCTCTTTCAGAGTCGATGCCTCCAGAAGACGTGGTACATCATTAAAGACCCCTCACACCCTCTCCATGAACTGTTCGTTCTTCTGCCATCAGGCAAAAATTACAGGAGCATCAGAACTAAAACCACAAGGCTACTAAACAGCTTCCTCCCACAGGCAGTCAGGCTGCTAAATAGCTGCTCTACCTGACTCTGCTTTGGACACTTTTAACTTGCACTGGACACTTATGACTTGATTTTAACTGACATGTGACTGTTGTGTTTTACTATTTATTGTTATGTTTATCATTTAGTGTTGCATTTGTTATGTTATGATTGCGCTGCTCCTGGGAAACGCTGTCTCATTCTGCCCTGCAGAGCTGATGTACAGTTAGAATGACAATAAAGTTTTTTGAATCTTGAATTGAATCTTGAAATGCAACTTCATGTTTGCTCCCTAGGGTCATGAAAGCTGGAATAGGTTCACAGTGGGAGCAGGGCGTTGGCAGTGCTCCTCAGTTCAGTGGCATTATTGCCTAGCAGAGCTACATTAGTGCTGGCATTATTCCACTTCCTCACACTGCCTTCTCAATCACCTACAGGTCACCTACTCCCAACATCACAGGAGAAAACTGACCATGAAAGGGAGGAAATTAGTTGGAGCCCTCTGTAGATTGCATAACTAACAACAGCAGAGCAGTCTATTCTGGACATAAGAACGTAAGAAATAGGAGCAGGAGTAGGCCATTTGGCCCGTCAAGTCTATTCCACCATTTGATCATGGCTGATTTACTTCCCATCTCAACCCAATTCTGCTGCCTTCTCCCTGTAATTTTGACCTCCTTACTAATCAAGGTCGTGTCAACCTCTACTTTAAATATATATAATGACTTGCTCTTCACAGCTGCCTGTGGTAATGAATTCCACACTTACCACTCTATGGGTAAAGAAATTCCGCCTCCTCTCTGTTGTAAAGGAACGTCATTGTATTCTGACTGTATCTATGCCTTCCAAAATTCAATATGTTTCAAGGAAATCAAGATCCTCTCCCCCCCGCCCCCATTCTTCTAAATGCAGGCGTGGAGACATCAAACACTCCTCAAATTTTAACCCATCCGTTCCCTGGATCATTTTTGTGAACCTCCTCTGGACCACCTCCAATGCCAACACATGCTTTCTTAAATAAGGTGCCCAAACCTGCTCACCGTACTCAAAGTGCGGTTGATAAACAAATAGTGGGAGAGTCTAGGAACAGAAGACGCCTCCTCAAAATACAAGGATGTCCATTTAGAACAGAAATGAGGAGGAATGTCATTACCCAGAAGATGATGAATCTGTGAAATTCATTGCCACTGACAGCTGTGAAGGCCAAGTCATTAGATATATTTAAAGTAGAGGCTGATAGGTTCTTGCTTAGTAAGGGTGACAAAGGTTAAGGGGGAGAAGCCGGGAGAATAGGGTTGAGAGGGGTAATAAATCAATCATGATAGAATGGCAGAGCAGACTCAATGGGCCAAATGGCCTAATTTTGTTCTTATATCTTATGGTCCTATGGGTTCATCACCTCCTTTTTTCTTCTGCTGCCTTCTGAACTAACATTAAAAGATTTGAGTTCCTCACCTTGTTTCTCCTGCAGACCCAAGCCTTATTTTTTGCGGGGGAAGCGCAGCATGATCATGGTTGGTGCACGTTGATGTAACCTCCAAATCTATCCATTCACCTGAAATGTCTCTTCAGCTTTTCAGTGGCTTATCTGGTGGTACCATGGCATTCATAATACTGTGAACTTCTGATCATTTTCCATGGGTATCCATTGACAGCCCATAAATCTGCTTCCATGCCTGCCTGTCTAGATACCATATCCGATGCGGACTTTGGTGACCATGGTTTTCCATATAGATCTATCCTTCATTTTTTGGATGACTTCCATTTCCTCGATGTCTAGCCACCTGGCTGTGCTTTTGATGTACATAAGCCGAGGTCTTCCTCTAGGTTTACTCCCCTCAATCTTTCCAGAGAGTATGAGTTTTTCTAGTTTATCTTTCCACATGATGTGTCCTAGGAATCTGAGTTGTCTTTCTCTTGTTGTTGGTATGAGTGATCGAACTGCTTGGGCTCTTCTGAGAACTTCTTCATTTGATGTGTGTGTGATCCATGATATTTTTAACATTCTCCTGTAGAACCATAATTCAGCTGCTTCTTCTCTCTTTTCCATTGCTGAAGAAATGGTCCAGCATTCACTTCCATAAGTCAGGATAGAATAAGTGTAGCACTGCAGTATTCTGTTTTTAGTGTACGTGCTCATCTTTCTGTCTGTTAATATGGACTTCATTTTTTGGAAAGCTTCTTTCGCCATTGCTATTCTGTACAGTATTTGATATCTATGTTGCACCTGCCATTACTTGTTATTAGGCTGCCAAGATATTTGAATTTGTTGACTTGTTTGATGTTTGTATTTCCGATCTTGATCACACATTGTGGGATGTTTGTCTTTCTGGAGATGACCATGCTTTCTGTCTTCTTGGTGTTGATTGAGAGGCCTCTGTGATTACTTTCTGCTGCCACTATAGTGAGTAGTTCTTGAAGCTTTGTTTCCGAGTCAGCTATTAGTACGATGTCATCAGCATATCTGAGGTTATTTATATTATGGACTCCAATTGTGAATCCTTTGATGTCTTTGATACTTCTTTTTTTTAATATAATTTTTATTGAGTTTTCGAAGTGATTACATGGAATGATAGTATCTACCCTCCCCTTTCCCCTTAACCCTTCCCCCTGATATATACCACTACCTGAAAAAAAAGAAAAAGAAAGAAAAAAGAAGAACTGCCTGGATATTGGAAGGTTTCCACATGCTCCATGGGATTCAAAATAAATTTAGTATATTTATTTATTACTTTCCCCAAGGGACTAACATCTTTATCATTGGAGCAACTAAATATGCCATCCTATCTTTTGTAAATATGGGTGCCAAATATTCAAAAATGTATCATATTTATCTCTTAAATTATAAGTAATTTTTTTGAGTGGAATACAACTAGAAATTTCACCATTCCAATGATCCATACTTAAATACGAATCCGATTTCCAAGTAACTGCTATAGCCTTCTTGGCTACTGCCAATGCAATTTTTATAAATTCTTTCTGATATTTATTCAGTTTAAATTTTGGTTTTATCCCTTCAATATCACCTAATAGAAATAATATAGGGTTATGTGGAAGCTGAGTTCCAGTAATTTGTTCCAATAAAACTCTTAGATTTATCCAAAAAGGTTGAATTTTGGAACAAGACCAAATAGAATGTAAGAAAGTACCAATTTCTTGATTACACCGAAAGCATTGATCAGATAAGTTTGGATTTAATCTATTTATTTTTTGCGGTGTAATATATAATTGGTGTAAAAAATTATATTGTGCTAATATAATTATTAATTATAATAATTATAATTGTGCTAAGTCAAACGTTTATTGTATTTGTCATACTGTCAAGACACAGTCTTGACCAATTTGTTTCATCAATATTAATATTCAGATCTGTTTCCTAGTTTTGTTTTGACTTGTGGATTCCTTGTTTAATTGTCTGTTTTTGAATCAAATTATACATAAAAGAAATAATTTTTTTAATTTTTCTCTTTTGAATTAAAATTTCAATTTCATTGGGTTTTGGCAAAAACATTGTTTGACCCAGTTTGTCTTTTAAATAAGCCCTTAATTGAAGGTAACAAAAGACAGTGTTATTTGATATTTTATATTTATTCATTAATTGTTCAAATGACATCAATATACTTCGTTCATAACTGTCTCCTATGGATCTAATCCCTTTTTGGTACCAATTATATAAAAGTTGATTATCCATTGTAAAAGGAATAAGTCTGTTTTAAATCAAAGGTCTCCTTGCTAATAAAGATTTCTTTATTTCATTATCAACGTTTATCTTATTCCATAGATCAATCAAATGTTTTAATATGGGAAAATCTTTCTTATCCCATATCCATTTAGATTCCCATTTATATATAAAATCTTCGGGTGTATTTTCTCCTATCTTATCTAATTCTATTCTAATCCATGTCAGTTTTTGTTCGTCAAAGAAAGATGCAATAAGTCTAAGTTGATTTGCTTTATAACATTTCTTAAAGTTTGGAAGTTGTAACCCTCCTAACTCAAATTTCCATGTCAATTTTTCCAATGATATTCTTGACATCTTACCTTTCCAAAGAAATTTTCTCACACATTTATTTAACGGAGGCCTTTGAAAGGAAGCTCTCCAAGTACGCAGGACTGGTCAGCAACTGTCAGCAGGCTGGATGGAGAGCGAGGTGTCTCCCAGTGGAGGTTGGTTGTAGGGGATTCATAGCCCGTTCTTTAATTAGGGCCTTCAGCATTTTGGGCATCGAGGGAGAGAGGAAGAGGAGAGCCATCCGCAGTACCACCGATGCGGCAGAGAGGGCCTCAAGATGGCTGTGGCTCAAAAGAGGGGAGCCATGGAGTCATTAGTAGCTAGCCATCTGGACACAAGCTGGGGTCTGATCAGCTCCGGCTGGGTCACCTGGAGGAGGTTGTATGATGTTGAAAGACCCGAAACACCCGATGATTCCAGGAACATCACTGAAGATGTGTCCAGAAGCATCAGTAGATGTATGTACACAGTAACTCTTGAAAAAATTTCTGTGGCAATTGTATTGGTAATGTTTGAAACAAATACTGTAATCTAGGAAATATATTCATTTTTACAACATTGACTCTACCCACTAATGTTATTGGTAGTTTCATCCATTTGTCAAGATCTTCTTGAATTTTTTTCAATAGTGGTAAATAATTAAATTTATATAAATTCTTTACATTATCAAGTCTTATACCTAAATACTTTATATCATTTACTGGCCATCTAAATTGGGTTACTAATCGACATTGGCTATAATCTCCTTTAGTAAGAGGTAAAATTTCACTTTTATCCCAATTTATTTTATACCCTGATACTTTCCCATATTCAGCCAATCTAGAAGAAAATTTACATAACGAATGCTGTGGGTTTGTTAAGTAAATCAAAACATCATCAGCAAATAGATTAATTTTATATTCCTCCAGATTAACTCTAAACCCTTAATATTTGAATCAATTCTAATTAGTTCTGCTAATGGTTCTATCACCAATACAAATAAAGCAGGTGATAATGGACAACCTTGTCTAGTTGACCTTTTTAACTGGAATGGTGTTGAAATTTGACTATTTGTCACTACTTTAGCATTAGTGTTAGTATTTAAAATTTTAATCCAGTTTATAAAAGGTGTTCCTAACCCAGATTTTTCTAATACTTTAAATAAAAAATCCCATTCCAATCTATTAAATGCTTTTTCTGCATCCAAGGCTACTACTATACTCATCTCCTCCCTCTTTTGTGCCAAATGAATTATACTGAGTAGCTGAGTTACATTATCTGCCAATTGTCTATTTTTAATAAATCCTGTTTGATCCATATGTATTAATTTTGGTAAATGTTTAGATAATCTATTCGATAAAATTTTTGCTATTATTTTGTAATCCGTGTTCAACAAAGAAATAGGCCTATATGATGCTGGATGTCTTTGATACTTCTCAAGATATTTTCAATATACCTCATAACCCTGGAGCAAAGTTGATGCACAATAAGATTAAAGAACTAACGGGGAAATTACCTTGCTCAGCAAGTGGATGCATCAAGGCAAAAGATGGCAGCCTAGTTATGAACGAAAAGGAAATCCTAACGTTCCAGACTAATTTATCCCCTCACTGATATACATTGACTCAAGAGCTACTGCTCTTTGGATTTTGACCCGATTGTCTACATTTTAACATCAATGGGGTCTAGAGCCAAGACCTTTTGCAGGACTCATACGACAGGAAAGAAGATATCTGCTTGATCTCATAGTTGACAATTAATAATTAGATTAGATTAGATTATGAGGACACGCAGTCCTCTTTTATTGTCATTTAGTAATGCATGCATTAAGAAATGATACAATGTTTCTTCAGAATGATATCACAGAAACACATGACAAACCGACTGAAAAACTGACAAAAACCATATAATTATAACATATAGTTCCAACAGCGCAAAGCAATACCGTAATTTGATAAAGAACAGACCATGGGCATGGTAAAAAAGTCTCAAAGTCTCTCGAAAGTCCCGTCATCTCACGCAGACGGTGAACCTCCAGTGCCGCAAACTTGCCGATGCAGCATCCTGGAAGCATCCAACCACAGTCCGACTCCGAGTCCATCCAAAAACTCCGAGCCTCCGACCGGCTCTCCGACACTGAGCAGCGAGCACCATCTCTGCCGAGCACTTCAACCCCGGCCCCAGCAATAGGCAAAGCCGAGGATATGGGGCCTTCCCCTCCAGAGATTTTTGATCGCACATTAGCAGCGGCAGTGAAGCAGGCATTTCAGAAGTTTCTCCAGGTGCTCCACCGTGTTTCTCACGGCTGTCTCCATCAAATCAGGATTGTGCACGGCCCCTAGTTAACGCATACGATATCATTTGGAACGACCGTGCGCACTGCATCACTTCGCCATCTTCTCCTCCCTCCTTAAGAGTGAGGAGATGGGTAGCAACTGGTCAAAGTAGATATTTTTTGCTTTTTGTGGAGTGTGTAGACCCCATATAGTTGGCAGATATGGAAAAATAGTTTCAGAACATTGTTCAGCACACAAGGTTCAAATTTCAAGAGGTGGGAAGTGGTTGGCCCTGAAGCCTTTGCTATGTCCAGGGCACTCAAATGTGACTTGAAATTGAGTGTAAATGCAGGCAGAGCCGAAGAATGATATTTCCCTTAGTACTTCTGCAGGAAGAAGGTTGCGAGTACTTTACACTCAAAACCATTGAGAATGTTAGCTGGTCTCAGACTAAGGGGTGAGCTATTCGGGACTGGGGTGAGAATAAATTTCTTCACCCGGAATGTAATGAAACTGAAGTTCTCAACCTAGGTGGGCTGTAGATGCTGTGGCCAAGTCGTTAAGGTAGAGAGTTGACTCTTGAACCTTTAGCTGTTTATATCCAGAGCATTGCCGCAGGACTGTGCAGTCAGCAAGTGAGTCCAGACGGAACATTAACAATGAATTGAAAAGCAAGTAACTGCAGTTTCTGTGTGTTTGACAGTCAGACTCTCGTTAAGACGGCTGTGGCAATTTTGGATCCAGTCACCTGACACACTTACCTTTGCGCCATCCAGATTTAAGGTTCAAATCACAGCTGAGTAATTTGTTGGGTTTGTTCATACTTCTTTCAAGCTTAATGCAAAAAATATTCCAAACTTTCCTTTTACTAACCTCATCTATTCCATATATTTTTTAAAAATAAATGCAAATTATCTTGGTCATGTCTGCCAGATTATTAGTCACAAGATAACTACTGTACTGTGTTGATGAGCAAAAAAAAACATCCTCAGCAGGACTATTTTAATGCTGCTCCCACATGTAAATTAATATTTGATTACTGCTGAAATCTTAAGGAAAAAGTTGCCAACCTATGCATGTAATCTTTTAGATAGGGCAAAAGGAACAATAGTGAAGAGATTATTAGTTTTATTTTATCAACTGTCCATTGCATGTTTCATTATAGAATAATTGTTGCAAACTAAAAGAAATAATTAATCTGCTCCTTCATCCAAAAACATAATTGTCTCTTAAATGACGTGCCTTATGGCCATTAAGTGCTATCTGTCAGAGAAAAGGCAGGCATACAAAAGTGTAATGCAGATTTTTTATTTAGAAGTCCCAGTCATAATAGTTACTGGTTTTCTCTGTGGCAACATCTTACATGCATAAGTAGGTTTTGTTCTTTGAGGTCAAAACCCATGTTCTCAAGAGGGACGCACCTGATTATTCTGGGCTTGACATACTCCTTGAACTTTCCACCCACTGTGCCTACTTCCCTCTTCTGGATGTTTTGACCGAAACAAGCAAACCTACTGTACCTACAAGGCAGAGCAGACTCTGAGGGAGGCTGGAGGATTAATGTTTCTCCTGGCTAGGCCGTCTAGAACCAAGGTGTTGTGTGTTGGGAAGGTATGCCGCAGTTGGTGGATGAGGGTGACAATCTTAAAACAGCAAGATAGCCATACAGAGGAAATTAAAATCTAAATTCTGCATGTGCTGGAAATCTGGTATAAAACCAAAATTTGTTGGAAACACTCAGTGGCACCTGGGGAATGAGAAGCAGTTAACATTTTGGGTCTGGATCCTCCATCAGTACTGGGAAAGGGAGAAAGCAAGTTAATTTTCAGTAGCAAAGATGGAGGAGAGGCATGTAGAGTTAAGGGACCATCTCTATGAATGTATACAGTTAGAAGTCAGAGAAGGCTGGCTCAATGGCTGCTGGGTCCTTTCTCTCAGAGCCAATCTATTCGACCTGGGAGGTAAAAACGTTATCTATGAGATTTCAAGTTGCAATATTGGAAAAAGCTTTCATATATTTCAACTTTAATATACTGAAGGAAATATTTAAGTCTTACTCGTCCATTCTGTTTCAACCTATGGCATCTGATAGGTGAAAGACAAGACATATCCACAGTGGTTGTTGAGTCTACTTGCGGATGTGTCAGATAATTTTGAGAGTCTGGTGTACTGGGAGCAATGTAAGTGCATTTCCTTGCATATCATTTATCTTTCACAGAGATAAAAAGTGATCAGCATTCACAGCTCTACGTCCCAGGCTCAAATGGTGCTGTCTGTGCGTTCCCTTTGTGGCTGTATGGATTTCCTATGGTTGCTTTGATTTTCCTCCCATATCCCAAAAAAATGTTGATAGCTTAACTGGCTGCTGTAACTTGGTGTACGTTAATGCTAACAAGAAGAGGTAGGCATGAGTGAGAGAGAATAAAATGCAGAATTACTGAGCGATAAGGAGTAGATAAAATGGGCCAATCAGGAGATGATAGTCCTAAAGGCTTCCTTCTGTGTTATAAGTATAGGGCTGGTTGCCAGGATTCTCAGAAATGCTCACACAGCTCTGGTTTTTGAGGTAAGCAGTAGATCCTCTCCTTGAATTACCACTTCGGTCAAACATTGAAATCCGGTTTCCAGTTCTGGCCACAGTGAGCAGCAGCTACACACCGTGGAACATGTGAGTTTTCTTCAAGTTTCTCTGGAGAGTGATTGGTGATTTTGAACAGGAATCATCAGCAAATGTTCCGTGGAGGCAGGAAAAAAAATCATGATCAGCAGATTGCAATTGACAACAGCTTGACATATAAAATATATCTAGTGTGAAATTCTACTGTTTCCACGAATATTTGCTGCTGCTACTGAACAGTATTTAGAGCTAGATTTATTTTCTGTTGTGCAGTGTGCAGTAGGAAATCAAAGTTCAGGATCAGGTGGAGTGGTTCCAACACTCACACTGTGTAATCAGCCTGTGTCATAGGCCTAGTTATCAGCATCCTTGAAATTGCTCTAGCAGCAAGCAACTGCTGTTATAAACCAAAGAAACAATAGTATTTTAGTTGCAACTAAGGCATAGCATAGGGGTTTTGTAACTGGACTAACAACCAGAGCTCTGAACCATTAAACCAAAGTTTAAACCCTACCACTAAAACTGGGAAAGTTCCATTAACCAACAACAGCCAGAAATATTAAAAAAAACTTCAAATGCTGGAAATTTGAAATTAAAACAAGAAATGCTGGTAGCACTCAGCAGATCAGACTAAAATGATTTAGACAGAGAAATGCAGTTAATATTGCAGGTTTGCCTGAGATGGTAACTGTTTCTCTTTCCACAGATACTGCCTGACCTGACGTGTGTTACCAGTATTTACTGTTTCTATAATTAATCTTGAATTGGAGCTAGTCTCCAAAATTATCGCAAAATTGCCAGATTGATGTGAAAACCAGGCTGCTTCATGAATGTCCTTCCGTCCTTACCCAATCTAACCTACGAATGACCCAAATCCACTAAAATCTTCACTGTCTCCTTCGTTCAGGGGCACATAAGAGTGGGCAGCAATGCCCACATCCCACGACTGGATATGTTTTTTTTAAAAGGCATCACCTGAAGTAATCCCTTTTACCTGATCTCTGTCATATTGCTGTTTCTTGGAGCTTGCTACATGCAAACTATCAATCACGTTTCTTGTATAGCAGTAAAGGTGCTTCATCAACCGTGATGCATGAGAGGATGTTCTAATGCTTGAAGCTAAGTCAGACAATGATGGCACAGTTAGTAAGTGCATGAAGAGATGACACCACTGAAGTAATTTTCAATACTACATTTTTATATTATTACTGCATTGACAAATTAAGTTTGTTCTTTCATTCTGTGCCATGTCATATGACATGGGAGATTATGGTCTTCCAGTGACCATGATTGTTCTTGGCAATTTTTTCTACAGAAGTGACTTGCCATTGCCTTCTTCTGGGCAGCGTCTTTACAAGATGGGTGACCCCAACCATTATTAATACTCTTCAGAGATTGTTTGCCTTGCTTCAGTGGTCACGTAACTAGGACTTGTAATATGTACCAGCTGTTCATTCGACCATCCACCTCCTGCTCCTATGCCTTCACCTGTCCCTGATCAGGGGGCCAAGCAGGTGCTGCATTTTGCCTAAAAGGTAGCCTGCAGGCTAGTGGAGGGAAGGAGCACCTTCCACCTCCTTTGGTAGAGACGTATCTCCACCCCACCACCCTGACAAACAAGATGTAGCCTTTCCATGCCTCCCCTACTGCACACAATGATCTCATCCCCATTGGGTAGCATTTCTGACAAGCTCCAGTTGCTGGATACAATTCCCAATGGAGATGATATCGTAATGTGGAGGAGGGAAGGTGAAGAACTATTCTGCTGCTATTTAAAGGCCTGAAGCAGCTTAATCATCCCAGTCAAACCAGACTGGGAATGAAACAAAAATAGATCTTACCAGGATGTTTCTGGAATGTAGAGAAGGACCCTAAACTCCCATGGTCACTGTTGGCATTCTGATGAGCACATTAAGGCAGTGCAGAAAGGCTCTATTTAACATAAAGAGCTACCTCAGGCAATGGACTGACTTGGAAATGAGGGTCAGCACCTTTGCCAGCCGTGCTTGTAGAGCAGGGGTTTCCAACCTAGGGTCTGTGGACCCCCCCCCCCCCCCGCCGCCCCGGTTAATGGTAGTGGTCCATGGGGTAAAAGCAGTTGGGAACTTCTGTTGTAAAGGGTTCAGCCTAGTCCTTACAACTCTCTTCTATCTTATTTAACAACTTGTATCTCTTATTTATACTCCCTGAGATGAATCTTGGCCAATTAATTTGTAGGTATCTAGATAAATAAGATAAATGAGATCAAAAATGGGGGTGGGTGCAGGAAAATTTCATGAGTCAATATATAGAGGGTCCTACTTGGGAGGACTTCATCTTGGGAAATGAGGCAAGGCAAGTAACTGAAGTGATGGTCAGGGAGCACATTGTCTCCAGTGACAATGAAGTCACTTTGTCTGTAGTTTTAAGATGATGACGGAAAAGGTTAGGACAAGTCCACAAGTTAGAGTCTTAAACTGGAGAAGGGTTACATTTGGGGGAAGCAGACAGGATCTAGCAGAGGTCGATTTGGATGAGCCTGTTTGAAGGAAAAGGAGATGGCAAGTGGGAGACGTTTAAGAGTGACAGCAGGTGTCCAGGAGCAGCACTTTCCTGTTAGGGTGAAGTGTAAACCTACCAAGTGTAGGGAACTTGGATAATATGAGATATTGAGGCTTCAATCAAGAAAAATAAGGAAACCAACATTGGATGTAGGAGGTCGGGATCAAGCAAATGATTATAAAAAGATAAAGAACTTTTAAGTGGGAAATCAGGAGGGCAAAGAGAGGATATGAGATGGGAAGGTAAGGTTAAGGAAAATTCCAAGAGGTTCTATAACTATATTGAGACAAAAAGCAAGAGAGTAGGTTTCTTAGAGAACAGCAAGGCTATCTATGTCTTGTTCAGCGGGAGGTGCGTGGGATTTTTAATGAATACATCTCCTGAGGAAAAAAATCATGGTTGCTCAAAGGAAACAAACAAAAACATTTTGGAGGGCATTTATGTTACCAGGGAGGAGGAATTTGCCCCCATGCAGTGAAATAAGGTGGGTAAATCACCAGGACCTGACTAAGTGCATCCACAGATTTTGTGACAAGCTAGAGAGGAAATTATGTTGGCTCTTGTGCAGATATTTATTTCATTGTTAGCCACTAACAAAGTTCATGAAGACCTAAAAGCGGCTAAAGGTGTTCTGTTATTTAAAAGGGGAAGCGAGGGAAAAGCTTGTAATCAATAGCGGAAGTTACTGGAGGGAATTCTGAAGGACGGGATCTACCAATATTTAGATGGACAGAGTCTGATTAGGCTTTCTGTGTGGGAAATTGTACTTGGAGAAACATTTTAGAGTTTTTTGAAGAGGTAAGCAAAACGGTAGATGAGGGTAGGTGAGTGGATGTTGTCTATTTGGACTTTAACAAGGCCTTGGATAAAGTCCAGCATGATAGGCTGATCTGGGAGGTTAGGTCTCAAGGAAACTAGATTAGCTAAATTTAGCTACATCGTAGCTAAATTCAAGACTGGCTGAGAGGGAGGAAGCAGAAGGTGGTGGTTGAAGGTTGTTTCTCAGAATAGAACCCTGTCCCTGGTCCCTGGTGTCGTGGTACAGAGACTGATGCTGGGTCACTGGTTATTCATTATGTGCTGTATATAAATGATCTGGATGTGGATGCACAAGGCTGGGATCAATAAGTTTGCAGATGACACAGAATTTGGAGCCTTTGTTGATAGTGTGGAAAGATACAGATTACAGGCACATGTCCTAATTAGTTAGGGAAGCGGGCTAAGGAATGTCAAATGGGTTTCAATACAGGTAAGTGTGAGGTGATGCATTTTGGACTGTGAAGCCATGAACAGTTGGGTGTGAGGGAGTATCGTGGAACGGAGGGGCCAAGGAATACAAGTGCATAGTGTGTTGGAAGTGGCATCACAGTTAGACGCGGCAGTGAGAAAGACATTTTGCACGCTGGCCTACATCATTTGGGGCTTTCAGTATGGAAGTTATCAAATCATGTTACCATTGAATACAATTGAAGTACTGTGTATAGTTTTTTTTAGAAATGATGCGGATAAACTGGAAGGAATGCAGAAAAGATTGACAAGTGTGTTGCCAGGACTAGAGGGCCTGAGTTATAGGGAGATGTTGACCAGGCTAGTCTGTATTCCTTATAGAAATCTTATAGATATTGTGAGAGACATAGATAAGCTCTTTTCTCCAGAGTAGTGGAGACGAGAACTAAGGGGCATAGATTTAGAGTGCAAGGAGAAGGATTTAAAAGGGACCTGAGTGGCAACCTTTCCACACAGAGGGTGATGAAGATGTGAAACCATTTGCCGGAAGAAGTGGTTGAGGCAGTAATGTCATTTAAGAAGCAGTTGGCTAGATACTGTACATGGAGGGATGGGGCTTAAAGGGATATGGGCCAAACTCAGAAAGTTGGGACTAGCTCGGTGGGCAGCATAGTTGGCATGGACTCATTGGGGCAAAGGGCTTGTATCTCTGCTGTGAGCCAGCTCCTCCATTCATCAAGGTCATGGCTGGTCTTACACCTCAGGGTCGTGTTCCAGCACTTTCACTATACCCCTTGATTGCCTTAATATCTGAAAATCTGTTGTCTCTTATAGGTGAATTCAATTATTCAATGAGCCTCCACAGCCTCAGTCTAGAGAATTCCAAATTACGCCATCTTCTGAGCAAGGAAAACTTGTTTCATCTCAGTGAGGGCCTAAACATCAATCTTAAACTGTGACCCCTGTCCTACATTCCTCAGTCAGGGAAACATGCTTCTTGCATCTAACCTGTCAAGTCCTTTAGCAATTTCATAAGCTAACATGAGATTTCCTCTCCTAGTAAACACGAGCGAATGTTCCCCTCGTGTCTTCAATCTCTCCTCATGACAAACCCACCACCCTTAATGTACACTACTTTGGTTAAAAAAAAATCCACCAAGTGTAACTGCCCTTTTCTCATAACTGGGATAGTGTTGTACCTAAGAGACAGGCTGACTATGAAGCTATTTATCTCTGTCTGTTGCATGCTCTTTTTACCATTTAGTACATCTGTAATTGGGGCCTCAAAGGGCCGGTACCTCATCATTTTCAGCTATACCTACTTCAGCACCTGGCAAGCTCTTCTGGGCTCCTTATTGAACTATCATGATCATCTTGATGGGAATAGTAGAGTGGTGACTTCACAAGCCATTGAGGTGGTGTATATCTCTGCTGCTGATGATGGTCCACAGCACCACAGTTTTGACCTTTCAGATCTAGTCTGAGTCCATCCCATTTAGCACATTTGTAGCTACAAAATGGAAGGTCACCACCGTGTGAAGCAGAGCGTTGTCTCCGTCAAAAATTGTGTGTTGATCATTTCTACCGGTTCTTTATGTCATCTGCCACCCGTAGATTGGTGAGACCGAGGTTGAGTAGGTTTATTCTCCCGTGCTGGTTCACTCACCAGCTGCTGCAGACCTGGTCTGGGAGATGTGTCCTTCAGGATATGGCCAGCTCAGTCGAAGGTTGTGCTGTCAAGCTCTTGGTGATGGGTATTGATGAGATGGACAAAGTATGTTTTGTGCCCCTGAAGTGTTTCTTCCGAGTGTTGCTCACCATAGAGAAGCATTGATTCACCAGCTGACGGAGGGCAGTTCAATGGTAAATGGGGGAGGTTTCCTCACCCATGACTTCCCTGATTCCATGGGACTTCATATGGCATAGAATAAACGTTAGGGACTACAAGGACTGCTCTTTTGTGTCTGTATACGATTAGACTGTCACCTCTGGTGAGACGAGGCTTACCCAGGGATTGTGATGAAGAAGTCTGGCACATTGTCTATGGAATATTATATGAAAACAATTATGTCAGGCTTGACTAATCTGTGGGACAGTTCTCCCATTTTTGACAACAGTCCCCATACTTTTATGAGGAGGATTTTCCGAAGTCAACAGACTGGGAACCACTTAGCCATGTCCAGATTCCTAGGTTTCCTTTTTCTTTCACTGTTTAGCATAGCAGAACAACTGAATGGCTTGCATGCCACTTGAAAGGCCATTTAAGAGTCATATGTAGGCCAGATTAGGTCATAGTTATTTGTGACAATCCAGTAGTTTTCATAGTCTTAAACGAATTAGATTCTGGTTTATTAACTTGGCGGGATTTGAATTCAGGTCTCCAGACGGTTAGTCCAGTCTCTGGATTACTCATCTGGTGGCCTCACCACTGCACCTCGATCGCACCTTCCAAGCTCATGAGTCCCTATTTTAATTTTAAGTAGAAGTACAAGTTAATTAGTATAATTAAAAGACTTGCATCAGGTGAGTTGAAAAATGTGTGTATTCCTCATTGAAATGCAGCAATTAAAAAACAGTCCTTTAAAAGGAGCAGCTGAACATTAAAACATTAAAGTAAACTAATGATATTTACAGTCAGGTTACAGAGAATTCTATCATATCTAATTATCCTGTAAGCTGTTGAAGTATTTCTTTGAGAAATAAACATACCTGCAGTATCATTGAATCACTTTTTAAGACTCTATGTGTCTGTGAAACCAGCTTTGTGAGGAGGTAATTCAAATCAGATATTTTAGAAACTGTCTGTAATTAAGAAAATATGACTTTTTGACCTGTTGTTTTGCAACTTTGTTGGTCAGACAAGCCATCATACCGACTGTTGTTGACCAGTTATGTGGTTTCCTTCTGTCAGTGCAGATAAGCTCTTTGAAAGGATGATAGAAATTCACAAGTTTGCCGATCCTGAAATGTCAGAGCAGCAATTAGTGCTCACTTTGCAGTGCCGATCCAAAAGTATCAAAAGCAGCTTTATAAATTCATGGTGAGCAGGGGGAGGTTATTTTTATTTCACTGAAATGCCATTTATTGAATAGATGTTGTGAATATTGTGTGGTGTGGAGTGTTCTTTTATGTATCTAGTACAGCATCTTGGCTCCATATGGAGTTAATAAGCAAAAATTGCTTTGTTTCAATAACAAAGCACTGAACTATTCATTAAAATTGTACAGTATAGGACTACAAGCTGTGAAAAGGAAATGAAGACGTATGCGGTTGGAAATGAAATTTTACTACCTCTTAGGAAAAAAATAGATACTTCGAGGTGTCAACCAGCATTTTTTATGACTTGAGGAAATAGTGGTGAGCTCCCTTCTTTAACAGCTGAAATCCTGCTGGAGATAATCCCACAATGTTGGAGCCTAGAAACACTGGTGTTCCCACGTCTGCTGCCTTGTCTTTTTCTGTACAAGAGATTACCAGGTGTGCGAGCTGGCAGGTAAGTTGCATGAGTGAGTAACTACAGTGCATTTTTTGAACTGCAATGCAATGGTGGTGGGAGGAATAAATGTTTGGGGTGGTGGATAAGATGTCAGTCAACCAGTCTGCTTTGTCCTGGGTAACATCTCAAGGTTTGTAGAAGTTGCACTGAACCAGGTCAATGGACACCAATCCATCATTCTGCTAATTTATGCCCTGTAGATGGTGGGAGGGATTTGTTTTCTCAAGAAATAACAATCCAAATTGTGGAACCCATCACAAAAAGAAACTGAGAACCAAAGTATTGATCATAGTACTGAGTTCGACACAAAGGGCATAATTTTTAAAAATAGCCAATATTAATAATTTGAGATTTTGCAGATGTAAAATCAGGGAAAGTAATTTTTCTTAAGAATAAAGTAATTCCTTTTGTTGAGTTCAAGTATATTTCATATGGGTTTTTGTTGTGGTCAAGTTGAAAGAACTGGAAACTAGATTTACTTTTTTTGAATTTTTGGCAGTTGAAAAGTGAACAAGAGGATAACTACATAGAATATTAGGGAACAGGAATAGGTTATTCAGCCTACAGGGTCTGCTTAGAACTCAATGCCGAATTAAACTAAATACCTTTTGCCTTGATGTGATACATATCCCCTGTTCCCTGTATTTTCACATATCTAACCACCTCTTAAACTTCTTTGCTTGACAGCCTGTTCCCAGCACCTACCACTCGCTGTGTCAGCAAAAATACTTGCCCTGTGTACTTCCTTTGAACTTCCCCTCATCACCTCGTCGTCCAGTACTTGACATTTCTGCCCTGGGAGAAAGACTCTGAACTGTCTACCCTATCTGTGCCTCTCTATCAGGTCTCCCCTCGGCCTCACAGAGCTCGCAGAACAACGCAAGTTTATCCAGCCTCTCCTTTTGGTTGATAGTCTAAAATCCAGGTGTGACGTCTTGATAAATCTCTTCTGTGTCCTTTCCAAAGTCTCCACATCCTTCCTGTAACGGGGTGGCCAGAATGCACATAGTATTGTAAGTGCAGCCTTACCAAAGTTTTATGTAGCTGCAGTATGACTTCCTTAATCTCATAGTCAATGCCCTGACAAGTGAAGACAAGCATATAATACACCCTGTGTACTTGTGCGACAACTTATACGCAGCTATGAACTTCAATGCTGTTGAAAGGCCCACTATTAGCTATATACTTTCCCTTTACCTTCCAAAGTGCCTCACCTCACACTTACTCAGATTAAAATCCATTTCCCAGCCCATATCTGTAACTGATCTGTACTCTGACAGTCCTCTACACTGTTCACAACTTCACCAGTGTTTGTGTCATTTGCAAACTTCCAAACCCACCCATGGACAGATATCCCACCTCTCCCAGAAGTTCTGGGAGTCTCCCACATATCGATAGTGGCTCCCTGATGCCCGGAAATTATACACAATATCCCGCAAGACAATTTTTTTGAGAAGGAGAGGGAGAGCGAGGGCCAGCATCCTGATTGGTCTCTCTTCGTACTAAGTAGACCTATCAGTTTTCTTTGTGGGCGGGCTTTACAGTGGACCTCAAAAATAATGACAGTGTTGCTCGCTCTTGCACTGTTTGCAACAGTGACTTTTCTATTGCCCATGGTGGGTTAAAATGTAAAAGACATGTTGAGGTGAGTTTAACAGGTGTCATTCGTTCATTAGCATAGCTAACGTTATTTAAACTAGCTGGCTGGCTGCTAAGGAGCTACTCTATTGATGTCCTACGTGATGACGCCAAACTCCCTGTAGACTTGCTTCAAGTTGTAATAGAATAAAAAATGATAATATAATATCATATAATATATGCACATATTTTAATATCACATTTTCTGCATATACCGAACTTGGTTTACAGATTAGACAAAATCACTAAACAAAGTATTACATACACCCTTGGAGGTCGACCAGGGTGGGGGGATATGGGGTTGCAGGGGGTGGGGCTGCTACCTCCCTGAAATGAGTTTTTGCAGGGTGGGATGTCTACATGGACATTTTCCACAAACCGATGCCTGAGGGACACAACTAGTCACACCCCTCTCACTATCCTCTGTCTTCTGTGGGCAAGCTAATTCTGCTCCAAACTGCCAAGTCACCCTAGAGCAGATGCATCTTATCATCTGGATTTGCCTGCCATGTGGGACCTTACCAAATGCTTGTTGCAAGTGTTGAATAAGACAAGATCCGAAGTGGATAGCCTGCAATGCTCAAGTACAAGATGAGATCGCTGTTAGGCTGGACACACTGAGACCATGCTTGTCGTCACTGTGGAAAGGGATTCACGGGTTGTCGCAGATTGCTGCTACTTAATGGAGTGCATTGCTGCTGGCCACACTCAAGATGACACCAGTTGTTTTCCCTGTCATTAAAGAGATTGACCTCAAGATAGTCACTGTATAATCTCGGCATAATCCATACTAGTAAAGGAAGACGGATATCATATTCTGTCTGGCCAGATGAGCACCTGAGAAATTACGTAGGTATACCCCACAAAATGCTAAAGTATCTGCCATCTTGAAATAACTGAGTAACATTCCCTATTTTTTTTTAAATTCTGTCTTATTTAAGACAGCAGAGCAGCAGTGGCTGGAGTTTATGTGAGAAATGAGGAAGGTACAAGACAGGTATATTCCAAAAAGGAAGAAATTTTCGAGTAGAAAAAGGATGCAACCGTGGTTGACAAGAGAAGTCAAAGCCAAAGTTAAAGCAAAGGAGAGGGCATACAAGGAAGCAAAAATTAGTGGGAAGACAGAGGATTGGGAAGTTTTTAAAATCTTACAAAAGGAAACCAAGAAGGTCATTAAGAGGGAAAAGAATAACTATGAAAGGAAGCTAGCAAATAATATCAAAGAGGATACTAAAAGCTTTTTCAAGTATATAAAGAGTAAACGACAAGTGAGAGTAGATATAGGACCGATAGAAAATGCTGCTGGAGAAATTGTAATGGGAGATAAGGAGATGGCAGAGGAACTAAACGAGTATTTTGCATCAGTCTTCACTGAGGAAGATATCAGCAGTATACCGGACACTCAAGGGTGGCAGGGAAGAGAAGTGTGCACAGTCACAATTATGACAGAGAAAGTACTCTGAATAGGCTAAAGGTAGATAAATCTCCTGGACCAGATGGAATGCACCCGCGTGTTCTGAAGGAAGTAGCTGTGGAGATTGCGGAGGCACTAGCGATGATCTTTCAAAAGTCAATAGATTCTGGCATGGTTCTGGAGGACTGGAAGATTGCAAATGTCACTCCGCTATTTAAGAAGGGGGCAAGGAAGCAAAAAGGAAATTATAGACCTGTTAGCTTGATGTCGGTGGTTGGGAAGTTGTTGGAGTCGATTGTCAAGGATGAGGTTACAGAGTACCTGGTGGCATATGACAAGATAGGCAGAACTCAGCATGGATTCCTTAAAGGAAAATCCTGCCTGACAAACCTATTACAATTTTTTGAGGAAATTACCAGTAGGCTAGACAAGGGAGATGTAGTGGATGTTGTATATTTGGATTTTCAGAAGGCCTTTGACAAGGTGCCACACATGAGGCTACTTAACAAGATAAGAGCCCATGGAATTACGGGAAGTTACATACATGGATAGAGCGTTGGCTGATTGGCAGGAAACAGAGAGTGGGAATAAAGGGATCCTATTCTGGTTGGCTGCTGGTTACCAGTGATGTTCCACAGGGGTACGTGGTGGGGCCGCTTCTTTTTACATTGTACATCAATGATTTTGATTACGGAATAGATGGCTTTGTGGCTAAGTTTGCTGACGATACGAAGATAGGTGGAGGGGCCGGAAGTGCTGAGAAAACAGAGAGTCTGCAGACAGACTTGGATAGATTGGAAGAATGGGCAGAGAAGTGGCAAATGAAGTACAATGTTGGAAAGTGTATGGTTAAAAAGTAAGTCATCAACATAAAGTGATACTTTATGGGACTTTAAGCCCCGAGTTATCCCAATAATATTTGGAGATTCTCAAATAGCAATTGCAAGAGGTTCTAATGCAATATCAAATAATAAAGGACTAAGAGGACAACCTTGTCTAGTCCCTCGAGAAAGAGGGAAAAAAGGTGAGCTTAAAGAGTTAGTACGAACTGAGGCCATAGGAGAATGATATAACAATTTGATCCAGGATATAAATTTAGAACTGAAATTAAACCTTTCGAGCACCTTAAATAAGTAAGGCCATTCGACTCTGTCAAAGGCTTTTTCAGCATCTAAGGAAATGACGCACTCAGGATCATTTTGTGAGGGAGTATAAACAATGTTTAACAGTGTACGAATGTTATAAAAGGAGTAACGACCTTTAATAAAACCCGTTTGGTCTTCCGAAATAATATAAGGAAGTGCTTTTTCTAATCTATTCGCTAATAATTTAGAAAAAATTTTAGAGTTGACATTTAATAAGGATATTGGTCTATAAGATGCACATTGAGCAGGATCTTTATCCTTCTTTAATATTAAAGAAATCGATGCTCTATAGAAGGATTCGGGAAGTCTACCAAGTTTTAATGAGGCCTCCAGAACCCTAAATAACCAAGGGATTAATGAGGATGCAAAAAATTTATAAAATTCCACGGTAAACCCATCAGGGCCAGGAGCTTTCCCCAGTTTCATAGAGAAAATAACATTCTTAATCTCATCAGTGGTAAAGGAAGTGTCTAGCATAGAAGATATATCCTGTGAAATCTTAGGAAAATCTAGGTTATCTAAAAAGTCATATATATATATTTAGAGTCTCGTGGAGATTTAGCTCGTTTTTATTCTCATATTAATCCTCTTTGTGACAGATGTCATGGGGAGATAGCCTCCTTATCTCATATGTTTTGGTCCTGTCCTACTCTGGAAATTTTTTGGAGAGACATTTTTAATATTATTTCAAAGGTATTGAATATAGATATCTCTCCCCATCCTATTAGTGCTATCTTTGAATTACCTAAAATTTCCAGTAATCTTTCTCCTTCAGCCCGTAGAATGATTGCATTTCTTACTTTAGTAGCGAAAAGATGTATTTTACAACATTGGAAGGAGACTAATGTTCCAACTACGTTCTTTTGGTTTTCCCAGACGATACTATGTTTAAATTTGGAGATAATTGGAAGTAATCTTTATGATTCTTCAGCTAAATTTGAGCAGACCTGGAGATCTTTTATTCAACATTTTCATTTAATGTAATTTTTTTTTCTCTCTCTCGGTCCATATTTACATTCCCTTCTTGCTTTTTAACTGTTTTTAATGAAGGTCGGGTTTGAAGACGTGATTGTTTTAAGTTGTTTAACTCTACTTGATTCCTAGTTAGCCCATTGCTTTGCTTTGTTTTTTAGATTAGTTGCACGGTGGGTTTTTTTGGGGGGTTTTTTGGGTTTTTTTTTTCCTTTCCTTATTGATATGTATGAAAATTAGTATACCATTATATTACCTTGTTATTTTATATCTAAACTGCACTGTTTGTACTAATTTTTTTTGTGTATTAATATTTCTTGTAATGTTATATTGCAACAGTGTATTAGTGCCTATATGGTTTACCTTTTGTGTACTAATTCAATAAAAAGATTTAAAAAGAAAAGGAAAGTCTATGGTTATGCACTTTGGCAGAAAAAATAAACGGGCAGACTATTATTTAAATGGGGAAAGAATTCAAAGTTCTGAGATGCAACGGGACTTGGGAGTCCTCGTACAGGATACCCTTAAAGTTAACCTCCAGGTTAAGTCAGTAGTGAAGAAGGCAAATGCAATGTTGGCATTCATTTCTAGAGGAATAGAGTATAGGAGCAGGGATGTGATGTTGAGGCTGTATAAGGCGCTGGTAAGACCTCATTTGGAGTACTGTGGGCAGTTTTGGTCTCCTTATTTAAGAAAGGATGTGCTGATGTTGGAGAGGGTACAGAGAAGATTCACGAGAATGATTCCGGGAATGAGAGGGTTAACATATGAGGAACGTTTGTCCGCTCTTGGACTGTATTCCTTGGAGTTTAGAAGAATGAGGGGAGACTTCATAGAAACATTTCGAATGTTGAAAGGCATGGACAGAGTGGATGTGGCAAAGTTGTTTCCCATGATGGGGGAGTCTAGTACGAGAGGGCATGACTTAAGGATTGAAGGGCGCCCATTCAGAACAGAAATGCGAAGAAATCTTTTTAGTCAGAGGGTGGTGAATCTATGGAATTTGTTGCCACAGGCAGCAGTGGAGGCCAAATCATTGGGTGTATTTAAGGCAGAGATTGATAGGTTTCTGAGTAGCCAGGGCATCAAAGGTTATGGTGAGAAGGCGGTGGTGTGGGACTGAATGGGAGAATTGATCAGCTCAAGATGGAATGGCGGAGCAGACTCGATGGGCCGAATGGCTGACTTCTGCTCCTTTGTCTTATGGTCTTATGGTCTTATTTACAATTATGCCATTTCATTAACCTGCAAAAAATTTAGAGAATTAATTTTGCTGTAAATGAAGAAATATTCTTTTCTGAAGGGGAAATGATAGTGTGTTCAATTCCTGTTGCCAATACATCAAATGTCCAAGGATGGAAATCCCTGTTTTCACTGCTCATCACCATTCACACCTGTTCTCAAAGCTTCACCACAGTCTCGGGGTATAAAAGCCAAAGAACTTAATTAATTTGCTACATGCTGTCTGCTTAGAATTGGTATAAAAAATTGACCATTTGAGCTTAATTTTCCGAGCATGCTGTAAAATAAAACCACTGTACATAGAATTCTTTCATTCCACACTCGTAATTCATAAAGTTCAGAATTGTGGTTTTCGTATTTTTGCTTGCACAGATCAAGAAAAACAGTGGTCATTTGTACATAGAGGTTTCTGCATGATTCACAATGCAGGCTGTACGCAATGTGCACTTGGTAGCCTTGTGGTTAGACCACGCAGTTATTTTTCCAGTATCACAGATGTATATTGTGATCTTAATTCTGAAAATTTCACTATTCACATGCTGCTTTTATGAAATATTTGCACCAGAAAGGTCTCTGATGTTAAATGTACATAGAATGCAATAAACTTCAGAACAGTAATATTTGATATTCCAGATAGATTAGCATGGTTTTGCCTCAGTTAGCAGGCTGTGTTTCTGGTTTTATTTTGCAGTACAGGAAATGCATAGCTAAGCTGAGTTAACTGCCCAATACAGATGACGATAAAGCCATATTTAGTTGGAAATCAAAAGGAACATATCTTATAAACCTCAGTTTATATTTTTCACTGCTGGTTTTGTGCTTCTTCGATTTCAGACATTTCAGCAATCCTTGGGACAGAAGTCCAAAAAAAGAAACAAAGGTAAAGGATTCTTTTTTATCGCTCTTCCATTTTATTAATCTTGCTTTTCCTGCTCAGTGTTTCATTATTGAGAATAAACTTCATTTTAGTGTTTTTCAACTCTGGTCAAATATATTGATTCTTTTTTTATATACAGGTAAATCCTACAATAATTAATTTTTAAGTTTTATTAATAACTGCAAGCTTCATACAGGCCAGCTCTGCCTTTATTGAAAGTTCCACAATTACTCCAGGTCAGCAGTTGCAGTTGCTTATTTCACAGGTCCATTTAAGCTCTGCTAAGTTGGTGGAATGCCTTCTTTTATTCTCAACACTCTATGAAATTGAAGTTGGGATAGAAGAAAGTTCAAGTCATGAACACGTGTAATCATAAAAAACACTGCTCCTAACATTGAAGTCTGAGGAATGCCCCTGTGTACCAAAACAGACTGAGATGCAGCCATTTAAAGTAATTCTGTCTTCTGTTCGCAAGTCCATTTCTTACTAGACTTCCAAAGATCCTTTCATTCCATGGGTTTTATTTTACTAACTTCCTATTGGTCGACATCATCTTACACAATAACAGAAAGTGTCAAAATCGCTATCGAATGCCTTGTAGCCTAGAAAACCTGTCATGCAACCCACATTTATTGTGCGCCATGTGTTGGTGTGTTTTTTTGAGAGACCTAACCATGTGTTTTGCGTGCTCATGGCTGACTCCCTGATCTTTAGTCTGGCTCGGGGGTGCGAGATGAAGTGTTCTGGTATACCGCCCATCTGATGCACATTTGCACAGAAGATGTTCAACTCACAAAAGCCGGTCTCAAAGCATGTAGTGCCCATTATGATGTATTTGCATAAGATTGTGTTACAAGTCCAAGGTTATAAGTTATCTCTTCAAACATTTCAGCATGGTTTTGCCAGAGTGTTGAGCCTTAATTTGGCTTTTTTTTTCACAGGAACACAAGAAAATAGAAGCAGAGGTAGGTCACCTGGCCTTTTCTATGCCAGTTTTCCATTCCTCAATCTTTCAAAAATTTATTTAGCTCTTTAAATAGATCCAATGCTCCAGTAGCATTTTGGACTAGAGAATTCTAGAGAGTCACCATCCTTTGTGAGTAAGAATTCCAACATACTTTAACTTTAAATGACCACCTTCTTTTAACTACGTCCCCACATTTGAAATTCTCTCACCAGCAGAAACATTTCAACATTGACTCTGCCCTTGTCTTTTGGGATCTTGTGATAATAAATTTGAACTCTGTAACTTTGAAACTTTCTGTATTTTACCCTTCATTTTTCCAAATTCTGAAGAATACATAATTTGTGAGCTGTTCATTGTCTTAGTGCACGGAATAAGTCAAAGGGAACTCTTTTGAACTGCCTCCAATGTTGATATATCGTTTCTTAATTAAACAGACGAAAGCTGAACATAATTTCCAATTTTGTACTTCCTCTATGCGCTCTGAATTATTGATCTCTTCCACTGACTCAACCAACCCATGCTACCCATATCATTTGACCATTTATAAAAATGGGACTCATCTATCAACCTAAGTGCTTTTGTTGCATTCTTACAATAAAAAAGAAATGCGTCAATCAAATTGTACATGAAGTACTGAATTAATAGTCATAAAACCAGTCTGGTCTCCTTCCTACATGAAAGTTATCAATAAGATTGAAAGAGTGCAGAGAAAGTTTACAAGGATGGTGTTGGGATTTGAGGACCTGAGTTATACGAAGAGGTTGAATAGGTTAGGGACATTATTCCTGGGAGCATAGGAGAATGAGGGGAGATTCCATGGAGGTGTACAAAATTATTATGGGGTACAGATATGGTAAATCAAGCAGGCTTTTTCCACTGAGTTTAGGTGAGATTAGAACTAGAGGACACGAGTTAAGGGTGACAGGTAAAATGTTTAAGGGGAACATGAGGAGAAAGGTCTTCACTCAGAGCGTGGTGGGAGTGTGGAACGAGCTGCTAGTGCGAGTGATGGGTGCAAGTTCGATTTCAGCTTATAAGAGGAATTTGGTAAGGTACATGGATGGGAAGGGTATAGTCCAGGCGCAGGTTGATGGGAATAGGCAGATTAGTAGTCCAGCACTCACTAGATAAGACAAAGGCCTTTTTCCATGCTGCAGTGTTTTATGACTGTGACGTCAATGTTGTTTGGGGAGAAAAAAAATATTGCCAGTAAACTGGGATCTTTTATATCCAGACAATACCTTAGTTTGACATTACAAGTGAAATCTGGCACTTCAGATAGTGCAGCACTCCACAGTGATGCACTGAAAGAATTGTCTTGCTTATGTGCCTAGACCCCGAGTGGAACTTGAACCACGAGCCATCCGATTTCGCAGAGAATCCCCTTCCATCGAACAAAGCTTGACACTTTAATATGCAGCCGTGTTGTAAAAGTGACCCCCCCCCCAGAAATAGTTGGTCACTGTTTGAAATTAAAGGGTTGCTCACATTAGACAAATGAGATACTCTTTCTCTCTCAGAGCGTTGTGAGTCTCTGAATCACTCTTCCTCAAAAGGCAGTGGAGGACCTGGCTTTGAATATTTTTAAAGCTGAGACAGAGATATTCTTGATCAGCAAAGGGGTTGGTGAAATGCATTAGAGAAGGGCAAGAGTTGAGTTTACAATCAGCCAAGCCATGGTAGTTTTGCCATAATTTGTTAATAGGCGTAGATGACATGCAGTTGAGTTTTTGTCTGACTGATCTCTGTCTCCTGGCAATTTCAGGTACTGTGACAGCCATGAGCAGGAGACGAATTTCTTGCAAGGACCTCGGCCGTGGAGACTGTGAAGGTTGGCTGTGGAAGAAGAAGGACGCCAAGAGCTATTTCTCACAGAAGTGGAAGAAGTACTGGGTGGTGCTGAAAGACGTCTCACTCTACTGGTACATGAATGAAGAAGTAAGAACCAACTTGAACATGAATCCTCTGAATGTGTCTGTCAGTCTCGTTAAATGTATTCTCCACAAAGCCACAAAACATGACAAGCCCAAAGAAGTAATTCTTGTGAAGGAAATTAAACTATTGAAAATGTTTTTTGAAATGAAGTGTTAATCATCTTAGCAACATACATCAAAGTTGCTGGCGAACGCAGCAGGCCCGGCAGCATCTCTAGGAAGCGGTACAGTCGACGTTTCAGGCCGAGACCCTTTCAATCATCTTAACTAGGATTATACCAGAACTAACAAAATATTAGTCCAACCATGCATCTACTTCACATATCTGTAGCAATTATTCTTAAATGTCAGAAGAATGTAACAGGATATCTTTTTTTTTAAAGCATGGTCACACAGTTGGTGAGCAGATTAATTTATTGTACAGAGAAATGGGCTGGATTTTAAACATGTCCACTTTTAGAGGGAGATATTAAATATACAGTCAGTGACTACTTTACTAGGTACCTCCTGTACCTAATAAAGTGGTCATGAGTAAATGCTCATAGTCTTCCGCTCCTGAAGCCCATCCACTTCAAGGTTCAACATTTTCAGTGTTCAGAGTTCATCTTCTGCGCACCACTGTTGTGACACGTGGTTATTTGAGTTACTGTCGCTTTCCTGTCAGCTTGAAACAGTCTAATCACAGCCAAGAGAAAATCTGCGGATGCTGGAAGTCCAAGCAACTCACACAAAATGCTGGAGGAACTCAGCAAGCCAGGCAGCATCTGTGGAAAAGACCACAGTCGATGTTTCCGGTGAGACCCTTCACCCAGGACTGGAGAGAAAAAGATGAGGAGTCAGAGTAAGAAGGTGGGGGGGAGGGGAGGAGGAAACAGGGAGGGGGAAGGGGTGAAGTAAAGAGCTGGGAAGTTGATTGGTGAAAGAGATACAGGACTGGTGAAGGGGGAATCTGATAGTAGAGGACAGCAGGCCATGAAAGAAAGAAAAAGGGGGAGGAGCATCAGAGAGAGGTGATGGGCAGGGAAGGAGATAAGGTGAGAAAGGGAAAATCGGATGGGGAATGGTGAAGTTGGGGGGGGTGGCATTACTAGATGTTCGAGAAATCGGTATTCATGCCATCAGGTTCGAGGTTACTCAGACGGAATATAAGGTGTTGTTCCTCCAACCTGAGTGTGGCCTCTTCACAACAGTAGAGGAGGCCATGGACTGACATGTCGGAATGGGTAGTGGAATCAAAATGGGTGGCCACAGGGAGATTCCGCTTTCTCTGGTGGACAGAGCGTAGATGCTCGGTGAAGCGGTCTCCCAAGCTACATCAGGTCTCACCGATACACAGGAAGCAACACTTCACCTGTGAGTCTGTTGAGGTCATACACAGTATCCAGTGCTCCCAGTGTGGCCTCCTGTATATCGGTGAGACCCAACGTAGATTGGGAGACCGCTTCACTGAGTACCTACACTCCTTCTGCCAGAAAAAGTGGGATATCCCAATCATCTTTTTTTTTCAGTCCTGATGAAGGGTCTCGGCCCAAAACATCGACTGTACTCTTTTCCACAGAGACTGCCTGTCCTGCTGAGTTTCTGCAGCATTTTGTGTATGTTGCTTGAAACAGTCTGGCCATTCTCCTCTGACATCTTTCATTAACAAGGCATTTTTGCCCACAGAACTACCACCCAATGGTTTTTGTTGTTTTTGCAACATTCTCTGTAAATTCCAGACCGTTGAGCATGAAAGTCCCAGGAGATCAGCAGTTTCTGAGATACTCATATCACCCTGTCTGGCACCACAATCATTCTATGGTCAAAGTAACTTAGATCACATTTTTTTCCCTATTGTTTGGTCTCTACAACAACTCACCTTCTTGAGTTGCTGCACATCGTTGGCTGATTAAGTATTTGTATTAACAGGCAGGTGTACAGGTGTACCCAATAAAGTAGCCACTGAGTGTGCATTATGCACATAAAATTGATTTACTGCTTACATTCTAAGATAGTTATTGATTGATGGGGTATTTCCAGCTTGCCACCATATGTACTTCTTGTCACCGTGTAGGAGAACAGAGGCGAGTCTCTAAGTTTCTTTTGTGTGGTTAGTTACCGAGCTCAGCTAGGAATATGATGTGTGTACATAAAAAGCTTTTACTCAGAGAAAGAGTGGTAGAAGTCAGAGCAGAGCGCGCTGTCTGAAATCTGCATAATTATCAGACTGCGGAATTGCAGACTTGATGAGCTCATTGACCTTTATGCCAACCTCAAATACACAGACGTTAACAGGGAAAAAAGTTCTGAATGAAAAGAAGACATTTTAAAAACTAAAGTCAGGTGATAGAAAAACAAACTTCAGAAGCAATTTTACTTAACAGTATCTTCAGTTTTTATGTTTACTTTGGAATATAGCTGGCACCTGCAAATCTCCTATACTTGTAGGCATTTCTGGAAATCTTATGCGTAAATATTAAAAGTATTGATGCACTGGTGAATTGGCATTATTTTTAACGCTGCCAAATTGTTAATGGTTTCCAGGTGCTTTGCTTCTGCCAAACCACATCATAAAATGGCAAAGTACACATGTCATTTGTAGCAGTGAAAATTTGTTTTTTTTTAAACAAATATTCTCAATTACGAGAGGACTTAAATCCATTGCAGTAACAAGGCAATTTCAATTCCTAAACGGGCACTCTTGCAACTTAGTAACTAGTTGGAAAACTAAATACGTTTTCTATGCTATGCAAATATTTCATAATCAAAAAGTATGATTGTGTGGTTCTTGTAGAAAACTAAGTTCCCTTCTAGGTCCTCGGTATAAATGACATAACTCTGCATGAAGGCACCTGGTCATGTGAACACCACACACCAATCACTCAGAAGTAAAACTTGCTTCACAGCTGAGGATTTCTGCTTCAAAGCAACTTGAAGAGGATAGACTGAACCTGTGGAATCCAACAAATGGCTCTTCCTACAGGAGCATCACTTTAAAATACCGACTTCCCTTCACTTCTTTAGATAGGTCGGCCTCTCGCTATTCCTACCCTTTCCCTTCCCACTATACTTCAGCACCTATCGTAAAAGCACACTCTTCCCCTTCTTTCTCAAGAGGCAAAGGAGTGTTCTTAGCTTATGGTAGTTTATACAAGGCTGAACTCGCCAGGAGCCTGTGCACAAAATGTGACTTGGCTGTCCGTGTATCATCGGCTTAGCAGGTGGTTCAAGATGAGACATGATATCAAGGCGAATGTGTCTTCATAGTTAACAAAGGCATTTATCATGTTGTGAGTATGGCAGAACATCAGGAAATGATGGACATTCACCATGTGTCCCAAGTGTAGCATTTGCAGATAAAAAAACTAATTAGAAAGCTGAGCAATTGAAGAAGGAAACAGGGAAGAGTAATGGTGGAACTGTACCACAGGCCAATGCATAACTGTAATAAGAAAAGTTAAGCAGTCTTTCCTTTGTCCTGTTAGTCAAATAGAAGCTCAATTCTTGCAGTAACATTGGCAATCTAAATATATCTTTGCATGGTGAATAACTTTGAATGTGAAGTTTGTCATTTGACATTAAGATCCATTTTATTGTTTTTGGCTCAATTCATTGTAAAACAACTTTTCAGGGAGAACCTTTAGTTCACTGAACATCTGAGCATCAGAACTTTAAAAATATCAAGTATGTGTCGAAATGTGTGGTTTTCATTTTCCTCAGGACGAGAAGGCTGAGGGATTTATCTGCCTGTCGGAGTTCAAAATTGACAGAGCGAGTGAATGTCGGAAGAAGTAGTAAGTATTCTGGAATGATGGTCTAATACACTCTTTCAACATTGACTACAGATGGAAGCAATTCAATTCAATCTCTGACGTTGATCACATGTATCATTAGGCATTCCAACCAACAGGATTAATTGCTGCATATTATTGTTTGAGCTCTGCTGATTGGTGTTTTCATATTTTACAAGTAATTATGTTAAGATATCCCTTCCACTTTAACCCCTCCATCCCTCAGAGTCACTGCTCTGGTCCGCTCCTCTGCCTGCTCCCAGTGTTCTGAATCTTGACCTTGTGTCCCAGGGCCACTTGCCCACAACCAGCTCGTACACATCATATTCTAATCCATGCCTTCGGCTCTATCTGATCCAGCTCGCCTTCTCTCCTCCTGAGTTATTTTTCTGAGTACATTTTGTTACTCGAGTTAATCCAGGCATTTTCAACAAATTTCCTAGAAGATACTTTTACAAAAAAAAACTAGAGATTAACTTAGAGAGAAACACCACTTCATATATTGTTGGGAAGTATGCCTTTAACTAGCTCTGTTGGCATATCTGAGGCCTAGAAGTCTGGGATAACATGCATAGTATTAGACAATACCCTGTACCACAAGGTATTATTTTCCTCAAAGGTGTCAGTTTGTAGATGTCACTGGTCAATCCCTATGCTTAGCACAGAAGCCAGTCTAGGTTTGTGAGGCTCGTGTTCTATTTCGGCAAATATTTTACTGCCTTGGAGTGCAAGAGCAATGGTCCAGGTGTAATGGGGATCTCTATTGATTAGCAAATGCTCACATACTGTTAAAACTGATGGCATTAGTTGCACTGGTATGCCATTTTATGAATTGTGAGAAATATTTCTGATTTTAGGTCAATTATAATTGGAAAATAAACATCTAATTGTAAAGAATGTTATTTAACTACGGATTTTTTTAGGACAGCACAAATCAAGATGTGCAATGCACTAGAATCCCTTTGTAAACATTTTGACAGGGTGAATGCAGTGGTGAAGGTTTCCAGGCAGATTAAAGCCATGTAGGACTGAGATGAGAAATCTCTTCACCTAGACTGTGGTGAATCTTGAGATTCTCTTTCCAGAGGGTGGTGCTCACTAAGAAACTAAGCATATTCAGGACAGAGCTAGATTGATATTCACTTTTTAAAGGAAACAAGGAATGTGTGACCAGCGTAAGGAAGATAAACTGGGGTAAAAGATGAATCGTGATCTTCTTGAATAGGGGAACACATCCGGTGGGCTGAATGGCTTCCAGTAATTCTGTCTCATCTGTTTTAATATAGACGTTAAAACAAGTTTTTCAACAGTTCCACTGTAGCATAGCGGTTAGTGCGACACTGATATGCATTTGCCCCACAGATCTCTGTAAATTGTCCTGTAATTCGGCTAGGGTTAAATCGGTGGGTTGCTGGGCAATGTGGATCTTTTGGCCAGAAGGGCCTGTTCCGCCCTGTATCTCTAGATAAAATAAAAGCTACACAATCTATCTGAATATCAACTTTAAAAAATCTCATGCTTGAGCTGATACATTGAGCATCAGATTTTTACTGGGGTACAGTCGAAAAATTAGCCTAATTAGATTGTCGGTTTTGCTCAGTTGATGACTCATACCTTGAATTAGGTCACAGGGCCGACCTTCAGAGTTATGTAAACTGCTTATGTTACAATGTTTTGGCGGCTCCCAATATGCATGCTTCAATGAGCTGGGCAAAAATAAAGTGAGCGTGAATCAGGTGTGAAGAGTATCTGACATAAGGGAAAACAGTCTTATGACTGAATCCTTATAAAGATAGCTAAGTCATAGGCTAGCAAGAACTGTGTTAATGAGGTGAATTACTCAATAGTGAAAAGGAAACATTAAAATATTCATCAATATGTTCTCGTTATGTTAAATATTAGAGAAACTTTGACCTGCTGAAGAAAAGTGAAGAATACTCGCTAATTAGTAACATCAGAGAACTTATTTTGTTGGGCTGGTGTTTTGTGCTTATTTCCCATCACATGTACAGTCACTGCACTTCAAACAGGCCAGTCCATTGCTTATCAACTATTTTGTGACATTTAATTGCTTTTGGTCTTGTGGTACAATGTTTAAATGTTTGGGTTCTTCCAAGAAAAAAGATTGTTAAATAAATTAGATTGCCTGGGCAATTAATATCACACAATCTATCAGTATTTCACATTGGTAGCTCTTCACGAATCAGTTGCTGGAGCCTGCCATCCATCCATTAAAGTTAGTGTGAGGAAAGTAAATAGTTTATGATTCAGATGAAGGAAGGCTACAGATTTGGGTTCAGGGAGTGGAGACACTATTAGTATTTATGATTTTGTTTGTGCCGTCAAACCAATCTGATGATAAATGAATCATAACGTCCCCCATATATTATAGGAGTAATTATAGTTTTGAACCATTTCTGCAGGTAACCATGCGTAATGTATGAACCAGATGGGGTCAGCAGGCTTTCTGAGATTGGAGGCAGATTAGCAAACTCTGTGCCCCAAAATTAAAAATGGAAACCAACAAAGATCTGAATACTGCTTCTATTCTTATTCTGTGCTTGCCTGCTTTTCATCCTGGAGCACAAGATATGACTTTGGAACTGAGGAGTGCTTGTTAGCCTATAATATTAACTCTTCTTCTCCCCTCAAGGTTGTAGCTTGGGCCTGACAAATATTTACAACAACTTCTGATCTTATTTTTTACAATACCCACAATGATTTACTTTTAGTTTCTAATAGTCATTTTCAAAAACTGTGAGTATTTAACAATTTTTATGCAAAAATGATGTATGAGAGCTTGTGTATTTTATTGTGTGCTCGTCTCTTTCTCTCTCCCTCCCTCTCTCTCTCCACAACAGTGCATTCAAAGCATGCCATCCCAAGATTAAAAGCTTTTACTTTGCAGCAGATAATATGGATGATATGAACAGGTATGTGCCATAGAGAACAATGTAATTCATCACAGCTTAAGTGGCTTATTTTTGCATTGTTGAAGAACCTGTGTTTACAGTTGTTATAAGTGTTTAAGCAATTTGCCTCTCAGCAAATTCCCACAAGTAAATTCCATCTCCTGCAATTCACAATT
Organism: Mobula hypostoma; assembly: GCF_963921235.1. NCBI lineage: Eukaryota > Metazoa > Chordata > Chondrichthyes > Myliobatiformes > Myliobatidae > Mobula > Mobula hypostoma. The sequence goes on along the minus strand of NC_086102.1, from coordinate 72,206,873 downwards.
TAATTTTAGCCAAAATAACAAAAGATTAACATATAACCCACTGGAAGAATCCACTTACTGAATGAAATGCGAGGATAGTTTCATGGAATTAAGAAAGCTTCATCCAGTGTGTGCTGGGTGCCTTAAGGTTAACTGGTTATTCTGCTACATTGCAGTCCAGAATAATGTATGGGTAAATCAGAATTTTAACAAACTATGATCAGCCAATGAATATATTTCAAATGTTCAAAGGTTTATTTTAATATCAGGGAATGTACGCAGTATACAACCTGAAATTCTTAGTCTTCTTGGACATCTAGAAAACAAGAAACTCCATAGAATGAACAATAGAAACATCAAATCCCACCCCCCTCCCCTCACTTTGCACAAGCAGCAGGAGCAGAGGCATCAACCTCCCCTCCCCCCCACTTGCACCAGCAGAAGCCCTGACCCCCCACCCCCACCATGCAAGCAACAGCAAAAGCACCCCCCCCCCCAAAAGAGACATTGATCCAGGGTCCATTAAAAACTGCAGTCCATAACCCGGCACTTTGGTATCTCAGACAGTCTCTCTCTCCCAGTGAGGGAGAAGGAGATCGCTCCTGCAACAACGAGAGAGGAGACCAGCAACTCGCTGTTCCAATGTTACAGTCTTCCACATTGCTTCTCCAAACACCCCATCATGAAGACCGACAGACTCTCAATCTCTGTCAAAAGAGTGGGGGGGGGTGGAAATCGCTCGAGTACAGGGGCTTTCTTCCAACAGCAGCTGATGATTAGCAAACACACTGCCTGCTGTCTCTGTTTCAGTCTCACATGATGCTTCAGTCAGCGAAATTGGTGAGGAACCAGGTCATCCATGGGACTACTCCCCAGGGGTGCACATCTTCCAGGCTGCTTTTGGAGATAGTGAAGCACTGGGCCGCACAACCAGTCCAAACACTGGAATTTCCCATCGAAGCAAATAGTAAACATTCAGTAAGAGGAAGTAATAATAGTTTACATCCATAGAATAGGGACAGTTGGATGGATGACCGAAACCACCAGTGTAAGTGGTTTCAACATGCTTTCCAGCCAGCCAAATGGTTGAGGCTACCGGTCCAGCAGAGAGAATGGCTCCAACAGTTACTGCTGTCAAGCTGTGAGCCGGTCATATTCAACAGCCCTGAAGGACTGTTGCCATCTCTGTAAATATTTTTTCAGCTTTTGGCATTTGACATAGGTGCTTCAGCTACTCAATATCTGAGCAAAGCAAGATGGCTATGGTCAACCCTGTGCCATGTTCAAACAACTTGAAGCATCCAGCTTGTTGGTCAGAAGGTCAGATCGCCGGATTCCAACTCAAAGATGTTAGATATACCAATGAACCTTTCTGTATTGCAATCAAAAATGCCAAAGCCATGCCCAAGAATTCAAATACATACTTGTAAAAATGGAATATAAACTCCAGTATACAGTATCTCATTCCACCAAGGACCCTGAACACAGAAGTACTGAGACTTTGAAAATTAATGATTCTTAGCTTTCTTGACAATGTCTGCCACAGAATGAAAATTCTTAGAAGTATAAAGCTGTGCTGTCAGAACTGCTGACAGACTAAACCAAGGCCCCTTGCCAATGATAATAAATGACCCTCAGACACCATTCATGGGAGAGAAGGGTAAGTGTCCTCGTCGATACTTCTTCCTCATCCACCTTTCACATCACTGTACGTAAATGGATTGACGTGCTTCCGTCATCACAACTGTAGGCACACTTCATATGTACTTCTTGTCGGCTTGAAAGTGCTCTGGGGCATCCTGAGCTTGTGAATAAAATTCATCTCAAGAATAGGCATCCTTTTGGGTATGATGTCTGCATAAATGCAGTTCAGGTAATTGAGAACACACATTTGTAATTTAACACTCTGATGTACAGTGAAGGGATTATCTACAGGTCAAAGAGATACAAAGTTAGATAGAGATAAAATATTAACAATTTAAGATGGCAAGTATAACAGTGTAAGTATGCCAAGGGTTTATCAAATGTAACAAATTGGTAAAAGTCCAGCAGTTTAGATTACATTTTCAGTTTTTCATGCAATTCTTAAATTTGAGCTACATCTTCGGACACAGTACAAATGGAGAAAGACTGCAGGGTTGTTGTTCCCTGTAGGAGATATTATAAATATATGTCACAAGTTAATTCAAATCAGTCTTGCTTAAAAGTTCAACTGTTCTGACACTGGTAATTTTAGTTTCACCTTGTTATAATCTCTCTAGTATGTAATTCACACTCAGTTGAAAGCACCAAAACATTGTCTTTCCTCTATTTAAAAGATAAATGTGATTTCTTGCAGCCTGACTATTTTGAGATTGTGCCCTTCAGGACAATGATTCTAATTCTGTCAAATTTTATTGTAGGATTCACACTGAGTGGTTTTTAAGATTGTCTTAATTTTCCAGATAGGTAATCACAGAACTTTTAAGGAAAGCTTGGAAAACTGCCAAAAGGGGCAGCATTAGAGAAAAACTCATATTACCATCCATAAATGCTTTGGTACGGAGTTTGATTCCATGAAGTAGTTTGTTAATAATTCAGTTTGCAAAATTTTAAACAATGTACTTTTTAAAGAAATGGCAATGAAAGACTGGGTGTGATTAGACACATATTTCATTGTTGCCAGAAATATTCAAAACAATGTGCACTCAAGATAACAATAGAAAAACAGGTGAATTATTATAATGCCCAGATGGAAATAATCACTTTGAGAACTGTAGTTTTATTATGAATGCAAAGTGAAATAATGTGACAATGTTTTAAATTGTCTCCATTTAGGAGACAAGCATCTTTCTGCCATTTTGCTTTATACTAATTCACTTCAGAGTTAGGGTGCTATTTTTAGAATTTGCATGAAGAATCAGTGCAGCTACATGTATTCTATAACCTATATTAATTATATGTAGAAATGTACGTGCCATCTCCTTGTTCTTCACTGGCTTTATTCAGTCATTGTAAGCACGGCAACATTGAGAATTTATGTTGCTTATTTAATATAGTGCCATTAATAAATAAGCGAATCCAGTCATATCCTGAGAACTGTGCAAACATGATATCTTACTGATTTTTTTATGTGTGTCATAATCTGCCAGAGCCTTGGCAACCACTTTTTTTTTCAAGTGGTTGTCTTGGTGGAAAGATTCTGTGAGTGGTTCCCCACGTCCTTCTCACAGCGCAGTTTTTTTTACGAGGCCGAGGTGCGAGCTCGACATTCAACCCAGTACGGATGGAAAGCATGCCCGGGAGCGGCCCAACTGGGTTCGAACTCGGGAACTTTGGCTCCGGAGTCTGGCGCTGATGTCACTGCGTCACCAGCCGGATGATTTTATGGGGATTCAGATGGGTTTCTTTTGCAGTAAGATTAAAGCTATCCAATCAGCTGCCCCACCTCTTTCTCTGGCTAATAAGGTCAAACCTCAGAGCAATCCTTCCTCCAAACTTACACCTTTTTCTCCAATCATCGGTCGAGGGCAAGCCAAACACATTTTTATCTGAGACCCTCCTCCTGCTGTCTCAGCTATATTCTAATTAAACTGATGACTATTAACTTCCCTTTCTTGTCCCCATGCTGGGTCATATTGTTTTCTCCCCCTACAACTCTGCCAGGAATGCTCCTCTCATGAACGCTTGGTCCTGTCGTCTTTGTAAACTGCAGCCCTGTCCACAAACTCCCTTTGCTTCCAAAGTCCGAGAAGTTATTGTAACCTCAGAATGCCCCCATCTTTACCCGAACCCAAGGTCATGTTTTAACAAACAAGTTGCCGCTTTTCATATGTTTATACTTCATATATAGGAGGCCAGTCAGCCCAGTTAGTCCGACTCCATTCCTAGCACAATCCCATGAAAGACATTCCTACATTTATTTCTGTGGAATCTGTTTACACTCACATGCCCATAATTGCACCCAGATTTTCCTGCATCCGTTTGCACTGCAGGTGGTATACAGTGGCCAACTAAACTACCAATCAGCATATCTTTGGCTGGTGGGAGGAACCGACGGTGAATTATTCTAACCACTCGGGTGGCATCAGTGTAGGGATCGAACCTGAGGCACCAGCAGCATTTGGTGTGCCACTGCAGCAAAGGTAATCTGTCCCCCGTCTATCCTTTAATCTCTGACAGACTGAGTCTGCATTCTATCTGCACCTCCTTCTATCTATTTGCAATGGGAGAATAAAAGCAGCAGTGGCCTCTCTACCTGTGCTACTACAGTACCCTCTAGTGTCCCTCAAGGCTCAATCCTTGCTGCTCTGATCTTTCTCCCCAGTAACAACCACCAAAATCACTTTCTATTTGTTCTCTGAAGATGACCAGGTCAGCCCACGACCACCTTAGTGACTATACCATTGAATCTGTGCCCAGCGTTTGCAGTTTTGGTATCACCATCACCAACACTGTCTTTTTTCACTTCTTCAACATCACTCTTCTCTGCCCTCACGTGTGCTGCTCTTACCACTAGACTTGACGTACAATGCGTGACTGAGACGCCGCCATCTTTTACTCTCCATAAACTGTGTCCAATTTCACACAGAGTTTTACTCTCCATAAACTGTGTCCAATTTCACACAGAGTTTTACTCTCCATAAACTGTGTCCAATTTCACACAGAGTTTTACTCTCCATAAACTGTGTCCAATTTTGCAGTCCTGTGCTTGTTAACCTGAAATGCCTCCTGGTTAAGCAATGCCTGATTTTTAAGGGTCTCGGTCCGTTTTCAAATTCTACGCATATCTTTCCTCAATTTTTCTCTATAATAACTTTTAGGCCCTCAGCTGTCTAAGATATCTGCACTTATCCAATTGTGACACCCCCAGTCATCCATAAATTTGATATCCCCCTCCAATGGCAGCTGTGCTTTCAGTTGCCTAGGCCTAATTCCTGCCCTAATCTTTTCCTCACCTCCATCTTTACTTCCTCCTTTAAAATACTCCTTAAATCCTACTTTATTGAACTGGCCAGGCTTTTAGTTGTCTGGAATTAAGAAAAAAACAAAAAATGCCGGAAAGACTGAGCAGATCAGAAACCATCTGTACAAAGAGAAGCATTTCAGTCTGAAGACCCCTCCCTGGAATTGATCAGATGCAGCCTAACCTTCTGAGTTTCTAACATTCCCCTGACACCACGTTAGCCTGTAAATTTGATTTTGAGATTACTGGCAACAGTCAACATGTCAGGCAGCACTATATGGATAGAGAAATAGTAAATGTTTCAGGACTAGACCCTTCATCAGATCTGGGAAGAGAGTAAACAAGTTAGTTTTAGGTAGCAGAGACGGATGAGTGGAATGAAGGGAATATGTCAGGTAGGTTGATTCTGGATAACTCACTGTGGTAGATACATAGCAGTTAAGGTCAGATTGAGTTCCTTTGCCGTGTAGTACATTACTAAAGCAAGGCTGTGCAACATACACTAAGGTCAGCACAGGTCGACCTTCACTAATCCGGCACCACTGGGACCTGAGGAGTGCGGATTAGTGAAAATGCCAAATTACAGAAGGATCACATTAAGCATAATCAGTGCCGGATTATCAAAGAAACCGGATTACAGGTAGTCGGATTAGTGAAGGTCGACTGTATCTACAGATAAAAAGGAAAGAACTGAAGGCAGAAATGGCCTGATACAAGACAGGATAAAAGAAGAGTTACCTAAAGTAGCAGAATTTGATAGTGACTTCTGCAGGCTTGTCAGAGCAAAGGACATCAGAACTGAAATAGTAGCTCTGTTAACTTTTGCACATCGTATGGTGAGTCTTGTAATTTCTCACAGGAAGTGCAATATGTGGTATCCTGTACCTGTGTTCAGGCTGCCCATATGGTAGCTGCAGAACAGAGCAAAAGATGGCAGGATGAATATGTATACAAACAGTCGATAAGCTACGTGGTCCCATTGAAATCTTCTCCTCCCCAAAGGAGGAGAAGTTACTGACCACAGCATCAGGTGTGAATTGTTCTTTTCCAAGCCAAGCAAGTAGCAGGTCTCATCAGCAAGAATGACGAGTCAGCATACAAAGAGGAGGTGCAGCAGCTAACAGACTGGTACAGAGCCAATGACCTGTCTCTGAATGTGAACAAAACAAAAGAGATGGTTGTTGACTTCAGGAGAGCACGGAGCGACCACTCTCCGCTGAACATTGACGGCTCCTCCATAGGGATTGTTAAGGGCACCAAATTTCTTAGTGTTCACCTGGTGGAGAACCCCAGCTCCATAGCCAAGAAAGCCCAGCAGCGTGTCTACTTTCTGCGAAGGCTGAGAAAAGTCCATCTCCCACCCCCCATCCTCACCACATTCTACAGAGGTTGTATTGAGAGCATCCTGAGCAGCTGCATCACTGCCTGGTTTGGGAATTGCACCATCTCGGATCGCAAGACCCCGCTGCGGATAGTGAGGTGAGCTGAGAAGATCATCGGGGTCTCTCTTCCTGCTATTACAGACATTTACACCACACGCTGCACCTGCAAAGCAAACAGCATTATGAAGGACCCCACGCACCCCTCATACAAACTCTTCTCCCTCCTGCCATCTGGCAAAAGGTACCAAAGCATTCAGGCTCTCACGACCAGACTGTGCAACAGTTTCTTCCCCCAGGCCATCAGACTCTTCAATACTCAGAGTCTAGACTGACATCTACATCATTTATTATTATATTGTAATTTGTCCTCTACTGTGCCTATTGTGTGGTTTATTAATTATTGTACTGTACTGCCCTGCACTGTTTTGTGCACTTTATGTAGTCTTGTGCAGGTCTGTAGTCTAGTGTAGTTTTTATGTTGTTTTACGTAGTCTATTGTAGCCTTGTGCTGTCTCACACAGTCCAGTGTAGTTTTGTGTTGTTTCATGTCACACCAGGGTCCTGGAGGAACGTTGTTTCATTTTTACTGTGTACTGTACCAGCAGCTTATGGTCGAAATGACAATAAGCTTGACTTGACAAGCAGTGGAAAGGATAGAAATCGGACTTTATTTTGCATAACATGGAAAGTGAGAGACCAAACATGGCAAATATGTGACAGATTATTTTAAGAAGACTGTTGTTGGGAATTAGAAACAAAGTACTTTCATTCATCGTTTTTTGAGAGAGTGCCAAAGCATTTATGTGGTGATGTAGATCCTCTCGTACACCCATCACTTATCTTCCCGGGAGTACAGCAGGATTCTGATAAAGAAAAATGAATTCAGTCAACCAATCCATGGGATAATATAATAAAAATAAAAGTGCCTCACATTTGACAAGAAGTAACTGGATTTAATTCCGAGAAGAGTCCCATAGTTGCAGATCTCAAAGTGTTTCCATAAACTAAGGTAACAGATATGGATGTTAGAATGACAGATGAGAGTCTACAATAAAATTAGAATTCATCAGTGATCTCAGCTGGTAGTTTCAAGCTTTGGGATTGAATCACAGCACTTGACCTCATCTGCAAAAATAGTATTTTGTGAAATTTCTTTCTGCGGAGACAGAAGAGAACTGGACAGTGCACATCTATCTTCCCATCTTTCTACAGATGTGTAGCAGAGAGCATCCCAGCAAGCTGCATCACTGCACAGTACGGAAACTGCACTGCAGCAGACATGAAGTTTCTACGGCGGGTGGTCAAAACTGCCCAGTGCATCTCTGGCACCAGCCAACCTGCCATCAGGGACCTACAGTATATACAGAAAAGGGCCAGTGACATCAGGAACGATCCCATCCATCCTGCACATGGACTGTTTGTCCCACTCCCATCAAGGAGGAAGCTACGATGCATCCATTCAGTAAGATCCAAGTGACTCAAAATGGGTGCATCTACACTCAAAAACAGTTACTTTCCCCAAGCAGTAAGGCTGACCAACACCTCCACCCACTAACCCACCCCTCCACATCCCCCCACCACCACTACCTTATATTCTTCTGTCAGTCACCTTATATACAGACACTTCAGTGCCTAGCGTCACTTCATGGACATACGATCAATCTGTGTATATAAGCTATCATATATTTATTGTATTTTTATTATTATTATCGTGTTCTTTATCTTCTTGTGTTATTTTGTGCTGCATTGGATCCAGAGTAGCAAGTTTTTCATTCCCCTTCACACCTGTGTACTGGAAGTGACATTAAATAATCTGGAATCTTGAGCCTATTGTGAATAAGAAGCTTCAAAGTGATAGTTAGCTGCACAAGCCCTTTGTAATAAATAAACTTCTGCACACCTACAGAAGAATTAATGAGCAATTACTTATTTATTGTCTTGATTTCGCTGAGTGTACTCAGTCCTAGGATGGAAATCGATGACAATTGCAGATGCTGTAAATACAAAGTAAAACCAGAAAATTATGGAAGCACTCAGTAGGTCTGGCTGCATTTGTGGAAAGAGCAAGAGTTAGTGTTTCAAGTCAAAGGCCTCTGAGACTTACTTAGTTTCTCTCTCCTTGGGTCCTCAGTGTTAGGCCCAGAGTTTTAAGAATTTCCTCTCTTTCTCCATCATCAAACCCATCTCTCTGACCAGGTTCTAGTCAGGTCACTAGTCTCCCTTCTTTAACTTATGGCATTTTGTGTCTGATTTAATTGATATGAAGCTATATATTTGTTATGTTAAAGACAGTTTGAAAAAGTACATTGTTGATACTGAGTCATCATTCAGTAAGATTCAAACAACTCGAAATGGGTGTGTCTACACTTAGTGGCCACTTTATTAGATACCGCCTGGACCTAACAAAGTGGCCATTGACTGTATGTTCATGGTCTTCTGCTGTCGTAGCCCATCCACTTCAAGGTCCGATATGTTGTGCATTCAGAGATGCTCTTCTGCACATCACAGTTGTAACGCATGGTTATTTGAATTACTGCCACCTTCCTGTCAGCTTGAACCAGTCTGGCCGTTCTCCTCTGACCTTTCACATTAACAAGGCGTTTTCACCCACAGAACTGCCACTCACTGGATGCTTATTTTTTTGTTTATTGCACCATACTCTGTAAACTCTAGAGACTGTTGTGCATGAAAAACCCGGTTTCTGAGATACTCAAACTACCCCATCTGACACCAACAATCATTTCATAGTTATAGTCACTTAGACCACATTTCTTCCCCATTCTGATGTTTAGTCTGAACAACAACTGAACCTCTTGACCATTTCTGCATGTTTTTATGCATGGAGTTGCTACCACATGATTGCTGATTAGATCATTGCGTCAACGAGCAGGTGTACAGGTCTATCTAATAAAGTGGCCACTGAGTGGAGATTGCGTGATATGCTGAGATGTGGAAAAAAAACTTGAAATCAAGCTAAACTTGCATTGAACCTTCCCATGTCTAGTTTTAATAATTGAGATAGTGTGGTGTTTGTGTGGTGCAACGGACTCTCTTCAGAATGCAGATTATGCATTAAAACAATTTAGTAAGATTACATGCCACAGATTTGTATCTCCCTTCCACTTTCCAAACTTGCTAGCTTGAGGGAAGGAAGGATTATTACACTTTTCACAGAAGAGCCTGTTGTTTACCAGGAGCATTTCAGCCACTAGTCTCTGACAAAAGCCAACTTTCCTCTCCTTGACTCCTGGCGACAGCAACCCTACAGTCAGTGTGTGATCACTGACCCCTCCATGCTATCACTGACCCTTCTGTGCAATCACCGGACATTCCTTCCAAGTACCACCTCTGCCCCAAAACCCCTGCAATTATTGTTTTCAGATCTGGAGATGATATTGTCCAGAAGGTTCTTTAGAAGTCAACAATGAAGGACAGACTTTGTGTTTTCAAGTGTTTTATTAGCTATTCATAACAAAGAATAACAGTAAAGCACCGTGGCAGGTAACTAACTCTGACTGCAACCAACTAACTGTGAAACAGAACCTCGTGGTCTTTATGTATACTGAAAGCTGGTTCATGCAGGACAGATATGGAAATCTTCTCTGATAAGAATGGCCTGGGAGACAAGGACAGACTTGATTTACGCTGCTATGACATCTCAGCCTTGCAAAGAAACTACAGAAATACAGAACCAGTTCTACTACAAAATTCCTGAAAATTCACAAGCATAAATAACATTTAACTACGAGAGAAATAACATGTTAGACCCTAATCCAATATCCCAAATCCTCAAAAAAAAAATTGCAACCACCATCTCACTCAGAATGTAACCAGAAACAACAAGAATATAACTGAAAGGGAACAGTACCCACTTCTGAGGGAAGGCCAGTCAGTCAAATTGGCCTCTGGACAAAGGAACTGAATAAACTCACTAATATATTGTATGGGTGTCACTAAGATTGGATCTAGTTCTTTGTGATGCTCTCTCCCTCTCATAGTGAAATAGCCCCCAACGTTTGTTATCTATGTTCACATAGCATTTGGGCAAGATATTTAGGAAGTTTCAAGGTTTGTGGAACTGTCCCTGTGACAGATTATCATCTTCCAGAGAAGAAATGTGAGCAATTGCCTCACCAATGATACTACATTAGAGAAGGAACGTTCAGCTTCTACATCAGTTATGGCCACATCAGATACTGTCTGACTGCATTCAGACAGCATGCAGCCAAATTAATGGAAAAGGGAATTTTAGGAAAATTCCCTTTAGTATTGACAATTCATTGCCTTTTTTTAATTGTGGGCTAGAAAATTCAGACAAGCTCACCAGGTCAGATAGCATGTTCTGCGCAGAGACACACGGAAGTAAGATTCTGATCAGTAGATTCAGGTTATGTAGAAATTAGACTGATTAAGCCGAGGAAGAACATTCACTCATTCTTAAGAGGAAACAGAAACAAGTCAGCTCACTTTTCCATTTGAGGTTTTCAATGAATTAGTTGATTTCTAGGTAACAAAGGAAGTCATTTGAGCATGTCTACTTTGGTGTACAATTTTTCTGTTTATTTTCTTAGTAAACTGTGAACAACTAACTAGCTTAGACTCAAGACTTCAAATGGAAAACTGAGGGGCTATGTTTCTGTATCTTCTTAAGAGTGAGCTTTCTTCCCTAACTAAATCATTTCCATTTTATACAACATTATTTTATTGATCAGAGATGTTACTTCTCTGTCTGCATAAAATGATGATGTGATAATGTTTATTAACATTTTGCATCAAAGTATATCACATAGAACTTTCCCAGGAATTGTCCCTGATAACTTTAATATTAAATTGGCAGTCATCCAAGGGGGATGGCAGAAATATCAGTTTATACCTTTCCTCTAGGAGCTTTGCTGAAAATACCTTCCTTGTTGTGTTTTTTTAGAGATTCCAAGATGGAATTTGTGAGAAGAGACTATGATGATTAATATTTTTAATGAAATGTGCTCTTTGTTTCTTCTCTGCGTGGTAAACAAAAGACGTGTTGTGCAGTATATTTGAGGACTGGAGATGACTACTTCCCAGATCTTATCTTTCTTTTTGAAGATGAATAATTGATTTCTCTTACTGCATAAGATACACAGAAATCTGTTCAGTTATTTCATTGATCAGCACAGCTGTGAACATAAATCAAAGTGCTATAATTTATTGACCAATCACATATGTTTTGTGGAATGGTAATAGTATGGATGAAAGTGAAGGTACTAAACCAAGGTTTAACCAAACAAAAGTCATGCCCTTGATAACACTGGCTTTATCATGATAATTGACCAATGAGTTAATGTCCATTTCATAATGATTGTTTTTTTTTATTTATATGTATTTCTAATTTTTTTATTTGCCTTCATCTAGCTTAAGTGTTAGTCCTAATATCTAGCTGGCCAATGGGGAGGTGTCAATGGCGGAATGTTAGGGGAATATTGAGAGGTAGGTTTCACTGCATGCTGTGCAGTGTCAACCTGCCTCCTGTCAATGGGAAATGAGCTGGAAGAGACCATAACCATCATAGCTGGTAAGGAGATAACAGGTGCCAATGTGGAATGGTAGGTGTCACATTGTGTGCAATCCTAAGGGGATGCTTATTCACAAAGGGGAGGTCAGAGGATAAGGAAAGGATTGTAAATACTTTAATCTAGTCTTTATTTGCCAGTTTTGTCGAGTACTGGTAAAATACAGGCAATCAGGGTAACCGTTATCATGCAGCCTTACTAGAAATTTTAAATGAACACGCCAGCTACTTGGAAGAGGTTGGCTGCTGCCTGTTCTGTCACTGTGGCTTTATTGAGATTACTTTGAGTTTTTCAGTCTTCATATTTCACCCACTAACCCCAACCCAACTCCACATGTTGCTTTCTTCCATTCTACTTAATATTTGTCTGGGTACATTATTTTTTAGCCCTATCGTAGTAGTGAAACTTTACAGAAATCTCATTAGTGTTGGTAATGTCTGACTGAAAGTTTAAAAGCTGGAACTATCTACTGGACTTTGGGCACCAGAGCCTGGCCATGCATTTTCAGCAAAACTGTTTTCCTGGCATACCTGTCATTATTCTTCACTTTGCAGAGAATCTAGACACTGATCACTGATGCACATGTGAGCACCTCGCATACATAACTGCAGTGGCACGCTTGACTGTAAAATCCAAGATGCAGAAATAAGTCAGGTAATTGAAGAACATTTCATGAACAGGATATGAATCCCATGGGATGCATCACAGTGATAAAGATGAAGGAAATGGGCTTGTGTGGGAAAGTGGCTCTGGGGGAAAAGATCAACCATGATGTTATTAAGTGGTAGAGCAGACACAAAGGGCTGAATGGATGACTTCAGCTTCTTTTCCCTGTAAAGATATAGAATGACAAATGCCAACCACAGTTATGCAAATTATATTGATTTATCCCAAGCAATTGACCAATAAAAGAACCCGCATACAATGATTTTAAAAGCCACTACACAAGTGATTACAACTGACAGTGCTGTTAATGATTCCGATTTGTAAGTATATCTTGAAGTTAAAGTGGAGAAGTGCCAAACTACTTCTTCTTGTCTCATCTTTGTTTTTTGTAACTCAGCACTTCCAGCATTTCCAAAGCTTAATCATGTGACTACTGTCTTTTTCCTTATTAACAGGTGGCTAAGCAGACTAGGCTTGGCTACAGTGGGGTATGCAGAGAAAGAACAACGACTCAGACAGGATCAAGGTACAGTAACCAGTATAACTATCTGCAATAATTGTATACGACATTCAAGTGGATTTTTCAAATACCACTTTCTTATTTAACGCTGTGATCATACTTTTAGCTGTTCACCATTACCTTTGCACTCTTGACCATTGCCCATCTTCCTATCCATCAACAAATGGATTTTAAAATTTTCATCCATGTTTTCCTATCCTCCATTGGAACGTAACTTCCTCCGGCCATACAATGCTCCATCCATTGCGCGTTCCCAGTTTTCGTCAATCCTCCTTTTGTAATTATGCATTCAGTAGCTCACGCTGTGAGCTCTAGAATCCTCTCCTTAAATCTTCCTTCTTTTCTTTCTTCTGAGCCACTTTATGAATCTGACGTTATGATCTTTTGATCACCTGCCCTAATATATAGGGTGGTGGGGTGGAGATATGCCTCTAACAAAGGAGGTGTAAGGCGCTTCTTCCCTCTCGCCTGAAAGTCACCCTTAAGCAAGGTATAGCAGCTGCTTAGTCCCCCTCCCGATCAGGGTCACGTAAAGCCATGGCAGCAGGTGGCGGGCAGCCCTATGAGCAGCTGCTACATATCACAAGTCTTGGATATGTGTCCACTGACACCAGGCAGACAATCTCTGAAGAGTGCTGATGAATGGCTGGGGTCACCCGCCTTGTGAAGACACTGTCCAGAAGAATGCAATGGCAAGCCACTTCTGTATAAAAATTTGCCAAGACCGATCATGGTCAAGACCATGATCACCCACGTCATACAACATGGCACTTAATGGTGATGGTGGTCCTAATATACCCTAATGTGGCTTGATGCCAAATCAGATTATCAAATGTGTCTATGAAGCATGCTGAGCTGTTTTACCATGTTAAACTGCTCTATAAATACAATTTGGCATCATTGTCATTAGTTATTTTCCGGTATTACTCGCCACACAAAAATGCTTTCAACCAATTGAGAATAAAGTTGAGTGAAGCATGGGGTGTCCAGAGCAATCCAAGTTTCCTGCCAGATAGTTTAGATTAAAAGTACTCTTTTTCCAAAATGATTACCACTGATACATATGCTAAGAGGAAGAGAAAAGGGTAACAATTTCTACCAAGTGACTATGAAACATTTGCTTTTTATGGGTTAGATAAAACTCAGTTGAAGCACTACAACAGAATGTGTTGTTTTATGTTCTTAATAATTTGTGAAAACTCAGCACGGTGCCCTATACTTTCTTACAAATACTGATTTTCTTCATTTTCCTAGACATGCATATTAAAAATAAACAGATTTGTATTCAAAATTATCACTTCATAAGTTTGCTGCTATGATTTAACTTAGTAATAAAAGACAGGTGATTTGAATGCTTAAATTTACATAATGTGGTGAGAATTCATTCTGTCTGTCGGTTTTAATTCAATCTGTTCTTGTAACAGAAGTGTATGGAACAGCACTTAGGCAGAACAGCTCAAAAATAGGGCTGCTCTGGTCAGTTCATTTCTAATAATTATTAGTTTTACAGCCATTTTGGCATCAGTCAACTCGAGTGAATTTAAAAATCCGCATCATTTTGCCTAGTGTAGTTTACCATTTTATATGCTTCTGTACAGTTAAGTCTTGTCTTTGATATGCAAATACAAGCCTGATGTTGAAAGGGGTGATCTTTCTGAGCAGAACTGCAGAGAGGAAACTTAAGTGTCAATATTTTGCCTTTTCACAGTATTAAGAACTTTTTTAAAAACTGGATTCCAGCATTGATCCCCTGATGGAAGGAAAGTGGGAGGTTGACTTTAACCCTTTATTCCAGAGGTCATTGTATAGCATGGGAAAGGATGTGGAGTTTGGATAGGAGCATTCCTTCCCCTTCTGGCACACAAGCAGCGCCGATGAACACCCACTGTTCTCGTGAATATAGCCACACCGCCCTTCAGCCGCCAGGTTTCATGAACCTTGGGAAACTCAAGCAAGCAGAGGTAATCCCAGAAAGCAGCGACACAGTGGGACAGAAGTTGGCACTGCTGCCTCAGGATGCTAGTGGCCCAGCTTTGATCCTTGGGTACAATCTGAGTGAGTTTTTGCATCTTCTCCCTGGGAAAATGTGGGTTTCCTCCAGGTGCTTTCCTTTCCTCCCACATCTTAAAGATGTACTAGTAGGTTTACTGACTGCTCTAAATAACCCCTCGTGCAGGGAAGTGATAAAAATGAATATTCAAAGGAAAGTTGATGTTCATTAGACAGAGAAGAAGACCCAAGGGTAGCGGGGAACAGGGAATGGGACAGATGGCAGCTAGAATGAACCCAATGGGATGAATAGATTTCTCTATCTTATAAGTAAATTAAGATAAAGCAGGTTAAATCTGAAACTCCCACTCTTATTATAATATTTATTAAGACATGCAGCTTCCTGGCACCACGATATTTTGAAGTAGAAAGTTTAAGGTCAAGGTTTACGTAGTTTTGAACATGTCATCTGTCAATTGTCATGAGGTTTAAAGTACCAAGGTATTATCTGCATAAAGGTGGCAGGTGAAGAAAAACCTGGTTTTCACACAGTGCTTAGGGGCCGTGACCCAGCTGGTGGCATAGTGGCATCAGTGCCGGACTTCGGGATGAAAGGTCCCCAGTTCGAATCCAGCCGGCTCCCCTGCACGCTTTCCATCTGTACTGGGTTATAAGCTGGTGATCTATTTGGAAACTCACCCGGCAGAAGGCAATGGCAAACCTCTGCTGTAACTTGCCTCCTACGCAGTTCCGCAGTACGTCAGACAGGCGTGGAGGAAAATCATCCGCTAACTGGAGAAACTCCGGATGCGACGTACCCTTCCTTTCCTTTAGGGTCTGCAATACACATTGAGCAACTGCAGTGAAGGTTAAAAGCAAAAGGAATCAAAATGGACCATGTGTTAGTTACAGAGGTGCAGGTAAATAGAGAAGGAATGTGAATAATAGGAATGGTCTCCAGAGGCTAGCATGGATCCAATGGCTGAATGATCTCACATTATTATTATTATAAGATGGGATTCATATGTACTGAATATAGTCAGCAAAACCAAAGTGGCAAATACTGGATTGATTGCATTCCTTGGAAATAGGTCTAAGCATTGATGAAACAAGCTGCATTAACAAATGTGAAATGTATGGGAAATTATAACTTTCACTGTATGACGTTTAAATAGCTCGAGTAATTAGCAACTAGCTTTTTATCATGATAGATTATTGGAGTGAAAGCGAACAAGAGGATGCAGACACACCATCAACACCCAAGCAAGAGAGCCCACCACCTCCTTATGACACCTACCCTCGACCGCCTTCAGTAAGTGTGTTTTTTTTCAATTATAGGTTAACGTTGAAGAATAAACAGTCAAGTCTGTTTCTCCTGCAGACTTACCGGTTGATATCAGTCAATTGCAAGTCTCTGTGCTCTCAACAGAAACAGAATCCATCAGCAAGAACAGGAGCGATGAATGGTATAAGTTTGGACAAATATCAATTCACAATTTTTTTTCCAGCTGTACAGTAGTTCAGTGACAATAGGATTCAGTTAACATTTGGCAAATTAATTTAAGTGGACTGTGTACATTTAGTAAATAAGATAGACCAAAGCATTGTAACTGTGGTATATTCCGTGTTATCAGAACCAGGATGCTTAATTCAAAACCATAATTTTAGAATTCTTAATCATTCAGAGGTCTTTCATATGCTGGCAGATCTAGATGATCTTTTTTTAAATTGACTATTTATGAACTTTAAATTTGTGCACCTTGTCAAAGAAATAAATCGCCAATATTAATATAACAAAAACAAATTGTTGAAGGAAAGCAGCAGTCAGGCAGCGTCTGTGAAGGCACGGGGACAATTGACATTTTTAGTTGAGACTCTGCATCAGGACACCTTTAATGTGTACCAATACATCAAGAGTATCTTTGCTGATACAATACTTTCAATGTCTTTGTCAATTAAGTTTAGTTTTTGAAGTATTTAAATACTTTGATCTTTTTTCCAATTGTCTCTATTTAAATTGCATGTTTTCCTTTAAGGGAGGGCATGTGTTTTCAGTCATAAACATCAATATGAATGTGAGTCCAGGTTACAATCATACTCATCATTGTATATTGTAGGGAAGTTGCTGGCAACATTTTTTAGGGACAGGATACATGAGCATTTGGAAATCCATGGCCTAATTAATGAGAGACAGCGTGGCTTTATGAGGGGCAAGTCATGCCTTACCAACTTGATTTAGTTTTTTGACATGGTGACAGAAGGAACTGATGAAGATAGGGCAGTGGATTTTGTTTACATGGATTTTAGTAAGGTGTTTGAGAAAATCCCTCATGGGAGGCTAACCCAGAAGATTAAGGTGCATGGGGTCTGCGGCGAACTGGCTGTTTGGATTCAGAAGTGGCTTACACAAAGGAGACAGAGGGTAGCAGTCAGAGGGACTTATTTGAGCTGAAGGTCTGTAATTACTAGTGTTCTGCAGGGATCTGTGCTGGGGCCTCTGCTGTTTGTGATGTATATAAATGACCTGGATGAAAATGTAGATGGGTGGGTTAGCAAATTTGCAGATGACACCAAGGTTGATGGAGTTACGGATAGTGTAGAAGACTGGCAAAGATTACAGCATGATATAGACCAGTTACAGAAATGGCAGATGGAGTTTAATCCAGATAAATGTGAGTTGTTGCACCTTGGTAGGGCAAATGCAGGGAGACTGTACGCTGTTCAGTGCAAGTTCCTTCACAGTGTTGCTGAGCAGAGAGATCTTGGGGTCCAAGTTCATAGCTCCTTGAAAGTGGCTACACAGGTTGACAGGGTAGTTAAGAAGTCTGATGGAATGCTTCCTTTTATTAGTTGAGGCATTGAGTTCAAAAGTCAAGAGGTTACGTTGCAATTTTATAAAACTCTGGTTAGGCCACATCTGGAGTATTGCATACAGTTCTGGTCACCCCCTGTTAGGAAGGATGTTGAGGCTTTTGAGAGTGTACAGAAGAGGTTTACCAGGATGCTGCCTGGTTTAGAGGCTGTGTCCTATCATGAGAGGCTGAACGATCTGGGGTTGTTTTTTCTCTGGAGTGAAGGAGGTAAAGATTATGAGAGGCATAGATAGAGAAGACAGGGAGTATCTGATTTCCAGGGTAGAAATGTCTAATAACAGAAGCCATGCTTTGAAGGTGAAAGGGAGTAGGTTCAAAGGGGATGTGAGGGGTAAGTTTTTTTTACTCAGAGAGTGGTGGATGACTGGTATGGTGGAAGCTGTTAAGAGATGTTTGGATGAATATGAGGAAGATGGAGGGATATGGACACAGTGTAAGTAGGAGGGATTAGTGTTTGAGATATTTTAAATTTACTTTTCAGCTGGTTCAGCACAACGTTATGGGCCAAAGGGCCTGTTCCTGTGCTCTACTGTTCTATGTTGTATGTTCTATCTTCCATTCACATCAGTGAAGTGATGTCCAGGGATGATGTAACTATCAGCCAATACCTGTGTACTTATTTAATGTTTATAGCTAAAGAAAGAAAAGTTTCTTTCCCATAATCCATATATTTTACTAAGTGAAATAATTAAAAGTTGATTTTCCTGTATTTCCCTAAGTCCTTGTTACAGACAAGAGTAACATGTTCTGGTTTTGTACAGCACAAGAAACACTTGGTTATAGCACATGAAATCACATCCAATTTATTTATGTGGGAAAGTTGACTACAAAGTCTTGTTCCTCTCTCAACTTGTAATTTTCATTCAGCAGCACAAGTAAAAGTATTTGCAGACTCCTCCAAGCTCCAACAAAGGGAATAAAACTCATTATTGAACTAGGATGTGATGAATACCTTTGTTGGTCAGTAAAAAAAGTTATTGTGAAACACTGCTCTATTTTTAATAATTTGTAATACATAAATCAAAATCATTCTTTTTATATTTACTTATTGATCATTATATTATCATTTTAAGGTGAACTGTGCTAGTCCATATATTGAACCTAAACATAACAGACTGTCTTCAACGGAGACCTCTCATTCACATTCGTCCCATGAGGAATTCCGGCCAGAACCTTCCGCAAGTATAGAATCTCCTGCTCGTAAACCCGGGGCTTGGGAACGGCGCTCGTGGCAGGATCTAATAGAGACTCCATTGACCAGCTCAGGGCTGCACTATCTCCAGACTCTTCCTCTCGAGGATTCTGTGTTTGGTGAAGCAGGCTTACCAACACCAGAACATCGGAGGCAGTCAACTCTACCAGCACAGCGGTGCCAGATCCAGGATCACTATGGACCTTTCCCATTAGCAGAGGGTGAGCGATGGTCAGGGCTCAGTGCTGGAGGGGGTAAACCGCGCAGTTTCACACTACCTCGAGATGGCGGATTCACCCATTCTTGCCAGAACTCCTCAATCTGTCTCCCGGGAGCTCAGGCTGAATTGGTTCAGAAGCAAGAAATCAAAGAGGAAAAGCAAGAGGATAAAGGTAAGAGGCATACATCACCTTCGACATTTCAGATCAACAAAAGCACTTCTTTCAATTTCAATTAGGTATCCATTTTAACACTTAAGGGATTTAAAATGATGTATGTTTCTACTGAAACGAAAGGTTAATGCAATTGATTTATGATTAAATTCGGTCCTCAGGCAGTGAAGTACCTAGCAGATTAAAGGTGAAATCGCTTAAGGTTTAGCAGAAATGCCACAGGCAGTGGATTAGTTCCTCGATATACACAATTACAAACATCTTCTCAGGTTTACGGTTAGCTGTTCATAATCCATTCTGTTTAGGAGCTGATGGCTGATGCGGGGAAAATCAGACTATAGCAAATACACAAAAATAATTTTATCGAAATATAGGAGCTGAACCCAATACTTTTAAACAAAACCACAATCAATCTAATGCTCTAATTTGATATAATCTAAGAAGTAACAATTTCTTTAATTAGAATCCAATCAGTGAGACTTGAGGGGAAATAAGATATTGATATGTGAGCATAATGTCACGTGTATGTCTCCATAAGTACAAGTACATTGGCAAAGCTGGTAAATGTAAAGGATGCTTGAACCTGCCAACATCCCATAGGCATATTTTCACTGAGAACACACAAACATTAAGCCTTGCTTGCTTGTGTGGGTGAAGTAAAGATGTATACTTACTGTCCAGTCATGAAACATGATCCCCACAAGTGTAGCTGGCTCTCTCGTGTATAGCTATAGACTTATTAACTCTGCCTCAGTTATGGCCATATTCTTCTGCTTAAAGAACAATTTTCATCCCTTTGGAAATATTGCAAAGGTGCAAAGAAAGTTGCAGACACTAAATACTTTATTGAAACAATTGTATGACATACTTGGTAACATTTGGAATTTTCTTTTGGATTCTAGTAACTATTCGCTGTCCATAGTTTTTACTTAGTTCAATCAGCATGGCGTACTGCCACCCTATTCCCTTCAACTGCATAAATTCAATTCAGTAGTTCCATTTGATATCAGAGACTGTATACAATATACAACCTGAAATTCTTACTCTCTGCAGACATCCTCGCTAAAGAAGAAAACCCCCAAAGAATGAATGACAGAAAAGATATAGGAATCCCAAAGCCTCCTGCCCCCCTCCCACGCATAAACAGCACCAACCCTACCTCACTTATTCTGGCATAACCATTAACATCCCCAGTGACTCGGTTTGGGTATATCCATATTCAGCTATCATGTTAATTCATGAAAATAACTTCCTATTTGTCAAATTTACCCTTTATCCTTTGGAAGCACACCTTAGTTACTTTAGATCAAGAACGCAAGTTGATAACATATAGTGTTCAGTTGTTACTATTGTTTACTGATGAAAAATGAATTTAGTACATTAACATTGTTAGATCTTTCAACGTAATAGCAGCAAAGTCATTAGCATGCAGCATGATTGCAGGATAAAGCCTCAGGTGATGCACAGAGGTTATTGCCAGGGCCTCCCTGCTGTGTCACTTGATGTGACACGAGACTCAGCACTGAAATCATTCCACTGCATGAACCTGCAGTGCCTGTGCACTTGTTCCAGACTAAGAAGGAATGAAACAGTCACGACTCGTATATTTTGAAAAAAGTTGGTTTTAAATGGTCTATTAAGTGATAAATACCTCTCAATCATCTCAATTTTGGATTGTCTTTCACGTAAAGAACTACTAATGTTGCACAAATTACAATAATAATAAGCTATTTTAACTTTATGACTCCCATTCTTTATTTTTTTAATTATACAGTATAAATGTGTTGTGCCTCCTGCTATGTAACTTATGGTTTGTGTTCTGTATGTAACTATGTGGAGTTTTTACTCCGATAAGTTGAAGAATCGTGTTATTCTTTGTCCTGTGCACAGGCACCACAGCTGCCCTAGAGATGATGTCTTTCAAAATAAAACAATGCATTATAAGAATGTCTATGTCACTATAGAAGAGCTACTGGGTTAAAATTGGATTGACCGTGTTTTAGAAATTGATACCCCATTTTAAAAGGTAATAAGGTAGTTGTGGTGAACTATAGAATCCCTGAATTCTCAATAATTTATCATAACTAAACATGGCAATTATTCTAGTCAATATCAATACAATAAGGAAGTATTAATGTAAATTAATCTGATGAACCAATTTTCTTAACCTTTGAGGAAATATCACTCCCAATAGACTGTGGAATCTTGAATGCTGTATGTAGACTACTGGAAAGCATTTGAAAACCTTCCTGCAAGTGTTAGTTCAACCCAAAGCGGTGCAGACTCATGGTATGATTTACGGAAGATTAAGTAATTTGATAAAGTAATGAATCTTTGTTAAATTAGTTGTGTTAAGTTTGGGGGAAAATGTCTGTGTGAAATGCTAGATTGTTCAGTGTTAGGAAACTGTTGCTTCTGATTTACATCAGTGACTTGGAATTTTAACAAAATATGTGAAACCAGTTTGGGAACAAAGCACAGAACCTACAAACATTGTCAGTGGACAAAATATTACTGGGAAAAAAGGAGGCGTTTGTTTTTTGCTTCAATGAAAACATCAAGAGTAGAAAACTTTAATATACTAAATTGTCTCAGGGAACTATACTCATATGATATTACATGAGACACATTAAGAGGCAATCAAAAGATTGTTCAAAAACATGGCGCTACCAAAGAGGAAGAGGGAGAGAGATGGAGAGGTTTAAAGGCACCACTAGCACTGGTGGGGCAGGAATAATTGGAGTATTACAAGAGACCAGACTTGGATGATTTAAGAATTTCAGAAGCATTTTAATGATAAGGCAGGAACAGAGTGAGAGAGGACTGAGGTCATCCAGAGCTTGGAAAGGAAAAGTGAGAACTTCAGAAAGGCACCACTGCCGAGTCTGAAGCCCGTACCATTTAGTGATCAAAGGCTTGATTGGCAAATGAGAGCCGGCTTCAGATAGAACAGAGACGGGGCTGTTATTGATGATCACACATCTAGAGCAGCTCAAGTTGGGAGGTCAACCAGCACAGATCAGAATAGTTCAGTTTTGAGATTAAAAGGGCTGCATAAAAGTAAAGAAAATGGGCAGCAATGTTTCTCCACAAAGGATGAAGTTGAAAGATCCCTCTGACTATAAGTGACATATTAGTGACATATGCATCACAACAGTTAGGCCCACTGAAAACAGCAGATTGCAAATCAGAGGGAAGTAACAATTAAATAGCACATTGTAGAAAGCATAAACTATCATGTCAAATTCTGAGTATTGAGATGTAAAGGCGACTGATAGCACTGGAGTCACTAGCTGGGTGAGACATTACTCAAGCAATTAATGTTGAGCTGTGGGAAAGGTTTGGACGAAATCTGTCTTTTTGAACTTAAAAGCATGCATTAATGATATATTGGGGTTCATATTGGGAAAATATGGAAAATCAGTTTAGACCTAAATTGCCAGAGTAAAACAAGGAGATTTGGGCTTCAAATCAATGAAAGGCAAATTTAAGACCGATAAGTATATGTTATAGAATTAATCTCTTGAACAGAGAAGGCAAAAATCCTGGATTCATTTAACAAGCAGATATTATCAGTATTCCTGCAGATGCTAGAGCCTTTAAATCTATCTTCTGCATTACTTCAAGCTTTTGCAAGCACAACAAAATTAATTCAAATGTTTATTCAGTTTTATCTTAGTGCATTTAGAAAGGCTAGCAGTATTGCATATTGTCGCAGAAATAGAATATTTTTAAGTAGTGAGTCTGATTATCATAAATATTGAATTTTTAGAGCTGTATAATTTTAAATTTGTAGAAACTGGCAAGCTTCGGTGTATAATCTCTACCCTACACATCGTTTCTTCGCTAATTCATTCCACTGTGGGGTACTGCATTCCTAATTTTAGCTGCTCTGTTCCATCCACCGCAAACTCCATTAAAAATGTGTTGTGGAAGCTGTCACTTTGTTACATGGAGAATGACAGAAGAACCAAGTGTTTCATGATGTTTTTAATGTCATTTTTTTTAAAGAGGGGACTCAGTAAAATTGTTTAGAAAGATGCTGAATTCTTTACATTTTGTTAAACCGTTTGGCAGGCCATTTGCAATTATTTGATATTTTATGGAGCTTATTTGAATCTGACAGCATTTCATTTCCATATTTGAGGTCCACGTAGTCCTGTTAGCCATGAAGTTTTGGAGAATTTATTCATTCCATTGTTTCATTAGAATATCAGATGTTTTGGAATGGTCCTATGATCGACAGCTTATTAATTCAACTGAAAGAAATGCTTCATCAAATTTTGCTCAAGCATAAAATCTGAATTTTCTAAATTCGTACTGATTATAGTCCATTTTTTCCATTCAGTTAATAACTGATCTGCCTAGTATGTTCTGTAAAGATTAATTTCTGGTCTCTTTTTTATGAGTTGTTGCTACAATTCTGCACATATTTTCCAAAGATCTTATCCATGGCTTATAACAAGAGTTCCACCACAAAGAACTGGCTCGGCTCAAGCCAGACCCCAGTTGTTGCATCTGGGAAGCTTTGGGGGCGGGGGGGGGGGTGGAATGAACGGAGTGAGTGAAGGGAGAAAAATATCCTGTTTTCACCTAGCAGAAGATACCTGCAGCTTGCAGAGTGCTCATTAGTATGTGCAGAACCCACACCCACAGTATACTGTTGCATTCACACCAGTCTATCTGGGCTCTGCTCATTTGACCACCATTTCCATTCCTCCCCCTTCTCTACCTAGATTCATCACCCTCCCCCACTTAGGCCCATCTTCTCATCACTCACATACCTATCCACCTGGGTTTCTTTACCTTTCCCCTATGCCCTCCTGGTTCCATTTGCTCATCATTGCCCCCTCATCTGGTTCCACTTAATATCTACCAGCCTCGGTCTCACTGCTCCCTCGCACATCTCTATACTGACTAACTCGCCCCTGCACTTTCAGACCTGAATCATCAACCAGCCCTTTGCTTAAGCCGACGTTGCGTGAGTTCTCCCACCAGCAACACACACAAAAAGATGGAGGTCAGGCATAAATGCATAAACGGTCGAGGTTTTGGGCTGAGACCCTTCAGCAGGACTGGAAATGAAGGGGGAAGAAGCCAAAAAAAATAAGAACAACCTTCTTGTTCTGGCTTCTTCTCCCTTCCTTTCCAGTCCTGATGAAGAGTCTCGGCCTGAAATGTCAACTGCTTATTCACTCCAACGCACACAAAATGCTGGAGGAACTCAGCAGGTCAGGCAGCATCTACAGAAATGAACAAGCAGTTGATGTTTTGGGCCAAGGCCCTTCTTCAGGACTGGAAAGGAAGGAGAAAGACCGGGGAGAAGAAGGAGGACCAACTAGAAGGTGATCGGTAAAACCAGGTGGGTGGGAAAGATAAAGAACAGGAAAGGAAGGAGTCTGATAGGAGAGGAGAGTGGACCATAGGCGAAAGGGAAGGAGGAGGGGCACCAGGGGGAGGTAATAGGCAGGTGAGAAGAGGCTAGACTTATATATTCTGTCCCTTAGATTCAAGATTGTTTATTGACATTCTTCAGGACGCTCATGTAAAGGAGAGCAAAATGATTACATTACAAGACACACCCAGGCATGCCTGTTTCCAAGGTTTAGATGTTCTAACTCTCCAGAGTATGGATAGCTGGCACAGCCACTTTGTGGGTTCAGGACCATCCTGCTAATCAGCAGTCATGTTTTGGGTGCCAGGAATTGAGTATTTAAAGAGTACCTGAACTGATACCGTGTCTTGATCCTCGCCTCGTATACACCAGCATTTGGGTCCAAGCCATCCTTATTGAGGACTCTTGTCACAGTACGACTGAGCCAGTATGGACCCAGCAGGGTATCGGAGTCTTTTGCCTGCTGTGGCTAGCCACAGCAAAAGAGGTTCCAGACACAGCCCAGAGATGCGCAACCTGCAGGTCACCGGTTGTCAACTTTTGTAAGAAAAAAGTCAAGAGTCACTCGGGAGAACCAGTCGGTCACTCCGCGAAGCTAGTACCGCTTCCAACCCCAGAGAGATTCGACAGTGACCTGGGTTATTGCCACGGCTTCCTCATCCAATGCTCATTGGTATTTGAACTCCATCCATCCCCAGTCCCCTTTCGATCGTGGAAAGGTGACCATCATTATTTCTCTTGTGACTGGGAGAGTCCTGGCCTGGGCCACCGCGCACTGGGAACGTACGTCAGAGGTTTGATTGGATTCAGAGGAATTCATGGACACCATGAGGAAGGTGTTCTATCACCCCACCAAAGCAAGCCGACCGTCTGATGAAGATACGACAGGGCAGACGGTAAGCGGCCGACTACGCGATCGAATTTCAGAGCTTGGCTCAGGAGAGCGGCTGGAACGGGGAGGGTTGGCCACTCTGTACCGCTATGGACTCCAAGATGAACTGAAGGATGCCCTCGCCTTGGGAGAGCCAGCAGAGTACTTAGAGGTTCTGGTCGACCAGTCCAAGCCTGGTCCCAACGCATTGTAGTTCCATTTCCTAATCTCGGACCATGACCAACCCATCTGCTGGTCAGGACACTGTCGAGCCTCTGCAGATCAGTTACAAAAGGCTCTCTGCTGATGAGAGGTCCCAGCGTCAGAATCAAGGCTGCTGCTTTTACTGCGGGGAAGCAGGTCACCTGCAGACCGAATGTCCGAAGCTGAGGAACTGCTCAGACCATCCAGCACTGGGAGGACAGTGACGGTGGTAGCCACTGCACCCAATCCACAGATTCTGATTTCGTGCTGAAGGCCAAGTTCACCTGGTATAAGAACTGGAGGCAGGTGAAGCCTTTTATGGACTCAGGGGCAGCAGTAATTTTCTGAATTTAGAAACAGCCCGTCAGTTTGAGGTACCACTGTGAGAGTTGAGCCAGCCCATGCCCGCAACTGTCTTGGATGACCACCCACTAGGTTCCAGGCAGATCCAACAACAGACTGTGGAATTGCAGATGAGGATAGGGGATCATGTGGAAGACACTGGTTTCTGCATTATTGACTCTCTGCTCATACCCCTGATTCTCAGGTACCCTTGGCCGTCCCAGCATAACCCATCCGTGGAATGAAGAGAGGGGAGTATCATTGCTTGGTCCAGTCGTTGTAAGAAGATATCTTTATGGCATGGTGGTCTGACCCTCAGACTCTTCCGAGACCAGCAACCAAAAAGAAGGAGGCCTTCAGTGCGAGGTAACCTGAGACTCCAGCTATTTTCTAGGCGTTTATAAACGACGTGCTCTGGGACACTCTCCATAAGCATGCCTTTGTCTGCTTGGATGATAACCTAGTCTTCTCGAAGTCCATGGAGGAGCACATTGCTCACGTCAGGGATACTTTAAAGAGGCTTCTAGACCATGGACTTTACGTCAAGTTGGAGAAGTCTGAGTTTCATGTGACAACCGTTTCATTTTTGGATTTCATCATCCCTGATGGGAATCTCAAGATGGACCCTACCAAGACCCAGGCAGCCGGAGACTGGCTACCAATATCCAGTATCAAACACATCCAACGTTTCCTGGGGTTTGCAAACTTCTACCAGAAGTTCATCAGGAATTTCAGCTGAGTGGAAGCACCAACTAAGAAATCCACCAGCCCTTTTGTCTGGACTACTGAAGCAGAGGCTGCTTTTGAAGGGCTTAAACAGCGGTTTACTACAGCTCCCATCTTGTTTTCACCTAACTACACCTTCCCTTCAACATAGAGATGAACACCTCAGATATCGGAGTAGGTGCCATCTTGTCTCAATGCCATCATGTGCATTCTTCTCCAGGTGGTTATTCCCATTAGAAAGGAACTATGACATCGGGAATCAGGTGCTTCTTGCAGTTGTTAGCTTTGAAGGAATGGCGTCACTGGCTAGAGGGGGCCAAGAACCCTTTTATTGTTTGGACTGACTGTAAGAACCTGGCTTATATTCAGAAGGCCAAGAGGCTGAATTCCAGGCAGGCCAGGTGGTGTTTGTTACTTAACCACTTTGACTTCAACCTGACTTATCAACCGGGCTCAGAGAACCAGAAGCCAGATGCCTTGTCCTGTCAGTTTGACGAACTGGAATGAAAGGAGCAGCTTACCGCTATTTTGCCCCAAGCCAAGGTGGTAGTGTCAATTCGCTGGGGAATCGATGCTCTTACTCACAAGGCCCAAGCACAAGGAGAGATTCCTGAGAACGGTCCTCTGGATCGGCTGTCCGTTCCAAGTTCCATCCAGTCCCAGGTACTTCAATAGGGACATTAGTCGAGAATGACCACACACCCAGGGATTTTCAGGACCCTCGACATTATCAAGAGGAGGTACTAGTGGCCCAGAGTAATGAAAGAAGCTCAGCAATACATGCAGGGATGCGAGGTGTGCGCTCGGAACAAGGAGCCCCATACCTGTTCTCAAAGGTTTTTCCACCCCCTTCCTGTTCCAGAAAGACCATGGGCACACATCTCCATGGACGTTGTCACGGGTCTTCCACCAAGCCAAGAGGAAGTCGGTCATCAGGGTAATTGCTGATCGGTTTTCGAAAGCCTGCAAGTTCATTGCCTTGGATTAGTTACCATCTGCAGAGGAGATGGCCTAAATTGCCTTGGACCAGGTCCAGAATCCATTGATTCCCAATGGATATAGTCGTCCACAATTTGAATCACATTTCTAGAGAGTGTTCTGCAAACTGATAGAGGCAACAGCAAGCCTTTCCTCTGGGTTTCACCCTCAGTCCAACATTCAAGTGGAGTGGACCAACTAAGATTTAGAACCTACCCTGAGATGCCTGGCCTCAGAAAGACCTGATGAGTGGTGTGACCTTTTGATGTGGGCAGAGATCACCCACAACACGTTACAACATTCGGCACACAGAATGTCACCATTCTAGTGCTAGTTTGGTTATCCTCCACCTCTCTTTCCAGAACAGGAAGCCAGTTGGGGCCCCTGCAGGCGAAATCTCATCCAATGCTGCAAGCAAAAATGGAGTAGGTCAGGAGAGATCTTGCTGGCCTCTGCCCGGAAGGTGGAGACCAAAGCGAACCGAAGGAGAAGACAGGGACCTGCTTTGCAGCCTGGGCAACAGGTCTGGTTGTCCACCCATGATTTGCCTCTCCAGATGGAATCTAGAAAATTGACGACCCAGTTCATTAGACCCCTGAAAAAGTAAACCCAGTGGCTCACACACTGCAGCTCCCCAAGACCCTGAAGGTCAATCCCCCCTTCCACCTCTCTAAATTAAAAGCTGTCTGCACCAGCCCCCTAGCCCTACCACCACTGGCCCCAATGCCAGCCAGGTTTATTGAGGGGAAACAGGTCAGGGTGTTTGGCAATACCTTGTGGACTAGGAAGGATTCGGACACAAGGAGAGCTGCTGGGTGCCTGAAAAAGACATCCTGGATCCGGCTCTCAACCACAACTTCCATCACCGTCTCTCCAAGTAGCCAGAGTCGTCAGGAGTCAGCTATAGAGAAGGGGGCCCTGTTATCTCTCTCTCTCTCTCTCTCTCTCACAGACACACACACACACACACACACACACACACACACACACACACACACACACACACACACACGTGCCTGCTTCCGAGATTTAGAAACTCGAACTCTCCGGAGTGTGGATAGCTGACACAGCTCCTTTAAGGGGTCAGGACTGTCCCGCGAATTAGCAGTCATGTTTTGGGTGCCAAGAATTCGGTGTTTAAAGAGCAATTGAACTGAGGTTCAGTGCTCAATCTAAGCCCTACCAGTGATAATGTCTAGCGTTTGTTTTGTACTCAGTTCCCGATCCAGCTTGATACCATGTCTCAGTCCTTGCTTCGGATGCGGGTCCAAACCATCCTTGTTAAGGGCTCTCATCACAGACTATTACTTTGGATCCAATGCAGCATACAAAAAACACAATCAGCATGAAGAACACAGTAATAAAACATAATAAATGTAAATATAAAAACATTGCTATAAAGCACAATGTACAAGTAGCTGTTCTATACATAGACATGTGCATATGTACACAAGGTGACACTAGGTTATGTGTAGTGGTGGTGGTGGTGGGTGAATGGATGGAGGTTGATCAGCCTGGTGGCGTGGGGAAGGTAACTGTTTTTGAGTCTGGTGGTCCTGGAATGGATGCTGTGTAATCTCTTCCCTAATGGGAGTGGGACAAGCTGTCCGTGAGCAGGGTGGGTAGGATCCTTCACGAAGTCGCTGGCTTTTTTCTGGCACCGTTCTGTTTAAATTGCATGTATTTGATGGTGGGTAGGCTAGTGTCAGTAAAACACTAGGCAGTTTTAACCACCTGTTGTAGTGCCCTGCCATCTGCCGCAGTGCAGTTTCCATGCCGACAGTGATGCAGCATGTTAGAATGCTCTCAGCTCTGCATCTGTAGAAGGTCACGAGTGTTGGCGTGTATAGACCAGCTCTCCGTAGCCTGCTCAGAGAGCAGAGGTGTTGGTGAGCTTTCTTGCCTGTGTAGGATGTGTTCTGACACCACGAGAGGTTGTGTGTGATGTGCTCTCCCAGGAGTTTGAAACTGCTCACCGTTTCCATTCCTGTGCCACCAATGTGAGTGGGGCTGTAAGTGGAACAGGTCTTCTTGGTGTCAATAACCATCTCCGTTGTCTCGTTGGCATTGAGGAAGAGGTTATTTTGCCTGGTACTTCGCCTCAAGCTCTTTCACTTCCTTTCTGTAGGTCATCTCGTCATTGTTGTTGATGAGCCCACTGTTGTCATATCATCGGTGAGCTTGGCAAAATTTAAAAAAACAAATTTAAAGCCTAACTTTTTCAACATTTCAGAAGACCAATGAACTACAAGTGTAAAGCACGTTGTTCTTACTGTTTTTTTAGAATACAGTAGAAAGATTAGCACTGGAGGAAAAAGTATAATTTCTCTGAAAGGGAGTTTATGATTTGAATGATGGTATTGAACTTTCTATGATGAGTTTAACGAGCAGTTAAGATGACAGTTAAATGCAATGGAGAAACTACAGAGGTTCAAAGGTTTATTTATTATCAAAGCATGTATCTATATACCACTCAGAAATTCGTATTCTCCAGATAGCCATGAACCAATGAAAGAACATGGAAGTTGTTCATAGAGAAACATCAAGCACCCCACTCCGTACAAAAAAGAACAGCATCCCGGTCATCAACTCCTCTGCCCGCCCGCCCCAGCCCCCCGCCCTGCACGAAACAGAGCAGGAACATCAACCTTGAGAATACCATCTGTACAAAGCAACTGTCAGCTCATCAGGTTGTGGAGGTCCACAATCACACAGTATCTCTTCGTTTCCCCACAGGCTGAAATGCATATCATAACCTACATTATGTGTGATAATGCTACTGTTAGTTTTCTTTCAGTCAACTTGGATTTCCATAATTTCTCCCCCTTTTCTTATGTGGATCAGATGTCATTCACCAGGATATGATCCATGATCACCTGTGTCCCTCTTTTTTTAACCTAGCCCTGAGTTCTAATGGGCTCAATTAGCTCTGAGAGATATAACAGCTGGCTGTCTGCATCCACCTTCACGATCTTGTTCTTACCAAAGTAGTAGGCCTGTCCACTGTGGGCACGGTGATACCAATTTATTCAGTTGATCGTGGTATCAGGATTAGCAACTGGAAAGATTCCTAAAGCCATTCGCAGGAATAGGGCATCTACTAAGGTGGATAGTTGCCTACTGTCCGAGGTTTACGAAACTTGGATCAGCCATCTGCTTGTGGCAGAAGCATTCGTGCATGATAGCATTGGTAGAAGTGACCACTGCACAGATTTTGTGGGCACAAACCCATATCTTCACATTGAGGGAACCTTTCCTTGTGCTGTCTGGCATTACTGTTGTAATAAATGGGAGAGTATAATATGTCTGGCCAGTGACAATGGGCCAGCAGCAACAGCAGAAATGTATTCTGCCATAATCTGGAACCTCCTGGTCTGCTATCTCCTTCATTCCTCTCAGGACAGGGGGTCACTCCTGATATAGTGAGGAACACAGGATATGTGGGAGCAGCGACAGGAACAGTAAGTAGTCAACTAGTGAAGCTGGCACTCTGGACTATATGTGTGCGGAACATCAAAATCCAGTGTGCAATGAACAGAGCCAGTTGATCTAATGAACAACAGACCTGCCTCATCCAATTGGGGATGGTGCTGGACAATTAAACGACTAGAGGGTGTGGAGACGCAAAGAATATCCCTATCCTTAATGATAGCATGTGAACATGAAACCTAAGGCTGAAACATTTGATCATTGTTTGGTAAGAAGTCTGGCATGGACTCAGACCTAGAGCCTTCCTGATCAGTGCAAATCAATGGATACATGAATGCATCAACTACTCAACCGCACCCCCCCAATAAAGGGACACAGACCTGAAATGTTGACTGTTTTCTCTTTTCATAAATGCTCCCTAAACTGCTGAGTTTTTCTAGCATTTTCTATTTTATGACCCTAATATTTAGTCATTTACACTTGTCTCCCAGTACACATGACCAAGCTTTCAGAATAGCTGTTCACCTTGAGAAACTAAAATTATCATTCAACATTTTTCACACATCAATAATTTATGACGCTGGATATTTTTAATTGTATTCCCATATTTCATGGTTATTTTAAAGGATACAAATAATTTGTATGTATATATGAAAATAATACTGATCTTGCTGGGATATGTTAGCATTGTACAACATGATTATTGGTAGATATCTTGGTCAACAGCCTTTGCTCTCACTCTCACTCCCATTAAGCAATTTGAAGATGAAGTAAGAGGCACAAAAGTATCAGTAGTTAGCTAGGGCGCTAGGGTTGCCAACTGTCTCATATTAGTCGGGACATCCCATATATTTGGCTAAATTGGTTTGTCCCATACGGGACCGCCCTTGTCCCGTATTTCCCCTGCTAAGGTAAAGCGTTCCTATGAAACTGTTCATAAGCCGAAATGGCGTAAAGCAAAGAAGCAATTACCATTAATTTATATAGGAAAAATTTTTGAGTGTTCCCAGACCTAAAAAATAACCTACCAAATCATGCCAAATAACACATAAAATCTAAGATAACACTAACAATATAGTAAAAGCAGGAATGATATGATAAATACACAGCCTATATAAAGTAGAAATAATGTATGTACAATGTAGTTTCACTTAACAGAATTGGGAAGGTTAAGCCAAAACTGATTTGTAGAAAAAAAAATTGGCACGTACACACTTGCGCACACAGGTGCCCACGCAAGGCTTCATGGTCATGGTAGTCTTTCTCACAACTGTCCCGTATTTGACTACTACTTTTGTCCCTTATTTGGGAGTGAGAAAGTTGGCAACCCTATAGGGCGCCTCAGACCTCTGCACTGTACCGTATTTGTCAATATGCAGTGGAGAGCAGGTTTGTAAATCTGGTGGGAGCAAAGGATGTTGGGAACAGCAAGGGTGGTGTGCTCTGGGAGGGATGTGTGGGACAGGTTGCAGAGAAAGAGTGCCGGGGCGGTGGATGGCATGGGTACAGACACTCTCAGCTCTGAGACACCATGCAAGGTCATTTGATTCCAAACAATGGGTTTTTTGATCGTTGCAGAATGTCTCTCTGGTGCTCCTCACTCCCTCCACCCTCGGCCTTTCCCCAACCATGATTTCCCTTCCCACTCTCAGTCCACAAGAGATCCATATCAGAATCAGGTTTATCACCACTCACACATGTCACAAAGATTTTTTTTCTCTGTGTGCCAGCAGTACCGTGCAATACGTAAAATTACTACAGCACTTTGCAAAGTCTTAGGCACCCTAGCTCTCTACACATGCCTAAGATGTTCTCATTGTTAAGACTTAAGTAGCCACAGCGGTCAAGGATAACACATTTATGTTGTTTGCTTATGAGCATAAAATGAATGATAGAATATCAAAGTGCAAATTTACATCATCCCAGAATTGGTGTTACTCTAAAATAGGAGTGGGAGCATCTGCTGTGATTTAAAATAGATTCAAAGTGCTATCGTCTCAAACAACATCTATACACATTATTATTATAGCTGTGTTCTTAACTGACACTGAAGAACATTAATTGAAATGAGAACACTGATTGCCGCTGAATGGAAATACATTTGTCATCTTAAGAAGCATTTTGGATCAATTCTTCAAGAGGCATTGCAGTGAACTTTTTATGCTCCTGGATTGTGTAGAGAGCCAAATTGAACTATTCTGCTTATCCTTCACTTTAATGAGCACAAAATTGACAAGGTTTCACACAGTCTCACTGCCAAAAAAAAAGGCTTTGATTAATGCTTTGTTTGTTTCTCCCAGAGTAGATGTTGCAATAAGACGAGCGGAGGTAAGGATAGCAGATGGAGAGAGTGGAGCGGGAGGATCTCCTAACTTATCAATCAGGTTGGAAGCCAGTGAAATGGGGAAAGTTGATGCAGCAATTCTTGATGCATTACCTTAAAGGAAGTGAACGATAGGAAAAGAAATTACAGATGGTTTTATCACTCGGAATACCGAGCTAACAGTGAATGAATCACAGAAAAATACAGTACAGGAAAGGACTCTTTCTGCCCACTATGTCCATGCTGACTGTGATGCTTGTCGACGGCGATCCTATTTTTCTACATTAAGCTCACATCCTTTCTACACCTTTGCTATCCAAGTACCTGTCTAAACTGTACTATGCCTCTTATCACCTGTCTTGGCTTGTTCTATATAACCATCAACCTCAGTTGAGAAACTTGCCCCATTGTTCTTTAAATCTCCCACCTTAATTTTTTGCCCTCTAATTCTAGATCCCTCTTCGCTGGGAAAAAGGGTCTGCCTATCGATCCTCTCTATGCCCGTTATATTTTCATAAGCATCTTTAAGGTCATCATTAGCCAGTTCCAATTAGAGTAAACACATTCTGTTCAATGTGTCCTTCTAACTACAGCAATATCCTGCTGCCACATCCTTCCTCTAGAGAGTCAACCAGACTGTACACAATTCTCCCAAGAGCAGTCTAACAAGACATTCCAATTCTTACGCTCAATGTCTCAATTTATGAATTGAAGCAAGCTAACTGTCCTTTTTACTACCTTATCCACCTTCCAGGGAGCTACTAACTTGCACCCAAAGGTCTATCTATGCATCAGTGCTCCTAAGGTCATGACCTTTTACTGCATAAGTCTTATCAGAATTTGACCTCGCAGGGTGTGTTACCTCACCTGTCTGGATTGAATTCCATCTGCCGCCATTCCATCCGACTTTCCAGCTGACCTATAACCCTCTGTGTCCTTAGAAAACTGCCTTTACTATCTATAACTGCACTAATTTGTGTTATTTGCAAACTTACTCATGAGCCTACGTGTAAAATATGTGTAAAAATAATCGGGTTGTTGTCATGCGGGATTTCAACTTTCCAAATATAAGGTTTCAAAGGTACATTTAATGTCAGAGAAATGAATACAATATACATCCTGAGATGCTTTTTCTTTGCAACCATCCACGAAAACAGAGGAGTGCCCCAAAGAATAAACAACAGTTAAATGTTAGAACCCCAAAGTCGCCCCCAGCTCTGCTCCCTCCCGCGCGTAAGTGGCAGCGAGCAGTCCCCCCTCCCCCCAATGGCAAAAAAAGCATTGGTGCCCACCACCGAGTACTCAAGCCTGAGCAAAGCAACAGCAAAGACACAGGTTTGCAGTACCCCTAAGACTACTTGTTCACCCGCCATTTGACATACCATAAGCGCTCTTTCTCTCTCCCTAATAAGGGGGAAAGAGATGTCTCCGTTTCACAGTGAAAGGGGAGACGTAACAAACAACTCGCTAGTTTACAATTTTAAAAGTCCATTGCGTTGCTTTTTCCGAGCTCTGTGCCCAAAGATCTTGGGTCTCTGGGCACACAGCCAGAGATCTTCCATCTCCAACGACACACCAATCTGAAGAGGCACCAAGCTCCGAGCCCCCCATCTCCAGAGCCACAAAATCTCGGTCCTTCAAAGGCGAGCAGAACTCTTAGGCCGAGCCCTTGCGTGCCAAATAATGGCCATTTGTGAAACCCCGAGAACGGGTCCCATTCCCACAAAGAACCGTAGTCAGCATGTAACTCCCGGTCAGAGTCTTCAAAAGAACCCTCAAAGGGGAAAATAGAGATACTAAAGATGGAAGTAGAGCTGTTTCCGAAGATGCAAGCAAAGGAGTCGCCATTAGACACCATTAATTCTTCTAAGCTCCTCCTTCTATATCCTTTTTTGGTCTCCTTCTCAGACCAAACGACATAGGAGCAGAATTATGCCATTCAGCCCATCAAGCCTGCTCCATCACTCCACCAGGGCTAATTCTGGATCCCACTCAACTCCATATGGCCTTCTTGCCATATCCTTTGATGCCCTGACCAATCAGAAAACTATCAACTTTCACCTTATATATACCCATGAACTTGGCCTCCACCGCAGGCTGTGGCAGAGCATTCCACAGATTCACCACTCTCTGGCTAAAAAAAAAATTCCTCCTTATCTCTGTTCTAAAAGATCACCCCTCAATTTTGAGGCTGTACCCTCTAATTCTGGATACCCACACCATTAGAAACATCCTCTCCACATCCACCCTATCTTGTCCTTTCAACATTCAGTAGGTTTCAATGAGATCCCCACACATTCTTGTAAATTCCATTGAGTACAGGTCCAAAGCTGCCAAACTCCCCTGCGTTTCCAGAATCATCCTTGTGATTCTCCTCTGGACTCTCTCCAATGACATCACATCCTTTCTGAGATATAGAGCCCAAAACTATTGGCAATGCTCTAAGTGCGGCCTGACTTGTGTCTTTTAAAGCCTCGGTATTATCTCTTTGATTTTATATTCTATTCCCCTTGAAATAAAGGCCAACATTGCATTTGCCTTCTTTACCACAGACTCAACCTGTAAATTAACCTTCTGGGAGTCTTGCACGAGGATTCTCAAGTCCCTCTGCACCTCTGATGTTTGAACATTCTCCCCATTTAGATAATAGTTCGCACTATTGTTCCTTTTGCCAAAATGCATTATCATACATTTCCCAACACTGTATTCCATCCGCCACTTTTTTGTCCAGTCTTCCAATTTTTCTAAGTCCTGCTGCAATCGCATTGCTTCCTCAGCACTACCTACCCCTCCACCTAACTTCGTCTCATCCTCAAACCTTGTCGCAAAGCCATCAATTCCACTTTCGAAATCATTGACAAACAATGTGAAAAGTAGCAGTCCCAATACTGACCCCTGAAGAACACCACTAGTCACCAGCAGCCAACCAGAAAAGGTCTCCTTTATTCCCACTCACTGCCTCCTGGCTGTCAGCCATTCCTCTATCCATGTCAGTATTTCTCCTGTAATGCCATAGGATTTTATCTTGTTAAGAGCCTCGTGTGTGGCACCTTATCAAACACCTTCTGAAAATCCAAATAAATGACATCCACTGCCTCTCCTTTGTGCACCCTGCTTGTTCCTTCCTTGAAGAACTCAAACAGATTTGTCAGGCAAGATTTCCCTTTTCAGAAACTTACTTTATCATTAGTCTCCAAGTACTCCGAAACTTCATTCTTACTAAAGGACTCCAACACTTTCCCAACCACTGAGGTTAGGCTATCTAGCCTATACTTTCTCTCCTTCTGCCTTCCTCCCATCTTAAAGAGTGGAGTGACATTTGCAATCTTCCAGTACTCCGGGACCATCCCAGAATGAAGTGATTCTTGAAAGATCATGACCAATCATGAAAGATCATGATCCGTTACCTCTTCAGCAACCTCTCTCAGGCCTCTGGGATGTAGTCCATCTGGTCCAGGTGACTTATCCACCTTAAGACCTTTGAGTTTGCCTAAGCACTTTTTTCCTTTGTAATAGGAATGGCACTCACTCCTGCTCCCTGACACTCACTGACACACTGCTAGTGTCTTCCACGGTGAAGACTGACGTAAGGTACCAATTAAGTTCATCTGCCATTTCTTTATCCCCATTACTACCTCACCAGCATCATTTTCCAGTGGTCCATTATCAACTCTCATCTCCCTTTTAATCTTCATATAACGTAAAAAAAAATCTAATATCCTGCTTTATATTATTGGCTAGTTTGCCCTCATATTTCACTTTTCCATTCTTAATAGCTTTTTTAATTGCTTTTTGTTGGATTTTTAAAGTTTCCCAATCATCCAACTTCTCACTCACTTTTGCTGTCTTATATGCCCTTTCCTTTTATGCAGTCAACTTCCTTTGTCAGCCATGGTTGTCTACCCCTACCATTTGAGAACAGCTTCTTCTGTGTGGCATATCTATCCTGTTCCTTGTGAACTATTCCCAGAAACTTCAGCCATCTCCGTTTTGTCAGCATCTCTACCAGTATCCTCCTCCAATCCTCCTGGGCAAGCTTCTCTCTCATGCCTCTGTAATTCCATTGTGATACTGATACATGTGACTTACACTTCTCCCTCTCAAATTACAGTATGAATTCAATCACATTATGATCACTGGTTCCTAAAGGTTCCTTTACATTAAACTCCCGAATAAGACCTGGGTTATTACCAATCTAAGATGACCTTTCCCCGAGTAGACTCAAGCACAAGCTGCTCGAAAAAGCCATCTTGTAGGCATTCAACAAATTCCATCTCTTGCAATTGGACACCAACCTGAATTTCCCAATCCCTTTGCATATTGAAGTCCCCCGTTACAATTGTGATATTACCGTTATTTTCCAGCTCCCTTTGCAATCTCAACCTCATATCTTGGCTACTATTTGGAGGCCTATGTATGATTCCCATAATTTTTGTTCTTATGCTTGCAGTTTCTTAACTTCACCCACAAAGAGTCAGCATTCTCTGAAGATTAGTGGAGGGGCAGGTAGTGTTGAGGAAACAGGGAGTCTGCAGAAGGACGTAGACGGATTAGGAGAATGGGCAAGAAAGTGACAAATGAAATACAATGTTGGAAAATGCATGGTCATGCACTTTGCACTTACTGAATTTTTTGAAGCGGTTACTAGGAAAGGTGATGAGGGTAAAGTGGTGGATGTTGTCTATATGGACTTCAGTAAGGCCTTTGACAAGGTTCCACATGGAAGGTTAGTTAGGAAGGTTCAATCATTAGGTATTAATATTGAAGTAGTAAAATGGATTCAGCAGTGGCTGGATGAGAGACGCCAGAGAGTAGTGGTGGATAACTGTTTGTCAGATTGGAGGACGGTGTGTAGCAGTGTGCCTCAGGGATCTGTACTGGGTCCAATGTTGTTTGTCATATATATTAATGATCTGGATGATGGGGTGGTAAATTGGATTAGTAAGTATGCAGATGATACTAAGATAGGTGGAGATGTGGATAATGAAGTAGATTTTCAAAGCTTGCAGTGAGATTTATGCCAGTTAGCAGAGTGGGCTGAAAGATGGAGTTTAATGCTGATAAATGTGAGGTCCTACATTTTGGTAGAACTAATCAAAATAGGACATACATGGTAAATGGTAGGGCATTGAAGAATGCAGTAGAACAGAGGGATCTGGGAATAATGGTGCTTGGTTCCCTGAAGGTGGAATCTCATGTGGATAGGGTGGTGAGGAAAGCTTTTGGTGTGCTGGCCTTTATAAATCAGAGCATTGAGTATAGGAGTTGGGATGTAATGTTAAAATTGCACAAGGCAATGGTAAGGCCAAATTTGGAATATTGTGTACAGTTCTGGTCACTGAATTATAGGAAAGATGTCAACAAGAGAGATTGAGAGAGTACAAAGAAGATTTACTAGAATGTTACCTGGGTTTCATCTCCTAAGTTACAGAGAAAAGTTGAACAAGCTGGGTCTTTATTTTTTGGAGCGTAGAAAGTTGAGGGGGGGACTTGCTAGAAGTATTTAAAATTATGAGGGGGATAGATAGAATTGACATGGATAGGCTTTTTCGATTGAGGGTGAGGGAGATTCAAACAAGAGGACATGAGTTGAGAGTTAAAGGGCAAAAGTTTACGGGTAAAATGAGGGGGAACTTCTTAACTCAGAGAGTGGTAGCTGTGTGGAACGAGCTTCCAGCAAAAGTGGTTGAGGTAGGTTCGATGTTGTCATTTAAAGTTAAATTGGATAGCTATATGGACAGGAAAGGAATGGAGGGTTATGAGCTGAGTGCAGGTCGGTGGGAATACGTGAGAGTAAGAGTTCGGCACGGACTAGAAGGGCCGAGATGGCCTGTTTCCGTGCTTTAATTGTTATATGCTTACAGAAGAAATAAACGTGCGACCAATTTTTCTAAACGGGGAGAAAATCCAAAAAGCTGAGATTCTAAGGGACTTAGTAGTCCTTGTGCAGATCACCCTAAAGGTTAACCTGCAGGTAGAGTCAATGGTGAGAAAGGCAAATGCAATGTTAGCATTTATTTCAAGAGGTCCAGAATACAAGAGCAGGGATGTGATGCAGGGTTTTATAAGGCACTGGTGAGGCCTCACCTTGAGTGTTGTGAACAGTTTTGGGCTCCTCATCTAAGAAAAGATGTACTGGTATTGGAGAGGGTTCAGAGGAGGTTCACAAGGGTGATTCCAGGAATGAAAATGTTATCAAATGAGGAACATTTGATGGCTCTGGGATTCTACTCACTGGAACTTAGAAGGATGAGTGGGGATCTCATTGAAACCTTTTGAATGTTGAAAGGCCTAGAGAGAGAGGGTGCAGCCTCAAGATAGAGGGTAGATGTGGAAAGGATGCTTCCCATGGTGGGGGAGTCTAGGACAAGAGGGCACAGCCTCAGGATAGAAGGTGTCCATTTAAAACAGAGATGCGGAGAAATTTCTTTAGCCAGAGGGTGATGAACTTCTGGAATTTGTTACCACAGGCAGCTGTGGAGGCCAGGTCGTTAGGTGTTTTTAAGGCAGAGATTGATAGGTTCTTGTTTGAACTCAGCATCAAAGGTTACAGGAGAAGGTCTGGGAGTGGGACTGAGGAGGGGGAAAAAGAAGGACTCAGCCATGATTAATTGGCAGAGCAGACTGGATGAGCCAAACGGCCTAATTCTGCTCCTATGTCTTATGGACTATATTCACATCATTTGCAGTCACTTATCTCATGTGGTATTGATTATCAGATGATAAATAGCTGCCAGTTTGTTTCTCCGGTGTAATAGAGAGCAGACATTTACTGATATAAATAACAAAGGATCCTGACCCTGTAGTGAATAATATGAGAATAAGTAGGGTGATGTCAAAGATAGAATGACAGAATGTTTATATGAGGTTTGACTATAAGCTTTTTCTACAAACTAACCATGGAATTAAACCAGAAATTTTTCTGAAAATTCATGTGTACCTACAGCTTAACTTTGCTCCTCCTCTTTCAGATCTTCTATTTTATGTGGGAATTGCAGTTACATATAAACATACAAAATCAGAGTATACAGAGGTCTCTCAGCTCCTCAAACCATTCAGTACAATCATGGCTGATCCTTAGCTCTGCATCTACTTGTAGAAGGTTTTACCATACCACTGGGTTGAAATGGGAAGCAATGGACCAACTTGCACCCAATTCTGACATTCCAGTTGACCTCGCAATGTCCTCTTCCCATCTGTCCGTGGACTGGTCTCTAAATTGGGAGAACTGTTCCAAGAATTGTTCAAACAATGTCCTAATACCCTTTGCCTCACAACTCATAATGTACAGATAACTTCAATGCCTCATAGCAATCCCTGAGCACATTGGCATGACTGATCCAGCAGAAATGGAGGCACAATAATATCGAGAAAGGAGGAAATTGCCTTGGGTGCTCACAATATTGACTCTAGATTGCATGAGCTTTCATTGCATCAGATCAAATGTGCAAGAAAGGTGCCTATTGGTCAACAGCTACTATCATCCCTCCACTGATGAATCATTTCTCCTCTATTCAGAAGAACTGCCAACAGTAGAAAGGGTACAGAATGTGCTTTAGGTGAGAGTTCAGCCTTTATCAGCAAGTGGGGCTACCTGATGGCTCTGCAGCAGTTAATGACTGAATACAAGGAGAAAATAATCTACCTATGGGAGAACCGTTTGTCAATGGTAACACAGGTTTCATCTTCACACTGAGGATATCTGCCATTGCTTTAAGCAGGGGTAATGAGATTGACTTAAAACTTCGCTGACAGCAGGGCTCATCGTGTCAAGTGCTAAAGATCAGACCACCAGATGTGCCAAGTGATAATTTTCCTCCGGATCCGCCTGAGATCACACCATCAGAGAAGCTCATATTCGGGTTATTCAGTTCACTCTGTACCACAGCAAGGTCCATGGCTGCTTAATATAATTGAAACAGTCATTGAGCTAACAAGTGATTCAAGGGACAGGGTTTTGGTGCAGGATAAATGGAGGTGAGAGAATAGGGTAACCATGGTATTATTGAATGGTAGACCAAGTATAAGGGGCAGAATGTCCTTTGTCAGTTCTTGCCTCATTCTCCTTACCTCATAATCAACAGGCACCTCCAGCAGTATGTACATTAATTGAGCAATAGCTGCTTTTTCCAAGTACAGCTGACTTCTTGTGGAATGATAGCCTAGTGTGAAACACAACCCAGTAAATGGTATGGAGAAGGTACTGAAGGAGCCATCTGTTTGATTGGTTCTGTAAGGCTGTTATAGTCGGAGTTTTGGGGGTGGGAGGGTAATGGGGATAAGCTCTCATTATCTGGATGCTCTCAATGGTGTGCATCTCAAATAGCCTTTGACAACCAAATCCAGCTCCTGGCCTTCACGTGTGGCTTAGCTACTGGGCCCAGCAGAACCATTTCTACTGACAGGAGAAGGGGCAAAGGTGGATCACCGGTGCCTTAAAACCAGTCGTTTTGGGCAGATGGGGCTCGTCAGCCGCGGTCGGCAGCTCATCTAGGAGAAGGGAAACTCTGATCTCAAACCTCCACTGCCTTGCGGCTGTACCCACTCATCGGGAAGTCTTTGAGAGTAAACCCCTAGGGCTGTAGACCCTAAGGCAGTCCTACATTGAGTTCAGCGCTGACTGGCAACTCCTTGACGCCGCTGGTGCCAAACTGTATCAGTCTCTGCAGTTCCTTTGGTTTCATCAGCTGTGTGGAGAGAGGGGGCCTGCCGCTTGGGCAACCATATCGTACTGCCCTGGCTCGTGTATCACATACACAGCTGGGACGCAACATTCATGGTCGACCCTGACTGGCAGAGAGCCTCCCTTATCGACCTGATGTGCTGCAAAGCATATAGATGACAGCAAACGTTACATATCTACAGTGACGACACAGGAACTTGAAGGGTCTGTGCACTGTATATCTAACTGCTTATTCTGATTACATTCATTCACCCACCTCTCATTACAAACAAACCAAGAACAGGAATGTCATGAAAAAAATAACATGGTGTATTAAAAGAGAGGTGTATCAAGACATGGCATCCATATTTTCTACTGCTGTTGATTAACTGAGCACCAAAACAAATAGTTCTGTTCCGCAGGCTGTCTCACTGAGGCCCAGCAAATTATGAGATTTGTCTGATTGGGGAAATAGGTGACTGAGTAACATATATTCAAAATGGGAATCGAAATTTGTTAAGTTTTTAATTTTATGTTTGTATTATTATTTCAAACAGGTAAATTCTGTTGGAATATTTAGTCAAATGTGTTGCTTAAGATAGGTGGCATTTCCTCACATAAGTGGTGAGTCTGCCACCTAGTGGGGTGTGTGGAGATTTTGTATGGTTAGGGAAATCGTCTTGTTCTTTTACCAACTGCAAACTTCACCAGACGGAAACCTGCTAGT
Source organism: Mobula hypostoma (assembly GCF_963921235.1). NCBI lineage: Eukaryota > Metazoa > Chordata > Chondrichthyes > Myliobatiformes > Myliobatidae > Mobula > Mobula hypostoma. Next base: position 72,163,729 of record NC_086102.1, on the reverse strand, counting down.
CAATTAAAATGTTCCATGAGGGTTTGTAAAGAAGCTGTGAATTGACATTTTTTTTCTAATCAACTAGTTTTCACACCTTAGATTAATTCAGTTGGGCTTCTCGCACTGCTTTTCATTGAGATTTGTTGTGATAATGAAAAATCATGCAGTTTTCACAGCTTATATTGTTCCTGTAGAATCATTATAATCAGCAAAAAGTAGGAATGCTTTATTACAAGCTAACCGAGAGTAGTGTAGTATAGTACTCTCAGTGGTAACTTGTCAGACATTAAAAACTGCTTAACTGTTGTAGGAAATATATCATCAAACTGGAACAACTCAATATTCAACTCCATCATACCCTCAGTACTAATCAAGGAGCTCCAAAACCTGAGTCTCTGTGTCTCCCTCTGCAACTGGACCCTTGATTTCCTCACCAGGAGACCACAGCGTGTGAGGATTGGAAATGTCATCTCCTCCTCGCTGACAAACAACACTGGTGCGCCTCAGGGATGTGTGCTTAGCCCACCGCTCTACTCTCTCTACACTCACAATTGTGTGGCTAGGCGCAGCTCAAACGCCGTCTATAAGTTTGCTGATGACAAATTTCAGATGGTGACCGGAAGGCGAACAGGAATGAGATAGCTCAGCTTGTTGAGTGGTGTCACAGCAACAACCTTACATTCTACGGGGACTTCAGGAAGGGTAAGTCGAGGGAAGACACACCAGTCCTCATCGAGGAATCAGAAGTGGAAAGGTGAGCAGTTTCAAATTCCTGGGTGTCAACATCTCTGAGTATCTAACCTGGACCCAACATGATGCAGTTACAAAGAAGGCACAACAGGGTCTCTACTTCGTTAAGAGTTGGAGGAGATTTGGTATGTCACCAGAGAGACTCACAAATTTCTACAGATGTACCTGGAGAACGTTCTAACGAGGTGCATCGTGACCGGTGTGGTGTGGGAGGGGGGCCCTGTACAGAGTCGAAATAAGATGCAGAAAGTTGTAACCTCAGTCAGCTCCCCTGCATTCAGGCCATCTTCAATGAGTGATGCCCCAAAAACAACGCCAGTGAGACTCAGGGATGTGTGCTGAGCCCACTGTTCTACTCTATACACCCAGGGCTGCAGGCACAGCTCAGGCGCCATCTATTAATTTGCAGATGACACATCGATTGTTGGCAGAATTTCAGATGGTGATGAGGAAAAATATAGGAGTGAAATAGTAAACACAAAATACTCTGCAGATACTGGGGTCAAATTCTCCAACTTCCGGTAATTCCCTCCCCCTCCCTTCCCCCATCCCAGTTTCACTCTGCCCCCTCCCCCAGCTGCCTATCACCTCCCTCATGATTCTGCCTCCTTCTACTACCCATTGTGTTTTCCCCTATTCCTTCTTCACCTTTCCTGCCTATCACCTCCCTGCTTCCCCTCCCCCACCCCTTTATCTTTCCCCTTACTGGTTTTTCACCTGGAACCTACCAGCCTTCTCCTTCCCACCCTCCCCCCACCTTCTTTATAGGGCCCCTGCCCCTTCCCTCTACAGTCCTGATGAAGGGTTCTGGCCCGAAACGTCGACTGATCATTTCCACGGATGCTGCCCAACCTGCTGAGTTCCTCCAGCGTGTCGTGAGTGTAAGAGTGAAGTAGGCCAGCTGCTTGAATGATGTCGAAACAACAACCTTGCACTCAACATCAGTAAGACCAAGTAATTAAGGGTGAGTAGATTCAAGTTCCTGGGTGTCAGCATCTCTGAAGATCTTTCCTGGCCCCAGCATGTCGATGCAATTACAAAGAAGGCACAACAGTGGCGATACTTCATTAGGAGTTTGCGGAGACTTCGTATGTCACCAAAGACTCTGACAGATTTTCACAGATGTACAGTGAGAGTGTTCTATCACTGTCTGGTATGGAGACGACACTGTACAGGATCAGAGAAACCTGCAGAAAGTTGCAAACTCGGCCAGCTCTATCATGGACACTAGCCTCCCCAACATTGAGAACATCTTCAAATGGCAATGCCTCAAAAAGGCAGCATTCATCATTAAGGACCCCGTCACCCAGGACAAGCCCTCTTCTATTACTACCATCAAGGAGGAGGTACAGGAGCCTGAAGACACACACTCAGTGTTTCAGGAACAGCTTCTGCCCTTCCCCCATCAGATTTATGAATGGACAATGAACCCATGTACACTACCTCAGTACAGTATAATTTTCATTTTTTTTGCACTACTTATTTAAATATATATATTATAATTTGTAGCTTTTTAGTGATATATTTCAATGTACTGTGTTTGCAAAACAACATATTTCATGACATATGCCAATGATATTAAACCTGATTCTGATTCTGAAAGAGTGCAAAGAAGATTTACGCGGCTTTTGCCAGGACTTCAGGGCCTGAGTTATAGGAAGAGGTTGAACAGCCTGAATTTTATTCGTCTGAGTATAAAAATCCTGAGAGGTATAGATAGGACGAATGCATAGAGTCTCCCCGCCCCCAGGAAAGGGAATCAAGAACTAAAGGAGATAGGTTTAGGAAAAATGTAAAAAGGGACCTGAAAGACAACTTCTTCACTGAGAGGCTGGTGAGTACATGGAAAGAGCTGCTAGTGGAAATGGTTGAAGGAAGTGTAACAACATTTAAAAGATATTTGTACAGGTACAAGGATAGGATAGATGTAAATGGGGATCTTGGATGATTTGGATCATTAGGTGGAGGGGTTTGTTCCCTTGACGTATTACTGTATGACTCTGAGATGAGTGATACAGAGTGAGACAGTGTTCTGGTCTGCAGAAAAGCTTGCACTTCAGCCTTAAGGTAAAACTTATCCATCAAATTCCTGCCACATCATGTTTCCAAGGGGAAATGCGTAAATCAACACCTTCCACAAGAGAAACATTTTTTGAGGCCTCCGTTAGTCAGAGTCAACCATAGATGTCGCGTCCTAGCTGTCTAGATACTCAAGCCTGGGCAGTACGATATGGAGAGCAAGCTGTTATCCATGTAGCAAGCGCCCCCTATCCACGCATGTGATGAACCCAAAGGAACGGCAGAGACCGATACAGTTTGGTACCAGCAGCGTCGCAGGAGTTACCAGTCAGCATTGAACTCAATATAGGACTGCTTTAGGGACTCCAGCTCCAGATTTTTCCCTCCGGGTTTACGTCCGAAGCCTTGCCCACGAGTGGGATATAGTCACGAGGCAGCGGATGTTTGAAGTAACACTCACAACACACCGGAGGAACTCAGCAGGTCGGGCAGCATCCATGGAAAAAATCGGTTGATGTTTCGGGCCAGAACCGAAACGTCGACCGATCTTTTCCACGGATGCTGCCTGACCTGCTGAGTTCCTCCAGCGTGTTGTGAGTGTTGCTTTGACCCCAGCATCTGCAGATTATTTTATGTTTAGGATGTTTGAAGTAAGAGTTTTCCTTCTTCTCGGTGAGCTGCCAACCACGGCCGGCAAGCCCCATCTGCCCAAAGGAAAATATGATCAATGTAAAGTCTAACAGCATTTTGAAGTAATGTGCAAAATCAGTTAACTCTCCACATTTTTGCACAGTGGAAACAATAAATCATGGGCAATTATTACTGTGATTTCACCACAGGACTGACCAGAAATAATGTTGTTACTTTCAACACATCATGCTGCTAGCCGGCCAGTCACCCTAGCACAGTACCCCATGGGCAGGGTATGGACATGGCATGGTCACTAAAAGGGAGTTGCATCTTTTGATTATCCAGTGTATGGTGCTTGGCAAGGCGACTGAGTCCAGACTGACAGGGTGAGGAGAAAGAGCCAGCAGTTGTAGGTGGAGGATCAGAACCCAAGGACAATAAATGTCTAATACCAGAGGGCATGCATTCAAGGTGAGAGGGAGAATGTTCAAAGCAGATGTGTGGGATAAGTTCCTCTCACAGAGAGTGGGTGGTATCTGGAGTACACTGCCAGGGATGGTGGTGGAGGTAGACACGATAGAGGCTCTCAGGCAGACTCGAGAATAAGCAGGTTTAGACTTTTTTCAGAGGATTGTAGGAGAATGAGGGGTGAATGAAGGGTAAAAGTGTATAAACCCATGAGAGGGGATGTGCAGAGTCAATTTCCTCATGGTTGCAGAATCAAGAACTGGACGACAAAGGGTGAGAGGAGAAAGATTTACAGTGGCAGAGGTCCCCAACCACCGGGCCGCGGACCGGTAACGGGCCGCAAAGCATGTGCTACCGGGCCATGAGGAAACGATATGATTTGGCGATAGGAGTCAGCTGCACCTTTCCTCATTCCCTGTCACGCCCACTGTTGAGCCATTACACATGCGAGGGCATTACCCACGCGTCATCCATTTCAGAGCGGGAAGGAGATCAACTCCTCGAGCTTGCAAATGATGGCGGGCTGAAAAGCATATTTGACATAACATCTCTGCCGGCATTCCAGATCAAAGTCAAGGCTAAATATCCTGAGATAGCCACGAAAGCACTGAAAATGTTGCTTCCATTTCCAACATCGTATCACTGCGAAGCGGAGTTTTCTGCATTGAATGCAACGAAAACTAAATTGCAGAATAGACTGGACATAAGAAACCCCCTTCGAGTATCGCTGTCTCCCATCACCCTTCGATAGGACCGTCTTGTTGCAGGAAAACAAGCCCAGGGCTCCCACTGATTCAGCGATATTGGTGTGTTGCAATGATTTTATATGTTCATACGGGGAAAATATGCAATGTTACTTAAAATGTTATGATGCTATTGACCTATATAACTATATAACAATTACAGCACGGAAACGGGACATCTCTGCCCTTCTAGTCTGTGCCAAACGCTACTCTCACCTAGTCCCACCGACCTGCACTCAGCCCATAACCCTCCATTCCTTTCTTGTCCAGATACCTATCCAATTTTTCTTTAAATGATAATATCGAACCTACCTCTACCACTTCTACTGGAAGTTCGTTCAATACTTACTTCAAGCTCCCCTGTCCTCCCCGATAATTGACTTATCACTATATTCATGCGAGGAAAATATGCGCTGTGTATTTAATATTAAATTCATTAGATAAACCCTTTTAGAAAGGAAATTGAGTGTATTAGCCACTTACCATCTATATTGCGGATGTGATTAACACCCCCCCCGAACAGAATCACCAAAAATGATTTGTAGAAAAAAATCGACATGTACAGAGCACTGGTGCCCACGCAAAGCTTCATGGTCATTGTAGTCTTTCTAGTGTTAAACACAACGTATTTGACTGCTACTTGTCCGCTGGCTACCCTAACCACCCCCCCCACCCCCCCCCCGGGGTTGGCCAGTCCACAAGAATATTGTCAATATTAAACCGGTCCGCGGCGCAAAAAAAGTTGGGGACCCCTGCCTTATAATATAGAAGTATTCAGCCCCCAACCCTTGGTTCACATAAATGAGTATTACAACCAGGGATTTTGATCAATTTAACTGAGAATTTTTATTTGTGAATCACAAGATCCTCTTTCCACAGTAGAGTACAAAAAATGGGAAATTTTTCAGCAGTTCAAAAGTATTCATCCCCCTTTTGCTCAGTACTTAGTTGAACCACCTTCCACTGCTATTACAGCCAGTAGTCTTTTTGGATAGGTCTCTATTAGCATTGCACAACGTGATGGAGCAAGATTTGCCCATTCCTCCTTGCAAAATTGCTCAAGGTTAGTTGGGCAGTGGTGGTGGACATCAGTCTTGATGTTTTGCCAGAGATATTCGATCAGGTTAAGGTCAGGATTCTGACTGGGCCACTCAAAGACATCAATTTTCCTCATTTGAAACAACTCCATTGTTGCTCTGGCAGTGTGCTTTTGATCATTTTCCTGCTGAAAGACAAACTTACTCCTCAGTTTAAGCTTTCTGGCAGAGGCTAGCAGGTTTTAACCAGGATTTCTCTGTATTTAGCAGCGTTCATCTTCCCATCAATCCTGACCAGATTTCCAGTCCCTGCTGCTGAAAAGCATCCCCATAGCATGATGCTACCTCCACCATACTTTAGAGTAGGGATGGTCTTACCTGGCTGGTGCTCTATATTAGATACATGCTACACATGCCACTTAGAGTTGAGGCCAAAAATTTCCACTTCAGTCTCATCCAACCACAAGACCCTCTTCCACACATTTACAATATCTTCTAACTGATGCGTTGCAAAGTCTTTACAGGCAATTTTTTTTAGCTAAGGCTTCTTTCTTGCCACTCTTCCATAAATACCCTTTTTGGCCAAGGCGCTAGAGATTGTGGAGCCATGAACTTCATCTCCGGTTGCAGTCACTGACTTCTGCAGCTCACTCAGAGTGACTGTTGGTGTCACAGTAGCCTCTCTTACAAGTGCCATTCTTCTCCGGCGACTAAGTTTAGCGGGGCAGCCTGAACTAGGCAGCATGGCTGTGGCTTCATATTTTTCCCACTTTTCACGATGGACTGCAATGAGCTCCGAGGTACGTTCAGTGTCTATGAGATCATCCTCTACCTTTCCCCAGATTTGTGCTTCTCTATCATCATTTCCCTGGCTTGCCTTGAATGCACTTTTTCTGCACTCTTCTATGTTCTATGTTCCAGCAGCAACTGACCATGCTTTAAAACACTCAAGCGTGACTACAGTATTTTATTCCTCTCCTCCTCGCGTTCACATACAGTATAGGTAAAAACAGGATCAAACACACGTGAGCTCTCTGCTGTCTTTATTGTATAGCAGACACTGTAAGTGTCAGTGGCTGTGCTCGTTATTGTAAATGGCAGTCATTTCTGTTCCGACTTGATCCATGTCCTTCACCATATTTATTCCCCCCTAGCCCACCTACAAAGCACAGGTGACAACAAAGAAAGCCCTTGTACACTGTCTTGCCTCTCCTTGCCTTTTCCAGAAGCTGTGAGCTCATTTTCAAGTGTACAGTTCAACAATTGGCTGCTGGTTATGAATTTCCATGACTTTAAAATGCTCTTTAATTATTGTCTTAATGATGAAGAGACAGCATTGGCAAAGGACATCGTTGAATCTGTTTTTGAAAATATTCCGGTGGGGGTGGGTGGGGGGGAGAGAGAGATTGTAGTTCACTGAGTGTACAACCTAGCTTTCAAAAGAACTAACCAATCTCCCCTTCCAATTTCCCAAATCCCTGAAATACTATTTCCTAGAAGTAAATATACAAGGGGTGATTGATATGTTTGTGGCCTAAGGTAGAAGGAGTCAATTTTAGAAAACCTAGCAGATTTATTTTTCAACATAGTCCCGTCCTACATTTACACACTTAGTCCAGCGGTTGTGGAGCGTACGAATCTTGGACCTCCAGAAAGTGTCCACAGCAGGGGTGATTGATAAGTTTATGGCCTAATGTAGAAGGAGATGAGTTACACAGCTCTCGTTACATGCACATGCAGTTCAACTCTTTGAGTGAGTATGCAGAAAGTTTGAAATTAATAACTCATCTCCTTCTACTTTAAGCCATGAACTTATCAATCACCCCTGATGAGTTATTAACTTTAAACTTTCTGCATAATCACTCAAAGAGCTGAACTGCACGTGCATGTAACGAGAGTTATATAACTCATCGCCTTCTGCCTTAGGCCACAAACTTATCAATCACCCCTCGTACAAGCTAATGTTAAACCAGATTTTCAAGCCATATATTTGAAATCTTAATCATATGTCATGCAAAAAAAACTTCTAGTGTGTTAGCCCTGGGTCACCCGCTATCCACCTTAATCCTGCCTTTGGTTACAGCCAAAGACTGAACATTTTGTCTTAACTTCAGTACCGGAACTGTTTATTTTCAGTTCTCTTTGTCACCTTTGCTCTAAGGTGAAACTAAAAAATCAAAGTAAATTTATTATCAACATACATGAATGACCCTAATACCACCTTGAGATTCATTTTCTTGCAGCGATTCTCAATAACAACAAAGAAACAAAATAGAGCCTATATAAAAAAACGCACGCAACAAAGACAAACAACCAAATTGCAAAAGATTGCAAATTGCAACTGTGCAAATACAAAAAGAGAGAAAAAAAACCCAAAATGATAATAATAAATAAACAAGCAATAAATATCAAAGGTATGAGTTGCAGAGTCCTAGAAAGTGAGACTATAGGTTGTTGAATAATTCCAGTGTTGGGGTAAGTGAACTTATCCCCTCTTGATGATGAATGTTGCTTGCCTGTGACAGTGCTTTTGTAGATGTGCACAATGGCGGGGAGCACTTTACTCGTGATAGGCTAAGCTGTATCAACTACTTTTTGTAGGGTTTTCAATTCAAGAGCATTGGGGTTTCCATACCAGGCTGTGATGCAACCAGTCAGTGTACTCTCCACTGTTCATCTGTAGAAGTTTGTCAAAGTTTTATGTGACATGCCAAATCTTCGCAAACTCCTAAGAAAGTAGAGGCACTGCTACTCCTTCTTTGTACTGGCCGTTACGTGTTGAACCCAGGGCAAAGCCTCTAAAATAATAGCACCAAGGAATTTAAAGATGCTAATCCTCTCCGCCTCTGATTCCCAGATGAGGACTGGCTTATGGACCTCCAGTTTCCGCTTCCCGTGATCAATAATCAGCTCATTGATTTTGCTGACATTCAGTGAGAGGTTGAGCCGCCATTCAGCCAGACTTTTAGTCTTCCTCCTGTATGCTGATTCGTCAACACCTTTGATTTGGCCAACAACACTGGTGTCATCAGCAAATTTACATCTTCAGCTGCCTCAGTTTACTGACACATCTGTAATCCTTCATCCCTAAATAGGTAACTTCTGTAGCTATAAACACCTACTGTGTCCTCCCTAAAACATCGGACCCAGAATTGTTCTGAATACATCAGATAGTTTTGAATTACTTCTTTATATAAAGGAGACCTCATGTTCTTTGCCAGGATCCAATATGCCTCATTAACTGTTCTGTTTACATACACTGTCATCTTCAAAGATATGTGAATAATTGTCTCCGTTTTTGTTCAAATCTCCTACGTTTTGATTCAAACCTACTGTGAGTACTATTTGTTGAATTATCGTTATATTTCTTCAGTAGAGTAACCCCTTCTCACAATTTTGTCATTGAAAAAGAATCAGATTTTTGTTAGAGATTTGATTTATTCTGAGATTTTTTTAAGATTGATATGGTAGGCCTACAGTAGCTTATTTTAAAGGATTATTAGCTCTCAATATCTGGGCTGTTACCTCCAGTCCTTGACAAATCTCTGTTCTCTGGCAACCAACTTCATCTCTGTTCCTAGCAGCTCTCTGAGACCACACTCAACTATCCTTGATTATATTTGGTGTAATAAACTCTGGTTCACGTACTGGTGTCATCATCAAGATCCTCTACATCCAAGCACATAACAGCCCTCAGCATTCCCCTGCCCCAGTCATGCTACAACTCCTATCCATGTGCTTGCAACCTCACTAACTTACCTGTTCCAAAGCTCTCCTGTTGGCATCCCACCACCTTCTACATAAACATGAAATTATCCAAAACTCTGCTACCTGTCTTCATCCTGGCAGCATCTTCATCACTGTGCCCACTGATCTATATTGATTCCCTGTCAAGCATCATTCAATTTTAAAGCAACAAACAGTCTGCTGGAGGAATTGAGCAGTGGCTTGACCAGTGTCTGTGGGAGGAAAGGAACTGTCAACATTTCAGGTCAAAACCCTGCCTCAGGACAGTCACTTTTCTGTTGCTCATCTCACACTTAACCTCTTAGGCTCTGCAATATCGTAGCCTGTTGAGTACTTATCTGTAATTAACATATCTAATTTAAGCAGTGCAAGTATTTAGAAAGGAACTGACAGTTGGCATCTCCTGAGCTTCATTTAATGTCCATAAAGCATTCACTGTAATGACGCATGTTGGAAAAGAAGCTCAAGTTACGAGGAAGCTCTGATTGTGTCCAATGCAAGACAGGACAACTCTTCTGAATTAGTATAAAGCAAAAGGGTATCAAGCAACAAAATTGGTCCACTTGAGGATCAGTGTGGTAATATATGTGTGAAACCAAAAGAGAGGGGAGAAATCTGAATGGATTTTTTTGCATCTGTGTTTACTCAGGGGATGGACACAGGGTCTATAGAACTGAGACAAAATAGCAGTGAGGTCATGGACCATATACAGATTACAGAAGAGGAGGTGATTGTTTCTTGAGGCAACGTAGGTGGAGAAGTCCTCTGGGCTTGACAAGGTGCTCTCATGGTCCTTGTGGGAAATTAGTTCAGAAATTGCACGGGACCTGGAAACATCCTTGGCCATGGATGAGGTGCCTGAAATTATAGGCCAGTAGGTCTGACATCAGAAGCGGGTAAGTTATTGGAAGGTATTATAAGGGACCGAATATATGAGTATTTGGATAGATAAGGCCTGATTAGGGGTCGCCAACATGGCTTTGTGTGTGGTAGGTCATGTCTAACCAATCTTATAGAGTTTTTTGCTAATGGCTTCGATGATAATGTGGTAAACTGTATCAGCAAGTTTGCAGATGACACCAAGATTGAGGGTGTAGTGGACAGCGAGGGAGGCTCTCAAAGCTTGTAGCAGGATCTAGCCCAGCTTGAAAAATGCACTATAAAATGGCAGATGGAATTTAATGCAGACAAGTGTGAGATTTTGCACTTTTGGTGGACAAACCAGAGTAGGACTTGTACAGTGAGTGGTAGGGTACTGAAGAGTGTGGTAAAACACAGGGATGGGGGTATACAAACGAATAATTCCTTGAAAGTGGAGTCACCAGTAGATAGGGTCATACAGAGAGCTTTGGGCACATTGGCCTTGATAAACTAGAGTATTGAGTACAGGGGTTGAGATGTTATGTTGAAGTTGTATAAGATATTGGTGAGCTCAAAGCTGGAGTACTGTGTGCAGTTCTGGTCACTTACCTACAGGGAAGATGTAGATATAATTGAAAGAGTGCAGAGAAAATTTACAAGCATAATACTGGGACTGTTATAGGGAAAAGCTGAATACGTTAGGACTTCATTCCCTGAAGTGTAGAAGATTGAGGGGAGATTTGATAAAGATAAACAAAATTATCAAGGGTATAGAGAAGGTAAATGCAAGCAGGCTTTTCCTACTGAGGTTAGGGGTCACAGGTTAAGTGTGAAAGGTGAAATGTTTAAGAACAACCTGAGGGGGAACTTCTTCACTCAAAGTTTTGCAAGTGTGGAATGAGCTACCTGAGGAAGAGATGGATGTGAGTTTGATTTCAACATTTAACAGAAGTTTGGATAAGTACATGGATAGGAGGGGTATGGAAGACTATGGTCCAAGTACAGGTCAATGGAACTTTGCAGACTTACAGTTTTGCATGAATTGGATAGTGTGGAGGGTCCGTTTCTGTGCTGTAGTGCTCTATTACTCTATGACTATATAATGAAGACCAATTTCTGCTCATTTTTTATGTGGATTAATATTTGAAATTATTTCTGGGGAGGACAGTGAAGACAAATGCACCTTGAGTTCATTCCATGATAAGAAACAGTCTTTGAGTGAGTGACATACTTCAGCTTCATCTGAATGAAGGAGCATTCCTGTGCTGTTTGGGAATTGAACGTTTCTGAAAAAGGTCAGCCTCAATGTGTCCGCATGTTCAGCTGCTTCACATGGGAAAACAAATACAAGTGATGAAATAGGGAACTTCACTAGAATTAATACAAAGGTCGCTAATTTCTTAAAATGGAGTTGGAGAAATTGTGACTTTTTCCACATCACTGACCTATGAATGTTGTGCCTTGTGGTTCTGACTTCCTGATGTGCTGCAACAAACTGAACAGTATTCCATAAATCTCTTCCTCATCTCAAATCATATCTCCACAATCCAACATCCAACGCTGTCATCCTTTTGATGACTTCAGCTGTAACTAAATTGCAGTAATTCTGAGAATTTCCCTCTTTCACCATTGCTCGCCTCCTCCCCCACTATCCCCACTAATTCAGCAGTAAAAACGTTATTCCCTATTTTGGTTGAGAAGGAAGAAAGGATTGAAATAATATCATCACCAAAAGCTTTCTTTACACATTGTACAAATAACACAGTGGTAGATATTGTGTTGGTGTTTAGGTGATCTCAGTCAGGTGCTTTTTTTCCAATAGATTTTCAGTCATGCTTTTAAGGAATATGCTGTGCTTTGTCTAATGTTTTTAATATGGCTGTCAGTTAAAGCACCATGCTATTACTGTTGCATTCCATATTTGATTAAGATAATACTTGCCCTGGAGACGACTCATAATCTGTCATAATGCCAATCAAGTCGAGCAGTTATGGAGTTGTGTGCCTTATTTGCAACTTAGGAACTGATTCATTAAATAATGCTGAACATGTAAGTACTTATTCAGCACATTACCAGTTATAATTATACATGCTGGAAATGAATTGATCGTTCTTCTGTCACTAAATAAGTTTATAAAATTGCATGCAGTGCATATAGGAACTGAACCTCTCGTATTATATATACCCATTTTCTGCATTAATTAGCCATCTCCACTCTGATTGCTCTTTGGAATGTGACTGGGTTGCGATTTACAAAAGTACTCCTCTCCAGTTCTAGCAGTAGGAACTGAAATGTAAGAGGAAGGTATATAAATATTCATCTTTGCAGTGTTGAATTTCAGACGGAGGAATGTGAGCAATATGCAGACCTGATCTGGGAATAGAGTGATTGAGCTCATAGCCCTTGGGCTGCATCAGAGAATAAGTCCAGCAGGATTGCTTTCCATTTCTTGTGGCAGCTGCTGGTGGATGCACTTACGTGGACATCTGATTAAGCTGTAAATTCGCCACAGTGAAATGAAATATTAGTAATGAAGCCAGAAGAAAATGCTCAGAAGAGCCAGGAAGTAATAAATTATGAGATGTGGAGCAGTTGTGGTAATCTGCATTGATATGTTTGGAGATCTGGGTTAGAAGAAGCACCAGCACAATTTGTATTGAGAGGCACCATGTTGTCAGTTCGATCAGGCAACCACTAATTCTGATGAATAGTCACTTCTGCAAATCACTGCAAGAAATCTGATGTTGTCAACCTACTTTTTGATTGGTTTCTTTGTGTGGGAGTATCATTGATTTATTTTGTACTCGCAAAACAAAATTCAAAAGATCTATCTCCATTGTATCAAAACATAGAGAGAAGGTAGAAATGAAAACACTACAACTGTGCCAGACTGAGGACAGCATTCGGATTATACAGTGCCTTCAAAAAGTATTCAGCCGCCCCCACAAAAATTCCAAAACCTGCAAACAATTTACTAAAAATTAAAAACCAAACTTGTGAGTTTGAATAAGTATTCATCCCCTTTGAAATTACTATGCTAACTGTCTTCAGGTGCAATAATATTACTTACTAATTCACCCAATTTCCTGGAGTAAAATATTGGAGGAACACCTATTTTCAATGACTTTATAAGAATAAATACCCCCTCTCTCTATAAGGTCCAACACAATGGAAGATTTTCAAAAGACCAAACCAAAGTGAAAACGAAAGAGCATTCATGACATGTCAGGGAAGTGATAATAGAGAAGCACAAATCTGGTGAAAGGCACAAGACCATCTCAGAGGCACTGAACATACCTCGGAGCTCAGTAGAGTCCATCGTGAAAAAGTATGAAACCATAGCCACACTGCCTAGGTCAGGCAACCCCTCAAAACTTAGTCACCGGAAAAGAATGGTGCTTGTAAGAGAGGTGACTGTGACACCAACAGTTACTCTGGGTGAGCTGCAGAAGTCATGGCTGCAAATGGAGATGAACTACATGGCTCCAGAATCTCTAAGGCCTTGCACAAAAAGGATATTTATGGAAGAGTGGCAAGGAAGAAGACCTGGCTAAAAAAAATGCATATTGTTACCCGTAAAGTCTTTGCAAAGCATCACTTAGAAGATACTGTGAAGATGGGGAAGAATATCTTGTGGTCAGAAGAGACTAAAGTGTAACTTTTTGGCCTCAACACGAAGTGGTATGTGTCGCATAAATCTAATACTGCTCATCAGCCAGATAACACCATCCCTACTGGAAAGTTTGGTGGAGGTAGCGTCATGCTATGAGGATGCTTTTCAGCAGCAGGGACTGGAAATCTAGTCAGGATTGATGGGAAGATGAATGCTGCTAAATATAGAGAGATACTGTGTAAAAACTTGCTAGCCTCTGCCAGAAAGCTTAAACTGGGAGGAAGTTCATCTTTCAACAGGACAACAACCCAAAGCACACTGCCAGAGTAACCATGGGGTAGCTTCAAATGAGGAAACTTGATGTCCTTGAGTGGCCCAGTCAGAGTCCTGACCTTAAGCCAATCGAACATCTCTGGCAAAACTACCGTCATTCTCCAACTAACCTGGCACAGCTTGAACAATTCTGCAAGGAGGAATGGCCAAATCTTGCTCCATCAAATTGTGCAAAGCAAACAGAGACATCCGGAAAGATTACTGGCTGTAAACGCCGCATGATTACTGGCTGTGGTTCAGCTACGTACTGAGCAAAGGGGGATGAATACTTTTGATCTGCTGACAGTTCAGTTTTTGAATGTTTTGTTTTCATGCTTTCCAATATTCACTGTTTTTGGGCTCTACTGTGAAAAAAACAGCATGTAATTCACAAATAAAAATTCTCAGTTAAATTGGTCAAAATCCCAAGTTGTAATTCTCATTTAAGTGATCAAAGGGTTGGGGGTTGAATACTTTTACAGGGCACTGTATGTGTCTAATAGTCCCATTTCTCACCTCTGTCAATTTTATAAAGGCACTTGTGAAATCGCTAATGTATTGTCACTAACATATGTACAATACGGCTCTATGTCATATCAAGCAGTTGTTGTCCACAAACCGGTGAGTGTTTACTTGATCAGTGTTTGTTAGTTTCCAATATTTATTTTACATTATGAAAGACAGTTGCATTTACCTTACTTCCCCTAAAATATTTTCTTGCTTTTCATCTGAATTACCCAGATACCCTACCCTGCAAAAACTCATTTCTGGGAGGCAGCACCATCAACTTGCGGGAGACTCCGGGAACTATTGGGAGAGGTGGGATATCTGCAATAGAGTAGCTCCTGAGCAGCTAGCCAGCTAGTTTAAATAACGTTAGCTATGCTGATGAACAAATGACACCTGTTAAACTCACCCCAACATGTCTTTTACAGTCTTAACCCACCATGGGCAATAGAAAAGTCACTGTTGCAAACAGCGCAGCGAGCAACACTGTCATTATTTTTGACCCCTATTAGGCAGGGGTACCCTTTAGTGTAGTCTGGGGTGAAGTACGTTTTATATTTTCTTTTTTTGGAACACTCTGCCATGGCGCCCTCTTGCTCTCTCTCTTTCTCTCTCTCTCGTGGTGGCTCACGCACTCTCGCTTGCTTGCTCTCTCTCTCACTTGCTTTCGCTCTCTCTCACTTGCTTTCGCTCTCTCTCGTGGTCACTCTCGCGCTCTGTCTTGCTTGCTCTCTCTCGCTCTCAAAAAAATTGATTTCCGTGATATTGTATATAATTTGCAGGCATCAGGGAGCCACTATTAATATGCAGGAGACTCCCGGAACTTCCGGGAGCAGTGGAATGTCTGATTACTTCTTTGCGAATGATATCAAGACTGGTGGGTTGTGGATCGTGCAGAAGGGCAGCAAAGAATACAGTGGAATATAGATCAGTTGCAGATATGGGCAGAGAAATGGCAGATGGAGTTTAACCCAGATAACTATGAGACGTTGCGCCTCGGTAGGGCAGATGCAAGGAGACAGTACACTGTTAAGTTCAATATCCTTAACAGTGTTGCTGAGCAGAGAGATCTTGGGATCCAAGTTCATAGCTCCTTGAAGGTGGCTACACAGTTTGAGAAAATTGTTAAGAAAGCTTATGGAATTATTGCTTTTATTAGTTGAGGCATTGAGTTCAAAAAAGTTTATTTGCAACTTTGCTTGGGCTACATCTGGACTCTTGCATACAGGTCTGGTTGACCCCACTATAGGAAGAATATTGAGGGTGCAGAAGAGGTTTACCAGAGCATGTGTTATCACAAGAGGCTGGATAAACTTGAGTTGTTTTCTCTAGAGTGCCTGAGGCTGAGGGGAGATCTGATAGATGTTTACAAGATTATGAGAAGCGTAGATAGAGTGGACAGAGAGTATCTGTTCATCAGGGTTGAAATGTCTAATATCAGAGGGTGTGCATTGAAGGTGAGAGGGGGCAGGTTCAAGGGAGGCGTGAGAGGTAAGTTTTCTACACAGAGTTGTTAATGCATAGAATGCTCAGCCTGGTATGGTGGTAGAGGCAACTACATTAGAAGCTTTTAAGAGACGTGTGTATAGGCACATGGATTTAAGGAGGATGGTGGGAAATAGACATGGTTTACGTAGGAGGGATTACTGTTTACGTGTTTTGATTTGCTTTTTAGTTGATTCGGCACAACACTGTGGGCTGAATGGCCTGTTATTCCTGGTGATGGATTCCATAATCTTGCCGCTCTCTACTACCCGGAGATGATTTCTACAGATCCGCCTTAAATGCCATCCTTTAATCTTGTCTTTTCTGGAGAAACAAGGCATTTTTCCTACGAGCATAACCTCTTGCTATAACTTCAGTATCTTGCTTTACCCTGGTGCCGCATATGCTTTTGTGAACATAAGTAGTGTTTGTAATACCCAGGGGAATGTGGTTTGTTCAGCTTGATATACTGTATATCAAATATAACAGCTCTTTCAATTCCTTCCCTCTATAAACAAAATGGTCTGACTTCTTTATGAACGTTTATAGTTTTTTAGGGTGGCAGGGCAGAGATACGTCTTTACCAAAGGAGGTGTAAGGCACTCTTTCCCTCCACTAGTCTGCAGGTCACCCTTGGGCAAGGTGTAGCACTGGCATAGCTGGCACCACCCCTTTCAAAATCCTGATCAGGGCCACGTGAAGCCATGAGAGCAGGCAGTAGATGGTTGGATGAGTGGCTGGTATGTATCACAAGTCCTGGTTATGCGACCACTGACCCCAGGCAGACAATCTCTGAAGTATATTGTTAATGGCTGGGATCACCCCTCTTGTAAAGACACTGCCCAGAAGAAAGCAATGGCAAACCACTTGTGTAGAAAAACTTGCCAAGAACAACTTGGAAAGACCATGATTGACTACGCCATACAACATGGTGCATAATGAATAATTGTTTTTTATACCTGCATTTCTAATCTTTCTCTTCCTCTGCCCTACTTGCATATTTAACGTTGAATTTAACTCCAAATAATGGGTAGATTGGGGTTATGTCAAGAATAAAAATGCAAAAGTTCTGTAACTGGTAGCCACATATCCTCATGGACACATACTTGTAGTTTTAACAGAGCTATGCTAATTCACTCAGGGAACTTAAGCTTGTCATCGAGAATGAAGCTGCCTTCCTTTATTTTAATGATCATTGTAAATTTACGTTCTTCCAGTCAGATTTCCAGGAAATCAGAAGTAAAGAGGAGCAAGAAGGCTGAACGCTAAAGAACTGCTTTGAGTGCCTTTTGCATGAATTATCCTAACAGGCTAACCAAGCTGCCCAGCAAAATTCCTTCTTCCCCCATTCCAACCCTTGACAATTATCCTGTTCCATTCTGCCCCACAATCAGAATTGCTCCTCTCCACTGTTTATTCAGGACTCCCACAGACTCTTTCATTATCCCTCTATATATTTTTGCTCTCATAGGCTGTGCTGTTTTGCCATTCAGCTGTCCGTGGGTATGAAGCCCATCGCCAAAAAATAATTAAGAGGAACCCTTTGGCTAAAAACAGAAGTGTACTCGTGAACCTTTCATCTGGTCTTCCCGTCATTGCGATGAACCTGGCCCCCAGCTCCACATTCTTCTTACTGAAATATACCAGCTCACTCTTTCTTGTAGTGTTCTTTTTTGCATAATTATACCCACTCTGTCTATTAATTATTTCTGTTTTTGATCTTTGCCCCCATTAGATCCTTCCAACTCCCAAGTCCAAAGGAAGCATTGGATCTTAAGTAGAACACAGTTTCCCAGCACATGCTGCAGTTCACCATTTGATCATTTAGATGATCACTTTTATGATTTTGTTTTTAAGTGAGCTTGTTATTCATTTTGTTTTTCATCCCTGAATGCACATCTTTTACACTTAGTTATAATGTTATAGAGTCATTTATTGCATGCTTTTGGGAAATCCTGAAGAACTATATCTACTGCATCATCCCCATGTAATATGTCTGTCACTTCTTCAGATAATTCACTTGGTATGATCAAGTATGTTCATTCTTTTGGATTCAATGGTCCTGCTCTCTTTCCCACAGAAGTTGAACTAAGCAATCAATAATTTTCTCTGTTCTTTCTCCGTACATATAGGAACCACCTTGGCTGTCTGTCAGATTCCCATCTGATCCCTTTACCTTTTCAAATATTTTTAATGTAGCTCCTGAAACAGTGTCTCTTTGATCATTTCCCTGCACCATTGCAATCCATCTGAATCTTTTCCTTAACTGGTTTGTTTATCAATTACCGTCCTTCGTTCCATTTTTATTTTTTTTTTCTTTTAAATATCTTCTTTTAATGTTATAACCCCTAAATTTGTCTCCCTAGAGTAATGAGTTAGATTTCCATTTAAACAAGTGGTTATGGTACCACTGTGATAAGAAACATGTGCATGAGCTTGAATCCCACTGTGGCAATTAGGAATGTAAGGCTAGAGTCAGTAATGATGTCCATCTAGATCACTAATAATCTTTGGGAATACAGGCTGTCCCAGAGTAATGAACGAGTTCCTTTTTCACAGTCATTTCCAGAAGTCAGTTTTGTCTGGAAGTTGGAAAATGCACAAAAATCACTTCATGTGCTAACTATACACCCACAGTACAGTAATAAAAGATATGAAAATTACAGAAGTCAAAACACATTTGCGAAAAGTGAAGAGCAAGTAGTAATGAACATACTGGACTTTTGAATGTAATAATATTATGGGAGCTTGTTCGTATATCGGGGTGTCCATGAATTTGTCGTTCATCACCCAGGGGCAGCAGTAAAATAGATCCTTCATTTCTCATCCGGTTATATGTGATTGCATCTACCAATGTGACTGACATTTAACTGGCATCTAGAATGTTCCACCAAGCAGAGTGAAACAACACTACAAAGGTGGAAATCAGCAGCCGTATAAAACATATCCTTGTATGGCCCGAAGTTCTACTCAGGGTTACGTAAGACACCTATTAATTTTAAAAAACTATCACTCCCCCTTTTCTCAAGGTCTATCACTGCAATCAACAGCCTCTAACTTACCTTCTGGAGTCGAGCTTTTGACCCGTCTGTACAACTTAGCATCTTTTCAGTGAGACGGAAGTCTCCATGGTGCAGGATGGTTACAGCGTGGTGTTGTACAGACTGAACTGAGGTGGCAGGGCCCGGCCGGAGAGCGGGCAACGAGCCAATGTTTGGCCACTGGAGCAAACTTGGAAGCAATTCAGGGCAGACGAGCTGAGGTGAGGCAGAGTTGAGGTAACCAGGCCTAGGTCCAAGAACAAGAAAGACGCCGAAGTGTGACTGATTTAAGCAACAGGCTGAATTGGAAAGGTCGGGTACGGGTAGGGTTCCCAACTTTCTCACTCCCAAATAAGGGACAAAAGTAGCAGTCAAATACAGGACACTTGAGCTTACCCTGAGAGAGACTACCATGACCTTGAAGCCTTGCGCGGGCACCTGTGTGCGCATGCATGTACGTGCCAATTTTTTTCCTACAAATCGGTTTTGGCTTAATCTTCCCGATTCTGATACACTGTACATACATTGTTTCTACTTTATATAGGCTGTGTATTTATCATATCATTCCTGCTTTTACTATACGTTGGTGTTATTTTAGGTTTTATGTGTTCTTTGGTATGATTTGGTAGGTTATTTTTTGGGTCTGGGAACGCTCAAAAATTTTTCCCATATGAATTAATGGTAATTGCTTCTGCGCTTTACGCCATTTCAGCACAAATGGATTCATAGGGACGCTGTACCTTAGCGGGGGAAATACGGGACAAGGGCGGTCCCGTATGGGACAAACCAATTTAGCCCAATATACGGGATGTCCCGGCTAATACGGGACAGTTGGCAACCCTAGGTACGGGCCTGCACACACCATGCCACATCCATCCTGCACCTCTGAGACTTCTGTTCTCACTGCAAAAATGCCAAATTGTACAGGCGGTTCAAAATGCCCAGTTGTACACAGCCGAATAGAGGCGGTGGGTCCCAGCCCAAGAGTGTCTCGAAGTCGCAGGGCCTGGGGCCGAGATCAAGCAACAATCCGCTGTTGGCCAATTTTAGCTCCGGGACAGATTGAAATGGTCAGGGTTTCGGGGCTGGAGGTGAGGAAGGGCCAGTGGTCAGCTTGCTGCTCAGCAACGTTCAGTTCAGTATGAAGTTGTGGCCTGCAACTCACGGGCTTCTGCATCGGCTGCAGTGATAACTGGCTTCGTGGCTGTGGTTTTCCGTTCTGAATGCTATTTGCTTACTTTTTATTGTTTGCATGATTTGTTTTCTTTTCTGTGTGCATTGGGTGTTTTCTAATGGGTTCTATTTGGGTTTCTTTGTTTTGTAGCTGCCTATAAGAAGATGAATTTCAAACTTGTATAGAGTATTCATATGTTTAGTTTGAACTTTAAACTTTGAAAACTGTGAGAGGTGAAAAACAACCTTGCTGGAAGCACTCTGTGGGTCAATCAGTTTCTGTGGAATGGTCAACGTTTTGGGTTGAGACCATACAACAGGACTGTAAGTGGACAGGGAAGAAGCTGATATATAGAAGTGAAGGGAGTGGTGAAACAGAGGCTGGGAGCTGATAATAGGCTTGTACAGTTTCCAATAGTTAATATGGAGAAATAGGGTTGATGGGTTGGGGGTGCCATTAGTGATAGAACTGAAAAGAGGGTCTTTCTAATATTTGGTTGGAGGAAGTTTTGCCTCGTCTAATACTGAACAGCAGAGGAGCAGCCTGATAATCAAATATGAAATAACCAGAATAGAGAACAGAAAACCATAAATATTGGAAGTGTGAGCCACAAGGCTAGAATGGTCAATCGTCTGAAATTGTTGAATGCTGCAGGATGTAATATACCCAGGTGTTAGATGAGGCTGTTCCCCCCAAAGCTTACTTTGGGCTTTGTTGGAACAACATAGAAGGCAAAGCCAAAAAAGAGTCAGAGTAGAGTGGAGAATTAAAGCATCAAGTGCCTGCTAACACGCACTAACTCCTGCAGAGTGAAAGTCTTAATGGAACAGTCACCTGATTTATCTTTGGTTTTCCTGATGTAGAGGAGGCCACATTGAGTGCAGTACACTACATTGTTGGATGTAGTGATAGTTCAGTGGTTTACCCAGAATGAGTGCTTGGGGTTCAGGATAACAGGAAGGTTGTGTCTCCAGTAGTTGGGTGGAGTAGGTGGTTGGCTGCCATGAGAAAAGACCGTGTAATGATAGAGCTGAAAGAATAAACCTTGCTGTTCCAAAGGGAATGGTCTTCCTGGAATGCAAAATAGGGAAGGGAAAGAGAATATATCTTGGTACGTCTTCAGGGAGCGGTGCCTCAGAAAGGCGGCGTCCATCATTAAGGACCCCCACCACCCAAGAGTTGCCCTCTTCACATTGTTACCATCAGGAAGGAGGTACAGGAGTTTGAAGGCACACACTCAGCGATTCAGGAACAGCTTCTTCCCCTTTGCCATCTGATTCCTAAATGGACATTGAACCCATGAACACTAGCTAACTACTTTTAAGAGAAAATCTGCAGGACTGCCGAAGAGGGCAACTCTTGGGTGGCCAAAACGTCAGCTGTGCTCTTTTTCATAGATGCTGCCTCCTCCAGCATTTTGTGTGCGTACCTCACTACACTTTTTATTTCTGTTTTTGCACTGCTTATTTTAATTTAACTATAATATATAGTTAAATATATATAGTGTATGTGTATGTGTGTGTGTATATATATAGTGTGTGTGTGTGTGTATGTATATATATATATATAATATATATATATATATACACACACACAATTACTGGAATTCAGGTTTTTGTTTCTACTTTTATTATGTTTGTACTGCTGCCGTAAAGTTAGCAAGTTTTGTGACATGCCTGTGATATTAAACCTAATTCTGATTCTGATATAACATATAGTTAGTGTCAGAAATTCGGGAGACAGCTTGAATGATAGGTGGAGATAAGGGACTCCTTTGTTTAGGCTGGGTGAGAGAGATGTGGAGGTAGAACTAACAGATTTGCAGCCCCTGTCAACTGTGCTGGAAAGGAGATCAAGCTAGAAGAAAAATCCAAAGCTGAGCAGCAAACCTTTCTTTGTTTATTCCTTCAGAATGTCCTATCAAAGTTGTTGACAGATTTCTCTGCAGTGGAACATGAGAGTGTTTATAATCCCAGTACACTGGTTCTTTCTGCAGTCCACTTTGCCCCTTATCTTCATCCTTGTTAATCCCAAACCCTAGCTGCTCTCACACTGTCAGGAAATGAGCTGGTGGCCATTGGTGTGTAACCAATTGACAGTGCGTATTCATCATTATTGCATCCTTTCTGCTGGGATGGACTTTCCGAAAGGGAAAAAAGCAAAGGTGTAGATTGATTTGTATGCAGTTAGCTGAAGACACTACATTGATTGGCCTAATCTCAAACAATAACGAGGTGGCCTACAGGGAAGAAGTCATCACCGTGACAGAGTGATATCAATAAAACAACCTCTCCCTCAATGTTGCAAAAACAAAGGAACTGGTTGTGGATTACAGGAGGAATGGAGACAAGCTAACCCCTATTGACAGCAATGGATCTGGGGTTGAGGAGTAAACAGCTTTAATTTCCTCAGCACCCACATCACCAAGGACCTCACATGGTCTGTACACACCAGCTGTGTGGTGAAAAAGACACAACAGCACCTCTTTCACCTCAGATGGTTGAGGAAGTTTGGTATGGGCCCCCAAATCCTATGAACTTTCTACAGGGGCACAACTGAGAGCATCCTGACTGGCTGCATCACTGCCTGGTACGGAAACTGTATCTCCCTTAATCGCAAGATTCTGCAGAGAGTGGTGCGGACAGCCCAACACATCTGTAGTGGTGAACTGCCCGTGATTCAGGACGTTAACAGAGACAGGTGCAAGAAAAAGACCCGAAGGATCATTGGGGACCCAAGTCACCCCAACCACAATCTATTCCAGCTGCTACCATCCGGGAAGCAGTACCGCAGCATAAAAACCAGGACCAACAGACTCCAGGACACCTTCTTCCACCAGGCCATCAGACTGATTAACTCACGCTGATTTGAGTGTATTTCTATATTACATTGACTGTTCTATTTATTATATATTATTATAAATTCCTATGATTGCATATTTAGACAGAGATGTAACAAAGATTTTTACTCCTCATGTATGTGTAGGATGTAAGAAATAAAGTCAAATTAATTTACTTCAATGCAGTAGGGTAAATAAAAGCCCCATGCACCAACTGCAGCTTGGAAAGAGAAGCATGTTGCTTGAAGGGGAAGTGTACTACTATTGATGGCTATATGTGAGGGCTAATCATTAATGACATGTTCAACTTCTGGCCATAATCTCAGCAATATAAGGGCAAAGAATGTTTTTTGCTAAGGGAATTATGACGTGTGTGCTCTTCCATTTCACTCGCTTATGATGGCCCATCTTATCTTGCAAGCAAGGTGATGATCTATCAATATCACACGATAATTTTCAGGGATGAGACTTGTGATAGGTCGGCTCCCTGAAAGTATGCACCAGCCATGAGATGCATGGAATGTTTGTAAGATTGAAATTAAGAGTTTGAATGTTAGGAATGAGACCTGGTTGATAAAGATTGTTGGGAGATGAGTAACAGTGGTTTGGTGCATGGAGCTGTGTCAAAGATTCAAAGTACATTTATTGTCAAAGTATGTTCACAGAATACAAGTCTGAGATTTGTCCTCCCACAGGCAGCCACGAAACAGAGAAACGCCATGGAACCCGTTCAAGAAAACCTCAAACACCCAATGCATTTTTAGAAAAACAAATTGCATAAATGGCAAAGAAGTGAGCGAACAGGGCGTAGAATATCAAACCAGGAGTCCAGTGGTATTCAGCTTAGTTCAGTTTACCATTGTGCCACTAGCCCACTGCATTCCATAGGGCCGTTCTTTGCCAAAGCGCCCCAGTCCACATCGATCGCCCCAATCAAACCGCTCAAAAATAGGAGTAACCAGAATCCAGAAAGACACACAACATGAGCCCCAGAAGGAGTCCACAGCCTTGCTAATCATTGCAGTGTGGATCTCAAGACCCCTGCACTTTCCTCCAACAGCAGCTAGTGCGCTTGACCACTCTTCTCCCTCTCGCTAGCTATCTTTAAATGGTATTACACAGTCTCAGTTTAGGCATGTGACATTGGTTCAATGCTGAAATCATTATTAGAAGCAAGCATAAAGTTGGCACACAATCTGCGTTGCAGTCAACAGGCTTTGATTAACCGTGCAGTGCAATCCCTGAGCTCTCTTTCAGGCAGAGAATTTGACCTGAAAGACGTCTCCAGGGTGTTCAGGAATGGAGAGGCAGGGTTCAAATCTGCTGGG
This sequence comes from Mobula hypostoma, assembly GCF_963921235.1. Classification (NCBI taxonomy): domain Eukaryota; kingdom Metazoa; phylum Chordata; class Chondrichthyes; order Myliobatiformes; family Myliobatidae; genus Mobula; species Mobula hypostoma. Next base: position 72,139,193 of record NC_086102.1, on the reverse strand, counting down.
TACAGGTGCAGTTTGGAGATGTGTTATGGCATTTGGCTGGATGAATAATAGTCAGGGACAGTCTCTTTCACATCCACCTGATGTTGAAATGATGTTCACTGGGTGTGAGCTATTGTATAGAGCACTGGATTCTGCTCACTCCCAGAGAAAGTGCACACATCCTTGTACTTTTCAGCACCATTACTGGGGATGTTATACTCTTTTCAGACAAGGTCTTTTGGAAAGCTTTCCAGAGGTAACTGACAGTTGAACAGAAGGATTGCTGTAACATTGAATTTAGCAGCTTATTCAACTAAACAAATTACAGATTCAAAATTTCTCTGTAAGTATGCTTTTACACTTTATTTAACAAAAAAAATTCTGAAATTTTAGGGAGAAAGAAAAAGGGATTCTGTTTCCTCGAAACCTCCAACTGACTCCTGCACAAAGTATAGATATTGACAAAATGTTAAGTGTGATGTTTGAAGTTCTGACCTTAAAATCTGGTAATCCACATCCATTATTTCTACATATTGTCTTTTCTGTGGTGTAGCTTTTTAATCATTTTTAAATTGATTTGCATCGAATCAGTCTTGATGGTTTCCCACAAATGCTAACCACACTTTAACATTGAAATAAATAGCCAGGAAGCTTTAACCCCAGCTGAACAACCTTCTAAGCGAATTTCCTCCATCACAAAATCTACAAAGAATAATTTTGAAGCTGTTATCAATGAGATACTTCAGTACAGTGTTAACTTTAAATTTAATTACTTATATATTTATGCACGAACATTGAAAACATTATACTTTGGCCCTTTTATTGAGAGTTACTTCTAAACAAGTTAGTTGCTTTTCCTAAAGGGCAAAGAATCTTGTTGGTCATGTGCTAGTGCAGTTACTGAGACGGAGGGTTATTTTCCACTTTGACAGCACACATCAAGCTGCTCGCCACAGTTGTCATGTGATCACTAGAAGTTTAATACTACTCAGGATCAGTACATGCTTGAGATGATAGATAACTGATGTATGTGTAAGTATCCTAAATTTACACCTCATTAGCACGACATGACCTTGCAGGAATTGGATTTAATCCATACAAGTTGCATGTAATTTGTCATTAGTCACAGTAGCTGGTTGAGAATGAGCCTTAATAACCATTGCTATTTGTAGCTGTCTGTCTAGCCTTTTGAACGTGGATTCAGTATGGAGTCCCAAAAGCACAAAATTCCTTCAACCACTCCAAGAAGCATTTACCAAGGTTTCCAGTGTACATAAAAAACATCCTGAGTTTTGGCTTGAACCAGACTCGGCTGAAGTCCTCTTTACTGCTTTCACAAAGGTAACCACCTCTGCCACATTCTGCTTCACTTTCTCACAGTCCCAGCTTTTGGAGTGTCTCCAGCATGATCTCTCTCTTACATTCTCTTCTGCTGATCCAAATCTTCGACACCTGCACCCTGTGCCATATCAGTTCCTGGATTTTGACCTTATTGACTTTGTATTAACTTCTGTCCCTGTGTCTTAAATTCAAATTTATTGCCCTTATTTTTAATCTCTTTGCAGCCATTCTCCACTTGTCACAATAATTAACCTCACAACCTTCTAAAACCGCCCCTTCTTCTAACTCTGGTGTCTTGTGCAACCCTCCATCCTGTCACTAGAATAATTAGCAGCCCTGTAATCACTACCGAGGCCTGTCTCTGACCCGATTTTTTTCACCTCTTTTAAGATGTTCCTAGATAGAGTCATAGAAAAGTACAGCACAGAAACATAACAGGTTTTGTTTCACATTTTTAGATAGATAGATACTTTATTGATCCCAAAGGAAATTACAGTGTCACAGTAACATTAAATATTAGAAGAGAAGTAAGAAAGAATAAAAAATAAGTTACCTCAACAGTCTAACAGGAGGGGGTCATCACTTCCCCAGCTAAAGGTTGACTAATTATAGAGCCTAATGGCCGAGGGTAAGAATGACCTCCTTGTAGCAGCGCAGTTGTCTGAGTCATCCTCCCTGTGTTTTTTGTCTTTGGCAGCCCCCCATTTCTGCTTTCTATGCTTTCCTATGAAGTGCCTTGGATTGATTTTCTACATTTAGTGCACCATGTAACTATTATCAACTGCCTTTAAGTCAAATTTTAGACAACTACTTTTCTGTTTAAATATTATATTGTTCAATATTAATATTCTGACATATTTTGAAAGAGGGTCAGTACTTTTTAAGAGAACTACTTTAATTGAGTTGTGTTGCTTCTTTTGGAACAGACTTGATGGGCTGAATATCCTGATTCAGCTCCTTTCTCTTATGGCCTTTTTCTCCCTGTGAGGTATCTACCGTAACAAGCAAGGTTTCCCTTGCTCGACTGATGATTGATCATACTGCATAAAGATCCAGAATGGGAGTTGATAGATTAGGAAAAATCTTCTTTAGTTGCATATGCAACATGCGGTCTTCAGCTGAGGACATATTGAAGGAGAACCGATGTCTCTTCCACTCGCAGCTTATTATCCGCATTCTTCAATTTATTTTTAAAAAATTAACTAACTGATGCCCAAGTCTTAGCTAAAAGGAATTGCATAACTAAAAATTCTGAAGACCCATTTTACCTTGCTCAATCACTCTGTTCCCACTTCTGTTATCTTGGGGTTCAAGATCACCCTATTATTTTCTATCACCCATTGTCCACATTCACTGTTTCCACTGTTTTCTTAGTAATCCTTTTGTATTGATTTGATCTTTTTCAGATTGCTTTTAGGTTTTAAAATATCTCCGTAGGCTTGTGGATTCATATATAATCAGCTGAGGTTTTTATGCCTGATACTTAAAGACAGTGATGCACTGACGTTATATAGTTGTTTATTGCTTTTGAGATATTCTCCTCATCCCTAATCTGGACCTCTTTACACACTGACGTTCCCAATTTATTTGTCTGAATGTAACTTCATGTCAGAAATAGAGTGTTTTGTTCGGAGATTTTGACCGTCCCTATCTGATGCAGTTATATTTGTTGCTTGCTACCTATCATTTGTCTCACTAAGAAAGAGAAATAAAGATATCCAAGATTATTCATCAGATTTTAAGTTCTTAGGAGTTTCATATTTTACCACTGAAGCTATGAGAAACCAATGAAAAAATCATAAAACAAGGGTTTCACTGGTAATCACTGATTCAACTAGTCACTCAAGCTGGAGGGGCTGCAGTTTGTCATGGCTTTAATATTGAAAACTAAAAATCTTTGGCATGAATATGCTAAATAAATTTTAGCTAGCCAAGCAAGTAGGTAACACACTTCACAGCAGTTAGTACTGCTTTGGACAGCTGTAAAGAACAGGTTTGATCTGTTCAGAGTTTGCGCAATCTCTGTGTCATCATATGGGTTTCATCCCACGTCCCAAAGATGTGTTTAGTGGGTTAATTAGTTAGTGTTTATTACTCCACAGTGTAGGTTAATAGCAAAAAGAATTAAAGAGGATTTGCCAAGCATGTGTGAGAATGAGTTAATTGCTTAAAGGGAAATAAAGGGAGATGGAGTGGTGCTAATGCAATTATCCCCTTGGAGCTGACCTGAAAGGCCTCCTTCTGTGCTATTACAAGTAAGAGGATCCCTTATTTTTGTGGCAGAGTTTCCTTTCCTGAATCTAACTGCAAAGTGATCATATCCCATGGTAATAATAAATCAGTTAATACAATCAGAAAGTGCTGGAAATTCACAACAGATCAGACAGCATCTATGGAGGGAGAAGCAGTGTTAATGCTTCAAGTCTTTATTTCCAATACTTTTTGTTCTTATTTCAGATTACAGGTTCTTTCATTTTAAACTGATAAATTCTTCATGGTAAGCATTGTAATGCAGAATCAACCCACCAAGAGGTTCTAGTGTAATTTGGAGTTTGTAGGCTAACTCAGTTTAAAATCTCTCTCCTTTTCAACCAGGATTATATCAGGCACTTTCTGAAGTGAGAATGCTGTTCTCAGTCTTTCATTAATCCCAGACTCATCCAAATTAATTCTTTGCCAGAACCTGCGCCAGAGGAAACAGGGGACTCTTTGCAGGATTTGTACAAGGCGCTGGAGAACGCCAGTGTGTCTCCTTTAGGAGAGCATCGTCTTTCCACCAAACAGGAGTTCAAGAGGTCTTTCCAAAAGAGATGTGAAAATCCAGTCATAAATGAAAAATTGCACAAGCTTAGAATTCTAAAGAGCACAATTAAGGTAGGACATTCCCTTTTTTTTTGTAGAAATTATGATTGTTCAATTTGCAGACCCTTCCCCCGTTTAGTTTTAATAGTAGTACAAACTGCAGACGATTATTCTTATCACTGACCACTGCATTTAATTGCTTCGTTTATCTTAATTGTTGGGCTAAATTAAACTAGTCAGAATTGACTGCTTCAAGCTGACTTAGCATTTTTTCAGTTCCCTTTTCTCAGGATCTGGAACATGTTATTGACACCACAATCTATCATGCCCCATTCCAGCTTCCTTTATCTGTCCCAAACAGCACTGAGACTGAATTCTTTAGTTACTGACAGCATTCATTGTGATAGTGAATGGAAGGCATTGTGCCTGTGCATTCTTCTCTAACATTTGATACAGATGACCAGACCGTCCTTTGTTGCCTTTGTTACAACAGTTCACATCTGTGGTATGGTCCTCATGCGATTCCATGACTATTGCTTTACCAAATGAAACGCATCCTGCATCTTCTCCTACAGTTCCCACTTCTCTTTCACTGGCCTCTCAATCCTCACCTCAAAACTTTCTCCTGGATATATGACATCAGGATTAAAGAAGGTCACCTTCATTATGTATATTGGTAATACCTTGGTTTAATACAGTGGTACTATAATAGACTGTACAATTGACCCTGTGCTGTTTTAAAATTGAAAATGAGCCAGAGATTTTCACAGCCAGCGAGCTTGATATGATCTGCCGCAATTTCCTGATGAGTTTCCATCCCAAACTGAGAAGAGCCTTGTGATGCCTGGTTAGTTTATGGCTTCACGTGTAAATTAAATTCGTGGTTCTGCTTTGCCCCGTGTAATACTACGTTTTTGAAGGTGGGAAAGGAATGATACCCTGTAGTGCCACAATACTCATATGCACTAGATTCATCTCTGATTGTGGTTCAAAAAATAAATCGAATAGTTTCACTCAGATTAGGGAGAGGTAACTGATTACTCCAGTTTACAGGCAGCTGTGCTTGAATCAGCAACGGTTTATCATGTCCAAGGTACCTTGTGTATTGCTTTATAGGTTTCACAAGAAAAAGGTCATTTGGATTTCAAAAGGAATTTGCAGAGCAATGGTAGACACAAGAGGTCAAATAATTTAGCAAAGGATGTCTAGAAAGAGCATCCGGAATGTCTGACATTGGCAGGGCTGTGTGTGCATTGAGGCCTGGGAAGACAAAGAATGAAATAGAAGGAGGAGTTGACTATTTGACACTTTGAGCCTGCTGCATCCTTCATGGTTGAACCTCTATCTCAATGCCATTATCCCCGTATCCCTTATTCCCATGTTGTCCAGAAATCTTGAATGAAGCTAATAAGATCCTCAACAGCCCCCTAGAGAAGAGAGTTCCAGAGATTCAGGAGAAGTGAAGAACTTTCTCCGCAGCTCACTCCTAAATGTCCTACACCCTTGTTCCAAGACTGACTCCGGGTTCCAGACTGCTCCTCTGCAGTCAACCCATTAGAATTTTGGAAGCTTCACTGAGATCTCCTCTCTTTCTTGTAAACTCTGGTGAATACAAGCCTTCCCTACTCAGTCTTTTGTTAATAGACAAAACCACCATCACTGGGACAGTTGAATGAATATTCATTACGTTCCCACCATGGCAAGTATATCCTTTTGTTGGGAAAGAGACTAATAACATACACAGAACTCCAGCAAGGTCTTACCAAGACCCTATATAAAATCAGGAATTCATCTTCACTGTTATTCTCAAATTCCCTTTGCCTTCCTAATTGTTTACTGCACCTGAGTGTTGGCTTTCAGTGACTTATGAACAAGGACAGCTGGGTCTATTTGAATGTCAACCCGATGTAGTCTCGTACCATTACTGCATCAAAGTGCATCATTCTTTCCCACATTGTATTGCAACTGCCAAGTGGGTTGTAGAGTCAAGAATAGCTTCAAAGTCAGGATACAAAAATTCCATAGATGGATTTTAAAGATCACTGAAATTTTAGAAATCAGCAAAGTTAGTAGATAATGCAAAATATATTCCATAATGTGGGTTAAAATACAGAACTTCTCCCTCAAGTTTTACTGTGAGATCAACAAGAGCAACATGGATTTATACAGTACCTTTAGCATGGTAACAGCTCAAAATACCCCAGGCAAAGTTATCAAATAAAATTCCATGATGATTCATGTAAAAAAATGATAAGAAGAGATACTCAAAGTTTGATCACTGTTGTAGGTTTCAGGGATTACTTAAGGGAAGAGCTCAAGGGGACAACTATGAATAAGCACAGAGCTATTGAAGAGTTAACAGCCCTGTGGAAAGTTACAGAGTTATTGAGGGAAGATGTAATGAGACATTTGAAAGCAAACATAAAACTTTATAAATCAGTGCTGATCAGCAAGCGCAAGTGGATGTATCTAAGCTTGATAAGGAACAATTTGAACTCAACTTCATGAAGAATGCATCTTAAAAAACGCAACCAAAAGAACATTGGAATAGTCACGTCCAGATGAGGCATGTTGTGACTGTGATTGAAGTCACCGGAGGAACATCGAAGTTATGAATATGAAAATCTTTATTCATCATAACAAACAGATACTCTTCTGGAGACCCCCCCACAGTAGTCCCACAAACTCAAAAGATCAAAAAGTGATTCAATATAGTTCAATAGTTACAAATGACATCATTTAACTCAATACTTTGGGTTAACAATGCTTCCTTTCAATTGCATATCTACAAAGTTCAAGGAAAATTTATCATCAAAGTACATATATGTTACATATACAACCCTGAGATTCACTTTCTTGTGGGAATACTCAGTAAATCTATAATAGAATCCATGAAAGACCACGCTAACTTGGGCATTCAACTGGTGTGCAAAAGATAACAAACAGTGCGAATACAAAAAGAAATAAAGAATTATATAAATAACTATTGAGAATATGAGAGGAAGAGTTCTTGAAAATGAGTCCATAGGTTCTGGGAACATTTCAAAGAGTGGGCAAGTAAAGTTGAGTGAATTTATCCCCTTTGATTCAAGATGGCTAAGAGATGATAACTCCTCCTGAACCTGGTGGTGTATGTCCTGAGGCTCCTGTACCTTCTTACTGATGGCAGCAGCATGTAGAGAGCATGACCTGGATGTTGGGGTGTCACTGTTGATGGATGCTGCTTCCTGCAACAATACTTTGTGTAGGTTCACTCATTTGTGTGGAGGGCTTTATCTAAAATGGACTTGGCCATATCCACTACTTTTTGTAGGATATGCTGTTCAAGGGATGGGTGTTTCCACACCAGGCTGAGATGCAGCCAGTCAATATACTCTCCACTACATACCTATAGAAGTCTTAGATATCACGTGAAATCTTCACAAACTGCTAAGGAAATAGAGGTGCTACCATACTTTCTTTGTAATTGCACTTATGTGCTGTGCCCAGAACATGTCCTCCGGTGATATAACCAAGGAATTTAAAGTCACTGACCCTCTCCATCTCTGATCCCCCAGTGAGGACTGGCTCATGACCTCTGGTTTTCTCCTCCTGGAGTCAATAATCAGCTCCTTAGTCTTGCTGACATTGAGTGAGAGGTTATTGCTGTGGCACCACTCAGCCAGATTTTCAGTCTCCCTTCTGTATGCTGATTCATCACCACCTTTGATTCAGCCTACGACAGTGGTGTCATCAGCAAACTTGACTATGGCATTGGAGCTGTGGCTAGCCACAGAGTCATCAGTGTAAAGTGAGTAGGGGGGGATAAGCACACAGCCCTGTGGTGTACCTGTGCCAATGGAGATTGTGGAGGAGATGTTGTTGTTAATACGAACTGACTGGCTCTGCAAGTGAGGAAATCTCTGATAACCAAAACTTTCAGACATGACTGTCAGTCGTTACTGTGTGACTTTGGTGAATTTCTGCATCGTTAGAGAAATCAGTTTGGAACTGACAGCATTGAAGATAAGAAGTTTAAGCAAAAACAGGAGCAGGTTAGCCAGTCAAGCTGCAGAAATGAAAATAAGAGATTTTTTGATGATGAAGGAAGTGCAAGGAAGATAGGCAAGGGACGGTTAAGACAAAGCAAATACCTGGGGATAAGTTATGGAGATCATCCAGTTGAAGAATTAAGGGGAGAAGTTAAAGAGAGAGAAAATCAACAAAATCTATGTGGTGAGGTCACAGGCACCAGCAGGGTTGTGAACCTGCCGTTGTCTGCTCACTACAGGTGCCATGCCGGCAGGTTGCACTGTATTCATCCCTTTCCTTCTGTAGCTCCACTATGTCATTCCTGATACTTTGTTCTCTCAGATTTATAGACTATGCACTCTGCGAGTTCTCCCCCTTCATAACTGAGCCCATGACATAGCTGTATCCCTTTTATGCAGAAAGTTAAATATTTTTGCACTATCGTCCATCTTAGACTTTGATCCTCAGGTTTTCCCACCCACAGTCAGACACACAGAGACTATTATGCAAACGAATAGGTGCACCTTCTGAGTGTCCCGAATAGTATTTTCCACACTACCCAAGAGTTCTCATTAGTCACGCTACACTTGTATCGTTGCCCACAGGAGAGGACGAGTATACATGTACCCCTCTGGCATCCCAAAAGGTTAATGACCATCTTTCGCTACTCATGGCCCTGTCTATCCAGCACTGTCTGCTAATTGGGATGGACAGATGGATGCACATACGCGCGCACACACACATACACACGCGCACACACACATACACACACACACACACACATACACACACACACACACACACACACACACACACACACACACCACCTCCCCCCCGCCCCCCCCCCCCCGTGATGCCTTGTGACCTCATGGTCACTGGCCAAAGCAGATCTAAACCTGGGGTGTCACAATCAGAAATACTCATCCCTTTAGACTGCTGAAGTTGCAGGCCATGTAATTGGGTCACCAATGTATCCCGAGCGAGCTCCCAAATGTTGCAACTGTGATCGAAGTCACCAGAGAGTTACTGCAGTTGTGAATGTGAAAGTCTTTATTCATCATGACAAACTGAAATTTTTTCTGGAGGCTCTCGTGGTAGAGTCCCACAAACACAAAAGTACATCACATTTTGATAACTTTAAGATCATTAGGTGATTCAATACAGTTTCAATAGTTACAATCACATAGAGTGATAGAAAACTACAGCACCAAAACAGGTCCTTCAGCCCATCTGGTCTCTACCAAACCATTTAAACAGTCTAGTCCCATCAACTTGCACCTGGACCATAGCCCTCCCTTACCTCTCCCATCCATATACCTATCCAAATGTAACTTAAACGTTGAAGTTAAAATCGCATCCATCATTTGCACTGGCAGCTCGTTCCACACTCTCACCACCCTCTGAGTGAAGAAGTTTATCCTTCTGTTCCCCTTAAACATTTCGCTTTTCACCCTTAACCCGTGACCTGTCATAGAAGTCTCACCCAAGCTCAGTGGAAAAAGCCTGCTTGCATTTACACTATATGGTACATACCCCTCTTAATTTTGTATACCTCTATCAAATCTCCGTTCAATCTCGATATTCTAGGGAATAAAGTTCTAACCTATTCAGTCTTTCCTTGTGACTCATATCCTTCAGTCCTGGCCATATCCTTACAAATTTTTGTTCTGTACTCTTTCAATCTCTTTTTAATCTTTTCTGTAAGTAGGTGACCAAAACTGCACACAATACTCCAAATCAAGCTTCACCAACATCCTATACACCTTCAACATCACATCCCATCTCCTGTACTCAATACCTTGATCTATGAAGGCTAGTGCACCAAAAACTTTCTTAACGATCCAGTATCTGTGATCCCACTTTCAATGCATTATGGACCTGTGATCCCAGATCCCTTTGTTCTACTGCACTCCTCGGTTTCCTACTGCTCACTGTGTAAGACCTACCCCAGTTGGTCCTCCTAAAGTGCAACACCTCACATTAAATTCCATCTGCCATTTTCACCCCATTTTTCCAGCTTGTCCAGATCCTGCTGCAAGCTTTGATAGTCTTCCTCGCTGTCCACTACATCCCCAGCCTTAGTGTCATCGCAAATTTGCTGATCTAGTTAACCAGATTATCATTAGATTGTTGATACAGATGACAAGTAAGAATGGACCCAGCACCGATCCCAGTGCTGCAGCACTCCACTGGTCACAGGCCTCCAGTCAAAGAAGCAATCATCTACCACCACTCTGTGGCTTCTCCAGAAAAGCCAATGTCCATCCAATTTACTACCTCATCTTGAATGTAAAGCAACTGAACGTTCCATGCGGGACTGTCTTGCCTCATCAACTCTACTGGTAACTTACTCAAAAAGCTCTATAAGATTGGTTGGACACAACCTACCATGTACAAAGCCATGCTGACTATCCCTAATCAGTCGCTGTCTATCCAAAATACTCATCTATCCAGTCCCTTAGAATACCTTCGAATAATTTTACCCACTACTGATGACAGGCTCACAGGTCTATAATTTCCTGGTTTATTCTTAGAGCCTTTCTTAAACAGCAGAACAACATTAGTTATCATCCAATCCTCCAGAACCTCACCTGTTGCTAAGGATGATTTAAATATCTCTGCTCGAGCCCCAGCAATTTCTGCACTTGCCTCCCACAGGATCTGAGGGAACACCTTGTCAGGCCCTGGGGATTTGTCCACCCTAATTACCTCAAGAGAGCGAACACCCGCTCCTCTGTAAACTGTATACGATCTATGATCTCACTGCTACTTCACTTCACATCTGTAGACTCTATGTCCATCTCCCGAGTAAATACAGTTGCAAAAAAATCCATTTAAGCTCGCCCAGATCTCTTTAGGCTCCACACACAGATTACCATTCTAATCTTCCGGAGGACCAATTTTATCCTTTACAATCCTTTTACTCTTAACATATCTGTAGAATCCTTTCAGATTTTCCTTCCTGCTAGAGCAACCTCATGTCTTATTTTAGCCCTCCTGATTTCTTTCTTAAGTGTTCACTTACATTTCTTATACTCCTTAAGTACCTCATTTCCTGCCTACCTATACCTGCCATGCACCTCCATTTTTTTTCTTAACAGGGCCTCAATATCTCTTGTAAACCAAGGTTCCCTAAACCTGTTATCCTTGCCTTTTATTCTGACAGGCACATGCAAGCTTTGTACTCTCAAATTTCACTTTTGAAGCCTCCCACTTACCAAGTACACCTTTGCCAGAAAACAGCCTGTCCCAATCCACACTTGTCTGATCCTTTCTGATACCATCAAAATTGGCCTTGCTCCAATTTAGAATCTCAACCCGAGGACCAGAACTATCCTTGTCCATAACTAACTTGAAACAAATGGCATTGTTGGGCCGGCTGGTGGCGCAATGGCATCGGCGCCGGACCCGGGAGCGGAAGTTCCCGGGTTCGAAACTAGTCGGGTCTGCTCCTGAGTACGCTTTCCATCCGTGCCGGGTTGAGTGTCGAGATTGCAACTCGACCTCGTAAAATAAAGGGAAAAATACTGTGAAGTGGCTGTATGAGGAGTGGTGCGCCACACAGTCTCTCTCTCTCTCTCTCTCTCTCTCTCTCGCTCCGCACCTTGTTAAAAGCCATGAAAAAAAGACATCATCACAGACACACGCACGCAGACGCACAGATGCGCACACATGCAGGCACACACCAAAAAAAAGAAACTAATGGCATTGTGATCACTAGATCACAAAATGTTCCCCTACACACACTTCTGTTACCTCCCCTGTCTCATTCCCTAATAGCAGATCAGGAATTGCATGCTATCTCATTGGAACTTCTATGTACTGATTAAGGAAGCTTTCCAGAACACATTTGACAAACACTATCCCATCTAGTCCTTTTACAGTATGGATATCCAGTCAATATGTGGAAATTTGAAATCACCTACTATCACAACCTTATGTTTCTTGTGATAGTCTATGATCTCCCTACAGATTTGTTCCTCAAAATCCTGCGGACTGTTTTATGGTCTATAATATAGCCCCATTAACGTGGTTATGCCTTTCTTACTCCTCTGTTCCGCCCTGTGTTCGCCAATCTGTCCTGACTGAGCACTGCTATAACATTTCTCTGACTAGTAATGCCATCCCTCCCTGTTTAATTCTTCTTGCTCTATCACATCTAAAACAATGGAACCCCAGAATACTGAGCTGCCAGTCCTGCCCCTCCTACATCTAAGTCTCACTAAATGCTACAATATCGTAATTCCATGTGTTGATCCATGCCCTGAGCTCATCTGTCTTTCTTACGATACTTCTTGCATTGAAATATACACAGCTCAGAACCTTAGTCCCACCATCCCTGTTCTGGCACTCTGGTTTCTATCTTTTACTTCAATACTTTGGTTTGACGATGCTTCCTTTGATTTGCATATCTACAGTGGGTGACACCTCTGAACATTCAAATACCTTGGCTGGGACAAAATAATTGCCAAACTTTCTTGAACTTTATGCAGACTAGGTGAATTTCTGCATTGTTGGAACTAGGTTGGAGCTGACAAGTGTTGAGGATAAGGATTTTAAGCAAAAGCAGGAGAGGGTTAGCCAGTCAAGCTGTAGAAATGAAAATAAGAGATTTTGATGATCAAGGAACTGCGAGGACGCTAGGGTTGCCTTAGGGATAACTGATGGAAGTCACCCAGCTGAATAATTAAGGGGAGAAGTTAAAGAAAGAGAAAATAAATGAAATTTATGTGGTGAGGTCTCTTAAGGGAACAAATAAAGGAACAACAAGGTATAAAATATATACCAGCAGGTCAAGCTGTGCCCACTTATGGGGAAAATTTGAACCAGGATGACGTATAGCAGAAAGTGCCTGTTCTGATACAGACAAAGAAAATGAATTAATTAAAATTGTAGAATTTGTTAATTGCATTTGGAAAGCTGCAACATGCCAAGATAGAAGAGGTACACTTCCTCAAGGTTACATTGGGCCTCCATATAACAGACTAGAAGGGTAAATTAGTGGCATGAGGAATTCTGAGTCACTCCTTCAGAATGAATGCAGGTTCTCTGCAAGGCAGTGACTCACTCTGCATTCCGTTTCTCCAGTGTCAAGGAGACCTCACTGTGAACGCTGAATCTAGTACTTTGAATCGAAAGAAATGCAAATGAACTGCTGTTTCATTTGGAAGGTCCCTGGATGGTGGGAAGGGAAAAGGTGAAAGAACAGGTGTGGCATCTGTGGGGATTGCATGAGGAGCCATACGCTGGGGAGTGGTTGATGGGACAGAATGGTGCCTAGCCGACAGAAATACTGAAGGGGGGGCAATGTGAGGTGGCAGAATCCTGTTTGAGATTGCAAGTGACGGTCCCATTGAAAGTTGGAGGCTGGTGGCATGGAGAGTGAGGAGCAAGGGAACTCTACCCTTGCTTGGTCCAAACAAAGATGTGGGAAATAGACGAGATGTGCTCAAGGGTTCCTTCCACTACGGAAGAGGTGAAGCCACTGTTCAGGACACATGGGAGGAAGGTCAATGGAGATGGAGGAAGTAGAAGAAAGCAGTGGAGTTCTTGTAGGTGACTGTGTTGGAAGAAGTCCAGTCGGAATGCCAGAGTAATCTGTAGGCTTCTGTTATGGAAGTTTATTACCAGCCTATCCTTTACGATGGACACAGAAAAATTCAGAAGGGGAAGATAGACCATGTGAAGGAAATTGGCAGCAACAGTAATGACATTTTTGAAATCTATTTGAGTGAAGGGAGCAGCACAAATTCAGTTGTCAAATAATGTAGGGAAAAAACAAGGGAGTGGGCCTGTGTAAAACTGAAAAAAAAACTGTTCTACATATCTTACTGAAAGACAACTATGGCTAGACCCTATGTGAGATACCTTTGGTCCTGAGGATTTGAAGAAGTTATTCTATGTGAAAATGGAAAGAGTTTTAAGAATTCCTCTGGCTCATTCATAAAGTTTCATAAAATTAATACTCTCCATCAAAATAAGGCATTCACTGATTTCATTTTGAATGTTTAGTTATTTTTTCACCTTTATTCCACACTCTACACTCTGTAACTCTCGATTCCTTTGTCATTCTTATTCCTTTAATAGACAGCAGAATGATGATTTGTTTTTCTGATTCTAATTATTTTTCTATACAAGTCCCAAGAACCTTTAAAATTTACTGAGCATGTTGGCTTTGCTTTTATAAAATGTTTTGGCTATTCACTCATGAAAAATAAATTCACATTTCCCTTTTTGTACAGTATTATGATTTTGGTCATCTTTGGTTGTGGTTTATTTGCCCCGAGTTTTCCCAACAATTAAGTACTTCCTTTGAACAGAGATATATCTTCGTGTTCACAGTGAAGTGAGCTAAAATCAACAGCTAACTTATTGACTGATATGTGCATTGAACTCAATGAGGAAGATTTGCATTTGTTAGACTTCAACATATCAGGTTGGTTTTGGTACCCACATCCCACTTGTAACAAGTCCAAAGTGCTGGTACCTTAGGAGATCTCATAACTGGGAACAAAGTACATTGAACGTCTCTCTGCCTCCAGTGTCTGTACAAATAATTGTATGGCTTACAATTCACTTCACTAAAATACAATACTGTTAATAAAATAGGTTTAAAAAGACTACAATTGACCTGAAACTTGGTTCACATTTCATCAGCTGAGTTTTTAATCTGAAGCAGATCGGAAAACATATCCACCAACAAATTGCTTATTTGTTTTTTCTGCATTGTCAGTCAAGTAGAAGATGGCTGACTAGAAATAAATGTGCTGTTGACTTGACCTTGCTCAGAGAAGCAAATATACCTTTATACGTGTAAGATGCCCTACTTAACACAACTTAAAGATAAATTTTGTCCAGTCCCCACCTGATTTTATTTTAGGAACCTTTCAACCCCATCAATTGCCTCAGGCTGGAAAGCCAATTTGACTGACAGAGTGTGCTCTGTTTATCTTGCCCCCCCCCTTTATATTTCCCAGGATTTAAAAAATAATTTTCTACCACTAAATAATCCAAGTCATTGTACCATTATGTTTTTCCAATGCTAATCTTAAATCGTTTTTTTTTGTAATTCATTGATGACCTGCGTGTGCTTTTCATGAGGCCACTGTTTATTGACTATCCCTCCACACATGTTGCTCCGGTGTGTTTCCAGAAACCAAAACACCAATGAATCAGCTCAAAGTTATATCAAGGCCACATAAGAAGAACTAGACCCCACTGAGCCTGTCCTTGCGTTCGCTACGATCATAGCAGATCTATGCTGAAAAGCTCTGTGCAAATTCTTTATAACCATCAATTTCTCTATCTTTAAGTACTTATTTGTCTTCATGTCGAATATAACGATTTGGCTTCCATCACCCTTGGGGCAAATAACTCCAGAAATTCATGACCCTCTGAGAGAAGAAATTTCTGCACACCTCTTTTTAAATGACTGGTCCTTTGTTTATGACCTTCTCACCACTGAAAGCATCTCAGCATTTATCCTGTCAAATGCCATTAAAATAAGTTCACTCCTTATTCTTCTAAACTGCAAGGTATACAGACCCAAACTGTTTATCTTGGAAAAACCCTCTCACCCCAGGAATTAAGCTCATGAAATTCCTTTGGTATGGCCCCAGTACTACCATGGCCTTTTTTAAGGTATTGGGACTAAAACTGTGCTCAGTATTCCAGGTGTGGCCCACAGACGTCCTGTACAAATGTATTCCTAAACTCCAATTCCATCACAATAAATGCTAACGTGCTGTTTGCCCTCTTAATTACTTGTTGGACCTATCTGTTAACTCCTTGTGGTTCATATACGAGATTACCTAGATCCCTCTGAACTGTACTCATTTATGGTCTCTCTTCATTTAGGTAGTAATCCACTTTTGATTCCTCTTACTAAAGTGCATGACCTCATACTTCCCCACATTAAACTTACATCTTCCAGGTTTTTCCCAAACATTCAATCTATTTGCATCCTGTCACAGAATCCTGATAGCTTAACACAACATCAGTAGAGATGCTGGTGTCTTGGGAACACTTGGCGTTCCGCAGAATTTCCCACAGCTTAGTGCAGAGGGACCAGTGAGAGCTGGACTTCGGATGTGAAGCTTGGGACTGCACCCTGGCTATGAACCAGGGCTTGGGGAAGGAGGAACCTGCTTCAAGCGTGGACAGGCCATTCAATCCATGATCTCCTTCGTCACTTACTGTTAGATGCAATGGAAGCTCCTCCTCATTTTGGTTAGCCCCAGCTCAAAGTTCTGTCCGTGGTAACAGAAATTTCAGGGTGGTGGAGAGGCAATGAGGGAGCATGTAGGATCCAGGTGATCTGACGTCACTTGGTGCAGTGAGGGTAGACCAGCATCTCAGGGCTGATCAGCTCTACTTGCCCTAGCAGCAGGGTGCATATCTACCAGCGTCCAGACTGGAGTGCTGCAGCAAATCAGCACTCTACAGGGTCCCTGTGAACTAGTTTATGTAGAAAGCAGTTTTAAACAATCTCAGTTTTTGTTAGTCTACAGTCACAAGTAATGCTCTAACAAGAAAAAGCACAGGGTTCCTTCCTAAGGTTCATTTGTAAGCCAAATGAGTTGTCCTGGGTATCTCCCACATCATTGTCATAAATACTGATACAATTTTTTTATCATTTAAATTCACCAAGTGCCACAATGGGCTCTCGATCTTTGGCCCTGGTAACAACTGTGTTATTAAATCTGTGATTACCTGCGTAGAGCTTTTCATTAAAAATTTGTGATTGCCTGCTGTACAAACAGTCCAAGTGCAAATACAATTGAAGTATTCCATTTTATGAAGACAGATGTATAAGATTTCTTTTCTGTCTGTTAATATGGCTTTCTTTCTCCATGCTTTTCACCTTCAGGCAAAAGAAGGAGAAGTCGCGATTATAGACAAGATCCTAGACAATCCTAGCTTGACGTCCAAAGAATTCCAAGAATGGAAACAAACCTATGTAGAGCTTTTCATGGAAATCTGTCAGAACAATGGAGCTACGGAATCAGTGAATGGTGCCAGTGAACAAGCTGCACCCACCCCAACACCACCTTTGATGCACACCCACTCATACATTGAAACCCATGTTTGAGTAGTTTCTCGGTAGGCCTTGTAATAATTTCAACTGCTTATTTCACACTGGTTGGTAATAATGTGTGTATTTTGTTTGTATGGAGACTCCAGTTTCATTCAGGTGTTTGTTCACTTGGAATTAGATTCTGGGGACTTGAACAGATTTTTATTTAGTTCGAAGGGGCATTGTTGTCTTTGCAAGCTAATTGGGAACACAATTTCCCTTCTTCTGATTGGATGTTCTAATATAGCCATGGTCATGAAAACATTGCTGTGTGATTTTTATTGTGGTATGTCAATGACGAAAATGACACTATTGTTTTAAATGTCTTCCGTACACTGAACAGCAAATATATATTTTTATTTCAAATGTAATGATAGAATTGGGTTAGCACAAATAATGAGCCAAAGGGGAAATGGGGCTCATAGATTTGATTTGATTTTTCTTTCATTTTGTCCATTATATTGCACTTGGTTCTTTGAGCAAAATTACAGTTGAATACGAGCGAGGAAGTGAATGAGGATGGCTTTCGTTGTGGCTTTGTATTCCCTATAGCCCAAGTATATCAGGTATTTGCACCTGGAGAATGAGAGATATTTCTTCGAATGTTGCCACCACCGGTGAATTGTGTCCCCAGACACAATAAGGCCAATTTTACTTCTGCTCAACTGGCTGACCACAAAATCATCTTCACCCAAATGAAACATGGAGAAGTTTAACATTTTAAGGCATACGCAGAACACAGAAGGCTTTTTCAAGGATTAGGTGGGAGATAAGTACTGAGAAAGAGAAAAAGGAAAAGTAAAGTCAAACAAGATCTGACTTGGAAAATCCCTCTTGGCCAACAGGAAGAGAGTCCTGTTCTAGAAGTTTGGGGAAAAGAAAACAATCTGCTCTTTAACCTAATGAGGTTTTCCAAGATTTCTTTCTCACCTTGTCACTTTGAGTCCCAAGGTGCTGATTGTCTGCAGTTCCTCCCCCTCCCGAAGACCACAGGCTGCATCAGGGCACCTGGAGCTCACCAGAAGAATGGCGGTGAAGCCTCTGATTTGTATGGCGCTGTGCGGCAACAAAGGGTGGTGAATTCCTCACACTGCCCAGCTGTGCTCCGCCCACCCTTTGATAACCCATTGCCTGCCCGATGCTGCCTTTCTTCCTTACTGCCTGCACTTTCCTCCACTGATCTCCCAGCTCCTGGTCCCCCGTCCTGCACAGTCCATCCTGCTTCCTGCACTCTGCGTCCTGCGCTATGAGAACCTTCTTCCTGCCCTGTGATGAGCACCACAGCGGTGTAGTGGTTAGAGCGATGCTATTACAGTTCGGCGCATCAGAGTCCGGAGTTGAATTCCAACATCATCTGTAAGGAGACTGTATGTCTTCCAGGTGGAACGTGCGGGTTTCCTCTGGGTGCTCTGGTTTCCTCCCACAGTCCAAAGACGTACCAGTTAGTAGATTAATTGGTCATTGTAAATTGTCCGGTGATTAGCCTAGGATTATAACCAAAGGCCTGAAGGGGCCTATTCCGTGCTGTGTCTTAATAAATAAATACCCTGTCCCCACTCATCAGACTGCCTCCTGCTCTCTACTCATTGCCATCCCATCGTCCAGCTTCTGTGAAAATTGGCCTTAGTGTGCTCAATGAATTTATGAATGAAACTCTCTTCAAGTTGCAATTATCACTAACCAGAAATATGACTGCAGAATATGAATGTGTGATCGGTACTTAATGAAAAATTGTTATATTTTTAGAGCATCATAAAAATCTGTCATTTTTAACAAATTTGTAGAACTTTTGCAGTCTTGCAAAATGTATTTATTTTTTTCTGATGGTTTCTTAGTTGGGTATTTCTGTTCTATTTGCACTCCCACTCTCTCTGCTCTTTGGTGCACCTGGTCCAGTTCACCAACCAAGCCAGCCTTTGACCCTCAGAACTATCTTTTTTAACAAAAAGTGCCGTTTTCTGGTGACAGCTTAGAATCTGGCATAATATGATCAGTTGTTTGAGGAGTCAGACAATTCTCATCTCTTTCTAGCAAAATAGTGAAGGCCATTTGGTCCATCAGATCTATGATAGCCCTCAGAGCTATCCCAGTAATTTATTTTCCCATAATCAATTGTCTCATTAGTTTCCCTAGCCCTGATTCTTCCGCAACCAACCTATACGAGGGGCAATTCATGGTGCCCAAGCGACCAACAGCCAGCTTGACACAGGAAAATGTGCAAACCCCACACAGACAACAGCCATGGTCAGGGTTGAACCCAGGTCACTGGGGCTGTGTGGGGACACTGCTTCTTGCTGCACCAGCGTATCGCCCTACTTCAAGCACATGCTGTTTTAAAATGGACCGAACACTGGTAAAATTAGCACCCTGCAGCAGTGGGTTAGCTCCACATCATTGAAACTGAGAGGTGCAGCCCCACCCCCTGCCTCCTCCTCCCAAGCACAGCATTGCAATGAACCCCCAGTGCTGTTTGCACAGCAGAGACAGAGTGTGTTAACACTTGGAATTAGATTCAAAGTGCCTGAGTACGTCAGGCAAAGTGGGACTGTGTCCCGCCTAATTACAAACAGCATAGGGGATAATTACCTACCCCTGGAAACAAACCTATACCTTACAATCACAGTAAAGATTATGGGTTTGTCACCTTAAATTTTTGAACAAACTAAATTCTCTCTTGCCTGCTTGAATGATCTCATTGCATTTAAATGAAGATGACATTACTTTACAGGCATCTAAAGCCCATAAACCTCCCCCTGTGTTAGTCTGCAAATCATGAAGGTCATTTGGTTGCGATACCACAGATATTGTGGCGTCCCTTTTCAAAACATGGTGATTAAAAGCCCCCTCCTGCCTTTCTAGACTGCATGATTATGCATTTGTCATGTTCAATGGGTTTGCCACATTATTACCCTATCCAAAATAGTAAATCCAGTGGCTAAATATAATTTCTTGCTGAATTTAGAAAATACATACATGAAACATTTTCCAGAGTAGCTGAACAAAGTCAAAGTACTCTTGTTGTACAAAGTGCTGGAAGAAACTTCCTACCATCCAATGTATAATACTGATTCATGCAGAATGGCCATCATAATTCCTAATAATCATTTGAGACAGCTGTTTAAGTAGGCTATTAAACTTCATTTCTTCGCAGCATATGGAACAATGCTTTGATTGATCAATGCATACTACATCAAAGTCAAACCAAATAGTGAAAGGCCAGAATTTGATGAAAAGCTTAACATTTGAAACATTAGGTATTCTGATTAGATCGCAAGAATCCAAAGCTTGTCAACAGTATAGTAATTGTGTTCAACCTGTATTGTAACTGCAGCTGGCTTTTCCTACCATTGCTATGCCTTTGAGACAAAAGTATTTTAGTTTTAAGTGGATTAAATTGATACTAGTCAGGATTTCAACTGCTTTGCATAAAGAACAAATTCTGCATGAAGCCACGCTGCACTGACTCAACACTGTAATTCATTGACAACTGTGCCATTATAGTTTTGCATTTGTTTGGATATTTTGCAACCCATCCATTGGTTATTTTGTTTTAGTCTTCACTGAGATAGGTAACAGCAGTGCTGAATATAACTTTCATAGGATCTAGTAGGTAGTAGTCAATGGGGTTTTCATTGCCTTAATATGTTAAGCCCTATAATCTTTCAAGTTTTATTATTAATCACAACTAAGAAGGACGTTGATGCTAAATAGTTCAGCATGATAATACCCGATACTATGTAATTCCAGCACTATTTATGTGCTACGCCTGATGTTATTAAAGACCTTACAAACTCAGTAGCTGCACCTGACCAAATTGGCTTAACACCCAGTCATCAGTTGACTCTCTATTTCCACATGTATCAGTTTCTAACTTTGACCATATCACTTTAGATCTTATTCTACCTACTTTGAAAATCTTCCCAACTGTGATGTGCCTGCACTGACTACATCAGAGTATCAACTTTAATTTATGTTCTCCCTCCTCAGCACCTTTCCCTTGGACTCAAGATTGTTTAATATGATTTCCTGTACACAAGTGTAAAGGAAAACAAAATAATTCTTACTCAAAAAAAACACAAAATATAAAGAACACAATAATTATATAAAAACACAATTAATATGATTACATAAGATAGCTTCTATTCATAGATTGATTGTAAGTCCATAAAGTGACTCTAGGCTGACATAAGATGACTAACAGGAAGTAATAAAATGGTGGTGGAGTTAGTGAATGAGGGTGTTGGTCAGCCTTACTGCTTAGGGAAAATAACTGTTGAGTCTGGTGGTCTTGACTTGGATGCTACGTAGTCTCTAGTGATGTTTAATGAGTGAACATTTAGCCACCTTGTTCCCGTACTTTGTAATTTTTCTTCCTGAGACTCTTTCCTTTGCTACAACCCTTCCCCATCCCCACTATCTTCAAAAATATCCTCATAATTTCCCTCTTTGAGTTGCTTTTAACTTCTAAATTACGCATAATCTCCATAGCTTTCCTGAAGTATTCTTCAGAATGTTTTGTTATCGGAATGATGACATAAAAGACGAAGAGGCTTCAGAGTCCACATGCCTGCACCCCATAGTACCAGAAGTATCTGACCCAGGTCTCCTTCACTGACACCAGTAGTTTTTGTTTAGTTGAAAGAATATTCCTTGATATCCAAATGACAAATGCACTCCAGGGTTACTCATATTATATCCATAGCATATGCCTTTGCAGCAGGGATAAGAAGTCCCATGGCAATGCTGTGGTCAGAGAAATGCCACGTCTAACCCCACATTCCGGGTAGTCTCTAGTTCTTCTACTGAGTCAACCAGTGTGTTACCTTACCAGGGATACCTGTATTGACTAAGAATTCAAAATCTCAGGAACTCTAGATTTTTCCATATCCCTCTAATCCTTCCCCTCCCTGCTATGATACGACCCTCATAGGGAACGGATACTGGCACAGGATCCTCCAAGAAATACGACAGAGGCTTTCAATAAACTGCACTTGAATATGCGAGGAATGGGGGTATGTGGATCTAATGCAGGCAGAAGGATTTCGTTTAATTTGGCATCATGCTCAGCACAGACATCTTGGGGCAAAGGGCCTGTTCCAGTGCTCTATTGTTCAGTGTTCAAATTACAGTACAGCTATCAGGCTGGCATTCACTGCCTCTCAATCTCAATTTAATTTCAATTGTTCTTGCAGATTGCTGCACAGAGTGTACAGGAGTCTACTTGGACAGTAATGACATTTTAGGGCTTAGTTATTTAATAAGTAGTATTTTAATATATTTGGAAAATAAAATATATAATGGAGGGAAAGGGGAGATGGGAAATAACTATTGTAAATAACAGAAAATTATAATCACTGTAATGTCATTTACTTTGAAGAAAAGTTTCAAATGAGAATCAGTTTGGAATATAATTGACATTATCTCTAGACAGTAATCTAACAGTGGAGGTTACCTTTATGATTTACTTCACAAGAATTGGATTGTTTCCATAACGCAGCAACAAGATATTCTGCTGGAATGCTGCCCAAAAATTATATCCACACACTGCAAAAATGGACCACTATTGCTCCTTATTTTGAGTCCAGATTTTATCCAGTTTTTGCTTTCATCGTTGATTTACTTTCACATTTCCCTTTTTCCATTTGTTTTGCTGTTCCTATAATTCTACATGTTTTAAATGTGCCTTTATTTTTTTAATTAGCAAGACACTTCTTCTTCAGTTCTGTTATTTGAAGCCAACCTTACCAACACATGGATAAAACAGTTTAAAGGCTCCATAACAGTTGTCAGTTATTTTGCATGAGTTTTTTCAATAAAATTCAAACTGACGGAAGCCTTGGTCAACAAGTTACACTTCTTCAGTGTTTCTATGAACTTAACAGCAGCTGGGTTTGTTTTAGTGATTTGCTTTGTATTTGGTCTCATCAAGATCATCACCCACCTTTTGCTGGCCTTGGAAAGTTTAGGTGTTGAATATTTTTTTTTCCTTTCCTTTCTGCTTGAGGTTTTGTATAACTGAGTGACCTATTAGGCCACCTCTTGAGGGAAGTTGAAAGTTAGTTTTATTGGTTTTAATCAACAGTTATAAATAGACTGGAAGAGCTTAAGTTGTTTCTTTAAAGGCATGAGTGAGCCAGCTGGAATTTTTCCAACCATCTGACAACTTACATTGTCAATTTACCACACTTGTGCCTATTGTGAAATTTAATTCACCATGAAGATTTTTTTTCATAGTCATTAAAAGGCCCAAGAAACCCCGCAAGTGCAAAAAAACCCACAAAGTTATTGCAGCTGCCAGGAACAAATAATCAAGTTGTTTGCACATGAAAGTAAAAACTGTAAATGTACCAAAGAACAAAAAAAATGCACTTTCTGCATAGCTACTTTAATCTAATTTCACAAAAAGGTATAACTGGTGAACATTTTCTTTTTTAATAGCAAAATTAAATGACATTCAACACATTGTGGAGAAGTAATTTGTCTCTGGTCACTCATGCTAAGTCATTGCTGTTAGTTGTATTCCTTCTGCATATTGATTTTCATTAGCTTCAGTGGAAGTGGATGTGCTGCTGGAGAAAACAATTGACATCTGGTACTCATAATCTTTTTATCACTAGCAATGTAATTCTCCCCTTTATAGTATGATCATACACTTACAGATAGAGAAGGACCACGCAGAACCCAAATTGTTCTGCTGTATCAAAGCAAGTTTTAAAAAAAGCAGATTGTGGGCAAAGACTTATTTAAAAAATAACCAGAATATATGATCCTGATATATATAATGAAAGTTTGTTTGAGTATTTTGATACTGATCTCTGATTGTTCCAAAGATATCGTCTAGGGCTGGCTCTCGAAAAGAAAACTTAAACATGGTCTGAAGGCGGTGGAGCTTGGTTGTCTCTTTAACCTGATGTCAAAAAGACAGCGAATTGTATTAATTATCACAAGCCTTGCTGTTGCTGCTATTGCTGCTGCAAGCCTGTAGTTTATTCTTAAGCATTGTGTGGTTTCAACCCTGCACTGTCACTAATAAAACAAAATAAATGACCACAGATGCAAACGAATATTTTTGCACATTGTATTGCTTAGTCACTTGTGTACGTATGCCAGAACCTATTGCTTGAAATAAGAAAAAAAAAGACAAAAAATATCATAAATTCTAAAGTTATATACCTGCTTGTCTTAGTGGTTATATCTGCAACAGTAAATGGGAGGGAAAACTTTTATAATGTCAGATAATTCTAAAGATTGTTTTCTCAACCAGAATATATTCTAAAATGACTAACTCAGAGTATTCCCTAATTCTGTCCACTGCAAGTGAACAGGAAAGTGGCCTTCTTTCAAAACAGTTAATATGAATTCAGTCTATGAAAGGCAGGCGGAAAATAATACCCCTTGATTTGGATAAAGTTTCAAATCAAGAATGGCATCCAAGAAGACACATTTGTATAAAATGAAAATATATGTACTGCATGGGTACTGACAAATGAATTGTGGTTTTATATAATACTTGTCATTATCGCAAAGATAAATACTTGAGTAAGGACATCAAGTTGTGGCACTTATACCAAGCATTATGCCTCTGTTGTTCTGTACATTGTGACAGATTTTTTTTTGTAATGGACCAAAAAAATGTATTGATATAAGAAAAAAAATTATTTCTACTTTGAGTGTAGTTTACAGGCTTTAAAGATGCTGTAGTTAACTTGTTTTGAAGAATAAAATCTGTTGCTGTGCAACAGTTTTATGGTTTGCACTTTACTTAGTAAAGAATTGCATTCAGTGTTTTAAATTTTGGAAGAAATTTCTCAAAGACTGCATTATTTCTAAGTGGCAAGTGTGGCATGGAGTCGTAAAGTAGTCTTGTGATACAAAAATCAACCTTTCAACAATAATGTATGTTATTTGTTGTGTATATTTTATTGTTCTTATCGCTTAAAAGCAAAGATAATTATGAATATGGTCATCAATGGTCAAATAAAGTTCTTGAAATTTTTATTATATATTTTTATTCTTTGTCATCTAATCCATATGAGTACCTAGTTTAAACAAACCCTGAATCAAAACAGAAAATGAAATTCTCAGGCAGTGTTGAAAGAAGTGTGTTAATATTTTGTTCATTGCTTCTCTCCACAGATGCTTAATGTCCTGTTGAATATTTCCAGCACTTGGTTAAGAGTGGAGAAATCTCTGATAGGCTCAAATTGATTTTAATTTTTGATTATGATCTAATGATTGTTTCAAAGATATCCCCTTGGGTTATCTCTCAAACAGAAAAAGAGGGGATTTAGGATTGAGTCCAGAAGGTGGCAGTGTGCCAAGATAAAAGATGAGATGCTGTTTCTCAAACTTGCATTTGGTCCTCTTTGTAAGGTCAGAGTGGAATGGTGAATTAAGTGGCAGGTAACAAGAGGTCAGGGTTGCACCTCTGCACTCAACACAGGTGCTCCAAAAAGCAATCAGGTTTCTCTAGTGTAGTAGAGACCACATTGTAAACACCAAATACAATGCACTACGTTGGAAGAAGAGACACTGCTTTACCTGTTTGGGTTGTTTGGGTCCCTAGATGGTTTGAAGGGAAGAGGTAAAAGAATAAGTATTCGATCATCTATGATTGCAAAGAGAAAGTGCTGCAAGAATTCATAGGAATCGAAGAGTGGACTAGAAGTCACGAAGGAAATGGTCCCTGCAAAATGCTGAAAGAGGAGGAGAAGGGAAGATGTGTTTGGTAATTAAATCTCTGAATGTTATACAAATTGTTGGGAAAGATCTGTTAAATGGTGGTGAGGTGGAAGGATGGGACCAGCTTGAGGCTGATGAAATCAACATTTGACCTAATGGAATTACAAAAGCTTCAAAACACATTACCAACCAAGTCCTTAAAATACTCCAATTTACAAATCAAAACTTCTCTCTGTGAATAAATTCGAGGACTTGAGGAGCCAGATCATATTTTCCTTAAAGGAATAGTTTTCCTGAATTGTAAGTAATTTGAAAAACCATTCAATAAAATTATGCAGTACATAACATATGCAATGTGCATCAATCACATGAAACAAATCTGTACAAGCGAAAGTATTCATGGATAATATATTTTAAACTCAAGTGATTCTGCAGATGCTGGAAATCCAGAGTAACATACACAAAATGCTGGAGAAAGTCTGATGAAGGATCTCGGCCCAATATGTCAACTGTGCATTCCCCTCCAGAGATTATGCCTGACCTTCTGATTTCTTTCAGCATTTTATGTCTGCTACTATATATTTTAAACTGTAAACATCTCCACTTAACTACCAGATTAAACGAAGTTATATACTTGGGGCTATGTTTCAGTTACAAGTCACAGAGCTAAAATTTGACTTGGAATATTGAAAGAAAAATGAGATTGTTCTCATTGTAGAGAACCATGAACAAGCTTTATAACTTTCTTCTTTAGATAATAGCTTCTATGAAAGTGCTTAAAAACCTGAGGCATGGTGCTCATATTATATCAGTTATAAATTTACTAGTGTACCTCTGCCACATTATTAATAACTGCTTCTTTGTATCTTGCTTATTTTCCTCCCAAGCATGCTTAAAACCTTAAATTTTGGCAACTTTTGGAAGATAAATAAGTCAACATATTATGTATGAAAGGTAAGTTAATTAAGTAGGCAGGCACAAAGAGATCCGATCATATGAATGGCTAGCATAACATGAAGTTATCGTCAACCATGGTTGCTTAGTTTTGCTATTTAATGCAGTATTACAGGTACTGTTGCTTGGATTTCCAGTATCTGCAGATTTTCTCTTGTTTGTGTTTACAGATATTATGTGTCTTTTGAGGGTTGGATAAGAATGAAACTGGCAAAGCAAGCCATATGATAACCCCCGACTTTAAAAAAGAGATCAAATTCTAACTCTTGTACCATTGTAAATTTCAGTCCTGAATAACCAAATTGCCATGCTAGTCTTGCCAGTCATAAAGTATGCTGATTGCAATTCTCCCATGGGCTAGCTTACCTCTAGATATTGATATTAATATTCTGAAAACTCAAAAGGCTGCGGCTATTTAAGACAAACTTTTGCAGCCTTGAGAAAGTTCATCAGACACTTCAAATATTGGCAGTTTTGACCTAATTAAATAGGAAACAAATAGCAGGTGGCAAGAAAAATAAAAATGTAAAGGAACACAAAGTGCTAATATAATACAAGTCACTAAATAGAGTAACATCTCACAGACCACCAGTGAATTTCATGGTCAGCAAAATAGAAATCTGCTCCTTCAAAATGATGCTTTTGCACTCTCCACTGTTGCCTGAATAAGTCTGAGATATAAAAGACAAAAGATTGAATTATACTCAATCCATTTTACAAAGTCAGTTCCTATTTTCCTGAAATTTTAGAATTGAAGACAAATCCCCGGAACTGACTCACTAATTGGAATTTTGGGGTGGAGGTGGGGTTGGTTTGCTAAGATCCAGGAAATGCACGTACACTGTCACACAATGCTGAATGAGGACTGTGTGAATTAGATGTCCCTTGCCTTTCCTGTATGCCTTTTGTATTGTAAATTATTTGTTCCCTACATGGATCTGCGAAGTGGAATTTCTGTTATACTTATCCCTTGATCTTCTGAAGTTCCCCATATGATTTACTTGCTGCTTTTCTCTGACTTGTGCAGGAATTCAAACCTTATGATAGAAAGCATTTAAACCATATTAATTTTAATAATTTTCAAATTAATATTGATGAATATTCTATCAACGTTGTGCTGTGGTTTACAAAAAAGCCACGTCTTAGTGGGTGTGAAGAGTTGAATGGCCAGCTTCTGCCTTTATTCCTTGTCTTCTGACATTAACAAAAAATTGAAGCATAGACATTGAAACAATAAGCACCATATCTGTTCTCTTTTATAAATAAAGTGGACTTCATGGGGAAGGAAACATATTACAGACTCAAAAGACACAAAATAGTGGTAATTACTCCTCAAATATTTCTAAATGTACTCTGATGAGGCCAAGACATGAAATTAATCTAAATATTCTCACACCCAAACTGTACCAAGCAGGAAACTTTTTTTTAAATTTGTACTACTTATTTAACATATATTATACTTACTGTATTTCACAATTATTTTTCTCTAATATTATGTATTGCATTGTACTGCTGTCACAAAGACAGCAAATTTCGCAACATATATCATTGATATTAAACCCGATTCTGATTATTAATGGAAGGAAATGCTAATCTTGCCAAGACATCATCTACCCTTCTTGTCAGATTTAACTAGTCTACAGAAGTTATAACCTGGTCTGACTATACTATTCTTTCACTGTCATAGATTGATCAATAGGTTCACGATGTTCTTCCTCCTGTCACAATATCAAATCAGTTACCAATCGTAATATTACATTGTCTCATGGACTCTGACCGGCTCACTGCTCAATGTTTTACTGCAGTTCTCTGTACCGTTAAGAGATTGTTTTGTATTTGTTCCAGAAATGTCTTCTTTATTCTGTCCCGAAAGTGTGCAGAAAGAAAATAAACATGAACTGTTTGTTTTGGTATTGTTTTTCCTGAATGGAAGTGAAACCAAGCTCAACAAATGAAATTTGCGGTGTATGTTATTCCTTCACTTTGTAAGGTAAGAGCCTAACAATTTTAGTATGACCTGGTGTCAATACGTTTATGAACCCCTTTCCAGAGTCTGGAAAAATACACTTATTGTCTATACAAGAGGTGAAATGTGTTTGGGCAGTAGACTCGCACCTATGAGACACATGACAGTAAGCCCATATGACTAGCACTCCTTTACTTAGAGACTACGGAGGCAATTAGCCTTTACAAATTTTCACTATCAGTGAAAAATCTCACTGTATGTTTGAGTGTGCAACTATCATGCTCTAAACAATGCAAATAAATCATCTCAGTGTATAAGAATAATTAAAAATTTAGAAGAAAGATTCACAAGTGCATTTAGATAGAATACATTTTGCCACTGCAAATGTAGAAACAAGCATAACGGATTCCATTAATGTTTGTATTACTTTAATAAGAGACCTGCAGGGTGGAAGTAGTCAAGCTTTGTCGCATTGCTTGTACAGAGTGGACTGACAAGACGCACAAAGCGCTGGAGGAGTTCAACAAGTATCTACGGTAATAAATAAACAGTTGATGTTTCGGGCTGAGACCCTTCTTCAGGACTGGAAAAGAAGGGGGAAGACACCTGAATAAAAAGTGGAGAGAGGGGAAGAAGGACAAGCTAGAAGGTGATAGGTGAAACCAAGTGGGTGGGAAAGATAAAGAGCTGGTGAGGAAGGGATCTGATAGGAAAGGAGAGTGGACCATAGGAGAAAGGGAGCAACACACAAAATGCTGGAGGAACTCAGCAGGCCAGGGAGCATCCATGGAAAAGGGTACAGTCAATGTTTCGGGCTGAGACCCTTCTTCAGAAACGTCAGAGGTTTCCTCAGAAACCTCTTTTCCATAGATGCTGCCGAGCCTGCTGAGTTCCTCCAGCATTTTGTGTGTGTTGCTTGGATTTCCAGCATCTGCAGATTTTCTCGTTTGTGGTAGGAGAAAGGGAAAGAGGAGGAGATCCAGGGGGAGGTGACAGGCAGGTAAGAGGCTAGAGCGGGGAATGAAAGAAGAGGGGAAGGGTAGTATATTTTTACTGGAAGGAGAAATTGATATCCATGCTATCAGGTTGGAGACTGCCCAGACAGAAGACAAGGTGTTGCTCCCCCACCGAGGGCGGCCTCAGCTCGGCACAAGAGGCGACGGCGGGCCAACATGTCAGAACAGGAATGGGAATTAAAATGTTTTGCCATCGGAAATTTCTGCTTTTGGCGGAGGGAACAGACGTGGTCAATGAAGCAACCCCCCAACTGACTGAGAATTCAGTAGGGTGATACGCAGAGGATTCTGTGTAGGACGAAGTATGAAGCAGATATTTTCCACATTAAGTAATCTCAAACGTCATCTTAATGTTTACATGCTCACATCTGAATTTAAAGGTCAAGTGACACTTAATCACATAAACCAGATTATCATTTTAGATCAGGGAGAAATTACTGCCATGACAGTTGCTGGATTGGAAATTGGGCCTTGTACCCATTTTATAAACATAAAATACGGCCCATAATCCATACCCAACAGCTTTTGAAAGACATATAATCTACGGACAGATTTTTAAAAATATATTTTTAGATTAGCCACCTAGAATAGTTTAAGGTATATTGCCTTTTCCAATGTGAGGAATATGTTCTGACCCTTTTTCCAAACACTGTAATAACATGTATTTAGATGTGGCCAGTAATACCAACTTTACTGCACTCTTTACAACTTTGCCAGCCCTTGGTAAGCATCCTATCATTTGTTTAACAAGGGTGGTCTCCCTGTGAAGACACACAAGTATCAATGCCTCATTGAACTTAATAAAGTTAGACACTGTTGGGTCATGTATTACCTATACAGCACCAATTTTAATCTCAAAAACAGACAAAAAATTGGCTCTATTTTTGCAAAAGACTTCACAACCTTCTGTCTGCTTAAACAGATGGGGGAAAATGAGTACATTCAGTGTCCTCAGAAAATCATTGATTCTTTGATTTAATCAAAAGTACAAATTATCTGGTCAGTATGCTGCCTGTGAAAACTTCATCTGCATTGGTTGCTCCCAGTTCTTCAATAATCGTTACAACAACTCAAATGGGGTATCTTTCCTTCATAACAGTCAAGGGTTTAAATAATTTTATTCTAAAAATAGTTTGTTTCTTATACATACATTCTCAACATTTACAAACATTATTTTTTTGCTGTTTTTATAAGGATCTAACATTCAGTGACCCAACTTTATATTTTAATTAAATAGTGTGAAAAATATGACAACTGTATACATCAGCCAATATTTCATGCAGGCTACAGATTCTGCTCTATCCCACAAGTTTAATCTCACAATATTGCTATTAAATACCGTAAGGTTGATGTAATAGCTATAGCGACCTCATTGTCCAGTTAATCTGAGCAACATTGCTGCATGCAGTCTGTCACTGGGTATCCCTGAGTAACTTTGAATGTAACTCAAGTGAATTTTGTTGCTCTTCTTTGTGCAAAGGTGTCAAAATGTGCAAAAATACAATCCAAATCAAATGATATGTACATAACAGAGGAACAGCAAAAATAAAACTATATAAATGTAATACGTAGTCATTCCATCAATATCTCATTATTAAAATTCCAACTAAATTGAGCATTAAAGTTATTTGATTATAATTGCCCTTTCATTTGCTTATCCTTTAGTATTATATTAATTATTTTAATATTGCACTCTTCCTGAGGTCCATTAGCATATTTATCATATTCATAATGTTGGGACATGATTTACAAATGGGAGAAAAAGTTGTAATTTAGGAAATCAAGACAATCCAATCAAGTTATTTTAAAATGCCTGACATCCAATGGACTTACTCAAAATATATTAATATTTTTTAAAAATTGCAGATTGTTACCCAACTTATTGTATGACATTGAAAGACAATAGAATATTACAGGAAAAAAAAAGCAGCTGTGACCATTGACATTCAGCTGGTAGTGTTGTCGCTTTTCTCGCAGTCTTCAAATAAAGTATCCTGAAATTAGATACAAAGCTGTAAAGAGATTGCAAAAGCTTATTATAAACCATAAAATTGTCCACGCTCTCAGTGCTGCTTCTTTCAAGTGGTAATCCAAATAGTGCAACTTCCCTGTAACCCTGGAAATATTCATTTTTCTACTTATTCAGTTCCTTCTTGAGAACTACTATTGAATCTGCTCCCAACACACTTTAACCCCATTATTGCAGGTTGTAAATATTCTCATTTCTCTGGGTTCTTGTCACAGTTATCAAAAAACAATTCTCTTTTCTAGCCAGTGACTTCCCTGAAAGAAAAAACAAATTTTCTCAACATTCTCAATTACATACTTTCATACTTTTGGGCACATCTCTTAAATGTTCCTTTTGCCATCTCTTCAAGAAAGCAATCCAAACATCTCCAGTCTTTTTGCATAACATCACTCAACCCTTTGGTACACCAGCTCCATGGTAAGCTATCCAAAGCTATCAACATTTGTAAGGCATAGGGCTGGATGAAAGATATTGTCACACCAGTCTTACTTTCAGTTTTCTAACCTTTGAGTAAATGACATCAAAAATAAAAAAAAACAGCAGGCACACTGCATCCAAGTAAATGCATAGGAGTTTTCAACGAATGTATTGTACAATTAATGAGCAGAAAGGAAGACCTGCATCAAACACTCCCATCTGTAACTGAAAAAGTATTTTTGTTTATATTTGTATTCCACTGCGTGAGTTAACTGCTGACGGTTTTCCATTATGTTTTATTGGAAAATAAGATTACCTCTGGCCACTCAATGTAATACCCCACTGCAATGGAGAAAGGTTCTGAATTCATTACTTGAATTTATCCAGCCAAGACATTAAAGTCATTCATTCAGCTTTCACCCCTGCACTGTAGAAAGCGTAGGTCTTAGAATTTCATTCCGTATTGGCCACATCCACGCTTAAAGTTAATGGCTACTGAGAAATCATCCATTCCGTTTGTAGTGTGGCCTGTATCCTAAGTAGCACTCAGTGCAGTGGAGTTCAGTCAATGTTTATCCACCTGAACGTTATTATTATTGACTTACACTGAATGAGTTAAAGGCACCTGCTCATTAGGCTTACACCTTTAAGTATCCACTCAAAGGTTTAACAACAGTGAAACGTGGTGGTAATGCACCATTAAGCTGGATGCCAACCGCTGTAAAACAAGATACAGACAGACAGAACAACAGTGAAACAATCTGCTGGTTCACACTCTTGTTCAGGAACAGATTGCACCCCACTGCCTTGAATGTTTCCAGTCACTTTATTAGACTACCAACACTTTCCCTGTGAGTGAAACACTATATTCTGCATTGTTTTCCTTCATATACTACCTTCACGCTTGGAATGATCTATCTGGTTGGAACGCAAACCCAAGCCTTTCACCGCATCCGGCCGGTGCTACGCCCGGCAGCCGCCCACTGTAGAGCCATTACTGCAGGCCGGCTTTGCACTGGGCATCGGGCAGCTCGGGCAGGAGCAACACCCCGCACTGGGTGGCATACAGGGGCACGGGCAGCCGGCACACCTCCCTCCAGCTGTCGGAGGCCGGGTCGTAAGCCACGGCGCTTGGGGTCGGGACCTCGCGGCCCTGCTGCCACTTCTTGCCGCCCACCAGGTAGACGGTGTCGTCCATCACCGCCAGCCCGTAGCAGGAGCGGTCGAAGAGCAGAGGGCGGAGACGCTGCCACTGGGCCCGCAGCGGCTCGTAGCACTCGATATCGCAGAAGGGCTCGTACATGCCGACGAAGGAGTAGATGCGCTCGCCCACCGTGACCATCTGATGGCCGAAGCGGGCGATGGCCATGGGCGGGCAGCGCTGCCAAGTCGCCCCCGGCTGCGGGCCCAGGCTGTGCATGTCTTTGCAAGCCTCGGCCTGCCCGGCCGGCCGCCCTCCCGAGACGTAGACAGTGCCGGCGTGGACGGCGCAAGCGTGACCGTGCAGCCGCTGCGGCAGTTCGGCCGTTTCCACCCAGCGCCCGCTGCCGCCCAGATCGAGCAGCTCGGCGGCCGAGAGCGAGGCCTCGCCAGGGCCACAGCGGCCTCCCAGTGCGAAGATGCGTTCGCCCAGCACGCCGCAGGCGAACTGCGCCCGCCGCTTCAGCATGTTCGCGGCCCGGTCCCAGCTGTTGGAGCGGGGGTCGTACCGGAACACGCGGCGGCTGGGCAGCAGCTTCGGACCGCTGTGACCCGCCTCCCCGGCCTCCTCCAACAGTTCTCCACCAAGGACGAACAAGAAGTCGCCCAGTACGCACGCACAGTGACCCTGCACCCGCGGGCCGTCAGCCAATGGCCGCCAGCAGCCGGAGTGGGGATCGAGGGCCGACAAGCCGCAGTAGGCCCGGGGGGCGGCGGCTGCGGTCTCCTCGTCGCCCTCGGTTGCCTCGTCGCCCTCCGCCCGCTCCAACAGCAATAGCCCGCCGGCGACTACCAGCTGCCTCTGCCCGCTCCTCAGCGTGCTCTGCCGACTCTGGCGGACCGGTTGGCGGGCCTCGGCGTGGTGGTAGCGCACGGCCTGTGTGATGAGGCGGCGGGCGCCGGGAGCTTGACCGGCGGCTCCCTGCCCTCCGTGCAGCAGCAGCCTCTGCAGCTCGGCGCAGGGGACGAGGCCATAGCGGATACGGCTCAGCACCGCGTCGGCGAAGCTCCAGCGCTGGGGCTCGGGCTCCGGGCCGCGGCCTAGCCATTCGAGGGCCAGCCCCAGCAAGGCGTGTTCGGGGACCCCGGGCAGCCGCTCGGAGTCGAGCACGGCCAGCAGCGAGTCCGGGTTAAGGTCGGCCAAGCCGCTGCGCTCGACTCCCTGCTCCAGTAGGCGCCACAGGTTGGAGGCGATGTAGAGGTCGGTGTGGCGCCGGGCCTCGAACAAAGCGAAGCCCGCCGCCAGGTTAGCCAAGCGGCAGCAGTCGGCCGTGCTGAGGCTGCTGGCGAGGTAGACCGAGCAGAGGCGCAGGGCCTCGGGCACCTGCAGGTAGCTGGCCGCTTCCAGCGTCTGCTCCAGGCTGTCGGGGCACAGCACCAGGCAGGACGTGTAGATGAAGTCGAGCACCCGGCCCAGGCCACCGGCCGACACCAGCTGGAGCTGCACCACGGCCGCCCCCGCCTCCCGCGTGTGCGCCTTGAACAGACACCTGAAATAGTCGCTGGCGCAGGCCAGCAGCGAGCGGTGGGCGCGGAACTCGATGCCCTCAGCCACCAGCACCACGTCGCACAGCAGCTTTTCATCCCGCAGAGCTCTGTAGCGGGACACCACCGTTTCCCCGTGAGAGCTGGACACCGCCAGGAAGTAGCTCATGCCCTGCCTGTTAGCTCAGCTCTACCCTTTCCCCTCCTCGGTCTCTGCCCCTTCCTTATTCTCCTTCGCACCCTCTCTGCCCCTTCCTTATTCTCCTTTACACCCTCTCTGCCCTTAACCTACCCTCATGTGCTTCCTTTGTGTCCTCCGCCCTCCCCCAGCCTGTGCACCAAAGAAACTTCGACGCAGTTAAAGTTTTCGACACGTCTTTAAGATCCAAATGAAAATGTCTGAGTATGCACTCCTTTGAAATGATAGAGTTTGCTCGGTTATCCGGCGGGATCCAACTTGCCCTTCATTGTAAGTCGATGTACCGTCCGGAAGAATATCCTAGAATCAGCTGGTTGCGAGTATAGGTATCATTAGCCCAGCACTCTCCCGCTGGGATTGAGACTCGGTTCCTGAGATCCACAACAACCCACGTCAAGAGCGGGGTTTCCACTTCGCAGTTCGCTCTTAAGGTCCAGTCCATTCAAGTCTGATTGTGAGATTATTTTCCAGTACTGAATGTGTCCACATCACACATTACCCCTCCGGAAGATCATCATGGAACCTGCTGGTTATGTAAGCTGACGCCTCAAGCACAGCACCGGCTCAGGACTGGACTCGCTGTCTGAGGACCAGAGAAAGGGAGTGGGAGAAAGCGTTCTCGTCCTTTTCAGTTAAACGTTGCTGGCTGTTTAATTAAAACGGATGCCGCGCTTGCTCGCAAGCATGTTGCCCCTGGTCACAAGTCGATAATCTAACCGGAGGGCCATCCTGGAAGTAGATGCATGAGCTGACATATTTAATTTCCAGACTGTTAGTAGGAATGTCCTGCTGTCTAATAAACAAAGCCGGGCGGTTCCAAATTGCCGCTGCGCCTTGGTGCGTTCTGGTATGATAATTTCCGCAGGGTGGGCTCGCCACTCGCCTAGGTGAGCTCCTAATCCATTTGACAAGCCGGTGACCTCTCGTTAAATTAGTGACGGTGGGCGCCAAGACCAGAATAGAAACAGCAAACAAAACAAGTCTGCGATCAGGATGTTTCGCTGTGTCCCGCCCACTGCCCTATTTACTACTGAAGCTGTGCCCACGGCACTTGGAGGGACTGGATGTAAGGTGCGGGCGGGAGGGAGTCTGGTGTAGGTCGTGAATACCACCTTGGAATGATTGCCCTGTGCTTATTTAATACCTTCTGGAAGATATACAGAAGTGGACTGTCTCGTGGGCACAAGTACTCAACCGACGCGATGGCGCGAATGCGTACTTTCCTTATATTCCAATTGATCCTGACGTGCTTCGATAAAGACTATAAACAAGCCCTCTGCCACGCTAAGAATGTCCTGTAATCCAAATTATGTGTGGAAAGTCACTAGAGATTGCTTATGGATCCTTCTACAGATAAACATAGAAAATGCTGGAAATTCTCAACAGGTCGGATAGCATCTCTGGAGAGAGAAGTAGATTAACTTTAGAGTTCACCTCATCAGAACATGAAATGAAGAGTGGGAAGAGGTTTCTTCTACCAGATGTGGGCACGATCCACAATGTGGCCAATGCTTATTTCGATGTTTAACATCTGATACTCTCCTTGGAACTGTGCCCAGGGAGTTTAATGTTTCTCGTTAATTGGGCATATATTTATGAGCAATTCTGTTCGTGGCCATTGACGAAAAGCTTTCTCTCTAAAATCTAGCTCTGATCAGACCTTACGTCTCACTTCCTCGGGGTTTCTAATACCAAAATCACAGCAGGGTCTTTGTCGATAATTAAGTATATCTCTGCCGTGCATAGCGCCCACACGTGTTATGAAGTTTGGTGCAATTCACAATACATATATGCGTCTAGGTCAGATGCTGCTCCCGGATCATAACTCCACGGAACCAAAATCTACAGCCAAACCTTCCTCACTAACCTGAAAATTTAGGACGGAGTACCTACATTTTCGCTCTATTCCTTCCTTCTAGTTTTGTTAGAATAAGACTTATATCGGGGAGGAATGAAAACGCGAGTTTTGTTTTCACAGCCGCACTGAAAATGAAGTGGTCGTTCAGAGCCAAAAATAAACCTTTTAAAGCAACGAGAACATTGTTTTCAGCGAGCGAGGAAGTTTGGGCGGTAGCTGCAAAGATAGCAGGGTAAGAGTAATTTCTTGATTCTGCATCGATTAACTCTGAAACAGGTTTTTTTTGTCTCTGTCAGTTAAGACAATTGTAGTTAAGGAAGACTCGATGTGTTTTAAGAAAACCAACGTTCAAATCGTTTTTTGACAATTCTGTTGATATCCTTGTAATGGTTGAATCCGGACTACATCTCGCCGTCATCACTTATTTCTTTGGATTGGATAAACATTCGATGAATCAAAAAGGCGAGGATAAAATAAAACCACTGGCCAAATGCCTAGCGACATTTTTGAACGGGAATCATCTAGCGCAGTGCCGCAGTAAAGATCAAAGTTTTGGACCTTAAACCCTGATGCTCATAACACAAGCCCTAGATAAGTTGTGAAGCTTCCAACGTAATACTATAAATCCATGGGCGGCACCCTGTCGCAGCCAGTAGAGCCGCAACCTCACAACGCCGGAGACCCGCATTCAACTGTGATCTTGTGTGAAGCTTGGCGCGTTCTCTTTGGGTTTACCCTGGGAGTTCCTTCCACGAAGACATGCAGTTTGATGTTAGTGGACTCAATGAACCGGAGGACCGGTTCCCTGCGATAACTCTTACGACCGCAAGTAAGAACCCCTCTCCCCGCCCCCCACCCCACCAACAATCAAATGATGTTCAAACAACTTGATAATACCGTTTCAACATTCAGGTTCCTGGGCATCATTATTTGACAGGACTTTATTGGGGAGAACTATATCTCCTTCTTTAACAAAAAGACTTCTTGCGGCAGTTGGTAAAATTCCACCTGCCCCTGTACATACTGGTGCAATTCTACAGTACATCATGGAGAGCATCCTTACATTAAAGTTCAAAGTAGACTTTGTTATCAAAGTACATATATGTCACACTGTACAACCCGGAGATTCATTTTCTTGTGGGCATACTCAACGAATCTATAGAATAGCAGCTATTACAGAATCACTGAAAGACCGCACAACTAGGGCGTTCAACCAGAGTTCAAACATTTATTTATTGTTTTTTTATTATTGTTTCTTCTTTTTGTACTTGCATAGTGTGTTGCCTTCTGCACTCTGATTGAATGCCCTAGTCGTAAATGTAAATGGACGCCTTGATGTTTGAAGTGAACTCAATGAACCACAGAACGCTATTCCCTTTCCCTGCGATAACTCTATGACCGCAAGTAACAACCCTACCATTTTTGTCTGGTTTGGTCCGGCACCCTCTCACAATACAGTCTATGAAAACTACAGCGAACTGTCAGGTCAGCAGAAAACCTACCCTGCAGGCTGCCTTTTCCAAAATCCCTCTTCTGGAAAGCGCTATAGAGCTATTCAGACAAAAACTTCATGCCATCATTTCCCCACCCCGCTATCTATTAGCCCACTGTAAACACTTTAAACCACTTTTTGTAATGTTGTTTAAATTGTAAATTCAAGCTGATAGTTACCACGTTTTATTCCATATCCACATTTTAACGGCTAACTTTATTTTACATATAATTTATTATTTATACTTGTTGAGTTCTCAGCCTGAAACGTCGACTGCACCTCTTCCTACAGATGCTGCCTGGCCTGCTGCGTTCACCAGCAACTTTGATGTATGTTGCTTGAGTTCCTTAAGGTTGGTATAGTCGGGGTTGGTAGTGAGAATAAGCTCCCACTACCTATTAAATGCATCTCAAATAGCCCCTGACAACCGAATCCAGTCCCTGCCCTTCACCTGTGGCTTAGCTACTAAGCCCGGCAGAACCGTTCTTGCTAACCAGAAAAGGGGCAAAGAGCGGGTTACTGGCGCCTTAAAACCGGTCGCTTCGGCTTCAGGGAGATGGGCTTGTCAGCTGTGGTTGGCAACTCATCTAGGAGAAGGAAAACTGTGATTTCAAACTTACACTGCCGTGCGGCTATTCCCACCCGCGGGGAAGGCTGCGGCAGTAAACCCCGAGGGGGGTGAAATCCAGAGCTGGAGTCCCTAAGGTAGTCCTATGTTGAGTTCAGTGTTGACTGGCAACTCCTGCGATGCCGCTGATGCCAAACTGTATCGGACTCTGTCGTTCATCTGGATTCATCAGCTGAGCTGCGAGGAGAGGGGAAGCTTGCTCTCCGTTTCATATTGCCCGCCTGCCTTTTGTATCACGTAAACACAAAATACTGGAGAAACTCTGCAGGCCAGGCAACATCTATGGAAAAGAGTACAGTGGACGTTTCAG
The DNA here is from genome assembly GCF_963921235.1 of Mobula hypostoma. NCBI lineage: Eukaryota > Metazoa > Chordata > Chondrichthyes > Myliobatiformes > Myliobatidae > Mobula > Mobula hypostoma. Next base: position 72,099,748 of record NC_086102.1, on the reverse strand, counting down.
GCCGAGACCCTTCAGGACCGATGAAAGGTCTTGGCGTAAATGCTGCCTGGCCTGCTGAGTTCCACCAGCATTTTTGTGTGTGTTGCTTGGATTTTCAGCATCTGCAGATTTTCTCTTGTTTGTATTTACTAAAAAATTTAAATCAAAATTGTGAGGTGGAAGAACTGTTCATCCCCCTTGTAATTAAACCGCTAACTTAACTCAGGTGCAAAAACTTAGCTTACCAACTCACCCAATTTGTTAATGTAAAAAAAAATTGGAGGGCCACCTATTTCAAATAATTCATAAGAATAAATCCCCCCTCTCTCTATAAGGCCGAACAATATGATAGACTTTCAACAGACCAAACCAAAAGGGAAAAAAAAGAGCACTCCAGATAAGTTAGGGAAATGATAATAGAAAAGCACGAATTTGGCAAAGGGTACAAGACCATCTCAAAGGCACTGTACACACTTCTGAGCTCAGTGCAGTCCATCTTCAATAAGAGGGGAAAAAAATCTAAAATCGCAGCCACACTGTCTAGACTTAGGCCCCTCTAAACTTAGTCACCGGAGGAGAATGGCACTTGTAAGATGCAAACAGTCACTCTTGGTGAGCTGCAAAATACAGTGACTGCAACTGGAGATGAAGTTCATGGCTCCAGAATCTCTAAGGCCTTGCACCAAAATGGATATTTATGGAAGAACAGCAAGGAAGAAACACTGGGTAAAAAAAAAAGCATACCCTTCCCCATAAAGACTTTGAAAAGTATCACTTAGATGATACTGTACAGACATGGAAGAAGGCTTTGTGGTCAGATGAAAATAAATGGAACTTTTTGGCTTCAACCCTTAAATCTAATTTTGATCTATAAGATTTAATGCATAAACTCAATATGACAAATTGGCCAGGTAACACCATCCCTACTGTAAAGTATGATGGAGGTAGCATCATGCCATGAGGGTACTTTTCAACAGCATGGACTGGGAAATCTGGTCAGGATTGATGGGAAGATGAATGCTGCTAAATATAGAGAGATGCTGGGTAAAAACTTGCTAGCCTCTGCCAGAAAGCTTAAACTGGGAGGAAGTTCATCTTTCAACAGGACAACAACCCAAAGCACACTGCCAGAGTAACCATGGGGTGGCTTCAAATGAGGAAACTTGATGTCCTTGAGTGGCCCAGTCAGAGGCCTAACCTTAAGCCAATCGAACATCTCTGGCAAAACTACCGTCGTTCTCCAACTAATGTGGCACAGCTTGAACAATTCTGCAAGGAGGAATGGCCAAATCTTGCTCCATCAAATTGTGCAAAGCAAACAGAGACATCCAGAAAGATTACTGGCTGTAAAAGCTGCATGATTACTGGCTGTGGTTCAGCTAAGTAATGAGCGAAGGGGGATGAATACTTTTGATCTGCTGACAGTTCAGTTTTTGAATGTTTTGTTTTCATGCTTTCCAATATTCCCTGTTTTGGGGGCTTTACTGTGAAAAAAAACAGCATGTGATTCACTAATAAAAATTCTCAGTCAAATTGATCAAAATCCCAAGTTGTAATTCTCATTTAACTGAACTAAGGGTTGGGGGCTGAATACTTCTACAAGGCACGGTATGTGTTTAATATTCCTATTTCCCATCTCTTAATTTTATAAAGGCACTTGTGAAATCGTAAATTTATTGTCACTAACATATGTACAATACAGCCGTATGTCATATCAAGCACTCGTTATCCACAAACCGGTGTGTGTTTACTTGATCAGTGTTTGCTAGTTTCCAATATTTATTTTACATTTGAAAACACAGTTGCATTTATCTTACTTCCCCTAAAATATATTCTTGCTTTTCATCTGAATTACCAAGAATGGTGAGGTTGTGGATAGTGTAGAAGAGTGGCAAAGAATACAGTGGAATATAGATATGGACAGAGAAATAGCAGATGGAGTTTAACCCAGATAAATATGAGGTGTTAGTACATCTATAGGGCAGATGCAAGGAGACAGTACACCGTTAAGGACAATATCCTTAACAGTGACGCTGAGCAGAGAGATCTTGGGATCCAAGTTCATAGCTCCTTGAAAGTGGCTACACAGTTTGAAAAAATTGTTAAGAAGGCTTATGGAATTATTGCTTTTATTAGTTGAGGCATTGAGTTCAAAAGTCAAAAGAGGTTTTATTGCAACTTTGATTGGGCCACATCTGGACTCTTGCATACTGGTCTGGTTGACCCCACTATAGGAAGAATATTGAGGGTGCAGAAGAGGTTTACCAGGGCATGTGATATCACAAGAGGGAGGCTGTATGAACTTGAGTTGTTTTCTCTGGAGTGCCTGAGGCTGAGGGGAGCTCTGATAAGGGTTTACAAGATTATGAGAAGTGTAGATAGACTGGACAAAGAGTACCCGTTTACCAGGGTTGAAATATCTAATACCAGAGGGCATGCATTGAAGGTGAGAGGGGGTAGGTTCAAGGAAGATGTGAGAGGTAATTTTTCTACACAGAAGTTGTTAATGCCTAGAATGCTCAGCATGGTATGGTGGTAGAGGCAAATACATTAGAAGCTTTTAAGAGACGTATGTATTGGCACATGACACATATCTGGAAATCTGGTCGGGATTGATGGGAAGCCAAATGCTGCTAAATACAGAGAGATACAGGATAAAAACCTGCTAGCCTATGCCAGAAAGCTTAAACTTCGAGGAAATTCATCTTTCAGCAGACAACAAACTAAAGTTCACTGCCAGAGCAACCATGGAATGGCTTCAAATGAAGAAAATTGATGTCCTTGATTGGCCCAGCCCTGACCCTAACCCAATCAAACATCTCTGACAAGACCTCAGGATTGCTGTTCACCATCAATCCCCAACTAACCTGGCACAGCTTGGGAAATTTTGCAAGAAGGAGTGGGCAAATTTCGCTCCATCACATTGTGCAAAGACATATCCAAAAAGACTATTGGATGTAATAGCTGTGACAGGTGGTTCAACAGGTGACGGAGAAGGGATGCACTCAGACCAAGGGTTTGAGATGTATCTATTTTAATGCAAGGAATATTCTGAACAAAGCAGCTGAGCTTAGAACGTGCATCAGTACTTGGAGCTATGATGTCATGGCCATTCCAGAGACTTGGATGGCTCAGGGGCGGGAATGATTACTTAGAGTGCCAAGCTTTAGATGCTTCAGAAGGACAGGGAGCGAGGCTCAGAGATAGTGTCACAGCTGCAGAAAAGGAGGAAGTCATGGAAGGATTGTCTACGGAATCTCTGTGGGTGGAAGTTAGGAACAGGAAGGAGTCAGTAACTCTACTGGGTGTTTTTTATAGACCACCTGATAGTAACAGGGACATTGAGGAGCAGATAGGGAAAGAGATTCTGGAAAAGTGTAATAATAACAGAGTTGTCATGGTGGGAGATTTTAATTTCCCAAATATTGATCGTCATCTCCCTAGAGTGAGGGGTTTAGATGGGGTGGAGTTTGTTAGGTGTGTTCAGGAAGGTTTCTTGACACAATATATGGATAAGCTTACAAGAGGAGAGGCTGTACTTGATCTGGTATTGGGAAATGAACCTGGTCAGGTGTCAGATCTCTCAGTGGGAGAGTATTTTGGAGATAGTGGTCACAATTCTATCTCCTTTACCATAGCTTTGGAGAGGGATGGGAACAGACAAGTTAGGAAAACGTTTAAATGGAGTAAGGGGAAATATGAGGCTATCAAGCAGAAACTTGGAAACATAAATTGGGAACATATGTTCTCAGGGAAATGTACGACAGAAATTTGCATGGGATAGTTTGTGTGGGGATATTTGTGTGGCGTTCTGCATAAGTATGTTCCAATGACACAGGGAAAGGATGGTAGGGTACAGGAAACATGGTGTACAGAGGCTGTTGTAAATCTAGTCAACAAGAAAGGAAAAGGTTCAAAAAACTAGGTAATGATAGAGATCTTAAAGATGATAAGGTTAGCAGGAAGGAGCTTAAGAATGAAATTAGGAGAACCAGAAGAGGGCATGAGAAGGCCTTGGCAGACAGGATTTAGGAAAATCCCAAGGCAGTCTACAAATATGCAAAGAGCAAGAGGATATATCGTGAGGGAACAGGACCAATCAAGTGTGATAGTGGAAAAGTGTGTACGGAACCGGAGGAGAGAGCAGAGGTACTTAATGAATATTTTGCTTCAGCATTCACTACAGAAAAAGGATCTTGGCGATTTTAGGGATGACTTACAGTGGACTGAAAAGCTTGAGTGTTTTAACGTGAGTATTATTAAAAGTAAGTTAATACTAATTAGGATAATGGGGGGGTTTACTTCCATTCTTTTTACCTCCGGTGGGCTTTGTATGTAGTGTGCCAGCCATGCCATATGGGTTGTGAAAGCCTCTGTATATACATAATGGTTTTGAAGTTCGAGATAAAGTTGTTTCTTGGGCATGAAGTTGTCGAGTGTGCCTTTTTCAAAGTAGAAGTTACTACATATCTTTGACGACGAGGTGAACTGGTTTTGTGAACGTATCGGCACATTTTTCGAATGGGAGCTTCGCATTTCAGATGGCTACGTTTGGAACTATCGGTGAATTTCTGGAAGGAAACGAGGACCTGGCTGGAGTATGAGGAAAGGTTGGGACACTTTTTCTGTGCTAATGGAATTACCGAGGAGGCTAAGAAGTGTTCTGTTCTCCTGAGTGTGTATGGGGCAAAGACTTACAAGCTAATAAGGAATTTAGCCACACCGCGGAAACCGGGGAACATTCCATATGACGAACTGGTCAAGCTCGTGGGGAACCACTACAATCCAAAACCTTCTGTGATAGTCCAACCGGGCAAGTTTCACAGCCGTTTCAGGAAGCCAGGTCAGTCTGTGGCCGAGCTTCGGCAGCTGTCGGAGCATTGTGATTTCCGAGCAGTGTTGGAAGACATGCTCCATGAAAGATTGGTATGCGGCATTAATAATACAGTATACAACGCCGCCTGTTAGGGGAAACCCCACCACTGACTTTTAAGAAAGCCTTAAAGATGCCCAAGGCTTGGAGATGACTGCTAATAAGGCAACGATATCCAGAAAGAACATTGGGGGTGGCAGTCAGCAGCAGTGCACCAAGTCAGGAGGGAGACTAGTAAGCAGGCAAAGTGGGTGGAATGTTTCCGGTGTGGAGGGACACACTATGCAAATGATTGCAAATTCAAAGACGCTGTCTGCCATGCTTGCAGCAAAAAGTGACATTTAGCTTGTTACATGCTCAAGGAGATCTGTGTTTTTTTTGTGAGAATGGTGTAATGGTCTTTTGGAGGTCACCTGATGTGATTTTCCCCTCTGATGTGAGGTCACGTGATGACCTGTGCACCACGGGTATATAAGGGTCGACCTCAGATGATGCAGTTAGTTTCTAGTTTGTAGATGTCCAGGTAGAACGTGCTGTGTCTCCGGTTCTATTGCGTGTTTGTTTTTGTGGTGCAGTTTCATTTTTAAAACGAAGTATTGCATTCTATTGCAAGGTACAATATTATTGGACTGGAAATTTTTGGCTAGATGTGCTGATTTACTTAATTCCAACAGTAATAGGGGGAGTGAAGTCTTTATCAAAGTACAGGATCGAAGGATCGAAAGGAGTCGACATTGTTTGGCAGTTTAATAAAGGATCGACCTTATTGAGTCTTCGTTGGAGGAGTAGCGACCTGCATCGAGATAACTCTTGCCAAAAAAAGAAAGAGTTCATGCAAAGGTTTGCTCTCTCTAAAAGAATTTAAGGTCAGTTGTTTTAAACTCTTTATTTTCGGCATCGTGAATCCTGTGGACAGAACCAGCAAGAAAGTTGCGTCTGTGAAGAAATCCTTCTCCAGAGAAGTCTCTCCCAGTTGAACGTATAAATCTGTTGGACTTTTGAACTTACCTTTTTAAGAACTATATCTGACTTTATTGCTTTACGAACTGTTTTTGCATTTAACGCTTTAAGAAACCACTGCCGAGTGACAAGTTGTTGAACGGCTGCATATCGGTTAACGTCCGGTTAAAGTTTTTGTTTGTTTTTTTTCCTTATCGTTTATCCATGTTTAATAAATGTTTGGTTGTTTTTATATAACCTGTCTCGATTGATATTCATTGTTGCCATTTACGTAACATAATCTGTGGGGGCTCGTCCGGGATAATGTTCCGATTTTGAGTTTAAGTGCTGGTAATTGCCATTTTGATTTGGAAAAGGGAAATATCCAATTTTTTTTTGATTGGTTTGTGTGTTGTATTTGGCAACAATGAATATTGATGGGTTTTTGGAGACGCCTGACTCGGGGACTTTAGAGAATGCGAGAAAACCTGAGGTATTGGAGATTGCTAGGAAATTGGATATTAAAGGAATTACGAGAAATTCCACCAAGGCTTTCATACAAAAAAAGTTGCTGAACATTATATTAATTTGGAATTGTTTCATGCTGAGGTGTTAGATAAGTTTCCAGTGAGTAATCTGGACATGCAGTTACATCTTGAACAGTTAAAGTTTGAAAGATTTAAAGTGGAAATGGCTGAAAGAGAGGCTAATAAAATAAGGGAATTCGAAGAAAGAGAGGCCCTTATAAAAAGGGAATTTGCAGAAAGAGAAGCTGAAAACCAGAGGAAATTTGAGCTAGAAATGGAGAAATTAAAATCTGGGAATCAGTCTTCTGGTTCTACGAAGCAGTTTATTGCTAGTAGTGAGGTTATTTTGGTTCCTCCATTTAATGAAGCTGAAGTGGACAAATAATTCCAATGTTTCAAAATTGTTGCACTAAGTTTAAAGTGGCCAAAAGACCAATGGCCAGTGATGTTACAAAGTGTAATCAAAGGCAAGGCACAACAGGTTTATACAGCTTTAAATGCTGAGCAAGCACTGAATTATGATATTGTTAAGCAGTACATATTAAAGGCATATGAGATGGTTCCAGAAGCGTATAGAGAAAGATTCAGAAGTTTGAAGAAATCGGTGGAAAAAACTTATGTGGAATTTGCCTATGAGAAATCTGTGTGTTTTGAGAGATGGGTTTCCTCTAAAAATGTGAATGGGGAGTATAATAAATTAAAAGAGCTGATTTTGCAGGAGAAATTTAAAAGAAGTATTCCTGTTGAGGTGAGAACATACTTAAATGAATGGGACACTGCTACATTGCAGGAGATTGCTAAATTGGCTGATGAGTATGTTTTAATTCACAAGAATAAATTTTCTCCAGGTAAAATTTTTAAAAGAAAAAATAGCACAGAGAGTCAAGGCAAACCAGAAATTAAATCTGAAGTTAGTGAGAAAAGTAAGGATGAAGGGAGACATGAAGGAAAGACATTTTGGTATTATTTGTAATTATTATAAGAAACCTGGACATGTAGTAGCTAATTGCTTCTGATTGAAACGGAAAGAGAAAGAAGTGGTCCCAGATGCTTGTGTGCAGCATATTGAAAAACCTGTAAAGCCACAGAGTTTAGAAAATACTAATGAAGATGTGTCAGAGTCTGACCAAGTTAAGAAGGGATATGAAACTTTTATAACAGAAGGATTTGTATCCTTGGAAGAAGGATCCAATGCAGTACTAATAAGAATACTTAGAGATACTGGAGCTTCACAATCACTAATATTAGACAGTGTGCTAAGGTTTAGTGATGAGTCTGACATTGGTGAGGTAAATTATATAGGCGGAGTTGGGAGTGCCCTTATGTCAGTATATTTACATAGAGTAAATTTAAGGTCAGGATTAGTTACAGGGGTTGTTAAAGTAGGACTACAGTCCAGTTTACCTGTGAATGATGTTTCTCTTTTGTTAGGGAATGATTTAACAGGTGGACAAGTTTTTCCTGAAGTGCATTTGACAATAAATTCGAAGTCTGAGGAACCACAGAGGGATTCTAACACAGATTCTTCCTGTGTTGTAACAAGAGCTATGGCTAAAAAGAATGATGTAAAGGATGAGGTTGTTACCCATGACAGTTCAAATCAAGATTCGAATTTTGAGGATGTATCAGAAACTTTTTTACCTACCTTATTTGATCAGGATTTTTTTGGTAAGTCTGACCAGGAAGATTTGTCTTTATCTCAGAAGGAGATCATAGCAGAGCAGGGTAGAGATCCTGAGATAGTTAAATTAAAGAAACAACCTCTTCCAGATAGTGAGATTGAAAAAGTACCAGTTGGATATTATTTTGAAAAGGGGTTATTAATGAGAAAGTGGAGGTCGCCTACAATTCCTGCTAGTGAGGAATGGGAAGTTAATCATTAGCTAGTAGTTCCTAAAATTTACCGAAATGAGATTTTAAATATGGCTCATAGTATTCCTTTGGGTGGTCATTTAGGTGTAAAGAAAACTATGAACAAAGTTTCTAAACATTTTCATTGGCCTAGTTTAAGACAAGATGTGGCAACATTTTGTAGAACGTGTCATACATGTCAAATTGTGGGTAAACCTAATCAGGTTACTCCAGTGGCCCCACTGCAACCAATTCCAGTATTTGGTGAGCCATTCTCAAAAATCATTGTAGACTGTGTAGGTCCTTTGCCAAAAACTAAAACTGGACATCAATATTTATTAACTATTATGTGCACAGCATCTAGGTTTTCAGAGGCAGTACCGCTTAGGAATATAACAGCCAAAACTGTGACAAAGGCTCTTATAAATTTCCTTACTTATTTTGGGTTGCCTAAGGGAATACAATCAGATCAAGGTAATAAGTTTATGTCTGGGTTGTTTCGGCAGATAGTTTATAAACTGGGAGTAAAACAGATTATTTCTTCAGCCTATCATCCAGAAGCACAAGGAGCCTTGGAGAGATTTCATTCTACACTAAAAACTATGATTAGGACATATTGTGTAGAAAATGAAAAGGACTGGGATGAAGGTATACATTTACTACTTTTTGCAGTAAGGGAGGCAGTACAGGAATCATTAGATTTTAGTCCTTTTGAACTTGTGTTTGGGCATAGAGTTCAAGGACCTTTGGCCTTGTTGAAGGAACAGTGGATTAATAAAGAAGTACACACTAATTTGCTAGATTATGTTTTGAAATTTAAGGAAAGAGTGTATAAAGCTTGTAGCTTGGCCAAGGAAAATTTAAAATTAGCTCAAGAGAAGATGAAGACGTGGTATGATAGGGAAGCTAAGATGAGGTCATTTAAGCCTGGAGATAAGGTGTTGGTTCTTTTCCCAGTGCAAACAAACCCAATACAAGCCAAATTCCATGGTCCTTATGAGATTAAATCTAAGGTAAATGATGTAGATTATGTGGTAAAAACCCCAGACAGGAGAAAGACAACACAGCTGTGTCATATAAATATGATAAAACATGATAAATATGAGAGAGAAGCTGCTACTATGACTGTTGTGATCAATAATGAGTCTGAACAATGAAAACTTAATAGAGGATTCATCTGAAAATCATTTTAAACCCAACATTATTTCAGCCAGGTTACCAAATTCAAAAATTCTAGAAAATATTGATGAAAAATTAGCTCATTTACAGCCAGAGCAGAGAGAGCAGATGAAACAGTTAATTTTTAAATATAGAGATTTATTTCCAGACGTCCCTAGAAGAACCACCGTAGCTACACATGATGTAGATGTTGGAGATGCAAAACCCATAAAACAACATCCGTATCGAATGAACAGGGAAATATGTGAACTTGCTGAACAAGAAATTAAGTGTATGTTAGAGAATGATATTATTAGACATTCTAATTGGAATTGGAGTTCACAGTATGTTATGGTGCCTAGGCCAGACCATAGTATTAGGTTTTGTACGGATTACAGAAAGGTGAATGCTGTGACAAAGACTGATGCATATCCAATCCCTAGAGTAGATGATTGTGTGGATAAAGTTGGATAGACCAAATTCCTTAAGAAAATTGATTTGTTAAAAGGTTATTGGTGTGTTCCATTGATGGATAGAGGTAGAGAGATTTCAGCATTTGTAACCCTATCTGGGTTATATGAATATAATGTTCTTCCATTTGGGATGAAGAGTGCACCAGGTACTTTTCAGAGGATGATTAATAGCGTTATTCAGGGATTAAAAGATACAGATGCTTATATTGATGATTTAGTTACAGGAAATAATACATGGAAAGCACATGTTACTGTGGTGGAGAAATTATTTGAGAGACTTTCAAAAGCTAATTTAACTATTAACTTAGCTGAAAGTGAATTTGGTCATCCCACAGTGACTTACCTTGGTTATGTTGTGGGTCAGGGAAAATTAGCTCCTCTTCAAGCAAAAATTCAGGCAATTTTAGAAGTACCCACTCCAACTGGTAGAAAAACTCTCAGAAGATTCTTGGGTATGGTAGGATATTACAGAAAAATTTGTAAGGATTTTGCAAACATTGCTCTTCCATTAACTAATGTCTTGAAGAAAAATGAGAAGTTTGTTTGGACAGAGTCTTGTCAGGAGGCATTTGATAAATTGAAAACTATAATATGTAGTCAACCCGTACTTAAATCTCCTGACTTTGAAAAAACATTTTTGTTAGCTGTAGATGCGAGTGATGAAGCTGCAGGAGCAGTGTTACTTCAAACATATGATGGTGATGAAGTTGATCATCTGGTAGCTTATTTTTCTAAGAAATTTAGTGCTCATCAAAGAAATTATTCAACAATAGAAAAAGACTCGTTATCTCTTGATTTGGCTTTACAACATTTTGAAGTGTATGCTGGTACTACTCATAAACCACTCACAGTTTATACCAATCACAATCCATTAGTGTTTTTCAGTAAGATGAAAAACAAAAATAGAAGATTATTAAATTGGAGTCTAATGTTACAGGAGTACAATATCTTGATCACTCATATTAAGGGTAAAGATAACGTGATTGCTGATTGCCTGTCTAGATGTTAAATGTACAATGAAAATTCGGTTTTTTTTGAGTGATATTTTCACATTTGTAACACTCCTACTGTACATTAGTTTGTAAAGGGCTGAAAGATAAGTTTGTATATATTGTGTATTTTGTAAATTTTATACCTTTTGTATTTTTTTTGTATAAGTTGTTAATTGTTAAAATTTTGTTCTTTAAGCGACCAAATTTTTTTTGGAGGGAGGTGTTACATGCTCAAGGAGATCTGTGTTTTTTTGTGGGAATTATGTAATGGTCTTTTGGAGGTCACCGGATGTGATTTTCCTGCCGATGTGAGGTAACGTGATGACATGTGCACCACGGGTATATAAGGGTCGACCCCAGATGACGCAGTTAGTTTCTAGTTTGTAGATTTCCAGGTAGAACGTGCTGTGTCTCCGTTTCTGTTGCGTGTTTGTTTTTGTGACGCAGTTTCATTTTTAAAACAGAGATACAATATTATTGGACCAGAAATTTTTGGCTAGATGTGCTGATTTACTTAATTCCAAAGTAGTAGGGGGAGTGAAGACTTTATCAAAGTACAGGATTGAAGGATCGAGAGGAGTCGACATCGTTTGGCAGTTTAATAAAAGGATCGACCTTATTGAGTCTTCATTGGCGGAGTAGCGACCTGCATCGAGATAACTCTTGCCAAAAAAAAGCAAAGAGTTCATGCAAAGGTTTGCTCTCTCTAAAAGAATTTAAGGTCAGTTGTTTTAAACTCTTTATTTTCGGCATCGTGAATCCTGTGGACAGAACCAGCAGGAAAGTTGCATCTGTGAAGAAATCCTTCTCCAGAGAAGTCTCTCCCAATTGAACGTATAAATTTGTTGGACTTTTGAATTTACCATTTTAAGAACTATATCTGACTTTATTGCTTTAAGAACTGTTTTTGCATTTAACGCTTTAAGAAACCAGTGCCGAGTGACGAGTTGTTGAATGGCTGCATATCGGTTAACTTCCAGTTAAAGTTTTCATTTGTTTTTTTTTTCTTATCGTTTATCCGTATTTAATAAATGTTTGGTTGTTTTTATATAGCCTGTCCCAATTGATATTCATTGTTGCCATTTACGTAACAAGCTAAAAAGTGCAGAAGTTCAAAGGGTAAGATTAAGCCTGGGCAGGGGAAAGCTCAACAGGCTCAGGCAGCCACACACCATCTAGAAGAAGCAGATGAAGAGGCAGCGTGTGCCTACAACATGTTTGCAGTGGAAACAGATGAGGAACCACCTGAACCATATTATGCCACAGTCACTGTCAGGGGAAAGGACATTAAGTTTGAGATTGATTCAGGGGCTACTGCATCAGTCATTAGTGAGGAGACCTACTGGAGGACATGGGGGTCCAACCTGCCTCCCATTAGACCGTCAAAGCTCAAACTCAGGACCTATACGGGGCAGCCCATACCTCATTTAAGGGTGTTATATGTGGACATTTCAGCCGGGGGTCAGAAGGCTGAAGCCAGGCCAGGGGGCCCAGTCTTTCGGGCCGCGATTGGCTTTGCAAAATCCGGCTCAACTGGCATGAAATCAAGTCTGCGCACACGATGGAGGACATTCTGCAGCGGTACAGTGACGTTTTCAGGGACGAGCTAGGAACACTGAAGGGTGTGACAGTGAAACTCCATGTCGACCCTGAGGCTACACCACGTTTTTTTAAGCCCAGGTCGGTGCCCTCTGCCATGAAAGGCAAAGTCGAGGAGGAGCTGGAACGTTTACAGAGGCTGGGCATTATTGAGCCCATCCAGTTTTCAAGATGGGCGGCTCCCATTGTTCCAGTTTTGAAGGCAGACAAAACGGTGAGGATATGTGGGGATTATAAATTTACGGTGAATCAAGTCTCTAATCTGGAGGAGTACCCGCTGCCACAGGTGGATGACCTGTTTGCGACCCTGTCAGGGTTAAGCTGTTCACAAAGCTGGACATGGTCCACACTTACCAACAGCTGCTGCTCGACGAGGATTCAAATGAGTACATCACAATTAATACGCACAAGGGATTATTCAAGTACAATCGCCTGGTGTTTGGAGTGGCGTCCAGCCCTGCCATTTTCCAAAGGACGATGGACACTTTGCTGCAGGGGATTCCACATGTAGCAGTGTATCTTGATGATATTTTGATCATAGGGGCTACGGAGGTGGAGCATCTGGCTAATTTAGAACGGGTGCTGAAGAGGCTCTCAGACGCAGGGTTGCAGTTGAAACGCGGAAAATGTGTGTTCCTGGCATCGAGTATGACTTACCTGGGACACAAGATCACAGCTGAGGGGCTTTGCCCTGTGGAGGACAAAGTGAGAGCTATTAAGGAGGCCCCAAGCCCTAAGACCGTCACGGAACTCAGATCACCTTTGGGCATGGTGAATTATGAAGTTAAGTTCCTTCCTGACCTCTCAAGGGTTTTGACCCCACTGTATAAGCTGCTTCACAATGACACTAAGTGGCAATGGTGTGAAGAGCAGGAGAAAGCTTTCAAGGAAGTGAAAGAACTCCTCCACTCAGCGAAGCTGCTTGTTCACTATGACCCAGACAAGGAGATCACCCTTGTATGCGATGCCTCGCCCAATGGAATCGGGGCAGTTCTCTCACATGTAATGGAGGACCGTTCAGAGAAGCCTATTGGTTTTGCTTCACGTACCCTGACAGCTGCTGAGAAGGGATATTCACAGCTAGACAAAGAAGGTCTGGCCATCGGTTTTGCGGTCAAACGCTTTCATCAGTACCTTTATGAATGCATATTTACAATTTATACGGACCATAAACCACTGATGAGCCTGTTCAGTGAGACTAGATGCATCCCACCACTAGTCTCAGCCAGGATACAGCGTTGGGCTCTCACAATGTCAGCCCACCGGTACACTATAGTGCAGGGGCCCCTGACCTTTGTGCACCGCGGACCGGTTTAATATTGAAAATATTCTTGCGGACCGGCCGAACGGGGGGTGGGGGGGGGTGTTAATAATAACTGGAATATAGGTGAAACTATGTCACTTATAAGGGGTTAATAATACACTCAATTTTGTTTCTAAAGGGGCTTATCTAACAAATTCAATATTAAACACACAGCGTATATTTTCCTCCCATGAATATAGTGATAAGTCAATTATAAGTCACTTATAAGTCAATTATAAATCAATAGCATCATAACATTGTAAGTAACATTTGGATATTAAACACACAGCACATATTTTCCTCGTATGAACATATAAAATCACGCAACACACCAATATCGCTGAATCAGTGGGAGCCCTGGACTTGTTTTCCTGCAACAAGACGGTCCCGTCGAGGGGGTGATGGGAGACAGCGATACTCGAAGGGGGGTTCCTTGTGTCCAGTCTATTCCGCAATTTAGTTTTCATTGCATTCATTGCAGAGATATGTTGGAAATGGAAGCAATGTTTTCAGTGCTTTCGTGGCTATCTCAGGATATTCAGACTTTGATCCAGAATGCTGGCAGAGATGTTATGTCAAACATACTTTTCAGCCCACCGTCTTCTGCAAGCTCGAGGAGTTGATCTCCTTCCCGCGCTGACATGGAAGATTCACCGGGACATTCACAAGTGGGTCACGGACCCATTGCTTTGCACGTCTTGGGTCATTTGCAGTTGGGAAGTAACACTCAAATTCTGCCGACAAAGTTAGGTGATTGCGCACCAGCTGTGAGAAAGACAGTGAAGCCTCAGTCTCTCCGAAATCCTAGTTAATGTTGGGAACAAGTCACTAAAAGCAGACACTTTATCTGCCAACTTGAAGACAGTTCTCATTCTCCACTGAAGTGACAAACTGAGTTCAGTGAGCAGGTTGAAGATGTCACACAGATAGCCACTAGGTACGACGCTCTCAGAGCATCAGCATTTGTGGAGGTGGTGTCTCTCAACACTTGCTTCTGTCCTGCTTGCTCACGTTTTTTCCTCTCAAAACACTCAACAGGTTTGTCTTTATGTATGCAGGGTGCTTGGACTCAAGGTGCCGAAGCAGTTTTGAGGGCTTCATTGCCTCATTAGACAGCCTGTCTCCACATATCACATATAGGGTGCTTGGAGCGTGCGAGTCACCGGTTGCAATAATGCCAATAATGCCATATTTTATGTACGACTCATCGTATTTTCTGTTGAAGAAAGCTTTCTTTTTTTTTTGCAGTCTCTACCTCAGCTGTCTTGGAGTTATCATCATTGTTAGGCCTTTTATGTCCTCTTCCACCTCTTCCAAAGAAACTTTCAAGCGATGTTTGTTTTTTACTCCTACCGACTGATGACCTCGTGTGGGTAATGACCTCGCGTACATTCAAGTTCAACAGTGGACATGACAAGGAATGAAGAAAGGTGCAGCTGACTCATATCGCTTCGTACCACCAAATAATATCGTTTCCTTGCGGCCTGGTACCACATGCTTTGCGGCTCGGTGGTTGGAGACCACTGCTATAGTGTACAGAGCGGGTGGGAATAATGCAAATGCTGATGCACTGAGTCAACTACCTTTACCTGAGACACCTGTTACTACATATGTGCCTCTAGAGACTGTGTTTTCTTTGGAGAGGCTGTCAGAGACAACCTGTAAAGGCGACCCAGATCTGGCAGTGGACAGAGAGGAACCCAGTCCTGACCCAAGTCAAGACTTTTCTTTTACAAGGCTGGCCCAGAGTCGTGGAAGGAGAGGAACTGAGGCCTTATGCCAAACACAAGACAGAACTCAGTCTGCAGAATGGGTGCATTTTCTGGAGGGGCGAGGGTCATCGTGCCTCCCCCTGGCCATTCTCAGATTGTGGAGGAGTGTTTCAAATGAAAACCCTTGCAAGGTCCTATGTTTAGTGGCCAGGAATGGATCAGGATCTGGAGAACAAGGTAAAATCATGCACGCAATGTCAGACTAATCAGAATATGCCACCATCAGCTCCTTTGCATCCATGGGAGTGGCCAGACCCACCCCTGGTCTAGGCTACATTTGGACTTTGCTGACCCTTTTATGGGGCAGATGTTTCTTGTCATGGTAGATGTGAATTCTAAATGGATCAAAGCTCATATCATGAGCAACATCACAGCCCCTTCAAACATAGACAAACTCAGGCAAGTGTTTGCAGTCCACGAGTTGCCTAACACTCTGGTCACTGATAATGGCCCGACATTCACCAGTGAGCTGTTCAGTGAGTTCTTGCAGCAGAATGGCATTCATCACATTCGGACGGCCCCTTTCCACCCAGCCTCCAATGGTTTGGCTAAGCGGGCTGTTCAGACAGTGAAGGGAGGCCTGAAGCGGATGACAGGGTCTCTCTTAGCATGCGGCTTTCACGTTTCCTGTTTAAATACCACCTCACGCCACGGACTACGACTGCCCGCACTCCAGCAGATATGCTGATGGGACGTAGGCCCAAGTCAAGATTGGACCTGCTGCGCCTGAACATGAAGGCGAAAGTGGAGAGAAAGCAGGAAAAGCAGAAGGAGGGACATGATCAACATGCGCGAGAGAGGCAATTAAAACCGAATGTCAATGTCTAAGTGAGAAACAATCGGCAATGGCTGCCTGGGGTTATTCTTAAGCAGAGTGGTCCCGTCTCCTATGTTGTTAAGCTGACTGATGGGCGTGTTTTCTGCGGACATCAGGACCATGTGCGTCTGCGTCATGATACCGGCTCAGAGGCAGACAGTTCCATGGAGTTTCCATTTGTGAGACAGACTACTGTGGAAACATGTCCACCAGTGACTTTGCCAGAGGGCGAGACACTGGCAGAGGGGTCGGTGTCCCCTGAGGAGGGTGGACATTCTCACACAGACACACAGACCTCTCATGCCCACAACACCAGTTCCACCCAAAACACCCTCACCAGCGGTGCCTGCTGGGTCACTGGGCGTAGTGCGCAGATCACAGCGCACTCGTAAACCTCCTGAAAGACTGAATCTTTGACAGGATATTTCTTTTTTTTTGTTGTTGTTAGATTGAATGTTGAATCTGTCAAGTTTTCCAGATGTTTTGTATTGATAAACTGTTGCTGAGATACTAGTATAAGTTTTCAGGGGTACGCAAGTTAATAACACCACTGTTTTTATTTCCTAGTTTTTTACATTTGGGGATGTTGGATTTTAAAGGGGGAGAAGTGTTGTAACGTGAACATTATTAGAAGTAAGTTAATACTAATTAGGATAATGGAGGGGTTTTACTTCCGTTCTTTTTACTTCTGGTGGGCTTTGTATATAGTGTGCCTGCCATGCTGTACGGGTTGTGAAAGCCTCTGTTTATACATAACGGTGTTAACGGTTTTGAAGTTCGAGATAAAGTTGTTTCTTAGGCATGAAGTTTTCAAAGTAGAAGTTACTACATTGAGCATATAGACATTAAGAAAGAGGTTGTGCTGGAGCCTTTGGAAAACATCAAGTTGGGTAAGTTACAAGGACCGGATGAGATGTACCCCAGGCTGCTGTGGTAGGTGAGGGAGGAGATTGCTGAGCCTCTGACGATGATCTTTGCATCATCAATGGGAACAAGAGAGGTTCTGGAGGATTGGAGGGTTGCGGATGTTGTTCCCTTATTCAGGAAAGGGAGTAGAGATAGCCCAGAAAATTATAGACCAGTAGTCTTACTTCAGTGGTTGGTAAGTTGATGGGAAAGATTCTGAGAGGCAGGATTTATGAGCATTTGGAGGGCATAATATGATTAGGAATAGTCAGCATGGCTTAGTGAAAGGCAGGTCGTTCCTTATGAGCTTGATTTAATTTTTTGAGGATGTGACTAAACACATTGATGGAGGTAGAGCAGTAGATGTAGTGTATATGGATTTCAGCAAGGCACTTGATAAGGTACCCCATGCAAGGCTTATTGAGAAGGTAAGGAGGCTTGGGATCCAAGGGGACATTGCTTTGTGGATCCGGAACCGGCTTGCCCACAGAAGGCAAAGAGTGGTTGTAGATGGGTCATGTTCTGCATGGAGGTCGGTCACCAGTGGAGTGCCTCAGGGATCTGTTCTGGGACCCTTACTCTTCGTGATTTTTATAAATGACCTGGATGAAGAAGTGGAGGGATGGGTTAGTAAATTTGCTGATGACACAAAGGTTGGGGGTGTTGTGGATAATGTGGAGGGCTGTTGGAGGTTACAGCGGGACATCGATAGGATGCAAAACTGGGCTGAGAAGTGGCGGACGGAGTTCAGCCCAGATAAGTGTGAGGTGGTTCATTTTGGCAGGTCAAATATGATGGCAGAATGTAATATTAATGGTAAGACTCTTGGCAGTGTGGAGGATCAGAGGGATCTTGGGGTCCAAGTCTATAGGACACTCAAAGCTGCTACGTAGGTTGACTCTATGGTTAAGAAGGCATATGGTGCATTGGCCTTCATCAATTGTGGAATTGAATTTAGGAGTGGAGAAGTAATGTTGCAGCTATATAGGATCCTGGTCAGACCCCACTTGGAGTACTGTGCTCAGTTCTGGTCGCCTCACTACAGGAAGGATGTGGAAAACATAGAAAGGGTGCAGAGGAGATTTACAGGAATGTTGCCTGGAATGTTCCCAGCTCCCAACAAATAACATTCCAGTTCAATGTTATTTGAGATGTGGCCCACTACAGTATTATCATCTGCAAACTTTTAGATTGAGTTAGAACAGACTTGGTCAAAAATTGGCATAAAATACTTTGCCTGTCTGTAGATCATGAGTTAATTTTGAATGAGTAGGAGGTTTAATGCACTGAAAGAATTATCACTTAATACTTATAAAAAGGAAACCCTATCCTCTGGAAAGAAGATCATCAATAGCTATTCAAAATTACCTAAATTACCATGCCTCTGTTTACCTACATCATATACACCCAAAATAGTATTCACAAAGTGGTAAGGACATACACAATTCAGCAATTGTAAACAAAGTACAAACCATATCAATACTGTAATATATTCAAATTTTCTAACCCCTTCTACAATTTTCTTCCACATGGATTGCTTTATTCCTCAGCTGGGTGCTGATATTTTGGGCTTTGCTTTTACTTTTCCTATTGAATAATTACAACTTTGTCTCAAGACAGTGCAATGGGGTGAAATCAAATCTATGTGATATGACGTATTAATTTTAAGTAATAGAATGTCCAAACCAAAAATACTGTTTAGGTGGGATCTGCTCATTTTACCATAACTAGTTGTAAACTTGGTCTAGTCACTAGTGCCAAGAAGTGTTAGAAAATGGTGGAATGGCCATTATAGAGGCTGTGCATGTAATGTCATCTGGTATTTCAGTAAAATACTGCAATGATAGAGATGAACACTTTCATCTCAGAGGCGTGCCTGCTTGTGCAGATTGGTCAGTAATGATCTCAACATGTCTCTATTCGCTGATCAATGTATTTTTGGTAAATATATCTTCTTCAATCATGGTATTCATCTCATTTGTTTCTCAGGTACTCTTGCTTTTGTGTTTACTCCCACAACAGTAATACCACTTGAAACATCGTTATAAACATAATTCACTGGGTGTGAAGCAGGTTGTTTTGATTTAAAACACAGGATAATAAATAAAAGTTCTTCCTCAGTATTACATTTACTATGAAATTAATTTATAGTAATAAAAAATAGCAAATTAACAATAATAAATTTCATGCACTCATGCATATTTTATGCAACAATTTGAACTGCAGTGTAAAAGCTTTTTTTGCGAACATATGAAATGGGAGCAGGGGTAGGCCAGCTGGCTTATCAAGCCTGCTCTGCCACTCAATAAGATCAGGGCTGATCTGGCCATGGATTCACCTCCACCTACCTGCCTTTCCCCCCATAACCCTTAATTCTGCTACTATGCAAAAATATGTCCAACCCTGTCTTAAATATATTTACTGAGGTAGCCTCCACTGTTTCATTAGGCAGAGAATTCCACAAATTCACCACTCTTTGGGAAAATCAGTTCCTTCTCATCTCCTTCCTAAATTTACATCCCCTGTTTCTAGTCTCACCTACTAATGGAAACAAATTTGCTGCCTCTATCTTATCTATCCCTTTCATAATCTGATATGTTTCTATAAGATCCCCTCTCATCTCTGGAATCAACCTGGTGAATCTCTTCTGGTGAACCTCCAAAACCAGTATATCCTTCTTCAAGTAAGGAGATCAGAACTGCACACAGTACTCCAGATGTGGTCTCACCAGTACCCTGTACAATTGCAGCATAACCTCGCTGTTCTTAAATTCAATCCCTCCAGCAATAAAGGCCAACATTCCATTTGCCTTCTTGATAGCCCGCTGTACCTGCATACAAACCTGTGGTGATTCATGCACAAGCACTCCCAAGTCCTTCTGCACAGCAGCATGCTGCAATTTTTTACCATTTAAATAATAATCTGATCTTCCATTTTTCCTTCCAAAGTGGATGACCTCACATTTAAACATTGTCCTCAATCTGCCAGACTCTTGCCCACTCACTTAACCTATCTATATCTCTCTGCAGACTTTCCATATCCTCTGCACAGTTTGTTTTTCCACTCACTTTAATGTCATCAATAAACTTAGATACACTACACTCGGTCCCCTCTTCCAGATCATTAATATATATGGGGAACAGTTGTGGACCCAGCACCAATCCCTGCTGCATACCGCTCACCACTGGTTGCCAACCAGAGAAACATCCATGTCTCACCCATCCTAAGTCTCTGCTTTTTATTGGTTAACCAATTCTCTATCCATGCTAATACATCACCCCAACTCTGTGCATCCTTATCTTATGGATAAGTCTTTTATGTGGCACCTTATCGAATGCCTTCTGGAAATCAAGTAAATAACATCCATCTGTTTCCCTCTATCCACTGTGTTTGTTATATCTTCAAAGTTTGTCAAAAAGGGCCTGCGTTTGCTGAATCCATGCTGCAACTGCCTGATGGATCCATTTCTTTCCAGATGCCTCCCTATTTCTTCCTCAATGATAGCTTCAAGCATTTTCCCAACTACAGAGAATTGAGAGAGAGTAATTTGAATGTCCAAGGTAGGAGATTCACTGTGCTTCATTTTTGTCAGGTATCACAAATCAACCTCAGCATTAATAGACTTCAGACAAGAATATCATTTATCTGTTTGGAATAATTCTGATCCCTATTTAATTTATGGAAGCTGCAGTATATCAGCTCTTAATTATGCCATTGTGCCCTGAGCCAATGTTACTTGGCAGTGACTACGCACAGAAAGCCATTTAAAGGACTGATCATTGCTAAAGTAATTATCCATCATTCATTTCTTAATTGCCCTTGATCATTTTATTGCTGAAACTCAGATTCTTGAGGAAATTCATGACATTTTGTTAACATAAAGTGTCATAGCCCCAGCTGAAATTACTGGATCTTAAGTTTCCAAAACAAAGGAAAAGCATATGAGATGATTTGAGGTACATAGTGCCCATCTCTTGGCCAGTGCACAACTGCATGTGTGGAGAGAGAACATCTCTCGCTTTGGCAAATATTAGTGTTGTAAGGAGCCAATGTTTCCAAAATTTATGGAGTAGAATCCAATGGCACAATCAGATATTTTATCCCCTAGGCAACTATTATTGGATACATTTTCAGAAAAAATTCAATCATACAGTATCTGTTTTGCAATAATAAAGAAGCCACTGGCAGTGTGATCAATCATCAAATTAACCTTCTTAATGATATTCTTTGTAACCCTATGTGCAGTTTCTGTTGAATCACCTGGATTGACCATGGGGATATGTTTTTGCTGCACTACCTCAACAGATGTAGAGCTGTGCCATTTTTGGATATCAAATGCACTATCCGATATATGTCTGTACTTTAGTGATTGTAACCAACTAGTTATGCCAACAATTTGCACGATGGTAGTCTGTGCAGCAGATGGCATTTCTGCAAATGAGTGCCTGCTGAAGAAATATAGATGCAACAAACCTTCAGGGAGGACCATCTTCTCAAGGACATCCAAAGGGCAGTAAGTGTTGGTCTGACCAATAATACTCACGTCCCAAAATTTGAGTAAATCAAAAACTTTTTAAAATTTTGATTTGGCTGTCCTCTTGTCGTTAAGAAGGTGTATAGTGTGTTGGCCTTCATCAACCGTGGGATTGAGTTCAAGAGCTGTGAGGTAATGTTACAGCTATCTACATTTGTAAGACTTCAGTGAGACCCACTTGGAGTACTGTGTTCAGTTCTGGTCACCTCACTACAGGAAGGATGTGGTTACTATAGAGCACAGAGGAGATTTACAAGGATGTTCCCTGGATTCGAGGGTGTACCTTATGAGAATAGGTTGAGCGTACTTGGCCTTTTCTCCTTGGAGTGACGGAGAATGAGAGATGACCTGCTAGAGGTGTATAAGATGATGAGAAGCATTGATCGTGAGGATAGTCAGAGGCTATTCCCCCAGGGCTGAAATGGCTAACATGAGGGGACATAGCTTTAAGGTGCTTGGAAATAGGTACCACGGGGAGTGGTGGGTGGGTGGTACACACTGCTGGCGGCAGTGGTGGAAGCGGATACAATCGGGTCTTTTAAAAGCCTCTTAGATAGGTACATGGAGCTTAGAGGTCTACGCGCTAGGGAGATTCAAGACAGTCTCTAGAATAGGTTACATGGTCGGCACAACGTTGTGGGCCGAAGGGCCTGTAATGTGCTGTAGATTTCTATGTTCTAAAAGATTTTGTTTTAGGGATTGCCAATTTAAAATAAAACATTGTCTTAAGGCAGAATAAAAGCTGATTCAGGGACTTATGAAAGCCAAAATTCCTACAATGAAAAGAAAGAAAGCAACTAAGAAATGAAAGATGGAAATCTATCTGAACACAATGTTCTGGGTGAGTCACTGGGTCAGACCCCATAGGCATAATTAAGAACAAATACAATGCCTGTGTCATCAGCCCTGCGGATCTCTGCGACTTGCCGTAGGACGTGATCTAGTTTTCTCGATCACCTGTTATCTTATCTTATCTTATCGTTAAGCCCTTGTGCTTTCGGTTTAAACTTGTCAAGTTAATTGTGACTGGCACATTTTCCCCACATTCTATGATTATTTAAAGGAGTTAGCTCGTTAGTGGAGTCCGCCGGTGTCGCTCAGTCGCGATCGCTTATGTGTAACCGCTTGTTTCTGTCACTTCGTGGGGATTCCGCCGTTTCACCTCTCCTGGGCTGAGCTGGTGATAACAAGAGTCTACCATTTCTCCACACTTGGGTTTAGTCCTGCGAGCGCACACCGTGACAGCCTGTACTTTAATACAGAATTTTTTAAAAATGCATCTAGCATCATTCTTATTGGTCACTTTTTCCCTAAGTATATGTGTCCGAAGCTGTGAGTTAAGAATAGCATTTTATCAAATACCTACAGATAATTCTTCAACCTATTGAATATATTTTTCTTCACATGGCTCCGAAATTTCAGCCTGAAACCTGGATGACTTCTCTCCAGGGTCCGGGATATTTCTGATCGTGTCCAAGATATCCTGAAGTGGGAGGGTGAAGAGCCAGAGGTCCTGGTACATATAGGTACCAATGACATAGGTAGGAAAAGGGATGAGGTCCTGAAAGAAGAATATAGGGAGCTAGGAAGGGAGTTGAGAAAAAGGACCGCAAAGGTAGTAATCTCGGGATTACTGCCTGTGCCACGCGACAGTGAGAGTAGGAATGCGATGAGGTGGAGGATAAATGCGTGGCTGAGGGATTGGAGCAGGGGGCAGGGATTCAAGTTTTTGGATCATTGGGACCTCTTTTGGCGTAGGTGTGACCTGTACAAAAAGGACGGGTTACACTTAAATCCTAGGGGGACCAATATCCTGGCAGGGAGATTAGCGGGGGCTACTGAGGTGACTTTAAACTAGAATGGTTGGGGGGTGGGAATCAAATTAAAGCGGCTAGGTGTGAGGAGGTTAGTTCACAACAGAGGGATGGGAACCAGTGCAGAGAGACAGAGGGGTGTAAAGTGAGCGTAGAAGCAAAAAGTACAAAGGGGAAAAGTAAAAGTGACAGGCCGACAAATCCAGGGCAAGCATTAAAAAGGGCTAAGAGAGTTGTAAAAGAGCGCCTGAAGGCTTTATGTGTCAATGCAAGGAGCATTCGTAATAAGGTGGATGAATTGAAAGTGCAGATTGTTATTAATGATTATGATATAGTTGGGATCACAGAGACATGGCTCCAGGGTGACCAGGGATGGGAGCTCAACGTTCAGGGATATTCAATATTCAGGAGGGATAGACATGAAGGAAGGGGAGGTGGGGTGGCGTTGCTGGTTAAAAAAGAGATTAACGCAATAGAAAGGAAGGACATAAGCCGGGAAGATGTGGAATCGATATGGGTAGAGCTGCGTAACACTAAGGGGCAGAAGACGCTGGTGGGAGTTGTGTACAGGCCACCTAACAGTAGTAGTGAGGTCGGAGATGGTATTAAACAGGAAATTAGAAATGTGTGCAATAAAGGAACAGCAGTTATAATGGGTGACTTCAATCTACATGTAGACTGGGTGAACCAAATTGGTAAAGGTGCTGAGGAAGAGGATTTCTTGGAATGTATGCGGGATGGTTTTTTGAACCAACATGTCGAGGAACCGACGAGAGAGCAGGCTATTCTGGACTGGGTTTTGAGCAATGAGGAAGGGTTAATTAGCGATCTTGTCGTGAGAGGCCCCTTGGGTAAGAGTGACCATAATATGGTGGAATTCTTCATTAACATGGAGAGTGACGTAGTTAATTCAGAAACAAAGGTTCTGAACTTAAAGAGGGGTAACTTTGAAGGTATGAGACGTGAATTAGCTAAGATAGACTGGCAAATGACACTTCAAGGATTGACGGTGGATATGCAATGGCAGGCATTTAAAGGTTGCATGGATGAACTACAACAATTGTTCATCCCAGTTTGGCAAAAGAATAAATCAAGGAAGGTAGTGCACCCGTGGCTGACAAGAGAAATTAGGGATAGTATCAATTCCAAAGAAGTAGCATACAAATTAGCCAGAGAAAGTGGCTCACCTGAGGACTGGGAGAAATTCAGAGTTCAGCAGAGGAGGACAAAGGGCTTAATTAGGAAGGGGAAAAAAGATTATGAGAGAAAACTGGCAGAGAACATAAAAACGGACTGTAAAAGCTTTTATAGATATGTAAAAAGGAAAAGACTGATAAAGACAAATGTAGGTCCCCTGCAAACAGAAACAGGTGAATTGATTATGGGGAGCAAGGACATGGCAGACCAATTGAATAATTACTTTGGTTCTGTCTTCACTAAGGAGGACATAAATAATCTTCCAGAAATAGTAAGGGACAGAGGGTCCAGTGAGATGGAGGAACTGAGCGAAATACATGTTAGTAGGGAAGTGGTGTTAGGTAAATTGAAGGGATTGAAGGCAGATAAATCCCCAGGGCCAGATGGTCTGCATCCCAGAGTGCTTAAGGAAGTGGCCCAAGAAATAGTGGATGCATTAGTGATAATTTTTCAAAACTCGTTAGATTCTGGACTAGTTCCTGAGGATTGGAGGGTGGCTAATGTAACCCCACTTTTTAAAAAAGGAGGGAGAGAGAAACCGGGGAATTATAGGCCGGTTAGCCTAACGTCGGTGGTGGGGAAACTGCTGGAGTCAGTTATCAAGGATGTGATAACAGCACATTTGGAAAGCGGTGAAATGATCGGACAAAGTCAGCATGGATTTGTGAAAGGAAAATCATGTCTGACGAATCTCATAGAATTTTTTGAGGATGTAACTAGTAGAGTGGATAGGGGAGAACCAGTGGATGTGGTATATTTGGATTTTCAAAAGGCTTTTGACAAGGTCCCACACAGGAGATTAGTGTGCAAACTTAAAGCACATGGTATTGGGGGTAAGGTATTGGTGTGGGTGGAGAATTGGTTAGCAGACAGGAAGCAAAGAGTGGGAATAAACGGGACCTTTTCAGAATGGCAGGCGGTGACTAGTGGGGTACCGCAAGGCTCAGTGCTGGGACCCCAGTTGTTTACAATATATATTAATGACTTGGATGAGGGAATTAAATGCAGCATCTCCAAGTTTGCGGATGACACAAAGCTGGGTGGCAGTGTTAGCAGTGAGGAGGATGCTAAGAGGATGCAGGGTGACTTGGATAGGTTGGGTGAGTGGGCAAACTCATGGCAGATGCAATTTAATGTGGATAAATGTGAAGTTATCCACTTTGGTGGCAAAAATAGGAAAACAGATTATTATCTGAATGGTGGCCAATTAGGAAAAGGGGAGGTGCAACGAGACCTGGGTGTCATTATACACCAGTCATTGAAAGTGGGCATGCAGGTACAGCAGGCGGTGAAAAAGGCGAACAGTATGCTGGCATTTATAGCGAGAGGATTCGAGTACAGGAGCAGGGAGGTACTACTGCAGTTGTACAAGGCCTTGGTGAGACCACACCTGGAGTATTGTGTGCAGTTTTGGTCCCCTAATCTGAGGAAAGACATCCTTGCCATAGAGGGAGTACAAAGAAGGTTCACCAGATTGATTCCTGGGATGGCAGGTCTTTCATATGAAGAAAGACTGGATGAACTGGGCTTGTACTCGTTGGAATTTAGAAGATTGAGGGGGGATCTGATTGAAACGTATAAGATCCTAAAGGGATTGGACAGGCTAGATGCGGGAAGATTGTTCCCGATGTTGGGGAGGTCTAGAACGAGGGGTCACAGTTTGAGGATAGAGGGGAAGCCTTTTAGGACCGAGGTTAGGAAAAACTTCTTCACACAGAGAGTGGTGAATCTGTGGAATTCTCTGCCACAGCAAACTGTTGAGGCCAGTTCATTAGCTATGTTTAAAAGGAAGTTAGATATGGCCCTTGTGGCTACAGGGGTCAGGGGGTATGGAGGGAAGGCTGGGTTCTGAGTTGGATGATCAGCCATGATCATAATAAATGGCGGTGCAGGCTCGAAGGGCCGAATGGCCTACTCCTGCACCTATTTTCTATGTTTCTATAATGTAGGCTTGCCCCTGGGTCTAAGGATAAGACTACAAAAGAGAGATTAAAACAGGGTCCGTAAAAACTGGTTCATTCTGTACAAGTTGTCTTTTCAAGTTCCTGTCTTGTAAACCCATAACATTGAACCGAAGCTAAGCTTCAGCTTGAATCCCGTTATTTACTCACTAGTTGATATCCTCGCAAGTGGATTTTCTAGTACGACGCCGGAGTTTTAAACTAGAGTTGCAGAACGAGATCACCAGAGCAGAACGTGGGGTGGCTGTGGGGAAAAGATGTTTTTAAGCATGCGTAAGAAGGCAGGGATCGAAAGGCTGAGCGTGGCGGGAGTTACGTTCTGAATTGTGTAGACTTCAATGCAAGCGGTGTTGTGGGAAAGGCAGATGAGTTTAGATCATGGATCGGCACGTGGAGTTCTGACATTGCAGGCGTTAGTGAGACTTGGCTGAAGGAGGGGCGGGACTGGCAGCTCAATGTTCTGAAATCTGACTGGGGAGAGGGATGGCATTCGTAGGCATGGAAAATTGCTTGGCAGTGCCCAGACTAGACAGATGGAAAGCACGTCTACTGAGACAATATGGGTGGAGCTAAGGGATGACCACGTTTCTGGGATTATATTACAGACCACCCAATAGTCAGTGGGATTTAGAGAGCAAATTTGTAGGGAGATCACAGACAGCTGCAAGAAACATAAAGTTGTGAAAGGTGATTTTAACTATTTGCAAATTAACTGGGTCTCCCATACTGTAATAGGGCTGGATGGGATAGCCTAGTCAGGAGTGTTTCCTTGACGTATAGAGGTCCCAACTACAGAGTATTATTGAGTCTCACAGGGCAGATGACAGAAGTGTGTGTAGGGGAACCCTTTGGATCTAGTGATTATAATGCCATTCATTTCAAAATAACTGGAGAAGGGTAGGACTGGTCCTCGGATTGAGATTCTACATTGGCGAAAGGCCAATTTTGATGGTGCCTGGAAGGATCTGGCAAGTGTGGACTGGGACAGGTTGTTTGGCAAGTTGGAGGCCTTCAAAACTGAAATTTTGAGAGTACAGAGTTTGAGTGTTCCTGTCAGAATAAAAGGCAAGGATAGCACCTTGATTTTTGAGAGCTATTGAGACCTTAGTTAAGAAGAAGGTGCCTAGCATCTATAGGCAGGAAGGAAAAAAAAAAAGTACTTGAGGAGTAGGAGAACACTTAAGAAGGAAATCAGGAGAGCTAAAAGAATGCATGAGGTTGCTCTGGCAGACAAGGCGAACGGCTTCTACAGATATATTAAGAGCAAAAGGATAGCGAAGGACAAAACTGGCCCTCTTAAAGATCAGTGAGGTGATCTATGCGCTGAGACAAAAGAGATGGGAAAGATCGTAAATAGTTTTTTTTGCATCTGTTAGTTGGGAGATGGACACGCAATAGAAGTGAGGCAACACAGCAATGAGGTCATGGACTGTACGGTTGCAGAGGAGAAGGTGCTTGCTGTCTTGATATAAATTAGGGGAGACAAGTCCCCAGGGCCTGACAAGGTGTTCCCTTGGACCTTATGTGAGGTTAGTGCAGAAATTGCAGGGGGCCTAGCAGAGATATTTAAAACGTCCATAGCTACAGGTGAGGTGCTAGAAGATTAGACGACAGCTGATGTTGTTCTGTTGTTTAAGAAAGGCTCTTAAATTAAGCCAGAAAATTATAGACTGGTGAGCCAGATGTCAGTAGTGGGTAAGTTATTGGAAGTTTTTCTAAGGGACTAGGTATATAAGTATTTAGATAGACAGGGTCTGATCAGGGATAGTCAAAATAGCTTTTTGCATGGTAGGTTGTGTCTAACCAATTTTATAGCATTTTTTTGAGGAAGTTCATGAAGGCAAGGCAGTGTATGTTGTCTACATGGACTTTAGCAAGGCCTTTGACAAGGTCCCGCATGGTAATTTGGTCAAGCGATTAGGTCACTTGGCATTCAGGATGAGGTAGTAAATTGGGAAAGCCAGAGAGTGGTCATAGGTTGTTGCCCCTCTGATTGGAGGTCTATGGTTAGTGCTGTGCCACAGGGGTTGGTGCTGGGCCCATTGCTGTTTTCATCTATATCGATCTGGATGATAATGTGGTTAAATGGATCAGCAAATCTGCAGATGACACCAAGATTTGGGGCATAGTGGACAATGAGGAAGGCTATCAAAGCTTGCAGTGGAATCTGGATCAGCTGGAAAAATGGGCTGACAAAAAGCGGATGGAATTTAATACAGATAAGTGTGAGGTGATGCACTTTGGAAGGACAAACCAGAGTAGGACATACACAGTGAACAGTAGGGCACTGAGGAGTGCAGTAGAGCAAAGGGATCTGGGAATGCAGGTCCATAATTCCTTGAAAGTGGCGTCACAGGTAGCTAGGGTCATAAAGGGATCCTTAAGTCAAAGTATTGAGTACAGGAGTTGGGATGTTATGTTGAAATTGTATAAGACATTGCTAAGGCCTAATTTGGAGTATTGTGTCCAGTTCTGGTCACCTATCTACAGGAAAGATATCAACAAGATTGAAAAAGTGCAAAGAAAATTTGCAAGGATGTAGCTGGGAATTGAAGACTTGAACTATAGGGAAAGGTTGAATAGATTCGGACTTTATTCACTGGAGTGTAGGAAAATGAGGGGCGATCATTTGTTTGGTATCACAGTTCTGAGAGGTATAGGTAGGGGGTGGGTGAGACTAGAATGAGAATTCATGAATAAAAGGTGAAGGATGAAATGTTTAAGGGGAACATGAGGGGGAACTTCTTCACTCATTGGGTGGTGAGAGGGTGGAATGAGCTGCCAGTGGAAGTGGTGAATGTGGGTTCTATTTCAACATTTAAGAGAAATTTGGATATGTGGTTGGATGGCAGAGATATGGAGGGTTATGGACCAGGTGCAGGTCAATTGGACTAGGCTACATAATAGTTTGACAGAGACTAGATGGCCAGATGGTTTGTTTCTGTGCTGTAGAGATTTGTGACTTTGACTCTAGCTAATAGAACTAATGCATTTAGTACACTTGTGTATAAAACTACTCATAAAACTAAATAATTACAAATTTATTTTAAATTAAATATTACATTTAAAATTCCCAATGGTAATTATATTTTAAAAACGATGCATTTGTTGCTGCAATTAGTAATGGAATTTCTTTTCAGTGTTTTTTTTAATATCAGGTGTGCAATAATAAAACTGGGTTTTATTCACCGATCATGCTTGGGAGATCAGTTAATTCTGGTTAAATCATAAATTATTGTGAATAATTGTCAAAACATTTAACCACTTAAAAGAAGACTTTATAAAATCATTTTAAAGGATACATAATTTAATCAAACATCATATTTCAAAAACATTGTCATTTCTATATTTATTTATGGAACATTTGTGAACAGAAGTGGTAAAAATATATTCAGTAGTTTGTACAATTGGTGACCATATGTTAGTCAGGTTTCCTTGATGTGAATGGATGATGTCACAAAATTAATGAAAGTGAAACTCCTTTTACATTATACATTGACATCACTGCAGGGAAATTGAAATTGGGTGTAAAATGTGATCTGCTTCCCTGTGCAGCCAAAGGTGAATCATCTCCCTTATAAGTCATTGGGTTCTTCAAATGAGGGAAAAAAAATCATAGTTCATGTGCAATATATGGTTATTTCATCTCTTGTTTGTAATCCATTAACTCTTGATGGAAACATTAAATAATAACAGGATGTGCCAACTTTATTTGTCCATACCCCAAATCAAAGGGCTTGCTTACTTGTGTGATTGGAGATCACTATAGCATGCTTCAATTAACTATCACTAGCTCAGGATGGAGAGAGCACATTGAAAATATTTTTTTGAAACTGATAGTTTATCCTCTTAATTCTGTTGCTCAGTTTTAGTAGTTTAATCCATAATCATTATCTTGTGGCATAAAATAGATATACTGCAAGGTGTGTGTAAGAGCATCAAACTATCTTTAGAGCAGTAAGTCATTTGAGATGTGACCATGAGATTAAAGTACTAGTGGAAGCTTATCCTCCATTATAACAGTGACTGCGTTCCAAAAATATTTAATCACTGCGGAGTGCTCTGGGATCACATGAGTTATTGAAAGTGTTTATATTAATGCAACTCTTTCTTTTAATATTATGCACAAATCTGAGCAGCCAAAAGGCAGATTTCCCAACACACTGAGACTAATATCATAGGCATTTTGTTTAAAAGGAGGAAAACTGAATGCACATAAAAGAATATGGCTATACTTTCCACAGTTATGAGTAGGAAAGAACACTCCCAGTTTACTGGCAGCAATCAGAAAAAGCCCATAAGAACAAGTTAGTGGTTTAATCCTTGCATTTGAGTGATATATATATCTATATCTATCCCTCTCCCCCTCCACCTTCTACCCCTCCCCCTCCCACTCCTCCCCTCCCTCTCCCCCACCCTCTCCTCCCTCCCTCTCTCTTCTCTCCCTATCTCCCACATTCTTCCTCTTCCCTCCCCTCTATTCCCTCCTCTCTTCCCCCTCTTCCCTTCATTTCTCCCCTCCCCCCTTCCCTCTTCCCCTCCACCTCCCCTCCCCATCTTTCCCTCCCTTCCCCTCTCCCTATCTCTCCCCCTCCCCTCTCCCTCCCTTTCCCCCTTCTCCCCCCTCCCTAGATGCTGCAGCACCATCCACCAACAACAGGGTTTCATTGATGTAGGTTGTGGATTTTGACTCTAATTAAGATGTAGGATGTGGCCTGGTTCTGTTGCTCCTTTCTTTTGTTACTATTGGATGATTTTTGAAAGAAATTTGAATTGGGGCGGGCTGCAGTTAATGAACACTGAGCTGAACTGAACTGAAATATGCCTTTTGATTTTTGTGTTTTTATATTCTGTGTTCACTCTTTTTTTGTTGCTGTTTGCACCATTTTTTATGTGTGGCGTGAGGGAGATTGGATGTTCTTCTTTGAGCGGGTGCTTCCATGGTTCTTTGTTTCCTGACTGTCTGTGGGGAAGATGAATTTCAGGTTTGTACGCTGCATACATACCTTGATAATAAATGTATTTTGAATCTTTGAATCTCTTTTTAAGGTGCCTTTGAATCAACCTGCTTTGAAGCAGGCTGTTCAGATCACCTAGTCAATGCTGGCCACCTATACCCATTTGCAGCAGTCCTACATTAACCCTGCAACCCCTCAACTCTGCCCCCTCCCCTTCTACCATTCACCTACAATTCATAGTGGCCAGTTAACCTACGAACCTGTTCACCTCTGAGATGTAAGGGGAAAGCAGAGCATCCAGAAGAAATCAATGCATCAGGGAGAACATGAAGATTAAAGGATCATTTATTGCTGCTAATTAACTGACCTGCATATCATTAGGATATGGGAGAAAACAGAACAATTGACAGAAATCCATGGGGTCATGTGAAGAATATGCAAACACCACACAAACAACGCTCAAGATCAGGGTCACTATTGTCCCACAGGCTATGATGAACAAACACCTGCTCCTTGGTCTAACTGTGCAACTGGGTGTTGGGCTTCCTAACCAACAGACCTCAGACAGTCAGTATGCAGAAATGTTCTTCCCCAGGCTGTGTGCCGAGCCCATTGCTGTACACTCTGCTCATACACAATCACACAGCTAAACACTAGAGTAATCACATCTTCAAGTTCATCGATGACATGACAATGGGGGTGCTCGTCACCAACAACGATGAGACGGCCTACAGAGAGGAGGTGGAAGAGTTTGTGGCCCGGTGCCAGGCAAATAACCTCTTCATCAATGTCAACGAGACAAAGGGGATGGCATTGACTTCCGGAAAACCTGCACCACTCACACCCCTGGTCACATCAGTAGAAATCGCAAAGAGTTTCAAACTCCTGGGAGTGCACATCTCTCACGGTCTCAGAACATATCCTCCACAGTCACTCGGGCTCACCAATGCCTCAACGTTCTGAGGAGGCTGGAGAGAGCTGGTCTTTGCTCTTCAATATTCATGACCTTCTACAGAAGTACAGTTGAGAGGATCCTAACACACTGCATCATGAAGGAACCCGCCCACCCTGCTTATGGACTGTCTGTCCCCCTCCCATCAGCGAAGATACAGCATCTACACCAAGACCACCAGACACAAAAACAATTACTTCCCCCAAGCCATCAGGCTGATTAACACCTCCCCTGTTAACCCACCACCACTACACATCACCTGGTGTCACTTTATATACATATAATCAGTCTATCTATATAACCATTACTTGTAAATTCTGTTCTACAGGGTTGATTTTGTATTTATATTTATTTTGTTCTTTTATTGTGTATTTATGCTTACTGGGTTTTATTATGCTGTATCGGATCTGGAGTAACAATCATTTCATTCTCCTTTACACTGAAGATTGATAGTAATCGATCTTGAGGATGAAACCCAGCCCACTGAAGCAGAGAGGCAGTAGCACTAAGTGTCCCACCAGTTGTTTATTGCTGCTCTCCGTTAGAATGCATGTGAGATACCTGCAGGAATTATATCCTTCAAGTACTGCCTTTTGTGTGTAAATGGTTAGACACAGAATTTCCCAAATGAGTGATCTCAACATGGTTAATGACAATTGAACAAAATGCCTTGAAATATAGGATCCATAGGTCCAGTGATATTCAACTTCACTGGGGTACCACACTGATGCGGAAAGTAGAGCTGCTGTCTCACAGTGTCAGAGACCCGGGTTTGATTCTGACCACTAGTGCTATCTGAGTGGAATTGGCTATTTTTCTGTGACCATGTGGGCTTCCTTCCGGTTCAGCAGTCCCTTCGCACATCTCAGGTTAATTAGCTGCTGTAAATGATCCCTACCGTGTAGGTGTGTGGCAAAATCTATGGGAATTGATGAGGATATAGGGACAATAAAAAAAATCAATGCAGGACTAATGTCAAATGGGTAGTGGTGGTCAGCAAGGACTTGAAGAGCCAAACGACCTGCTTATGTTGTATAAGAATGGCCGTTGCTCTTAGTCATCAAAAAATTATTTCTCACCCACCTTTGTTGAAGTAACTGTTTCTGCATCCAGGTATAGTTGGAAGGTTTGTCTACTGCTCACAGTATGTCTGGTTGTTCCTCAATGTTTGTATCAGTATCCCATAAACTCACGGAATCCTGCTTTGCTTAGATGCTGAGCTAGCCTGCTGCACGACCACTCAGCGTGAGGCCCACTGAAATGGCAGGGTGGTGTGGAACAGAGTGGTCAGTTCTCCTACTCTGTTGTAAATCAGCTCTGCTCCTGTTTCCACAGGACAGGTTCAAGTTAGAAACAGCCCTGAAATCGCTACTGGTGTGTAGAAAGCTCGTGGTTCTCTGTTGCTAATGGTCTGAGAGATTGGGCTAGCTATTTTACAATTAGTACAGCAGTTAATGCTCTTGAATAGATTTTATAAATATTCTGACATGAAAAACCTGTTTCACTAACTATTTTGTTATAATCCTCCAATTATTAAGGGCCAGGATGAGTTGTAATATGACCTTTGCCCACTCAAAGCACGGGCAAACAAACAAATAAAAATGTAATCACGGTTCAGGTATTAGCACATTGTTTATTACTGTTCAGTAGACTTGCAACAAAGAACTTTATAGTGGGCAAGGATTCAGCCGCAAACAGTCACCACGTTCTTAGACATTGTCATGTATCCTTATTTAAAACATATATATTTATCTAATATTCATATATCAAATTTAGCAAGTCTGGTGGTTTAATAAATTCTACATAGTTTATAATAAATTTCATGATCACATTCTGCAGGGAAAAGTCAGAATGAATATAAACACTGATTTGTATCTTACTGGAGGCAATAGTGGTGAAGGGAAAGCTTTGTATAAATGATTGGTTTATTCTACTGAAGCCTGTACAAAATCTTGGGCACATGAGTATCCCATTGCCATTCTGCATGGGCAGAGGTGGCGCAGAGTGAAAGTCCATGAGAATAGTTAGTATTCTGAATCTCTTTTACTCAACCTTGGGGACAAATTTGAGCTCACTCTTGGCATCTTGGAGCTGCTTGAGGTTGACAGCCGGTCCTGGTAATTTCACTGCTCCGGGCAGCTCTTTCTTCTCGTCTGATTTATTGCATGTCCCCTGCATTAGACGAAAAGAATGACATGGAAAAATTAACACCTTTACTCCTTACACCAGGGTCTCTCTGGTCCATTGGTAGCCCCTCACTGCTGACTGAGAGGAGAGGGTTGTGAATTTGCTGTTGCAGCCCTGGAGTAGCATGAGCCATAACTCAATTCTACAGTTAGTACTCCCGTGTAAGAAGGTTATGGCATCGAATCTGTTCCAGTGACACAAGATCTGAGCACAAATTCTACACTTCCATGCCAGCCCAGAACCATGACAATTCTGCATTGCCAAAAATATCCGATTCTGTTGCAACTTGGTCGACAGCATTTCAAAGCCACAAAAGGGAGACTTCCCAAATGACACGGACAGTACTTAACTCCTTACCTAACATCGTTGAAACAGGTTATGTTTAATTGCTGCTTCTGGGAAAAACAGCCATAGGCAAATTAGTTACTGTGTTTGCCACACTGCAATAGTAACTGTTCTTCAAAAAAACTCCTGTAACTTGAAAGCACCTTGGGACATTTCGTGGACAAATGGACGAGCACTTTGTATATGAACATCTTTCTTTATGTGCAAGGCACGTACTCCAAAGTTATAAAGGACAGATCATTCTGTATTATATTGCATATTCTTATACATTGATCAGGAATATTGGTGCTTTCAACTTTTCCCAGCCAAATTAGATTAAAGGTCTTAAGCAATGCGTTAAATTCATACAGTGTAAGAGTGGGAGAGGAGGCATGGCTCCAAAATTCTTTCAAGGTGAGGAATAATTGAGCAAAATAAAATGTCATATTCTGACTTGCATAAATGAGATTGGTAGTGCACTATAGTGATTAATTTACTGAATGTTCAATTTAGAAGCTAGGGCTAATAATACAGTCACAAGTCCATATTCCTCAACTTTGGTAATTCATTTACCTGGATTACTAAGCTGGCTAGAATTTGTAATAATAATCGTGGAACTACTAGGTTGTTCTTAGAGTTCCAACTACTTCACTAATACTCGGTAAGTAAAGAATTCTGCTGTCCTGTCAGTCAATAGGCACAAGAGTGTGATGAAACAATCACCAACTGCCTTAATGAGTTATAATTCAAACAGCAATTCAGAAGCTTAAAACACCCCCAGGCAAACTGGCCATCTATATTGGCACCATATCCTCTACCACCTAAACATTCACTCCACTGGTGTGAAGTTTAGACACTACGAGATGCAGTACAGCAATTAACCAAGACTTTTGTCAAAGCTCTCACCCCTGATTTGTGACCTCTGACACCTAGAAACAAAGGTCTGCTAGAGGTGACAAGTAGACACCATCACCAATTTTTCTCTGAGATACAATATACTCTACACTGATCCAGAAACAATTTGCCAGCCATTCATCATTATTAGACCAAAGTACTACAACCCTTCCAAAGAGCACTGTGGGAATGCTCTAACTACAGGTACAAGGATATGGCTCATTACCACCCTGGTGACTGGTAATTAAAAGAACTCCTGACCTACCAGCAATGTCTGCATTTCATGAAGCAGCAATTTAAGAAAAGCCATGGCATTGTTTCTCTAATTCTGGCATATTGCCATAAACTGCGCCAATTCTTTCAAAACTCTTCACTCCAACTTGAAGCAGATGCCTCCACTTACCTCTCAGCTGGAATTTAGTTATCCCATGGATTAGTTTGCAGAAGGCAGGGATGTACTGTACTTAACACTCCACCAACATCCCCCAGTACACTATCAGATTGCTGTTTGTGGAAAATGCTGTTAATTCTGCCAAATTATACTAATGATTGCATTTCTAAAGGCAGTATTTGTTTGTATCTAAGTGGGTTCCAGATGCGTGGTAACTGCAGTAATTCACTTTCTCTCTTACCTCATCAGCTTCTACTGTACATTCTTTTCTTTTGCTGGGATGGCCAGCTCCAGGCAGCAAGGCACCCATGGGTATGTTTATGTTGGCCTGCAATTATTCCAGACAAAGCAACCAGTTAAGCATGGACAAACAATCATGGCAGTCCACAATAACTCCAGATAGGATTCAGCTTCGGATGTCACCATCTCACTTTCTCCCCCCAACTGGCTACGCGCGTCTGGCAACTTGCTGGCAAGTTTTATCCGTCTCACCTGAATAGACTTTACGTTGGAGCTTCGTTTGGACATACTGTAAAGAGAGGCCTGGTTTCCCGCTAGAAACGAGAAAAGACAATTAAATCCAAACATTCGGAATATAGGACTGTACTGTTAGAGTGCTGGAGTTGACACGATTGCTGCAGGGTTGTTGGAGACTGTGCTGAAGATAATCTTTCAGTGTTGCCTGGAGACCTCTTACAGGGACACAGCTATAAACATTTGATCCTCTGTTCATTGGACCCTGGCTGAATCTTTAATAGACATCGAAAACACGCTGTCAATACTCTTTGTGTGGTGCCGTGGAAAGAAGAGGGCGTTCGTGGGTGTGAATGCACTTGAATGAAGTTTTGGTTTGTCCAAATCAGTCACAACAACAAACAAACGCTCAAACGCACCAGGCCCTCCAGCTGGTTCGTCAATGGGGAACGGTGTGATTTGCGTCCGGAGCTGTGGCAGAGTGTTGGTAAATAGTAGCGTCACATCCAGCGATCCATTGAGGGAGGGGAGGGGAGGGGGTCGGCAATTAGGGTTTCAGGGAGGCGAGGGAGCTAATAATATGCTGAGACGAAACTGTTTGAAATGATTTACTTGTTCCAAACATGAAAATCTATTGGAGTGGAATAGAAAACCTTCATTTTTTATTCATAATGAGTTATGAGGATGTTGCTGCAAGGACAACTTTAATGCCAAATGTCCTGCAGAAGGCCACGATGGTGAAAGTTAATAAATGTTGTGTTAAAATCCTGGAACCTTTCAAGTCGCTGCGCCTAACAAAACAGAGAGGATCTGGACAGGACGGGGGGTGCTCGCGAGAATCAAAGCCGCAGAATAAGAATCGGAATTCACGGTGGCTTGCACCCGAGTGACTCACTCCATCAGAGATGGAAATTCACAGCAAGCTGCCAGGCTGTGTGCTGTAGGCGGGACAGGCTTTAGAATGGTCATCCCGCTTTTATGGGACCGTCACGTCACAGCCACTGGACTGGACCTGGCGCAGGGCTGAAGCAAGAGTCAGCCCAACAAGGTCACACATACAAGGCGAGAGTTATCGAGAGTGAGAGAAAGTGACTTTTCATGACAATCCCTATTACAACAAGCTTCGCGCTCGATTCCTTTATCGCTATCTCCGTGCGTTGTTTAAAGTTGTTCCTTTCTGGCTGGATTGCCTTGCGCTTTATTAAATCTACCCAGAGACGTACCACCGGGACTTCGACTGCACCAATCGGGAACGGGAGAAAGTGCTTAAAACTTTCCAAAATCTTACCTGTAACTTGGCGGCCGCCTTTTTGACAGATGAGTGGGGATTTTCAGCTTGTTATGCCGAGCCTACAGGTGGGATGCTGGGTCTGGTAAAACTGGGAATTGAAATAACTGAGGTGTTATTGGACGGGCAAGAGCCGGTTAGGAGCTGGGGGGCCGTACATCAGTCCAGTTTAGAAGCAACCAGCGAAAAGATTCCTGACGAGGCTGGCAGTTGTTCCAACTAAAAATAGCGGCTGACAGGCAGAGACTGCTCTTTTTTTTCCATGTTAGTATTTGCCCTTTTAACTGGAAGGGTCAAATCCGAATGGCGGACATCTCCTGAAACGGGGCGAGTTGTACGTTCTCGGACCTCGTCTATTTAACCTATATTGTTACTCCATAACTATTTCCCAACGATGGAATTAAGCCTGTTCTGGCATTGCTTCATTTCGCATCAAGAATGCCTTGGACGCAATGTATTCGAAAAGAAATCACATAATCCCTGTTTATATTTAACCGTATCTAAAATGACGCAGTTTCAATACGGGGTGAAAATGGTAAACAGGGATACAATGAGGGCGAGGAAGGATAAATACAGGATCAAATTGCTTCTGAAATTTCTCAAACAGCTCTCAACAGAAGAATATACCGACCCAATGTCAAGGTTATTGTTATTGTCAGTACTGTAGATTGAAACAGAGCTTCTGGAATCTATACGTGCAACCTAAGCTTACTTTGAGTGAACGGCACCCTCCTGTGATATTGGCATATCACGTTATTTGAAGCAGGCGTCAGGTTTACTTGATCATCAAGTTGTACAACTACAAGTAGCCAAGTAGAGACATGAAATTAATGAAATCCCATTCACATCCCATACATTAAAAAAAACCATAAACAAAACTTAATGAGTAAATAAATAATTCAGATTCTGTTCATTATTTCTTAAAAATCAATTTGCATATAACAAATAATTACTTTTGAGGAACAGTATTTGGAATTTGAATCCGTGTACTTGCTGGTTGGGAGACTGAAAGCTGAGAGCTTTTTTATTCAACAATCACTGAAGATTAAATTCATACCTACAATGCTATCATCAAAAATAATTGCTTATCATCTCCAGACTGTCATTTTCAGAAAGAGTAAATAGCAATTAGTTTGATTTACTTAGTTATTTAAAGAAATAATTAAAATGCTACTGTCAATGTGTTTCCAAACAGGAATGATGCTGCAGAGCAGTCAGCACTGGTCTGTGCCCTGGGTTCAGTTTTAACCTTGGGTGCTGACTGTGTGATTGGAGATTCCTGCCGGTTCAGGTATCCTCCCAGCTCCCAAAGACGTGCTGGTAGGATAATTGGATACTGAAAATTACTCACTGTAAAAAAATTGGGGTGGGTGGGGTGGCTTTCTCTGCTGTAACAGTATGGGTTACAGCAGCAAAGACAACCGTGTAACCTACCCATTGTTAGCCCAGTTGAAGGGTAATTCAGAGAGGTTTACTCCCCTGCTTTCATCTCATTGTTCCACAAATTCTTTCCTTTCAGATAATTATCTAGTCCTTTTTTGAGCACAAGAATTAGATCTCTCTCTAGTACCTACCCCTACCAGGGCATTCCAGACTGTAATCACTTGTTGTGTAAAACAACCTTTGTCATGTCGCATTTGACTCTTATGCCAATCACCTTCATTCCCTGATGCCCCTGCCCTTGACCTTTCTACCAATGAGAAGAGTTTCTCTCTACCCACTCTATCTGTACCACTTCATCATTTAAAATCTCTTTCAGTTCTCCTCACAGCTCCTGTTGTTCCAAGGACAATAACTCCTGCTTCTCCCGTCCATCCCTTCATTCCTAGGATCATTTGGGTAAATTTCTTCTACATAGTCTCCAAGCCTTCAGGCCCTTCCTGAGCTGTGACACTCAGACTGGGCACAATAATCCAGTTACTGTGTCCTGTATTATGTTCATCACTGTTGCACTCGATGTTGTTCTGCCAAGCATTGGGAGCAAGTTATGTTGGCACCAGAATGTGTGGTCTCACTTGCAGACTGGCCCCAGCACATCACCAGCTGTGTTGGTTGTTAACACAAATGACGCATTTCACTGTATGTTTGAATGATAAATAAATCTGAATCTGAGACTGAATTGGGTGACTTCTTCGTCCTTGTACTCTGAAGCCTCTGTTTTTAAAGGTAAGGATCTTGCATGGGTTTGTTTGAACAGTTCCCAACCTGCTCTACCACTTTCACTGAACTTTGTGCATCTGCCCCAAAAATCTCTCTCCGTCTTGCACCATATTTATAATTGTATCTTTCAATTGATATTGCCTCTTCCATTCTACCAATCAAAATATAACACTTTACATGTTACAGTGGAAGTCTCACTGTCACCTGTACACCGAATGCACCAGCTTTATTTATCTCCTTAAATTCCATCACTATCCTCTTCACGGTTCATTACTGTATACCACTGAATCTTACGTCATTTTCGTATGTGGAAATTGAGTTCACATCACTAAAATGAGAGAACCAGTTGTTTTCATACCAAGACAAGGTGCTAAACTTGCATAGTAACTTTTCTAACCTCATCACATTGATGTAGAAGATTGCCACGGGGGGGGGGGTGGCGAAAGTATGGATATCTGGAGACCGTAAGCGAAATGTATGTAAAGGGTTGAGAGTCATTGAATGGTTTATTGTATATAATTTTATTTTTGAATAAAGTATATTTTGAAATAAAAAATAAAAAAAAAAGATTTGCCACGGAAGGACTGCAGTGAGGAGGAGTCTGTGACCCACCTCTTTGCACACTGTGAGTTCGCAGAGAAGGCATGGAGGAGGATGGATGGGCTAGTGTCACATTTCATCCCCAGCAGCTGCGTTACAGAGGACTCTCTGATCTCCGGGCTGCTCCCGGGGACACACACGGAGACCAACATCCTGTGCTGCTGGCAGATCATCAACTCGGTGAAAGACACTCCTTGGTCGGCCCGAAACTTGATGATCTACCAGCACATGGAGACCTCCATGGGAGGATGCTGCCGACTGGCACATTCTCGGCTGCAGGAGTACATGCTGAGGGACGCGCAAGGACCTGGTGGGGAAGGACCACAGTTTAGGGTTCTTCTCCCGCGGGAGTGGGAGGGGTCGGGTGGCGGGGGGTATACCCCTCAACAATGGTGTGGGAAGGTGAAACAACAGAGTGCCACGTGGGTGGCTAAAAGTGTGGAAATGTAAAGTCCGTAATGGAAACATCTGTAATGGATTAAGAGTCATTGAATGGTTTATTGTACATAATTTTATTTTTGAGTAAAGTATATTTTGGTAAAAACATTTTGCATTCCCATTATCTTTTACAATTGCATTAGTAGGTCAGTTGACTTTCTGTGATCCTTGCAAGTGGAAAGCATTTCTTCTATCTTATCTTTTTGCTTGCTTCCATCTGATATAAAAAAAGAACTTCCATTTCTATGTGCTGTTTCCTGTTATTTAGTCAATTTTGTTAACTTGTTGCTACAACTGATTTTATTCTATGGTCTTTAACCTTATTAAATAGTGGTCTGAAGTCCATCAACCACACATCCCCCACTGATACTCCCCATTTCTTTGTCGATAGATTCTTATTAAGTGATTTGGACAAGTTCGCATTCTATCTCTGCTAGTCTTCTCTAATCAATCTGTATATCTCCAAGAGACCGGTAATTTTGCCTGCAATTGCTGATTATAGAAGTTTCCCACCACTGGGATTAGTCTGATAGCATTCCATGGATTTTGAGGAAAGTGACTATGAAGGTGATAGATGCAAAATTGGTTGATGTTGTCCAATTGTCTAAAGATTCCAAATGTTTACCATGAACTAGAAGACAACAAACACAACCCAATTATATAAGAAAAAGAGGAAAAGAGAAAATGGCAAACTATAGATTACTTGGTCTGACTTCAGTAATCTGGAAAATGCTGGAATTTATTATAAGATAGCAGGAACATGGTACTTGGAAGACAATGATATGATTGAGCAGTCAATGTGGATTTATGAAAGGGAAATTATATTTGATAAATCTGTTGAAATTTGATAAGGCTGAACCAGATGTTGTAATGCATTTTCAAAGAGGAAGGCCTGCAATAATTTGCCACAGAAACATAGAAACATAGAAAATAGGTGCAGGAGTAGGCCATTCGGCCCTTCGAGCCTGCACCGCCATTTATTATGATCATGGCTGATCATCCAACTCAGAACCCCGCCCCAGCCTTCCCTCCATACCCCCTGACCCCTGTAGCCACAAGGGCCATATCTAACTCCCTCTTAAACATAGCCAATGAACTGACCTCAACAGTTTGCTGTGGCAGAGAATTCCATAGATTCACCACTCTCTGTGTGAAGAAGTTTTTCCTAATCTCGGTCCTAAAAGGCTTCCCTTCTATCCTCAAACTGTGACCCCTCGTTCTGGACTTCCCCAACATCGGGAACAATCCTCCTGCATCTAGCCTGTCCAATCCCTTTAGGATCTTATACGTTTCAATCAGATCCCCCCTCAATCTTCTAAATTCCAACGAGTACAAGCCCAGTTCATCCAGTCTTTCTTCATATGAAAGTCCTGCCATCCCAGGAATCAATCTGGTGAACCTTCTTTGTACTCCCTCTATGGCAAAGATGTCTTTCCTCAGATTAGGGGACCAAAACTGCACACAATACTCCAGGTGTGGTCTCACCAAGGCCTTGTACAACTGCAGTAGTACCTCCCTGCTCCTGTACTCGAATCCTCTCGCTATAAATGCCAGCATACCATTCGCCTTTTTCACCGCCTGCTGTACCTGCATGCCCACTTTCAATGACTGGTGTATAATGACACCCAGGTCTCGTTGCACCTCCCCTTTTCCTAATCGGTCACCATTCAGATAATAATCTGTTTTCCTATTTTTGCCACCAAAGTGGATAACTTCACATTTATCCACATTAAATTGCATCTGCCATGAGTTTGCCCACTCACCCAACCTATCCAAGTCACCCTGCATCCTCTTAGCATCCTTCTCACTGCTAATACTGCCACCCAGCTTCGTGTCATCCGCAAACTTGGAGATGCTGCATTTAATTCCCTCATCCAAGTCATTAATATATATTATAAACAACTGGGGTCCCAGCACTGAGCCTTGCAGTACCCCACTAGTCACCGCCTGCCATTCTGAAAAGGTCCCGTTTATTCCCACTCTTTGCTTCCTGTCTGCTAACCAATTCTCCACCCACACCAATACCTTACCCCCAATACCGTGTGCTTTAAGTTTGCACACTAATCTCCTGTGTGGGACCTTGTCAAAAGCCTTTCGAAAATCCAAATATACCACATCCACTGGTTCTCCCCTATCCACTCTACTAGTTACATCCTCAAAAAATTCTATGAGATCGTCAGACATGATTTTCCTTTCACAAATCCATGCTGACTTTGTCCGATCATTTCACCGCTTTCCAAACGTGCTGTTATCACATCCTTGATAACTGACTCCAGCAGTTTCCCCACCACCGACGTTAGGCTAACCGGTCTATAATTCCCCGGTTTCTCTCTCCCTCCTTTTTTAAAAAGTGGGGTTACATTAGCCACCCTCCAATCCTCAGGAACTAGTCCAGAATCTAACGAGTTTTGAAAAATTATCAGAATTTACTAGAACAAAGCTAAAGTACTCAGTATTTGGGGCAATATATTGACATGGAAGAAGAACTTACCAGTGGATAAAAAGCAGAGAGGAGCAATAAATGAGCCATTGGAGGCAGTGACTAGTGCAATGTTGCAGGGATTGGTGTTTATTGGCAATACGATTAAATGCATGAGTGAATCAAGCATGATAGAATTGTCCATCCTACTCCAGCTGGGGCCGGCCATTCTGTGGGTCTTCCACACTATGCAAATAAGGCACAGCACTGGTGTGAGGACAGCAGCCTTATCTTCCACCTGGGCATGATGCAGCACTCTGGAATCA
The DNA here is from genome assembly GCF_963921235.1 of Mobula hypostoma. Classification (NCBI taxonomy): domain Eukaryota; kingdom Metazoa; phylum Chordata; class Chondrichthyes; order Myliobatiformes; family Myliobatidae; genus Mobula; species Mobula hypostoma. The sequence continues at coordinate 72,055,642 of NC_086102.1, read as the reverse complement.
AATGCTGAATTCAACAATTTCATGTAGCTCACTTCCTCCATATCAGACCTAGCTTTTTCTGCTGAAATTCTATCTGTAATATTAAATCATGTTGTTTCCTCTCTCTTTTTACAGTCCCTGATCTGTTCAGCATTTCCTATAGCTTTCACCTGTATTTGACAGTTTTTCAGTCCTTTTATTGGTTACTTCATTAACAGCTGATCACCATAGCAGACCCGATCTCACACTATTAGGCATACACACTTGTCCAACCTATTCCTTCCTTAAACTGCCTTCTAGCTCAAAATTAACATGTTTTTGCTCTTTCCTAGTTCTAATGACGGGTCTTTGTTTCTGCTTGATAGGTGCCGCCTGATCTGCTGAATGCTTTCAAAATTTTCTGTTTTAATTTCAACCAGCCGCCCATTCCTGATTTTCATTGGCAGATGTTTATTAAGAAGGTAAAAATGGAATACGAAAGTAACCCCGCCAGTGATCTTAAAGAGTACACCAAAAGTTTCTTCAAATACATAAAGTGTAGAAGAGAAGCAAGAGTGGATATTGGACTGTGGAAAACAATGCTGGTGAGGTAGTAATGCGGGACAAGGAAATCGCAGATGAACTGATATATGTTGCATCAAGCTTCACTGTGGAAGACACTCACAGTATGATGGAGATTCCATGTGACGGGGGCATGTAATGTGTGAAGTTACCATTAATAAAGAGAAGGTTCTTGAGAAACTGAGAGGTCCTAAGGTAGATGAGTCACCTAGACCAGATGGTATACACCCCAGGGTTCTGAAAGAGGTGTTTGAAGAGATCATGGAAACATTAGTAATGATCTTTCAAGAATCACTAGATTCTGGAATGGTTCCGGAAGACTGGAAAATTGCAAATGTCACCCCACTCTTCAAGAAGGGAGAGAGGCAGAAGAAAGGAAACCATAGGCCAAATAGTCGGACCTCAGTGGTTGCAAAGATGTTGGAGTCAATTGTTAAGGATGTTGATTCAGGATACTTGAAGGCACATGATAAAATTGGCCGTAGTCAGCATGGTTTCCACAAGAAAAAATTCTAGCATGGATAATGCAGTGGCTGATTGGCAGGAGGCAAAGAGTGGAAATTAAAGGAACCTTCTCTGGTTGGCTGTTGGTGTCTAGTGGTGTTCCACAGAGGTCTGTGTTGGGATCGATTCTTTTTACATTACATGTTAATGATTTGGATGATGGAATTGGTGACTTTGTTGTAAGGTTTACAGATTATACAAAGATAGGTGGAGGGGCAGGTAGTTTTGAGGAAGCAGAGAAGCTACAGAAGGACTTTGATAGATGAGTAGAATGCCAAAGTCACGGCAGATGGAATACAGTGTTAGAAGTGTACGGCCATGCACTTTGATAGAAAAAATGAAAAGGTTGACTATTTTCTAAATGGAGAGAAAATACCAAAACCTGAGCCACAAAGGGACTTGGGAGTGTTTATGCAGGATTCCCTAAAGGTTAATTTGCAGGTTGATTTTGTGGTGAGGAAGGCAAATGTGATGTTAGCATTCATTTCAAAGGACTAGAATTTAAAAGCAAGGATGTAATGTTGAGACTTTATATTGTGAGTATTGTGAGCAGGTTTGGGCTCCATATCTCAGAAAGGATGTGTTGTTATTGGGGAGAGTCCAGAGGAAGTTCATGAGGATGATTCTGGGAATGAAGGGGTTAACCTAGGAGGATTGTTTGGTAGCTTTGGGCCTATAGTCACTGAAATTTAGAAGAGTGCAGGAGGATCTCATTGAAACCTATCGAATGTTGAAAGGACTATTTAGGATGGACATAGAGAGAATGTTGCCTATGATGGGGGTATCCAGAACTAGAGGCCACAGCCTCAAAATTGAGGGGGCGACCTTTTAGAACAGAGGTAAGGAGGAATTTTTTTAGCCAGAGAGTAGTGAATCTGTGGAATGCTTTGCCACAGAGTGTGGTGGAGGCCAAGTCTATGGGTATATTTAAGGCGGAAGTGATCGTTTCCTGATCGGTCAGGGCATCAAAGGATATTGGGAGAAGGCAGGTGTATGGGGTTTAGTGGGATCTGGGATTAGTCATGATGAAATGGTGGAGCAGACTCAATGGCCTGAATGACCTAATTCTGCTCCTATGTCTTATGCTCTTATATTGAAGGGACAGTCAGGGTGAGGTGGTTTAATTGGTAAGAAAATGAAATCAATTCTTTAGGAGGAAGTGACATAGGATCAGAAGATGTGGACAGAGTTGAGAAATTGCAAGGGTAAAAAGACCCTCGTGGGAGCCAGAAATTCCATGCCACCAGGATCAAGAACAACTGCTTCCCTTCAACCATTCCAATTCTTGAACCAATCTACACAATCCTAATCATAATCACTTCCTCATGCAGTAACACGATGACTACTTGGCACTACAGTGGATTTTGTTTTATTTTGTTCTGTGTTCCTTTTTTTATAATTTACATTTTTCTTTTGAATATTGTGTCTCTGATACTGTTTGCCTGTGATGCTATTGCGAATGAGTTTTCATCATACGTATGCATACATCTACTTGTGCATAAGATAATAACTTGACCTTGAACATGAGCAGGATGAGGTGAAACAGCTCCTGGATCTCTCTTAAGCATTTGTGATCTCAAGATCATAGAAGTCCAATCTTTGCCTCTATGCCACTCTCATGCTCTCTTATCTGATTCTTCTGCTGTTTCCAACTCTGCTAATTCCCTACTTGAATATCTTCAATGACTTCAATTCCACAGTTCCTTGGGAAAGTGAATTCCAGAGCTTCTGAGAGAAGAAATTCCTCCTCACCTCCATCTTAAATAGGCAACACCTTATTCTGAAACCATGCATCTTGGTTCTCGATAACTTCACATGGGAAAACATCCTCTCAGCATCCAGCCTGTGAATTCAATTTTCAGAAGGTTTCAGTGAGATCACTCTTGTTCTTCTGTGCAGGTCCAACCTGTTCAACCTTTCTTCAAAGGTAAATATCTTCAAACCGAGGAATCAACCTTGAGAATTGTTACTGCTCCAATTCCAGTGCAAAATCTTTCTTTAAATATAGAGATCAGGTTTGTAAGCTAACATTTCAGCTGTGGTCCCACCGGTAATAGCTACATCACAACTTGCCTCACCTTGTACTCCATACACTTCGTACTCCATGCACCTTGCAAAAAAGGTTCATATTCTATCTGCCTCCCTATTAGTTGTGGTACCTGCTTGCGAGCTTTTTTCTCGTGAATTTAAAAAGCAGCCGATGTTGCAAGTCCGAAATAAAATCAGAAAATGCTGGAAACACTAGCAAGTCAGACAGGATCTGTGGAAAGAAAAGATAAGTTAATGGGTCAGGTTAAAGACTCTTTGTCACTATTGTAAAAGATGATCAAAGAAACTAGTTTTATGTTGCAGAGGAATGGCAGGGAATGTATTGATTATTTATGATTTACTCGGGTTTGCTTTGATGGTGAACTGCTGATGAAGTAGATAGGTTAATGAGGTCTCTTAGCGAAAGAGAAAACTCAAATAAATGGGCACATGGAAGCTCTGAAATACAGGGATGTAGGAGATTCCCAGCTGCCCATGCTGTGCTCCTGGAGAGTCAAACCAAGTCAATAATTCAAATCACCAATCACAGCTACATCTTTGATTACTATCGGTAGGTTTATAGGTTATCATCATGTACCCTTCAGTATAGATAGGCAGCGAAAAGAGTCAAATGGGAGGGGGAGTTGATAGGCATGTCGAAGAGAATGGGATGATAGCGTAGTGGTTAACGCAACGCTTTACAGTACCAGCGACCCTGGTTCAATTCCTGCCCCTGTCTATAAGTAGTTTGTACTCTCTCTGGTTTCCACCCACATTCCAAAGACATACTAGTTGGTAGGTTAATTAGCCTTTGTAAATTGTCCTGTGATTAAGCTAGGATCAAATTGGGGGATTGCTGGGCAGAGTGGCCCGAAGATTATTACCCCTCAACCACAGGGTCTTGAACCAAAGAGGTTAACTTTACTCAACTTCACTTGCCCCATCATTGAAATGTTCCCACAACCTATGGATTCACTTTCAAGGACTCTTCATCTTGTGTTCTTGATATTTATTGCTTATTTAATTATTATTATTATTTCTTTTTGTATTTGCAGTTTGTTGTCTTTTGCATACTGGTTGAACACCCCAGTTGGTGTGGTCTTTCATTGACTCTGTTATGGATTTATTTAATATAACCACAAGAAAATGAATCTAGCGGTTGTGTATGGTGATATATATGTACTTTGGTAATAATTTTTTTTAAAACTTTGAACTTTGAGTATAAAATATCGTAAATAGTTGCAACATTGCCTTGTGCAAAACACCACACACTGACACATTGATACTCGCTGTGAGTCGCTAATCTCCACGCCTCACCGCTCAAACAGGGCACCAATTGTCTAGAACCTTGGCTGACGAGCCAATATTGTGGCCATTATTCTTCTGACATTTAGATGAATTTCATTGTTTTTGAGTATTTTAACTGTTTTTTTATATTTAATGTTTTATGATATTTTTGAACATTTAAAAATCTTACCCAAGACTTTAATTTTTAATATTGTTAAAGTGAGGATTCTGAGGCTTCAACTCTTTGTGACTTCAGCAAGGAAAGGCTTGAGTGAGAGAAGGCAAAATGATGTAGGTAGATTTTTTTCCAGTTTATTTATTGCTTCCTTCCTTATAGTTACATAGTTAGAGCAGTAGTGATGCCAGGCAGGATAGTGAATGATCCTCTTGTGGGATGTGGGAAGGCGGGGAGATCTCCAGTGTCCCAGATGACTACACCTGTGAGAAGTACATCCAGCTGCAACTTCTAACACTCCACGTTAAGGAGTTGGAGCTGGAACTGGATGAACTCCAGATCATTTGGGAGGCTGAGGGAGTGATAGACAGGACATATACAGAGATAGTTATACTCAAGGTACAGGACCCTAGAAACTGGGAGACAATCAGGAGGGTGAAAGGGGTGAAACAGCCAGCATAGAGTATCCCAGTGGTCATTCTCCACAGCAACTGGTACACCACTTTGGATCCTGTTCGAGGGACGGTCCAGCAGTGGAAAGTCACAGTAGTCAGGACTCTGGCACTGAGTCTGCCTCTGTGATGCAGAAGGGAAGTGGGGAGGTGGGGGGAGAAGAGGCGAGCTGTGGTGATAGGGGATTCATTAGTTAGGGGAACAGAAGGGAGGTCCTGTGGAGCAGGCAGAGGTTCCCAAATGGTTTTGTTGCCTCCCAGGTGTCAGGGTCTGGGACATCTTCGATCAAGTCCTCATCATTATTAACTGGAAGGGTGAGCAGCCAGCATCGTAGTCCGTATAGATACCAATGGAAGAGGGACGAGGTTCTGCAAAGTGAGTTCAGGGAGTTAGGTGCTAAGTTAAAAGGACAAGACCTCCAAAGGTCAAAGATTCAAAGGTTCAAGGATTCATGTTATTACCAAAGTGTGTACGCAGGATACAACTCTGAGATCTGTCTTCTCCAGATAGCCATGAAATACAGAAAACCATAGAAGTAGTTGAAAGACATCAACCCCCACCGCACAAAAAGAAAAAGAAACAAAAATTCACAAACCACAAACCCCCAACCCCTCCCTCGCACGAAAACTAAAAGATCATCCACATGGAGGAACAACAAGAAGAACATCAAACCCCAAACCCCAGCCCACCAATCGGCAACAGGAAAGAATAGGCGAGACCATGATAATGAAGTATAGGGCTCAAAGAGGCCAATGTGAACTGCAGTCCAATCCATAAATCTCAGAATTCCGATAACATCACTGAGAACATCGGGACCCAGTGGCTCCGAGGACAGCGACTCGAACCTGGGTCCAAGAAAAGTCCTCCAGGCTTGTGATCTCAGGATTGCTACCTGTGACACGTGCTAGTGAGGCCAGAAATATGAAGATAATACAGTTCAACACGTTGTTCAGGAGCTGGTGTAGGTGGGAGAGGCTTCTGGTTTTTGGATCATTGTGCTCTTTTCCAGAGAATGTGGGATCTGTACAGAAGAGACAATATGCAACTAAAGTCAGGGGGACTAATTTCCTAGTTTTGCTAGTATTGCATGGGGAGGGGCTAGGGTTTAAACTAGAGTGGCGAGGGATGGGAACTAGAGTGCCAGAATGTATAGTAGAGTAGCTGTAGAGACAGATGTAAAGTCCTCAGACAGAGTCAAGAATCAAAAGGTTCTGCAAGGAGGGTCTAATGTTCTGAGTTGTGTATATTTCAATGGAAGAAGTATTGCAGGAAAGGCAGATGAGCTCAGGGTGTGGATCAGCACCTGAAATTATGATATTGTAGCCATTAGTGAGACTTGGTTGCGGGAGGGGCAGGACTGACAGCTTAATATTCTGGGGATCCGTTGTTTTAGACAATTGAGTGGGAGGGATTAAAGGAGGAGGGGTGGCTTTACTAATCAGGGAAACAAATCCCGACAGTGCTTAGTCAGGGCAGACTGGCAAACTTGTCTAGTGAGGCGTTATGGGTGGAACCGAGGAATACGAAAGGTATGACCACGTTAATGGGGCTATATTATAGACTACCCAGCAATCCGTAAAATTTGGAGGAAGAAGTTTGTAAAGAGATTGCAGACTGTTGAAAGAAACATAAGGATGTGATAGCAGATGATCTTAACTTTCCAAATATTGACTGGGACTCCCTTACTGCAAAAGGCCTAGATGGGATAGAGTTTGTTAAGTATGCTCAAGAAAGTTTCTTTGATCAGTACAAAAAAGTCCCAATGACAGCGTGTACGACACTGGATCTCCTATTAGGAAATGAGAGACAGGGCAGGTAACTGAGGTTAGTGTAGAGAAACACTGCATCTTGTGATCATAATACCATTAGTTTCAAAGGAATTATGGAAAAGGATAGGCCTGATTCTCAGGATGAGATTCTAAATTGGAGAAAGGCCAATTTTAATGGTATCAGAAACGATCTGGCAAGTGAGGATTGGGCAGGCTGTTTACTGGCTAAAGTATACTTGCTAAGTGGAAGGCCTTCAAAAGTGAAACTTTGGGAGTACAAAGCCTGTATGTGCCTGTCAGAATGAAAGGCAAGGATAACAGGTTTAGGGAACCTTGGTTTTTGAGAGATGTTGAGGCCCTGGATAAGGAAAGAGAAAAGGTGTATAGCAGGCAAAGGCAGATAAGAGCAACTGAGGTGCATGAGGAGTATAAAAAATGAAAGAGAACACTTAAGAAAGAAATCAGGAGGGCTAAAAGAAGGCATGAGGTTGTTCTAGCAGACAAGGTGAAGGAGAATCCTAAGGCCTTCTACAAATATGTTAAGAGAAAAAGGATTGGAAGTGACAAAATTAGTCCTCTGGATGTTCAAAATAGTAATCTATGCGTGGAGCTAAAAAAAAAGATGGCGGAGACCTTAAAAGGTTTTTTTGCATCTGTATTTACTAGGAGATGGACTTAGAGTCTATAGAATTGAGGCAAAGCAGCAGCAATGTCATGGACCCTACACAGATTACAGTGGAGGAGATATTTTTGCTGTCTTGAGGTAAATTAAGGCGGATAAATCCCCAGAGCCTGACAAGGTGTTCCTTTGGACCTATGGGAGGGAAGTGTAGAAATTGCAGGGGCCCTAGTAGAGATATTTAAATGATCCTTAGTGACAGGTAAGGTACTGGAGGAATGGAGGATAGCAAATATTGTTCCGCTGTTTAAGAAAGACTCTAAAACTATACCAGGAAATTATAGGTCAGTGAACCTCACATCAGTAATAGGAAACTTATCTGAATGTTATCTTATTATCACAACCTGGTATGGAAGTTGTCCTGTCCAAGACCAGAAGAAGCTGCAGAAGATCGTGAACACGGCACAGCACATCACACAAACCAATCTTCCGTCCTTGGACTCACTTTACACTGCATGCTGTCGGAGCAGTGCTGCCAGGATAATCAAGGACACGACCCACCCAGCCAACACACTTTTTGTCCCTCTTCCCTCCGGGAGAAGGCTCAGGAGCTTGAAGACTCGTACGGCCAGATTTGGCTTCTTTCCAACTGTGATAAGACTGTTGAACGGATCCTGACCCGGATCTGGGCCGTACCCTCCAGATAACCGGACCTGCCTCTCGGTTTTTTTGCACTGCTTTACTTTCCATTTTTCTATTTTCTATTTATGATTTATAATTTAAATTTTTAATATTTACTATCAATTTGTAATCCAGGGAGCAGGAAGCGCAGAATCAAATATCACTGTGATGATTGTATCTTCTAGTATCAATTGTTTGGCGACAATAAAGTATAAAGTATTGGAAATATGAGTATTCAGATAGACAGGAGTTAATTAGGGATAGTCAGCATGGCTTTGTACATACCGTAGTAGGTAGTTTCTAACCAATCATAGTTTTTCAAGCATGTTACCAGGGAAGTTGATGAAAGCAAGGCAATGGATGTTGTCTACATAAACTTTAGCAAGGCATTTGACAAGAACCCACATGGGAGGTTGGTCAAGAAGGTTCAGTAACTTGGCATTCAAGATGAGGTAGTAAATTGATTAGACATGGTTTTGTGGGAAAAGCCAGAGAGTGTGGTAGATGAATGACTCTGACTTCTGGTCTATCCATAATGGAGTGCCTTGGGACAGTGCTGGGTCTGTTGATGTTTGTCATCTGTATCAATGATCTGGATGATAATGTGGTTAACTGGATCAGCAGATTTGCAGATGGCATCAAGATTGAGGAAGTAATAGACATGCAAAAGTCTATCAAAGCTTGCATTCGGATCTGGACCAGCTGGAAAAACGGCATGAAAAATGGCAGATGGAATTTAATGCAGACAAGTGCAAGGCATTGCACTTTGTGAGGACCAACCTGGGCAGGTTTTACACAATGAATGGTAGGGCACTGAGGAGTGCCATAGAACAAGGATCCGGGAAAACAAGTCCATAATTCATCGTAAGTGGATCTACAGGTAGATAATGTCATTAAGAAAGCTTTTGGAACATTGGCCTCCATAGATCAAAATATTGAGTACAGGAGATGGAATGTTATATTGAAGTACAAGACATTGGTGAGGCCGAGAGGGCAAACAGGAGTGAGATATACCAACTAGTGGAGTAGTGCCACGGCAGCAACCTGGCGCTCAACGTCAGTAAGACGAAAGAGCTGATTGTGAACTTCAGGAAGGGTAAGACAAAGGAACACATACCAATCTTCATTGACGGATCAGAAGTGGAGAGAGTGAGCAGTTTCAAGTCACTGGGTGTCAAGATCTCTGAGGAGCTAACCTGGTCCCAACAGGTCGATGCAGTTATTAAGAAGGCATGCCCTTTTCTCACTGTTACCTTCAGGTAGGAGGTACAGAAGCCTGAAGACACACACTCAGCGATTCAGGAACAGTTTCTTCCCCTCTGGCATCTGCTTCCTAAATGGACATTGAACCCTTGGACACTCCCTCACTTTTTTTTTAATATACAGTATTTCTGTTTTTTGCATGATTTTTAATCTATTCGATACACGTATACTGTAATTGATTTACTTATTTAGTTATTATTATTGTTTTAATTTTAACAAAAGAGATGGTTGTTGACTTCAGGAGGACACGGAGTGACCACTCTCTGCTGAACATTGACGACTCCTCCGTTGAGATCGTTAAGAGCACCAAATTTCTTGGTGTTCACCTGGCAGAGAATCTCACCTGGTCCCTCAACACCAGCTCCATAGCCAAGAAAGCCCAGCAGCATCTCTACTTTCTGCGAAGACTGAGAAAAGTCCATCTCCCACCCCCCACCCTCACCACATTCTACAGAGGACGTATTGAGAGCATCCTGAGCAGCTGCATCACTGCCTGGTTCGGGAATTGCACCATCTCAAATCGCAAGACCCTGTAGCGGATAGTGAGGTCAGCTGAGAAGATCATCGGGGTCTCTCTTCCCACCATTACAGACATTTACACCACACGCTGCACCCGTAAAGCCAACAGCATTATGAAGGACCCCACACACCCCTCATACAAACTCTTCTCCCTCCTGCCGTCTGGAAAAAGGTACCAAAACATTCGGGCTCTCATGACCAGACTATGTAACAGTTTCTTCCCCCAAGCCATCAGACTTCTTAATACCCAGAGGCTAGACTGACATCTACATTATTTATTATTATATTGTAATTTGTCCTCTACTGTGCCTATTGTCTTGTTTATTATTTATTGTACTGCCCTGCACTGTTTTGTGCACTTTATGTAGTCCTGTGTAGGTCTATAGTCTAGTATAGTTTTGTGTTGTTTCATATAGCACCATGGTTCTGGAGGAACGTTGTTTCGTGTTTACTGTGTACTGTACCAGCAGTTTATGGTCGAAATGACAATAAAAAGCGACTTGATGTGATGACTTTATTTTTTTCTTCTATATTACTTATTGCATTGAACTGCTGCTGCTAAGTTAACAAATTTCACATCACATGCCAGTGATAATAAACCTGATTTGGATTCTAATTTGGAGTATTGTGTGCAGTTTTGGTCTCCTATCTACTGGAAAGATGTAAATAAGATTGAAAGAGTACAGAACAAATTTACACAGATGTTTCCAGGGCTATATTGGTCAGTCCATCTAATTTCTGACAGGCCTAAGATATCAACTTTCAACCTTTTCATTTCATTTAATGTGTTGTCCAACTTTCCTTTCTGGTAAAGTGTACGGATGTTCCATGTTTCTACCCCTAGCCTTTCCCTATTGCTTACAGTCTCTGGATGACGGTCTGGTGTCACCTGCGGCACCTGACTACCCCTACAGAGCGAGGTGTTGTTCTGTTGATTAGACTCAACCCCATTCACGCTGTTGTCTAGTTTCCTTCTTTTGTTTCCTTCCATGATTGGTCAGTCCTGCTGTAGTGTATGCTTCCGAAACATGGACTACAACACCAGAACTCCAAAGAAACTTAGAAGCAACAGAAATGTGGTTTCTTAGAAGAACGCTGAAAATATCACATAGAGATAGGGGAACTAATAAGACAGTACTCCAACGTGCCCATACAAAAAGATCTTTAATGAGAACATTAAATGAGAAGAAACTTAAATTCCTGGGCCATGTCATCAGAAAGGGAGAAATAGAATGCCTTACAAGGCCATATGCGTGGGAAACACGGAAGAGGAAGGCAAAGAAGAAAATATATGGACACTGTGAAGGAACTAACAAATCTAAGTGTGCGAGATATCGCTGATGCTGCAAGGGATCGTTTGATGTGGAGTGCCATGATCACCTAAGCGTGTAACACGCAAGGCACATGAAGAAGAAGAAGTTTCCAGGACTGGAGGATCTGGGTTATAAGGAAAGATTGAACAGGTTAGAACTTTATTCCCTAGAGTGTAGAAGATTGAGGGAGATTCGATAGAGGTATAAAAATTATGGGGGATATAGATAAGGTAAATGCAAGCACACTTTTACCACTGAGGTTGGGTGAGACTACAACTAGAGGCCATGGGTTAAGGGTGAAAGGCAAAATGTTTAAGGGGAACATGAGAGGAAACTTCTTCGCTCAGAGAGTGGAATGAGCTGCCTGTGCAAGTGATGGATGTGATTTCGATTTCAACGTTTAAGAAGAGTTTGGATAGGTACATGGATAGGAGGGGTATGGAGGGCTATGGTCCGGTACAGGACTGTGGGACCAGGCAGTTGAAATGGTTCTTCAGAGACTACATGGGCCTCAAGTGCTTGTTTCTATGCTGTAGTTTTCTATGACTCTATATTCTTGAGAAAGTATTTAACATTTGGAAGCTTTGCCAGGTTATGTTTTAACTGGCTGTCAATATATTTTGGAGACAGTTGCCAACTGGCAAGATGCTACACTGTCCAGGCCTCACCAATCAACTCATGACCAATCCTTGTGGAATCTTATGGAAACCTACTTCAAATAAGTGAGTTCAGCTGATAGGCAAGGTACAGTCATACAGCACAGAAAGACGGCCTTCAGCCCATTGAATCCATACTGATCATCAAGTCACTAATCGCATGTTTAATTCTCCGCACCCTCCCATTAGTCCTCTGTAGATCTGTCCGCTCATCCATATGCGAGAAGCAGCTAACAGAGGACAGTTATCCTGGTAAGCGGCGTGTCTCTGGGAACTGGGAGGAAACTGAAGCATCGGGATGAAAAGCAGGCAGCCACAGGAAGAATGTGTAAGATAGCACTGGAGATTTAGGATTGGCTCTGAGTCACTGAGGCTGTGAGGCTGCAACTCTTTCAGCTGTGACACTGTGCATTTGCCCGAAAACCATAAGCAACCTACCAGAAGATTTGGGCTCTAATCTACAACTGAGCTGATAGCGTGCAGTATGGGGCCGAGTTAAATCCCTCCTGGAAATCCATTAAAGGAAATGGGACAAAGCAAGGGTAAGCCCAGATTCTGTTTTATTTCCAAGTTTCTTTACTTTGTTCCAAAGGCTTAATATAGACATTAAAATATCCTTAATCTGTACATGGAGAAAGATATTTTTCTTTTATTATGACATTAAATTACGTAATTCATAGTGCACTTTTATACTACTGAGTCATAATTGTATTTTTCTTGTCTGTTTATATTCAGTACTCTGGTGTGCGTGGTGAATTAATTTAACTAACTGAAGTATAAACAAGTTATGTCAATGAGTGAAGTTTGAAAGATAACAGACTTCTCAAACTCTCTGAATCCTGGGAATGATAACTAACTGGCTTCCTTTCACTTTTTTTAATACTTTTGTCAATATGACATATGATGGAAGAAGTTGCAGAAAGTCATGGACACAGCTCAGGACATCACCGAAACCAGCTTCTCCTCTCTAGACTCTTGACTGCAAAGCAGCCAACGTAATGAATGTTATCACCCACCCCGGACATGTCCTCTTCTCCCCCCCGTCTCACTGGGCAGTAGGTACAGAAGTCTGAAAGCACATACAGCATCCCGCTTCTATCCCGTTGTATTGACTATCGAATGGTTCACTACTACAATAGGAATAGAACCTTGTTCTCACTTTGACCCTATACTTTATCGTCTGCCAGCACTACACTTTCTCTTTAACTGTAACACTTCATACTACACTCTCGACCACAAGACGTAGGACCAGAGCTAGGCCATTTGGCTCATCAAGTCTGCTCGACCATTTTGTCATGGCTGATCCATTTCCCTCTCACCCCCATTCTCCAGGACCTATCAATCTCCCCCGTAAATACACCCAATTGCTTGGCCTCCACAGCCAGCTATGGCAATGCATTCCACAGATTCACCACACTCCGGCTAAAGAATTTCCTCCTCATCTCCATTGTAAATGGATGTCCCTCTATTTTGAGGCTATTCCCTCTAGTCCAAGACTCACCCACCATGGGAAACATCCTCTCCACGTCCACACTCTCTAGGCTTTTCAACATTCAATAGGTTTTAATGAAATTCCCCCTCATTCTTCTAAACTCCAGCGAGTAAAGGCCCAGAGCCATCAAATAGAGTAATAGAAAAGTATAGTACAGAAACAGGCCCTTCGGCCCATCTGGTCTGTACCAAACCATTTAAGCTGCCTACTCCCATCAACCTGCACCAGGACCATAGGCCTCCATACCCTTTCCATCCATGTTCCTATCCAAACTTCTCTTAAATGCTGAAATCAAGCTTGCATGCACCACTTGTGCTGAGAGCTTGTTCCCACTCTCACCACCCTCTGAGTGACGAAGTTTCCCTTTATGTTCCCCTTGAACTTTTCACCTTTGGCCCTTAACCCATGACCTCTGGTTGTAGTCCCACCCAATGTCAGTGGAAAAAGCCTGCTTGCATTTACCTTACTTAAACCCCTCATAATTTTGTATACCTCTATCAAATGTCCTCTCAATCTTCTACATTCGAAGGTATAAAGTCATAACCTATTCAATCTTACCTTATAACCCAGGTCCTACAGACCCAGCAACATCCTCGTAAACCTGATAAATTTTCTCTGTACCCTTTCACTCTTATTTACATTGTTCCTGTACAATACCCCATATTAGGACATTTTCACAACTTTCGATATACATCAAAACTTACAGGGAAATGCGTTGCTTGTATCTGGGTTGTTCTGGGAGCAGCCTGCAAATGTCGCAAATGCAACATGCCCAAAGCCCACCAACCCCAATCCATCCACCTCCAGAATGTAAGAGGAAACCCACGCAACCACAGGGAGAACAGAAATTCCCCACAAAGGAGAGAGCTGACTCCTCAACCTTCAGCGGGTGCACTGTAAAGCGTTTCACTAACCAAAAAGGTTTCAAAGACCACAACTGATTCCTGGATTCAAAATCTAAAGCCATCGGGTGTATTTAAAATGGAGGTTGATGGGTTCTTGATTAGTCAGGGCGTCAAGGGTTACAGGGAGAAAGCAGGAGAATGGAGTTCAGAGGGAAAATAAATCAGCCATGATGGAATGGCAGAGCAAACTTGATGGGCTGAATGGCCTACTCCTTATGGTCTTATTATTATTCAAGTTGTTACAGCTGATGGTGCAAATGGATTCTGCCAGGAATATGACACACTGCAGTGTGAGTGAACAGACTGATGGTAGCTTCACTCTGAGGAACTAGCGAGTTCATTACGAGTTCTACATGGGTCAGGAGGCACCCTGTGGGGAGGTCAGTGGCTTAAACAATAGGCAATCCTCTGACACTTGAGAGCTGGAAAGTGTGCAGACTAACCCTGAATGCTTCATCTGTTCTTCTGCACTGAACTTTACTGTACAAAAGAAAAAGATACACCGGCAGCAAGCTGTGCAGTATTCTGCTCTGGCTGCTAATCCAGGAAGGTCTATCCTCATACGATAAGCCTTTCACTCCTGGAATCATTCTCATGAAACTCCTCTGAACCCTGTCCAATGTCTTAAATAAGGGGCCCAAAACTGCTCACGATATTCCAAGTGAGGTCTCACCAGTACCTGTTAATGCGAAGAAGGCATATGCAATGTTCCTTCTTTGCACTTAAATCCTACTCCTTTCAAAATGAATGCTAACATTGCATTTGCCTTCTTCGCCACAGAATCAACCTACAAATTAACCTTTAGGGAATCCTGCACAAGCACTCCCAAGTCCTTTTGCACTAGGATTTTTGAATTTTCTCCCCATTTAGAAAATAGTCTATTATTTTATTCCTTCTACCAAAGTGCATGATCATACTGCTCCAGACACTAAATTTCCTCTGCCACTTCTTGCCCATTCTCCTAATCTGAATAAGTGCTTCTTCAGCCTCCCAGTTTCCTCAACGCTACCTGCCCCTTCACCTATCCTTACATCATCTGCAAACTTGGCCACAAAGTCATCAATTCTGTCATCCAAATCATTGACACTACGTTAAAAAAAAGTGAAACACCTCTAATCATCAACAGCCAATCAGAAAAGGCTCCTGTTATTCTCTCTTCCTCCTGCCAATCAGCCATTGCTCTATCCATGCTAGTATCTTTCCTGGAATACCATGGGCTCTTATCTTGTTAAGCAGCCTCAAGTCAAAGGCCTTCCGAAAATCCAAGTACACAACATCCACCGATTCTCCTTTGTCTATCCTGCTGGTTATCTCCTGAAAGAATTCCAATAGATTTGTCAGACAAGGTTTTCCCTTAAGGAAACCATACTGACTTTGGCCTATTTTGTAATGTGCCTCTAAGCACCCAGAAACCACATCCTCAACAATCGACTCCAACATCTTCTCAACCACTGAGGTCAGGCTAACTGGTCTACAATTTCCTTTCTTCTGCCTCCCTCCCTTCTTGAAGAGTGGATTGACATTTGCAATTTTCCAGTCATCTGGAACCTGGTGATTCTTGAAAGATCATTACTAATACCTTCATAATCTCTTCAGCTGCCTCTTTCAGAAACCTAGGGTGTAGTCTATCTGGTCCAGGTAACTTAGTTACCTTCAGACCTTTCAGGTTTCCAGGCACCTTCTCACTAGTAATGCAACTTCACTCACTTCTGCCCTCTGACACTGTTGAACTTCCAGTATACTGCTAGTGCCTTCCACAGTAAAGACTGATGTACAGTACTTACTCAGTTCATCCAGAACCACTCTGTTATTGTTTTTACCTTGTGCACTAATGTACTGATGTCATAAGGAGGTGGCTGGGAACGGACCCAAGTGCAAGACACAGACGCTGAAGTACTAGGGACAGGACTAGGATACAGGGTGAGAGCAAGGACATGGACACAAAAACCAGGAACCCGGAACAGGACTGGACAAGAGAACTAGGAGCCTGGGCTTGGACTCCAAGCCAGAGACTGGACAAGGACCCAGTACCTGGGTCTTGCCTCTGGCTCGGACCCCAGAACTAGGCAAGGACGAGGCTTGGCAGGCAGGCAGGACGAGGCTGGAGTCTTCAGGCTTGAGGCTAGAGGCTAGAGACGAGGCTTGGCAGGAGGCAGGAGGCTGGGGTCTTCAGGCTAGAGGCTAGAGACTAGAGACGAGGCTTGGCAGGAGGCAAGAGGCTGGAGTCCTCAGGCTAGAGGCTAGAGACTTGGCTTGGAAGGAGGCAGGAGGCTGGAATCCTCAGGCTAGAGGCTAGAGACTTGGCTTGGCAGGAGGCAGGAGGCTGGAGTCTTCAGGCTAGAGGCTAGGCAGGAGGCTGGAGTCTTCAGGCTTGAGGCTAGGCAGGGTCCTCCTGGGCAGAGCGCGGTTCTCCACCCGACAGAGGCAAGGCACGGGAAGGGACAGAACCAACCCCAGGTAACGGCAAGGTGGCCTGGCTTACCTGGGTGGAGGCAAGGGACAGGAAGGGAGCTAGGTACAGGGTGGCTGCAGGACAAGACTGCAGGTGAGACGAGGCAAGAGTTACCAGCAAGACAAGGCAAGGCTTCAGGCAATGCAAGGTGAGACAAGAACTTCAGGTGAGGCGAAAGTTACCGGCAAGACAAGGCAAGGCTTCTGGCAAGAAAACAGAAAGCAGAGCAAGGGAATCAAGGAGTAAGTACAAGAACAATCCAGCTGCCACACCCTGGTCTCTGAAGGTATTTATGCAGCCAGCCCCAACAAGCATCAGTTGCCTCAATTAGCTCAACAAGAACAGAAACAGGGTAGACAGGAAAACCTGGAGCAAGGGTAGATGGACCAGACTGTGAACCAGAATATGGACTTCACGGACCGGACCATGACAATTGAGTTAATCTGTATGAACAATATGCCGGATTAAATTTTCACTGTACCTCTGTCTACTAGGGTGCCATGGTAGCCTCGCGGTTTGTGCGACCCTATTACAGCTTGGACCATCGGAGTTCAGGGTTCAATTCCAACGCGTCTGTAAGGACTTTGTGTGTTATCCTCGTGACGATGTGGATTTCCTCCCACAGCCAAAAGAAGTACGGGTTAGTAGGTTAATCGGACATTGTAATTTGTCCTCTGATTAAGCTAGTGTTAAATAGGTGGGGTGCTGGGTGGCACAGTTTTTGAGCCAGAATTTGCCTTGAAACGCTGCTGCCAAATCTCATCCAAACGTAAAACTGGAGTCCCATTAAGTGTTAGCTCTGGCTGAGTGTAGTCTCTTCGACTATCATGGTCTCCTTTCAATGGTCCGTTAACAGTCCAAACTAGCATTGTTCTGACTGCATAGGGTCTATCATTAACACTGCAAATCATTTGGAAATGCAGCCATTTCCAATCCTGAAGCGACATAGTTACTCACAAGATTCTCTTGACCCATCACGTGTAAGAGAATGCGTGCTCCTTTTCCTGTCAGGTTGAGCTTGTTCAAGAGGCTCCCTGTGCAGAGCACTGCTGGACTTCCTTGATCTAGGAAAGCATAAGTAACCACTGTTTTGTTACCCTTCTGACACTCACCCAGAACTGAAACCATAGGAAGTTTACAATCATGATCAGCAGCCCCTGTAAGACCATGCGATGCCAGGGTGGTAGTCACTGCTGTGTTTGCTTCATTCCTGACTTGTTTCCAATCTGCACACTTTTCAACCATTTCACTTTCCACAGTAGCCACGGTAGTGGCACAGCTACTTCCTTTAGCTTGACAACAAGTTTGTGATCCAGTTTTGTTCACACATTTAGTTACTGCCGTTCGATGTAGCTTTGTACACTTTCCCAAACACTGGGTGTGTAACAATCTTTACTTGCCTTCCAATAAAATCAACAACATCGGTGAAGTTATCCTCATGGCTGTGCCTTTCTTGCACTTCATACACCGCAGATCTCCATTCTTTTGAAATTCAGGAGGTAATTCATACAGTTTTAGCTGGCAAGTTCAACTCATGCATGGCCTGCACATCTTCCATAGCGTTGCAACTGACTCTAAGAAAAAGACTGTAGTCTTGAAGAGTTTTCACGCCTTCTGATTTGATATGTGACCAAGAAAGATCCTATTCCTTGTAGGCTGCAGCAATTATCTGCTCATCACCAAAACGTTCCTGTTTAAAGCTTTGGCCCTCAGATACCCTTTTTCTAGGCTGACTCAATTGCAACATTTGACAGGCTCTTTGAGGTAACCTCCAGAGTACTATTTGAGAAGATAGAGATGGTCATAATCTTCAGTCCCTTCACTGCTATTCCTGAAAGCCCTCATAAATTAACAATTCTACTATGGATCACTTTTGAAGATCTGAATTTCTCTGTCAGGCAGAGATGCAAGAAGTTATTGTTGCATCACGATGCTTGTTATTTCCTTCTGTGTCCTTCTGGCCTCCAGTGTGGTATTTAGACCTTTATCATCTGAAACACGGGTGTTTCCATGCTGCAGATCAATGTTCCCAGAAGGAACTTGTGTTATTGGATATGGCATAGGTTCAGAGTGCAGGCTGAGAGTGAACACCCTGAACTATCCCTTAGGATTCAAACCCGTGGCTCATAGATGTTTGATTCTCAAATGTATCCACTTTGACATCCAATATGCTGGATTTTCTCTGTTCCATGTCAACATAGGAACTCTCACCATAGAACTGCACTGCTGGAGTACGCTTAGTGCCCACAGCACTTACAGTCCTCATCTCTTTAACTCTGGCCATCTTGGCTGCAATTTCTTTCTGCAACTTAGGCTCCTCCTTCTTCCTTTGAAGCTACTCTGTCTGTTCTTCCTAATTTCTCCAAAGCTGTTCCTGGTTTTTCAGAAGTTGTTCATTCTATTGTTCCTCATCTCTTCGAAGCTGTTCTGCCTTTTCCTCCAAGGCACGATTATTGCTCAATATCTGTTGTCTTATGTATAACTCAGCTAAATCAACCTCCATTCTAATTCAAACAACAAGAATACAGCAGATGCTGGAAATTCAAGCAACACACATCAAAGTTGCTGGTGAACGCAGCAGACCAGGCAGCATCTCTAGGAAGAGGTACAGTCGACGTTTCAGGCTGAGACCCTTCGTCAGGACTAACTGAAGGAAGAGTTAGTAAGAGATTTGAAAGTGGGAGGGGAAGGGGGAGATCCAAAGTGGGGTTCCCCCCCCCCTGTCTTTCTTCCCGGACCTCCTGTCCCATGAACCTCTCATATCCCTTTTGCCAATCACCTGTCCAGCTCTTAGCTCCATCCCTTCCCCTCCTGTCTTTTCCTATCATTTTGGATATCCCCCTCCCCCTCCCACTTTCAAATCTCTTACTAACTCTTCCTTCAGTTAGTCCTGATGAAGGGTCTCGGCCTGAAATGTCGACTGTACCTCTTCCTAGAGATGCTGCCTGGCCTGCTGCATTCACCAGCAACTTTGATGTGTGTTGTCCATTCTAATTCACATCGATTTGATATCAGACGCATCGGTCAAACTGCTAGTGGCTACAGAACATACTTCACGCACTTTAGACACGTTGTCTTCAACTTTAGATGTAGTCACAGCTTATTCCTTGCCTTTGTAAATATTTTAATTTCCCCCAGGGAACTGAGCTTCAATATCGCATATTTGTTTAATTTCTCTCTTAGTTTCAGGTTCACTGCTTCTAGCTGAACTCATTTTGTCTTCCAAGTGCACAAATGAGACAAAACAATGGCAGTTTCAATTCAGCATTTGAAATGCAATACTTCAATTCTTCAGCATTTCAACAGAATCAAGGGTCAAACACTTCAAGCAAGCACCACTGTAGAGCTTTCCAGTCCAACCTGGTCGAACCTGGCAATGTTTGACCATTCAAAACTGTGTTTCAAATCCAAACACACAGTGTGAAACAACAAAAAGAGGTTGTTACATGCCACAAGCTGCTCTATGCTGATGCTTCCAATTTCTCAGACACATCCGAGTGCTGATATTGGTCTGGTATAACTTTCAAGATCTTTGCTGTAGCGTCAAAAACTAATACAATCTCGAAACAATTTCTGCTAGCCTGTGACTGCCACGGGGATATTATACCTGCATGACGCACCCTCAGCTCCAATGAAGTGATTGTTCCAAAGAGCCGAATCCCTTATTTCGATCCTTTATTAGCAATTAGCAAATGTACAATCTTGAAGTGATATTACATGGTCAGCAAAGATATGATCTCTGCCGGTCCCAAGCAACCAACTGCCACAAAATAAGCAAGAATACGTAACTTATTCCCCTTGCTTTTACCATGCCCCACTCATGTGACTAGTTAACACAATAAACAGAATAAATATGCAACACAAGGTTGCTTAATAAGGTAAGAGCCCACGGTGTTATAAAAAAGATAGCAGCATGGATAGACCATTGGCTGAATGGCAAGAGGCAAAAAGAAGGAATGAAGGGAGCTTTCTCTGATTGGCTGCTGGTGAATAGTGGTTAGTGTTAGGACCATTTCTTTTTACATTGTATGTCAATGGTTTGCGTGATGGAATTATAATTGGGTGCATTTAAGATGGTGGTTGATAGGTTCTTGGCTTTGTGCCAAGTTTATGGATGATGTGAAAACAGGTGGAGGGGCTGACAGTGTTGAGGAAACAGGGAGGCTGCAGAAAGACAGACAGGTTAGGAGAATAGGCAAAGAAGTGGCAGGTGGAATATAATGTCGGGAAGCATATGGTCATGTGCTTTGGTAGAAGGAATAAAAGCACAGAATATTTTCTAAGCAGGGAGAAATTTCAAAAATCCGAGGTGCAAAGGCATCTAGAAGTCCTTGTGCAGGATTCCCTCTTCATTTTTCCTACCACTGTTGTTGGTACCAATGTGCACCATGATTTCCAGCTGCTCACTGATCCCCTTGGAGGGTGCTGTGGACCTGATCTGAGAGATCCCTGACCCTGGCACCTGGGAGGCAACATACCATCCAGATATCTTTTTCACATCCACAGAATTTCCTGTCTGCTCTTCAACTATGAAATCCCCTGTCATTATTGCATTCTTCTCCTACCCCCTTCTGCCACAGAGCCAGACTCACTGCCAGAGACCCAGTAGCTACGGCTTCCCACTGGCAGCTCCTCCCTCTCAGTAGTATCCAAAGTCGTATACTTCTGATTGAGCGGAATGGCCACAGGGGTGCTCTGTATTGGCTGCCTATTTCCTTTCCCTCTCCTGACACTCACTCAGCTGCATGCCCCCTGCAACTTAGGAGTGGCTACCTCCCTGTTGCTCCTGTCTATCACCTCCTCATTCTCCTGCATGGACCAAAGTTCACCTAGCTGCAGCTCCAGTTCCTTAACACGGTCTCTAAGGAGCTGGAGCACGATGCATTTCATGCAGATGTAGATATCAGGGAGACTGCAGGCCTCCCAGTGTTCCCACATCTCACACAAAGAACATACCACTAACTTTAGACTCATTTTCATCTCAGTAGCTATGTACTAATAGACAAAGAAAGAGAGAAATAAAACTTATGTGAAACCTATTTAGATCCTCCGCCTGCTCTTGCCCAGGCCTTTTGAGCCAAAGCCTGGACACTCTGGCAGTGTCCACTCCAACAATGACCGCTCCTACAATGACTGCTCAGCTTATACTTTTCTTCTATTGGTCTTTGCCAAATGCCTAAGAGATCATTATGAATGAGGCCCACTGAAAAGTCCCGAAAAGCCCCAAGCTCTTTTTAAAACTCGTGCCACCTCAACCAAACAGCGACTGCTCACCGAAAGTTAGACAATCCCATGAGTCAAGAAATATTATTGTTCTCTTACCTATGTCGATATCACATATTTACTTTTTAACATGGGTAACTTTCTATATTAGATTAGATTAGATTAGATTATTAGATTATGAGGACACGCAGTTCTCTTTTATTGTCATTTAGTAATGCATGCATTAAGAAATGATACAATGTTCTTCCAGAATGATATCACAAAAACCCATGACAAACTGACTTAAAAACTGACAAAAACCACATAATTATAACATATGGTTACAACAGTGCAAAGCAATACCGTAATTTGATAAGAACAGACCATGGCACGGTAAAAGTCTCAAAGTCTCTCGAAAGTCCCATCATCTCATGCAGACGGTGAACCTCCAGCGCCGAAAACTTGCCGATGCAGCATCCTGGAAGCATCTGATCACAGTCCAACTCCGAGTCCGTCCGAAAAACTCCGAGCCTCCGACCAGCTCTCCGACACCGAGCGCCGAGCACCATCTCTGCCGAGTGCTTCCATCCTGGCCCCAGCAACAGACAATAGGCAAAGCCGAGGATTTGAGGCCTTCCCCTCCGGAGATTCTTGATCGCACAGTAGCAGCGGCAGTGAAGCGAGCATTTCAGAAGTTTCTCCAGGTGTTCCTCCGTGCTTCTCACGGCTGTCTCCATCAAATCAGGATTGTGCACGGCCCCCTAGTTAACACATAATCAATATCATTCGGAATGGCTGCACACACTGCGTCGTGCCGCCATCTTCTCCTCCCTCCAATTGTGGTTTTTAAGATTTCATGTAATGTACTTTGTAAGTATGTCGTTCACTGCTAATGATTGCATTTTACTAACATGATTTACACCTTTGACTTTTATATTAAAACCAAACTGTCTCACTGCATTTTGGTTTTTATGTTATACTATTGTAAAAGACTTACCAGGAGGAGAAAGATAGCTACCCATGAGGAATGCTATACCTCAGATAACATTTTTACCTATTCTGTGGTGATTTCTTCCAAAATGGCGATGTAATCTTAGAGACTCTGAGGTCTACAGAGTGTTATATTGTCACAATGTAGAAACTATTTGAATGTGTTTTGCTATTTGCTTACTATTTGGGTACAGGCACACACTGTGTATGTGGCCTTTCTACAATGAAACAAGTAGGACCACTAAGCCTCTGTTATACTTAATGCTACAAGAACAGTTTGTATATTTGGTTGTTAAAATCCCATGGTCTGACAGAATAGACTGGAATCCCTTGCTCATTTAAAGTTTTCTGGGAAAACACAGAAGTTGGGATGATGTATCAATTCTTCTCAGTCAGGTCCAATCCTTAACAAAGTAAATGGGAAAGACCTGGGCAATTATACCCCGAGTCCAGAATCACTAAAATAGGAAGAAACTTAATCATATGGTGCAGTTGCTATGGGAATGCTAAGCTAGAACATTTCAATGGGTGTTCAATCCCGTGGAAGGAACCCAACTAACCCTTTTGTTCTGACATATTTTTCTGAGGGGTTCAGAATTGAAAGTACAGACAGAATCCTCAACAGGAGAACTGTATTTTCTTTACCTGACTACACGTATAGAGGCAGGTTGTCTTTATAAATATTATGTAACCCTCTCACCGGGCTCATATGCAAACAGCTCAACAGCTAACTTGGCTAACAGCCATGTGACTCAGTGGTGAGAAGGCCAGCTTTCATAAACAATATACGTCTAGGGTCGATATGATTTGGGGTTCAACCAAACAGAAATGTTGTCATGCTCCGACCCAAGGAACCTCGATTTGAGCGAGTGCTGTGTAAATTCTGCCCGTACACAATCATCGGTCGGCAAGAAGTTACAGAAATTATAAAATTATAAAGGAAGTATACTTACAAATTTCGGCTTTATTGAACAGTTAATAGGAAAAATAAAATTAAAAAAGTAAAAGGGCCCATTACAGTTAGACCAGTCCAATGTGCACGTAACTATTGGAGATAGTACTGGAGCATTTGGGGATGTATCATGCGCTGGGCCCATGGTCCATGTGAGAATTCATGCCACACTTGCAAATCCCCTTGAAGACCCATCTCAAACAAATTGGCTCTCTCTCAGGAGTATTAGCAGATCCTCCTTGGAGCTATTCATCTGCATAAAGTTCTCAGGCAACATGAGTTCTCCTTCCAATGGCATTCTGCGGCATCTTCCTTTTTGTCCCACACCACAGCTCCTGGCAAAAAAATACCCCAAACCAGACTACTGTCCTTCAGAAAACGCTTCCCCACAGCTCTCTAGAACCTTCTCTCACATACCACGATCCTGATTGGCTGACTCACATTCCAAAGTCGGACAACATGGCTCCTTACCTTTAGCCGAAACCAAAGCACACTTTCCAGCCTGGCACACTGCCTTTACCGAAAACTGCTAATATAAACTACCTCACAGCATAGCAGTGAAAATCTTAACCAGGGACTTACACTCTCCCCTCTGCAAAAATAGTCGTGTTCTTATGACTTTGAAACTGATTAAACCATTATTAATTACACAGTATTCAAATGAAAGTCATGATTTCAGGACCTCCAATCCATTTGCAAATGGAAGAAGCATATCTCATCATTGGGAATGGTCATAAGACTCTGTTTCCCAGGTGCATCCACTGCCAGCCTAGCTAGGGGTTTCCTAACCTTCTGAGATCTTCTTATCTCACCTTCAGGTTCTCCAGCTTCAGCCACTCCATGTGACCTTTCCTGTCTACCAGAGGATGCCTCCCCCTGACTATCTCCCGTGACCTCTGGCGGTTCAGGTCCCCTGCTCCATGACTGAACTTAGCTTCCTTCAGTTTGAGCAGGTGCTGTTGAACACCTTCAACCTCTGCTGGTACTAACCGGTGAGATGACCTCTCTCAGAAAGGTGTGTACCTCTCTCTAATAGTGTGGCAAATACCCTTGGAGCAACCAACATCAAATTCAGCAGTAGAAAAGGCATGTTCATATTCCAACATCTTTTCAGTTAATCTCCTTTTCCATTCCTTGGGTATTGGTGATCATCAAAGTTGAAAGACTTTGATGTCAACTTCCTCAATCCAGGAGACTGTTTCTCTTCCATTTTCCCTGGAAAACTAGACACTACCGTCGCAAAAAAAAAAATGGGCAATTGGCATCCCCTGTCTGAGGATAACATTTCTTCTTGGGGTGTTTATGATAATCACTGTCATCTGTTTGCGGAGACAGCGGAAGATTTCTGCAGTTCAAGTCTCACCAGCGCTCCTGCAGGTAAGTATGACTCTTCTTCCAGATCATCAGGATCATCCACCTGGATGGCCGAGGTGTTGGGAATTCCAGCGAATTTGGGGGTTTCTGTCAGTCTAGCTACTCCTCCAGGACGTAACATGATAGGATTAAACAGGGTGTACCACAAAGTTCCTTGTGTCTGCTCATCATCCTGCTTAGGAGGAACTTGCACCTTCTCAATAGCAGTTCTGAACACCAGTTGAATAGACAAGATTGTGAGAACTCTCCGTTTCTCTCCTTGCATGCTCCCATGAGCCTTCTCACAATGGAGGCATTTGTTCCCACAAGAATGGATGCTTCACCCTTTCAACCGGGTCCAGACAGACCAACATTCACATGTCAACATTCTCAGTTACTCCAACATCTGCTTCCGAAAACTCCAGTTTCAATGACAAGTAACCATCGTACAGATACTTATGAGTACTAAGCCCTCAAAATCTCAAGGATGCTGAGCAGCATCAAGGGTAAATGAGTCAATACCGGTTGACAAAGGATCTATAAAGCAAAGTAACTTGAGAACCTGTGTCAAGTATGGCTCAAGCATAAACACCATCAATCTGTAAGGAAATATCAGAGCTGAACCTTCAGGAATAGTGGTTTCCATTTTATTATTTCCCTTGATACACTGATTGGAACATTTCCTCACAAAGATGCCAGCCCATTCCTTTACTTGGTCCCGCCACAGTTTTGCCTCTTTTCCTCTCTGTTTGATTAACTGCCGACTTACTTTTCAAAAAATTTCCTGCCCCTCACAGTCTCACTTGAAATGCCCATCCTCTCCATATCTGTAACAGAAAATACCGGTCACCTCTCTAGTTAAGGGACCCTTTTGAGTAGCAGTCTTTTGTGTCGTAAATCCTAAAGGTGGTTCCGGCTTCCCAATAGTAGTATGTTTAGCTGAAACATTAGCAGACATCCAGCAAATCAGCTCAACTTGAAGGTTTTCCACCTCTTTTCTCAAAAGCTCTATCTTTGTGACATCAGGGGTTACTTTAGCAGCAGAGGCTACCACTGAAGACACCACTTGGCTTTCGGAAATGCTTCACTTCTCAATCATGTTTTCCCTCTCTCTAACCTCTCTGAGTTACTCAGTGAACGATGGAGGACGGTGCAATCTGAGGGTCATTCAAGTATGTAGAGTAATCACAAACGAGAAAAAAACTGCAGAAAAAAGGTCAGGTCTCACCTGTGAGTCTGTGGGGTAATATACTGTGGCCAGTGCTCCTGTTGTGGCCTCCTGTATATTGGTGAGACTTGACGTAGATTGGGAGACCGTTTCACTGTGCACCTGCACTCCATCCGCCAGAAGAAGCGGGGTCTCCCAGTGGCCACCCATTTTAATTCCACTTCCCATTCCCATTCCAATATGTCTATCCATAACCTCCTCTACTGTCGCAATGAGGCCATACTCAGATTGGACATGCAACATCTTATATTCTTTCTGGGTAGCCTCCAACCTGATGGCATGAACATTGATTTCTGGAACTTCTGGTAATGACCCCCGCCTCACCATTCCCCATCCCCTTTTCCCTCTCTCACCTTATCTCCTTGCCTGCCCATCGCCTCTCTCTGGTGTTCCTCCCCCCTTTTCTTTCTTCCATGGCCTTCTATCCCTACCTATCAGACTCCCCCTTCTCCAGCCCTGTATCTCTTTCACCAATCAACTTCCCAGCTCTTTACTTCATCCCTCCCCCTCCAGGTTTCACCTATCATCTGGTGTTTCTCTCTCCCCTCCCCCCCCCCCCACCGTTTAAATCTACTCCTCAGCTTTTTTCATCAGGGAGCCTAAGGAAAAGGAACCCTTAGGAGGCAGTGATCATAATATGATAGAATTCACCCCACACGTGAAGAGGGAGAAAATAAAGTCAGATGTATCAGAATTACAGTGGAGTAAATGGAATTACAGAGGCATGAGACAGGAGCTGGCCAAAGTCGATTGGAAGGGGGAACTAACAGGGATGATAGAAGCACAGTAATGGCTGGAGCTTCTGGGGGTAATTATTCTAAAGGGTAGATGAAGCACCCATGGCTGACAAGGGAACTCAAAGACAGCATACAAGAAAAACAAAGGACGTAATAATATAACAAAAATATTGGGAAGTTAGAGGATTGGGAAGCTTTTAAAAACCAACAAAAGGCAACTAAAAAAGCCTTAAGTAGAGAAAAGATGAAATATGATGGCAAGCTAGCCAATGGTAGTAAAGAGGATACCAAACGTTTTTTCAAATGCAGTAAGTGTAAAAGAGAGGGGAGAGTGGATATCAGACTGTTGGAAAATGACGCTGGAGAGGTAAGAATGAGTGACAAAGAAATGGCAAATTAACTTGCTAAGTATTTTGCATCAGTCTTCACTGTGGAAGACATGAGCAGTATGCCAGAAATACGAGAATGTCAGTGGGGCAGAAGTGGGAGTAGTTGCTATTACTAAAGAGATGGTGCTTGGAAAACTGAAATGTCTGAAGTTAGATAAGTCAGCTGAACCAGATGGTGTACACTCCAGGATTCTGAAATAGGTAGCAGAAGAGATTGTGGAGGCATTAATAATGATCTTTCAAGAATCACTAGATTCTGGAAAGTTTCCAGAGGACTGGAAGATAGCAAATGTCACTACACTCTTTAATAAGGGAGGGAGGCAGAAGAAAGGAAATTATAGGCCAGTTGGCCTGACATCAGTGGTTTGGACAACACACATCAAAGTTGCTGGTGAACGCAGCAGGCCAGGCAGCATCTATAGGAAGAGGCGCAGTCGACGTTTCGGCCTGAAACGTCGACTGCGCCTCTTCCTATAGATGCTGCCTGGCCTGCTGCGTTCACCAGCAACTTTGATGTGTGTTGCTTGAATTTCCAGCATCTGCAGAATTCCTGTTGTTTATCAGTGGTTTGGAAGCTGTTGGAGTCCATTACTAAAGATGAGGTTTTGGGGTACATGGAGGCACATGATGAAGTAGGCCAACATCAGTCTGGTTTCCTTCAGTGGAAATCTTGCCTGACAAACCTGCTGGATTTGAGGAAATAACAGGCAGGATAGACAAAGGAGAGTCTTTACACGTTGTTTACTTGGATTTTCA
Organism: Mobula hypostoma; assembly: GCF_963921235.1. NCBI lineage: Eukaryota > Metazoa > Chordata > Chondrichthyes > Myliobatiformes > Myliobatidae > Mobula > Mobula hypostoma. The sequence goes on along the minus strand of NC_086102.1, from coordinate 72,027,379 downwards.
GAGAGCTTTTGACAAGGTGCTACACAGGAGGCTGCTTAACAAAACCCTATGTTACTACAGGAAAGATACTAACATGGATAGAAGACTGGTTGACTGGCAGGAGGCAAAGAGTGGGAATAGAGGGGGCCTATTTTGGTTGGCTGCTGGTAACTAGTGGTGGTCCACAGGAGTTGGTATTCGGTCTGCTTCTTTTCCCATTATACGTCAATGATTTGGATGATGGAATTGATGGCTTTGTGGCCAGGTTTAAGGATGACATGAAGATAGGTGGAGTCAGGTAGTGTTGAGGAAGCAGAGAGGCTGCAGAAGGACATTGGGAGAATGGGGAATGTGACAGATGGAATACGGTGGAGGGAAGTGTATGATCATGCACTTTGTTAGAAGGACTAAAGGCGTAGACTAATTTCTAAACACAGAGTAATTTCAAAATTCAGAAGTGCAAAGTAACGTGGAAGATATTGTGCAGGATTCCCTAAAGGTTAGCTTGCAGGTTGAGTCGGTGGCAAGGAAGGAAAATGCAATGTTATCATTCATTTCAAGGCAACAAGAATATAAAATCAAGGATGTAATGTTGAGGCTTTATCAGGCATTGGTCAGACCTCACCTGGAGTATTGTGAGCAGTTTTGGACCCCTTGTCTTAGAATAGGTGTGCTGGCACCGGTAGGCTCCTGAGAATGTTCAGTAGAATGATTCCAGGAATGGAAGGGTTAATGTAATGGAGTGTTTGATGGCTCTGAGCCTGTACTTGCTGAAGTTTGGAAGAACGAGGGAGGATTTCTTTGAAACATATTGAATATTAAAAGGCCTAGATAGGGTGGATGTGGAGAGGATGTTTCCTGTAGTGGGTGTGTCTTGGATCAGAGGGCACAGCCTTAGAATAGATGGACATATATTTAGAATAGAGATGACAAGGGATTTTTTTTTGCCAGGGAATGGTGAAAGTGTGGAACTTACTGCCTCAGATGGCTTTGGAGGCCCAGTCATTGGGTACATTTAAAGCGGAACTGGATGGGTTCTTGTTTAGTTGGGGTGTCAAAGGTTACAGAACGAAGGTGGGAGAATAAGGTTAAGAGGGATAATAAATCAATCATGATAGAATAGTGGAGCAGACTTGATGGGCTGAATGGCCTAATTCTGTTCCTATGACTTATGGTCTCATGGTATAATATCTCCTGCATTCGCATTCCCATTCTCTTTCATTCACCGGTCTGCTTCCGTCAGCAGTGGTCAGATGTGAAGCAACATGTTGTTGTTCAGCTCTTTAATTCTATGTAATGATATTGTTACTGGGTAGACTTTGTTCTGTCTGTGATGGTGGCAAGAAGGTGAGTCATATGGTTTATCCTGAGTCCAGTGTTTCCACTGGCTGTCTTGCCCAGTCTGAAAACAGGCACAGATATCATTTGTTAGGAACAACACCTGGGAGTGTATCCTGTCTTTTCAGGCAGCCCCCTTACCATTATTTTGGTCACCTAGATTTGAGAGGACTATCTTTTCTCCCTCAGGTTCTCTCCAATCAGCAATATGTTACTGTTGTTATGTTCTGTTAACCTGGTTACCATGATCCTTCACATCTCCATATAATTCCATTCAATCGGCTCTAGTAGTTTCTTTCACTTCAATTTCTGACATCTCACGTTTTGTTTTTTTAGCATGTGCCTGCATGCGTGTGCCTGTGCGTGTGCGTGTGCGTGCGTCCATGATGATGCCTTTTTCATGGCTTTTACGGGGGGGGGAGAGAGGGGAGAGGGGAGAGGGACACTGTGGGGCCCACCACTTCTCACACAGACATTTTCACAGTATTTTCCCTTTTTTTTATTTTACAAGGTCAAGTTGCTATCTCAACCCGGCACAGATGGAAAGCGTACTTGGGGGCAGACCCGACTAGTTTCGAACCCGGGAACCTCACCTTGTTGCGCCACCAGCCGGCCTAACATCTCATGTTCCGTTGCTCTTTTCGGCCTGTGATCTCTCCACTCATTCCCTTTCTGCTTCTTACTCTCTCCTTTCTGGTGTACCTTTATTTGTCAGGACACTGGAGCAGGGATCCAATCGCAGACCCAGTACTGTGCACACAGTGATAGTAATTGAGTAACAAATCCCAAGGTGCAAACAAAGTCAGCATCAAAGTTCAGGCAGAGATCCAAACAACCAGGGAAATCCAAAAGCCAGAATCGGGAAACAGGCCGTCAGTATTCAGATGGACAGAGTACAGGTGCGAATGCTAGAAAGGCTCAGGAAAATTCACTGACACAATCTGGCAACAAACAGGTGAAAACACAGGACTGAAATACACTGAGCAATAAACAGAGAGGGTGATGATAGATGGAGCACAATGAGACACGGGGGCAGCAATACAGGTAATAATGAGAAGCAGGTGAGAGACGGAGTATTCAGTAATACAGGGGCCGGAGTAGAGCAGGAGCGGGGACAGGAGCACATGGCAATACAAAACCACAGACTGACAGCTAGTGGGAAACATACAAAAACACAGAGTTCAACTGGAGGTACTGACATTATTTTAATTGCTACAGGCAGCCACACTGCTTTTAGAACTTCTTCACTGTGTTTAACCCCTACCTTTGGGACCCCCTGACATGATTCCTATACATTGTTCCAACTCCTGTCCCTGTTTCTTCCTTCCTGTGGGCCATGTTGCCTGCTCTGTGGATCATACAGGTATGCTGTCCCTGTCTTGTCCATGTTATCTCTCCCTTTCCTGAGTCTATGATAGCACCTGCCTTACTTAAAGTGTCTTTCCCCAGGACAGTACCCTTATTGTTTGGGTGCACCCAAAAATCTGCAGGAAACATCCATGACCAAAGGGAGTTTTGGTTTTTTTTGCCAGGTTCAGTATTCTAAACACAGCAGCTTCCACTTGTAAAAACCAAAGTGTTGCTTTTGAATAAGTTTCAACTAATACCCCTGGTTTTGCTTCTTATAAACAGGAGCCAGTCTTCAGTTCTTCATATAACTGGCAAGCAGCAATCAGTTTGAGGTTATAAACACAGCTTTGCAAACAAGCGATGTCTATGAGGCCACAGTCTTGCTGGCCCCATAGCACCTGTGTTAACTGCTGAAGAGGTGCAGTATAAGACACAGGTTATTTAACTTGGCTTGTTTTAAAATAGGCAACACTGGCTAAGTTGCTTAGTTCAAGGCCAGATGGATACTACCATTTCGCATATCGATAGCTGAACTATCAATAATTTGGAAGGTTTATGTGCATAAGCTTCACAACATTAATTGTGGGTACCTGGGATCTCTTGTCTCCAGAGCTTTCAGACCACTTGTGTTAAAAGGTAGAGATATATTAAAAAATCATAGCGGAAACATGGGGTGAACTAGAAACCATTCCTCTGCCTTCATTTTCTGTGAAGGACAACTGGTTTGTCTGCAATTCGGAGGGTAAGTATTTTTAGTTTTTAGGAATTGTACCTGTGTTTTGGAAATCCTTTGTGTCTAAGAAATGGTTTGTAATTTGGAAACATTTTATAAGATAGAAATCCTCTGAGTTTTAAATGTGCATTAAGACTGTCACTTGAATTTAAATGTATAACAATGAAAATAAATGAACTGAATTTAAACTGCTTTGTTAGCTGGAAAGGTTTTCACCTTGGTAGAGAGGAGGTGAACACAGGACATAGGTGGTGGGTATTGACAGCTAAATGGATCATGGAGAATAAACAGGGAAGTGAACTAGTCTTTGAAAGTTGGATAGTTACAGTACAACCTCCCTCTAGTTGGGGGTTCCTCTGGCAATTTAATGTCTACTGGATAGGGCTTAATGCCTTTGCTTGAGTTTAGAACTTAGCGGTCAACAAACCCAATACTATCACCCATGAAACCGGCAACTACAGCTAGGTTATTTTCACCATTATCTGCAGAAGCTTTTTGACTATCTGTGTAAATTGCTTTGTCCCAGCAAAGGCATCATCAAGTAGTAAAACAGTATAAATATTGGATATTGTTAGGAATGACAGGAAGACGGGGTGACAAAGAAGAACTTGATTTCATTCTTCAGCCATTGGTTTCTGCGTTGGATGACCTGATCATCTGCAACATGTTGGTATGTTCTTTTAATTCATAAGAATTCACCTAAGTTTGGAAATGCTTTCTAGTTTGTAAATCTTTCGTAATTCTTTAATCTTTTATAAATCAAAAATCCTTTGAGTGTTAAATGTGTGTTAAGAACTACACTCAGTGTTCACTTTATTAGGTACACCTGCTTCTTTATGCAACTATCTAATCAGCCAATCATGTGACAGCAACTCAATGCATAAAGACATGCTGATGTGGATAAGAGGTTCACTTGTTCGGATCAAACATCAGAATTGGGAAGAAATGTGATCTAAGTGACTTTGACTGTAGAATGATTGTTTGTGCCAGAGAGGATGGTTTAAGTATCTCAGAAACTGCTGATCTCCTGGGGTTTTCATGCACAGCAGTCTCTAGACTTTACAGAGAATGATACAGAGAAAACATCCAGTGAGCAGCAGTTCTCTGCCTTGTTAATTAGAATGGTCAGCGGAGAATGGCCAGACTGGTTCAAGGTGACAGGAAGGAAATAGTAACACAAATAACAAAGTGTTACAACAGTAGTGTGCAGAGCATCTCTGAATGTTCAACACATTGAACCTTGAAGTGGATGGGCTACAGCAGCAGAAGACCATGAACATACACTCAGTGGCCACTTTATTAGGTACAGGATGTTTCTAATAAAGTGGCCACAGTGTATTTTCATAAGCACATGAAATTCTGCAGATACTAAAAATCCAAAGCAACATACACAGAAAGCTGGAGAAACTCAGCAGGTCCGGTGGCATCTATGAAAGTGGACAAACAGTTAATGTTTCAGACAGAGACCCCCCTTCAGAACTGGAAAGGAAAGGGGGAAGATGCCAGAATAAAAAAGGTCAGGGGAGTGGAGAAAGGATAGCTGGAAGGTGATGGGTGAAGCCAGTTGGGTGGGAAAGGTAAGGAGTTGGAGATGAAGGAATCTGATGAAAGGAATGGACCATATGGGAAAGGGAAGGAAGTGGAGCATGGGGGGGGGGGGGTGAGGGAGATGATAGGTGGGTAGAGAAGAAATAAGTGGCCAGAGTGGGGAATAGAAAAGGAGGGGAGGGAATTTTTTTATAACTGGAAGGGGAAATTGATATTCATGCCATCAAGTTAGAGGCTGCCCGGACGGTGAAGTATTGCTGCTCCACCTTGAGGATGGCCTCGTTGTGGATCAAGAGGAGGCACTGAGTGTATGTATAATTAAAATAAAACAAGCTGTGTTTAATTACTTTGTTAGCTGGAAGTATCTCTGTTTTAGTAAGGGGGCGGGGACACGACTCAAGCTGTGGGTATTGGCAGCTAGGTCTCACTGCAGAGACGGGAAAGTAAGCTCCTATTTTTAAGAGTAGGTAGATACAGTATAACCTTCCTCTCGCAAGGGTACCCGATATTTACTGTGTATCGGAGTGGGCTTTAAATCTTCTTTTGAGTTCAGGGATTTGCGGACAGGGAACGCAATACTATCATGTCCTGATGTGCCCAATGCCTCCTGCGTTGCGAAATAATTATAAAATATCACGGGCTTGACGAATTGACTGACACAACGTAATTAATATCCATTCTCCAGAAGAAGAGTGAAAATGAACACATCATTAAGGAACAATATTCTGTCTTGATTCAAAATTTTTAAACACTGTTTCACTATCTACATCAAAATGGATGTAAAATAATTTTATATCTGATACAGGAACCCAGAGGCCGATGTGGTGTTTATTGTAAATGTGTGTGGGAGGGGCAGAGGACAATTTAATTCTGTATTTGATTTTTTTCCAGACAGAAGAGGACTTTTGCTTTAAACACCGGTCCCGCTGCTGCAGGGGTTCCTCCCCGGCCCTTCCACCCGCTCCTCTTGTTTCCAGGGGGACGGTGAGGGTTGGGACGTGCAGTGGCCTAGCTGCTTCCCTGGGCAGCGGGAGGTGAGTGAAGGCGAGAATGGTGCGGTGAGGGGAAAATCGGCGAGTACGGGCTTTCTGAGCAGTAATGAGCCGGGCTCGAGTGGCGGCCAGGAAGCTGACGACCTTCCCCGTTGAAAACGGAGTGCCGCTTCCGCTCGGTGGTCTTACGGCGCGACTAGCCTTCAGCTCTGTGCTCCTGTCGCCCATTTCATCCAAGTTATTCAACTCTCTCTGTACCTGTTCCCCCCCCCCCCATAAACCAATGTGCATCGGTCGCTTCACCCCCACACCCTCGTTTCGTGTGAACATTGTGAATCTTATGTCCCTGTTACAGCAAGGTTCTCATTACACGTCTGCATGCATGTACGCCCATCTGGCAATAAACTTGACCTTGTGTTGGGATCATGGTCGGCACAGGCATTGTGGACCAGAAGGTCTGTTCCATGGAACTCCTGTTAGTCAATCCCCATTTCAACACAGCATAGTTTCTTACACAAGATGTTAGACAAGTGCCAATGGTTCCCATTGAAAATAAAAAAGATGAGCTCTCAATTCTTCTGACTCCTCCACATCTGCTCTCAGAATGAGGCTTTTCATTCTAGAACGAAGGAGATGTCCTCCTTTTTCAAAGAAAGGGACTTCCCTTCCTCCACCATCAATGCTGCCCTACTAACGTCTGCTCTTACCCCATCCTCCTGTCATGCTACCTGGGATAGGGTTCCTCTTGTTCTCACCTACCACCCCACTGGCCTCCACATCAAGCACATAATTCTCCACAACTTCCGCTGTCTCCAATGGGATCCCACCACTAAGCACATCTTTCCTTCTCCCCCACTTTCAGCTTTCTGCAGGGGTCGCTCCCTATGTGACTCCCCTGTCCATTCTTCACTTCCCACTGATCTCTCTCCTGGCACTTCACCTTGCAAACGGAACAAGTGCTACATCTGCCCCTACACCTCCTCCCTCACTACCATTCAGGGTTATTATGGAGCATCAATAAAAACTGGTGAGAGTCAGAGAGGATGTGTCAAATTTCTTCAGCTTTCTGAGGAAGTAAAGGCACCGATGAATTTTCGTGGCTGTGATGTCTACATGGTTGGGCCAAGACAGGCTAATGGGGGTGTTGCTCTCAAACCTCTCAACCTCAGTATCGTTGATGTGCACCACACCCCCTCCCTAATGTCAATGACGAGCTATTTTGTATTACTGATACTGAGGGAAAGGTTCTCAACATATCACTATGCTACCAGGTCTTTAACTCCTTCCTATCTTCTGAGTTATTGTTATTGGAAATATAGCCATCAGTGGTGGTGTCATCTGCAAACTTGTTGATGGAGTTAGAATCTGGCCACGAGTCCTGAGGATTCTGTCTTGTGCTGCGCCAGTATTCAGGATAATTTGGCAGAACTGTTGCTGCTATCCTGACTGATTATGGTCTGTTGGCCAGCAAGTCGAGGATCCATCTGCAGAGGGTTGTGTTGAGTCCCTGTTCTATGAGTCTAGAGATGGATTTGTTGAAGGCAGAATTGTGGTCAGTAAACAATAGTCTACCATAGGTGTCTTTTACTGTCCAGATGCTCCAGAGATGAGTGGAGTGTCAGGGCAATGGTGCCTGCTGTAGACCTGTTTTAGTGAGAAGCAATTGCAGTGGGTCAAGGTTGTCTGGAAGGCTGGCATTGTATATCATGACCAGCCTCTCGAAGAACTTCATGACGGTTGATGTCAGAGCCACTGGAGGACGATTCATTAAGGCACATTACCTTATTCTTTCCTAGATATTGGGATGATAGTGGAATCCTTAAACCAGGTGGTATATTGGAGATGAGCAGGTTTAAATGAGCAAGGTTACAAAAGAAAGGCATAACAATAATACTCAAGCATATACATAGACAGATTTCCCTTCTCTAGCTGCATGTTTGTTCACAGATGCCATCTCTAAGTTGAGAAAGAATCATTAAACAGGTCAGTGAGCATTGAAATAGATTGTTTTTTAATTTAATAATAATTTATCAGAAAGAGCCTTCTTCTGATGAAAAAGTAATTGACATGAAAAATTAACACTAATTTTCTCTTTCTACAAGTCTTACATGATATGCTGAGTTTTTCCAGGAATTCCTATTTCTGTTATTTAAATGTTCATTATCTGCGTCATTTTGCTTTGTTCCATTCTGTTTCAAAATGTATAATCAGTTCTGAGGTCAGTGAGGGCAGTTAAAACTTGTTTTAGTTCACACTTTGTGAATGTTGCTTTTGAGTTCTCAACCTGTTGGATGTTGCTTGTGTTTTTTTCATTGTGACTTCCAATTTTCTCTTTCAGGTTTATTTCGTATTTATAATACTACATGAGACTGGAATAATGTTGACAATACGATCAAGTTCACACTGCTTAGCACAAGTGTTGAAAACAAAAGTGGCACAAGAGAGAGCTATTTCACTATGCCCTGTCCATGGAAACATACACAAGCTGTCTTCTGTCCATGAAGTTTCTAAATTCAGCACAAAGAAGCTTGTCAGTGTTATTTATCCATTAAAAATCTTGGAACAGTACCTGGTGAAGAATGTAAATAAAATGAACTTCCAGATGTTTAATCCAAGTTTTCAGGATATTGCTGCTGCAGAACAATTCTTCATGCCTTCAAGAAAGCACAGTATAGATTATTTCACCTCTGCTGTCAGGATTGATCATGCACCAGTGACATCCCAACCAGAGGTTAGTGCTACTTTTCCCCATGTTTAACAAAAGTCATATATGAGGTGACTGTCCTGAATTAACAACAAGGAAGTATTTTTTTCCCATTATAATCTAAATCACCAGTTGTGTTCTTGGTTACAGAGACTGCAACCAATTCTGCATGTGTGGTTTCCACTGGGAATGCAGATTTGTGGAAATATATCTTCAACAAATTCTTGTACCCTTTTCTCTTGCTGTTTCAACTAATTTTCCAAAATGGATAGATGTTAATTAGGAATTCGAATAATTTTGACTAAAACCTCTACAATTATCATTGCGGAGCAATCTGCATATCAATACATTTCAAGCCTCTACTTCTTTACTTTATAGTCTACCTTATCATTTTTTTTCCCTTTTAGGTGTGTTTTATAGGAAGGAGCAATGTTGGAAAGTCTTCATTGATAAAATCGTTGTTTTCTTTGGTTCCTGGAATTGAAGTTAGAGTTTCAAAAACTCCTGTGAGTATTTGTAGGCTAAAGAATTACATGTTTTTGATTTTAAAAATGCCATAATGTATTCTATTGGTACAAATGCTATGTTGCATTGGACTCCTATGATGAATATATTACTTCTTGACTTCAAAATTATGTAGTAGTCTCAGGAATTTTGGAACCTCCTTCCATCACACATTATCCCCAATCACAAACTGTATTGTTATCCTGATCATACAAAAATCATTGGACCAGGAATTCTTCTATGCAGGGAAAGCTGGCACTGTACAGGGAGAATGCACTGGTTTTTCCTCAAATCATTAAGTGCCAAATTGAGACCAAAACGTTGTGTGGAAAAGAACAGGGCTTGCACACTTTGTAAAAAAATAAGGCCTTTACATTTTGGAGAAGTTATAAATGGTGAGAAGATAACATTGTTGGGTGTTGCTCAGGCTTGGAGTTAATAGGTTTGGGAGCATTGGTGGAAGGTACATAAGGGGCTGTGGAGTTCAGCCAAGTTATGACTGGAGGAATCAAGGATGATGGGGATATGATGAATTGACAGATGCATGAGTAAGGTTTCTATGGACATCTGGCTGAGAAGGCAAAAAGTGGAAGTGAGCATTTATTATTTTTATAAACTTATTTGCAAGGTTACAGAGTTTTAGATTATGCAGTAGTGGACTAGGTAAACTTAGTCCCTTTTGATTAAATATCAAGCTGTGGCTCATCTCTTCAATTGAAGGCCTGTTTTGTTGTAAGCGACTTATGTTCCTTCACAGGACTTAAGAACAGCGGAAAAAAAAATTCCAAAGTGATAGCTTTTCAGACTGGTTCATATCCTTGTTAATGCCTGGTGGCTTCCATGCATTTCACACATAGGGATTTGAGCCAAATTGTTGGATTAGGGTCCAGACTTTTTTTAATTGTAGGTTTTATTTTGCCTTGTACATTTAGCTTTCTTTATGCCCACTTTTGTTTACCTGGTCACCTGTTTGTCTGTAAACCTTTAGTAACTTGTAGCATATTTGGTTCTATACTTCTATAGTTTCTTTGTCTGCAAAGCTGAAATGTGACTCAGACAGTACCTGTTCACAAGTTTCCTTATCTGAACTAGTTTAGATTGGTTTGCATATGGTCAAGTTCTTTGTTACATGTCCTTACTTGCCTTGTTTGCAAGTACAGGCTGATTGAGTCCTTGGAGAATGGGGGCACAAGTGTATGATACATTGACTTCATTCTGGTGACCATCTTCATGCATGGCTGCATCAGGCAGTGTGTGGATCCAAAATATGTGGGCACCAGTGTCACCGTGTACTGAGGTTCTACCTGTTCCTGGTGCCATTATCGTGCATTGTCCTAGTCAACCAGACATGGCTGCAATACCATTCCTTTGTGGAAGTTTTTCCAAGTAAATGCCTTCGGCCACAAGTCCATCAGGAAGTAGGCAGCCATCAATCGAAGGTGATCTGGTGGACTGCGTCCTCTTCAGGGTGCAAACCTGGGTGGGAAGATTTGAAGAACCAGCTGTTGCCCGTGCAGCGGGTTCTCCCTCTCCACATCACTGATGGAAGGGCAAGCGCTGATACAGCTTGGCACCAGTGTCGTCGCAGAGGTTGCCAGAGTGAAGTTGTAAACATCATCAAACTGCCTTACTGATCCCGGATCCGGATTTCTTCCTCGGGGCTTGCTCCTGAAGCCTTTCCCATGGGTGGGTATGGCCACAAGGCAGCGGTGGTTGAAAATCAGAGTTTTCCTTCTAGGCGGGCTGCTGTCCAAGGCTGACGAGTCCCACCTGCCCAACATCAGGAAGTGGTCAACACAGAACATACTGTAGATGCTGTGGGACAGGGGTACTGTGGATTTGTTCTCTGAACAAACAGTCCAAACAATCTGGCAGAATGCCTCATTGCCAGATCTGACCAACAAACACCAAGAACTTACTTGGCTATGGTGAAAGTAGCCCTCCCATTCAGAATCTTTGTGCACAGATGACATATCACCCCCCCTCAGGATAGTTGCAGTAAGGAAGAGATGGCCACCCACTCTTAGTAGACTGGATTTGCTAAGAGGGTGTGGAGAAGGTTGCAGGGGTCTGTGTCCCAGTTCATCCCCAGTGGTTGTGATCTGCAGTTTATTTCCAGGGACATGCACTGAGGTAGACAAGTGCTGCTGTTGGGTCATCTGATAACCTTCAGTCTGCAAAAACTTGTTGGTCTTCCAGCAAAGCAAGCTGCCTATAATGGAATGCTGTCAACTGGCATATTTCAGGCTGTAGGGGTATATACTGAGGGAAGCTTGGTGCAGTCAATGCTAATTACTCTCTGGGGAGGGATCACAGTATACTACCATATTGGTATTGGGGGTAAGGTATTGATGTGGATAGAGAATTGGTTAGCAGACAGGAAGCAAAGAGTGGGAATAAACAGGACCTTTTCAGAATGGCAGTCAGTGACTAGTGGGGTACTGCAAGGCTCAGTGCTGGGACCCCAGTTGTTTACAATATATATTAATGACTTGGATGAGGGAATTAAATGCAGCATCTCCAAGTTTGCGGATGACATGAAGCTGGGTGGCAGTGTTAGCTGTGAGGAGGATGCTAAGAGGATGCAGAGTGACTTGGATAGGTTGGGTGAGTGGGCAAATTCATGGCAGATGCAATTTAATGTGGATAAATGTGAAGTTATCCACTTTGGTGGCAAAAATAGGAAAACAGATTATTATCTGAATGGTGGCCGATTAGGAAAAGGGGAGGTGCAATGAGACCTGGGTGTCATTATACACCAGTCATTGAAAGTGGGCATGCAGGTGCAGCAGGCGGTGAAAAAGGCGAATGGTATGCTGGCATTTATAGCGAGAGGATTCGAGTAAGGGAGCAGGGAGGTACTACTGCAGTTGTACAAGGCCTTGGTGAGACCACACCTGGAGTATTGTGTGCAGTTTTGGTCCCCTAATCTGAGGAAAGACATCCTTGCCATAGAGGGAGTACAAAGAGGGTTCACCAGATTGATTCCTGGGATGGCAGGACATTCATATGAAGAAAGACTGGATGAACTGGGCTTGTACTCGTTGGAATTTAGAAGATTGAGGGGAGATCTGATTGAAACGTATAAAATCCTAAAGGGATTGGACAGGCTAGATGCAGGAAGATTGTTCCCGATGTTGGGGAAGTCCAGAACGAGGGGTCACAGTTTGAGTATAAAGGGGAAGCCATTTAGGACCGAGATTAGGAAAAACTTCTTCACACAGAGAGTGGTGAATCTGTGGAATTCTCTGCCATAGGAAACAGTTGAGGCCAGTTCATTGGCTATATTTAAGAGGGAGTTAGATATGGCCCTTGTGGCTATGGTGATCAAGGGGTATGGAGGGAAGGCTGGGGCGGGGTTCTGAGTTGGATGATCAGCCATGATCATAATAAATGGCGGTGCAGGCTCGAAGGGCCGAATGGCCTACTCCTGCACCTATTTTCTATGTTTCTATATATGGAAGGGCTGAGTTGAGTGAGGAAGCCCCCGAAGAATGAAAGTGGGATCACCCGAGGGTGCCATGCAAGTGGCAATGGTGTTACGTTTGTGTTTTTTTTAAGTTTACACTACTAAATGTAACAACTGTGAATTTAAATGGTTTTTACACTGTCTTTTGTATTTTTTTTATTATGAATAAAATTTGCTTTTGAAATTAAAAAAAAAGCTGATCTTGTCTGACCTGTACTATGATGAATATCCAGTAAATGGCTGTAACCATAAGATTTGCACTTCATTCTTGGCTTTCGAAGAACCTTCTGAGCAATATCATCTCCAAATCCAGCAATTTGTCGTCATGAATGGAATAGTTGTGTAGTTTAAGGACGGGAAGAATCCCAGGTGAAACTGGAAGTTTCTCTAGTGTGCACATTTATTAGAAGGTAGAACATTCCTCTTCTAATTATCAGAAGCACCTGGTTCTTGCCTCAATACCTTATTTAAAGAAAGTCTAAGAGTGAAGATAAAACTCAGGGATCCTCTCCTCTACTCTGCTCTATTTTAAGTGCAGTTAACCAGTACTTTTTAGTTGTGCATGGTCTATTAATTTGAGATTTTGGTGTAAACTATTTGGTTGTGTATGGTTGATTTGAATTTTGAGTGTACAATCTATTGATTAGGGCTGTAGGCTCCCATTCATTCAGGCTTTAGGCTCCATGTAAGTGGACAGTTGCTCTATATCTACAGGAGGAGAATCAAAGTGACAGTCAGATCTTGGAGAAACCTACTGCAACAGAAGGGGAAGCTGGACCTCCAGCTGTTGCATGCGAACAGATGACTGAAATTTTGAGTTCTTATCTAAACAAAATATTCCAACTGGATAACTAGTGAAGGAGTCAATAAAGTATACAATCAATACTGATTCAAATGGAATTTGGCTGTAGTGATATTTAAAAGACATAGGGTAAGATCCAGAGAATACCTGAGAGAAGGAAAACTGGACTTTAACAGATTTATCATAGCAGAGAAAGAGAACATGTTCAGTTACAAAGTCAGCATGACAAAGATTATTCAGTGAACGTGTATTCAGTGAACAAGAAAAAAAGGAAAAGAGCTGAGACAAATTATAAAGTCAGTTTGACAGTAAAAAAAATCTAAAGAGCAAATCTGTGTGTTAATTGAACAAATGGAAGATAAAAACAGAAATGTGATCAAGTCAAAGTAAAGTATACAAGCTCAGAGACAAAATGAGACAGTATGGAGAAGCAGAGTGATGTCCTGTCACTGATCTTTCCCTGCCTAACCAGACAAATATCCAAAGCAGCATCTGTATCTGAAATTCAGGGTAATTGCAGAATGGATATGATGGGGCTGCTACAGCGACCTCTAGTGATTCAAGTGATGATGACAGTAATGAGAAATGGACTGGTAGCCATGCCTGGGCTTGCTTCATTAAAGACCAAGCAAGTGAAGCTGCACAGGAATGAAGGAAGACAGGTGCAACTAAAATCTCTAACTTACAGTCATCTTTGTCGTTCAACCTTTCAGTGTGCATACAGCAAAATCTCTGATCAAGGGCTACATCCCTGGATGGAAATTACTGTGTTATATTGACCCTGAATAGGTGTTACACATCATTAGAAGTATAGGTATATTGAATAGATTTTTTAAAACGTGCAAAAAACAGAAATACTGTATATTTTAAAAAAGAAAGTGAGGTAGTGTCCATTTCTTTCGGAATTGGATGGCAGAGGGGAAGAAACTATTCCTCAATCGCTGAGTGTGTGCCTTCAGGCTTCTGTACCTCCTAGCTAATGGTAACAGCGAGAAAAGGGCATGCCCTGGGTGCTGGCAGTCCTTAAAAATGGATGCTGCCTTTCTGAGACACCGCTCCCTGAAGATGTCCTGGGTACTTTGTAGGCTAGTACCCAAGATGGAGCTGACTAGATTTACAATCCCCTGCAGCTTCCTTTGGTCCTGTGCAGTCGCACCCCCCACCCCATACCAGATAGTGATGCCCAATAGAATGCTCTTCACAGTACATCTATAGAAGTTTTTGAGTGTAGTTGTTGACATACCAAATCTCTTCAAACTCCTAATGAAGTATAGCCACTGTCTTGCCTTCTTTGTAAATCACTAACTAGGCAGAAGTTGCGGAAAGTTGCAAACTCAGCCAGCTCTATCATGGCACTAACCTTCCCACTATTGAAGAGAACTTCCAAAGGTGGCATCCATCACTAAAGATACCCATCACTCAGGACATGCCCTCTTCTCGTAGCCACCATTGAGGAGGTACAGGAACCTGAAGACGGACACTCAGGGTTTTAAGAACAGCTTCTTCCCCATCGCCATGAGATTTCAAATGGACTATGAAAGGATCTGCAATACTGTACTTTTTTTTCTCTCTTTGCACGACTAATTTAATGTATGTGTATGTATGAGTGTGTATATTATATATATATCTATATGAAATATGTAATTTATAGTAGCTTTTTATTATGTATTGCAATGCATTGTTGCCACAAAACAACATATTACACAACATATACCAGTGATATTAAATGTGATTTTGATTCAGGAGACATCTAGCGGTCGCTAAAAATTCGACATGATTAAATTTTATGTTTGATGCTGATACTGCAAGATTTTTTTACATCAGAAATTTCAGGTCTGATTCAAAATGTTAAATTTAGAATCAAAGGGGCAAATGCTGAATTGGGATCCAGATTGTTCTTAATAAGCTTATATTTATATATGTATTTTATATATTTGTCTTTAAACTTTTAGTAACTTGTATATTTGGTTCTATACTTCTGTAGTTTCTTTGCAAAGCTGAGTAGTGACTCAAACTGTACTTGTTCACAGATTTCCTTATCTAAACCAGTTTGCAATATAAAGGAAGAGCATGTCTTCCTTTTCTTTGTTATTTTTCTTTACTTGCCTTGCTTGTTGGTTCAGGCTGACCTTGATTGACCTGTACTATGGTGAACATCTAATAAGGTACCTATAGCTGTAAGATTTGCACTTCATTCTTGACTTCCAAAGAACCTTCTAGACATCATCTCCAGATCTAACAGCATGCTCTGTGCAAAAGAACATGGTCATATTAAGTGTATGTTTTTTTGCTAAAATTTGTTTGCATGGCTTGCCAAAATGTTGTAATGTCTCCAACTATATACCTTTTCTCCCACTGTTCACCCATATTCTGATGTCCTGTGTCATATCCATTTAACACCTCTATCATGCAGTCACCAAGTTTGATGCAGTGATTTCTTTTACCAAATTTTGGTGGATTTCCTCAAATATTTTGTCCTTTTTCCCTTATTTATTTGCCTATGTCAGCAACATAGTCAGATTCCTGAGAGAGGCGGACAGAACTTTTTTTATTGCAATTCTCAATGCTGCTTTATTAAACTCACTAATTGCTTCTTGCATCTCCTCATTTAGCACATTCTCACCTAAGAATGTGGCTGAGTCAATCAAACTCTACTCTCGGTAAATTATAATAGATTAGGAATCAAACGTTCTGAATTTTACTTCTCAGAGTCAATAAATATTCTCCTTGCTATATTGCTACAGTATAAATATGATCGTGATTCTACTTCATAACCATATAACCTTTTATTGTTTGGAGTATAACAGTATGTGTGAATGAAACATGATTTTAGTTTGAAATCAGGAATCTTTCCAAAGAATTAGTATTTATTGCTATATTAATCTATACTAGTATCACTTTGAATTTAGTTCCATCGCAATAACCCTTCTGGTGTTGAGCTTTGTCTCTGATACCTGATATAAGAAAGTAACTGGTTTTGCATTGTCAATTCAATGGAAAGTGTATGGGACAAAAAAAAACTGTTCAATGCACTGCACTACCTCATCTATGATCAAATAATCATTTTAGCTGTTAAATCATATTTAATTAAATCCACTCTTTCATATTGCTGAACAATTTACACAGCTCCTCTGCTTGCCGCACAGAAAGAAAACCTAAGCTTCAATTTCACCTTTTCCTTTTATTCCTTTCTAACTTAGTTTACTTTACCAGACATCCCACCTCTCCCGCATATCGATAGTGGCTCCCTGACGCCTGGAAATTATACACAATATCCCGGAAATAGATTTTTTTGAGAGGGAGAGCAAGCATCCTGATTGGTCTCTCTTCGTGCTAAGAGTGGTCCCTAACCACTGGGCCGCGAGGAAACAATATGATTTGGCGATATGAAACGATATGAGTCAGCTGCACCTTTCCTCATATCCTGTGACGCCCACTGTTGAATTTTAACACACATCAGGTCATCAGTGACCCAAGATGTGCAAAGGAATGGGTCCATGACCCATTTGTGAATGTCCCCGGTGAATCTTCCATGTCAGCGCGGGAAGGAGATCAACTCCTCGAGCTTGCAGATGACGGCAGGCTGAAAAGTATGTTTGACATAACATCTCTGCCGGCATTCTGGACCAAAGTCAAGGCTAAATATCCTGAGATAGCCACGAAAGCACTGAAAACGTTGCTTCCATTTCCAACATATTTCTACGAAGTGGAGTTTTCTGCAATGAATGCAACGAAAACTAAATTGCGGAATAGACTGGACATAAGGAGCCCCCTTCGAGTATCGCTGTCTCCCATCACCCCTCGATGGGACCGTGTTGTTGCAGGTACACAAGCCCAGGGCTCCCACTGATTCAGTGATATTGGTGTGTTGCAATGATTTTATATGTTAATACGAGGAAAATATGCGCTGTGTGTTTAATATCCAAACGTTACTTAAAATGTTATGATGCTATTGAATTATAAGTGACTTGTAATTCGGTGGTCCCCAACCTCCGAGCCGCGAAGAATGGGTGTGTTCTGGCTACTGCTGCATGCTTCACGGCCTGGCGGTTTGGGACCACCGCTATAATTGACTTATCACTATATTCATGTGCGGAAAATATGCGCTGTGTGTTTAATATTAAATTTGTTAGCTAACCCTCTTTAGAAACGAAATTTGAGTGTATTAGCTACTTAAAAGTGACTTATAGTTGACGTATCACCTATATTCTGGTCACGATTAACACCTACCCAACCTCCCCCTCACCCCCCCCCCCCCCCGGTCGGCCGATCCGCAAGAGTATTGTCAATATTAAACCGGTCTGCGGTGCAAAACAGGTTAGGGACCCCTGATTTAAACTAGCTGGCTAGCTGCCAAGGAGCTATGCTATTGATGTCCTATGT
This sequence comes from Mobula hypostoma, assembly GCF_963921235.1. Taxonomy (NCBI): domain Eukaryota; kingdom Metazoa; phylum Chordata; class Chondrichthyes; order Myliobatiformes; family Myliobatidae; genus Mobula; species Mobula hypostoma. The sequence continues at coordinate 72,009,577 of NC_086102.1, read as the reverse complement.
GATGAGGCCAAACTCCCTGTAGACTTGCTTAAAGTTGTAAGAGAATAAACATAATAATACAATATAAGTACATATTTTAATGTCACATTTGCTGTATATACCCAACTTGGTTTACAGATTAGACAAAATCACTAAACAAAGTATTATATACACCCTTGGAGGTCGACGGGGGGGAGGGGGGTGGGGGGGCAGGAATGTGGAGTTGCGGGGAGGCGGGGGTGCTACCTCCCTGAAATGGGTTTTTGCAGGGTGGGATGTCTGCTTTACCCTACTTCCTTAGTGTTTGGTTCGCCAGACTTGCTTCATCATTTGGCAAGACCCCCGGTGGTCCTTTTCATTTAGAGTACTGTTAACAACCTGCAGCTATAAGTTGGAATGCAAATTATTTTCTAGCTGCCAGTGGGGGGGGAAAGAAATCTTAGTGGTCTATCGCTGAAGAGCTGCAAATTCTGACCCAATTATTTTCTTTCACTTTTATTGGTGAATAGATTTAAGTTGCATTTCTGAACATTTACTACCATGCCAAATTTATTATGATTCAAAATTTAAATATATCTGAATGTTACCGTGTAATTTATTGTCAAAGTTATTGATTTGTGATTTCCCTTTGTTTCTGGGAACTGGAAGTGAATGTTTTTGCTAATCAGAACATCGCTACCATTTTATTTGTAAAGGAACGATAACATTTTGTATGTAACTAATCCTGGAGTGAAAATGTAAGTGTATTTGCAATGCTAATATTTATGGCTGTAATTAACTCCATGATCATGAGTTGTTCTCTTTCCATGTTGTTTTAGGGGCATACAAGGAAAATGAATTTCTTTAAAGTGGGAAAAGCATTTACTGTGGTGGATATGCCTGGTTATGGGTACAAGGCACCTTCTGATTTTGTGGAAATGGTGGAGATCTATCTTCAAGCAAGACAAAAGTAAGTGTTACTTTGTCTTCATTTTGTTTCTGTTTTCTCTAAATTTTGTACAATAAGGAAATATGTCTCTAGTTATAAACTCTGAGCCGTACTACAAACAACTTGCATGTAAGTATTATTCTTCATAATTTCATGATCTGGCAGTGCTTTAAAGCTGCTTTTTGAAGTGTAATCATTATTATGTTCTTATGGAATTGGCAATCAATTTTCAGAGGAACAACAAAGATATGAAAATGACGAAGTTTATATTTTTTTTCATTGTGGGATAAGTTGGTCAGAATACCAGGTAAATCCTGTATTGGAGAAAAGTGAAAATGCAGCATTTCCTCAATACTGCAGTGGAATATCAATTCATATCGTTGAGTTCAAGTCTTTGAAATGAGAATTGAAGTGACAACCTTTTGGTTGAGTCAAATATGCTACCAAATGAGCCAGTTCCATGCACTCACAATACTCATTGGCTACTTTATTATGTACACTGTATACCTGCTCATTAATGCAAATATCTAATCAGCCAATCATCTGGCAGAAACTCAATGTTTAAAAGTATGCAGGCATGGTCAAGTGGTTTAGTTGTTCAGGCCAAGTATCAGAATGGGAAAGAAATGTGATCTAAATGACTTTGACCATGGATTGATCATTGGTGCCAGATAAGGTGGTTTGAGTATCTCAGATACTGCTGATCTCCTGGGGTTTTCACACACAATAGTCTCTAGAGTTTACAAAGAATAGTGGGGAAAAACAAAATGCAACCAATGAGCAGCAGTTCTTTAGGCAAAAGTGCCTTGTTAATGAGAGAGGTCAGATGAGAATGGCCAGACTGGTTCAAGCTGTCAGGAAGGTGACAGTAACTCAAATAACCATGCATTACAATAGTGGTGTGCAGAAGAGCATTTCTGAATGCATAACACATCGAACCTTGAAGTGGATGGGCTACAGTAGCAGACGATCACACGGGTTCCACTCCTTTACCTGATAAAGTAGCCACTGAATGTACCTAGCTGTGAAGGTGTATCCTTGTCATCTTTTTGTTCAAATTTCAGGGTACCTTTTAATTAGATATGGTCATAATATCCCGATTCTTAATTATTATAATGTTAAATGCCTGAAATACTTTACAGGTTAGGCAGAATAATTAGAGAGAAGATTTTTCACCCAAATGGGAAGAAATGGGTGATTAATCAGGTACTAGGGAAAAACTCTGTTTTGGTACAGGTAGGGGAAATGTAACAAAGGGAAAGTCTATGATAGGATAACCAGGAAAAAAAAACTAAAATACTGGGAATGATGATGAAAAGGAAAAGGGACTGTTAATAATCATGACATAGTTGCAAGGTGCCCAAGGCAGTGAATTCAAATTTGTATATTTTTTCATGTCCCAAATGAAGAGGCAAAAAGGAAGAGGAGACAGGCTACTGGTGTTAATTCAGGGAGGTATCAGAGTGGTGCTGAGTTGTGATAAAAGTGGAGTGGATGGTGATGTGGAATCAGTTTGGGTGGAAGTAATGAATAAAAGAGAAAAGCAGTCTTTTAAGTGTAAGATAATCTGTGGGGCCCCCAAAGTATTGTCTCTCAGTATGCAAAGCATAAGTGGGAGATATTGAAGGCATGTAAAACCAAAACTAAAGTTATTGTGGATGACTTTAAACTGCATATTTATTGGGCAAATCAAAATAGCAAGGGCCAATAAAAGAGGAATTTGTGGAATTGGAACAGTATGTTGCAGAATGTATATACCTGGAATTGGTGTATTTTAGATGTGGCTATGTATAATGAGATAGGATTAATAAAAGATGAGGATCCACAGTGTGATGAATTCCAGATAGAGTTCAGGCAAAAATCCCTGAACTAAAATCAGCGTCTTAAACTTAAATAACTTCAGTTAAAATGTAAAAATAGATTTGTCAAGAGTGCAGTCAGTAAATGATTAATGGGTAGGTCAGTGGATGAGCAGTGTCAGATATTTAAACAGCTGGTTAACCACAAAACACAAATTTATTCCAATCAGAAACATGGATTCCGTGAGAAAAATGAGCCGTCTATGTTGAACAAAGGAGGTGGTGGATAATGATAAATTTAAAAACTAGAGTATACAATGTGGCAAGGGCTGGTGGTAGACTAGAGGATTGTGATATTTTAAGAAACCAGTTGTGAAAGACTAAAAAATTAATAAGGCAAAAATTGATTATGAGAGAACTTATAGACAACATTAAAACAGTTTTAACAGATGTATGACAAAAAGGGGACAGCTAATGTAGGACCCCTAGGAGAGGGGATTCAGGAATTAATAACAGGAAACACACATCAAAGTTGCTGGTGAACGCAGCAGGCCAGGCAGCATCTGTAGGAAGAGGTGCAGTTGACGTTTCAGGCCGAGACCCTTCGTCAGGACTAACTGAAGGAAGAGTGAGTAAGGGATTTGAAAATTGGAGGGGGAGATGCAAAATGATAGGAGAAGACAGGAGGGGGAGGGATAGAGCCGAGAGCTGGACAGGTGATAGGCAAAAGGGGATACGAGAGGATCATGGGACAGGAGGTCCGGGAAGAAAGACAAGGGGGGGGAACCCAGAGGATGGGCAAGAGGTATATTCAGAGGGAGTAAAAGGAGAGTGAGAGAAAGAATGTGTGCATAAAAATAAGTAACAGATGGGGTACGAGGGGGAGGCGGGGCCTAGCAGAAGTTAGAGAAGTCGATGTTCATGCCATCAGGTTGGAGGCTACCCAGACGGAATATAAGGTGTTGTTCCTCCAACCTGAATGTGGCTTCATCTTTACAGTAGAGGAGGCTGTGGATAGACATGTCAGAATGGGAATGGGATGTAGAATTAAAATGTGTGGCCACTGGGAGATCCTGCTTTCTCTGGCGGACAGAGCGTAGATGTTCAGCAAAGCGGTCTCCCAGTCTGCGTCGGGTCTCGCCAATATATAAAAGGCCACTTCGGGAGCACCGGACACAGTATATCACCCCAGTCGGCTCACAGGTGAAGTGTTGCCTCACCTGGAAGGACTGCTTGGGGCCCTGAATAAGGGAGGAAGGGTAAGGGCATGTGTAGTACTTGTTCCGCTTACACGGATAAGTGCCAGGAGGGAGATCAGTGGGGAGGGATGGGGGGGACGAATGGACAAGGGAGTTGTGTAGGGAGCGATCCCTGCGGAATGCAGAGGGGGGGGGAGGGAAAGATGTGCTTAGTGGTGGGATCGCGTTGGAGGTGGCGGAAGTTACGGAGAATAATATGTTGGACCCGGAGGCTGGTGGGGTGGTAGGTGAGGACCAGGGGAGCCCTATTCCTAGTGGGGTGGCGGGAGGATGGAGTGAGAGCAGATGTACGTGAAATGGGGGAGATGCGTTTAAGAGCAGAGTTGATAGTGGAGGAAGGGAAGCCCCTTTCTTTAAAAAAGGAAGACATCTCCCTCGTCCTAGAATGAAAAGCCTCATCCTGAGAGCAGATGCATATTAATAACAGGAAACAAGGATATGGCAGGTATTTTAGACATGATCTGTGATGGTCTTCACATTGGAGAACATTGCCAGCACTGCTAGTTTCACGGAACATGGAGGAAATTGTAGCAATTCTGATCCCAAGCTACAAGGTATTGCAACAATTAATTAAGCAGACAGGATTCCATGAACATTCAAAATTCAAAGTAAATTCATTATCAAAGTACATACAATATATGTCACCATATATTGCTCTGAGATTCATTTCCTGGGAGACATTCGTAGTAAATAGAAAAAAACACAATAGAATCAATGAAAAACTGCTCACAAAGGTGGACAAGACAATATGTAAAAGACAACAAATTGTGCAATTACAAAAAGAAAAACAAAATAATAGATAAGTAATAAAGATATTATGACCTTGCGTGAACCATCAATGAGCGGATGTTCAGGAGGAATTTGACTAGGATATAGATAGGTTCAATGAGTGGCAAAAAAGAGCTGAATGGAATTTTATCTGGAAAAATGTGTAGTTATGCACTGCAATAAGTGAAATCCGAAGCCAACTGTTATCTTAATGGTGAGAGACTGCAAATGAATGAAATACAGAGCATGATCTGTCTAATTGTTTATTGGAACATTCAAGAGAAATGGCTTTATACTAGTATTTTCAGTTCAAAGGTTCTCTACCAAAGCTTCTCGTACAACATCACTTGCCATCTGTATGATCCACAATTCCCATATCTTATGAGCTGATTCTCAATTAGATTTCCTGCTGAAACTCATCTTTACCTTCAGTTGCAAATGCATGACATCCTTGACAGCATGACAAAAAATGTTTGGGCAATCGAGACTCAAATCTAGCGCAGAGCTCACAGACAGTCTAATCCATGACTCATAAACAATCTGAGCTGGCACCTTTACTGGTATTGAAGAGATATAACCAAAACTACGTCTGCAAAATCCTCCAAATTCACTAGCAGGGAAAATGAACCACACCATCTCCCAGGTCAATCTTACTGCATTGGGGCCCTAATTAAACTTGGCCCATTTCAGTGGACAGACCTGATCTCAAGATCCCAAAACAGTTGCGATATTAGAACATAGAAGAATATAGTACAGTATAGCTCTTTGGCCCATGCTGTTGGACTGATCTTTTAACCTACTCTGTCACTGAGTCCTTCCCTTCCCCCATAGCCCTCCATTTGTCTTTCATCCATGTGCCTATCTAAGAGCCTCATAGATGTCCAATCTTTCCTGACAAATCTGTTGGAATTCTTTGAGGAGATAACAAGCAGGATAGACAAAGGAGTGTCAGTGGATGTTCAGGAGGAATTTGACAAGGTGCTGCACATGAGTCTGCTGAACAAAATAAGAGTCAGTGGTATTATGGGAAAGGTACTAGCATGGATTGAAGATTGGCTGACTGGCAGGAGACAGAGTGTGAATAAAGAAGGTCTTTTCTGGTTGGCTGCCAGTGACTAGTGGTGTGCAGCAGGGGTTGATGTTGGGACCGTTTCTTTTAATGTTGTGTATAAATGATTGGGATGAAGAAATTTATGCCCCTTGTGGCCAAATTTCCAGACGATATGAAAATAGGTGGAATGGCAGGTAGTGTTGTGGAGGCAGGGAGTCTGGGAGGCCTTTGACATATTGGGAGAATTGGTAAAAGAAAGAGGCAGATGAAATATAATATAGGGAAGTGCCAGAAGCAATAAAAATGTAGGCTATTTTGTACATGGAGAGAAAATTCAAAATTCAAGATGCTGAGGGACTTGGGAGTCCTTGTGCAGGATTCCCTAAAGATTAACTTGCAGGTTGAGTCAGTAAGGAAGGTGAATGCAATGTCATTTTGAAAGTACTAGACTACAAAATGTGAGGCATAGATCAGACCACACTTGGAGTATTGTGAACAGTTTTGGGCCCCTTATCTGAAAAGGAATGTGCTGGCATTGGAGAGAGTCCAAAGAAGGTTCATGAGAATGATGCCAGGGTTGAAAGGGTTAACATATGAGGAGTGTTTGATGGTTCTGGGCCTATACTCACTGGAGTTTAGAGCAATGTAACAATGTGGGGCGGAGGGGGGGAATCTCATTGAAACCTATCAAATGTTGAAAGGTCTGGATTGAGTGGACGTGGAGACAATATTTCCTTTAGTGAGAGAGTCTAGGACTAGAGCAGCGGTCCCCAACCACCGGGCTGCAGACTGGTACCAGGCCACAAAGCATGCGCTACCGGGCCGCGAGGAAACGATATGAGTCAGCTGCACCTTTCCTCATTCTCTGTCACGCACTGTTGAACTTGAACATAGCGTTGCCAACTGTCCTGTATTTGCCGGGACATCCTGTATATTGGGCTAAATTGGTTTGTCCCATACGGGACTGCCCTTGTCCCGTATTTCCCCCGCTAAGGTAGAGCGTTCCTATGAAACCTTTCATGCCGAAACGGCGTAAAGCGAAGACGCAATTACCATTAATTTATATGGGAAAAATCTTTGAGCATTCCCAGACCCAAAAAAAACCTACCAAATCATACCAAATAAAACCTGAAATAACACTAACATATAGTAAAAGCAGAATATGATAAATACACAAGCTATATAAAGTAGAAATAATGTATGTACAGTGTAGTCAGGAAGATTAAGGCAAAACCGATTTGTGGGAAAAAGAATCGGCACGTACGCGCATGCGCACGTCACACATGCGCACACAGGTGCCCGCGCAAGGCTTCAAGGTCATGGTAGTCTTTCTCGGGGTAAACCCAAGTGTCCCGTATTTGACTGCTACTTTTGTCCCTTATTTGGGAGTGAGAAAGTTGGCAACCCTAACTGTAAAAGACATGTTGAGGTGAGTTTAACCCTACTTGAACACCCCCCCCCCCCGTCGGTCGGTCCACAAGAATATTGTCAACATTAAACTGGTCCGCGGTGCTAAAAAGGTTGGGGACCCCTGGACTTGAGGACCACAGCTTCAGAATTGAGAGAGTTCTATTTAAGACAGAGCTGAGAATAAATTTCTTTAGCCAGAGGGTGATGAATCTGTGGAATTCTTTGCCACAGATGGCTTTGCAGGCCAAGACATTGGGTGTATTTAAGATGAAGGTTGATAGATTCCTGATCAATCACAATGGCAAAGGTTATGGGGAGAAGGCAGGAGAATGGGGTTGAGGGAGATAATAAATCAGCCATGAAGAAATGGCCAAGCAGACTCAATGGGCTGAATGGCCTAATTCTGCTCTTAGGTTTAATAGTCTTAAATCACTCTCTGCAAAGCTTCCATGTCTTTTCTACAGTATAATGAGGTGATCAGATCAGAACGTAATACCTTGCAGCTCTTGAACTCGGTCCCCCGACTAATTAAGGCCAACACTGCTTGCTAATTTTCAACTACTCTTATCAACTTACGCAGCAACTTTGAGGGATCTGTGGATGTGGACGACAAGATCGTTCTGTTCCACACACTCCTGGGAATCCTACCATCGAGCTTGTACTCTGCCCTCTGGTTTGACCTTCCAAAGTTTGCCAGATTGAACTCCATCTGTCATTTCTCAGCCAGCTATGCATCGGTTTTTCTCCTGTTGTAACTTATGACGATCTTCTACACTGTCCACAATTCTTCCAACCCTCGTGTCATCTGCAAACTTACTAATACACTCTTTCACTTTTTCGTCCAAGTAATTTGTAATAATCCCAGAGCAGTGGTCCCTGACCAGATCCCTGCAGCATACCACTGGTCACTGACCTGCAGGGAGAATATGTTCCATCCAGTACCACCACTGCCCTCTGTGGGCAAGCTAATTTGGAATCCATGCAGCTAGGTTTCCTGGGATCCAGTGCTTCCTGACTTTCTTAATGAGCCTACCATGGAAAACCTTGTCAAATGTCTTTAAGATCCATATGCACTATATCCACTGCTCTGCCTTCATCAATTTGTTTTGTCACTCACTCATAGAATTCACACTGGCTCATGAGGCATGACCTACCTGTCACAAAGCCAAGCTGACAGTCTTTAATCAAACTGTGCTTCGCCAAATGCACGTAAGTCTTGTCTCTAAGAATCCTCTTCAACAGTTTGCCCAACACTTGATGTAAGACCCAGTGGTCTACAGTACAATTCCCAGGATTCTTTATTACCCCTCTTGAACAAAGGAATAATATTTGTCACCCTTCAATAATTTGGTGCAACTCCTGAGATCAGTGAAGATGCAAGGATCATCGCCAAAGGCGCAGCAATCTCTTCCCTCACTTCACTTAATACTGACGTATTTATAAATCAGGCCCCAGGAATTTGTTTATCCCAATGTTTTATAAATGTTTCAGCAGTCCTCCTTCTTACATTGACATATTCCAGCACATTAGCCTGTTCTACACTGCCGTCACATTCCTCAAGGTCTCTCTCACTGGTAAATACAGATGCAAGGTATTTATAAAGGACCTCCACTACCTCATCTGACCCCAGGCACGCATTTCCTCTTTTATCCCTATTCGGTCCTACTCTCGCTGTAGTCCAGGATAGTGGATTCTGGTTAATTGGGGCAGCTGCTTAGTTGAAATACTTCTTAAAGAACAAAAACTAATGGAGAAAATACCTGGGATTCCCTTTGTTTATTTGGGGCACTACGCTGCTTAATTGGGACAGGAGACTTGCTGGCCAGTTTCTAACTGGTGACATTCGTGTGCACTTGTGACCATTAGAAACTACACTGTGCTTAGAGCGAACACTTTTTAAATAGTGTCAGTTGCTGTGTTTGTGTTCAAAAAACAATGATTTTTGGCACTGATAGTTGGTGAGAAATAAGCAGTAAGACAATTCAGAATGGTTTTGCTCACTGCAGTTTTAAACAGTCAGGCTTGGAGATGCCAGGAACGGCCAGGAGGAAAAATGAAATGATTTTACTACTTCAAGTTAGGAACTATGATGAATTTGAAGGTAGACAATCATCTTGAATGTTACAAAGAGAATGAAGATTTGGAGGATTCAACTGTCGACAGCATTATGTGAAGGCAGTCCATTAACTGTACTAGGTGTCTGCACTGATTTTGTTCATTTACAGTGAATCTAAAGAACATGGCAGTGTACACTGGATGTATTCCTCCATTGATAACTATTAGGAACCAATACACAGCTTTATGGTACTGTAGTACTATTGGTAGTGTTTTAATTTGTTGTGTATTTCATTTAAATATATAAACTGTTACTCATTTAAACATAATTTCTTTTTCATACCTTTTTACCTATTTCCATGAATCTTAGGCTAATTGGGGCAGCTGCTTAATTGGGCGATATGACCCACTTCCATTACAAAAGATAGCAGAGTGAACAGAGGACTTGATTCAAGGATGTTTTCAAAGCCTTTCTGAAAAAAAAGTATGAAAATCCCACTTACTACAGGGAATCCCTCTTTCATGACAGCTGAAAATGTAGAAGGAGCTTTAAGGGTTGCATTAAGAACCTTGAGTTCATTCAGCAAGATGACTCAAAGTCCAGTGTTACTGACAGAAATAATGCACAATTACACACACAAAATGCTGGAGGAAGTCAGTAGGCCAGGCAGCATCTACAGAGAGGTATAAACAGCTGGCATTTTGGGCTGAGACCCTTCATCCTGCTGTGGCCTCCTCTGCATTGGTGAGACCTGACATAGATTGGGGAACTGCTTTGGCAAGTGCCTTTGTTCCCTCTATAAGGAGTAGGGTTTCCTGGTGGCCAACCATTTTAATTCCTCTCCCCATTTTCATTCTGACATATCGGTCTGTGACCTCCTCTATTGCCTCAATAAGGCCACTCTCAGGTTGGCGGAGCACCACCTCATATTTCGTCTGGGTAGCCTCCAACCTGTTGGAATGAAAATTATTTCTCTAACTTTAAGTAATTTCTCCCCCTTCCCCTTCTCTTTTTCATTTCCCATTCTGGCTCCCCTCTTACCCCTCTCTGCTTATCACTTCCCTCTGGTGCCCCTCCTCTTTCCCTTTCTCCCATTGTTTACTTTCTTCTCCTATTAATTTATTTCTTCAGCTCTTTACCTTTTCCACCTATCACCTCCCAATTTCTCATTTCATCCCTCGGCCCCCTTTCCTTCTGACTTACCTTGCCCCTCATCTGGTGTACCAATCACCTGTTAGCTTGCACACCTTTGGCTCCTCCACCACCCTCTGGCTTCTTTCACCCTTCCTTTCCAGTCCTGTTGAAGGGTCTCAACCCAAAACATCAAGCCTTTATTCCTCTCCATTAATGTTGCCTGACTTGCTGCATTCCTCCAGCATTTTGTGTATGTTACTCTGGATTTCCAACATCTGTAGATTCCCTTGTGTTTAGAAATAATGCACTATCTCCCAAGCGACTGATCTGACACCCTGACTAACATCTTCCCACCTGTGACAGAGTCAATTGGCCCTGCTTTGGCCTCGAGACTCACTTCAGAACCCAAAGAAATGGAGAAGAGACAAGCCATTCTTAACCCTTGAGGGATTATTTAAGTGGAAATAGATATTTCAAATCTAGTGATACATTTTTAAAGTATAGTTAATGTTGCAGTTAGAGATAGGAGTGCATGGTTGTGTAGTGGTTAGCATAATGTTTTACAGCACCAGTGATATCAAGGTTGAGTTTCCACTGCTATTTGTAAAGAGTTTGTACATTCTCCCCTTCACTGCATGGGTCTCCTCTCAGTGCTTCGGTTTCCTCCCACAGTCCAAAGACGTACAGGTTAGAGTTGATGAGTTGTGGGCGTGCTATGTTCGTGCTGGAAGCATGGTGAAACTTGCAGGCTGTGTTAGTTATTGACGCAAATGACGCATTTCACTTTGGGCTTTGATGTAATGTGAGAAATGAAGCTAATATTTAAATCTTTATCTTCTCCATATTTAACATTGAGATAAATGACCAGAAGAAAAGGTTGTTCTGATGATAATAGTTGAGGTATAAATGTTTATAAATATGCTCAAAGAACTTTATATTTTACAAATAATCTAGTGAGATAAATATAGAAAACTAGAAGTTCTGAAGACCTCTAAATCTTACTATGCAAATTTTTTTTACTGTCGCCTCAGGATGTGTATTCCAGATACAAGAACCGTAGTTTGAGGTCTTATTTACGTGATAGAATGTCCACAGATGTGGCACTTCCTCATTATTGTACTGAAGTATCAATTTGGCTCTGGAGTGAAGCTTGAACCAAAATCTTCTGACTTGTAGGTGAAGTTGTCCTCACCGTGCAAAAACTAGTACTCACTGAATTAGAATCTGGTTGCAGAGTAGGAAATACTGTTTTCCTTGTTTGCTTGGGTTGTGATCAGTGCGTGGACCAATTCTCCACCTAGAATGAAAAAAGCAGAGTTTTGGAATTAGTCAACACAGTTGCTGTACTAGAAGGTTGATAAGATCTTTCTGGAAGATGAATTAAGTTGGGTTGAAGTGCCTTCCTCACATTATGCTCATTAGATTTATTTTCCATGTAGCTCTGGAAGCACCTGCAGTTGACAAAAATGGGAAAGCCATTGAATCGTCCAGCACCAAAAATCACCCCTTAGTCGCCTTGCCTTTTTTAAAAGAAAGTGGAAATCAAGATGTGAAAATTCTAAAATGCCATTTCTTCCTTCCACAGCTTAAAGAGAACATTTTTATTGTTGGATGGATCAATAGGAATCCAACAAGCGGACCAAGTAGCAATTGAGATGTGTGAGGAGTTTGGAATTCCATATGCTGTGAGTAATAATTTTCGGTTGACTATTTTTAACCAGATACTACCTTGAGATTCGTGTTCTTGCAGGCATTTACAGGAACAAAAAAAATAGAATTTCACAAAAATCTTTATAAACAAAGAGTAACAAACGCCAATGTGCAAAAGAAGAAAAACTGTAAATAAAAATAATACTGAGAACGAGTTATAAAGAATCCTTAAAAGTGAGTTTGTAGATCACAGAATCAATTTAGAGTATTGGTGAATTAAGTTGTCCATGCCATTTCAGGAGCTTGATGTTTGTAGGGTAATAACTGTTCCTGAACCTGGCAGTGTGGGACTTAAGGCTTATATACCTTGTGCCAAATGGTAGTAGTGAGAAGAGCGCATGTTCTGGATAGTAGAGGTCTTCGCTGATGAATGCTGTTTTCTGGTGGCAGCACTCCTTGTAAAAGTACTCAGTGTAGGGGAAGGCTTCACCTCGTATGGACTGGGCTGTAAGTACCACTTCCTAGCCATTTCTGTACTGTGACATTGATATTTCTATACCGGACCATGATGCAGTGAGATAGGGTACTTTCCGCTGTACAACTACAGAAGTTTCTCAAACTATTTGATGACGTTATCGAATCTAGGCAAACTTCTAAGAAAGTAGAGGCACTGTTGTTCTTTCCTCTATATATTTGACCCACACAAATATTTGCTCCATTTCTAATCCCTAACTTTGATTCCTTGATAAAGTCCTACTTAACGGATTAATGTGCAAATGGGTTTGGGGATAACATACTGAAAATTGATTGATAGATGAGAGACAGTGGATAGAGATAAATGTGTATTTTGTGGTGACAGGCTAAGACACATGCTCTTCCATAGTGATCTGTGCTTGGGCTCTAACTATTCTCAATATGTATCAATGGTTAGGGATGGGCAATCCACATGCAATATTCCTGAGTAACCTGGCAACATAAGATAGGGTTGTGAAATGTGAAGAAAATGCATATAGACTTCCAGGTTACTTAACAAATTGAGTGGACAAGTACTAGTTAAGTGCCATTATTATTGCGGATAAATGTGATATTATCTACTTTAAAATTCTCTATCACACAAGGTTGCACTGACCACATTACTGAATATGTTTATGCAAGAGATAGGTAGATGTCCAAACTCAGAACTAACCAAAATGTATGAGAAAGAGCAGGATTTTGGCATTGAGATAGAGGATTGGCTGTGATCATATTGAACATGCTCTGTGGGTCAGGTGCCCTCTTTCCATTAATTTTCTGTGTTTTATTGTGTATTTATCTGACAACTAGTTGAAATTACTACTCAGTTGGTATCAAGTGAAAAGATTGTTATTTCATTTTTGGAGTCCAAATCCGGCTATGCCTGATCTTCTATTCAACAGTTATTGCTTCTTTCTGTGTGTGATAGCGATTCACAATGCAGGTGTGATGAAATGTTTTCAGTGTGTAACTCTTAATATATGGTATTGTAGCGGTATGCTACACACAGCGCTAGAATAACCACATGGAGTCGGTGAGTTACAGTTGCGATGAAAGAGATTTATTCCAACTTCGCGGCCTGCTTTAAAGCCTTCCCATTCCTGCCCTCCCTGGGGCGGGATTGCTGTGGGGAATGTATATTCCCAGACCCTTTCCGCGCGAGGGATTTTCCCCCTGCTGGTGAAGATGGCCTGGCACCCTTTTTGGGGCCGGCCCTCTGCCTGCCCGCGCTGTTGTGAGCCGGTTCGTGTGTGCCAGAAAGTGGGTCGCCACATAACCCCCCCCCCCCCCAGAACTGGCGATACCTCCCCCAATGTCCACAGTCTGGATCAGCCTCTGATTGGGAGGTCTGCCCCTGCGCCGCGGTGCCTGAGCCTGGACCAGCTGCGCCAAGTCCACATGGGCCGGTTTGAGTCGGTCAACCGTGAAAACCTCCTCTCTCCCCCCAATGTCCAGCACGAACATGGACCCATTGTTCCTGATCACCTTAAACGGCCCCTCGTAGGGCTGCTGTAGCGGTGCCTGGTGTCCGCCCCATCGTACAAAAAGAAACTTAGTTCTGCAGGTCTTTGGGTACGCAGGTCGGGCTCTGTCTGTGCTGTGAAGTGGGGATGGGGGCCAGGTTACCGAGTCTCTCCCGTAGTATCTCCAGGACTGCTGTGGATTCTTCCTCTTGCCCCCTTGGGGCTGGTATGAACTCTCCTGGGACTACCAGGGCTGTGCCGTACACCAACTCAGCCGACGAGGTGTGCAGATTCTCTTTGGGCGCCGTGCGGATTCCGAGCAGGACCCAGGGAAGCTTGTCCACCCAGTTAGGCCCCTCCAGGCGGGCCATGAGAGCCGATTTCAGGTGACGGTGGAAGCGCTCCACTAGTCTGTTCGACTGTGGGTGGTAGGCAGTTGTGTGGTGTAGCTGCGATCCTAAAAGGCTGGCCATAGCCGACCACAGGCTGGAGATGAACTGGGTGCCCCTGTCGGAGGTAATGTGGGCCGGTACCCCAAAGCGGGCTACCCAGGTTGCGATCAGTGCTCGGGCGCAGGATTTGGAGGTGGTGTCGGTGAGCGGAACTGCCTCTGGCCATCTGGTGAACCGATCTATCATAGTTAGGAGGTACCGCGCTCCTCGTGACACTGGCAGGGGCCCCACGATATCCACATGGATGTGGTCGAACCTCCGGCGGGTGGGTTCGAACTGCTGCAGCGGAGCCTTGGTGTGCCACTGCACCTTGGCCGTTTGGCACTGCATGCACGTTTTGGCCCATTCACTGACCTGTTTACGCAGCCCATGCCACACGAACCTGTTGGCGACCAGCTGGACGGTTGTCCTGATGGAGGGGTGCGCTAAGTTGTGAATGGACTCGAAAACCCGCTGGCGCCAGGCTGCTGGGACGACGGGGCGGGGTTGGCCGGTAGCTGCGTCACATAGTAGGGTCCTCTCACCTGGGCCTACGGGGAGGTCTTGGAGCTGCAAACCGGAGACTGCAGTCCTGTAACTGGGGATCTCAGTGTCTCCCTGCTGTGCCTCTGCCAGCGCTGCGTAGTCCACCCCCTGGGACAGGGCCTGTATGGTAGGTCTGGATAGTGCGTCTGCCACGACGTTGTCCTTTCCAGAGACATGCCGGATGTCCGTCGTGTACTCGGAGATGTAGGACAGATGTCGCTGCTAGCGGGACGACCAGGGGTCGGACACCTTCATGAATGCAAAGGTAAGCGGTTTGTGGTCTGTGAACGCGGTGAAGGGCCTACCTTCTAAGAAGTACCTGAAATGCCAGATTGCCAGGTATAGTGCCAATAGCTCCCGGTCGAAAGCACTGTATTTGAGTTCAGGTGGTCGTAGGTGTTTGCTGAAGAACGCCAGGGGTTGCCAGTGACCCTCAATGAGTTGTTCCAGCGACCGCTGTGTTGGATGCGTCCACCGTGAGGGCAGTAGGAACGTCCGTTCTGGGGTGCACTAGCATCGCGGCGTTTGCCAAGGCTTCTTTAGTTTTAACGAAAGCGGTTGCGGCCTCTTCGTCCCAGGTAATGTCCTTGCCCTTACCCGACATTGGAGTGAACAGGGGGCGCATGGTTCGGGCTGCTGAGGGGAGGAAACGGTGGTAGAAATTCACCATACCCACGAATTCCTGCAAGCCTTTGATTGTGTTGGGTCGGGGGAAGTTGCAGACAACGTCTACCTTGGCGGGCAGCGGGGTTGCCCCGTCTTTAGTAATCCTGTGGCCCAGGAAGTCGATGGTGTCGGGTCCGAACTGGCATTTGGCTGGGTTGATTATAAGGCCGAATTCACTCAGGCGGGAGTAGAGCTGGCGGAGGTGGGACAGATGCTCCTGCCGACTACTGCTTGCTATGAGGATGTCGTCCAAATAGATGAATGCAAAGTCCAGGTCGTGTCCCACCGCGTCCATTAGCCGCTGGAAAGTCTATGCGGCATTCTTTAGACCCAACGGCATTCGGAGGAATTCGAAAAGTCCGAACAGGGTGATAAGTGCTGTTTTGGGGATGTCGTCCGGATGTACAGGGATTTGATGGTATCCCCAGACGAGGTCTACCTTGGAAAAGATCCTTGCGCCGTGTAGGTTTGCTGCGAAGTCTTGAATGTGCGGCACAGGGTAGCAGTCTGGCGTTGTAGCCTCGTTCAGTCTGCGGTAGTCACCGCATGGTCTCCAGCCCCCCGTTGCCTTGGGCACCATGTGAAGCGGGGAGGCCCATGGGCTGTCGGACCATCGTATGATCCCCAATTCCTCCATCTTCTTGAACTCCTCCTTTGCCAGTCGGAGATTGTCCGGGGGAAGCCTTCGAGCACGGGCGTGGAGGGGTGGTCCCTGGGTCGGGATGTGGTGCTGTACTCCATGTCTGGGCATGGCTGCCGTGAACTGCGGTGTCAGTACTGATGGGAAATCCGCCAGGACCCTGGTGAATTCGTCGTCGGACAGCGTGATGGAGTCCAGGTGTGGGGCTGGCAACTGTGCTTCACCCAGGGAGAACGTTTGAAAAGTCTTGGCGTGGACTAATCGCTTCCCTTGCAGGTCGACCAGCAGGCTGTGGGCTCGTAGAAAATCCGCCCCCAGGAGTGGTTGGGCCATGGCGGCCAGTGTGAAGTCCCACGTGAACCGGCTGGAGCTGAACTGTAGCCGCACCGTGCGGGTGCCGTAGGTTCGTATTGTGCTGCCATTTGCAGCCCTCAGGGTGGGTCCTGGTTCTCTGTTGCGGGTGTCGTAACTCGTTGGAGGTAAGACGCTGATCTCTGCTCCGGTGTCGACCAAAAAGCAGCGTCCCGACTGCTTGGCCCAGACGTACAGGAGGCTGTCCTGATGGCCAGCCGCCGTAGCCATCAGCGGCGGCTGGCCCTGTCGTTTCCTGGGAATTTGCAGGGTGGTCTGCAGTGGCAGGCCTCTGTGCCCCACCGCTGGTGGTAGAAAGCACCATTGTTCGTTGGGCTCCTCACTCCCGTCGCCGGGTTTTGTAGGCTCTGCTGCCGGGCCTGGTCTGGTCTGTCGTTGGGCACGCGGCTTGGTGATCTGTGCGACGGATGCCCCTCTCTCTTTCCTGGCATTCCACAGCACATCTGCTCGGGCCACCACCTCCCAGGGGGTTGCTGAAATCTGCGTTGGACAGCAGCAGGCATATGTCCTCGGGCAGTTGCTCTAGGAATGCCTGCTCAAACATGAGGCAGGGTTTGTGTCCTTCAGCCAGGGTCAGCATCTCGTTCATTAATGCTGACGGCGGCCTGTCTCCCAAACCATCCAGGTGCATTAAGTGGCGTGCTCATTCGCGCCGTGGGAGTCCGAAAGTCCTTTTGAGCAGGGCTTTGAATGCTGTGTATTTGCCATCCTCTTGGGGCTACTGTATAAACTCCTCAACTTGTGCAGCTGTCTCCTGGTCGAGGGAGCTCAGCATGTAGTAGTAGCGAGTGGACTCCGAGGTTATCTGCCGAATGTGGAATTGAGCTTCTGCTTGTTCGAACCATAAATGGGGTTGCAGCGTCCAGAAGCTTGGCAGTTTTAACGAAACTGCGTGAACAGATGCGGCGTCGATCATCTCTAGTCCAAATATCGTTTGGGCCATCGGGGTCACCAATTGTAGCGGTGTGCTACACACAGCACTAGAATAACCACACGGAGTCGGTGAGTTAGAGTTGCGATGAAAGAGATTTATTCCAACTTCGCGGCCTGCTTTAAAGCCTTCCCGTTCCCGCCCTCCCTGGGGCGGGACTGCTGTGGGGAATGCATATTCCCAGACCCTTTCCGCGCGCGGGATTTTCCCCCTTCTGGTGAAGATGGCCTGGCGCCCCTTTTGGGGCCAGCCCTCTGCCTGCGCGCGCTGTTGTGAGCTGGTTCATGTGTGCCAGAAAGTGGGTTGCCACAGTATCCACTTACATTAAATACACCATGTTTTAATACAGCTGCATGTCCTGCCCAAGTGCTAGACTATGCATCTGTTTTCTATGACGAAGCCCATAATGTGATCAAGTATTCTACATCAGGATGAGGTCCTGAAAGAAGAATATAGGGAGCTAGGAAGGGAGTTGAGAAAAAGGACCGCAAAGGTAGTAATCTCGGGATTACTGCCTGTGCCACGCGACAGTGAAAGTAGGAATGCGATGAGGTGGAGGATAAATGCGTGGCTGAGGGATTGGAGCAGGGGGCAGGGATTCAAGTTTTTGGATCATTGGGACCTCTTTTGGCGCAGGTGTGACCTGTACAAAAAGGACGGGTTACACTTAAATCCTCGGGGGACCAATATCCTGGCAGGGAGATTAGCGGGGGCTACTGAGGTGACTTTAAACTAGAATGGTTGGGGGGTGGGAATCAAATTAAAGCGGCTAGGTGTGAGGAGGTTAGTTCACAACAGAGGGATGGGAACCAGTGCAGAGAGACAGAGGGGTGTAAAGTGAGCGTAGAAGCAAAAAGTACAAAGGGGAAAAGTAAAAGTGGCAGGCCGACAAATCCAGGGCAAGCATTAAAAAGGGCTAAGAGAGTTGTAAAAGAGTGCCTGAAGGCTTTATGTGTCAATGCAAGGAGCATTCGTAATAAGGTGGATGAATTGAAAGTGCAGATTGTTATTAATGATTATGATATAGTTGGGATCACAGAGACATGGCTCCAGGGTGACCAGGGATGGGAGCTCAACGTTCAGGGATATTCAATATTCAGGAGGGATAGACACGAAGGAAGGGGAGGTGGGGTGGCGTTGCTGGTTAAAAAAGAGATTAACGCAATAGAAAGGAAGGACATAAGCCGGGAAGATGTGGAATCGATATGGGTAGAGCTGCGTAACACTAAGGGGCAGAAGACGCTGGTGGGAGTTGTGTACAGGCCACCTAACAGTAGTAGTGAGGTCGGAGATGGTATTAAACAGGAAATTAGAAATGTGTGCAATAAAGGAACAGCAGTTATAATGGGTGACTTCAATCTACATGTAGACTGGGTGAACCAAATTGGTAAAGGTGCTGAGGAAGAGGATTTCTTGGAATGTATGCGGGATGGTTTTTTGAACCAACATGTCGAGGAACCGACTAGAGAGCAGGCTATTCTGGACTGGGTTTTGAGCAATGAGGAAGGGTTAATTAGCGATCTTGTCGTGAGAGGCCCCTTGGGTAAGAGTGACCATAATATGGTGGAATTCTTCATTAACATGGAGAGTGACGTAGTTAATTCAGAAACAAAGGTTCTGAACTTAAAGAGGGGTAACTTTGAAGGTATGAGACATGAATTAGCTAAGATAGACTGGCAAATGACACTTCAAGGATTGACGGTGGATATGCAATGGCAGGCATTTAAAGGTTGCATGGATGAACTACAACAATTGTTCATCCCAGTTTGGCAAAAGAATAAATCAAGGAAGGTAGTGCACCCGTGGCTGACAAGAGAAATTAGGGATAGTATCAATTCCAAAGAAGTAGCATACAAATTAGCCAGAGAAAGTGGCTCACCTGAGGACTGGGAGAAATTCAGAGTTCAGCAGAGGAGGACAAAGGGCTTAATTAGGAAGGGGAAAAAAGATTATGAGAGAAAACTGGCAGAGAACATAAAAACGGACTGTAAAAGCTTTTATAGATATGTAAAAAGGAAAAGACTGATAAAGACAAATGTAGGTCCCCTGCAAACAGAAACAGGTGAATTGATTATGGGGAGCAAGGACATGGCAGACCAATTGAATAATTACTTTGGTTCTGTCTTCACTAAGGAGGACATAAATAATCTTCCAGAAATAGTAAGGGACAGAGGGTCCAGTGAGATGGAGGAACTGAGCGAAATACATGTTAGTAGGGAAGTGGTGTTAGGTAAATTGAAGGGATTGAAGGCAGATAAATCCCCAGGGCCAGATGGTCTGCATCCCAGAGTGCTTAAGGAAGTGGCCCAAGAAATAGTGGATGCATTAGTGATAATTTTTCAAAACTCGTTAGATTCTGGACTAGTTCCTGAGGATTGGAGGGTGGCTAATGTAACCCCACTTTTTAAAAAAGGAGGGAGAGAGAAACCGGGGAATTATAGGCCGGTTAGCCTAACGTCGGTGGTGGGGAAACTGCTGGAGTCAGTTATCAAGGATGTGATAACAGCACATTTGGAAAGCGGTGAAATGATCGGACAAAGTCAGCATGGATTTGTGAAAGGAAAATCATGTCTGACGAATCTCATAGAATTTTTTGAGGATGTAACTAGTAGAGTGGATAGGGGAGAACCAGTGGATGTGGTATATTTGGATTTTCAAAAGGCTTTTGACAAGGTCCCACATAGGAGATTAGTGTGCAAACTTAAAGCACACGGTATTGGGGGTAAGGTATTGGTGTGGGTGGAGAATTGGTTAGCAGACAGGAAGCAAAGAGTGGGAATAAACGGGACCTTTTCAGAATGGCAGGCGGTGACTAGTGGGGTACCGCAAGGCTCAGTGCTGGGACCCCAGTTGTTTACAATATATATTAATGACTTGGATGAGGGAATTAAATGCAGCATCTCCAAGTTTGCGGATGACACGAAGCTGGGTGGCAGTGTTAGCAGTGAGGAGGATGCTAAGAGGATGCAGGGTGACTTGGATAGGTTGGGTGAGTGGGCAAACTCATGGCAGATGCAATTTAATGTGGATAAATGTGAAGTTATCCACTTTGGTGGCAAAAATAGGAAAACAGATTATTATCTGAATGGTGGCCGATTAGGAAAAGGGGAGGTGCAACGAGACCTGGGTGTCATTATACACCAGTCATTGAAAGTGGGCATGCAGGTACAGCAGGCGGTGAAAAAGGCGAACGGTATGCTGGCATTTATAGCGAGAGGATTCGAGTACAGGAGCAGGGAGGTACTACTGCAGTTGTACAAGGCCTTGGTGAGACCACACCTGGAGTATTGTGTGCAGTTTTGGTCCCCTAATCTGAGGAAAGACATCTTTGCCATAGAGGGAGTACAAAGAAGGTTCACCAGATTGATTCCTGGGATGGCAGGTCTTTCATATGAAGAAAGACTGGATGAACTGGGCTTGTACTCGTTGGAATTTAGAAGATTGAGGGGGGATCTGATTGAAACGTATAAGATCCTAAAGGGATTGGACAGGCTAGATGCAGGAAGATTGTTCCCGATGTTGGGGAGGTCTAGAACGAGGGGTCACAGTTTGAGGATAGAGGGGAAGCCTTTTAGGACCGAGGTTAGGAAAAACTTCTTCACACAGAGAGTGGTGAATCTGTGGAATTCTCTGCCACAGCAAACTGTTGAGGCCAGTTCATTAGCTATGTTTAAAAGGAAGTTAGATATGGCCCTTGTGGCTACAGGGGTCAGGGGGTATGGAGGGAAGGCTGGGTTCTGAGTTGGATGATCAGCCATGATCATAATAAATGGCGGTGCAGGCTCGAAGGGCCGAATGGCCTACTCCTGCACCTATTTTCTATGTTTCTATGTTTCTATCAGAAAAGCATTTCACTGTATAAAAATACTTAATAGATCACAAGCAGAAAATTTTATTTTTTAAACTAAATTAATGCTGAGAATGGCTTAATCCCAGTGCAATAACTAATTCTTGATTGGATGCTGTCTTTTAATGGGTGAATTTTTTTTAGTCTTTCAAATTATGTTGGAAAATTCTTATGCACAATCTTGTGTGACGAGAATACAGATAGATTAAGATGTTAGCTGGCCTGTTCTGGCACCAGTGGGATCAGCAGTTGGTCTGCCACCTGTCTTCAGGAGAAAGAGAGATAAGGAAAACAATGGAGCAGCATTTGGAGATGTTAATGAAAAGACGGGAGAGTTTAACGGAAGGAGAGCTGTCAAGATCGGCTCCCCCTTTGAACCCTGAACTGTTTGAAGTGATGGACAAGCGATACCCCAGCAGGGGGATAAAAAGGGACAGGTTCGCTAAGGCAAGACACACACGACACCCCAAGGTAACGAGACCCTGGAAGCGGTGCGTCTCCCACAAGTCGGTGGGAAGTTTTGGAAGGCTGGTTGCGGGACCAAGACATAGACGCACAGGGTGGAAAGGCACGATCAGCGGGAACCTGGTGTGTGTCCGCCCTTGCCTGGGTGCCAGGTTCACCGCAGAGAAACGATCGGATCTGAAAACGGAGGGGTCATGGTTGGTGACCTCAGAAGACATCACAAAGGGCTCGCCCGAAAGCTGACTGCGAAGAATATCGAAGGTCTGTGTGGAAGCCGTTTGAATATTCATTCGTTTTGCTCTCTCTCTCCTCCTCCCCCCCACCCCCCCCCCACTGTCCATCTCCCATGGGAGTGATTACTGTGAACTGAACTGAATTCAATTGAACTGAACTTTATGCCACTTTGAAACTGGTCATTTACCCCTAGACAAAGATAGAGCTTGATTGATCCTGTTATCTTAATTCTGTGTACATGTGTGTTTATCATTGCTGAACTGTTGCATTTATTATCCTTTTGATTAGAGTACTGTGTTGCTTGTTTCTTTAATAAAACTTTCTTAGTTCTAATAATCCAGACTCCAACTGAGTGATCCATTTCTGCTGGTTTGGCAACCCAGTTACGGGGTACGTAACACTTGTAACTCAGGTTCACAGAATTATAATTGGTGTACAAATGTGGTTGAAACCACAATGTTTCTTAACTTTACAGGTCAATTTAATTTTGATTGTTTTAATGCTTTGTACATATTAGTTTAACTGCATATGGAATAAACAAAATAAATCCAAGCTGAATTGTTTAAAATACCATTTAGAATGAGTAAAATTTAAGTACAGTTTTACAACCAATGTTCTGCAAATAAGTACATTAATTTGAACTGCTTAGTAACTGTCAAAGGGCCATTGAATGGTATTTGTAAGGAAAATTTGAATATGCGGTAAGAGACATGTATATGTTTCTTGATTTTTACTACAAGCCACATAAAAATGCAGATTTGTTTTTACTTGTGCCATAAAATCTCAGAATTGTTTTGCATGGAGCTATTAAAATATACAAATTGGCAATATAATATGGAATCCTGCAAAGCATCTAAATAATAAGGCTTAACTGCATCCTTAAGAGTACCAAGTAATTAACTCCCTGCATTATGTTCATTGCAGATAGTATTAACAAAGATTGACAGACCTCAGCAGGGCAATCTGTTGAAGGTGATTATGGGCGTACAAGAAGTGATAGAGAAGCAGACTTTGGGGTGTTTTCCTCAGCTGTTCCCTGTGAGGTATGTCAAGATTTCAATTAATTTATTTTGAAGTTGTGTAGGACATTTGGGAGGGAAGACAGAATCTGAATTAGTATCACTGGCATATGTCGTGAAATTTGTTGTTTTGTGGCAGCAGTTCATTGCACTACACAATATAAAAAACTATAACTTATAATAAATATATATTAAATTA
Organism: Mobula hypostoma; assembly: GCF_963921235.1. Taxonomy (NCBI): domain Eukaryota; kingdom Metazoa; phylum Chordata; class Chondrichthyes; order Myliobatiformes; family Myliobatidae; genus Mobula; species Mobula hypostoma. Next base: position 71,986,217 of record NC_086102.1, on the reverse strand, counting down.
ATTAAGTACACCTTATCCTCGTTACATGCGTCTTCAGACAATGCGGATTCACAGTTATGTGAGGAATTTATTTCTATCAATGTCTCCTTATATGCGTCCAAAACTCACAGTTATGCGAGGAGCACTGCTTTCCCGCCAATACATGTCAGGTGCACGCGCCTCACGATCTCACTCCCGCCAGTCTCGCATTGGTTTTGGCAAGGTGTGGATGCGCGATCTTAAACTTCTGTTGGTTTTACCTATGGTGCAGTGATTTTGTGCTTGAAATATTTAACTATGCCTCCTAAGCATCGGATGTCATGTCCTGGGCCATCAGCCGAGCGGCAGAGAACCGCTTTAACACTTGGAAAAAAAAGTTGGAAATTATAACAGCGTGGCATCAGCTGAAGGTAACACAGTTGTGGGACACTACTGCCCAGAACAGAATCTTGCCTTTAAAGTTCTTTTGTTGCTTGACAATGTGCCAGCCTATCCTAAACATTTGGACAGCATTCATCCTAACATAACAGTGCGTTTCCTGCCGCCCAACACAACATCGCTGATTCAACCACTCGACCAAGGTGTAATCCACATTCAAGGTGTACATGTTTTTTTTTACGGTGAACTATCTCTCAGATACTGCAAGCAACAGACGATTTTGAAAGTCCCGGGAGCTTACCAATGGTGAGGGAATGGTGGAAGTTGGAACACTTGGCACAAATGACGATGGACATGGACCCACGTTTAGAACGGAGTCAGCACTTCAGTCGTTCCCTGCCATTAACCCTTCTTCCCCACAAGCAAATTTATACTGAGAAACAAAATGCTGCCAAGCAAACAACCCTTACCAAATTGGTGTCATTTCCTGCTGCTGGCAGTTCTAAGAGTTCTGTGAGTCTTCCTTCACCCCTTGCTGTGCTTGATATGATCCTGATGACCACAACCATCCACCTTATCCATGTAAAGCTGCCCGACACCATAACAACCACTCATCTCCTGGAGCGAACTCACCTACCACTGTTGGTGAGTACTGTACACCCTAGTATATTAACTTTCTATGATTTATTACGTTGAATATTACCTTAAATTGATGAAATATAATACAAATGTCTTGTGGTACTGCTTTTGTTCGTATTGGTATGAAAATGTGAATAAATTACAGATAAAACATGTTTAGGAAGCCCTCTGGAACGCATCCCTATTTTCTCCATTTAAATAATTACTCACATTATGCGATTTCACATTATGCGTTGACTGCGAGGAACATATCCCCCGCATATAGCGAGGATAGGGTGTAGTGTAAAAAGATAGTAAAAAAAGAAAAAAATAATGAGAGGTAGTTTACATGACTTCATTGTTCATTTGGAAATCTGATGGCGGAGAGAAAGAAGCTGTTCCTGAAACACTAAGTGTGTGTCTTCAAATTCCTGTCCCCCCTCCTTGATGATAGCAATGAGAGGAGGGTATGTCCTGGCTGATGAGGGGCTTTAGTGATGGATGCTGCCTTTTTGAGGCATCACTTTTTGAAAGTGTCCTTCATGCTAGAGAGGCTGGTGCCCATGATGGAGAGGGCTAAGTTTACAATTTTATGCAGCTTTTTCCAATCCTGTGCAGTTGCCTGTCAATACTAGATGGTGTTGCAGCCAGTTCAAATGCTCTCCACGGTACATCTGTAGAAATTTGCAAGTATCTTTGGTGACATACCAGTTCTCCTCAAACTCCAAATAAAATATAGCTGCTGTCATGCTTTCTTTGTAATTGCATCAATTTGTTGGGCCCAAGATAGATCTTCAGAGATGTTGAAACTGCTCACCCCTTCCACTGCCAGTCCCTCAATGAGGACTGATGCGTGTTCCCTCGACTTCTCCTTCCTGAAGTCCAGAATCAATTCCTTGGCCCTACTGACGTTGAGTACAAGTTTGTTGCTGCAACACCTCTTAACCAGCTGATCTATCTCAGTCCTGCATGCCTCCTCGTCACCATCTGAAATCCTGCCACAACTGTTGTGTTGTTGGCAAATTTATAGATGGCATTTGAGCTGTGCCTAGCCAGACAGTTGTGGGTGTAGAGAAGAGTAGAACAGTGGGCTGAGCATATGTCCTTGAGATGCGACAGTGTTGATTATCAGCGAGAAGGAGATGTTATTTCTGACCCACACTGACTGATCTCTCAGTGAGGAAGTCAAGGATCCAGTTGCAGAGGGAGGTAGAGGCCCAGGTTATGCAACATGTTGGTTGGAACTGAGAATATGATTGTGTTGAATACTGAGCTGCAATCAATAAACAGCAGCTTGATGTAGGTGTTGCTATTGTCCAGGTGATCCAATGCAAACACCTATGTCAGGATGCTGTTCATTGACTATAGCTCAGCATTTAACACCAACATTTCCAAAATTCTGATTGATAAGTTACAGAACCTGGGCCTCAGTACCTTTCTCTGCAATTGGATCCTCAACTTCCTAACCAGAAGACCACAATCTCAGCGGGTTGGTGATAATATCTCCTCCTCGCTGACGATCAACACTGGTGCACCTCAGAGGTGCGTGCTTAGCCCACTGCTCTACTGTCCCTATTCCCATGACTGTGTGACTAGGCATAGCTCAAATACCATCTATAAATTTCAGATGAAGATGAGAATTTTGTAGAATCAGATGGAAATGAGAGGGCATACAGGAGAGAGATATACCAACTAGTGGAGTGGTGTCGCAGCAACAACCTTACACTCAACATCAGTAAGACGAAAGAGCTGATTGTGGACTTCAGGAAGGTTGAGACAAAGGAACACATACCAATCCCCATAGAGGGTTTACTATCTGGTATGGGGGGGGTCAGTGGGGGGGGGGGTGCCTGCACAAGACTGAAAGAAGCTGCAGTGGGTCGTAAATCTAGTCAGCTCTATCTTCGGTACTAGCCTACAAAGAACCCAGGATGTCTTCAAGGAGCGGTGTCTCAGCAAAGCAGCGTCCGTTATTAAGGACCCCCAGCACCCAGGGTATGCCCTTTCTCACTGTTACCATCAGGTAGGAGGTACAGAAGCCTGAAGGCACACACTCTATGATTCAGGAACAGCTTCTTCTCCTCTGCCATCTGATTCCTAAATGGACATTGAACCCATGAACACTATTATTTCTGTTTTTTTTGCACGATTTTTAATCTACTCAATATACATATACTGTAACTGACTTGATGTATTTATTTTTCTATATTATGTATTGCATTGTACTGCTGCTGCTAAGTTTCACGACACACGCCAGTGATAATAAACCTATTCTAATTCTCTGAGATTGAAGGTGTCCTTGAACACTCCTGCCAGTTGGCTGCCAGGGGTTTTCAGTGCCCTACCAGGTACACCATCGGGGCCTGATGACTGCAAGGGTTCACCCTCTTGAAAGATGTTATGACGTGGGCTTCACGGATTTGCACAGGTGTAGTTATGGTTTCCCTTTCAAGGCTTACATAGAAGATGTTGAGCTCATCTGGGAGTGAAGCATCACAGCCATTCATGATGTTAGGTTTCACCTTGTAGGAAGTAATGGCCTACAAATTCTGCCAGAGCCGCCCGTCCATCCAATTCTGTCTCTAATTTCAATTGGAATTGCTTTCTCGCTCTCAAAATAGCCTTCCGTAGGTCATACCCAGACTACTTGTACAGTACTGGATCCCAAGTCTTGAATAACACAGATCTAGCCCTCAGCAGACTACGAATCTCCAGGTTCATCCACGGCTTTTGGTTTGGGTATATCTGGTATAATACATATGAGCAGAATAAGGCCATTTGGCCTATCGAGACTACTCCACCATTAAATCATGGCTGATCCTTTTTTCCCCTCCTCACCCCACTCCCCAGCCTTCTCCCCATAACCTTTGATGCCATGTCCAATCAAGAACCGATCAAGATCTGCCTTAAATACACCCAATGATCTGGACTCCACAGCTGCCTGTGGTAATGAATTCCACAAATTCACCACCCTCTAACTAAAGAAATTTCTCTGCATCTCTGTTTTAAATGGATGCCCTCTATACTGAGACTGTGCCCTCTTATCCTACACTCACCCACCATGGGAAACATCCTTTCCACATCTACACTGTCTATGCCTTCCAACATTTGAAAGGTTTCAATGAGATCCCCCCCTCATCCTTCTAAATTCCAGCGAGTACTGACACAGAGCTATCAAATGTTCCTCGTATGATAACCCCTTCATTCCTGGAATCATCCGTGTGAACCTCCTCTGAACCCTCTCCAATGCTGGCACACCTTTTCTTAGATGAGGAACCCAAAACTGTTCACAATATTCAAACCAGTGCCTTATAAAGCCTCAGCATCACATCCCTGCTCTTGTATTGTAGATCTCTTGAAATGAATGCTAACGTAACATTTGCTTTCCTCACCACCAACACTACTTGCAAGTTAACCTTGAGGGTGTTCTGCACAAGGACTCCCAGGTCCCTTTGCATCTCAGATTTTTGGATTGGACCTCTTTGCTTTGCCTTCCTATGTCATTGGTACCAATATGTACAAGGCATCTGGCTGGTCTCCCTCCCTCTCCAAAATGTGCTCGCAATCCAAGATGTCCTTGACCTTGGCACCTCGGAGGCAACATACCATCTAGGTGACCCACTGACGTCCACAGAATCTCCTGTCTGTTCCCCTCACTATTGAGTCTCCTATCACTACCACTCCCCTCTTCTCCCTCTTTCCCTTCTGCACCACGGACCAATGTTCAGTCCAGTAACTCGGTCTCCATGGCATTCCCCTAGAAGGTCAACCTCCACAACAGTATGCAAAGCAGTATACTTATTTTTGAGGGGAATGACCGAAGGGGTGCTCTGTGCTAACTGCCTATTCACATTTCCACTTCTCCTGACAATCAACCAGCTACTCGTCTCCTGCAACTTCGGGGTGACTACTTTCCTGTAATTCTGATCAATTATCTCCTCACTTTCTCGGATAAGCTGAAGGTCGTCCAGCTGCTGCTCCAGATCCCTAACACGGTCTTCAAGAAGCTGCATCTGGATGCACTTCATGCAGATGTAGTTCCCTGGGAGACTCTGGGGTCTCCCAGGACTCCAACATCTGGCATGAAGAACACACAACAGCCATTTACTACACTAGGTAGAGTAAGAGAGAAAAAAAAGCAGGAACCTTAACAGAAGCCTACCCAGAGCCAATGCCTGTTTCGTGCTGAAGCCTCCTTTGAGCCAAAGTCTGACACTCCCACTCTCACCACTGGCCTACTCCCGACAATGGCTGTCCCACTTGTCCCTTCTGTACTTTTAAACAAGCGTTGCCAACCTGCAAGAAACCTTGTGTCTGTGGCCTGCTCCTGCCGCTGATTGAACCGTATGTAGTAGAAGGCACACTCGTCCACATAGGTTTTGATGAAGTTGGTGACAACTGTGGCGTAATCATTGAGATTTGAAGACGAATCCCTGAATATTGTCCAGTCCACCAGCGTTGTTTGTTATAAATGGTCAGTTTGTTCTGTTCCCAGATTTCACAGCCTGTTGTAACACAGAGTGTGGAGGAACTCGGCGCCAGCTATGGAAGGAAATGGACAGTTGATGTTTCGGATTGCGACCTTTCATCAGAACTGGTGAAGCTGAGCTTGATGAAGGGTCTTGATGCGAAACATTGACTGTCCATTTCCCTCCAGAAATGCTACCTGCCCCACTGAGTTACTCTAGCTTTGCATCTTGGTCCAGATTTCCAACATCAGCAGTTACTATTATCTGCATTTCATAGCCTGTTCTGTACTGTACATTCTATCAGCTCGACAGGTTAATGTTGGTGATTGTATTCCAGCAGAGCCCCCTCTTCCCTTCAACATCATTGTCTGTCTTTCCTCCCTTGTACTTGTTTATGTTTGGTGCATATTGAGTGGCATGACTCAGTATGACCTTAACCACTGCTATTAATTATAGTGCTTGGTGGGAAGCCAGTAGAGAGAGTGTGATTAACCTTGGACAACTCAAACATTTTCTCTATTCGTCTTTCTAAGGGCAAGCCTGAAACACTCGGTCCCTACCTTTGCCAGTGTCCATACTGCTTTCTCCCCTCGTTAGTTTCTGCAGCTATGCCAACCATGTGAAATGATCTCATTGGTATATTATACATTGTGCACTTGTTAGCACAAGAACAAGCTACTGTCAACACATTTCTATTCCCCATGTGTTTTAAAAAAGACAGGAGTATTTCTATTCGGTATGTATAACCTTTTATCCTGAAGAACTAGCAAGGCTAGGGTCTTTAACCTCGAATTCTCATATTAATATTGATATTCTCGTATTTGGAGTATTGTGTGCAGTTTTGGTCACCAAATTACAGGAAGGATATTAATAAGGTTGAAAGAGTGCAGAGAAGGTTTACAAGGATGTTGCCGGGACTTGAGAAACTGAGTTGCAGAGAAAGGTTGAATAGGTTAGGACTTTATTCCCTGAAGCATAGAAGAACGAGGGGAGATTTGATAGAAGTATATAAAATTATGGTGGGTATAGATAGAGTGAATGCAAGCAGGCTTTTTCCACCGAGGCTGGGGGAGAAAAAAAACTAGAGGACATGGGTTAAGGGTGAAGGGGGAAAAGTTTAAAGGGAACATTAGAGTGGGCTTCTTCACACGGAGAGTGGTGGGACTGTGGAATGAGCTGCCAGATGAAGTGGTAAATGCGGGCTCACTTTTAACATTTAAGAAAAACTTGGAAAGGTACATGGATGAGAGGTGTATGGAGGGATATGGTCCAGGTGCAGGTCAATGGGACGAGGCAGAAAAATGGTTCGGCACAGCCAAGAAGGGCCAAAAGGCCTATTTCTGTGCTGTAATGTTCTATGGTTCTAAGTGGAAAGTGAATCACTTTGGACAGCAAAGTCAATGCATTATATTCTATTTTACAGGAAAAAGATTTAATTCAAACACGATGCTGTCTTCAGTAATTTTGAAACTCTTCCTGCCAATAGTGGAATATCTGCTTCTAATAGGATAAAGCCTTCTTAATTTGATGAACATACAGTTATAACATACATCAGAGTTTAACCCTAGATAGAGGAGCTGAGTAATTTTAATGACAATTTCTTGTTTCATTCACTCCAATTTCTTCACTCTTGTTCCGTAGGCAATTATATAATCAGTGATTGGTCCTTCAGATCCTGTCTTAAGACTGAACGGTTGTAAAGTACAGAAATCTCTTTCAGTGTTAAAAGTTTATGAAATGTTACCATTTTGAAGAAAATAATATTGGCATGTTAATTAATTCCACAGTTCTTTGAACTACTCTGGAATTCATCTTTTAAGATGCTTCATTGCACATGTAACTGGAAATCTTCAGATTAATAAGGATATCTCCAATTTGTCATCAACAATGGAAAGTTCTGAAGGGATATGAAAATTGAAAGTCACCATAACAAGACTGAAGTTAAGCACTGAATTCATTCAACTTACCTGTCGAATCGAGACTGCAAACCTAAGATTTAACCCAATTATGATGCTGTGTATGTAAATTAATAAGAATTATTACAAAATTTTTCATCCTGTATTGTGTACAGACTGTTGATACGCCTGATGGTAAAATCAGTTACTCTTGGTCTAAAATCGACCGAGCATTAAAAATCATAGATTTCTATATGTAATTACTCCATTCTGGCCGGTTCGGTTACCATAATTGTAAATAGAAATTATTTTTATGGTGTCCTGTGGAAGCGTGGCTTGTTTTGATTGAAAGCCATTTCCATCATAATTGATCAGTTTTAAAACTGCTGTTGCTCTTCCTGTTGGTTGGCTGCACCTAGTGTCCAGTTTCAAACACCGTGGTGGTATCAATAGTATCTCGTGTGAAAGTTTTGCTCTCTTTCCCTTTGACCCCAGAACTATCCGGTAGGTAATATCCGTGCGCACTTTTAATGCTGTATGTTTGTGGCATATTTAGTTCTATAGTTTGTGTAACTTGGAGCAAATGTTTGGTTGAATTTTTTACTGTTTGTAAATAAATGATTAATATACTTATTTGCAGTCAGTGTTTTCTGTCTCACTTGCCAGACCCGCGAACCTAACTTACTATTACATCTGGTTATATGGCAATTACATTATCTTTTCAAATTACCCTAATGTGTTGTTAAAAGGAATAGAGAAGTGATTTTGTACTGGCAACAGTAGCAACTACAAGCATTGTGCAGGTGCTTCATCTTCAAACATTTCTGTTACCTTTGATTTGATTTTATTTTCGAAGTTCGAAGTACATGTATTATCAAAGTACATATATGTTACAGTCAACACACATCAAAGTTGCTGGTGAACGCAGCAGGCCAGGCAGCATCTCTAGGAAGAGGTACAGTCGACGTTTTGGGCCGAGACCCTTCGTCAGGACTAACTGAAAGAAGAGCTAGTAAGAGATTTGAAAGTGAGGGGGGAGGGGAAGATCCAAAATGATAGGAGAAGACAGGAGGGGGAGGGATGGAGCCAAGAGCTGGACAGGTGATTGTCAAAAGGGATATGAGAGGATCATGGGACAGGAGGCCCAGAGAGAAAGAAAAGGGGGAGGGGGGAAAAAACCCAGAGGATGGGCAAGGGGTATAGTCAGAGGGAGAGAGAGAGAAAGAATGTGTGTAAATAAATAACGGATGGGGTACGAGGGGGAGGTGGGGCATAAGTGGAAGTTTGAGAAGTCAATGTTCATGTCATCAGGTTGGAGGCTACCCAGACGGAATATAAGGTGTTGTTCCTCCAACCTGAGTGTGGCTTCATCTTTACAGTAGAGGAAGCCGTGGATAGACATATCAGAATGGGAATGGGACATGGAATTAAAGTGTGTGGCCACTGGGAGATCCTGCTTTCTCTGGCGGACAGAGCGTCATCTGTCCATCCAGCTCTTGGCTCCATCCCTCCCCCTCCTGTCTTCTCCTATCATTTTGGAACTCCCCCTCCCCTTCCCACTTTCAAATCTCTTACTAGCTCTTCCTTCAGTTAGTCCTGACGAAGGGTCTCGGCCCAAAACGTCACCTTTACCTCTTCCTAGAGATGCTGCCTGGCTTGCTGCATTCACCAGCAACTTTGATGTGTGTTGCTTGAATTTCCAGCATCTGCAGAATTCCTTCTGTATATGTTACAATATAGTCATCTGTTAGTCTCATGAGACCATGGATTTACACCTTGGAAGGTTTCCAGGGCGCAGGCCTGGGCAAAGTTGTATGGAAGACCAGCAGTTGACCATACTGCAAGTCTCCCCTCTCCAAGCCACCAATGTTGTCCAAGGGAAGGGCATTAGGACCCATACAGCTTGGCACTGGTGTTGTCGCAGAGCAATGTATGATTAGTGCCTTGCTCAAGGACACACATGCTGCCTCAGCCAAGGCTCAAACTAGCAACCTTCAAATCACTAGACGAACGCCTTAACCACTTGGCCATGCGCCAACACATATACATCACCATATACAATGCTCAGATTCATTGTCTTGCGGGCATACTCAGTAAATCCATAGAATGATAACCATTACAGAATCAATGAAAGACCGCACCAACTTGAGTGTTCAACCACTGTGCTAAAGACAGCAAACTGCAAATATCAAAAGAAAGAAATAATAATAATAAATAAATAAGCAATAAATATAGAGAACATAAGATGAAGAGTCCTTGAAAGTAAATCCACAGGTTCTGGGAACATTGCAATGATTGTGCAAGTAAAGTCGAGTGAAGTTACTCCTTTGGTTTAAGAGCCTGGTGCTCTGAGTTCTGAGGCTTATGTACCTTCTTCCTAATGGCAGCAGTGAGAAGGGAGTATGTCCTGGGTGGGTGGGGGTCCTGATCATTGATGCTACTTTCCTGCAACAGTGTTTTATGTGGATGTACTCAATGGGGGGGGAGAACTTTACCTGTAATGGACTGAGTTGTCTCCACTACTTTTTGTAGGATTTTCCATTCAAGGGTGTTGGTGTTTCCATACCAGGCTGTGATGCAGCCAGTCAATATATTCTCCACCACATACCTATAGAAGTCCGTCCAAGTTCTACGTGTCATTTCAAATCTCTGCTAACTCCTAAGGAAGTGGAGGTGCTGCCATGCTTTCTTCTTCGTAAGAGCCCAGGATAGGTCCTCCAAAATAATAACACCAGGGAATTTAAAGTTGCTGACCATCTCTACCTCTGATCCTCTGACGAGGACTGGATCAAGGATCTCTGGTTTCCTTCTCCTGAAGTCAATAATCAGTTCCTTGGTCTTGCTGATATTGAGTTAAGAAGTCATTGTTAATCACTCCGCTCAGCCAGATTTTCAATCTCCCTCCTATTTGCTGACTCACTACAACCCTTGATTCAGCCTATTTCAGTGGTGTCTTCAGCAAACTCGAAGATGGCATTGGAGCTGCGCTTAACCACACAGTCATAAGCGTTAAAGCAAGTAAAGCAGGGGTCTAAGCACATAGCCTTGTGCACCTGTGCTGATAGAGATCGTGGAGGAGATGCTGCCATAACAAACTGACTGGGGTCCTCAATTTAGGAAATCGAGGATCCAATTATAGAAGGAGGTATTGAAGCCAAGGTCTTGGAGCTTATTGATTAGTTTTGAGGGGATGATGGTATTGAATGCTGAGCTGTAGTCGATAAAGAGCATCCAGATGTTCCAGGGTTGAGTGAAGAGCCAATGAAATGGCATCTGTTGTTTTGGTAGGCAAATTGGAACGGATCCAAATTGTTTCTCACATAGAAGTTGATATGTTTCATCACAGTCCTTTGAAAATACTTCATCATTGTACATGTAAGTGCTACTCGTCACGTACCCCGTGACGAGTTAAAGAACCAGCAGAAATGGAAAACACTTTGGAGTCCAGTATTGCTATTAACTAATATTATTAGTAACTATGTAATACAGTAATATAAAATCAGATATATAAAACAGGTTAGCAATGATTATATATAAGTAAGTGTGGAATATATAGGAAAACCAAGCTTCTTCAAGTCTAGGGGTAAATAGATAGTCTTACGATGATGAGTAAAGTTCAGTTCAGTTCGTGGTGTTGAGTTGAGTAGTGGTGAAGAGAGAGAGAGGGAGAGATTTGAGTCTTCAGGTGAGCTGACACTGTCGATCTTCTCGTCCTCTGAAATCCTTTAAAAGTCACTGACTGTGACTTCAACGAAGGAGACCGTTTTTCTGTGGTGGAACCATCCACCCAGGCAACGGTGGACACATGGACAACTCCCCACTGGTCACTCCCTTTTCTCACTGCAAGAGCCACTGTTCGATCCTCCAAAAACCTACTTTTTCTGTGGGCACAGCAAAGCTCATTCAGTGTCCAAAAACATGTGTTGCAGGTCTATCATCTGACCTCCTATTTATCTCACCATACTGAGTACCAACTGTCATTCAAATAACTCCTCCCATCTCTTGTCTGTGTAAGAGTGTACTAGCAGGCAAATGTCCTTGGAGAAAGTATAAACATACTCCAGAGAAACCATAACATCGATTGTCCATCAAATAACGCCACCCTCAGTCACCATAGCGACTTACGAGCTGCTCGGTGCCCTCTCTGTCCAACTCAGCAGAAATCCAAAAGTTCCTCGTGCCTTAAAATGACAGTCCACAGGAAATATGAACCTTAGGGGTTCATAACACCATCTCAAAGCAGTCTTTGTCTCTCTCTCTCTCCCTTAAAAACAAGGTTTCGGTGTTAAATACCTCTTTCTCTCTCTTTTCAAAAGCACAGTTCATAGGGGTAATTCAGGACCCCGTCACATACTGAACCATTGACATTAAGGCACGTCACCATGTTCTTAGGCACCAGTATAACTGAAACCTGCCTGAAGCAGCTTGGTACCTGAGACTGCTGAAGTGAGAGGTTAGGAAACTCAGTGAATGCACCAGCTAGTTGATCAGCACAGGCCTTTAGTACTTGGCCAGCCACCATGTCTGGGCCTGATGGTTTGCATGGGTTCACCCTCCTGAAGGCTGCTCACACATTTGGCCTCAGAGTCTGAAATCACAGGATCATCAGGGCTGTGGGAATTCATGATGGTTCATGTTTTAATAGTCAAAGCAAGCATAGCAGGCATTCAGTTCATCTGGAAGTGAAGCCTGCTCTAGCCTTGTCACTTGTTTTAACTTTGTATGAGGCGGTAGTATTCAAGGCCTGCCAGAACTGCCAAGCATTCTTCACTGATTCAAGTTTCATCTGGAGTTACCACTTCGCCCATGAGATGGCTTTTCGGATATGGTACCTGGACCTCTTGTAATCTGTTTGGTCACCAGACTTGAATGCCTGTAATCTGGCCCTCAAGCAGACTGCGGATCTCATGGTTCATCCAGGGTTTCTGAATGGGGAAGACTCTGATTTTGAGGGGACACACTCATCCACAACTGTTCAAACTGAACAAGGTTTCATGGAAAAATTCACAGCAGCCTTATATTCTATTCCATCATTATTATTTCTTAGTGGCATTGGTTAGAGCATCGTATATTTCTTGTATAATCAAGGCAAGCATATTGTGTTTGCAATAGCTACATGTATGTGTGGAAGTAGCAATAAGGCAAGGGTTGAAGACGATGTCCAAGCAAGAATAACCTGGGGCGACTTCAGTTACTTAAAGGTTCCACCAAGGTGGCTAACCCTTGACTTCATTATACAGGAGAAAGGAATTCATCCCAGTAGCCGATCAGTCCTAAATCCTAGGCTGCTCATACTTGAGCAAGAAAATGAGTGTGCCGCTGGAATGCAAATCTCCTCCTGTGTGGAGCAGGCAAGGTACAGCAACACTTCAGTTGCCATTAGAGGAAAGTCGCAGCATTAAAAAGGGGTTGCCATGGTCCAGATTGGGTCCCGCATGAAGTTGCTGTGATCTAGGTTGGATCCCATACGAGGATGCCATGGTCCACATGAGGTTGTTGTGTCCAGGCTTGAGGCTTGCACGAGGTTGCCGTGGTCCAGGTTGGAGTCCCACATGAGTTGCTGTGTTCTGGGGTGGAGTCCCACACAAGGCTGCTGTGGTCTGGGTTGGAGTCCCAGGCAAAGTTGCTGTGGTCTGGGTTGGAGTATTGGACGAGGTTGCTGTGGTCTGGGTTGGAGTTCCACACAAGGTTGCTGTGTTCCGGGTTGGATTCCCACATGAGGTTGCTGTGTTTCAGGTTGCTGCGATCTGGGTTGGAGTTCCACACGAGGTTGCTGTGCTCTGTGTTGGAGTATTGGAGGAGGTTGCTGTGGTATGTGTTGGAGTATTGGACGAGTTTGCTGTGGTCTGGGTTGGAGTTCCACACAAGGTTGCTGTGTTCTGGGTTGGAGTATTGGAGGAGGTTGCTGTGGTATGTGTTGGAGTATTGAACGAGTTTGCTGTGGTCTGGGTTGGAGTATTGGAGGAGTTTGCTGTGGTCTATGTTGGAGTATTGGATGAGGTTGCTGTAGTCTGGGTTGGAGTATTGGATGAGTTCGCTGTGTTCTGGGTTGGAGTATTGGATGAGGTTGCTGTGGTCTGGGTTGGAGTCCCACACAGAGTTGCCATGGTCTGGGTGATATCCCACACAAAGCACAAGAAATTTCACTAAGTGTGTTGCTTTAGAAAAAGGAATTGATAAACGTGTGTGTGCGTGAATGCAGCATGAAATTCCCCTGTCCTGATCTCTAAAGGACAACAGTAGGATGCATGTTGTACCAGAAAGTGTTAAACATGTGAAATGGACTAAGTGGGTGTCTGCAGACGTGTTGTTAGATGAAGGAAAATGTGAGAAGACTGTGGGGTGTTCTGTATTTGTTTAACGTAGATGTGAAATGCAACAATGGTTAGATAAATCCTGTAAAAAAGCACAGAAAGTGAGCGAAAGTTTAAACAAGGAATAGATACACCAGGCAAAATCTAAAACTACCTTTGTGTATGAAAAGAAACAATTAGCACCAGACTCTAGCGATGAGCAAGATGCGGTACCTGTTCCTGCCCCAGGCACAGTTTCAACAAGGCCCATGCCAAGTGATGCCTCTTGAGTACTGGATGAGGCCACATCAGCCGGTATCCTGCCACAGGCGACAATTCCCAATAGCACCACGACAGACAGGAAGTGGAGGGATGCAGAGGGGATGAGCGAGAAATGTTGGTTTAAATGTAGCTTGAACTGATGTGGTAGGGGCACTCAGTAGGAGGAGCAGCACCTAACATTCCACCTGGGTAGCCTTCAACCTGATGGTATGAACATCGATTTCTCAAGCTTCCTTTGCACTGTAGATTGGCATAAAAAAAACAGTATCATACAAAAAGACAAGGATGTTAATGAATATGTAGAATGTGTGTTTCAATAGTTTCATTTAATATCAGAGAAATGTATACAATATACATTCTGCAATTCTTGTTCTTCACAGACATCCACGAAAACAGAAGAGTGACAATAAAAACGTTAGAAGCCCAAAGCCACCCCGACCCCTCCCTCCCATGCACAAGCAGCACCAAAGCAATGAGCGTCCCCCACCCACTGCCACGGGAAAACAAAACATCAGCATCCTCCATCACCAAGCCAGCAATAGCAAAGCTTCCAAGAAGGACCATGATCCGCAGAACAACAAAAACTAATTATTCACCTGCTATCTCGACGTATCGCAGGCTCTCTCTCTCTCTCTCTCTCTCTCTCTCTCTCTCTCCCCCTAATAAAGGAAAAAAGAAGTGTCCCTTTCACAGTGAGAGGGGAGACGTAAAAGAACAACTCGCTGATTTATGATAAGGTCTGGTGCGCTGCTTTTTTTTGTAATGATTGAGTGGGCCTTGTTGAAACCGTGCCTGGAGTAGGCAGGGGTACCACATCTTGCTCATCGCTAGAGTCTGGTGCTAATTGTTTCTTTTCATACACCGAGGTAGCTTTAGACTTTGCCTGTTGTGTCTGTGTACTTTCCTCCTTAAACTTTTGTTCATATTTTCTTTGACAGCTTTTCTCCCGATCTGATACTGGGAAAAAATATGTAGTGGAAATTTTTTAGCAACCACATAAAATGCCGGAGGTACTCAGCAGGCCAAGCAGCTTCGATGGAAAAGAGCCTCCGTCAGGACAGGAAACAAAAGATGAGAATTCAGAGTGAGAAGGGGGGAGGAGGGGAGGAAGAAGTACAAGGTGGTAGGTGATTGGTCAGACTGGGAAGGGGGAGGGATGAAGTAAAGAGTTGGGAAGTTGATTGGTGAAAGCGGTAAAGTACTGAAGAAGGGGGAATCTGATAGGAGAGGATAGAAGGCCATGGAAGAAAGGGAAGTGGGAGGAGCACCAGAGGGAGGTGATGGGCAAGTAAGGCGACAAGGTGAGAGAGAGAAACAGGAATGGTGAAGCGAGGGGGCATTGAGTGGAAGTTTGAGGAATCGATGTCCATTCCAGCAGTTTGAAGGCGACCCTGATGGAATATAAGGTGCAGTTCCTCCTACTGAGTGTGGCCTCATCGCGGTAGTAGAGAAAGCTACGGACTGACGTGTTGGAAGTGTGGAAAATGTTAGTGGATATGTGGTGTGCACATCGTATAATAACTGAGGCAGCACAGCTACCTTCCCTCCTGTTCTGCTCCAGAAGCTGAGCCTCTCTGCTTTAACAAAAGCCTGCATCCTTGCAGTCGGTTCCCTGAATCTCATTATGCTGTAGGAGTAGCACATAATAATGGACAATTATGGAAACTACATCATTTTCTTACCTCTTCTGAACTTCGATAAAACACAGTGAATTAACCTGGTACCTTTTCCTGCTTTTCAATTACTTACTGCAATTGCTGTTATAATCTATGCGGCTCACACTAACGGGGAGGATGAAATAACGGGAGGGAACAAGTGAGCTGACTCCTTTGCTAAGGCAGCGACAGCAGATCTCTATGGCCTCATAGCACTCCAGGCTGCCAATACTTTGCAAATCCTGTTGATGAACTAGTACAATTACAAAGCGATGCATCAGTGGACAAAAAGACTTTGTGGACTCAAGTGTGCTATGTGCAAAACTATAAAGGATTGTGGGTATAATTGAAAATGAGAGATTCTCAACCATTGCGAGAAAAGTAGCAGCAACTGTACAATCTGCTGAAGACATAATCGTGAACGACACTGCCTGCGTCTGCTGCTGCCGGGCCTTCACCTGGAATTCATTTATGCATCTGCAAATGGACTTTATGCAGTTGCCTGAATGTATGGGTTGTGATTATGCACTTGTTATTTTGTTTGTTATCTCCATGGGTAGAACCTTATCAAACTCAGAGAAATTATGCCATAACTTGATTATTTTTATTATAAGAATTTATTTCTAGGTTTGGGATTCCTGAGAAATTCTCGTGTGCTAACGGTCCTCACTTTATCTGTAAAGTTATATAGGAGTGGTCAAAAGCCTTGTAGTGTAAATATTATTTCATCTGCCCTTACCACCCTCAGTCTTACAGGGCAACTCCAAGACAAAATGGGGCCCTGAAATGCAGGTTAGCTAAATTGCACAGTGAGACTGAGCTAAGGTGGCCAAGGGCACTTCCACTGGCCCTCATGACAATGCCCCAAGCTCCAAACAGCATAACGCACCTATCTCTGCATAAGATAATTTTGGGGCAGCCCATGCACTTGCCAGTTGCTCCTCCCCTGTTAGTGAAACAGATGGACATCCATTTTATGAAAGGGACCATGTTGCATTTTTGAATAGCACTAACATAAACTCTTAAAGGTTTCTGTCAACAGGTACTTAAAGCCAAGAGGATTATGCTGGCTGCAGAGAGCCACCCCTACCAGCCGGTAGATTGGATACTGGTGAGAGCCTGCCGACAAAAGAGCTGCCTGGAGCCCACTGGTAAGGCCCATTCCAGTGTTGCTGACCACACGTACCACTTTAAAGGTCCAAGAAAAGCCAACATGGATACACGCCTTGCACGCTAAGCCAGCGGTACCACCAGACCAGGGAACGGGTGGCCAGAAGAGTGTTGATGATAAGGACTGATGGTCTGAATTCTTCATCTTTGGTATTTGTCTCCTTACGTAATCACTATGCAATATAAGTTTTGGGTAATCTGGACATCTATTTTCCGCTGTCACGTACCCTGTGACGGGGATAAAGAACCAGCAGAAATAGAAACCACTTTGGAGTCTCGTATTGCTAACAACTAATAATATTTATTAGTAACTACGCAATACAGTAATATAAATGTAAGTAATTCACACAGGTTTTCAATGAATAAATATATAAGTACGCAAGTCAGTAAGTGTGTAAATATATGTATGTTAACCAAGCTTCTTTAAGTCTAGGGATAAAAAGACACAGTCTTACGATGTTGAGTAAAGTTCACTTCAGTTCAGTTCATAGTATGTAGTTGAATAGCGGTGGAGAGAGAGAGTGAGTTGAGTCTTCAGGTGAGCTGTTGCCATCGATCTTCTCGTCGTCCTCAGAAATCCTTTACAAGTCACCGACTGTGACTTTAACCAGGGGGACCGGTTTTCCTGTGGTGGAGTTATCACCCCGGCAACGGTGGACACATAGACAACTCCTCACCCATCGACCCCTTCTTCTTAACTGGAATAGCAATTTGGAATCGATCCGCCTAATCGATCCTCCAAAACCCACTTTCTCTGTGGGCACAACAATGCTCATTCAGTGTCCAGATCATGTGTCTGAGGTCTGTATCATCTGACCTCCCATTTATCTCACCAGGCTGACCATTACCTGTCATTCAAAGAGTCCCTCCCTCCTTTGTCTGTAAAGGAATGCGAGCAGGCAACAAGTCCTTGGAAGTCACAAAAATAATGTCCTGTTAGTCACCATAGCAACCTTCGAGCTGCTCAGTTTTTATCTCCGAAGTAAAACTCCAAAGTTAACTCCCATGTCAGTCCAACCATCAATCTTTGTCTCTCTCTCCTTTCTAAACAAACCATCAATGATGAATGTCTCTCTCTGTCTCTCTTCAAACAGTTAATAGGGGCACTCCTGGATCCCCTCACACTGCCTAAATGCAGCGTATCTCACAACATTAATCTCTTAAGACTTTTCTTCGCCTTAGTTATGAATATGCCTTGCATACTAACTGGTCAGGTTGTTGGGTGTGCTCCAGAGAGTATTTATACTTTCAGAAGGTGGCTTGCCAAACTTCTTATACAACCTGAATCGTAATGAGTTTGATTCTGTCTTGCTTTGATAAACTGGAATTGTAAGGGGGCACAGGACCGCACTGCCCATAGGAAAGACTCTTACTAGTGCAATTGTTTTGAGGGATTGTATCAACCTCCTTACAACGATTGTATAAACCCCCTGGTTTGAAGCTACTTCATGGGAATAGGGGTGAACAATATTCCTATGACCATCAAGGGACAGGTCTAGACTTAGGTAACAGTACGTGCAATGTCTATACTACTGATAGCCCTTCGAATCCTGCTAATGGTACCTCTGGTTATGTGGTCCACAGGCCTATCACTAGCTACCAGGCGTACCCCTTCTAAAATGGGATCTTCGGCCTGAACCAAATCCATGGAGGGCTTGTTGTTATCTGGCCTGCATAGTAGCACAGATATGCCACCTGCCTACTGTGTGTGGGGTTGCCCTTGAAGAACTGAGCATTTCTGGATTGTAGTGTTGCTGTTCTGTGAACCTGCCAGACAGGCTCATGAAAGCTCTTACATGGCCTCAGCACTGCTCGAGAAACCGGCTACGAACACAGCCTCAGTGTAACATGACACGAGCCGAGCTATCAATGACGTTACTGTGCAATGCTGGCAATCCACACCTTGGTCCCCAAAATCAGCTAGCATTAGACTTTCTGTTTTCTAAGAGGTGGTACTTGCTGCTATTATTAGCCAGGAGTGTTCCGCATACGTCCCTGATGAAACTGCCACGGATTTTCAGAGACTTTGCATTACTGAAATTCAGTAAGATTTATTTGTTTGTCCTCTACTGAACAAAGAGAGGGAAATGTGGAAATTGCAATAAGGCAAGGATGAGAGACAAGGTCCAGGTAAGGATAACCTGGAGCAGTTGTAGTCAAGTGACACCTCTACTTACTGCAGACGAGATGGGCTGGAGTAACTGAGGCAGCGTGTATTCAACCCAGACAAGTGAGGCCTGTGTAGTGAGAATTTTCCTGAAAGTTCTTCCTAAAACATAGCACAATAGGGGATGCAGGAGATGGATGAGATAGGAATAAATGAAGGATGTGAAAGACACCCAACAACTAAAGGACAATTGCTTTATTAACTTCAAAATATCACTGGTTGTCAGCTTGAAGTTTCAATTGACTTTAAACACTTCTATTGTAAATGGTGATTGATCTCGCAAGTAAGGAAGTCGAACATACACAATTTACCAAATGGTCAATATCTGTAACTGATCAGTTAATTCCATATAAAAAATAAAGTTTTCCGTCCTGGCTTCAGAACAGTGTGGGTGACAGGGACCATGTTGTTCTCCTTGTGCACAAGTAAAATAAAAAGAATATTTGAGTTGTAAGAGTGCGTGTGTTCTGGACCCAGTCGTTTTACTTATTTTATTATCAGAGACAACATGTATTTTTAACCTTTTAGATGAACTGGGATTTTACTTTTTGTCATCATAAATACTTACTGATTCTGTCCATCCCTTTCGCCCTGAAGCCCTTCCTTTACTTCTTGCGTTTCCTTGGAAAACCTTAAAATTTATGTCCTTAACTAGGCTTTTAGTTATCATTTCTAATTTCTTTGTCTTTGCATTTCTTTATGGCTTTGTAAGTACCTTATTACTGCTTACAATGTAGCACCATGTTCATCAGCTGTTCTCACTTCTATATTCAACAATCTCGCTGGCTGTTCTAGAAGATGACCTTTGTGTTTGTTTCTACAAGGGAATCAGCGGAAAGAATCAAATAGCATTTACTCACCCAAACATTTACTCATAAGTATTTATTTGCAGTGAAAGGATCCGGAAGAACTGGAGGGATGCTACAAAGTCAAAGTAAAATAATTATCCAAGAACATATATGTCACCATATACTACTTTGAGGTTCATTTCCATGTAGGCATTTGCAGAAGAATAAAGAAGTGCAATAGAATTTATAAGAAGCTACATAAATAAGGACTGACAAACTAATGTGCAAAAGAAGGCAAATAGTGCAAATAAAAAAATAATACCGAGAAAGTGAGTTGTGAAAAGCCCTTGAAAGTGTGTCTGTAGGTTGTAGAAGCAGTTCAGAGTAGAGGTGAGTGAAGCTCTCCACACTGGTTCAAGAGCCTGATGGTTGTAGATTGATGACTGTTCCTGAATCTGGTGGTGTGGGACCTAAGGGTTCTGCACCTCCTGCCCAATGGAAGTGGTGAGAAGAGAGCATGGCCTGGTTGATAGTGGGGGTCCTTGTTGATGGATGCTGCTTTCTTGTGGCAGAAGCAGAATGTGAACTACCAGCAATCGAATCTGATTGCTTATACATTCAAGGGAGTCATTTTATTTCTTCTGTGTGTCTTTGGTTATTTATGGTGGGACAACAGGCATGGGATTATTTTAAATAGGTGAATGCAAGTTCTTTTCATTTATTCCATGAAAACAGACATTGCAACTTGAATTTTTCATTTCTCTTGCCACTTAACTAACTGAGAAACTTCAGAAGTTTGTTTTCCTAATCCGGCAACCAGAAGGTTTTTGCTCTTTGAAAGATTGGGGAAGGCACTTTGAGGCTTTTACACATTTAGAATATTACCATTGAATCTGCTATTATTACATGCACTATGTTACCATATTTGATATATATAGACAGGAGGGAAAATATTGTAATCTAAAGGTGCGGAATCTATTTATGGATGTAATGGATCTACTGAGCCAGAGCAGATGCCTTCAGCAAGTAATATTGAAGGTACAAATCAATTCAAACTATTGTTAATATTAGTGATCAGCTCAAAATCCTGAAAAGCAGTCAAATTAAAAATTGAATTTATGTCATCAGTTTAGGCATTTGAAGCAAAGGCAAAAGCTAAAAGATATTTCATTTGAAGGTGTAATTTTCAATTAAAATTTCACAAATAAAAATTGCCAGATGGTCAAGTCAGGTAACCCTTACAAAAAATCAAGAAATTATTTCCACAAAGCTTTCGGAGATGTCAAGAGACGGTACCAGTCTGAGATCGAGATCCAGGCTGAACATCGGTTATGATAGGGTTTCCATGCTGTATGTCTACAAAACAAAGTTGGGCAGTGTTGCCAGCAACAATACATCCCTTCCGGATGAGCTAATATATTCTATGCACGTTTTGAACAGAAAGCCATTGGAATGTCACCACTCAACCTGACAGCATCCAGTGCGAAGAAAACACAATCACCATTGAGAATGTAAGATCAGTGTTCTGGAAACTGAACGCGTGGAAAGCATCTGGTCCAGATGGTGTCCCTGACTGTGTTCTCAGATCTGCTGGCAGGGCTTTGGCAGACACTTTTTACCTCTCCCTATTTCAGTCTAAGCTTCCCAGCTGCTGTAAGAAAACCACTATCATCCTAGTATGTAAGAAAACTCACACACTGTGCTTTAATGACTGCTGGCTGGTGGCTCTGACACTCCTGTCATCAATTGCTTGAAGAGGCGGGTTATTGCCTGCTTTAGCTCCACCCTCCCAGATGACCTCAACCCACTGCAGTTTGCCTACTGCCAAAACAGACCAGGGAGGTGGCATCTGCCACCTACACTCATCCCCTGACTACCTATGTAAGACTGTTGTTTATTGACTACAGCTCCAACATCAATACTATAGCTTCAGGCAAACTCCGGAGGCTAAAGAAATGTGACCTGTTCCCTTTGACCCTCAGCTATTTCTACTGATACACAATAGAAAGCACCACTGCTCTTCCCAAGACTGCAGGAAACTGCAGAGAGTTATGGACTCAGTACATCTTGGAAACTAGCCTTCCTCCCATAGACTCTGTACATTTCTCACTTCCTTGGTAAAACAACCAACATAATCAAAGACCCCAAACACGAGGAAATCTGCAGATGATGGAGATGATGGAGACTTGGAAACTAGCCCTCCTTCCATAGACTCTGTACATTTCTCACTTCCTTGGTAAAACAACCAAGATAATCAAAGACCCCAGACACGAGGAATTCTGCAGATGATGGAATTTCAAGCAACGCGCGTAAAAATTGCTGGTGAACGCAGCAGGCCAGGCAGCATCTCTAGGAAGAGGTACAGTCGACGTTTTGGGCCGAGACCCTTCGTCAGGACTAACTGAAAGAAGAGTTAGTAAGAGATTTGAAAGTGGGAGGGGGAGGGGGAGATCCAAAATGATAGGAGAAGACAGGAGGGGGAGGGATGGAGCCAAGAGCTGGACAGTTGATTAGCAAAAGGGATATGAGAGGATCATGGGATGGGAGGCCCAGGGAGAAAGAAGGGGAAGCCAAATTAAAGACCCCAACCACTTTGGATATTTTCCCTTCTCCCCCTCCCATTAGGCAGAAGATACAAAAGCCTGAAAGCTTTTTCCACCACACTCAAGGGCAGCTTATTCCTACTGATATAAAACATTTGTTGGTAAGACGGACTCTTTACCTTGCATCTTATTGTCTACTTTCACTGCACTTTCTCTGTAACAGCAACATCTTATTCTGCATTCTTTTATTACTTTCCCTTGTACTACCTCAATGTGCCTCTGTAATCAAATGCTCAATGTGGATGGCATGCAGAACAGGGTTTTTCCACTGCCCTTCAGTACATGTGACAGTATTAAACTAATTTGCTATTTCTCCCGATACTTGACATAAATAACAAACTCATGGACAAAATCCACAAACAGGTTGTGCATCTTTTGAATTTCAATTTGAAACCCGTGAAAGCAGAGTGAATATAAGAAATAAGAACAGGAACTGGATGCCTGGCCCTCAAGTATATTCTGCAATCTGTTAGGGTCAAAGCCGATCTTCTACCTGAATGGTAATTTCTAGCTCTATCTCTGTAATGTTTGATCTCTTTATTGTCCAGAAAACTATATATTTTTTTATCAGAATGAACATTACAACTGAACCTCCTTAACCCCTGAGGTAAAAAAAATCAATTATTCACCATGCCAAGAGTGAAGATATTTGATCTATCTCTGTCTTAAATGGTCTCCCCTTATTTTGGAATTCTGCCTTCCTGGTCATGAACTACGTAGTTAAGGGAAACAATTTCCTTTACATCTAATCTGTTAAGTCTTTCAAGAGATCACCATGTTTCAATGAAATCTTCTCTCAATCTTATATCTTGTAGAAAATGTAGTTGTAAATTTTATTGCTCCAGATATAGCTGTGTTGGCACACAAGGACAGATTGGGACTAGGACTACATTCTAACAAAGATCCCATACAGTAATACACACATTGAAATGGTGCTTCTATTTAGTTGATTCACCATTTGTTTTAAACATAAGTTATCTCACATTGTTGGCGCATGGCCAAGTGGTTAAGTCGTTCGTCTAGTGATTTAAAGGTTGCTAGTTTGAGCCTTGGCTGAGACAGCGTGTGTGTCCTTGAGCAAGGCACTTAATCACACATTGCTCTGCGACGACACCGGGACCAAGCTGTATGGGTCCTAATGCCCTTCCCTTCGACAACATTGGTGGCGTGGAGGGGGGAGACTTGCAGCATGGGCAACTGCTGGTCTTCCATACAACCTTGCCCAGGCCTGCGCCCTGGAAACCTTCCAAAGTGCAAATCCATGGTCTCACGAGACTAACAGATACCTATATATCTCACATTATTTTTGTTTCCATTAATGGAAATAAAATATCAGTAAACAGTGTCAATATCCACACCAATGTTTACATATTAATTATTTACAGATTTTCTTACCGCACACCAAGCACTTGAAAAACGTGTTCTAAGAATCCACAGATAACCTTAGGGAGTTTATCTATGAGTGCTTTCTCATGTTATCTGCAAACATTGAGTGAGGGTAGAGTCATCAGATAGATAAAGTATAACAAAACTTTTCGGTGTGCTTGGAAAGTTGTTGGGTTAGATTTATAATTGATTCCAAAAGTGAATGTCTATGATACTTTAAAAGATTATG
This sequence comes from Mobula hypostoma, assembly GCF_963921235.1. NCBI lineage: Eukaryota > Metazoa > Chordata > Chondrichthyes > Myliobatiformes > Myliobatidae > Mobula > Mobula hypostoma. The sequence goes on along the minus strand of NC_086102.1, from coordinate 71,962,305 downwards.
CCGTGTATGAGTCGGTTTGCCAGTTATCCTGGTAAATCCTGTTTTGAGCACATTTCTGATTATCCCTCTTGAGTCCATTGTAATAAAACCTATCCCAGCTTCCCCTCAACTAAAGCCTCTCATCCTTTGTATTGGATATACAGAGGCTGAAGACAGACATTTCCATTACCTGTAAGCTGGTATTCACTGTTTCAGTTCAATATTCCAGACAAACGTTTAAATTTTTTGAATTGTGACCCTGCTGTTCATAAATGGTACAGAGAGGTCTATAGTGCATTATTTCTAACTGTTTCAGAGCATTTGTTTGAAATGGAGCATGAGGGTATTACTAATCTGTTTGCTTTGCCTTGCCTGAAGAAATACGAGAGGCTCATTGCCAAAATGAAAATTATACAATATTTCACTTCAATATGATTTTAGGCTGTTAAAACAGATTTGGTACGGTGGTGTGATTTTCACATATTTTGTCATTACAGGCATTGCATTATCTCCACCTGGTGGTGTAAAACGATAAAGTGCACTCTCCCAGAAGTTAATACAGTACATGTATCTGTTTTAGTTAAAGTAAAAACAAAAAAAAAAATTGATGATACACAGATCACACTACGTCTTTGGAAGAGAAATAATGTTTAAGGCTGATATCCTTTCATGAGTTCTGATGACCTGCTGGTTATTTCTGGAATTTTCTATTTTTATTTTAGATTTCTAACTTATTTATTAACTTTTCCTATTTTTGTGGTGTTAGCTGAGGGTTAAATCTCAGGAAGTACCTATTTTATGTATTTATTTTATAAGGTCTGGGTGCCGAAAGTATTTATTGTCTGTGCCTAAATCTCCTTGGGAAAGTGGTGATGAGCTGTTTTCTAGATCTGCTGCTCTTGACAGTTAAGCTACACCTATCGTTACCCCAGAGAACACTGATTTGTTACGGCACTCTTAGTCCTGGGAGGTTTGAACATACATTGGTAGGAGTTTCATGTACTTTCAAAGTGTATGGCAGCCAGACTGCAGTGCCAGGAACCTGGTCCTCCACCAGTGGTCCTGCTGGGACTCATTGGCACGTGGCTCAGTGTGGGGTGCACCATTAAGGCCAGTGCGACTGGTGTTGAGCTGGGGTGATGATGTGGCCTCTGGGTGCTGAAGTGAAGTGGTGCACCCCAGCATGGGAGAGTGCAGATCATTGCAGGGAGTACCAATGGCTTCCCCACGTGTTGGCAAGCCCCCAGGGTCCCGCGGTATCTCACAGCACCCTCTATTGGATGGGAAGGAAGTTGGACGAGCTCCTCCCCAGAATGGTAACCGCAATCATTGTTGCTGGCCAATTAGCTTGTTGGCATAAAGAAGTCCTGAGCTTGGGAAGAGTTGTCACAGCCAAATACAGCAAAAGGGAGATATCAACTTCCACCATATCCGGGAAGGGGTGATGAGAGCAACATAGGACATAGACCATCTATTAAAGCATGCGGTAGCTGCTCCTTGTGACGAACAATAGCCTGTGTTCAGAATGCTGGCCTGGGTGCAATCCTCAACACCACTCCCCCACCTCTGAACTGAGTTCTCACCCCAGCCTGGACAACACAAGTATGGCAGCACTCTACCTGGGCAAGGTGGATCACTTCACACCCAACTATGAGAACATTTGAGCACTTCATTGCAGTAGAACCACCATATCTATAATCCCCTTTAAAATCAGCTCCAGTAACATGTTGGCCCCAGCAAAGTGTACACTGCATTAGTACTGAATACTCCCATATTGCCTTTGGAGAGGGTGTTACAAGATTTAGATCCAGACACAATGATGGCAGAACAATATAGTTCCAAGCGAGGATGGTGTATGAGTTGTAGGGGAGTATACAAGTGCTGGAGTGTCCATATGCCAAAAGCCCTGAATGATGATGGTAGAACTGAAAGCCCTCTCAAGGGTAGACCATGAGTAATTAATATATATTTTATCGATGGTATACACAGCAGCCTTTCCGTGTCAGTGGTGGAAGGTGTGGATATTAAGGTGGTACCAGTCAGGAAGGCTGCTTTATCTTGGATGGTGTCGGGCTTCTTGGAGCTGCACTGATTCAGGTAAGTAAATCCAAGAGTCATGACTTGTGCCCTGTCGATAGTGAAAAGCTTTGGAGGAATCAGAAGTGAGTTATGTGACCTGTTCTTGCACCACTGTATTTAGGTGGCTGAACTAGCTAAGTATCTTGTCGACGGCAGACCCCAATGTTGCTGATCTTGGCAATGGCAGTGCCATTAATTGTGAAGGGTGGTTAGTTCGGTGTTCCCTTGTTACAGATTGCCAGTACCAGCTATTTTGTATGGGTTTCACTTGCTAGTTACCAGTCCAGCATGGAACAGGACCACTAACTTAACCGTAGCCTAATCACAGGACAATTTACAATGACCAATTAACCTACTAACCGGTACATCTTTCGACTGCAGGAGGAAACCAGAGCACCTGAAGGAAACATGTGCTCATGGGAAGAACTTACAAACTTTCTTACAGAGGATGCTGGACTTGAACTCCAAACTAGGATGCCCTGATTTGCACTAATTTCTACGCTACTGTGCTGGCTGTGCTCATCTCATAACACTTACACATTTTGCAGTGTAAACCAAATGTAACATTTTTCACTGATTGTTGTAACAGTTAACAAGCAAAAATGTTGGCCTAGAATTTCTTGGCAGCAGTTATCTGCCTAAGCTTATAATTCTTCTTCCTTTTAAGTTCACACTTCAAGCAGCAAGTTCAACAATGATATTAACTGTAATCTTGCCAGTGAGACTCTACACAATGTAGGACTTTCTGGAAACGCAAACACGAGAAAGCCTGCAGATGCTGGAAATTCAAGCAACACACAAAATGATGGTATTGTAGCAGTGTGCTACACACAGCGCTAGAATAACGACACGTAGTCGGTCAGTTGGAGTTGCGATAAAAGAGATCTATTCAAACTTTGCGGTCTCCTTTAAAGCCTTCCCGTTCCTGCCCTCCCTGGGGCGGGACTGCTGTGGGGAATGCATATTCCCAGACCCTTTCCGCGCGCGGAATTTTCCCCCTGCTGGTGAAGATGGCCTGGTGCCCTTTCTGGGGTCGGCCCTCTGCATGTGCGCGCTGTTGTGAGCCGGTTCGTGTGTGCTAGAAAGTGGGTCGCCACATAACCACCCCCCCCAGAACCAGCGATACATCCCCCAATGTCCACCGTCTGGATCGGCCTCTGTTTGGGAGGTCTGCCCCTGCGCCGCGGTGCCTGAGCCTGGACCGGCTGCACCAAGTCCACATGGGCCGGTTTGAGTCAGTCCACCATGAAAACCTCCTCTCTCCCCCCAGTGTCCAGCACGAACGTGGACCCGTTGTTCCTGATCACCTTAAACGGCCCCTCGTAGGGCCGCTGTAGCGGTGCCCGGTGTCCGCCCCGTCGTACAAAAAGAAACTTACAGTTCTGCAGGTCTTTGGGTACGCAGGTCGGGCTCTGTCCGTGCCTTGAAGTGGGTATGGGGGCCAGGTTACTGAGCCTCTCCTGTAGTCTGTCCAGGACTGCTGTGGGTTCTTCCTCTTGCCCCCTTGGGGCTGGTATGAACTCTCCTGGGATTACCAGGGGTGCGCTGTACACCAACCCGGCCGACGAGGTGTGCAGATCTTCCTTGGGCGCCGTGCGGATTCCGAGCAGGACCCAGGGAAGCTCATCCACCCAGTTAGGCCCCTCCAGGCGGGCCATGAGAGCCGATTTCAGGTGACGGTGGAAGCGCTCCACTAGTCCGTTCGACTGTGGGTGGTAGGCAGTTGTGTGGTGTAGCTGTGATCCTAAAAGGCTGGCCATAGCTGACCACAGGCTGGAGGTGAACTGGGTGCCCCTGTCGGAGGTAATGTGGGCCGGTACCCCGAAGCGTGCTACCCAGGTTGCGATCAGTGCTCAGGCGCAGGATTCGGAGGTGGTATCGGTGAGCGGGACTGCCTCTGGCCATCTGGTGAACCGGTCTATCATAGTTAGGAGGTACCGTGCTCCTCACGACACTGGCAGGGGCCCCACGATATCCACATGGATGTGGTCGAACCTCCGGCGGGTGGGTTCGAACCGCTGTGGCGGAGCCTTGGTGTGCCACTGCACCTTGGCCGTTTGGCACTGCATGCACGTTTTGGCCCATTCACTGACCTGTTTACGCAGTCCATGCCACACGAACCTGTTGGAGACCAGCCGGACGGTTGTCCTGATGGAGGGGTGCACTAAGTTGTGAATGGACTCGAAAACCCACCGGCGCCAGGCTGCTGGGACGACGGGGCGGGGTTGGCCGGTAGCTACATCACACAGTAGGGTCCTCTCACCTGGGCCTACGGGGAGGTCTTGAAGCTGCAAACCGGAGACTGCAGTCCTGTAACTGGGGATCTCAGCGTCTGCCTGCTGTGCCTCTGCCAGCGCTGCATAGTCCACCCCCTGGGACAGGGCCTGTATGGTAGGTCTGGAAAGTGCGTCTGCCACGACATTGTTCTTTCCAGAGACATGCCGGATGTCCGTCGTGTACTCGGAGGTGTAGGACAGATGTCGCTGCTGGCGGGACGACTGGGGGTCGGACACCTTAGTGAATGCAAAGGTAAGCGGTTTGTGGTCAGTGAACGCGGTGAAGTGCCTACCTTCTAAGAAGTACCTGAAATGCCGGATTGCCAGGTATAGTGCCAATAGCTCCCAGTTGAAAGCACTTTATTTGAGTTCGGGTGGTCGTAGGTGTTTGCTGAAGAATGCCAGGGGTTGCCAGCGACCCTCAATGAGTTGTTCCAGCACTCCACCGACCACTGTGTTGGATGCGTCCACCGTGAGGGCAGTAGGAACGTCCGTTCTGGGGTGCACTAGCATCGTGACATTTGCCAAGGCTTCTTTGGTTTTAACGACAGCGGCTGCAGCCTCTTCATCCTAGGTAATATCCTTGCCCTTACCCGACATCAGGGTGAACAGGGGGCACATGATTCGGGCTGCTGAGGGGAGGAAACGGTGGTAAAAATTCACCATACCCACGAATTGCTGCAGGCCTTTGATTGTGTTGGGTCGGGGGAAGTTGCGGACCGCGTCTACCTTGGCGGGCAGCGGAGTTGACCCTCCTTTAGTAATCCTGTGGCCCAGGAAGTCGATGGTGTCGAGTCCGAACTGGCATTTGGCTGGATTGATTGTAAGGCCGAATTCGCTCAGGCGGGAGTAGAGCTGGCGGAGGTGGGACAGATGCTCCTGACAACTACTGCTGGCTATGACGATATTGTCCAAATAGATGAATGAAAAGTCCAGGTCGCGTCCCACGGCGTCCATTAGCCGCTGGAACATCTGTGCGGCATTCTTTAGACCAAACAGCATTCGGAGGAATTCGAAAAGGCCGAACGAGGTGATGAGTGCTGTTTTGGGGACGTCGTCCGGATGTACAGGGATTTGATGGTATTCCCAGATGAGGTCTACCTTGGAAAAGATCCTTGCGCCGTGTAGGTTTGCTGCGAAGTCTTGAATGTGCGGCACAGGGTAGCGGTCTGGCGTTGTAGCCTCGTTCAGTCTGCGGTAGTCACCGCATGGTCTCCAGCCCCCCATTGCCTTGGGCAGCATGTGCAGCGGGGAGGCCCATGGGCTGTCGGACTGTCGTATGATCCCCAATTCCTCCATCTTCTTGAACTCCTCCTTCGCCAGTCGGAGCTTGTCTGGGGGGAGCCTTCGAGCACGGGCGTGGAGGGGTTGTCCCTGGGTCGGGATGTGGTGCTGTACTCCGTGTCTGGGCATGGCTGCCATGAACTGCAGTGTCAGTACTGATGGGAAATCCGCCAGGACCCTGGTGAATTTGTCGTCGGACAGTGTGATGGAGTCCAAGTGTGAGGCTGGCAACTTAGCTTCACCCAGGGAGAATGTTTGAAAAGTCTTGGCATGGACTAGTCACTTCCCTTGCAGGTCGACCAGCAGGCTGTGGGCTCGCAGAAAATCCGCCCCCAGGAGTGGTTGGGCCACGGCGGCCAGTGTGAAGTCCCACGTGAACCGGCTGGAGCTGAACTGTAGCCGCACCATGCGGGTGCCGTAGGTTCGTATTGTGCTGCCATTTGCGGCCCTCAGGGTGGGTCCCGGTTCTCTGTTGCGGGTGTCGTAACTCGTTGGAGGTAAAATGCTGATCTCCGCTCCGGTATCGACCAAAAAGCGGCGTCCCAACTGCTTGTCCCAGACATACAGGAGGCTGTCCTGATGGCCAGCCGCCGTAGCCATCAACGGCAGCTAGGCCTTGGCGTTTCCCGGGAAATTGCAGGGCGGTCTACAGCAGCGGGCCTCTGTGCCCCACCGCTGGTGGTAGAAACACCATTGTTCGTTGGGCTCCTCACTCCCGTCACCGGGTTTTGTAGGCTCTGCTGCTGGGCCTGGTCTGGTCTGTCGTTGGGCATGCGGCTTGGTGATCTGTGCGATGGACGCCCCTCTCTCCCTCTTGGCTTTCCACAGCACATCTGCTCGGGCCGCCACATCCCAGGGGTTGCTGAAATCTGCGTCGGACAGCAGCAGGTGTATGTCCTCGGGCAGTTGCTCTCGGAATGCCTGCTCAAACATGAGGCAGGGTTTGTGTCCTTCAGCCAGGGCCAGCATCTCGTTCATTAATGCTGACGGCAGCCTGTCTCCCAAACCATCCAGGTGCATTAAGCGGCGTGCTCATTCGCACCGTGAGAGTCCGAAAGTCCTTATGAGCAGGGCTTTGAATGCTGTGTATTTGCCATCCTCTGGAGGCAAACTCCTGTATAAACTCCTCAACTTGTGCAGCTGTCTCCTGGTCGAGGGAGCTCAGCACGTAGTGGTAGCGAGTGGACTCCGAGGTTATCTGCCGAATGTGGAATTGTGCTTCTGCTTGTTCAAACCATAAACGGAGTCTCAGCGGCCAAAAGCTTGGCAGTTTTAACGAAACTGCATGAACAGATGTGGCATCGGTCACCTCTGGTCCAAATATCGTTTGGGCCATCGGGGTCACCAATTGTAGCGGTGTGCTACACACAGCGCTAAAATAACCACACGTAGTCGGTGAGTTAGAGTTGCGATGAAAGAGCTTTATTCAAACTTCGCGGCCTGCTTTAAAGCCTTCCCGTTCCCGCCCTCCCTGGGGCGGGACTGCTGTGGGGAATGCATATTCCCAGACACTTTCCGTGCGCGGGATTTTCCCCTTTCTGGTGAAGATGGCCTGGCGCCCTTTTTGGGGCCGGCCTCTCTGCCTGCGCGCGCTGTTTCGTGAGCCAGTTCGAGTGTGCTGGAAAGTGGGTTGCCACAGTGGAACACAGCAGACCAGGCAGCATCTATAGGAAGAAGTCCTGACGAAGGGTCTCGACCCGAAATGTCGACTGTACTTCTTCCTATAGATGCTGCCTGGCCTGCTGCGTTCCACCAGCATTTTGTGTGTTGCAGTGATGGTAAGTGGTTACTTATTTTGTTTTACATTCAGAACAAATAATTAAATGTTTTTAATATTTTACTTCTATTTCTTCCAGCTACTCCAGTTAGGTAAATCTTTTTGAAGGGATATTTAATGACAGTGCCATTGATGATCTGTCCAAAGGCATTCAAAGAGCAGGAATCTCAAAGTGCATTGTTTGCTCTGCCTCGGGGTGCAGAAGATGGTGGCCAGTCAGCTGTACCTCGAGGAGCTTCGTGTCACCGGGCACCACTCGAGGAGCTGGCCTGTTATTTGGTGAAAACTTACTGAAAACCTCCAAAGTGACTTAGAAAGGGAAGGAATAGTTGACTAAAATGCTCCACTTAAAAAATCATGCCTTTGGCAAAATGGATGCTATGTGTTTAGATTTTCCGTATGCCATTGTTAACATGTCATCACAAAACATGGAAAGAAGACAATTGTTATGAAGGGTAAAGTAGCCTCTGAGTTGGAAAATCAACTGTCAAACCATGAGGTAAAAGTTATAAAATCATTTTAACATAGAAACATAGAAACATAGAAAATAGGTGCAGGAGTAGGCCATTCGGCCCTTCGAGCCTGCACCGCCATTTATTATGATCATGGCTGATCATCCAACTCAGAACCCTGCCCCAGCCTTCCCTCCATACCCCCTGATCCCCGTAGCCACAAGGGCCATATCTAACTCCCTCTTAAATATAGCCAATGAACTGGCCTCAACTGTTTCCTGTGGCAGAGAATTCCACAGATTCACCACTGTGTGAAGAAGTTTTTCCTAATCTCGGTCCTAAAAGGCTTCCCCTCTATCCTCAAACTGTGACCCCTCGTTCTGGACTTCCCCAACATCGGGAACAATCTTCCTGCATCCAGCCTGTCCAATCCCTTTAGGATTTTATACGTTTCAATCAGATCCCCCCTCAATCTTCTAAATTCCAATGAGTACAAGCCCAGTTCATCCAGTCTTTCTTCATATGAAAGTCCTGCCATCCCAGGAATCAATCTTTGTACTCCTTCTATGACAAGGATGTCTTTCCTCAGATTAGGGGACCAAAACTGCACACAATACTCCAGGTGTGGTCTCACCAAGGCCTTGTACAACTGCAGTAGTACCTCCCTGCTCCTGTACTCGAATCCTCTCGCTATAAATGCCAGCATACCATTCGCCTTTTTCACCGCCTGCTGTACCTGCATGCCCACTTTCAATGACTGGTGTATAATGACACTCAGGTCTCGTTGCACCTCCCCTTTTCCTAATCGGCCACCATTCAGATAATAATCTGTTTTCCTATTTTTGCCACCAAAGTGGATAACTTCACATTTATCCACATTAAGTTGCATCTGCCATGAATTTGCCCACTCACCCAACCTATCCAAGTCACTCTGCATCCTCTTAGCATCCTCCTCACAGCTAACACTGCCACCCAGCTTCGTGTCATCCGCAAACTTGGAGATGCTGCATTTAATTCCCTCATCCAAGTCATTAATATATATTGTAAACAACTGGGGTCCCAGCACTGAGCCTTGCGGTACCCCACTAGTCACCGCCTGCCATTCTGAAAAGGTCCCGTTTATTCCCACTCTTTGCTTCCTGTCTGCTAACCAATTCTCTATCCACTTCAATACCTTACCCCCAATACCGTGTGCTTTAAGTTTGCACACTAATCTCCTGTGTGGGACCTTGTCAAAAGCCTTTTGAAAATCCAAATATACCACATCCACTGGCTCTCCCCTATCCACTCTACTAGTTACATCCTCAAAAAATTCTATGAGATTCGTCAGACATGATTTTCCTTTCACAAATCCATGCTGACTTTGTCCGATGATTTCACCGCTTTCCAAATGTGCTGTTATCACATCTTTGATAACTGACTCCAGCAGTTTCCCCACCACCGACGTTAGGCTAACCAGTCTATAATTCCCCGGTTTCTCTCTCCCTCCTTTTTTAAAAAGTGGGGTTACATTAGCCACCCTCCAATCCTCAGGAACTAGTCCAGAATCTAACGAGTTTTGAAAAATTATCACTAATGCATCCACTATTTCTTGGGCTACTTCCTTAAGCACTCTGGGATGCAGACCATCTGACCCTGGGGATTTATCTGCCTTCAATCCCTTCAATTTACCTAACACCACTTCCCTACTAACATTTTATTTTCATTAATTAGTAAAAGAAGGGAAGTCTCAGCATTTCCACTGTACCAAATAACATAGGAAGAAAATACACTTTGAAAAAGGTTCTAGTGCTTTGCTGGTGTATGTGACGAATAAACTCTTCTTGGGCTTCCAGTGGGTACAGGTATCGATTTTAACCGACGTTTTGATGACAAACTCTGTCATCTTCATCAGGGATGATGCCTGGCAATCTATAGTCAGTTGGTATTTATACCCCCATTGTCCATCCCTCCTGATTGATTAGTCTTTTCCTCTAGTTTTATTTCAATGGCTTCTTTCACCAGGCAGTCCCACAAACCACTGGCACGGCACAGTAGTTTGGTGCCATTGAAGTCAATCCTATAACCATTGTGAATGCAATGTTCTGCTGTGTTCTGGTGCTCCTTGATGCGGGTTTTCACCGTGTGTCCCGTCTAGCCATAGCAGAGCAGCATATATCGGCCAGATGGGGCACATGGTGGAAATTTGCATCAACGAGCACAGGAGGTGTATTAGTTCGGGTTACCCAGAGAAATCAGCGGTTACAGAACATTGCATTCACAATGGCCGTAGGATTAACTTTTAATTCGATTCGAAGATGGGACAGTGGAAACCTGATCAGATGAGGATGAACCAATCAGGAGGGATGGACTAGACGTGCCCAGGCATCATCCCTGCTGAAGATTGACATCATGTGCTGTACTGTTCTACATTCTGTGCTCTAACATATACAAAGCAGGTCAGTTTAAGTAAACAACAGGAATTCTGCAGATGCTGGAAATTCAAGCAACACACATCAAAGTTGCTGGTGAACGCAGCAGGCCAGGCAGCATCTCTGGGAAGAGGTGCAGTCGACGTTTCAGGCCGAGACCCTTCGTCAGGACTAACTGAAGGAAGAGTGAGTAAGGGATTTGAAAGTGGGAGGGGGAGGGGGAGATCCAAAATGATAGGAGAAGACAGGAGGGGGAGGGATGGAACCAAGAGCTGGACAGGTGATAGGCAAAGGGGATATGAGAGGATCATGGGACAGGAGGCCCGGGGAGAAAGACAAGCGGGGGGGGGGAACCCAGAGGATGGGCAAGGGGTATAGTCAGAGGGACAGAGGGAGAAAAAGGAGAGTGAGAGAAAGAATGTGTGTATAAAAATAAATAACGGATGGGGTACGAGGGGGAGGTGGGGCATTAGCGGAAGTTAGAGAAGTCGATGTTCATGCCATCAGGTTGGAGGCTACCCAGACGGAATATAAGGTGTTGTTCCTCCAACCTGAGTGTGGCTTCATCTTTACAGTAGAGGGGCCGTGGATAGACATGTCAGAATGGGAATGGGATGTGGAATTAAAATGTGTGGCCACTGGGAGATCCTGCTTTCTTTGGCAGACAGAGCGTAGGTGTTCAGCAAAGCGATCTCCCAGTCTGCGTCGGGTCTTGCCAATATATAGAAGGCCACATCGGGAGCACCGGACACAGTATATCACCCCAGCCGACTCACAGGTGAAGTGTCGCCTCACCTGGAAGGGCTGTCTGGGGTCCTGAAAGGTGGTAAGGGAGGAAGTGTAAGGGCATGTGGAGCACTTGTTCCGCTTACAAGGATAAGTGCCAGGAGGGAGATCAGTGGGGAGGGATGGGGGGGACGAATGGACAAGGGAGTCGTGTAGGGAGCGATCCCTGCGGAAAGCAGAGAAGGGGGGGGAGGGAAAGATGTGCTTAGTGGTGGGATCCCGCTGGAGGTGGCGGAAGTTACGGAGAATAATATGTTGGACCCGGAGGCTGGTGGGGTGGTAGGTGAGGACCAGGGGAACCCTATTCCTAGTGGGGTGGCGGGAGGATGGAGTGAGAGCAGATGTACGTGAAATGGGGGAGATGCGTTTGAGAGCAGAGTTGATGGTGGAGGAAGGGAAGCCCCTTTCTTTAAAAAAGGAAGACATCTCCCTCGTCCTGGAATGAAAAGCCCCATCCTGAGAGCAGATGCGGCAGAGACGGAGGAATTGCGAGAAGGGGGTGGCATTTTTGCAAGAGACAGGGTGAGAAGAGGAATAGTCCAGATAGCTGTGAGAGTCAGTAGGCTTATAGTAGACATCAGTGGATAAGAGGTACTTAATGAATACTTTGCTTCAGTATTCACTACGGAAAAGGATCTTGGCCATTGTAGGGATGACTTGCAGTGAACTGAAAAGCTTGAACATATAGGTATTAAGGAAAAGGATGTGTTGGAGCTTTTGGAAAGCATCAAGTTGGATAAGTCACAAGGACCGGACGGGATGAACCCCAGGCTACTGTGGGAAACGAGGGAGGAGATTGCTGAGCCTCTGGCGATGATCTTTGCATCATCAATGTGGATGGGAGAGGTTCCGGAGGATTAGAGGGTTGTGGATGTTCTTCCCTTATTCAAGAAAGGGAGGAGGGATAGCCCAGGAAATTATGGACCAGTGAGTCTTACTTCAATGGTTGGTAAGTTGATGGAGAAGATCCTGAGAGGCAGGATTTATGAACATTTAGAGAGACGTACAGGTTTCCCCCGCCAATCGAAGGTACAGCGTTCCTATGAAATGGTTCATAAACCGAAATGTCGTAAAGCGAAGAAGCAATTACCATTTATTTATATGGGAAAATTTTGTGAGCGTTCGCAGACCCAAAAATAACCTACCAAATCATGCCAAATAACACATAAAACCTAAAATAACAGTAACATATAGTAAAAGCAGGAATGATATGATAAATACACAGCCTATATAAAGTAGAAATACCTTTCCACAATCATTACTGAACTGTTCTCCGGGAGTGAAAATCTCATGAAAGCACCATCGGCAGAAAATCTCACGCAAGCGCTGTTGGCAAGAACACTCTCTCCAGTAACCTTTAAGCTATGAAGCTGGCAAATCATACCAAATAACACGTAAAAATACACAGCCGATATAAAGTAGAAATAATGTATGTACAGTGTAGTATCGCTTACCGGAATTGGTTCAGCGCTGAGCACACTGATGATGGTGTGTTAGACTTGTCAGAGTTTGGGTGGTGGAGTGGCCCCCACCCTCCAGGCCGCTGAGTGATACATTGCCGGGAAGAACGCAGGGGTCCAGCGGTAGCTGGGAGGTACACAGCACAGCTTTAAGAAAAAAGCCGAAACAAACACTCTAATTAATTTGGTGCCGCCCGTAATTGTCGGCAGCACCTAATTAATTAGCATGTTTATTTCGGCTTTTTTCTTAAAGTTGTGCTGTGTGCCTCCCAGCTACCTTTGAATTCTCAGCCTGATGGTTGGGGTGGTGGGACACTGGGGTGTCATCTCATCGCCTGTTTCCATTAGAGCAGGCAGCTCATCTTCTCCTATGACTGCCCGCCTGAATGTCGAAGGTCGAGGTTTGTCGTCTGCTGTGGCTGATGTGGAAGGCTTGCTTGACTGCTGAGCCTCGCGTATTTTTCTATCACACAGGTCTTTAATAAGGACTCAAACCATCCTGCAAATATCCCTGAAACCGATGTACCTTTTCAAAATTAAAGTCGTACTTTATCATTCCTCATTCGGTTTTGATTGTTATCCTTTTTTCTTCCAATTGCATCAGCTCTTCATCTGTCAGTTCTTGGTGATGGGATGCCAAAACCTCTTCAACATCATTTTCGTCAACTTCCACAAGCCAAACTCACGTTGTCCTTACTTCGTTCACCACAATCAAAGCGCTTAATTATGTCTAGTTTTACCGTAAGTGTAACACCCTTACGAGCTCTTTCAGGCTTTTCCGATACCATAGAACTCACCTTGCAAACGGCTGCTCACAGGCTCATGTTTAAGCAATGCCAGTGAGAATCCGGGGGAGAGCGGCTGCTCGGGGCGTGCTGCCTTTTATCGCACGCTGAATTTTTTTTTTGTAGCAGTGAAAACACCGTCTAAAAGCGAAAATAGGGTACTAATGTAGGTCTTTCGTAACAGTGAGGTTTCGTAAAGCGAACGTTCGAAAAGCTGGGGACACCTGTAATATGATTAGGAATAGTCAGCATGGCTTTGTCAAAGGCAGGTCATGTCTTACGAACCGGATTGAATTTTTTGAGGATCTGACTAAACACATTGATGAAGGTAGAGCCATAGATGTAGTGTATATGGATTTTAGCAAGGCATTTGATAAGATTCAAGATTCAAGATTCAAGATTCAAAAAACTTTATTGTCATTCTAACCGTACATTAGCTCTGCAGGGCAGAATGAGACAGTGTTTCTCAGGAGCAGTGCAATCATAACATAACAAATGCAACACTAAATAATAACACATAATAAATAGTAAAACACAACTAGGTACTAAGGTACCCCATGCAAGGCTTATTAAGAAAGTAAGGAGGCATGGAATCCAAGGGGACATTGCTTTGTGGATCCAGATTTATCTTGCCCACAGAAAGCAAAAGTTGGTTGTAGATGGGTGATATTCTGCATGGAGGTCGGTCACCAGTGGTGTGCCTCAGAGATCTCTTCTGGGACCATTACTCTTTGTGATTTTTATAAATGATCTGGATGAAGAAGTGGAGGGATGGGTTAGTAAATTTGTTGATGACACAAAGGTTGGGGATGTTGTGGATAGTGTGGAGGGCTGTCAGAGGTTACAGCGGGACATTGATAGGATACAAAACTGGGCTGAGAAGTGGCATATGGAGTTCAACCCAGACAAGTGTGAGGTGGTTCATTTTGGTAGGTCAAATATGATGACAGAATATAGTATTAATGGTAAGACTCTTGGCAGTGTGGAGGATCAGAGGGATCTTGGGGTCCGAGTCCATAGGACACTCAAAACTGCTACACAGGTTGACTCTGTGGTTAAGAAGACATACAGTGCATTGGCCTTCGTCAATCGTGGGACTGAGTTTAAGAGCCAAGAGGTAATGTTGCAGCTATATAGGACCCTGGTCAGACCCCACTTGGAGCACTATGCTCAATTCTGGTCGCCTCACTGCAGGAAGGATGTGGAAACCATAGATAAGGTGCAGAGGAGATATACAAGGAGGTTGCCTGGATTGGGGAGCATGCCTTATGAGAATAGGTTGAGTGAACTTGGCCTTTTCTCCTTGGAGCGACAGAGGATGAGAGGTGACCTGATAGAGGTGTACAAGATGATGAGAGGCATTGATCGTGTGGATAGTCAGAGGCTTTTACCCAGGGCTGAAATAGCTAGCAAGAGGGGGCATATTTTTAAGGTGCTTGGAGGCAGGTACAGAGGAGATGTCAGGGGTAAGTTTTTTATGCAGAGAGTGGTTAGTGTGTGGAATGGGCTGCCGGCAGCAGTGGTGGAGGCGGATATGATAGAGTCTTTTATGAGACTCCTGGATGGATACATGGAGCTTAGAAAAATAGAGGGCTATGGATAAGCCTAAGTAGTTCTAAGGTAAGAATATGTTCGGCACAGCTTTGTGGGCTGAAGGGCCTGTATTGTGCTGTAGGTTTTCTATGTTTCTAGATCCAGGCAATCCAAATGACACATACCTTTGGTGCATCTGAGGGAGGCTGTTGATGGCTGATCTGGTGTAGCTAAGAGGAAGATAAATCCAGTAAGAAGAGAGAAGGCAGCCAGTCCTGAACTGTGAGATTTCGACCACAGCGTTTGCTGAAAACCTGAAATAAATGAGAATGCTTGAGATACTCAACCGGTCAGGTAGTATCCATGGAGTTAAGATTACAGACTAATAACGATGGATCAAGGGAGATGGTTCTGACACAGTTAGGAAAGGCTGCTTATCTGTAATTGTTGAATTTGGGGTTGGGTCCCGATGGCTGCTGTGTGCTTCAGTGGGCAATGAGGTGCTATTCCTTACGTTTAAGTTGGCATCATTGGACAACGTAGGAGGCCAAAGACAAGGTGAGAATGGGAATAGAATGCAGATGTAAGTGACAGGCAACCGGAAGCTTTGGGTCACTTGTGGACTGAATGGAGGTGCTCTGGATAGAAGATAGGAATGTATAAACATAAATGGAGGTAATAAGACTATAAAACATAGGAGCAGAAATATGCCATTCAGCCCATTGAGTCTGTTCCACCATTTCATCATGGCTGATTTATTATCCCTCTCAATCCCATTCTTCTGCCTTCCCCTGTAACCTTTAAAGCCCTTACTAATCGAGAACCTATCAACCTCTGCTACCTGCCCCTCCACCTACAGTACCCTGAAAAGGTATTCAGCCCCCAACCCTTTGTTCACATAAATGAGTATTACAACCAGGGTTTTATTCAATTTAACTGAGATTTTTGTTTGGGAATTGCATGCTTCTTTTCATAGTAAAGCCCCAAAAAACAGGGAACATTGTAAAGCATTAAAAACTAAAAATTCAAAGACTGAAATGTCAGCAGTTCAAAAGCATTCATTCCCCTTTGCTCAAAACTTAGTTGAACGACCTCTTGCAACTGTTACAGCCAGTAGTCTTTTTGGATAAGTTTCTCCTGGCGTTGCACAATGTGATGGAGCATGATTTGCCCATTCCTCCTTGCAATATTGCTCAAGCTGTGCCAGGTTAGTTGGGGAGTGGTGGTGGACAGCACTCTTGAGGTTTTGACAGAGATGTTCAGTTGAGTTAAGCTCAGGACTCTGACTGGGCCATTCAAAGACATAAATTTTCTTCGCCTGAATCCACTCCATGGTTGCTCTGGCAGTGTCCTGCTGGGTTGTTGTCCTGCTGAAGAATAAATCTCCTTCCGAGTTTAAGCTTTCTGGTGGAGGCTAGCAGGCTTTTATCCAGGATCTCTCTGTATTTAGTAGAGTTCAAAGTTCAAAGTAAATTTGTAATCAAAGTACATGTGCGTCATCATAGACAACCCTGAGATTCATTTTCTTGTGGGCATATTCAATAAATGTACAGAATAATAGGCATAGTAGTATCAATGAAAGACCACCCAACTTGGACATTCAACCAGAGTGCAGAAGACAACAAACTGTGCAAATACAAAAAGAAAGAAATAATAATAATAAATAAATCAGCAATAAATATAGATAACATGAGATGAAGAGCCCTTGAAAATGAGTCCATAGGTTGTGGAAACATTTCTATGATGGGGCGAGTGAAGTTGAGTAAAGTGAACCCCTTTGGTTCAAGAGTCTGATGGTTGAGGGGTAGTAACTGTTCCTGAACCTGGTGATGTGAGTTCTGAAGCTCCTGTACCACCTTCCTGAAGGCAGCAGTGAGAAGGAAGCATGTCCTGGGCGGTGGGCATCCCTGATGCTGCTTTCTTGTAACAGCGTTTCAAGTAGAGTTGGTCAATGGTGGGGAGGGCTTTACCTGTGATGGACTGGGTTGTATCCATTACCTCTTGTAGGATTTTCTATTCAAGAGCATTGGTGTCTTCATACCAGGCAGCCTGTCAATATACTCTCCACTACACATCTATAGAAGTTAGTCAAAGTTTCAGATGTCATTCTGCATGTCCACAAACTCCTAAGGAAACAGACTCTTTGCTGTGCTTTCTTTGCACTTATCTGCTGGGCCCAGGACAAGTCCTCTGAAATATGAGACTTCATTCATCTTCCCATCAATGCTGACCAGATTTCCAGTCCTTGCTGCTGAAAAACATCCCTATAGCATGATGCTACCTCCACTGTACTTTACAGTAAGGATGGTGTTACTGGCTGATGCGTAGTATTAGACTTATGTCATACATACCGCTAAAAAAATCATTTCCTTGCCCATAAAGATTTTGCAAAGATACTGTAAAGATGTGGAAGAAGGTGTTGCAGTCAGATGAGACTAAAGTGGAACTTCTTGGCCTCAACACTAAGTGGTACATGTGGCATAAATCTAATACTGTGCATCAGCCAAGTACCACCTTCCCTACTGTAAAGTGTGATGGAGGTAGGGCTCTGAATACATTTTCAAGTCATTGTATTTTTGTATCATCTGCAAACTTGGCCACAAATCCATCAATTCCATCATCCAAATCATTGACATAAGAAGCAGTTCTAACACCAACCCCTGCAGAGCAGCCAACAGCCAGCCAGAAAAGGCCCCCTTTATTCCCACTATGATAGGGGGAGCACTATTGTTAAGGGGGCGGGGGAAAGAAGATATTCTCAGGTAATGGAAAGTGTGGCTACCAGAAAGAAAAAGATGGAACTGTAGAACTGGGGGAATGGGAAGGAAGGAAGTGTACGTGAGATAAGTTTTTGGAGTACGGGATGATGTGTATTGATCACTAACTGATTCTCTGTGTTGGAAGTATGTCAAGAAAAGGAAGCAGCAAAGAATACACCATGAGAAAGAATGTGCAAAGTAGAAATTGATAGCAAAAGTTACAATTTTTTTGTATGTTTGCAGGAAACAGCACCAAAGCATCACCAATATATTGGAATAGTCATCAATGCATCAGAGGAGAAATTTGATAGAGGGGGCCCAGATTGGATTGAGACATGTAAATAGGGATAACTTGAATTCCATACGAGTTCTTGTAATTCTACCTTTGATTTGGAGAAAGCAAGTGAAGTTAAAGAAGTTCATCATATGAACATATGAGGTAGCAGCAAGGATAGGCTACTTGGCTCCTTGATCCAGTATCACCATTCAATAACATCATGAATGGTCAGACTACACCCTCAGCTCTGCCTTCCTGTTTACCCCTGTAATCTTTTACGTCTTGCTTATCCAAGAATCTATCTTTTTATGCCTGAAAATTATTCAAAGATAATCATCCTTTGAAGAGGACAGTTTCAAGGAACGATGCTCCCTTCACTCTCACTTATTTCAGATTTCCATCAGCCGTTGTGTGTTGTGGTGTAACTTGTTTTCCCTCTTTTACCTAGAGTCAGCCCCCTCTACTCACATCTGTGGCAGACAGGTCATCTATGATTAACAGGTATTCACCACCATTCTCAGACAGTACCAAGAGTATTTTTGGCATCTGGATTCTCTTGAATGATACCCCATCACAAACTTCCCTTAGTCTGCAGCTTATAATATATTTTTCTCAGTTTCCCACTGTTGATGAAAGGCCATTAACCTGAAACAACAACCTACTTCTCTCCTCATAGCTATTGTCTGATCTGCTGAGTGTCTTCAACACCTTCTCTTTTTCATTCTTACAATCATCTGCGCTTTTTGATTTTAGCTGATGAAACACTCTGGTTTCCTAGGCTGCGTAAGCCTAGGGAAGCCAATCTCCAGCCCCGCCAAACAAAATGAAATATGGAACAGCATAACGTAAAAAATATGAACCACTGACATTCAGAAGTATTTAAAATCTTAATTAATTTACCAATGATTAATTTAGAAAAACTTAAAATCACCTAAGCACTTAAAACAATTAAAACGTTAAACTAAACATAACTAAAATTGTTAGCTTGAGCTTTGTCGCCACCACCTCATAATCCTCGCATTAATGGGCTTGTGGAATTGAGTGTTGATTCTCCAAAGGCTGAGTGTAGCCATAGAGCTAATGGTGTAGCTCAGTCGGTCCTATTCAGAACTAAAGCATTTGCACAGTAATCCCAGCAACCATAGTATCTGTTTGAAACTGCTGGCAAAACTCGGCAAAGTCTGTACAAACGATTCTCTAATTTGAGGCAGAGATTTATACGCTCAATTGAAATAATTTTGCAGGCATTTACTCCCCATGAGTATGGTGTTACTTTTGCATTTTTGGAATCATAACCATGCTAATTTGCTATCATATTTTGCATTTTGAACAAAATGTAAATCTATTACAACTGGCTGGGCTCTTTACATAAACTCTACTTGTAAAAATGAAATTTGATTTATCTTTTCTAGTTAGCGATGTGTTGAAACAGATCTGAGGTTGAGTATTATTTCATGGCTGGCAAATGCCATGTTTCTGGTTTATGCATTTGACTTGGTGTATTTTGTTTGTTTTTTGTTCTTTTCTCTTGCATGTAACAGAGTTCTATAGTATATACACTGGCTTGAAGCGGTTTAACTTCTATCTGCTTTAACGTTAGAGCTCAGTTAAATACAAATAGCCATTTTACATCACTGGCCTCCAATGGGGGATACAATTCATATTAAAGAATATTTTGCAGATTCGTTGCTCTGGGTAGTTGCCACATTTCACTTGGACACCAAGGATCTCCAGCATTACTTTGCTCCTTTTTAACAACCAGAACACCTGCTTTTTCATGAGATGGGAAAATAAAGTACTGCTTAAACTGGAATTCTGGTAAATAATAATGAAATACTAAAATGTACCTTATGGGGAAAGAAATAGAATAACATTTTAGGCCAAAAATCCTTTATTAGTCCTAACCTAAGTACTTCCAGCTGTTTCTCTGTTTCTCTTCACAAGAAAGGTTATCATTGGCAATAACATTAGATTACAAGAGTACAAAGTGATGATTTTAGACCATAAGATATAGGAGCAGAATTAAACAATTTGGCCCAATGAGTGTCCGTCATTTCATCATGGCTGATCCATTTTCCTTCCCAACCCCATTCTCCTGACTTCTCTCCATAAACTTTGATGCTATGACTAATCGAGACCCTATCAACCTCTGTCTTAAATGCACCCAATAACCTGGCCTCCACAGCTGCCTGTGGCAATCAATTCCACAGATTCACCACCCCCTGGCTAAAGAAATTCGTCCTCATCTCTGTTCTAAATAGTCATCCCTCTCTGCTGAGGTTGTGCCCTCTGGTCCTCGACTCCCCCACTACAGGATCCATCCTCAACACATCCACTCTATCTAGGTCTTTCAACATTCGATAGGTTTCAATGGGATTCCCGCCATTCTTCTAAATTCCAGCGAGTTAAGGCCGAGAGCTATCAAATGCTCCTCAGACAATAACCCTTTAATTCATGGAATCATTCTCATGAAACTCTTTCAGCACGTCTTTCCTTAGATAAGGTGCCCTTACGTTTTGTTCACTATCAAATGAAAATTGAGTGTTTATTCTTATCACAGGATCCAATGGCAACTGTTGTAGAGCTAGCAGTTTTTTATACAAAAAAAAATATTCTCGCCCACGTGTTTCCATGACTACTGATGTAGATCTCCCATCTGGCAACTGCCACTGTAGTGGGAAACTTATGGGGAGACGAGGAAAATTGTATCTTGCATACACAAGGTAACAGAAGTATTATAAGGAAGGGGAAGGATGCTGAGACTGGGAACGAGGAATCCAACACATCTCCATGTTTCCTAATGATACCTCTTTCTTCCCAAGCAAAACTTGCTTTTGGATGTTGGCGACAAGCACAAAGGCAGCATTTGCATCTAAGTTTAGAAACAGAAAGGTGAAATGGGATTCATTGTGCAGGACTCTACCATCTGCTGTTGTTCTATCTCTAAGGGGTAACAAAAAAACTCTGAGCTGATGACTTCAGATGAAAAATAACACATTCTAGGCAGAGGATATTTATAGAACATAATGTGAGTGAGTGACTGGGTACAAAGTAGGGCTGCTTGACTTTGAAATGCCCCAGCACTGGTCAATTGTTCAAATCTTCTGGGTGATGCATGTTAATTTTAAATGTTAACACATAGTATGTCCAGGTTCAAAGCTTAGAACCTGATCATACCATATGTATGGCCAGCAGAGAAATTTTCTTTTGGGAAAGAAAATGGAACATATGTTAAAATGTAATTTTTTTACAATGATAAAATTACCATCAGAGGCAATTAAGAAACTTACTTTAATTGTGAAATTATTGCTCTTAGCATTTTGCACTGTAGACATGAAAAGTAATTGTGAAGTGCTTTGTGTCAAAACAACTTCCTAAAAACAATTAATTCTTTCTGAATTACTTTATCTGCAAATATGTCTGAATCATTGGCGGAAAAGTTGTCTTGATGTATTTGGTGTTAACTTTTGATTGCAACAGGGCTCTTTGTTTTGGTGTTCCTCCAAAAGATTTTATACTTGTAGCATATTACTCCTCAAGAGCATCTGTTTCATACAGCTTGCCATCAGCTTTTTAGTCACATGGAAGTATCACTGACAGATCTGTAAGATACTAAAAATGGCACCTCAGAAAATGTTGCATTGTGACTGCTGAGCGCTGTCTAATGATGATTTATTCTAGGTACGATTTTAGCTAGATCATTTTCTTCACACTGTGAATGGGAAAGGAGTGGTCTCAGAGTGAATCAGGAAAGAGTTATAGAGGAACTAAGTGAAACCCCTTCTTTATCGGGCATCTCTCGAGACGTGGCTTGTTAACCCCTCGCTAACAGCCACCAGACTCAGCAGTGAGAGATCTTCCTTTTTCAGACGCTGTATGTCTGGGGTCAGGATGACTTGGGGTCCCACCAAAACCGGGAAGATGGGATGTCTTGCCCACCCGAACCCTGATCCGTGTGAATACTGTGTAGCAACTGCCCTCATGCAATTGCCCGTCGGCAAGAAATAACAGACCGTACACTGCATTAAATTATTTAAAAAGTATATTAGCAAATGTCAGCTTTATTGAACAGGAAAAAGAAAAGGAAAAAAATGAAAAGGACCCATTACAGTTAACCCAGCCTAAGGGTGCACATACGTTGGAGCTCATCTTGAAGTTGGCTTTAATATATGTGCTGGACCAAAGGTGTGTGTGAAAGCACAGGGCACCTTCCAAATATCGCTCAAAATCCACCTCAAAAAATAGGCTCCCCCACGGGAGTATCGATCCTTCCTCCTTAAAGCCATTAGTCTGCACAACGCACCTTGTGCAACAGGGATGGCGTCCTCAGCGATCTTTCCTCCTGAATTCTCACAGCTCCCGCACAAAAAGACCTCGACCCACATCAGTGTCCGTCACCAAAAACCTCTCCAGCCAATTCCACCATCCTGACTGGGTGACACAACATCCCTAAGTTGAACAACATAGCTGCTTATCTTTAACTCAAACCCAAACATGCTAAAAGCAGAAGACTGCTCTTACAGAACCACTAGAATGAAATAGCTACAGCATAGCAGTAAAAATCTAAACCAGGGCGTTACACAAGATATTCAACACTCGCCCCGAATGAGAAGAACATACCACTAGTAGTAGGGGCAATGCATGCAGGTCGTAGTGTCATGAGTGCAAAAAGAAACACAGGTTTTTAAAAGAAACTTTGTATCATACTCTTCCACTTATGGGCAATGCCCTTACATAAAAATAAGTACTAGCCTTAGATAGGGTGCAGTCCAGGCATGCCACAATAATATCACAAGTAATACTTTATGTAGACAGAGACTGATATTTACTAGGGCATAATTAATTGAACGTTGCTCTATACAAGAGGTTTAAAAATTAAAATATTTGATAAAGTGGAAGAGAGGAACAATTACGTGTGGCTTTGGATTCAAACATGGGGGAATTAAGTTCAGGTAGCTAAGGATATTGGAAACACACGCTTTAAAAAGATTGTTGAAGCAAGGACAACTAGAATTTTTTTTTAAACTAGGATTGATACAGATGTATCAGGATCAGTGTTAGAAGAAATGCAGGAAGAACAGTAAGAGGTTTGAAGTACAGATTAGCTCTGCCTTGAATAGCTTCAAGTGTCACCATGTTGCTGCAGTGAGCCTATAAGACGACACAGTGGGCCTTCAAATTGACAGGGAGGAAAGTGATTGCCTTCTGTCAATGCTAAGGAGACAGGCGATGACCAACTGCAGAGAGTCATAAAAAGGTGCAGCACAGAAACCGCCCTTCAGCCCATCTTGTCAATGCTGAACCATTTAAACTGCCTACTCCCATCGGCCTGTGCTAGGACCATACTCCAACCATCCATCCACCTATCTAAACTTCTCTTCAACGTTGAAACTGAGCTCTCATGCACCAGTTACCCTGGCAGCACCCTCTGAGTGAAGATGTTTCCCCTCATGCTCTTCTTAAAATTTTCACCTTTCATTTAACCCATGGCCTCTAGTTGTAGTTCCACCCATTCTCAATAGAAAAATCCTGCTTGCATGTACCCTGTCTATACCTGTTTGTCTGTGCACAACTACATATCAAATAAAAGCAAGCACGTGGGAGATGACTTTAACTGGTGTATTCACATTGCAGCGAGAACAATGTGCACGCGTAGACAACAGCGCATACACAGACAGCAGATCAATACGTTGTGCTGGTGGGAGGGGTCACTGCTCTAAAAGAAATAGATCCATACATTACAGCCCCTTCCCCTCCCGTAGATTAATGCAATGTAAAACTGCATATGTACAAAACATTCAATTTCCCTTTCATAAACCCATATTCCAAATAAACATGCTTTCACAATACCAGTCCATATCTAACTTCACAGTTCTAAAGGTTCAGTCTTTTGGGTGGCGCTCTGTTTCTTTCTGGATAGCGCCTCTGGACCTGTGGAATGGCATCTGGTTTGGCCGGTGTCTTGTCTCAGACAACATTCTCGGTTTCCAATGTCATGTTGCTGTCAGTGACATCATCACTGAGAGGTAAGTCCCCTGACTGTAACATGTCTGTCTCATTGGATGCAATCAACTCAAGTGCGTTCTTCAGTTGAGCATCCAGTATCTGGTCCACATGACGTCTCCATGTCTGATCTCCAACATCCACTGTGTACATCAGTGGTCCAGTTCTTGTAGCTATCCTATCGGGTGTCCACTTGTCTTCTCGGTAATCACGCACTAGGACTTCCTGTCCAATCTCGAAGCTCCTTGCTGATTCACTTGGCAACTGGCTGAACTGTTTATTCTGAACTTCACTCCAGAGGTCTGGTTTCAGGAGGTCTATGTGAGATCTGAGATCCCTGTTCATGAACAGCATTGTAGGTGTCTGATTTGTCATCACATGAAAGAGTTCTGATACACAAAAAGGAAGTTGTCCACCTTGTGCTGTAGAGAAATGTCCTCCTTGTCCATCACTTTAAAGGACTTCTTGAAGGTTTGGATAAACCTTTCAGCTACGCCATTTGTTGTTGGGTGGTGAGGAGCTGATTGAAATGTCTGATGCCATTTTTCTTCATGTTGGAACTCTTCTGACATGCATCCTGGTCCATTGTCACTCACAATTTGTCCTGGTAAGCCATTTCTGGTAATGATAGTCCTCAGGGTGGAGACAGCCTTTGCTGAAGTGGTTGGCTTTATTGGTATAACCTCTGGCCACTTCGAGGACGAAGGGTCTCGGACTGAAACGTCGACTTCCTAGAGATGCTGCCTGGCCTGCTGCGTTCAAAGTCAATATGTACTCCATTTTCAGTTTTCCAGATGATTTTGTGATCTGCTTCAGTTATACGATGCAGTTCTAGGCATGAGAGTTCACTTTTGTCAGACTCTATATTGTCTGATTCTGTTTTGCATTCAGTAACTTCATGCATTTGCTTAGTTTTGTGTTTGAGACTTTTCACTCAGTTGTGCTTTTTGTCTGCCTTGCACACTCTCTCTATGTGACATTGTCTGTGACACTTTCTGCAGTCTTTTTCTTTGAACTGACAGTCATTTTCATCATGGGAGGATTTGCCACATCGATAACATCTTTGCATTTTTGCACCATTCAGGGATGCTTTGTGCATTTCACATTTCAACCTCTTTTTGTGTAGTTCCACTGTATCCTTTGCTACAGCCTCTAACGATTTTGCAATGGTGAATGCCCGTTCTAAATTAGGTCTCTTTCAGATAGTAGCCTCATTTGAGTGCTTTGACTATGCATGCCACATACAAACCTGTCCCTTAATGAATCAGAAAGTCCATCTCTAAAGTCACAGTACTGGGAAAGTTTGCGCAGTTCTGCAATGTATTCAGAAATGCTTTCAACTTTTGGCTGGGTCCTTTTATAAAATCTAAATCTCTGAGCTATAGCCAGCAGTTTAGGGCTCAAGTGATTTTGTAGAACTGTAACAATTTCATCAAAAATCTTGCTTGCTGGCTTTTCAGGGGTTACTAGGTTGCGTAAGAGACTGTATGTCTTTGCACCCATTAAGCTCAGAAGTGTAGGGGCTTTCTTTTCCTCCTCCTCATTGTTCGTGTTACAATACAGTTCCACCCTCTCGCTATATGACTCCCAGCCTTCATTAGTGCTATCAGATCCATCAACTTTCCCAACTGAAGCCATCGACGTGTTATTTTCACTTTAAATTCAGCACGTCCTTCACTGTTACTCACGGGTCCTTTGGCTTTCTCGTGCTGTTTCACCTTGTATCTCCTGGTGCAGTTGGTGATATTTTCTGACATTCTGGTTCGTACTCGTCATCAATTTGCTGTGTCTGTGCACAACTACATATCAATTAAATAGAAGCACACACACGGGAGATGGCTTTAGCTGGTGTGTTCACATTGCAGTGAGACAGAGAGAAATATGCGCATGTGAAGATCGATACATAGTGCTATGGGGGGGGGGTTCATTGGTCTAAAAGAAATGGACCCCTACATTACGCTACCTCTCATAACTTTCTATACCTCTATCAAATCTCCTCTCAATCTTCCACATTCCAAGTAATAAAGTCCTAACCTATTCAATCTTTCCTTATAACTCAGATCCTCCAGACCTGGCAACATCCTTGTAAACTTTCTCTTTACTCTTTCAACCTTGTTTACTGTAGGTAGGTGGGCGCAATTGCACACAATATTCCAAATCCGTTTAAAAGAAGGGGTAAAGATGAGCAACACTCACATTTGCTGTCTCAGTGAGTGATTGGACGACTTCTTGCATGTATCCCAATAACTCAGCCAATGCTCCAGCACCATTGTCCACCTAGTAAACATATTGCACTTTTCTATGCAGAGAACCTAAAGTCATAGGGTCATGTTAATCCAGTTGCCTTCCTGAACTAGTCCCATTTTCCTGTGTTTTTGTCCATATCCCTCAGACCTTTCCTATCCATATGCCTGTCCAAATGTCCTTTAAAGAAGTTGCCCCTTAAATCGTGCCCCTCTCTCTTAAAACTATGCCTGCAAGGGTGAGGCTCTTTAACCTGGCCAAAAAGACTGTGGCCATTCAACTTAATAATGCCCCTTGTGATTTGATATAAGGTGACTCCTTAACTCCTTAATCCCTTATTCTCCAGTGGGGATAAGCAGTCAATCCAATCTCTCCTTTTAACTCAAGCCCTCCAGTCCAGGTGAAAAACCTTGTGAGGCTTTCCTGCGCCCTTTCCAGCTTATTGACATCCTTCCTGTTGCTAGGCAACCAGAAGTGCACACAATGCATCGTGTAGTCTCGCCAGTGCCTTGTCTGGCTGTAACAATACGTCCCAAATCCTGTACTCAGTTCCCTGATCAATGGAAGGAAGCATGAAACATGCCAAATGCCTTCTTCACCACCCTGTCTCCATTTCTAGGGAGCAATGTACTTGTACCCCGAGGTCTTTCTCTTCTACAGCATGCTCCATGCCCTTATCGTTTATTGTGCAAGTCCTGCCCTGGTTTAACTTCCCAAAATGTCAGAGTTAAGTTCCATCTGCCATTTTTTGACCCCCCCCCCCCCCATTTGAGCTGGATCCTATTGTTGTCTCATGGTCTCCATGGTCCGCTACACCACCAATAATGGTGTTCTGCAAACTTGCTAACCATGCCAGTTCCATTCCCATTACATTGTAGACATTTCTGACAAACAACAGTGGAACCAGCATCGATGACAACCTGCAATCTGAAAAAACATCCCTCCACAAGCAACCTCTGATTCTTTCTACTCAGCCAATTGTGCATTCAATTATACAAACACGAGGAAATCTGCAGATGCTGGAATTTCAAGCAACGCACAGAAAAGTTGCTGGTGAACGTAGCAGGCCAGGTAGCATCTCTAGGAAGAGGTACAGTCGATGTTTCGGGCTGAGACCCTTCATCAGGACTAACTGAAGGAAGAGCTAGTAAGAGATTTGAAAGTGGAAGGGGGAGGGGGAGATCTGAAATGATAGGAGAAGACAGGAGCGGGAGGGATGGAGCCAAGAGCTGGACAGTTCTCCTACCATTTCAGATCTCCCCCTCCCCCTTCCACTTTCAAATCTTTTACTAGCTCTTCTTTCAGTCAGTTCTGACAAGGGGTCTTGGCCCGAAACATCAACTGTACCTCTTCCTAGAGATGCTGCCTGGCCTGTTGCGTTCATCAGCAACTTTTATGTGTGTTGCTTGAAATTCCAGCACCTGCAGATTTCCTCGTGTTTGCGTTTTTAAATGCTGGAGGAACTAAGCAAGTGAGGGAGCCTCTATGGAGTCCTAATGAAGTGTCTTGGCCCAAAATGTCAACTGTTCATTCCTCCCTTTCCCCCCAACCAGATGATGTCTGACCTGATGAGCTCCTCCAACATTTTGTGTGTGTTACTTAGGTCTCTAATAGTCCCTTTAAACTGAGGAACATCTGCCTCCCATTCTGCACATATAGAAACATAGAAACATAGAAAATAGGTGCAGGAGTAGGCCATTCGGCCCTTCGAGCCTGCACCGCCATTTATTATGATCATGGCTGATCATCCAACTCAGAACCCAGCCTTCCCTCCATACCCCCTGACCCCTGTAGCCACAAGGGCCATATCTAACTTCCTTTTAAACATAGCTAATGAACTGGCCTCAACAGTTTGCTGTGGCAGAGAATTCCACAGATTCACCACTCTCTGTGTGAAGAAGTTTTTCCTAACCTCGGTCCTAAAAGGCTTCCCCTCTATCCTCAAACTGTGACCCCTCGTTCTAGACCTCCCCAACATCGGGAACAATCTTCCTGCATCTAGCCTGTCCAATCCCTTTAGGATCTTATACGTTTCAATCAGATCCCCCCTCAATCTTCTAAATTCCAACGAGTACAAGCCCAGTTCATCCAGTCTTTCTTCATATGAAAGACCTGCCATCCCAGGAATCAATCTGGTGAACCTTCTTTGTACTCCCTCTATGGCAAAGATGTCTTTCCTCAGATTAGGGGACCAAAACTGCACACAATACTCCAGGTGTGGTCTCACCAAGGCCTTGTACAACTGCAGTAGTACCTCCCTGCTCCTGTACTCGAATCCTCTCGCTATAAATGCCAGCATACCGTTCGCCTTTTTCACCGCCTGCTGTACCTGCATGCCCACTTTCAATGACTGGTGTATAATGACACCCAGGTCTCGTTGCACCTCCCCTTTTCCTAATCGGCCACCATTCAGATAATAATCTGTTTTCCTATTTTTGCCACCAAAGTGGATAACTTCACATTTATCCACATTAAATTGCATCTGCCATGAGTTTGCCCACTCACCCAACCTATCCAAGTCACCCTGCATCCTCTTAGCATCCTCCTCACTGCTAACACTGCCACCCAGCTTCGTGTCATCCGCAAACTTGGAGATGCTGCATTTAATTCCCTCATCCAAGTCATTAATATATATTGTAAACAACTGGGGTCCCAGCACTGAGCCTTGCGGTACCCCACTAGTCACCGCCTGCCATTCTGAAAAGGTCCCGTTTATTCCCACTCTTTGCTTCCTGTCTGCTAACCAATTCTCCACCCACACCAATACCTTACCCCCAATACCGTGTGCTTTAAGTTTGCACACTAATCTCCTATGTGGGACCTTGTCAAAAGCCTTTTGAAAATCCAAATATACCACATCCACTGGTTCTCCCCTATCCACTCTACTAGTTACATCCTCAAAAAATTCTATGAGATTCGTCAGACATGATTTTCCTTTCACAAATCCATGCTGACTTTGTCCGATCATTTCACCGCTTTCCAAATGTGCTGTTATCACATCCTTGATAACTGACTCCAGCAGTTTCCCCACCACCGACGTTAGGCTAACCGGCCTATAATTCCCCGGTTTCTCTCTCCCTCCTTTTTTAAAAAGTGGGGTTACATTAGCCACCCTCCAATCCTCAGGAACTAGTCCAGAATCTAACGAGTTTTGAAAAATTATCACTAATGCATCCACTATTTCTTGGGCCACTTCCTTAAGCACTCTGGGATGCAGACCATCTGGCCCTGGGGATTTATCTGCCTTCAATCCCTTCAATTTACCTAACACCACTTCCCTACTAACATGTATTTCGCTCAGTTCCTCCATCTCACTGGACCCTCTGTCCCTTACTATTTCTGGAAGATTATTTATGTCCTCCTTAGTGAAGACAGAACCAAAGTAATTATTCAATTGGTCTGCCATGTCCTTGCTCCCCATAATCAATTCACCTGTTTCTGTTTGCAGGGGACCTACATTTGTCTTTATCAGTCTTTTCCTTTTTACATATCTATAAAAGCTTTTACAGTCCGTTTTTATGTTCTCTGCCAGTTTTCTCTCATAATCTTTTTTCCCCTTCCTAATTAAGCCCTTTGTCCTCCTCTGCTGAACTCTGAATTTCTCCCAGTCCTCAGGTGAGCCACTTTCTCTGGCTAATTTGTATGCTACTTCTTTGGAATTGATACTATCCCTAATTTCTCTTGTCAGCCACGGGTGCACTACCTTCCTTGATTTATTCTTTTGCCAAACTGGGATGAACAATTGTTGTAGTTCATCCATGCAACCTTTAAATGCCTGCCATTGCATATCCACCGTCAATCCTTGAAGTGTCATTTGCCAGTCTATCTTAGCTAATTCATGTCTCATACCTTCAAAGTTACCCCTCTTTAAGTTCAGAACCTTTGTTTCTGAATTAACTACGTCACTCTCCATGTTAATGAAGAATTCCACCATATTATGGTCACTCTTACCCAAGGGGCCTCTCACGACAAGATCGCTAATTAACCCTTCCTCATTGCTCAAAACCCAGTCCAGAATAGCCTGCTCTCTAGTCGGTTCCTCGACATGTTGGTTCAAAAAACCATCCCGCATACATTCCAAGAAATCCTCTTCCTCAGCACCTTTACCAATTTGGTTCACCCAGTCTACATGTAGATTGAAGTCACCCATTATAACTGCTGTTCCTTTATTGCACACATTTCTAATTTCCTGTTTAATACCATCTCCGACCTCACTACTACTGTTAGGTGGCCTGTACACAACTCCCACCAGCGTCTTCTGCCCCTTAGTGTTACGCAGCTCTACCCATATCGATTCCACATCTTCCCGGCTTATGTCCTTCCTTTCTATTGCGTTAATCTCTTTTTTAACCAGCAACGCCACCCCACCTCCCCTTCCTTCGTGTCTATCCCTCCTGAATATTGAATATCCCTGAACGTTGCAGGGTGCACCTGTTTCTTGGACTACTGTTAACTTGGTGCTTCTGTCTCCCACAGTCTTATATACTGAAGAGATTCCAGCTACTCATAAACTGGAGATGCTAAACTTGAGAGCGTTAATTATTAAAGGTCTAGAACAGTGACTGGTAAGCTGTTTGCGATACCTTTCATGTCACTGCATTGTAGCTCCATAGCTATATTTGGAAGTATTAGAATTGAAGTTTCCAATTCTCTGCCCTACTTCATATACATACAGAATTAATTGCAGATGATAGCAGCATACGTGATGAAATGCTTTGAGAGATTGGTCAGGACTAGACTGAACTCCTGCCTCAGCAAGGACCTGGACCCATTGCAATTTACCAATCGCCACAATAGTTCAACGGCAGACGCAATCTCAGTGGCTTCAAACATGGCTTTTTTTTAAATTAATTTTTTTATGTGTTTCTACAATACAGCAAAAAAAATCAACAAAATGGAGATTTATACAGTGCAAAACAAACATGTCCAATATATAATTCATAACGATAAGGAAAAAGCATCCAAAATAAAATCATATCCAATTAGTGACCTCCCCACCTTCCCACTATAAAACCTCAGGCCGACCATTTCTATGTAAAAAAGAAGTATTAGTCGGAGCATTCAACCCCACAGAGCTGTAAATATATATAAACAAAAGAAAATATAATGCCAACTACCAAAACTATAATGTAATTCACAACAAAAAACTGTAAAACTTACAGAACAAAAGCTGAAAGTAAGGATTGTAGTACAAAAGAAAGGATAAACTTAATCTAAAGAGGAGTTATGAAAATATTCAAGAAAAGGTCTCCACACCTTATGGAACTTTATGTCCGAACTAGGAAGTGAATAATGAATCTTTTCAAGGTCTAAGTGGGTGAATCTTTTCAAGGTCTAAGTGGGACATAATATCACTAAGCCACTGAGCATAAGTAGATGGGGCAGCATCTCTCCACCTAATAAGAACTAACCATCTAGACAAGAGAGAGGCAAAAGATAATGTTGGACGTTTCGTCGGACTCAAGTGCATGTCTACTTCACCCAAGGTGCCAGAAAGAGCAATCGGAGGGTTAGGTTCTAAGTGGCAATGAAGAATATGAGATTTTTTTAAATTTCAAAATATACTTTATTCAAAAATAAAATTATATACAATAAACCATTCAATAACTTTCCATCCTTTACATACGATTCCATTATAGTCAGTACATATCCATACTTATGGCCACCCACGCGGCCCTCCAGTTGTTCACCTTACCACACTGTTGTTGAGGGGTAAAAAATATGGAACGCTTCATGAATTTGCGTGTCATCCTTGCGCAGGGGCCATGCTAATCTTCTCTGTATTGTTCCAATTTTAGTATATGTGCTGCCGAAGCGAGCACACTAAGATGAGATAGGGTTGAAAACACTTAGCTCCAGAATTTCTCTAGGCTAGGACAGGGCCAGTATATATGGATAAGAGAAACCTCACCCCCTTTACACGGTTCACAAACGGGACTAATATCAGGGTAAAACCGCGATAATTTAGTTTTAGACATATGAGCCTCGTGTACAACCTTAAACTGCAAAGGCAGTGGCGAGCACATAAAGAGGTTGAGTTAACTGACTTAAGAATTGAATCCCAAACCACATCAGATAAGGAGATATTTAAATCATGCTCCCAGGCAGTTCTAATTTTATCGAAGGGGGCACGCCTCAAGGTCACTAACTTATCCGAAATAACTGATATTAAACCTTTACCCAATGGATTGATACAAAGAAACAGGTTCACAAAGTTTTTCTCAGGCATCTCAGAAAAGTTTGATATTAAAGGGTTAATGAAATGTCTAATTTGAAGGTATCCAAAGAAATGAGTATATTAGGTAGGTTAAACTTTACAGACAGTTGTTGAAAAGTTGCAAAACGATTACCTATGAAAAGATCTTCAAAGCGCCTAATACCCTTTCTGTACCAATCATAAAATGTTGAATCCCACATGGAAGGTAGAAAAGATGGTTGTGTAAAATAGGGCTAGAGAGAGAGAAACTATGAAGGCCAGTATATTTTCTGAACTGAGCCCATATTCTCAGAGTATGTCTAATAAGAGGATTAACAATTAGTCTAGGCAAAGGACAGGGAAGTGCGGATCCGAGAAGTGTAGAAATGGAAAGATCCTTACTAGAATTCAACTCCATTGCCACCCATTTTGGGCAGTCAGACTGATTCTGGAAGAAAGGCCAAAAAATAAGGCTGCCTAATAATGTAAATGAAAATTAGGCAGGGCCATACCACCTTCCTTTTTAGATCTTTGAAAGTCAGCTTTATTAAGTCTGGAACATCTGCCCTTCAACAGATAGGATGAAATAACAGAATCTAATGCATCAAAAAAAGCTTTAGAAATAAAAATTGGTAAGGATTGAAATAAATACAAAAATTTAGGAAGGATATACATTTTTCTAACATTAATTGGACCTACCAGAGACATGGACAAGGGTGACCACTGTGTCAGATTCTGTTTTGTCAAATTTAGAAGATTAGTAAAATTTTCTCCAAAAAGATCTTAAAGTTCCTTGTTACTGTAGTACCAAGGAAAGTGAATTGATTATTAACTACTTTAAAAGGGAGGCCATGAAATACTAATGATTGTGCTATTGACTGGAAAGAGTTCGCTCTAATGTAAATTAAGTTTATAACTGGAAAGCTGACTGACTTTATTAAGAAGTGAAAACATTGAGGGTAAGGAGGTAGTCGGGTTTGAAATAAAAAGTAAAATATCATCAGCATAAAGGGAAACTTTATGCTCAACACCTCCCCGCCAAATCCGCATCACTTCAGCACAGCTACGAAACGCAATCGCCAGTGGCTCTATAGCCAAATAGAAAAGTAAGGGACTTAAAGGGCATCTTTAGGGAGGGAGTACATTCTTGCAGGATGTTAGGGATAAATTTGTCCCGGTGAGGAAGATAAAGAATGGTAGGGTGAAGGAACCATGAGTGACAAGTGAGGTGGAAAATCTAGTCAGGTGGAAGAAGGCAGCATACATGAGGTTTCGGAAGCAAGGATCAGATGGGTCTATTGAAGAATATAGGGAAGCAAGAAAGGAGCTTAAGAAGGGGCTGAGGAGAGCAAGAAGGGGGCATGAGAAGGCCTTGGCGAGTAGGGTAAAGGAAAACCCCAAGGCATTCTTCAATTATGTGAAGACAAAAAGGATGACAGGAGTGAAGGTAGGACGGATTAGAGATAAAGGTGGGAAGATGTGCCTGGAGGCTGTGGAAGTGAGCGAGGTCCTCAATGAATACTTCTCTTCGGTATTTACCAATGAGAGGGAACTTGATGATGGTGAGGACAATAAGAGTGAGGTTGTTGTTCTGGAGCATGTTGATATTAAGGGAGAGGAGGTGTTGGAGTTGTTAAAATACATTAAGACGGATAGGTCCCGGGGGCCTGACGGAATATTCCCTAGGCTGCTCAATGAGGTGAGGGAAGAGATTGCGGAGCCTCTGCTAGGATCTTTATGTCCTCATTGTCCATGGGAATGGTACCGGATGATTGGAGGGAGGCGAATGTTGTCCTCTTGTTCAAAGAAGGTAATAGGGATAGTCCTGGTAATTATAGACCAGTGAGCCTTACGTCTGTGGTGGGAAAGCTATTGGAAAAGATTCTTAGAGATAGGATCTCTGAGCATTTAGAGAATCATGGTCTGATCAGGGACAGTCAGCATGGCTTTGTGAAGGGCAGATCGTGTCTAACAAGCCTGATAGAGTTCTTTGAGGAGGTGACCAGGAAGGCAGAGGGTCATGGTGGAGGGAGTACATTCAAATTGGAGGATTGTGACTAGTTGTGTCCCACAAGGATCTGTTCTGGGACCTCTACTTTTTGTGATTTTTATTAACAACCTGGATGTGGGGATAGAAGGGTGGGTTGGCAAGTTTGCAGATGACACAAAGGTTAGTGGTGTTGTAGATAGGGTAGAGGATTGTCGAAGATTGCAGAGAGACATTGATAGGATGCAGAAGTGGGCTGAGAAGTGGCAGATGGAGTTCAACCCGGAGAAAAGTGTGAGGTGGTACACTTTGGAAGGACAAACTTCAAGGCAGAGTACAAAGTAAATGGCAGGATACTTGGTGGTCTGGAGGAGCAGAGGGATCTGGGGTACATGTCCACAGATCCCTGAAAGTTGCCTCACAGGTGGATAGGGTAGTTAAGAAAGCTTATGGGGTGTTAGCTTTCATAAGTTGAGGGATAGAGTTTAAGAGTCGCGATGTAATGATGCAGCTCTATAAAACTCTGGTTAGGCCACACTTGGAGTACTGTGTCCAGTTCTGGTCACCTCACTATAGGAAGGATGTGGAAGCATTGGAAAGGGTACAGAGGAGATTTACCAGGATACTGCCTGGTTTAGAAAGTATGCATTATGATCAGAGATTAAGGGAACTAGGGCTTTACTCTTTGGAGAGAAGGAGGATGAGAGGAGACATGATAGAGGTGTAAAAGATAATAAGAGGAATAGATAGAGTGGATAGCGAGCGCCTCTTCCCCAAGGCACCACTGCTCAATACAAGAGGACATGGCTTTAAGGTAAGGGGTGGGAAGTTCAAGGGGGATATTAGAGGAAGGTTTTTTACTCAGAGAGTGGTTGGTGCATGGAATGCACTGCCTGAGTCAGTGGTGGAAGCAAATACACTAGTGAAGTTTAAGAGACTACTAGACAGGTATATAGAGGAATTTAAGGTGGGGGGGGGTTATATGGGAGGCAGCGTTTGAGAGTCGGCACAACATTGTGGGCCGAAGGGCCTGTACTGTACTGTACTGTTCTATCCTTGATGAGTACCACGTTTAAGGTAAAAAGACTGGGATTGCTGAGAGTCAGTTAAAACAGAAGCGGTGGGACATGAATATAGCAATTTAATCCATGTAGTAAAACTTCATCCAAAATCAAATTTTTCTAAAACCGCGAAAGGTAATTCCATTCTACACGATCGATTGCTTTCTCTGCATCAGGAGTAATAACACATTCAGGAGTCCCAACTGAGGGTGAATATAGGACATTAAATAAGTGCCGTATATTAAAAAAGGAAGGCAATTTTTAACAAAACCAGTTTGATCTTCAGAAATAATAGAAGGTACAATGTTCTCTAATCTACGAGCCAAAACTTTAGCCAAAATTTTAACATCGACAGTTAACAAAGAAATTGGCCTATATGAAGAATACTCTGTTGGATCTTTACCTTTTTTGGCTAAGAGAATGATACATGCCTCGTTAAATGATGCTGGCAATTTACCATGTTTAAACGAATCAGATAGAACTAAAAATAATTGAGACGAAAGCAGTGAAGAAAATGATTTATAAAACTCTGCAGAAAACCCATCAGGTCCGGAAGATTTACCCGACTGCAATGCAGAGATGGCGGAGGATATTTCCTCTAGTGATAATGGCTCATTGAGTTAGGCTTTAAAGTTGGAAGAGAGTGAAGGAATATTTAAACCGTTTAAAAAATGCTTAACAGAGATACTATCATTTGAAGATTCAGAGGTATAAAGTCGAGAATAATAGTTCTTAAATGTATCATTTATTTCAGAATGATTCGAAGTAATGTTCCCATTTTCCATTCGAATTTTTGTAATTTGTTGTTTAGCTTTAGAGCGTCTTAGTTGGTTAACTAAAAACTCACCGTGAATATAAAATTGACTCTTACTTTCAAGAAGTTGGCGTTCAACTAGCTGAGTGGAAATAAGGTCAAACTTAGTTTGAATTTCTACTCCTTTCTTATACGGTTTGGGATTTTTGGTCTGGGCATATAATTGGTCTGTTGCTTTAATTTGACTAATTAAACCTAATCCTCTAAATAGGTCTTTCTTTTCAGATTCACAGTATATGAAATTATTTGACCCCTCAAATATGCTTTCATAGCATCCCAGACAACCTGGGATGAGATTTTAGATGACATGTTAGTACTTTAATAAAAAAGTTATCTGGTCCTTCATAAATTTTACAAAATCATTATCCAACAACAGGGGCAGGTTAAAACGCCAATGTTTATTCATTTGAGGGAAACCAGGGAAATTTATAGACAGGGTAACTGGGGCATGATCCAAAATCAATATATTCTGATAATCACAAGAACGAACAGATGGAGTCAGCTGGTTGTCCATTAAAAAATAATCAATTCTAGTAAAAGTATGATGGACATGTGAAAAAAAGGAATAATCTCTCTCAGTAGGATGGAAAAAATGCTACACATCAGAGATACCACAATTAGAAAGGAAAGAGTGAATAGATAAAGCAGATTTACTAGGAAGTCTAGGAACAAAGGAGGATCGATCCAATACTGGATCTAACCAACAATTTAAATCACCACCCAATATGAGGGAATATAAACTCGAGTCAGGCAATAAAGAGAATAAACGATCAAAAAAGTCCACATCATCGGAATTGGGAGCATAGAGGTTAGCCAAGACTACCCTAGTATTATACAATTTCCCAGACAAATAATAAAACGACCATTTGTATCAGATACTTTGTTGTGAAGCTCAAGGGGAACATTCCGATTAATAAGGATTGAAACCCTCCTGGCTTTAGCCGGAAAGGCAGAATGGAAGTGCTGTCCCACCCACCCAGACATAAGGCGAGAGTTATCAAAACTATGAATATGTGTTTCTTGCAAAAAAGCAATGTCAGCTTTGAGCTGCTTAAGATGTGAAAACACCTTCCTTCTTTTAACAGGATGGTTCAATCCCTTAATATTCCAGTTTATAAAATTTAATGGGCTAACCATTGTCATTTAAAAAAACATAATGGGTAGTAGGCATGGACAAGAACAAACATTCAAATAACCGCTCTGGGGCAAAAGTATAAGACAGGAGAATCAGGACAAAAAAAAAGTCCTGGGTAACAAAGAATCACGAAAGGTTGTATAAATGGTATTGGCACTAGGGAACCCTCCCCACACCCTCTAATCCCAAAACAAGAAAGCTACCAAAGAACAGCAGCAAGCTCTTCAGAAAAAAACTACCCCAAAAACCAACTTCCAGTTTCTGAATATCTACTGAAGCTCCATTTAATTAACAGTTCAAAAAAAAACCCAGAGAGCTTATGCACTATGAATTAAAATTGTACATATAGAAAAAAGAAACAGTTCCATCAAAAAGTATTAGACTTCACTCAAAGTAAAAATCCAGAGTACCATACCCACGAAAAACTGTGAAAAAGAATTCAGTAATTAAAAAATTTAATTTAAAAAGAAAATAAGGGGAAAAAAGCAAACAAAGAAAAAAAGTACTAATTGGCCATTTTAAATAATCAGGTCGAGTCTGAAGGAGTTGCAATGGCAGGGAGACTTTCGATAAATTTCTGAGCTTCTGTAAACCATTTTCTGTCCCCAGCACTAAGAGTTATTCGGAGATGGGCAGAATAATGCAGAGAGGGCCTGAATCCATGATTGTAGAACTCTTTCATAACAACTTTGTACTCGGCGCCCAGCCTCAGAGCTTGAGGAACATAATCTTCAACAATACAAATGGAATGACCCTTATAATGCAATTTTCCTCTCCAATGTGCCTCCATGATCAGTAAGTTTTTCACCTGATATTGATGAAAACAGGGTATAAATGGGCGTGACCTACAGCCTAACTCCGGCTTGGCCAGAAATGTATGGTGAGCTCTGTCTAACCCGGGTGGAGTTGGAAGAGTATCTTTCCCAAAATCTCACAAAGTAAAGAAGAAAAAAATTCAACAGGAGATCCGCTTTCGATAGCCTCTGGCAGACCAAGGATTCGTAGATTATGCCCTCTGCTCCAACCTTTGAGATCAGTTATTTTAGATGTTAACTTGGTGTTATTCTCACTCAAATTAGAGCAAACGGATTCCAGCTGCTGAACACGACATTTTAAATCTTCAGTCTTTGAGTCAAGATGAGAGAGACGTATGGCATGATCCTCCACTTTGGAATTAATTTGATCCAATTTTGACTCCAATGAACTGAAATAAGACTTATATTCAGACTTAAGTTCAGATATAATCTCTTGTTGATGCTGTTCCAAAATGACGATAATGTCGGCAGAGGAGCCAGAGACAGTCACAGAGACTTCTTTTTTCCCCAGCTTTAGAGGGCTTTGAAGCCATTGTAGTACAGGCCTATTCGCAGGCAGGTAGGAGACCAAAAAAAAATTAGCAGTCTGGGGTAAAAAAAGGAAGATAAGAAGTGCGGAGGTAAGAAATTAAACTGAGCGACAGTTTTTAAGTGATTAAACTATCGCCATCTTACCGGAAGTCCCCACACATGGTTTTAGACCAGCAGTCCCCAACCACCAGGCAACGGACCGGTACCGGGCCGCAAAGCATGTGCTACCGGGCCGCGAGGAAACGATATGAGTCAGCTGCACCTTTTCCTCATTCCCTGCCACGCACTGTTGAACTTGAACATAGGGTTGCCAACTGTCCCGTATTTGCCAGGACATCCCGTATATTGGGCTAAATTGGTTTGTCCCATACAGGACCGCCCTTGTCCCATATTTCCCCCGCTAAGGTAGAGCGTTCCTATGAAACCTTTCGTGCCGAAATGGCGTGAAGCGAAGAAGCAATTACCATTAATTTATATGGGAAAATTTTTTGAGCGTTCCCAGACCCAAAAACATATAGTAAAAGCAGGAATGTTATGATAAATACACAGCCTATATAAAGCAGAAATAATGTATGTACAGTATAGTCGGGAAGATGAAGGCAAAACCAATTTGCGGAGAAAAAAATAATCAGCATGTACGCACATGCACAAGGCTTCATGGTCATGGTAGTCTTTCTGGGGTAAACACAAGGGTCCCAGGATTTGATGCTACATTTGTCCCTTATTTGGGAATCAGAAAGTTGGCAACCCTAACTGTAAAAGATGTGTTGAGGTGAGTTTAACCCTACTTGAACATGCTCTCCCCCAGTTGGCCGGTCCGCAAGAATATTGTCAATATTAAATCGGTCCGCCATGCGAAAAAGGTTGGGGATTCCTGCTTTAGACCACCTGGACAACACAAACACCTATGTCAGGATGCTGTTCATCGACCATAGTTCAGCATTTAATACCATCATTCCCACAATCCTAATTGAGAAGTTGCAGAACCTGGGACTCTGTACCTCCCTCTGCAATTGTATCCTTGACTTCCCAACCGGAAGACCGCAATCTGTGTGGATTGGTGATAACATCTCCTCCTTGATGACAATCAACACTGGGCACCTTAGGTGTGTGCTTAGTCCACTGGTCTACTCTCTATATACTCATGACTGTTGGGCTAGGCATAGCTCAAATACCATCTATAAATTTGCTGACAATACAACCATTGTTGGTAGAATCTCAGTGGTGACGAGAGGGCATGCAGGAGCGAGATATGCCAACTAGTGGAATGGTGTTGCAGCAACAACCTGACATTCAGTGTCAGTAAGACAAGGGAGCTGATTGTGGACTTCAGGAAGGGTAAAACGAAGGAACACATATCAATCCTCACAGAGGGATCAGAAGTGGAGTGAGTGAGCAGTTTCAAGTTCCTGGGTGACAAGATCTCTGAGGATCTAACCTGGCCCCAACATATCAATGCAGTTATAAAGAAGGGAAGACAGTGGCTATACTTCATTAGGAGTTTGAAGAGATTTGGCATGTCAATAAATACACTCAAAAACTTCTATAGATGTACCATGGTGAGCATTCTGACAGGCTGTATCACCGTCTGGTATGGAGGGGCTACTGCACATGACCAAAAGAAGCTGCAGTGGGTTGTAAATTTAGTCAGCTCCATCTTGGGTACTAGCCTACAAAGTACCCAAAGAAATCAACTGAAAATGGATTACTGTAACAGATCACTTTAAGTAATCTTTAATTGTAACTTATTAGCATTACATTAGTATTACACTCATTAGCATTAATTAGTATCACTGACTGTTTACATTTTAATATTCTTTCATTTTAGAAGGCAATAAGAATATTGAATTGGGAAATCCATTGCTTCCTACGCCTGGAGAATGGTAATAACTATGATGTCTGGAATTGCATAGTTTTTGCTTATTTCAAATAAAACACTTATTTTGTGCTGTTACACAGAAGGTTTCATTACAATAGAGAAGCTGATATCTGAGAGAAAGGTTAATGTTTATTTATGAGAGAAGTAAATCAATTGCATACCAGGTAATCAATTTGAATTAATGTGAATATGTCATTCTCACAATATACTGTATACATAAAGACACATTTAACACGGGGAGCTAGTTACATTGCACTAACTAGAAACAAAGCTTTTTTATTTAAATGATATTGTTTATTTTCAGAATATCTGTATATAAAATACAGTACCATAAATGCACATCTTTCTTTATATTTATTGTTCCATCAAATCAAGAGATTCTACTTACAATGCATGAATGCCACTCTTGTTTTCTCTTTAAACAATATGCCCAAGAAGTGATTGAGAGGCTGTTACATCAGACCCAGTTCCTCCGTGTACAGGGGCAGCTAGACTATAATGTGGTCCTCCCCGACTAGGTCTTTGTGGTGACTGCACTTCTCCTTCAGCTCCTTTTCCTACACCCTGGAATGTGCTGTATCTAATTATCATATTTCGCCTTAGTCAGTCTATACCTTTCTTTCATACGCATTCATTAAAACATCTACTGGAAATGATAAATACAAGAGATTCCCTAGGGTCTCGTCCTGAAATGTTGACTGTTTCTTCCCCTCCACAGATACGGCCTGATTGGCCGAGTTTCTCCAGCATTTTGTGTGTGTTGCTGGATATGTTAAGCCTCTAGTTTAAGTCCTCTGCGTGAAAGTTATTTTCACATTCTCACCTTATATTAGAAACATAGAAAACCTGCAGCATAATACAGGCCCTCTGGCCCCAAAGCTGTGCCAAACATGTCCTTACCTTAGAAATTACCTAGGCTTAACCATAGCCCTCAATTTTTCTGAGCTCCATCTATCTGTCCAGGAGTCTCTTAAAAGACCCTATCATATCCACCTCCACCACTGTTGCCAGCAGCCCATTCCATGCACTCACCACTCTCTGTGTAAAAAACTTACTCCTGACATCTCCTCTGTATCTGCTTCCAAGCGCCATAAAACTGTGCCCTCTCGTGCTAGCCATTTCAGCCCTGGGAAGAAGCCTCTGACTATCAACACGATCAATGCCTCTCATCTTCTTGTACACCTCTATCAGGTCACCTCTCATCCTCCGACACTCCAAGGAAAAAAGGTCAAGTTCACTCAGCCTATTCTCATAAGGCATGCTCCCCAATCTAGGCAACGTCCTTGTAAATCTCCTCTGCACCCTTTCTATGGTTTCCACATCCTTCCTGTAGTGAGGCGACCAGAATTGAGCACAGTACTCCAAGTGGGGTCTGATCAGGATCCTATAGAGCTGCAACATTACCTCTTGGCTCCTAAACTCAATCCCATGGTTGATGAAGGCCAATGCACTGTATGTTTTCTTAACCACAGAGTCAACCTGCACAGCAGCTTTGAGAGTCCTATGAACTCAGACCCCAAGATCCCTCTGATCCTCCACACTGCCAAGAGTCTTACCATTAATGCTATATTCTGCCATCATATTTGACCTACCAGAATGAACCACCTCACACTTATCTGGGTTGAACTCCATCTGCCACTTTATCTCCCAGTTTTGCATCCTATCAATGTCCCGCTGTAACCTCTGACAGGCCTCCACACTATCCACAACACCCCCAACCTTTGTGTCATCAGCAAATTTACTAACCCATCCCTCCACTTCCTCATCCAGGTCATTTATAAAAATCACAAGGAGTAGGGGTCCCAGAACAGATCCCTGAGGCACACCACTGGTCACCAACCTCCATGCAGAATATGACCCATCTACAACCACTCAGCCTTCTGTGGGCAAGCCAGTCCTGGATCCACAAAGCAATGTTCCCTTGGATCCCATGCCTCCTTACTTTCTCAATAAGCCTTGCATGGGGTACCTTGTCAAATGCCTTGTCATATTGTTTAAATGAATTCTTTATTTGATCTATTAATTATTATCTTGGTACTTTGTCCCATTTTCTGAAAATAAACGATTTCTGCACATCCTTCCTAATGAAGTGCTTTGTAATTTAAAATACTTCAATCAGGTCTACAGTGGAAAGATACACAGCCAGCCAGCTAGCCAAACACTTATATTTTCCTCTCTCTGTTTCCATCATCTATCATTCACCTACCACTGTCTCCCAACACCACCGCTGCTCCCCTCCCCTACATAGTACAACCTGCCTGTCATCCTTCACCCCTCCTCAGTCCACTAACCACCCTGAGTCCTTGCTCGCCACTCCCCTCCTCTCTATGTTGGTTACCTCACCTCTCCATTCTCAGTCCAGATGCAAGATTTCGACCCAAAACCTTGAAAATTTCCTTCCTTCCACAAATACTGCTCAGCTGGCTGAGTCCTACAGCAGGTTGTTTGTTGTTTCACTTCCTTCTTTATCCTGCCAAACCTGCACAGCTCTGTCCAACAAATAAGTACCATTTTTGTAGACTGATAGCAGAATAATTCAAAGGAGTTGAAACTCTGTATAAATTTGGAATGAAATCGCTCCAATGCTGTTTGCACTCGTAATGGTCAAATCAAAGTGCATTACAGTACTTCTCTTGGTGATCTACGTATCTGCACTCAGAGATTCTCTTTGCTTTTTTTCACCCCCACTTAATTTAATACTTACAAGGAAAAAAAAGGTCTTATTTTACCATCAAAGAAGGAAAAATATATTTTGTTATTGGCAGATTTTGCTTTCCAAGCCTGTTGTCCACCACATTATTCACTATTCCCAACAATGTCAAGTCAAGTCAAGTCACTTTTATTGTCACTTCGACCATAACTGCTGGTACAGTACACAGTAAAAACGAGACAACATTTTTCAGGACCATGGTGCTACATGAACAATACAGAAACTACACTGAACTACATTAAAAAAAAACACAAAACTACACTAGACTACAGACCTACCCAGGACCGCATAAAGTGCACAAAACAGTGCAGGCATTACAATAAATAATAAACAAGACAATAGGCACAGTAGAGGGCAGTAGGTTGGTGTCAGTCCAGGCTCTGGGTATTGAGGGGTCTGATGGCTTGGGGGAAGAAATTGTTACATAGTCTGGTCGTGAGAGCCCGAATACATCGGTGCCTTTTGCCAGATGGCAGGAGGGAGAAGAGTTTATATGAGGGGTACGTGTAGTCCTTCATAATGCTGTTTGCTTTGTGGATGCAGCGTGTGGTGTAAATGTCTGTAATGGCGGGAAGAGAAACCCCAATGATCTTCTCAGCTGACCTCACCACCCGCTGCAGGGTCTTGCGATTCGAGATGGTGCAAATTCCAAACCAGGCAGTGATGCAGCTGCTCAGGATGCTCTCAATACAACCTCTGTAGAATGTGGTGAGGATGGGGGGGTGGGAGATGGACTTTTCTCAGCCTTCGCAGAAAGTAGAGATGCTGCTGGGCTTTCTTTGCTATGGAGCTGGTGTTGAAGGACCAGGTGAGATTCTCCGCCAGGTGAACACCAAGAAATTTGGTGCTGTTAACGATCATTACAGAGGAGCCGTCAATGTTCAGCAGAGAGTAGTCTCTCTGTGTCCTCCTGAAGTCAACAAGCATCTCTTTTGTTTTGTTCACATTCATTTCTAAAAAAAACTTAACACATTTTAATTTTTAGCTCCAAATCATGTAACGAATTGCAGTGCTGCCAACACATATCTCAACAGACTGCCATTTTCTATTCTCTGCCAGTCCAGGAAATCTTTTTTAAAACATTTTTACAGGATGCAGACATCTCCAGCAAAACCAGCCTTTATTTCGCACCTCTAACTGCTTGACAGAAGGTGGTGGTGAACTTTTGGGCTGGTGAAGATGTTTCCACAGTACTGTTGGGTAGAGAGTTCTTGGATTTAGACCTAGTGACACTGAAGGAGCAGCAATATATTTCCAAGTCACAACTTGGAGTGGAACCTGCAGCTGCTGCTGTTTCCCAAATTCCCATTTTTTACTTTCTTCACATACCCCATTCTTTAAATACAAAACTGTTACACGTTCTTTTGAAAATGTACTTTATTTCCCTCCTTCATTCTTTGTTTTCTCCCCCCACCAAAAATCAGGACTTAACAAAACTTAATTAGGTATTCCAGCTTTGCATTGGGAAAAACCAAATCCAATCAGTGGGGATGAGTCTGAACTTGCTCATTTCTATCACTTTAATTCCTTGTCCATCTTTCTTGTTAATGGCTCTATATTTAACCTCCGATATTGCTCCAATGCTGCCCAGTGTGTTAAAAAAACATCACCTCATCTTCAATCTGGTATATTACAGCCATCCTTGCTTAATATTGAATTTAACAATTTCAGGTAACATCCTT
Source organism: Mobula hypostoma (assembly GCF_963921235.1). Taxonomy (NCBI): domain Eukaryota; kingdom Metazoa; phylum Chordata; class Chondrichthyes; order Myliobatiformes; family Myliobatidae; genus Mobula; species Mobula hypostoma. Next base: position 71,917,390 of record NC_086102.1, on the reverse strand, counting down.
TTTTTTCTTTCTCCCTCTCTCTCTCTCTCCCTCTCTCCCCCCTCTCCCCCTCTCTCCCTCTCTCTCTTTCTCACCCCGTCTCCCCCTCTCCCTCTCTCTCCCTCTCACCCCCTCTCACCCCCTCTCCCTCTCCCTCTCTCTCTCTCTCCCCCTCTCCCCCCTCCCTCTCTCTCCCTCTCTCTCCCTCTCTCACCCCTCTCCCCCACTCTCCCCCTCCCTCTCTCTCTCCCTCTCTCCCCCCTCTCCCCCTCTCCCTCTCTCTCTCCCTCTCTCCCTCTCACCCCCTCTCCCTCTCTCTCTCCCTCTCTCTCTCCCTCTCTCCCCTCTCTCTCCCGCTCTCACCTCTCTCCCCCACTCTCCCCCTCCCTCTCTCTCTCCCTCTCTCACCCCCTCCCCTCTCCCTCTCTCACCCCCCTCCCCTTTCCCTCTCTCTCCCTCTCTCACCCCCCTCCCCCTCCCTCTCTCTCCCTCTCTCACCCCCTCTCCCCCTCCCTCTCTCTCCCTCTCTCTCTCACCCCCTCTCCCCCTCCCTCTCTCTCTCTCCCCCTCTCTCCCTCCCCCTCTCTCTCCCCCCTCGCCCTCCTTCTCCCCACTCTCTCCCTCCCTCTCCCTCTCTCTCCCTCTCTGTCCCTCCCTCTCCCTCTCTCTCCCTCTCTGTCCCTCTCTCCCCCTCTCTCTCTCCAGATCTGGCTGTGCTTTACTGCTTCAATTTGTTCAATGGATTTTTTGTTTCTGTTTCCAAATGATTATGCCTATTTTGAGAGCTTGGTTCTGAACCTATCAGGTATCTCCTCTGTTCTCTCCAATCCTCCACATCTCTGCAGCTTTACATGTTTACCTTCCCATTTTTCTCGTTCTAATGAAGGGTGTTTAACACAATGTTTTACCTTCTGAATACTTTCAGCACTTTCTGTTTTTCTTTCAGATTCCTAGCATCTGTAGTTTTTTATATGTCTTTAAGATCTGTATGCATGTGATGAAATGCTTTGAGAGTTTGGTGATGAAACATATCAACTGAAGAAGGACTTGGATCCACTCCAATCTGACCACTGTCACAATAGGTCAACAGCAGGTGCCATTTCATTGGCTCTTCACTCAACCCTGGAACATCTGGACAGCAAAGATTCAGGCATCAAGATGCTCTTTATTGACTACATACATTGCATTCAACATTATAATCCTCTCAAAACTATTCAATAAGCTTTAAGTCCTTGGCTTCAACACCTCCTTGTGCAACTGGATCCACAATTTTCTCACTTGCAGACCCCAGTCAGTTTGGATATGCAACAACATCTTCTCCACAATCTCCATCAGTACAGGTGCACCATAAGGCTGTGTGCTTAGCCCCTGCTCTATTCGCTTTATACTTATGACTGTGAGACTAAGTACAGCTCCAATGGCACATTTAAATTTGCTGCTGACACCACTGTCGTGGGCCAAATCAAAGGAGGTGATGAATCAGCAGAAAGGAGGGAGTCTGAAAATCTGACTGAATGGGACCACAACAACGTTAGCAAAACCAAAGAAATGATTATTGACTACAGGAGGATCAGAGGTGGAGAGGGTCAGTAACCTTAAATTCCTCAGTGTTATTTTAGAGGATTTGTCCTGGCTTTAGCACGTAATCACTATTACAAAGAAAGCACAGAAGTGTCTTTAGTTTCTTAGAAGTTTGTGACAATTCCACATGTCATTTAAAATTTTGTAAAATTTCTATAGATGCATGATGGAGAGTATACTGACTGGTTGCCTTGTATGGAAACACCAATGCTCTTGAACAGAAAATAGTTAAGTACAGTTAGTCTGTTTCAGGAAAAACCTTCCTGAATTAGATTAGATTAGATTATGAGGACACGCAGTCCTCATTTATTGTCATTTGGTAATGCATGTATTAAGAAATGATACAATGTTCCTCCAGAATGATATCACAGAAACACAAGACAGACCAAGACTGAAAAACTGACAAAAACCACATAATTATAACATATAGTTGCAATAGTGCAAGCAATACTGTAATTTGATAGAAGAACAGACCATGGGCACAGTAAAAAAAAAGTCAAAGTCTCTCGAAAGTCCCAACATCTCACGCAGACGGTAGAAGGAAGAAAACTCTCCCTGCCATGAGCTTCCAGCACCGCAAGCTTGCCGATGCAGCATCCCAGAAGCACCCGACCACAGCCCGACTCTCAGCCCATCCGAAAACTTCAAGCCTCCGAACAGCCCTTCGACACCGAGCACCGAGCACCATCTCCGCCGAGCGCTTCGACCCTAGCCCTGACTGCCAGCAACAGGCAAAGCCGATGATTTGGGGCCTTCCCTCCGGAGTTTCTCGATTGCACAGTAGCAGCGGCAGCGAACTGGGCATTTCAGAAGTTTCTCCAGATGTTCCTCCGTGCCTCTTACGTCCGTCTCCATCAAATCAGGATTGTGCACAGCCCCTATTTAACAAGTACAATATTATTTCACCGGAGAGGCCGTGCGCGCTGCGTCGTGCCACCATCTTCTCCTCCCTCCCAAATATTGAGCAGATCAACAAAGAGCTCTGTCACAGGAAAGCTGCATCTATCATCAAGGACTCCCTACATCCAGAGCATTCTGTCATCTCATTGCTGCCATCAGGAAGGAGGTACAGGAGCCTTAGGTCCCACACCGCCAATTTTTACCCCTGAACCCCCAGGCTCCTGAACCAGAGTGGATAACTTCATTCACTCCAGCACTTGATTGATTCCACAACCAATGTACTCACGTTCAAGGTCTGAACAAATCATGTTCGCTGTATCTATCTATCTTGTCTTTTGCACTTTGGTTGTTGGCCCTTTTCTGTTTCTGTGCAGTTCTTCATTGATTCTATTGTGTTTCTTTATATTTACTGTGAATGCCCTCAAAAAAGTATCTCAAGATATTATATATGGTGATATAAATGGGTTTTGATAATAAATTTTGTTTGAACTTTGAACTTTTGAACTTCATAATCTATTGTGCTGTACTGATAGAACCAGGACAGGCAATGGGGCACTCGTGAGATGCGGTATGCCATCACCGCAGCAGAACTGCTTACAGCCGTGATATTAAATTCCCTCAAAGATAAACTTGAAAAAGCACCTTAAAAGAGCAGAGATACAGAGAGTGTAAAGGCTTCAGAGTCTGGGACCGAGGCAGGTAAAAAATGGTTGCACTACTCTGGACCAGTTACATAAGAAGCCAGAATTGGATAAGTGAAAGAACCTAGGATGTTGTAATGCTGTGAATCATTAAAATGGGTGGAAATAAAGATCAGGGAGATGAAATAGGGGAGTAGGTGAGGGAGGATGAGAGATCATGGTGGCCTTTGAAAATGAGAATAAAGATTTTAAAACCAATGAGTTGTCAAAACTGGAGTCTCTAAAGATCAATATAATGGGTGAAGAATACTTGGCATGCAAAGATTTGGATGAGTACAAGTTTATGTAAGGTGTTAAACATAAATCACCTTACATGTTTATGTAAGATGATTTACATAGTTTGAGGATGTCTGTCTGGGCATAGTAACAGTTGCATCCACAGATAGACGGGAGATGGTGGTTACTGCAAGCACGGATGAATTTTAGCACTGTAGAAATTTCTGGTACAGAAGGAAGCAATATGCCTCACTGTGTCTTCGACAAACTATTTTGGTGAATCTCACTTACCAGTTCTCTGCTTTTAGCCCTGTACGTTAGGCACATGTCGATCACTGCTCATCCATTTGCAGGCACTTTGTAAATGTAATGACAGTTCCATCAGACACAATCCTTTCATGCAGTCAGTTTCAGGCCCCTATCAACTTTTAATTTAAAACATAATTCTGCACTCTCTTCTAATCCTTCCTCACCGATCAATGTCGTCTCATTATTGACTTCCATTTTCATTTTTAAAATCTTTTTATTGATACATAATCTTCTACAGCTATAAAATGATTGGGAAAAATTAGTCCATCACTCTCACGCTTTCTAGGCTTGTCATAATTGTAAATATCTTAAGTAAATCACTCTTTAACCTTCCTTATCTTAGAACAAGCAGTCTTAGCCCTAACAATCTAACTTCATAACCAAAAGCTCCAGCTCCAAGAACCTTCCTTGAAACTTTCTGTGTTTTTCCTCTGTTGCTAAGATACCGAGTAGTGCAGCTGGGATCTTTAAGCAGAATGAGCAAGTTCTCTTTGCTCTTACAGTATATTGTACATTTCTAGATCGATCTGGAAATGACTTTGTAAGTGTAAGTACTGATGAAGTTATATGTGGGTGAACCATTAGCTTTATGGAACAAATTTAGTACAACACTGAAGGAAGCTATTCCAGCTCATTGAGCCAACACCACATCAAGGGCAATCCATTATTCCTTTTTACCACATCTTATGTAAACCCTTCAACAGTTGTCTTTTTAGAATAATTTTTGAACAAGTTTTCTTATGTACTTTATTTATTTCAGTCTTGAAGTCGAAGTACATATTCTGTTTGTTACCATATACTACCTTGAGGTTCATTTTCAGGAAGATATACATAATAGAATTGATGGAAAACTATACATACACAAGGACTGACAAACAACTAATGTGCAAAAGAAAAGAAATTGTGCAAGAAAAAGAAGAAATAATACTGAAAGCGTGAGGTTTAGACTCATGTGCTGTAGAGTCCTTGAAAATAAGACGGTAGGTTATGGGATCAATTCAGAGTTACACTCAGTGAAGTCATCCATGCTGGTTTAGGAGATTGAGGGTTATAGGATATAAACTGTTCCCGAACCTGGTAGTGTGGGACTTAAAGCTTATGTACCTCCCCCCCACCATATGTTCAATGGTAGGTTCGGGTACTCCCGTGATGGGCTGGGCTGTGTCCACCATTTTCTGTAGGTTATTTCATTCCAGGCCATTGGTGTTTCTACACAAGGCCGTGATGCAACCAGTCAGGATATTCTCCACTAGAAGTTTCTTCACGTTTTAGGTGACGTGCCGAATCTACGCAAACGTCAAAGAACGTAGAGGTGTTGTTGTACCTTCTTTGTGATGGCAATTAAACACGGGTCCCAGGACAGATTCCTTGCAACAAGGAATTTAAAGTTACTGACCTTCTCCACCATGGATTCCCTAATGAGGACCAGCTCATGGAACCCCATCCCCCCACCCCACCCCAGCCTTTTTCATCCTGCAGTGATTCAGGAACAGAGTCTTCCCATCTGCCATCCAATTACTAAATGGTCATTGTACCCATAAGGACTAGATCAATACTTTTTTTTAAATTTCTGATTTTGCAATGCTTATTTTAAGTGAACTATTTTAGATACACTAAAATAATTACTGTAATTCACTTTTATTTTTTCTGTATTTATCATGTATTTCATTGTACTGCTGCCACAAAGTTAAAAAATTTCACCACATATGCCAGTGACATTAAACCTGATTCTGATTCTGATAACCAGCTCTTTGGTTTCGGTGACGTTGAGCACAAGGTGGTTGTTGTGGCACCATTCAGTTAGCTTCTCAATCGCCCTCTGCCTCTTACATAGACTGTACACTCAATGACCACTCTATTAGATACTTCTTCATGTACTTAATAAAGTGGCTACTAAAAGCTTGTCCGTGGTCTTCTGCTGCTGTAGCCCATCTATTTCAAGGTTTGACACGTTGTAATTTCAGACATGCTCTTCTGCACACCATTGTTGTAATTAATGGCTATTTGAGTTACTGTCGCCTTCCAGTCAGCCAGAACAAGTCTAGCCATTCTCTCATTAACAAGATGTTTTCGCCCACAGAACTGTTGCTTACTGACCGTTTCTTTTTCATTTCTTGCACTATTCTCTGTAAGTTCTAGAGACTGCTGTCCATGTAATTTCTGAGATACTCAAACCACCCCTTCTGGCACCAACAATCATTCCATAGTCAGATTTCTTCCCCATTCTGATGTTTGGTCTGAACAACAGCTGAACTGTTCCTTCTCCTTCTTTTAATGACATTGGCAGATCAATAAATTGCATTACTGCCACTTATTGAGCTGGAAAATGAAGCAAAGCATCATTAAATACACCCACTTTAATTCCAACCCCTTAAAAAAAACCTCAAGTACTATCCCAAAGTCTAATACTTTTCAGAGAGTCAAATACGCACAAATGGCAGTGATATTCAAACAAACTTTCCATGTTAAGCCGTGTCTATCCCAAAGATCTCAATTTAGCAATTAGATATTCCCTCACTCCTCATAGGATCTGCATTCAAACAATACATGCTGCACCGTTTCTTGACAAGTGCACTCCCTACAAATGCCTGTATCATTCATATTAATTCCGAACAAGGAATTATTCGACCTAGTTTGTTCAATACCTAAATGTGTAAGTATAACTTCTTCCCTCTGTTATACCCATCTCCCAGTTGATGTGCCACCATCCCCTGAATTTTATATTAATGCTGACCTTTCTTTTCCTTTCCCGAGTTTGTTGCCACAGTGATCAAATAGACTTCCTAATTATGGTTTTTCACCTTCCCCTTATGCAAAAGCACCAGGATATTTACATCTTTAATTTTTTGTGATCGCTCGGCGAGACGATCAGCCACCTCGTTTTCTACCACCCCGGCATGGATAGGGACCCATAAGAAATGGATGGATAAGACTCGATGGGCCGAATGGCCTACTTCTGCTCCTTTGTCTTGTCTTGTCTTATGATAAGCATAAGCCCTGCAGCCTCAGCAGATGTTATCAACCCCTAAAAGAGTGTCTGGCTTACAGACTGAAGTGCCTGTTTTAATATGTGTCAAAACCTAGAATGAATCAGAGCACAGAAATACATAATCAGAGCATATTTCTTCAACCCATTCCAATGCTATAATGATAACCAATTCAAGCATGAATGCTGATAGATTGTCTGATAATCTTTTCTTAAAACTCACCTGAAAGTTTGGAACATAAATAGGAACACCTGTTGACCTGTCGCTGGGTCTTTTCAACCAACTGTATAAAATATGTGGCAACTTCTACTTTGAAAAAGGACCACTCGACAACTTCATGCCCAAAGGGAACAACTTTATCTGGGACGGCAAAACTGTTATTTACAGACAGAGGCTTTTACTGAACCGTACTGCCTGACAGAGAAGCTAAACACATGCACACCGGACAAGAAAACGGAAGTAAACCCCACCCCCCAACAACCCTGAATCGGCCTCTCTTTACAAACAGCTTCCCCTAGCAGGAGTACTGCTATATTACCATTATCCTAATTAGTATTAACTTATTCTTATAATGCTCACATTACAACAACAGGGATGACAGCAGAGCAGCAATGGCTGGAATGTCTGGAAGCGATTCAGAAGGCACAGGATATATATACATCCCAAAGAGGAAGAAGTGCTCAAAAGGCAAGATGATACAACTGTGGCTAACAAGAGAAGTCAAAGCCAACGTAAGAATCAAAGGGTGGGCATATAATAGAGCAAAAATTAGTGGGAAGTTAGAAGATTGGGAAACTATACCTTTTTAAGATTTTCCCTGTAGAAGTGGGATGCAGGGGATTCATTGCTACATCTACGACCAGTCTATTGAAGAAGATGGGGGTGAGGGGTCACTCCCTCCAACAAGCAATCAAGTCCTTGTCAAATGCAGCAAAAGAAACCAGCAATTGGATCTGGATTAAAAGGAAAGACAACAACTGGGCTGCAAGATGAAGACAGGAGGGTAGGGAACTGAGGGGGGTGTATCTGGGATGCCAGGTAGCACCGTTGAGCCCTCTGGAGACGTCGTGGGCTTATCAACAAAACGTCAAAGAAGGAGGGTGCCCACCTGATGATCCCGATGACATACCTACCCTCCATCCTTGTCACCACTCCAAACCCACTGCCAACATCGAGAGTGCCAACTTACCATAGGGATTGAAACATCAAGTCCTAGTAGCTCTACTAATATTAAAAACAAATGGAAGGTAACTATAAAAGCCATTAATAAGGCAAAGATGGAATATGAAAGGAAGCTAGCCATTGATGGCTTTGTTGCAAAATTTGCAGATAATACGAAGATAGGTGGAGAGACAGGTAGTTTTGAGGAAGTAGAGAGGCTACAGAAAGACAGACAGATTACAACAATGGGCAAGACGTGGCAGATGGAATACAGTGTCAGGAAGTGTATGGTCATGCACTTTGGTATAAGAAATAAAAGGGTAGACTATTTTCTGAATGGGGAGAAAATTCAAAAAACTGAAGTGCAAAAGGACTTGGGAGTCCTTGTGCAGCATTCCTGAAAGGTTAATATGCAAGTTGAGTCTATGTTAAGAAGTGGATGTGGAGAGGATATTTCCTATGATGGGAGAGTCTTGGACCAGAGGACACAGCCTCAGAGTAGAGGGGTGCCCTTTCAGAATGGAGGTGAGGAGGAATTTCTTCAGCCGGAGAGTGGTGAATCTGTGGAATTCATTGCCACAGGCAGCTGAGGATGCCAAATCATTATGTATATTTAAGGCAGAGGTTGACAGATTCTTCATGAAGGGATACGGGGAGAAGGCAGGAGATTGGAGCTGAGAGGGAGAATGGATCAGCCATGATGAAATGCTGGAGCAGACTCAACGGGCCAAATGGCCTAATTCTGCTCCTATACCTTGAGGTCTTATGGTCAGTCGCGTGTACTTGTATGGGTGTTAGGCACTACAATGTCCTTAGAGTGAACATTTTTTAAATCACATCTGTTGCATGTGTTTGTGTTCAAAATGCAATAAGTTTTCTCACTAATAGTTGGCGAGAAATAAGCTGTAAAACAATTCAGAACTCTTTTGCTCATTGTGGTTTCAAGCATTCAAGCTTGGAGATGCCAGACACAGCCAGGAGTGAAAATGAAATGATTTCCCTACTTCGGCAAGTTAGGAACTACAATGAATTTGAAGGTGTTGACAATCATCTTGAATGTTACAATGAAAATAAAGATTTGAAGATTTGGAGGATGCAATCATCATAGGCATTGTATGAAGGTAGTCTATTATCTGCACTAGGTGTCTGCACTGATTATGTTAATTCACAGTCAATCAAAAGAATGCACAGCATATCCTGGATAAATTGGTCCATTTATCAAAACAAATACAGTTTTATAGTACTGTAGTAGTATTGGTGGTCTTTTAATTTGCTCCATATTTTATTTAAATACATAATTTGTTCCTCAGTTAAATGGTAGTTTTTTTATATACCTTTTTAACCATTTCTGTGAAACTTCGACTAATTGGGGCAGTTGCTTAATTAGCCAAAATGTACTGGTCCTGATGCATCCCAATTAACCAGAATCCACCTGTATGTATGCCTGTGAGTGTGGATATATATAATCTGTGTGTGTGTGTGTGTGTGTGTGTGTGTGTGTGTGTGTGTGTGTGTGTGTTTGTTACTATAAGAATGAAGGGCATTAATAAAACTATTAATAAAAATAATATAAATTAATATATTTATTCTTTCTGTTTTACTTTTATTAATAATAAAACAATGATCCCATGCAAATCTGCAACAGGACTCACCATTTTCCTTAAAAATGTCTATAATTATTGTTACTAATTCAGTAATCAATGATAATTTCTGCTGAAAATTGTTATGACTCACAAGAGAATATTTTAGAAGGATTTTGCTAATGGGCACACACACACTCATAAAGGTTCACCCCTTCTGGGATAAAAACTACCCTGGGGAGAATGTGCAAAACATGGCACTGAAAGCAGGTCCCTTGGGCTGTGAGGCATCTGCAGTAAACACTGCATACCGCAGAAATTCTGACATACATCATACAAGTAATCACACTGAACCATTCTCAACTGCAAGTGAAAGGTGCTGTGCAAATGCAGTATTTTTCATTTCTTCTTCACTTCATGGGTTGAGGATAGTGGCAGTGGATTGAATTTGAGGAAGTTGAGTTGCCTTTCTATTGGTGCGGCGTGGTAGTGTTATGGTTAGCACTACACTTTACGGTAGCAGTGACCCGGGCTCATTTCCCGCCGCTGTCTTTGAGTTTGTATGTTCTCCCTGTGACTGTGTGGGTTTCGTTTGGGTGCTCCATTTTCCTCCCACAGTCCAAAGACATGCCGGTGGGTAGGTTAATTGGTCATTGTTTGTCCTGTGATTGGGCTGGGGTTAAATCAGGAATTGCTGGGCTGTAAGGGCTATTCTGTGCTGTATCTCAATAAATAAATCTTCCCAAATTTAATTTTGAGTGAATCATGAGTGCATGTGTGAAATCTGATCGTAAGTCTTCCAATGATGTCATTAGACTCACTGTAACCTGGAAAAGAAATAGAAGTGGAAGTAAAGCAGATCCTCTGGGAGATCAAGAGCTATTGGTAGCAAAGGAAAGCAGTTGTTTTAAAACTGGAATACTATTAATTAAACTTATAGCCAAAGCCATACCAAAGAGATGGACAATGGAGAAAAGACATTGGTTAGGGGATGGAGCAGTCAATCATGTGGCAGGGTGTAGATATGTGGGATGGAATATATAAGGATAATTTACTATTTACCACGTTGAGTAAAATTCTTAAAAATATATATAATTTGTGATTAGAAACCAGAATATCACATAGAACAACTAAAGAAAAGACAATTCAGCAAATTTCCCGTTGCTGACCCTCTATTTTGCACTTTGAACTGCAATGAACTGGAAACTGAGAGGGCGTAGCCGTTGCACGTCACCGAACGCACGAGAAAAGCGCGCGACGGGGTGGTGCCCGTGGCCGGCGGGGCCGAGCGCGGGGACGCGCGGGGCGGGAGGGTGCCCCGGCGCTGCGTGTGAGCGAGCGCAACAGGGTAGCGAGACGCGGAAGTGAGCGGGACCTGTTGCCCGATGCCGCCAGCCTTGGGGAAAAGTGAGTGAAGGTCGCGGCGGGGGAAGCGAGGAAGCCGCTGGCTACAGGTACTACCACTCGGTGTGCGTTGGCATTATGTGTAGCGTTTTAACAGAATTACAACTTAAATCGCCCAGTTCACCGAGCGCCTGTTGACTTTATCGTAACCTGATTAGTACAGAGCATTTCCCCTTCCCATTTGTGTAGGCATTATTATGACAGGAGTGGGTTTCGAACCGTGACCGAGTCCCGTGTGATGACTGTGCAGATTTGAATTCGTTTCAGGTAGATGCACTGTCAGGTAAGAATGCTGTTTAAAAAGTGCAGGTAATTGTTTTGATGACGGATATTACAGCTACAGGGAAACGTAAACGGTAACGTCGGGTCAGAGATTTCTGCACATTCTTCCTCACAGTTGTAATAACTAAGTACTCGGAATAAACCCGTCTTCAGAACAGCCGAAATTCCGTTTCCCTTGGAAATACAGTACATGTAATAATAGATGCGGAGACAATAAATGCAGGTAGTTGTTGAATAATAAATCTGTTGGAATTTCGTAATTCGGTGAAAAAAATTGGTGAACTTGTAAAATTTAATAATTTCCTTGCAGCGAATCAGTGTCCGATTGAAAATAACTGGAATATTTTGACCTACTATATGGTGTTTTAGTGTGAGAGCAGAAAAGGAACTGATTGATACAAGCCCACAGAGGGTGATACCAAAAGCTTAGTAGCATTTTTTTTTGGCAGTGGTGTATTAGTAAATAAATGATGTGGACCATATGTTAAGAGGTTCCTGCATATTAAAAGCTTTTGATGTAGTTACAGGGAAGAAGTGGCTATTTACAGGAGAGGTTACAGCTATATTCAGGGAAACTAAGGTTGAAGTGTGCATTACAACATGTTAATACACATTTGAACTGGAATTTCATTAGATTTTCTAAAGAGTCAAGCAACTGGTAATACAACTGAACATTTGTAAGTGTAGATGATAGTTACTCCCGAAGCCATAGGTGTGGTTAGCAGCAGAGAGGGAGGAAATGCCATTCTTTCTACAGTAATACAACAATACTGTATATAAAACAAGGTACAGAACTATGGATTTGGATAAGAGAAAATAATGAATAAACTAACTGAAGTTCAAGTGTAAGATGAATATACAGGACACAGTGTCTTCTCTCAAGGTTATTAAAAGAAATAAAAACCATAAGACCTAGGAGCAGAATTAGGCTCATGGAGTTTGCTCCACCATTCAATCATGGCTGATCCTTCTTTTTATCTCGCCCTCAACCCCAGTTCCCAGCCTTCTCCCCATAACCTTTGATGCCATGTTCAGCATTACACATGCTTGGATATGGTTGGATATGCCGGGTCTCCAGGTAAATTAAACAGTGGATTTCTTTTAAAAATGGGGAAATGTCACGTTATTCACTTTGTTAATGCTGTAGAATAACAGAATATTACACAAGTACAGCAGTGCACCCTTGCAGATGAAACAAAGGGAGTTAGCAAGTAGATGCAGCAAGCAATTACAAGGCAGGTTGAAATGTTAGCCTTCGTTGCAAGGAGTCTTTCAACCCCTAAACAGGGTAATAGTAGGTCTGTATCTGGAATAATTTATTGTTTTGTTACACTTGCAGTACCTCAAGAAGGGTATCTGTGCTTTGGAGGCAGGTCAGCTAAGGTTTACTTGGTTGATTCCTGGTTTGTCTTAAGGGGAACAGTGCTGAATAATCACCTCTAGTGTCATTGGAGTTTGACTTTGTGGTAAGTGAAGTTTATAGAATTCTTAAAATGTAATTTTTTTGGCCAAAGAGTCATGGCCAATGGTTTATTCACCATTTCTAACTTCCCTTGAGAAGGTGCTACCTTCTGGAGTTGCTGCCATTGGTAAGAAGGAGATTGGAGTTTCAGGGCTTGCCCTGAATAAGGAGCGCACAAGGAAAGTTGTCCAAATCAGGATAGAGTAACTTGGAAGTGATGTAGTTCCTATGAATTTCCATCCCCTGTTCCTTCAGGATGGAGATGAGTTTTAGTTTGTGAGTTATAGTGGATTTGCAGCTTGAATACACAGCAGTCACAGTGCTCTGAGGATGGGGGAGTGTTTGTTTAAGCTTGTGGATGGGTTACCCATTTAGGAGACTGCTTCATCTTAGCTTTATTCTTGACTGTTGTTGGAGCTGCAAGCCCTAATCAGCAAACAGTCAGTATTGCAAGATAACTTCTGATTTCTTTTCTTGTAGAGTGTGAAAATGATTTGGAAATGAATCATGTCTAGCTTGCTCTTGTTGCCGTGGTATTTATGTGGCTGGTTAATTTTAGTTTGTGACCTTCCAGGATTTTAATGGTGCCAGAACATGTAAAAGTAAGGACACTGAATGTCAAGGAGATGTGTTCTCTCTTGCTAGAGAAAGTCATTGTGAATCTAACTTGCTGTATTCCAGTTTAGGCCTGAATATTGTCTTGGACCTGCAGAAGGTATTTTCCAAGGTAAGACATGAGACTATTTGCAGAAATAAGAACATGGATTTGTTGATAGATGGGGGAGACCAGTGGCTGCGGAAGTTAGAATCTGCAGCAAGAAAAAGCTGCTGGAAGAACTCAGAGGGTCGGGCAGCATCTCTGGTGATCTGTCATGAAAATATGGAGCTCACACTGGGATATCCATCATCAAGTCTTTGTGCTTTGATATATTTTTTTGCATTAGAACGGATGTGTTCTGCATCAGTTTCACTAGTGAATCTTGTTATTCACAAGAGTTCATGGTGATGCAGAAAACATTCCACCCTTATTTTTTTAACTTTTCACCATGGAGTTTCATCATGGGATCAACACTGAACCCACTTCAGTCACCGAATGGATTACTTTGTTAAGTAGGCTCTCTGATAATGAGATTATGGATGCTCGAATCCTGCAGTGAAGTTCTGGGCAGGGATTTTTGAAGCCACCTTCCGCTGCCCCAGAAACAACAACAGTCTTCCCATGTGTGAGGTACAACTCCACTGTTGGAGCATTTTCCATGTTGATTTCAGCTTTTTGATGCCACACTTAATCAAGTGCCCCCTGAATGTGACGGCAGCCACTCTTCCCTCACCTTTGTCATTCAACTCTTTGATCCATGGCAGTGATGAGTCTGGAGCCAGGAAGTCCTGATGAAACCCAAGGTCGGCAATGGCGAGCAGCTTAATGCTCCCTGACAACATTGTCAGCAACACCTTATGTCACTGTGCTGATGTTTGGGAGCTGACTGATTGAACAGTAATTAGCTAAATGTAATTTGCCTTGCTTATTGTAAGCAAGGTATAAGCGGGCAGTTTTTCATGCCGCTCAGTATGAACCAGTGTTATATTTGTGGATGCAGAGGTTTTAATATAGTGCTGCAGAAATAAGATTTGATCTTATCTTGGATTTGGGGAAAAAAAACTACTAACCATCCCCAGATAATGGATGAATGTCCTTCAGCTGATTTTTGTCTAGAAGTTGGAAAATACACAAGTCACTCAATATGGTAATGATATCTTCACAGTATTGTAGTGAATGGCATCAAAAGTAGTTAAAGACTGATAAGAATGAAAAATGACTAAAGGTAGAGGGAGAGAGAAGACTAGTTTTGTTATAGGTTGAAGTGAATGTGAAGTATATTCATCAGACTTTTAAATTTAATACTATGGACCTCATTTGGGTTGTTGGGGTGTTTATAGGTTGGGCATTTGTAACTTGGGACTTATGCAGTTGAAAAGATGGAAATTAAACGTCCAAGATTAAAGTTGGAAATTAAAGTGGGGAAAGAAAGAAACATTGTGGTAGGGTTACATGGGTTGCACTACCCAAAGGAATACTTTTTTTTTCCATTCCACCTTGTATATTGTCCTCAGAACCATTGTAAAGTGTATGTGTTTTATGTTATTTTAAAACATGTAGCCTGACTGCTTTCCTGCAAGCCAGAATCCATTGTAAATTCTTGGCAGGCTTTACCTCGTAGTGATTGCATTTGTATCCGGTCATCAAGGCATATCTTCTTTGAACTTCTGAGAGTTCATCTGGCAAAGTATCAAACATCTGACAGCACAAGGCTACTTATCTGAACATTCTAAAGGATTAATTTCATCTTGGAACTCAAGGGTGGGACGCTTTCCATCTTGTTTTATGTGGAATTTCACAGCATTTGAAGGGTCATTCAGAAACCTAGAAATATCAAGACTGATGAATAGAATGTTTGTAATTTCCACATTTTGTGTATAAATCTTTAGTTCTGTTCATTTGGCTCTTGGCAAGCTGCTATCTGGTTCAACTGACTAGCTTGCAGCTTGGCTGTCATTTAGGATCATTCTGGTATCTATATTTAGACCATATATTTAAGGGGGAAAACATCCTTTATCAGCTGGAAGAAAATGCTGGAGGTAGACAACAGGTCAAGCAACACTTTTGAAAAGCGAGACTGTTAATATTTCAAATCAAAGACCTTTGGTTAGAATTGGGAAAGAGAGCAGGTAACAGGTTAGTTTTAGGTTGTAGAGAGGATGGGGCTGATTTGAATAAGATAAAGTGAATATTCTGATGCCAGCTGGGTTTGTTCATATACCCACCAGTAAAAAAATGTATTTTAACGGGAATGTAACTATATTATGTACATAGAATTTATTTTTCAATTTTGTAGCTTGATGTTTTCCCAATATTATGTACATTTTATTTCTGCATTTATTTTTGCTCCCCACTCTGAGACTGGAGATACAGACAGCTCTGAGTAACATATTAATTCATGTAAAATTCTGTTCTTTTGAGGATAATGTATCTGTTTTATCTGCTAAACTTTGCTGCCTAACCAGTAACACTCTAAGCATTGCACAACTTTTGTTTTTCTTTAGTGGAAGATTGTTTTGTAACTTCTAAATCAGACTTGTTAAATAATGTGTAATTTTTCAGCAAGGTGGAAGTATCAAAGGATATGCGGAGTAGGGATAATTTGACAGCTTTTTAACATGATTCCCAAAATAAAAATTGCAGGGAACATTATTCACGATAAAGCAGAAAAAGCCTATTTGTTTAGGGCAAACAACAGAATGTAAGACTTGATTTTTTTTTAATTCAAATTTTTATTATTATTCTTATTTTACAAAGCAGCACAGCATATCACAGAGCAGATACAGTACAGCATATTTACATAGCCATCCCATGACAGGAAAACAAATAAAACTTAGACACAGAAAGAAGTTCTAATTTAAGTTTAAATTAACATACAACCAAAATTGATCCCACACGTCTTGCACTTTTCCCTCACTGTTAATTCTTCCCAACATGTGTTCATATGATGAAATCTTAACGAGTTCCTCAGTCCATTCCTTCACAGTGGGACATCTGTTTTTTTTCCAGTTTTGCAATATAATTCTTTCAGTATATTATATTGAATTAGAATTAAGACGATATATTGAGCAGACAGTTATAAATACATTTAGAAAGCTTACTAAGAGATCCATGAATTAGTGTTTATGTACAGTTAACCTTTGTCCAGTTTGCTAGTTTAAATTGCAATCTAAAATGCCCTATTTGTGTTTGACCTATGTCCTGAATGAACTATGATTAGTGGAAAAGCTTATCAGTCTCGAATAACTGCTCACATATAATGTTAAGGTGCTAAACAAATATTATTGAGGCTGAAAGTAGAACTCTAATGGACATGTAAATTAAATCTTCTCACAACAGACCCAGTGATTGAACAGTAGTTCATGCTGCTATATAGTAGCTGTCAGAATAATTGTGAAAGATTAGCAATGGTACTAAAATGATTTTCATAAACCAATTCTAGATGTCTTGGATTACATGTGGCCATTATTTTTGCTTTTTACTCTATTTATCTGTGTATGTTATTTTTATGGCTTTTCACTGTACTACAAATTTCACTTCATTTATGTCAGTGATAAAAATTCTGATGCTGACGAACAGTTGAATTCAAGTTATGGGTTTAAACCATTAAAACAAAACCTTAATCATATATTTTATGTCAGCCTAACTCTGGCTGCTATGATATGATTGCTTGTATATTTATTTGCACAGAGGTCGGCTGACATTTGAGTCTCCTTGGCCTCTATATCCTTCTTTCTCAGTTGAATGTTGAAAGGCCTATAGAGCAAGTAGATGTGGAAAGGATGTTTCCCATAATGGGGGAGTCTAGGACAGGAGGACACAGCCTCCGGATAGAGGGGCGTCCATTTAAAACAGAGATGCGAAGAAACTTCTTTGGCCAGAGGGTGGTGAATTTGTTACCACAGACAGCTGTAAAGGCCAGGTTGTTGGGTGTATTCAAAGCACAGCTTGACAGGTTCTTGATTGGATACGGCATCAAAGGTGTCGGGGAGACGGCCAGGGAGTGGAGCTGAGGAGGAGAAAAAAGGATCAGCTATGATTGAGTGGTGGAGCAGACTCAATGGGCTAAATGCCCTAATTCTGCTCCTATGTCTTATGGTCTTGTGATTATTCAACATCCTTGCCATTGCATCTGTAGTATTTGCATCGTATTCTCTCTTCAGTAGCGTTTTCTGTCTTCTCACCACTTGCTACTTGGACTGGTGTGTGGACAGGAATGATTTGGAGGGATATGGGCTAAACTAGGATAGGTAGGACCAGATGGAAATCTTGGTTATCACGGACCATTTGAGCTGAAGGGCCTATTTCCATGCTGTATGATGACATTTAAATAAATTCCTTCAAAATTCCCTGTTGGACTTTTTGTATCTATGGCCCTAGTTATGGTCTGTCTTCATTCACTTGATCAAAATCTCTCATCATTGGGTCACCTTCTCAAGTGGAAAGAGACTCCAGCTGTTCACTCTTGTCTAATTATATACAGTATATCCCTCTCACATTTTTAGTTTTTAATGTCATATTTTTGATCTTCTGACACTTTTAATATTCTGACAACTAGAACTAAACGGAGTTCTTGTTGCAGATTTAGTACAATATTCCTACTTCTCAATTTTATCTCCATGCAAACCAGTGATTGGCACGTTCATACTCCAATATCCCATTGCTCCTCTACCCTACCTAGACTTGCACCTTTCCAGATAAGAAGTAACCACTGTTTTCCAGCCACAATGTACTAATTTATAAATGTGTGTTGAATTTAATTTGCCAACTAGTTGTCAGTCTTGTATTAATCGGTATCCTCCTGCAGCTTGTTGGAAGCTTCCTCTGCATTGACTATTTTCCTGTCTCTAGTTCAGGTTCATCAGCAAATTTAAACGATTTTTTATTTGCATTTATTTGGTGTATAAGTACTTGATCACTCATGTCAGTGGTCACTGGTGGGGTAGGTTTGTATAGTAATTGTCAAAGTAAATGTTATAATGTTAACTAGGGTCTGTGTAAGGACAGTGAAACGTTCTAAATTCTTGAACCAATTGTCTTTAATTTAATACCAAATTGAGTGGAAGGCGTTTTGTATCCCTTGGCTCCTCATCGGGTTGGTTAGCTTTCTGTGCCTATAGGTCAGACCGGATGGGTAAGTTCAGTACGCTCTTTGAAATTTTGCTTTTGATATTGTGCTTCAGTAATTTTGTGAGATGTGTAGCCAGAGATTTTCAGCTAGATTTGGAACATGGCACCATCATGTGTTAATCTATGAACATCAATTTATTAGAGTTGCTTTGTAGAGAACTCCAACTGTCCCGTATTTGGTCAAGTGTGGATGGTTATTTTACAGAGTCAGGCTTCGGATTGTTCTTCATTCATATTCAATTTCCAAATAAAGAATGATTACTTCCCTCGGCTGTGGTATCATGATGACATTATTTTGACCACATGTGTCCTTGTAATCCCACTTGCTCCCACTTTCTCCCACTTTCTTTACTGTGACAGCCAAGGCCCTATTTCAAAGCATTTTTCAGAACAATACGTTTTTGGAAACAGGCTACATCAAAAGTGGATAGTTCTACTTTATGTAAAGTTTTATGACTTTTAGAAGGCATTTGGATAGGAAAGGTGTAGAGGGGTACGGGGCTAATGTGGGCAAATGATTTAGCATGGATAGTTATCACAGATGATGTGTGCAGGAACGACCAATTTCTGAGCTGATGGATTTATGATATAATTTGTCACAGATATGTTTCTGTGCCAATATGTTGTGATGTGTTACATGGGATAGAATTGTATTATGTAGAATTCTGCTCCCATGTATAAAGCTTCACAGATGAAGGATTGATCAATGTCCAGGAGATCCCAGCAACCGGCTGCTTTTCTAAATAACAAGGAACATCTCACTCTGCCAAGAACAGTGTAATAAACCCCTGGAAACTTGCTTCCTGCCTGATCCAATACCTCGGCTCGGAAGGTAACTTGAGAATGTCAAGGAGTACTCTGACTCCGATTTAAGAACTGTACTAGATTTCAATTATGTACATTCAGCAATTTGCACCATGGGTATCAGTATGTCTTGTGACCAGAAAAAAAACACAAATTCATTTTTGTTTCTTCAATAACAATTGTTAACATAGTTTGATAGAACATGGGGGAAAAGAAAGTAAAATATGGTGTGCATATTCAAGCAAGTTGTTTTGTACTCAAATATGGTAATAACAACAGTCTGAGCGATTTACAAGCAGATTAATCAGGGTGGGGACTAGCCATTGTAGATTTCTTAACTCTGTATCTATGGATTTTGTAACTTTAGGTTTCTGAGGGGAAGTAAAACATCATGAAGAAGAAACGTTCTAAGATGTCTGACGAGGATGGCAGTCTTTGCTGTTGTGAATACATTAACCACCACGGAGAGAGAACTCACATACTGGCCAGTTGTTGTGACTGTGAGGATCTGGATGAGGCCTGCGACAGGTCAGAGATAATCTTGCTGTAATGTGTCAGTTTTTGATTATTAGCTGGTGGATTATACGTCACCAAAGCAAGCAGATTGAGTCTTCTCACTGCTTTCTGATGAGAGGTCCAAATGTTCCTGTGGAAAATAACTATAATTTCTTTGTTAATTTGCCTATGAGTTCAGAATTAGACTTAAATTTTTTTTTCTTTGCTTTGGGCAAGTAATTCACCACGTTCTTTCATTTGAAAGATACAGGTATATAGTAATAAATGAGTAATTCTCTTTTTGAAAAAGTCTGTTCTAAAATGCAAATTGAAATTTCCCAGTTCTGAGTTTATTGTTCTGTTATCATGTTAAGGCATCTGAAGTCAAGTTGTACCTAGGTTTAGCTGTTGGAAAAATCTAGATGTGGCGTAATATTTTAGTATCAAATTATTGTCTTGTTATGCAGTGTTAATTGCATTCAGCTCACGATCTGCAGCAATGACATTATTCCTTCCAGAAGAAAAGTTGAAACAGGATGTTATCTTAAGATAACACGACTGAATAATTTTTAAAACTTAAGCAGTCTTGGAATTGATGGAAGCTTCCTCTTGCGTTAGTGTTAATGAAGTTATCCAGACTTCAATTCTGCTCTGGATACTCAGCATTACAGGATGCTGAATTTACTGGTGAGGCGTCACTTGGGAGTATTGTGAGCAGCTATGGGCCCATTATTTAAGGGAGGATGTGCTGACATTGGAAAGGGTGCAGAAGAGGTGTGTGAGGATTGTTCTGGGGATGAAAGGCTCTTTGTATGAGGAGCGATTGAAGGCCTGGGGTTTTACTTGCTGGAACTTAGAAGAAGAGGGGGAATCTCATTGACATCTAATGAACGTTGAGAGGCCTAGATAAAGGGGATGTGGAGAGGGTGTTTCCTGTGGTGGGGAAGTCTTGGAACGGAGGGCACAGCCTCAGAATAGAAGGATGTCCATTTTGAATAGAGATGAGGAATTTCTTTAGCCAGAGGATGGTGAACCTGTGGAATTCATTGGGTGTGCTTAAGGCAGGTTGATAAATTGATTAGTCAAGGTGTGAAAAATTGTGGGGAGAAGGCAGGAGAATGGGATTGGGAGGGACCTGGATCAGCCATGATGAAATAGTGGAGCAGACTCAGTGGGTCGAATGGTCTACTTCTGCACCTATCTCTTATGGTCTTTATTTCACAGATGACAAATTACTGTAATGCTACAGTAAAAGGAAATCAGTGGAGCTCATCTTCATTCTTGCCTCACGAACCTGGGATGGGGGGAAGTAATAAATAATGTTATGCGTTGTAACTTCAAAACATGAAAACTAATTACATTAAAAAGACAGGAGTCCCAAAGTGTGAGTTTAACTTCACTTTTTACTTTAAGTGGGGTGTGCATGCATCATGAAGTATGGAATTCAAATACAAACCCCATTTCCAGAAAAGTTGGGATATTTTCCAAAATGCAATAAAAACAAAAATCTGTGATGTGTTAATTCACGTGAACCTTTATTTAACTGACAAAAGTACAAAGAAAAGATTTTCAATAGTTTTACTGACCAACTTAATTGTATTTTGTAAACATACACAAATTTAGAATTTGATGGCTACAACACACTCAACAAAAGTTGGGACAGAGGCATGTTTACCATTGTGTTACATCACCTTTCCTTTTAATAACACTTCTTAATCATTTTGGAACTGAGGATACCAATTGTAGTAGATTTGCAATTGGAAATTTTGTCCATTCTTGCTTGATATGAGACTTCAGCTGCTCAACAGTCCGTGGTCTCCGTTGTCTGATTCTCCTCTTCATGATGCGCCATACATTTTCAATAGGAGATAGATCTGGACTGGCAGCAGGCCAGTCAAGCACACGCACTCTGTGTCTACAAATCCACGCTGTTGTAGCCCGTGCAGAATGTGGTCTGGCATTGTCCTGCTGAAGTAAACATGGATGTCCCGGGAAGAGATGTCGCCTTGATGGCAACATATGTCTCTCTAAAATCCTAATATACGCCTCAGAGTCAATGGTACCTTCACATACATGCAACTCACCCATGCCGTGGGCACTGATGCACCCCCATACTATCACAGATGCTGGCTTTTGCACCTTTTGCTGATAACAATCTGGATGGTCGTTTTCATCTTTGGCACAGAGAACTCGACGCCCGTTTTTTCCGAAAACTAGCTGAAATGTGGACTCATCTGACCACAGCACACGGTTCCACAGTCTTTCAGTCCATCTGAGATGAGCTCGAGCCCAGAGAACTCGCCGGCGTTTCTGCATAGAGTTGACATATGGCTTCCTCTTTGCGTAATACAGTTTCAAGTTGCATTTCTGCAGCGATGGACTGTGTTGAGTGACAATGGTTTTCCAAAGTACTCCCGAGCCCAGGTGGCTATAATTGTCACAGTAGCACGACGGTTTCTTAGGCAGTGCCGCCTGAGGGCTTGAAGATCACGCGCTTTCAACAGTTGTTTCCGACCTTGCCCTTTACACACTGAGATGTCCCTGAATTCTCTGAATCTTTTCACAATATTATGTACTGTAGATGTTGAAAGACCTAAATTCTCTGCAATCTTGCATTGAGAAATGTTCCTTTTGAACTGACTAACAATTCTCTCACGAATTTTGGCACAAAGCGGTGAGCCATGACCCATCCTTACTTGCAAAGACTGAGCCTTTGATGGACGCTACTTTTATACCCAGTCATGATACCTCACCTGCTACCAATTAGCCTGCTTAATGTGGAGTCTTCCAAACCGGTGTTACTTGAATATTCTGTGCACCTTTCAATCTTATTTTAACTCTGTCCCAACTTTTGTTGAGTGTGTTGCAGCCATCAAATTCTAAATTTGTGTATATTTACAAAATACAATTAAGTTGGTCACTAAAACTATTGAAAATCTTTTCTTTACACTTTTGTCAGTTAAATAAAGGTTCACGTGAATTAACATATCACAGATTTTTGTTTTTATTGCATTTTGGAAAATACCCAACTTTTCTGGAAATGGGGTTTGTATTTATACATATAACCATAGTAAATAATATAAACAACAAAGAATGCCTAATCAAGCAATATATTTACATGATTACTCAAATATTACTGAAATATTAAATACACAATACTCCTAATCCTTAACTATAAACTCCAACTCAGTAGAGAATGTGTGTCAACTATATACAGTGGTATGCAAAAGTTTGGGCACCCCTGGTCAAAATTTCTGTTACTGTGAATAGTTAAGTGAGTAGAACATGAACTGATCTCCAAAAGTCATAAAGTTAAAGATGAAACATTCTTTTCAACATTTGAAGCAAGATTAGTGTATTATTTTTGTTTTGTACAATTTTAGAGTGGAAAAAAAAAGAAAGGAGCACTATGCAAAAGAATGGGCACCCCAAGAGATTTGAGCTCTCAGATAACTTTCACCAAGGTCTCAGACCTTAATTAGCTTGTTGGGGCTATGGCTTGTTTACAGTCATCGTTAGGAAAGGCCAGGTGATGCAAATTTCAAAGCTTTGTAAATATCCTGACTCCTCAAACCTTGTCCCAACAATCAGCAGCCATGGGCTCCTTTAAGCAGCTGCCTAGCACTCTGAAAATTAAAATAAATGATGCCCACAAAGCAGGAGAAGTCTATAAGAAGATAGCAAAAGTGTTTTTAGGTAGCTGTTTCCTCAGTTCATAATGTAATTAAGAAATGGCAGTTAACAGGAACAGTGGAGGTCAAGTTGAGGTCTGGAAGACCACGAAAACTTTATGAGAGAACTGCTCGTAGGATTGCTAGGAAGGCAAATTAAAACCCTCATTTGACTGCAAAAGACCTTCAGGAAGATTTAGCAGACTCTGGAGTGGCGGTGCACTGTTCTACTGTGCAGTAACACCTGCCCAAATATGACCTTCCTGGAAGAGTCATCAGAAGAAAACCTTTCCTGTGTCTTCACCACAAAATTCAGCATCAGAAGTTTGCAAAGGAACATCTAAGCAAGCCTGATGCATTTTGGAAACAAGTCCTGTGGACTGATGAAGTTAAAATAGAACTTTTTGGCCGCAATGAGCAGAGGTATGTTTGCAGGAAAAAGGGTGCAGAATTTCATGAAAATAACACGTCAAGCTGTTAAGCGTGGGGGTGGATCGATCATGCTTTGGGTTTGCATTGCAGCCAATGGCACAGGGAACATTTCACTGGTAGAGGGAAGAATGAATTCAATTAAATACCAGCAAATTCTGGAAGTAAACATCACACCATCTGGAAAAAAAAAAGCCGAAGATGAAAAGAGGATGGCTTCTACAACAGGATAATGATCCTAACCACACCGCAAAACCCACAATGGACTACTTCAAGAGGCACAAGCTGAAGGTTTTGCCATGGCCCTCACAATCCCCCGACCTAAACATCATCGAAAATCTGTGGATAGATCTCAAAAGAGCAGTGCATGCAAGATGGCCCAAGAACCTCACAGAACTAGAAGCCTTTGGCAAGGAAGAATGGGCGAAAATCCCCCAAACAAGAATTGAAAGACTCTTAGCTGACTACAGAAAGCGTTTACAAGCTGTGATACTTGCCAAAGGGGGTGTTACTAAGTACTGGCCATGCAGGGTGCCCGAACCTTTGCTTCGGGCCCTTTTCCTTTTTTGTTATTTTGAAACTGTAAAAGATGGAAATAAAAAAAAATCTTTCTTCAATTATTAAAGAAATGTGTCTTCTTTAACTTTATGCCTTTTGGAAATCAGGTGATCTCTTACTCACTTAGCTGTTCACAGTAACAGAAATTTTGACCGGCTTGCCCAAACTTTTGCATGCCACTGTACGCAGTATACTACACAATGCAACTACTATATACAGACATTCACAGCATAGTAAATTTTTAATTGTCTCATTCAGGCCTAAAGATTTCATCGCTGTGGGGGATTTCTTACTCTTGGGGGATAACGTCTTTCCTGACAAGGAGGTCACTCTGCTTGGCTAGTGAGACTTGTGGCCATGAAAACAGTCTCACGTTCTGAGGCCTCCTCCATGGTGGTTGAGTAGTTGAGTCTGAGACTGCAGGAAGTGATTCTGACATCTCTGGACTCCTTCCTTCTTCCTTTTTCTTCTAGTTTGTGCATCTTGGTCTTGGGATGGTCCATTCAGTTCACTTTTATTAATTCTTCTATTGCTCCTTTACAATCTGATCTCTCCTCTTGGTTTCCCCAGCCACAACATCATCTCACCAACCCTTGGTTTTTGTATTTCAGTTGACTCCTTTTTGGCCTTCCCTTCATCCAGTTGGCATGGAGTCTTTGCATCTACTTTTACAAGCAGCATTTTGTCTCCCATATGAAGCTCATGCAATAACCTTAATACTCACAGAGTAGGTGCTGTCTCTTTATACTCACAAAAGCTGAATGCTTACAATTTTTCTGAAGCTCCTTGAACTCCCTTCCAGCTGAGAACCAAGCCACATTTTGCAAGTAACTGCCTGATTAACATATTAGAAGCTTTCTTAGATATGCCTACAGATATGTTGTAGTTGGCGGCTTTCGTCACTTGGATAAGTCCTCAGAGCAGCATGGTCCTTCCTTGATCCAATATGCTTTCCAACCAGAGGCACAGAGGTTGGCACCAACACCTGTTTGCCCTCTGTTGGGGAACACTTCATGAGGTTCGGTATGGAGACGGTTGTGATATCATCCAGTACCTTTTCTTAATTTGATTTCACTTGACTCTATTGCAGGGGATGTGACATGCTAATTGTGGATGGCTCTCTAATAGATTGTAGTTGTCTCAGCCAATCATGTCCCCACAATGCTAGCCTTCCTGTTTTTACCACATACAAGCCCAATGTGGCTTGTTGGTTGTTGTATTTCACTGTTGCAAATATCATTCCCACAGGAGTTATCTTTTCTCCAGTATAAGTTCTGAGCTAGATATCTGCAGGCTTCAGTTCAGTGTCTTTGCAATGCCTTTCAGACTCATTCTGTGGAATGACTGAAACGGCCAAGCCAGTGTCCAGTTCCATTTTAATTAATTTGCTGTTCAGTTCTGGTGTAAGCCACATTGCTTGCTATTGTTAGTTTTCACATTGTAAATCTCAAGGTTACTCAGTAGTCTGTCACTCTCATCATAATCAGATTTTTCACCAGCAGCATGCAGATTAATGCTTTTTTTGAAACTGCAACTTGACTTTATCTTTTTCTCTTCTCTGTGCAGTCCATTTATTTATTTTTGTCAGCTCTACATGCTCTTTGTATGTGTCCTACTTTGTTGCATTTTCTGCAAATTTTGCCTTTAAATCTCCATATGTCTGGTGTATGTGAACCCCTGCCACAACGGTAAACAATGCGCTCAGCCAGGCTGGCCTCCATCTAGCTAGATGCTGTAATTTAATTCACACTCACTTTCATTCCTGACTACAGCTCAACTGTGTGTCTGCAGTTTCTATTGATACAGCGATTTTGTGTTCTTTTAAATAAGTTGTGCTTCAGTTAGGAGCCTTTTTTGAATGCTTTTTGTAAGATTCCATAACTGAATGGTCTCTCAGTGCATCAGGAAGCCTAACATTAAAATGACGATGCTCAGACAGTCCCTTCAATTCAGCTATGTACACTGAAATGGACTGCCCTTCCTTTTGATTCCACTTATGAAATCTAAAGCTATCCACAGTCATAAGTGGTTTTGGTTCTAAACGTTCCTGCATTGGGTTCACGATATCGGCAAAGCTCGTTTTGGCTGGTTTGGTTGGAGCACTTAAACAACTGGTATGCCTTTAAACCCAATGCACTCAGCAAAATTGGTATTTGTTACTCATTGACAATTTCAGATGATTCAAAATGCTATTCAGTTAGCTCAGAATATATGAGGCAGTTATCCATTGAGTAATCAAAAGCATCCATCTCTCCAATGTAGCTGGCCATATCTGCTCTTTTTTATTTATGATTATTATCACTCACTGTTTTTGAACCCATGAATTCTTCTGTTAATCTCCCTTTTTCTTTTAAACTCAACTGTCAATGCACATGCTGCGTTTTTTTTTAAACTTGGCCACTCCTCACTGTGTTCCTTTTTAACATGAGTGTTTTCCTGTGCTTCAACACATTAGTAGCCATCTTGGGTTCACTTTAGAAATACCTTATGGATATGTTTTCTAACTTCAAAACATAAAAAAGCTAACCGCAATAAAAAGACAGGTGCCTGAAATGTGAGTCAACTTCATTTTTTTTTTCTTTAATTGAGATGCACACATATCACGTGGTAGCGCTGTGATGTATGCAATTTACATACTTACACATGTAAACATAATGAATTATATAAACAGCAAAGAAAGCTTAATCGAATAATATATTATTCAAATAATACTGAAATACTAAATAGACAAGAATTGTCTCTCTTTGTGGACAGCCAACTTGCTTTAACATGCCCATATCTCTAGGTGATTTCTAATTGCAAGCACTGATTTTGTGTATTTTTAGCTTTCAGCTATGGACTTTGTCCTTTCGTGTTTCACTGAATCTGGGACATATTCTCCATAGACATCTCAAACTATGTCCACATTTTTCCCTGCACAATGGGTATGAATATTGGTTTGGTACTTGCAATACAGTGATGAAATGTTTAATATCCTTGACTGTCCTGCTAATAAGTCTGATAGAAGAGTATAGCTTGGGAGCAGGAGCCGTAATAACCATGAGATAATCAATCTTCTGAGTGACTTTAAAATAATACTGAGCTGTGGAATCTTCTCCCTGCAAACTGCTTTTCTAGCTTTTGCATATAAGAATAAATCTGCAGCCTGTGGATTTTCATTTAAAAATTGTTGATCAGTTTTGCTTTAAAAGTTGGTTGTAAAATTTAACACAACCCTGAACTCCTTACAAAATGGACAGAATGATGAATGTCCTGAACTTGGATGGAAGGTATCCTCATTGAAGATATTTAGATCAGATGTGATTGAATCTTACTTGATGCGCAAGGGTCTAATGGCTTCATTGTTCCTGTGAAGTACCACACTCCACCTTCCGCTTTGTGAATTGGATTTTTAGATGAAGAAATTGGAAAGCTAGATAGAAGAAAAATCAGTTTATACAGATCTGCAGAATCATTTGCTTTTAAAACGCAATTTAAAATGTTACTGTTTCTAAAAATGTAAAAGCTAACCATTTTATATTGTCTATGGCAATAGTTCTTGGTGCAAAATGATGTAACTAAAGAATCTCATTCTATTTTAATGCATTGCCAAGTCCATTAAAAAGCCACAGTTCAAATAGGATTACTGATACTATTTTCATATAATTTCAATTATCAATATGTGAAGTAAATTTCCAGGAAACCAGATGGTTTATGTGAATATTGATCTTCCTTGTATATTACCATATCAGAGAATGTGTTTGTATTTAAAAATACATTAACATGTTTCTTTTAAGTATGCTGAACACATTTACATTTTAATAAATAATGACCATTAAGTTGTGTTCATGCATTAGTGGGAATCTATTGTGGATAATTCAGTCTCTTGTCTTCCTTATGGTTTTGAAGCATTTGCCTGGTTTAAAAATGCCTGTGAATTCTCTTTGATTTGCATGACAGCCTTCCTTTGAGGTAAGGTTTGTAAATTGTTCAAGTTTAACATCCACAGTTATTACAAATCCTCTTCAAATGCTTTGTGTGGAGCATATTTTAAGCATGTTCAACTTCCTGAATGATTACTGGCAAAACACCTTTTGAGATTAGCACATGGAACTTTTGTTTTTAAAGTTTATGTATAGTAGTCCTTGTCTCATGTACTTTCAATCACAAGCAAATGTTTGATGTTGGTCCCAGAGGGGACAAACTACTTTAATGTTAGTTCTAGCTTAGCAGAGAATTCTTTACTTTTTAGTTCTAGCTTAGCAGAGAATTCTTTCCTGCTATAAAACCTTTAAAAATCCAGTATTGCAATAGGAATAGAGTTATTCCTCTCAATTAGTTTCACCTTTGGAGCATGGCTGACCTTTACTTCAATTCCATTTGCTTGCCATCATTTGCAGTTTCAATAGATGTGGGATTGTCTCCCTATTAAGGAACAAGTTCCTGATTTCTACTGCAAATGTATAGAGAACCATTGATTCTGATTTGTCTACTGAATACCCCGGCTCTTATTTTATGATCATGGTTTAATTTCTTCCACCAGAGGAAATAATACCTTTGCATATATATTTATTGAATCCCAAATGCAATACCTAATGGATCTGAAATCTGCAAATAAAGCCCAGTCTTACTTAAACAAATTCAAAAGTAAAATTCCAAGCAATGTAGTTTTAAGTTGTGGAAGTCAACTAGTGTGTCTAATCTGCAGAATCTGGGAACAAACCCATCTGCAGTACATGATGCCATGTTTGGTTCAGAACCAGAACTGAGGGGGAGGAATACTGGGTGGTTTGTTCAGTCATAGGAGAAAATTTTGGGATTGGAATGAGTTTGCTGTAAAGGATGGTGAAAGGAGAAAGAAAGGACCTGGTTGAGATGGAGGATGCAAATCCAGAGAAACTAATGCTATCCACTGAGGATAATGCACTCATAATGGATGGGGTGATGATCTACCATAAAGATGGCAAGAATGTGAATCTGATGGTGGGAGGAGGGGTTGAGGGGGGAAGTAAGGAGATGAGTAGGAAAGGGGAATTGACCGTAAAACATAGGAGCAAAAGTGGGCAATTTGGTCCACTCTGCCACCCCTCTCAACCCCATTCTCTTGCCCTCTCCCTATAACCTTTGCCCTTACTAAAAGAACCTATTAATCTCTGCTTTAAATGTATTCGATGAATTGACCCCACAGCCATCTATGGCAATGAAGTCCACAGATTAACCATCATCTGGTTAAAAGAAAAAAAATTCTCCTTATCTCTGATCTAAAGGAACATCCTTTTGTTCTGAAGCTATGCCCTGTGGTTCTAGACTCCCCCACAAGAGGAAACATTCTCTCCACATCCACTCTATCTAGGCCTTTCAGTATTCAATGGGTTTTAATGAAATATCTCCTTATACTTATAAACTCCAGCAACCAAACGCACCTCATATGTTAATCCTTTCATTACTGGAATCATTTCCATGAACCTCCTGGTTCTTCTCCAATGTTAGCGCAATCTTTCTTGGATAAGGGGCCCAAAACTGCTCACAGTACTCCAAGTGCAGTTTGACCTATGCCTTAAAACCTCAGCATTATTTTCTAATATCCCTGAAATGAATGCTAACATTGTATTTGTTTTCCTTACCACCAATTCAACTAGCAAATTAACCTTTAGATAATCCTGCACAAGGGTTTCCAAGTCCCTTTTGCACCTCTTATTTCAGAATTCTCTCCCCAATTAGAAAATAGTCTGTGCTATTCCTTCTGCCAAAGTGCATGACCATGTACTTCCTGACACTCTGTTCCATCTGCTACTACTTTGTCCATTCTCCTAATCTGTCCAAGTCCTCCTTCAGACTTCCTGCATCCACAACATTACCAGCCCCTCTACCTATCTTTGTATTGTCCATAAACTTAGCCACAAACCCATCAATTCTGTCATCCAGATCATTGACATGTAAAGTAAAATGAAGCGGTCCTAACACTGACCCCTGTGGGACATCACTACTTGCTGGCAGGACCCCTCCTGCTGGACAGTCAGTCTTCTATCCATGTTCATATCTTTACAGTAATACCATGGGATCTTTTCTCTTATTAGCAGCCCCATGTGGCACCTTGTCAAAGGCTTTCTGAAAATCCAAGTAAGCAGCATTCACTGACCCTCCTTTGTCTATCCTGCCTGTTATTTCCTCCAAGAATTCCAATAGATTTGTCAGGCAAGATTTCCCCTTGAGGAAAGCATTTTGACTTTGGGCTATTTTATCATGTGCCTCCAGGTACTTTAAAACCTCATCCTTAATATGGGGCTTCAGCATCTTATCAACCACTAACTGGACTCTAATTTCCTCTCTTTTGTGTCCCTGCCCTATAGAGTGGAATGGCATCTGCAATTTTCTAGTCCTCTGGAACGATTCCAGAATCTAGTATTTCTTGAAAGGTCATTACTAATGCCTCCACAGTCTCTTTAGCTACCTCTTTCAGAACCCTGAGGTGCAGTCCATCTGGTCCAGATGACTTACCTACTTTTCAGCTTCCCAAGCACCTTCTCCCTTGTAATAGCAACTACACTCACTTTTGCCCATGACACACTCGAATTTCTGGCATACTACTGGTGTCTTCTACAGTGAAGACTGATGCAAAATACTTAAGTTCACCTGCATTTTCTTTGTCCCCCATTACTACCTCTCCAGCATTTTCTGGAGGTCTTCCCTTTCCACTCTCCCCTCTTTGGATATCTGAAAGTACTTTTGGTATCTTCTTACATTATTGACCAGCCTAACTTCATATTTAATCTCCTCTCTTGCTGCTTTTTTTTTTACTTGCCTTCTGTTGGTTTTTGAAAGCTTCCTTTACAACATTACATGTCCTCTTTTGTTTTAATTCTGTCTTTGGCTTCCCTTGTCAGCCACAGTTGTCTGATCCTCCCTTTAGAATACTTCTCTTTTGGGATGCATCTATTCTACGCCTTCTGAATTGCTCCCAGAAACTCCAGCTATTGCTGTTCTGATGTCATTCCTGCTAGTGTCCCCTTCCAGTCAACTTTGGCTAGCTCCTCTCGTGCCTCTGTAATTCTCTTTACTGTATTAAAATACTGATACATCTGATTTTAGCTTCTCCCACATAGAATTCTCCTTGCAGTCTATCATATTATGTTCATTGTCTCCTAAGGGTTCCTTTACCTTAAACTCCCTAATCACATCTGGTTCATTACACGGCACCCAATCCAGAATCACCTTTTCTTTAGAGGGTTCAACCACAATCTGCTCTAAAAAGCCATCTTGTAGGCATTCTACACATTCGTCCTCTTGTAATCCAGCAGCAGCCTGATTTTCCTCAATTTACCTGCATATTGAAATCCCCATCACTAACATAACATTGCCCTTTCTACGTGTCTTTTCTACCTGCTTTTGTAATTTGTACTCCACATCCTGGCTACTGCTCGGAGACCTGTATGTAACTCCCATTGGGGTATTTTTATTCTTGCAGTTTCCTAACTCTACCACAAGAATTCTACATCTTCCAATCTTGTGTCATCTCTTTCTAAGGATTTGATTTCATTTGTTACTAACCGTCACCTCTGCCTACTTTTTGATGTAATGGGTACCCTTGGATGTTAAGCTCAAAAATATTATCTTCTTTCAGCCGCAACTCAGTGGTGCCCACAATGTCATTTCTAATTGTGCTATAAGATCATCTATCTTATTCCTTATACTTTGTGCATTCAAATATACCTTCATCACCCTTTTCAATTTTGCCCGAAAATTTACCTCTCTTTTTTTGTCTCAGTACACACCGCATTTACTTGTATACCAACTGTTTTAAAAGAAGTTGGTTGGTGGAGAGTGTGGAGACGAGAGGCAACAAAATCTAGGTTGATATTTTTGAACATTTTTGCAGCAAAAACATAAATTCCTTAAATTCTCTTAAAATCATTAATTTCCAATTAATAAGGAGAATATTGCAAAAATCCACATTCTCTTAGGAAAACAAGTTAATTACTGGTAAGATAAGGATATTCGATCTTTTAACAGCACATCTGGGTACTGCAGACATTTCTGTCAGTTGATAATGAATAGTGACGGGTCCGTAACTACGACAGACACCAGCTAATGCAATGTGTTATCTACACTTTTTGGTTATTTTCGGATTAAGCAGCTGCAATTGCAGTGCACATAAAATAATCTGCTTAATTATTTGAAGCTCAAAAATACTAATTTTGTTTCGAAAACCACCTTGCATGAGGTGCTCTTTACTGTTTGCACAGCATTCCTGGGAGATCTTCAGGCTATTTCAAACTTCTACTGAAAGCAATGATTTGTTAATACTTAGTTATAACTGAAATTGTCCATGAAATGTGCACTGTCTTGATTCCTTATTATAATCCATTCTTTACCTGATAGTTGGGTGAGCTTCTGTTGAATTTTGTTTCACTTTAAGACTGCTTAAGCCCTTTTGTATTAAAGGAAACAAATAGCTTTAGAATAATTCCAATGCTGTGTTTTCACTTTCAGGTGTTTGAAAGGTAAATCCGTCAGTTCACAGAATATTAAACGAATATCAGACACAGTTTCTGATCGCCTGCGGATCCCATGGTTGTTGGGCACCGGTGCCAAGAAGATTGATGTCACAATTTTGCCACCTCTTATGTTCCTCCCGATCTTCCTTCATATTGCAGCCCTTCACTTCTTCTTGGCACTCGTCATTCTGACATCCTTGCCAATATTGGTGCTCTGGTACTATTATGTCACTCACCAGAAGAAGGGGCACACGCTGTTTTTTCTAAGTCTTGGTCTCTTTTCCCTGGGTTACATGTACTATTTATTTCTGACTGAGGTTATGCCTAGAGGAAACATAACCTCTGTGCACTTGATTGCGATCACCAGTGGTTTGGTCCTGACACTAACGAGTTTAGCACAGACCAAGAAGGACCCAGGCTACCTCAGAACAGATCATGGAAGTGTTCTAATCAAAAAGGTTCAGAGAAATGACATTTCATTGCACAATGTGAATGGTACAAGCCAAATTCAGCCTGTAGGCCGGGACACGTCCTCAAAGATGAATCTTTCTGTTCCTAATGGCAAGTTGCAAATGGATCAAACTGAATTCAAAAAGGACTGGTGCACAGTGTGCAAGATTTTAAAACCACCTCGTTCAGGACACTGCCGAATATGTGCATCCTGTGTTCAAAGACTGGACCATCACTGTGTTTGGTAGGTGCAATGCTGATGTAGATAGAGCTTTAAGTTCATTTTGGCCTGCCGTATATTGAAAGGTATGTGGAATAATTACAGGCAAGTTGACCTGTGTTGCAAGTGAGAGAGTGTTTTTAAAGTGTGGTAGGAATGGTGGGTTGGAGTAAGGAAAAGCCAAGGAATAAATTACAAGAATCACCAGATTTAATGTTGTAAGCGATTCTGTGTAATTATCTGTTTCTGCAATGAATCAGAATCAGGTTTATTATCACCGGCATGTGATGTGAAATGTGTTAACTTAGCAGCAGCAGTTCAATACAATACATAATCTAGCAGAGAAAAAAATAAAATAAAAATAATAAACAAGTAAATCAATTATGTATATTGAATAGATTTTTAAAAATATGCAAAAACAGAAATACTGTTTTTTTTAAAAGTGAGGTAGTGTCCAAAGATTCAATGTCCGTTTAGGAATCGGATGGCAGAGGGGAAGAAGCTGTTCCTGAATCGCTGAGTGTGTGCCTTCAGGCTTCTGTACCTCCTGCCTGATGGTAACAGTGAGAACAGGGCATGCCCTGGGTGCTGGGGATCCTTAATAATGGGCGCTGCCTTTCTGAGACACCGTTCCCTAAAGATGTCCTGGGTACTTTGTAGGCTGGTACCCAAGATGGAGCTGACTAGATTTACAACCTTCTGCAGTTTCTTTCGGTTCTGTGCAGTAGCCCCTCCATACCAGACAGTGATGCAGTCTGTCAGAATGCTCTCCATGGTACAACTATAGAAGTTTTTGAGTGTATTTGTTGACATGCCAAATCTCTTCAGACTCCTAATAAAGTATAGCCGCTGTCTTGCCGCCTTTATAATTACATCGATATGTTGCGACCAGGTTAGATCCTCAGAGATCTTGACACCCAGGAATTTGAAGCTGCTCACTCTCTCCACTTCTGATCCCTCTGACGATTGGTATGTGTTCCTTCGTCTTACCCTTCCTGAAGTCCACAATCAGTTCTTTCGTCTTACTGACGTTGAGTGCCAGGTTGTTACTGCAGCACCATTCCACTAGTTGGCATATCTCACTCCTGTACGCCCTCTCGTCACCACCTGAGATTCTACCAACAGTGGTTGTATTGTCAGCATATTTATAGATGGTATTTGAGTTATGCCTAGCCATACAGTCACATGTATATGAGAGTAGAGCAGTGGGCTAAGCACACACCCCTGAGGTGTGCCAGTGTTGATTGTCAGCAAGGAGGAGATGTTATCACCAATCTGCACAGGCATTTTATTTATTTTATTTGTGATTTTTTTTTCAGCTAAACAGCCTGCAGAAGGGTTAAACTATTCTTACTAATAAGAGGACAAACTTTGGAAGTTTATTTTGCTTCACTCTCTCACACACGACGTCTTAGGGTAAAGGTTGACAAGGCTGTTTATATTCCACACTATTGACCACCATTTGAATGAACTATGGATTGTATGTTGCAAAGTGAAGCCTTGAGAGGGAAGTTGAGAACAGTGTCAGCCTTTCTTGTGCTGATATCATCTAATGAAATGCTGTAGCTCTTGTGAAGTCTGGAATTCTTGCTTAACCTGAAAGTTCAATTGGACACTATTGAGCTGAAAAGCAGATAATTAGCTCTCATTTACAAACACTGTGAACTGGATACATGTGTGAGGAGTTAATGAAGGTAGTCTGGTCTGGTGTGTTTTTGCTGTGATTTTTTTTTCCTTTTTTCAGCAGCATTTTCAGTTAATCCCTGTTTCTTTGTAGCAAGCATTTGTCATTTATAGTTTGGGAGAAATCAGTTCAGCTTGGAATGCATGAAGTTTTACTCAAAACCATTTTATTTATTTATCTTGTTCTGTTTCCAGGATTAACAGTTGTGTAGGTCAAGGCAATCACCGTGCATTTATTCTGACCCTGTTTCTTTTCCTCCTCACCTCTCTGTATGGAATTAGTCTGACACTGACCACTATATGCAGGGGACAAAGCATTTTCACAGCTCTATTCTATTGTCCTGGAGTCTACAAAGAGCACAGGTAAGAAAAAGGATAATCACTTCTATGGTTTTCTTGATTTAACAGAGCTCATTTGGATAAAAACTAAATTCATAAATAGAATGGAATGTGTAAACTATTCTACATAATTTTATTTCACAAATTGGGTTCATATGTTGGAGGGATTTCAATGCACTTGATTTTATTCTTAAGAACCCATTGTTTTCCAAGTAACAGCAGTTAGTTTCGGTTTAACGTTATTGGATCCCCTAACCCATCCTCAATACTAGTCAGCGTTTTCCAGCTATTAATGATTTTTCAAGCTAATCACCTTCTGTGTGAAGAAATACTTCCCGGCTTCCATCTAAAATTTTCTTGTGGCTTTGAACCCATATTGTCTTTGTGTTGTTAAAATGCAACAAAAAGAACTATCCATATTTTATCCTATTTAATATTTCGTACTTTTCTATAAAGTTTAATTTGACAGGTTTTCCTCGAAGCTCCTTTGTTTAAAAATTCAAATTCAAGGCTCCCACTT
Organism: Mobula hypostoma; assembly: GCF_963921235.1. Lineage (NCBI taxonomy): Eukaryota > Metazoa > Chordata > Chondrichthyes > Myliobatiformes > Myliobatidae > Mobula > Mobula hypostoma. The sequence goes on along the minus strand of NC_086102.1, from coordinate 71,881,457 downwards.
TTATCTGAGGTTTGTAGCCCATCTGAACACGGTGACAAGAAGTCAGCCCTAATGTTACTTAGTCTTGTCAATCAGCTGAGATACAAAGACCAGAAGTATATGCAAAACAATAATAATTTCACCAAACCACGTGCAGCCTCTCAGTGTGGCTTCTTGGGTAGGGAAGAATATCTCTGGCTTATTTATTGCCTTGCACTGTGTAGACGAGGAGAATTTGCCACTACTCTTCCACCTTCAGCTGGCTTGCTGAGAGCTTTATAACCTCACATGGAGTCCATCTGCTTTTTGAGTTTTGTGTCCAATCTCCAGTATTCTGTCATCAGCCACAATAAAGTTCATTTCACCCTGGTCAGTCCTGTCAAGACTGCTTAGTCAAAATTTAGCTGACTCCCTTTTATTTCCAGTCCAGTCTAATTTGGTTAATTTTAATGACCATTTTCACAGCATTTCTTAGAAATATGTGTAAATATCATCATAAGAAAATACCTGAAATAAGTTATTTTAAATCCAAAGGATACTGATTGTGTGTTAATAACGGCACAGATCTTCCAATCCGAAGCTATATTTTCTGTGGTAAAGAAATGGGACTTGTGTATCTCTATTAATCTTGAGCTGTGCTTTCAATTCGGGAATGACATGTGCCGTAGAGAATGTTCACTGTTCAGTGAGCAGCAGAACAATAGAAATGAGAATAATCTTATGTTGACTGCTGGCCAGTACAAGTGACATCCAAGCTCAGCTAAGTCAACAGTGAATCTCCAGAACTACTGGCTGTAGGAGATGGTGGAAACAGAAAATATAGATTTATAGAAATGTAAATTGGATGGGCTTCATTACAAATTTGTACTTGGGATCATTTCAGGTAAGCCTCAGTCCAGACTACATCTTTGCTCATTTTCTCTCCTTGTCTAGTCTGCGTTGATTTTATTGTCATTGCTTCAGTAGTTGGAACCTATTATTTTAACAATAAAATACCAGAGGTTTTTGACTCATAATTGCTGTGTCCCTGGGTTAGGCAGGGAGAGGTTTTCCAGTGTTCCTGGTCATAATTTAGTGATCCCCTAGCTGTTACTGCAGAGAGTCGAGAATGGGAGCAGCAGGATTGGACCCAATTGAAACTCTCAATGGTCAGTTAATGTGTGTAGACAACATTTCTGGAAATTGATGAACTGATGAATTACAGGTACCTGTGCAATTGTAATTCAATCAGAGTTGTAGAAGAGCAGTAAAAGCTGACAGAGGAGAAGGGAATAGCAATAAATAAAGAAATTTGTATTCTAAATATAGGCATTGCTTATAAGGCAAGCTCCTATTTTTAAACATCCTGCGTAATTGCATTGTTTAATATCAGCTCATTTGAACAGTTGTAGTTTTGGTTGTGTTAGTGATTTTATTTTGTACTGAACAAAACAGATATTGTCAGTGCTAAGAATAGGGCTTTTATCCATTTCATGTACCATTTTAAGCTCCTATCTCTTATCTCTGTCTAGATTGCTAAATGGTAGCAAATGGATTTATGATGTAGGTATATACCAGCAAAGAATTTAATTCTCAGTGTTATTGCTGGCTGAAGAGAGAATTTGGAATGAGCATAACTGATATGGGCTGGGCTGGGCTGGGGAAAGGAGATAAACTTTGGACTTGGCAGTGAATAACTACTGTTATCTTCTGTCCTGTTCTGTGCCTGTTGGAAATAATTTTAAAACATATTGAGGTAAAATTATAAACACGAGGAATTCTGAAGATGCTGGAAATTCAAGCAACACACATCAAAGTTGCTGGTGAATGCAGCAGGCCAGGCGGCATCTCTAGGAAGAGGTACAGTCGACGTTTCAGGCCGAGACCCTTCGTCAGGACGGCCCAAAATGTCGACTGTACCTCTTCCTAGAGATGCTGCCTGGCCTGCTACGTTCACCGGCAACTTTGATGTGTGTTGAGGTCAAATTATATTGTGTGAGGGGAAAAATAACCTTTCACATGTACTAAATCTCCCTCTTGTATGCTGATTTGTTACCGCCCTTGGTTCAGCTATCAGTGCTGTTGTCAGCAAACTTAAATACGGCATTGGAACTGTGCTTAGCCACACAGTCGTAAGTATAAAGTGAGTGGTGCGCCTGTGCTGATGGTGATTGTGGATGAACTGCTGTTGCCAATCTGAACTGACTGAGATCTACAAGTAAGGAAGTGGAGGATCCAGTTGCACAAGGAGCTATTGAGGCCCCAGCATACATTGATCAACACCAAGTCACAGCCTGCCTACTACTTTTCTTGTTCTTTAATTAATGCATCATCCATGCAAATGCTATTACCTCAATATACTACCTGGGGTGACAACCCTTCTTGTGTCATCTTTTCAATTCTTCGCAACAATCCAAATTCACGCCAGCCATTCTTTCACCTCTTAAAATATTCTCCAACTTGTGTTCCCAAACAAAAATATGCTCTATTTATTCTAATACGACAGTAGTCTTGGACATGATGTCTATCGGAAACCCACTCACACAGACTTGTCCCTCAACAGTAATAGCCACCATCATGCCTCCCAGTGTAAAGCAGATCCTTCTACTTTGATTAACTCTGCGGAAACTATTTTGGCCCTTCAGAGTCTCTACAAGGTAATGAGAGGATTATGCACAAAGTTCCTACAGAATGACCACAAGGTGAAGAAACTCAACTGGGTCCTTAAAAAGGCCGACAGAAAAACCAGGAAACCTAACACGAGGGTTACCGCCTGTCTTTCCTACATTTCCATGGTTTCTGGAAGGATTGACAGGATCCTGAAGAAATACTGGATTAATACCATCCACAAACCCATAAGGAAGCTCAAATCACAGCTTATGTGGGTCAAAGATTACCTGGGAATCAGGACAGCTAGTGTTTACAAGATTCCCTGTGAATGCGGAGCAGCTTGTATCGGCCAGATGGGACGCACGGTGGAAACCTGCATTAAGGAGCACAGGAGGTGTATCCATTTGGTTTACCTGGAGAAAGGTAGCAGAACATTGCATTTGCAATGGCCATAGGATTGACTTTGGCAAAAAACTACCGTGCTGCGCCAATGGCTTTTGGGAGCACCTGATGAAGGAAGCAATTGAAATAAAACTAGAAAAAAAGACCGTAAACAAAAATGAAGGTCTCGCTCCAAGTAAGAACTGGAATTCGATTGTTAATGAGATGGGACAGTAGAAACCTGATTGGGTGAGAACTAGCCAATCAGGAGGGATGATGACAGGGGTATAAATACCACTGGACTAGATGTGCTCAGGCATCATCCCTGATGAACCTGGCAGTTTCTCATCGAAACGTTGGTTAAAATTGATACCTTTACCCAACTGGAAGCCCGAGAAGAGTTTATTCGTCAAATATGCTGGGAAAGCAATAGATCCTTTGTTCTTAAACTGAAAAAAATTTAGCACAATGGTATTTGTGAATCTTAAGGTGTAATTTAAATTCCCAGTACTCTCCAAAATGAAATGAATGAGATGCACTTAATTTTTTTGACCTCCGTGTACAAATGGAGCATATTTTTGTTTAGGAATGTATGTTGGAGAATATTTAAGAGGTGAAAGAATGGCTGGTGTGAATTTGGATTGTTGAGAGGAATTGAAAAGATGACACAAGAAGTGTTGTCACCCCAGGTAGTATTTTGAGGAATAGCATTTGCATGGATGATGTATTAATTAAAGAAGAAGAAAAATACTAGGCAGGCTGCTACTCAGAGTTATCAGTGTATGCCAGGGCCTCAACTGCTTTGTTGTTAATAGCTTACAACATTTAACCAGGGTTTTCTTTTGAATGGATGGGAAATATTCTCAGTATTTAAAAATGTTCTTGTTTTTGAAATTCAGAAGTATTGGAGCGTTGTGCCTAGATTCTGGAATGTTTCTGTGTTTACAATAGCATCTGCAAGTTTCTCTGTTTGCCATGAGTATATTTATATATAATTTTTGTAATGCTGTGAATTCTGCTTTATCTTTCACAGTACTGCTCTGTCATTCACCTGTGTCTGGTATTGCACAATAGTCACTGCGGGAATGGGTTACCTTTTCCTCATCCAACTCATCAACATCAGTTACAACATCACTGAGCGAGAAACACGCTTTGCTTTGAGAGACAAAACTGGAGACAAATATCTCTGTGGGCTAATCATAAAAACTGATGAGTACAACCGAGGGCTCATTAACAACTGGAAAGAATTCCTTCAACTTCAGTCGAATCATCTAAAGCCAAGATTTGAAGATTTAGTGTAAATGTTTCTGTTATTTTAATTAAGTTGTTGAGTCATAGATAAACGTTTATGACCCAATATGTGCCTGATACTTTATTTTTAAATCTACCTGAATGAAACAGTAGCCTTCGAAACAAATTAATTGTAAATGTGTCAAAAATAATGTCTCACACTGAAGATATTAGGACATTTTCCTTGGTGCATTGCAGTGGGGAGCTTGGTTTCAACGTGTAGGATATTGCTTATCCACAAATCCCTTTTTTTGTAACAATAAGATCACAGTCGATGTATCTTTTACTGCCCGTGTGTCTATGTATATAAAAACTATTTTCTTTTAACCAGAGTTTGTGATTTGTTTGGAAGAACTCATCAGGAAATTTCAGGAGTGCAAAAAGCAGGTTGACTGTAGGACTCTAGGATGATGCATAATATAAGGAAAATTAATGCAAGTAATATGATTTAAGGATAATATTTGGGGATTAATAAAGTTCTTAGTGAAATTAAATAGGGATTTTGAAAATTTCTTCCCAGGGTGTGAATATGGCAGGCGAGGCAAGCATTTGGCACAAATCATTGCGTACACTAAATTGTGGAGTAGTTTCAGAGTCGATCACATTGGTGGGCCTGGAATGCTGTGTAAAGGGGGGAATGATTTCTTCCTTTAAAGGCATTCGTGAACCAAATGGCTTTATGACAATCTAGCAGTTTTGTGATAGCCATAACTGTTAATTAATCACTTAAATTCTACAACCATGCAGGATTCTAATTTGTCTTTCTGAAGCAGTGGTCAGGAATCTATCAATTTATCTACAGCACAATCCCTTTCTAAGTTGGGAATGGGTGTGATAAATTGATTTTGTCACTGCTTTGAATTTACCTGAGTTGAGCTTGTTGGTGGTTTCGATTTTGCAGAAATTGAGCTGCTCGGTGTGTGTAAAACCTACCTCATTTTCAGAAGCTGTACAATACCTGTTAATTGAAGGTTGTTCACATGATGTTACTTTTGAAATTATGTATGATTTGTATTTAGAATCTGTGTTCTATGATTTCATTTTGTGGAATTAGTCAAATGACTGGAACACTATGTACTAAAAACTTGAAATAGAAATGGAACATTGGATGTGGTGGGCAAAGTTAAGGTAACATTGAGGTCATTGAGAGTTTGATGAAAGGCCATCAATCTGAAATATTAGCTGTGCGTCTCTTGATGCTCCCTGACCAGCTAAATGTTTCCAGCATTTTCTTTTGGGTATAATACCATCAATACTGAATTTATATCAATATTTTCATAAGCGCATGGGAAAATTTATTAATTTTTAAAGTCAAAGGAAAGAATAGCCATTGTTTGATGTTAAGTATTTTATAGCATTTTTATCATGGGTGTTTGTGTACATATTTTAAATCAGTTATTTTCACAAAACATGTTTAAAAAAAGTTTGAGGCTTAATACTGAGGCATACAGTTAACACTATTACATTTCAGTTACACTAGTTACATTTTGGCTCTGGAAAAAAAATTATAACTTTCAAAAATAATTATAAATAGCTGAAGAACCACTTTGAAAAGGGATAGCACAATGAGTTTGTTCTGCAGTTATGTTATATAAATAGTTTGATATTCCCAATGCAACTCTATGTATGTGGATGTAATCCAGTTGTAGTCGCTGATCTGATCAGATGTTGATTAAAATTCCATTAATATGGACCTTTAATACTTTCAATCTCAAAGATCAGGTTGATGATTTAAATTGTGAATAGGCAATTGTTATTCCAAGTTTTTCTGATTTTTTTTTGTGTTCTAAGTGTTAATTACCATTTATCTTGTGCTTTGTTCTCCTTCATTATGTACGTTGTGGTGATACCTGTGAAACAAATTACTCTGATGTTAAGTCACAGGACTAAAGCCAGAAAAACCATGCCAAAACAGAAACCACTCATGTGCTAAAATCAATGCAATTTCTATAGTTTCCCTACTAATGTTTGCATTACTTTCAAATGTGATGTAAATATCCCTCAAATAAGAATTAGTGCAAGTGACAGGAGAATATTGTAGACACTGACAATTATTTGCGAGCAATGGTCATCTCTCAAGTAGAAATACTTGACATTAATTAGAATATTTTAAATGTCTAGTACTGACTTCTCCAAAAAGGTGATAAAGCTTTTGGTGCACTTATACCCTTTTCTATTTTATTTTGAGGGTGCTTCACCTCAAATGTGATAACTAGCCTTTATAGTTTAGTTTAACTGCATAAAGTTAATTACTTAATTAGTTTTAAGGATGCCACGTGGTTTTTAAACTTTTTTTTTGGTAAAGGTAGACATTTCCAAATATATGACTAAACTATGTTAGGAAAAAGTGTGTCATCTATCTTGTGTTCAGTTTCTCATTGTAATTGGAGATCTCTAATACAACACTCCACATTTATAATACATAGAGTCCTTGGAACTTATTTCAGAAGAAATATTTTGTGCATTAACGTTTGTTAAACTTTATTTAATTTGGTTGAAAATATTTTTTCACTGTGGCTCATCTAGCAAAGATGGAGTGAGTAAGTAGGTCAAATCGTTGGCCTGTTGTAAATTTGAGTTCAGATTGCATCTGTGATCAAGAAGGATAAATCAGCCCTTTGGAAGAACTGTGCATATCAAAATCTGCAGGTGACTGGGTTCATGATGAATGACCATTTGTGTGAGGTCACAGAGGTTCAACTGTGGTCTCTGGAAGTGAGAAACCCTAGTGGCTTGGAAGAGAAAGAACAAATATTGAAGGTAACTGAGTATCTGCTCAACAAAGGAAAGTTTGAAGATGCATATTCATGGCAAAGAGAATATTTTAACTTAAGATGTTAACTATGTTAGATGAAGTATTCTAGTACTGTATTAGAAAATTCTGTATATTAAAAATGGGCAGCGGACTTGGTATTTATTGATAAATTTATCATTGTATAAGTAATTGCTTTGAGATCCTTGAAAATTTGTTGTGCTTTTTTTGTATTTGAATGCAGTTTGAACCATCTTGGAAACATCAACTATGTTCATGTATCAAAACTGTATTCCAAAAAAATGAATTTTCCTGCTCCGCCCATACCTACCACTATTTGAAGTAATTGGTCACCAAAAATCAAGGAGGTTTGACTCTCAAAAGAACTATTAAATACCAGTTCATAAACTCCATTCAAAGAACTAAAAATGGTCCTGAATTTAAAAAAAAAGTTTAAAAATAAAATTTTTTATCATCTTGGTGCATTTTTAATTAGTATATGAAAATGACGAGTTGCAAATTTGTGCTAACCATTGCAGGGCCGAAGCAGGACTGTGCAACTACCATCTTCGCGTAAGTGGTTGTGATTTTCTTTTAGAGCCATAGACTAATATGGCACAGAAACAGGCCCATTCAGCCCAACTGGACTGTGCCAACCACTGCATCCTTCCTACTAGTCGCAGATGCCTACATATGGCACATGACCCTCCAAGCCCCACCCCTCCGTGTACTTATTCTACTGCTTGTGAAATATTGCAGTTGTACCTGCCTCAACCATGTCCTCTGGTAGCTCATTCCAGATGCTCATTATTCTGTTATAAAGAACCGTGTCAGATCCCTAATATCTTTAGAAAAGACAATGACTGTCGACCTTATTCATACTCATGATTTTATGGACTGAGGTCACCCCTCATTCTCCTGTGCTCCAGAGAATAAAAGATCCAGTGTGGCCAATTCTGCCCTTTAACTTGGTCTCTCTGGTCCAGGCAGCATCTTTCTTGTGCACCTGCTGAGATGCATTTATTTATCACATGCATCCGTGATATTCACTTTAGTAACACCAAGGAGAAAGAGACATTAATAATCTCAACCATTTCCTATAGTCTCTAGTCTCTAAGAGAACACAGTCCTAGTCACTTTTTTACTGTTAATATAACTGAAGAACCTCTTAGGATTATTTTAAACTCTGCCTACAAAATCCATCTCATACCTAACTTTGCCCTTCTGATTACCCCTCTTACACCTGCTCTTAAACTTTTTATATTTGTTGAAGGATTAATTTGTACCCAGCTGCTGAAATACGATGTATACTTCTTTTTCCTTACCAGTGCCTCAATTTCTTTTGTCAGTCATGGTTCCCTGAACTTGGTATGTCTACTCCCCCAGACTCCTGATATAACTCTTATAAAAGCCTTCCACTTGCCAATTGTTCTTTTCCCTTTAAATAAAGGTACCTTGTTGATCTCACTAGACAATCATACCTAATGCCCTCAATGTTGCTTCCACTTCAAATCAGGACCCTAACCTGTGGACCAGTTCTATAATTTTCCATAACTATTTTAAAACTAATTGAGCTCACTGGACCCAAGTATTCCCCAACTGCCTGCTTTGCTCCCCAAGAGGAGATCCAGTATTGCTCCTGCCTGAGTCATTTTTTTAAATATATATTGCATGAGGAAACTTTTGGATGCACCAGTGGTCTGCCCTATCCTGGCCTAATCAATACCAGGAAATTTAAAATCTTTCACTAGTACTACCCTACTATTCTCTGAACTATGTGCAGTACTCTCAACACATCTGCTCCTCAAGTTCCTGCTGTTTATTCTATATAGCCCTATCAAGGTGACCTCTTCCTTAGTACTACCCAAATGGCCTTGTCAGATGATCCCTTGAGAATATCCTCTCTGCACTGTTGCTGTGTCATCCCTCTGTCACATCTAAATATCAGTATCCTGGACACTGAGCTGCCAGTCTTGCCCTTCCCTCAGCCATATTTCCGTTATGGCCTCAGTGTCCCAGTCCCGAGAAGCAATCCATGCCTTCAGTTTGTCTGCTTTACCTGCCAGGCTATGTGCATTGAAATAGAAGCAATTTAAGCCTATCTTCCCTTTTACAGTAACATGGTGATCCTGATTTCTAGGCTTGCAATCTGGTCGCTGACCATACCAGCCTTCTCACTGACTTCACTCCAGTCCTGCCTCCTTGCTAATCTATAAGATTTAACATGTTTTTCATCATTAGTATTTCCAAATGACATTTCATTGAAGCAGTAATCTGAGATTATTAATTTCTTAAAACTGAAGGCTCAGAAGTGGATTTACTTTACTCTGAGACAACCAGATAATGTTATTTATTATATCTGTGTATTGTTTATTACTGGTTAAGAAAAATTTTAATCTATTTGCAAAGTGCATAAGGAGGGCTTGACTGGCTGGCCTCCTTGCAGAATGGAAATTCTTTGGACATGAATTCAATTTTAATGTGTCCTCTAAGAGTAGATCATGAGTTTATCACTAGTCAAGATGAATTTTACCATCTTTGAAGCTACAGTATGTTCAAGATTTCCTGCTTTTATAGGAGGCTTGACTTTATTTCCCATTCCATTATTCAATAACTAAGAGGAAAAGTTATTAAGTTTGTATAAACAGCAGTACAGAAGCAATGTTATGAGCATTTTGACTACAACTTTAAACTTTTTTAATAGAAAAGGCAAAATGGATTTGCGAAAGTTTTGATTACAAATGTATAATAAGTTTTTGAAGTTCTTTACCACAAAGTAGTTGGCTGATAGTATTTTTTAAAAATTAGGTAGTTATAATTAGACTGTGAATTCATTTTCAATAAGAATAGGTAAACAGTGTTTGAGTTCTTTGTGTATGGTTGGTATTCAAAATTTTGAAAGTAAGCAAATTATCTTTAAATACCAATTCCATATTACTCTTTTACATATATAGTGTTGTGAAATTGTGTTTAGTGGAGAGGGGAATATTATCTTTGACATAGAACTGCTGTTGAAGTAATGATATCTTTGATATAATAATGAATATATTCAGAAATAACAGTATAGACAAGTTGTATGATTCTAGTTTAGTTCGTGGGTGCGTCTTCAATTTCATATAGCCAAAGATCAACGTGCAAAACTTGCTTCTCAAAAATTTAATGTCCTGATGCTAACGTTTTTAAAAAAAATATCCAATAAAGAGACTGTTTAAAATTGTACTTTGCTAATTAAATTAGAATTTATTTACAAAATGCAGAGGTCATGACATGCTGTCCTTTCCTTGCAGAATAGAGGATCTTTTAGACACCAATTCAACATTATTGTGTCCACTGAGGGTGGATCAGGAGGTTTTTTTCCCTTGTAGAGTTTTAAGATAGTCACTGTTTAATATTTTATGTCAGGAAATCAGGAAGTATTTCAGCAACTTTCTTCCTGAGCTCATTAATACGTTGTTCCTTTTTCTTCTCCTCCCTGATGACCATTGGCAAGGTCTTCCAAGCCATGAAAGCTGACTTGGCTATCCTCCTGTAGGTAAGAAACACAATAGAACAGTTTCACAGTAAGGTTTAAATTAAAGTATTTTAGTTATTCTAATAGACTGTCAATGGAAAAAATGTAGCCAGTACCTCTGATTATATTCTGTTCCAATTCTTTCCTTTTCCCATGATGCAGTCCTTTCTATCATTACATAGTCACACCAGGCAAGAAATGTGGATCTTCTTAGAACTGTCAGATAGTGTTGATTTGCTCTCACTTCCATAATGTTGGTATATTCATTATACTGTATTAGAACATCATATCAATTGGGGGTGGGGGGAGGAAGAGTACAATAGAATAAATGTATCATCCAATAGGATCTATGGTTGGTCTTTTATCCCTGCACCATTTTCTTGCTAAAAAATTGGATCTCCCTTAATTCCCTTTAAAATCTGAAAATCTCTGTCTTTTGCATATACAGTACTCAATGACTGAGCCTCCCCAGCTCTACTGAGATGTGAATTTCAAAGATTCAACACCCTCTTTTGAACACTTATAATAAGAATTCTAACACAAGGAAGTTGTCTGAGTCTTTAAGCTGTCTTATTAGTTTCATTCCCCTCTGTTTCCCCAGAGTCTTGCAATTCATTTTCTTTCACATGGTCAGCACTTTCCCTCTGTTCTTTTACCCCCTATGTATAGGCAAGTGGCAATTTACCTTAGCTTACCTTACTCGTATATCCTGGGGATGTACAACACAAACTCCTCCCAGATGCCACAACACTTTTTCCCATTGTTTTGTTAATTCAGCATTATTTAAACTAGCGAATCTAAATAACATTAAGACCTACACCATTCTTTTAGCAGTCTGTGCTCTGAAATATGCTGTCCTATTGGATTTCATGTGGAGCCCAACAGTGATGTGTCTTAGCTCTAGCCACCTACCTGCATGACTGTGAGGATCTGTACTTTAACCCATACCCAGGAACCCTGTATTCAAGTCTGAACAGATTTGCTTTTACATCAACTACCTAGGCTAAAATATCAAAGGATATTTTGTTCATGACAATAAATAATCACTTGAAGGATATTAAACCCCTAACTCTGTCTGGAAAGTAAATCACTTTTGTATGCTGTGGAAGAAATGGCCTGTTACTTGTTTGAAATACTTCCTCCTCCACCCACAGATCTTAGCACTTTTATTTTCACCTGTGATATTTAAATATTTTACATTGAACTTAGTTTCAGATGATACAAGTTGGAAAGTTGGCCATCATCTTGCTACCTAGCCTGATGTGAAATTTATATAGTGATGAATTGGCTACTTAAAGCAACACTTCCAGATTTTACTCAAGCATCATTTATTTGATCTCCAGCAAAGTAAACATTTTATTTGCACATCAGTTCTCAGGTACTGTAAACCTCCATTAATTTGGCACACTCAGGACACAGATTTTTAATGGATTATTGGATGCTATTCCTTTAATTCACTTTTATTTAGAGCAATAGCTTCCGGTCAATGCAATAAGGGAACCGTAGACCCCAGTAAATGGAACGAGCTCAGAAAACAACATCCAGTAAGGCAAAAGCCAAACATGAAGGGATTGCTGGATCTTTACTGTACTTGTTTATTTTATTGAAGAGCTGTTACTAAATGATGAGGTGAGAGGTTTTGGGGTTGTATTAGATTAGTACAATCTTACCACCATATGGATTACTTCATTTATGCACATTGCTCCTTTGCAAGCTAATTGCTAAAACTTAACTGTTATTCTTGCATTTTATTAACCTTAATGTTGCTCATACAGCTTCTCTATCTTGTGTACAAACCTGGACAAATGAACAAGCACTCAGACCAGTGGTATGGATCTGCTGGAGTCTCTGCTGTGTGGAAATGTAACCTTGCCATAACCTGAGGAGGATGAGTAGCTGGAATCACTTTACTCCTTCAGATTGTATTTCTTTGCTTCAGAATACAGCACAGGAACAGGCCCTCTGACACAATGTTGTACTGAACTGAATTTAAATGCCCATCTAAGTTGACCCTTCTGCCTACACATTGTCCGTATCCTTCCATTCCATCCCCTGCACGTACACGTGGCTATCCAAGAAGCTCCTGGATGCCGCCAGTGTGTTTTCCTCCTCTGCTGGCAGCACATTCCAGGCACCCACCCACCTTACAGGATGCCGCCTGCTATCAGACATTTCAACCCTGGGAGAAAGATGCCAGCTGTGTATCCATACCTCTGATATTCTCGAGAAAACATCACGTTTGTCCAGCCTCTCCTTATAATAACTGAGGCAGCATCTTGGTAAACCTCTTCTCCACCCTTTCAAAAACCTCCACATTCTTCCTATAATGGGAGAACTGAATGCAGTGCACCAAATTTTATAAAGCTGCAACATAACTTCCTGACTCTTGAACTCAGTTACTAAAAGCAAGCATACCTTATGCCTTCTTTACCACCTTATCAACCTGTGTAGCCACTTTCAATAATACTGTAGTAGTATCCCCTTGTATCTCACCCCGAAAAGTGCAAAGCTTCACATTTTGCTTGGTTAAACTCCCTCTGCCATTTCTCTGTCCATATCTGCTAACAATCTATATCCCGCTGTGTCCTTTTCCGGTCTTCTATGCTGTCTACAACACTAATGATATCACAAACAGTAGAGGGCTGTTAACAGATCCCAGTGAAACGGCACTTGTCACAGAATTTCACCTAAAATAAGTCCATTAACTGCTACTCTGTCTTCTAAAGGGAAGCCAATTGTGAATCCAAATGGCCAATTCACCATGGATCCCATGTTTCTTAATATTCTAGATGAGCCTCCCACAAGGGACCTCGTAAAACGGCTGACTCAAGTCCATAGACACAACATCTACAGTCACCTTCACTACCTGCTTGAAAAACCCAGTTAGTAAGACAAACTTGCCTTGCACAAAGCCACATTGACTGCACCTAATTAAAATTTATGAGCAATTAGAAAACCATGGCCTATCCCTAAGAATCCTCTCCATACCTTCCTTACCATTGACACAAGACTCACCAGTGTGTAGTTGCCATTTCCCTTTTGAATAATGGAACAACAGTAGCTACTCGCCAGTCTTCGGAACCTCTCTTGACATTCAAGGTTCCCTTACCTTGCCATCCTTGTCCTTCCTTCTCACTGAAACATAACTGTCCTGTACCCTGTGCAATTGGTCTTTAAACACCCCCCAAAATGTCAGATGTGTCCAAAAACAGCCATTCCCAATTAACTTTCTCTAATTCCTAACATTCTAATAATTTGCTCTGCTCCAAAATAACACACTTTCAAAAGATTGATCCCTGGTGGAAAGTGGCCAGTGAAGGAGTGGAGCTTTGAGGCTTTGACTCGAGAGGCTTCGACGATAAGAGGCGGAGGACAAGCTTGCTCGCGGTTAGTTTTTACAATGTCTCCTGAGACGGTGATGTGCCTCTCATGTGAGATGTGGCAGTCTTGGGGGAACACCCCTCTCCCGCAGAGTCACATCTGCCAGAAGTGCATACGGCTGGGCGATCTGGAAGACCGTGTAAGGAATCTGGAGCAGCAGCTGGATGACCTTCGACTCATAAGGGAGAATGAGGCAGTCATAGATGAGAGCTACAGGGAGGTAGTCACACCTAGACTGTCCAAAGCAGGTCATTGGGTGACAGTCAGAGGGGGGAAAGTGAAGGTGAGCAGACAGGTAGTGCAGAGCACCCCTGCAGCTATTCCCCTGAATAATAAGTTTACCATCCTGGATACTGTTGGTGGGGACAACCGACCAGGTGTGACCCACGGTGGCAGGGCCTCCGGCACGGAGTCTGACCCTGTGGTGCAGAAGGGTGGGATGGAGAAGAGGAGAGCTGTCGTCATTGGAGACTCTATAGTCAGGGGAGCAAACAGGAGATTTTGTGGATGTGAGAAGGACACCCGCATGGTTTGTTGCCTCTAGGGTGCCAGGGTCCGGGATGTCTCTGACCAGGTGCACGACATCCTGGTACAAGAGGGAAAGCAACCAGGAGTCGTAATACATGTAGGGACCAACAACACAGGCAGGATGAGGGATGAGGTCCTGAAGTGTGAGTTTCAGGAACTAGGCAGAAGGCTGAAGAACAGGACCTCAAGGATGGCGTTCTCAGGATTGCTGCCAGTGCTACGTGACAGTGATGGTAAGAATTGGAGGAGATGGCAGTTGAATGCGTGGCGGAGGAGTTGGTGCAGGGGGCAGAGTTTTAGATTTTTGGATCATTGGGATCTCTTCTGGGGAAGGTGGGACCTGTACAGATTGGATGGGTTGCACCTGAACTCGAGGGGGACCAATATCCTTGCAGGTAGGTTTGCTGGCATGGTTTGGGAGGGTTTAAACTAATTTGGGAGGGCGATGGGACCCAGAGTGATAGAGCAGTGAAAGAAGTGCATGGAGTAAAGCCAGATCTAACATACAGAGAGGCTTTGAGGAAAGAGAAGCAGAATAAACGGTGTAAAGACAGTAAGAAGGGCTGAAATGTGTGTACCTCAATGCAAGAAGCATCAGGAACAAAGATGATGAACTGAGAGCTTGGATACATACATGGAATTATGATGTAGTGGCCATTACAGAGACTTGGCTGGCACCAGGGCAGGAATGGATTCTCAATATTCCTGGATTTCAGTGCTTTAAAAGGGATAGAGAGGGCAGAAAAAGGGGAGGAGGGGTGGCATTGCTGGTCAGGGATTCTATTACAGCTACAGAAAGGGTGGGTAATGTAGCAGGATCCACTTTTGAGTCAGTATGGGTGGAAGTCAGGAACAGGAAGGGAGCAGTTACTCTACTAGGGGTATTCTATAGGCCCCCTGGTAGCAGCAGAGATGCAGAGGAGCAGATTGGGAGGCAGATTTTGGAAAGGTGCAAAAACAACAGGGTTGTTATCATGGGTGATTTTAACTTCCCTAATATTGATTGGCACCTGATTAGTTCCAAGGGTTTAGATGAGGCAGAGTTTAAGTGTGTCCAGGACGGATTCCTGTCACTGTATGTGATCAGGCCGACTAGGGGGAATGCCATACTAGATCTAGTACTAGGTAATGAGCTGGGTCAGGCCACAGATCTCTCAGGGGGTGAGCATCTGGGGGACAGTGACCACCGCTCCCTGGCCTTTAGCATTATCATGGAAAAGGATAGAATCAGAGAGGACAGGAAAATTTTTAATTGGGGAAGAGCAAGTTATGAGGCTATGAGGCTAGACCTTGCGGGTGTGAATTGGGATGATGTTTTTGCAGGGAAATATACTATGGACATGTGGTCAATGTTTAGAGATCTCTTGCAGGATGTTAGGGATAAATTTGTCCCGGTGAGGAAGATAAAGAATGGTAGGGTGAAGGAACCGTGGGTGACAAGTGAGGTGGAAAATCTAGTCAGGTGGAAGGCGGCAGCATACATGAGGTTTAGGAAGCAAGGATCAGATGGGTCTATTGAGGAATATAGGGAAGCAAGAAAGGAGCTTAAGAAGGGGCTGAGAAGAGCAAGAAAGGGGCATGAGAAGGCCTTGGTGAGTAGGGTAAAGGAAAACCCCAAGGCATTCTTCAATTATGTGAAGACAAAAAGGATGACAGGAGTGAAGGTAGGACTTATTAGAGATAAAGGTGGGAAGATGTGCCTGGAGGCTGTGGAAGTGAGCGAGGTCCTCAATGAATACTTCTCTTCAGTATTCACCAATGAGAAGGAACTTGATGGTGAAGACAATATGAGTGAGGTTGATATTCTGGAGCATGTTGGTATTAAGGGAGAGGAGGTGTTGGAGTTGTTAAAATACATTAGGACGAATAAGTCCCCGGAACCTGACAGAATATTCCCCAGGCTGCTCCACGAGGCGAGGGAAGAGATTGTTGAGCCTCTGGCTAGGATCTTTATGTCCTCGTTGTCCACGGGAATGGTACCGGAGGATTGGAGGGAGGCGAATGTTGTCCCCTTGTTCAAAAAAGGTAATAGGGATAGTCCGGGTAATTATAGACCAGTGAGCCTTGCATCTGTGGTGAGAAAGCTGTTGGAAAAGATTCTTAGGGATAGGATATCTGGGCATTTAGAGAATCATGGTCTGATCAGGGACAGTCAGCATAGCTTTGTGAAGGGCAGATCGTGCCTAACAAGCCTGATAGAGTTCTTTGAGGAGGTGACTAGGCATCTAGATGAGGGTAGTGCAGTGGATGTGATCTATATGGATTTTAGTAAGGCATTTGACAAGGTTCCACATGGTAGGCTTATTCAGAAAGTCAGAAGGCATGGGATCCAGGGAAGTTTGGCCAGGTGGATTCAGAATTGGCTTGCCTGCAGAAGGCAGAGGGTGGTGGTGGAGGGAGTACATTCAGATTGGAGGATTGTGACTAGTGGTGTCCCACAAGGATCTGTTTCGTGATTTGTATTAACGACCTGGATGTGGGGGTAAAAGGGTGGGTTGGCAAGTTTGCAGATGACACAAAGGTTGGTGATGTTGTAGGTAGTGTAGAGGATTGTCAAAGACTGCAGAGAGACATTGATAGGATGCAGAAGTGGGCTGAGAAGTGGCAGATGGAGTTCAACCCAGAGAAGTGTGAGGTGGTACACTTTGGAAGGACAAACTCCAAGGCAGAGTACAAAGTAAATGGCAGGATACTTGGTAGTGTGGAGGAGCGGAGGGATCTGGGGGTACACATGTCCACAGATCCCTGAAAGTTGCCTCACAGGTGGATAGGGTAGTTAAGAAAGCTTATGGGGTGTTAGCTTTCATAAGTCGAGGGATAGAGTTTAAGAGTCGCGATGTAATGATGCAGCTCTATAAAACTCTGATTCGGCCACACTTGGAGTACTGTGTCCAGAGGAGATTTACCAGAATGCTGCCTGGTTTAGAGAGTATGCATTATGGTCAGAGATTAAGGGAGCTAGGGCTTTACTCTTTGGAGAGAAGGAGGATGAGAGGAGACATGATAGAGGTATACAAGATAATAAGAGGAATAGATAGAGTTGATAGCCAGCGCCTCTTCCCCAGGGCACCACTGCTCAATACAAGCGGACATTGCTTTAAGGTAAGGGGTGGGAAGTTCAAGGGGGATATTAGAGGAAGGTTTTCTACTCGGAGTGGTTGGTGTGTGGAATGCACTGCCTGAGTAAATGGTGGAGGCAGATACACTAGTGAAGTTTAAGAGACTACTAGACAGGTATATGGAGGAATTTAAGGTGGGGGCTTATATGGGAGGCAGGGTTTGAGGGTCGGCACAATATTGTGGGCCAAAGGGCCTATACTGTGCTGTACTATTCTATGTTATCGATATTTATAGCTATCTCTAAATTTAGGGAGCTGTGATCACTGTTTCCTGACTGTTCTCCATTTTAAGATCTGTTAGCTGGCTAAGTTTGTTAACCAGCACCACCATAGCTCCTCTTCTTGTTGGACTACTTACATATGATTTAAAGAAACCCTCCTGGATTCATCTACCAAATTTTGCCCCATCTAAACCTCTTGCACTAAGGAGGTCCTAGTCTACACTGGGGAAGTAAAAGCCACTTAAGTCAACTACCCTGTTTTGACAACTTTCCCCAATCTGTCTGTGTATCTGTTCCTCAGTATTTTGGTGGTGATTGAGGAAGGGGTGTGGGCTGTAGTATAATAGTATTTAGCAAATTTTTGTCATGACTTTTGAGAATAAACAGGATCTGCTTTGAAGTTCCATGGTTAGATTGACAGGATTCTTTACAATACTCAAATGGAATTGCAGATGCTAGGAATATTCCAGCATGGTAGCATAGTGGTTAGCACAATGCTCTACAGTATCTGCAACCGGGGTTCAATTCTCACCACTGCCTGTAAGGAGTTTGTATGTTTTCTCTGTGGCTGCGTTGGTTTCCTTCGGGTCCTCCGGTTTCCTCTCGCAGTCCAAAGATGTACTGGTTAGAAGGTTAATTGTCCCGTGATTAGACTAGGGTTAAAATCGAGGGGGGGGGGGGCAGTGGGATTGCCGGGTGACATGGCTCAAAGAGCCTAATCTGCATGGTATCTCATTAAATAAGTAAACAAGTATATATATTTTTATTCCTTCCAATTCTTGCTTTCAGTCATCCCCTCCCCCTACCCCAGCCTTAGTCCATTCATTCTTCAGTAATTCTCGCTAAAGGCCTGATGCTTGTCTACAAGGCTGTATTTTATACCTTCCCTCACCAATTATTCTTGTGCCCTGTCTCAATCTAGGGTAATCAAAGCATGACTACTTTCTTAAAATACAAGTAAAATGAATCTGACAACTACTCACAATTAAATCATTCTATTAATTTTGTACTTATGAATATACAGATCTGATGCTTACCATTCTTTCTGAGGTCCAAAATTCTAATTGAAAGTCTTTTATTCTGGTTATTGATATTAAAGTTCTTAAGAAGTCATTGAAAACTATTCAAATCTTGAAAGACAGCTGAATTAAAATTTCAAATGTTAAGCAAATTCAAAACAGTTAAGCTATCAAATAATCAATGAAACAATTGAAGGTAACACCCACCTTTAGCCAATTGTTCAAACACCTTTTAAGAAGAATCTCATTGTAAACTTTTTCAGCTTTGGATTTCTTTTCAGATAGTGACTCTGTTACATTCTGTCGCCAGGTACATAGGCACCACCTTAGGAGTGAAGAGGCGTGGTGATCTTCTGCAAGCTTATTTTTTAAAAAATGAGTACGAAATAACTTCTGGTGTGAATAACTGAATGATCTATTTATATGACAATTTCTGAAGACAAACTGCTACAAAAGTTGCCCTTGGTAATAGATATAACAACTCTCCCTTTTGCCCAAAGTATGTGCTCTAAAGGAATGTTACTGCAAACACCACGATTTGACTGCTACAAATAAAATAATGCAAGAGTCACGCTTTATGCAAATAGCTTTAAAAAAAGTTGCTCACGTATTCAAGATAAAATATGTTTACATTTTTGAGCAAGAGATTTCAACACAAGCTTAAGAATAATTTTAAGAAAGCACCCTCCAGTGGGAATCAGAGACCATTTGATCTAAAAAGACAAGTTAAAAATCAGTGATAAACTACTTGCCGATCTTGCAATTCATTGTCATCAGATACAAGCTGCAGCTTTGAATCAGATGTGTGGAAGTTAGAAATTACATCCTTTTAAACTGGGATTTTTTTGAGATAGCAGATGATGAAACTGCTTTTGTAGAATATTACTCAGAAATAAAATAAAAAGCTTCTCTCGGGGAACAGTTAACTCCTTAAAGAGTTCTATTGATTCTTTTAGCCCTGTAGCACCAACCCTATTTTGTGCCATCTTTCAGCATGGCATTGAACTGATATTTCTCAAAAAAATGCACAAAAATTTACTTGAATCACATTAAATTGATAGGACCACAGAATTAGTACAATTCTAAAGCAATGATACAGGAAATGCATCTTTATATTCAAAGAATATTTTGATGCATATCCTTACTGAGAGAATAATATTAGTTAAATTACTCTACAATTAACCTTAGTCTACCATAATGAACCTGACTTTTAGGCAACATTATACCAGAATATCAGCTGTTATAATGTAACAACTCTCAGTGCAAAGTATGTCAGAAGCCAGAGCTGAATCTAACCTAAATATAGGCAAACAATATTTTTTTCATAGAAACATACAGCAACAGAAACAGGATCTCATGATCTACCTCAGGGCCATATTTCCGCACTTCAATCCAAATACCTATCTTTGCCTTTCCTCAGTATATTTTCCTTCATAATTAATGGTTAGAAAAGACGATTTTTGAAAGCTGTCTCTAACTTCACGTCACCATATGTACACATTATTGTTTTCAAACAGCCTGGTTGGACAAATTAACCAGTGAATTCTTCTTTCAAGTGATTTGAAACAATGAAGAGGTCAAAAGGATAAACTATCTCCCAAATCTAGGCTGTGGGTAGGCAAACAATATTTTCTTTCTCCTTTCCCATCCTACTTTTTCCTTCCAGAATCCCAATAGCTGGAGATCCAGTACACCTGAGTACAGATTAGAAAACTTACATTTAAAGTAATACAAAAGGTTGGAATTCTGAAACAAGACAAGGCTGAAATTAAATAATGTTTAAGGCAACACCTGTTATGAGGAGACAATTAATGTTCCATCTAAAACATTTCCAGCACTTTTTTATGCATCTTGCATGTTTCACTGATGTACTCTACAACTGACAATAAAACAGATCTTTCATATTTCTTATAAATCAAAATGTAACTACTTACTAAATTTAAAAATGCTTTGCACATGAAATCCACCCATCTGAAAGCACTCCATCCAGCAACATCACCACCAATCATTTCTTTACTTCTACAGTAATATCGAAGTTCACATCTCCACTACTGTTTTGGAAGTTCATACCAAACATTGGCCACACGTATGAACAAGGATTGTTATCAATCTTAAAATTGAAATTTATTTTCTTTTTCGTCCCATAATTTATCCAAAAATAATATTCAAGACTTAATCTTTCTGCCATTTGATAACTTGGATTCTTATGTTAAGCTCGCCTCGTATACCGTAGGATGAAGTGCAAGAACTTCTAGTCTTTCCTCACGTTCAGCATTTTCCGCACTTGAATATCTCCCTGCATCGCGGTTGTGACTAACCCAACTTACCTTCATGTTTTGCTTGGAGATTTCAAGAAGCTTTCGCCAAGGCTCAAGGCCTCGTTTATTCAAAAGAAAATCCTGATAATGCTTTTCTGCAGCAGACTGGATTTGCCTTTGTTTTTCCAACCACGCCTGCTTCTCAATTTCTTTCTGAAATGACATCAGGAAAATAAGACACTCAGAATTTTGTGTGTGTATAAACTTGCAGTGCATTATTTGTGCAGGATATTGTCGATAATATTGATCTGTGCTTTTTCCTAAAAGATTCAAAGTTATTTATGCTTATAAAAAAAGTAAATTAATTTGGATTTCTAGTCAGTGGAAGATGGATAACATTTGCTGTAAACTTCAAAGAAAGTTGTCACAAATATTTAGCAGGCTCCATGTTCTCAATGTGATTTGCTGCCCCACATTTTCTATAGCAGATTTGGGAATGGAGCAAGACTGAAGTCATTACTTTCAGATAGCAAATAATATTGGCCTGGTCCAACTGGTGGTTGGCCAGTGACTCTGCAATTAATGGCTGGGCAATTGCACTTTGCATGTCAACGCATTCCAGACTTCCACATCTACACACTGCAGCGCAGTAGTACAGAACAGGCTCATGATCCAAGTCTGGGGATTGATCTTAATTATACTGAGGTGGGGGCTGAATGAACTTGGTACTTTCTCCCTCAGATTTTATGCATCACTATCGATGTTTCTGTTGTAAACTAACTTATTTGCAAGGTCTAACCAGTTTGGAAGGAAAAGATAAATAAGGCCACACACACAAAAAATGCTGGTGAATGCAGCAGGCCAAGCAGCATCTATAGGAAGAGGTACAGTTGATATTTTGGGCTGAGACCCTTCGTCAGGACTAACTGAAAGAAGAGATAGTAAGAGATTTGAAAGTGGGACGGGGAGGGGAAGATCGAAAATGATAGGAGAAGACAGGAGGGGGAGGGATGGAGCTAAGAGCTGGAAAGTTGATTGGCAAAAGGGATACAAGGTTGGAGAAGGTTGAGGATCATGGGACGGGAAGCCTAGGGAGAAAGAAAGGGGGAGGGGAGCCCAGAGGATGGAGAGCAGGCAAGGACTTATAGTGAGAGGGACAGAGGGAGAAAAAAAAGGGGGGGGAGATAAATAAATAAGGGATAGGGTACGAAGGGGAGTAAGTTAGAGAGGTCAATGTTCATGCCATCAGATTGGAAGCTACCCAGACAGAATATAAGGTGTTGTTCCTCCAACTTGAGTGTGGTTTCATCTTGACAGTAGAGGAGACTGTGGATAGACATATCAGAATGGGAATGGGATGTGGAATTAAAATGTGTGGCCACTGGGAGATCCTGCTTTCTCTGGCGGACAGAGCGTAGGTGTTCAGCAAAACGGTCTCCCAGTCTGCGTCGGGTCTCGCCAATATATAGGAGGCCATATTACACTTCCTCCCTCACCACCATTCAGGGCCCCAGACAGTCCTTCCAGGTGAGGGGACATTTCACCTGTGAGACAGCTGGGGTGATATACTGCGTCCGGTGCTCCCGGCGCAGCCTTCTATATATTGGCGAGATCCAACGCAGGCTGGGAGACCATTTTGCTGAATACCTATGCTCTGTCCGCCAGAGAAAGCAGGATCTCCCAGTGGCCACACATTTTAATTCCACATCCCATTCCCATTCTGATATGTCTATCCACGGCCTCCTCTACCGTCAAGATGAAGCCACACTCAGGTTGGAGGAACAACACCTTATATTCCGTCTGGGTAGCTTCCAACCTGATGGCATGAACATCGACTTCTCTAACTTCCGCTAATGCCCCACCTCCCCTTCCCCCGCCCTTTTTTCTCCCTCTGTCCCTCTCACTATAACTCCTTGCCTACTCTCCACTCTCCATCCTCTGGGCTCCCCTCTCCCTTTCTTTCTCCCTAGGCCTCCCGTCCCATGATCCTCTCCCTTCTCCAACCTTGTATCCCTTTTGCCACTCAACTTTCCAGCTCTTAGCTCCATACCTCCCCTTCCTGTCTTCTCCTATCATTTTGGATCTCCCCTCCCCCTCCCAAATCTCTTACTATCTCTTCTTTCAGTTAGTCCTGACGAAGGGCCTCGGTCCAAAACATCGACTGTAGCTCTTCCTGTAGATACTGCCTGGCCTGCTGCGTTCACCAGCATTTTTTGTGTCTGTTGCTTGAATTTCCAGCATCTACAGATTTACTCATGTTTGCGATAAATAAGGCCAACTATTTTTCTTTTCCCCTCTATTTAAATTAAACAGCAGTTTTCATTAAGCATTTTGAAACATCCAATTGAAAAAAATGCATTCCAATTGTTTCTAAGTATTTCTGATGATCAGAGACACTTCAAAGCAATGGAAATGGCTTCCATGACACAAGGAGCACAAAACATCAGTACAGGTGTCCCCTGCTTTTCGAACGTTCGCTTTACGAAACCTCACTGTTACGAAAGACCTACATTAGTACCCTGTTTTCGCTAACAGAAGGTGTTTTCACTGTTACGAAAAAAATCAGTGCGCGATAAAAATCAGCACACGCCCCGAGCAGCCGCTCTCCCCCGGATTCGGAACTGCTTTGCTTAAACACTTGCCTGTGAGCAGCCGTTTGCAAGGTGAGTTCTATGGCATCGGAAAAGCCTGAAAGAGCTCGTAAGTGTGTTACATTTAGCGTAAAACTACACATAATTAAGCATTTTGATCATGGTGAACGAAGTAAGGACAACGTGAGTTTGGCTTGTGGAAGCTGACGAAGATGATGTTGAAAAGGTTTTGCCATCCCATGACCAAGAACTGATAGATGAAGAACTGATGCAATTGGAAGGATAACAATCGAAACCGAATGAGTAATGATAAAGTACGACTTTAATTTTGAAAGGGTACGTCGGTTTAGGGGATATTTGCAAGATGGTTTGAGTGCTTACAAAGAAATGTATGATTGAAAAATGCACGAGGCTCAGCAGTCAAGCAAGCCTTCCACATCAGCCACAGCAGACGACGAACCTCGACCTTCGACATCGAGGCGGGCATTCATAGGAGAAGATGAGCTGCCTGCTCTAATGGAAGCAGACGACGAGATGACACCCCAGTGTCCCACCACCCCAACACCCAGGCCACGGACAGGTACTGTACCGATTCACGGAGAATGCAGCAGTAGCCAGGAGACACACAGCACATCTTTAAGAAAAAAGCCGAAATAAACATGCTAATTAATTAGGTGCCGCCCGACACGTAATTGTCGGCCCAGATCAGAGGCGATGCAATCAGCACTGATCTGGGCCAACAATTATGTACCGGGCGGCACCTAATTAATTAGCATGTTTATTTCGGCTTTTTTTCTTAAAGATGTGCTGTGTGCCTCCCGGCTACCGCTGCGTGCTTCGTGGATCAGTTCGCTGCCCGGCGGGTGGGGGCCACTGCACCACCCCAACCTGTGACTCAGCCTAACACACCATCATCAGTGTGCTCCGCGCTTTTCCAATTCCAGTAAGTGAAACTACACTGTACATACATTATTTCTACTTTATATCAGCTGTGTATTTTTACGTGTTATTTGGTATGATTTGGCAGCTTCATAGCTTAAAGGTTACTGGAGAGCTCTTGCGCCGTGTTTCTGCCGAGAGCACTTGCATGAGATTTTCGCTACGGAGAACAGTTCAGGCAATGATTGTGGAAAAGTATTTCTACTTTATATAAGCTGTGTATTTATATCATTCCTGCTTTTACTATATCTTATTGTTATCTTAGGTTTTATGTGTTATTTGGCATGATTTGGTAGGTTATTTTTGGGTCTGCGAATGCTCACAAAATTTTCCCATATAAATAAACGGTAATTGCTTCTTTGCTTTACGACATTCCGGCTTACAAACCGTTTCATAGCAACACTCTACTTTCAGATGGCGGGGGAAACCTGTAACAGGTAAATGAAATGGGCAGACTAGCAAAGGCTGCTGAGAGCACAATTCAAGCCATCGTTTAAACTTCAGCTAAGGAATATTACTACATTAAACAAACATTATTTCAAATGCAATACCTCAATGAGGATCTAAATTATAGAAAAAAATTAATGCAGTACTCTACTCATTACTCTTACCAAATGGGCAGTTTTATCTGGATGGAAATCAAATAGAACAAGTATAAATTAATTATACCCATAGCAACCTGATTCCCTGCCACAGTCTTTGGCAATAATTCAATTTTATCTTCATTCAACCCAACTCACAATTTAAAAAACAGAGATTTTGGCCAATCCTGTTTATTTTGGAAGGGAATTTATATTCATGATCAAATCAATTACCTTCCTCCAAGTTACTTAATACCATGACCTTCCCTGCTGTTTCAGAAATATCAATTAATTTAAACAAAGAAAAATACTATTATCTAGTCACCTGCAGCCCCATTTTGAATGAGTTCACTACCTACCACCTCCCTTTTTAGTCTATTAAACTCAATTGGCCTTGTAATTCTTACAGTTTGCTGATCAAACTATGGACCATTGGTCAAATTTAGTTTCATTGAAACACAGAAAATGGCAGAAGTAATTTGGCCATTCAGATCTGTTCAACAATTTAATCTGACCAGGTTTGATCATCAATCTCTGTCCCTATCTCCCTTATTCCCTTTAACCCAGAGATTCCCAAACTTTTATGGATTACCGCCACCTTAGCAACCAGACTACATCCACATGACTCCTCCCCTCTTTTCAGCCATTACATAAAAACTATAAACAATTTTGATTTATGAAGCAGTGAATGAAAACAGGAACTGTAAATTCAAAACAGTGACAAATGAAAAAAAGCAAATCTATTTAAAAATAAATTTCTTTAATTATAGTAGATATAATTTTTATCATCAATCTTAGAGTACATTAGTAGTCCAATTAGTCACTACTTCATTGCTTTTTCATCTTTCAGTGAGATGGATCGGCTTGGTGCAGTGATATTAGCTTCTCAACATCTGGCTGAATGTCACTCAGGAGTCTCAGATCCCCACGTTTAGTAATTTGCAGTCTGTTTTGTTACTTTGAAAGAAGTTGGGCTACTTCACTGAAACTGCACTCTACTAAATACGATGTTGGAAAGTCAATAAAGAATATCTTGATCTTTTTCCACAGTGCAGGATAGCATTTAGAGATTTCTTTCTGCTGTTATGTACCCCTAGGGTTCATATTTTCTGTGGACTGTCACTTTAAAACGTCAGTAGAATGAGAATGACTCTTGGACACTGTTTGAGCTGTTACAGAGAGAGAGAGAGGGGTGGAGTCTGTCTTTCAGCTCGTGTTATGGTTTCTCTGCAGCGTGTTTATACTTTTACAAGGACACTGACTACTGCTGTCAGCTTCTGGGTTGCCATGAAAAGAGAGGGAGAGAGGGAGAGAGAAAGACCGCTCACAGTTTGTTTGGAATTTCTGTAAGGACACTGCAGCTTCTGAGTTCCTGCAGAGAGAGGAGGAGCTACTTGATGGACAGCTGGTGTTCAGCATAAAAGTATTTAAATGAGCATAATTGCTTGTTTGACAGGACACGCAGGCGCACTAAGGTGTGGTGAAGTTACCATTATCCTGTTCAGGTGCCCACGAGTGTGGGACTGAGGATCGATTGTGAGGGAGCGATCTGTGATTATTAGTGCATGAAAGAGTGACCCTGTGGAGTCTACTAGTGTGTCTAACCTT
Source organism: Mobula hypostoma (assembly GCF_963921235.1). Lineage (NCBI taxonomy): Eukaryota > Metazoa > Chordata > Chondrichthyes > Myliobatiformes > Myliobatidae > Mobula > Mobula hypostoma. The sequence goes on along the minus strand of NC_086102.1, from coordinate 71,854,710 downwards.
TGCCTGGGTTGGTAGACCATCACCTGAAGACGATACTCTTAAGTTGGTCAAGTTTGGCTAACTTAGAAGTTTCGGAGGACAACGGGAAGAATCGACGGCTTCAGCTTACTCGAACAACCATGACACCTCTCTCTCTCTCCATCACTACTCAACTAAATACCACAAACTCAACTGAACTTTACCCATCACCGTAAGACTGTATCCATTTACCCCTAGGCTTGAAGAAGCTTGGTTTTTATATTTCCACACTTATATAATCATTGCTAACCTGTTTGATTTATCTGATTTTATATTACTGTATTGCGTAGTTACTAATAAATACCATTAGTTAACAGCAATACCAGACTCCAAGGTGTTTTCCATTTCTGCTGGTTCTTTAACCCGTCACAGGGTACGTGACACTGCAACTAAAATTCTTGATATAATTTTTGAACCTCTGTTTCAGCTCAGTCATTTTGTAGTGAGGTAAGTTCTTACTACATCCTTACTGTTAATTCCTCATTACAAGTGTTCAGAAACATATTTATTATCCAATCTGGAATTTGGATCGCGAGAAGATCCTGAAATCTCTTTGACATGTCTTTATGCAGCTCACCCAGGTGGGTACAATATGCTTGAAGATAATCACCTGGTATTATTTCATTCTCTTCCAACTCAGAGTGGCTCAGAAATTGGAAAAGTTTATGACAGCCAATGTTGCACATAAATAGGGTTAACTTAGACAGAAATGTGGAGACAACTGATTTGACTTTGATAATATTCATATCACTTGCTTACAAGTGAAGATTGTTTTCATTAAACTTTGTGAATAATTCTGATTAGTAAGCAATGCCATGCCTCATATTCTCGAGTTGATGATGGAAAGAAGCATTTGAGTCTTCAAAAGCACAAAACAGCATCTCGGGCAGTTTCATTTCGAGAGCCACCTGACTTCTGTGTGCAACAGCGCGCATTCAAACTGTTCATCGTTCTCAATACAAAGCTCTCAAAATAGTCCAAAATTGAGAGAATGAGACTTGATTCTATTTACCTCTGTGATAACAGTATTTAATGATTTTAGGCTTTTTGTGACAAGATGTAGTCTGTGAATTACATGGTGAATGGTAAACGTTAGGCACAGCTTTTTCAGCTAAGTAATGACTCCGTGGCCCGTGGTAGTGTCCTGTCATTGATGGTGCCCCAATTATCGCACAAGCAAAAACGTTGGTGAGTGGAATACCCTTCTGTTTGAAAAATTGCTCAGCAACCCAAAATATTGACTCCCATTTCATATCTGTTTCTAGTCCCCTTGCAAACAATAACTTTTGAACAATGGAGCAGGTACCTAATAAAGTGGCCACTTAAGTGTATGTGTATATTAAATCTGTGTTGCTGCAACTGGCTTCCATGGTAAAGATTTCTGTAGTTTTATCACTCTTTGGGTGAATAAATTTCTCATTACCTGTCTATTCTTGATTAGCCAGGGTATCAAAGAGTATGGGCAGGGGAGTGGGGATGACTGGTAGAATTGGATCAGCCCATGATTGAATGGTGGAGCAGACTCGATGGGCCGAATGGCCTTCTTCTGCTCCTATATCTTATGGTCATATGGTCTCAAATGGTCTGTCTAATCCACATCCTTGAGGTGTACCCTGGATTTTGGATTTCTGCAGCATCACGAACATCTAGTTGTCCAATCCTGTCAGGATCTTGTATGTTTCATGAGGTTTTATCTCATTCTCAGCTCAAGCAATTAGAAGCCCAATCTTCCTAATCTCCCCCTATATGCAAGTCCTGCCACCCCAAGAATTGGTCCAATGACTATTGACTGTACTCCCTCCTTAGCAACATCTTTCTTGTGATGAGACCAACATTTTTGCACAAATCTCAAGGTGTTGCCTTGCTGTAGCTCTGTACAATTTGAGTAAGAAAAATTATACAGAGCCTTGGTGAGACCTCTAAAATGAAGGCTGACAAACCAGACCCCTCTTAAATGCCTGCTACACCTGTATGTTTACTTTCATGAACTTATGTACAAGGGCACCCAGGCCTCATTGCACCACTCTCTTTACTAATCTGTCACCCTTCGGATAATATCCTACCCCCAATTGCCACCAAAATAAACAATCTCACATTTATCCACATGATAGCACATCTGCTATGCATTTGCTCATTCATTCAGCCTGTCCAAATCACGATGGAGCATCTCCATATCACAGCTTTACACTGTTTACATGTTTGGAGACAGCATTTCATTGTTCATCTTAGTCATTAAGGACAAAGAACAAAAACTAGTCAAGAAAAGAGCCGGGATTCCATCCATTTATTTGGGACGTAATGCTGCTTAACCGGGGCAGCAGACTGTTGCCAAACACTTTCTAACTAACATCAGTCACATGCATGTTTTGTGGCTATTAGGCAACACACAGTGAACAGTTTTAACTAGCATCACGTGTGTGGTTACCTTCAAAATGCAGTGATTTTTGTCACTGATAGTTGGCGAGTAATAAACAGTAAGTGGTGGTGTCAACAAACTTAAATGCAGCATTGGAGCTGTACTCAGCTGCAGAATTGTACAAATAGAGTAAAGCAGGGAACTAAGTACACAGCCTTCTGGCGCACCTGTGTCTGACTGATCCTGTCCTGTCACCGTTTTATAAAGACTATTACATCTTAAATTCCGTCAAGCTAGCTGCTCTACAATTCCCTGTTTTTCAAATAGTGAGGTTATGTTACAAGGCTATAATCCAAAGAATGCTGGAAAATAACTACCAATGTATCCAGTATTTCGATGGTCACTTCCTCAAGTACTCTGTCATGCAGTTTTATGATTTCATATTGATTATAATTAGACAGTTTAATGTAGAGGCTTTAATGTAAATACAATTGATTTACTAAAACATTTTTGATACTGTTTTATTGAATATGGTTAGATACTTTACTCTAAAGAGCAATAAACAAAGATGTATCTCAAAATGCTTACACGACATAAAGGATTCAGTTTAATCGCAGTGTAATAGGGCACCATGTTTAACAATTCACCAGACTGCTAGTAACAAACCATTCAGTCCACCTCATCCATGCAGACCATAAATGATGCATCTACTCAATCCCTTTAATCAGCAATTGGCTTTCAATGCCTTGGTGATTCAAATGCACATTCAGATGTGTGTTAAATGAACTATGAGTCTTTAAAGAGTTTACAGTTTGATTAGTTCTGTTGGCCAGTGAACGAAATGAGCACAAAGTCAGGAAAACACATGCCTATCAGTCTATTTTAGACACCTACAGTGTGTATCCCACATTTGAAAGATCCAATGGCAACAGTGCATTACTTCTAAGAACTACATTTTCCTCTTTACAAACACAAACTTTAATGAGGTACATGGCTCCTCTCCTTCAATTTATGCATAAATTGAGTTGATATAAATAAAACTCAAACATTTTAATTTGGGATAAATAATGCTTACAATAATTGTTTTATAAATGGATTCTGAATAATTGGCCCACTGGTTTATTGGGGCAGCCATTTATTTGGGACATCTCTTAAAGAACAAAAGCTAAATAAAGAAAATAACCAGGATTTACTTTGTTTATTTGGAACACTATGCCACTTAATTGGGGCAGGAGGCACACAGTGCCAAACAGTTTTTAACTAGCGTCGGTCATAGCTGTTAGACACTACACTGTGCTTACAACAGTAAGTTTTTAAATAGCGTCAGTTGCATGTTTTTGTGCTCAAAAAACAGAGATTTTTGTTACTGATAGTTGCCAACAAATAAGCAGTAAGACAATTCAGAACCGTTTTGCTCACTGTGGTTTCAAGCATTCAGGCTTGGAAATGCCAGAACTGCCTGGGAGTGAAAATGAAATGACTTCAGTACTTCGGCAAGTTAGAAACTACAAAGATACTGACAATCATCTTGAATGTTACAATGAAAATGAAGAATCTGGAGGATGCAATCATCTAAAACATTGTACGGAGGCAGTTTATTATCTGTACGAGGTGTCTGTGCTGATTTTGTTCATTTGTGAGGTGAGGGCCTCCTGAACATGGATATTGCATCCCAGCTGTCTAGATACTCAAGCCTGGGCAATACGATATGGGGAGCAAGCTGTTCCCATGTAGCAAGCTCCCCCTCTCCACGCATCTGATAAACTCAAAGGAACAGCAGAGACCGATACCGTTTCACATCAACAGCATCGCAGGAGTTGCCAGTCAGCATTGAACCCAACATAGGACAACCTTATGGACTTCAGTTCCAGATTATCTCTTGGGGTTTACTCCTGAAGCACTTCCCCATGAGTGGGTATAGCTGCAAGGCAGCAGAGATCTAAGATCAGTTTTCCTTCTCCTAGGTGAGCTGCCAACCTTCTCCTAGACAAGCCCCATCTGGCCAAAGCAACTGGTTTTAAGGTGCCAGTATCCCGCCATTGCCCCTTCTCCTGTCAGTAGAAACCGTTTTGCTGGGTTTACTAGCTAAGCCACACATGAAGACCAGGAACTGGAGTTGGTTGTCAGAGGCTATTTGAGGTGTACGCCATAGGGAGCATTTAATAGGTAGTGGGAGCTTGTCCCCATTAACACCCCCGGCTATAACAACCTTATGTGTTCATTTACAGTGAATCAACAGAATATGGCAGACAAATTCCTCCATCGATAACTATTAAGAACTTAGATATAGTTTTAGAGTATTTTAGAGGTATTGGTAGTGTTCTAATTTGTTCTGTATTTCATTTAAATACATAATTCATTACTCAGTTAAATGGTAGTTAGTCTTTTTTTTTAAACACCTTTTGACTATTCCATGAAACTTGGGCTAATTGGGGCAACCACTTAACCTATTAACCAGAATCCATTGTATTCAAAATCCAAAAAGAGAAAAAAATACTTAGCAAATTGTCAACAACTTCCAAGCTACACTGTTTAGCATCAGTTTGCAAATTTGTACCTGTCTCTGTAATCTTTTCTCCTCACGCTTCTTTTCTAACAATGCCCGTTTCTCAGCTTCCTGCTGCATTCGTCGTTCTTCCTCTTCAGCTCTCAACTGTGCCTTGAGGCAAACATAAGTACAAAATATTCTTCAATACCACACAGTCCAGAGCAATTCAAACATTATTCCACACAGAAATGCTATTTTAAAATGTCACAATTTAATGCTGCTGTTGTCACTTGCACTGTTTGAGGAAATAACTGGCAGGATAGACAAAGGAGAGTCAGTGAATGTTGTTTACTTGGATTTTCAGAAGGCCTTTGACAACGTATCACATGAGATAGAAGCCCATGGTATTACAGGAATGAAACTAGCATGGATAGAAGACTGGCTGATTGGCTGAAAGTAAAGAGTGGGAATAAAGGATGCCTTTTCTGGTTGACCGGTGACCGGTGTTCTGCAAGGGTAGGTGTTGAGTGTGCAACTTTTCACTGATCTGGATGTTACTGGCTTTGTGGCCAAGTTTGCAACAATACAAAGATAGGTGGTAGGGGCAGGTACTGCTGACGAAGCAGAGTCTTCGAAGGACGATTATGAGAATGAGCAAAGTAGTGGCAGATGGAATACTATGCAGGGAAGGGGATGGTCATGCACTTTGGTAGAAGGAATGAAGATGTAGACTGTTTTCTAAACAGGGAGAAAATTCAAAGGTCAAAGGTGCAAAAGGACTTGGGATTCCTCATGCAGGATTCCATAAAGGTTAATTTGCAAATTGAGTGGGTAATCGCTCGCTTGCTTTAGATCGCATCTGGAAATTCCAGTCGGCGGACAATCTCCCTCCACGCCGCTCTGACATATTGGGACATCATGTACTCGGCAGGTTACAGCAGTGGTTTGCCATTGCCTTCTGCCGGGTGAGTTTAAAGAGATCACCACCCCTTGCAGTGGATGACCAGGACGTCTGAGTGCCTCGTCATGCTCTTAGCGCTCCACCAACACCTGCTGGCCTGTCTTCTTGACCGTTGGACCATTAATCGGTCTCCTCCGCTCCATCCGCCAGGGCCAGACTTCATGCACTGGGATAGACAGATCCTCTACCTCATCGGGGGTTGAAGACCCATCGGCTACCCTCACCTGGTTTGGCCCGTCTGCCGAGATGGTTTACCAGGGTGTGGCCGCTGCGTGTGTTGCAGCTACTTGGAGACACAGGTGAGAGCTGAACACCAGGTGGGGACCAAAGGTGGATGAGTGGGTAATAAGGAAGGTGAATACAATGTGGACATTCATTTGTAGAAGACTAGAATATAAAAGCATGGATGAAATTCTGAGTCTTTATAATGTGCTGATCAGACCACATTTTAAATATTGTGAGGAGTTTTGGGGTCCATAAGCTAAGGAAGGATGTGCTGGCATTGAAGAGGGTCCAGAGGAGGCTTAAAAAGAATGACCCAGGAATGAAAAGGTTAACATATGAGGAGCATTTGATGACTCCGGGTCCTCAGAATAGAAGGATTTCCCTTTAGAACAGAGATGAGGAGGAATTTCTTCAATCAGACAGTGCTTAATCTGAGGAATTCATTGGCATGGACGGCTGAGGAGGCCAAGTTATCAGGTATATTTAAAGAGGAGATGATAGGTTCTCGATTACAGGGAGAAGGCAGAAGGAAGTGGTTGAGAGGGAAGATAAACTACCCATGATCCAATGGTGGAGCAGACCAGATGGCCCAAATGGCCTATGCCCTATAGTTTAACACGTGGTGTGAATGAGAGAAAATGTGAGAATCCCAACCATCATTACAGGACAGCAAGAGGGAGAAAGTTGCGAGGTCTAACATCTGAGTGCTTATTTTCCTCCTAGTCTGTTTTTATTAAATACAGCATCAACACACTTAATCATTAAGTGTGAACATTTTCTTGATTTTCTTGTTAGTTAGAAAGTGAATTTAGAGAGGAAGTGTAGGAAATACTACATTTACACAGCACCTTTCAATGTCCCAGGCCACCTCAAAAAGTAGTTAAATGTGTATTTTTGAAAAGCAGACAATGCTGTCACAAGGGGAAATACGCCATTTTGCTTACAGCAAGCACCTAAAAAGTTCACATGGATAATGAAGAGATAATCTGCTTAAGGGTTAAATATCATCCAGAACACAGGCCAGTTTGATGTCATTAAGCATCAGATTATATTTAATGATAAAGCAGGAAAATAAAACAATGTTTAAACCCACAAGTTTGTCTTCTTCCTTTTTTCTTTTGATCTCTTCCAATTCTTTTCTTTTTGCCATGCGCTGCCTTGCTCGCTCCTCCATTGCTGAAAAAATATTCAAATTGTTTTTTTTTAAGAATTAGCAAGCAAATGGATAGCTTTGTATTAATTATTCAATGGTCACCAGTATAACTGGTCATTTCATGCAATACAATTTCTAGGATCATGTAAGAAAGCATCACCAATTTAGTGCACAGTATTAGTCTTTGTCAAAAAATACTAAAATTATACAACTATAGTTTATTTGCTGATCAGTGCACCTTTTGAACACAAATCCTAATCCCACCAGTGACGCCTCCTAACTTGCCCTCTCCCCTATCAACATTGCCTTTTAATTGTATAATGGCCATACTGTATATATAGCCACTCAATGGAAGAGAAGAAATTATTCAAAGACCAATTAATGGCTAAACCAAATACCATACAAAGCTCAATGCCCACTCTTATCACCAACCATGAATGTGCTTGTCCACTGTTATAAGATCATTCTGCGGAGCAGAATTAGGCCATTTGGCCCATTGAATCTGCTCTGCCATTTCACCATGGCTGATCCAATTTTTCTCTCAGGCTCAATCTCCTGCCTTCTCGCCGCATCCCTTCATGCCCAGACCAATCGAGATTCTATCAACCTCCAACTTGAATATATATAAAGACAGCATTCAGGGGTATAAACTAAAAATGCCTTCTCTTTCACTTGGTTTCATGTATGGATATCAATTTTAAATGGACCGATAACTGATTCATGAAAATATGTGCCTAGTTTGGATATTGGTCAACTTAATAACCCCAAGCATACACAAATAAGATGAAAGCAGAGAACAACAGGTTTGATTATGCCATAATTGCACAACCAGCTTTACAGGGGAAATAGAGCAGAAACACACAAACAAAATATACAGCAATGTTACTTGAACCACTAAATAACCAGCAATAAAAGCATGACTGCATACCTTTGACGATCGGATGAGGTGAAATCAAGTTATGATTGGTTTTGCTACAATTGGTACTGCTTGTGGAACAATTGGATTCCTCAGCTAATGAAGGACAATTTGATCTGTAGGAGAATAAAATCAAATAACATTATCAATGTCACTTTTTATACATATGCACAGATTCTTCTCAGCTTCTTTCTAAAATCTTAATAGATGATCAGGAATTTAAGAAAAGGACATATTTTCAGAAGTGGTCATTTCTTGCAAGATTTAGTTTGTTTCCCCTCCTTTTGGGATGTGGGTATTGTTAATCTCTAACTATCCTTGAGACGGTGTTAGTAAACCGACTTGAACTGCCATTGTCAAGTACCTACAATAGTGTACAATTTGCAGGATTTATACCCAGCGACAATGAAGGAATTACAAAACCTTTCCAGGGTCAAACATCAATGAGAATTAGCAAGAATGGCAGATTTCTTAACCAGATTTAAGTGAACCACTTGGGATTTTTTGACAATCCCATAGCTTCATAATCGTTATTAATATCTTGTTTTAATTACAAAATACTTTGTTTTTGATTAACCAAACTCAAATTCCACAATATCACCTAGTCTTTTGAAAAAAAAAGAAAATAAGTGAAGAGGAATGTAACATTACTTGAATTTATGCTCAGTAGCGTCTGTCGTTTCAAGTTGCACATTTCCAGCAGGTCTTCTAGCATGAGTATGTGGCTCAACGTGCATCTTTTGTGTTGCATTAACAACTGCAGTGGTGATGGCCGAAGCTAATTTTGCCTCTTGCTGTAGGATTGTTAACTGTTGCTTCTCCTGCAGTTCTTCAATGATTTTCTGTTTTTCCTGAAGTAGCTTTTTTTGATCCTCAATGACTTGCTGTTGGAATGCATGGCGATGTTTAAAGTTGTCCTGAGTTACCTTCCCAGTACTGCCAAAATTGGGCTTATGATGTTCAAGATCTGCACCTGAGATTTTACTCCTATTTTGCAGACGTGTTACATCCTCTGAGTTTAGTGCTGCATGCTGGTGGGTAACCTGCCAAGCAAATTTTGGTCCTGCAGCTGTAAGTTGATGAACTTTGCTGTCATCTGTCACTGGAGAAGTATCTTGTTTCTTCATCATCACCTGAGATTTCTGTTTGAAATAATGTAAAATATAAACTTCTACAATAAATTTAATCAGTCTTTCAAACATTTTCAAACATCCTTTCCACATCTACTCTGTCTAGGCCTTTCAACATTCAGAAGGTTTCAATAAGATTCCCCCTCATCCTTATAAATTCCAGCGAGTACAGACCCAGAGCTAAAAAATGTAAACCTCCTCTGGACCCTCTCCAATGCCAGCACACCTTTTCTAGTACCTTCACATTCAAAATCATTTATAAATATTATAAACAGCAATAGACCCAACACTAGTCTCTGCAGTATTCCACCAGTCACAGGCCTTTAGTCTGAAAAACAATCCTCTGGACTTCTATTCCTCTTCTCCCACCATCAAACCAATTTTGGATCCAGTTTGGTTAGTTCACTCTGGATCCCATGTGATCTAACTTTCCAGACAGGCCTACCATGTAGTATCTTATCAGAGGCTTCGCTAAAATCCATGTGGACACCTGCTGCACTTCCCTCATCTATCTTCCTGATCACCATGTTAAAAAATTCAAAGACAGTCATGAGACACAATTTCCCACCTACAACATCATGCTATCTGTTCTCAATCAATCCTTGCCTTACCAAAAGAATGTAGATGCTGTCTCTCAGAATCCTCTTTAATAATTTACCATTAATGTTAGGCCCACTGGTCTGTAGTTCCCAGGATTTTTTTCTTGAGCCTTCTGAAACGCAAATATGCTGAATAAATTTTTGCAGCTATCTTCATCAAGGAAGGCATCCCTAGGATATCACATGCACTAACTTCAAATAACATACAAAAATCCCAATTACAAGGGATATTAAAGAAACCAAAGGCAGACAGGTCGCTGGGACCCGATGGACTGCATGCTTGAATTTTAAAGAAAGTGGCTGCAGAGATTGTGGACCCCACTGATCGAATTTTTTCACAACCTGCTGTACTCTGGGAGGGTACCAAAAGACCAGAAAACAATTAATGTGACTTCCCTGGTCAAAAATGGAGAAAGACCAGTTAGATTAACAGCTATTATTGACAAATGCTGTAGTCAATAATCAATGAGGAAATAGCTGTTCATTTTGGAAAGATGAATACAGTGGATTCCGGTTAATTGGGACACATCAGGACAAATACATTTAGACCAATTAAGCATCTGCCACAATTAGCTGAAGTTTAATGGAAATAGTTAATAAAGTATAAAAAAGAGAACTGAGTAACAAATAATGTATTTAAATGAAATACAGAACAAATTACAACACTATCAACACTACCGCAGTACTATAACAATGTGTATTAGTTTCTAACATCGACTCATTTTTTTGACTGTAAATGAGCAAAATCAGTGCAAATGCCTAATGCAGATAATGGACTGACTTCATACAATGCTTTCGACAATTGCATGCTCCAAATCTTCATTTTCATTGTAACATTTAAGATGTTACCCTCACAATAGAAACTATGAAAAATTCAGTATTTTTTAACTTCTTCGTACTTTTAACTTGTTGGAGTAGCAAAATCATTTCATTTACACTCCTGGCCGTCTCTTGCATCTCCAACCCTGAATGCTTGAAACTGGAGTGAGAAAAACACTGAGTTGCCTTCCTGCTATTTCTCACCAACTATCAGTGACAAAAATCATTGCTTTTTGAACAGAAACACATGCAACAGACTGTTCGCCTGAGGCACAGAGTGTATCTATCAGCCAAGCAAGTGCAAGTGACTGGCACTAGTTAGAAAGTGTGCAGCAAGTCTCCTGCCCCAATTAAGTGGCATAGTGTCCCAAATAAACAAAGGGAATCCGACTATATTATCAATTAGGAGTTGTCACAAGTAAGCGGCTGCCCCGATTAACTGATGGCTCAATATTCAAACCTGATCAATGTTGTTTTAAGAAAGAGAAATCAAGTTTGACACATTGGCTTGAATCTTTTGAGGGTCTGATTGGAGAGTTTGTAGAGTAGAAACTGTAGATGTAGTGCTATTAGATTTCAAAAAGCATTTGACAAGGTGCCACGTAACAGGCTGTTGCATAAAAGCTCATGATATTGGAGGAAGTATGTTAGAATTGATTGAAAACTGACTATCTCATAGGAAATAAAGTTGAAATAAATGGAATAATTTCCAACAGAAGTACCACAGGGATCGGTTTTGGTCTGCAAGTGTTCATATTTTGGCCACCATTGCAAAGGGGCTGAAATTTAAAAATAGGGAGGGAGTCAGCATTTATGGAAAAAAGTACAGTTGACAATTAAAAATAGGGAATTTTGTTGCAATTAAACAGAAAGTTGGTGATGCCTCACTTGGAATACTATGTATAGTTTTGCCCCTTTACCTAAAATCAATAGTAACCTTGGAGGCAGTACGAGGGAGATTCCCCTGGCTGATTCTGGGATGAGAGAGATGTCTACCAAAAACAATTAAATAGTTTGGGCTTGTATCTTTTGGAGTTTAAAAGAATAAGAGTGACCATAGTCAAATTTATAAAATCTTAAAAGGGCTTGACCGAGTAGGCATTGTCCCACTATTGAAAATAACCCAGTCTTGAACAAGAGAAATAACAAGATAAAGGGTTGCTAATTTAAAATTGAGGTACTAAGAAATGTCGTCTGCAGAGCATGGTGAATCTCTAGAACTTTCTGCCTGGTAGGTGGTGGAAGCTGGATCAATAGAAGTACTTAAAATGGAGATGGATAAATATTTGACAGATTAAGGCAGTGTGATTGAAGAAATGGTACTGTAGAGGAGTTGAGGCTAGAACAGACATTCACGATATTAAAAAGCAGGACAGGCTTGAACGGCCTGATGGACTACTTCTGCTCTTACTTTGTCTTCTTGTGAACTAATGGCAGAAGGTATTTAGGCTTGGGGCCATCTTGTTTTAAACTGTCCAGTTTAGGAGTAACTGTGTTGCCTAGAGCAAAGCAATGAGAATGAGAATGAAACTGAATGGGTATGAACATCATCCTTCTCCTTCGCTGAGGAGTAAATATGGTTTATTACTTACTTCCACTTTAGTTACATTAAAGAGCACAAACACCTTGTGTACTTAAGCGCTGGCCATCCATTTTGCTTGATGATACTAGAATTAATAATGGTGACTTGCTGCTAACTATTTGACACAAGAGTTTAAGAAACGGTTGTTTAGTATTTCTGTCCATTAGAATACAAAAATCTTGGCTCAAGATCCTTTCAGTTTGTTGTGTGGAATATATAACATACAGGTTTTATGTAAATAGTCACATAATAAGTTAACTGGCTGTTATTTAATTTTATCAGTTATTTGGCCAAGTATAAACTGCAATTCTACTTCATTTTTAAAGAAACACTATACATTTAACCACTTTGATCACATTACACAAAAATGAACTGTGTCTTTTTGTTTAAATTGTGTTCTTGTAAAAAAAGAGCGTACAGTTTAAATTTATATATTTTTTGTAAATGCTGCTTATATGATGCTCTGTTCAAAGTTCGAGGTAAATTTATTATCAAAAAGTGCATATATGTCACCATATACAACCCTGAGATTCATTTTCTTGTGGGCATACTCAATAAATCCAATAACCATAACCAATGAAAGACCACATTGACTGTGTGTATAACCAGTGTGCAAAAACAAAAAGAAAAAAGGAATAATAATAATAATAAATAAGCAATAAATGTCAAGAATATGAGATAAGAGTCCTTGGAGTGAGTCCATAGGTTGTGGGAACATTTCAATGATGGGGGCAAGTGAAGCTGAGTGAAGTTATCTGCTCTGGTTCAAGAGCCTGATGGTTGAGGGGTAGTCACTGTTCCTGAATCTGGTAGTGCAAGTCCTGAGGCTCCTGTACCTTCTTTGTGATGGCAGCAGTGAGGAGAATGTACGACTTGATGCTATTTGCCTGTGATGCTGCTGCAAGTAATTTTTTCATTGTAACTGTGCATATGACCATAAACTCGACTTTGATATATAGTTCAATTTGTATCAAAATACTCTGCACATCTATGAAATTTAAATGATCATTTCAGCCCCACTTACCACATACTGAGCTGGAACAACTTGCTGCAACTCACATTCAATTCTTGATGCTCTGGAAACTGCTGACAATTTCCCAGAAGAGGCTGAATCCAATAGTGCTGCCATTTTTTGCTTGGTCTCCTCTTTTCGTGCCTCCAATTCTCTTTTTTCTTTTTCTGCTTTGCACCATAATAGCCAACAAGTGAAGCAGTACCTGAGCCTGTATTTCCGATTACATTCTGTTGCCAGTTGTTTCTTCCTGCGTACAGAAATGGTGTTTCAGTTGTATTAATTTCAAAAGTATTTAATATAGTTACAGAAACAAAATAACTGTAAATGTACCATAATGAATATGTCATCTTATCACCAAATCATTTGGAGACATCCTAATGACAACGTTGTAACAATTGAGATATTTGTCAGCATAACGCTAAAAAGAAATTGACTCTTATATTTTGCTCTTCAAAAAATAGCGATTCAGGTTATTTAATAATTTGGAGAATGATTTCTGCAATATTTTCCAACTATAAATTCACACAGCCACGCTTCTAATAGGAGCCAAATGTTGTGCTGCACTTACTCCCTAACCCCACCCACCCCTGCCCTCTGCTCACTTTGGACCAACTTAACACTATCATCAAATCTGCTGAAGGCAGCTTTACTGCCGTTTGGCAAACCAACCTCTGTTTCAGAGAGGTCATATGTTCCATATGAACACTGTGCTGGTGAACCTGTCAGCACTGAACAGAACTTATTTCTTAAAATCTTGGTTCTGCTCCTTTTCTTTCTGTCCAACACCACGTCCATGACGCAGCTGACACCAGTCTCTCAACTTTTTCTTTTCCATTTCCCCTTCTTCTGCTTTTACGCATTATCCAACCATCTATGAACCTCCATATGCAACAGATCAGCCTTCTCTGCAATTCCTGCCATCTTCAATGATATTATCCTGCCAGATAGGTCTTCCACTCCTCCTTTCTTATCACCATTCCAAAGAGGCTGCCCTCTCCTCAAGCTGGTGCTTCAATTTTCCATCTGTACAAATACTAACGTTATATGACACGTTCCCATTCAAAGGCTGGAGATGATGTGATATTTATCCTTTCATTCTTCCCTTCATCCAGGGATTCAAATGCTCCTTCCAGGTAACACAGTGATGACTTGCGCTTTTGATTCAGGTTACTGGGTTAGGTACTCACATGAGCATTGCAGAAGATCTCCATTCTGCCCCTAAGATCAACAATGAGCATGGCATTTTAGTTCTCTATCTCACCCTGACCCTTCGTCCTTGGCCTCTTTCACTGTTTTAATGGATCCTACATAAACTCGAAGAGCAGCACTACTTCAGATAACCAGACTTTCCATTTAGTTTTAGAACTGTCTTCAGGAGGTCACCAGGTTATAACAGGGTTTCATTCCTGAGAATGGTTTGTCGCCTCAGGTTGGAAATGAGCAGTATCGTGTGGGGTATTAGCTGTGATGGGGGAGCGAGCAGGTCAGTCTGCTCAGTGTTTCCAGCTCTGCTCTGCTCAACTCTGTCCTGGAGAGAAGTTGGAAATGAGCAGTGTCATGTGGGGGAAAGCACAGTATTAACTGTGATAGGAGAGTGAGCAGGGGCAGGAAGAGCAGACAGCCTCACTGACTCACTGAGTGAGCAGGTGAGTCTGCTCAGCATTTCCAGCTCTGCTCGACTCTGCCCTGGAGAGAAGGCATGCGGAAACACCCTGTTCAATCTGGCAGGAATTGCCTCCAGCCCTGCAGCAGCTAGCAAATCCATCCCCATGCATCCTGGTCTCCTGGATGCTTATTTGTATGTACAGTACCTATAGGTCAAGTACTCATAACCTGGCAGAGGACCTGTAGTTCTGAAGAAAGATCATTAACTTCAAATTAATTTGAGTTTTTTTTGCCAGATCTCTGGCATATCCTTTTGTTTCAAAAAGATTTCCGAAACACAGTTCCAGCACAGTGTTGTTAATTTTCTCATTTTCATTCATCCCTTTACTTCTGCCCTCAACATGGCAATTATCCAGCCACTATCTTTCTCTTTTATCCAACATCTCTCGGTATATTTCATTTTCTCTTAGTCTCCAACCAATATAAGAAAATCTTTGTCCTCTCCACCCTCTTCCTTCAATGCACTTTCAGATGTGTTGAATCCCCACTTTTCCAGTTCAGAAGATAAAGGCCTGCCAACTCTCTCTTTCTCGTTCCACAAATGCTGCCTGATCTGACCTGCTGAATATTTCCAATGTTTCATCTCTTTTTATTTCTGTCCATCAGCATTTTCAGATTTTTTTTTCATTCTGGTCAATGGTTAACTGATGAAGTCACCATAATTCCCACGCTTAAAACCTGCAGTGTCAATTTGAAACTGAAGAACATTATTTCTGAGTTGAAAATCCAATACTTCAAAGAATGCACCTATTAACCTGACAGTCACTTGCTACTGTAAGCTAACTTTTCTTAGCTTGGTATGCAATTAATAAATGTTCAGAACAGATAAATGCTTGATATTCATTTAACAACAAAAGGAATATATCAATGTTAGGTTCTACCTCCTTCTGCTCATCATCAAGATATAAGCATCATTGTTACCATCAGGGAAACAGAAATGTTAAGCAAGTTGCTTGCAATGAAGTCACAGCAGGCTTCAGAAACAAAATAAATCAAAGGGGGTCAATAGATGCTCCTGATTCTAATGAATGAAAAGTGAATGACATACAGTTCACACAATGCAAATCATACACACTGTGTTAACAATTCCAATACTAATTATTTACACTAATGAAATAAATTAAAAAATCAATTACTATACAACAGTTTGGCATCTGTATCAAATATTGGGACAAAGCTAGAGGAATTTAAGTCATAGCAGGAATAAATGGTGGAGGGAAGGGGTGGGATCTAGTGAAATCACACTGGACATGGAACACACTTCATGATGCCAGTGAACTAAGTTTGAATGGAATGGCAGGACAATGAATGTTGGAAATCCACAGCAAAGAGCAGAGTCATTAGGTACTGTCTGATGTAGAACATTCTCTAGGGGTGTCCCAGTTGCTTCTGCCCATCCTTACACAGGGCAATTAAAATATACATACCATCTCAGGAAAAAATCTCCAACAGACATCCTGTCTAGGGTGTCTGAAACTTTGAGTCACAATCTCAAAATAAAGATCCACTCCAGATAAAGATGAGAGAGAAAATCTCCAACCAGAGGGTGAAGACTTTTTGGAATTCTCCATTCTGGTGGCCTGTAGTGTCTCAATCACCAAGTACAGTGGATTCCGGTTAATTGAGACATATCAGGACCAGTACATTTTAGCCCAAATTAGCCGGTTTCATGTAAATAGTTAAAAAGATATTAAAAAGACAAACTATTTTTAACTGAGTAACAAATGATTTATCTAAATTAAGTACAGAACAAACTAGGACACTACCAATACGTTATAGTAGTAAAAACCTGCGTATTAGTTCCTAACAGTTATTGACAGAGGAATTCATCTGGTGTATGCTGCTGTTGTCTTTTGATTGACTGTAAATGAAACAAAATCAGCGCAGACACTGGTGCAGATAATGGACTGCTTCATACAATGGTTCCGAGAATTGTACCTTCCAAATCTCCACTTTCATTGTAACATTCAAGATGGTTGTCAATACCTTCAAATTCTCCCTTGTTCCTAACTTGAAGAAGTGAGATCATTTCATTTTCACTCCCAGCTTGAAACTGCAGTGAGCAAAACAGTTCAGACATGAGGAGGGTGTTTGAAGAACAACTGAGGTGTAGAGAAAACGTATGTTCCTGTTAGAAGGAAGGACAGGGATGGAAAGATAAGAGAGCCTTGGATGTCCAGAAGAGTGATAAATTTAGTCAAGAAGAAAAAACAAAAATATGTAAAGCTTCGGAAGTTAGGACCAAATGAAACACGTGAAGAGTATAAAGAAGCCAGCAAAGAACTAGAGGAGGAAATTAGGAAAGCCGGGAAGGGTCATGAAAAATCCTTGGCAAGTAGGATTAAAGTGAATCTCGAGGCATTCTATAAATACATCAAGAGCAAGAGGATAACTAGAGAGAGGGTAGGACCACTCAAGGATAAGGGGAGGAACATTTGCTTGGATGTGGAGAATGCAAGTGAGGTACATAATGAGTACTTTGCTTCAGTATTTACCAAAGAAAAGAGGCAAGAGAAGAGATTGCTGGGGCCTTGACCAGTATCTTCGTCTCCTCTCTAGGCACAGATGAGGCCCCAGAGGACTGGTAAATGATTAACGTTGTTCCTGTATTTAAGAAGGGAACAAGGGAAATTCATGGAAACTATAGTCCGGTGAGAATCACATCAGTTATAGGGTAATTGCTGGAGAAAATTCCTCAGGGTAGGATAAATGAGCATTTCGAAACCCATGGCCTAACTAAGGAGAGCTAGCATGGCCAACTTGATTGAGTTTTTTGACAAGGTGATGAAAACGATTGATGAGGGTAGGGCAGTGGATGGGTTTTAGTAAGGCATTTGACAAAGTCCCTCACGGGAGGCTAATCCAGAAGATTAAGGTGCATCGGGTCTGTGGTGAGTTGACTATTTGAATTCAGAACTGGTTTGCACATAAAAGACAGAGGGCAGTGGTTGAAAGGACTTATTCGAGTTGAAGATCTGTAATTAGGGGAGTTCCACAGGGGTCTGTGCTGGGACCTCTGCTGATTGTGATGTATAAATGACCTGGATGAAAGTGTAGATGGGTGGATGTAGATGAATGGATGAAAATGTAGTAAGGTTGTGGGTGATACCAAGATTGGTGGAGCTGTGGATAATGTAGAAGACTGGCAAAGAACACAGCACGATATAGATCAGTTGCAAATACGGGCGGAGAAATGGCAGAAGAAGTTTAACCTGGATAAACGTAAGATGTTGCACTTGGACCCAGCTGGGTTGTTTTCTCTGAAGCAGCAGAGGGTGAGGGGAGATCTGATAGACAGGCACATGGATGTGAGGAAGATGGAGGGATATGAACCTTGTGTAGGTAGGAGGGATTAGTGTTTGGGTGTATTTGATTTGATTTTTAGCTGGTTCAGTACAACATTGTGAGCTGAAAGGCCTGCTCCTGTGCTGTCCTGCACTGTTCTGTCTTCTCTGTCTTAATGCTTATTTCTCACCAACTATCAGTGGCAAAAATTACTGCTTTTCAACATAAATACATGCAATTGACTCTAAATTGTTCACTCTAAGCATGGTGTCATGTCTAATGGCTACGCAAGTGCACGCGACTGATGCTAGTTAGAAACTGTCCACAATTAAGTGGCATTGCATTGCAAATAAATGAAAGGAATCCCGACTATTTTCTTGATTAGTTTTTGTTCTTTGAGAGTTGTCCCAAATAAATAGCTGCCCCTGTTAACTGATGGCCCAATTAATTGGAATCCATTGTATATTTAAGAGATCATTTGGCAGATTTTTAGATATTAAACAAATCAAGTGATATGTAGTTAGTGCAGGGTACAGCACATAGATGAAATATATTTCATAATCATATCTTTAGCCTGAGCATACATAAGGGGCCAAATGGATGACATGTGCTTATATTTCTTATGTTCTGATAATATAGAAATGCAAATTAAGTCTAGAGTTTTTAATGTCGCCACATAATATACCTACTGAACTAACAGATAAGTTCTTAGAACCTACTCTGTCTGGCAACTCAGACATTCTCACTATTTTAAAATCTATAAGAAGTTGAACAGATTTCATGAAAATGTCACTATGTCATTTTCCTGCTAATGTAAAAGCAGACTTTAACATGAATTAGCTTTTCGTACACATTATTTCCAGGTTCATCCATGATCTTTTAGGTATGTTCCTTGAAACAGCCTTTACTTTTAATGCTTTAGCAATGTTGCAACTTTGCACCTGAGAGATGACCATCTCATTTTGTGCATATGTCAAGCAGGGAGAGAGCAAACTTTTCCTATTTAGTCAAGTAGCCTGATCTAATACCCAGTCCTGTGATAAGTAATGCAGAACAGTATTTATTCAGCAATCCCAAACTCCCTACAAACATTTAAGAAAGGATGTGCTGATGTTGGAGAGGGTTCAGAGAAGATTTACTAGAATGACTCTGGGAATGAGAGGGTTAACATATGAGGAGCGTTTGATTGCTCTTGGACTGTACTCCCTGGAGTTTAGAAGAATGAGGGGAGACCTCACAGAAACATTTCGAACGTTGAAAGGCATGGACAGAGTGGATATGGCAAAGTTGTTTCCCATGGTGGGGGAGTCTAGTACAAGAGGGCATGAATTAAAGATTGAAGGGCGCCCATTCAGAACAGAGATGCGAAGAATTTTTTTTAGCCAGAGGGTGGTGAATCTGTGGAATTTGTTGCCACGGGAGGCAGTGGAGGCCAAGTCATTGGGTGTATTTAATCCATCCCCCATCAGGAAGGTCTCAAAGCTCTACGCTTCTTTTTGGATTCCAGACCTAATCAGTTCCCCTCTACCACCACTCTGCTCCGTCTAGCGGAATTAGTCCTTACTCTTAATAATTTCTCCTTTTGCTCCTCCCATTTCCTCCAAACTAAAGGTGTCGTATGGGTCCTAGCTATGCCTGCCTTTTTGTTGGGTTTGTGGAACAATCTATGTTCCGTGCCTATTCTGGTATCTGTCCCCCACTTTTCCTTCGCTACATCGACGACTGCATTGGCGCTGCTTCCTGCACGCATGCAGAACTTGTTGACTTTATTAACTTTGCCTCCAACTTTCACCCTGCCCTCAAGTTTACCTGGTCCATTTCCGACACCTCCCTCCCCTTTCTAGATCTTTCTGTCTCTGTCTCTGGAGACAGCTTATCTTACACTGATGTCTACTATAAGCCTACTGACTCTCACAGCTATCTGGACTATTCCTCTTCTCACCCTGTCTCTTGCAAAAACGCCATCCCCTTCTCGCAATTCCTCCATCTCCGCCGCATCTGCTCTCAGGATGAGGCTTTTCATTCTAGGACTAGGGAGATGTCTTCATTTTTTAAAGAAAGGGGCTTCCCTTCCTCCGCTATCAACTCTGCTCTTAAACGCATCTCCCCCATTTCACGTACATCTGCTCTCACTCCATCCTCCCACCACCCCACTAGGAATAGGGTTCCCCGGTCCTCACCTACCACCCCACCAGCCTCGGGTCCAACATATTATTCTCCGTAACTTCCGCCACCTCCAACGGGATCCCACCACTAAGCACATCTTTCCCTCCCCCACTCTCTCTGCATTCCGCAGGGATCGCTCCCTACACAACTCCCTTGTCCATTCGTCCCCCCCATCCCTCCCCACTGATCTCCCTCCTGGCACTTATCCGTGTAAGCGGAACAAGTGCTACACATGCCCTTACACTTCCTCCCTTACCACCATTCAGGGCCCCAAACAGTCCTTCCAGGTGAGGCATCACTTCACCTGTGAGTCGACTGGGGTGATATACTGCGTCCGGTGCTCCCGATGTGGCCTTTTATATATTGGTGAGACCCGACGCAGACTGGGAGACCGCTTTGCTGAACATCTACGCTCCGTCCGCCAGAGAAAGCAGGATCTCCCAGTGGCCACACATTTTAATTCCACATCCCATTCCCATTCTGACATGTCTATCCACGGCCTCCTCTACTGTAAAGATGAAGCCACACTCAGGTTGGAGGAACAACACCTTATATTCCGTCTGGGTAGCCTCCAACCTGATGGCATGAACATCGACTTCTCTAACTTCCGCTAAGGCCCCACCTCCCCCTCCTACCCCATCTGTTACTCATTTTTATGCACACATTCTTTCTCTCACTCTCCTTTTTCTCCTTCTGTCCCTCTGAATATACCTCTTGCCCATCCTCTGGGTCACCCCCCCCCTTGTCTTTCTTCCCAGACCTCCTGTCCCACGATCCTCTCGTATCCCCTTTTGCCTATCACCTGTCCAGCTCTCGGCTCTATCCCTCCCCCTCCTGTCTTCTCCTATCATTTTGCATCTCCCCCTCCCCCTCCAGCTTTCAAATCCCTTACTCACTCTTCCTTCAGTTAGTCCTGATGAAGGGTCTCGGCCTGAAACGTCGACTGCGCCTCTTCCTATAGATGCTGCTTGGCCTGCTGCGTTCACCAGCAACTTTGATGTATGTTGGGTGTATTTAAGGCAGGGATTGATAGGTATCTGAGTAGCCAGGGCATCAAAGGTTATGGTGAGAAGGCAGGGGAGTGGGACTAAATGGGAGAATGGATCAGCTCATGATAAAATGGTGGAGCAGACTCGATGGGCCGAATGACCGACTTCTGCTCCTTTGTCTTATGGTCTAATGTCCTTTCAGTTACTCGTAAGAGCAGGAAACCAGTAATGACACCAGTCAGAGCAGATGCTCCTTGCAGTCACATTGTAATGTTATAATATTAGGTATGTTAATTATTACAGCAAATGTATGATTATAAACATTATGCACTTTTGTTTAATTAAGCTTTCTTGCAAAATATCCATACTCATATGTCCTCTGAAGAATGAAGAAGTGATTTTCTGTGTGACGACAAACCAAGTTATCAGAAGATTGATGCTGATGAGAGAGATAAGTGAGACAAATGGAGAAATGTTCAAAATGTTAATGAGAGAGGAGAGAGAGATAACGAAAAGAGTCACCAGTCCGAGTACTGACAGACCGGTTGCTTTGAACCTGAACTGTTTGAAGTTTGATGGACAGGTGATACCCCAGCAGGGGGATAAAAGGAACAGGTTCGCTAAGGCAAGACACACACCACGAGATCACGAGATAACGAGACCCTGGAAAAGCGGTGTGCCCCCACAAGTTGGTGGAAGTTTGGAGGTCTGATCGCGGGAACCAACAATAGACGCACAGGATGAAAAGGTACGATCGGCGGGAACCTGGTGTGTTGTGTCTGCCCTTGCCTGGGTGCCGGGTTCACCGCGGAAGAACGGTCGTATCCGGAACGGGGAGGTCACAATCAGTGACCACGGAAGACATAAAAGGGTTCGCCCGAAAGCTAACTGCGGAGAATATCAAGGTCTGTCTGAATCAGATTTGCATACTCCCTCTCTCTCTCCAACGGCACAACAGTGATTACTGCGAACTGTACTAAGCTGAACTGAACTCTGCGTCACTTGAGACTGATCATTTTACCCCTAGACTGCGATAGAGCTTGTTTGATTCCTATTACCCTAGTTCTGTGTACATGTGTGTTTTATCATTGCCAACCTGTTGCATTTATATCCTTACGATTAGAGTACTGTGTTAATTATTTCTTTAATAAAACTTTCTTAGTTCCAGTAATCCAGACTCCAACTAAGTGGTCCATTTCTGCTTGTTTGGCAACCCAGTTACGGGGTACGTACCATCTGAACTATACATATTTCATTTTAGTATGACTCTCTACACATTGCTTACCTTTTTTCCTCCCGCAGTTCCATCTCGGTGCGTTGTACTTCTTGCTCCAACTTTTTTCCCCATGTATATGTTCTCCAGGCCTGGAACATTCGAAGCTGGCTTTTCCAATCAAACAAAGCTTTTGCTTTACCCACTTTGATCCTGCATTCCAGAACCAGTTTATACCAGGCTGAAAAATGTTTCTGCAAACACTAGTTTTAAATGGTAAACATTAGTCCACAGACATGTTTAACTAGGTTTTAAAAAATGACTGAGCTCTAACCAGATCACTATATTTCATAAGGGGATTGACTTTAGGTAGATATTTAAGGACACAATACCTTTAGAGTAGAGGTTAAAATACTATGTTCAGTCATACTGTTGAGAAGAATATATCTAGAGAGAACAACAACTTTGACTTTATCAATCAGCACTTCATGTTGAAAGTTAAGGACTACCACTAGGCAGAGTTACCCAGAGTGAACTGTAAACTCCTGGGATTTTAACCTAAACATGCGTTACATGACTGGTAATTAAATAGTGAAAGGTGACTCGCGCTTTTGACTCTGAATCCTGTAAGTATCCCAAGTTATAATGACCTCATAATACACACACCGAAACAACATTGAACCTATATTATGTGGGACAAAGAAAATAATTTAGCTCTCAGGGTAGGAAAATAAAACGTTAGACAATAATCTAATTTTGTGCTGGAAAGGAGACCTGGTGTAAAGGTGTGAATAGAGTAAACTCTCACTTAGTTGATGTGAATAATGTTAAAAGTTTTTTTTAAAGAAATAAGCATAGCCTTTGTATAGATGAATTAGTTCACTGACTAGTCTTGAGTAAAATGATCGTCTGTAGAAGAATATACGGTAAATAGATTAACCCTAGATGAATGCACACACTTGTAACTTGAGTTAACTGGAATTATTATAATGTTGCCATAATGCAACTTAGCTCTAGGCAACCTAGCATTGCTAAGATGTATCATAACTTTTTTTTGATGTTAATGATTTTATCTCACCCGTAACTGGCAAGATTTAATCCTGGCATCAACCTCCTGCATTTTCCGAAGATTCTCAATCTCAGAACGTTCGCGACTCTTCTGCACTTGTAATTCCATCAATGCCTGCTTGGCTTTCTCCTGAAGCAGGGCTTTCTGCCTTTTCTCTTTCTTTTGATGCTCTCGTTCACTGAGAATGAATTTTAAAGAGGTATACCTTTATGAGACATTAGTTTGATCATATCTTATGAAAACTTCTCTACAATGTTTTGACACTTTTTCTTGATCCAATAATTCCCAAGTACAGGACAATAACAAGGCTTAATGGTCTCCTTTCATACCGAAATCATCTTATGATTCAGTGCCAGGTTTTTCTGTGAGTGACCACATTAATGCATGCTTTAATTCTTAATACGCTGCGAGATATACCTCCAAGTTGATGTTGGAAAATGACTTAAGAAGTTCCCATGTTTTCTAGGTCCTATCTCTGTGAAATTCTAGCCTTGAAGCAAGCTACATGTACATCAAGGAAATCTTTTTTTAAAAGAAAATTGAAGTGCTGGAATTAGTTTCCTGTCCTTAAGTCTCTAAGATAGCAGAGGACAGAAAAACAGAAGCAAAATAACTACACCTTTATCAGAATTCTTTGTGCTCATTTCTCATAGGAGCATATTAATTTCTATATTCCATTTAGATTAGTTGGCCATTTGATTATTAATTGGTTCAGCACAACACCGTGGGGCAAACGGCCCGTTCCTGTGCTGTATTGTTCTACGTTCCAATTTCTGTTCTTCATCAGTAACCCTTGTCGAGATAGTCTGAGGGGTAGGTTTGAGAGGAAAATATAACAACCTAATGGTTAGAATTAATCAGCAAAACCAAATCAATTTCAGGATTTTTAAGATTTCATCTTCTTTCCTTCTCAAAGTACTCTAAAAGTTACATAAAGTTCATTCAGTTATTACTTGACAGATTGCCTACGTACAGCCACTTTGCTTCTTCCATAATGTATCTTTTTTCCGTCATTTCTTTCCGTAACTTCACCATCTCTTTTTTAATGTGCTCTTCCTCTTTCTTAGCCTGTAAAGCTTTTTTTCTGTTTTCCTCCTTAAGCAGTTCATGAGCTTTAGCATGAGCAAATTTCTTTATGGCTTTCTCCTGCTTCTGTTGCTCCAACTGAGTCTGCCTTTTAAGACGATTTTCTTTCACCTTTAAAATACAAATTGGCATTATTAGTTTCTCTGAATCCACATTCAACTCAAGAAGTTTCAAGTAATTTTTATTAAAACATCTTTAGTTGTTAAGTCTAACTTGAAATCAAAAACTCAAGTCACCAAAAAGATTCAAAGACAACAGGTTCATAAAGAATATTGAAATTAATTCCATAAATGTGAGTGGTAAACAAGCTGATCTATTCATTATGCAAATCATTCTGGCTACATAGTGAACATAAACACAAAATTATGACTGAAGTACTCTCCCAGCAACCTGCTACATACTTGTCGGTGTCTTGCCTCCATGCTTAAACGTGGGTCTTTTTGCGTTTTCTGTTGATTTTCCTCTTCTATCCCAAGATTATCAAGGATACCATACTCCTCCAATTTCTTTTCAAGCAGCTGCTGTAAGAAAGCCTGTGTTGCAGCAATCTCTTTCTCCCCTTCCTCCTCTTCCAAGTAATTGTACAAATCTGGAGCAACAGAATGGACAGATATATTCACTAACTTTGGATGAGGAGATGATATATTACGTGGATTATAAAACCAGTCTCAATGTAATAACATACTGGCCTAAGTTACAATTAATTGACAGAAAGTAATTTCTTCTTGTTTTCAAATCTTTTAACTGAGTAAGAATATATGCTGTGTTTGTCCATGGTTGACAATGTTTGTACTTTTAAACATTGTTTCATAGAGGTCTCTTTTAAAACATAAATGAACATTCCTTTAGTCATTTTCTATCAATCTTTGTTGTTTGCTGCTTCTCCTCTTCCTTTCATCTGCAAAAATGCCTTATTATGATAGCTTCTTTTTAGAAAGTGCATCTGCATAGTTGAATTATTCTCATCAGGAGCAATACATTTCATGTCCCAAGTGTGTTTATTCAGGCTATTTTTTTCAAGAACCAAGATTATTTAATGTCATTTCCCGTACACAAGTGTAAAGAGAACAAAGTAATTGTTACTCTGGATTCGATACAGCACAAAAGGAAAACACAAAATATAAAGAACACAATAGCAATAATAAAAAAGACAAAATAATCATAAATACGTAAGATAGCTCATAAACATACACTGACTGTATGTCCATAAAGAGATGCTAGGCTGAAGGAAAATAATAAAGCAGTAGTGGAGTTGTGGGTGGAGGTGTTGATCACACTTACTGTTTGGAGAAATAACCATTTTTGAGTTGGGCTGTCCTGGTGTGGGTACTACGTAGTCTCCATCCTGTTAGGAGTGGCACAAGCAGTCCAAGAGCAGGGTGGGTGGGATCCTTCATGATGTTACTGGCCCTTTTCCAGCACGTTTCTAGCTATATGTCCTTGATGGCGAGTAGGCTGGTTCCAATGATGCAATGGGCAGTTTTAACAACCCACTGTAGAACCTTCCTGTCCACTGCAGTGCAGTTTCTGTACCAAGCACTGATACAGCCTTACAACTTATAGGAACTACCAAGTGTAAAGAAGATTACAATTACCAAGAATGATTAGCAATCTTGTCCATGCCCCCAACTTTAATTGGTATCATGGTGGAACACAACAGGCCATTGCTTTCAGAGGAGTTTTTCTTTTCCTTCTACAACAGTCCTGATCATATTCCATTTTTGTGTTTACTATATTTAGTTAATTATAATAAAAACTGTCCCTTTATGTTAATTCAATTCCAAGGCTTTACTTTTGCCAGTGAAAGCTAATATTAAAGTTTTGCACATGTTATCTAAGAAATGTCATCTATACACACGAAGCATTCACTTCAAGTTAAATCTTTCTGTCTGATAAATTAAAGTTCAAAATTAAATGAAGAAACCCTCACCATCAAATTTTTCATATTCAGGCATTTTGGAAATCGTCTCGGATGAACATACAAATGTCTCTGAATTGTTCATATCATCTTGTAGTTCTCCAGCTTCTTCATATTCTAACTCCAATCTTAGCTTGGAATTCATCCACTCCTGTAGTAACTCCTGAGCTACATAGAAAGGGAAACTGTAAATAGCATTTTACAATGGACATTTATATGCCTAACACAGGGCTCTCTCCACAAATGATTTACCCGTGATTTTAAAATGATTTAACTTAAACCCTAAAAGCAGAACACACTACTCTGTAACAATCCAAGTATTTTTGGCAAATGGAATTTTATTCTGTCAAATTGGGGCCTCAGCTAGAAAAAAAGGGAAAATGTGGACAAAGGCAATCTTTCTAATAATGTACTGTGAATGAAAAAAAACATAGGTCATGTGAATCACAATTTTACTGAAATAAAATATTCCCAAGGTTCACTAGATATGGCTTCATCAAATTTTAATAGCTATTGAAATATGCACCAAATGTAATGCAGGTATGCAAATATTTCAATAATTTTGACAAAAAAACTTTTAAGTTGCATATTGTGGTGAACTGTAAATGCTTTTGTTGTCATTTCCAAATCTGATTATTATGAAACAGGGCATACAGGCTGGAAGGGGGAGGAGGGGGCAAATGTAACCTGATTATTTAAAAACAAACTGTGAGAGAAAACGGGAGAGAAAACCAGTTAGCCTCACAGTACTAGGGAAAATGAGAGTTCATTATAGGCAACCCCCACAATATGGGTATTTTTAGGGCAAACATATAGAAATTTGCCCTTACAGATATTCATAAACCACTACACCAAAATTTGAAATACTGGAAAAAAACTCACTCTCACAGAATTCATGTCAAGTAAATAAAACTAACACAAAACTTTTTTAAAGCAGCTGGTTTCTTGACATATGCGTAGATGACGCAAGTTTGCATTACGGAAAATTACGATACCTCATTTCTAGAAGCTTCCCACTTGCAGTCTTTACCTACAAACAGTCTTTTCCAATGAACTTTTGGAAGTTCCAAATGCCTTTAAAATTTGCCTTGCCCTAATTTCGGACCTTAACTTGCGAACCAGTCCTACCTTTCTCCCACAGTATTTTAAAATACAATGATGATCACAGATCCCAATGCGCTCTCCAACAAAAACTTCAGTCACTTTCACTCCCTCATTTTTCAATAGGAGATCCAGTATTGCCTCCTTTTTTCAAGAACTTTCCTGGACACACTTAATAAATTTTGATGTGATTGGGTTTGTCCAACACTTCTGAACATCCAGTAGTTTTCAGGGAATGAATAAAACATTACTTCAACTATGTGTGTGCAAACCACACTTGTAATTTAGAATCAGAATTAGGTTTAATACCACTGGCATACGTTCTGAAATGCGTTGTTTTGCAGCAGCAGTACATTGTGATAGACAATAATCAAATATTGTCCAGTCTACTGACTCAAAGCAGTTCTGTAGCACTCCTCTGCCTCCCTTGACCATACCTTCTCAGCCCTCACCGCTGATGATGCCTATACACAGGGAGTTCAGACTTTCCAAAGTGTGGGCACGGGATGGCACAGTAAGTGATCTTGATGGTGCTGTAACAGTGGTCAAGTATGCTGGGTCTTCTAGTTCCACATGTGATATGTTGGTGGTAGCTGTTCGAAGACTTCTTTAAGCTGGCGTAATTGAAATCTCCCACAATGATAGGGAAGCATCAGGGTGCACAGTTTCATTCCTGTTGATTATGTTGCTCGGCTCCTCCAATGCCTGCCTACGCGATGGCAGATAAAATGGATGACTTAGATGCTCCAGGTTGGGAAGCAGCCTCAGGAGAGAACCACCACATTTGGGCACCACTTAATCTGACCCTTAAGTGCAAACCCACAGTGCCAGAGACTGCAAGAAATACTTAATACAACTATCACACTTTCTGTGATTTATCCCTGCAGTGAGAGAATCATCAAGGGACAATCAAATGAGATTCTTACCTTCAGCATAGGCATTATCATGGTCACGGAGCTGATCAACTGTCTCCATTGTCATAACGTAGCCACCGACCTTTGGAGTTTGCATCTTTTTTGAAGGAAATACTTCTGCTACAGCACATTCAGATGCCTGTTCAACTCTCTATTAAAAATTAATAAATATTTAAATAATGTTAAATAACATTATCTGCATACGTTCCACTTTGCCGCTCCCATCCCAATGAGCTCCATGGTAACAATGTATTCATGAATTCAGTTGGTCATACTTACTTTAATCCAGTCTTGAATATCATCATGATTCATGTTTTGCTGTGAGGGAAAATCACAGTATTGTTAACAACTTTAAAATAATTAACAGATAATGTATATATACAGCCAATCAAATATATTTTAGCTCCTTTGTAATTGAATTTAACAATGGAAGATTTCATTTAGGATAAAAATATTAATATTAATGCACTGATATTTGACACATAACCCGTGTCAAATATAATAATATTAAAAGTATATTCACAAGATGAAGCAGTTAGGTTAATTGGTCACATGGGTATAAATAGGTTGCACGGTCTTGTTGGGCCCAAAAGGACTGTTACCATGCTATATCACTAA
This sequence comes from Mobula hypostoma, assembly GCF_963921235.1. Lineage (NCBI taxonomy): Eukaryota > Metazoa > Chordata > Chondrichthyes > Myliobatiformes > Myliobatidae > Mobula > Mobula hypostoma. The sequence continues at coordinate 71,825,424 of NC_086102.1, read as the reverse complement.
ATAAAATTAGATTTTAAAATCAAGATTTCTAAATGTGGAGAAGCTTGTAAAAAATGCACAAGCCTGTTTCAAGTTTGATTTAGTGTAGTCAGCAACAATCTAGTTTTCCATCTTCTGCCTGTCAGCTCTTAAAGAAGCCTTAATCTCCTTTTGATTAGGTTTCATTCCTCATATAACTGGCTAAATTGCTTGTGATGTTCTTTATTATTAAATGAGTATACCATCATTAAATATACATAAGCTGTATATGCCACCCACTACCTCACCTCTGCTCCTCCCCCAAAACTACAACTATATTCATTCGATTCTATATGTTTCGTTTTAAACTAGTTGATGGATTTATTTTTAGAGTATATTCAGGAACATCTGGTTAGAAGGATGGCCTAGCAGCTGCAAATTAAACGCTGAAAGAACTTGCTTTGCCTGAGCAAATTTAAGCAAGATTTCAAATTGGTACTACAATTGTGGGACAAGACTAAATTGTTGCTTTCTCTACAAGGAGGACTTGGATGGCTAGAGAAAACACAGGAAAAACATGCTACTTCCCAAACAGCCCACTCAATGCATCAAACATCTCCCGCCCCACAGTCTGCAGATCCCACACTGACCTCATCAGTCACCTCAAAATTGTAGTTGAAACAGGGAGACTGCACAAGAAACAACAGATGCTGGAATCTGCAGCAAAGTCAAATAACTGGGAGGAATTCAGCATGGCAGGCAGCACCTGCAGAGGGAAATGGACATTTGGAACTTTGGGTTGAGGTGAATGGTTTGAGTCCAGAAGAGGGTTTTGAACTGAAACACTAATTGTCCATCTCCCTCTACAGTGGAGATGCTGTATAACATGCTGAATTCCTTCAGTAGCTCATTCCTGACTGCAATGAAAGCATGTCATCTTCACCCAATGGACTGCAGTTCACACAAACTCCCAATCACAATCGTGGGACAAATGTACAATTCTGCTTAAATGCCAATTGGCATGGGCCTCTCAGATATAACTGGTTTATTTGACTGCTAATTCAGTCATGGCTGCAGCCCTTAGTACTGCTGGAGGATTAGGGCTAGCAGTAGATCAGTGCCAGCAGCTGAACTGTTCCAGAGGCTACAAAGTTCAGAATAACAATGACCTTGGCCTCCATAGGCAGAGTAGTTTAGGAACTGGACCATGGCTGGAAGTGGAAGTCAAGGGAACATGCACCAGTCCTCATTGAGGACTGGTGGTCAACATCTCTGAGGATCTATCCAGGGTCCAACATATCGATGCGATTATAAAGAAGGCATGACAACAGCTTAATTTCATAAGTAGTTTAAGGAGAATTGGTATGTCACCAAAGACATTCACAAATTTCTACAAAATACCGTGGAGAGCATTCGAACTAGTTGAAGCACCGTCTCGTATGAAAGGGCTACTGTACAGGATCAGAAAAGGCTGCAGAAAGTTGTAAACTCTTCCAGCTCCATCATGGACACTAGCCTCCCCAACGTCCAGGTCACCCTCAAAAGGCGATGACTCAAAAAGGCAGTTTCCTTATTAAGGACCCTCATCACCTAATCTGCCAATTAAATTTGCCGACGACACTAGATTGGCCTTATCTAAAACAATAACGAGAAGGCCTACAGGGAAGAAGTCATCTCTCTGACAGAGTGATATCAATAAAACAACCTCTCCCTCAATGTCGCAAGAACAAAGGAGCTGGTTGTGGATTACAGGAGGAATGGAGACGGGCTAACCCCTATTGACATCAACGGATCTGCGGTTGAGAAGGTAAACAGCTTTAAGTACCTCGGCATCCACATCACTGAGGACCTCACATGGTCTGTACACACCAGCTGTGTGGTGAAAAAGGCACAACGCCTCTTTCACCTCAGACGGTTGAGCAAGTTTGGTATGGGCCCCCAAATCCTAAGAACTTTCTACAGAGGCACAATTGAGAGCATCCTGACTGGCTGCATCAGTGCCTGGTATGGGAACTGTACCTCCCTCAATCGCAGGACTCTGCAGAGAGTGGTGCATACAGCCCAGTGCATCTGTAGTTGTGAAATTCCCATGATTCAGAACATTTACAAGGACAGGTGTGTAAAATGGGTCAGTAGGATCATTGGGGACCCAAGTCTTCCCAACCACAATCTTTTCCAGCTGCTACCTTCCGGGAAGCAGTACCGCAGCATAAAAACCAGGACCAACAGGCTGCCAGACAGCTTCTTCCACCAGGCCATCAGACTGATGAACTCACACTGATTTGAGTGTACTCTATATTACAGTGACTGTTCTATTTATTATAAATTATTATAAAATTACTATGATTGCACATTTAGATGGAGACGTAACGTAAAGATTTTTACTCCTCATGTATGTGAAGGATGTAAGAAATAAAGTCAATTCAATCCACCTTGGGGACATGAAGTCTTCTCATTACTACCATCAAGGAGGTGGTTGTGGAGCCTGAAGACTACACAATTTTGCACTACTTATTAATTTAATTTTTAAAATATATGTACTTATTGTGATTTATAGTTTCTAATATTATGTTTTGCAATGTACTGCTGCAGCAAAACAACTAATTTCTTGACATACACCAATTATATTAATCCAGACAAGTGGATTTGCAAGAACTGGATTAAGATGTTGTTTTTTGAGTATTTTTGGATAGGTTTGTATGATTGTAAAATCTTTCTCTCAAGGTCCCTGTTTACATACAAAGGCTAGCCTTCAGCAATAGCGGGGCATCTCAATAAATAGTACAACCCTTGCAAGAAGCCAGTGTGGAGAATCTGCAGCACACATCAACAATGTCAGAGAAATCAATAACCAGTGTGCTCTTCAGCACATGCTGAGTGTTCATTTTATAAATGGCACTTTAAAATTATGTTCTTGAAGGGAATGGAGTACCAGGAAAATGTAAGAGAACAAGAAAGTGTTTAAGTGTTAATGCAACTCAGTTTGACAATAGTATTACTCAGTTTGACAAATGAGTATTACTCAAAGAATTACACCACTATGTTTTCTGTGTGTCAACTTGATGTGAAAGAGTGCATTGTAGCCAGAAATACCCTGAATGGTTCTATCTGTTTTATTCAGTCATAGCTAGACAGCAAAAGAACAGGCCTTTTGGCCCAATATGTCCGTGTCACCCAAGGTGTCACCCTAAGCTAGTTCCATATTCCTCTAAACCAGTGGTTTCCAAAATGGCCAGTATCATCCCCCACCCCACTGGGGGCACTGGGAGTTTTTAAGAGGGCAATAAAGATAAAGGGGTTGGTGGGGGTTGGGTGCTCAGTAGCAAAGGAGGCAGCTGAGGGATTAGATGCTTAATTTAAGAAATTAATTACTTATTTTAAGCACTTGATTCTCAGTGCCTCATGACTGATTACAATGATCACATAATCAGCTCAAATCTTGCTAACTCACTATTCTCTTCGACTTTGCTTGAAATGTGTCATAGTTGTTGAAAACCAATGTGACACTACTGTATTTGGCGTATCATGGGAAATCTGGACTGAAGAGATCATGTTATTTCTGGGCCCAGCTGTCCAGTATATGTTAGCTAGTACAATTCCCATACTCTAATCACGCAGAGACAATTTCTGTGAATTAGGGCATGGCGTTTAAAGTTCAGAGTCTGCCCTTTTGAATGGTCATTTATCTAGCCCATGGCCCAATCGAGACATCACTTCCCCACTTTATATACCTTCAGGCAGAGAGTCATATTTTGCCTGAGCTATGGTAACACCATTACTTTCCCCTTTATTGGTCGCAGCGCTTGAGGTTGGACTTAAGCAATAGGTGGTCAACCATGCTCATTTATTCATAACAAAGATGGCAGAAGCAAACCAGACAGAAAAGTGTAGACAGTATAGTGTGGAGTATCTGAAATATGGATTTATATCAGCACCAAGCACCCAACAACAGACAATGTATCTGTCGTGTGAAAAAGTTTTTTTTAAATGAGGCAATGAAACCGCCCAGGCTCCTTCAACACTTGAAGAGAATACACTGTGATAAAGCAAAGAAGAACTTGGTTTATTTTCAGACAACTCATGAAGATTTTCAGAAATGGAAAACACTTCAAAACGTTTTTGCTAGCACTTCACAACAAAACACAAATTGTCCACATGCTTCATACAACATTTCATTGCTTATTGCTAAATCTGGAAAGCTCCATATGTCGAAGGACTGATTCTGCCAGCAGTAAGGCAGGTTCCGAGTACGGTTTTGCATAAAATCAACAGGCAAAATAATTAAAGTGATTATTCTCAGCGGCAACTCTGTTCAAAGACAAATAGATGAAATGTCTGCCAATGTTGTGCAACATACTTAGGACAACAGAATTTGTTCTGCAGCTGGATGAGTCAACTTTGCTAGGCAAAAAATTCTTGTTGGTTCAGGAGCTGTTATTTGCAGATACGAAAGAAAATGGCACCAGCAAACAGTACTACCAAGGGCGACATCCTCAAGATGGGTCACGAAGCAACTCTTTTCACTTCTTTTAATTTCAGATGCGGTTCTGCTACTGTTGGAGCCTGTTGTCTACATTCTGGCGGCGTGTTTTCAGGTCAAATGAGCGATCTGACATTTTACTGCCTCCAAGGGAGTACCACGAGGCCGAGAGCAAAGCATGAGGGGGCACGAGCCCATGATCAACTCCATCTCTTACCGATTAAAGTACTGGGAAGACTACAATCCAGACGGGTGCAAAGCCCAGCCAGTGTTCAGCACCATCTACCAGCCTCTTGCTCACTGCAGCTAGTCAAAGGTGCCTGTGTGTGTGTGTGTGTGTGTGTGTGTGTCTGTGTCTGTCTGTCTCTCTCTCTCGCTGCTCCCCAGGGAAGGTCCCTGCATTCATATGATCTCTCACTCTCTCTCTCTCTCTCTCTCACAATGCTATCAGATGATGGAGCCAGAGCAAGATTTGATCGGTGCAGTTTGTGGATTGTGGACTCCAATTCATATTTATGATGTGTTCTAGATTTAGGTCGCTCTTTTTCTTGTTGCTTATTTGGGCAATTTTAAATCGGGGCAGACTGCAGATAATGAACACTGAGCTGAAATGAAACATGCTTTTTGATTTTGTGTTTTTACTTCCTGTGTTTTTGCTTGTTTTTTTTGTTGCAATTTGCATGTTTTTTTTGCGCGTGGGGAGAGGGGTCAGTTTGATGTTTTCTTTGAATGGGTTCCATAGTTTTCCTTTGTTTTATGGCTGTACCTGGGAAGACAAATCTAAGGAATAAAAGCTGGAACTAACATAATTAACATTCACCATGTAATTCACAGACAGCATGTTGTTGCGAAAACCCAAGTGTTTGGCTGTACAAATCATTAATTGCTGTTATCACAATGGTAAATTAAATCAAGTCCCAAGATCTCAAATTCTCAACTACTTCAAGTTTTATATTGAGAATGATGAGCAGTTTGAACAGTTGCTGTGCACACAAAAGCCAGGTGAGTTTCAAAAGGAAACTGACCAGACACTTTTATGCACTTTTTGACCAAGTTAACCCTACTTAAGTGTAACACTGGCCATCATGACCTTTTCCAATTTCTGAGCCTGAGTTGGAAGAGAAAGAAGTACTACGAGATGATGATCTTCAAGTATACTTTGTCCACCCGAGTGAGCTGCATAAATACATTATCAGAGAGATTTCAGGATCTTCCTTCAATCCAGTTTCCAGCTTTGGTAATACATCCATTCCTGAACACTTGAAGTGAGGAATTAACAGATGACTTTGAGCTGAAGTGAAGTTCAAAAACTCACATCAGGACTTTTGGTTGCAGAAAAAAATCTGAGCTCTATCCTGCACTGTGTGGAAAGGTCAAGGATTTCTTTATTGCCTTTCCAACATTTTTAATGGGGTGCAGTTTCAGTGCAGTAGCCCAACTTCTTTCAAAGTAATAAAGCAGACTGCAATTTACTGAACATGAGATCTGAGACTCCTAAGTGACATTCAGCCTGATGTTGAGAAGCTGATGTCACTGTGCCAAGCCCGTCCACTTCATTGAAAAGTGACAAAGCAATGAAAAGCAATAGTTGGACTACTAATGTAAACTCTAAAATTATTGCTTTAAATTTTTTTTACTATAATTAAATAACTTTATTTGTCATTTTAAATAGATTTGATTAGTTTTCGCAATTATTTGCCACTGCTTTGAATTTGCAGTTCCTATTTTCTTTCACTGTGCATCACAATTCAAAATTCTTTATAGTTATTAATGTAATGGCTGGAAAGGGGGATGGGATGTTACCAAGGGGGCAGTAACCCGAAAAAGGTTTGGAACCACTGCTCTAAACATTTCCAGTTATTCCTGAACTATGGTGTTTTTGTAACTTAACTATAAAATAACAATTTTCCATTTGATAGTGCTGGGAAAGGTAACACTTGGTAATCTACTTTTCCAGGCTTATAGCAAACTGCTGGAGAAACTCAGCAGGCCAGACCACATCTGTGGAGAAAGTTTTCAGGTAACATTTCTTGTCAAGTCTCATCATCTGTATATCTGGTCCAGGTGGAAAGTTTTGACCCAAAACGTCAACTGGTTATTTTCTTCCACAGATGCTTCCTGACCTGCAGAAGTTTGCCTGTGGAGCTACGATATACCACTTTGACTGGTTTCACCTTACCCATTCTACCAGGCACATTCTTAAAGAGTAAAAGACATTTTCTCTTTCAGAAATTCATTTCACATTTCCAAGTTGGAATTATTTATTTCCATCATTTGTTTTCTAGGGATTCTATAATACCATCGTTAAATGTGGCCTTTTCCCTACTACTGACACTAGGCTAACAGAATGGTAGTTTCATGTTTTCCTTCTGCGTTATTCTTGAATAGCGGGGTCTTGCTACTCCGTACAGAACCCATCATATAAACCGCAGACAGGACTTGGATGGGATGAACAAGCAAGAAAAGCAGCGGAGACGGTGTTAAAGGGACTAAGGAAAAGCCATTAGAAGCAACGAGACGGGCGAAAGACAGAACAGTAACAGGCAGTGACTGCTGGGGACTATGACAGCGGTCTCGTTTGTAGAAGCCCTTCCCCAGTTAACTTTCCAAATGCTCTCCAAAAGTCGGTCGCTCAGCTACCTTTGATCCATTTTGGTGCTTGGTGAACCGCTTCCAGCGGAAAAGCCCAGACGTATCATGCTTCAACTCCTCGACCTCTCCCAACATCTTCCGTCGTTTATTTTGAACAATTTGACTTGGAAAGACCCACCGCCGTCGCTTGCTGATCAGCCAGTTGGCAGCGCGGGACACTGGGACTTGTAGTTCTTCCTGTACGGGAGACCTGCTGACATCACGTAACAGAAACCAGCCTGAAACTACAACTCCCAACATCCAGTACGTGCAAATGCGCCACCTCGCCGCTTATCACTATGACAACGACGAACGGCTACAATGAAACATCAAACTCGAAACATAAATATTAAGTTCAAAACTGGAGACTGTTCGTGACAATCAGGAAATTCAAAAATCATAACGGAGAATCAGAGATTTATGACAATGAACGTCCACGTTCATGAATGTTCCTACCTTGTTATTAACATTACATCCCTTCAAAGACTTCCTTCCACAGGTTGAACCAGTCCACTCTGAACCTTCTATTTTGTCCACCGGTGCATTATGAAGGGAGAAATGTAATCAATTTGTGGCTTTCCTTCAACTTCATTTATCTTATGAGGCATTCCCTCAAAGTCCTCTATATCTTCTAGCACAATGCATAACCTCTAGGGTCAGCATTTAGTGGGACGGCAGGTGCTTGATGGTGCAGGAAAACATCATGTGATTAGGGAGTTGGCTTACTCCTTTCATCATTCATGAAAGACAATGTTCTGAAGGATCTTGATTGTATGTATCCAGGTTTTTCACATGCTGCTTTTCCTCAAGCAGTTAAAAGCCATACTGGTGCAGTGAAGGACAACAATGTTGTGTTACATCGTTGGTCCATGTCATAACAGAGAAGTTCAGTCAAATCAGATAAGTGGTCCATATTTCCACTTCTCATGCTGGGCTTTTATTGTCAGACAGCAGTGTTGAGGTTGGAGAGGGATCTTTTGTGAATGATAAGTGAAAGATCCGTTCTTTTCTGTGCTAGCTTTCACATGATCCATCTCTGACTCGCCTTCATCTCCCTGACCTCTTTATCTTAATTTCTGTGGTAGTCTCCCAACCCATACCCATTATGTCCATTGTCTCTCTCAGTACAATTGTGGCTTGAATGCATGCCAGTATTGAGAGCAAAGAATGGGAGAAACTGAGGACTCTGTAACAATGATGATACCTCTAGATTAGAAAATTATGATTTCAAGCCCCAGCAGGGGCATGAGCACAAAAGTCGGAAAAATACTTCAATGCAGTACTGAAGGTGCACTAATAATAATAATAATAATAATAAGTACTTTATTGATCCCAAGTGGGAAATTATTTCATTACAGCAACACTTAAAAACACACTTAGCAATAATAATAATTAATAATAACAATAATAATGATAAATATAATAATAATATTAACTAATAATAAAGCACAGAATAATAATATTTTGGCAATGTGCAATACTGTGCAATAATAAAGTATGAAATAATAAAACAGTCTATTGTACTATGATGTATGTTCTCCTGTTGCACAGAGATGAACTGTTGTATATGGTTATTGCACTTGGTAGGAAAGGTTTTCTGTAACAATCTTTGTGACAGTGGAGCTGAATGAGCCTGTTTGAAAGGGTGCACCGCTGCTCATTCAGTAGGTCATAGAGAGGATGTGCCTGATTGTCCCGAACTGATATGTCCGGGTTGTAGCCAAAGACAGATCCATCCTTTTTGATGAGCTTATTTAGTCTTTTACATCACCAGCACCGATGCTGCTCCCCCACCATAAAGCTGTAAAGAAGACTGCATTTGCTACACAGTCAAAGATGCCAAGATTTAAAGTTGGCCAGATCTTTCCTCCCTATCTTATCCGTTGTTTAATTAGTCATCAAAAACACAAAATAGAAGATTGTCAATACCTCCAGTTGAACTGTCTTTTCCTGTCTTTCCCCCTAGTCATCAGTCTGTGGTTTTGTAATGCCATGTGCTCATTTGTTTTCATGCCCCATGTGTTCCTGTCTCCGCTCCTGCTCTACTCCGGCCCCTGTATTACTGAGTACTCCATCTCTCACCAGTTTCTCATTATTTCCTGTTTTGCTGCCACCTGTGTCTCATTGTGCTCCACCTATCATCTGCCTCTCTGTATATTGCTCAGTGTATTTCAGTCCTGTGTTTTCACTTGTATGTCGTCAGATTGTGCCAGTGAGTTTTCCTGAGCCCTTCCAGCATTTGTATCTGACCTCTATCCATCTGAATATTGACTCTGCCTGTTTCCCGATTCTGGTTTTTGGATTTCTCTGGAATTTTTGATCTCTGCCTGAACCTTGATGCCAACTTTGTTCACCCCGCCCCCCCCCACCCCCTGGATTTGCTACTCAGTAAATATCATAGTGCGTACAGTACATGGTCTGCAATTGGGTCCCTGATTCTGCATCCTGACAAAGATATAATAATAATTTCTTATTTGTTTCTGTAGCCTTTAATCTGTGTTTTTTATTCTACTTTACAAATGTGTTTAGAATTCAAATCACTTTGGAACAGTATGAAATATTATTTACAGTTGATCTATATTTAATATTCACAGAAAACTTAAGAAATGAATAAATCAAGAATTATTTACAATGGTGTGGTTGTTGGACTTGCCATTCTCACAAACGTCATCAATCAGAATTTCATAGCATAGTAAATAGATATTCACACAAAACATACTGCAGACATTGGAAACATGAACAAATAAAAACAGAAACAGCCACTCAGGTCAGACAAGATCTAGGAAAGAGAAACAAAAAAAAAATCCAAAGCAATTCTGATTGAATAACAGAAGTTATTTTTGATGGACATTGTTCTTTGATGCTGGAGCCAACTCTCTGAAAGAGCTGTTCACTTGTTCTTAGTTGCTTTTGATTTTTCACTTACAGCTTTCAATTCCAAATATTTTTCACTACCCCTCTTAAAATCTCTGATGAATATATTATTTTTGTTTTAGGATATTAAGAACCAGAATGTCTATTTATCTCTTGTTTGCTTTTGGTGGTAATCTATAATTTTATTCCTTTTAACAAACTAAGAAAAAGATTTGCCCCTACTCACTTTAATTTCCATCACAATTTTCCTTAGAATTTTCTTGCCAAAGTACTCATGAAGAATAAAAACTGGCCACTATCTCAGCTACGAGGAAATCTGCAGATGCTGGAAATTCAAGCAACACACACAAAAAATGCTGGTGAAAGCAGGTTGTCAGGCAGCATCTATAGGAAGAGGTACAGTTGACATCTATAGGAAGAGGTACAGTTAACCTGGGGAGAAAGAGAAGTGGGGAGGTGAGCCTGGAGGGTGGACGGCAGGCAAGAGTTATAGTGAGAGGGACAGAGGGAGAAAGCAGGATCTCCCAGTGGCCACACATTTTAATTCCACGTCCCGTTCCCATTCTGATATGTCTATCCACGGCCTCCTCTACTGTCAAGATGTAGCCACACTAAGGTTGCAGGAACAACACCTTATATTCCATCTGGGTAGCCTCCAACCTGATGGCATGAACACTGATTTCTCTAACTTCCGCTAATGCCCCTCCTCCCATTCACACCCCATCCCTTATTTATTTATTTTATACACTTTTTATTTTTTCCCCTTTTTTTTCTCCCTCTGTCCCTCTCACTATAACTCCCTGCCTGCTCTCCACCTTCTGGCCTCCCCTCCCCCCTTCTCTTTCTCCTCAGGCTTCCCGTCCCATGATCCTCTCCCTTCTCCAGCTCTTGGCTCCATCCCTCCCGCTCCTGTCTTCTCCTATCATTTTGGATCTCCCCCTCCCACTTTCAAATCTCTTACTAACTCTTCCTTCAGTTAGTCCTGACGAAGGGTCCCGGCCCGAAACGTTGACTGTACCTCTTCCTAGAGATGCTGCCTGGCCTGTTATGTTCACCAGCAACTTTTATGTGTGTGTCACTATCTCAGCTTCTGACTTTGGTATGTATATATTTAAAATCTGGATTAGACATGCTTAATCCTGTTAACTGGCAAAGATAAAATAAGAAAATGAGATGCTGGAAGCTTGGAATCGAAACAAAAATTCCAGAGAAACTGAGCAGGTGAAGCTGCACTGATGAAGGGACTTCGACCATCCTCTGGCTCTCCTTCAGGTTCTACCTGACACGCAAGAGAAAAAAATAAGCATCATGTAGGAGAACTAGCGGGAAAAAGAAACACTCAGTTACCTCCCCTCATCAAAGCTCCACACCTTGAGAAAACAATTACCTAGGATAAATTATGATGACTCTTGAGATTGTGTATAAGACACAGAGAGGTTTAAGCTGATAGATACATAGAGTCTTCATTCAGCAGAACAAATGGCTGTATTCTTAGAGAACAGCAATTTCAACAGCTCAATGTTCAAAGTGCATTTATTATCAAAGTATATATACATCATACAACCTTGAGACTCATCTCCTAACAGGCAGCCACAAAACAAAGAGATCCCCAAAGAAGCCATTAAAAAAGGGCTGTCAAACGCCCAATGCACAGAGAGAAGAAGAATCTTGCAAACAATAAAAGTAACCAAATAACACTCAGAACTGAAGTTTTACGAAAGCCACAAAGCCAGGCATCACTGCAGCTGGAGTAGGCTACAGCCTCAGTTCATCGCTTTCCTGAGTAAACGTCACGGAGTAGCAAGCAGAACTGAGCAGAACCAGCCAGAACTGGCCCGTCCCTTGCCTCCAGTCCTGACACCCTGACCTTTTTAATCTGGTCTGGCGTTCAAATCGTCCAAACATTGTGCCATTCCTCCCTCATGGATAGCTCCGGGACCCGGACTCTGCCATCACAATTCAGCCCATACTCGACCTTTCCAATTCAGCCAAGCGCTTATATTAATCAGACATTGGGGCTTTCCTTACTCCCGCCTCCACCATGCCTCACCTCTCCATTGTTAGCAGTGATCGTTATTAATAAAGTGTTTAGTAGTATTCATTGCTCCCTTTATCAATATGTAATACAATTGAAGCATTTCTCAGACTCAAAACATCGACAGTAATTCTGCTGAAGTACATATTAAGTAAGAGAGCACATTGTAACTGATAAGCCACCTCTGAATGTTCACACATTATTGTAGGGACAAGTAATACTCATGGATGGTTTAAAAGTTCATAGAATAGAGAACCCTGACATCCAAAATAGTGTCTTGAGAGATGACTCACTGGATACACAAATATCCCAGTTATTGATAGACAGAGCAAATATGCCTATAACCGTGTTTGATGTGCTAAGTGAAAATATATATATAGTCTGAAAACTTCATTGAGCACCATCACAATAAAGGGAAATAATTAGCTGAAGGTATTTGATGCCGGGTTTGATGTAGGTAAATTACTATAGCCCCCTTGTCTAATGTTTGATCAATGCACACAAGAACATCTCATAGTCATGTCAGTCTGCAAATCATATCACTAGGGAGGCCTCCAGCTGTGGGCCAGTAGTCTGGGTTCTGAAGATAGTTCTGTGTGTTTACAAAGCTGTCCTTTTAATTTCTGTTCAAAACTGATCACTACTTGTAATTCACATTTGAACTGGCTTTTTTGAAGACTGGCTCTTACTTGTATTCATGCCTACTATCCACATAATTCTTGAAGGATATCCTATGTCTAATGACCTCTGTATACCCCAAGAACTTTTGAGGTTGTACCAAAATGTATTAATGAGGACAGTGCAGTAGATGTGCTTTACATTTGCTTCAGTAAGACCCTCAACATGGTCTCACATAGGAGACTAGTACAAAAGGCTGGGACTCATGGGATCCACAGCATAGAGAGGGTTGTTTTTGTGATTGGATAATCAATGCTGGGACTCTAATATGCATGTGGATGTAGGCGGCATAATCAGCAAGTTCAGTGGTCTTAAACTATGGAGTGATATCGATGCGATGGGGAAATGATTAAGAAATGGCAGGTGGAGTTTAATCACACATGTAAAGTGATGCATTTGAGAGTATTAATGAACGCAGGATATATACTAATTATAGAACATAGAACACAGAATAGTACAGCACAGTACAGGCCCTTCGGCCCACAAAGTTGTGCCAACCCTCAAACCCTGCCTCCCATATAAGCCCACACCTTAAATTCCTCCATATACCTGTCTAGTAGTCTCTTAAACTTCACGAGTGTATCTGCCTCCACCACTGACTCAGGCAGTGCATTCCATGCATCAACCACTCTCTGAGTAAAAAATCTTCCTCTAATATCCCCTTTGAACTTCCCACCCCTTATCTTAAAGCAATGTTCTCTTGTATTGAGCAGTGGTGCCCTGGGGAAGAGGCGCTGGCTATCCACTCTATCTATTCCTCTTATTATCTTGTATAACTCTGTCATGTCTCCTCTCATCCTCTTTCTCTCCAAAGAGTAAAGCCATAGCTCCCTTAATCTCTGATCATAATGCATACTCTCTAAACCAGGCAGCATCCTGGTAAATCTCCTCTGTACCCTTTCCAATGTTTCCACATCCTTCCTATAGTGAGGTGATGAGAACTGGACATACTACTCCAAGCAACAGGAATTCTGCAGATGCTGGAAATTCAAGCAACATACATCAAAGTTGCTGGTGAACGCAGCAGGCCAAGCAGCATCTATAGGAAGAGGCGCAGTCGACGTTTCAGGCCGAGACCCTTCGTCAGGACTAACTGAAGGAAGAGTGAGTAAGGGATTTGAAAGCTGGAGGGGGAGGGGGAGATGCAAAATGATAGGAGAAGACAGGAGGGGGAGGGATAGAGCCGAGAGCTGGACAGGTGATAGGCAAAAGGGGATACGAGAGGATCATGGGACAGGAGGCCTAGGGAGAAAGACGGGGGGGGGGTGACCCAGAGGATGGGCAAGAGGTATATTCAGAGGGACAGAGGGAGAAAAAGGAGAGTGAGAGAAAGAATGTGTGCATAAAAATGAGTAACAGCTGGGGTAGGAGGGGGAGGTGGGGCCTAGATGAAGATAAGATGAAGCCACACTCAGGTTGGAGGAAAGATGAAGCCACACTCAGGTTGGAGGAACAACACCTTATATTCCGTCTGGGTAGCCTCCAACCTGATGGCATGAACATTGACTTCTCTAACTTCCGCTAGGCCCCACCTCCCCCTCGTACCCCAGCTGTTACTCATTTTTATGCACACATTCTTTCTCTCACTCTCCTTTTTCTCCCTCTGTCCCTCTGAATATACCTCTTGCCCATCCTCTGGGTCACCCCCCCCCCGTCTTTCTCCCTAGGCCTCCTGTCCCATGATCCTCTCGTATCCCCTTTTGCCTATCACCTGTCCAGCTCTCGGCTCTATCCCTCCTCCTCCTGTCTTCTCCTATCATTTTGCATCTCCCCCTCCCCCTCCAGCTTTCAAATCCCTTACTCACTCTTCCTTCAGTTAGTCCTGACGAAGGGTCTCGGCCTGAAACGTCGACTGCGCCTCTTCCTGTAGATGCTGCTTGGCCTGCTGCGTTCACCAGCAACTTTGATGTATGATACTACTCCAAGTGTGGCCTAACCAGAGTTTTATAGAGCTGCATCATTACATCGCGACTCTTAAACTCTATCCCTCGACTTATGAAAGCTAACACCCCATAAGCTTTCTTAACTACCCTATCCACCTGTGAGGCAACTTTCAGGGATCTGTGGGCATGTACCCCAAGATCCCTCTGCTCCTCCACACTACCAAGTATCCTGCCATTTACTTTGTACTCTGCCTTGGAGTTTGTCCTTCCAAAGTGTACCACCTCACACTTCTCTGGGTTGAACTCCATCTGCCACTTCTCAGCACACTTCTGCATCCTATCAATGTCTCTCTGCAATCTTTGACAATCCTCTACACTACCTACAACACCCCCAACCTTTGTGTCATCTGCAAACTTGCCAACCCACCCTTCTACCCCCATATCCAGGTCGTTAATAAAAATCACGAAAAGTAGAGGTCCCAGAACAGATCCTTGTGGGACACCACTAGTCACAATCCTCCAATCTGAATGTACTCCCTCCACCACCACCCTCTGCCTTCTGCAGGCAAGCCAATTCTGAATCCACCTGGCCAAACTTCCCTGGATCCCATGACTTCTGACTTTCTGAATAAGCCTACCGTGTGGAACCTTGTCAAACATCCACTGCACTATCCTCATCTATATGCCTGGTCACCTCCTCAAAGAACTCTATCAGGCTTGTTAGACACGATCTGCCCTTCACAAAGCCATGCTGACTGTCCCTGATCAGGCCATGATTCTCTAAATGCCCATAGATCCTATCTCTAAGAATCTTTTCCAACAGCTTTCCCACCACAGCTGTAAGGCTCACTGGTCTATAATTACCTGGACTATCCCTGCTACCTTTTTTGAACAAGGGGACAACATTCACCTCCCTCCAGTCCTCCGGTACCATTCCTGTGGACAACGAGGACATAAAAATCCTAGCCAGAGGCTCAGTAATCTCTTCCCTCGCCTCATGGAGCAGCCTGGGGAATATTCCGTCAGGCCCCGGGGACTTATCTGTCCTAATATATTTGAACAACTCCAACACCTCCTCTCCCTTAGTATCAATATGCTCCAGAACATCAACTTCACTCATATTGTCCTCACCATCATCAAGTTCCCTCTCATTGGTGAATACCAAAGAGAAGTATTCATTGAGGACCTCGCTCACTTCCACAGCCTTCAGGCACATCTTCCCACCTTTATCTCTAATCGGTCCTAACTTCACCCATGTCATCCTTTTGTTTTTCACATAATTGAAGAATGCCTTGGGGTTTTCCTTTACCCTACTCGCCAAGACCTTCTCATGCCCCCTTCTTGCTCTTCTCAGCCCCTTCTTAAGCTGCTTTCTTGCTTCCCTATATTCCTCAATAGACCCATCTGATCCTTGCTTCCTAAACCTCATGTATGCTGCCTTCTTCCACCTGACTAGATTTTCCACCTCACTTGTCACCCATGGTTCCTTCACTCTACCTTTCTTTGTCTTCCTCACCGGGACAAATTTATCTCTAACATCCTGCAAGAGATCTCTAAACATCAATCACATGTCCATAGTACATTTCCCTGCAAAAACATCATTCCAATTCAAATCCGCAAGTTCTAGCCTTATAGCCTCATAATTTGCCCTTCCCCAATTAAAAATTTTCCTGACCTCTCTGACTCTATCCTTTTCCATGATAATGCTGAAGGCTAGGGAGCAGTGGTCACTGTCCCCCAGATGCTCACCCACTGAGAGATCTGTGACCTGACCTGGTTCATTAGCTAGTACTAGATCTAGTATGGCATTCCCCCTAGTCGGCCTGTCCACATACTGTGATAGGAATCCATCCTGGACACACTTAACAAATTCTGCCCCATCTAAACCCTTGGAACTAATCAGGTGCCGATCAATATTAGGGAAGTTAAAGTCACCCACGATAACAACCCTGTTATTTTTGCACCTTTCCAAAATCTGCCTCCCAATCTGCTCCTCTGTATCTCTGCTGCTACCAGGGGGCCTATAGAATACCCCCAACAGAGTAACTGCTCCCTTCCTGTTCCTGACTTCCACACATACTGACTCAAAAGAGGATCCTGCTACATTCCCCCCCCCCTTTCCGTAGCTGTAATAGTATCCCTGACCAGTAATGCCACCCTTCCTCCCCTCCCCCCCCATCCCTTTTAAAGCACTGAAATCCAGGAATATTGAGAATCCATTCCTGCCCTGGTGCCAGCCAAGTCTCTGTAATGGCCACTACATCATAATTCCATATACGATCAAGTCCAAGGGATTATCCAACAAGGAACTTGGTGTGTGAGTTCAAAGATCCTTGAAGGTGACAATACAGTAGATAATGTGGTTAGGAAGGCATATGGGATACTGGCCTTCCTTTGTCAAGCCACTGAATACAAGAGCAGGGAGGTCGTGCTTCAACTTTGTAAAGCATTGTTCAGACCTCAGCTGAATTCACCACAACATAAGAAAAATGTGACAGTGTTGGAGAGGATACAGAGAAGAATCACAAGGATGTGGCCTGGGATGGAGCTTTTCAGTTATGAGCAGAGGTCGGAATGGCTACTTCTGTTTTCCCGGCATTGAGGGGCATGTTTAAGGTATATAAAAATATGACGGACAGAGAAACATAGACTGCAAGAATCTTTCCACTTATTACAGGTAATTAAAACTAGAGGACACAGATTTAGGGTAAGATGTAAGAGAATTAAAGGGGATCTGTGAGAATTTTTCTCACCATAGAGTGATAAGTACCTGGAATTCATTGTCTGAAAGCAGTCACATACAGCTTTTAAGAGGTGTCAAGATGAGCAATTGAATCACCTACGTATTGAAGATTACAGGCCATATGTTGGAAGATGGATTAATATAGAAGGGTGCACACTGGTGTGGATATGGTGGGCCAAATGGACTATTTTTATGCTGTATAAATAACTATGATAGTAGAAAGTTAACTACCTCTTGTTTACTTTATTGCGCACAAGTTTTCTGCTCAATATATTAATAATCAAAGTCAAATAAGTTTATTATCAAAGTATTTATCTGTCACTATATACTACCTTGAGATTCATTTTCTTGCAGGTATTTCAAAGTTCAAAAAGTTCAAAGTACTTTTATTATCAAAGTGTGTATACTATATACAGCCCTGAGATTCATCCACAGCCACGAAACAAAGAAACCCAATAGAAAGACACTGTCCAATGTGTAGAAAAAAAACAAATTATGCAAACAATAAAAATAGGCAAATAACATTCAGAAATGAAGTTCACAAAAGTGAGTTCACAGCCACGAAGCCAGTCACGGCCAATCTAGGAACCCGCTCGTCGCGGTCCACAGTCTCAGTTCAGTGCAGAGACAAGTAAACCTAGCGAGCAGCGAGCTAATAACCAGCCTGTTCTTCGCCTTCTGCTCCTACATTTTGCCCTTTTCAATCTGGCCAAACAGCGGGTCTCGCTTTCGAACCTGGGCCCTTCCACTTCAATACACTCCCCAGTGCAGGACCCGCCATCTTGATTTGGCCCGTACCCAACCTTTCCAATTTGGCCCGGCGCTTAAATCGGTCAAACCTCGGCTTGTTCCTTGCTCTCGAGCCTGGGTCCCACCGCCTCGTACAGGTGGTTCAAAAGCTCGACTCCAACAGGAAAACTACAGGCTTGATGGACTGGTCTGTGTCCATCACTTTCTGTAGACGTTTCCATTCCTGGGCACTGATGCTTCCATACCAGGCTATGATGCAATCAGTTAGAATACTCTCCACTGTGCATCTACAGAAGTTTGTCAAAGTTTTAGAAGACATGCCAAATCTACACAACCTTCTAAGTAGAGGGACTGTTGTGCCTTCGTTGTGATGGACTAATGTACTGGTCCCAGGGCAGATCCTCTAATATGATAACACCGAGGAATTTAAAGTTACTGACCCTCTCCACCTTCGAACCCCTGATGAGGATTGACTCATGACCTCAGGCTTCTTCCTCCTGTAGTTGATAATTGGCTCTTTGGATTTGCTGATATTGAGTGAGAAGTTGTTATTATGGCACCATTCAACCAGGTTTTCAATCTCTCCCCTGTATGCCAATTTGTCACTTCCTTTGATTCAGCCAACAATAGTGGTGTCATCAGCAAAATTAAATATGACATTAGAGCTGTACTTAGCCACATAACCATAGGTATAAAGTGAGTAGAGCAGGGGGCTAAGCACACGGCCTAGTAGTGTACCTGTACTGATGGTGATCATTGAGGAGATATTATTGCCAATTTGTACTGACTGGGGTCTGCAAGTGAGGAAATCAAGGATCCAATTGCATATGGAGGTATCAAGGCCCAGGCCTTGGAGTTTATTGATTAATTTTGAGGGGCTGATGGTGTTGAATGCTGAGCTGCAGTCAATGAAGCACGTCCTTGTGTATGCATCTCTATTGCCCCCGTGTTCCAAAGATGAGTAAAGGACCAATGAAATGGCATCTGCTGTTGACCTATCACAAATAGGAGAAAATCTGCAGATGCTGGGTCCTAACAACACACACAAAGTGCTGGAGGAACTCAGCGGGCCAGGCAGCATCTATGGAAAATTGTTAACAGTCGACCTTTCAGGCTGAGACACTTCATCAGGACGGGAGAGAAAAGATGAGAAGTCAGAGTAAGAAGGTGCGGGGAGGGGAGGAAGAAATACAAGACAGTAGGTGTCTTGGAGGGGGAGGGGTGAAGTAGAGATCTGGGAAGTCAATTGGTGAAAAAGATAAAGTGCTGGAGAAGGAAGAATCTGATTGGGGAGGGCAGAAGCCCATGGGAGAACGAGAAGGCGAGGACCACCAGAGGGAGGTGATGGGCAGGTAAAGAGATAAAGTGAGAGAAGGAAATGGGAATGAAGAATGGTGAAGGAGAGCAGGGGCCATTACCAGAAGTTTGAGAAATTGATATTCATGCCAACAGGTTGGAGGCTACCCAGACGGAATATAAGGTATTGTTCCTGCAACCCAAGTGTGGCCTCAGCTCTCCAACCTGAGAGCAGAATAAGGCTTTTTATTCAAGAGCTGAGAAGATGTCCTCTTTCTTCAAAGAAAAGGGCTTCCTTCCTTCACCACCAACACTGCCTTCACCAACATGACTTCCATTTCGCACCTGTCACACCTCACCACATCCTCCCGCAATCCCACCTACCACCCCATTGCCTCCGCGCCAGCACATAATTCTCCGTAACTTCCACCATCCCCACCACCAAGCATATCTTTCCCTCCACCTCATTTTCTGCTTTCTGCAGGGATTGCTCCCTACGTGACTCCCTTGTCCATTCGTCCTTCTCCATTGATCTTCTTCCTAATATTTATCCTTGCAAGCAGAACAAGTACTACATCTGCCCCTACACCTCCTTCCTCACGACCATTCAGGGCCCTAAACAGTCCTTCCAGGTGAGGCAACACTGCACCTGTGAGTCTGTTGGGGTCATCTACTGTATCCGGTGCTCCCGGTGTGGCCTGCTGTATATTAGTGAGACCCGATGTAGATTGGGAGACTGTTTCACTGAGCACCTACGCTTCATCTGCCAGAAAAAGCGGGATCTCCCGGTGGCCACCCATTTTAATTCTACTTCCCATTCCCATTCCCATTCCCACATGTCAGTCCATGGTGATGAGGCCACACTCAGGTTGAGGAACAACACCTTATATTCCATCTGGGTCACCTCCAACCTGATGGCATGAACATCAATTTTTCTAACTTCCGGTAATGGCCTCCCCTCTCCTTCACCATTCCCATTCCCTCTCTCACCATATCTCCTTACTTGCCCATCACCTCCCTCTGGTGCTCTTCCCCATTCCCTTTCTTCCATGGCCTTCTGTCCTCTCCTATCAGATTCCCCCTTCTCCACCAATCTACTTCCCAGCTCTTTACTTCATCTCTTCACCTCTCCTGGTTTCATCTATCACCTACTACCTTGTATTTCTTCCTCCCCTCCCCCGCCAACCTTCTTACTCATCTTTCTTCTTCAGTGCTGATGATGGGTCTCGGTCTGAAACATCGGCTGTTTACTCTTTTCCATAGATGCTGCTTGGCCTGCTGAGTTCCTCCAGCATTTTGTGTGTGTTGTTGACCTATTGTGACAGTAGGCATATTGGAATGGATCCAGTCACACCTCCGGCTGGAGTTGTTCTGCTTCATGGCCAATCTCTTCAAAGAATTTCATCACTAGAGTATGTAAGTGCTACTGGATGATAGTCATTGAGGCAGGTTACCATGATCTTTGTGGGTATTGGGATGATTGAAACAGGTAGCCACCTCAGATTGCCAAAGTGAGAGGATGAAAATGTCCATAAACACTCCATTCAGTTGGTTAGCACAGGTTTTCGGAATTCAGCCAGATACTCCATCTGGGATTGATGCTTTCCGTGGATTCACTCTCCTGAAGGATACTTTCCCATCAGTCTCAGAGACTGAAATCACAGGGTCATCGAAGGCTGTGGAAGCTTCTGTGGTGTCCCTATATTCCGTCGGTCAAAGTGACTATTAAAGACATTGAGCTCCTCCAAGAGTGAAACCTTGTTGACATTTCTGTCGTTTGGTTTCACTTTGTTGGAGGTGGTGGCAGTCAAGCGCTGCTACAGCTGTTGAACACCTCTTGTACTTTCCAGGATCACCAGTCCTGACCTGGTCCTCAGCAGATTGCGAATCTTTTAGCTCATCCACGGCTTATGGTTGAGGAAGATTCAAAATGATTTTGTGTGGAGACATTCATCCACAAATGTCTTTATAAAGCCCGTAACAGCTATGGCATATTCATTCAGGTGCTCCGATGAGTCTTTGAACATGGCCCAGACCACCAACAAAGCAATTCTGCTATCACTATTCTGCCTCCTATGGCTACCTCTTTGTTGTCCTTATCTCTGGTGCTTTGCTCTTCAGCGTCTACCTATACTAAAGAATCAAGATTGGTTAATGTCATTTCCCAGTACACATGTGTAAAAGAGAATGGAATAATTGTTATCCTGGATGTAACGCAGCATGAAACAAAACACAATTAGGTAAAGAACACAATATAAAAAACACAATACATGTAAGATAGCTTACATACATTTATTCATTGTATGTCAATGATGTTGGGGGAGTCCAGAACCAGAGGCCACAGTTTAAGAATAAGGGGTAGACCATTTAGAATGGAGTTGAGGAAAAACTTTTTCACACGGAGGGTTGTGGATCTGTGGAATGCTCTGCCTCAGAAGGCAGTGGAGGCCAATTCTCTGGATTCAAGAAAGAGTTAGATAGAGCTCTTAAAGATAGTAGAGTCAAGGGACATGGGGAGAAGGCAGGAACAGGATACTGATTGTGGATGATCAGTCATGATAACAGTAAATGGCAGTGCTGGCTGGAAGGGCCGAATGGCCTACTCCTGCACCTATTGCCTATTGTCTATTGTCCATAAAGTGATATTAAACACAGGAGTGTCTGTACATAGGGTGACTGACAGGAAATGATAAAGTAATGGTGATTATGGGTGTGGGGGAGCAGATTAGTGGGTAGAGGTGTTCATCAGGCTTACTCCTTGGGGAAAGTAACTGTTTTGAAGGCTGGTGGTCCTGGCATGGATGCTACATGAGGACGAAGCTAGAGAAGCCAGAGCTGGCTTTGCCATCTGGATCTCAATCATCAGGAACCTGGAGTCCTTCCCCAGAGGCATCAACGATCACCTCATGGTAATGAGGCTGCCTCTGAGAGCTGACACTCATCTGACTCTGATCAGTGCCTACACGCCCACCATGACCTACACCTCTGAACAGAAGGAACTGTTCTACCAGGGACTCGGCCAGCTACTACACTCTGTCTCCAAAGACATCAAAATCCTGCTACTTGGTGACTTTAATGCCCGAGCAGCAGTGAACATCAGTCTTATCCGGAAGTCATTTGCAAGCATGGCCTTGGAAAGGAGAATTCAAATGGGCAGCCACTACTCACCTTCTGCACAGAAAATGGGCTGACAATCACCAACACTCTCTTTCAGCTTCCAGACATCCACAGGGTAACCTAGATGCACCCACGCCCCAAGAACTGGCACCTGATTGATTATGTGATCACAAGGATTGGGACATCAGGGATGTGATCATCACCAGAGCGATGAGGGGTGCAGACTGCTGGACTGTCCACATCCTGCTGAGAAGCAGGCTGTCATTTCAGATCGCCGGGGTGCACAGGCGTCAGCAGGCTGACACTGAGCGGAAGCTGAACATTCAACAGCTCGCTGACCCCAGCATCAAAGAAGAGCTGATCAGAAAACTGGAGGAACAACTTGAGCAACTGCCTGAGAAAGCAGACCCAGAAACAGCATGGCTGTCTTCAGAGACGCTCTGTACAGTGCTGCAAGTGCCGTTCTCAGGCACTCCAACAGGAAGCATCAGGACTGGTTCAATGAGAACAAGTCTGATATCGTCACCCTTCTCAAGCAGAAGGAGGAAGCCTTTGCAAGCTGGCTCAGTGACAAGCAGTCTATCTCCAAACATGACCATTTTAAGCACCTATGTAGTAAGGTCCAGGCTGAGCTGCGGAAGATGAAGATTAGTGGTGGGAGGCCAAAGCGGCAGAGCATCAGCACTACGCTGACCAGAACAACACAAAGAGGTTTTTGATGGTCTAAGGGCCGCGTACGGACCTTCCTCCAACATCATGGCACTGTCTGCTCCTTGGATGGAGAGCTGCTCACTGACAAAGGTGACATTGTCCAATGCTGGGCAAACATTTTCAACCAGCTACTGAACAAGCCATCCCGGATAGATGACCAGGCCATAGAAGACATGCCCCAGTGCCCAGTCTTGGAGACCCTTGATGATCCCTCCACACTGGTAGAAGCTAGGAAGGCAGCCAACCAGCTGCAGCCAGGTAAGGCCTCTGGTCTGGATGGGATCCCACCAGAAGTCTTCAAGGAAGGTGGCGAAACCATTCTTCAGAGGCTGGCATAGCTCTTACAACAGTTCTGGAAGAAAGCCTGTGTACCACAGGACTTTAGGGATGCAAATGTCATCCACCTGTAGAAGAACAAGGGGGTCGTGCCAACCAAAGAGGCATATCTCTCCTGAGCATAGCTGGGAAGATCATGGCCCCTATCATACTGAACAGGATTATGTATCTCCTCCCTGATGATGTTGTCTCAGAGAGCCAATGTGGTCTCAGATCTAACAGAGGGACAGTGGCCATGATCTTTGCTGTAGGACAGATCCATGAGATGTGCCAGGAACAGTACCAGAATTTCCACATCCTCTTTGTGGACCTGATAAGGGTATTTCATACCATCAGTCGCACAGGCCTTTGGCACATCCTTACCAAGTTAGGTTGCCCCCAAGGGTGGTCAGTATGGAGTCAGGTCATTCCACGATGGCATGATGGCAAACGTCATCGAAAACAGCTGCACCTCTGACCTCTGCCAAGTAACTAATGGTGTCAAGCAGGGCTGTGTCCTCACACCTACTCTGTTCAGCCTGCTGTTTGCTACAATGCTGTTTTCTGCTCTCTCACAGACTGATGTGGGAATAACAACTTGCTACAGGACTGATGGACGCCTCTTTGATCTGCAACGCCTCGAAGCCAAGACAAAAGTGCTGGAAGTAATAGTACGAGACTTCCTCTTTACAGATGACTGCGCTCTTGCAGCGCACAGTGAAAGGGACCTGCAGGAGCTCGCTGACTGCCTCACTGTGGCAGCAAGAAAATTCGGCCTAACGATCAGCCTGGAGAAGACAGAAGTTCTACTTCAGTCCGCACCCCATACCAACCCTGCGGAACCATGAATTGAGATGGAAAGCACACAGCTCAACAACGTTGATGCCTTCACCTATCTGGGAAGCTGCCTCACCTCCTCCTGTAGCCTAGATCGAGAGGTCTCAAACGGACTTGCAAAAGCTGGGGCATCCTTTGGCAGGCCATGGGCAGATGTGTGGGGAGAATGTGGCATCCGGCTGAAGACCAAGATGGCAATCTACAGAGCAGTCATCCTGACTTCTCTGCTGTTTGGTTCTGAAGCATGGACCCCATACCACAGGCACATCAAAATGCTTTGACCAGTTCCACCTGCGATGTCTTCACAAGATCATGGGCATCTCGTGGCAAGACAGAGTCCCCACCACAGAACTGCTATGAAGGGCCGAGAGCTCTGACACAGAGACACTGTTCATGAAGGCTCAACTTCGATGGGTTGGACTTGTGGTCTGGAAGGAGGACAACCACCTTCATAAGATGGTATTATTTTCTGAGCTGGCACCTGGCAACAGAAAGCAGGGAGGCCCCACAAAGCACTATAAAGACTGTGTGCAACACACACAAAAAATGCTGGTGAACACAGCAGGCCAGGCAGCATCTATAGGAAGAGGTACAGTTGACATTTCCAGCCGAGACCCTTTGTCCGGACTACCTGAAAGAAGAGATAGTACGAAATTTGAAAGTGGGAGGGGGAGGGGGAGATCCGAAATGATAGGAGAAGACAGGAGGGGGAGGGGTGGATCTAAGAGCTGGAAAATTGATTGGCAAAAGGGATACCAGGCTGGAGAAGGGAAAGGATCATGGGACGGGAAGCCTGGGGAGAGAGAAGAGGGGAGGGGAGCTCGGAGGGTGGAAAGCAGGCAAGGAGTTATAGTGAGAGGGACAGAGGGAGAAAAAAGAGAGAAAAGAAAGGGGAAAAAATAAAAAATATATTAAAAATATATTAAATAAATAAATAAGGGATGGGGTGTGAAGGGGAGGAGGGGCATTAACGGAAGTTAGAGAAGTCAATATTCATGCCATCAGGTTGGAGGCTACCCAGACGGAATATAAGGTGTTGTTCCTTCAAGCTGAATGTGGCTTCATCTTGACAGTAGAGGAGGTCGTGGATAGACTATCAGAATGGGAATGGGACGTGGAATTAAAATGTGTGGCCACTGGGAGATCTTGCTTTCTCTGGCGGACAGAGTGTAGGTGTTCAGCGAAACGGCGTCCCAGCCTGCGTCGGGTCTCGCCAATGTATAGAATGGCACACTGGGAGCACCAGACGCAGTATATCACCCCAGCCAACTCACAGGTGAAGTGTCGCCTCACCTGGAAGGACTGTCTGGGGCCCTGAATGGTGGTAAGGGAGAAAGTGTAAGGGCATGTGTAGCACTTGTTCCGCTTACAAGGATAAGTGCTGGGAGGGAGATTGGTGGGGAGGGATGGACAAGGGGGTCGTGTAGGGAGTGAAGTGAAAGTGTCCTTGAAAGCATGCAATATCCCCGTGACTGGTTGAGAGGCCTTGGCCAAAGACTGCAATGTCTGGCTGTCTACAAAAGCACCAGCACATTCGAATAGCAGCGGCTGAAGGACCTCGATCAAAAACGCCAGGACCGCAAGGAGAAATGACTCGGCCCTTTAATGGCTGTAACGTGCCTGACCTGCAGGTGCATCTGTGCTTCCCAGTTCAGGCTTCGCTGTCATCAGAGGCATCACTGATGTCATCGTCATTCCCAATGGACTTCCAAGAAGGAGGCTGGTGGTCCTGGCATGGATGCTATATAGTCTCCTCTCAGATGAGTGGGACAAATAATCCATGAGCAGGGTGAGTGAGATCCTTCATGATGTTACTGGCCCTTTTCCATCACCTTTGCGTATATACTGTATGGCGAGTAGACTGGTGCCAGTGATGTATTGGGCAGTTTTAACTACCCATCGTGGAGCCTTCCTGTCTGCTGCAGTGCAGTTTCCGTATCTAGCAGTGATACAGCTTGCCAGGATGCTCTCTACTGTGTATCTGTAAAATAATCTGAGTGTAAATGTGCATTGTCCAGCTCTCTTCTGCCTCCTCAGAAAGCAGAGGCATTGGTGAGCTTTCCGGATTGTGTAGAAAGTGTTCTGGGGCCATGAGAGGTTGTGCGAGATGATCACTCCCAGGAGTTTCAAACTGATCATAGTTTCCACTGATGTGCCGCCGATGAAATGAGAGATGTGAGTGGTTCAAGTTCTCCTGAAATTGATATCCATCTCCTTTGTCTTATTGACATTAAGGAAAAGGTAATTTGCTTGCCCTCAAGCTCTTCCACCTCCTCTCTGGTCATTGTTGGTGGTCAGCCCCACCATTGTCATGTCATCAGCGAACTTGGCAATGAGATTACTCAGATGTTTAGCCATGCAGTCATGTGTGAGCAGAGCTTACAGCAATGGGCTCAGCACACAGCCTTGGGGGCACCTGTGTTGAGGATGATGGGGAGGGAGGAGCGTTTGTGCATCCTGACTACCTGAGGTCTGTTGCTTAGGAAGTCCAACACCCAGTTGCACAGCGGTGTATTTAGAGCAGGGAGTGGGAGCTTCTTCACCAAGGTCTGTGGGACAGTAGTGTTGGATGTTGAAATGAAATCCAGAATTAGCATTCTGACATTGGTGTCCTTGTTTTCTAGCTGTGACAGGGCCAGGTGCATGACAGATGCTTTGGCATGTGTCATAGAGCGGTTCTGTTGGGAAGTGTACTGGTGAGTGTCAAATATGGCAGGAACTGAGTTTTTGACACGTGCCATTACCAGCTGTTCATAGCACTTCATGATGATTCCAAGTTGGGCTGCAACCAATTACTGAGTGGGATTCATTAGAAAGGGCGAATAAAAATAACACAGGTGCAAGCAGAGCGGCCATTGTTGTGAGCGGTCCAGTGTTATAGTGGCTTCGGCTCATCAGGCTTGGTATCTGATAAATTTCTCTTTTTATTCTTAATTCTTTATTCCTCATCTGTTAGGGCACAGTAGTGCAGTGAGAATGGCTCCAGGGGCAGTGTTTTGTACTGTGTGTGAGGTGTGGGTATTCTGGGAGAATTCCAGTCTCCTAGATAAATACATCTGCACCAGGTATACCAAACTGCAGCTCCTGAGAGAACGTACTAAGGAACTGGAGCTGCAGCTCAATGACCTTAGGCTCTTACGGGAGAATGAGGAGGTGATAGACAGGAGCTACAGGGAGGTAGTCACTCCTAAGCTGCAGGGGACAGGTAACTGGGTGACTGTCAGGAGAAGGAGGGGAAATGCACAGCCAGTGTAGAGTACATCAGTGGCTATTCCCTTCAATAATAAATATATAACATTAGATACTTTTGAGGGGTTGACCTACCAGGAGGCACCATAGTGACTGAGTCTCTGGCACTGAATCTGGTGCTGTGACTCAGAAGTGCAGAGAGTTGAAGAGGACTTCAATGTTGATACAAGATTCCTTAGTCAGAGGAACAGAGACGAGATTCTGTGGGCGTGATAGAAACACACAGATGGTATGTTGCCTCCCTGGTGCCAGGATCAGCGATGTCTCAGATTGGATCCACAGCATTCTGAAGGAGGAGGATAGACAGCCAGAAGTCTTGGTACATATTGGCCAACAATGACATAGGTAGGAAAGGTGAAGAGGTTCTAAAGAGAGATTTCAGGGAGCTGGATAGATGGCTATAAACCAGGACTTCCAGGATGGTAATCTGTGGATTGCTGCCCGTGCAATGCACAAGTGAGGGTAGGAATAGGATGATTTTCCAGGTGAGTGAGTGGCTGAGGAACTGGTGCAGATGGCAAGGGTTCAGATTTATGGATCATTGGGAACTCTTCTGGGGAAAGTATGACCTATACAAAAGGCATAGGTTACACTTGGACCTGAGGGATAAATATCCTTGTGGTTAAGTTGGCTAGAGTTGTTCGGGTGGGTTTAAAGTAATGTGGTAGGGGATGGGAACTGGAGTGATAGTGCTGAGGATGAAGTAGTTGGTTTACAAACAGAGGCAATATGTAGTGAGACTGCTAGCAAGGAGAGGCTGATAATAGGGAAAAATTGCAGTCAACAGGATGAGTTGCAATGTAAAAGGTGGATAAAATCAAAAAGGATGAATACAGGACTGAAGGTGTTATATTTGAATGCATGCAGTATACAGAATAAGATAGATGAACTTGTAGCACAGTTACAGCTTGGTATGTATGACACTGGGAGTTTAACATCCAAGGATACACAATGTATTGAAAGGACAGGCAGGTAGGCAGAGGAGGTGACGTGCCTCTCTTGGTAAAAAATGTAATCAAATTCATTGCAAAGAGGTGACATGAGGTTGGAAGGCGTTGAATTGTTGTAGGTAGAGCTAAGGAACTGCAAGGGTAAAAGACCCTGATAGGAGTTACATACATATCTCCAAACAGTAACAAAGATGTAGTCAACACAAATTACAATGGGAAATAGAAAATGCATGCCAAATGGACAACGTTACAATAGTCATGGGGGATTTCAATACGCAGGTAAATTGGAAAAATCAGTCGGTGCCAGATCCAAAAGGGGGAATTTGAAAAATGCCTACGAGATGGCTTTTTAGAGCAGTTTGTGGTTGAATCCACTGGGGATAGCTATTCTAGATAGGGTGTTGTGCAATGAACTGGAATTGTTTAGAGAGTTGAAGGTAATGGAAACCTTAGTGACAAAGTGATGTGATCGAATTCACCCTGCAATTGGATAAGGAAAGCTAAAGCCAGATGTATCAGTGTTACAGTGAAGTAAAGGAAATTACAGAGGCATGAGAGAGAGGTTGGCCAAAACTGACTGGAAAAGCACACTGGTAGGGATGACAGCAGAGCACCAATGTTTGGAATTTCTGGAACCGATTTGGAAGGCACAAGATATATACATCCCAAAAAGGAAGCAGTATTTTAAAGGCAATATGACACAACCATGGCTAACAAGGAAAGTCAAAGCCAACATAAAAGCCAAAGAGAGGGCATATAACAGAGTAAAGATAAGTGGGAAGTTAGAGGATTGGGAAGCTTTCAAAAACTAACAGAAGGCAACTAAAAAAGTCATTAAGAAAGAAAAGATGGGATACAAAGGTAAGGTAGCCAATAATATTAAAGTGGATACCAAAAGTTTCTTCGGATACATAAAGTATAAAAGAGAAGCAAGAGTAGATATTGGATCGCTGGAATATGATGCTGGAGGGGTAGTAATAGGGGACAAGGATATGGTGGACAAACTCAATAAGTATTTGCATCAGTCTTCATTGTGAAAGACATTAGCAGTATGTCAGAATTTCGAGTGTTGGGGGCAGAAGTGTGTGACGTTGCCATTACTAGGGAGAAGGATCTTGGGAAACTGAAAGGTCTGAAGATAGATAAGTTACCTGGACCAGATGGCATGCACCCCAGGGTTCTGAAAGAGATGGCTGAAGATATTGAGGCATTAGTAATGATCTTTCAAGAATCAATTGATTCTGGCATGGTTCTGGAGGACTGGAAAATTGAAAATGTCACTCCACTCTTGAAGAAGGGAGAGAGGCAGAAGAAAGTATCAACCTGTTGGTCTGACCTCAGTGGTTGAAAAGATGTTAGAGTCGATTGTTAAGGATATGATTTGAGGGCACTAGGAGGTACACGATAAAATCGGCTACAGTCAGCATGGTTTCCTTAAAGGAAAATCTTACCTGACAAATCTGTTGGAATTATTTGATGAAATAACAAGCAGGATGGACAAAGGATGTTGTGTACTTGGATTTTCAGAAGGCCTTTGACAAAGTGCCAAACATAAGGCTGCTTAACAGGATAAGAGCCCACGGTATTACAGGAAAGACACTAGCATGGATAAAACAGTGGCTGATTGGCAAGAGGCAAAGGGTGGGAATAAAGGGAGCCTTTTCTGGTGACTAGTGGTGTTCCACAAGGGTCTGTGTTGGGACTGCTTCTTTTTACATTATATGTCAATGACTTGGATGATGGAATTGATGGCTTTGTAGCACAGCTTGCAGACGATATGAAGATAGGTGGAGGAGCACGTAGTTTTGAGGAAGTAGAGAGGCCACAGAAGGACTTAGACAGATTAAGAGAATGGGCAAAGAAGTGGCAGATGGAATACAGTGTCCGGAAGTGTACGGTCATGCACTTTGGTGGAAGAAATAAAAGGGTAAACTATTTTCTAAATGGAGAGAAAATTCAAAAATCTGAGGTTTAAAGGGACCTGGGCGTCCTTGTGCAGGATTCCCTAAAGGTTAATTTGGAGGTTGAGTCAGTGGTGAGGAAAGCAAATGCAATGTTAACATTCACTTCAAGAGGCCTGGAATATAAAAGCAGTGATGTAATGTTGAGGCTTTATAAAGCCTCACCTGGAGTATTGTGAGCAGTTTTGGGCCCCTTATCTAAGAAAGGATGTGCTGACATTGAAGGGGGCTCAAAGGAGGTTCACAAAAATGATTCCAGTATTGAAAGGCTTGTCATATGAAGAGTGTTTGATGGCTCTGGGCCTGTATTCACTAGGATTCAGAAGAATGAAGGGTGACCTCATTGAAGCCTATTGGATGGTGAAATGCCTTGACAGAGTGGATGTAGAGAGGACGTTTTCTATGGTGTGGGAGTCTAAGACCAGAGGACACAGCCTCAGACAAGAGGGACGTCCTTTTAGAACAGAGATGGGGAGGTATTTCTTTAGCTACAGAGTGGTGAATCTGTGGAATTCTTTGCCACAGCCATCTGTGAAGGTCAAGTCATTAGGTATATTCAAGGCAAAGGTTGATAGATTCTTGATTAGTCAAGGCATGACTGGATATGTGGAGAAGGCAGGAGATTGGGGCTGAGAGGAAAATTGGATTAGCCATGATGAAATGGCGGAGCAGACTCCATGGACCAAGTGGCTAATCCTGCTCCTATATCTTATAGTCTTATGGCATCAGTGCTACTGGGTGGTAGTCATTTAATCATGAGGGTGTAGAGTTTTTTGGTACAGGGATGATGGTGACTGATTTGGAGCATGAGAGAACAGCAGCCTGGATGAGTGAAGTGTTGAAGATGCAGGTTGGAGGAGAGACAGATTATCTTATTTCCTGAAATACATTCACAGGATGGAATGGTGCATGCTCTCAATATCTGACCAGACGGCATCACCCCCATCCTAAAATGGGCATTAAAAAAGCTCCCGACTCATTTTGTGGGATAGATGCTGAAGTAATGTTTCATGTTTTGTCTAGAGCCAAGCAGCAGTTTCAGAAGTAAGAGGTCACCTATTTCAGACAGTGGTGATAAGGATTTTTTTTTCCCTTGGAGTAACCTACATTTTTGGGATTCTCTGACAGTGGTGGGAAGTTGAACTATCCAAAGGTGCGATGGGCGTAAATTTTTGAGAGGAGTGGAGGAAGCTTGAGAACCAATTTGACCTATTCCAACTCTCACTTAATGTTAACAACAGGAATTCTGCAGATGCTGGAAATTCAAGCAACACACATCAAAGTTGCTGGTGAACGCAGCAGGCCAAGCAGCATCTATAGAAAGAGGTGCAGTCGACGTTTCAGGCCGAGACCCTTGGCTAAAACAGCCATTTGCTCGCCGAGCACATCCTCCAACAGTTGGGGGGGGGGTCAGATCAGTATTTAGACTAGGCTTAGCTAATCGTCAGTAAAGTCTATACACCAATGCTGTTACCCTCCTCAGACGCTGCCTGACCGACTGAGTCCCCAACCTCCGAAGCATTTTGTTTCGGCATTCGCGCGCTCACCGCCACATACACGTAAGTTCACGCGCACGTACGCGCGCTCCAAAATGATGCGCGTACTCCGCGTGTCCCGTGTCACATGACTGCACGAGCTCCCGTGACGTAATTCCGGGCAGGAGCTATCGGAGGTTTGATTGGGTGGGATTTGATAGCGACCGCCGTTTCCGGGTAGCCTGTGAAGGTGAGCGTGGTTTTGTTCTGGAGGCTGTAGACTCTTAGATCCGGGATGCACAATCGTTGTTAGCAATTAAAGTTAGGATGGTTTAGTTATTAACATCTCTCTCCTTCCTTTGGGGTTATCTCAAGCATGTTAGTGGCGATGAGCGTGGCATTGGGACTCACAGATTGGTAACTGGGCAGAGATCAATGAACACACATCAAAGTTGCTGGTGAATGCAGCAGGCCAGGCAGCATCTCTAGGAAGAGGTACAGTCGACTTTTCGTCTCGGCCCGAAGCGTCGACTGTACCTCTTCCTAGAGATGCTGCCTGGCCTGCTGCATTCACCAGCAACTTTGATGTGTGTTGCTTGAATTTCCAGCATCTGCAGAATTCCTCGTGGTTAGAGATCAATGAATCTGCTCATTGACTATTGAGAGTATTTCCCCTTCCCATCTGTAGCAGAGTTTATGCAAACATTGGTGATTCCTAAAGTCATAAAGTCCCATGGAATAGGAAATACGCGGATGTTAGAACCACAAGTTGTTCCTTAATGTTGCCTTTAAAATCAACGTTATTTTAAAATGTACATCCTTGCACTTCCGTGGTGTTGTACGAACTTTATAAGGTCCGGTACTGCAAGATCTTTGCTTCACCAATTGCTAACTCACTTCTAATCATTCCTCTGTTACGTGTGTGGCTGGGTCTTGAGCTTTTTAAAACTCTAATCTCTGGAATTATCCCCTAATCTACCATGCAGAAAAGATTTCTCTTTTTAGAAACTTTTTAAAACTATGCTATTGTGACCAAACTGTTGTTCAGCTTTATGTGGGTCTGTGTCGGATTTGACAGTGCTCTTCTGAAGTGCTTTGAAATGTTTTACTGCATCGCAAGAGTGCTGAAAGTTGTGACACATTGATATAACTGGGTAAATTCATGGTAAATTACTGGACAATTAATCAAAAGCATGCGAATTCAGATCTCAGAATCAGAATCAAGATAATTATCACTGAGCAACACACAAAATGCTGGAGGAACTCAACAGGTCAGGCAGCATCAATGGAATAAATAAACAGTCAACCGTTTCTAACTTGAGACCCTTCAGGATTGGAAAGGAAGAGGGAAGATGCCAGAATAAAAAGGTGGGGGAAAGGAGGCCTAGCAGAAGGTGAAGCTAGGTGGGTGGGAAATTATCACTTGACATATGTTGTGAAAGTTGTTGTTTTGTGCAGCAGTACAGTACAATATATTAACAATTATTAGAAGTTACAATCAGATTTATAAAAGAATAAGTAGAGGACAGAGAACAAAAATAGTGAGGTTCATGGACTGGCCAGAAATCTGATGGTGGAAGGGAAGAAACTGTTCCTAAAGTGCTGAGTGCATCTTCAGCTGAATGTACCTCCTTCCTGATGGTAGTAATGAGAAGAGGGCACGTCCTGGATGGTGAGTGCCTTCTTGAAGCACTGCATTGCCTTTTGGATATGCCCTCTCTGGTGGGGAGGCTAGTGCCCATGATGGAGCTGGCCGAGTGTGCGATCATCTGCAGCTTTTCCTGTGTATTGGCCACTCCATACCAGACAGTGATGCAACCAGTCAGAATGCTCCCTCCTGTACATTTATATGAATTCGCTAATCTTTGATGTCATACCAAGTCTTTGCTTGAGTCAAATTTAAAGAATTTATAAATAAAATACTGGTAAAGGCAGTTCCAAAATGATAGAAGTCTATTTGTCCGTCCTAACTTTTTATGACATTGAAGGAGGCTGCTTAGTGTCGAGCGTCTATGCTGGCTCTTGGAGCAATGACATCCCCCAACTTCACTGCACTATCACTGCTAGGCAGACGAGGGTAATGTTTCAAGGATTTGCTCAAAGTAGGGAATCGACATTTGGGATGGTATTGACAAGCATGCATTGGGAACGTATACAGGTCCTGTGTAAGTGGCAGAAGCAGCTCACAAACCACCTACACCTGCCCCGTCTGCGGAAGGGATTGCAGATTGCCCTCATCATCGCTTCATAACCCACAAAACTGGGGTGGAAGTATGTCCTTTTTGATCATGAGCGACTGCCTAAGATGTAGTATTAATGTTTAAAGATAATTAGGAAGTTTACCGCACCAGTACTCCACTTAAATGTAAATCTTACACCAGGTCTCACTTAGCATTGAGTCAGAACATGGATTCCCCAGCATGGGTAGTGCTGAACTTGGATAGGGGTGTCAGGTGATGGAGCACAGGTAGTGAGTCATTTGGATATTTAAATAGAGTGCCTTGGTCTTATAGATTTGTGTGGAGGGGCAGTCCGGAAGAGTCAGCAAAATTTAAGCCATTACCTTATGATGGACCCTTTTACATTGACATCCAATAATCATTGCATCTCCTTTCCTGAACTCTATTACAACTCTTGATAAGCATCTTAATTTGATCAGCATTCTACAGTCTTGTCCACTTTCTATTCCAAAGTTAGTATCCTGTGTAATCACCAGTGTTGGACAACGAAAACTTCACAGAAGTGACATCTCATCTAGTTGCATGCTGTAAAATTAACACAATTGTATCAAAAACAGGATTTTAAATTTTATCATGATCAGGTGCTGTGGAACTTCAGACTTGCTGATGGTCGCTGTGAGAATATGTCATGGCCCAGATGGTGGGGATCTTTGACGATAGGTGTTGTTTTTCTGAGGCAACACCTCATGGAGATATCTCTAATGGTGGGGAGAGTTGAGCCCATCATCTGTTGGGCTGAGATTACAATACAAGACATCAGGTTGGAAGGGGAAGTGAGGAAAATCAGGAGATAGTGTTGATGTATTGACATGATCTTAAACTTGTTAGAAAAAATAATAGGGGATTACTCTTTCCTGGAATGGTAACTCCTCCATGTTTCCTTTCCCATTCAGACCTTTAAAATCCAAACAGGATACCTCCTAGTTACTGTTTCCAGATTTACCTTTTCTTAACTAGGTGATGTCGTGTCCGACGAGCTTCAGTAGTTTGTCTTTTAAAGTTTTATAAAGGCCAGTAAGTAGTCCTATCATTTCAGTTTCCCTAAGTCTGAAGCACTTGGGAGCTGATAAATGTATTAGTTGAATTCTCATTATACATGTTTGGTTGTTAGAATGATACTATTTAACTCAATGCTAAGTGGTGTATTTAACTTGATTTTGGTGGTACATCAAGAATAAAAAAGCTAGCATGATTAGACTTAAAAAGAAATTAAATACATGGATAAACAGGCTGGAGAAAAAATAACCATAAATCGAAGACAATTATTAAAAGGATGGAGATGTTTGAGAAGAAAATATGATTACGTGAATTAAAAAAATAAAGCAATTTTGAAAACCATTTAAAGGTAAACACATTTGTCTTGCAGAGATAGTTCATGGTGAATTGGTTATGGGTTTCGAACTGGAAAATGTGTTTTGCTATTGAGATTAGTACAGTTTAAGGCAAATTTCTTTCATTCGTCAAGTGAAGTTTATTGTCCTGTACACAAGTATAGTGAGCTTTAGGTACATAATTCAGACAACGTACAAGCATAAGTTATATATTTGGACTAAATGATGAGGGAAATTCACAAAACTGCTGCAGTTTTTCCTGTCTTCAGGGCATTGTTACAATCTGATCAAGTTTTCCTATTGGAGTAGGGGTGCTCTGCCAAGGTGGAAGTAAAATTCAGGATGAACTGTTTTGACTGAAATCATAACTGTCTAATTTCCTCCACAGATGCTGCCTGACTTGCTGAGTTCCTCCAGTATTTTGTGGTTGTTTCAGATTCTAGCATCTGTAGGCTCTAGTATCTCCTGAAGTAAGAAATTTTGTCAGGCATCAGAGGTCTTACTAGAAACTTGGACATGACGTATCTGACATGTTTTCTTAGATGGCAATGTGGAAAATATTTCTATTCCTAGGTGCTAATGTCTTTTACCTTGATAAACACATTTCTCATTTTCTCCAGCCATTCAGATAGATTTTAATTCATGTTCTCGGATTGTAGCAAATGGAAAAGATACAGGAGCATATTCTTTAATGCCACTCCTTTTTTTCACAGAAGCTTCAACAGTGTGGTGAGTTTTTCTTAAACTAAAAAACCCACACAGTTAGCAGTGAATTTACCTCCAAGAAACGATCAACCAGTTGGAAATTTTCTCTAGATATTGCAGAAAAGATGAAGTTAGTCCTCTCCAGCATTGTGAACGGCTGCCGTCAGGGCAAGTTGATTGAAGTAGGACGGAATGGCAGTAAAAGTCTTGACATTCCTGGTTGCCTTCTTTATACACGGACAGGCACAGCTCCCCACCTAACCCATGACACGCTTAGCCTTGTCGAAGGAGTTCCTGAACCTGTGCATCTGACGTTATCTACACTGTATGTGCAAGTATAATTTTTTATTTTCCTAACCCTTGGGTTGAGATGTAAATGTGATGTTGTGTTCTGTGCAGAAATTCCTATATCTGCTTCGAAAAATAAAAACTAGTGTTGTAAAATCCGTGTTGATTTGGAGTGGTTTAATTCAAGTTGTCATTTAAAAACTAGTTACATTGAAATCAGTTTCAGGGTCATGATGTGTGCAGTATGATAAGTGATCTAGAGAAGTTATACCGTCAATTGTATTTCACACTGGTCACATTGATAATTGCTTGATAGCCCCACTGTACTGTGAATACAAGAACAAAAACTATTGCATTCTTCTCTAGCTTTTGAGATGTTGGAAAGGAAAAATAAATCCCTAAATTTGTTTTCAAAATCCCTTTATCAAACTGTTGCTCAGTTCATTTTAAAATTACATTTGGGTTCTAACAATGAAAAAAAGCAATCTTTGTTTTTTCAATCCAAAAACAATCCTGGTAGTGATTTTAAGCCAATGCTGCCAATTGACCAGTTACACTGTAAATTGGGTATAGATAACCTGGAGGGAGGTCTCAAAGCACTGAAGTTTCCTGACATTTCCAGGTTGAAAGATAGAAACATAGAAAACCTACAACATAATACAGGCCCTTCGGCCCACAAAGTTGTTCCAAACTTGTCCCTACCTTAGAAATTACTAGGATTACCCATAGCCCTCTATTTTTCTAAGCTCCATGTACCTATCCAAAAGTCTCTTAAAAGACCCTATCGTATCCACCTTCACCACCATTGCCAGCAGCCCATTCCATGCACTCACCACTTTCTGCATAAAAAACCGACCTGACATTTCCTCTGTACCTACTCCCAAGCACCTTAAACCTGTGCCCTTTTGTGGCAGCCATTTCAGCCCTGGGAAAAAGCCTCTGACTATCCACACGATCAATGCCTCTCATCATCTTATACACCTAATGACCAATAATGCATGCTTAATTTACACTCTGCTTTTCTATCTGATAAATATGAACAACATGAAGTGCATGAACATCACTAGTTGTGTACATTGTAATTATGCTTGGGCTTTGCCATGTCAGCATTTGGAATGAACCACTCAATAAAGAAATGTCTCTTTGAGGCAATGCATTCCTGGCAAAAATCATGCCACTTACCATGGTCTCACAACATTATCTGTAATTTTCACTGATAAGAGAATCTCTGAACAGTTTCTTGAATCAGTCTTTACCCTATTCTCTTTACCTTGTTCAAGCTTACTTCATGCTGTTTTTGCTGTCTATGGACATCATTGTCTGGAATATCATTTTGGGAAACCTTTTCTTTATTTACTGCACACTTTTGTATTCCATTGTATTAGTCTTCAGCTCAAATTCATCCTGATACTTTGGCAGGCATTAAATCACAACCTCCATCAGCATTGATGTTTATGTCCATGTTAAGTCTTATTATTTTCTCACATTCTCCTCCCAATATATCATCTCTGCTCTGTTCAAGCACCAAATGCTTTTGGGGAACACACAGGTTAACCATTCATAGAAGATCTAATGAACCATACGCATTTTTATCAGCTTCGAAATTGCTCACTATTCAAAGGTTACCATAAATGCTTAAACAGTAACTGGATTATTTCACTTTACAAAGTTCATTCTTAAGTCTTGGCCCTCTCTCACAGCAAGAAGTGGCATGAAATTTTATCACAAAGATCAAATCCTTTCAGCAGGCTATTTGGGTGTGTTGCCCCTCTTTTTGTAGGTTATCAAGCTAAATGTTTTAAGGTGAAATTGGTGAAAAAGTCCATGGTTTAAAACTATTACTTAAGCTTCTCGCATTTGACTATGTTTTCCAATAATTGCCTCCTCACCAATATCTTTATGGTCACATTACCACACCCCACACTTAAATCTCTCAGACTGTCTGCTGAAGACTTCTCTCCTTCCTCCCATGCCAACTCCTAACAATGAACCTCCCTTCTCTTCTTACCTGCCCCACCCAAAGATGCTTCCTCTATGATGTCTGGAATAACATGTATATTTTGAAGCTCTTTCGCTGGTGCAAAATGAACAATATATAGGTCCTGAGCCTTGGCTTGGTATAAATGAAAGCTCAGTATCTTTGAAGTTCAGCCTTGTATGAGACAAATTAAGTCTTCAGAAGTCTGGCTTATTAATTAGCTGCCCTCTCATCTCTTCTGCCTATCAGACCCTACCCTTGTGGCCCTGAACTGTTTGCAACAAACTAATGATTACCCGGGTCCCCTGAAAGCTGGTGTTGACAATTCCCTTGGGCTAGCTATGGTTCCTACCAACCGTTCTGACTGACCCAGTACTAAATCCCTTTTTCCTCAAATACATACCTGTGGTCTTTCTATTCTTACAAATCACTGTCAAACTATCCTGTCCAAAATTTTAGAATACATACACTTCTTTTCTGCAATTCTGTGTTTGAATTGTCAATATCGCATTTCCATCTTTGCTATACCAGTGATTCAGATTCATTTGTCACATGTACATAGAAACATACAGTGAAAGGTGTTGCTTCCGTTAACAAATGTCACCCTACATTCAAGCACCAATATAGTACGCCCACAATGTTCATCAGCAGAGCAACCACACAAAACAGCAACAGTAAAGCAAGCTGTTTTCCCACCCTATACACATGTACACATGGGTGCACACACAAATGGGCTCCAGCCTCAGAGCAGGCCGCCTCCAGACTCTCAACCTCCAGTCCTTGGCACCAGACTCTCAGATTCAAGACATTGGGCACTCACACAAACAGATAGACCTCCAGCCCCAGAGATAGGCCTCTCTGGGCCCCTGACCTCGGCACTAGGCCCTCAGACTCAAGACATGGATCCTCCAACCTCCAGTCCCTGGCCCCGGCTTGCAGAATCACAGGCACAGGCCTCTGACTGCTGGATGTGCTGATCCAGGGGCTTTGACCTTTGAGTCTCAACCTCTGGATTCACCAACTGCTGTTTTTGACCTCTGGCTTTGATCTCCGGACTTTACTGATCTCTGGGTATTGACCCTAGAGGACTCTCTGACCACTGTTCTGCTTATCAAACTCCCGTTACATTCTGTCACTATAACCATGGGACAAGCTGTTCTTCTTCATCCTTATTGGTTGTCTGCAGTTTGCACCATGGTTTGATGAAGCTATTCTCCAACAGCTGGGCAAATTGCCCTTACTCCATCTAGCGACTGAATTGCACCCAGCATACATGTTATAGCTTCTCTCTTTCTCCTGTGCTATTGTTGCTGTAGCTCCCCAAGGTTTGTATGCTACTCTGCAGCATTTCTCATCATAATTCACAATGTTTGTGTCCCACATGGATGCTGATCACCTTCAGCTCCATCTTGCCACTAACTACTTATTCCACCACCATCTCTGACAATACTTGCCTGAGCAGAAATCTCTCCAAACCAAAAAGTCTATTGTCTTTGATCCTCAGCGTAAAATCCATGAACAACTGCCTTGAACCTTGCTCTCACACAGATTGGTTATCTGACCCATTGGAAGCTAACTATGTATGTCAAGTTTGGGCCAGATATCAAAACAATGTAGATCCTGAGACTTGCTTGAAATAAGTAAAAACTCAATATCTTTTAGAGCTCAAAGGATCTAGCTTCAGTCTTGTTTGAGACAAACTATAAGGCTTCAGATTAGTGTATTTGGGTTTGAATTTTCTAACTGAGCATCTTTGGTATTCTTCTGTGAGCAATTTTTCTTTTTTTTCCCCCCTCAGTGCAGAACATCAAGAAGTTCTTGAAGAATATAAAGAGGGCATTGGAAAATTCATAGGTATTAAATGTTAATTTTTCTCTCACAGCAGACAGCAATCCATCCCAGGTTATGTTGCATATTGTAGGCATCGAATTTTGTGTTTTGTTGTAACATTGTAGTCAACAGTGTAGATAAATCTTCCTTTCTTCAGTTAGTCTGAGGTTGCATTGAATAGTTCCAATTTTTTTGAAAAGTAAACATAGAGTCATACAGCATAGAAACTGGCCTTTCAGCCCAGTTGGTCCCTGCTGACTAAAATGCTCCAACCAAGCTTATCCCATTTGGCAGCATTTGGGTTACCAATAACTATAAATCTTGCCAATCCATGTACCTGTCCAACTGTCTTTTAAAAGTTGATATTGTATCTACCTCAATCACTTTCTCTGGTAGCTCGTTTCACATACTCCAAGTGCGGTCTCACCAACATTCTGTACAAATATGACAAATTAAAATGAGCACTAGCAAGGAAAAATAGAATCAATGCTGGAAATTTCAAATTAAAGCAAGTGAAATGTTTTACTAATGTGCGATCCTCCGGCAAATCCATCTGGCTTCATAGAATCAAACAACAACAGCCTCTAGCACATCAAGTCTGTGTCAACCACTGTGCAGCCATGGTAATATTCCCATACTAATCCCTTTGTAGTATCCCTACATTCCCACCCACTCTTTGCTAGATGCACAGTACATCTCACACTGAAGACAGTGATTCCTGACCTGCACCTCTTTGGAATGTGGAAGGGCATTGGAGCACCAGAGGTCAGGAATGAACCGTGATCACTGAAGCTGTGAGAAATCACCTCCACCACCTGTACCATCAAATTAATTTAAATTACGCTATTGTGAATTTAACCAACTATATTGATAAGTTAAAAAAAACTGCAGATGTTGACATGGGCAGCACAGTAAGTGTGGTGGTTAGTACAATGTTTAACAGTACCAGCAACCGGCGTTTGAATGTCCTCCCCATGGAATGTGTGGGTTTTCTCCAGGTGCTCTGGTTTCCTCCCACAGTCCAAAGACGTACAGGTTAGTAGATTAATTGGTCATTGTAAATTGTCCGGTGATTAGGCTAGGGTTAGTCAGGGATTGCTGGTGGTGTGACTCGAAGGGCCAGAAGGGCATGTTCTGTACTGTATCTCAGTAAAAGTGAAATCTGAAATAAAAATACAGAAAATGTTAGGGAAGTAGTCAGGCAGGATCTATTGAGATGGAGACAATTAATGTTTCAGACTGATGACGTTTATTAACTCTATAAATGCTGCCTGACATACTGTGCAACTCCATCACTTGCTTTTATTTTAATTACATTGTCTTATGTTTTACTCTGTTTACTTTTAGATGAAGTTCTTTTGGAAGAATGCCTTCATAGAGATGCTGTTCAATGTTATTAACATTCCAGTTTGATTACTTAAGGTTTCTGATTTACACTGAACTATTAAACAAGTGCTTATCACTCTGTTTTATTACAGGCATGCCAGACTCGCTAATTTATTGTTCTCTATACGACCCAGTTAGTCCATGTCCATCAGGGTACAACACAAATAAAGTAAGTTAGTAACAAGAACAGGAACAGAGTTTAAAATGTACTTGTAATCATTCCTCCTGTTTTCCCTTATTTCTTTTATTTTATTGGCCTGTTAGTGTAGTTTATTATTGTTTTAGTTAGTATTAACTGAAGGGCCAGTCATGATTACATAAATCCTAGTATCAGTATCTTTGCATGTTATCTAACATTATTACATCATCTTTTTTTTAAGATTCAAAATAATTCAGGTTCCTCCTTAGCTGTGCTGATACATTGACCACACACTGGATAGTTTTAAGTTTAATGCTTGTTTCACAGTTGTATGGCAATTGTAGTTTGTACGCTTGTCTTCAACAACCTTGTAAGAAAGAAAATTCAACTAGGACCACTGGTTTTTGTATACAGTGCCGTAACTACCATAGGACCAGGAGGCAGGGGAGCAGAATTAGACCTCTTGGTCCTTTGAGTCTGTTCTGCCATTTGGATATGGCTGATTTATTTTCCATCTCAACCCACTCGTCTGTCTTCGCCCCATAATCTTTGACATCCTTACTAATCACGAGCCTGTCAACCTCTGCTTTAAATATACCCAATGACTTGGCCTCCACAACTGTCTGTGGCAATGAATTCCACAGATTCACCATCCTCTGGCTTAAAAATTTCTTCCTGATCTCTGTTCTAAAGAGATGTCCTTCTATTCTGGGGTGATGCTTTCAAAATTTCCTCTCCACATCCACTCTATCTTGATCTTTCAATATTTGATAGGTTGTAATGAGATCCCCTCCCCCCTCATTTTTCTAAGTTCCAGCAAGTACAGGCCCAGAGCCATCAAATGCTCCTCATATGTTAACTCTTTTATTCCTTGGATCATTTTCATGAGCCTCCATTGGACTCTCCAATGCCATCATGTTCTTCCTGAGAAATGGGTCGCCGAACTGCTCTCGTACTCCAAATACAGTCTGACCAATATGTTCTGAAGCCTCAGCATTACATGGTTGCTTTTAAATTGTAGTCCTCCTGAAATGACTGCTACCATTCCATTTGCCTTCCTAACTACCAACTCCACTTTCAACTTAACCTTTAGGAAATACTTCACTAAATTTCTCAAGTCCCTTGGCACCTCCATTTTCTGAATTTGCTCCCCATTTAGAATATAGTCTACGCCTTTATTCCTTCTACCAAAGTGCATGACCATACACTTCCCTACAGTGTATTCAATCTGCCACTTCTTTGCCGAGTCTCCTAATCTGTCCAAGTCCTACTGCAGATTCCATGCTTCTGCAACACTGCCTGCCCCACCACCTATTGTAAAATTGACCACAAAGCCATCAATTCATTCACCCAGATCATTATTATATAATGTGATATGTAGCAAACCCAACACTGATGCTCCACCAGCCTGAAACACCACTAGTCACCGGCAGCCAACCAGAAAAGGCCCCCATTATTCCCACCCTCCATTCTACCAGTCAGCTGGTCTTCTGTCTGTATAGTATCTTTCCTGTAACACCATAGTTTAGCAGCCTCATGTGCTGCACTTTATCAAAGGCCTCTGGACAATTCAAGTAAACAACATCCACTGACTCTCCTTTGTCTATCCTGCCTGTTATTTCCTCAAAGAATTCCAACAGATTTCTCAGGCAAGATTCCCCTTAAGGAAACTTTTAACTTTGACCTATTTTATCGTGTACCTCTTCCTTAGTAATAGATTAACATTTTGCCAGCCATTGAAGCCAGCCTTGCTGGCCTATGAAAGGATAGATAGTTGCAGTTTTTCCAGTCCTCCAGAAACATTCCAGAAACTAGTAATTCTTGAAGGATCGCTATTAATGCCTCCACAATCTCTTCAGCTACTTCTTTCAGAACCCTCGTCCAGGTGACTTATCTACCTTCAGACCATTCAGCTTCACAAGCACCTACTCCTTTAACATCTGCCGGACAATGCTGAGGATGTTCTACGAGTCTGTGGTGGCCAGTGCTATCATGTTTGCTGTTGTGTGCTGGGGCAGCAGGCTGAGGGTAGCAGACACCAACAGAATCAACAAACTCATTCGTAAGGCCAGTGATGTTGTGGGGATGGAACTGGACTCTCTCACGGTGGTGTCTGAAAAGAGGATGCTGTCTAAGTTGTATGCCATCTTGGTCAATGTCTCCCATCCACTACATTATGTACTGGGTGGGCACAGGAGTACATTCAGCCAGAGACTCATTCCACCGAGATGCAGCACAGAGCGTCATAGGAAGTCATTCCTGCCAGTGGTCATCAAACTTTACAACTCCTCCCTTGGAGGGTCAGACACCCTGAGCCGATAGGCTGGTCCTGGACTTATTTCATAATTTACTGGCATAAATTACATATGACTATTTAACTATTTATTACTATTTTCTATTACTATTTATTATTTCTATGACTATTACTATTTACTGTTTACTAATAGTAATATTACTATCACTATTTCTATTACTATTTATTATTTATGGTGCAACTGTAACGAAAACCAATTTCCCCGAGGATCAATAAAGTATGACTATGACTTAGTAATAGCGATTACACTCACTTCTACTCCCAATGCTTACGAATTTCTGGTGTGCTGTTTGCAGTCTTCCACTACGAAGACTGATGCAAACTGCTTATTCATGCTACTACTATTATAATTATATACTGCACCTTAGCTAGGCTGAGCTGAACTTAAGTGATGCTTTAGGTCTGTCTGTTATTGATATCCAGGGTATTCAGTGGATTGTGATAGTCTGGACAAATAAAAGGTTTCTAGCATCTACATCTTGCTGTCCAAATAAGAGTTGCGTTAAGAAGATAGAATGTGCAATAAATTCTCATATTGGTTTCAGACCCCCTCCTGGATCTTTTCACCCATATGTCTGTAAATGTCAAGCTAAAGTGTTTCAAGATCACTGCATGTCATCAGCTTTAGTCATGAATGTGCTTTTGGTTTCATTAACTCAATATGCCCGTTCTAGATACAATATCTTTGGAGTATATCTACCTTGTCCTCCTTTAAGATTTTCCATAAAACCCTCTGGGGCAGAGTCTGTTCTAATATTATTTGGCT
The DNA here is from genome assembly GCF_963921235.1 of Mobula hypostoma. Lineage (NCBI taxonomy): Eukaryota > Metazoa > Chordata > Chondrichthyes > Myliobatiformes > Myliobatidae > Mobula > Mobula hypostoma. The sequence goes on along the minus strand of NC_086102.1, from coordinate 71,780,504 downwards.
CCATGCCAGTTTCTCATACAAATTGCCCTGAGAAGCTTTGTTTCAATTGATGGTGCTACAGTTGAAACGTAAGTTGTTGCAGAAACTGTTAGAGGCAGAAGAAAACCAGAGACATTGAATTATACATCTGATGGCAATGTGCAGTTGATTAATTATGTTGTTGATGTTTATGCAATGTAATTTAGTTTGAGATTTGCATGAGTATAAGATTTAGACCTAAGAAGTACTAGAGGACTTTTTTTTCATAATTCAAATATGACACGTAATCAGGTCCCTTTAAGCTTGAGTTAACTAATCAGGTTCTTTTCTGTAGCATAATTGAAAACTATTGGATTTGTATATTTATTTTCAGATATTATCATTGCTTTTGTAACATTCTACATAAACTAATGACTTTGGTGTCTTAAAGATCTGATATATTTTTATTACCTTATTTTGAAAAGACTGTATCAGTGTGGGGTGGAGGTGGCCGAATTGAGCTGACAATGTCAAAGTTCATGGCAATACAACAAGCTTTCAAACCTGACTGGTACCAGTGCATGGCAGATGGAGAGCCACTGCCTCCAGGATCGTCAAGGAAGAGGATAAATAAACTAGTGGATCGAACTCTGCGCTTCCTGGATGAATGTCTCAAGGTGCATCAGAATTCAGAGGTAAAAACATTCACTTGATTGATTCCAGGTGTGAAAGAGTTATCTTGTGAAGAAATAATTAAGCAGGTTGGGTTTAGAAGTTTAGATGAAAAGAGGTGATTTTGTTGAAATGCACAAAGTCCTGTCAGGACTCAACAGGGTAGACATTGAGAGACTGATTCTTCTGATGGAGAAATATTTGGAATAGGGAGCATAATCTCAAGGTAAAGGTTCACGAAGTTTGGAGATGGATCTTAAAGGTGGAGACATAGCAGGAAGTTCTTGCAGGAAATATTAAATAACATGCTTGGAAAGAGTACAGGGAAGCGAGAATGCTCAGAAAGAACAACCCTAAATAAAATATCGAGTTACACAGAATGATTCAGATTGAGCAAGGAAAGATTACAGATGGATTTAAGAAAGTTATTTGAGTCTGTATGAGAAGGAGCCATTAAGATCAGAAATGACAAAGGTGACTGGTGAATATCATAGTGCCAGCAGAATATTGGCAGCAGAATGTGAGGGTTAACTGGTGAGGAATGGAAAATGAGCAAGGAGAATACTTATTATAGTCATACCCGAGGGTACAAAAGATTGGCAATGTTCATTAGGACTGTAAAAAGCTAGAGTCAGGGAGATTTGATAGTGGAGAGCAAAGGCAAAGATACTTCATGTCAAAATTTTGGGTTTAATTGGTTTTGGAATGAGAAGTCTTGATTGCTGCCATTCAAGGATGACCACAAAAAAGTCACTGTATATTCAATGAAGCTTCAAAGGGAATAAAGAATTGCAAAGGATAGTGATCATTTATTTAGGTTTGTCCTGTTTACAATTGTGAAGATTTTTTGAAAGATCTGATAATAAGTGGAGAGGAGGTGCTTCTCAGGAAGAAGGCTGAGCCTCACTATCCAATAGGGATGAAATATGAGCAGGTTCTACCCATAGAAATTGCACTCTGGTATCATGCCCAAGTATGTGCGAATCTTCACAGTGTATATTGTTGGGCATTTTGATCTTGGAAATATGGCCAAACCTATAAATTTTACATGTGATTATAGAACAGAAGTTAAGAGCAGAAATGTCAACTGGGAACTTAATATGATTTTTGTGACATTATGGTGTAGCAAATCTTTAGCTACTTGAGGTTAAGATGAGCAAACCAAAAGAAACATGAATACATAGGTAAAGTGATTAAATATAACTACAAATCAGTATGCAATTTTTTCCAGAATTGCAATATGATTAACCCCAAATTGTGTCATAATAAACTGAGTAAGGTTAACACTTGTGGTGGGTTTGGTTGCTGTCCAGGATCTGAAGGACACAGAAATTATAGGAGTTATAGAAGGAGGGGACATTCTTGAGGAGAGGCTGCGGTCGGTCAGAGAAACGATGAAGCGGCCAGTTGGAGGTTTCCTTTTGGATGGTTTTCAGGGAGAGACCATGCCTGACGACCTGAAACTGGATTTAATCTCCTCGATTACAGGAGAACTGCCTGCAGACAAACCAAGGTATGGGACTAGCTGGAATATGACTGTTACTGTGCCTTTATTAAATCTGTATTACTATGTAGTTATTTTTCACCAATTCTCTTGCTCTAAAGCTGACTGTGAGAACTAGTAGTAGCAACCAGTTATCTCACTTTCTCATTTTGAGAAGGTTAGTTTTTATTAAATTCAAAATCAGTAAACATCATATTTACTCTGCATTTGAAATCAGATGTTTATGGATAACTGCCATCATTTAATCTATAAGATGACATTTAAAAGTCAGGTTCATTGTATTCATAGAGTTCCTTCATAGCAAAGTGCCCAAGATGCCTCACAGTTGCATTATCTTGGGCAAAACCTTTAGAGAGAATTTCAGTGGAGAGAGACATTAGAGTTAAAGGGAAGTTCTTCCAAAATTGACAACTGAAGCCTCTATTGCCAGAATGGGGAGGGAGGTGGGTAAATATCTTAAAAGAAAAATAATAAATTGGGTATTATGAGAAGAGATTAAGTGATGGTTGGAATTGACAGCATAGATAAGACTTCCAATGTCAAGGCACTTATTAATTGAAAAACAATGTAGCTCACTAGCTCTATAGTAATGGTAGTCTGGATTTTGAACCAATTTGGATAGATTCAACGAAGTTTGCATCATCTCAAGTTTACAGAGGATGGTTCAAGAGGAGTAGCCAGGAGAAAATTTGACTAGTTAAATCTAGAGATAAGACATCTGTGGTTCAGGATTTCAGCAGAAGACTGTCTGAGGCCTTACAGATGGTGATAGATAAAGGCAACCTTAATGATGATGTGGATATATGCCCTGAAGCTCATCTCAGTGTCAGATATAAAACCAAAGTTGTACACTGTCTGGTTGTATTTCTAGACGGTTGCTAAAGAATAGGATGGAATGACTGGGTAGGGAATTAGATTATAGCATAGACCAAGACAGTGGTGTTGTTTCCCACAATATTAAGTCGCACAACTTCTCCTCTGTCTTGTGTGTCAACACCACAGGAGGTACTGCCATGGCTTTGGTTCTAATGCAGTCCAGGTTCACTTATGGAGGTTCAGCTGAAGATAACACAAGAACTTGGTGCAAATTGATATCTTCAAGAGTTAATGATAGTTGGAAGGAAAAAAGCAAGTATGCCATCAGTTGTTTTGATGATTCATTTCTCTTAGTAAGAAGATCTATTACATTGATGATTGTTAAGTGCCAAGGATGGATTTATTTGAAAATCATTGAATTGTCTAAAATGTGAATTCTGAACAAGTTTAATGTAAAATTGGATTTATGCCATGTTTACCACTAGAGCACTTCTCTGAATTTAGGTTAACCACGTGATGCCATCAAGCCAGCTGAGGATTTCTAGCATTAGTTTTAACTGTTTTAACTACTACATTATTTTACATTCTAATATCTATTAAGCTTTTCTCTTCTTTTCCCTTTCTCTCAATCTAAGGTTGATCCATGGGATTGGAAAGCCAGATGAAGTACTAGAATGTGTATCAAGAGGAGTGGATTTGTTTGAGGGTTTTTTCCCCTATCAGGTTACTGAGCAAGGAAGAGCTCTGTCATTCAATTTTAAATACCAGGAGGACCCAGAGACAGAAGGTACCTATGAGAGAATACCAGTGTTCAAATGGTGTTGAGTACATCGACAAAGCATGACATATCAATAGGGACTCAAGATTCTGCAGGTGTTGGAAATCTTAAGCAATGTACATAAAATGCTGGAGGAATTCAGGATGTCAGGCAGCATCTATGGAGAAAAATAAAAGTCGATATTTCGGGCTGACCCTTTTTATCAAGACTGGAAAAGAAGTGGGGGAGAAGCCGGAATAGAAAGGCAGTGGGTATGGGAGACTTACAAGTTGACAGGCAATAGATGAATGCAGGTGGGGGGGGGGGTGTGGCAAGGCCCAAACTCTGCAACAAGGTTTAGATATATTGAGTGGGCTCGTTGTGCTGGCAGGGTGCTGTATCTCTAAAATAAAATACAGTATCAATATTCTTGTGCGCACATTGCTGAGGATTAGCAGACAGTTGCAGCAAATTATTGTGGACACACTTTACTTAGTTTTAGTCCATTATTTAAGAAAGGATATTGTATATTAGTATTGAAAACAGTCTAAAAATGATTCACCAGGATAATTCCTATCATGAATGGCTAAAGAAATTGCATTTTTGTTCTTTGGAATTTATGAGAATAAAGGTGATCTTATTGAAAGGTTAAGATCGTGAGAGAATAATCTTGAACAAGAGAGCATTGTTACAAAACTGGGACAGTCACTTAAGTCTGAGGTGTGTTGAAACTATTTACTGAATATGGTGAATAGCTAGAATTCTCTACCTTGGTACGTAACGGAAGCTATATCTTGGTATTTAAAGAGAGAGCAGATTTTTGTGTCAGATCAGGGAAATGAATGCAGTGAAGCAGGAAATGAGGCCTAGCGCAGATCAGCTATGATCATACCAAGCTGTGGCAGGCCTGAGGGTGCTACATTACCTATTCCTGCTAATATTTTCATGTTTTTAACTGTTGACCCCTTAGGCCAAATCTTTGTTGGAGTCAGTGGTTTGAGTTTGGCCCACTTTCAACCAAGTCACTGAACAACACCATTCCCAAACCTCAAAATAGTTTCCCTGACTAATGAAATCTTCTGTTTCCCATTGTACTCTTCAGCCCAGGTAGTATGCTGCCTCCCTCAACATCAAGTGATCTCTCTCACTTAGTCCTTTCAACGCATGCCCCAAGTCTTTGCACATCACTTTGACAAATTTAATCATCTGTTCAGATTGCTTATTGAATTCTTGAACTTTTTAAGTACATTTCAGTTTTAATAGTTTTTTTAATATTTTGAAATGTTTGTGTCAGAAATTTTCCAATTTTTTGATAGCCTGTTCTGCCCAACATCATAAAAATATATCCAGAGAATTTTATTCCCTGTAACCCAGAGGGCACTTTTTATGAAGGGGGAAACAATTTAAAATATTATGAATGATAATAGCCCAGACTTTTCTCACCGTGGCCCACCTGCTAGTCCTGCTCTTTCACTGGCCCTCTTGTAAGAAGTTGTTTTAAACCAGCTCTGTACTCATTGGATTTTCTGATTAGAAAGCTAACAGAAATCCTTTGCCGATTAGTTTAAAAGTGCTGCCAGGCAGAACGATCAAACAATAGGGCTAGGGTTAGGGTTCACAAATACTTCATAATGTTTAAAAGAAACTATTAAAACTGAAATATGATTTTTGAAATCACTAAACATTAATTATTTACATCAACTCAATTAAGTGAACAGGTTATAAATTACTTGCAACTCATTCTTTGCAGCATACGTGTTTTTACTGTAAAGTTACTGTTGCTGCTGCAGGCCCGAATGAAGGGTCTCAACCTGAAACATAGAATGCCCATTTCCCGCCGCACATGCTGCCTGACCTGATGTGTTCCTTCAGTGATTTTTGCTGCTCACTCCAGTACCTGCAGTCTCTTTTGTCTGTCTGCTACAGGTCTAACCTGGCATAGATTCGGCAGGCAGATTTACCAGCACAAAGTGGTGGAACCGGAGAAAGTCCAGTGTTGGTGCAGAGGTGGAATGACTGATCTGATCCTCTGGGAGGATGTTTGGAGCTTCTTTGTTTGTATTCAGGAATCCTGAGATCCGGACATTTGCAGAAGTACATTCTGTACAGAACTGCTCAGGACCCAAGGGATCGAACATATGATCACCTCTGGTCTACAGTTCCTTGACAATTTAAGGTCCCATCAACTGACTATTCCTTTCTCTGGAAAACTGGATTTTGCAGCTTTGAAGGTGACAGGGTCATCTTGAATTATATATTAGACTGCAGGACACTTCTATTGTTAATCATCTAATTTAAGTGTGAAAATGCTCATGTTATAATATGCAAAAAAACCTATCCTGATTTAGGTACTTTGAACTTCATTTTAATGAATCTGTTAATTCAACATTGGGATTCACATCAATGAAGATTCAATACATCAAACTGAGTTGCATTGATGAGCTGCTTTGTGATTCAGGGAAAGTAATAACTTAAAGACAACACACACAAGATATCTGAATTAGCATTATGAAATATTGTTTCTTTTCTATACCAACTTCTTTCTGAATATTCTTCCCTTGCTTCTGTTGAAAGATACCTTCCCAAGCCCAAAGCTTGGGAATTTAGCTTTGGGCTTTTTATTAACCTGGTTTACATCCCTTTAAAATGTATGCTACCAGCTTTGTCCTGCCTTCACCTGACATACACTTATGAGGGCATGTCAAAATCAGTTACTGGAACTTGGTTGTAATTAATTACTGGAACAATTTCAATCCCTTGGTTTCCACCTCTTATCAAACCCTGACTGAGCCTAGTGATATCATGTATCGTGCTATGCTCCCTCAGCATAGCTTGAGAATAAACCTGCACCACTGGGCCTGTGTGGCTGCATGCAGTTTCCTGAAGTGCACTCGCTAAATCATATGAAAATCTGATTTATTACAATCATAATGTATGTTAATTAAATGCTAAAGAATAACACTGGTCAACAATTTTTTTTAATGTTTTCCTTCCTCAGAATTTTTTTTTGTTAATGATAGACTGCTTGAAGCTGAACACAAATATAATTTCAGACTTATTGTATCATATAGGAATTTGGAGAAACAAGAAATTAACTTTTATTGACTATAATGCATTTAATTGCATAACGGTGCTGACGTTTTGCAATAGTTCAATTAAGCTAAAAATGTACACTGTCTCAGGCTTCTTGCTTACGTGTCCAACACTAATCAGCCAGCATGACTGCGATGTCCTGGTGAAACCTTTTATCATGCTCATCACGGACTGCACCAAGATTTTCAGGAAGAAGTCTAAAAGGAGATGCAGAAAATGAATCATTAGTGACAAGTTGTGCTTCATGGTTTTGTATACTTGAAGCATGTTGTCATCCAGCTGCATGTAGTTTGGTGCTCTGTAGTTGCCAAGAAAATTTTCAACAACATCCTGAATGCCTTCCATGCGATTTTCTCTGGTCCCACTGGAAGTTTGTCCATTTGCCTGTCATTGGTGGACATGTTTGATTTGTGGTCCCCAAAAAAAAGTTTGGCATCAGTTATTCTGACTTGAATTATGAATTGGAAAAACAAATATAGGTGATTTCAAAAAAAATGTTGTATGATGGGGAAATTTCATAGTGATTTCCATGATCAGCAGCCCAAAATCCATAAAATATACCTAAAAGTATGTAGGAAGCAAAATCTTTGTTGTCCAGTGTAATTTTATTAAATAAGGAGATGCAGATGGATTGAATATATTTTGTTGAAATGTTGAGCTTTGTATAGTTTAAATATTATAATTGGCTGTTTTTTTTTGCTCATATAGTCAAGACTCTTGCTATTTCATAAAAGGTTTTATTGAAATATCAATTTACATCTTTAATCTCTGCATTTTGTGAATGCTTTGTGCTTCTGTTAATTTTGTTATTGGTGCAGTTTGTGTATGTAAGTGTTTGCTGATGATCGGACTTGCATCACAGATGCTGATCTCCTGAGTGTTTCCAACTGTGTCTGCACCAACAGTGGTGCAGTGTAGTTGTTCAATGTTCCACAGTCCCATGGTGGAGAGTATGGAGTTTTAAATTGTCACAGTGCAAAGTCTGGTGATTACTTCATATGAATTACCAAGGAATAACTGTAGTAATTCCAAGCTACTTATGACATAAAGCTGCCTTTGAGATTGAGGAGCAAAAGCTGTATTAGGGTCAAATGCAGACTTGTTTAACTTTATCATTGGGTGCATTTAAGTATTTGTACTTTACAATGGAATTTGTTCTTTAGTGCTCAGTTTGGAAGGTTGTTCAATTACACTGTTAAGAATTGGTTTTGAATGCTCCGTATACCACTGTGTATGATTCAGCTGGCAGGATGTTCAGAAAGTAATTCAATTTGATCACCAACTTTCTCTGCATCTCAAATGTGAATGATGATTATGAAGCATTGAAATTTCAGTTGAAGTTTCCTTTTTAAAAGCCTCGCTTAGAAAATCATCAGTATCATGATAAAACTGTGTCACCTGTAATATTCTCAGAAGTCTCTGTCATTACTTAAATGTTCAACTTCTATATTTTCAGTTTTCAGCAATGAGGAAATTTTTTCAATATCTACTCAAAAACCTCAAAGTAGCATGATTTTAATTTGCTTAAGTTTCTAAACAATATCTTTCACATACACCAATGTGTGGCCTTTCAATTAAATTTGTAAATTGCAGTCTAGAATTGCATCACCCAAAATGACAGAGATAAATATCCTCTGAAAAAAATTGGTGACTGGTGACTTAACTGGTGGGGGTTGTTTTTTTTTCAAAAGCCAAACTTCACCTAATAACATTTTGTGAAATTGTGTCAGAGGACTGGAAGGGAATGATGTAAAATACAAGAAAAACTTATAAGTGCTTTGGATTAAATTTCAGTGTTACACAGAAACGGTTCTGGGGATAATGAGATCAAAAGTAAGAGCCCGGACTGTGAGGGAAGGATGACTGCTTTTTCAATTGACCTGAAAAATGAGAAGTAAGTGTTATCAAATACAGTTTTATTCTGTAAATGCATTGAAGTATTCAGTGTGTGTATGTATGTATGTATATATGTATGCGTGTGTGTGTGTGTGTGTGTGTGTGGATATGTAGAGAGAGAGAGAGAGAGAGAGAGAGAGAGAAGTCACAATATATTACTTCTTCAGTTTTATGTAATATTATAAAATGTAATTTGCCATTGGGAAGTTGATTTTGTTCCTCTCCTGGGAATTCGATAATGCCATGCTGTGACATTGTGTAATTATGATGCTAAGATACATTATGTAGAATGATAACAAAAGGTGGCTGTTAAAACATTGTAATGCTGATATTAACATTCTGATCAAAGCATGTTAAAGCTCCAAATCAATTTATCTCAACAAAGTGATTAGAAAATCTGCCTGTTTGACATGGGTCAAATTCAATTTGAATTGCTTCTGCATTGTGAAATTTGCAATGATCCTGAGCAAGAACTTAGTGGATTCTGAATGTTCCTGTACTTTTGTTTTCATCATTGTTTCCTTTGCGCATTTGTACAGTGTGACACTTGTAGAGTGAATAAGCCCTTTAATATGTGCGGTGGAACTATATACCTGCAGGAGGATGAAGTAAAGCACAAATTGCTGAAAGCACATACTGCTGGCCAGACTGTATCTGTGAGAAGAGCAACAGAATTAACACTTGAGGTCTGAGACCATTCATCTCTGTTAATCCTTCCACACATATTATCTGACCTGCTGAGTGTTTTTGGCATTTTCTGTTTTTATTTGATCTGCAGACCTTTTTATTTCTTTTATATGGCTAACCTATTAATTCCACTGTGGTTCTCTATTACGCCACTGCTCACTTCCTATTCATGTAATGCTTTATGCCTTTCTTCATGTGAAGCCTAAATATTACAAGGTTCAGTCTGACACCTTAATCTATTTGCTTAGATGTATCTCTAATCTAGGCAAATAAACCTCATGGTATATAACCACTTTAACTGCTGTTGTATATAACAACACTGTCCAGCATCAGTGATCACTTATGCCAAAAGAAATGGGAAATTTATCACTTACAGGCCTTCCTGCCTATAGTTCCTAATCATTTGATTAGCAATTGAATTTGCATTAGGGCTCAAATCATCATTGCTTGCTTCTGCTAAACAGTCTGTTTGGTTAAGAGTTGCGGTATACTGCAGCTAACTTTTACTTGGTAGTATGAGCCAAGTTTTGCTTAATAGCTCCCTGTCGATAATTGGTCGGTAATCCTTGTCAGCAGTTTACTCACTTAAGGAAAATTTCTTCTTTGAGTCCCATTTGCTTAGTTCAGAAAAAATAAATAAAGTACAGATATTATAATTGCGAGCTTTATTTTTGATTAAATGAGTGGTCTAAAGGGAAGTTCATTTAGCATTATTTTGAGAAATTGTATTCTACTTTTACTACAGTTTACTTATTGAAGACTGATGTTCGTTCAGATTTGTTTAGGAGAACCATTGGTTTTGGAATGCTGAGTGACATGGTGTTTATGTGATTCTCAATGTTTAGGTTCCGTGATGACTTCAGCCCCTTGGTGGAGGGCTGTCCTTGCTATTGTTGCCAGAATCATACCCGTGCCTACCTCTACCATCTTCTACTGACCAATGAGCTATTGGCTGGAGTTCTCCTCATGATCCACAACCTCCACCACTACTTTGCATTCTTCCAATCTATCCGAGATTCTTTGAAGGATGGTCACTGGAAGGAACTTAAAGAGCTCATTGAAAAACAGAAGGTATAACAAAGACATAGTTGACAGGACACATGATGGATATCTATTCTTTAAGGCTTCTGGCAGGCATTGGATGCCGTGATATGTTTGTGAGATATGCTCACAACGTGAGCTAGTTATTTTAACATTTTATTTCATTGTGATCGGAACTTTCTAGCACTCTGACTTGTGATTTTCTCTATCATGTGCTGTATTATTAACATGTGATGATAGAAGACAAGCATAAGATCTGAAATCTGTGCTTTGGTTCATTTATTTTTCATTTGTGCTATATGTATTTTATACGAAATATTTTTCTATTAAAATATGGGAAATATAGTACCATTTCATTTGATATGAGATGGGTTCTGATGAAGTGGGTTTCTACATCTTGGACCAATGAACCCTGGAGACTTGCAGTGATGCATGAATTTAACAATATTATTCCAGTTTTTATGGTTCCCATCTAATTATGAGGGAGATACCTTGTAAATATGGGGACAGAATTGAATGTTTTTCAAACTCAAACCAATGTTTTAGCAATTGAGATTCTGCAGATACTGAAATCTAGAGTAACACACAAAGTGCTGGAGGAACTCAGCAGGTCTCGAGAGAGGAATATACAGTGGACATTTCAGGCTGACTTCTTTCACCAGGACCTGATGAAGGCTTTCCGCCTGAAATATCGACTGTTCGTTCCCCTCTGTAGATGCTGCCTGACCTGCTGAGTTCCTCCAGCATTTTGTGTTTGCTGGCCAAAGCAGATGCATGGATGGTTTAAGCAAATTAGGGTCCAATTCTGGCTGCTAGAATCCAGCATAAGTTCTCTGACTGATCTGATGCAGTCCAAGCAATTTTTTTAAGAATTGTTAAAAATTTCTGAAGAAGCAAACATAAAACAGTTACTTTAAGGCTGATCTTGCAAGGATGAAGGACCTGGTTTGATGTCCATGGGTCCACAAATCCACACATAAGTTAATGCAGGCCTACAATTGTACCTTTCTGGGTGGGAATTTGGGTAGTTGGATTTCAATCTCAAACTATTTTAATACCAGGTTTCCTTAGGCCTTTTGATGTTATGAATCCTTTTGGATTAAACTGGTGTTATTTGTTCCATAATCTTAAGAGTTATTTATGAAAGTTAACATTTCTAAAGTTTCAACAGTTGTATTATGCTTCAACCTCGTGTCTTTAAATTAATTCTGTCATAACCAACACATGCCCATTTTATTTAAAGCATCAAAATGAATGGGTGTCTGCAAGAATTATGGAACTTCTATTTATAATGTAAAGGCACTTGAAGAGTTTCAGAGGATAAAAGTTACAATGCACTTTATTAAAAAGATTTATCCTTTCAGAAATTCATCATTATTGAAAACAACTGACATTTCTAACATGACACTGTTGAGAGTAAGTGTGACTCTGATGTATCAGCCTTTCAGGCTAACACCTTGAGAGTGCCGGAAAGCCTTTGTTGTGGTAGGAATATCTTTAGGACCAACTGGAGATGAATTACGACAGCTCATTCTGCAGTTTGGCAGCTACTGCTCCATCTTTTGCCCCGAGTCTTATCAATCAAAACTCTAATCAAGAGTTTTATTTTTTTAATATAATTTTGGGAATTAAATGTGACTGTGCGCTAATCGTTCAATGCATGATGTGCTATATCTACTGTACATATAGTGTACAACGAGTGAATCTATGTTAAAGTGTCCTTTATCCAATTAGGATATTGATATCAGTGACCGCCTCTGATAAGAATAGGAGAACTGTCTTAGTGCTATTTCGAACTAACATGTATATTCCTCAGTCATAAGACATAGGAGCAGAATTAGGTCATTTGGCCCATCGAGTCTGCTCCGCCATTCAATCATGGCTGATCCTTTTTTTTTACCCCTCCTCAGCCCCGCTCCCCGTAAGCTTTGATATCATGTCCAAGAACCTGTCATGCTCTACCTTAAATACACCCAATGACCTGGCTTCCACAGCTGTCTGTGGTAAGAAATTCCACAAATTTACTACCCTCTGGCTAAAGAAATTTCTCTGCATCTCTGTTTTAAATGGACGCCCCCCCCCCCATCCTGAGGCTGTCCCTTCTTGTCCTAGACTCCCCCCACCATGTGAAACTTCTTTTCCACATCTACTTTGTTGAGGCCTTTCAATATTCAGAAGTTTTCATTTCAATGAGATCCCCCTTCATCCTTCTAAATTTCATATCAACATTACTTAAAAGAAACTCGTGATTTAGTAACGTAAGTGGTAAATGAGTGTAATGACTGTGATATCTTGCTGTGTGCCAATTGGCCACTACATTTTGTTATCTTCTTGAGCAGTCTCGGGATCAAGAGTGATTTGTTTTCACTTCAGTTCAGTGTGTTCTGAGGTGGTGAATGAGGTCAATATGGGAACTGCAGACCTTTCCATACTTGGGACATCAGGTCCCTGATGGGCTGGGCAGGTGGGGAGTTGTGAGACTGTGTGCTCCTCCCATTACTTATGAGGGGCAACCCTAGTCCTGATTCATGGTTCTTAGTATCATCCTGAATGGCATTTCTCTGCTGGGGTTAGTCATGAGCAAGAGGTTCTCAAGAGTCAGAGGAGATGTTGCATTGAACACATCCTGCAATTTTTTTTCTCTCTCCTCCTGGTAATCTCTTCCCCTGATGGAGCTCAGGATAGAGTGTCTGTTCCAGGAGTCTAGTGTTGGGAAGGCAAACAAAATGGTCAGTCCAATGTAGTCAACTGATTGTAACTAGGGCCTCAGTATCTGGAACATTGGCATAAGAGGAGTTACTGTTGTTGGTTTACGTATCTTCCAGTGAATTTTGATGATGTTGTGATGTTGTTTTGATGATGTATTCCCCCAGAGCCTTGAGGTGACTGGTTTAGGTAGTCTGGGTTTCTGAAGCATGTTGGAGGGCAAAGATCCTTCTTGCCTAGAGGACCATGAGGTCTGTGCCAGGACTGAGGTTTCGATTTTTCAAATCACTTTCCCTCAGTTGATCAAAGGCTGTGTTGGCACATTGAAGGTGAATTTCATAGTTGATGTCTGCCTTTGCTGAGAGATTGGAAGTGGTCCACGTTTTCCAAGGTTTATCATAAAACTTTATTGTCATTTGTCTTGTTGCAGCAGTGGTTGTAAAATGTTTGGTAATATGTGATGGTTATATTCTGTACTTCATAACTTCAAATCTTTCCTACCATTAAATGAACAGTATAACCTTTGTGATTACAAATGGTAGTGACAAAGGAAAATAACATTTTTTTAAACATGATCACTAGATGGCAGTGTAATCCAACATTAATTTCTCCTCATGTGGAGGAATAAAATTAATCAATATTTGTATTATAAACATAAATAGAGATTTATATAGGGGCCTGGGCCTAAGGGAAGGTGTGTGCTGAAAATCTGTTTGAATGCAAATAAACAATGTGTTATCATTTACTAATGTTTTATTAATTGATGTATGAAAGGTAATGCTGAGAAAAGAAAGCTATATGCTAAAAGGCTACCATTCACCAATCTTCATCTGATGTATTAGTAATAACTATTGCTTCCAGATGTATAAATTATGGCTGAGTAAACTACGGTAAATTCAGCTTTATCTAACTTCTAACATTCTTAAATTCATCCTTAAAATTTAAATTTTTCCATGTTTTACTTGGTGTTCAATTACAGAGTTTGAGAATCTACTTGCCAAAATGGGAAATCAATTAATTTATTTATGGCCTAGCGGGAATCTTAAGCTTATATTGATGACCCAAATTTTAGACTGCACTTCTGTAGTTCTGACTTGCCTGAATTCACAGAATAATTAACTCAGTATAACTGATCAGCAAATCATTCAGATAAAAAATGCAAAAAGCAGATTGCTTTAACACCATATAAGTATATATTTATTGTTACATGTGTTGGTCTGTCTTTTGGCTATAAACAACACCTGCCCATCTGTGGAGTAGTTTTGTGAAACCATCTCTGAAGTGCAGAAAGATAGAGGTGGCCAGTGGATCAGGAACCCAATCATCTTTAAACAGAGAAGAAAGACACAATGAATATCAAGCAAAAAGAAATTGCAAAAGATCTTCAGAAATGGTGATTGAAGAAACGGGCATCACTGGAGACAAGTTAACACAAACTGTACATCTCTTTCATATACATGTTTATAAATTCATGCTTCTTAGCATTAACTGTAATCAAAACAAAATAAAATTTCTGGGTTTCTTTTGAAGATGATTTGCTCTTATATCTGTAACTCTCGCTTTGGCTAGCGGAGAGTTATCATAGGAGATGATAGCCCCTGGCCCGGCCAAACTTAAGAAATCTCGTTTGGGTGGATACTATGTGATGTGTCCCCTGTTACAAATCAGTATCACAAAATAACGAACAGTACACAATATGTGATTAAACAATTGAGCTTTATAATTCTGAATTTGACTATATGGTTAGTAAAGAAAACAAAAAGAAAAAGGGCCCATTCTCATGAAACAGTCTAACATTGGAGCTCACTGATAAGGTTGTTCGTACACAAACGACCTCCTCTGATCGTCGCTGACCCTCAGACCCTCGCTGCAGGTCTACTCCATCCGGCGGTCTACCAACTCTCTCCATTTGCGTCTTCTCTCTTCATCTCTCCCCGGCAAAAGAACTGTGAATTCCCGGCTCCCAAACACACCAGAAAGAACAACATCCTACTCATTGGCTAGCATGCCCCATTATCTCTAGTCATAACCCAAACATTGCTGCTACAGAGAAACCATTACTTCAGCAATGGAACATTACAGAGAAGCCATTACATTAGCAGTGAAACCTTACTGCGTGTTACACTCTTCCCCTACCAAATTTAGTCATGTCCTCATGACGTTGAGCTAATTCGCCAACCCTTCCTGCACAACACAAAGTCTAATTGTAGCCCCCCCCCCCCCACTTTGGGACCACCAACAGTGGTCGA
Source organism: Mobula hypostoma (assembly GCF_963921235.1). Lineage (NCBI taxonomy): Eukaryota > Metazoa > Chordata > Chondrichthyes > Myliobatiformes > Myliobatidae > Mobula > Mobula hypostoma. Next base: position 71,765,125 of record NC_086102.1, on the reverse strand, counting down.
CCAGACGCTCCACACGAGTCCGTCTCCGTCTCCTCGCCGAACGCCCTCCTCGGGGTCCGACCCCATTAGCGGACATCACAGCACCTCATCCATCCTCTGTCTCGCTCTCCCGCCTTCTGCCCCCAAACCCCGCGCATACAGTATTTTCAAATACCCCAGAAACATAACAAATATCCCAATTGGTTAATACACATTTCTCATCACAGTCTAAACCAAAACAAGCTGCTAGCGCAAACTTTCTCAGCGTTTAACACAACAAAGCCGCATTCCCCAGATTAACATAACAAAGACGCCATTTTAATTAGCCTCCGTAGTCACATAAAAGTCGAAACCCCCTTACACAATCCAGGAGCACAAGGCAGTGACAAAGCTCCCCAAAACGGTAGAGGTCACACTCTGCTCCCTTGGTGCTACGTAAGCCAGCCTATCCGGTGGTCTCCGAATTCTCTGAGACCTCTGCACCCCCCCCCCCACCTAACACTTCAGGTTCAGACACTACTGGAAATATTTCCGGTCTACCTGGCGAGGCCTCCCCCGACCTATCACTAGTGCCCACCTGCAAATCGGACCCCTATGTCCTGTGGACAAGCCCCACTTCATCCTTGCAGAGTTCCGCTGCAACCCAGGCTGCCCACAGATAGCCCTCCCCCCCCCACTTCACCTGACTCAGCGGGAGAAGGGCCGGGAGTCACTTAATCAATGGGGAGTTAGTGAAAGGTGGCATATACCACACATCCAGGTCCTCATCCTCCGAATCAGTATCCCTCTCAAGGGTGGGGGCCAGCCTAACCTCGCCGGCTGTGGGCCCTGTAGTCACCTTGTGTTTCCATAGAGTCCTCTTACTAGGTGTAAGCTCCAGGTCAAGCTCTGGGTCTACCTGCACCTCTTGTCCCAGGGCAGCAGGTGGTTCCAATGGAGACCCCAGCTAATTCATAAGCCCTTTTCAACTCTCTTCTCATGTCAGACACATATTTCCCATAAGTCTTCGGTGGGAAGTTAGTCTCAAAACAAAGGTCAATGGGCAATCTCACCTCGCGCCCAAACATCAGATAATATGGTGAGTACCCAGTATCTTCATTTCGTGTACAGTTGTAACAGTGAACCAGATGCCCAATATGTTGACTCCACTTGCTCTTGCTGATCTCCAGGGTCCCGAGCATGTCTAGCAAGGTCTGATTAAACCCCTCTGGCTGGGGATCACCCTGTGGGTGATAGGTCGTGGTCCTCGACTTCTCAACTCCAAGCATGCCCAGTAACTCATGGATGAGTCTGTTCTGGAAATCCTGCCCCTGATCACTATGTATTTGCCTGGGAAGGCCATAATAGATTAAATACTTCTCCCATAACACTTTTGCCACCGTCGACACCCTCTGGTCCTTGGTAGGAAAAGCTTGAGCATATCTGGTGTAGTGGTCCATGACTAAGACATTTGCCGTGTTGCTGGCATCGGGTTCTATGGACAGGAAATCCATACACACCAGGTCCAGGGACCCTGCACTCTGCAAGTGGGACAAAGGGGCTGCCTGCGTAGGCAGTGCCTTCAGCTGTATGCAGCGAATGCGTGACTTACAGTATTCTTCAACCTCCGATATCATCCAGGGCCAGTAAAACCGGTCTCTGAGCAATCCATAGGTCTTTTCAACCCCCAAATGTTCAGAATCATCATGAAGTGACTTCAATGCAACCCTCCGATACTTCTCGGGCAGAACCAGCTGGCAACACCAAGGTCGGTCTGGGGGTGATGTGACCCGGTATAAGATCTAGTTCTTCATCTCCAACACAGGCCATTCTCGCAGTAATGGAAGCACTGGCGCATGTTTCGTCTTCTCTGCCCGAGCCATGTTTCCCTTTTCGACCACTGCCCAAATGCCCAGATCATCTCGCTGAGCAGCTACCACTTCCCCAGAACTCAATTCTGGCAGCTGCTTTGTCTTCGGAGCAGTCAGGTTACAGTAAACTAGGAGAATGGCGTCATCAGAAGCCCCCAATTGATCCACCGCTCGATCCTGCCCCTACTTTTCCTCTCCCTTCTCACAGTGATGGCAAACTGACACATGGCCTTCACCCCAGGGGCAGGAATGCTCTCCCACTCCTTGTCCCTGACCAGTCCCTCATGTGCTTATTGGGACAAAGCATTAGCATCAATGTTCCTGCTTACCGGCCGGTACTTCAGACTGAACTCATAGGCAGACAATGCCACCAACCACCCATGACCTGTGGCATCCAGTTTCATCAAGGTCAGAATATAAGTTAGGGGGTTGTCCATCCTCACCTCAAACTTGGTCCCATAGAGATGGTCACTCAGCTTATACACTACCGCCCATTTCAACACCAGGAATTCCAAATTGTGCTTGGGATAGATTTTTTTGGAGGGGGACAAACTCCGGCCTCAACCCGGTGCCTTGATCCTGATACAGGACGCCCCCCCCCCCAGCCCTCTTGGCTCGCATCTGTGTGCAGTACATACGGCAGTCGCTGGTCCCCAAAAGCCAGCACTGATGCCTGAGTCAGCAGCTTCCTCAGTGACCGAAAGGCCTCCTCACAATTTGCATCCCACCTCAATCCAAAGGTCTGCGATGGGCTAAGATACTCTCCACCCTCTTGTCCTTTTTTCCCCTCCATTTCTTCCCCAAGGGAGGGTAACTGCACAGAAGCTGATTCAATGGGTGATTCACTTTTGCGTAGCCCTTCACAAACCTCCGATAGTAACCGCAGAACCTGAGGAGTGAGCACAGAGCGCTCACAGTCTGGGGTCTTGGCCAAGTGGTAACCACCTTGATCTTAGCCGGATATGTAGCTACTCCATTCCGTGAGACTGTGCCCAACATAGCTAACAGATATTTGGCAGAACTGGCACTGTCCAGGGAAAGCTTTTACCCTTCAGCTTTCAGGCGGCCCAGCATCTTCAGCAGCCTCACTTCATGTTCTTCCAAGTTGGATCCAAATACTATGAAGTTATCCAGATACGCCAATACATCAAGCAAGTTCATATCCCCTACCATCTTCTCCATGACCCACTGGAAGGTTGCAGGAGCTCCCAAGATACCCTGGGGCATCCTTTCGAACTGGAAAAATTTCAGAGGACATATAAATGCCGTTTTCTCTGTGTCAGCCTCACTCATGGGAATCTGGTAATATCCACTCGTCAAGTCCAGCACACTGAACCACTTTGCACCACTCAGGCAGGCCAGTGCATCTTCAATCCTTGGGACCGTATACTGGTCAGGGATGGTGCGCCTGTTCAGAGTCATATAGTCCACACACATCCGTACATTCCCATTCTTCTTCCGGGCCACAACTATTAGGGATGTATAGTGGCTTTGGGACTCAGTGATGATCCCAGCTTCCTTCAACTTACACAAATGCTGCCGAACGTCCTTCACCTCTGCAGGGGCCATTCGCCACGACCTTTTTCTGAACAGGGTATCCTTGGTCACCCAGATAGTGTGACGCGTGCTCTTGGAACAACCCACATTGAACTCGTCAGTGGAAAATTCACCCTCCAGCTTCAACATTTTCTCTACCAACCTCCTCTTCCAACCTGCAGGAACCAGAGAGTCTCCGAAGTTGAATAACTCAGTGGTCAACTTTCCCCCTTTTTCCAATAGTTTCTCCCCAGCTTGTCTCACAGGGACATGAGACATTACCGTCACCAGGAAGAGATGTGCCAGGGGCATCCCCCGTTTGAAGGTGACCTCCCTCTTCATAGTGTTCCTGACGATCACTGCCATCCTGCTCGCCTGTACAACCGAGGGCTTCTGCAATTCGGGCCTCACCAGTACCCCAGCAGGACATCCCGTCTCCCCCCCATGGTCTTTTGGAGCGTCCACTGAGGGTCTCGCCTTCAGGCACTCCAGGAAATTTGGGTGTCCCCATCACTCTCAATACTTCCCCGGGCCGTACTACCATTGGCTTCAAATGGGTGAACCACACAGCCCCTGGTCTAAATTCGGTATCCGGCCTAATGCAGCCACGCACTTCCTCAAAAGCAACTCGAAACACCAGATGCATGGACAATGTTCCTGGAAAGTTCCTCATCCACCTTCTCCTTGCAGGCCCCCATGAGCTTCTTCACAAGAGGGGTGTTGGTCCCCACCAGAATTGAAATGCTGTCCTTCTCAACAGGGTCTGGACAAACCAGCACTAATGTATCAAGAACCTCAGACACTCCCATGTCTGACTCCGAGATCTCCAACTTCACTGACAAATAACCATCATATGGATAATCACTAGCACTAAGCCCCCAGATCTCCAATGCCATGAGTAGTGATAATGGTAAATGCTTCAGATACCATTTGTAAAATGAATGGTACAATAATGTGACGGGCAACCCGGTGTCGAGTATGGCTTTGGCATAAATACCCTCTATCCATAGTGACACATTGGAGCATGGTCCCACTAAACCTTCAGGAATTGGACCTTTTGTTTTCGGGGGTTTCTTGGTACATTGCTGGGAATATGTTCCCCCAGAGATGACAGGCTGTTCCCGCACTGGGTCTCCTCTAAGTTTTCCCAACAACTCTCTTTGCTTTGGTACCTGGGGGTTCACTCTCCTTCTGGCATGAGAGCTGCTTGCCAGCAGCCCTCTGATTTGTTCGTCCCCTTGGGGAATCCGCCCCCCCCATCAGCTCTATCAAATGGGGAGGGGGGGGGGTCATACCTGCTGGTAACAGCCGACATATCTCCATTCTCAACTCTGTCACAATCTCCTCTACTGCTCCCCGAGGTAGGCTATTTGTGGTCACTTCACTGCAGGGGACCACTACCGAGGACTGTACCCTGCTGACGGAGGCCTCCCGTGCCTCTGCCGCGTTCTCCTCTTCCCGTGCCTCTCTGATCAGCTGAACAAAAGATGGAGGGGGGTGCGTCTTACGAGACTGTCGGAGACCCCACGCAATCCGGTCACAGGACTGGGTGCCCCTGGCTATCTGGTCCATTCTTAACTGATCCACCTCAGCCACCCAAATGATCCCTCTATGCTGCGAGCAATTGAGCTGCCTCTCTAGCAGAAAAATAAAAGCAGAAAGCTTCTTACCCTTCTCCTGATGCATTTTCTGAAACCCCACCATGAGCTCCATTGAGCTTCTGGTTGGGCCAAAAGAGCTTTCAAGTACTCCCAGGTAATCACCCTCGGTATCTACAGGATACTTCAACCCGACGGCTCTCACAATGTCAGCGGCCTGCCCATTCAAACTTTCAACCGATCTGTGTCGCATTACGTCATCAGAGCACCGCCACACATCTAACAACTGAGAGGTCCACTCCACCCAAGTCTCATACTCCTCTTCCCCTTTAGGGGTGGGCGTTGTTCCAGAGAATAGGCGGAGCCTGCCATAGCTGGGACTTTGAACCTGTGCATTTTTCCATTCATTCACCAGAGAGGTAAGAGCAGATACTAACTCATAATTCTCACTCGTCACTGGGGGCCAGGGGCTAATTGGACATTCCAAATCTGACCACTCCTTCCCCTTTCTCCTCAGAAACAATCGAACCCTGCCTTCGAAATCTCCACCCCCAGCTACCACTACCTCAGCACTTGTCTGTATTAAAATGAAAGCTGCACCTGCCATTTTATCAAACCTCTGCCCACAATCACAACTTTAACAGTACTTAACAGGCAAATTAACAATTCACTCAGGGTAATCACAAAGCATCCAACGGAATCAATCCCGGCTGAGCCCCCACAATTGTAACTCTTGCTTCCGCTAGCGGCTTAATATAGGAGATGATAGCCCCTGGCCCAGCCAAACTTAAGAAATCTCGTTTGAGTGGATGCTGAGCGATGTGTCCCGTTACAAATCAGTACCACGAAATAACAAACAGTACACAATATGTGATTAAACAATTGAGCTTTATAATTCTTAACTTGACTATACGGTTAGTAAAGAAAACAAAAAAAAGAAAAAGGGCCCATTCTCATGAAACAAGTCTAATGTGCAAAGTTGGTGCTCACTGATAAGGTTGTTTGTCCACCATCGACCTCCTCCAATCGTCGGTGACCCTCGGACCCTTGCTCCAGGTCCACTCCGTCCGCCGGTCTACCAACTCTCTCCATTTGCGTCTTCTCATCTCTCTCCGGCCAAAAACCCGTGAATTCCCGGCTCCCAGAGACACAAGAAAGAACAACATCCTGCTCATTGGCTAGCATGCCCTGTTATCTCTAGTCATAACCCAAACATTGCTGCTACAGAGAAACCATTACCTCAGCAGTGGAACGTTACAGAGAAGCCATTACATTAGCAGTGAAACCTTACAGCATGTTACATACCTAAGCCCTCAATTCCACAACAATGCAGAAAGCAAATATATTTACCATCCCCGCAAATAAGGTGGGTTTGTCAGATATTTCGAAAGAGGGTGTTCATCAAGGATTGACGGGATGGGTATTGTAATTGAACACAAATGTTCAGTATTCCAAGTAAAGCAATCGTGGACATTCCATTTTCATATTCTAGCAACTCCCTCCCTACACATGGTGTTACACTTTTCATCTTGAATGGACAAAATCTGGGTCTTCCCATTGAAAGAGTGCAGCAGTAAGCCATGTTGTGCTACACCACTGCATGTGGGAAATACTGTATATAGATCAGTGTAAAGGTCTGGGTACTCTATATGCACTGTGAGATCAGTGGCTTTGAATGAAATCAACACAATGAGCCAAGTGCTACTGGCCAGACTTAATAGAAACAGAAATTTACAGCTCTTCGGCCCACAGTGTTGTGCTGACCATGTAACCTACTTGAGAAACTGCCTAGAACGTCCCTGCTGCATAGCCCTCTATTTTTCTAAGCTTGATGTACCTATCTAAGAATCCCTTAAAAGACCCTATTGTATCAGCCTTCACGATCCACGTCTGCAGTGCATTCCATGCACCCACCACTCTCTGTGAAAAACTTACCTCTAACATCCCCCTTGTCCTTACTTCCAAGCACCTTAAAACTATGCCCCCTCATGTTAGCCATTTCAGCCTTGGAGGAAAAAACCTCTGGCTATCCACACAATCAATGCCTCTCATCCTCTTATACACCTCTATCAGGTCACCTCTCATCCTCCGTTGCTCCAAGGAGAAATGGCCAAGTTCACTCAACCTATTCTCATAAGGAATGCTCTCCAATCCAGGCCACATCCTTGTAAATCTCTTCTGCACTCTCCATAGTATCCACATGCTTCCTGCAGAGAGGTGACCAGAACTGAACACATTACTCCAAGTGAGGTCTGACCAGGGTCCTGTATAGCTGTATCATTACCTCCTGGCTCTTGAACTCAATTCCACAGTTGATGAAGGCCAACAGAGCCTACGCCTTCTTAACAACACTGTCAACCTGTGCAGCAGTTTTGAGTGTCCTATAGACATGGACCCCAAGATCTTGCTGAGCCTGCACACTGCCAAGAATCATACCATTAATATTATATTCTGTCTTCAAATTTGACCTACCAAAATGAACCACTTCACACTTAAGTGGGTTGAACTCCATCTGGAACTTCTCAGCCCAGTTCTGCATCCTATCAATGTCCCGCTGCAATCTCCAGACTGTCCACAACACCCCCAGTGTTTGTGTCATCTTTTCCATAATTTGATAGAGCTGGTGACTTGTCTCTCTGGTAGAATTAATAGTATCATAAAAAAATAGGTACTTAACCTAATCTCATTTTCCCACACTCCTGCAAACTTGTAGATTATGGCTCCTCAGCACCTTTACAATATGATGATGGTTTCTGCCCCTCTCAACTCTTCAGTGAATTCCAGACCCTCCTACTTACTGGATAAAAAATATATCCTTCTTTCCATCTGATCCCCCTAACAAACTCCACAACCTCACCTGCTCCATTTTTTATTAATGTTATAATTCCTTCTTTTTGACTCTGCAAAATTCCCTCAATATATTGCTCAATTAAGTCTCCCTTCATCTACCTCTACAGGATATAAACTTAACTTTCATAAGAGTGAACTTTTTCCTTTGAATAATTTGGTATTAGTTAATACTAACCTTCCTTTTAAAATTGTAAGAAATCAACTTACTTATTTGGGCGTAACAATTACTAGGAATTATAAATTCCTTTTTAAAGAAAATTTTTTTATACTTCTGAATTATGGTAAGAAGCCACTATCAATTTGGTCACCCCTCTCTTTATCATTGATTGGCCAAATTAATTCTATTAAAATGAATATTTTGCCTAAATTTTTATATTTATTTCAGGCCGTACCTGTTTTTATTACTAAATCCTTTTTTCATTCTTTGGATTCTATTATATCTTCTTATATATGGAAAAATAAAATTCCTTGATTAATTAAAGTTCATCTTCAAAAAGCTAAAAGGAATGGAGGTTTAGCCTTATCCAATTTTAGGTTTTATTACTGGGCAGTCGATATACGGAATCTTACGTTTTGGTTATATTATATTAATTGAGAGGACTGTCCGGTCTGGGTTTCTTTAGAAGCTAATTCTGTTAATAGATCTTCTATCATTTCTCTTCTCGGATCCTCAATTTCTTTATCTTTAAGTAATTTAACTGATAATTTTGTAGTTAAACACACTTTGAGGATTTGGGTACAAATTAGAAAATATTTTGGTTTATTGAGTTTTTCACTTTCAAGTCCCAGTTTTTCTAACTATTTTTTTAAACCTTCTATGACTGATGTAGTTTTTAAAGACTGGAATAGATTGGGTATTAAATGTTTTCAGGATTTGTTTGTTGGAGATGATCTCTCTTCATTTGAACAACTGTCAGCTAAGTATAGCCTACCCAAAGCCCACTTTTTTTGATATTTACAAATTAGAGACTTTTTGCGTTATCAAATACATACATTTCCTAAAAGTCCAGATAAGAATTTACTTGATACAATTTTTAATTTGAAACCTTTCCATAGTGGATCTATATCTAATATTTATGGTATGCTGTCGGGAATGAAAAATATTCCTTTGGACAAAATTAGAAATCTCTGGGAACAAGATTTACAGATTCCAATTTCTGAGGATACTTGGAATGAAATTTTTAAATTGGTTAATATCTCATCGTTATGTGCCCGTCACTCCCTTCTTCAATTTAAAGTGGTTCATAGGGCCCACACGATTAAAGATAAGCTCTCTCGTTTTTATTCAGATATATCTCCCCATTGTGATAGATGTAACAATGGAGAAGCTTCACTAATTCATATGTTTTGGACTTGTCCGAATCTTGAAAAATATTGGAAGGAAGTATTCCAAACATTTTTGGTGCTTTTTAAAGTAAATTTTAAACCTAATCCTTTAACTGCCTTATTTAGTATTGTTGGAGGAAATGATATTATTTTGGAGACACATGATTTGCATATTTTGGCCTTTATTTCTCTTATAGCCAGGAGGACATTGTTGCTTAAGTGGAAGGTTGCCACTCCGCCTAGTCGTACTCACTGGTTAAATGATGTTATGTCATGCTTAAATTTAGAGAAGATTCGCTGTTCAATTTCTGAACCTAGACAAGATTTTCTAACATTGTGGGACCTTTTCTGAATTATTTTCAAAATCTTTGATTTGCTATTAAGCACAGATGTTGGCTAACAATATATTTTATTATATGATAATGTTTTTTCCCTTTTCTTTTTTTTTAACCAAACAGCTGTTTTTTTTCTGGTAGTGGGTTTAGATTTTTTTTGTGTAATAAAATTATCTCTTTTCAATATTATGTTTAAATTTAATGTATATGGATATGGGGTAATGAGACTATACTTGTGATCCCTATATATTGAAATCAATATATATTATATATCCTACTGTACTCTGTATTCTTTTATGTAAGAAATCAATAAAAATATTGAAAAATAAAAAAGGAAAAGAATGAGTCCAGCCTTCTTTAAAATTAGTTTTCCAGTCCTGGCATCACCTCCTCTTTGGGATGAGGTAACTAGAACTGTAAGCAGTACTCAATTTGTGGACTAACCAGTGTTGTATATAACTGTAGCTTAAGCTTGCTGCCCTTGTATACCATGCCCCAGCTAATGTAGAAGCAGCATGCCATTCTCATCAAAGTTTCTATTTGTCTAATATCCTTACAGGATTTGTGGACATGCTCTACAAGCTCCTTTTCATTCAATTTTAGTATATTTCCTAGCCTTTTTACACTTCTCCAAATACAGTCCCCAAATGCTTTCATGTATTAAATCTAATATGCCAGTCTTCTGTGCAGCTGACCATATGATCTACATTTTCCTGCATACTAAAGTGTTTTTCCTCTCTGAACCCTATAAGGTACTTTAGTTGGGCAAAATCTCTTCTTGTCCATTAAGACCATAAGACCATAAGACAAAGGAGCAGAAGTAGGCCATTCGGCCCATTGAGTCTGCTCCGCCATTTTATCATGAGCTGATCCATTTTATCCTATTTAGTCCCACTGCCCCGCCTTCTCACCATAACCTTTGATGCCCTGGCTACTCAGATACCTATCAATCTCTGCCTTAAATACACCCAATGACTTGGCCTCCACTGCTGCCCGTGGCAACAAATTCCGTAGATTCAACAACCTCTGACTAAAAAAATTTTTTCGCATTTCTGTTCTGAAAGGGCGCCCTTCAATCCTGAAGTCATGCCCTCTCGTACTAGACTCCCCCATCATGGGAAACAACTTTGCCACATCCACTCTGTCCATGCCTTTTAACATTCGAAATGTTTCTATGAGGTCTCCCCTCATTCTTCTAAACTCCAAGGAATACAGTCCAAGAGCAGACAAACGTTCCTCATATGTTAACCCTCTCATTCCCGGAATCATTCTAGTGAATCTTCTCTGTACCCTCTCCAACGTCAACACATCCTTTCTTAAACAAGGAAACCAAAACTGCCCACAGTACTCCAAGTGAGGTCTCACCAGCGCCTTATAGAGCCTCAGCATCACATCCCTGCTCCTATACTCTATTCTTCTAGAACTGAATGCCAACATTGCATTCGCCTTCTTCACTACCAACTCAACCTGGAGGTTAACTTTAAGGGAATCCTGTACAAGGACTCCCAAGTCCCGTTGCATCTCAGAACTTTGAATTCTTTCCCCATTTAAATAATAGTCTACCCGTTTATTTTTTCTGCCAAAGTGCATAACCATACACTTTCTAACATTGTACTTCATTTGCCACTTCTCTGCCCATTCTTCCAATTTATCCAAGTCTCTCTGCAGACTCTCCGTTTCCTCAGCACTACCGGCCCCTCCACTTATCTTCGTATCGTCAGCAAACTTAGCCACAAAGCCATCTATTCCATAATCCAAATTGTTGATGTACAATGTAAAAAGAAGCAGCCCCAACACTGATCCCTGTGGAAAACCACTGGTAACCGGCAGCCAACCAGAATAGGATCTCTTTATTCCCACTCTCTGTTTCCTGCCAATCAGTCAACGCTCTATCCACGTATGTAACTTTTCTGTAATTCCATGGGCTCTTATCTTGTTAAGCAGCCTCATGTGTGGCACCTTGTCAAAGGCCTTCTGAAAATCCAAATATACAACATCCATTGCATCTCCCTTGTCTAGCCTACTGGTAATTTCCTCAAAAAATTGTAATAGGTTTGTCAGGCAGGATTTTCCTTTAAGGAATCCATGCTGAGTTCTGCCTATCTTGTCATATGCCTCCAGGTACTCTGTAACCTCATCCTTGACAATCGACTCCAACAACTTCCCAACCACCGACGTCAAGCTAACAGGTCTATAATTTCCTTTTTGCTTCCTTGCCCCCTTCTTAAATAGCGGAGTGACATTTGCAATCTTCCAGTCTTCCGGAACCATGCCAGAATCTATCGACTTTTGAAAGATCATTGCTAATGCCTCCGCAATCTCCACAGCTACTTCCTTCAGAACGCGCGGGTGCATTCCATCTGGTCCAGAAGATTTATCGACCTTTAGCCTATTCAGCTTCCTGAGTACTTTCTCTGTCGTAATTGTGACTGCGCACACTTCTCTTCCCAGCCACCCTTGAGTGTCCGGTATCCTGCTGTCTTCCTCAGTGAAGACTGATGCAAAATACTTGTTCAGTTCCTCTGCCATCTCCTCATCTCCCATTACAATTTCTCCAGTATCATTTTCTATCAGTCCTATATCTGCTGTCACCTGTCTTTTACTCTTTATATACTTGAAAAAGCTTTTAGTATCCTCTTTGATATTATTTGCTAGTTTCCTTTCATAGTTAATCTTTTCTCTCTTAATGACCTTCTTGGTTTCCTTTTGTAAGGTTTTAAAGACTTCCCAATCCTGTCTTCCCACTAATTTTTGCTTCCTTGTGTGCCCTCTCCTTAGCTTTAACTTTGGCTTTGGCTTCTCTTGTCAACCACGGTTGCATCCTTTTTCCACTCGAAAATTTCTTCTTTTTTGGAATATACCTGTCTTGCACATTCCTCATTTTTTGCATAAACTCCAGCCACTGCTGCTCTGCCGTCTTTCCTGCCAGTGTCTCTTTCCAGTCAATTTAAGATTTGCCACAGTGAAGTGTGTTAGTTTGGGATAGGGTAGTCAGCTGTTTTCAATGTCCTCAAGCATTAAATCATCCATCAGAACATTTGAAGTTGAGAATGCTGAAAGCTTTTCATTAACACAATTACAAATAAATATCGTAGCAACGTGTCTGAATATATTCAAAATCCCTTGAAATCAGACACTTCTGCAATTTCAGTCCTAATTGCTCTAGGCAAAGCTTATTTATTTAATTAATTTATTTATTTGTTGAGATACAACACAGAGAAGGCCCTTCCGGCCCTTTGTGCTGCCTAGCAATCCCCCAATTTAATCCTAGCCTAATCATGGAAGAATTTTCAGTGACAAATTAACCTACCAATGTCTTTGGTAATTAGTAACCTACCTCCGCCTTTGGACTGTGAGAGGAAGCTGGGGTACCCGGGAAAACCCATACAGTCACTGGAAGAACATGCAAACTCATTACCGACAGCGACGGGAGCATTAGTTTACTGTTCCGCTTTATGGAAATGAAACTGTAAATTAGCCCTCTTGAATACTTAAGTTATTTTGCATAGTTGTTAAGTAACAAGTGACTTTTCTATGTCGACCCCTCCCAAAACGTAAATTGTCCTACCCAACGGCAAAATGTGGAAAATCTGGAAATATTGGAGTTAGGAGGCAGGTCAAGCAGAATCTATTAAGATTTTATTATTTCAGGCCAGCAGCCTTTCATGAAAAAATAAAGTTTAAGTTGCAGGGAAAGGGTGGAGAAATGGGGAGAACAAAAGGGAAGCTCAGAATTAGGCTAATGGCCAATGTCATGTCACCAGCAAACACTTCTTTCCCCTCTCCTCCCCTTTCAACATTCTGGAGCGAGTATACACCATTGGCTGCATTCCTCCCCTTTCAACAATAGCCACTCTTTCTCAGAGCACTTCCTCGGACAACTGTAGGAACGGACAGCACTTGCTATTTTACCTCTTCTTATCATCCAGAGATGGAAACTTTCCTAACATTTACCTTATGCATGGTATCCAATGCTTACGATGTAGTCTCCCCTACAATGGGGAAACATAGAACATAGAATAGTACAGCAATGTTGTGCCAACCCTCAAACCCTGCCTCCCATATAAGCCCCCACCTTAAATTCCTCCATATACCTATCTAGTAGTCTCTTAAACTTCACTAGTGTATCTGCCTCCACCACCAACTCAGGCAGTGCATTCCATGCACCAACCACTCTCTGAGTAAGAAACCTTCCTCTAATATCCCCCTTGAACTCCCCACCCCTTACCTTAAAGCCATGTCCTCTTGTACTGAGCAGTGGTGCCCTGGGGAAGAGGCGCTGGCTATCCACTCTATCTATTCCTCTTATTATCTTGTACACCTCTATCATGTCTCCTCTCATCCTCCTTCTCTCCAAAGTGTAAAGCCCTAGCTCCCTTAATCTCTGATCATAATGCATACTCTCTAAACCAGGCAGCATCCTGGTAAATCTCCTCTGTACCCTTTCCAATGCTTCCACATCCTTCCTATAGTGAGGTGACCAGAACTGGACACAGTACTCCAAGTGTGGCCTAACCAGAGTTTTATAGAGCTGCATTATTACATCACGACTCTTAAACTCTATCCCTCGACTTATGAAAGCTAACACCCCATAACCTTTCTTAACTACCCTATCCACCTGTGAGGCAACTTTCAGGGATCTGTGGACGTGTACCCCCAGATCCCTCTGCTCCTCCACACTACCAAGTATCCTGCCATTTACTTTGTACTCTGCCTTGGAGTTTGTCCTTCCAAAGTGTACCACCTCACACATCTCCGGGTTGAACTCCATCTGCCATTTCTCAGCCCACTTCTGCATCCTATCAATGTCTCTCTGCAATCTTTGACAATCCCCTACACTATCTACAACACCACCAACCTTTGTGTTGTCTGCAAACTTGCCAACCCACCCTTCTACCCCAACATCCAGATCGTTAATAAAAATCACGAAAAGTAGAGGTCCCAGAACAGATCCTTGTGGGACACCACTAGTCACAATCCTCCAATCTGAATGTACTCCCTCCACCACCACCCTCTGCCTTCTGCAGGCAAGCCAATTCTGAATCCACCTGGCCAAACTTCCCTGGATCCCATGCCTTCTGACTTTCTGAATAAGCCTACCATGTGGAACCTTGTCAAATGCCTTACTAAAATCCATATAGATCACATCCACTGCACTACCCTCATCTATATGCCTGGTCACCTCCTCAAAGAACTCTATCAGGCTTGTTAGACACGATCTGCCCTACACAAAGCCATGCTGACTGTCCCTGATCAGACCATGATTCTCTAAATGCCCAGAGATCCTATCTCTAAGAATCTTTTCCAACAGCTTTCCCACCACAGACGTAAGGCTCACTGGTCTATAATTACCCGGACTATCCCTACTACCTTTTTTGAACAAGGGGACAACATTTGCCTCCCTGCAATCCTCCGGTACCATCCCCATGGACAACGAGGACATAAAAATCCTAGCCGGAGGCTCAGCAATCTCTTCCCTCGCCTCGTGGAGCAGCCTGGGGAATATTCCGTCAGGCCCTGGGGACCTATCCGTTCTAATGTATTTTAACAACTCCAACACCTCCTCTCCCTTAATATCAACATGCTCCAGAACATCAACCTTACTCATATTGTCCTCACCATCATCAAGTTCCCTCTCATTGGTGAATACCGAAGAGAAGTATTCATTGAGGACCTCGCTCACTTCCACAGCCTCCAGGCACATCTTCCCACCTTTATCTCTAATAAGTCCTACCTTCACTCCTGTCATCCTTTTTGTCTTCACATAATTGAAGAATGTCTTGGGTTTTCCTTTACCCTACTCGCTAAGGCCTTCTCATACCCCCTTCTTGCTCTTCTCAGCCCCTTCTTAAGCTCCTTTCTTGCTTCCCTATATTCCTCAATAGACCCATCTGATCCCTGCTTCCTAAACCTCATGTATGCTGCCTTCTTCCACCTGACTAGATTTTCCACCTCACTTGTCACTCATGGTTCCTTCACCCTACCATTCTTTATCTTCCTTACCGGGACAAATTTATCCCTAACATCCTGCAAGAGATCTCTAAACATCGACCACATGTCCATAGTACATTTCCCTGCAAAAGCATCATCCCAATTCACACCCACAAGATCTAGCCTTACAGCCTCATAATTTGTCCTTCCCCAATTAAAAATTTTCCTGTCCTCTCTGATTCTATCCTTTTCCATGATAATGCTAAAGGCCAGGGAGCGGTGGTCACTGTCCCCCAGATGCTCACCCACTGAGGGCCTGTGACCTGACCCGGTTCATTACCTAGTACTAGATCTAGTATGGCATTCCCCCTAGTCGGCCTGTCCACATACTGTGACAGGAATCCATCCTGGATACACTTAACAAACTCTGCCCCATCTAAATCCTTGGAACTAATCAGGTGCCAATCAATATTAGGGAGGTTAAAGTCACCCATGAGAACAACCCCGTTATTTTTGCACCTTTCCAAAATCTGCCTCCCAATCTGCTCCTCTGTATCTCTGCTGCTACCAGGGGGCCTATAGAATACCCCCAGTAGAGTAACTGCTCCCTTCCTGTTCCTGACTTCCACACATACTGACTCAAAAGAGGATCCTGCTACATTACCCACCCTTTCTATAGCTGTAATAGTATCCCTGACCAGTAATGCCACCCCTCCTCCCCTTTTTTCACCCTCTCTATCCCTTTTAAAGCACTGAAATCCAGGAATATTGAGAATCCATTCCTGCCCTGGTGCCAGCCAAGTCTCTGTAATGGCCACTACATCATAATTCCATGTATGTATCCAAGCTCTCAGTTCATCATCTTTGTTCCTGATGCTTCTTGCATTGAGGTACACACATTTCAGCCCTTCTACCTTACTGTCTTTACACCGTTTATTCTGCTTCTCTTTCCTCAAAGCCTCTCTGTATGTTAGATCTGGCTTTACTCCATGCACTTCTTTCACTGCTCTATCACTCTGGGTCCCATCGCCCTCCCAAATTAGTTTAAACCCTCCCAAACCATGCCAGCAAACCTACCTGCAAGGATATTGGTCCCCCTCGAGTTCAGGTGCAACCCATCCAATCTGTACAAGTCCCACCTTCCCCAGAAGAGATCCCAATGATCCAAAAATCTAAAACCCTGCTCCCTGCACCAACTCCTCCGCCACGCATTCAACTGCCATCTCCTCCAATTCTTACCATCACTGTCACGTAGCACTGGCAGCAATCCTGAGAACGCCACCCTTGAGGTCCTGTTCTTCAGCCTTCTGCCTAGTTCCCGAAACTCACACTTCAGGACGTCATCCCTCTTCCTGCCTATGTCGTTGGTTCCAACATGTATCACGACTTCTGGTTGCTTTCCCTCTCATACCAGGATGTCGTGCACCTGGTCAGAGACATCCCGGACCCTGGCACCCGGGAGGCAACAAACCATGTGGGTGTCCTTCTCACGTCCACAAAATCTCCTGTCTGCTCCCCTGACTATAGAGTCTCCAATGACGACAGCTCTCCTCTTCTCCGTCCCATGCTTCTGCAACACCGGGTCAGAATCAGTGCTGGAGGCCCTGCCACCGTGGCTCACACATGGTCAGTTGTCCCCACCAACAGTATCCAGGATGGTAAACTTATTATTCAGGGGAATAGCTGCAGGGGTGCTCTGCACTACCTGTCTGCTCACCTTCGCTTTCCCCCCCCTGACTGTCACCCAACGACCTGCTTCCGACAGCCTAGGTGTGACTACCTCCCTGTGCTTTCATCTATGACTGCCTCATTCTCCCTTATGAGTCGAAGGTCATCCAGGTGCTGCTCCAGATTCCTTACATGGTCTTCCAGATCACCCAGCCGTATGCACTTCTGGCAGATGTGACTCTGCAGGGGAGGGGCGTTCCCCCAAGACTGCCACATCTCACATTAGAGGCATATCACCGTCTCAGGAGACAGTGTAAAGACTAACTGCGAGCAAGCTTGTCCTCTGCCTCTTCTCATTGAAGCCTCTCGAGTCAAAGCCTCAAAGCTCCACTCCTTCACCGGCCCACTCACTCACTGGCCGCTTTCCAAAACCAAAAGCAGATTAGGTGACTGGTTTGTAGAACATCTCAGTCCACAAGCATGAAGCTGAGCTTCCAGCTGCGTGTATTGTTAATTCTTCACCCCTCTCTTGCCATGATCTCTGTCTTTGCCCTCCTACACTGTTCTAATGATGCTTAATGAACAGTACATTGCAGGCATAAATGCAGCCATCTGATCTCCAGATTAAATTCAATAATTTCAGGTATCAGCCCTTCATTACCAGCATTCGATTATTTTCCCCTCACACCAAACATCTCAGGGTTGACTTGTATGTTCCTTCTCACACTTCAGGATGAAGTGTCTTATTGTTCAAAGCATTTAGCCCCCTCTTTCGACCAGCATCATGACTTACATCATTTAATTCCTCCAAGTCTCCACTGTCTCAGAGACCCTGCATTCTCTTCAGCCACTTTCTTTCTCTACAGCTTAAAATTTGCTTTATTCCTGACTGAAGTCCATCAGTCTGAAATGTCAATTCTGTTCCTTTCTCATAGACACAAAAGATTCTGCAGATGCTGGAAATCTTGAGCAACACACATGAAATACTAGAGGAACTCAGCAGATCATCCATGAAATGTCAACCGTTGGTTCCCCTTCACAGATGCTGCCTAACCAACAGATTTCCTCCAACATTTTGTGTGTGCTGCTCTGTTTTCTTCTTCATAGATTTTGCCTGACCTCTTTTGTGACATTCTTTAAAAATTTTGTTTGCTCAAATAAACAGCTTTGCATTATTTAGATCATTCTTGGTGTAGCTCAGTCAATCGTGACTTGTCTGGAAGTCCAACAATAGGACATAAGAATGGCACCAGATCAAACCTGCTCAGCAGTCTTATGATAATGACAGCATCTGTGCAAACTAGATCCACTTGGAATTCAGCAGTGGTTGACTGTACCCCTTTCATACTGCTGTAATAACAGTTAATTCTTAGTTCTCCTTGATCTCATTTGCTTATGCTGTATTGATGCAGTGACAAGCTGCAACTTGGCAATTCTTCTATGAGATTACCATCTGGCCACTTTGCTTGGTTTTTATACTGCTTGTTTATGCAACCATACTGTATATCTATCATTAAATGTTCATTGGCAAGACACAACCTTTCACTATTTTTACAAAGCATTACTGCGTATTCAATGTTTCTGTTTCTAATTTATATTGCCACTTTCTAAGCCTTTTTCAATATAGAGTGTGATTCATTGATTTTACTGCATCATTATGTTTACTTGACCATCTCTCCCTTGGCCATATCTTCAGCACATTACTTTTGAAAAGTATGACGAGATGAACACGCAGTAAAATCAAAACAATAAAACACCTTCATTTCCCCCTCCCCTGCCATCAACACCCTTCCCGTTTCCACCTCTCCTCCCCTGAAATATCTTGTTGAATTCTGATTTTATAATAACTGTCCTTTTCCTTTGGAATTAAGTATCCTGTCATAGAATTGTGGGAAAATATGGAGCATATCTGATGGTCTTCAAAACTGTGTTAGTCCATTTTTGTGAATACTCTATAGTGTTAATTCAATTTTCATTTGTACTTTCATATAATGTGGAAATAGGCCTGTTGACTCAGAGCCAGCCCATGCTGACCATTCAGCATCCACTAACACGAATCCTACTCTAACAGAGAGGTTATAACACCTAACAGATCCTTCAATTCTGTGTTGACAATTAATCACACACTTATACCAGTCCCGTTTTATTCTTCCACATTCCTATCAACTGCCCCCAGCTTCTGCCACTTGCCCACATACTAGAGGCAATTTACAATGCTAGTTAGCCTACCTTACATGACTTTGTGATATGGGAGCATCCGGAGGAAAACCACGTGGTCAAAATTCTACACTGACAGCACCGGAGATTAGGATTGATCCGAGGTCGCTGGAGCAGATTTACCAGATGGGCCATTGTGCCTCCCAACAGTATTAAGTTATTCTATTTATTTCTTGAAAGCACTCCTATGTGGCTAATGTGCATTGCAACAACTCCATCGCAAAGCTCACACAACAGCTCCTTTTCATGAATCATTAATCAGTTAGTCTCCATAGTACAGCAGGCAAATTTATTTGCGTTGAGCCAACTAACTGAAGGCATTAAGTAATTTCATAGAAATAATGAATTTTAATTAATACTGATTTCCAAAATGTTCCTTTTGAAATGATTGAATATAATGAATAATTTTTGGCATTTAATAATAAATTGTCCCCATACCATCCAACTGAAATGGTAAATCTCTGAAGGAGTTGTCGATACACTGTGCAGTCCCATGTAAATGTCCATTATATAATCTGTCAGCTGCAGATTTTGCGGGCATTATACTTTTGATCTGACATTTTTGGATATGTAAACTAATATAACACCTCGCTTGTACATAATTAATGTTAATGTATTTGCAGGATCATTGCTTAGGTGATAAGCAGTCCTCCTCTGGGATTTTTTGCTTGCAGAGCTATTTTGAGTAATTTTGAATGTTCTGCAAACAGAACCATAACCAGTTGACAATCAATGAGAAAATGCTGTTGCTAACCAGGTTTAATTTTTTAAATTCTCAATTTTGATGCCTTAGACAACATTGTACTTATCCTGGTAGACATACATCCCCGAAAGTCCCTGAACATATGGCTCCCCAAGTTTAGGAATTTGTGCACCACCTTATCCTTACCATGTGTAAATGGAACAACTTGCGCTTCCATAACACTTTCTACACTTTCCTAAAATCAGCAGTAGGCCATACTGTTTAGTCAAAGGGAAGGAAAACATCACTACTTAGATGTTTGGTTCCGACAATGAGTGCAGAAAGCATTAAAGTTATTTTCTTAAGTACTAAGGTGAAGGAATTTGTTGCTATGAAGCCAAAAAACTGTAGAAGCATTTCTTTTACATGCTGATACAATTCTCCACCGTGTTTTATAGGCAATCATTTAGTCATTATAATTAGCCTTGATTTGACATGTATACACAGCAGAATTAATTAGCCTCTAATTTCTGTGTCTGAATCATTGTTTAGTCTTAATCAAGTACAAAATGCAACCACCATTAAAACAGTTATATTTCTATTTAAGTAACTTAAGAATTCTGAAATAGATGTTATTCATAGCATTAATAAAGCATGATAGAACTCATTTGGACATAAATTAGTCTTATTTTGCTATAGCCCCCTCCAGGTAATTTTAACTATCAACTGCAGCTAGTTTCATATATTAGCCAGCAGCAAGCACGGACAGTTTTATTATTTCCAAGAAGCCCTTGAAGTTATCAGGTCTGACGGGGATTCAATTGGAGCAATCAGACTGGATTTTACAATTTGTCTTCATCATTCTCAACCCATTGAGAGCAATCTGAATCACACAGAGGAATGAATGAGCAAATTTATTATAATGGTGGCCTTGCTTTCTGGTTGTAATGGTATCTTCATTCAAAATATACCTTGTCCTCCTCACACAAGGCTAGATAGATGAACCACTGTGCACCAACTCGGGAAAGGGAGTGATTAATGTATGCTTTTAATAATGTAATTGCATAGGTTTGGCTAAATAGAATATTTATTGTATAATTATGATGGACAAAATGTCCTTTATTATAGAAATGGATTTGTGAAGAATGACGGCATAGGAAGCAAAGTGTGTTAGGTTCATAGAGCAATGCACCAAGTAGGCAGACACTTTCACCCAATGAGTCAATGCTAGCTACTGTGTTCACCTATATAGTCCCAACTTCAGGCCTCAGCTGGCAAATGTAGATAACATGAAAGTTCTTATAACATTTTATGAAGCCTGGCCAACACTCATCCTCAAGCAATATTGCTTGGCAGAAAAGATCTACTGTTTGTTTTCTGGCTTTGCTGTTCATGAATTAGTTGTTCCATTTCCTAAATGGCAAGACAGGCTTTGTTTTAAAAGTACTTTTATACTCTGAAGCTCTTTATGGTCATGAAAGGCATTAAATAAATGGGTATAATCTTTCCATGGGTATAATCAACAAATCTCTCAATTCTCTCAAATGCTCTCTTGACCTTGCTACTGTTTTTCTTTGGATCACCTTTTCCCTTCCCAGTGCCTCACAAACAATTATCTTGTTGATTGACTGGGATGAACTGGAAGGAAAAAGGCAGGTTTCACTTCTAGTCTTGAAGTTGGCATTCAGTTTCCTAAGTCTTTATCCATGGCCATTTTGATCAATGACGGCAAATCCTATGCATAAGTCTAAATTGCTAATCATTCTAAGAAGATTTATCAGAACCCTAAATGCATTAGTCAGCATTGAAGCTGTCCTTCTTCCAAACCATTGCAAACTCTAAAAAGGTACATGGCATGATTTTGGGCTAAATATTGAACAATTTCACTTTATATACATTTGCCAACTTGATCAATTCAGATTCAAATTACTCTTCTGGTCCCCTCACTACAGGAAGGATGTGGGTACTATAGAGAGAGTGCAGGAGATTTACAAGGATGTTGCCTGGATTGGAGGGTGTACCTTATGAGAATAGGTTGAGTGTATTTGGCCTTTTCTCCTTGGAGCGACAGAGGATGAGAGGTAACCTGATAGATGTATATAAGATGATGAGAGGCATTGATCGCGAGGCTTTATCCCAGGGCTGAAATCGCTAACATGGAAGGGGGTGGCATAGTTTTGATAGGTACCGAGTTAATGTCAGGTGTAAGTTTGTCACACAGAGTTGTTTGTGCATGGAATAAACTGTTGGTGGGTGGTGGTGGAAGCGGATACAATACAGCCCTCCGGTGAAAAATGATATCGTATCCGTTAAGTAGGGACTGTGGACAATTCTGATTTGATGGAGACAGACGTGAAAGCACAGAGGAACATCTGGAGAAATTTCTGAAATGCCAGTTCACTGCTGTTGTTACTGCACGGTCGGGAACCTTCCGGAGGGAAGGCCTCAAAATCCCCAGCTTTGCCTGCTGTTGGCGACTGAGATTGAGGTCGAATCGTTCAGACAGAGATGGCGCTCAGTACTCGGTGTCGGAGAGCTGATCGGACGCTCGAAGTTTTTGGACGACCCAGAGTCGGGCATGGCAGGGAGGGTTTTGCTTCCTTCTCCCATCTGCGTGAGATGTGGGACATTTGAGAGACTTTGAACTTTTTACTGTGCTCAGGGACTTCTTCATCAAGTTATGGTATTGTTGCACTGTTGCAACTATATGTTATAATTATGTGGTTTTGTTAGTTTTTTCAGTCTTGGTCTGTCCTGTGTTTTGTGATATCACACCGGAGGAAATATTGTATCATTTCTTAATGCATGCATTACTAAATGACAATGAAAGAGGACTGCATGTCTTCATAATCTAAAAAAAAGAGGATCTTTTAAGAGCCTCTTAGATAGGTACAGGGAGCTTAGAAAAATAGAGAGCTATGCGCTAGGGAAACTCTAGGCAGCCTCTAGTGTAGGTTACATGGTTGGCACAACATTGTGGGCTGAAAGGCCTGTAATGTGCTGTAGATTTCTGTTCTTTTTTGGTATTTTGGTAAGTTTTTCCTTCTTCCCTCATTTACATTTCCTCCAGACTGAATTGCCTTACATTGCTCCTATACTTGTGCCCCTTATTCCATTTAATCTCTCCTGCTTTGTGCCGATTATAGATCTGGCCTTTTGTCCCCTCGTCCCCCTCTCTGCATTTTGAAACCCACTTAGCTCTACTTTTTGTTTTGGTAAAAGAACTCCAAGCTTAGCAATAAACTGTTTATCATCCCAAACTAACGGAGAACTTTAGCTATTTCTGTTCATTTTAAATTTAAAATTGAACTAGTATAATGCTCTCTTTTAATCTCTTAAGAATCATCTGTATCTTAATAAGCAGTATTAGTAACTTTGAGGTTGATATATGAGGATTTTGAGTCAAATTGCTCTTCCACTTGCAATTGTTTAACCTCTTTGTCTTAGGAAGGCATTGACCTTGGATTATGACTAGAATTTAATATAAAACAATTAACTCTTTTCTGTGGTGGTTTTAATTGCTGAGAAAATGCACTTAAGAGAGTAGTTTGGCAGGATGTTCAAGCTGTCAGTCCACAATTTGAGTTGCTATAAAAAGCTTGTGCATTGTTAACTGGTGTAGAAAATGTAATTTCTGAAATACAATGAACACATCTGTTCTATCCAGGCTCCAGGATATTAATGCTAATGGGCAATTGTGTGCAACATTTCTGATGTACGTCATTCAACATATTTACCAATTGATTTAGTAGCTGGGGGTAAAGATTTGGAACTGAAGCTTATGTTGTGAAATTGCACTTGTGATTCCCACAAACTCCTTTGAAATGATAGATTAGGATGAATACAATGCGCCATTTGAAACCTGTTTTCGTGCTTCAACAGTTTCAAGGCTATGCGTAGGGCAAGGCTGATGATGACTGTTCAGCAGAGGCAAAAGCTCCCGTGGTAAACATGCTAGCAAGTGCAGCTGCAAAAGCAGCCATCGAGTCATACAGCATGGAAACAGGCCCCTTGGCTCCGATACTCCATGCCAATCAAGAAGCTCATCAAAACTGGTCCTAATTGACCACATTTGGCCCATGTTCCTCTAATCCTTTCCTATCCACGTACCTGTCCAACTGGTTTTCTAATAGTTGGAATTCCTGACTCAATGACTTCCTTTGGCAGCTTTATTCCAAATGTAGACTGTCTGTGCAAAACTATTGCCCCTCAAGTTACCATAAAGCTACCTCCCACCTTAAACCTATGCTCCCTAGTTCTTGATTCCGCAGCCCTAGCAAAAAGTCTAGGGCTTTTGTCTATCCCCATGATCTTATACACCTGTAGAAGTGTAATGCTCAATCAGGTTTGTGGGTCTGGCAAGTGACACAGATAGCACTCACTGTGAATAAGTATATTACTTATTTATTTACAAACAGCAAAAAATTCATCCAAACATTCATGTTCCCCAGGTTACAGACACTGTAAAGCTGAATACTCAACAGACGTATGTCCATTCAACAAATATAGTAAGTTAGAAGTGCGCAGAACATACCTTTCCAATGGTCTTGTGCACCCTTGCCTTAAACAAAGGAATAAGAGAGCAAACCTCTTCCACGTGCTATTTTATATACCCAGGATATTTGAAACTGGCCACCAGGCATCTATCCAATGGGAAAAACTGCTGCAGCTTCTAAGCTGACCAATGACAGCGGAAGCGACTTTGGACAATATAAGACACGTCCCCAAAGGACAATAAGATCAATTGATATTGAGTTGGGGCTGTTGTTACTTTGGGCAGTAACAGGGCAGTGACCAAGTGAGATGTGGGGAATAGGCTTCTCTCTGTCCTGTAGTTCTGGGAGGCGCGGTAGCATAACATTTTATAGTACCAGCATTCCGGGTTCAATTTACACCCTTGTCTGTAAGGACTTTGTACGTTCTCCTTGTGAGTTTTCTCCAGATGCTCTTGTTTCCTGCTGCACTTTAAAGACACATGGGTTGGGGTTAGTGAGTCATGGGCATGCTGTTTTGGCACCAGAGGCTACCCAGCACATCCTCGAACCGTATTGCTCACTGAAGCCAATGTACGTTTCAAAGTTTCAAAGTGTGTGTGACAAATAAAAATAACCTTTAAAAGATCTTTAAATCTTTAGTGAGAGAGGCAGGCAGCTGGCAAATGTACAGGATGATGTCGATAAATTGCCCATTGAAGAGCAGCAGATTCAAACTTGTCTGACAGATTTTGCTTTTGACTTACACCTTGGCACTTCTCACTATTGACTAGAATTATTTGGACACATTAAATCGACTTCCTATTTGAAAAGCTTTTCGGCTTTTTGGCTGTTTTGGTATTTTCCATGAGGGTACAAAGCATTGTCTGGGCAAATTACTGTTTACACTGAAAAGTACACATTATATCATGTGTTCACTGCGTGCTTCTCATTGTATCATCCAATATTTTGTTGTTCTGCGAAATGCTCCCAGACAGATAAATCATCTGGAGATCTTTGGCACGTCAGATCACATCAATGAGGACTTCATTTTCCCTGTCATTTTTGCTGCAAGGGAAAGATATAGTTTGCATGCCACTGAGAATCTGAGAATATTAAGCATTGAGATAGATGCAGGATTAGTGTAAATAGTGTATTCAGTATGCCAAATCCTGTTTCTGTGTTGTATCTCTCTACAATCTCTGTACCTCATAGATTCTGCATTGATGTTGTTGCTTTGTGGATTCACAGGGCTGTGACCCACTGTATGTAGGGAACAGGGTCCTCACTGTTTCTGTACTTACTTCTCTATGCCAAAGGCCTGTTTCTGTACTGTAACTCTCTGTGATCAACGAGCTCACATTGGGACTGAGTTTGGGATGTTTTTTATTTGGGATTTCGCAGGGCAGTGATGCACTGTATGTGGGGAATAGGGTTCTCTCTGTTTTCTCGTGATGGTGTCAGGCAGCAGGATAACGCAGTGAGTTTGAACTAGAACTAGGGGACATAGCCTGAAGATTCAGGGGAGTAGATTTAGGACAGAGTTGAGGAGGAACTTCCTAGAGAGTGGTGAATCTGTGGAATTCTCTGCCCAATGAAGCAGTGGAGGCTACTTCAGTAAATATATTTAAGACAAGGTTGGATAGATTCTGGCATAGTAGGGGAATTAAGGGTTATGAGGAAAAGGCAGGTAGGTGGAGATGAGTCCATGGCCAGATCAGCCATGATTTTATTGAATGGCAGAGCAGGCTCGGCGGGCCAGATGGCTGACTCCTGCTCCTATTTCTTATGTTCTTATGTGCGATCAGTCTTGGCCGTACACCCTGTATGTAGAAACATCCCTGGCAACAGTGGTGTAGTCAAATGCCCTGTCAGGACACAGCTTAAAGCAACATGAACAGAGGAAGGGGAATCTCAGTCAGAATCAGGTTTATTATCACTGGCCTTTGCTGTGAAATTGTCGTTTGGTGATATTGACATTGCCTATGGCAAGTCTTCCCCCACCACAGACTGCAGGTGAGATCCCATAGTGGCAGCATTGAAGGAATGTTTTAATCCAAAGCTATAAAGGGCTTATAAATGACAAATTCAGAATCAGAATCAGGTTTATTATCACCGGCGTGTGATGTGAAATTTATTAACTTAGCAGCAGCAGTTCAATGCAATACATAATATAGAAGAGAAAAAAAATAAAAATAATAATAATAAATACATAAGTAAATCAATTACAGTATATGTATATTGAATAGATTTAAAAAATGTGCAAAAAACAGAAATACTGTATATTAAAAAAGTAAGGTGGTGTCCGTGGGTTCAATTAAGGAATCGGATGGCAGAGGGGAAGAAGCTGTTCCTGAATTGCTGAGTGTGTGTCTTCAGGCTTCTGTACCTCCTACCTGATGGTAACAGTGAGAAAAGGGCATGTCCTGGGTGCTGGAGTCCTTAATAATGGATGCTGCCTTTCTGAGACACCGCTCCCTGCATGCACACCCAGAAAGTACATAGTAGAATCAGTTGGCAAACAGATGGTCAAGCTAAAGACACTAATAGAACAGTGCAACTTCCAGTCCTCTTCAGATTGCAGAATTGTTTGATGTGCAGACCGGTGAAACAGAATAATCAGTCAAAATTCTTTCTTATGCTGGCCTTAATCTTCAAGAGACAGTGCGGAGCAGTTGCCGGAATGGAGATAGTGCTTAAAGCTTGAAGCGTTTTCAAATGTGACACAATTTCAAAGTGAGACACTGTTGAAGCCCACGGAAACTGTGAAGGACCCAGGTTTTTCTTTATCATCGCATGCTATAAGCGAGTTTGTTGGGAAACCAGTGGGTCACATGGGTGCAGAAAGCGCGAAAGCTGCAAACGGTGTGGGTGCAAATATTGCAGGAGCCACCCGGCTGCGTAATGCCCACTGAAGGTGGCCGTGTGCTGTAATTGTCATCAAGTACAGAATACTGCATAGAGAGTCCAAGTCCCTGAATGAAGCAGCTACTGAATACACAGGTAGTCACTGTCTGCCTGAGGGATAAGTGTACCACATCTTTAAATATCATTGTGAGCACGTGACACGTCAGTTTTCTAATGTCAGATAAACGTTGGCTACGTTGCCCACAGCTGAAAATGTCCCTCTGAACAGATCTGTTTTAATGCTGTTATTTGAGAGGAGAGAAGCAATTGCAACACCAGACAGTCCTGATCTGATATTTCAGCTCCAACAGGGTGGCAGTCTGTCAGTATCACACTGTAGTATCAGTTTAAAATGTATTCGTATCTCAGTCTCATAACCTTCTGGCTCAGAAGAGAAGGTGACTACCTGATCCATGGCTGACATTAATGGAAATGTCTTTAAAAATGCAAGGGATAATTAAATTGCTTTTGCAATTGCAGCTAATTATTGCATGAAAATTGCAGCATTGATCAGATTGCTGTGAGCTTCACTTCACGTAGATTATGTCCTCCAGTTTATTGTCATTCCATTTAATTCAAACAATATTGATGCAAAGAGAGTTCCCGGGCCAAATGTTTCTGTTACCAAGAGACCTGGCAGCAAGGCGGAGGAGGCACAACAGTTCAAGATGCATATTAGTAGTGAGCAACAATTTGCTTTGTTACTGAAGGGCCAAGTAGCGAGAGAGGCTCTGGCAGAGTGGCCACTTTGTGATGGGCTGCCTTAAGGTACACAGGCTGCTGCTGAGGGTAAAGTGCAGGCTTTGGTAAGGAGAACCAGCAGCAGCAAGGTATGGCCGGCAAAATAAGAATTTTCCTTTTCTTTCTTCCGCTAGTTGTCCAAGGGTTAGAGACGCAGTGGTTTGTTCTTCCTGTGGGATGAGGGGGGAGTCTGGTACCTCTGATGATTATTCCTGTAGGAAGTATGTGCAACTGCAGCTTCTCCCAGAACACAGGGTTGAGTAGTGGTCGGGCTCACCAAGAAGCATACAGGAGGCAGTGAGTGTTCCAGGAAGTTTTAGTGTAGTGGAGATTCAGACTAATAGACGGGGGAAAGGCAGATAATGCAGGAGTCTCCCGTAGCTGTGTCCTTCTCATAAAAAGTATATTATTTAGATACTGTAGGGGAGGGGAACAGTCTCTTAGAACAAAATGATAGCAACCACCAGATCAGAGGCAACATGATTTGCTTTGTTGTTCAAAAGGGTGTGTCATTGTCTAGCTTAGGAACAGTGATCCTTGTAAATTTTCTCTGCATACTTTCAACACCACCATTCACTGTGTAAGAGCTACCCTGGTGGGCCCCACCAAAGTGCAACACCTTGCACTTGACTGCATTAAATTCTGTCAGCCATTTTTAGCTTATTTTTTATGCTGATCCAGATCCCTCTGCAAACCATGATAGTCTTCCTTGCTATCCAGTACACACCCAATTTTAGACCATAAGACATAGGAGCAGAATTAGGTCATTTGGCTCATCGAATCTACTCCATCATTCAATTCATGACTGATCCTTTTCTTTTCCCCCTCCTCAGCCCCACTCCCCGGCCTTCTCTCCATAACCTTTGATGCCACGTCCAATCAAGAACCTATTAAGCTCTACATTAAATACACTCAGTGACCTGGCCTCCACAGCTGCCTGTGGTAAAAAATTGCACAAATTCAGCACCCTCTGGCTGAAGAAATTTCTCCACATCTCTGTTTTAAATGGACACCCCTCTATCCTGAGGCTGTGCCCTCTTGTCCTAGACTCCCCTACCATGGGAAGCATCCTTTCTACATCTACTCTGTCTAGGCCTTTCAACATTTGAAAGGTTTCAATGAGATCCCCCCTCATCCTTCTAAATTCCAGTGAGAACAGACCCAGATCTATCAAATGTTTCTTGTATGATAACATTTTCATTCCTGGAATCACCCTTGTGAACCTCCTCTGAACCCTCTCCAATGACAGTACATCTTTTCTTAGATGAGGAGCCCAAAACTGCTCACAATACTCAAGGTGAGGCCTCACCTGTTCCTTATCCAACCTCAGCATCACATCCCTGCTCCTGTATTCTAGACCTCTTGAAATGAATGCTAACTTTGCATTTGTCCCCACCATAGGGCTCTACCTGCAAGTTAACCTTTGCACAAGGTTTCCCAAGTCCCTTTACATTTCAGATTTTTGGATTTTCTCCGCATTTAGAAAATAGTCTACACAGTTATTTCTACTACCAAAGAGCATGACCATGCATTTTCCAACATTGTATTTCATTTGCCACTCTCTTGCCCATTCTCCTAATCTATCAAAGTCCTTCTGCGTCCTACCTGTTCCCTCAACAGTACCTGCCCCTCCACCAATCTTCGATTCATCTGCAAACTAGGCAACAAAGCCATCTATTCCATCATCTAAATCATCTATATACAGCATAAAAAGAAGTGGTCCCAACACCGATACCTGTAGAACACTAGTCACTGGCAGTCAACCAGAAAAGGATCCTTTTATTCCCACTCACTGCCTCCTACCAATCAGCCAATGCTCTAACCATGCCAGTACCTTTCCTGTAATACCATGGGCTCTTAACTTGGTCTAAATATACAACATCCAATGCATCCCCTTTATCTATCTTACTTGAAATCTCCTCAAAGAATTCCAACAGGTTCATCAGGCAAGATTTTCCCTTCAGGAAACCATGCCGACGTTGTCCTATCTTGTATTGTGCCACTAAGTACCCCATAACCTCATCCTTAACAATTGACTCTAACATCTGCCCAACCACTGAGGTCAGGCTAACTGGTCTATAATTTCCTTTTTGTTGCCTTCCTCCTTTCTTAAAGAGTGGAGCCACATTTGAAATTTTCCAGTCCTCTGGCACCATGCCAGAGTCCAATGATTTTTTTTTTAAAGATCATCACTAATGGCTCCACAATCTCTACTGCTACCTCTTTCAAAACCCTAGGGTGCAGTTCATCTGGTCTGGGTGACTGATGTACCTTTAGGTCTTTCAACTTTTTGAGCACTTTCTCCCTTGTAATAGTAACTGCACCCACTTCTCTTCCTCCACACACTACAACACCCAGCATACTGCTAGCATTACTTTCACCCTATCAAATTTGAAGTTGCACTCAATAATATAGTGATCACTGTCTCCTAAGGGGTCTTTTACCTTAAGCTCCCTAATCATCTCCAGTTTATTACACAACACCCAATCCAGTCTGGTGTTGTGGTATACTACAGTGGCAACTGATGCAAAATACTCATTTAGTTCAGCAGTCATCTCCTTGTCCCCCGTTATTATTTCTCCGGCTTCATTTTATGGCAGTCCTATATCCACTCTCATCTTTCCTTTATTTTTTACGTACTTGAAAAAAATTACTATCTACATTGATATTGTTTGCTAGCTTGGTTCATATTTCATCTTTTTCCTCGATTCTTTTAGTTGCTCCCTGTAGGTTTTTAAAAGCTTCCCAATCCTCTGTCTTCCCACTAATTTTTGCTCTGATGTATGCTTTCTCTTTTGCTTTTACATTAGCTTTGACTTCCCTTGTCAGCCACAGTTATACTATTTTGCCATTTGAGTATTTCTTTGTTTTTGGAATACATCTATCCTGCATCTTCCTCATTTTTCCCAGAAACTCACACCATTGCTGCTCTGCTGTCATCTCTACCAGCATCTCTTTCCAATTTACTTTGGCCAACTTCTCTCTCATTCCACTGTAATTTCCTTTACTCCACTGAAATGCTGCTATGTCAGACTTTACTTTCACCCTATCAAATTTGAAGTTGCACTCAATAATATAGTGATCACTGTCTCCTAAGGGGTCTTTTACCTTAAGCTCCCTAATCATCTCCAGTTTATTACACAACACCCAATCCAGTCTGGTGTTGTGGTATAGGCCGGCTGGTGGCCCAGTGACATCAGCGCCAGACGCCGGAACGGAGGTTCCCAGGTTTGAATCCAGTCGGGCCGTTCCTGAGTACGCTTTCCATTCGTGCTGGATCAGTGTTGAGCTCGCAACTCGACCTCATAAAATAAAGAAAATTACTGTACTGTGAAATGTCTGTGTGAGGAGTGGCGCCCCACACAGTCTCTCGTTCTGCACCTTGTAAGGCACGAAAATACCTGATGCTGGCCTCTCAGTCGATGTCATCATCATCATCATCATCATCAACCCAGTCTAGCTGATCTCCTAGTAGGCTCAACGACTAACTGCTCTAAAAAGCCATCTCATAGGCATCCAACAAACTCACTCTCTTGAGATCCATTTCCAAACTGACTTTTCCCATTGACTTGCATGTTGAAATCTTCCATGACTATCATAACATTGCCCTTTTAACTGGCCTTTTCGATTTCCTGTTATAAGCCGTCTTCCACATCCTAGCTACTGTTTGGAGGTCTGTATATAACAGCCATCAGAGTCCTTTTACTCTTGCAGTTTCGTAACACAACCCATAAGGATTCAATGTCTTCTGATTCTGTGTCACACCTTTCCACTGATTTGATGGCATTCTTTACCAGCAGAGCCACACCAGCCCCTCTGCCTACCTTCCTATCCCTCTGATCCAACATTTAACCTTGGACATTCAGCTCCCAACTACAACCATCCTTCAGTCACTATTCAGTGATGACCACAACATCATACCTGACAACCTGTAATAGTGCAGCAAGATCATCTACCTTATTTCTTATACTCCGTGCATTGAAATATAACACTTTGAGTACTGTATTTGCTACCATCTTTGATTCTGCAAGCCTACTGCACTGATACTCACCCTGCTGGCTGCAATTATGTCCTATCATCTGCCCGTCCTTTCAGACAGTCAGACTGCACCCTATCTTTGCTTTTTTGTAACCATCCATCCTATCGTGAATTCCTTCACTTCAGTTCCGACCCCCTGCCAGATCGGTTTAGACCCTTCCCAACAGCTCTAAAAAACCTGTCTGCAAGAATTTTGGTCTCCCTCAAGTTTTGGTGCAACCCGTCACTTTTGTACAAGTCATACCTCCCCCAAAAGAGATCCCAATGATCCAAAAACTTGAAGCCCTGCCCCCTGCAACAGCTTCCCAGCCACGCATTTATCTGCCCAAATTATCCTGTTTCTACCCTCACTGGTGCATGGCAGAGGCAGCAATCCAGAAATCACTGCTCAGGAAGCCCTGTGTTTCAGCTTTCTTCCTAGCTCTTTAAATTTTCTTTTCAAGATTTCTTTGTTTTTCCTTCCCATGTCATTGGTATCTGGCTGCTTTCCCTCCCTCTCCAAAATGTTGTGCACGCGATCCGAGACATCCCTGATTCTGGCAGCAGGGAGGCAACATACCATCTGTGGGTCCCGTTCACATCCACAGAATCTCATGTCTGTTCCCCTGACTATTGAGTCCCCTATCACTACCCCTCTTGATGTCATCTGCAAATTTGCTGATCCAGTTAACCACATAATCATCCGGATCATTGGTAGAGATAATAAACAGCAACAGACCTAGCACTTCTCTGAGGCACTTCACTAGTCACAGGCCTCCAGTGAGAGGCAACCATCTACTGCCACTCTCTGTCTTCTCCCACAAAGCCAATATCTTCAAATTTAATACCTCATCTTGAATACTGAGCGACTGAAATCTTCTTGACCAACTTTCCGTGAAGGTCCTTGCCAAATGCCTTGCTGAAGTGTATGTAGACAATATCCACTGCCTTGCCTTCATCCACTTGCCTGGTAACTTCCTCAAAAACTCTATAATATTAGGAAGACATGACCCAACATGTTGACTATCCTTAAGCAGTCCATGTCTATCCAAATAATTGTATATCTGGTCTCTTAGAATTCCTTCCAATTACTTTTCCACAACTGATGTCAAACTCACTGGCCTATAATTTCCTAGTTTATGTTTAGAGCCTTTCTTAAACAATGGAACAACATTGGCTCTCGTCCAATCCTCTGGTACCTCTCCTGTTGATAAGCATGATTTAAGTATCTCCGTTTGGGCCCTGGCAATTTTTGCACTTGCCACCCATAGGGTCTGAGGGAACACTTTGTCAGGCCCTGGAGATTTATCCACCCTGATTTGCCTTCGGAAAGCAAATATCTCCTCTTCTGTAATCTGTGTAGGGTCCATGAAATTCATGCCACTTTGCCTCTCTTATCAAGGTCCGGTCCATGAAGTCTGCATTTCAGTTCACGGTCTGATCTGTGGATTCTGTATTCCGGCTCTTCCTTTTTCCCCTTGTTCCATTGGGCACCTTAATTGAGGCACCTGAATCTCGTTTCGGGCTGGCAGCATAAATAGCTCTGGGGTCCAGTGATTCCTTGCTGGACTATCCTCATTGGTAACCTCGTCAGAATCCCCGTCAAGTTAACCTGCCGCGTTGAGGGTCTGCCGCTTCTGGGAACCTTTTTGTGTCAAGATAAAGAACTGTTTATCGTTGTGTAGTTTTCTCTCTTTGTGTCCTTGCCTCCGCTGGGTAGGTCCGGCTGTTTGCCGCTACCTTGAGTTGAGAACTGTCTCTTTGCGTTCTCTCCTCGGCTAGGTAGGTCTGGCCATTTGCCACTGCCCTGAGGGGAGAATGGTCTCAGTGTTTTGTGTCCTGTGTCTAAGAAGAGCCCTGTCTCTATGTCCTGTGTCCAAGGAGGTGCTCCAGCTCAGTGTTTTGTACCCTGTGTCTAAGAAGAGTCCGGATCGATGTCCTGTGTCAAAGGAGGAGCCTCTGCTCAGTGTTCTGTGTCCCGGCTCTATGTCTTGTGACCAAGGAGGAGCCCCGGCTCAGTGTTCTGTGTCCTGTGTCTAAGTCAAGTCTGAGCCTAGTCCAAGTCAAGAGTCAAGTTCCAAGTCCAAGTCAAGAGTCAAGTTCCAAATCCAAGTCAAGAGTCAAATTCCAAGTCAAAGTCCGAGTCTACTCTGAGTCAAGTCCAAGACAAGTCCAAGTCAAGTCCAAGTCTAGTTCAAGCCAAGTCCTAGTTCTAGTCAAGAGCCAAGTCTAGACCCAGGTACCGACTCCCTGCTGAGACCCGTGTCCCGAGTCATGACTTGTGTTCCCTGTCACGTTCAAGTCCTAAGTCCAAGTCCAGGTTTTCTGGTTTGTCACTCTTCGTCTAACTTCATGTTATTATTTTGTCCTTGCTTCTTGGCTTCCCTAGCATTCTTAATAAACATAGTCCTGTTCCTAGTACTTCAGTGTCTGTGTCTTGCATTTGGGTCCGCTTCCATCGCCCCCTTATGACATCTCTTCTATAGACTTTGTGTCCCTCTCCTGAGTAAATACAGATGCAAATCCTTTTGCTCTTAACATGCCCGTAGAATCCCTTTGGATTCTCCTTCACCTTGTCTGCTGGAGCAACCTCATGCTTTTGTTAAACCCTCCTGATTTCTTTCCCAAGTGTTTTCTTACATTTCTTATACCCTATAAGCACCTCATTTGTTCCTACCTGCCTATACCTGCTACGCATCTCCTTTTTTTTCTTAACCAGGGTCTAAAAATCTCTTGTAAACCAAGGTTTCCTACACTTGTTACCTTTTCCTTTTGTTCTGACATGTATATACAAGCTTTGTACTCTCAAAATTTCACTTTTGAAAGCCTCCCACTTACCAAGTACACCTTTGCCAGAAGCAGCCTGTCCCAATCCACACTTGCCAGATCATTCCTGACACCATCAAAATTGGCCTTTTTCCAATTTATAAACTCAACCCATGGAGCAAACCAATTGCTTTGCATATTTATTTTGAAACTAATGGCATTGTGATCACTAGATGCAAATTGTTCCCCTACACAAACTTCTGTCGCCTTCCCTGTCTCATTCCCTAATAGCAGGTCCAGTACCGGATGCTCTCTTATTGAGACTTCTACGTACTGATGGAGGAAACTTTCCTGAACACATTTGACAAGCTCTGTTTTATCTAGTCCTTTTACAGTATGGGAGTCGCAGTCAATACATGGAAAGTTAAAATCACCAAGTATAACAACCTTATGTTTCTTGCGACGGTGTATGATTTCTCTATAAATGTGTTCCCCTAAATCCCTTGGACGGTTGGCTGTTCTGTAATATAGCCTCATAAATGGTCATACCATTCTTATTTCTCAGTTCCACCTATAGCACCTTACTAGATGAGTTCTCCAGTCTGTCCTGACTGAGCACTGCACTGACATTTTCCCTGACTAGTAACACCATTCCTCCTCCTTTAATCTCTCCTACTCTGTTGCATCTAAAACAATGGAATCGCAGAACATTGAGCTGCCAGTCTTGTCCTTTCTGCAACCAAGTCTCACTAATGGCTACAATATCATAATTCCAGATGTTGACCAATGCCCTGAGCTCATTCACTTTTCCTCTGGTACTTCTTGCATTGAAATATACACAGCTCAGCACTCTAGTCACACCATGCTCAACCTTTTGATCCATGACGTTGTCTGATGTCTTATCAACATCTGTCTCCACAACCTCTCCGCTAGCTGTTCTGGCCCTCTGGTTCCCATCCCCCTGCACTTCTAGTTTCAACCCCACCATGCAGCACTAGGAAACCCTTCTGCTAGGATATTAGTCCCCTTCCAGTTCAGGTGCCATCTATCTCACCATCCTGGGAAAAGAGCCCAATGTTCCAAAAATCTTCTGCCCTCCCTCTTACACCAGCTCCTTAGCCATGAGTTAAACTGCATAATCTTCCTCTTTCTGGCCTCACTAGCATATGCCAAGGATAGCAATCCTGAGATCACAACCCTGGAGGTCCTTCCCTTTAACTTAGCACGTAACTCCCTGAACTGCCTTTGCAGAATCTCATCACTCTTCCTACCTATGTCATTGGCACCGACATGGACCATGACCCCTAGCTGTTCACCCTTCCACACAATAATGCTGCTGACCTGATCAAAGATGTCTCGGTCCCTGCCACCCGGGAGGCAACATACCATCCAGAAATCTCGTTCTCACCCACAGAACCTTCATTCTGTTCCCCTAACTAATGAATCCCCTATAACCACAGCTCATCTCTTCTCCCCCTTTCCTTCTGAATCACAGAGTCAGACTCAGTACCAGACACCCGATTGCTGTGACGTTCCTCTTCTAGGTAACTCCCCCTCCCCCACCAACTGTATCCAAAGTAATATACCTGTTGTTGAGGGGGATGGCCACAGGGGTACTCTGCACTGACTCCTTAACCCCTTTCCCCTCCCTGTCTGCCATCTGATTTCCTGTGTCATGCACCTTGGGTATAACAGCCTCTCTATATGTCTGATCTATCACACCCTCAACCTCCTGAATGATCCAGAGTTCATCCAGTTCCAAGTCTTTAGCATGGAGTGTTAGAAGCTGCAGCTGGATACACTTCTCACAGGTGTAGTTGCCGGGGGCACTGGAGGTCTTCCTGCTTTCCAGAGCCTGCAAGCAGCCCATTCCACTACCCTGCCTGCATCCCTACTGTTTTAACTGAGCAAATGTAAAGAAGGGGGGTAAAAGACTCTACCACACCTTTTTTTTTTGCCTTCTCTCACTTAAGCCTCCCTTTGCTGAAGCCTCGAAGAGCTAAATCCTCAAAGTCTCCTCTCTAACTCTGTCTGCTTGCCCGTGCCTTACTTTAATTTGTTGTTACTAATCAATCCCAAACGCTGACTGGCCACTGCTCAAAGCTCCAAAACTGCCACAAGTCAGTGCCTTTTCTACTCGATCAGCAAACCTGAGGGAACTATGTCTTCTCAGGCTCCTGATCTCTCCAATTTGCTGCTGCTCAAAGCTCCAAAACTGCTGTGACTCTCGGACTTTACTACTCTATCAGCGAAACTGTGTCAGCCGCATTTTCTCTGGCATCTGGTCTCTCCAATTTTCCGCTGCTCAAAGTTTCTGGTGATAAAGAAGGGTTTAAAAGAGGTAAGGGAGTCATGCTGCTGATTACAGAGAATACTATAGTTGCATTAAGAGAGGACATCCCAGAGGGCTCATCCAGAGAAGCCATATCGGTAGAGATCAGGAATATGAAAAGTGCATTTGTAATGATGGGATTACACTATAGGCCCACTAGGGAGAGAGGAACAGGTACATAGGTTGATCATGGAATGGTATGAAAGCAATAGGGCAGGATTTGTTAGGTGCATCCAGGAAGGTTTCTGGAAGCAATTCGTCTTCATTGCAACTAGGGTAATGTCCATACTATTCCCTTCTATTGGGAAATGACCCTGGCCAGGTGATTGGAACTTCAGTGAGAAAACTTTTTGGGAACAGTGATCATACCTCTACAATTTTTCAGATAATTCTGAACAAGGATGAAGATAGAGCTTGGTGGAAAGTGTTAAGTGGGGGAAGGCTAAATATAAACATAAGGAAGTCTGCAGATGCAGGAAGTCCAAAGCAACACACACAAAGTACTGGAGGAACTCAGTGAGTCAGGCAGCATCCATAAAAATGAATATACAGTCGATGTTTCAAGCCGAGACCCTTTTTCAGGACTGAGAAGGAAGGGGGAAGATGAAGAATAAAATGGTAGGGGGAGGGAAAGGAGACTAGCTGGAAGCTGATGGGTGAAGCCAGGAGGGTGGCAAAGGTCAAGTGCTGGAGAAGAAGGAATTTGATAGGAGAAGAGAGTGGACTATAGGAGAAAGGGAAGGAGGAGGGGAAGTAATAGGCAGGTGAGAGGAGATAAAAGTTCAGAGTGGGGAATAGAGGAAGTGGGGGAGGGTGGAGAATTAGTTTACTGGAAGGAGAAATTGATAGTCATGTCATCGGGTTGGAGGCTACCTAGGCGGAATATAATATATTAAGCCAAGGCTGGGTGAGTGGATTGGGAGCAGCTGCTCCCAGTAAGTCCACGTGTGATGTTTCGGAGTTGTTTAAATGTTAGCTGCTCAGGATATGAGCCCAAAGTGTTCCTGTGAGAACAAAAAAATCAAAGATGGCATGTTAGGAAATCTTGGATTATGAGGGATGTTGTAAATTTAATCAAAAAAGAGGAAAGAAGCACATGTAAGGTTTATGAAGCTGAAATCGGGCAGGCCTCTTCATAAGTATAAAGAAAGCAAGATTGAAAACAGGGAATTGTGAGGGTGTAAGGGGGTCATGAAATGTACTTGGCAAGTAAGATGAAGGCAAATTCCAGCCTTTTTATAGATGCATTAAAAACAAGAGGATAATTAGTGAGAAGATAAGACTACTCAAAGACATACGAGGAGATAAATACCTGCAGTCAGAGGAAGTGAGTGAGATATTAAATGAGTATTTGACATTGGCATTCATCAAGGAGAAGGTCTAGGGTGGGGGGAATAGTGAGATCAGGTAGAGGTCTGTTGATATTCCAGGCCATGATGATATCAAGAAGGAGAAAGTGTTAGGTCTTTTCCAGAAAATTGAAGGTGTTGTCCCCAGTTAATGAGAGAGACAAGAGAGGAGATTGCAGGGTCTTGTCAGATATTCTTTTGTCCTTTTTAGCCACAGCCAAGGACCAGGGGACTGGAGAATAGCCAATTTTGGTTCAATGTTTTAAAAAAACAAAGGACAAACCAAGAAATTACAGGCCAGTGGGCCTTATATCAATGGTACAGAAATTATTGGAGAAGATTCTTGGGGGTAGGATTTCCACATATCAGGAAAACATGGAGTAGTCAACATGGTTTTGTAATAGATCATATCTTACAAACTTGACTACTTGGTAATGAAGACAATTGATCAGGGTAGGGGAGTGGACATTGTCTTCATGGACCTTATTAAAACATTTGACGTAGTCTCTCATGGTTGGCTGATCCAGAAGATTAAGGCACAAAGGATCCATAGAGACAAGGTAACTTGTATTCAAAATTTGATTGGCTACAGAAGATAGAGGTTTTTTACTTTAACTTGAGGTCTGTGACAAATGGTGATCCTCTGTTGTCTGTGATGTATATAAAAAATACTAATAAATAATTTGGACAACAATAATCTGAAGAGTCAGGGGATGAAAGGATATACAGTAGTGCATGTGCAGGATTATGAGATAAATTTAAATTGGCATTATGGTCAGTACAGATATCATGAGCCAAAGTAACTGTTCCTGAGCTCTACTGTTCAATGCTCTAGAAACCCAGCTTTATTTTGTTATTATGAAACAGTCAGATTTCAGGAAACCAGCTGTCCTGACAAAATGCATACATTGACTTAGCCATAAATTGCTCCTTGAATTAAATGGAGATGCCAGGGCTGCAATTCATCCTTTTTTTATCGCTAAATGCACAATGTGGTAACATAATGACCAGTATAAATCACAAAGGTTGCAGAGTAGGTGGAGATGAGGTAGGTGTCAGCACGCAATCAACTCTTAAATAATTCCTGATTTCTTCTCTCTGCTAACTTGCGCAGAAGACAAATCATTTTTTGTGTAAGGAGGAGTCTCCTGGTTCAAACAAGCATCCTGGATAATGCATATTTATTTTCACCTTGTTCTGAAACTGTGCTTGAATTTAAAACAATGCTTCAGATTAATCATTCCCACTTTGTACCTATTTGCTTTCTTTCCAAGCTAACTGCATAAATTTTTGTACTCTATCTCTTAACTAATTGGAGGAATCAGTGTTTGACTTGTATTTCATTTCTCTTTTGCTAATGTAAC
Organism: Mobula hypostoma; assembly: GCF_963921235.1. Classification (NCBI taxonomy): domain Eukaryota; kingdom Metazoa; phylum Chordata; class Chondrichthyes; order Myliobatiformes; family Myliobatidae; genus Mobula; species Mobula hypostoma. The sequence goes on along the minus strand of NC_086102.1, from coordinate 71,725,205 downwards.
TAGCAATAAACAAAATGTGTCTTGTCTAGAGCACTGGGCAGCACTGTGTAATTGTAGCTCTGCTGATAAGAACAATGAGCATAAGAAATGGAACCTGAAGTAGATAATATGGCTGCTTTGCCATTCAACAAATTATGGCTGAATTTATTCTGGCCACAGCTACATTTTTTATGCTCATTCCTCACGTCCTTTATTCCCCTCTACATCCAAAATTACTTTTTTCCTTGAATATATTCAATGAATCAGTTCTTATTCATTATGATAGAGAACTCCAAGGATGTATATTCCTCTGAGAGAAGGGGTTTCCTTGTCTTAAGTGGTTATTCTTAAATACCTTATTAAAGCCACAAACTCCATAAAGCAAAGCTCTGTAGTTCTAGATTCACCAGCCAGGAATTTGGGGGAGCATTATTCCAACATTCGCTCTGTCAATCCCCTCAAACTTGTATGTTTTAATAAGAACACCGATCACCGTTTGAAACCTCAGTGGGTATAGCTGCATACTGATCAACTATTTCTCATAAGCAGTTCCTCCACCCCAGAAATCAACCTCACAAACTTTGGGAACTGCTTCCAATGTAACCATATTCCCCCTTAAAGAAGACCGAACTGCATGTATTCTCCAAGAATGCTCTCACAAACACCCTGAAAAGACACCACATTCTAATTTTGTACTCAATTCCCTTTGTAATCAGGAGTATTGGCCAGTTCATCTGCTTTCCAGTTTCTTACTGAACCTATGAGCTAGTTTACTTTGTTTCAAGTACAGGAGACATGGGTGCCTCTGTAAATTAGCATTCTGTATTTTCTGTCTTTTTAAACAGTAGTCTGCTTTGAAATTCACCATATCAAATTAGATAATCACACATTTTCCCACGTTATGCTCCATCTGTCAAAGTTATGGCCATTACCATAAATCTATTATGTCCATTTTTAGACTCTTAGAAAGTTTTGCTCTTTTTAATAATATTTATAACTTGAAGGGTGCTTGCAAGCCAGAGACTATGCAGTCTAAAAGATAATTATTACAAATTTTAAATGGTGAAGCATTAATATAATTGTATGCCTTATGTGCAATTTCTGTAAAGTTCTGTAATATTCAATGCAGTTTAATTTGAAACTAATTTCAAACTCAAACTAAGAACTTTTGAAGAATTTTCTATTGAAGTATGGTTGCAGTAAGTGTCCACCTTACCCATTCATCAAAAGCTGCTCCCTGTGCCAACTAGGGATTGGCCCATTTAAAGAGCATGGCAGCCCCTCCCATGAGCTGCCATTTAGCTAATGATGTCATACCACCAGTAGAGTAAAAATCTAGCACGCTGAAAGTATGCAGTCTCTGTTTACTCTCTGGGTCACCATGGACCGGGTCGTGACCAGACCCAAGGAAACACTAGAAGTGTGCTCCAATAAGAAAGGGTCAATGCACACACTTCAAATAAGTATTTGCCACTGTGTGTGACTTGAATGGTTTACTGAATTTTTAGTGTTTGTCTTGTCCTGTAAATAAATGGTTAACTTACTTAGCAGTATTCTGTCCCTTCTTACCGAACCTAATTTCACACAATTGGCATTCCAAGCAGGGTTTGATGATTGAACTGAAGATTAGTACGTGTAAAGGCAAAAATAAAAGAGATAATTCCCCGTATGAGGAGTGCCAAATCCCAGGGTGGACTGACAACAGTGCCGGATTTGGGAACCTCGCCAATCAACAGGCGGACCCTGGTACACCAATCGACTGGTCAGGTAAGCTGGACTCCCATGGGGTGAAAAGAGGGCAGCGTATTGTGGCTGTACTTAACGAGGTCGGGTTGCTTGCTGGCAGCCATAGTAAAACAGCAGCACGAGACAATGTCGCAGAAGGAGAAGGAGACAGACAGCATGATGAATGAAATGGAAGTGCTAAACCAGCGGTGCATTACCATGGAAGAGGCTGGCCAGTCAATGCAGACTCGGGCTACAGCGTTCGAGGATAGCAGTACAGAGAGGGTCGTGGGCTAATAAGAGTGCAGCAGTTTGAGTCTGCCCACAGGGCTAACTGGCAACACTATTATAGCGACCCCAACATGTGAATGGGGGGGATTGGGACACTTGGTTAGATAGTAAGGATGGGGAAGAGAGCCTCGAAGTAAGTGCCCTCCTCCCTATGCAGCCATGCCAGTAAAGGCCAGAATGGTGGCTACACATCCTAGACCCAGAAAGGGAACTGCCAGCCCATAGCCCCTCCAGACTCTATGGTATAGGGTGAGTAAGAGCTGCAGGCGGGGGAGAGGAACAACTCGAGGGACAGGGGTTTGGAGAGTGGTGACTGAGATGACTCCCATCAGAGAGTTTTCTGCTAAGGAACTGGTGGAGCTGGGAGACAGGTATAGGCAGAACCAGGGGAGTCTCTGACCACGTTGTTGCTGAGGATCTGGGATGCGGGCAGTGCTGAAATAAATGTATCTAACAGGGCACTGGGTGTCCTGGGGGGTGGTTGGATTTCATTCCACCATGAGATTAACAATGTCCTGAGAATGCCACCTGCTCCCCACAGGGGTAATGAATCGCAATGGGGCAGTGTGTTAGCAGCAGTTAAGGTCAGGAACTCCCTTTGCTTCGAGTGGGATTTGCAGCCCTGGGAGGGGTGGAGCACAGTCAAGGCAGGGACTAAGGTCCTTTGCCAGGGGGCCTTGACCATGGGTGTGTACAATGGCAGCAGTGATCCACTGGAGGGTCAGAGGTTAACTTTGACCATGATGGAGTACTTAGCTAACGCAGCAGCTCCCCATTTAAAGGGAGGGGTGCTGACCTTACTAGGACCAGTGATAGAGGGTACTATAGACATCAGATTATTGGAGGGAGGTGTCTGTAGTTGGGTGTGCCAATTACTCAAGCAGCAGTGGGGCGTAGAGGGCCCTGTGTGACCCACAAGGAAATGTTTCTGGTGTTGCTCAGACCTGGGGTCCCGAGGGAACTGATAAATGGGGTTCCCACTCCCTCTGTCAGTGTCATGTGGAGGAGGCACTGCCAGAGGAAGAGAGGCAAGGAGCTGATTGAGGGAGAAGGGTCATTCTCCAAGCCTTCCTTCAAAAAGAGCTCCTTCTGTCCTCTGCAGGATTCCTTCCATTCGGCTCAGAGTTCCCTATATCTTTTGCTGGAGGCTCTGCAGAAAAGTGCTGGCAGCAGCAGGGGCCAATCAGTGGGTAGTGCCTTTCCGCCCTACTCCCGTTGGGAGGTGATCATTCACCTGGCACCATGCCCCTCCCACCACCCAAATAATAAAGTGTGAGTGGTTTGAATTCAAAAATGTTGTGGCCATATGAGTTCACTTCAGTGAGAGCGTGTGTAAGTGAGTGCAAATTCTGTCATGTGTTTGTTCAATCTCTGTCGGAAGGGGATTAATTCAAACACAAAAATAAGGTTTTATTACTTGATGTGAGGTGAATTTGCGGGTTCTGCTATCTCACGAAGAAGTCTAAGAAATTGTGTGAATGTATATTTGTAGGGGGCCTCATAAATCTTTTCTTTTCCTTTATTCTTTGGAATATGTGCTAATTGTATATTAAATGTTCGTTTCAAGTATTTTTCAGTTATTTGCAAAACTTCAGAGGGAAGAAAAGTACAACCGTGGATTTTTGTTTCGTCTTATTTGTGTTCCTTTATTCGTTTTCTATGGAACTGACTTTAGAAAGAGACCCAGATTTCACACTGGCCATATGGAGACTGGGTTAAGGTGATGAAAATATGTGCATCTCTATTTTGGATATGAGATGCCCACATTTTAGAAAGAAATTTGCACTTTGGAATACTGGGTGTATACTCAAACTGGGAATTTGTAATTTATGTTCTTGGAGGGAAATTGGAGCACCTGGTGAGTGAACTGAAACATTGCTTTTCTTAACATGAATGCTCCATAAGTTTAAAATATAGATGGTGTGTATTGTCACCACACGGATTGAATTTTAGCACTTTTGGTAAGAACTTTGCAAAGTTCAGACATAGTCACAGTGTGTGTCTAATTCAGGTCATTCCTGTCTCATAGAATTCAGTTATATTTATTTATTTACAATGTGGAACAGGCCCTTCGAGCCCAAAGAGCCGCTTCATCCAGCAGCCCCTGATTTAACCCTAGCCTAATCTCAGGACAGTTTACAATGACCAATCAATCTACTAACTGGTCCGCTTTTGGACTGTGGGAGGAAACCAGAGCACCTGGAGGAAATCCGTATGGTCACAGAGAAAATGTATAAACTCCTGGCAGACATGCTGGAAATTAACTCCAGACTCTGATGCTCCCAAGCAGTAATAGCGTCACACTAACCTCTGTGCTCCCGTGTACTTGAAGTCCAGCATGTGACAGGTAAAGTGCCAATGAGAGTTCACCACTGCCGAGCGAAGAGAACCAGAAGGACGAGGCAGACCAAGTGAGTCAGCCCACTGGCAATCTCATTACAGGAAACAAATAATGACCGTCAACCTCCTGATTGAAGAAGACCTGCGGATGAAAAGAGACAGGAACTTGAATGCAGAAGACACGGAGTGAACAGGACACCTGTAATGGGCCAGCAGGAAGGAGACAACAAGCACACAAAGGGCACAGTTGCAGTTTAAAGACTGGTGGAAATCAAGAAGACAAATGTGTCCAAGATGAGGACGTGATCAAATTTCTGGAACATTTTTATTGCCACCTCTGCTCAATCTCGTAGACAGCCAGTTAGGGATTACAGATGTAGGTACACATAAGGACATGAGAGGTTAGTAATTGGGGAATGAGTCCACAGTGAAGGGCATCTTTGCTGTCGTACTTAATTAGATCCCACTTCAAGTTTGGCATTCCTGGAACAAGTTTCAGTCCAGAGTACAAGAGGAAAGTATGATGAGGGCATATTCTTGAGTTAAGTGCAATATAGCAGGTATTAATTCAAGCAAGAACCAATCTTCAGTTCCTAATGTAGATTGTAAATTGCAAGCAGTAAATTGAAGTTAAAGGCATGCCTTTGCAAAATGGTGGCCATAAGACATTTGCATATGTTTCAGCCAAATGTTAAGACAACAGGGCACTGGGAGGTTGGTGGACTACTATGGTACACTGGGTGGCAACTGGTGGACTAATAGCTCTGGGTATCATAGGGTTATGTTTTGTACATACGTAGCATAGTGGGGCGTCTGCGGGGATTATCCTAGCCTGAGGACTGGCTACATGGTGTTGCATCTTTTGAGGGGTGGAAAGTTACAGTAAGTGTCCACCTTACAGTGCCTGTTCATCGAAAGTGCCCCTGTTCTAGATGGGGATTGGCCCATGTGAGGATAGAAGACCATGGAAGTAAGGGAAGGAGGAGGAGCAGAAAAAATGGGATCTTCGGGATCATCCATTTCAATTCTACTTATCATTGCCATTCTGACATGTTAGTCAATGGACTCCTCTACTGCCATGATGAGGCCACACTCAGGTTGGAGGAGCAACACCTTATCTGGGTAGCCTCCAAACTGATGGCATAAACATCTCCAACTTCTGGTAATTGCCTTCCCTCCCTTCACCATTCCCCATTCTTGTTTCCCTTTCTCACCTCATCTCCTTACCTGCCTATCTCCTCCCTCTGGCGTGGCGGGGGCGGGGGGGGGGGTTGTTCCTCCTTCTTCTCTTTCTTCCATGGTCTTCTATCCTCTCCTATCAGATTCTCCCTTCTCCAGCCATTTACCTCTTTCACCAATCAACTTTCCAGCTCTTTACTTCACCACTCCCCATCCCGGTTTCACCTATAATCTACCACCATGTACTTTTTCCTCCCCTCCCCCACCTTCTCATTCTGACTTCTCCTCTTCCTTTCTAGTCCGGATGAAGGATCTCAGCCCAAAATGGTGACTGTCTACTCTTTTCCGTAGATGCTGCCTGGCCTGCAGAGTTTCTCTAGCATTTTGAGTATCATGTTTATATATTTTTTTCACAGCAGTGTGATTTTATCTAATTGCTTTACTGGAATAATTTTGATCTTGGATGACAATGTAAAAAACAGTGGTAATTCGACCTCTCAGAGCATTAGATCAAACATCCTCTTTCTTGATCACAAGAGAGGCCTAATGAATGGCTAATCAGGTAGTGGCTGATTTACTCATAAACTTCTATCAGAATGAACCCCCATGGTGTGATAACTTGGTTCAGATCTGTCATTGTCCCTGGTAATTTTATGCTTTCTCCCTTTTATCCCTCACTTGCTTGCTCACCTTCAGTTGTGATGGAGCAGTCTCTTCCCATTGGTTCATTTGTCCCATTTGTCCGGCTGTTATCAGGGCAACTTGTTCACAATGGGGAAAACTAAATAGAATTCAGTATTAAGGATGTTGTGATGTTTCAACAGCCCTATAACTGTGTGAAATTTTGTGGGCTCAGTGAATGGTGACAGAAGACACTCGCTACCGGGAAGTAAGATAACTATTTACTTACAGGACAAGAAAAACACTGAACATTCAGTAAACCATTCAAGTTACACACAATGGTAAATATTTGTCTGAAGAGTGCACCCCGGCCCTCTCTTGTTGCAGCACACTTCCATGGTTTCCGTGACACTGGTTATGGCCCCGGTCTGTGGTGACCCAAAGGATGACAAAAACTGTGTGTTTTCAGTGTTTTATACTGTACCAATGCTGTGGCGTCATCAGTTAAAAAGCAGCTAGTGAGAGGGGCTGCAATGCTCCTTACATGGGCCAATCCCAAGCTGGCACAGGAGAACGGCTTTCGATGAAGGGGCACTGCAAGATGGACACTAACTGCAACTACCCACCCCTCAAAAGATGCGACACCATGACACCCAGTCCTCAGGCTTGGATAATCCCCTTGGACGCCCCACTATGCTATATACGTACATAACGTAACACTATGATACCCAGAGTTATCAGCCCACCAGTTGCCATCCAGTGTACCACAGTAGTCCACCAACCTCCCAGTGCCCTGTTGTCTTAAAATTTGGCAAACATATGCAAATGTCTCATAGCCACCATTTTGCAAAGGTGTGCCTTTAACTTCAATTTACTGCTCGCAAATTACAATCTACATTAAGAACTGAAGACTGGTTCTTGTTTGAATTAACACTGGCTGTATTTCACATAACTCCAGAATATTCCCTTATCATACTCTCCTCTTGGCCTCTGGGCTGAAACCTGTCACCAGGAAGGCCAAACTTTAAGTGGGATCTAACTAAGCATTGCTTAGATTTCCATCATCTGCAGACTTCTGCATGTTTGTTATCAGCATGATACTTCCAGGTTTCACATCAGAGCACTTAATAAATTAGTACCAATTTGTGATAAATCTGAGTAACTCTGAGTGGTGAATATATTTCTAGTTGTGCTTAAACCACTCAGGCTGCAAAGGAAGAAATTCATTCTTTTGATATACTGTAGCTATCTGTCATTATGGGCATTTTCATTCAGCAAGAATGAACTATGTTAATGGCAATAAATGTGATGCTGATTCTGAACTAACAAAAGCAAATCCAATACCTGACCAAAAGTGCATTTATAGTTGGTGAAGTATATCAAATGGGATACTTGCACCATTTTTGAGGTTAAAGTGAACTATAATGTTGATAGATGTGTCTGATCCATGTACCGTAAAATTTCAGCACGTGAGCAAATGAAAAAGAGAAGATTTCCCCACGTTGAATTAAATTGCAAGTCTGGCACTCTTGATAAAATTTTAGGTTTTAATCCTTTGCAGAAGGGATTAATAGCAATAATTTATGATATAATTATGAAATTACAGCCAGATATATCTGACAAAATTAAAAATGAATGGGAAAGGGAACTTCAACTTTCCCTATCTAGAGAGAAATGGGATAAAATTCTTCAATTAGTTAGTACTTCTTCTATATGTGCTAAACATACTTTAGTACAATTTAAAGTAGTACACAGAGCTCATATGTCCAAAGATAAACTAGCTCGTTTTTGTTCCCATATAAACCCTACCTGTGATAGATGTCACTCTGAAGTGGCTTCTTTAACTCATATGTTTTGGTCCTGTCCTCTTTTGGAAAAATATTGGAAAGACATTTTTGATATTATTTCAACAGTTCTATGCTTCGATTTAAAACCCCATCCTATTATGGCAATCTTTGGATTGCCAATGGTAGAACATAGATCTTTGTCTTCTTCAGCCTGTCGAATGATAGCTTTTGTTACCTTAATGGCGAGAAGATCTATTTTGTTGAACTGGAAGGAAACTAATCCTCCAACTACATTCCAATGGTTTTCTCAAACCATATTAAGCTTAAATTTGGAAAAAATTAGAAGTGATATTTTTGACCCTTCAGTTAAATTTGAAGAAACTTGGAAACCTTTTATGCAACATTTTCATATGATTTAATCTGACCTTTCCGAATCTTTTTTCTAAACTTAATTATATGAGGAGAGGAGCGGAGTTAACGACATTATTGAACATGTCCGATATAAGCTGTTGATCTAGCCCTGTTTTGTTTTTTTTTGTCTTGGGGTTTTTTTTTTCTTTTTTTTCTTTTGGGGTTTTTTTTGTTTATATATATTTTTTCTTTTTATTTCTTTTTTAATGTTTAATCTCATTATGAGTTTCGAAGTCTTTTATATCTATGTTACTTAAAATTCATTTTATATATGTTGATGAACATTTTTCCAATATCTGTGTACCAACTTTGTTATTGAGTTTGTAATTTTGAAAAATTAATAAAAAGATTTGAAAAGAAAGAATTAAATTGCAAGCCTCAACACCTGTCCAGTCGTTGTGTGTGTTTTATAACTGCGACATTTTTCTGACTCCGTTGTCAGGATTTAATTGAAGAGTGGCAGCTATGAGGGGAATTTAAAACGTGTTCAATGATTTAATTCATTGCATGCAGCCCAATAAGAAGCTGGCAGACTGATAAACTAATGCATTCCATCAGTGTCATTCCAGACACCTTTGCTTTCAAAGTGAAAAGGGGATATAAACAATCAGAAGTAATGTAGCTTTATCAGATAGAAGCAGTTATTCATTCCCAGTTTATGAACTGCATTAACAATGCCAGTGTTCAGTGCCATGCCCAAGTGCTCTCAAACTCTTCAGAATCAGTTTAAAGTTACCCACATTGCAATGGGTCTAAAGTCAGATATGGAATGTTGGATTACCAGAATTCCTTCTATAAAATATTTTCGGGAAGCAGATTAACTTTTAAGACTGTTATATAACAAGTCACCACTGCTGATTCCATGCTGACAAGGTGATTATGCAATGCCCATTCTTATTTAGCCATGAGATAAGAATGAAACACTACGGAATAACTGCAGTGCCATTAGGGAGAAGCTCAGGGATTGTGATCCTGCAATGATGAAGGTAAATGGGAAAGAAAGATTACTTTAAATCTGAGTAATGAATACCATTCTAGTTGTGATGGGTTTTGCTCTTTTTTTATCGTATTTGTAATTTGAAGAAAAGCATTGCTAGTTTGGGTAATTGTTGAGAACTTCAATCAAACTGGGCAGAGTTTCCGTGTTTGAGCTATAGCCCCATACTCATTCAAATTCTTTTGACCATGGGTAGTTTTGATTAAATTACCAATTGTCCATTGAAATATTTTATATTGATAGGCTTTGTTTTTTTAAAATAATTGGTATATTCCGTCTGAATGAGCAATTCTGTCAATTGAGTGTCTTCCTACATATGGTCCAAACAGATAAAAATCTTGGAGAACCTAAAATATCTTAAATGTGCATGACTATGTTTTATAGAGGGAAAATCTGTAAAATAGTTGTTATGAATTGGTTTACAGTTTCATTACACAGAGGAGTTCTTCTGTCCATTAGCTCAAAATCTAACAAAGAAAACCCCTGGGAAGTTTATTTTCTTTCTCTCTATTATTTCTTTGCCTGAGGAAGAGCACAATGTTCCATAGAAACACATAGAGCAACTGGAGTATTGTGTACAATTCTGGTCATCACACTGTAAGAAAGATCTCATAGTGCTGGAGAGGGTGCAGATGAGATTCATCAAGGTGTTGCTTGAAATGGAATGGTTCAATTTTGAAGAATGATAGCAGAAGCTGAATGATGGAGGTGTTGAGGGGACATGAAGTTATGAGGGGTTTAAATAGAATAGGGCAGATATAACTAGAGAACATAGATTGAACAATGAGTCAGAAATTTAGAGGGTACAGTATATGAAAGTGATATTTTTCATCTAGACATTGCCTGAGAGAATTGTGGATGCAAAGTTACCGACAACATTGAAGAAATGCCAGACAAGTGCTGTATGGACATTATAACATAGCAGGAAATTGTGAATTCTTGGCTTGGTAGCATAGAGAGAGATGAAGGATTTACTAGCCTACTATTCATCCCATAAACTCCAGGGAGGAAGCTTATCGTCATACATATTAAGTGAAAGTAGAATTACTCACAGCTCGCATAACACAACACACTGAAACACTGTTGATGTCAACTTGTAATAAAAAAAAAGTTTGTTTTGAAGGTCAAACCCAGACTCCATGTGAGTTCTTTCCATTTACACTAGCCTCAAAATTGGTCCATCTTCAGATAAGGCTGCTTGGCATTTTGTGAATGACAGTAAGACAAAAATCTATTTTACCAACTACTTCTTATGAAAAAAAAGTGTCTCTTTGTATGGAAGTTCTAGTACATTGCTGTGCATTGGCAGGAGGAGAAAGTCTCAGAGCCTGTTAGATTAGATACTGGGAATGAGAGAGCTGGATCAAGTCTACAGTTTATACGTAGCGGTGATACAAATGGTTTGGGACCAGCAATATGCTCAGTTCATCCCCAGGTGTTGCTAGAAATTGTTGTGTCCATGATAAAGAAAGCCTAAATACTATCTAATGAGACCTGGATTTGGGCTTCTCAAAGTCAAGTTTACTGCCAGAAGCTCTGGTGTAAGCACTGGTGCAATGAAAAGCTTGCTTACATCAGCATTTTAGGTTCTCTCCAGCATGTCAAAAGATCAAGAGGGATCCCATACCAAGCACATCTTTCCCTACCTCCCCCCACTTTCTGCTTTCCACAGGGATTGCCCCCTACGTGACTCCCTTGTCCATTCGTCCCTCCGCACTGATCTCCCTCCTGGCACTTGTCCTTGCAAGCGGAACAAGTTCGACACCTGCCCCTACACCTCCTCCCTCACTACAGTTCAGGTGAGGCGACACTTCACCTGTGGGGTTGCTGGGGTCATCTGCTGTGTCCAGTGCTTCCAGTCGGCCTCCTGTATATCTGTCAGACCTGGCATAGATTGGAAGGCCGCTTTGCCGAGCACCTACGCTCTGTCCTCCAGAAAAAGTGGGATCTCCGGTGGCCAACCATTTTAATTCCACTTCCCATTCCCATTCCCACATGTCAGTCCATGGCCACCCCTACTGTTGCGATGAGGCCAAACTCAGGTTAGAGGAGAAACACCTTATATCCCATCTGGGTAACCTCCAACCTGATGGCATGAACATTAATTTCTTGATCTTCCGGTAATTGCCCTTCTTCTTTCACCATTCCCATTCCCGTTTCCTTCTCTCACCTTATCTCCTTATCTGCCATCTCTTCCCGCTTCCCTTTCTTTTATGGCCTTCTGTCCTCTCCTATCAGATTCCCCTTTCTCCAGCCCTTTATCTCGTTCACCAGTCGACTTCCTAGCTCTCTACTTCACCCCTCCCCCTCTCCTGGTTTTACTGATCATCTACCACCTTGTCCATCTTCCTCCCCTCTCCCCCACATCTTTTTGCTCTGACTTCTCCTCTTTCTTTCCTGTCATAGTGCGGTCCATGAAGTCCACATTCCGGTTCACGGTATGGTCCATTGACCCTTGTTCCAGGTTTTCCTGTTTACCCTGTTTCTGTTGAGCACTCTAATTGAGGCACATGATTCTAGTTTGGGCAAACTCATAAATACCTCCAGAGACCAGGGCTTGGTTGCTGGATTGTTCCTGTCTGAATCCCTTCTCTTCCTTCTGTCACCTTGCCTATGACCCTCGCTTGCAGCTCGTCAGTCTTGCCTTGGAGCAACCCACCAGTGGAAGGCTAGTGCAGTCTTTGAAATATGGACTTGGCTGTTCTGTAGCCTGCTGAGGTCACTGGCTGCCTTGAGTCTTGCAGCCACCCTGGACCCAGCTCCCTTCCTGACCCTTGCCTCTGTCGGGTAAGCCAGCCTGATTGCCGTTACCCTGTGGTTGGTTCTGACTTTTCCTGTCCTTTGCCTCTGTTGGGTAAGCCAGGCTGATTGCCGTTACCCTGTGGTTGGTTCCTCCCTGTCCCTTGCCTCTGTTGGGTAGGAGTCCTGCGTCCTGCCCAGGAGTTGCCTTTACGTACCCTTGCCCTGTCATGTCCTCATCTGGCCTTCAAGACCCCAGCCTGTCTCCAAGCTCAGGCCTCAAGACCCCAGCCATGTCCTGTCCTGTAGTCATGTCATGTCCTTGCCTGGTTCTGGGGCCTGAGCCTGAGGCAAGACCCAGGTTCTGGGTCCTTGTCCGGTCTCTGGCTCGAAGCCCAAGCCCAGGCTCCTAGGATGTAGTTCCCCTGTCTGGGTTCCCTGTCTTGTCCGTGTCCTAGCCCAAGACTGCATTCTTGTCCCTGCTCCTTGTCTGTATCCTGTCATATCCCTACTCTAGTCAAGTTCTGTTCCTTGTACTTCAGTGTCTGTGTACTGCATTTGGGTCCGCTACCAACGCCCCAGTTATGACATTCCAGTCCCGATGAAAGGTCTTGCCCTGAAAAATGTAGACTGTTTGCTCTTTTCCATAGGTGCTGCCAGGCCTGCTGAGTTCCTCCAGCAACTTGTGTGTATTGCTTGGAATTCCAGCATCTTCAGATTTTCTCTTATTTGATATCAAAAGGTTATTCTGGTGAGAAATCTCTTCTGTCTTACTGCTGAGCTACAATTATGGTTAGATCTCCATACATAGGTTGAAAAGAGGACCCTGCTGATACTGGGCACCCATCACATATCCAGCTGAAAACTAACACAGGTAGTTTGAAGTATCTGTCCTCTTGCTCTGTGTTATAATCACTTCCGGATTTGGTGGTTAACAACTGAATGTTAGAAATAGAGTTTTTCAGGAAATGATGATAATTTTTAAAAATACCAGCAAGATGTTGGAATAAAAAGTAATGTAAGATAAGGAAACAAAATTACTACAGATTATCTAAATGTTGATAGTTTTTTTTATAAGCAAAGTCCTTCAATCTTTAAATTGCCTTGGGCAGCAGCTGTCTCAGGATTCAACTGTGTTTTGTAGATTAGATTATCTGTTTTAATTCAGCCCCTCTGTCATCCTCTTACAGAAGTGCTCATTTGTTGATAATCAGGAAGCTAAGGACCGCGTTCTAAACAATGAAACACCAGCTTTGGAAATCATGTTATAACGTTACAAATTATGTCCAGTTAACTATGGGAAACCAAATGCCTTAAGTATATCATTGCTAACTAATTCTCAAACCTATCTACTCTTTTTGTAATTGACATGCATTTGAACAGTCCTGAATTCTAATATTGGCTAGAAATAGCATATTTATTTATTTATGGATTGAGATACTGTATAGAGTAGGCCCTTCTGGTCCTTCGAGCCACACCGCCAGCACTCCCCGATTTAACCCTAGCCTAATCATGGGGCAATTTACAATGACCAATTAACCTACCAACTGGTACACCTTTGGACTGTGGGAGGAAACCGGAGCACCCAGAGGAAACCCACGCGGTCACGGGGAGAACGTACAAACTCCTTACAGCCTGTGGTGGGGTTTGAACCCTGGTTACTGGACTGTAAAGCATTGTGCTGACCACTAGGTTACCGTGCTGCCCTTTATATCAAACTGAAAATAACATGTTAGGATTGAGAAACAAAACAGGAAAAGCTTTTAAAGAATCTAAGATGACATGTCAGCATCGGTGGTATTCGGTGTTTATTCATCATAGCTTAAATATTTTTAATTTATTTAAATAGAATATTTTCAGCATCAATTAAATGCACACAAGACTAACAGTTTAATTCAAGTTGGAACTGAAAAGTTTTGGCAATATTTTACAGATACATAAATGAAGATTGATTCATACAGTCAATGGTAGTTCAAGAATTTCAGACTACTTCACAAAGAACAACATTCAAGCTTTGGGATATAAGCCTCCTGGGCCTAAAACTTCTGATGAACCCGATGTGTTTCAGATCTAACAATGAAATCATCAGTGGTGCCTGAAATCCAAAGAATCAGGTGCTACTGAAATGGTGTTCCACATTTTCAAATGAATGGAGAGAGGGAGTATGCACCTACATGTACTTGTGCATATGACAGTAAACTGGACTGTGAACTCCGTGTGGGAAGGGAGCAAGGTAAGTGGTTTAATGGTGGGGTTGTCTGCAAGCATGGGGAGGGTAATTTGCCGGATAGGTTGAGACTGCGAGAGGAGCCAGCAAGCAGGATTTGGAGCAGGGTGTGGATGGAAGAGATTAATCTGGTCATATGGAGATTGGAGGAGATTTTGGCAACTCAAAACTGAATAGCAGAGTGGCATGCCAACATAATGTGGGACCTCATGGGCCAAACTATCTTTTATGTCATTAAGCCAGGGCATCAGCCCTGATTCACAAGGTGTGCAGAAGGCAGAAATGCCAAAATGGTGGTGAATATAAATTGCTTGCCATACAGCAGAAACATCACACAATGGACATCACATGTTACACATCGACTGGCCTCACAAACATCAGATCAGATCAGAGCTCTGCAGTACTACCACACCCAATATCGAATGATGGCAAATAATTAAACAGCTAATGGGAGGAGGGGGCTCTTAAAGACATCCACATTTTCAAACTCAACGGGTGAGTTCTGGAGTACTTGTGATCATGTTTAAAGAGCAGTGATGAATAGTCCATCTCTGCTTCCTCCTGAGATTTCCACCATTGCAAAAGTCAGTCTTCAGCCAATTCTACTCACATCATTTGATATCAAGAAAATCAAAAGTGCTAGACATAGCAAAAGACTTTCATCTCAGACAACAGCTCAAGTTCCCTGCTGAAGACGAGTACTTCAAATCTAGACGTGCCTCTGGTCAAGCTGTACAATTAGAATAGTGGTGTCTATTGAACACTACAATTAGAATAGTGGTGTCTATTGAACACTGTACAATTAGAATAGTGGTGTCTATTGAACACTGTACAATTAGAATAGCGGTATCTATTGAACACTGTACAATTAGAATAGTGGTATCTATTTGAACACTGTACAATTAGAATAGTGGTGTCTATTGAACACTGTACAATTAGAATAGTGGTATCTATTGAACACTGTACAATTAGAATAGTGGTGTCTATTGAACACTGTACAATTAGAATAGCGGTATCTATTGAACACTGTACAATTAGAACAGTGGTGTCTATTGAACACTGTACAATTAGAATAGCGGTATCTATTGAACACTGTACAATTAGAATAGCGGTATCTATTGAACACTGTACAATTAGAACAGTGGTGTCTATTGAACACTGTACAATTAGAATAGTGGTATCTATTGAACACTGTACAATTAGAATAGTGGTGTCTATTGAACACTGTACAATTAGAATAGCGGTGTCTATTGAATACTGTACAATTAGAATAGCAGTATCTATTGAACACTGTACAATTAGAATAGCGGTATCTATTGAACACTGTACAATTAGAATAGTGGTGTCTATTGAATACTGTAGAAAATTAACCAAAAAGCAGGAGGATTCCAGTTTGGCTAATTACTGCTCAGTATATGGAAGATGTCATCACCAATAGCCTCACTGATACTTAGTTTGGGCTTCATCTCGTCACAGCTTTGTTCCAAACATGGAGGAAAGAGCTGAAATGCAGAGATGAGGTGACGGTGGCTGCCCTTGAGACTGAGGTTGAAATGGTGTGGCATGAATGAGCCCAGGTAAAACCGATGCTCATTGGAATGAAGGGAAAAACACTCTTGATGGTCAGAGCCCAGCTTCACATGCTAGCAGGTGATTTCCATTGATCCCAACCCAAAGCCACCAGAGGGCCACCAAGTTCCTTAGGGCAGCTTCCTTAGCCTAACCATCTACTGCTCCTCTTACAACAGCTTTCCTTTCATTATAAAGTCAGAAGTGTGGATTTTTAATGATAATTGAAAAATATTCAGTTCCATTCTTAACTCTTGAGAAAAAGAAACAATCCATACCTGTACACACCAAGACCTAAACAACATTTAGGCAGAGGCAGGTTGAGTGACAAGCAACATATATATCATTAAAACTACAGGCAATAACCATCTACAAAAAAAGGCAGTCTAACCACCTAGTCATGCCATTCAATGGTGTTGCCATAGGTTTCCCTCCAAGTTGCTCACCATCTTTGCTTGGAACTATACTGCTGCTCTTTCATTGTTCCTGCATCTGGAACTCCCTGCCTTCAAAAGAAAAGCCAGGGCAACTCAAGAAAGAGGCACGCCACCATTTTCTTTAGGGCAGACAGTAACAGCCAATAAGTGATGGTCTTGCCAACAATGCCAAGATCCTGCAAAATGCATAAGAACCTGATGGCAAGGGTTAGGGTTTCATGGCAATGAAGGACCCCCTCAGATACCTGCAAGTGATATTTGTGGTGGAGTGGGGGGATTGGGAGTTTTAGTGTTTGTGTGTTGGGGAGGGAGGTGGGTTCACATGACATATCACAAGGAAGTTTAGGAATCCTAATCTAGCCCTGTGTTATTAAGGCCTGGTTCACTGGGAGTGTCCAATGCCAGGATATCCCATGTCAGCTTGTTTCAATTTGCCCACAAAGCTCCAAAAGGGGCACAGCATGGGGAATGGCAACACTCCATTCATGAGTGACAAGGAAACTGTGCAGGCTTCCAGCGTGTCCCTGGCTGAACATAAAATGTTCCCGAGATGGTTGTCATCGCACTTCACTCTGGATAAGATCAGTTTTCACTGATGTGGCACAGAAAGGCAGCATTAAGCAATACAACATCTTGGCTACGTTTCTTTACAGCTTGAAGAATATCTCACAAAAGAATCAAGTAGCAAATCAGTGTACTTCAATTTTAATGTTAAAATATCACTATTGGTAAGAAATGTACTGTACCTTAACGAAGCATATCGGTAATTTTAGTAGGCACAAATCCAGTGGATAATGAGGGCTGACTCCAATTAAGCAAAGACATTCTACAGTATAGTGGTTGGGAATAATGGGGAGTAAATATTAAAATACCACTTAACAATATCTTTAAGACTGAATTTAGCAAGCTAGGATCCTGAGGAATGCTCTTCTGAATTCAGTGTTGAAGGTAGTGTAGACAACGGGATTTATGGCGCTGTTGACATACCCAAGCCAGGTGGCAGCACTGTAGAGCTTTGGTGACACGTGACACTGTTTGCAGTGGGTGTTCAGGATGTGTATGATAAAAAATGGCAGCCAGCATATGAGGAATATACCTGTCAGCAGAAAAGGCAACGTCACTGAATTAGGACAAGCATTTGACAAACATTTCTTGGATTTCATCCTCAATTGTGCATGGTAATGTAACTGATATTTCACTCCAGCATTACTTTCCAATGTAATCTACATGATTGTCTGATCACACACATCACATTTTCCTGACTGTAAAGTATGTGCTTCAGCTGTTAGCCTTTAACATGAAAGGTTTTCCACTGTAGTGTATTTTACTTTTCTTGTACAGTGTAGTGGAATATTTTACACTCACTTAGACCAAGAGAATCAAGGAATATATTTTTTTTATTGTGACAGCAAGCACGCAACTGGGCCTGAAGTTGCTAATGTGCATCTGGCAGTTTATTAAACAGTGTTCACAAAGACCATAAGACAGAGGAGCATTATTAGGCCATTCGGCCCATTGAGTCTGCTCCACCATTCCATTATGGCTGATTTATTATCCCTCTCAACCCCATTCTCCTGCCTTCTCTCTGTAACCTTTGACACCCTTACTAATCAAGAACCTATCAACCTTTGCTTCAAATATACTCAATGACCTGGCTTCCACACCCATTAGAGGCAATGAATTCCACAGCTTCAGCTAAAGAAATTCCTCCGCATCTCTGTTCTAAATGGATGTAACAAACTGATACGGGGACCCTGAGTGGAAGGTTGTGCAGATGAGTCTCAGGTATGGAAGATGTCCTCAAGTCTGGTGCAATGTGCCTTCAGACTTTTGCATCTTCTACCTGACAGGAGAGGGGAGAAGAGAGAATGTCCGGGATGGGTGGGGTCTTAGACTATGAGGGCTGCTTCACCCAGGCAGCAAAAAGTATAGACGGAGCCTGTGGAAGGGAGTTTGGCTTCCATGACGCGCTGAGCTGTGTCTGCCGCTCCATGCAGTTTCTCACAGTCATGGGCAGGGCAGTGGCTGTACCATGCAGTGATGTACCCAGACAGGATGCTTTCTATGATGCATTGATAAAAGTTGCTGAAGGTCAACGGGTCAAACTTGTTTCTCCTCCTGAGGAAGTAGAGGGGCCGGTGAGTTTTCTTGGGTGTGGCATCTACATGGTCAGACAGGACAGGTTACTGGCGAGGTTCACTCCTAACAACCTGGAGTGCTCAACCCTCGCAAACCCAGCACTGTTGATGAAGGCAGGAGCATGTGCACCACCCCAAGCAGCAGTCAGAAAATGTGTCCCATTTCAAACACACACAAATTGCCGAATTTACAAATCCATTAAGAATTTGAATGTCCATTTTTATTAGAGTAAATAGAAAAAAATGCAATTTAAATTTGGAAGCTAAAAGTTTCCAAAGACACAAAGCAACAAATAGAATGATTGATTACATACCTAAATCTGTAGCACACCAGTCAGAAAAGACACAACTTAAATATTTTATTACATTCTGGTGAACCACACCTAACCAAAAGCTTAGAAGATTAGGGTCAGAACCGGGAAAACTGAAAACCTGATCCTTGGCATTAGAATGCTGAATTATAGGGTAAAAGTGAAGAAGAAAACTGGAGCTTTTCATTGTTGAAAGGAATTAAGTGTACGATGAAGCTTATTTATTTATTGAGATACAGCACGGAGTAGGCCCTTCTGGCCCTTTGAGCCCTGTCACCCAGCAATCCCTGATTTAATCCTGGCCTAATCATAGGACAATTTACAATAACCAATTAACCTACCAACCGGTACGTCTTTGAATCGTGGGAGGAAACCAGAGCACTCGGAGGAAAGCCACGTGGTGACAGGGAGAACGTACCAACTCCTTACAGGTAGCCCCAGGAATTGAACCCAGGTTGCCCATACTGTAAAGTGTCACGCTAACCACTATGCATCCCGATAGCTATAGTTGTAGCTATATAGATATAGGCCCTATGGTTATAGAGCTGAAAAGCAGAAACTGGCATTGACCAAAATCCTGAACACTACCTCAAATTGAATCATAATACAGTCAAACAGATAAAGAACTAATTGTGAATTTTTCATTGGACTTTCATATTGTGACTTATTCTGTAATGCTCCAATAAGCATTTGTTTTGATGCAGCAATAACTACCTATATTATCCTCCAGATTCTTTGAAATACTTTCATTAATTAATAACAAAACCGATATAAATTGTTCATTCTCATCACGCAGCCTCCTAGTATTCATTTAGTATTGCCCTGATCAAAAACACAGAAATGGACCTGTACTGCGGACAAACAAATTAGGATTAATGAAGAAACCAATCTTGCAATGATAGGTCCTCAATCAGAAATGTTAAGTCCGTTTCTTTTTCCACAGATGCTGCTTGACATGCTAAGTGTTTCCAGAATTATTTTCCCATTTTTGTTACAATAGGCATGCTTGTAGGATTATTCTTGGAGGTCTAGGTGAATGACTGAACATATTTTTTAATCTCATTGGGCCTCATGCAGTGAATGAAAGCTGCCGTGGAGCATTGCTTGATGGGAGCTTCACTGAATATCTTGGACGAATCTCTTCTAGTGCTTATATAATTGTTCATAAATGCCTCCTGGTTTTATTCATTGACAATTTTAAAAAATGCATTCTCTGTATGACCACAATCATCTGTGGTCCTGTACTACACAGCTTAAACAAAAAAAAACACTGACACACATCAGTTACGTAATTGAGTCAGTCATTGATATTCTTTGCCATTTATTATATAACAGAATTTGAAATTGAAACATCCATAATACAGAGGCTACACTGAGGCCCCATAATACATGTTCCTTGAGCTACAACAGTGCAATTGTTCCAATGAGGCAGGTTGAACATGTTTCTGGATTATTCCCAAAGTCTTTGATGCCTTTAAATCTTTATTGAATTTTATAAGAGAAGGAGTGAATGACTGGTCACTTACCCAGCACAACAACCAGCATCCGAGTTGCTTTTCTTTCTCTCAGCTGCAAGTTCCTGCGTTTTAATACAGGTCTTAGGGTAGTTGTAGTCTTTCCACTAGGAAGATTTTTCACTTCGCATGCATGCTTTGTCGCACAATTGCCTTTTCTCTCTGATTCCTCAACCCCATTCTCTGACTTTGCAAACAAAGTCTGGCTTATGCTACAGTAATTTGCGATTTCGATAGGGGAAAGCAGCTCGTTGTTTGGAGAGAGACCTGTTTGCTTGCTAAGTTTCAAACAGGCAGGTGAATGTACTCTTCTGGCAAAATTTTCTTTCATTTCCTAACATAAAAAAGTCATATTTAAAATAAATCATGTAGCATCAATACCTAGAAATGTTTATCAAGTCAAGACAAAAATGAAAGCCCAGCACTACTTGAAAGTAGTCTTGTTGGATACATTGCAGTGTTAGAGCATCGAAATTCATGAAAACACAATCAAGAGCAGCAATGTAACCGATTCCATTTCTTAGTTTTTATGAGGTACAGTAGGAACAGGTTCTACCTTATCTTTCAATGATGGGAATCAGTCTGATAGATCTTCAATCTGAAATGTTAAAACTGTTTCTTTTTCCACAGATTGTGGGGTTAGTAGTAGGCAGCTGTCGATCCCAGTGGATCATGGTATTGCGCCTCTGGTGGACTGTATCCCCTTCAGGGCGCAAGCCTGGGTGGGAAGATTTGAAGAACCGGCTGTTGCCCGTGCAGCGGGATCCCCCTCTCCACGTCACTGATGTAGATAAGGGAAAGGCAAGCGCTGATACATCTTGGCACCAGTGTTGTCGCAGAGATTGCCAGAGTGAAGTTGTAAACAACATCAAACTGCCTTAGGGACCCCAGCTCCAGATTTCTTCCTCGGGGTTTACTCCCGAAGCCTTTCCCATGGGTGGGTATGGCCGCAAGGCAGCAGAGTTTTAATCAGTTTTCCTTCTCCTAGGCGGACTGCCGTCCAAGGTTGACAAGCCCCACCTGCCCGAAGCAACTGGTTTTGAGGCGCCAGTGGTCCACCTCTGCCCCTTCTCTTGTCAGTGGAAACAGTTCCGCCAGGCCTAGGAGCTAAGCCACCCGTGAAGGAAAAGAGATGGACTAGGTTGTCAGGAGCTGTAGAATTGCATGCCGTCTGGAGCACCTTATAAGTAGAAGAAAGAAGAAAGCCCTTAACTCCAAGTGGAGTAATCAGGACGCCGTCAAGACAGCATTTTTTTTTTAACAGGCTTTCTTATTTTTACGAGGCTGAGTTGCTAGCTCGACGCTCAACCCAGCACAGATGGAAAGTGTAAAGGGGAGCCGGCTGCATTCGAACTCGGGAGCCTTCGCTCCGAAGTCCGGTGCTGATGCCACTACGTCACCAGCTGGCTACCTTATAGGTAGTGGGAGCTTATCCCCACTACCACCCCAGCAAAGACAACGTTAGGGACCTGTAGGATTATAGTTGCCTCATCATAAGAAGGATATGGAAACTATAGAGAGGGTCCAGAGGAGATTTACCAGGATGCTGCCTGGATTAGAGAGCATGTCTTATGAGGAAAGGTTGAATGAGCTTTTCTCTTTGGAGTGAAGGAGGATGAGAAGTGACTTGACAAGAGGTGCATAGATTGAGTGAATAGCCAGTGCCTTTTTCCCAGGGCAGCAATGGCTAACACAAGAGGGCATAATTTTAAGGTTATTGGAGGAAAGTATAGGAGCATGTTAAATGGAGGTTTTATACATGGAACACACTGCCAGAGGTGGTGATAGAGGAACTACATCTGGAATATTTAAGAGATCCTTAGATGGGCATATGTGTTATATGAGAGGGAAGGGTTAAATTCATCTTGGAGTAGGTTAAAAGGTGGCACAACATCATGGGCCAGAGGGCCTGTATGGTGCTGTACTGTTCTACATTCTATGCCCGAGATGTTGCCAAACCTGCTAAGTGTTTTCAGCAGTATTTCCAGTGAATGACTCAGAAATGTTTCACTCATCCTCTGATGGCACAATATATTGTTTTCATTTCTTCTGACTGTGTGTAGAGGGAAAGGGTTTTCCAGCTAGGGTTGAAGCAAAAGCAGATGTCAGATATAATAAGATCAGGTAAACTTGGTGGCAACCCAGATTCATTCTTTGGATCACTGAAAGCAAAAGAAACTTGCTTTTCACTGAAGCACAGAACCACTTCCACGTTCTCAAGATGTCTCAAAGCCATTCGCAATGAGAAAATAAGCAACCTATGTTAACATGGCATCTGAAACTCATCCCAAAATGGTTCACAGTTGCAATGCCAGACAAATAAGTAATGACACTGACTTTTATGAGGAGTCATTAGGGTCAATGACCCATAGGCTGGTTAGACTAGTAACATTTATGGATTGTCTTAAAAGAGAGGTAGAGAAGTGGTTAAGGAGGAAGTTTTGAAGCTGAAGGTAGAACAATAAATTCTGAGACGATCAAGAGGCCTAAGGGAGAGGATTCGAAGGTATAAGGCTGGACAGGAATGCTGACATGGTCAAATGTGAGAGCAAGAATGTGAAATAGTTCTACTGGATCTTCTATATTTCCTTGAAAGGGCAGATGCACCCTTCCTCGAGGTTTTGAACCAGTTGCTGGCTTATGTGCTGAACTTTGCTTTTTGCAAAGTGGCTTTAGTGATTAGTTTCTCTTCTCATTGATAGTGATCCAGAAAAAGTGCAGCATCAGCTGTTAGTTGGACAGCCCTTCTCCTCTGAACCCTACACAGAAATAAAAAAAGTAGCATTACACTAGAGTAACCTGTAGCCGTTGAACACAATGCAAAGTGCAATATTCATAGAGATGGATAGTTATAGATGCAGAGGTACTACTTCAAGAAAACCAGCCAGGTTTTCTCCATTGCCATCATCAATATGTATCTATAAACCAATATCACTAAGTTTGAAGGATCTGGCCTGAGCCCATCATGCAAGTACAATTGCAAAGAAAGCATGTCATTGCCTCTACTTCCTTAGGAGTTTACAGAGATTCCGCATGATATCTAAAACTTTGACAAACTTCTATGGATGTGTAGTGGAGAGTATATTGACTGGCTGTGTCACAGCCTGGTATGGAAACACCAATGCCCTTGGACAGAAAATCCTCCAAATAGTAGTGAATATAGCCTAGTCCATCACAGGTAAAGCCCTCTCAACCATGGAGCACATCTACATGAAACGCTGTTGCAGGAAAGCAGCATCCATCATCAGGGACCCCTCCACCACCAGGACATGGCCTCAGGACTCACACCATCGGGTTCAGGAACAATTACTACCCCTCAACCATCACATTCTTGAACCAAAGGGGATAACTTTACTCAACTTCACTTGCCTCATCATTGAAATGTTCCCATAATCAATAAATTTATTTTCAAGGACTCTTCATCTCATATTCTTGATATTTATTGCTTATTTATTTATTATTATTATAATTTCTTCTTTTGTACTTGCATAGTCTGTTGTCTCCTCCACTCTGGTTGAACACCCTAGTTTGCCGGCCTTTTATTGATTCTGTTATGGTTATTATTCTATAGATTTATTGTCCATAAGAACATGAATTTCAGGGTTGTATATGGTGATATATACGTACTTTGCTATTAAATTTACTTTGAACTTTGGTCATTATTATCATATTTGTGGGATATTGCTGTGTGCAGAAATTGTGGCTACCTCATCTACTAAAGCAGGAACCAAACTTAAAATGTAAATAAATAATGCCTAATCTCGATTTTAAAATTTAAGTTTTTTTGTTTATTAATGCTCCTGTGAAGCAACTTGGAATATGTTTGCGATGATATAGGTGCTATATCAGTGGAAACTGTTGTTGTTGTTAATTGCTGTAAATGGCTTTGAGGCATCTTAAGGTCATGAAAGCAGGTCTATAAATTCAATTCATTTATTGTCAATTGAACACTCGGAATCTTTCTTGACCTGAAATGTTACCTGGTCTTGTAATTGCTTCCAACATTTCCACTTTTGTTTCAGCCTGACTGAAGAGTTCTCCTGTTCTGAACATTGTATAATAACATATTGTTCTAAAAACAATGTGCTCTGTTGCCACATTTCTGAACCTTTGGGGAGGAAAAAAAGGTAGTCTACAAACTGAGAAAATCAATATGTTTCTGGATGAAATTAAATCACATTAGTGATCGTATTATCTTCATGCTTAAACAGTGCTGCATATTCAACAAGACACTTTTGGATGGTATTTTCCCTCCGAGCATTTGGATCAATGTAACACTTAGTAACCTGGAGAATAATGAAAACAAAGAGATTACTGTGCATTAAATTGTGGATCTAGGGTTTGAATTGCAAGGAAGGGCTCAACATTCTGTAGTCTTTACAAAACAACCCAAAAAGTTATTTCTCAGCTTTCACATGAACTGTACTAACACCTACTTTACAATGCCGCTGATATCTCAGACTAACCATTGATGGAGAACTAAAGTTACAGGAAGCTAATTTCCTAACCAATTTAGCTTAATATAATATCACCAAACTTCACATGGACAGTGTCCAAGGTTGGGATTGAACCTGGGTCTTTGGCACTGTGAGGCAGTGGTTCTAACAGCTATGCCATTCTGGAAAGTCAAATTCAGGGATCCTTCTACATTGGATCTTTAATAGTAGTTTGTTTGTGATCTGGCATCCACTCAACTCTCCAAGCCTTTTAGTGTTGTTTGCCTCATTGGATTGGGCCAAATGGCTTGCATGATTTCATTCAAGATTCGGGATTAATGTTATTTCCGGTACACGTGTGTAGTGGAGAATTAAATAATTGTTACTCCAGAACTGATGTATCACAAAATAAAGATAGAGAACATAATTACCAAACACAATAAATACAATGGCTTATATACATAGATTGATTGTATTTCTCTCAGGTGATGCTAGGCACAGGAGTGTCTGTACATAAGGTGATTGACAGGAAATGATAAAGTAGTGGTGGCAGAGGCTGTGGATTAGAGGTTTGGTTAGTGGGTGGAGGGGTGATTAGCCTTACTGCTTGGGGAAGTTATCTTGTGTCTGGTGGTTCTGGCGTGGATGTTACTTAGCCTTTTCCCTGATGGGAGTAGGACAAACAGTCCATGAACAGGATGGGTGGTATCTTGTATGACATTACTGGCCCCTTTTTTGCACTTATCCGTATATATCTCTTGATGGAGGATGGGCCTCCTCAGAAAGTTGAGGCATTGGTGAGCTTTCCTGATTGTGTAGGATGTGTTCCAGAACAATGAGAAGTTGTGGGAGATATGCACTCCCAGGTGTTTGAAACTGCTCGTAGTTTCCACTGTGGGCTGCCAATGTAAAGAAGGGTGTGAGTGGTATGAGTTCTCCTGAAGTTGATGACCATTTCCTTTGTCTTGTTGACATTAAGGAAGAGGTTATTTGCCTGGCACCAGGCCTCAAGTTTTTCCACCTCCTCTCTGTAGGCTGTCTGAGCATTGTTGGTGATGATCACCACCATATTATCTTGAAGAACTTTGATGCTGTCCTGACAGATAGGCAGATGCTTATTCTCCTCACTGGCCTAACACTTGCTCCCTGGTCCTCTCCTCCTCCCCTTTCTCCTATGGTACACTCTCCTCTCCTATCAGATTCCTTCTTCTCTAGCCCTTTATCTTTCCCACCCACCTGGCTTCACCTATCACCTTCCAGCTATCCTCCTCCCCCCCCAGCTTTTTATCCTGGTGTCTTACCCCTTCCTTTTCAGTCATGAAGAAGGGTCTCAGCCTGAAACGTCAACTGTTTATTCATTTTCATGGATGCTGCCTGACCTGCTGAGTTCCTCCAGCATTTTGTGTGTGTTGCTTAGGATTTCCAACATCTGCAGACTTTCTTGTGTTTATTTTCCTCCACTTGATCTATTTCCCAGAAGCAGCAAAGGGGATTGATGGTTGCCACTGCAGGCAGCAGGTTGCTGGAGTGGGCAAGGGTTCCTGGGACACCTGTCACTGAGCTAGACATGTCCAGGGTATAGTGATTGGTTACCGAATGTGCAAGGGCCACCAGCATTCTCTCCAGTATGCGAAGCTTAACTTTTAATGTTAGCTTCAGAGGTGGGATCTACTTGTGCAGAAGGAATCTTCCCTAATCAATCCAATCACTCTATCACTCTCCAAGTGTTTTCATTTGTTTCCAAATACTCCCCTTTCTTTTTCCACTCCTTCATTCCCTCAGCTTTTACCATTCTCTAACTTGGTGTGTTGGCATCATCTGCATTTTACACTTTTCGATTTTTGTATAACTGAACTAACCTTAGCTTCTCAATGAATTTGTTGTCTTTTCCTTTGTCTTTCTTTCTACTATTTTGATTCAATTAATTCCACTGTCAGTTAAAAGATTGACACTAGAAATTTATTTCTGATTTAATTCTGTTTCAGGACTTGGGCAAGTAAACTAGGTTGGTTGTGACAAGGTTCTTCAGATAAGATGTTAAGTACAGTGCCATCTCCATCTTCCCATGCATCAGAGAGCCTTATTACTTGTGATAGATTCGTACAGCTTCAGAGTCTATTTAATTAATATCTGTTTGGACTTTCCTGGTGTCCTAACAATACATTCCGTTCTCATTTCACACTAAAAGATAATTAGCTGGACTTTAATTTTATTGTCAGTGATAACTTTCACTGATGTACTTTGTGTTGTTTTAGAGTAGAAGTAAGATATTGCACTATTTACACACTGTTCCAAAATTATTTTATGATCAGCCATAGTTTCACTTTTAAGTATCTGCTAGTTTTGCACAAATTCTGCAGCTATTCATCATCATCGTGTGCTCTGTTGTATGATGTGGGCATCATGGTCTCATGACCATAAATGTTCTTGGCAGATTTTTCTACAGAAGTGGTTTGCCATTCCTTTTTTCTGGGCAGTGTCCTTACAAGATAGATGACCTCAGCCATAATCAATACTCATCAGAGATTGTCTGCCTGGCGTCACTGGTCACATAACCAGGACTTGTGATATGCACCAGTTGCTCATATGACCATCGAGCATCTGCTCCCGTGGCTACACATGACCCTGATCAGGTGCTACACCTTGCCCAAGGGTGACCTGCACGCTAGCAGAGGGAAGGAGCACCTTACACCTCCTTTGGTAGAGACGTACCTCCATCCCACCACCTGAACAGCTATTATCCTGCTTTAGTGTTCAAAGCCCTATACTTACATCAGCAGTATGTAGCTGACCATTCTTAGCATTTCATTGATCAATTATAATCAATAATCTGGGTAAATTTATGGATATTTTTCATTGTATTTTGCAATTTATTATTCCGCCAACTGGCATTATTGATTCACTATGCAAATCATCGCTAAAACCATTTATTTACTTACAGTACTGTTCATTCCAAAATTATTTCATAATCATCCTCACTTTCATTTTTTAGTCTTTGAAAATGATCCTTGCCAGTAACTCAAAGTAAGTTTGTGCATTAATGTGATGTAGACTGATTATTAATTTCACAGTAACTTTAGAGGTGTTGCTAATTACCTCTTTCATTTTCAGATGAAGTTGTGGTGCTTTATAATCTCCACTAACAACATCATATTAAGATTCAAATTAATGCCTTGCTATGTTAACTACTTATAGTCACTATTCTTTTTGGGACCTGGAACACCAGCCATTGGTATAGATGGTTAATAACCCTGCCATCAATAAGCAATGGAGTTAATACTACACCCAAATGATGCATCAGAATGCTTGTGTTGATGACAGTCAACAGTGGCAGACCCAGGCAGCATGGGCAAGATGAATCCAAAATTCTGAGTGAGGTGGTATTAAAAGGGAAAATGACAATTAAGAAAGGGTGCATTTCGTGGACAAATGATTCCAACAGACTTCAGAAAGATTACAAATGGCAGGTCAACACATGCACACACTTTTGTTGAGATCACGCAAGAAAGAGCGAGCAGGAGTAGGTGGCATGCTAGCGTAAAGATTAGTGTGATGCTTTATGGTACCGGGTTCAATCCCCGTTGCTGCCTGTAAGGAGTCTGTACGTTCTCCCCATGACCACATGGGTTCCCTCCAGATGCTCCGGTTCCCTCCCGCAGTCCAAAGTCGTTCCGGTTGGTAGGTTAACTGGTCAGTATAAATTGTCCTGTGATTAGGCTGGGATGAAATCGGGGGTTGCATGGGCAGTGTGGCTCAACAGGCCGGAAAGGCCTGTTCTGCGCTGTATCTCAATAAAGAAAATATAGGTTCCTTGGCTCTTCAAGCCTGCCCCACCTTTCAACATCATCATGACTGATTTACTCCAGGCCTCAACTCCTCGCTCTGCCAGATCCCCATAGCTCTTAATTCCCAAGTCTTAAACAAATCCACCCCCACTTTAATTACTTCCACTGATCTGGCCTTCACACTGTCTGAGGCAGAGGATTCCAGAGATTCGTTATCGTCTGCGAGAAAAACTTTCTACATACCTCTTGCTTTCTACACCCCCCGCCCCCCCCACCCCCCACCCACTGTCATGAGTCTCCCGCTAACATTTCAATATCTACCCTATCATGACTGTTTAGGATCTTATATATTTCAGTAAGATCATCTCTCATTCTTCTAAAGTTCAAAGAGGTGATAAACCAGGAGCAAACAGAAAATACGAAATTTAAAAAACAAACAGAAGACACGGGAATATCTCAGCAAATCAAACAGGAAATAGAAACTGAATTAATATTGTGGTTTAAGAATCCGATGAAGTGTTAAAAGAATACAAATGTGAGAGTGAGGAATTGACCCAGACCTGGTAGGTGCTGTTGCTCTCTTGAGGTGATGATATTTTCCATTTCATTGCAGCATCTTTATAAAGTTGTCATCAGCTACCTGAAATGACTGGTGGTAGCCTAAGGACAAAGCTGGATGATAATGTCACCATTACGCTAGCTCTATGTTTCCTTGTGGTGGATGGTACTGCTCTGCATCTCAGTTCCTGCAACAGTCACAAATGCAACAGTATCCCTGATTTGACTCTTTACAAACTACAAATTCAGCTGGTGTGAGATATATATTCCATGGGTATATTAATTCACTTTACGTCAAAGTATTACAGTGATGCAGATTGTAGATCTGCTGCCTCACATTGTCAATTCTGACCGATGGAGACCCCAGACTCAGACTCACTATAGGATTAGTGTAAGTGATTGATTGACGGAACATTGGAACTTATTGGGAAAATGCCAAATCCCTTTCAAAGAACACAAAGAATAAGTTCCACTGTCTGATAAAACTCTTCTTATACCTGGATTACCTGGCTTTGTGTGACACTTTCTGTAGCTGTGGCAGCACTGTTTTGTCTTAAAGTGATGCGTTTCCTTCTCTTCTTCAGGACGATGTAAATACGTACATACACCAGTAGTGTAATAAGGAATGGCATGTAGAAGGAAACAATGGAGGAATACACAACAAAGTCAGGATTGGATATAGAACATAACCTGGGGTCATCTGCAAAATAACAATAGCAAAATGTTACGGGGGTTATTAATTTATTTAATGCCATTTTCTTTTATTTTTTATTTTAAATCTTTTTTATTAATTATTATTGAAGATCAACAAAAATACATTAATCAAGTCAACATGTCAATATGTACAATGAGGAATTAAATTATCAAATAACTGATTAACAAAGCTAAACAATATATCAATAATAATAAGAAAAAATAAAGTGTTAAGAATTTTTTTTGGAAAAAAGAAAGAAGGAAAAAAAAAGAACCCTTATTAACTAAAACAAAAAAAACTCTGCTAACAAAAAAAAATGAAAAGAAAAAAAAACCCTTTAGAAGCACAACCCCGGAGCTATACACCATACAAGCTTCCATAAAAGAAAAACATCACTCCGTCAACTCAAATCTATTTAAACAAGAATCAGAAGGAAACCATCTTAATTAACTCAAATCAGATGATAATAGCAGGCTAAAGAACCCCACCTTTTCTCAAAGTCAAATCGAGGATCAAAAGTTTGACTTCTGATTTTCTCCAAACTAAGACATAGCATCACCTGAGAGAACCATTGTATCAAAGAGGGAGCAGAGGCATTTTTACATTTCAATAAAATAGCTCTTCTGGCCAATAATGTAACAAATGCAATTACATGTTGGTCTGATATAGAAATACCATGAATATATTAAGGGATTATACCGAACAAAACTGTCAATTTATTAGGTTGTAAATTAATTTTCAAAGCTTTAGAAATTGTAGAGAAAATAGATTTCCAAAACTGTTTCAATACAGAATATGTCCAAACATATGTGTCAATATAGCTGTCTCGGTTTTACATCTAACACACTGACTATCAACATTAGGAAACATCTTAGATAGTCTCTCCTTTGTCAAATAATAATGATGTACAATTCTAAATTGAATTAAAGAGTGACTGGTACAAATCGAAGAAGAGTTAACCAACTTCAAAATTTGCAACCAATCCTCTGTTATCAAGGTCATGTTAAGCTCTCTTTCCCAATCTTGCTTAATCTTGCCACTTTCTAACATATTATGGATCTTTCCAGTGAGATACCTAATGTACAGTTCACAACAAATGCAGATAAGCCTAAAACAGAACAACTTTTGCATTAATACTACATTGGATACAGGGTGTCATATTACAATAATATTGACATTATGTAAGAAAACCATGTCATTTGGCACAACCATCCTATGATGACATACACTGTATGTTCCACTGGAGGAAGTAAATGTTTCAGGTAGCCTGTGGGTATTGTGTGCCAAAATGCACACAGAAGTCTTTCCTCTGGTGGGTCTGGGGAAGAATAGGATAATTAGGGAGGAGTGACTTGTAGACATAGGTAAGGGGCATACTGATTTTCCAGAGAAAAGACAAGAGTGAGCCGAGGGATATTGAGAGAGGACAGAGATATGATGGGATGGTTGGGGAAGCAACTAGGATGGGCTCCTGAATGGGGTTAGAGCAGCCATCAAATTATTTTTTATCTGACCAAAGAGATAGCTACACCTTGAACTCTTTGCCAGGTTAATTAATGCAAATGCATCTTAACTCTCCTGTTAAGGTCTATAAATATATGTGTGGCCCAGACCTTTCAAAAGCAGTGGTTGCTTAAGCCATATTTTTCATCAAATGATAGAATGTAACTTTTATGCAAATTGAGATGGTATCCAGAACAAGCTTCACAGAGAAAGAGACACAGCATGATGTCACTCACATAGCAGAATTGGTTCTACCAACGGGGGACAATTTTCTAGCTTGTAGGCATTAGAGTTAAAAATAAAATAAAGTAGAATTAACTGCTTACTGCTTTCACTTGAATGGCAGAGTCTGTGTGCTCATGCAGAGGAAATTCTCATGTAGTTCACAAACAGCAAATAACATTACTCATGCAGATACCAGGGAAACAAGTTCTTCAATATGGGAGACCCTGTCCATCTACTCCTGTTTATAAGTGGTTTTACTATTTTCAAAATACCTGAAGGATCAACATCCTGCAGATCATTGTTGAGCAGAAGCTGTATTCGACCAGCCAGATAGACACTAAGGCTACAAGAGTACAACACTGTACACCGAATAACTAACCCCCCGACTTTCGAAAGGACATCAGGAGTGCGGCAGACGGAGAAGTGCAGCTCCAACAACACTCAAGAATGTCAGCACAATCCAGGACAAAGCAATCCAATTGATTAGTACCCCAAACACCACCTTTAACTTACATTCTCTCTACCAACACTTAAACTATGCATCTTAGAAATGCACAAAAGCATTGTCAGCCACACCACCAAACCTGCAACTTCTACCCTCTAGGGCAAGGACAAGTGCAAAGGAATCATCAAGTGCTATTGGAGTCACATATTGCCCTGTATTGGAAGTATATTTGTCCTTTACGGTTAGTGGGTCAAAAGAGAACTCTCTACCTGATAGCTGTATGCGAATCCCTTCCTCACATACACTACAGTAGTTCTAGAAGGCAGCTCATCTCACCTTTCCCAGGGCTTTTAGGGATGGACAATAAATGCTGGTTTCACCAGTACCAACTAAGCTCCACTTATAGGAATGCACGTCAGGCATTCATTGCCTTCCATTGATGACAAATATTTCCATACCGGGGTGATTCACTGATGAATGGTGCAGCAAGTAGAGTCACTGCCTCACAGTGCCAAAGACCCAGGTTCAACCCTGACTTCAGGTGCTGCCTTTGTGGAGTTTGCAGGTTCTTCCTGTGATGGTGTGGGTTTCCTTTGGGTGCTCCAGTTTCCGCCCACATCCCAAAGAGGAGCAGGCTTGCAGGTTAATTGGGCACTGGAAATTCCCCTAGCATGTAGGTGAGTGGGAGGATTTGATGAGAATGTGGGGAGAATAAAATTAGATTTAATATAGGATGTGTGATTGATGGTTGGTGTGGATGCGGCTGATGGTCAGTGTGGTCAGATTGATGGTTGGTGTGGATATGGCTGATGGTCAGTGTGGTCAGATTGATGGTTAGTGTGGATATGGCTGATGGTCAGTGTGGTCAGATTGATGGTCGGTGTGGATATGGCTGATGCTCAGTGTGGTCAGATTGATGGTCAATGTGGATATGGTTGATGGTCAGTGTGGTCAGATTGATGGTCGGTGTGGATATGGCTGATGGTCCGTGTGGTCAGATTGATTGTGTGGGTATGCCTGATGGTCAGTGTGGTCAGACTGATGGTCAGCGTGGATATGGTAGGTCAAAGGGACTGTTTCCTTGTTTGTCTCTTTGACTCAATGAGTCACAGTGTGGCCTTTTGCTTCTTTAATAGTCAATGAATTGTACTGTGTCTGGTGTACATGACCCAATCACGTGGGACTAGAGAACTGAAATCCACATATTACTAATTATCACCCTTTCATTTGGTTTTGTTGGAGTTATAGTCAGTATTGATCAGATTGGACCAGATTTCGTAACTGAGGATCCTTAATCATTTTTAATATTTTCAAAATGTGATAAGAATATTTCATTTTGTTTAATTTAAAACAAACAGCAAAATTACCTGTTGTATTGAAACCGAACAAGAGGGGACAAGAAATTGCTAATGATAATATCCACACAGTAATGATCATTAGAGTCACCCGTCTCCTGGAACTGCAATTCGTATTATATCGGATGGGCATTACCACAGCGGTGTACCTGAAAACAAGGGAAAACCAGCTTCAACCAAAGTACCAAAATCATCAGTTTATTCAGCTCCAGTACACAAACAAAAAGGCTCAGATGTGCTGTTCCGGGTCATAACTAACATGGGCCCTCAATATCATTGACTTTGTGCCAATATTTTTTCCTGTCTGGGATGGTTAAGGCAGAAGTTGGGGGGAAATGAATGGAGAAATTAACAAATTCCCTTGACCCAGCCATCTCTGGCACATCAAAGGAAATTGACTTTTTTTTTGCAGGAGAGCATAGGTGGAGTTTATTTCTGGATGGATTTAGGGCAGTAATCTTAAGGACAAATTTCAATATTCACTGCACCAATCAGTTTGGGCAATATCCAGAAATGGAATATGGTGGTCCATATAAGATATATATAAGATTCAGCCTTTTCCTTTTTCTATCTTTATTGGCTTTCTACAAATATGTTGGTTTTATCCTTTCAGCAGTAACCCAACAGCTGACTGTGTAGAGCTTGTTAATTGGATGCTATGTACTGAACTGTGTCCAACATGGCCTCTGATGTGTAAGCATACCCTCCTGCACAGAGGGGAGAACTGTAGGTGATCACCTGTGGTATCTGAGTTGGCAGATGTGTTACATAGGTAGGACATTCCGATGTATTCAGTGGATATGGAGGATCAGCGTTCAGCAGCAGGAAGGATTCACTGCTCGTGCTGGGTGAAAAGAAGTCATTTGGATGATCAATCACATCATTCCTAGGAGAATTGGCTTCAGTAAAGTAACATTTGGTGCTTTCAGATGTGTTTAGAACTTGTGAAGATTGTCAAAAATGACGTGCTAGAAGGTCACATTTTTCTGCTGAATTCAAGACCTCTGAAATTGCCAGCTCTCATATACAGATGCAACAGAAACTGTTCCTTCCAGACTTGGATACTATGAAGAGAACATGCAAGCAGAGAGGTCTTCTGGAAGAGAGGGGGAGAGAAAGAAGAGGGAGAAAAAGGTTCTCTTCAGTATTTTTTTTGTTGTCTTTGGGTCTTCCAGAAGCAATTCTCCTTGGTTGACCTCAGTGAGGAACAATGCACGAGGGTCCTGTGATTTAGTGTGTGAGTACAGAATTAATGCTGAGCCAATCTCCTCATGGCAAGCTAGTTATAAATTCCTTCGAAGTCAGGATTTTCCAAGCTGGAATTGGTTACATCCCAATTTGAAATGTACTACCTTGTGATGAAATTCATAGGTGTGCTCTGTTTCGAGAGAGCAAGATGCACTCATTTATTCCTACAGCAAAGTTTCAGGCACACAAAGCATTGTGCTTCTCCAGGACTGTGACTGTCCCAAAGACAGAGTGCCATCGACTACACTCTAGTTTTACTAATGATGTCATATTTCATCTTGAGGATGTATCAGAAATAGATGGAATTCCAATCCAAGGTCAACTAGGAGGAGGCCAGACACAGCATGATGCAGATTAATGCCAGTAGCTACATCTTTCAATGGCTGAAAATGCATGAAGAACTAACTCACCTGTCAATACTGATAGCACAGAGGTTTAAAATGCTTGCAGTGCACATCATCACATCTAGTGTCACAAAGATGTTGCAGCTTGTTCGACTGAATCTCCAAGCCCCTACCACCTACAGGAAAATAAATTTAATTTTA
Source organism: Mobula hypostoma (assembly GCF_963921235.1). Lineage (NCBI taxonomy): Eukaryota > Metazoa > Chordata > Chondrichthyes > Myliobatiformes > Myliobatidae > Mobula > Mobula hypostoma. The sequence goes on along the minus strand of NC_086102.1, from coordinate 71,690,146 downwards.
GAACATAGAACTTAGAAATGCACAGCACCTTACAATGTTGGGTCGATCATGTAACCTACTCTAGAAGCTGCCTAGAATTGCCCTACCAAATAGCCTTCTATTCTTCTAAGCTCCAGGTATCTGTCTAAGAGTCTCTTAAAAGACCCTAATGTATCAGTCTCTATCACCGTCGCCGGCAGTGCATTCCACGCACCCACCACTCTCTGTGTGAAAAACTTACCCCTAACATCCCCTCTGTACCTACTTCCAAGCACCTTAAAACTATGCCCCCTTGTGTTAGCCATTTCACCCCACAGAAAAAGCCCTTGGCTATCCACACGATCAATGCCTCTTATCACCGTATACACCTCTATCAGGTCACCTCTCATCCTCGGTCGTTCCAAAGAGAAAAGGCTGAGTTCACTCAACCTATTCTCATAAGGTATGCACTCCAATCCAGGCAATATCCTTGTAAGTCTCCCCCGCACTCTTTCTATAATTTCCACATCCTTCCTGTAGTGAGGTGACCAGAAATGAACACAGTACTCCAAGTAAGGTCTTAGTTAGCTGTAACATTACCTCACAGCTGTTTATCTCAATCCCATGGTTGATGAATGCCAACACACTATACACCTTCTAAACAAACTCTCAACCTGTGCAGCAGCTTTAAGTGCCCTATGGACGGACCCCAAGATCTCTCTGATCCTCCACACTCCCAAGAGCCTTACCATTAATATTATATTCTGTCTTCAAATTTGACTACCAAAATGAACCACTTCACACTTATCTGGATTGAACTCTATCTGCCACTTCTCAGCCCAGTTTTGCATCCTATCAACATCCCACTGTAACCTCTGACAATCCTCCAGACTATCCACAATACCCCCAACTTTGTGTCATCAGCAAACTTACTAACCCACCCTTCTATTTCTTCATCCAGGTCATTCATAAAAATCACAAAGAGGAGGGGTCCCAGAACAGATCCCCATGGAACACCACTGGTTACCGACCTCCATACAGAATACGAACCATCTACAACCACCCTTTGCCTTCAGTGGGCAGGCCAATTCTAGATCCACAAAGCAAGACCTCCTTGGATCCCATGCCTCCTTACTTTCTAAATCAGCCTTGCATGGGGAAACTTATCAACTGCCTTACTGAAGTCCATACACACTACATCCACTGCTCTACCTTCATCAATCCTAATGCACGTGTAGCCTTAAGTTAACTTTGTGGGAAATTAAGGATGGTTCATCCTAGTGCCTAGTAAAGAGGGGTTTCAGTAGAAGAGAGAGAGAGAGAGCAGGCCTGCCAGGAGTTCACACCAGACAAAAATAGTATTGAGGGAAATGCAAGGCAGAAATGTGGCAAATGTTCAGAGAACAGTTGCATAGTATTCTACATAGCTATGTTCCATTGAGGCAGGGAAAGGATGGTAGGGTATGTAATGTGCTGTAAGGTTTCACTGCTAATGTAATGGAATCTCTGTAATGTTTCGCTGCTAAGGTAATGGTTTCTCTGTAGCAGCAATGTTTGTGTTATGACTAGAGATAACTGGGACTTTGGAATGTATGCTAGCCAATGAGAGGTATGTTGTTCTTTCTTGTGGGTCTGGGAGCAGGGACTTTGCGGATTTTGGTTGGCAAGAGGTGAAGCGAGAAGACGCGAATGGAAAGAGTTGGTGGACCACAGGGTGGAGTGGACTGGGATCGAGGGTCCGACAGTCAGCAACGCTCAGAGGAGGTTGATGGGGGACGACTGGATGATTCCGTGAGCTCCAACGTGCACTTTAGACTGTTTCACTGAAATGTGCCCTTTTTCTTTTTATTTTCTTTACTAACCCTATAGTCAGATTAAGATTTATAAGGTTCAATTGTTTAATTGCATACAGTGTACTGTCTGATATTTTGCAGTTTGTATTTGTAACTGGGCAACACATCGCGCGGCATCCAGATAAACAAGATTTCTCAGTCTGGCTGGGCCAGAGGCTGTCTCACCCTAGACTAACATAGGCACAAACCTTAGGGTTACAATTGTGGGGGTATCGTTCCGGGATTGATTCCGTTGGATGCTGTATGATAGCCCTGAGCATTGAACCAGTGGGTTGTGTGTTAAAGTCTGTGCTGGTATGGATGCTGGCGGGGTGAAATGCTGGTGCCCCTCCACAAGGTTACTGGTAACTAATGCGTGCGTGTTGAGTGGGGTGGTTATTCATACCCCGGATTAATTGTTAATTCAATTTTTGAGTATGGTTAAAGCTACTGGCAAAGTTGCAGTTGTAGTGCAGAGATTTGATAAGATGGCAGGCTCAGACCTTGTTTTAGTTCAGACTAGCACTGACATAACGGCGGTGGAGCTGCCAGCGTCTGTCTGTGCCCCAGGTGAGGCAGGGCCATGGCCTGTCCATACCGTTAGTGAGGAGGAGAATGTAGTGGAGCGGGCCCAGTCACAAGCTGAGCTTCCTGTAGCTAGGGGCAGAGACTCCAAAGACAGGGTTCTATCGTTTCTGAGCAGTGAGGGGAAAGAGTGGTCGGATTTGGAATGTCTAGTTAGTCCCGGTCCCCCAGTGAAAAATGAGACTTCTGAGGTAGTATCCACACTTACTTCTCTGGTGAAAAATTGGAAAAATACCCAGGTTCAAAGTCCCTGCTTTGGTAGGCTCCGGGGAAGAGGAGCATGAGACTTGGGTGGAGCAGACCTCTCAGTTGTTAGATGAGTGGCAGTTCTCTGATGATGTAATACGACAGAGATTGGTTACAATTTTGAGTGGGCTGACGTGGTGAGAGCTGTGAAAACACACCAACCCTTAGCTAGCATTGCCGATTATCTGGGTGCATTGGAGAGCGCTTTTGGTATAACAGAGAGCACAGTGGGGTTTCAGAACGTGTGTCAGGAGAGGGGGGAGAAGCTTTCTGCTTTTACTTTTCAGTTAGAGAGAGAGCTCAATTGCTTGTGGCGCAGAGGGGTCATTCAGGTAGCTGAGGTGGATCAGTTAAGAATGGACCAGATAGCCAGGGGCGCCCAGTCCCAGGAGCTGATTGGTTGGGGTCTCCGACAGTCTCGTAAGATGCACCCCCCCCTCCATCTTTTGTTCAGCTGATCAGAGAGGTACGGGAAGAGGAGAACGCAGTAGAGGTACAGCAGGGTACAGTCCTCGGTAGTAGTCCAATGCGGTGAAGTGACCACGGATAGCCTGACCCAGGGAACAGTAGAGGACATTGTGGCAGAGTTGCGAATTGAGATGTCTTGGCTGTTATCAACAAGTGTGACCCCCCCCCCCCCATATGATGGAACTGATGGCGGGGGGGCGGATTCCCCAAGGGGACGAACAATGCAGAGGGTTGCTAGCAGCCGGTGTCACACGAGCAGAGTGAGCCCCTAGGTACCTAAACAGAGAGTTGTTGGGAAAACTTAGTCGTTAGGAGACCCAGGGAGGGAAAGGCCTGGTGTCTCTGGGGGAACACGTTCTCAGCAATATACCAAGGAGCTCCTGAAAGCGGAAGACCCTATTCCTGAAGGCTTAGTGGGACCATGCTTCAATGTGTCACTATGGATAGAGGGTATTTATGCTAGAGCCATACCCGACATCGGGTTGCAGGCCACGTTGTTATACTGTTCGTTTTAATACCCGTATCTAAAGCATTTACCATTGTCACTACTCAGGGCACTGGAGATTTGGGACCTTAGTGCTAGCGATTATCCATACGACGGTTATTTGTCAGTGAAGTTGGAGTTTTCGGAGACCGATGTGGGTGTGTCTGAGGTCCTTGATACATTAGTGTTGGTTTGTCTGGACCCCATTGAGAAGGGTGTGTTTCTATTCTGTTGGGGACCAACAACCCTCTTGTGAGGAGGCTCATGGGGGCCTGCAAGAAGGCTGGTGAGAGCTTTTTGGGGACAATGTCTGTGCACCCGGTGTATTGAGTTGCTTTTGAGGAAGTGCGTGGCTGCATCAGACCGGATACCGAATTTAGACGAGGCCAATGGTGGTACGACCTGGGGAAGTAGTGAGAATGATGGGGACGCCCAAATTTCTTGAAGCGTCTGAGGGCCAAGCCCTCTTAGTAGACGGTCCGTGAGACCACTAGGGCGGAGTTGGGATTTCCTGCTGGGCTACTGGTGAGGCCTGACCTGCAGAAGCCCTCGGTTGTACAGGCAAGCAGGAGGCAGTGATTGTCAGGAACACTATGAAGACGGAGGTCACCTTCAGGCAGGGGATGCCCCTGGTGCATCTGTTCCTGGTGACAGTAATGTCTAGTGTCCCTCTGAGACAGCTCTTTTGTCCCACTTGCAGAGTGTGGAGCCCATGGACCTGGTGTGTATCAATTTCCTGCCGATAGTACCCGATGCCAGCAACTCGTCGAATGTCTTAGTCATCACGGACCACTACACCTGATATGCACAGGCGTTTCCTACCAAAGACCAGAGGGCATCCACGATGGCCGAAGTGTTCTGGGAGAAGTATTTCATTTATTATGGCCTCCCTAGGCAGATACACAGTGATCAGGGACAGGATTTTGACAGCAGACTCATCCATGAGTTACTGGGCATGCTTGGGGTCGAAATGTCGAGGACCACACCCTATCACCCGCAGGGTGATCCCCAGCCCGAGAGGTTTAATCGGACCTTGCTAGACGTGCTTGGGACCCTGGAGATCAGCAAGAAGAGCAGGTGGAGTCACAACCGTACACAAAATGAAGCTACTGGGTACTCACCATATTATCTGATGCTTGGGTATGAGGTGAGGTTGCCCATTGACCTTTGTTTTGGGACTGACGAATGTGACTTACCACCGAAAGCTTATCTGAAGTATGTGTCTGACATGAGAAGAGAGCTGAAAAGGGCTTATGAGTTAGCTAGAGTGGCAGCTGCCAAGCAGAATCAAGGAAATAAGAGGAGGTATGATCAAAAGGTGAGGTTCTCCCAACTCCTGCTGGGAGACAGAGTTCTCATAAGGAATTTAGGCTACCTGGAAAGCATAAATTGGCTGACGGCTGGGCGGCTACGCCCTATGTAGTGGAGAGTCACATGCCAAACCTACCAGTTTTTCAGGTGAAACCAGAGGATGGGGATGGGCCCGTCAAGATTCTCCATCGGACAAGAGGTGCAGGTAGACCCTGAGCCCGACTTGGAGCCTACAGCTAGTTATAGGATTCTACAGAAACACAGGGCGACTGCAGGGCCTATAGCCGGCGAGGTTAGGCTGGCCCTCAACCCTGAGAGGGATACTAATTCGGAGGATGAGGACCTGGATGTGTGGTATATGCCTCCTTTCACTAACTCCCCATTGATTGAGTAAGAGATTCCCATCCCTTCTCCGCTGAGTCAGGTGGAATTGGGTGGGCGGGGGGGGGGGAGTTGCAGCCTGGGTTGCAGCGGGGCTCTGCAAGGGATGAAGTGAGGTTTGATCATGGGACAGAGGGGTCTGAGATGCAGGTGGGCATGAGTGATAGGTCGGGAGAGGCCTCGCCAGGTAGACCGGAAGTATCCCCAATAGTGTCTGAACCTGAAGAGTTAGGTGGGGGGGGTTACAGAGGTCTCAGAGAATTAGGAGACCACCAGATAGGCTGGCCTATGTAGCACCGGGCGAACAGAGTGTGACCCCTACTGTTTTGGGGACCTATGTCACTGCTTTTTACACCTGGATTGGACTTTGTGTTTTGCAGGAAGGTTTGGCGAATTATCTCAATGTCATGAGGACATGACTAAATTTGGTGGGGTGAGAGAGTAATGCGTTGTAAGGTTTCACTGCTAATGTAATGGCCTCTCTGTAGGGGGAGGAGAAGATGGCGGCGTGACGCAGCGCGCGCGGCCTCTCCAGTGAGTGATATCTGTATTTGTCAAGTAGGATGCAGTACACAATCCTGATTTGATGGAGACAGATGTGAGAAGCACGGAGAAACATCCGGAGAAACTTCTGAAATGCCTGCTTCGCTGCCGCTGCTGCTGTGCGATCGAGAATCTCCGGTGGAGAAGGCCCTGAGTTCTCGGCTTTGCCTGGTGCCTGGCAGCCAGGGCCGGGGTTGAAGCGCTCGGCAGAGATGGTGCTCGGTGTCGGAGGGCTGGTTGGAGGCTCGAAGTTTTCCGACGGACTCAAGAGTCAGCTGTGGTCGGGTGCTTCCAGGGTGCTGCATCGGCAAGCTTGCGGCGCTGGAGGTTCATGGCAGGGAGAGTTTTCTTCCTTCTATCGTCTGCGTGAGATAATGGGACTTTCAAGACTTTTTTTTTTACCATGCCCATGGTCTGTTCTTTATCAAATTACGGTATTGCTTTGCACTGTTTTAACTATATGTTATAATTATGTGGATTTTGTCAGTTTTTTTTAGTCTTGGTCTGTCTTGTGTTTCTGTGATATCATACTGGAGGAACATTGTATCATTTCTTAATGCATGCATTACTAAATGACAGTAAGTGAGGACTGTGTGTCCTCATAATCTAAATCTAATCTAATGTTTCACTGTGAAGGTAATGGTTTCTCTGTAGCAGCAATGTTTGGGTTATGACTAGAGATAACGGGGGCTTTGGAATGTATGCTAGCCAATGAGAGGAATGTTGTTTTTTCTTGAGAGTTTGGGAGCAGGGACTTTGCGGTTTTTAATACCGGTATTATACCGGTACTATAACATAAGAACATAAGAAATAGGAGCAGGAGTAGGCCATCTGGCCCATCGAACCTGCCCCGCCATTCAATAAGTCCATGGCTGATCTGACCATAAACTCAGCTCCATCTACCCGCCTTTTCCCCATAACCGTTAATTCCCTTATTATGTAAAAACCTATCTAACTGTACCTTAAATATATTTAGTGAAGAAGCCTTAGCTGCTTCCCTGGACAGAGAATTCCACAGATTCACCACTCTCTGGGAAAAACAGTTTCTCCTCCTCTCCATCCTAAATCTTCTCCCCTGAATCTTAAGGCAATGTCCCCTGGGTCTAGTCTCACCTACCAATGGAAACAACTTTCCTACTTCTATCTTATCTATCCCTTTCAAAACTTTGTATGTTTCTATAAGATCCCCTCTCATTCTTCTGAATTCCAGAGACTATAGTCCCAGGCGAATCAATCTCTCCTCATAAGTTAACCCCTTCATCCCTGGAATCAACCTGGTGAACCTCCTCTGCACTGCCTCCAAAGCAAGTATATCCTTCCTCAAGTATGGAGACCAGAACTGCACACAGTACTCCAGGTGCGGCCTCACCAGTACCCTGTATAGTTGCAGCATGACCTCCCTGCTCTTGAATTCAATTCCTCCAGCAATGAAGGCCAACATTCTGTTTGTCTTCTTAATAACCTGCAAGCCAACTTTTGAAGACACAAATGGAAGGAGTTGGTAGACCGCCAGACGGAGTGGACTTGGAGCGAGGGTCTGACGGTCAGCAATGCTCGGAGGAAGTCGATGCGGGGGGGGGGGTCGAATGGACGATTCCGTGAGCTCCAACGTGTACATTAGGCTGTTTCATTAAAATGGGCCCTTTTTCTTTTTATTTTCTTTACTAACCCTATAGTCAGATTAAGAATTATGAAACACACATACAAGTTGCTGGTGAATGCAGCAGACCAGGCAGCATCTCTAGGAAGAGGTGCAGTCAACGTTTCAGGCCGAGACCCTTCGTCAGGACTCGGCCTGAAACGTCGACTGCACCTCTTCCTAGAGATGCTGCCTGGCCTGCTGCGTTCACCAGCAACTTGTATGTGTGTTGCTTGAATTTCCAGCATCTGCAGAATTCCTGTTGTTTAAGAATTATGAAGTTCAATTGTTTAATTGCATACAGTGTACTGTCTGATATTTTGCGGTTCAGATTCGTAACCGGGCAACACATCACGCAGCATCCTCACAAATGAGAATTCTCAGTTTGGCTGGGCCCGAGGCTGTCTTCAAAACCTAGACAAACCTATGCTGGCCAAACCTCAGGGTTACTGGTAAAAGATGGTAGGGTGTACAAAGGATGTGGAAAATCTAGTTAAGAAGAACCGCTTACGAAAGGTTCAAGAAACTAGGTACTGATAGAGTTCTAGAAAATTACAAGGTTGCCAGGAAGGAGCTTAAGAATAAAATTAGGAGATCTAGAAGGGGCTACAAGAAGGCCTTAGTGAGCAGGATTAAGGAAAACCCCAAGGCATTCTACAAGAGGATGAGCCATGTGAAAATAGGACCAATCAGGTGTAATAGCGGATATGCATATGCATATGCATGGAGATGGAGGAGGTAGCAGAGGCACTTAATGAATACTTTGCTTCAGTACTCTCCAGGGAAAGGGACCTTGGCAATTGTGGGGATGACTTACAGTAGACTGAAACGCTTGAGCATATGGACATTAAGAAAGAGGATGTGCTGGAGCTTTTGAAAAGCATTAAGTTAGATCAGTCACTGGGACGAGATATACCGTACCTCAGGCTACTGTGAATAGCGAAGGAGGCGAACGCTGAGACTCAGGCGGTGATCTTTGCATCATCAACAGGGACGGGAAAAATACCAGAGGATTGGAGGGTTGCAAATATTGTTCCCTTGTTCAAGAACGGGAGTAGAGATAACCCAGGAAATTATAGACCAGTCAGTCTTACTTCAGAGGTGGGCAAGTTGTTGGAGAAGATCCTGAGAGGCAGAATTTATGAGTATTTGGAGAGATATAATCTGATTAGGGATAGTCAGCATTGCTTTGTTAAGGGCAGGTTGTGCCTTACGAGCCTGATTGAATTCTTTGTGAGGATGTAACAAAGCACATTGATGAAGGTAGAGCAGTGGATGTAATGTCTTGCTAATGTAGAGGAAGCTGTACCAGGTGTACCAGATACAGTAGATGACACTGTCAGACTTGCAGGTCTGCTGCCTTGCTGCCTCACCTGGAAGGTCTGTTTGGGGCCCCGAATGGCCCTGAACAGAAGTGAAGAAGCCGGTGCTGGTAGCACTTCTCCCGCTTGTGGGGTAAGGGCCAAGAGGGAGATCTGTGGGGAGGGTTTAATGGACAGGGTAGTCACAGAGAGGGCAATCCCTGTGGAAAGCGAAGTGTGAGGTGGGAGAGAAGGATGTGTTTAGTTGTGGGATCCTGTTGAAGATAGCGAAAGTTGCAGAGAATGATGTGCTTCATGCAGAAGCTAGTGGGGTGGTAGGTAAGGACAAGGGTTCTCTGTCTCTGTGTTGGCAATGAGAAGATGGGGTGAGGGTGATTGGGGTGATGGAGAAGGTGCGTGGAGAGCAGCATTGATGGTAGAGGAAGGGATAAAGTAGGAGGACATCTTTGATGCTCGAGAATGGAAAACCTCGTTCTAAGAAGAAATGGGGTGGAGACAGAGGAAATGAGAAAAGAGAATTGCATTTTTACAAGTGACAGGCTTGGCAGAGGTAAAGTCAAGATAGCTGTGACAGTCAGTAGGTTTATAAAAGATATCAGTAGACAATCTGCCTCCATAGATGGAGACAGAGACATCAAGAAAGGGGAGGGAGGTGTCAGAGATAGACCAAGTAATTTTTGAGGGCATGGTTGAAGTTGAGGTGGAGTTGCTGAAATTGAAGAGGTCATCATAGGTGTAGGAAGTAGCATGAATGCAGTCATCAATGCAGCACAGAAAGAGTTGAGGAGTGTTACCAGTGTAGGCTTGGAGAACAGACAGTTCTGTGTGGCCGACAAAAAGACAGGTGGTGGAGGAGAACTGGTTAGGCCTGTTGTCTAGTGTGAAGTGGAGGGCTTTAATGCCTTGCTGATTGCTATAGAAGTGTACAGGGATTGGATATTTGTAATGAAAATGAGGCAGTCAGGGCCAGCAAACTGAAAGTGGATGAAGGGATTAAGAGCATGTGAAGTGTCACGGGTGTAGGTGGGAAGGGACAGAACCATGGGAGTTCAACATCTGCAGGATCTTGTGTGTAAAATTAGTGTTTCAGATTCTCCTTCCATTATCCAGGGAGGCAAACACTCTTTCCAGGCACAATAGACACCTCTCTGTGAGCATTAACCTATACTGTGTCATTCTGTTTCTGTTCCTCACCTTATTTCAGACAGTCTCATTGTTTTCTTTACTCCTCACCCTTAAAACATGTTTGCTTTCTAACTGTCTTGGTTCTGGCTTTGACTGAAAACATTGTCTATTTCTTCCTCCATAGATGCTGCCTGACCTGTCAAGATGGTTTTGGCATTTATTTCACCCTTCTCACATTACAGTTTATTGCTTTTCAAGTTCTGCAACCGTATTTTCTTGGGTGAGTGGGGGCTCTACAATACACCTGGGTTTTGTTCTTAGCTTTTGGTGTTTGAAACTGTGTGCCACCAATCAGGTATTGATTTATTCAATAATGAAATGTATAGAAAACATGACTACAGAAATAATAGCTTGATTGTACCATATTTGGTTGAAATGGAGCTTTCGGTCTTAAATTGAAGCATTTCAAATACCAAAAATGATTATATAAATCCTTAAGCAACACAACATTCTAGAAAATTATTGGCTACCAGAAAACATTCTGTATGAACAAGCCAGTTCATTTAAGGGAAAATTGTGTTGTATTATGAGAATAAAGAGGCGAACTTAAATCTATCATAACATTCAACTTTTAGGATACAGATTCAGTACTTGGTAACTTCTCTCTGAATCAGTGTTCGCAGAGCATCAAAGCTGATTTAATGCCTCTTCTTATAATTTATATTGAATATTTATCATCTTGTTTTTCCAATTCCCCCATCCTTACCTTGGTTCACTTATGAATAATGCATTCTATCTGCCGACAAATGTTACTTTCAGCCTCTCACGATGCAATCATTTTCTCCCATTATCTTTTTAAATCCTTTCACCTTCTATTACATCTCCCCTTAACCTTCTCTACCCCGGTGAATGAAACATTTGCTTAAAATTTCCTGATCAGCAAAAAAGTAGTACATAAAGGCATAATTTAGGAGTGACTTTTCCCACAAATATTTATTAAGGGAAGAATATATTACTGTAGTTGGCTTGTGAAGCCATTACGTTTATGAATGAATTAGAGAAAGACATGAAGGAAAAATATTCAAGGGTATGAATCAAGAGCAAGTGAACAGAATTAAAATATCAATGGTCCAAAGCACCCACTGTGTTTCATGCCGTCTCTTTGATCTGGCTGAGTTGATAAGTATATGCTTTGTTACAATTTATTTTAAAAGGAGGGCTGCTAGAAGAACTGAGGATCAAAAAGATTGCCACATGTTTTGATATTTTCTTGATATGAAGGTCTTTTCAGTCTGTGATGTATGCTCAAGTCTGGCAGCCCTGCTGTTGGTCGGAAGATTTGCTCTTTTGAGGGGCCTGCTTCAATCTGCTACGTGAGGTTCAAATGGAGACGCTCCTGGTTCACTTGTGGCTTTTCCTGATCTAACTTCAGCTCTATTTCTCCGGAGACTGATCAAAAGCAACACCTTAAAGTTAGTCCGGATGTTATTGAAATCTGAGTGCTTCCCTGAAATTTCACTCTTGGACAATATCAGACAGGTCTGCAGGAGGGTGCTGCTTGGCGGTTTTACGGTATGTGCCTACGTGCAGCAGCACCAGCTAAACCCTGATGCATCATGTTCGCTAAAAGAGCAGAAGTGAAATAGTAAACTATTTGATACGTAAATATTGAGCAACACACACAAAATGCTGAAGGAACTCAACAAGTCAGACAGCATCTATGGAAGGTAATGAACAGCCATCGTTTTGAACCAAGACTCTGTCAGGAAATAGCAAACTGTTTCTTTCTAGTTCCTACTTCCTATATTCAATTTTTATGAAGCGTTGTTTGATCAGAGCATTAAAATGTTCATGTCAATATTATGTCCTGCTTATTACTAGTTTACCTCTGTAGAGGGAAAAAAACATCCTTTTTAGCCGCAATTCTACTTGAACCATTAATACACCCAGTGGCTTCTTTATTAGGACCCTCCTGAACCTAATGTTCGTGGTCGTCTGCTGCTGTAACCCACCCACTACAAGGTTCAACATGTTGTGCATTCAGAGATGCTCTTCTGCACACCACTGTTGTAATGTGAGGTTATTTGAGTTACTGTCACCTTCCTGTCAGCTTGAACCAGTCTGGCCATTCCCCTCTAACCTCTCAGATTAACAAGGTGTTTTTGCCTACAGAACTGTCGCTCACTGGATTTTTTTTGGCTTATTGTACCATTTTCTGTAAAATTTAGAGACTGCAGTATGTGAAAGTCCCAGGAGTTCAGCAGTTTCTGAGATACTCAAACCACCCTATCTGGCACCAACAATCATTCAAAATTCAAAGTACATTTATTATCAACATATGTATGCTATATACAACCTTGAGATCTGTCTCCTTACAGGCAGCCACAAAACAAAGAAACCCCAATAGAACCCATAAAAAAGTGTGGAAAAAAAGCAAACGAATCATGTAAACAATAAAAAGGAAGCAAATAACACTCAGAACTAAAGTTCACAAAAGTGAGTTCATGATCACAAGGCCAATCACAGCCCCTCCAGGACCCCGTTAGTTGCAGGACACAGCCTGAGTTCAGCGCAGAGATGAGTAAGCCTCGCCAAGCAGAGAGCTGAATGTCCTGACGAAGGGTCTCGGCCTGAAACGTCGACTGCACCTCTTCCTAGAGATGCTGCCTGGCCTGCTGCGTTCACCAGCAACTTTTATGTGTGTAGCTGAATGCTGGTCTGTCCCTTGCCTCTGGCCCTGACACCTTGACCTTTTCATCTGGGTCAGCACTTAAGGCATTCAAATACTGGCTTGCTCCTCGCTTCGGTATTGGACCCAGGCCTTGCCACCTCAATTCTACCTCTCCTCAGATCGGTCACTTTGTATCGGCTACAAGTCCGCTTCAGCAATGGCCAAACATTGGGTCATTCTTTGCTTTCGGACCTAGGCCCTGCGTCTGAATTCAGCCGATACACACCACACGGCAACCGCCCTGCTCCTTTGAGACTTCGATTCACACCGCAAAAATTCCAGGTCATACAGGAGGTTTAAAACCTCATATCTGAAAGTAAAGTTACAGGCTATTGTTTTCACTGCTCACTTTACAGAAAAAAGTGTGATTAATAGAGTAGCTAGTTGTTTTGTTTGCTGCTAGTAAATTGTCACTGTGTTTCACCAGCACCACCTTAAACGGATCATACCATGGTCAAAGTAACTGAGATTACATTCCTTCCCCATTCTGAACAACAACTGATCCTCTTGACCATGTCTGCATGCTTTATGCACTGAGCTGCTGCCACCTGATTGGCTGATTAGGTATTTGCATTAACGAGCAGGTGTATCTAATAAAGTGAGCACTGGAGTATATTTTTAGGCATTGGAAGTACACAATGCAAAGCTATAGGAAACCATAGAAACATACAGGATTGAAGATAAATTTTCATTCAGAATCTGCTTAATTAGCAAACCATGTGAAACCTATGTGCAGTCCTTCTAGTGGGTGCTGAAAATAAGTCCACAAGGAGTAATTGATAATGTGGAACTTGCCACATATACACTCTTGGGTTCAGAAGGAAGCAATTGGTGGAAATTGGTCATGAACAAGTCTTGGTCTATCTGGAATCTGCTCAGTACTTTCACTCTAGTAGATCAAAGGCAGAAGAATAGACTGAAGGATCTATGACTAGAATTCCTTTGATAATGATATTAACCTCCATCCCTCACACCAGAGTGTCTCTGCCTTATGGTTCTGCTGTGGTATTTTGTGCAATAGTAAGTACTGAGAGATCGGACGTGCAGACGTGACTGAGCAAGGATGTGATGCTGAGACTCTATAAGGCATTGGTCAAACCAAAGTTGGAGTATTGTGAGCAAATTTGGGCCCCTTATCTAAGAAAAGATGTGCTGCCATTGGAGACCTTCCAGGAGGTTCACGAGAATGATTCTAGGAATGAAAGGGTTAATGTATGTAATGTATGAGGACAGGGTTCCCAACCCTTTTTTATGCCATGGACCAATACCATTAATCAAGAGGCCCCTAAACCCCACGTTGGGAACCCTTCGTTTCGAAGAATGAGGGGGAAATTTCATTGAAACCCTTTGGGTTATACAGAGTGGATGTGGGTGAGTCTAAGACCAGCAGGCACAGCCTCAGAATAGAGGGACGGCTATTTAGTACTGAGATGAGAAGGAACTTATTTAGCCAGATGGTGATGAATTTGTGAAATTCATTGCCACAGATAGCTGTGGAGGTCAAGACACTGAGTATATTTAAAACAGAGGTTGATCGGTTCTTGGTTAGTCAGGACATCAAAGGTTACCAGGAGAATCAGGAGAATGGGGTTGAAAGGGATAATAAACCAGAGCAGATCTGACGAGCAGAGGGGTCTAATTCTGCTCCTATGTCTTATGGACTTATAGTTATGACCATTAACCACATCTTGGTAAATCTGAACATTTGGCTTTCCTTCTCCTACCTGCATAAAGGCAGATGCTAAAAAGCAAAGCTCCAGAGATTAGGGCAACAAAGAGGTTGTCGCTGGAGGCTGAGAGATGGCTAAGGGATTGCTTCGAGTAGGTGGACTGGGCCGTGTTCAAGCACTTATCTATGCATCTGAATGAACACACCATGGCTGATATGCACTTCATTAAAACAGTTGTGGGTGAGATTCAGGGTCTTCTGCAACCAGAAGCCCTGGATGAACCATCAGATCGACATCTGCTGAGGGCCAGATCAGAGGCATTCTAATCTGGTGACCAAGAAAGTTACAAGACGTCCAGGTACAACTTCCGGAAAACCATCTCACAGGTGAAGTGGCAATTCCAGACAAAACTTGAATCAACGAAGGAAGTTTGACAGTTGTGGCGGGGCTTGAATACTATCATCATTTATGAAGTTAAATCAAGCTGCATAGGCGACAGCAGGGCCTCATTTCCAGATGAGCTCAATGTCTGCTATGCTCACTTTGATTGTCAAAACAGGGGGGAACCATCAGAAACTCACACAGCCCCTGATAAATCTGCGATTTCAATCTCAGAGCTGACATGTGATCAGCCTTCAGGAGAGTGAACCCCAAGAAGCATCCGGCCCATACGGGGTACCTGGCCAAGTGCTAAAGACCTGTGCTGATCAACTAGGTGGAGTGTTCACTGAGATCTTTAGCTTCTTGCTTTGGCAGTCTGAGGTGAGGTACATACCCGGTTCAAGCAGGCTTCAATTTTACCAGAGCCTAAGAAAAACGTGGTAAACTGTCTCAATGGCTATCGTCCAGTAGCACTTACATCCACAGTGATGAAGTATTTTGAGAGGTTGATAATGAAACATATCAACTTCTGCCTGAGAAGTGACTTGGATCTGCTCCAGTTTGCGTACTGAAACACCAGGTCCACAGCAGATGCCAGCTCATTGGCTCTTCACTCAACCCTGGAACATCTGGACAGCAAAGAGGCATACATCAGGATGCTCTTTATCGACTACAGCTCAAATTTCAATACCATCATCCCCTCAGAATTGATCAATAAGCACCAAAACTTTGGCCTCAATTCCTCCTTGTGCAATTGGATCCTTGATTTCCTCACTTGCAGACCCCAGTCAGTTCAGATTGGCAACAACATCTCCTCCACGAACTTCATCAGCACAGGTACACCACAAGGCTGTGTGCTTAGTCCCCTGCTCTACTCACTTTTCACCTTAGACTATGTGGCTAAGCACAGCTGCAATGCTATCGTCAAGTTTGCTGACGACACCAGAGTCATAAGCCAAATCTAAGTTGATGACAAACAAGCATATGGGAGAGAAGTTGAAAAACTGGCTGAGTGGTGTCGTAACAGCAACCTCTTACACAATGTCAGCAAGACCAGGGAGCTGATTATTAGGAGGAAACCAGAGATCCATCAGCCAGTCCTCATCAGAGGATCTGAGGTGGAGAGGGTCAGCAACTTTAAATTCTTCCATGTTATTATTTCGGTTGACCTGTCCTGGGCCCAGCATGCAAGTGCAATTATGAAGAAAGCACAGCAGCACTTCTACTTCCTGAGGAGTTTGCAAAGATTCTGCACGACATCTAAAACTTTGACAAATTTCTGTAGATGTTTAATGGAGAGTATATTGATTGGCTGCATCACAGCCTGGTATGGGGACACCAACGCCCTTGCATGAAAAATCTAATGTAACCCTCAGTTGGGATAGTGGCTTAATCTAGGGGATGACAGCCTCCAGCCCAGACAAAGTTAAGAAATCTTGTTTGGGTGGATGCTGCGTGATGTGTTCCCCACTACAAATCAGTACCACGAAGTAACAAACAGTACACAAAACAATTGAGCTTTATAATTCTGAATTTGACTATAGGTTAGTAAAGAAACAAAAAAGGAAAAGGGCCCATTCTCATGAAACAGTCCAATGCGCAACGTTGGAGCTCACAGTTCTGTCCATTTGTTCCCCGTCGACCTCCTCGAGCGAAGCCGACCCTCGGACCCTCGCTCCAAGTCCACTCCTTCCGGCAGTCTACCAACTCTCTCCATTCACTCTTCATCTCTCCCCGACAAAAGATCGCGAAATCCCTGCTCCCAGACCCACAAGAAAGAACAACATGCCTCTCATTGGATAGCACACATTCCAAAGCCTCATTATCTCTAGCCACACCCAAACATTGCTGTTACAGTGAAACATTACCTTAGCAGTAAAACTGTACAGTGCATTATGCTAACAAAAAGCAGTGGGTAAAACCACTGAGCACATCTACATGGAGCATGGTCATAGAAAAGCAGTATCCACCATCAGGGACCCCCACCACCCAGGACCTGCTCTCTTCTAGCTACTGCTGTCAGGAAGGTGGTACAGGAGACTCAGGGCTCACACCAGCAGGTTCAGGAACAGTTATTACCCCTCAACCATTAGACTCTTGAGCCAAAAGAGATAACTTCACTCAACTTCACTTGTTCCATCATTGAAATGTTCCCACCGTCTGTGGACTCAGTTTCAAAGACTTTTCATCTCATATTCTTGATACTTATTGTTTATTTACTTATTATTATTGTTTCTTTCCTTTTGTATTTGCACTATTTGTTGTGTTTAGCACACTGGTTGAAAGTCCAAGTTGGTGTGGTCTTTTATTGATTATTATAATTGTTATGGATATTATTCTATTATGGATTTATTGAGAATGCCCACAAGAAAATGAATCTTAGGGTTGCATATGGTGATATATATGTAGTTTGATAATAAATTTACTTTGAAGTTTGATGGCTTCTGTTCTTTGATGGAATGGTACAACTATTCTCACCACTCTGTTCTTTCCCCAAATCCTTGAACATTCTTCCTCTTCAATCTTGTATACAGTTTTCTTTTAGAAGGAACTATGAAATGTGATTCTATCTCATGTTCATGCAATGCAATCCAGTTCTCTTTAATACTGAGTGAAAGAGATTCTTCTCACCTCCTCTTTATTTCTTCACCCAATGAACTTAAATCTGTGTTTATAAAACATTTTCATGCCCTATCTTTTAACAGTGACACAAGCTAATTTGCTTTCAAGACATTAACGTTCTGATTAAAAGAGCTGATAGGGGAACTGCAATATAAATGCATTAAAGTTTTATCTTGAAATTTTCACACAAGGCACAACCAAGGCCTTAATTCAAGATGTGATAGCTGTATAAAAAGGCTAAGGGTCAGGGTGTTGCAAGATCTAGAAAGTAATTAGTGGATCCAGGTGAGAAATAGTAGCATCTTAATGTCATCCAGAAGGTGAAAATCTGGAATTTGGTCCTTTTGTTTTTCTGATGTACAATGTGCAGTAGTTTTAATTATCAAAAGTGAAATGTTAATGAAGTGTAGAAGAGTGTTCAAAAATGATCAAATCTGAGTGATTCAAAAAATGAGTGCAACAAGTCTAAACAGCAAGAGGGGTTCGTTATAACAAATCATTGTGATTAATTAGTTTGTAAATTAGTTATGCCTCTCAAAGTCTAACCCTACGCTCCTGTCAAGAGAGGTGGCAATGGGTAAGGCCAGTCAACAGGGTCCTGGTGAAGCTGTATAGGTGAATACCCTGTACAGTGGATGCAGAAGCATTGATGAACTCCATCGATTTCAGAGGACGATGGAGGCAGGAGGGCATTGATGACCTATGCTCCACTAGGACTTACGGCCCCAAGTCAAGCAAGTAAATTAGTTATAATTCTGATGGAAAAGTAAACAAAAAGTCAAAAACTGCAAATCTGGTATGGAATGACAATGAAGTCAACAGATAACATGAACTAAGATTGAAGTAGGATTTTGTTCTATAGTTGAGGATTAAACTGTACTGAATACAAGGTGAAGCTAGCTAATCTTAAACTACACCTGAGTATACATCAATCTCAATCTCCCATTGCCCATCAATCAATATGCAAAATACTAGAAATTCACAAATAATGCATGGCAACAATGTAACTTTTGGAAAAAAATGACCTTACCTCCAGGTACACGACCCATGGCATCACCAAAGTTGCAACTAGCAGGTCTGCTACCGCTAAGCTGACAATAAGGTAGTTGGTAGTTGTCTGTAAGGATTTCTCCTTCAGCACCGCAAGGCACACCAATATGTTCCCAAAAATAATGGCAAAGATCAGCAGTATAAAGAACAGAGAAAAGTAGTTGTGTGAATGATCGTGGTCAGTTGAATTAAACCATCCAAGGAGAGGGTCCGTAATGTTGGCAAATCTAAACACCATCGCAAAGGATGCCATCAGGAATTAGAGGTTCCAGAGGGCTGACAACAAAACAGAAAAATTATTATTTTGGTTTTAGAATATCTCTTTAATTATACTTTGAAAAGTTTGTTAAACTTTAATGATTATTCTTGGAGATGCCTTTGACAATTCAGGACTTTATGAACAGTTAAGAATATAAACGTCAGAAGTTATAACAAGCACTGGTCCTGCTCTGTTGTCCAATAATAGGCACTGTACTTTGGGAAGGATGTTGTGGCAAATTCACATTCAGATTAGTTAATTGTCATATAAACTAAAATGTGACATTGAAATTCCTTGTTCACATGAAGTTCGTGGTGTAAACTGATTTGCAATGGCACAGAGACATTTCAAGGTCAAAGTCAAAGTATATTTATTATCTAAGTATGTATACTTTATACAACCTTGAGATTCGTCTTCTTACAGGCAGCCACAAAACAAAGAAACCCAATAGAACCCATTGAAACAAAAGAAGACTGTCAAACACCCAACGTGCAGAGGAGAAAAAGAAAAAAAGTGCAAGCAATGAAAGTAAGCAAATAGCGTTCAGAACTGAAGCCCACAAAAGTGATAGTTGCAGGCCACAGCCACAGTTCGGTGCAGAGTAGCAAGTTGAAGTTCAGCACAGAGAGGAGTAAATCTCACAGGGCAGGGCTTTGCTCCGGCCTATGCCTCGCCTCCGGCCCCAGCACCCTGTCCTTTTCTATCTGGCCCGGAGCTTAAATTGTCCAGCCCCTGTTCTCGGACCTGGACCCTGCCACTTTGTTACACTCGCAGGCCGGTGCTAAGCCACCTCAATTTGGCCTGTACCCAACTTTTCCAATTCGGCTCAGCGCTAAAATCAATCGAACCTTGAGTCTTTCCTCACTCTCAAGCCCAGATCTGGGCCCCACTGCCTCAACTCTACATTGCCTCAGTTCTCCTGAGTTGAATTGCCTCCAAGTTTGTTCCAGGAATGGCCAAACATTGGCTCATTCCCTGCTCTCTGGACGCCACCACATTGATTCAGCCCAAATGCATTGTCTGATTGGAATAGGAACAGATTAAGATTTATTGAAAAGAGAAGATGATTAAAAGGATCTGGGGAGGGAAGTCAGGTGAACAGAATGGCTCTATAAAGTGAACAGTTGAGTCTTAATGGGGTAATTGGTCTCTTTCTGTGCTGAACTATTTTACAATTTTTTCAATTAACTTCATCTGGTTCCTGTTCATGTTTGCCTGGGTTTGCAAGTTGAGCCAATTCAGTTTTCTGAATTGCCAGTAAGTGCATAGCATCAACACCTAAACCTCTATAGCTTGGACAATAGCTCTATAGCTGTAACTGGATCTATCTAACCACAAAATACTATGAAAACACCAAAGAAAATAAATGATATTTGCTTTCAATAACAATAGATTTTTGTCATAGTGAACGCAAACATGCAGTTATTATTCCTTTTCAATTTTCTTTCCCACTCCCCTGACACCCACGTAGAAACAGAAGTAGGTTTGGAGAACGCAGTGTAGGAGAATGAGCATGTGTATGAGCCAGTAGGTCCAACTTTCCTTTGTCCACATGAACTAGTTTGATGCTGGCAGAAATTCAGACTTTTCTATTCAGTAAGAAACGGAGCAGAGTAATCCAAGACAAATAAGGCTAATAAGATAATGTGCACTGATGAATGTTACAAATGAAGTAAAAAAAAATATACCAAGGTATAAGCCTCAAAGCAGTATTAGATAATGAGGTGATGAGATTGTGAGGAATCTGTAACAGTGTAATTAGCAACTAAAACCTTACACTGAACAGTTTGCATTCTTGGTATTCCACATTAAATGAGATGGTATGTGTTCTTTAATTTGTCAGATTTTCCACAGCATTCTTCTTACGTCGATGATCTCATAAATGGAATCAAAAATCATTTGCTTATTTTTGGTTAAAAGAAACAGATCTCATATGATTGAGTGACTCTGATCCTGGCACTTTTAAAGAGCATGATCTATGCACTGGAACCTCAGATTCAAGTTCTCAGGACTGGCAAACTGGCTCTGCTGGGTTTGTCAGAAACAGGAAGCCAGGTTTTGATAGTGGCAAGAAGAGAATTCACTCTTTCTTGAAGGACACTGAAGAGGACAACATGCATTGAGTCAACTATTTCAGCACACATCTGACAACGTAAACTCTACTCTGAACCATTAACTGAATCCTTACCAAGCCTCTCTTGCTGCTCTTCAATTGCTTCAGAGTTCCTTTCATCTTACATTAATGTAGAATCAGAAGGTAATAATAAACCAAGAGGTCACATAATCATAAACAAACAATTGGTTAAATTGGGCAATGCACACAGACAGCGATGATAAGCAAATCACTTACATTTGATAAAAGGATCAGTAATAGATCACATGTATATTATTGAATGACAATCAACTGGAACTTGAACTTGAGTGGTAAAATTAGTCAACTCCATCTTGGGCACTAGCCTCTGCGGTATTCAAGACACCTTCAAGGAGCGGTGCCTCATAAAGGTGGTGTCCATCAATAAAGACCCCCACCACCTGTGACATGCCCCCTTCTCATCGTTACCATCAAGAGGAGATACAGAAGCCTAAAGGCACAAACTCAGAGATTCAGGAACAGCTTCTTCCCCTCTGCCATCCAATTCCTAAATGGACACTGAATCCATGAACATTATCTCACTATCTTTTTTTTAATTTAACTATTTAATATCTTTATCTACTTACTGTAACTCACAGTTCTTTCCCCTATATTTATCATGTACTGCGAAGTTAATAAATTTCACAACATGTGGTGGTGATATTAAACCTGATTCTGTTTCTGATTGAACTTAATGGTATGCTTAGCACTACTGAGATACTGCCATCAATACTAATGCTAACTTTTACTTACCTACATCTTAAACCCAGTCTGTTCTATCCCAGTTGCTGTAAGTGTTTGCTCTGGACTTGTTTTACCTACTTGTGAAGCACCATCATAAAGCACACATTTGCCAAGCAATCTCAAATCTCTTCCACTTTCCTGCCACATTCGAAGAGCCCGTGCTACTAGTAGAGCACAGTTTAGTTTTTGAGTAATTATTAAACAAGTGCTCACTGGAGTAGAAATAACTAAATCCTACATATGAAGTGCATTGTGTTTCATGTGCTCCATGTTTAGAAGTGTTTGTGCCTGGATCTAGTGGACGTCCTGCCTGTTAGAAATTAGATCAGGCACTCTTTGTGCATTTCACTCATTTCCCTGGTATACTTCATGCATATAATGATATCATCAATTTACACGGCTGGTGGATCAGAATACCAAAGCTGTGATTATAGATATTTGTTCAAGATAAATGAGGACCTCATGTAGAAAGTTGCAAGCCACTCATGAATTAAAGGATCCCTGCCATGGCATTTATTTTAGCTATAACGATCATTCTGTAATGCGTGCTATCTGTTTAATGACAGGCATTGTTGACAAAGATCACAGGTTCTCTGCACTAGATGCTATGATCTGTGGCCCTGATAAATGCTGTGGTAGGGGCCAGATCAACACACAGACAGCTCTGTAGCATTGGAGAAGGAGTTCATTTCAAACACCGTGCATTCATTTTACTTCAGTCCCAATAGAAGCTCACACAGAGAAGCCCATAGAAATAAAATAAACCTGCTGTGCAGCATAATTGTAAAGAACACAATGCTTCAATTTGAGGGAGAAAAGAATGTAGTATTAGCTTGTTCAGAAAATGCTCGGAGAAGAGGGATCAACTCTGGTTCTTGGAAATTGGGGCTTGTGCAGAAGGGGAAAGGGATGCTATGCCTACCAGAAAACCCAAGGAATAAGGAATCTTCCCATATGTGAGACATTAGGTTGTGCTGTGTTTCCCCATTAATGGTTACTTAGGTATGGACCAAAATAATCATTAAAATGTAATTCTGGTCGACTGCACTTTCTTCCATGTGTAATGCTTACACTCGCTCTTTGTTGAATTGTGGTTTGTCCTTTCTCTCCATTTTTATCCAGTGAGCTCAACCATCAACTTGGCTTTTCAATAATTCCTAAACCTTCCAACACTACTGGCCATGTACTTCTATTTCCTCTTCTCCCATCCACTATTCACAAAATAAATACACTTTCATACCGTAAGGGCATGGACAGTCCAGGATAAGTGGTATTACAACCGCCATGGGATGTGGGGAATATTTTTAAGAATGGATCAGTGTAGGTTTATTGTAAATGGGTGCTTGCTAGTTGGTGCAGACTCAATGGGCTGAAATACCTGTCGCTCAGTGACTCTATAACATTGATCTTGAATCAAGACAGGTTTCAGGTGATCTTTTAAATCTTATTCACAAGGCAGGAGCACACCAGATATGCTGAAATATTGGTTTTACACCCAAAGGAAGTAATTTTTTTCTATAATTCACTGAAAAGTGAAATCAATCCTGTGGGAACACAATATTTCAACTCTATTAATTTCCTGTTTAATCTAAAATTATTCCCATCACTAGTCTGATTGAGACATTGATTGAACAGAAACAGTTATCATCAGAAATTGAGCTTTGTTCTGCATCCTCCTGTGTTCTGTG
This sequence comes from Mobula hypostoma, assembly GCF_963921235.1. Taxonomy (NCBI): domain Eukaryota; kingdom Metazoa; phylum Chordata; class Chondrichthyes; order Myliobatiformes; family Myliobatidae; genus Mobula; species Mobula hypostoma. The sequence goes on along the minus strand of NC_086102.1, from coordinate 71,666,976 downwards.
TTAATAATGATGAGTTGCAATTGGCTGAGTACTTTATATTTAACAAGATACCTGTGAGCAATTAGATCCAACTTTTAAATTGTCCTGTAATGATGTGTCTACAGCAGTTGGAAGTAATGAGAGGCATGAATGGGAAAATTATATTATTTTAAAGTTCTCCAGAGTTTGATCTAAGGTAAAATCTTGAACATAATTATTCTGAGCTGGTAATCAAGGAAATAGGCACATAATATAAGTACTAAGATAAGGAATAATACACAATTCATTTTTCCCCCACCAAAGAACATTGAGCACAAATGTTGGGAACATTGTCTGGAATTTTTCAAGATTTGCTTACAAGATGTTTGGTTACTGGCTGCCATATCGGGCTTTGACCTACTGGCAAGATATAATGGATTCTGGTTAATTGGGCCACACCGGAACCAGTACAATTTGGCGAATTAAACAGCTGCCCCAGTTAACTGAAGTTTCAAAAGTATTGAAAAACAAACTACCCTTTAACTGAGTAACGAATTACATATTTAAATCAACACACACAAAATGCTGGAGGAACTCAGCAGGTCAGGCAGCATCTATGGAAGTGAATAAACAGCTGACATTTTGGGCTGAGACCCTTCATCAGGACTAGAAAGGAAGGGGGAAGAATAAAAAGGTTGGAGGGGAGGAGGCTAGCTGGAAGGTGACAGGTGAAGCCAGGTGGAAAAGGTCAAGGGTTGGAGAAGAAAGAATCTGATAGGAGAGGAGAGTGGACAGTAGGAGAAAGGGAAAGAAGAAGAGACCCAGGGGAAGGTAATAAGCAGGTGAGAAGAAGTAAAAGGTCAGAGTGTAGAACAGAAGAATGTGAGGTGGGGGGTGGATTTGGTCACCGGGAGGAGAAATCAACATTCACGGATTCAGGTTGGAGGGTGCCTAGATGGAATACAAGGAGTTCCTCCTCTACCCTGAGTTTGGCCTCATTCTGGCACAAGAGGAGGCCACGGATCAACATGTCAGAACAAGAATGGGAATCAGAATTAAAACGTTTGGCCACTGGGGATCCAGCGGTACTGCGTAAAGCCTCAGCCTGGAGGTGCTGGTGGTCACAATTGAGGTTGGAGTTGGAGCTAGTGGTCACGTAATTAAGGTGTCCAAGGTTGTAGGTACTGCCATTGACAGAAGTGGAATCCAGGTTCCCGATCAAATCTGGGTTATGTATGTAAATGAAATATAAAACAAATTAGAACATTACCAATACTACTAGAGTACCATAAAACTTTTAATTTGTTCCTAATAGCTATCAACAGAGGAATTCATCTCATCCAGTGAATGTGGCCATGTTCTTTCAATTGGCTGTAATGAAGAAATTCAGTGTAGACACCTAGTGCAGGTCATACAATGCTTTCAATGATTGCATCTTCCAAATCTTCACTTTCATTGTAACATTCATCAAGATGAATTCTTTGTTGTTCTTAACTTGTTGAAATAGCGAAATCATTTCATTTTCACTCACAGCCATTTCTGGCATCTCCCAATTTGAACGTTTGAAACAGCAGTGAGCAAAACAATTCTGAAATGTCTTACAGTTTATTTCTCGCCAATTATTGAACTCAAACAGATCCAACTGATGTTAATCACGGTGTAGTGTCTAACAGACACACATGCGACCGATCCGGATTAGAAACTGTTTGGCAACAGTCTCCTATCCCAAGTAAGTAGCATAGTATTCCAAATTAATGAAGGGAATCCTGGCTATTTTTTTGATTTGTTTTGTTCTTGAAGAGATGTCCCAAATAAGTGGCTGCCCTGATGGAACAATTAACCGGAGTCCACTGTATTGTGAAGAGAATCTCATGAGTGGAGCATCTTGACCACCACCCATGTAGTGGTGGCACAGTGAGGCAGATGCTTCACAGCTGCAGGGATCCAGCTTCAGTCCTGACCCCAGCTGCTGCTTCTGTGGAACTTGCATGATTTCTCAGTAGCCACATGAGATTTTCTCTGGGGGCTGCTAGTTTCCAAAGATGTGCAAGTTGGGTGGGTAATTGACCATTGTCAATTGCCCTAAGAGATAGATGATTGGTGGAATTTGGGGGGGGGGGGAGTTGAGAAGAATGTGGCTAGAGTAAAAAGGAATGAGTATAGGATTATTGTAATTGAGTACATAACAGTCACTTGTTGAATTGCAGGGTCAGCTTCCATGCAGTCTGGCTCTATAAATCTACCACAATGAACTGACGAAGAATTGGCAACTATTCTTCCAGACACATTTAACATCTCCATCTGAAGCTGTGCCTTCAGACTGTGGCCCCCTCCTGTTTAAGAATACGACTACTATCCTGGTACCCAAGAAAAACAAAATAACATGCCTTCGATTACCGCCCAGTGACTTAACATTTACCATTGTGAAGTGTTTCAAGAGGCTTGTCTGTGGCACGCATCAACTCCAACTTTCCAGACAAACCTGATCCACTGCAGTTTGCCTACTGACGAAAGAGGTCTATGGCAGATGCCATCTCCATGGCTCTACTCTCATCTTTGGAGCATCTTCACAGTAAAGCCACCCACCTGTACATCAGACTACTGTATTATTTATTGGCAATAGTTCTGCCTTCAATATTATTGTTCCAAGCAAACTCCTAAACAAACTCTGGACCCTGGGAATTAATGCCTTCCTCTGCAACAGGAACCTTGACTTTCTAACCAACAGACTGCAAGGAGTAAGGATAGGCAGTAACTCCTCTGCCATGATTATTCTATGCATTGGTGCTCTACAAGGTTGTAACCACAGCCCTGCACTGTATTTTCTGTGCACTCATGACTGCATGGCCAGATTCTGCTTGACTTCATCTACAGTTTGCAGATGGTATCACTGTAGTGGGCCATATCTTAAATAATGATGAGTTGGAGTACAGGAAGGCGATAGAGAGAGCACAGCCATGGCGTCATGACAACAATATTTCCCTCAATGTCAACAAAACAATAGAGCTGGTCATTGACTTCAAGAAGGGGGTAGAGCACATGGTCCTGTCTTCATCAATGGCGTTGAGGTTGGGAATGTTGAGAGCTTCAAGCTCCCAGGTGTGAGCATCAGCAATAGTCTGTCCTGGTCCAGCCATGTTGATGCTATGGCTAAGAAAACTCATCAATGCCTCTACTTCCTCAGGAGGCTGAAGAAATTCAGCATGTCCCCATCAACTCTGACAAAGGTTTTATCAATGCACCATAGAAAGCATTCTGTCTGGGTGCATAGCAGCTTGGTGTGACAACTGCATTGCACGTGACCCGCAAGAAATTGCAGAGTTGTGGACACAGCTCAGCACATCACAGGAGCCAACCTTCCCTCTATGGACCACCTATACTTCTTGCTTCCTCAGTAGCAAAACCAGCAAAATCAAAGACCCCACCCACCCCAGACATTCTCTTTTCTCCCTTCTCCTAGTGGGCAGAAGATGCAAAGCCTGAAAGCACGTACAGCCATGCTCAAGGACAGTGTCTGTCCCATTGTTGTCATACTCCTGGTCAGACTTCCTGTATGACATAGGTAGAAAAAGGGAGGGAGTCCTGAAAACAGAATACAGGGAGTTAGGAGGGAAGCTGAGAAGCAGAACCTCAAGGGTAGTGATCTTGGGATTGCTGTTTGTCGTTCTATTGGTAAGAGATGGAATTACACCTTTAGAAAGAGGTGACATAGATTCAGAGAATGCTGAATCTGCGTGGGTGGAGTTAAGAAACTGCAAGGGTGAAAAAAACATTATGGGAATTATATATGTAGCCAAGATGTGGGGCTGAAATTGCAAAGGGAGCTGGAAAAGGCACGTAATAAGGGTAATGACAGAATTGTAATGGGGACCTCAATATGCAAGGGGATTGAGAGAATCCAGTTGGTGTTGATCACAAGAGAGGGAATTTGTTGAATGCTTACAAGATGGCTTTTTAGAGCAGCTTGTGCTTGAGTCTACATAGGGAAAGGGTATCTTACATTGAATGTTTCATAATAATCCAGAGCTTATTAGGGAGCTTAATGTAAAGGAAACTACAGAGACATGAAAGAGGAGCTCTCCCAGGTGGATTGGAGAGGATACTGGTGAGGATGATGGCAGGGCAGAGATGGCTGGAATTTCTGGGAATAGTTCACAAGGCACAGGACTGATATGTCCCACAGAAGTTGTTCTCAAATGGTAGAGGTAGGCAACAGTGGCAGACAAGAGAAGTTAAGGGCTGCGTAAAAGCCAAAGGAAGGGCATATAAGGTAGCAAAAGTGAGTGGGAAGTTGGATGATTGGGAAGCTTTTAAAATCCAACAAAAGACAACTAAAAAGCTATAAGAAGGGAAAAGATGAAATATGAGGGCAAACTAGCCAATAATATAAAGCAGAATACTAAAAGTTCTTTCAGTTATAAAAGGAGTAAAAGGGAGGTGAGAGTTGAATTGGACCACCGGGAAATGATGCTGGTGAGGTAGTAATGGCGGACAAAGAAATGGCAGATGAACTTAATGGGTACTTTGCATCTGTCTTCACTGAAGACACTAGCAGTGTGCCAGAGGTCTGTGAGTGTCAGGGAGCAGGAGTGAGTGCTATTCCTATTACGAAGGAAGAAGTGCTAGACAAACTCAAGGTCTTAAGATGAATAAGTCACCTGGGCCAGATGGACTACATCCCAGAGTCCTGAGAGAGGTTGCTGAAGAGATAACGGATGCATTAATCATGATCTTTCAAGAATCACTTGATTCTGGCATGGCTCAGAGGATTGGATAATTACAAGTGTCACTCCACTTTAAGAAGGGAGGAAGGCAAAAGAAAGGAAATTATAGGCCAATTTTCCTAACCTCAGTGATTGGGAAAGTGCTGGAGTCTATTACTAAGGATGAGTTTTTGGAGTATTTGGAGACTAATGATAAAATAAGTCAAAGTTAGCATGGTTTCTGTAAAGGGAAATCTTGCCTGACAAATCTTTTAGATTCCTTTGAGGAAGTAACAAGCAGGGTGGACAAGGGAGAGGCAGAGGATGTCATTTACGTGGATTTTCAGAAGGCATTTGATAAGGTGCTACATATGAGGCTGCTTAACAAGATAAAATCCTATGGTGTTACAGGAAATATACTGGCATGGATAGAGGAATGGCTGACAGTGACTAGGAATATAGAGGGCCTTTTCTGGTTTGCCACCAGTGACTTTTGCTGTTCCTCAGAGCTCATTATTGGAACCATTACCTTTCACATTGTTTGTCAATGATTTGGATAGCGGAATTGATGGCTTTGTGGCAAAGTTCATGGATGATACAAACATAGGTGGAGGAGTAGGTAGTGCTGAGGAAGTAATGCGATAGCAGTGGGACTTAGACAAATTGGAAGAATGGGCAAAAAAGTGGCATATGAAATACAGTGTTGGGAAATGTCTGATAATGCATTTTAGTAAAAGGAATGATAATGCGGACTGTTACCTAAACGGGGGGAAATCTCAAACATCAGAGATACAGAGGGACTTAAAGAGTCCTCGTGCAAGACACCCAGCAGGTTAATTTACAGGATGAGTCTGTGGTAAAGAAGGCAACTGCAATATTGGCATTTATTTCAAGGGAAATAGAATATAAAAGCACGGAGATTATGCTGAGGCTTTATAAGACACTAGGCAGGCTGCACTTGGAGTATTGTCAACAGTTTGGGGCCCCATATCTCAGAAAGGATGTGTTGTCATTGAAAAGAGTCCAGAAGAGGTTCACAAGGATGATTCTAGGAATGAAAGGGTTAATGTATGAGGAGCTTTTGGCAACTTTGGGCTTGTACTCACTGGAACTTAGAAGAATGCGTGGGGTTCTCATTGAAAGCTATAGAATGTTGAAAGGACGAAATAGGGTGGATGTGGAGAGGATGTTTCCTATGGTGGGGGTATCCAGAACTAGGGGGCACAGCCTCAAAATTGAGGGGTGACCTTTTAGAACAGAGGTAAGGAGGAATTTTTTTAGCCAGAGTATAGTGAATCTGCCACAGACTGCGGTGGAGGCCAAGTCCATGGGTATACTTAAGGCAGAAGTTGATCGTCTCCTGATCGGTCAGGAGATCAAAGGATTTGGTGAGAAGGCAGGTGTATGGAGTTGAGTGGAATCCAGGATCAGCCATGATGGAATGGCAGAGCAGGCTCGGTGGGCATTTTATCATTTACCCGCACTGCGTTCTTGGTAGCTTTTATTCTTTATTCTGCATTGTTATTATTTTACTTTATTCTAGCTCAATGCACTGTTTAATGATTGTATCTGTATAAACAAAGAGGAGGTTCCAAGGAGGTTAACAAGGATGATTCCAGGAATGAAAGGGTTATCATACGAGGAATGCTTGATGGCTCTGGGTCTGTACTCACCGGAATTCAGAAGGATGAGGGGGATCTTATTGAAACCTTTCGACTGTTGAAAGGTCTAGACAGAGTAGATGTGGAAAGGATGTTTTCCATGATGGAAGAGTTTAGGACAAAAGGACACAGCCTCAGGATAGAGGGGGTGCCCTTTCAAAACAGAGATGTGGAGAAATTTTTTTAGCCAACGGGTGGTGAATTTGTGGAATTTGTTGCCACATGCAGCTGTGGAGGCCAGGTCATTGGGTGTACTTAAGGCAGAGATTGATAGGTTCTTGATTGGACATGGCATCAAAGGTTATGGGGAGAAGGCCAGGAACTGGGATTAAGGAGAAGAAAAAAAAAGATCAGCCATGACTGAATGGTGACGCAGACTCAATGGGCCCGATGGCCTAATTCTAATTCTGCTCCTACGTCTTATGGTCTTCATCCCATTAGGGTGGAACAGTTATACCTTTCAAAAAAAAAAGAAAGAAGGGGATTCTAATCCTTCTGTTGACTTTGAAATTTCTTCCATATTTGTTTCCAAGTTGTGGACTTTGTTAACTTGTTTGGTTTCCTACTTTCCGATACCGGAGAGTAAATTAATTGGGAGCTCTAGCCCAAAACATAAGGAATTCTCTCCACATGATTAAACAATGCTTCCTCTGTTTCTTAAGGAATAGTTGACTATATTCATAAGGTTAATCATGATATTGCTTCCTTTAGGAATACACTTGCTCTGTCGGCTTGCCCATTCAGTCCCCTATCAGTTCTGATAGGGTGAAGTGGTAGAGATATGGTCAAGTGGTGGCCCTGATCAAGAATGCCCCCATCAGCCTAATCTGTCAGAAATCTTGATACCAACAAGGTGAAGGGTGCCTAGACCCTTTCTGAAGATGACATATAGTCCCTGAGCTCCTTTAGCTGGAGGGAACCAATATCGATATTGAAATCCATTCAAAAGAACCTATATTCACTGAGGGGTTTTTAAAATTTCACAAGCTTGTTACACTTGTGTTGTATTCATATGAGTCAGTAAAGCAAAAACTTCATGGTTAAAGTGTAAACACACACACACACACACACACACACACACACACAGTGTATTTTCAGCAATGATAAGGAATGACTATGAAAAATCAACATTGGCACAACATCATGGGTTGAATAGCCTGTCCAGTGCAGTACTCGTCTATGTTCTGTGCTCTGTGTTCTACCTTAAAAACATTCAAGGAGTGATGAATAAACTCTTCTCGGGCTTCCAGCTGGGTACAGGTATCGATTTTTACTGACATTTCAATCACAAACTCTGCTATCTTCATTAGGGATGATGCCTGGACATGTCTAGCCCAGTGGTATTTATACCCCCGTCATCCCTCCCTCCCTCCTGATTGGTTAGTCCTCATCCAATCAGTAATGTAAGAATTCCAATTCTTACTTAGAGCGAGACTTTTGTCTTTGTTAAAATTCTTCTTCTCTAGTTTTATTTCAATATACTCCAATAGATATAGAACACAGAACAAAGAGCAACACAGCACATTCAGCACACGATACTGTGCCAAACTAATTAAATTAGCATCCAAATACCTAACCAAATAAATCTCTTCTGTCTACACAAAGTCCATATCCTTCCATTTCCTACATATTCATGAGCCTGTCTAAAAATTTCTTCAGCACCTCTGTCACATTTGTCTCCATTATAAGTCCCGGCAGGATGTTTCAGGCACCGATTTTGTGTAAGAAAAAACTTGTCCCATACATCTCTTTTGAATTCCTTTCACCTTAAATGAATGCCCTCCTGGATTAGATATTTCAACCTGAGGAAAAAGATATTGTATGAATAAGATATTGTAAAGATATTGTTCCAACTATGCCTTTTATAATCTTATAAAATTTGATCAGATCGCCTCTCATTCTCCGCAGCTTCAGAGAAAACAACCCAAGTTTGTCCAATCTCTCTTTATAGTACACGCCCTCTAATCCAGGCAGCATCCTGGTAAATTCTTCTGTACCCTCTCCAAAGCCTCTACATCTTTCCTATAGTGAGGTGATCAGAATTGAATGCAATACTCCAAATGCAACCCAACTAGAGTTTTACAAAGCTGAAACATAACTTTCTGACTCTTGAACTCAGTCCTCTACTAATAAAGGCAAGCATGTTGTTTGCCGCTCTTTACCACCCTATCAATCTGTGCTACCACTTTCAAGGAGTGATGGAATTAAACCCCCAAGACCTCTCTGCACATCAGCACTGTTAAGGGTTTTTCCAGGTGCTGGAAATCCAGAGCAACACACCCAAAATCCTGGTCAGGCAGCATTTATGGATGGAAGTGAATAAACAGTCGATGTTTTGAACCTGAAACTTCAATAGTTCATTCATTTCCAGAAATGCTGCCTGACCTTCTGAGTTTCATCAGGATTTTGTGTGTGTAACACTTTCCATTAGGTCAGGTTAAGTTCCTTCTGCCTTTGTTCCATCCATATCTGCAACTGACCTGTATCACACTATATCCTTTGCTAGTCTTCTATGCTGTCCACAACACCACCAGTCTTGCATTGTCTGCAAACTTACTAACCTACTCATCTATGTTTTCATCCAGGTCATTTATATACATCACAAACAAAGGTCTTAGTCTGGATCCTAGCGGATCAACACAAATCACAGAGGTTTAGGCCAAAATAAGCCTGATCAATGACTACCCTTTGTTGATTCTACTGCAAGCCAATGCTGAATCCAAATTAAGATGTGGATCCTATGCATCTTTATCTCTGGATGAACCTCCCATGAGATAACTTGTCAAGTGCCTTACTAAAATCTATGTTTATAACATCCACTGCTTTACCTTCATCAATCAGCTTTGTCACCTCCTTGAAAAACTTAATTAGCAAGACATGACTTGCCCTGCAAAAAGACGTGGAAACTCTCCCTAATCAGGCCATGATTTTCCGATTTCTCTTAAATCCTATCCCCAAGAACCCTTTCCAGTAACCTCCCTAGCATTGACATGATAGTTTATAAGATTATCCTTATTTCCCTTCTTGAAAAATGGAACAGTATTTGTACTTGTCAATTCTTTGAGACCTTGCCTATGGCTGGAGAGGACATGACAATAGTGGTCTGAGCCCCAGCAATCTTATCCCTTGCCTCCATTAACGACTTGGGTATTTCCCATCTAGCCCTGGGGACTCATTCAGCTTAATGTTAAGAGGCCCAGCATGACCTCCTTCTTTATCCCAGAAATGCTCCACACTGAATTCCTGTCTTCCACGTCCTTTTCCTTAGTAAACACTGATGCAAAGTACTTATTTAAGATATCACCCGCAAGGTCCACCAGTAAGCGCACATTCCTTCCTTTATCGTTCAGTGGTTCTAACCCACTTCCTATTTATCCTCTTACTCTTGATGTATGCATACAATGACTTGAAATTCTCTTTAGTCTTTTCATGGGCTCTCCTGCCTTTCCTACTTTTCTTCCTGAGTTCTTTTCTGGCTTCTTTGTAGTCCTCAAGGGCTCAGTTTGGTTTCAGCTTCCCAAACCTTGCGTTAATTTCCTTTTTATTCTTTTGACTAAATACTTATACTTACTTTTAGCTATCTTAAAATTTAAGGAGTTGTGACGACTGTTCCCCAACTGTTTTCTGACTGAAAGATCAATTACCTGTCCAGGCTCATTTCCTAACACCAGGTCCTGTGCAACACCTCCATTTTTTAAAATTATCTATATATTGATTTAAGAAACACTCCTGGGTGCCCCTAATAAATTCTACCTCATCTAAACCTACCTCTGGTACTAATGAGTTCCAAGTCACATTAGGAAAGTTGAAGTCACCCAGTACAGCACCATGCTGTTTTTGCACCATTCCCTAATCTGCCTGCATATCTGTTCCTCAATGTCCCAATGACTATTTTTTGGGGGCAGGGTGGTCCTATCAGGAATTGCAGCTTATTGTTGAGTTCTACCCATGTAGACTCAGTGGATGAGCCTTCATTATGTTTCTCTGAATGTAGCTCTGATACTGTCCATGATTTAAAAAAAAATGCAGATCACCCCTCCCCACCCCTTTTTTTATCTCCTCCTCCATCTTATCTAAAACATCAAAACCCTGGAACATTAACATTCCTGACCCCTCTGACCAGAGTCTCTGTTATGGCCACAACATCATAGTTCCATGTACTGGGCTGTGCTTTAAGTTCATTATCGTGACCCATAATACTCCTAGCATTAAAATACACAAACTTCAACCCATCCATTCCATTGTGTCCTGCCTGTCTTATTGTTCATGACATCCGCATTCTACTCACTTTCTCACTTCCTAGCCTGGTGCTCTGGTTCCCATCCCCCTGCCGAACTAATTTAAACCCTCCTGAGCAGCAGAATTAAAGCTCCGGACCAGGATATTGCTTCTCCTCCAGATTAGCCAGCCTGACTTTTCCCTCATAACACAACCTCCTTTTCCAGGTGATGTAAGATCTTATCAAAATCCTACTCATATTGTTGTGGGGCATGATTTAATACCATTTGAGTGTAGAAAACTGGATCTGATCCAACCTCTTCCTTTCCTTTGTAAAAGTAATAAAAGAATGCTTAGATACATTATGTTTGTAATTAATTTTGCTCATAGAAGACATATTTATGGAAAAGATGTCCTTCATTGCTACAAAATCCCTATGGTTCATAATTTTGATCTTAATAATACATCAGCACAGCATACACATGCCTGAACCTATTAAGTTTCAACCTACATTAAACCAGACTTTGAACTCTGCTTTATTGCCATGACCAATACTTTATTATAGATTCATTAAAATACAGTACAATGAGATGCAAATGCTTTGGTAGTCGTTCAAGATCTGTGGCAATATTGCTATACTACGCACAAATATATAACAAACTAGGGAAATACAATTGTTTGTGATAAATATATACTTTCAAATTTAATGTGTTATGACTTCTTATGCTTATGACTTCTATATTCCAAGTCATTACAACTGTGTTTTCTTAAATAGGTCATGGAATACATTTGGTATTTTTATCATGTAAATAATGTAACTCAGTTCTTAATGTAAGAAATCAATGTAAAGAACAATATATTTCTGACACTGCTACATTATCACTTGGACTTGGGTAATACTCGCACGACTTGTGTTCTGTTTCAGTATTCCCCTACTCAAAATGCAGCTAGCATTGCTGAGAAAATGGATAAACATTTTGAAGAAAGGATGGTGTAAGTGATTTTGATGCAATCCTGCCGTCTAGTTACAACGATGTATTTCTTGCAGACTTAGTGATCTCCTCGAGTTCCGGAATCAAAGTTGGATACTTTCTGATCTGACCAGCACTGGTTTCTATATTAGACATTGTACCTACTCTCTGTTCAATGCTAATCTTCATTGTCACAAATATATGGCCTTTAAGAAACAGAGCTTTACATAAAAATATATTTATTAATGTGAAAAAGGACTTATTACAAACAATGCAGCATTTTTTTACATGAAAGTGTAAGTCTCAACTGCTGAATGACCTGATGTTAACTGAAAATAAACTAATGTTGATCTTAACTGAAAATAAACTACAGAGCTACACAATACAATACGTTATGTAATTTCTGTAAACTGGTTTCACCAAAAATTCTTACTGAAATAATTGAGCTTACATCTACAAAAAGCAATGTAATTTTTACAATCTTTGCAAAAGGTTATAAATACCCACCAAGAACATAATTCTGCAATGTACGATTGGGTGAGTGTGGTCAGTTTTCTGGGTGGAATTAGTTTTTGATACAATACTTTTTGAACCAATGGAGAAAGTTGCAGTTTATGCTTCATCTTAAATAGAATTGTTAAGATATCTGTCAAATTTCTAAATCAAGCATCATGATGAATCGCATTCAAAGAGGTCCAGAATGAAAGACACTTAAGAAAGATTAAGGAGTGAACCATCATGGCTTGGTACACAGAAGGCCTCGAGATCGGCTGCGGGAGGGAGGGGAAGATGGCGGCGCGACGCAGCGCGCGCAGCCGTTCTGAATGAATATCGGTTATGTGTAACAAGGGGCTGTGCACAATCCGGATTTGATGGAGACAGCCGTGAGAAGCGCTACTGTGTGATCGAGAATCTCCGGAGATGAAGGCCCCAAATTCTCGGCTTTGCGTATCGCCTGTTGCCGGGGTTGGGGTCGAAGCGCTCGGCAGAGTTGGTGTTCGGTGCTCGGTGTCGAATAGGTGGCTCGGAGTTTTTCGGACGGACTCAGAGTCGGACTGTGGTTGGATGCTTCCGGGATGCTGCATCGAGAAGTTGGTGGCACTGGAGATTTATCGTCTGTGTGAGATGATGGGACTTTCGAGAGACTTTGAGACTTTTACAGTGCTATGGTCTGTTCTTATCAAGTTACGGTATTGCTTTGCATTGTTGTAACGATATGTTATAATTATGTGGTTTTTGTTAGTTTTTAAGTCAGATTGTTATGTGTTTTTCGTGATATCATTCTGGAAAAACATTTTATCATTTCTTAATGCATGAATTACTAAATGGCAATAAAAGGGGACTGCGTGTCCTCATATTCATAATCATATTCCTATGAAACTGTAACAGTCAACACTGGATATAATAAGATTGAGATGTGTGACAGTGAAACAAATTCAAAACCCAATTAAAAGTACAAGGTAGTCATTTTTAAATCTAAATTATTGTGTCACTTGATAATATAGGTAACTTGACAACTCTGCAACTGTCATGAGGCTGACTAAACGTGTGAAGTAAATTTTCCAACCAATGGTAAAGAATCATCTATTGCCAGTATATTTTGAATATCGTGGGCAAATTTGATAGTCACCATCCAGGGTCATTCAGACTTTAATGACTGAATAACTTAACCTTTCAAAAGTCATTCACAAGGTTATTCACTTTCAATATTGCACGCTGTTTTGTGCTTGGACTTTGATGTTTCAGTAAAGTGCAAAGAACAGCTTGGATGATTCTACCACTTTCCATTCCTGGGCTTTGATGCTTCCATGCCAGGCAGTGATGCAACCAGTCATGATACTCTCCTCTGTGCATCTAGAGAAGATTGTCCGAGTTTTAGATGACATACAGAATTTTCCCCATCTAAGAAAGTAGAGGCACTGTCATGCCTTTCATATGATAGCAGTTAACCGGTAACAATCAGAATCCTATAATTCAACCTTGTATCGATGTTTGGTGGAGAGTATATTGACCGGCTGCATCACAGCCTGGTTTAGAAACACCAATGCCATTGAACAGAAAATCCTTCAAAATGTAGTGGGTATGACCCAGTCCATCAAGGGTAAAACCCTCCCCACCACTGAGCAAATCTATATGAAATGTTGTCGCAGGAAAGCAGCATCCACCACCCAGGTCATGCTCTCTTCTCACTGCTGCTATTAGGAAGAGGTACAGGAGCCTCAGATCCCACATCACCAGGCTCATGAACCGTTATTACCACTCAACCAGCAGGCTCTTGAACCAAAGGGCATAACATTACTCAACTTCACTTGCCCTATCGCTTAAATGTTCCCACAACCTATGTACTCACTTTCAAGGACTCTTCATTTCATGTTCTCATTATTTATTTTTGTTTGCCCAATTTGTCTCTTCTACATATTTGTTGTTTGTCAATCTTTCTTTATGTGTAGTATTTTGTAAATTCTATTTTTCTGTAAATGCCTGCAAGAAAATGAATCTCCAAATGGTATATGTAATGTTTGCTGTACATACTTTGATAATATATTTTACTTTTACTCCGATTTTGACCGAATCTCTGTATAATTGAAGTGTTATTTCCTTATTTTAGAAACCTAACCCACTTAAAGTTAAGTTATGAACACACAATTTCCCAGACTAAATCTGGACCAGCTGTGGATAAGGATGCATGTTCAGGACCTTCGGTGAATTCATAATTCTGAATTTTCACACGATGTTCAACAGAGTGTTTCACAGCAGCTTGTTAGAAAGGTTTGGCTGTGTGGCATTAACACAGCAGCATGGGTCAAAGTGAAAAGCGAGAGTGAACAGGCATCATTTGGGCATAGGCACACAGATGAAGGCAAAAAGAAAGGAAGGTGACTGGAATTTATCTGAATATGAAAAAAAGTCTTCAAGCTGGTAAAGAACTGTGCAGCACAAAAGAAATCTTGAAAAATATTTTCCATTCTAGTTTAATGACATACTGCTAACCATTTGACTATTTATTCATTTCCATAGACACTGCCTGACCTAAGTTCTTCCAGAATATTGTGCGTGTTGCTCTAGACTTCCAGCATCCGCAGAATATCTTGTTTTTTTTTTAATTTACCATGGGCTCTCTGCAGCATTTTCCACAGAGTGAGAAGCTACTTACTTTGCAAGATTGTTAGTAAAATACTCAAAATGCATCATACAAACTAATCTGGATGTTATTTGAAATTTATTTTCTCAATCACATTAATGGAGAACATCATAAGTAATTTATGTGGAAATTTGCAAGCAATCTTGTTTTCTGCAGTTCTTTGTATATAGAAGCTGAGGTTTCTATTCAGGGTGGATCATGATTATAATGCTTTCGGGGTTGAAATGTGCTACTGTGGAAATTTGACTATATGTTTCCTGATGCCAACTATATTTGCGCCAGTGATGTGTTTTCCATGCTGGACTCCTAGGTAATGGCATTATTCCCTGTGTAATGCTCATTTAGAGTGGATTCTGGAGAAATGAGTCTACCTGGTTTCTTGTCCCAGGCCAAGAAAGTTCAGAAAGCACTGCCATCTCTGCAGGATTTGAAGGGGCTTCTCTAAGCAGATTCAATCTGGTGTTTGGAAACTAAGTTGGGTAGTTCTAATTTAACTTATCTATTTACCTACTCATCTTGTTCTGCCCTTACTCCTGCTCCAGCCCCAAAGGTAGTAACCCTGATCAGTGCTCAATAGAGCACCCTTACCAACTGCTAGCAATCAACTCTCATTCCACTCTACCTCCACTCCCAAACACTCCACCCCTTCTCCCAACCGCTCAACACCATAATCTTGTAGACTAAGTCTAGCCCTAGACTTGCCTCCTTTACTTTGTACCTCAGTGGTGTTGTACTTCAAAGTTGGGCTGATTATTCGGCATCTAAAATCTTGAGCCTTTGCTAGTACTGAAATGGAGATCATGTTCTATAATAATTGTTTGTTCCCTGTGGCTGCTAATAATACCTTTTGGTCTACAATGTGAGCTTTGAATCCTGTTTGTTTTGCAATACTCTTAACACAGTTAGATTAATGAAAATTGCCCCTTGCCATTGCCCTCTCTTGAAGTAGTTACATTTAATTATCAGCATGAGCAATATTTCAATAATATGACTGCCATTGATGACTGCCAATCCACCTCCTTTGGACCAGTAAATAAGTCACTGTATCTATGGGATAATATCAGAAAGTGCTGGGAAATCTCCTCAGGAAGGATCACCATCAACACTTATTGTCTGTGATCCTTTGCCAGAACGGGGAATTGGAACCTCTCTTTCTCAGTTCTGATGAAGGGTCCCCAATCTAATACATTGAGCATTTCTCATCTTCTCAGATACCGCCTCACCTGATGACTTTGTCCAACATTTTTGTTTGCTTTTATTTTATTTCAAATTTTCAAAATCTGCAGTTTTTCTCAATTCTTCATTCATCTAATCTCTTCAGCTTTGTATTGTTGCACTTTAAAGAAAATTATTCCTTTTTCATTTTAATTATTCTGTTTTACTTTCTTTCTTTTTCATCATAGTTTTTTTTTAAAAAGTGTCAAGTTGAGTAGATTTATTTTCCATAAATCAAGACGGCACACCTGCTGGCAGTTTTCTCAGTTACACCTTATAGATTTACCATTCAACCCAGTGGCAGAGCAGGAGTGTGCTTAGATTACTTTGCATTTGTGTGGGGAATGGGGTCCGGATGCCTGAGCTATGTTAAAACTAGCTCAGTCAGCACAGTCATGGAATGAGATTGCTGCGCTGAGGTAAAGAAAAGGAAAGATAAGGTACCTTGCATTTTTTTCTGTGAATTACTCATGTTTTGTTAGCTTAAAAGTTAATTTTACTCTTTATTTTGATTGTCAACTAGTTATTCAACCGATTATTTGTACTATTTTTGGTAGCTTTGGGAATTAGCAATGCAGGGGAAAATTCAATGCCATCTGGTAAAGACTTCCAGTGGAATAATGTGAGTAAGAGTTGGTCAGGCCTGTCTGTGTTATTCCATCATTCAAGGCTAAAGGCCATGCTGTTTGGCTCTGTGACGGTCTCAAACAGGATCAGCCCCCTGGATGCAGAAAAGGTGAGCATGGAGGAAAAGGAAATAAGTCTGACATGTCCCACTCAGAAAAATTCAAGTCAAAGCCTTTTCACTGATATCTAGTTTGTAACTACATATACATATAAATATAAGTAAAAATATAGAGTGAATTCCGGTTAGTTTGGACGCATTGGGATCAGTACATTTTTAACTATATAACAAATGGTTAAAAACGTTTAACAAAAGACAAACCGCCATTTTACTGTGTAATAAATTAAGTATTTAAACGAAATACAGAATAAATTAGAACTATCAATTCTACCACAGTATGAGACAACTGTGTATTAGTTCTTAATAGTTATCAACAGTGTAATTCATCCAGTGTACAGTAGCATATTATTTTGATTGACTGTAAGTGAACAAAATCAGTGCAGACACCTCGTGTAGATAATGGACTACCTTCATACAGTGATATTGACAATTGCATCCCCCACATCTTCATTTTCATTGTTACATTCAAGATTAAAGATGACTGTTGATCCCTTCAAATACCTTTGTAGTTCCTAACTTGTTGAAGTAATGAAATTATTTCATTTTTCACTCCTGGGTGTTTCTGGTATCTCCAAGCCTGAATGCTTGAAACTGCAGGGAGCAAATTGGTTCTGAATTATCTGAATTTCTCGCCATCACTATCAAAAATCACTGCTTTTTGAACACAAGTGCACACAACTGACGCTATTTAAAAACTGTTTGTTCTCAGCATGGTGTTGTGTCCCATGCGTCCGATGCTAGTTAGAAACTGGTTGGCAACCGTCTCCTGCCACAGCTAAGTGGTACGGGGTCCCAAGTAAATGAAGGGGATCCCGGCGATTTTCAGAATTAGCTTCCGTTCTTTAAGAGTTGTCCCACACAAGAGCTGCACATACCCACACAGACCTCTGTGCAGTAGCCAGGATTGTTGCTGTTGTCATTCCTCTCTGTGCCTTGTGGTACATCGGGCGGCAACATTTGCCATTTCTTTAGCACTTGTCTGTTTCTTATGACGCTGAGTTGCTAGCTCAACGCTCAACCTAGCAGGGACGGAAGGCGAGTAAGGAGCCAGCCCGACTCAGATCCAGGACCACTCGCCCTGGAGTCCAGTGCAGATGCCACTGCACCACCAGCCGGCAGCAGCCAAGATGTGGGGTACAAATTGCAATGGGAGATAGAAAAGACATGTAAAAGATGCAATGTTACAATAGTCATGGGGGATTTCAATATGCAGGTAGGTTGGGGAAAAATCAGGTTGGTGCTGTTTCACAAGAGACAGAATCTCTAGAATGCATATGAGATTACTTCTTTGAGCAGCTTGTGGTTAAACCCACTAGGAGCCAGACAGTTCTGGTTTGGGTGCTCTGTAATGAACCAGATATGATTAAGGAACTTAAGGTAAAGGAACCCTGAGGAGATAGTAATCATATTATGATTGAATTCACCCTGCACTTTGAAAGGGAGAAGATAAAGTCAGATGTATCAGTATTACAGGGGAGTAAATGGAAAGCAGGGATGATGGCAGTACAGCAGTGGCTGGAGTTTCTGGGAGCAATTCAGAAGGCATAGGATAGATACTGCAAATCCCAAAGAAAAAGAAATATTCTAAACGGAGGATGTGCCAACTGTGTCTGACAAAGGAAGTCAAAGACCACATAAAATCAAGAGAGGGTATATAACATAGTAAAAATTAGTGGGAAGTTAGAGGATTAGGAAGCTTTTAAAAAACAACAGAAGGTAACTAAAACACAATAAGGAGAGAAAAAAATGAAAAAAGATAAACTAGGCAATAATATAAAAGAGGATAACAAAAGTTTTTTTAGATATATAAAGAGAAAAGGAGCTATGAGAGTGGATATCGGATGGCTGGAAAATTATGCTGGAGAGGTAGTAATAGGGGACAAAGAAATGGTGGATGAATTTTTAAGTATTTTTGTCAGTCTTCACAGAGGAAGACAACAGTGAAATTCGAGAGTGTCAAGAGGCAGGAGTGAGCGTAGTTGCTATTACTAAGGAGAAGGTGCCTGGGAAGCTGAAAGATCTGAAGAAATCCCAAAGAAAACAGTAATATTCTAAGGGGATGAGGCAACAATAGGTGCCAAGGGAAGTCAAAGACAGCTTAAAAGCAAATAAAAGTGCATGTAACATAAAAAAATTGTGGGAAGTTAGAGGATTGTGAACATTTTAGAACACTAACAAAAGGCAGCTAAAAAAGCAATAAGGAGAGAAAATATAAAATAAAAAGGCGAGCGAGCCAATAATATACAAGAGGATATAAAAAGATTTTTCAGATATATAAAGAGAGGTGAGACTGGATATCGGACCACTGGAAAATGACACTGGAGTGGTAATAATGGGGGACAAAAATGACAAACAAACTTAATACATTTTTGAATCAGTCTTCACTGTGGAAGACACCAGCAGTATATCAGAAATTTGAGTGTGTCAGGGGGCAGAAGTGAGTGTCATTACTGTTACTAAGGAGTAGATACTTGGGAAGCTGAAAAGTCTGAAGGTGGACAAGTCACCTGGATCAGATGGACTACACCCTAGGGGTGTAGCTGAAGAGGCTGTGGAGGCATTAGTAGTGATCAAGATTACTAGATTTTGGAATGTTCTGGGATACTAGAAAATTGCAAATGTCACTCAGCTCTTTAAGAAGGGAGGAAGACAAAAGAGAGGAAATCTAAGGTAGTTAGCCTAATCTTCATGCTTGGGAAGATGTTGGAGTTCATTATCAAGGATGAAGTTTTGGGGTACTTGAATGTCATGATGGAATAGGCCAATAACATACAAGAGGATATAAAAAGATTGTTTAGATATATATAAAGAGTAAAAGAGAGGCGAGACTACAGACTGGTATGGATTCCTTAAGGGGAAATCTTGCCTGACAAATCTTTTGGAATTCTTTGAGGAAATAATGGGCAGGATAGACAAAAGAGAGTCAGTGCATGTTGTGTACTTGGATTTTCAGAAGGCCTTTGACAAGGTGTTAAACAAGATAAGAACCCCTGGTATTACAGGAAAAATACTAGCTTAGATAGAAGATTCACTGATTGGCAGGAGACAAAGAGTGACTAATGGAGGATTTTTCTACTTGCCTGTAGGTTTATAGTGGTGTTGCGATTCACACTTAATTTTTTTCTCCATTCTCATCAATTGAGGAGACATAGTTAGCAACATTGATTATTTTCCTGTATTTATCTGTTTCCTTCACTAAGTTAAGGTAAAAGTTTATTGTCATATGCACAAGTACAAATAAGCACAGGTGAAATGGAATACACATAAGCAGCAGTTACAAGAAAAACATTAACTAAATACAAATTACACTTTTTTTACAAGAAAGAACAAAACTAGATCAAAATAAAAGTTTTAGTGCAGAGTGACAAAAGTGGTATTGGAGTTGCTAAACTCCAGTGATTAGGGCTATGCCAGTTGGTTTGAGAGCCAGATAGTTGAAGGGAAGTCACTGTTCTTGAACTAGATGTTGTGGGACCTGAGGTCTCTGTATCTCCTACCCAATGGTAACTGCAAAAAGGAGGCCTCGCTTGGATGGTGGGGATCTTTAACCGTGGACATGGACGTTGCTCTCTCGAGGCAGTGCTGCCTGTATTTGCTGGTGGTGGTGGAGAGCGGTGTCCCTTGGTGTACTGGGCAGAGTCCACTATCTGCTGCAGTTTCTTACCTTCCTGTGCATATACTGTACTGTAAGACTGCTCTTTCAACAACTCTGATAATAGGAGCTTCCACAGAATGCTGAGGGATGCCCTTCTGGGCTCGATACGCAACTAGTAAGGTTTCCTGCAAAGTCACAGCCACATGCAATACAGAAACGGACCTTGGGCCCTTCCAATCCATACCAATAATTGCCCATTTAATCCAATCCATTTTCATTCTCCTCTCATTCCCAGCTCATTTATCCATTAAGCACAGTTTACAGTGGTCAATTATCCTACTAGTCCACATGCCTTTGGGAAGCCAGGCACCCGGAGGAAAACCATGGCGTCACGCAAGCTCCACAGACTCACCACCTGAGTTCAGAATTTAACCCGGGTGTCTGCAAGGCAGCAACATTACTGACTGCGCCACTGTGTCACTCAAATGGGTTCAATAGATTAACACTT
This sequence comes from Mobula hypostoma, assembly GCF_963921235.1. NCBI lineage: Eukaryota > Metazoa > Chordata > Chondrichthyes > Myliobatiformes > Myliobatidae > Mobula > Mobula hypostoma. The sequence continues at coordinate 71,646,260 of NC_086102.1, read as the reverse complement.
TCCATTTAAGGCTGTACAGCCTTCGCTTAAGTCTCAGAACAAACCATCAATTTACAGACTAATTGCATTATACCGGGGTACACATATAAAAGTACGCCGGGTTTAATTCATCTGGTTGACCAGTCTTGGACGAAATGTTCTCCCCTGATGTTGGAAATCTTATATTTTCACTTACCGAATTCTGACAAAAGACTCGGTCTTAAATAGTCGATTATTGTTGCTTATACGAAATAGGACAAACGCATCCTACATCATTGCTAAAGTGAAAACAATACTAAGCGCAGTTAACAGCGGTTTAAGAATCCAATGAGAATAATTGGGAACCATTGGCCATTTGTTCTGGCGATAAAGGATTAAAAGTAAAGTCCAGCTGCTAAAAATGGTTTAAGAGGCTATGTCCTTACCTTCGATACAGGGGCTCATGTAAAGGATCGAGCTTCCAGTCGCAACTCCTCTGGGCTGTGAGTACCGTTGCGCTTCAGCGCAATAACAAAACCCAAAGCACTCCGCGCTCTCTCGCCACTTCAAGCATCAAGTTCGCCAGATGTGCTCTATACTGTGCTATCATCTGCCGGAGACGTGTCGCTCATCATGGTCCAGAACTCAGGAGACCCCCGGAGGCTGCAGCTTGAGGGAGCCAACCGTGAACTGACAGGGGATGGCGAAGTGAACTGCAGCGGATAGCAAGGATGGGCGGAGGGGGGAGGGAGGGGGCGCTGAGATTAGAGGCAGACACGGAGGAAGGAGGAAGAAAGCGTACCAGTTTGAAACACATTCAACTGGAAGTCGGACACATGTTGAAAATTGCAACACTATACGGAAAGAGTAGAGGAAACTCCCGTTTAGTTTCGAAGGACCACGTTGCCTTTCCGTACTCTGAGCATTAACGGTTATCTCAAAGAGGCAGATCTTGTTCAAGGACATCGATTTTTCGCAATTTAAAAAAATGAGTTCACATTTGTCGATTCTGTCAAATTCCATAACTTATTTACGGGGGGTGGAGGGGGGTGCGCTGGTGGTGTGGAAGGTGGCTGGAGTTATTCCAGTTTTAATGGTAGCGTTGAAATTATCCAATTTATTTTAGTCGGTTCTGCCTAATGTATATCGTTTCAAGACGACAATATACTTCTTATTTTTTTTCGCTCCTTTGTATTGAATCAGATTTTCTTCTGTCTTCATCCTTCTGGTCTGCTGCTTGTAATGAAGCCAATCCTAATCAGAAAGCTTTCAATATCTTCGGGTTATATCATCAGCATGCGATTTCAAACACTAGATTCCCTTTATTGCTTCCAAATTCATTTGGTTTTGCCCCTAATTATTTGCATTGAATTTTTAAAGTGATTCAAGTTCTTAAGAACAAATAATGTCAGAAAACTTCTTGCTGAAATAATAACAGAGAGGCAACTGTGAAAATGAGCTCCTAAAATAAACTGGACTTGCAATAGACTAAGTCTGAACAAGAGCAGGCAGGGAAGGATTCTTCAAATGACACCTCAAGCAGTTTTTATTTTTTCTTTCTCCCAGTCCCCAGATAACTAGATTTGACAGAGAACAGTCAGGACAATCCAGTTTACTCCCTTTATACTCCTGACTGTGAGGCCAGATTCTGCCCTAACTCCATCGCCAAGTTCACAGGTGACATGCCTATAATGGGACTGACATCAAACAATGACAAGACAGAGTATAGGAAGGAGATGGATGCCCTAGTGACATGATGTCAAGACAGAAAACTTCCCTCCATGTCAGCCAAACAAAACATCTGGTCACTGTTTTCAGTAAGTAAGGTATAGTGTACACTTCTCCATGTATCAGTGCTGCTGAAGTATATATGGCTGAGAGCTTAAAGTTCCTGGATCTAAACATCATTAATAGCCTATCTTGGTACGGCCACATAGATGGTATGGCTATGAAAGAACACCAGTGCCTCTACCTCTCTAAGAGGCTAAGAAATTTCAGCATGTCCCAGCTGACCCTCACCAGTTGTGATGGATGGCCCATACAAAGTATCCTATTGCAGTTTAGTACGACAACAGCTCTGCCCGAGATTGAAAACAATTGCAGAGAATTGTGGACACAGCTCAGCACAAAATGAAAGCCAGCCTCCTCTCTGTCAACTCTGTCTACGCTTCCTACTGCCCCAGGAGAGCAACTAACATAATCAAAGACCCCTCCAACCCTGAACAATCTATCTTCTCTCCACTTCCATCAGGCAAAAGGTACATAAGATCGGAAGTATGCAACACCAGGCTCAATGATAGTTTCTATCCTGTTTTACAGGACTCTTGAATGGATCTTTTGTACAATAAAGACGATCTGTTGATTAAGATTAGGGTCAGGGTTAGGCACTGCACTTTCTCTGTAACTAATGCTGTAACACCATATCCTGCATTTTGCTATTATGTTTACCATTAGCTCTTTAAACGCAGTCTAACAAGTTTACTTCCCTCAACCACCTCCTCAATCTGTTTATCACATCTTCCTAACCCTTTAGCCTGAAGGTTTAAATTGATGTCCATCTCCTTGTGTATGGAAATAAATGGAAACAAGTTTTCTTTGCAACGCACACAAAATGCTGGAGGAACTCAGCAGATCAGGCAGCATCAATGAACAGTGACCTTTCAGGCCGAGAGTGGAGTGGAAAGGAAGGGGGAAGAAGCCAGAATAAGAAAGTGGTGGGGGGGAGGGGGACAAGCGAGAAGGTGATAGATGAAGCCAGGTGAGTGGGGAAGGGAGGATGAAAAAAGAAGTTGGGAGATAAGTGGAAAAGGCAAAGGGTTAGAGAAGAAGGAATCTGATAGCAGAGGAGAGTGGATCATGGGAGAAAGGAAGGCGGCGGGGGGGGTGGGATGTAATGATGTGATAAGCAGGTGATTAGAAGAGGTAAGAGGCCAAAGTGAGGAAATGAAGAGGGAAGGGGAAAAAATTACCAGAAGTTGTTACAAGGTGGGCATTGATGGCGGACCGAAATGCAAGACACAGACACTGAAGTACTAGGAACAGGACAAGGTTTATCACGAAAGCAAGGGGAGTCAGGAAGAAATGATGCTGGACATCGACACAGGCCCTGGACGAGACAAGAACACCTGGCCTGGGCTAGCACTAAGACTAGGAAAGCGGGACCAGAACAAGGAACTTGGAACTAGGAGCCTGGGCTAGGACTCTGAGCCAGAGACTGGAGAAGGACCCGAAATGTGGGTCTTGACTCGGGCTCGGACCCTGGATCTAGGCAAGGACAAGACGTGGCTACAGGACTGGACGTGGAACTCCTGCACAGGATGAGGCACATGGACAGGATGAGAACACAAAGCCGTGGCTTGGACTAGATGAAGTTCTTGGACGTGGCTTGGACTGGACAAGGTACTTGGACGTGGCTTGGACTGGACAAGGTACTTGGATGTGGCTTGGACTAGACGAGGTTCTTGGACGTGGCTTGGACTAGACGAGGTTCTTGGACGTGGCTTGGACTAGATGAGAGACTGGCAGATCCCAGGACTGGGCAAGAGAACTCCAGCACAGGACTGGGCGAGGCTCTTGGACTCGGCTTGGTTAGGCTCTTGGGTACGGAGCTGGGACCCTCTCCTTGGAGCGCAGGGCCGAAATGACTGCCAAGGACACTTGAACGAGGTAAACTGCCAAGGGACGCCTGGACTGGACGAGGGACTCCTGGACTGGAAGAGAACACGAAGCCTTGACTTGGACAGGACTGGAATGTGGCACCTAGAACTTGGAACACAGGAACACAGAGCCAGGTCCCCTCCATGGGAACAGGACTTAGGGCCAGGGCTTTACACATAGCCAGGACCCCTCTTTGGGAACAGGACCTAGGGCCAGGACTCCTCTTTGACATGGACACTAAACACGGGGACACAAAGAGATACTTCCAAACTCAGTGATAGATAGTTCCTTATCTTGGCATGGCAAGGCTCCAGTCTCATTTTGGCAGTTGAACTTGCCAGAGATGCAGGCTTTAGAAGGAAGGGGAAGGGAGGCAGTCCAGCAAGAAATCCTTGGTTTGAGAGGTATTTATGTGCCAGCCCAAAACGAGAATCAGATGCCTCAATTAAAGCACCCAATGGACCAAGGGAAAACAGGAAAATCTGGAATAAGGAATCAACGGACTAGACCGTGAACCAGAATGTGGACTTCACACACCAGACCATGACAGAAGTTAGGGAAATCAATGTCCATGCCATCAGGTAGGTGTATTCTAGACATAATATGAGGTGTTGCTCTTCCAACCTGAGAGTGGCCTCATTATGGCAGAAGAGGAGGCAGTGGACTGACATATCAGAATGGGAATGGAGATAGGATTTGAAATGGTTGGCCAGGAGGAAATTCCACTTTTTACAGATGGAGAGGAGGAGCTCAACAAAGCAGCCTCCCAGTCTATGTCGGATCACACCAATGTAGTGGAGGCTGCACTGGGACAGCAGACAACACTACACAGATTTACATGTGGAGTGTTGCTTCACCTGGAAGGACTGAATCGAGGTGATGGAGGAGGTGAATGGACAGGTGTAGCAGTTCTGCCACTTTCAGTGATAAGTGCCAGGAGATTAGTGTGGAGGGACGAATGGACAAGGAAATCACAGGGGGAGTGATCCCTGAGGAAGGTGGAGAGTGAGGGGGAAATAAAGATGTGATTGGTGGTACAGTCCCATTGAAGATAGTGGAAGTTATGGAGAATGATGTGTTGGAAGCAGAGGCTCATGGGGTGGTAAGTGAGGCAAGAGAAACTCTATCCCTGTTAAGGTGGCGGGAAGACAGGGTGAGTGCTGACGTATGAGATGGCTTTTCTTTGTCAACTTTATCTAAATCTGTCATAATTTTGTGATTTTATCTAAATCTGTCATAATCCGTCCTAGTCAACGAGGAACTGTGGAACATCCTGAACAGTTTGTGAATCTGGAATTATTTTTATGGTGAAAATCGTCGATAAACCTGGGTGCCGATAGGGCTGATGCAGGTGGGGCGAATGGACTGGTACTTACAGGTTTTGATTTCCAAATAGGGAACGTGGAATTGATCTTGAGTGTCTTGGGGAGCTTCAAGGTGTAAGCCACCGGGTTTACTTTCTTGAGCACCTTGCAGGGTCCAATGAACTTGGGTGCCAACTTCCTAGAATCAACCCAGAGAAGTAAATCCTGAGTACTCAGCCAGACCTGTTGCCCAGGCTGCAAAGCTGGTCCCTCTCTTCATGTGGTTAGCCTTTATTTTAGCCTTCCTGGTAGAGGTTATCAAAATCTCTCTTGCCCTTGTCCGTTTTTCCTTGCAGCATCAGATGAGGTCTTCAGCTGCAGGAACCCCAATCTTGAACTTCTGCTGAGGGAAGAGTGGCGGAGAACATTCAAATTGGCATTTGAATGGGGACATCACACACACAGAGTGCTGTAATGTGTTCTGGATGACCTCTGCCCACATCAAATGGTCACACCACTCAACCAGTTTTTCTGAGGCCAGGCATCTTAGAGTTAGTTTTATATCCTGGTTCACCTGCTCTGGCTGCCTGTTGGACAGAGGAAAGACTCACTGTAGCCCTGATCAGTGTACAAAATGACCTCTAAAAACTTGATGTGATTTGTGGACTCCAATCTGACACAATGTCTACTGGAAATCCATGGGTCCTGAAGACTTGATGCAGAACAATGCCAGCCATCTCCGCTGCTGATGGTAGTTTGTCCAATCCAATGAATTTGCAGGCTTTTGAAAAATGATCTACAATTACCATGATGACAATCTTCCCCTTGCAAGGAGGAAGGCCCGTGACAAAGTCCCTGGAGATGTAAGTTCATGGTCTGTCCAGAACAGGAAGAGTGTGAAGGAGCCCTTGAGATTGGGTGCAGAGCTCCTTGTTCTGGGCAAACACCTCACACGCCTGCACATATGGTCGGACCTCTTTAGCCATTCCAGGCCACCAGTACCTCCAGTTAATGAACTCGAGGGTTTTGCCAACCCCTGGGTGCGTGTTCATTTGCAATGAGCGTCTCCACTGAAGTACCTTAGATCTGATAGAACTTGGGATGCACAGAAGACCAGGAGGACAGTTCTTGGGAATCTTCTCTTGTACCTGAGCCTTGCAAACAAGAGCGTCGATTCCCCAACGAATTGGCGCTACTGCCTTAGCTTGGGGAAAAACGGTGGTAGGTTGTTCCTCTCTTTCGGGTTCATTGAACTGACAAGGCATCCGGTGTTTGATTCTTTGACCCCGGTTGATAGGTCAGAACAAAATTGAACTGGTTAAAGAAAAGGAACCACCTGGCCTGCTTGGAATTCAGTCTTTTGGCCTGCTGAGTATAAGGCAGGTTTTTGTGGTTCATCCATACAATAAAAGATTTCTTTGCCCCCTCAAGCCAGTGACGCCATTCCTTCAATGCCAACTTGACCAGGAGCATCCCTCCATTTCCAGAGTCATAGTTCACCTCTGCCATGGATAGCCACCTGGAAAGGATGCACACGGGTGCAGTTTACTGTCCAAAGGTGTCCATTGAGACAAAACTGCACCTGCTCCAACATCCGAGGCGTCCACCTCCATGATGAAGGGAAGGTCTGGGATAGGTGAGGTGAAAATGGAAGCTGTCTTGAACCACTGTTTGAATTTTGCAAAAGCAGTCTCCTCTTCAGCAGTCCAACAAAAGGGCTTGTGCTCTTAGTTAGTCCTTTCAGTGGAGCCACCACTGAGCTGAAGTTCCTGATGAACTTTCCGTGAAAGTTGGCAAATCCCAGGAACTGTTGGACTTGTTTCACATTGGATGGCTGTGGCCAATCTCTGACCTTCTGTGTCTTAGTAGAAGACACCTTGGGAGTTCCATTAGAGAGGATAAAACCCAAAAATGAAACAGTGGTTACATGAAATTCAGACTTCTCTAGCTTGACATAAAGTGCATGATCTGGAAGCCTCTGATGTGAGATATCTCTGATATGAGTGACGTGCTCCTCCATGGAACTCAGAAAATTAGGATGCTATTCAAGTAGACAAAGGTGTACTTATGGAGAGCTCCCATAATACGTCATTGATGAAGGCCTGGAAAACTGCTGGTGAGTTAGCAAGGCTGAAGGGCTGAGCAGGTACTCACAGTGTCCTGTCAGTGTGTTGAATGCAGTCACTCTCCTTTATGAAGACCAGACTGCACACACTCAGCAAGTCTAGCTTCAAGGGTACTTTTGCCCCTTGGAGAACCTTAAATGCAGTGTTCATGGGTGGAAGTAAGTAACAATTTTTGGCTGTAATGCGATTCAGTCTCTATAATCAATGCATGGCCGCAGGCTTCCATCCTTTTTTTTGTACGAAGAGGAAGCCCAAGCCGGCTGGCGTGGAAGAGGGCCAAATGAATCTCACTGCAAGAGCATTTTTCATGTACTCCTTCTGGTGCTTCTCTCCAAGCCTGAGAGCGCTTACAATCGATCTTGTGGAGATCAAATACCAGGCAGTAGGTCAACTGCACAGTTGTGTGTTCGGTGCTGTGGAAGAATTGATGCCTGTCCCTTGATGAAAGCCTCTTACAAATCCTTGTAGATGGAGGGGATTTTGACCAGTTTGGGTGTTGCTATAACCCCGAACGTCCATCCGAGGATGATCCCTGAGGCTCCTTGGGTTGTGAGGATAACTCGGCAGACCTCAGAGTCTCTTCCATAGGTTTACGAGAGTCTCGAGTTGAAACAGAGTCCAAATCCTCATCGGTATCCTGAGACAATGGCGTCCAGATGCTATGAATAGTTTTTGTCCTCCTAGGACTAGGATCCAAGGGTCTACACTTTGATGGGACCTGGCAACTACAATTCCTTGGTACCTCATTGGCAGGCTTCTTGGCTTGCCCCTGTCTCTTGTCTCTAGTTCCAGCACACCCCTGACTAGATAGGGTTGGGACTCACACAGTCCTGTTGACTGGAGCTGGCTTGTCTGCCCTTGGAGGCAGGACTGGGTCTCCCAAAGGCTTCAAGCTACCCCAATCAAAAGTCTGCCTCCTCATCGGCCACTGGTCTCACGATCTAAAACATTCTCTCTCGCAACAACTTCAGCACGATCTTCCCTTCATTCCAGTTCACAGAAGGGTTATGCTTGAATAGCCATGAGTGCTCCAGGATGCAGAGAATCGATGATACGGAAACAAATGTCCTCCACATGTTCCCCTATTCTCATTCACAAAACCGACGTCTACCACAGGAGCTACCTGGATCCGAGAGGATGACTGTCCAAGGCAGTTGTGGGCATGGGCTGGCCCAGTTCCTGCTGAGGTATGTTGAGCCGACAGTCTGTCCCCAAATCCTAGAAATTACTAGCTGCCCCAGCATCCATTAAGGCATTCACCTCTCACTGGTTCTTCCCCCAGGAGATCTCTGCCTTCAGCGTGACCCCTGAATCAGTGGGGTCGGGAGTAATGGCTGCTCCCGTCATAGTCCTCCCAACGCGGGACAGTCTTAGCAGTTTTCCTGATGGCTGCAACTTTGGACATTCGGCCCACAGGTGACCTGCTTCCCCGCAGTAATCGCAGCAACCTGGAACCCAACGCTAGGACCTCTCATCGGCTATGAGTCTTGTACAACCAATCTGCATTGGTTTGACAGGATCTTGTGCGGGAGACAGGCAGATGATTGTCAGTGGCTGAGAAGCGGAACTGTGATGCGTTGAGACTGGGCTTGGGTTAGCCCGCTTCAACATCCTAAGATAATCCCACTTTCGCTTTGCCAGGCGATTTTCGAGGCAGATGGACTGATCAATCAGAGCTTCTAAGTCCACTACTGGCTCTCCCAAGCCAGGGACATTCTTTAATCTGCCTCAGAGTCAGTGGCAGTACAGAGTGGTCAAGGCCTCCTCGTTCCAGCCACACTCCTTGGCCAGAGTCCAAAATTGAATAGCGTAGTCACCTTTTGACCGACTACCCTGACACATCTTCATCAGAAGGCCTGAGGGTCTCTTAGCTCTGGCGGGATGTTGAACACCATGGATTTCATGTACTCTTCCGAATCAGAGCAGATCTCTGACCTCTGTTGCCAACGCGTGGTCGCACAGGCCAGGGCTCTCCCGGTCAGTAGTGAGATCACGAAGACCACCTGTCCACGCTCTGCAGAGAGCCAGGACAGCTGGAGTTCAAACACCAACAGTGAGTGAGGAAGCTGAGGCATGAGCCTGGGTCAGCGCCAAGTCTCTCTGGGTCAGAAGAAGGACTGACTCCACAGAGCAACTGACAGCCTCACCCCAGCGATTCCGGCTTCCTCCTAATGACAGTTGGTTCATGACAACCTGGAGGTTGTGTATCTCCTGGCTCTGTCTTGCAATTTTCTTGCTGTGGCTGCCCACAGTTGACAACAGGCTCCGATTCCCCACTGGGTCCACGTTCGGCCCAATCATACTGTAACGAGAGACCTGGGTGAGGATGGTTAGGACCAAAGTGCCAGAGTATCTGAGACTAGAATCAAGACACGATATGAGACTGAAACGAGGACAGGGTTCTATACTAGACGCTAGATGAGAATCCAGAGTAGAACTGATGATTGAGCACTAAAGCAACACACACAAAATGCTGGTGGAACGCAGCAGGCCAGGCAGCATCTATAGGAAGAGGTACAGTCGACGTTTTGGGCCAAGACCCTTCGTCAGGACTAACTGAAAGAAGAGATAGTAACAGATTTGAAAATGGGAAGGGGAGGGGGAGATCCGAAATGATAGGAGAAGACAAGGGAGGGAGGGTTGGAGCTAAGAGCTGGAAAGTTGATTGGCAAAAGGGATGCCAGGCTGGAGAAGGGAGAAGATATGGGATGGGAGGCTGAGGGAGAAAGAAAGAGGGAAGGGGCCATCAGAGGAAGATATAGTCAGAGGGAGAAAAAAAGAGAGAGATAGAAAGGGGAAATAAATAAATAAGGGATGGGGTAAGAAGGGGAGGAGGGGCATTAACAGAAATTAGAGAAGTCAATGTTCATGCTATCAGGTTGGGGGCTACCCAGACGGAATATAAGGTGTTTTCCTCCAATCTGAGTGTGGCTTCATCTTGACAGTAGAGGAGGCCGTGGATAGACATATCAGAATGGGAATGGGACGTGGAATTGAAATGTGTGTCCACTGGGAGATCTTGCTTTCTCTGGTGGACAGAGCGTAGGTGTTCAGCAAAACGGTCTCTCCGTCTGCGTCGGGTCTCGCCAATATACAGAAGGCTACATTGAGAGCACCGGACGCAGTATATCAGACCAGCCAACTCACAGGTGAAGTGTCACCTCACCTGGAAGGACTGTCTGGGGCCCTGAATGGTAGTGAGGGAGGAAGTGTAAGGGCATGTGTAGCACTTGTTCCGCTTACCAGAATAAGTGCCGGGAGGGAGATTGGTGGGAAGGGATGGGGGTAATGAATGGACAAGGGAGTTGCGTAGGGAGCGCACCCTGCGGAAAGCAGAAAGGGGAGGGAGGGAAAGATGTGCTTGGTAGTGGGATCCCGTTGGAGGTGGCGGAAGTTACGGAGAATAATATGTTGGACCCGGAGGCTGGTGGGGTGGTAGGTGAGGACCAGGGGAACCCTATTCCTAGTGGGGTGGTGGGAGGATGGAGTGAGAGCAGATGTGCGTAAAATGAGGGAGATGCATTTGAGAGCAGAGCTGATGGTGGAGGAAAGGAAGCCCCTTTCTTTAAAAAAGGAAGACATCTCCTTCGTCCTAGAATGAAAAGCCTCATCCTGAGAGCAGATGCAGCGGAGACAGGGAAATTGTGAGAAGGGGATGGCATTTTTGCAAGAGACAGGGTGAGAAGAGGAATAGTCCAGGTAGCTATGAGCGTCCGTAGGCTTATAGTAGATATCAGTAGATAAGCTGTCTCCAGAGACAGAGACAGAAAGATCAAGAAAGGGGAGGGAGGTGTCAGAAATGGATCAGGTAAATTTGAGGGCAGGATGAAAGCTGGAGGCAAAGTTAATGAAGTCAATGAGCTCAGCATGTGTGCAGGAAGCAGCGCCAATGCAGTCATCGATGTAACGAAGGAAAAGTGGGGGACAGATACCAGAATAGGCACGGAATATAGATTGTTACACAAAGCCAACAAAAAGGCAGGCATAGCTGGGACCCATACGGGTGCCCATGGCTAAACCTTTAGTTTGTAGGAAGTTGGAGGAGCCAAAGGAGAAATTATTAACGGTAAGGACTAATTCCACTAGACGGAGGAGAGTGGTGGCAGAGGGAAACTGGTTAGGTCTGGAATCCAAAAAGAAGTGGAGAGCTTTGAGACCTTCCTGTTGGGGGATGGAGGTATATAGGGACTGGACATCCATTGTGAAAATAAAGTGGTGCGGGCCAGGGAACTTAAAATCATTGAAAAAAATCAGAGCTTGAGAAGTGTCACGAACATAGGTGGGAAGGGATTGAACAAGGGGTGATAAAACAGTGTCGAGGTATGCAGTAATGAGTCCAGTGGGGCAGCAGGAAGCTGAAACAATGGGTCTACCTGGACAGGCAGGTTTGTGGATCTTGGGTGGGAGGTAGAAACGGGAAGTGCGAGGTGTGGGAACTATAAGGTTGGTGGCAGTGGGTGGGAGATCCCCAGAGCTGATAAGGTTGGTGATGGTGTGGGAGACAATGGCCTGGTGCTCCTTAGTGGGGTCATGATTGAGGGGTAAATAAGAGGAGGTATCCGTGAGTTGTCGCTGTGCCTTGGCAAGGTAGAGGTCAGTGCGCCAGACTACAACAGCACCCCCCGGTATCGGTGGGTTTTATAGTAAGGTTAGGATTGGTGCAGAGGGAATGGAGAGCAGAGCATTCGGAAGGAGTGAGGTTGGAATGGGAACAAGGTGTGGTGAAGTTGAGACGGTTGATGTCCTGTTGGCAATTAGCGATAAAGAGATCCAGAGCAGGCAGAAGACCAGAGCGGGGTGTTCATGAAGAAGAGAAGGGTTGAAGATGGGAGAAGGGGGTCATCGGTGGGGGTGGGAGAGTCCTTGCCGAAGAAGTAGGCTCGAAGACTGAGCCGGCGGAAGAAGAGTTCCGCATCATGGCGAACGCGGAACTCGCTGAGGTGTGGGCGAAGGGGGACAAAGGTAAGGCCCTTACTGAGGACAGAGCACTCTGCTTCAGAGAGTTGAGGGTCAGAGGGGATTAGATTAGTTTTTAAGGACACTCAGTCCTCGTTTATTGTCATTTAGTAATGCATGTATTAAGAAATGATACAATGTTCCTCCAGTATGATATCACAGAAACACAAGACAGTCCAAGACTAAAACTGACAAAAACCACATAATTATAACATACAGTTAGAACAGTGCAAAGCAATACTGTAACGTGATAAAGAACAGACCGTGAGCACGATAAAAAAACGTCTCAAAATCCTGATAGCCCCATCATCTCACGCAGATGGTAGAAGGAAGAAAAACTCTCCCTGCCATGAACCTCCAGCGCCGCAAACTTGCCGATGCAGCACCCTGAAAGCACTCGACCACAACCGACTCTGAGTCCGTCCGAAAACTTCGAGCCTCCGACCAGCCCTCCGACACCGAGCACCGAGCACCGTCCTCTGCCAAGCGCTTCGACCCTGGCCCCAGCCGCCAAGCAACAGACAAAGCCGAGGATTCGGGGCCTTCCCCTCCAGAGATTCTGGATCGCACAGTAGCAGTGGCAGCGAAACAGGCATTTCAGAAGTTTCTCCAGATGTTCCTCCGTGCTTCTCACATCTGTCTCCATCAAATCAGGATTGTGCACGGCATCCTACTTGACAGATTACAGATATTCATTCCAGAGTGGCCGCTGCGCGCTGCATCACGCCGCCATCTTCTCTTCTTTGCATGGATGGTAAAGACCCAGCGCGGATGAGAGCTGGGATCAGAGGGGGGAGGGGGAGGGAGGCTGGTAGTGTCAGTGGAGAGGGGAGGGTTGGGGTGAGAGGAAGATGGAGCCTCTGAGGGCCCAGGAGCTGACGTGAGATCTGAGGGAGACGGAGTTGCAGAGTGGTGGTGGGGGAAGGTGAAACGGGAGTCACAATAGCAACATGTGAAGACCAGGCCTGGAGTTCAAGGCTGGAGTCGCAGTTGGAGGATGCACAATCACTTTGAAGGTGTCCGTAGTCTTTGGAGCCCGCATTGATGGTGCTGGAGTCCAGGTTTTGAATATGCCCTGGGTGGGTGGAGCCACCGAGATCGATGGCAGGGGCCGCAATCTGAAGTTCATGCCTGCTAGCGTCGGAGCCAGCAGGCTCTGGGGTCTGCAGATGGAAGATCTTGCGATCCTTGCCTAACATGACAAAGTCAAAGAAACGGCAATTGCAGTCATGGACCTCAGTTCAGGTGCTCTTTAAATATTAAAATCTTTTAGCCAAAACATGTCCACCAATTAGCGGGGTAGACCTGAATCTTTAAAGGGGCCTCACCAGCTGTCTATATTCTAGAGAGTTGGAGTGTCTCAGCCCTGGAAGCTGGCACGGTTTGGTGCATATCATAACACCTCCACTATTCTTTTGATTTACCTTTGGCGATAGTCTTCATCCTATATTGTATCTCGGTCCAAGGTGGGAAATGAGTAAGAGGACAAGAGTAATGGGGAGTTGATGATGGGGAGTAATTGAAGTAGAAGCCTGTAATCCTATTCTTGGGACTCTGGGTAGGCTTTGCCCTTAAATTTTCTTGCTTGGTTTCCTTTTTCTCAATATTCTTACTTAAAATCCTCTCTCTCAGTATCAATTCCATCAACGGTCTTTTCCTCAAACTGAAAAAAAATTCCCGGGTACTTCAGAGGTGAAATTATAAAAGTAGACATCGAACCAAAGAGAATTCAGTCAATGGTATGCAAAGCAATTCAAAGAGCTGAGGTTTTAAAAGATGTTGTGAAGGAGAAGAAAGAGGGGTTGGCAAGGGAATTCCAGATTAGGACACATAGGTGGTTGAAGCATTGTTGTCAATAATGAGGCAAAAAGGGGTTCCCAAAAGCCAATAAGAGGAATAGAGAAATTATTTGAGTTTCAGGCTAGATGTGATTGTAGGGTTGTGGTATGTTGATACATTGAAGCAACAGAAACCACAAAGAGACATTTCATTGCAGGTGCTGGGAACCTGGCAGTAAGTCAGCTGGAATAGAGTGATGGGTGAGCAGCACTAGATGTGGGTTTGCATGTGTACATTAGATTTAAATGGAAGGTCCCAGAGGGTAGACCTATTGGACGTGGCAGCTGGCCAGTGGCTCTGAAATCCACCATCATGAAGACCTTTATAGGCTGGTCATGGCACACATTAATTCCAGCCTCCCAGACAACCATGACCCACCTACTGTCAAAAAGGTCAATGGCAGAAAGTTACTGTGCAGACTAATGTATGTTCTCCCCATGACTGCATGGCTTTCCTCTGGGGCTCCGGTTTCTTCCTAAATTTCAAAGACATACCTTTGAGCATGCTACATTGGTGCCAGAAACAGGGCAACGCTTATGGCTGCTCAGCACAATTCGATTTGATGCAAAAGACGCACTTCACTGTATGTTTCGGTCTATATGTGATGAATGAAGCCAATCTGCTATCACTATTGTAAGACCACTGAATGGTCCCCAGTACAATAAGATGACTGGTGACCTCACAATACATTTTGTTATGACTTTGACTTTATTGTCTACCTGTACTTCACTTTCTCTGTAACTGTACCACTTTATTCTGCACTCTGTTATCATTTTACCTTGTAATACCTCAATGCACTGTAGTATTGAATTGATCTGTATGGATGGCATGGAAGACAGCCTTTTCCCTGTACCACAGTACACATGAGAATAATAAACCGATTTACCAATTTCCCTGGAGAAGGATGAAATAGATGACAAACATATAGGAATTTGATACCTTCATTTCTCTCATAGTTGAACTGGAGAAGCAACAGCATATTCAAAATTTTCAACAATGTGGAGTCAGAGACACTCAGAGAGGGAATGAAAAGGTGGGCTGTTGCCAGCATGCAGATGGTAGTGGCTCCATGTTTGGGACTGATAGCACCATTGGACAACGTGCAGACGAGAAATGAGTGGCTGTATTCTGAATGATTCATTTAAAATGGTTCTTCCTAGCCTCTTTAGTGGATATGCAACATTCAGATGGATTGTTCCTTTGAAAAAAAAGAGTTGTTCCAGTGTCCTTCAACCAGTGTTATTGAAATTACTTATCATATTACTTAAGAAATCTCACTTGTTAGAGCATAGCCGCCAAATTTTCCAACACATGCACAATGACTACAATCACGCCTTTTCATGTATCTTGAGATGTGAAAGACATATTAATAAGAAAGGCCATTTAATGAGAAAGCTTGTCATATTTGTTTAGATAGTAATTGGGGTGGAGTAAAGAGTTTGTCAGAGTCAAATACCATATTGAAGTACCAGCATAGACCTTGATACTTGATACCTTTGATTTGGTAGCACACTTATTTCATATATAGATTTTTTTCACATCTATATATAAAAAATCAACTGTTTTGGGAGGATCTTATTGAAAATGGTATAACACTGCCACCAAGTGACTAAATAGTTCTCTATTAGCACCTGGGATGAAATAACCGAAGGACTAATATAAAGTTATAGGTCTTCCTTCATCTTAAATAATTGTATTAAACTAAACCAGCAATCAATTACTGACATTTCCTATGTTTTTCCTTGGAGCTCCTGGGTGTGTAGCTGAATGGCTGAATGTAAAGGGAGTTAGTGCGAACGTGGGTAAAATAAAAAAAAAGGAATCATATATAATTTATGCAAATGTGTTTCCACATTATACATCCCTTTGATCCTATGACTCATTGATAGAGTTTGCCAATTCAGATACTGAAATGTGGTTTGACTTGTATCCTGATACATGCAACAGCTCAGCATTTAACACCATCATCCTCTCAAAACTAATCCGTAGACTCCAAGGCTTAGATCTCAATACCCCCTTGTGCCAATGGATTCCTGGATTTCCGCATTTGCAGACCCCAGTCAGTTTGGATTGGCAAAATCATTTCCTCCACAATCTCCATCAACACAGCAGCACCACAGGGATGTGTACTCAGCCCCCTGCTCTACTCATTTACACCTGTGACTGTGTAGCTAAGCACAGCTCCAGCATCATACACAAGATTGTTGATGACACCACTGTTGTGAGCCCTATGAAAGGTGGTGATGAATCAGCATGCAGGAGTGAGACTGAAAATCTAGCTGAGTGGTATCATAACAACAACCCCTCAATGTCAATAAAACCGAGGAACTGATTGTAGATTTCAGGAGAGGGAAGCCAGAGGTCCATGAGCCAGTACTCATTGGAAGATCCGAGGTGTAGAGGGTGAGCAACTTTAAATTCCTGGGTGTTACTATCTCACAGGACCTAACCTGGATCCGTGATATAAATATAATTGCTAAGAATGTCATAAGGAGGTGGCTGGGAACAGACCCAAGTGCAAGACACAGACACTGAAGTACTAGGGACAGGACTAGGATACAGGGTGAGGGCTGGGACTTGGACACGAAAAACCGGGAACATGGAACAGGACTGGACAAGAGAGCGAGGAGCCTGGGCTTGGACTCCGAGCCAGAGACAGGACAAGGACCCAGAACCTGGGTCTTGCCTCTGGCTCGGACCCCAGAACTAGGCAAGGACGTGACTTGGCTGGCAGGCAGGACAAAGCTGGAGTCTTCAGGCTTGAGACTTGAGGCAAGGCTTAGGACCAATAACCTGAGGCGAAGCTAGAAACCAGAGACTTGAGGCGAGGCTTGAGACCAGAGACTTGAGGTGAGGCTCGAGACCAGAGACTTGAGGCGAGGCTTGAGGCTTGGGGTCTTGAAGCTTGGCTTGGGGCAAGGCTCGGCTAGAGACTTGAGGCGAGGCTTGGCTAGAGGCTTGGGGTCTTGAAGTTCCTCCTGGGCAGGGCGCAGATCTCCAACCGATGGAGGCAAGGGACAGGAAGGGACAGAATCCACCGCAGGTTAACGGCAATCTGGCCTGGCTTACCCGACGGAGGCAAGGGACAGGAAGGGACAGGACCCACTGCAGGGTAACGGCAATCTGGCCTGGCTTACCCGACGGAGGCAAGGGACAGGAAGGGACCGGACCCACCGCAGGGTAACGGCAATCTGGCCTGGCTTACCCGACGGAGGCAAGGGACAGGAAGGGACCGGACCCACCGCAGGGTAACGGCAATCTGGCCTGGCTTACCCGACGGAGGCAAGGGACAGGAAGGGACCGGACCCACCGCAGGGTAACGGCAATCTGGCCTGGCTTACCCGACGGAGGCAAGGGACAGGAAGGGACCGGACCCACCGCAGGGTAACGGCAATCTGGCCTGGCTTACCCGACGGAGGCAAGGGACAGGAAGGGACCGAACCCACCGCAGGGTAACGGCAATCTGGCCTGGCTTACCCGACGGAGGCAAGGGACAGGAAGGGACCGAACCCACCGCAGGGTAACGGCAATCTGGCCTGGCTTACCCGACGGAGGCAAGGGACAGGAAGGGACCGAACCCACCGCAGGGTAACGGCAATCTGGCCTGGCTTACCCGACGGAGGCAAGGGACAGGAAGGGACCGAACCCACCGCAGGGTAACGGCAATCTGGCCTGGCTTACCCGACGGAGGCAAGGGACAGGAAGGGACCGAACCCACCGCAGGGTAACGGCAATCTGGCCTGGCTTACCCGACGGAGGCAAGGGACAGGAAGGGACCGAACCCACCGCAGGGTAACGGCAATCTGGCCTGGCTTACCCGACGGAGGCAAGGGACAGGAAGGGACCGAACCCACCGCAGGGTAACGGCAATCTGGCCTGGCTTACCCGACGGAGGCAAGGGACAGGAAGGGACCGAACCCACCGCAGGGTAACGGCAATCTGGCCTGGCTTATCAGACGGAGGCAAGGGACAGAAAGGGACATAGATTCAGGGTGGCTCCAAGACAAGACTTCAGGCCAGGCAAGGCGAGAGTAACTGGCAAGGCAAGGCAAGGCAAGGCAAGGCGAGAGTAACTGGCAAGGCAAGGCAAGGCAAGGCGAGAGTAACTGGCAAGGCAAGGCAAGGCAAGGCGAGAGTAACTGGCAAGGCAAGGCAAGGCAAGGCGAGAGTAACTGGCAAGGCAAGGCAAGGCAAGGCGACAGTAACTGGCAAGGCAAGGCGAGAGTAACTGGCAAGGCAAGGCAAGGCAAGGCGAGAGTAACTGGCAAGGCAAGGCGAGAGTAACTGGCAAGGCAAGGCAAGGCAAGGCGAGAGTAACTGGCAAGGCAAGGCAAGGCAAGGCAAGGCGAGAGTAACTGGCAAGGCAAGGCAAGGCAAGGCAAGGCGAGAGTAACTGGCAAGGCAAGGCAAGGCAAGGCAAGGCGAGAGTAACTGGCAAGGCAAGGCAAGGCAAGGCAAGGCGAGAGTAACTGGCAAGGCAAGGCAAGGCAAGGCAAGGCAAGGCAAGGCAAGGCAAGAGTAACTGGCAAGGCAAGGCAAGGCAAGGCAAGGCAAGAGTAACTGGCAAGGCAAGGCAAGGCAAGAGTAACTAGCAAGGCAAGGCAAGAATAACTGGCAAGGCAAGGCAAGGCAAGAGTAACTGGCAAGGCAAGGCAAGGCAAGGCAAGGCAAGGCAAGGCAAGAGTAACTGGCAAGGCAAGGCAAGGCAAGAGTAACTGGCAAGGCAAGGCAAGGCAAGGCAAGGCAAGAGTAACTGGCAAGGCAAGGCAAGGCAAGGCAAGGCAAGGCAAGAGTAACTGGCAAGGCAAGGCAAGGCAAGGCAAGGCAAGAGTAACTGGCAAGGCAAGGCAAGGCAAGGCAAGAGTAACTGGCAAGGCAAGGCAAGGCAAGGCAAGGCAAGAGTAACTGGCAAGGCAAGGCAAGGCAAGGCAAGAGTAACTGGCAAGGCAAGGCAAGGCAAGGCAAGGCAAGGCAAGAGTAACTGGCAAGGCAAGGCAAGGCAAGGCAAGGCAAGGCAAGGCAACAGTAACTGGCAAGGCAAGGCAAGGCAAGAGTAACTGGCAAGGCAAGGCAAGGCAAGGCAAGAGTAACTGGCAAGGCAAGGCAAGGCAAGAGTAACTGGCAAGGCAAGGCAAGGCAAGGCAAGGCAAGAGTAACTGGCAAGGCAAGGCAAGGCAAGGCAAGAGTAACTGGTAAGGCAAGGCAAGGCAAGGCAAGGCAAGGCAAGGCATGGCAAGAGTAACTGGCAAGGCAAGGCAAGGCAAGGCAAGGCAAGAGTAACTGGCAAGGCAAGGCAAGGCAAGGCAAGGCAAGGCAAGGCAAGAGTAACTGGCAAGGTAAGGCAAGGCAAGGAAAGGCAAGGCAAGAGTAACTGGCAAGGCAAGGCAAGGCCATGCAAGGCAAGAGTAACTGGCAAGGCAAGGCAAGGCAAGGCAAGCCAAGGCAAGGCAAGAGTAACTGGCAAAGCAAGGCAAGGCAAGACAAGAGTAACTGGCAAGGCAAGGCAAGGCAAGGCAAGGCAAGAGTAACTGGCAAGGCAAGGCAAGGCAAGGCAAGAGTAACTGGCAGGGCAAGGCAAGGCAAGGCAAGGCAAGGCAAGAGTAACTGGCAAGGCAAGGCATGGCAAGGCAAGGCAAGAGTAACTGGCAAGGCAAGGCAAGGCAAGAGTAACTGGCAAGGCAAGGCAAGGCAAGGCAAAGCAAGGCAAGAGTAACTGGCAAGGCAAGGCAAGGCAAGGCAAGGCAAGAGTAACTGGCAAGGCAAGGCAAGGCAAGAGTAACTGGCAAGGCAAGGCAAGGCAAGAGTAACTGGCAAGGCAAGGCAAGGCAAGGCAAGGCAAGAGTAACTGGCAAGGCAAGGCAAGGCAAGGCAAGAGTAACTGGCAAGGCAAGGCAAGGCAAGGCAAGGCAAGGCAAGAGTAACTGGCAAGGCAAGGCAAGGCAAGAGTAACTGGCAAGGCAAGGCAAGAGTAACTGGCAAGGCAAGGCAAGGCAAGGCAAGGCAAGAGTAACTGGCAAGGCAAGGCAAGAGTAACTGGCAAGGCAAGGCAAGGCAAGGCAAGAGTATCTGGCAAGGCAAGGCAAGGCAAGGCAAGGCAAGAGTAACTGGCAAGGAAAGGCAAGGCAAGAGTAACTGGCAAGGCAAGGCAAGGCAAGGCAAGGGAAGGCAAGGCAAGGCAAGGAAAGAGTAACTGGCAAGGCAAGGCAAGGCAAGGCAAGAGTAACTGGCAAGGCAAGGCAAGGCAAGGCAAGGCAAGGCAAGGCAAGGCAAGAGTAACAGGCAAGGCAAGGCAAGGCAAGGCAAGGCAAGACAAGGCAAGGCAAGACAAGGCAAGGCAAGAGTAACTGGCAAGGCAAGGCAAGGCAAGGCAAGGCAAGAGTAACTGGCAAGGCAAGGCAAGGCAAGGCAAGGGTAACTGGCAAGGCAAGGCAAGGCAAGGCAAGAGTAACTGGCAAGGGAAGGCAAGGCAAGGCAAGGCAAGGCAAGGCAAGGCAAGAGTAACTGGCAAGGCAAGGCAAGGCAAGAGTAACTGGCAAGGCAAGGCAAGAGTAACTGGCAAGGCAAGGCAAGGCAAGAGTAACTGGCAAGGCAAGGCAAGGCAAGAGTAACTGGCAAGGCAAGGCAAGGCAAGAGTAACTCGCAAGGCAAGGCAAGGCAAGAGTTACTGGCAAGGCAAGGCAAGGCAAGAGTAACTGGCAAGGCAAGGCAAGGCAAGGCAAGGCAAGGCAAGGCAAGGCAAGGCAAGGGTAACTGGCAAGGCAAGGCAAGGCAAGGCAAGGCAAGAGTAACTGGCAAGGCAAGGCAAGGCAAGGCAAGGCAAGAGTAACTGGCAAGGCAAGGCAAGGCAAGGCAAGGTAAGAGTAACTGGCAAGGCAAGGCAAGGCAAGGCAAGGCAATGCAAGGCAAGGCAAGGCAAGAGTAACTGGCAAGGCAAGGCAAGGCAACGCAAGGCAAGAGTAACTGGCAAGGCAAGGCAAGGCAAGTCAAGGCAAGGCAAGGCAAGGCAAGGCAAGGCAAGAGTAACTGGCAAGGCAAGGCAAGGCAAGGCAAGGCAAGAGTAACTGGCAAGGCAAGGCAAGGCAAGAGTAACTAGCAAGGCAAGGCAAGAATAACTGGCAAGGCAAGGCAAGGCAAGGCAAGGCAAGAGTAACTGGCAAGGCAAGGCAAGGCAAGGCAAGGCAAGGCAAGGCAAGAGTAACTGGCAAGGCAAGGCAAGGCAAGGCAAGAGTAACTGGCAAGGCAAGGCAAGGCAAGGCAAGAGTAACTGGCAAGGCAAGGCAAGGCAAGGCAAGGCAAGGCAAGGCAAGAGTAACTGGCAAGGCAAGGCAAGGCAAGGCAAGGCAAGAGTAACTGGCAAGGCAAGGCAAGGCAAGGCAAGGCAAGGCAAGAGTAACTGGCAAGGCAAGGCAAGGCAAGGCAAGGCAAGAGTAACTGGCAAGGCAAGGCAAGGCAAGGCAAGAGTAACTGGCAAGGCAAGGCAAGGCAAGGCAAGGCAAGGCAAGGCAAGAGTAACTGGCAAGGCAAGGCAAGGCAAGGCAAGGCAAGGCAACAGTAACTGGCAAGGCAAGGCAAGGCAAGAGTAACTGGCAAGGCAAGGCAAGGCAAGGCAAGAGTAACTGGCAAGGGAAGGCAAGGCAAGAGTAACTGGCAAGGCAAGGCAAGGCAAGGCAAGAGTAACTGGCAAGGCAAGGCAAGGCAAGGCAAGAGTAACTGGTAAGGCAAGGCAAGGCAAGGCAAGGCAAGGCAAGGCATGGCAAGAGTAACTGGCAAGGCAAGGCAAGGCAAGGCAAGGCAAGAGTAACTGGCAAGGCAAGGCAAGGCAAGGCAAGGCAAGGCAAGGCAAGAGTAACTGGCAAGGCAAGGCAAGGCAAGGCAAGGCAAGGCAAGGCAAGAGTAACTGGCAAGGTAAGGCAAGGCAAGGAAAGGCAAGGCAAGAGTAACTGGCAAGGCAAGGCAAGGCCATGCAAGGCAAGAGTAACTGGCAAGGCAAGGCAAGGCAAGGCAAGCCAAGGCAAGGCAAGAGTAACTGGCAAAGCAAGGCAAGGCAAGACAAGAGTAACTGGCAAGGCAAGGCAAGGCAAGGCAAGGCAAGAGTAACTGGCAAGGCAAGGCAAGGCAAGGCAAGAGTAACTGGCAGGGCAAGGCAAGGCAAGGCAAGGCAAGGCAAGAGTAACTGGCAAGGCAAGGCATGGCAAGGCAAGGCAAGAGTAACTGGCAAGGCAAGGCAAGGCAAGGCAAGAGTAACTGGCAAGGCAAGGCAAGGCAAGGCAAAGCAAGGCAAGAGTAACTGGCAAGGCAAGGCAAGGCAAGGCAAGGGAAGAGTAACTGGCAAGGCAAGGCAAGGCAAGGCAAGGCAAGAGTAACTGGCAAGGCAAGGCAAGGCAAGGCAAGGCAAGGCAAGAGTAACTGGCAAGGCAAGGCAAGGCAAGGCAAGGCAAGGCAAGGCAAGAGTAACTGGCAAGGCAAGGCAAGGCAAGGCAAGGCAAGGCAAGGCAAGGCAAGGCGAGAGTAACTGGCAAGGCAAGGCAAGGCAAGGCAAGGCAAGGCAAGAGTAACTGGCAAGGCAAGGCAAGGCAAGGCAAGGCAAGGCAAGGCAAGAGTAACTGGCAAGGCAAGGCAAGGCAAGTCAAGAGTAACTGGCAAGGCAAGGCAAGGCAAGGCAAGGCAAGGCAAGGCAAGAGTAACTGGCAAGGCAAGGCAAGGCAAGGCAAGGCAAGAGTAACTGGCAAGGCAAGGCAAGGCAAGAGTAACTGGCAAGGCAAGGCAAGGCAAGGCAAGAGTAACTGGCAAGGCAAGGCAAGGCAAGGCAAGGCAAGGCAAGAGTAACTGGCAAGGCAAGGCAAGGCAAGGCAAGGCAAGGCAAGGCAAGGCAAGGCAAGGCAAGAGTAACTGGCAAGGCAAGGCAAGGCAAGGCAAGGCAAGAGTAACTGGCAAGGCAAGGCAAGGCAAGGCAAGGCAAGAGTAACTGGCAAGGCAAGGCAAGGCAAGGCAAGGCAAGAGTAACTGGCAAGGCAAGGCAAGGCAAGGCAAGGCAAGGCAAGAGTAACTGGCAAGGCAAGGCAAGGCAAGGCAAGGCAAGAGTAACTGGCAAGGCAAGGCAAGGCAAGGCAAGGCAAGGCAAGGCAAGAGTAACTGGCAAGGCAAGGCAAGGCAAGGCAAGGCAAGGCAAGAGTAACTGGCAAGGCAAGGCAAGGCAAGGCAAGGCAAGAGTAACTGGCAAGGCAAGGCAAGGCAAGGCAAGGCAAGGCAAGGCAAGAGTAACTGGCAAGGCAAGGCAAGGCAAGAGTAACTGGCAAGGCAAGGCAAGGCAAGGCAAGAGTAACTGGCAAGGCAAGGCAAGGCAAGAGTAACTGGCAAGGCAAGGCAAGGCAAGGCAAGGCAAGAGTAACTGGCAAGGCAAGGCAAGGCAAGGCAAGAGTAACTGGTAAGGCAAGGCAAGGCAAGGCAAGGCAAGGCAAGCCATGGCAAGAGTAACTGGCAAGGCAAGGCAAGGCAAGGCAAGGCAAGAGTAACTGGCAAGGCAAGGCAAGGCAAGGCAAGGCAAGAGTAACTGGCAAGGTAAGGCAAGGCAAGGAAAGGCAAGGCAAGAGTAACTGGCAAGGCAAGGCAAGGCCATGCAAGGCAAGAGTAACTGGCAAGGCAAGGCAAGGCAAGACAAGGCAAGGCAAGGCAAGGCAAGGCAAGGCAAGGCAAGAGTAACTGGCAAAGCAAGGCAAGGCAAGACAAGAGTAACTGGCAAGGCAAGGCAAGGCAAGGCAAGGCAAGGCAAGAGTAACTGGCAAGGCAAGGCAAGGCAAGGCAAGAGTAACTGGCAGGGCAAGGCAAGGCAAGGCAAGGCAAGGCAAGAGTAACTGGCAAGGCAAGGCATGGCAAGGCAAGGCAAGAGTAACTGGCAAGGCAAGGCAAGGCAAGGCAAGAGTAACTGGCAAGGCAAGGCAAGGCAAGGCAAGGCAAGGCAAGGCAAGAGTAACTGGCAAGGCAAGGCAAGGCAAGGCAAGGCAAGGCAAGGCAAGAGTAACTGGCAAGGCAAGGCAAGGCAAGGCAAGGCAAGGCAAGGCAAGGCAAGGCGAGAGTAACTGGCAAGGCAAGGCAAGGCAAGGCAAGGCAAGAGTAACTGGCAAGGCAAGGCAAGGCAAGGCAAGGCAAGGCAAGGCAAGGCAAGGCGAGAGTAACTGGCAAGGCAAGGCAAGGCAAGGCAAGGCAAGGCAAGAGTAACTGGCAAGGCAAGGCAAGGCAAGGCAAGGCAAGGCAAGGCAAGAGTAACTGGCAAGGCAAGGCAAGGCAAGTCAAGAGTAACTGGCAAGGCAAGGCAAGGCAAGGCAAGGCAAGGCAAGGCAAGGCAAGGCAAGAGTAACTGGCAAGGCAAGGCAAGGCAAGGCAAGGCAAGAGTAACTGGCAAGGCAAGGCAAGGCAAGGCAAGAGTAACTGGCAAGGCAAGGCAAGGCAAGGCAAGGCAAGGCAAGAGTAACTGGCAAGGCAAGGCAAGGCAAGGCAAGGCAAGGCAAGGCAAGAGTAACTGGCAAGGCAAGGCAAGGCAAGGCAAGGCAAGAGTAACTGGCAAGGCAAGGCAAGGCAAGGCAAGGCAAGAGTAACTGGCAAGGCAAGGCAAGGCAAGGCAAGGCAAGAGTAACTGGCAAGGCAAGGCAAGGCAAGGCAAGGCAAGGCAAGAGTAACTGGCAAGGCAAGGCAAGGCAAGGCAAGGCAAGAGTAACTGGCAAGGCAAGGCAAGGCAAGGCAAGGCAAGGCAAGGCAACAGTAACTGGCAAGGCAAGGCAAGGCAAGAGTAACTGGCAAGGCAAGGCAAGGCAAGGCAAGAGTAACTGGCAAGGCAAGGCAAGGCAAGAGTAACTGGCAAGGCAAGGCAAGGCAAGGCAAGGCAAGAGTAACTGGCAAGGCAAGGCAAGGCAAGGCAAGAGTAACTGGTAAGGCAAGGCAAGGCAAGGCAAGGCAAGGCAAGCCATGGCAAGAGTAACTGGCAAGGCAAGGCAAGGCAAGGCAAGGCAAGAGTAACTGGCAAGGCAAGGCAAGGCAAGGCAAGGCAAGAGTAACTGGCAAGGTAAGGCAAGGCAAGGAAAGGCAAGGCAAGAGTAACTGGCAAGGCAAGGCAAAGCCATGCAAGGCAAGAGTAACTGGCAAGGCAAGGCAAGGCAAGACAAGGCAAGGCAAGGCAAGGCAAGGCAAGGCAAGAGTAACTGGCAAAGCAAGGCAAGGCAAGACAAGAGTAACTGGCAAGGCAAGGCAAGGCAAGGCAAGGCAAGGCAAGAGTAACTGGCAAGGCAAGGCAAGGCAAGGCAAGAGTAACTGGCAGGGCAAGGCAAGGCAAGGCAAGGCAAGGCAAGAGTAACTGGCAAGGCAAGGCATGGCAAGGCAAGGCAAGAGTAACTGGCAAGGCAAGGCAAGGCAAGGCAAGAGTAACTGGCAAGGCAAGGCAAGGCAAGGCAAGGCAAGGCAAGGCAAGAGTAACTGGCAAGGCAAGGCAAGGCAAGGCAAGGCAAGGCAAGGCAAGAGTAACTGGCAAGGCAAGGCAAGGCAAGGCAAGGCAAGAGTAACTGGCAAGGCAAGGCAAGGCAAGGCAAGGCAAGGCAAGGCAAGGCAAGGCAAGAGTAACTGGCAAGGCAAGGCAAGGCAAGGCGAGAGTAACTGGCAAGGCAAGGCAAGGCAAGGCAAGGCAAGGCAAGGCAAGGCAAGGCAAGAGTAACTGGCAAGGCAGGCAAGGCAAGGCAAGGCAAGGCAAGAGTAACTGGCAAGGCAAGGCAAGGCAAGTCAAGAGTAACTGGCAAGGCAAGGCAAGGCAAGGCAAGGCAAGGCAAGGCAAGAGTAACTGGCAAGGCAAGGCAAGGCAAGGCAAGGCAAGGCAAGGCAAGAGTAACTGGCAAGGCAAGGCAAGGCAAGGCAAGAATAACTGGCAAGGCAAGGCAAGGCAAGGCAAGGCAAGAGTAACTGGCAAGGCAAGGCAAGGCAAGGCAAGGCAAGAGTAACTGGCAAGGCAAGGCAAGGCAAGGCAAGGCAAGGCAAGGCAAGGCAAGAGTAACTGGCAAGGCAAGGCAAGGCAAGGCAAGGCAAGGCAAGAGTAACTGGCAAGGCAAGGCAAGGCAAGGCAAGGCAAGGCAAGGCAAGGCAAGAGTAACTGGCAAGGCAAGGCAAGGCAAGGCAAGGCAAGGCAAGGCAAGAGTAACTGGCAAGGCAAGGCAAGGCAAGGCAAGGCCAGGCAAGACAAGGCAAGGCAAGAGTAACTGGCAAGGCAAGGCAAGGCAAGGCAAGGCAAGGCAAGGCAAGGCAAGAGTAACTGGCAAGGCAAGGCAAGGCAAGGCAAGGCAAGAGTACCTGGCAAGGCAAGGCAAGAGTAACTGGCAAGGCAAGGCAAGGCAAGGCAAGGCAAGGCAAAGCAAGGCAAAGCAAGGCAAAGCAAGGCAAGGCAAGGCAAGGCAAGGCAAGGCAAGGCAAGGCAAGGCAAGGCAAGGCAAGGCAAGAGTAACTGGCAAGGCAAGGCAAGGCAAGGCAAGGCAAGAGTAACTGGCAAGGCAAGGCAAGGCAAGGCAAGGCAAGGCAAGGCAAGGCAAGGCAAGGCAAGGCAAGAGTAACTGGCAAGGCAAGGCAAGGCAAGGCAAGGCAAGGCAAGTCAAGAGTAACTGGCAAGGCAAGGCAAGGCAAGAGTAACTGGCAAGGCAAGGCAAGGCAAGGCAAGGCAAGAGTAACTGGCAAGGCAAGGCAAGGCAAGAGTAACTGGCAAGGCAAGGCAAGGCAAGGCAAGGCAAGAGTAACAGGCAAGTCAAGGCAAGGCAAGGCAAGGCAAGGCAAGTGTAACTGGCAAGGCAAGGCAAGGCAAGAGTAACTGGCAAGGCAAGGCAAGGCAAGAGTAACTGGCAAGGCAAGGCAAGGCAAGAGTAACTGGCAAGGCAAGGCAAGGCAAGAGTAACTGGCAAGGCAAGGCAAGGCAAGAGTAACTGGCAAGGCAAGGCAAGGCAAGGCAAGGCAAGGCAAGAGTAACTGGCAAGGCAAGGCAAGGCAAGGCAAGGCAAGGCAAGAGTAACTGGCAAGGCAAGGCAAGGCAAGAGTAACTGGCAAGGCAAGGCAAGGCAAGGCAAGGCAAGAGTAACTGGCAAGGCAAGGGAAGGCAAGGCAAGGCAAGGCAAGAGTAACTGGCAAGGCAAGGCAAGGCAAGGCAAGGCACGGCAAGGCAAGAGTAACTGGCAAGGCAAGGCAAGGCAAGGCAAGGCAAGGCAAGAGTAACTGGCAAGGCAAGGCAAGGCAAGGCAAGGCAAGGGTAACTGGCAAGGCAAGGCAAGGCAAGGCAAGGCAAGAGTAACTGTCAAGGCAAGGGAGGGCAAGTCAAGGCAAGGCAAGAGTAACTGGCAAGGCAAGGCAAGGCAAGGTAAGGCAAGGCAAGAGTAACTGGCAAGGCAAGGCAAGGCAAGGCAAGAGTAACTGGCAAGGCAAGGCAAGGCAAGGCAAGAGTAACTGGCAAGGCAAGGCAAGAGTAACTGGCAAGGCAAGGCAAGGCAAGGCAAGGCAAGGCAAGAGTAACTGGCAAGGCAAGGCAAGGCAAGGCAAGGCAAGAGTAACTGGCAAGGCAAGGCAAGGCAAGAGTAACTGGCAAGGCAAGGCAAGAGTAACTGGCAAGGCAAGGCAAGAGTAACTGGCAAGGCAAGGCAAGGCAAGGCAAGGCAAGGCAAGAGTAACTGGCAAGGCAAGGCAAGGCAACAGTAACTGGCAAGGCAAGGCAAGGCAAGGCAAGAGTAACTAGCAAGGCAAGGCAAGGCAAGGCAAGGCAAGGTAAGGCAAGAGTAACTGGCAAGGCAAGGCAAGAGTAACAGGCAAGGCAAGGCAAGACAAGGCAAGGAAAGGCAAAGCAAGAGTAACTGGCAAGGCAAGGCAAGAGTAACTGGCAAGGCAAGGCAAGAGTAACTGGCAAGGCAAGGCAAGGCAAGAGTAATTGGCAAGGCAAGGCAAGAGTAACTGGCAAGGCAAGGCAAGGCAAGGCAAGGCAAGAGTAATTGGCAAGGCAAGGCAAGGCAAGAGTAACTGGCAAGGCAAGGCAAGGCAAGAGTAACTGGCAAGGCAAGGCAAGGCAAGGCAAGGCAAGGCAAGAGTAACTGGCAAGGCAAGGCAAGGCAAGGCAAGAGTAACTGGCAAGACAAGGCAAGGCAAGGCAAGAGTAACTGGCAAGGCAAGGCAAGGCAAGGCAAGAGTAACTGGCAAGGCAAGGCATGGCAAGGCAAGGCAAGGCAAGGCAAGGCAAGGCAAGGCAAGAGTAACTGGCAAGGCAAGACAAAACAAGGCAAGAGTAACTGGCAAGGCAAGGCAAGGCAAGAGTAACTGGCAAGGCAAGGCAAGGCAAGGCAAGGCAAGGCAAGAGTAACTGGCAAGGCAAGGCAAGGCAAGGCAAGAGTAACTGGCAAGGCAAGGCAAGGCAAGGCAAGGCAAGAGTAACTGGCAAGGCAAGGCAAGGCAAGGCAAGGCAAGGCAAGAGTAACTGGCAAGGCAAGGCAAGGCAAGGCAAGAGTAACTGGCAAGGCAAGGCAAGGCAAGAGTAACTGGCAAGGCAAGCCAAGGCAAGGCAAGTCAAGAGTAACTGGCAAGGCAAGGCAAGGCAAGGCAAGAGTAACTGGCAAAGCAAGGCAAGGCAAGGCAAGAGTAACTGGCAAGGCAAGGCAAGGCAAGGCAAGAGTAACTGGCAAGGCAAGGCAAGACAAGGCAAGGCAAGAGTAACTGGCAAGGCAAGGCAAGGCAAGAGTAACTGGCAAGGCAAGGCAAGGCAAGGCAAGGCAAGGCAAGAGTAACTGGCAAGGCAAGGGAAGGCAAGGCAAGGCAAGGCAAGAGTAACTGGCAAGGCAAGGCAAGGCAAGGCAAGGCAAGGCAAGGCAAGAGTAACTGGCAAGGCAAGGCAAGGCAAGGCAAGGCAAGGCCAGGCAAGGCAAGGCAAGGCAAGAGTAACTGGCAAGGCAAGGCAAGGCAAGGCAAGGCAAGGCAAGGCAAGAGTAACTGGCAAGGCAAGGCAAGGCAAGGCAAGAGTACCTGGCAAGGCAAGGCAAGGCAAGGCAAGGCAAGGCAAGGCAAGAGTAACTGGCAAGGCAAGGCAAGGCAAGGCAAGGCAAGGCAAGGCAAGGCAAGAGTAACTGGCAAGGCAAGGCAAGGTAAGGCAAGAGTAACTGGCAAGGCAAGGCAAGGCAAGGCAAGGCAAGGCAAGAGTAACTGGCAAGGCAAGGCAAGGCAAGGCAAGGCAAGGCAAGGCAAGAGTAACTGGCAAGGCAAGGCAAGGCAAGGCAAGGCAAGAGTAACTGGCAAGGCAAGGCAAGGCAAGGCAAGGCAAGTCAAGAGTAACAGGCAAGGCAAGGCAAGGCAAGAGTAACTGGCAAGGCAAGGCAAGGCTAACTGGCAAGGCAAGGCAAGGCAAGGCAAGGCAAGAGTAACTGGCAAGGCAAGGCAAGGCAAGAGTAACTGGCAAGGCAAGGCAAGGCAAGGCAAGGCAAGGCAAGGCAAGGCAAGGCAAGACAAGAGTAACTGGCAAGGCAAGGCAAGGCAAGAGTAACTGGCAAGGCAAGGCAAGGCAAGAGTAACTGGCAAGGCAAGGCAAGGCAAGGCAAGGCAAGGCAAGGCAAGAGTAACTGGCAAGGCAAGGCAAGGCAAGGCAAGGCAAGGCAAGGCAAGAGTAACTGGCAAAGTAAGGCAAGGCAAGGAAAGGCAAGGCAAGAGTAACTGGCAAGGCAAGGCAAGGCCATGCAAGGCAAGAGTAACTGGTAAGGCAAGGCAAGGCAAGGCAAGGCAAGGCAAGGCAAGGCAAGGCAAGGCAAGAGTAACTGGCAAAGCAAGGCAAGGCAAGACAAGAGTAACTGGCAAGGCAAGGCAAGGCAAGGCAAGGCAAGGCAAGAGTAACTGGCAAGGCAAGGCAAGGCAAGGCAAGAGTAACTGGCAGGGCAAGGCAAGGCAAGGCAAGAGTAACTGGCAGGGCAAGGCAAGGCAAGGCAAGGCAAGGCAAGAGTAACTGGCAAGGCAAGGCATGGCAAGGCAAGGCAAGAGTAACTGGCAAGGCAAGGCAAGGCAAGGCAAGAGTAACTGGCAAGGCAAGGCAAGGCAAGGCAAGGCAAGGCAAGAGT
The DNA here is from genome assembly GCF_963921235.1 of Mobula hypostoma. Classification (NCBI taxonomy): domain Eukaryota; kingdom Metazoa; phylum Chordata; class Chondrichthyes; order Myliobatiformes; family Myliobatidae; genus Mobula; species Mobula hypostoma. The sequence continues at coordinate 71,616,326 of NC_086102.1, read as the reverse complement.
AACTGGCAAGGCAAGGCAAGGCAAGGCAAGGCAAGAGTAACTGGCAAGGCAAGGCAAGGCAAGGCAAGGCAAGAGTAACTGGCAAGGCAAGGCAAGGCAAGGCAAGGCAAGGCAAGGCAAGGCAAGGCAAGAGTAACTGGCAAGGCAAGGCAAGGCAAGGCAAGGCAAGGCAAGAGTAACTGGCAAGGCAAGGCAAGGCGAGAGTAACTGGCAAGGCAAGGCAAGGCAAGGCAAGGCAAGGCAAGGCAAGAGTAACTGGCAAGGCAAGGCAAGGCAAGGCAAGGCAAGGCAAGAGTAACTGGCAAGGCAAGGCAAGGCAAGTCAAGAGTAACTGGCAAGGCAAGGCAAGGCAAGGCAAGGCAAGGCAAGGCAAGAGTAACTGGCAAGGCAAGGCAAGGCAAGGCAAGGCAAGGCAAGAGTAACTGGCAAGGCAAGGCAAGGCAAGGCAAGAGTAACTGGCAAGGCAAGGCAAGGCAAGGCAAGAGTAACTGGCAAGGCAAGGCAAGGCAAGGCAAGGCAAGAGTAACTGGCAAGGCAAGGCAAGGCAAGGCAAGGCAAGGCAAGGCAAGGCAAGAGTAACTGGCAAGGCAAGGCAAGGCAAGGCAAGGCAAGAGTAACTGGCAAGGCAAGGCAAGGCAAGGCAAGGCAAGGCAAGGCAAGGCAAGGCAAGAGTAACTGGCAAGGCAAGGCAAGGCAAGGCAAGGCAAGGCAAGAGTAACTGGCAAGGCAAGGCAAGGCAAGGCAAGGCCAGGCAAGACAAGGCAAGGCAAGAGTAACTGGCAAGGCAAGGCAAGGCAAGGCAAGGCAAGGCAAGAGTAACTGGCAAGGCAAGGCAAGGCAAGGCAAGGCAAGAGTACCTGGCAAGGCAAGGCAAGGCAAGGCAAGGCAAGAGTAACTGGCAAGGCAAGGCAAGGCAAGGCAAGGCAAGGCAAAGCAAGGCAAGGCAAGAGTAACTGGCAAGGCAAGGCAAGGCAAGGCAAGGCAAGAGTAACTGGCAAGGCAAGGCAAGGCAAGGCAAGGCAAGGCAAGGCAAGGCAAGGCAAGAGTAACTGGCAAGGCAAGGCAAGGCAAGGGAAGGCAAGGCAAGGCAAGAGTAACTGGCAAGGCAAGGCAAGAGTAACTGGCAAGGCAAGGCAAGGCTAACTGGCAAGGCAAGGCAAGAGTAACAGGCAAGGCAAGGCAAGGCAAGGCAAGGCAAGGCAAGTCAAGAGTAACTGGCAAGGCAAGGCAAGGCAAGAGTAACTGGCAAGGCAAGGCAAGGCAAGGCAAGGCAAGGCAAGAGTAACTGGCAAGGCAAGGCAAGGCAAGAGTAACTGGCAAGGCAAGGCAAGGCAAGGCAAGGCAAGAGTAACAGGCAAGTCAAGGCAAGGCAAGGCAAGTGTAACTGGCAAGGCAAGGCAAGGCAAGAGTCACTGGCAAGGCAAGGCAAGGCAAGAGTAACTGGCAAGGCAAGGCAAGGCAAGAGTAAACTGCAAGGCAAGGCAAGGCAAGGCAAGAGTAACTGGCAAGGCAAGGCAAGAGTAACTGGCAAGGCAAGGCAAGGCAAGAGTAACTGGCAAGGCAAGGCAAGAGTAACTGGCAAGGCAAGGCAAGGCAAGGCAAGGCAAGTGTAACTGGCAAGGCAAGGGAAGGCAAGGCAAGGCAAGGCAAGAGTAACTGGCAAGGCAAGGCAAGGCAAGGCAAGGCACGGCAAGGCAAGAGTAACTGGCAAGGCAAGGCAAGGCAAGGCAAGGCAAGGCAAGAGTAACTGGCAAGGCAAGGCAAGGCAAGGCAAGGCAAGGCAAGGGTAACTGGCAAGGCAAGGCAAGGCAAGGCAAGGCAAGGCAAGAGTAACTGGCAAGGCAAGGGAGGGCAAGTCAAGGCAAGGCAAGAGTAACTGGCAAGGCAAGGCAAGGTAAGGTAAGGCAAGGCAAGAGTAACTGGCAAGGCAAGGCAAGGCAAGGCAAGAGTAACTGGCAAGGCAAGGCAAGGCAAGGCAAGAGTAACTGGCAAGGCAAGGCAAGAGTAACTGGCAAGGCAAGGCAAGGCAAGGCAAGGCAAGGCAAGAGTAACTGGCAAGGCAAGGCAAGGCAAGGCAAGGCAAGAGTAACTGGCAAGGCAAGGCAAGGCAAGAGTAACTGGCAAGGCAAGGCAAGGCAAGAGTAACTGGCAAGGCAAGGCAAGAGTAACTGGCAAGGCAAGGCAAGGCAAGGCAAGAGTAACTGGCAAGGCAAGGCAAGGCAACTGTAACTGGCAAGGCAAGGCAAGGCAAGAGTAACTAGCAAGGCAAGGCAAGGCAAGGCAAGGCAAGGCAAGGCAAGAGTAACTGGCAAGGCAAGGCAAGAGTAACAGGCAAGGCAAGGCAAGGCAAGGCAAGGCAAGAGTAACTGGCAAGGCAAGGCAAGGCAAGGCAAGAGTAACTGGCAAGACAAGGCAAGGCAAGACAAGAGTAACTGGCAAGGCAAGGCAAGGCAAGGCAAGAGTAACTGGCAAGGCAAGGCATGGCAAGGCAAGGCAAGGCAAGGCAAGGCAAGGCAAGGCAAGGCAAGAGTAACTGGCAAGGCAAGACAAAACAAGGCAAGAGTAACTGGCAAGGCAAGGCAAGGCAAGAGTAACTGGCAAGGCAAGGCAAGGCAAGGCAAGGCAAGAGTAACTGGCAAGGCAAGGCAAGGCAAGAGTAACTGGCAAGGCAAGGCAAGGCAAGGCAAGGCAAGAGTAACTGGCAAGGCAAGGCAAGGCAAGGCAAGGCAAGGCAAGGCAAGAGTAACTGGCAAGGCAAGGCAAGGCAAGGCAAGGCAAGGCAAGAGTAACTGGCAAGGCAAGGCAAGGCAAGGCAAGAGTAACTGGCAAGGCAAGGCAAGGCAAGGCAAGGCAAGGCAAGAGTAACTGGCAAGGCAAGGCAAGGCAAGGCAAGGCAAGGCAAGAGTAACTGGCAAGGCAAGGCAAGGCAAGGCAAGAGTAACTGGCAAGGCAAGGCAAGGCAAGGCAAGGCCAGGCAAGGCAAGGCAAGGCAAGAGTAACTGGCAAGGCAAGGCAAGGCAAGGCAAGGCAAGGCAAGAGTAACTGGCAAGGCAAGGCAAGGCAAGGCAAGAGTACCTGGCAAGGCAAGGCAAGGCAAGGCAAGGCAAGGCAAGGCAAGAGTAACTGGCAAGGCAAGGCAAGGCAAGGCAAGAGTAACTGGCAAGGCAAGGCAAGGTAAGGCAAGAGTAACTGGCAAGGCAAGGCAAGGCAAGGCAAGGCAAGGCAAGAGTAACTGGCAAGGCAAGGCAAGGCAAGGCAAGGCAAGAGTAACTGGCAAGGCAAGGCAAGGCAAGGCAAGGCAAGAGTAACTGGCAAGGCAAGGCAAGGCAAGGCAAGGCAAGGCAAGTCAAGAGTAACTGGCAAGGCAAGGCAAGGCAAGAGTAACTGGCAAGGCAAGGCAAGGCTAACTGGCAAGGCAAGGCAAGGCAAGGCAAGGCAAGAGTAACTGGCAAGGCAAGGCAAGGCAAGAGTAACTGGCAAGGCAAGGCAAGGCAAGGCAAGGCAAGGCAAGGCAAGGCAAGGCAAGACGAGTAACTGGCAAGGCAAGACAAGGCAAGAGTAACTGGCAAGGCAAGGCAAGGCAAGAGTAACTGGCAAGGCAAGGCAAGGCAAGGCAAGGCAAGAGTAACTGGCAAGGCAAGGCAAGGCAAGGCAAGAGTAACTGGCAAGGCAAGGCAAGGCTAACGGGCAAGGGAAGGCAAGGCAAGAGTAACTGGCAAGGCAAGGCAAGGCAAGGCAAGGCAAGAGTAACAGGCAAGGCAAGGCAAGGCAAGGCAAGGCAAGTCAAGAGTAACTGGCAAGGCAAGGCAAGGCAAGAGTAACTGGCAAGGCAAGGCAAGGCTAACTGGCAAGGCAAGGCAAGGCAAGGCAAGGCAAGAGTAACTGGCAAGGCAAGGCAAGGCAAGGCAAGGCAAGGCAAGGCAAGGCAAGGCAAGGCAAGAGTAACAGGCAAGGCAAGGCAAGGCAAGACAAGAGTAACTGGCAAGGCAAGGCAAGGCAAGACTAACTGGCAAGGCAAGGCAAGGCAAGGCAAGAGTAACTGGCAAGGCAAGGCAAGGCAAGGCAAGAGTAACTGGCAAGGCAAGGCAAGGCAAGGCAAGAGTAACTGGCAAGGCAAGGCAAGGCAAGAGTAACTGGCAAGGCAAGGCAAGAGTAACTGGCAAGGCAAGGCAAGGCAAGGCAAGAGTAACTGGCAAGCCAAGGCAAGGCAAGGCAAGGCAAGAGTAACTGGCAAGGCAAGGCAAGGCAAGGCAAGGCAAGGCAAGGCAAGGCAAGGCAAGAGTAACTGGCAAGGCAAGGCAAGGCAAGGCAAGGCAAGGCAAGAGTAACTGGCAAGGCAAGGCAAGGCACGGCAAGGCAAGAGTAACTGGCAAGGCAAGGCAAGGCAAGAGTAACTGGCAAGGGAAGGCAAGGCAAGGCAAGAGTAACTGGCAAGGCAAGGCAAGGCAAGGCAAGACTCACTGGCAAGGCAAGGCAAGTCAAGGCAAGGCAAGGCAAGAGTAACTGGCAAGGCAAGGCAAGGCAAGGCAAGGCAAGGCAAGGCAAGAGTAACAGGCAAGTCAAGGCAAGGCAAGGCAAGGCAAGGCAAGTGTAACTGGCAAGGCAAGGCAAGGCAAGAGTAACTGGCAAGGCAAGGCAAGGCAAGAGTAACTGGCAAGGCAAGGCAAGGCAAGAGTAACTGGCAAGGCAAGGCAAGGCAAGAGTAACTGGCAAGGCAAGGCAAGAGTAACTGGCAAGGCAAGGCAAGGCAAGAGTAACTGGCAAGGCAAGGCAAGAGTAACTGGCAAGGCAAGGCAAGGCAAGGCAAGGCAAGTGTAACTGGCAAGGCAAGGGAAGGCAAGGCAAGGCAAGGCAAGAGTAACTGGCAAGGCAAGGCAAGTCAAGGCAAGGCACGGCAAGGCAAGAGTAACTGGCAAGGCAAGGCAAGGCAAGGCAAGGCAAGGCAAGAGTAACTGGCAAGGCAAGGCAAGGCAAGGCAAGGCAAGGCAAGGGTAACTGGCAAGGCAAGGCAAGGCAAGGCAAGGCAAGGCAAGAGTAACTGGCAAGGCAAGGGAGGGCAAGTCAAGGCAAGGCAAGAGTAACTGGCAAGGCAAGGCAAGGTAAGGTAAGGCAAGGCAAGAGTAACTGGCAAGGCAAGGCAAGGCAAGGCAAGAGTAACTGGCAAGGCAAGGCAAGGCAAGGCAAGAGTAACTGGCAAGGCAAGGCAAGAGTAACTGGCAAGGCAAGGCAAGGCAAGGCAAGGCAAGGCAAGAGTAACTGGCAAGGCAAGGCAAGGCAAGGCAAGGCAAGAGTAACTGGCAAGGCAAGGCAAGGCAAGAGTAACTGGCAAGGCAAGGCAAGGCAAGAGTAACTGGCAAGGCAAGGCAAGAGTAACTGGCAAGGCAAGGCAAGGCAAGGCAAGAGTAACTGGCAAGGCAAGGCAAGGCAACTGTAACTGGCAAGGCAAGGCAAGGCAAGAGTAACTAGCAAGGCAAGGCAAGGCAAGGCAAGGCAAGGCAAGGCAAGAGTAACTGGCAAGGCAAGGCAAGAGTAACAGGCAAGGCAAGGCAAGGCAAGGCAAGGCAAGAGTAACTGGCAAGGCAAGGCAAGGCAAGGCAAGAGTAACTGGCAAGACAAGGCAAGGCAAGACAAGAGTAACTGGCAAGGCAAGGCAAGGCAAGGCAAGAGTAACTGGCAAGGCAAGGCATGGCAAGGCAAGGCAAGGCAAGGCAAGGCAAGGCACGGCAAGGCAAGAGTAACTGGCAAGGCAAGACAAAACAAGGCAAGAGTAACTGGCAAGGCAAGGCAAGGCAAGAGTAACTGGCAAGGCAAGGCAAGGCAAGGCAAGGCAAGAGTAACTGGCAAGGCAAGGCAAGGCAAGAGTAACTGGCAAGGCAAGGCAAGGCAAGGCAAGGCAAGAGTAACTGGCAAGGCAAGGCAAGGCAAGGCAAGGCAAGGCAAGGCAAGAGTAACTGGCAAGGCAAGGCAAGGCAAGGCAAGGCAAGGCAAGAGTAACTGGCAAGGCAAGGCAAGGCAAGGCAAGAGTAACTGGCAAGGCAAGGCAAGGCAAGGCAAGGCAAGGCAAGAGTAACTGGCAAGGCAAGCCAAGGCAAGGCAAGTCAAGAGTAACTGGCAAGGCAAGGCAAGGCAAGAGTAACTGGCAAGGCAAGGCAAGGCAAGGCAAGAGTAACTGGCAAGGCAAGGCAAGGCAAGGCAAGAGTAACTGGCAAGGCAAGGCAAGACAAGGCAAGGCAAGAGTAACTGGCAAGGCAAGGCAAGGCAAGAGTAACTGGCAAGGCAAGGCAAGGCAAGGCAAGGCAAGGCAAGGCAAGAGTAACTGGCAAGGCAAGGCAAGGCAAGGCAAGGCAAGGCAAGAGTAACTGGCAAGGCAAGGCAAGGCAAGGCAAGAGTAACTGGCAAGGCAAGGCAAGGCAAGGCAAGGCCAGGCAAGGCAAGGCAAGGCAAGAGTAACTGGCAAGGCAAGGCAAGGCAAGGCAAGGCAAGGCAAGAGTAACTGGCAAGGCAAGGCAAGGCAAGGCAAGAGTACCTGGCAAGGCAAGGCAAGGCAAGGCAAGGCAAGGCAAGGCAAGAGTAACTGGCAAGGCAAGGCAAGGCAAGGCAAGAGTAACTGGCAAGGCAAGGCAAGGTAAGGCAAGAGTAACTGGCAAGGCAAGGCAAGGCAAGGCAAGGCAAGGCAAGAGTAACTGGCAAGGCAAGGCAAGGCAAGGCAAGGCAAGAGTAACTGGCAAGGCAAGGCAAGGCAAGGCAAGGCAAGAGTAACTGGCAAGGCAAGGCAAGGCAAGGCAAGGCAAGGCAAGTCAAGAGTAACTGGCAAGGCAAGGCAAGGCAAGAGTAACTGGCAAGGCAAGGCAAGGCTAACTGGCAAGGCAAGGCAAGGCAAGGCAAGGCAAGAGTAACTGGCAAGGCAAGGCAAGGCAAGAGTAACTGGCAAGGCAAGGCAAGGCAAGGCAAGGCAAGGCAAGGCAAGGCAAGGCAAGACGAGTAACTGGCAAGGCAAGACAAGGCAAGAGTAACTGGCAAGGCAAGGCAAGGCAAGAGTAACTGGCAAGGCAAGGCAAGGCAAGGCAAGGCAAGAGTAACTGGCAAGGCAAGGCAAGGCAAGGCAAGAGTAACTGGCAAGGCAAGGCAAGGCTAACGGGCAAGGGAAGGCAAGGCAAGAGTAACTGGCAAGGCAAGGCAAGGCAAGGCAAGGCAAGAGTAACAGGCAAGGCAAGGCAAGGCAAGGCAAGGCAAGGCAAGTCAAGAGTAACTGGCAAGGCAAGGCAAGGCAAGAGTAACTGGCAAGGCAAGGCAAGGCTAACTGGCAAGGCAAGGCAAGGCAAGGCAAGGCAAGAGTAACTGGCAAGGCAAGGCAAGGCAAGGCAAGGCAAGGCAAGGCAAGGCAAGGCAAGGCAAGGCAAGGCAAGGCAAGGCAAGAGTAACAGGCAAGGCAAGGCAAGGCAAGACAAGAGTAACTGGCAAGGCAAGGCAAGGCAAGACTAACTGGCAAGGCAAGGCAAGGCAAGGCAAGAGTAACTGGCAAGGCAAGGCAAGGCAAGGCAAGAGTAACTGGCAAGGCAAGGCAAGGCAAGGCAAGAGTAACTGGCAAGGCAAGGCAAGGCAAGAGTAACTGGCAAGGCAAGGCAAGAGTAACTGGCAAGGCAAGGCAAGGCAAGGCAAGAGTAACTGGCAAGCCAAGGCAAGGCAAGGCAAGGCAAGAGTAACTGGCAAGGCAAGGCAAGGCAAGGCAAGGCAAGGCAAGGCAAGGCAAGGCAAGAGTAACTGGCAAGGCAAGGCAAGGCAAGGCAAGGCAAGGCAAGAGTAACTGGCAAGGCAAGGCAAGGCACGGCAAGGCAAGAGTAACTGGCAAGGCAAGGCAAGGCAAGAGTAACTGGCAAGGGAAGGCAAGGCAAGGCAAGAGTAACTGGCAAGGCAAGGCAAGGCAAGGCAAGAGTCACTGGCAAGGCAAGGCAAGTCAAGGCAAGGCAAGGCAAGAGTAACTGGCAAGGCAAGGCAAGGCAAGGCAAGGCAAGGCAAGGCAAGAGTAACTGGCAAGGCAAGGCAAGGCAAGAGTAACTGGCAAGGCAAAGCAAGAGTAACTGGCAAGGCAAGGCAAGGCAAGGCAAGGCAAGGCAAGGCAAGGCAAGGCAAGGCAAGAGTAACAGGCAAGGCAAGAGTAACAGGCAAGGCAAGGCAAGGCAAGACAAGAGTAACTGGCAAGGCAAGGCAAGGCAAGAGTAACTGGCAAGGCAAGGCAAGGCAAGAGTAACTGGCAAGGCAAGGCAAGGCAAGGCAAGGCAATGCAAGAGTAACTGGCAAGGCAAGGCAAGAGTAACTGGCAAGGCAAGGCAAGGCAAGGCAAGGCAATGCAAGAGTAACTGGCAAGGCAAGGCAAGGCAAGAGTAACTGGCAAGGCAAGGCAAGAGTAACTGGCAAGGCAAGGCAAGGCAAGGCAAGAGTAACTGGCAAGGCAAGGCAAGGCAAGGCAAGAGTAACTGGCAAGGCAAGGCAAGGCAAGGCAAGGCAAGGCAAGGCAAGAGTAACTGGCAAGGCAAGGCAAGGCAAGGCAAGGCAAGGCAAGGCAAGGCAAGAGTAACTGGCAAGGCAAGGCAAGGCAAGGCAAGGCAAGGCAAGGCAAGAGTAACTGGCAAGGCAAGGCAAGGCAAGGCAAGGCAAGGCAAGAGTAACTGGCAAGGCAAGGCAAGGCAAGGCAAGAGTAACTGGCAAGGCAAGGCAAGGCAAGAGTAACTGGCAAGGGAAGGCAAGGCAAGGCAAGAGTAACTGGCAAGGCAAGGCAAGGCAAGGCAAGAGTCACTGGCAAGGCAAGGCAAGTCAAGGCAAGGCAAGGCAAGAGTAACTGGCAAGGCAAGGCAAGGCAAGGCAAGGCAAGGCAAGAGTAACTGGCAAGGCAAGGCAAGGCAAGGCAAGGCAAGGCAAGAGTAACTGGCAAGGCAAGGCAAGGCAAGGCAAGGCAAGAGTAACTGGCAAGGCAAGGCAAGGCAAGGCAAGGCAAGTCAAGGCAAGGCAAGGCAAGGCAAGGCAAGGCAAGGCAAGGCAAGGCAAGGGAAGGCAAGAGTAACTGGCAAGGCAAGGCAAGGCAAGGCAAGGCAAGGCAAGGCAAGAGTAACTGGCAAGGCAAGGCAAGGCAAGAGTAACTGGCAAAGCCAGGCAAGAGTAACTGGCAAGGCAAGGCAAGGCAAGGCAAGGCAAGAGTAACTGGCAAGGCAAGGCAAGGCAAGAGTAACTGGCAAGGCAAGGCAAGGCAAGGCAAGGCAAGGCAAGAGTAACAGGCAAGGCAAGGCAAGGCAAGGCAAGGCAAGGCAAGGCAAGGCAAGGCAAGGCAAGGCAAGGCAAGAGTAACTGGCAAGGCAAGGCAAGGCAAGAGTAACTGGCAAGGCAAGGCAAGAGTAACTGGCAAGGCAAGGCAAGGCAAGGCAAGGCAAGGCAAGGCAAGAGTAACTGGCAAGGCAAGGCAAGAGTAACTGGCAAGGCAAGGCAAGGCAAGGCAAGAGTAACTGGCAAGGCAAGGCAAGGCAAGAGTAACTGGCAAGGCAAGGCAAGGCAAGGCAAGGGAAGAGTAACTGGCAAGGCAAGGCAAGGCAAGGCAAGGCAAGGCAAGAGTAACTGGCAAGACAAGGCAAGGCAAGGCAAGAGTAACTGGCAAGGCAAGGCAAGGCAAGGCAAGGCAAGGCAAGAGTAACTGGCAAGGCAAGGCAAGGCAAGGCAAGGCAAGGCAAGAGTAACTGGCAAGGCAAGGCAAGGCAAGGAAAGAGTAACTGGCAAGGCAAGGCAAGGCAAGGCAAGGCAAGGCAAGAGTAACTGGCAAGGCAAGGCAAGGCAAGGCAAGGCAAGGCAAGATTAACTGGCAAGGCAAGGGAAGGCAAGGCAAGGCAAGGCAAGGCAAGAGTAACTGGCAAGGCAAGGCAAGGCAAGGCAAGGCAAGAGTAACTGGCAAGGCAAGGCAAGGCAAGGCAGGAGTAACTGGCAAGGCAAGGCAAGGCAAGGCAAGAGTAACTGGCAAGGCAAGGCAAGGCAAGGCAAGGCAAGGCAAGAGTAACTGGGAAGGCAAGGCAAGGCAAGAGTAACAGGCAAGGCAAGGCAAGGCAAGGCAAGGCAAGGCAAGGCAAGGCAAGGCAAGGCAAGGCAAGGCAAGGCAAGGCAAGGCAAGGCAAGGCAAGAGTAACTGGCAAGGCAAGGCAAGGCAAGGCAAGGCAAGAGTAACCGGCAAAGCAAGGCAAGGCAAGGCAAGAGTAACTGGCAAGGCAAGGCAAGGCAAGGCAAGAGTAACTGGCAAGGCAAGGCAAGGCAAGAGTAACTGGCAAGGCAAGGCAAGGCAAGGCAAGAGTAACTGGCAAGGCAAGGCAAGGCAAGGCAAGGCAAGAGTAACTGGCAAGGCAAGGCAAGGCAAGGCAAGGCAAGAGTAACTGGCAAGGCAAGGCAAGGCAAGGCAAGGCAAGAGTAACTGGCAAGGCAAGGCAAGGCAAGGCAAGGCAAGGCAAGAGTAACTGGCAAGGCAAGGCAAGGCAAGGCAAGGCAAGGCAAGGCAAGGCAAGAGTAACTGGCAAGGCAAGGCAAGGCAAGGCAAGGCAAGGCAAGGCAAGGCAAGGCAAGAGTAACTGGCAAGGCAAGGCAAGGCAAGGCAAGGCCAGGCAAGACAAGGCAAGGCAAGAGTAACTGGCAAGGCAAGGCAAGGCAAGGCAAGGCAAGGCAAGGCAAGGCAAGGCAAGAGTAACTGGCAAGGCAAGGCAAGGCAAGGCAAGGCAAGAGTACCTGGCAAGGCAAGGCAAGAGTAACTGGGAAGGCAAGGCAAGGCAAGGCAAGGCAAGGCAAAGCAAGGCAAAGCAAGGCAAGGCAAGGCAAGGCAAGGCAAGGCAAGGCAAGGCAAGGCAAGGCAAGGCAAGGCAAGAGTAACTGGCAAGGCAAGGCAAGGCAAGAGTAACTGGCAAGGCAAGGCAAGGCAAGGCAAGGCAAGGCAAGGCAAGGCAAGGCAAGAGTAACTGGCAAGGCAAGGCAAGGCTAACTGGCAAGGCAAGGCAAGAGTAACTGGCAAGGCAAGGCAAGGCAAGGCAAGGCAAGTCAAGAGTAACTGGCAAGGCAAGGCAAGGCAAGAGTAACTGGCAAGGCAAGGCAAGGCAAGGCAAGGCAAGAGTAACTGGCAAGGCAAGGCAAGGCAAGAGTAACTGGCAAGGCAAGGCAAGGCAAGGCAAGGCAAGAGTAACAGGCAAGTCAAGGCAAGGCAAGGCAAGGCAAGGCAAGTGTAACTGGCAAGGCAAGGCAAGGCAAGAGTAACTGGCAAGGCAAGGCAAGGCAAGAGTAACTGGCAAGGCAAGGCAAGGCAAGAGTAACTGGCAAGGCAAGGCAAGGCAAGAGTAACTGGCAAGGCAAGGCAAGGCAAGAGTAACTGGCAAGGCAAGGCAAAGCAAGGCAAGGCAAGAGTAACTGGCAAGGCAAGGCAAGGCAAGAGTAACTGGCAAGGCAAGGCAAGGCAAGGCAAGGCAAGGCAAGAGTAACTGGCAAGGCAAGGCAAGGCAAGAGTAACTGGCAAGGCAAGGCAAGGCAAGGCAAGGCAAGAGTAACTGGCAAGGCAAGGGAAGGCAAGGCAAGGCAAGGCAAGAGTAACTGGCAAGGCAAGGCAAGGCAAGGCAAGGCACGGCAAGGCAAGAGTAACTGGCAAGGCAAGGCAAGGCAAGGCAAGGCAAGGCAAGAGTAACTGGCAAGGCAAGGCAAGGCAAGGGTAACTGGCAAGGCAAGGCAAGGCAAGGCAAGGCAAGAGTAACTGTCAAGGCAAGGGAGGGCAAGTCAAGGCAAGGCAAGAGTAACTGGCAAGGCAAGGCAAGGCAAGGTAAGGCAAGGCAAGAGTAACTGGCAAGGCAAGGCAAGGCAAGGCAAGAGTAACTGGCAAGGCAAGGCAAGGCAAGGCAAGAGTAACTGGCAAGGCAAGGCAAGAGTAACTGGCAAGGCAAGGCAAGGCAAGGCAAGGCAAGAGTAACTGGCAAGGCAAGGCAAGGCAAGAGTAACTGGCAAGGCAAGGCAAGGCAAGGCAAGAGTAACTGGCAAGGCAAGGCAAGGCAAGGCAAGGCAAGAGTAACTGGCAAGGCAAGGCAAGGCAAGGCAAGGCAAGGCAAGGCAAGGCAAGGCAAGAGTAACTGGCAAGGCAAGGCAAGGCAAGGCAAGGCAAGGCAAGAGTAACTGGCAAGGCAAGGCAAGGCAAGGCAAGGCAAGGCAAGAGTAACTGGCAAGGCAAGGCAAGGCAAGGCAAGGCAAGGCAAGGCAAGGCAAGGCAAGGCAAGGCAAGGCAAGGCAAGGCAAGAGTAACTGGCAAGGCAAGGCAAGGCAAGGCAAGGCCAGGCAAGACAAGGCAAGGCAAGAGTAACTGGCAAGGCAAGGCAAGGCAAGGCAAGGCAAGAGTAACTGGCAAGGCAAGGCAAGGCAAGGCAAGGCAAGAGTACCTGGCAAGGCAAGGCAAGAGTAACTGGCAAGGCAAGGCAAGGCAAGGCAAGGCAAGGCAAAGCAAGGCAAAGCAAGGCAAAGCAAGGCAAGGCAAGGCAAGGCAAGGCAAGGCAAGGCAAGGCAAGGCAAGGCAAGGCAAGGCAAGAGTAACTGGCAAGGCAAGGCAAGGCAAGGCAAGGCAAGAGTAACTGGTAAGGCAAGGCAAGGCAAGGCAAGGCAAGGCAAGGCAAGGCAAGGCAAGAGTAACTGGCAAGGCAAGGCAAGGCTAACTGGCAAGGCAAGGCAAGAGTAACTGGCAAGGCAAGGCAAGGCAAGTCAAGAGTAACTGGCAAGGCAAGGCAAGGCAAGAGTAACTGGCAAGGCAAGGCAAGGCAAGGCAAGGCAAGAGTAACTGGCAAGGGAAGGCAAGGCAAGGCAAGGCAAGAGTAACAGGCAAGTCAAGGCAAGGCAAGGCAAGGCAAGGCAAGTGTAACTGGCAAGGCAAGGCAAGGCAAGAGTAACTGGCAAGGCAAGGCAAGGCAAGGCAAGGCAAGGCAAGAGTAACTGGCAAGGCAAGGCAAGGCAAGAGTAACTGGCAAGGCAAGGCAAGGCAAGGCAAGGCAAGGCAAGAGTAACTGGCAAGGCAAGGCAAGGCAAGAGTAACTGGCAAGGCAAGGCAAGGCAAGGCAAGGCAAGGCAAGGCAAGGCAAGAGTAACTGGCAAGGCAAGGCAAGGCAAGAGTAACTGGCAAGGCAAGGCAAGGCAAGGCAAGGCAAGAGTAACTGGCAAGGCAAGGGAAGGCAAGGCAAGGCAAGGCAAGAGTAACTGGCAAGGCAAGGCAAGGCAAGGCAAGGCACGGCAAGGCAAGAGTAACTGGCAAGGCAAGGCAAGGCAAGGCAAGGCAAGGCAAGAGTAACTGGCAAGGCAAGGCAAGGCAAGGCAAGGCAAGGCAAGGGTAACTGGCAAGGCAAGGCAAGGCAAGGCAAGGCAAGAGTAACTGTCAAGGCAAGGGAGGGCAAGTCAAGGCAAGGCAAGAGTAACTGGCAAGGCAAGGCAAGGCAAGGCAAGAGTAACTGGCAAGGCAAGGCAAGAGTAACTGGCAAGGCAAGGGAAGGCAAGGCAAGGCAAGGCAAGGCAAGGCAAGAGTAACTGGCAAGGCAAGGGAAGGCAAGGCAAGGCAAGGCAAGAGTAACTGGCAAGGCAAGGCAAGGCAAGGCAAGGCACGGCAAGGCAAGAGTAACTGGCAAGGCAAGGCAAGGCAAGGCAAGGCAAGGCAAGAGTAACTGGCAAGGCAAGGCAAGGCAAGGCAAGGCAAGGCAAGGGTAACTGGCAAGGCAAGGCAAGGCAAGGCAAGGCAAGAGTAACTGTCAAGGCAAGGGAGGGCAAGTCAAGGCAAGGCAAGAGTAACTGGCAAGGCAAGGCAAGGCAAGGCAAGAGTAACTGGCAAGGCAAGGCAAGGCAAGGCAAGAGTAACTGGCAAGGCAAGGCAAGAGTAACTGGCAAGGCAAGGCAAGAGTAACTGGCAAGGCAAGGCAAGGCAAGAGTAACTGGCAAGGCAAGGCAAGGCAAGAGTAACTGGCAAGGCAAGGCAAGGCAAGAGTAACTGGCAAGGCAAGGCAAGAGTAACTGGCAAGGCAAGGCAAGGCAAGGCAAGGCAAGGCAAGAGTAACTGGCAAGGCAAGGCAAGGCAACAGTAACTGGCAAGGCAAGGCAAGGCAAGAGTAACTAGCAAGGCAAGGCAAGGCAAGGCAAGGCAAGGCAAGGCAAGAGTAACTGGCAAGGCAAGGCAAGAGTAACAGGCAAGGCAAGGCAAGGCAAGGCAAGGAAAGGCAAGGCAAGAGTAACTGGCAAGGCAAGGCAAGAGTAACTGGCAAGGCAAGGCAAGAGTAACTGGCAAGGCAAGGCAAGGCAAGAGTAATTGGCAAGGCAAGGCAAGAGTAACTGGCAAGGCAAGGCAAGGCAAGGCAAGGCAAGAGTAATTGGCAAGGCAAGGCAAGGCAAGAGTAACTGGCAAGGCAAGGCAAGGCAAGAGTAACTGGCAAGGCAAGGCAAGGCAAGGCAAGGCAAGGCAAGAGTAACTGGCAAGGCAAGGCAAGGCAAGGCAAGAGTAACTGGCAAGACAAGGCAAGGCAAGGCAAGAGTAACTGGCAAGGCAAGGCAAGGCAAGGCAAGAGTAACTGGCAAGGCAAGGCATGGCAAGGCAAGGCAAGGCAAGGCAAGGCAAGGCAAGGCAAGAGTAACTGGCAAGGCAAGACAAAACAAGGCAAGAGTAACTGGCAAGGCAAGGCAAGGCAAGAGTAACTGGCAAGGCAAGGCAAGGCAAGGCAAGGCAAGGCAAGAGTAACTGGCAAGGCAAGGCAAGGCAAGGCAAGAGTAACTGGCAAGGCAACGCAAGGCAAGGCAAGGCAAGAGTAACTGGCAAGGCAAGGCAAGGCAAGGCAAGGCAAGGCAAGAGTAACTGGCAAGGCAAGGCAAGGCAAGGCAAGAGTACCTGGCAAGGCAAGGCAAGGCAAGGCAAGGCAAGGCAAGAGTAACTGGCAAGGCAAGCCAAGGCAAGGCAAGTCAAGAGTAACTGGCAAGGCAAGGCAAGGCAAGGCAAGGCAAGAGTAACTGGCAAAGCAAGGCAAGGCAAGGCAAGAGTAACTGGCAAGGCAAGGCAAGGCAAGGCAAGAGTAACTGGCAAGGCAAGGCAAGACAAGGCAAGGCAAGAGTAACTGGCAAGGCAAGGCAAGGCAAGAGTAACTGGCAAGGCAAGGCAAGGCAAGGCAAGGCAAGGCAAGGCAAGAGTAACTGGCAAGGCAAGGCAAGGCAAGGCAAGGCAAGGCAAGAGTAACTGGCAAGGCAAGGCAAGGCAAGGCAAGGCAAGGCAAGGCAAGAGTAACTGGCAAGGCAAGGCAAGGCAAGGCAAGGCAAGGCCAGGCGAGGCAAGGCAAGGCAAGAGTAACTGGCAAGGCAAGGCAAGGCAAGGCAAGGCAAGGCAAGAGTAACTGGCAAGGCAAGGCAAGGCAAGGCAAGAGTACCTGGCAAGGCAAGGCAAGGCAAGGCAAGGCAAGGCAAGGCAAGAGTAACTGGCAAGGCAAGGCAAGGCAAGGCAAGGCAAGGCAAGGCAAGAGTAACTGGCAAGGCAAGGCAAGGTAAGGCAAGAGTAACTGGCAAGGCAAAGCAAGGCAAGGCAAGGCAAGGCAAGGCAAGAGTAACTGGCAAGGCAAGGCAAGGCAAGGCAAGGCAAGGCAAGGCAAGGCAAGAGTAACTGGCAAGGCAAGGCAAGGCAAGGCAAGGCAAGAGTAACTGGCAAGGCAAGGCAAGGCAAGGCAAGGCAAGGCAAGTCAAGAGTAACTGGCAAGGCAAGGCAAGGCAAGAGTAACTGGCAAGGCAAGACAAGGCTAACTGGCAAGGCAAGGCAAGGCAAGGCAAGGCAAGGCAAGAGTAACTGGCAAGGTTAGGCAAGGCAAGGCAAGGCAAGGCAAAGCAAGGCAAGGCAAGGCAAGGCAAGGCAAGGCAAGAGTAACTGGCAAGGCAAGGCAAGGCAAGGCAAGAGTACCTGGCAAGGCAAGGCAAGGCAAGGCAAGGCAAGGCAAGGCAAGAGTAACTGGCAAGGCAAGGCAAGGCAAGGCAAGGCAAGGCAAGGCAAGAGTAACTGGCAAGGCAAGGCAAGGCAAGGCAAGAGTAACTGGCAAGGCAAGGCAAGGCAAGGCAAGGCAAGGCAAGGCAAGAGTAACTGGCAAGGCAAGGCAAGGCAAGGCAAGGCAAGGCAAGGCAAGAGTAACTGGCAAGGCAAGGCAAGGCAAGGCAAGGCAAGAGTAACTGGCAAGGCAAGGCAAGGCAAGGCAAGGCAAGGCAAGTCAAGAGTAACTGGCAAGGCAAGGCAAGGCAAGAGTAACTGGCAAGGCAAGGCAAGGCTAACTGGCAAGGCAAGGCAAGGCAAGGCAAGGCAAGAGTAACTGGCAAGGCAAGGCAAGGCAAGGCAAGAGTAACTGGCAAGGCAAGGCAAGGCAAGAGTAACTGGCAAGGCAAGGCAAGGCAAGGCAAGGCAAGGCAAGAGTAACTGGCAAGGCAAGGCAAGGCAAGAGTAACTGGCAAGGCAAGGCAAGGCAAGGCAAGGCAAGGCAAGGCAAGAGTAACTGGCAAGGCAAGGCAAGGCAAGAGTAACTGGCAAGGCAAGGCAAGGCAAGGCAAGGCAAGAGTAACTGGCAAGGCAAGGGAAGGCAAGGCAAGGCAAGGCAAGAGTAACTGGCAAGGCAAGGCAAGGCAAGGCAAGGCACGGCAAGGCAAGAGTAACTGGCAAGGCAAGGCAAGGCAAGGCAAGGCAAGGCAAGAGTAACTGGCAAGGCAAGGCAAGGCAAGGCAAGGCAAGGCAAGGGTAACTGGCAAGGCAAGGCAAGGCAAGGCAAGGCAAGAGTAACTGTCAAGGCAAGGGAGGGCAAGTCAAGGCAAGGCAAGAGTAACTGGCAAGGCAAGGCAAGGCAAGGTAAGGCAAGGCAAGAGTAACTGGCAAGGCAAGGCAAGGCAAGGCAAGAGTAACTGGCAAGGCAAGGCAAGGCAAGGCAAGAGTAACTGGCAAGGCAAGGCAAGAGTAACTGGCAAGGCAAGGCAAGGCAAGGCAAGGCAAGAGTAACTGGCAAGGCAAGGCAAGGCAAGAGTAACTGGCAAGGCAAGGCAAGGCAAGAGTAACTGGCAAGGCAAGGCAAGAGTAACTGGCAAGGCAAGGCAAGGCAAGGCAAGGCAAGGCAAGAGTAACTGGCAAGGCAAGGCAAGGCAACAGTAACTGGCAAGGCAAGGCAAGGCAAGAGTAACTAGCAAGGCAAGGCAAGGCAAGGCAAGGCAAGGCAAGAGTAACTGGCAAGGCAAGGCAAGAGTAACAGGCAAGGCAAGGCAAGGCAAGGCAAGGAAAGGCAAGGCAAGAGTAACTGGCAAGGCAAGGCAAGAGTAACTGGCAAGGCAAGGCAAGAGTAACTGGCAAGGCAAGGCAAGGCAAGAGTAATTGGCAAGGCAAGGCAAGAGTAACTGGCAAGGCAAGGCAAGGCAAGGCAAGGCAAGAGTAATTGGCAAGGCAAGGCAAGGCAAGAGTAACTGGCAAGGCAAGGCAAGGCAAGAGTAACTGGCAAGGCAAGGCAAGGCAAGGCAAGGCAAGGCAAGAGTAACTGGCAAGGCAAGGCAAGGCAAGGCAAGAGTAACTGGCAAGACAAGGCAAGGCAAGGCAAGAGTAACTGGCAAGGCAAGGCAAGGCAAGGCAAGAGTAACTGGCAAGGCAAGGCATGGCAAGGCAAGGCAAGGCAAGGCAAGGCAAGGCAAGAGTAACTGGCAAGGCAAGACAAAACAAGGCAAGAGTAACTGGCAAGGCAAGGCAAGGCAAGAGTAACTGGCAAGGCAAGGCAAGGCAAGGCAAGGCAAGGCAAGAGTAACTGGCAAGGCAAGGCAAGGCAAGGCAAGAGTAACTGGCAAGGCAACGCAAGGCAAGGCAAGGCAAGAGTAACTGGCAAGGCAAGGCAAGGCAAGGCAAGGCAAGGCAAGAGTAACTGGCAAGGCAAGGCAAGGCAAGGCAAGAGTAACTGGCAAGGCAAGGCAAGGCAAGGCAAGGCAAGGCAAGAGTAACTGGCAAGGCAAGCCAAGGCAAGGCAAGTCAAGAGTAACTGGCAAGGCAAGGCAAGGCAAGGCAAGGCAAGAGTAACTGGCAAAGCAAGGCAAGGCAAGGCAAGAGTAACTGGCAAGGCAAGGCAAGGCAAGGCAAGAGTAACTGGCAAGGCAAGGCAAGACAAGGCAAGGCAAGAGTAACTGGCAAGGCAAGGCAAGGCAAGAGTAACTGGCAAGGCAAGGCAAGAGTAACTGGCAAGGCAAGGCAAGGCAAGGCAAGGCAAGGCAAGAGTAACTGGCAAGGCAAGGCAAGGCAAGGCAAGGCAAGGCAAGAGTAACTGGCAAGGCAAGGCAAGGCAAGGCAAGGCCAGGCAAGGCAAGGCAAGGCAAGAGTAACTGGCAAGGCAAGGCAAGGCAAGGCAAGGCAAGGCAAGAGTAACTGGCAAGGCAAGGCAAGGCAAGGCAAGAGTACCTGGCAAGGCAAGGCAAGGCAAGGCAAGGCAAGGCAAGGCAAGAGTAACTGGCAAGGCAAGGCAAGGCAAGGCAAGGCAAGGCAAGGCAAGAGTAACTGGCAAGGCAAGGCAAGGTAAGGCAAGAGTAACTGGCAAGGCAAAGCAAGGCAAGGCAAGGCAAGGCAAGGCAAGAGTAACTGGCAAGGCAAGGCAAGGCAAGGCAAGGCAAGGCAAGGCAAGAGTAACTGGCAAGGCAAGGCAAGGCAAGGCAAGGCAAGAGTAACTGGCAAGGCAAGGCAAGGCAAGGCAAGGCAAGGCAAGTCAAGAGTAACTGGCAAGGCAAGGCAAGGCAAGAGTAACTGGCAAGGCAAGGCAAGGCTAACTGGCAAGGCAAGGCAAGGCAAGGCAAGGCAAGGCAAGAGTAACTGGCAAGGTTAGGCAAGGCAAGGCAAGGCAAGGCAAAGCAAGGCAAGGCAAGGCAAGGCAAGGCAAGAGTAACTGGCAAGGCAAGGCAAGGCAAGGCAAGAGTACCTGGCAAGGCAAGGCAAGGCAAGGCAAGGCAAGGCAAGGCAAGAGTAACTGGCAAGGCAAGGCAAGGCAAGGCAAGGCAAGAGTAACTGGCAAGGCAAGGCAAGGCAAGGCAAGAGTAACTGGCAAGGCAAGGCAAGGCAAGGCAAGGCAAGGCAAGGCAAGAGTAACTGGCAAGGCAAGGCAAGGCAAGGCAAGGCAAGGCAAGAGTAACTGGCAAGGCAAGGCAAGGCAAGGCAAGGCAAGAGTAACTGGCAAGGCAAGGCAAGGCAAGGCAAGGCAAGGCAAGTCAAGAGTAACTGGCAAGGCAAGGCAAGGCAAGAGTAACTGGCAAGGCAAGGCAAGGCTAACTGGCAAGGCAAGGCAAGGCAAGGCAAGGCAAGAGTAACTGGCAAGGCAAGGCAAGGCAAGAGTAACTGGCAAGGCAAGGCAAGGCAAGGCAAGGCAAGGCAAGGCAAGAGTAACAGGCAAGGCAAGGCAAGGCAAGACAAGAGTAACTGGCAAGGGAAGGCAAGGCAAGAGTAACTGGCAAGGCAAGGCAAGGCAAGGCAAGGCAAGAGTAACTGGCAAGGCAAGGCAAGGCAAGGCAAGGCAAGGCAAGGCAAGAGTAACTGGCAAGGTAAGGCAAGGCAAGGAAAGGCAAGGCAAGAGTAACTGGCAAGGCAAGGCAAGGCCATGCAAGGCAAGAGTAACTGGCAAGGCAAGGCAAGGCAAGGCAAGGCAAGGCAAGGCAAGAGTAACTGGCAAAGCAAGGCAAGGCAAGACAAGAGTAACTGGCAAGGCAAGGCAAGGCAAGGCAAGGCAAGGAAAGAGTAACTGGCAAGGCAAGGCAAGGCAAGGCAAGAGTAACTGGCAGGGCAAGGCAAGGCAAGGCAAGGCAAGGCAAGAGTAACTGGCAAGGCAAGGCATGGCAAGGCAAGGCAAGGCAAGAGTAACTGGCAAGGCAAGGCAAGGCAAGGCAAGAGTAACTGGCAAGGCAAGGCAAGGCAAGGCAAGGCAAGGAAAGAGTAACTGGCAAGGCAAGGCAAGGCAAGGCAAGAGTAACTGGCAAGGCAAGGCAAGGCAAGGCAAGGCAAGAGTAACTGGCAAGGCAAGGCAAGGCAAGGCAAGGCAAGGCAAGGCAAGGCAAGGCAAGGCAAGGCAAGAGTAACTGGCAAGGCAAGGCAAGGCAAGGCAAGGCAAGGCAAGAGTAACTGGCAAGGCAAGGCAAGGCAAGGCGAGAGTAACTGGCAAGGCAAGGCAAGGCAAGGCAAGGCAAGGCAAGGCAAGAGTAACTGGCAAGGCAAGGCAAGGCAAGGCAAGGCAAGGCAAGGCAAGAGTAACTGGCAAGGCAAGGCAAGGCAAGTCAAGAGTAACTGGCAAGGCAAGGCAAGGCAAGGCAAGGCAAGAGTAACTGGCAAGGCAAGGCAAGGCAAGGCAAGGCAAGGCAAGAGTAACTGGCAAGGCAAGGCAAGGCAAGGCAAGAGTAACTGGCAAGGCAAGGCAAGGCAAGGCAAGAGTAACTGGCAAGGCAAGGCAAGGCAAGGCAAGGCAAGAGTAACTGGCAAGGCAAGGCAAGGCAAGGCAAGGCAAGGCAAGGCAAGGCAAGGCAAGGCAAGAGTAACTGGCAAGGCAAGGCAAGGCAAGGCAAGGCAAGGCAAGGCAAGAGTAACTGGCAAGGCAAGGCAAGGCAAGGCAAGGCAAGGCAAGGCAAGGCAAGAGTAACTGGCAAGGCAAGGCAAGGCAAGGCAAGGCAAGGCAAGAGTAACTGGCAAGGCAAGGCAAGGCAAGGCAAGGCCAGGCAAGACAAGGCAAGGCAAGAGTAACTGGCAAGGCAAGGCAAGGCAAGGCAAGGCAAGGCAAGAGTAACTGGCAAGGCAAGGCAAGGCAAGGCAAGGCAAGGCAAGAGTACCTGGCAAGGCAAGGCAAGGCAAGGCAAGGCAAGAGTAACTGGCAAGGCAAGGCAAGGCAAGGCAAGGCAAGGCAAAGCAAGGCAAGGCAAGGCAAGGCAAGGCAAGAGTAACTGGCAAGGCAAGGCAAGGCAAGGCAAGGCAAGAGTAACTGGCAAGGCAAGGCAAGGCAAGGCAAGGCAAGGCAAGGCAAGGCAAGGCAAGAGTAACTGGCAAGGCAAGGCAAGGCTAACTGGCAAGGCAAGGCAAGAGTAACAGGCAAGGCAAGGCAAGGCAAGGCAAGGCAAGGCAAGTCAAGAGTAACTGGCAAGGCAAGGCAAGGCAAGAGTAACTGGCAAGGCAAGGCAAGGCAAGGCAAGGCAAGGCAAGAGTAACTGGCAAGGCAAGGCAAGGCAAGAGTAACTGGCAAGGCAAGGCAAGGCAAGGCAAGGCAAGAGTAACAGGCAAGTCAAGGCAAGGCAAGGCAAGGCAAGGCAAGTGTAACTGGCAAGGCAAGGCAAGGCAAGAGTAACTGGCAAGGCAAGGCAAGGCAAGAGTAACTGGCAAGGCAAGGCAAGGCAAGAGTAACTGGCAAGGCAAGGCAAGGCAAGAGTAACTGGCAAGGCAAGGCAAGAGTAACTGGCAAGGCAAGGCAAGGCAAGAGTAACTGGCAAGGCAAGGCAAGGCAAGGCAAGGCAAGGCAAGGCAAGGCAAGAGTAACTGGCAAGGCAAGGCAAGGCAAGAGTAACTGGCAAGGCAAGGCAAGGCAAGGCAAGGCAAGAGTAACTGGCAAGGCAAGGGAAGGCAAGGCAAGGCAAGGCAAGAGTAACTGGCAAGGCAAGGCAAGGCAAGGCAAGGCACGGCAAGGCAAGAGTAACTGGCAAGGCAAGGCAAGGCAAGGCAAGGCAAGGCAAGAGTAACTGGCAAGGCAAGGCAAGGCAAGGCAAGGCAAGGGTAACTTGCAAGGCAAGGCAAGGCAAGGCAAGGCAAGGCAAGAGTAACTGGCAAGGCAAGGGAGGGCAAGTCAAGGCAAGGCAAGAGTAACTGGCAAGGCAAGGCAAGGCAAGGTAAGGCAAGGCAAGAGTAACTGGCAAGGCAAGGCAAGGCAAGGCAAGAGTAACTGGCAAGGCAAGGCAAGGCAAGAGTAACTGGCAAGGCAAGGCAAGGCAAGGCAAGGCAAGGCAAGAGTAACTGGCAAGGCAAGGCAAGGCAAGGCAAGGCAAGAGTAACTGGCAAGGCAAGGCAAGGCAAGAGTAACTGGCAAGGCAAGGCAAGGCAAGAGTAACTGGCAAGGCAAGGCAAGAGTAACTGGCAAGGCAAGGCAAGGCAAGGCAAGGCAAGGCAAGGCAAGGCAAGAGTAACTGGCAAGGCAAGGCAAGGCAACAGTAACTGGCAAGGCAAGGCAAGGCAAGAATAACTAGCAAGGCAAGGCAAGGCAAGGCAAGGCAAGGCAAGGCAAGAGTAACTGGCAAGGCAAGGCAAGAGTAACAGGCAAGGCAAGGCAAGGCAAGGCAAGGCAAGGCAAGAGTAACTGGCAAGGCAAGGCAAGGCAAGGCAAGAGTAACTGGCAAGACAAGGCAAGGCAAGGCAAGAGTAACTGGCAAGGCAAGGCAAGGCAAGGCAAGAGTAACTGGCAAGGCAAGGCATGGCAAGGCAAGGCAAGGCAAGGCAAGGCAAGGCAAGGCAAGGCAAGGCAAGAGTAACTGGCAAGGCAAGACAAAACAAGGCAAGAGTAACTGGCAAGGCAAGGCAAGGCAAGAGTAACTGGCAAGGCAAGGCAAGGCAAGGCAAGGCAAGAGTAACTGGCAAGGCAAGGCAAGGCAAGGCAAGAGTAACTGGCAAGGCAAGGCAAGGCAAGGCAAGGCAAGAGTAACTGGCAAGGCAAGGCAAGGCAAGGCAAGGCAAGGCAAGAGTAACTGGCAAGGCAAGGCAAGGCAAGGCAAGAGTAACTGGCAAGGCAAGGCAAGGCAAGGCAAGGCAAGGCAAGAGTAACTGGCAAGGCAAGCCAAGGCAAGGCAAGTCAAGAGTAACTGGCAAGGCAAGGCAAGAGTAACTGGCAAGGCAAGGCAAGGCAAGGCAAGAGTAACTGGCAAGGCAAGGCAAGGCAAGGCAAGAGTAACTGGCAAGGCAAGGCAAGACAAGGCAAGGCAAGAGTAACTGGCAAGGCAAGGCAAGGCAAGAGTAACTGGCAAGGCAAGGCAAGGCAAGGCAAGGCAAGGCAAGGCAAGGCAAAGAGTAACTGGCAAGGCAAGGCAAGGCAAGGCAAGGCAAGGCAAGAGTAACTGGCAAGGCAAGGCAAGGCAAGGCAAGGCAAGGCAAGAGTAACTGGCAAGGCAAGGCAAGGCAAGGCAAGGCCAGGCAAGGCAAGGCAAGGCAAGAGTAACTGGCAAGGCAAGGCAAGGCAAGGCAAGGCAAGGCAAGAGTAACTGGCAAGGCAAGGCAAGGCAAGGCAAGAGTACCTGGCAAGGCAAGGCAAGGCAAGGCAAGGCAAGGCAAGGCAAGAGTAACTGGCAAGGCAAGGCAAGGCAAGGCAAGAGTAACTGGCAAGGCAAGGCAAGGTAAGGCAAGAGTAACTGGCAAGGCAAGGCAAGGCAAGGCAAGGCAAGGCAAGGCAAGGCAAGAGTAACTGGCAAGGCAAGGCAAGGCAAGGCAAGGCAAGGCAAGGCAAGAGTAACTGGCAAGGCAAGGCAAGGCAAGGCAAGGCAAGAGTAACTGGCAAGGCAAGGCAAGGCAAGGCAAGGCAAGTCAAGAGTAACTGGCAAGGCAAGGCAAGGCAAGAGTAACTGGCAAGGCAAGGCAAGGCTAACTGGCAAGGCAAGGCAAGGCAAGGCAAGGCAAGAGTAACTGGCAAGGCAAGGCAAGGCAAGAGTAACTGGCAAGGCAAGGCAAGGCAAGGCAAGGCAAGGCAAGGCAAGGCAAGAGTAACAGGCAAGGCAAGGCAAGGCAAGACAAGAGTAACTGGCAAGGCAAGACAAGGCAAGAGTAACTGGCAAGGCAAGGCAAGGCAAGAGTAACTGGCAAGGCAAGGCAAGGCAAGGCAAGGCAAGGCAAGAGTAACTGGCAAGGCAAGGCAAGGCAAGGCAAGAGTAACTGGCAAGGCAAGGCAAGGCTAACGGGCAAGGGAAGGCAAGGCAAGAGTAACTGGCAAGGCAAGGCAAGGCAAGGCAAGGCAAGAGTAACAGGCAAGGCAAGGCAAGGCAAGGCAAGGCAAGTCAAGAGTAACTGGCAAGGCAAGGCAAGGCAAGAGTAACTGGCAAGGCAAGGCAAGGCTAACTGGCAAGGCAAGGCAAGGCAAGGCAAGGCAAGAGTAACTGGCAAGGCAAGGCAAGGCAAGAGTAACTGGCAAGGCAAGGCAAGGCAAGGCAAGAGTAACAGGCAAGGCAAGGCAAGGCAAGACAAGAGTAACTGGCAAGGCAAGGCAAGGCAAGAGTAACTGGCAAGGCAAGGCAAGGCAAGAGTAACTGGCAAGGCAAGGCAAGGCAAGGCAAGAGTAACTGGCAAGGCAAGGCAAGGCAAGGCAAGAGTAACTGGCAAGGCAAGGCAAGGCAAGGCAAGAGTAACTGGCAAGACAAGGCAAGGCAAGGCAAGAGTAACTGGCAAGCCAAGGCAAGGCAAGGCAAGGCAAGAGTAACTGGCAAGGCAAGGCAAGGCAAGGCAAGAGTAACTGGCAAGGCAAGGCAAGGCAAGGCAAGGCAAGGCAAGAGTAACTGGCAAGGCAAGGCAAGGCACGGCAAGGCAAGGCAAGGCAAGAGTAACTGGCAAGGCAAGGCAAGGCAAGAGTAACTGGCAAGGGAAGGCAAGGCAAGGCAAGAGTAACTGGCAAGGCAAGGCAAGGCAAGAGTCACTGGCAAGGCAAGGCAAGTCAAGGCAAGGCAAGGCAAGAGTAACTGGCAAGGCAAGGCAAGGCAAGGCAAGGCAAGGGTAACTGGCAAGGCAAGGCAAGGCAAGAGTAACTGGCAAGGCAAAGCAAGAGTAACTGGCAAGGCAAGGCAAGGCAAGGCAAGGCAAGGCAAGGCAAGGCAAGAGTAACAGGCAAGGCAAGGCAAGGCAAGACAAGAGTAACTGGCAAGGCAAGGCAAGGCAAGAGTAACTGGCAAGGCAAGGCAAGGCAAGAGTAACTGGCAAGGCAAGGCAAGGCAAGGCAAGAGTAACTGGCAAGGCAAGGCAAGGCAAGGCAAGAGTAA